>NC_064641.1:747578229-750078229 GCF_023864345.2 Schistocerca serialis cubense | reverse complement strand
TCTGCGACACGTGTAACTGAGGCGGAACATGGGGACCAGCACGGTATTCACTTAGTGGGATGTGGAAAACCGCCTAAAAACCACATCCAGGCCGGCCGGCGCACCGGCCCTCCACGTTAATCCGCTGGGCGGATTCGATCCGGGGCTGGCGCGCCTACCCGAGTCCGGGAAGCAGCGCGTTAGCGCTCTCGGCTACCCTGGCGGATCACTTTATATACTGAGTGCAATTGGTACAAATTTTGGATACCTACATCACAAACCAAATACTTGATTCTACTCCAGAGAAAAAAACAAGTCCAGATGGTTTGCTGACTGAGAAGACTCCGGGCCATCTATAATTGTTGCGTGAGGACCACTAAATTCCAAAATAAACTTCTGTTTTTAGCCCCACGCTAGCGTGCATGCCATTTGATAAGATGTTGGTTCAAAAATGGCTCTGAGCACTATGGGACCTAACTTCTGAGGTCATCAGTCCCCTAGAGCTTAGAACTACTTAAACCTAATTAACCTAAGGACATCACACATATCCACGCCTGAGGCAGGATTCGAATCTGCGACCGTAGCGGTCTCACGGTTCCAGACTGTAGTGCCTAGAACCGCTCGGCCACCCCGGCCGGCGAAAAGATGTTGTCTAAGACCTATTGCTCCTGCAAAATAGAAGTGTTTCAGGCCTCGTTTATAATGTAACAGACTTCCATTCTCTTCTAGGTCCCAAGAATACGTAACCAACATTTTCAGCTTTTATCCACTGTTGTCTCCCGACGATGGCCTAAGAAGCCGAAACCATTTCATTATGTTTTTGATTTGAATTACTTGTTTACTTAAATTTTGCCTGAAAAGTGACATTTGTGTACATTTGTGTACATTTTTGTACCTAAAATTTGTTGTATCGATCTACAGTGCATACCCGTAATGATGATGTCATAATTCAGGGCTGATATAGAAGAGTAATAGTTTCAGTTTCACATAGCGAACAGTGGTAAATACAACAAATTCGAAAAGTACAAAGCCAGACTCTGCCCCTGGAATATATGAGCTTACGAATCGTTCGTAGGATGTAATAAATGTGTTGAACGGTTATACTGTATAATTACGGTAAAGCCTACATCACGCATTCAGCTTACTTGACGTCTCTTAAGCTTTTCAAAAAGTTCATCGTAATCATAACATCGGTTAGCAGTCAGTAAAATATGAAGAAGTCCACTCTCCATGAGATAAGTTCTTAACATCTTGCAAGGTGAACTTTTGAACGTCTTACTTTCTTGAAACCGATATTCTGAAGATAGAATACACACTGGAAAGGGGTAAAAATCAGAATAATTGATTCTTTGAATTTTACCATAATTACGTAAGTGTTGAATAGAACGAACGCTGAACACTACCGATATTTCGTGTCTTAGGTGATTAAAAATTTATATTTACTTTGTTGCTTACATTCCCACGCTACATTTGCGAAGATGCATCAAAAGAGATTTGAAGTGAAGTATTAGTTTAGTATTGTCAATGGATGGTTAATACGCCTGTATCTCCGAATTCTTCACTCAATTGTAGCAAAGTGTACTTGTGTTACTGCGATAATACATATCACGTTTAAGAAGATATCTCATTTGATGTTGGTGAGTGTATGTTGTTGAAACATAATGGAGCCCTACCTCACTTTTCACTTCTTTCTCGGCAACACCTTCCTCAGATGTCCACTAAAAAGGTGGGTGGGAACAAGATGTACTGCTCTGTAGACAGTTAATTCACGAGATCTGACCCCACCTATGTAGTGGAGTCATGTCTACTTAGACACTAGTCTAAACTCACGAAGAACTACTAGCAACAAACGATGCCGTCTGTGAGACTGTACGAACAACATTGGGTTTGTTCGAACAAGGACAAAAAGGAGTTTGAACAATGACACCATGCCTCTATAGAGTCTTGCCGTCAACCAAGAACTACTGTTATAAGAGTAGCACGTATTTGGCAAAATGTCATATGATAAACATTAAATTTTGGATGTGTCCTTGATTCAAACCACCGGCTCAGTCGTTTTCCGAGTACGGTCCTCTGCCACAATTGACAACTCGCCCTTTCCATCATCCGTAGAACTTTGTACCCTCATCGCAAAAACACGCTGTGTATTTAATCTACGCAGCACAGGGCCGTCTGGAAGTGAAAGACAAAAAGAGGGCCTTGGAGAAACCAGAGAAATAGAAACTTGAACTTACTGAAATGTGATGCCATAATTTTTAAAATGTTGAGTGGGCATATAAAATATGAAATCAACTGGTGCTATAGAGAAGAGGTAATGGAACAAGTCTGTGGAAAATCCTTAACAAAATAAGAGACAGATAAGTGGGTTTGTGCTAAGACTGCTTGAATAAGTAACGTTACATTGGAGGAATGGTGCGGGGGCACCGTTATAAAGAGAGGGTAATAATCGTGTGTAAAAACAGATGATCGAGAAATAATAATTCACTACAGGAAACTGTAGAATTACAAGGCGACAGTGTGGGTGGCCAGGACTTACCCTTCAGGCGACGCAACTGTATTAGGGGAGTGTACTGTTCCTAAGAGCATTTTTATTTCATGGTATTCACTTCTTATGTACCGGGTGATCAAAAAGTCAGTATAAATTTGAAAACTGAATAACTCACGGAATAATGTGGATAAAGAGGTACAAATTGACACATGCGTGGAATGAGATGGGGTTATATTAGAACCAAAAAAATACAAACGTTCAAAAAATGTCCGTCAGATGGCGTTTCATCTGATCAGAATAGCAATAATTAGCATAACAAAGTAAGACAAAGCAAAGATGATGTTCTTTACAGGAAATGCTCAATATGCCCACCATCATTCCTCAACAATAGCTGTAGTCGAGGAATAATGTTGTGAACAGCACTGTAAAGCATGTCCGGAGTTATGGCGAGGCATTGCAGTCGGATGTTGTCTTTCAGTGTCTCTAGAGATGTCGGTCGATCACGATACACTTGCGACTTCAGGTAACCCCAAAGCCAATAATCGCACGGACTGAGGTCTGGGGACCTGGGAGGCCAAGCATGACGAAAGTGGCGGCTGAGCACACGATCATCACTAAACGACGCGCGCAAGAGATCTTTCACGCGTCTAGGGATACTTTTTTTTGGTTCTAATAAAACCCCATGTCATTCCAAGCATGTGTGTCAATTTTTACCTCTCTATCTACATTATTCCCTGGTCTATTAAGATTTCAAATTTATACTGACTTTTTGATCACCCGGTACTTCAGTCTTTTTCTGAACTTACAAAAATTACTCCGGGAAATTAAAGTTTTTCCAAATATCAAGACATATTCCCAGGTATATTTGGTCCTTTAGCTAGGGACAAATATTCGGCTGAAATTTACATTTTACTGTACTACACACGAGTAACCAGTAAGTGAAATCAAATTAAGCAAAAATGTGAAAATGAGGTGGCGCCCGATTTTGTTGAAAGCAATAATTTTCATTTTTAAAAAAGTCATTAAGACTAAGAAGAGTTACATTTTCTTTTTAAAAAAAAGTCATGAAGACTAAGAAGAGTTACATGTGAAGTGCGGCCCGATTAATCCTCTACACGACAGACCACACCAACCTGATACTCCCAGTAGATTAACATGTTCTTCGCCGTTTACGTACGGTTTCACATTGGCCCGATACACGCAATGATGGCGATTAATTGTTCCGTTAAGTTTAAAGGTCGCTTCATCCGACCAAAGAATTAGATCTTGGAAACGTTGCTCATCTTCACATCTGCTAAAGAATCATTCGCAAAAATTCACTTCCACTATCGGGGTCATCTTTGTTAAGAGTATTTAAAAGTCTTGGAATGCAAGGCTTAAATTTCTGAGCCCGCGAAATTCTATGAAAATTGCTGTTGCAGATTCCAGTCCCACGAGGGCATTGTCTCATAGATTTCTTCGGGATCAGTGTGCGCCTGGGTAACTGCATCAAAACTTTCATTGCCTGCTGAACGTCTCTTTCTTCCGAAATGTCCCTTCTTCAAATCCTACACCGTTCCTTCGACGCCAAAGTTATGTCGGATTCTAGTAATTGTTACCTTTGCTGTTCGTACTATACCAAATTCAACCTCCGAACGTCGTCGTACCTCCCTCACATTCTCTGGTTTGCTATAATAGTTTAGCACCAATTTCCGTTGATGCTACCATAACGCTATGTATGTTTACAATCCCGAAACAAAAGAAATCATTGTTATGTTTTTCACCGCCTTCTGAATTATTACCCCTAAAAATTATATTTCTGTCTCCTTTAATTAATGACGTATTTAGTTTTAAAGACTGTATACATTAATTTGGGATGCCTTGTAAGTACTGAAACTGAAGCTGTTGGAAACTAACCACATAGACCATGGTAAAAGACCTTTTGGTTCAAGGTAGACGATGGTGAACGACCGACAAACTATGGCTTAACTGTACACATGTTATAAAAATAGCTCTACAAAACATACTAACCTTAAAATTCTCTTCCTGAAGAATTAACAGTATAGTCCAAACAGGATAAAAATGTCATATGACACTTAAATGCGTAGAGCGCCATGCGTTTACAAATGCTGTGCAAAACACACCCACACGCCTCACAATAACAAAAACGGTAGAACATATCGGAAACTGCTTATGGTAGTCTCCGGTGCGCATTCGTTCATTTGACCCTAAAATCAGTCTCTAGACTGAAGTACCGACCAAAAGACAAGGTGTGCTCCTAGATACACTATCCTCTAGACGATACAATCTCCTCTACTACAATTACAGATGTTACGTTAGTAGCGGAGGAAATTGTTCCTAGCTTTCAGTACTGTTAAGGAGGAAAGAGGGATGAGACTGTGAACGTTGGCAGAAGGGGCTGGTCACCCAGGTTCCTGCTTGTGGCGGTTTTGCTATGTATGCCTCAAAGATTTGGTTTAATTTCAGTAGTTCCACACTCCAGTTCCCCAAGCGCTGGCTTGACGTACAATATGAGTTCCGCTAATTTAGCTCAGGGAACCGTCCGTAATAGAGCGTAACGAAAATATTCCCAAAATTAGCAACCGATCAAGTACATAAAGTCATAATGCTGCCCGAAATTAGCATTCTGACTGCGAGTTACTTGCTACTTCCCACAACAGTAAAGACTCCGCAACTACGACCATATAGTAATAGAATAGATCTCTCTCTCTACTTTACATAACATACATTACATGAAAAGAAAAGTTTGCCCAGCACTCAAATGGAATTAGAAAATCACACCGTCGTTCATACTTTCTTAAAACACCAAGAATTACGATGAATCACCTGAATGAAATAAATTCAACATACATTCTGAAGATGAATTTACTTTCACTGCAGCTCTTAATATCTAATGTTTCTGAATGCCAACGGCCTTGTCGCAGTGGTAATGCCGGTTCCCGTCAGATCAACGAAGTTAAGCACTATCGAGCTTGGCTAACACTTGGACGGGTAACCGTCCAGTCTGCCTAGTGTAACTGGCAAGCGGGGTGCACTCAGCCCTTGTGAAGCAAACTGATTGAGGAGCTGCTTGATTGACAGCGGCAGGGAGAGCGGTATACTGATCACACGCCCCCCCTCCCCCCTACATCCGCATCCAGTGACGTTTATAGGCTGAGGATGACAAGGCGGTCGGTCTGCACCGTTAGGTTTCCCGAGACCTTTTCGGACGGAGTTTAATTTAGTGTTTCTGAATGAAACGTAATCAATGTTAACTTCAAATGATATCAAGTAACGTGGCCTGTCGCAATAAAAGATTTATGAAACTCAGGGATCAACACAATACGACGACTGGCGTTTTACGAAGTTTCAGGAAATCTTTTTCTGGTACGGTGACAGCGTGAGCAGACGCTGCGCTGTCAGACTCTCTCCACTGGCGTCTCCACTGCTCAAGAATCCTCCGTCCAGAAATTCTCTCCCCTGGATTGAAATACATGCAGCAGAGTTTAAGAACAATCGGTACGCAAGCGACAGCATGCACTATTTAATATATTCGAAACCGCCGAGGATAAAACTGGATTTTTGCCCGGCTCATACCTCGGGTTATATTAGTGATAGGAAGGTAAGGTAGCCTAGTCCAAGGTAGCCTTGGACTAGGGAACATTTCTATAGCCAACAGAAGGACCGCCTTATTGTAATTATCCGACAGTACCGTCAAAGTTTAAATATTACACTCTTTCTGTAGCTTAGACAAATGGAGTATATCGGTTGATTCTTTGTGCATTGTATGCGTTCTGTGGTGCGCCTTAAGGGGCTAATGGGGGCATCGTTTGGTCCTTGGGCGGTTCTTGATATAAACCAAAAAACATGGTTTTTGTGCATCAAAACAGAGCCGCGGATTCAAAGACGACTCTGCACAGGAAATGGTTGAATTTTGTGCAATATTTTTCCAAAATCCCAGTCTCGAAAAACCTTGAAAATTTTCTTGATATCTTCATAAGTTTCCGAGATACACAGGTTCAGAGTTACCCTAGTTGTACACGAAAAGTACGCACATAAGATATGGTGTGAGGCGTGACGTAAATCATAATTGCCGCAGTACAACATATTCTCTGAGCATTTATCTAGAAATACTATCTTAAACATGGTTTTTGTGTACCAAAACAGAATTGATGATTCCAAGACAGCTATGCACAGGAAATGGCTGTAACTTTTACGATAGGTTCCTAATATCCCAACCTCGAACAGAACTGAAAATTTCCTTGATATCTTTATCCGTTTGCTAGATATAGAGATCCGAAGTCACTCTACTTGCACATAAGATATGCACGTAATATCCGGTGTAAGGCGAAAACGTAATTTATAAAGTGCTGTAACTCAGAGAAATATGCTGTGAAGTTTCTCCGCTGTCATCAGATCATGTTAAGGTAAGACATCGAAACAGTTTGGAAGCCAGCTGCTAGAGCTGTTTCGCGACTATTCAGTCCGTATGACAGAGTTACCGAAACGCTCCATGAGCTTGGATGGGAATCCTTGCATATTTCTGCAAAACAGTAAAACACATGTTTTGGAAACCAGCGTTTGCCACAGCCTGGGGGATAATTCTACAGCCTCCAATGTCATATTACGTAAGGATGGCGAGAACAATATAAGGGGTGGGGGGTGGTGAATTAGAACACCCTCAGAGGCATGTAGACTATAATTCTTCTCTTGATCTATTTGCGACTGAAATTTGATAGGAATAACAAGCAAGGAGTTTGCTTAGTATTGTGAGGCGGCAGCCGCGGCTTGGATTACTTCTCTCATTTTTTCTTTAATTAATATTGATTTGAGCTCTGATTATTTTTATTAGCACTAGTTTTTTTTTCATTGATAATGAGTGATTCCGAGCTTCGTCTGTACTTGGTTCTTCAGTTAATTCACTTTACTTTTCTCGTTTCATCTCGAATGATTTCTGTGCACGACTTTGACTATACAGGATGCAAGTTTTCTGGGAATGTCTATGGCAAACCCACTACTAGTGAAATGGGTATGTATTTACTGCGGTAGCCTACCTGCATCTCAGGTCCTCCTGTTTTGCATATTCTGAATATATGCTAGGAGCATTTTGTAAACGGTGTGTTCTTTTTAAACTAGAAGTCATGAAACCGCCAAAGAGTCGGCCTGACTTAAACTCTGAAGTGACGAGAGCCAGGACACTGGAGTCAGCGGGGAGCCTGCTGGCAAAACAACAGGGTTGCAGGCTCCATGGTGGAGATATTCTCCGGAACTACTGTTACAGACAATACGAGGGACTCGCTGAGTAATATGCTCCCCAGAGGACGTCCAGCGGCGAGAGGGTACACGTACAGAACTCCATTACTAAAAATAGGCGAGTCTCTGCAATGGAACTAAAGGACCCTTTCGAACAGATGACATTTTTGGCATGTTTCCTGAAAGCAAAGCGAACTCAGGACTAGATATCTTTTTTCTCTGCTTGTGGGAGCGGAACGCATCACCTGGGCCTAGAGCCTAAGAACATCATTGGGCGCGCTTTCGCTATTCGCAAGAACGTTTCTCATTGGCTTGTCCTTACGGATTCAGTAGGTGCGAGTTGAAACGTTATCATCAAATCTTTTCATTTGTAGTAACTTTTAGGCCGGCGCTGTTATTGGCCCTGGGAGTTGTCGGCAAGTGCAACAAACAATTCAGGAAATGAGAAGCGAGCAGGTCTGGATAGCTATTAGGTCACCAACGGAGTTGAAGAGATTGGTCTACTCGGCAGCAAGCTGCCTTGAACTTGGCCTGTCCACCGATGCTGGTATTTTCGCGCTGATGCCCTGCAGAAGCAGAGGGAAGCAGCAGACAATATACATCTGTCCATCTCGTGACTGATACCGGCGCATCTTCAGCGAAGGTGACGGCTCCTTTGCCGCTGCACTTGTCATTTCAGCGATGGTAGGATAAATATACGACGCTACGTTCCGAGTCAGTAATGAAGTTTAGTAGCGATTGACTTACGGTTTAGTTAACGTGGGATTATTAGATGGTGGATACATGTGTTTGCGTTACTTATCAGAGCTTGCTAGCGTAGAATCTTTGGCTTTCGGATAAGTTTCTTACTTCCATCGGAATCAGGTAATAACTCATGTCGGTAATCAATCGAAAGCACGAACTTGTGACTTACTTTCAAGTGGCATATGATAAAGTTCTTTTGCTTATTTCTTGACTGTTTCGACTTACCTCTCAGTATTTCAACTGAATGTTAATATTATTATATTTTCTGTTTATGATGTGTTATTGTACGTAGTCTATTTTTTATTGCTCGCATTTACTTAAACTTTAGTAAGCTTGAAGAGCAATTGAAGCATTAAATCTGTAATATACTGGACAGTGAATTTAATTTCGTTGTTAGATTTCACATCTTCCCTTCATTCTATTTGGGGACTGTGTCCCTGTAACTCTGTTACTAGGGCCTAAATTTTGATTTCATTAATTTCTTGGCAGTCTGGGTACTTGCTAGCGTTTCCGTTGTGCGGCAATTCTATGGTAACTAGGATCAAGAGAGCAATCAGTTTCTCGAGGAACCATGGGTGACAGGCATTTTAATTGAACTTTGCTCCGAAGCTCAGAAGGCGTTTCACACTATGTATGAAGACGGATGTACACTGACGGCAAAATATCGCAGTATCAAAAAATAATTAGTGTAGAGTAATGAAATAATCTTTTAGTACTACACTATGGCAGTTCAAAGAAACGCTCAGCCTCCTGTCTGGATAATGGTTGGTTCTTGGTATGGTGGTGGTTTCATTATTATTTTTTTATTTTGTATTTTATTTTATTTTTGGAATTTACCACCATCCTGTCTGGATAATGGTTGGTTCTTGTTATGGTGGTGGTTTCATTATTATTTTTTTATTTTGTATTTTATTTTATTTTTGGAATTTACCACCATTATGATTCATATTTCTTTAGCTAGGCTTCTCTACCGGGATTGTCTGTTAGCAAGTATAATTATGGGACGTGATTTACGCCTAAAAGCTATCGGACTTCGTTTTGCGAAAAGTGAAATTTTATATGCAGGTTCTAGTTTGAAAGCAAACCAAAATTATTACACTGATTGGTGCCGTTAACATGCGGTCATTCACCAACAGACATCCTCACAAACGTAAGCCACATTTACTTATCAAGCTGAGGAAGAAAGGTATGATTAGTCGTAATGATAAACACAATTTAATTAAATAGTTATTATTACCAAAATGAGCACAAAAAACAGAATTTCTACGTAACACAGATTATTGCGACTGTGCCGGACAATAGCTAAACAGGAAGAGAGAGAACAAAAGGTTGCCGGTCCGGTTCATTTAAAATACATAGATAATATAATTACAGAGAAGTTTTATTGTAATCGCAGTGTCTATTAAGCAGCGATAATATCATCTCAGCGCTACTGCGCCAAAATACACAGTCACGAAATCCGCCAACGCTTGTGAGACATTACACAGTCAGTGAAATTTTTAAAAGTTTGTCTAGTCTTTGTAAAAAGTTTTAAAAACTTACATCGCTTCATTAAGTTTTGGTGCTTAGATTGTCCTTCTTTTTCATCATTTCATTCGTTTGAGCTACAGCCTGTTTTAGCATTTCCAGGAATGTAATTTGTCTTCCCATTCGGGTTCGATCCTGCCGGAACCTGGCGAAACAACAGGAAAGGCATAGGCATCCAGTTCTTTTCTCATAGAATTTAAAAACATTACACATTGACAAAATCAGATCATTTAGTACAATTAATCAGGATGAACAAATTACATCGTTAGAAAAAAAATTAAGGTAGTAATTTACATTCTTGACTGTTATTTGTCCTGGAAATTTTAGTTTGAGTTTTGTAATGTTCATATATAAACACTTAGAAATCATCGTACGGAATTTCGTTACAGAAATATGTGTGGTTTTTGAAACACTTTACAACAATCACTCAGCTGAACATTATTCATTCTTGTTCGACGGTTGTAAAGGCGATGCATTGTCGGCGAAGCCTGTCGTGCTGCAGCATTCGCCGTTGCTGTTGCGTAGAACGGTCACGGCGGCTTACTCGCGATGTTGACAAACCTGCATACGTGTGAGCCACGACGATCTGCGTTGTCTGCGATGGAGCAAGAAGAATGCGGAGTTTTGGACCGGTTGTGCTCGACAGGATTCAATCAGCTCAGGATACGGGGTTACAAGAAACACTCGTAGATTGGGGCTAGAAATACAATTTTTAATACACACCCCTTAAAAAGAATTTTATTAGAAGGTAGGTGTAATCACTTCCAACACTAATTTACATCAGTGATACAAAAGGTCCAATGTATGGTTTTTGTTCATGCACTTTACTGTCAGTTGGCATCAACACCGTTACTGCACAAACACGTTCATGTTAGTTTCACTTTCCACACATTCATTAATGTCCGCAGAATACCATGCATTACACTTGTTTGCAAAGTGTTTATCAAAATTTTCGTTTCCTAAGCGGTTAGCTTCGCGTCGGCGTCTAATAGTCACACATGACGTCACATTCATAAAGTTCCAGCGCTGCAGTCTGTTCCACAGTTTATGCGCGATAAACACTATCTGAGTTTCAAGTAACAACACTTCAGCGATCATCACATCACTTCAATGCTGTCGTCTGGGTGAGTACACAAATTAAATTCACTTGCAACCAAGAGCGGCGTCCATATTACACATTAGTGCAAAACGTTTGTATTTATTTCACCAGGTGAAATTGTATTGTCACGCGTATATCGTCTGTTGATAACACATATTTCTCTTTGCTCTTGTATAAAGATTGCTCCCGTGAAATGCAAATTTACATGCACTACTTCACCACTGACAGTTCTGTTTTCCATTGACAACTTATTACTCAGGCCCTGTCGGTACATGTCATGTTACTTACAAATGTTGTCAAAGAAAAATCACGCAGCTTATGTACTCTGTTGTTGGTACCAACTGTACCATTTGCATTGTGTTTATATTCTATAACTTCCTAACTTTTTCCTCTTACAGTTCTTCGCGACATTAATTTCGTTGTGTGGCCGTTTATGGTAGTGAAGCCTAGCTTTACAGCGTTTTTTCAGTATGTCTTACATACTAACACATTCACAAATTCTCATAATATTTACATTGGTAGATAACTCTAGGTAATGTTTACTCAGCGAGTTTGTTCATTACTACTGGAGCTAAAGACATCACTGACTGTTTTTACCTCACACAAACTGGTGTGTACCGTTGAAATTAGTCGCGAGAATTAGTGCAGAATACGAATCTGCTTATGGCACAATGTTGCCATTTCACTACTATCGGACTAAAATCTCAATAGTTTTTATCACTTCACTTTAAAACACGACTCAAAGTAGCTTGCTGTTTATGGTTGCAAACTACATGCTAGGCATAAACAGAATTTTTTTTATCCTACTAATCATTGCATCTGGACAAAACTTAAAAATCTACTAATAGAAAAACTTCATCATATGTATGGCCTCTGCCTTACTTTCTTTACTCGGAATTGCATAGCAAAAGAAATGGAATAATTGCATCCATGGGAATGGTACTAAGATTACATCAAAATAATATTCTTGTTACTTTTCTCTTCATAATATTTATGAAATTACTTTACTTAAAAGATTATTTCTGAACTTCTACTACTAATGTGAAAGTTTGTTGTCCAGCAAAAAGTTTACTTAAAATCTACTTATGCACTTGAAGAAAATAAAATTGTCTTAAGACTACTATGTACACTGTGAAATGTCTTATATACTAACACATTCACAAATTCTCATAATATTTACATTGGTATGTAACTCTAGGAAATGTTTACTCAGCAAAATATTTCTTTATATCTTGTTGTAACATGCGACGGATTTCATTCGATAAAGCTCCTCTGTTGGCTCAAGGGACAGAAGAGGTAGAGTGGCAAAATGTTTCGTGAGTATTTACTTGTATTATATACACATATCCTTTAATTATACCGGGCTTTTCATTATATATATATATTTATATAAGGTTAATCAGTTCGTTTTGTTGTACAGTGTTTAAATAAACTGATTCATAAACTTTGATTCGTATTTCCTGTCTGCAATACTGTATGTCAAATTCCTGTTGACTGGGCTGTGTTTGATCTGGCAACATAGGAAATTGATTGACACATAAAATTACCTCTGGTTTTATGTATTTGATTTGGACTCCTTCGCGTAACTTACTGTGAACCGTCTTGCTTTTAATGAGTGGTAGGGCTATCCTTTTACCGTTCACTTTTAATACACATTTGCCACAAGAAGGGTCAATAACTGCATCTCTTTCTTGTAAGAAATCTAATCCCCATATGCACCTCACTGATAAACCTTCACAAACCAAGAATGTGCTCTCTATAGCTCCATTACCTGCCACAACTAATACATGAGTCTGCATGCATACAACCCTTGACTTATTTCCAAACTCACCAATGTTCCTACAATTGTGTACCGGCAGCGTATGTGGTGCCTGAATTTCACAAATCTTATTATAGAATTCTAAAGCCACACAATTTGTAGCCGCGTCTGTGTCAACAGTAACAGTGGTTGGTATTCCACCTACTACTGCGTGAAATGAAGCTTGGATTGTTTTCTTTTCTGTTAGTTTACACAAATGGTTTTCTTCGCAAAATTCATCACTCAGATTTTTGCCCTGATTATATCTTATTAAATACAAGCTTTCACGACATTTGACACCTGCTTCTTCCGCGACTGCCATATGAGCGCTACATGAGGCCGTATTTAGTTTAACGCCTCTGAAGTACTGGGTGTAGTGTTGCCCACCACTTCTATAATTCTTACTGGTGGCTATTGCCTCCAGTTTTGTCCAGAACTATTGCGTTCAGCGGCAGTGTTCGGTGGTCCAGGAGCGTCAACTGATTGTATATTGATTCCTGTGTTAGGATGCCAATTTCTGTTTGAATGCTGTGGTATCGGTTGCCAGCGGTTTGTTTGATTACTGTTATTACTATTGTAATTACTGTACCCTGGATGATACCTGTTGTCTTGCTTACGCTTCTTATTAAAAGGAGTATTTCTGCCATCCCTGGGTTCTAGGTTATTATTACCATTGTAAGATTGTGGCAAACTATTACCATGTTTGTTACCGTTACCGTCTTTATTGTGATATTGGAAATAGTCATTACTGTTGTTGCTCGATACTTGAGCATTACTGCCCCCGTTCAATTTCGCTTCTTCATGCAACAGGTCAATAGAATCAAGCGTTGACGTGAAAGATTCTACTTCTGAATCTGGTACATGAAGTAGTTTTTCTTTTATTGACACTGGTAAGTTTGATTTTAAAAGCCATATGACTTCTTGTTTGGGCATTGGTTCATCCCAATATTTCATCATATTTATATACTTCTCAAAATATTTACGCAGTGTACCTGCTTTACTATTGTACACCTTGGGATTATATACCTCACGCCTTAAACGTTCTTGTGTGTTTGCTGACCAATACTTATTCAGAAAAGCTTTCTCAAATTCCTCAGAAGTATGGCAATAATCTATTACTTCACTCACCCATAAGACTCCATCACCTTGAATATGGGTAGTGACAAACTGTATTTCCTGTTTATCATTCTATAATTTTGGTAGTATACCATGGAAGCCTTTGACAAAAATAACAGGATGTGGTATTTTGCGATCTTTAGGTTTACCTCTCCTGGGCTCTTTCTGCTTGCGTCTGTAAGATTCGGCCAGTCCTCTTTTCGCTTCTGTTGAAACGACAGTGTTCACGTGTGTAGCCTTTGCCATGTCAGGACACAATTTATCGGACAAGAAAATCATTGATATTCTTATGAATAGTAGCGACAAAGATTGTGGTGATACGAGGGCGAGTCAAATGAAAACCTTAAATATTTTTTTGAATATTATTTACTGTGCAGATGTGGTACAAAGCTGTATCACTTTTCGACATAATCTCCCCCACGCCCAATGCAAGTCCTCCAGTGCTTACAAAGTGCATAAATTCCTTTAGAAAAAATTTCTTTTGGTAGTCCGCCCAACCACTCGCGCACCGCGTGTCGTACCTCTTCATCAGAACTTCTTTCCTCCCATTGTGTCTCTGAGTGGTCCAAACATATGGAAATCGCTTGGGGCAAGGTCTGGTGAGTACGGTGGATGAGGAAGACACTCAAAAAGCAGGTCTGTGATTGTTGCAACTGTTGTACAGGCAGTGTGGAGCCTTGCATTCTCATGTTGCAAAAGGACACCTGCTAACAGCAATCCACGTCGCTTTGATTTGATTGCAGGCCGCAGATGATTTTTTAGGAGATCTGTGTATGATGCCCTGGTGACAGTGGTCCCTCTAGGCATGTAATGGTCCAAAATTATCCTTTTTTCGTCCCAAAAGAGTCAACATAACTTCCTCTGCTGATGGTTCTGTTCGAAACTTCTTTGGTTTTGGTGATGAGGAATGGCACCATTCCTTGCTCGCTCTCTTTGTTTCTGGTTGGTGGAAGTGAACCCAGGTTTCGTCCCCAGTAACGATTCTTGCAAGGAAGCCATCACCTTCTCGTTCAAAGCGCCGAAGAAGCTCTTCACAAGCATCAGCACGTCGTTCTCTCATTTCAGGAGTCAGCTGCCGTGGCACCCATCTTGCAGACAATTTGTGAAACTGGAGCACATCATGCACAATGTGGTGTGCTGACCCATGACTAATCTGTAAACATACTGCAATGTCATTCAGTTTTCCTTCACTATGACTTCAACTGCTACAATGTTCTGTGGAGTCACAACTCGTTGTGCCTGACCTGGACGAGGAGCATCTTCCACTGTAGTCGCACTATTTGCTAACTTCCTACTCCATTCGCAGACTTGCTGCTGTGACAAACTTGCATCACCGTACTGAACCTTCATTCGTTGATGAACTTCAATAGGTTTCACACCTTCACTACGCAAAAACCGAATAACAGAACGCTGTTCTTTCCTGGTGCAAGTCGCAAGTGGGGCGGCCATCTTTATACTGATACTGCGACGGGATGTGTGCATCTGCACTATGCTGCCACCTACAGGCCATTCTGCACGCTGTTTGTAGCACGCTCACCAACTTACAGGATAACGGCACGACATGTCGATTTGTTATTACAAATTTAAGGTTTTCATTTGACTCACCCTCGTACTTCTTTCTTCTGACCAAGAGCTGGATGGATCTGGACGTATTGCTGAATCCTAGACATCACGAACAGAAGGTTCTTCCTCTGAAGACGGAAAAGAAGATGACGTAAGAGAAACTTCGTCAGGAAAAAGAAAGTATGACTGGACGGAGAATCATCCAGTGACGAAACGACACCGTTTTGTGAACATTTTTAAAGGGTTAAAAGCAGACATCGAAGAGTCAGCAAGTCATTTAGATTTTTTTTGTACTTCACGTCCATGGAATTCGTTTCTGCCATCTGTACACAGATCAGTAATTATTATAAATTTATTACTGAAAAAAATACGACAGTACGCAGGAGATTATCACGCTGGAAGCGTATAGAGCCAGCAGAATTTTATTGCTTCCTAGAGTGTTCTCTGCTTATGCCTAGAAGTAAAAAGTTAGAAGTGAATGAATATTGGTCGACAGATTCTTTGCTTCAAACACCAATATTTTCTAACATAATGACCACGGACTGGTACGAGTTGATCCTGCGTTTACTGCAATTCAGTGCCAATACAACGGCATCTTAAGACATTCTTGTAAAAATACGTCTCATTGTGGATCACACAAAAAATTAATTCCGCGAGGTAGTAATACCCTTTGGAAACCCAGTGATCGATGGAAGTCTGCTACTTTTCAAAGGAAGGTTCCGATTTAAGCAGTACATACCAAATAAACGTAGCCGTTTTGACATTAAAATTTTCGTCCTTTGTGACGTACAGACCAATCATATTTTGGATTATATTGTCTGTAAATGCTGACTGGGGTAAATCAGGCGATGTTGTAAGTTTGTTATTGCCATACCTCAACAAAGGTCATACCATTTATTTAGACAATTGTTATTCGAGCCCTGAATTATTTCTGTGGCTTCATGATAAATGTATCAACGCCGTCGGAACAGTACGCAAAAACAGAAAACATCTACCACCGTTGCCAGACAAGCTGCAAAATTGGGAAATACAGTTCAAGTCCTGTGGAACATTAATGGGACTAAAATGGATGGACAAGAAAGATGTCTGGATGCTTTCCAATGTAGTAAATGGACCAGAGTTTGTGGAGACAGAGAAAAAAGAACATAGAACGGACCAAAACAAATTGAAACCTGCGCGTGTTATCAGCTATAATAAGTCAGTGTGTGCAGTTAATAAGACAGGCATGCTGTTATCTCCTGTACAGTGCATCCGAAAGACAATGAAGTGGTACAACAGAGTATTCTTTCGTTTGACTGACTTGTGTGTGCTTAATACAAAAACTATTTCTGAAATACAAAAGCAACAGAAGATACCACTGGCGAAACAAATTCCATAGTCAAAAGTGTAAAAGTGTGATATCACGGACAACTAAAGAAGAAAGTCCTTTCAGACTGCAGAATGAAGAGGGACATTATCCAGGGTTCATCGTAGCAACGGCGAAAAACGCGATTCCCCAGAGTCGCTGTGTAGTGTGTACTGCTCATTCACAACGGAAAATGACACGCATGAGATGCAAAAAGGGTGATATGGATCTCTGCATGGTGTTATGTTTCGAAAAATATCACACACTAAAGAAATATTAGGATGTTTCAGTAATCGTGTACGTTTCGAGTGAAGGAAAAGTAAAAAAGTAAATAAAAGTAAAAAAAAAATGGTTTTTAATTCAGCCAGCGGCAGTCCAAAGTCTGCGTCGAAAATGAGGATGGGAAACCACTAAAGTAAACCGTACTGAATGCGACGAGCTGAAAAAGAAAACAGCGAGCAAGAAGAAGGTACACGTTTACTCTCCGATTTTTTGCTGTGGAGAATCGTCTTTAGGCTTTAATTACAAATGAAACCATGGGTCTATCGCAAAATGAGCTATCCAGATACAGTCTTTGTTCAACCCTGAGTCCGGATACATGACAAAATTTGGTTTTAAATTTCTGTAATTATTTTTTGTTTAAGATAGTAGCAAGAATTGTCCGAGATTTGGGCGTTTTCACTACGCACTGCTCACTTTAAAAGTATGTCTCTTGAATCACATTGGTTCGATGTTAATGAAATTTTAATATGTTGCAGACACATACATCGATGAAGTAAGTCTGATGTTAAAGGAATCACTATTAAAAGAGTTCCTATCATTTTTCTAAACGAACTGTTTTTCAGCCCTCCCGCCGGAGGTTCGCGTCCTCCCTCGGGCATTGTTCTTAGCATAAGTTAGTTTAAGTAGTGTGTAAGTCTAAGGACCGATGAACTCAGCATCTTGGTCCCTTAGAAATTCACACACATTTGAACATTTGTTTTTCAGCCCATGTTGTTGTTGTTATTGTGGTCTTCAGTCCTAAGACGGGTTTGATGCAGCTCTCCGTGCTACTCTATCCTGTGCAAGCTTCTTCATCTCCCAGTAACTACTGCAACCTACATCCTTCTGAATCTGCTTACTGTATTCATCTCTTGGTCTCCCTCTACGATTTTTACCTTCCACGCTGCCCTCCAATGCTAAATTGGCGATCCCTTGATGCCTCAGAACATGTCGTACCAACCGATCCCTTCTTCTAGTCAAGTTGTGCCACAAATTTCCTTTCTCTCCAATTCTATTCAATACCTCCTCATTAGTTATGTGAATTACCCATCTAATCTTCAGCATTCTTCTGTAGCACCACATTTCGAAAGATTCTATTCTCTTCTTGTGTAAACTATTTATCGTCCACGTTTCACTTGCATACATGGCTACACTCCATACAAATACTTTCAGAAACGACTTCCTGACACTTAAATCTATACTCGACGAAAACAAATTTCTCTTCTTCAGAAACGCTTTCCTTGCCATTGCCAGTCTACATTTTATATCCTCTCTAGTTCGACCATCATCAGTTATTTTGCTCCCAAAATAGCAAAACTCCTTTACTATTTTAAGTTTCTCATTTCCTAATATAATTCCCTCAGCATTACCCGAATTAATTCGACTACATTCCATTATCCTCGTTTTGCTTTTGTTGATCATCTTATATCCTCCTTTCAAGACACTGTCCATTGCGTTCAACTGCTCTTCCAAGTCCTTTGCTGTCTCTGACAGAATTACAATGTCATCGGCGAACCTCAAAGTTTTTATTTCTTCTCCATGGATTTTAATACCTACTCCGAATTTTCCTTTTGTTTCCTTTACTGCTTGCTCAATATACAGATTCATATAACTGAAAGTGTTCGTCAGTTTCGAAGCTCTCTTTTGTGGTTATTAGAAACTATAACCACTGTGGCCATACAGGGATTACTGATTTTAGGCATTACTGAACAATGGCTCTATGCGCGCCGTAACGTGCGGGAAGCCTGCAGAAGCTGTAGCCTGCAGCGACCACAGGGCTGAGTGCGCCACCCACCGGCCAGGCGCACACCGCGTTTCCTCCCGTCAGCCAGCCGGGCAGACATGACGCTCGGCCCTTGTAGCCGCGAAAGGGTTAATTATCAATGGGGTGTTTGTTCTTCTGGAATAGCAGAGGCATCTGCCTAGTAAGCAGGAGACCCGGGTTCGAATTCCTGTCCGATACAAATTTTCAGCTTGCCCCTCTGATATAACTGAATGCCCACTGGCAGCTAAACTGTTTCATTCCCTTGCGTCTTGGTTGGGTCTTCGTCGATTTCTATGTTTGGTGAAACCGATGTTTCCACTCCCTGTTATACTCTTTGGTCTCGACACACCTCCCACTCGTCGGTGGTGATCAGGCGGCTAAAGAAGTTTCCTGAACTGGCCTGACACAGCTGCAACGTTTCCGCTGGTGCCTCGGTTCAGAGTACTTTTTTAGCGAATGCAAGAGAACGTGAGCCCCAAAAAGAGGAGACCTTTGTAACGTTAAGTGTTGTACAAGATGTAAATTCAGCCCTCATACCTGGATTGTGGTACGCTGGTCTTCGAACATCAAGAGGGCTATTTCTCTTGGGACTCTCGGTACTTCACAGAGAGACGCTCTGTCACTTCGTCTTTGACTGAGACTTGTTTCGCCACGCAGGCAGGACTGCACCACCAATCCACTGTACTACGTTTTCTTTACGTTTGTCTAGCGACGCACCTCGGCACTGCAGACGACCATTTATATGTGTTTCAATACTATAGACACGAACCTGAAAACAAATAAACAAATACACTGCCTGAAAAAAAGGAGAAGCGCTCACAAGATTTTGTATTCTGCTTTCGAACACGGAGGTTGCCAAAGAGGACAGTCAATAAAATGGTTCTTCCAGATACAGAACACTTTATTTGAAACAAAATAAAAAATACATTTATCTTTCTCGCTTTCCACCGCTGCGGTTGTATGTCCACACGTGGAATTATGTATGTAATACAGTATCTTGAGGTCCAAATACAAGAAGCAGTCGAAAACTGTGGACTGTGTGAAATCACTAGTCTGTAGAAAAATGAACTCAGACTATGTACTTCCTTTATTTTCTTTTAGTTTGTTGGCTTTCGGGACACGTTCATACAGCTATCTCTACAATGGAATGTCAATGATGACGATGCGAACGTTAGAACAACGCAACGCCCAGTCCACAGGGTAGAAAATCTCCGACCCTTTGGTTAGCAAGCCGCCACGTTGACTGCGCAGCTACCGAGGCGGACAGACTATTGGTGTTACTATAAACAGATGTCCGTTGACGCCTCATAACACAATGTATGAAAGAGACTGATAAGAGCGCGACAGTGCGACGTTACAACCACTGCCCACTGGAGGCGGAAGTAGGTCTTACCTTGTGACGGAGATGAAAACAGAACTATCGTTTTTGTCCTCGTCCCATGCGACCGCCAATCAAACCGTAGCGTGGCCTTAGCGAGGGGACAGAGAAGGGGGGGGGGGGGGCAGGCGTGATGGGGAGGGGGGGGGGGGGAAGGCGTGATGGGAAAAGGGGGGGGGAGCAAGGGCTTGGGTATTTCCTTCTTTCTGATAGGTACCCTGCGAAGCTGTGAGGGCACGCAGTATCTTTGCGGTGGCCGACGGCTGGAGAGTTGATATTGATGGTCGAAGACATCGCACAAGACATGGTCGGATGTCATGTAACACGCCATCAGCGAGTATGTAAATGATAAAAAGTTGCAGTTCTCTGTGGCAGAAAGAACGGCCACCAGAGAGTATTAATGTGATATTGTTGCCACCAGGTCTGGTAGGCTGTATAAGGATGGAAACAGAATCAGATGTTGAGTGATCCCTGTGAAGGAACGGAGATGTCGCGTATTTACGTGAAACAGCGCTAGCAGCAGGTGACAGTAGGAATGTGACCTCATTTTGGGTTCCATTTCGCCGGATGGTCGAGTCGTGCAATATCCAGTTTTATGGAGCATTCGCATGTCCACCTGCATGGTAACGTAATAGCAGGCATTATTCTCATCAAAGTTCTGGTCGACCACTAGAAGAGAGGTAAGCACATGGTCACTCCTCGACATCTCCACCTGCCATTCGACAACAAGTAATGGACTTCTTACATCATTCTGTGTCATTCGCACCATGGGTTGGAGAAGAACAGTAGCCGGATTTGGGAACTACCATCCAATGCCTAGGTTGCCGTCAACACCAAAACACAAAAGGATGTTTTTTGATTGGTGCCGCGACAGAAAAGCATGTGCTGTCGACGAATATCGTTGCACTGTGTTCAGCGACGAATCGCAATTCTGCACAGTTCACAATGACCATTGTCGGTGGTATGGAGAGCCCCTGGGGAGAGGTCGCATTCTTACAATTTCTTGGAGGGACATAGCGATGTTACTACTGACGTCATGGAGTATGACTTTACGTCACGGCTGGCAGTGATTGACGGAACTGAAACGCCACAAAGGTACTTCACGAACATCCTGCGTCCAGATGTATTATGACTTATGCGATGGTGTCATGGTGCCATTTTTCGACAAGAGAATGTTCTAAGTAAGTCTGCAGGCTTTCGTGGCCGTTGTCACTGAAGTTAAAATCTTCTGGGTTATTAGACCACGTCATAATTATTCTAAAATGATCGACGTTTCGACCCCTCTGCTGGGATCGTCCTCAGAATCCTCTGGTGTCCACTACTGCTAGAACAATGTTCGTCCACACTTGGTAGGTGTCGTATGGAAAGTCTGTCTTACGTTGAGGTAGTCCCACGGCCGGCAAGACCCCCAGATCTTTACTTACAGAACACATGTGGGTCCAGATCGTCGTAAGAGTCCTGGATATGGTCAGAAGTTACCTAAGAAGAGGTCACAATGACTTTATGACACCTTTCACAACCGAATCAGTCCATGCATCCAGGCTATAAGGGCGAAACATCACACTGGTAAATGGACACATTGTAAAATTCTTTGTAAATTTGATTCCGTTTTGTAATTACTGATATAACATCACATATTCTCGCAACCTGTTACGTTGATTTCATTTTCTCCTGCGTTTCTGCGTGTTAAATTTTTATTTTTGCCAGGCACTGTAATTAAGAGGGGAGATAAGTAAGTACTGCAACGCATTTATTCTCGACCAATTTCGCTTCAAAAATGCTGAGTTTGTGGTGGGACACCGTGGAATATTCACACTTCAGCCGCAATAGTTTCATAAAGTTCCGACAGGTGGCGGCGCTATATGTATCCTTAGAAATGGTGGGGGTGCGTACCGAACGGACAGCTGTCATTAAGTTTGTTTTGGTGGAAAACCAGAGAATTTTAGATATTCATAGGCGCTTGTAGAATGTCTACGGAAACCTGTCAGAGAACGAAAGCACGGTGAGTCGTTGAGCGAGGCGTCAACAAGGTCGTACAGACGTGTCCGAGCTCCCGCGTGCTGGCCGGCCACGCGGCTATGCTCCTGCAGTGTTGGAACGTGTGAACACTGATTCGAGGTAATCAGTGGATCACAATCACACACGTCGCACCTCAACTGTCTCTATTGGCAGTCTTGACATAGTCGGGACCAGTTCGGGTACTTAAAGGTTAATAGGTGCATAAAAGAAGATCATTAAGAGCAAAGAAGGACCATCTGTGCAGAATTGCTTTAGAGTTACGTGACTGATCGTGGCAATTTCTTGTCGACCATCATTACAAGCAATGAAACATGGGCTCTCCACTTCCAACTGGAAACAAAACGGCAATCCTTGGAGTGGAGCCACACCACCTCTCCGCCGAAGGAAAAGTTCAATCTCAGCCCGTAAAATTATGGCGACAGTCTTCTGAGATTCTGAAGGGGTTATTCTGTTTAGTGTGCTCTCTCATGGCGTAGCGATGATCTCTGAAGTGTATAGCGCTCCCCTTAGGAAACCGAAGAAGTGATTTAAACGTATTTTTCGCCACAAAAATGCAGACGAATAGTCGAATTTCTCATTATCCATGACAACACAAGACCTCTCCGTACCCGAGAGAAACTTACGAAACTTCATTGGATTGTTCTTTCTCATCCACCCTACAGTACAGATCTCGCACCTCCCGACTACCATCTGTGTGGGTCAATGAAGGATGCAGTATGAGTTCGTGGGTGATGGGGAGGTTATTGATGCAGCAAGACGTTGGCTCCAATGATCGACCATTAAGAGTGGCAACATGCGGTCATGCAGGCCTTCCCAGTAAAGTGGCGTAAGGCCGTCGCACTGAACGGAGTTTATGTTGAATCACAGGCTTTTGTAGCCAAAACAGTGGGAATAGTATTGTGTATTGGAATATTGAATAAAACGAAACAACTTTTAGAAAAAACTGTGTTGCATTACTAATTAAATACCCCCCGCACGTAACTTTATTTGGATGAGGAGATGATTAAAATCCTTCGAATACCCTTCGTAGAGGTAATCATGACTACATAAACTACAATGAGGTGGCAAAAGTCATGCGATACCTCATAACATAGTGTCGGGCCTCATTTTGTGTTGCCTAGTGCAACCCCCCCCCCCCCCCCCCCCCCCCAATGAACCATGGACCTTGCCGTTGGTGGGGAGGCTTGCGTGCCTCAGCGATACAGATAGCCGTACCGTAGGTGCAACCACAACGGAGGGGTATCTGTTGAGAGGCCAGACAAACGTGTGGTTCCTGAAGAGGGGCAGCAGCCTTTTCAGTAGTTGCAAGGGCAACAGTCTGGATGATTGACTGATCTGGCCTTGTAACAATAACCAAAACGGCCTTGCTGTGCTGGTACTGCGAACGGCTGAAAGCAAGGGGAAACTACAGCCGTAATTTTTCCCGAGGGCATGCAGCTTTACTGTATGATTACATGATGATGGCGTCCTCTTGGGTAAAATATTCCGGAGGTAAAATAGTCCCCCATTCGGATCTCCGGGCGGGGACTACTCAAGAGGATGTCGTTATCAGGAGAAAGAAAACTGGCGTTCTACGGATCGGAGCGTGGAATGTCAGATCCCTTAATCGGGCAGGTAGGTTAGAAAATTTAAAAAGGGAAATGGATAGGTTGAAGTTAGATATAGTGGGAATTAGTGAAGTTCGGTGGCAGGAGGAACAAGACTTCTGGTCAGGTGACTACAGGGTTATAAACACAAAATCAAATAGGGGTAATGCAGGAGTAGGTTTAATAATGAATAGGAAAATAGGAATGCGGGTAAGCTACTACAAACAGCATAGTGAACGCATTATTGTGGCCAAGATAGATACGAAGCCCACACCTACTACAGTAGTACAAGTTTATATGCCAACTAGCTCTGCAGATGAGGAAGAAATTCAAGAAATGTATGATGAAATAAAAGAAATTATTCAGATTGTGAAGGGAGACGAAAATTTAATAGTCATGGGTGACTGGAATTCGAGTGTAGGAAAAGGGAGAGAAGGAAACATAGTAGGTGAATATGGATTGGGGGACAGAAATGAAAGAGGAAGCCGCCTTGTAGAATTTTGCACAGAGCACAACATAATCATAACTAACACTTGGTTTAAGAATCATGAAAGAAGGTTGTATACATGGAAGAACCCTGGAGATACTAAAAGGTATCAGATAGATTATATAATCGTAAGACAGAGATTTAGGAACCAGGTTTTAAATTGTAAGACATTTCCAGGGGCAGATGTGGACTCTGACCACAATCTATTGGTTATGACCTGTAGATAAAAACTGAAGAAACTGCAAAAAGGTGGGAATTTAAGGAGATGGGACTTGGATAAACTAAAAGAACCAGAGGTTGTACAGAGATTCAGGGACAGCATAAGGGAGCAATTGACAGGAATGGGGGAAATAAATACAGTAGAAGAAGAATGGGTAGCTTTGAGGGATGAAGTAGTGAAGGCAGCAGAGGATCAAGTAGGTAAAAAGACGAGGGCTAGTAGAAATCCTTGGGTAACAGAAGAAATACTGAATTTAATTGATGAAAGGAGAAAATATAAAAATGCAGTAAGTGAAACAGGCAAAAAGGAATACAAACGTCTCAAAAATGAGATCGACAGGAAGTGCAAAATGGCTAAGCAGGGATGGCTAGAGGACAAATGTAAGGATGTAGAGGCCTATCTCACTAGGGGTAAGATAGATACCGCCTACAGGAAAATTAAAGAGACCTTTGGAGATAAGAGAACAACTTGTATGAATATCAAGAGCTCAGATGGAAACCCAGTTCTAAGCAAAGAAGGGAAAGCAGAAAGATGGAAGGAGTATATAGAGGGTCTATACAAGAGCGATGTACTTGAGGACAATATTATGGAAATGGAAGAGGATGTAGATGAAGATGAAATGGGAGATATGATACTGCGTGATGAGTTTGACAGAGCACTGCAAGACCTGAGTCGAAACAAGGCCCCGGGAGTAGACAACATTCCATTGGAACTACTGACGGCCTTGGGAGAGCCAGTCCTGACAAAACTCTACCATCTGGTGAGCAAGATGTATGAGACAGGCGAAATACCCTCAGATTTCAAGAAGAATATAATAATTTCAATCCCAAAGAAAGTAGGTGTTGACAGATGTGAAAATTACCGAACTATCAGTTTAATAAGTCACAGCTGCAAAATACTAAAGCGAATTCTTTACAGACGAATGGAAAAACTGGTAGAATCCGACCTCGGCGAAGATCAGTTTAGATTCCGCAGAAATGTTGGAACACGTGAGGCAATACCGACCCTACGACTTATCTTAGAAGCTAGATTAAGGAAATGCAAACCTACGTTTCTAGCATTTGTAGACTTAGAGAAAGCTTTTGACAATGTTGACTGGAATACTCTCTTTCAAATTCTAAATGTGGCAGGGGTAAAATACAGGGAGCGAAAGGCAATTTACAATTTGTACCAAAACCAGATGGCAGTTATAAGACTCGAGGGGCATGAAAGGGAAGCAGTGGTTGGGAAGGGAGTGAGACAGGGTTGTAGCCTGTCCCAGATGTTATTCAATCTGAATATTGAGCAAGCAGTAAAGGAAACGAAAGGAAAGTTTGGAGTAGGTATTAAAGTCTATGGAGAAGAAATAAAAACGTTGAGGTTCGCCGATGACATTGTAATTCTGTCAGAGACAGCGAAGGACTTGGAGGAGCAGTTGAATGGAATGGACAGTGTCTTGAAAGGAGGATATAAGATGAACATCAACAAAAGCAAAACAAGGATAATGGAATGTAGTCTAATTAAGTCGGGTGATGCTGAGGGAATTAGATTAGGAAATGAGACACTTAAAGTAGTAAAGGAGTTTTGCTATTTGGGGAGCAAAATAACTGATGATGGTCGAAGTAGAGAAGATATAAAATGTAGGCTGGCTATGGCAAGGAAAGCGTTTCTGAAGAAGAGAAATTTGTTAACATCCAGTATTGATTTAAGTGTCAGGAAGTCATTTCTGAAAGTATTCGTATGGAGTGTAGCCATGTATGGAAGTGAAACATGGACGATAAATAGTTTGGACAAGAAGAGAATAGAAGCTTTCGAAATGTGGTGCTACAGAAGAATGCTGAAGATTAGATGGGTAGATCACATAACTAATGAGGAAGTATTGAATAGGATTGGGGAGAAGAGAAGTTTGTGGCACAACTTGACCAGAAGAAGGGATCGGTTGGTAGGACATGTTCTGAGGCATCAAGGGATCACCAATTTAGTATTGGAGGGCAGCGTGGAGGGTAAAAATCGTAGAGGGAGACCAAGAGATGAATACACTAAGCAGATTCAGAAGGATGTAGGTTGCAGTAGGTACTGGGAGATGAAAAAGCTTGCACAGGATAGAGTAGCATGGAGAGCTGCATCAAACCAGTCTCAGGACTAAAGACCACAACAACAACAACAGTGCAGCAACTCGACGTGGCATGGGCTCAACAAGTTGCTGGAAGTTCTCTGTTGGAGACGGAGTCGTGCTGCCTCTATAGCCGTCCATAGTTGCCAAAGTGCTGCCGGTATGACCTCTCGATTATGTCCCATAAATGTTTCATGAGATTCATGTAGGGCAATCTGGGCAGTCAAATCATTCGCCCTAACAGTCCAAAAACCAAATCGCGAGCAGCTGTGAGCTGGTGACTTGGCGCATTGTCTTCCAAAAAAATTCTGCCTTTAAGTCCGTGAATGACTGCAGATGGTCTCCAGGTAGCCGAACATAACCATTTGGATCAGAAGACCCAGTCCATTCTATGAAAGCACAGTCCACACCATTATAGAACCACCAAGAGCTTGTATAGTGCCTTGGTGACAACTTGGGTCCATGGCTTCGTGGGGTTTGCGCCACACTCGAACCCTACCATCAGTTCTTACCAACTGAAATCGGGACTCATCTGACAAGGCCACAATTTTCGAGTCGTCTAGAATCCAACCGATTTCGCCACAAGACCAGTAGAGGCACTGCAGGCATTGTAGTGTTGTTAGCAAAAGCACTCGCACCGGTGGTCTGATGCCATAGCCCAATTAATGCCATATTTCGCCTCACTGTACTTACGGATACGTTCGTCATACATCTCACATTGATTTCTGCGGTTATTTCACGCAGTGTTGCTTGTCTATTAGCACTGACAACTCTACGCAAACGCCCTGCTCCCTATAGTTACGTGAAATCTGTCGGCGTTGTCCGTGGCGAGAGGTAATGCCTGGAATTTGGTATTCTGTGCACACTCTTTGCACTGCGAATCTCGGAATATCGAGTTTCCTAACGATTTCCGAAATGGAATGTCCCATGCATCTAGTTCCAACTACCATTCCGCATCGAAAGTCTGTTAATTTCCATAGTGTGGCCGTAATGACGTCGGACACCGTCTCACATGAATGACCTGAGCACAAATGAAAACTCCGCCAATGCACTGCCCTTTTATACCTTCTATAAGCGATACTGCCGCCATCTGTATATATGTACACTAATGGCCATTAAAACTGCTACACCACGAAGATGACGTGCTACAGAAGCGAAATTTAACCGACAGAAAGAAGATGCTGTGATATGCAAATGGTTAGCTTTTCAGAGCATTCAGGTTGGCGCCGGTGGCGACAAATGGTTCAAATGGCTCTGAGCGCTATGGGACTTAACTGCTGAGGTCATCAGTCCCCTAGAACTTAGAACTACTTAAACCTAATTAACCTAAGGACATCACACACATCCATGCCCGAGGCAGGATTCGAACCTGCCACCGTAGCGGTCGCGCGGTTCCAGACTGTAGCGCCTAGAACCGCTCGGTCACTGCTGCCGGCCCGGTGACGACGCCTGCAACGTGATGACATGAGAAAAGTTTCCAACCGATTTCTCATACAAAAACAGCAGTTGACCGCCGTTGCCTGTTGAAATGTTGTTGTGATGCCTCGTGTAAGGAGGAGAAATGCGTACCATCACGTTTCCGACTTTGATAAAGGTCGGATTGTAGCCTATCACGATTGCGGTTTATCGTATCGTGATAGTGCTGCTCGCGTAGGTCGAGATCCAATGGCTGTTAGCAGAATGTGGAATCGGTGGGTTCAGGAGGGTAATACGGAACGCCGTGCCGGATCCCAACGGCCTCGTATCACTAGCAGTCGAGATGACAGGCATCTTATCCGCATGGCTGTAACGGATTGTGCAACCACGTCTCGATCCCTGAGTCAACAGATGGGGACGTTTCCAAGACAACAACCATCTGCACGAACAGTTCGACGACGTTTGCAGCAGCATGGACTATCTGCTCGAACACCATGACTGCGGTTACCCTTGAAGCTGCATCACAGACAGGAGCGCCTACAATGGTGTACTCAACGACGAACCTGGGTACACGAATGGCAAAACGTCATTTTTTCGGATGAATCCAGGTTGTGTTTACAGCATCGTGATGGTCGCATCCGTGTTTGGCGACATCGGGGTGAACGCACATTGGAAGCGTGTATTCGTCGTCGCCATACTAGCGTATCACCAGACGTGATGGTATGGGGTGCCATTGCTTACACCTCTCGGTCACCTCTTGTTCACATTGACGGCACTTTGAACAGTGGACGTTACATTTCAGATGTGTTACGACCCGTGGCTCTACCCTTCATTTGATCCCTGCGAAGCCCTACATTTCAGCAGTTAATGCACGACCGCATGTTGCCTTTCTGGATACAGAAAAAGTTAGACTGCTGCCCTGGCCACCACATTCTCCAGATCTCTCACCAAATGAAAACGTCTGGTCAACGGTGGCCGAGCAACTGGATCGTAAGAATACGCCAGTTGCTTCTCATGATGAACTGTGGTATCGTGTTGAAGCTGCATGGGAGCTGTACTGTACGCGCCATCCAAGCTCTGTTTGACTCAATGCCCAAGCGTATCAAGGCCGTTATTACGGTCAGAGGTGGTTGTTCTGGGTATTGATTTCTCAGGATCTATGGACCCAAACTGTCAGATCTAGTATAATATATTTGTCCAATGAATACCCGTTTATCATCTGCATTTGTTCTTGATGTAGCAATTTTAATGGCCAGTAGTATATAACGCTATCCGACAATTTCCTTGTAAATTTGATTCCAATTTGTAACGACTGAAATAAAGTCACATATACTCTCAACTAGTTAAGTTTCATTTGGTTACCTCCCGCCCTTGTGAGTGGTTCACTTTTGTTCTTGCCAGGCAATGTAATTACGTAACTTCATTTGTTTGAGGTGATAATTAAAACGCTACGTAATCAGATCGACTTCAAATATTTTGTCTTGTCTGCTTCGCGGAATAACGTAGCGCGTCTGGTCGTGGCACTGGACGGCAGGTGTTAGGAAGCAGGAGCAGAGTGCACACGTGAGAGTGGTGGACCGGCGGTACACATGCCTGCTCTTCACTCGTGAAGGAGGAGAGCGACCGCCGAATACGTGACACGAGGCGCCACGGCACGGCGCAGCGGAGCAGACGTGGGCCGCAGCGCCGGGATTAGGCGCCGCGTCGCTCAGAAAGGCGCTGCACGGGCCGGGATTCCTGCCGCTGCCGCCGCCACAATGGCGCGCATAAATTCCAATTTTCATCATTCGAGTCCTGTAAAGGCCCTGGAAATTACTCCCCTCCTTATCCCCGGGCCGGCTCCTTTTCACGGCGGCCGCGCGTCCCTTTGGGCCTGCCGAGCATCCTGACCCCTGCGCAGGACCGCGGTTGCGGGGCTGCCCTCTGAGACGTGTGCTGCTCCAGAGCTGGGAAAAATTATGCTCGAAAGCCGCACTGCCACCTACATCCTTCGTACATATCTTTATCTGCTCCAAAGCCGATTTCGAATGAATCAATCAACTGATAAAAATTTCGCTGAAGCGCCAAAGAAAATGATATAGGTATACAGAGATATGTAAACATGCAGAATACGGCGCTGCGATTGGAAACGCCTATATAGGACAACAAGTGTCTAGCGCAGTTGTTAGATCAGTTACTGTTGCTATAATGGCAGGTTATTAAGATTTAAGTGAGATTGAACATGTTGTTGTAGTCGGTGCACGACCGATAAGGCACAGCATCTGTGAAGTAGCGATGGAGTGGAGATTTTCCCGTACGGCCATTTCACGAGTGTACCGTGGATATCAGGGATCCGGTAAAACATCAAATCTCCGACATCGCTGCGGACGGAAGAAGATCCTGCAAGAAGGGGACTAAACACCACTGAAGAGAATCGTTCAACGTGACAGAAGTGCATCCCTTCCACAAATCGCTGCGTATTTCAATGCTGGGCCATTAACAAGTTTCAGCGTGACAATAATTCAACGAAACATCATCGATATAGGCTTTCGGAGCCACTCGTTTACGCTTGATAACTGCACTACACACAGCTTTATGCCTCGCCTGAGCCCGTCAGCACAGGCATGGGACACTTGACGCCTGGAAACATGTTGTCTGGTCGGACGTGTCCCGTTTCAAATTGTATCGAGTGGATGGACGTGTACGGATAAGTAGGCAACCTCATGAATCCACGGATCCTGCATGTCAGCAGAATACTGTTCAAGCTGTTGGATGCTCTGTAATGGTGTGGCGCGTGTGCATGTGGAGTGATATGGAATCCTTAACACATCTAGATACGACCCTGACAGGTGACATGTATGTAAGCCTCCTGCCTGATCACCTGCGCCCATTCATGTCCATTGTGCATTCCGACAGACTTGGGCAATCCCAGCTGGACAATGAGACACCGCACACGTCCATAATTGCTACAGTGTGGCTCCAGGAACACTCTTTCGAGTTTAAACACTCCCACTAGCCACCAAACTCCCCAGACATGATCATTATTGAGCCTATCTGGGATGCCTTGCAACGTGCTGTTCAGAAGAGATCTTCAGGATTCATTGTGTCAGTTCCCTCTAGATCCATGCCTCGTCATGTTGCGGCACTTCTGCGTGCTCGCGGGGGCGCTACACGACATTAAGCAGGTGTACCAGTTTCTTTGGGTCTTCGTTGTATGTCATTACGCCAACATCATCAACATTCCATCTTTAATAGCTCAAAGCTGGTGATCAATGACACCATCCTCTAAACAGTTAGCCTCTATGTTTCCCCGTCTTCTGCATCTCGGAGTCTGGAACCGCGCGACCGCTGCGGTCACAGGTTCGAATCCTGCCTGGGGCATGATGGATGTGTGTGATATCCTTAGGTTAGCTAGGTTTAAGTAGTTCTACGTTCTAGGGGCTGGTGAGCTCAGAAGTTAAGTCCCATAGTGCTCAGAGCCATTTGAACCATTTGAACCAGAAACGGAGAAAGGACGAATTTAATGTTGCTGGTTGCGTACTTTGTGAATCAAGGCGCCGCTGTTCTACACCTACTTCTACATCAGTACACCGTAAGTCATCCGATGATGTATGGCGGAGGGTACTTCTAGTACCACTAACTCATCCTACCATCTCTGTTCCATTCGCGAATGGCGCGTGGAAACAATGATTGTCTGTAAGCCTCTGTATTAGCTCTAATTTCTCGCCTGTCGTGGCCATGTCGCGGGATGTAGGTGGGAGGAAGTAATTTGTTCTCCGACTCTTCCCGGAAAGTACTCTCCCGATTTTTAGTAGTAAGCCATCCCGTGATGCACAACGCCTCTTTTGTAGCGTCTGGCACTGTAGTCCGTTGAGCAACTTTGTAACGCTTTCGCTATGAGAAAATGATCCCGTGACGGAATGCAACGCTCTTCTATTAGTCCTACCTAGTAAGAGCTCCAGACTAATGGACAGTACTCAAGAATCGATAAAACAAGCGCCTTGTGAGACACTTCTCTCGTGAATGAGTTACAGTTCATTGAGATTCTTCCTAGGAATCTTATATCTGCTGTTCCTACCATTTGTCTGATGTGGTCATTCGACTCTGGATAATTACTCGTAGATATTTTATGGTAAATACTGTTTTCAGCAGTTTGTCATCAGTAGGTCAGTTGTCCACTAGCGAATTTCTTTTCTTATGCATGAGCAATATGTTTCATTACCTGACGTTTAGGTTCCGCTGCCAGAGCCTGCATGATTCATCATTCAGCAGTCCTCTGCAACTCTTTCTTCAAATCGTTATTGTCTTCTCGCGTTGCTACTTCTTATAGGTAACCGCATCATCTGTGAACAGTCTAAGAGAGCTTCCGACGTTTTCTATTCCATCAGTTATATACAAGGTTATCGTAAATGACTGAAGCGATTTAATAACTTCACTGTAGGTGCAGTAATTGACAATTTGTCACAAAACTCAACACTCGTACATTAAAACACAAAAAGGTTTCTGTTGTCTCAGGCGTACTTGAGATTTCTGTCGGGAGAGTGCTGCAGTGGGCAGATAGGCAGATTGGCAGTAAGCACCAAGAAAGCTTATCTTGTGCTTGAAATTTATTCACGTTAATCTCTAGTAACAGTGAAACGACACTTCAGAACGAAGTTCAACGAAGATCCTCCAACTGCGAACTCCATTCGGCGATGGTATACACAGTTTAAAGTTTCAGGCTGCCTCTACGTGGAGAAATCAATGGGTTGGCCTGTAGTGAGTGAACAAACGGATGACCGCGTGCCCACGAGTTCCGCACGTACCCACAGAAATCGACGAATCAATCAGAGAGCTCAACATACCACAAATGATCTTAAGGAAACGACTGAATATAAAACCTTACCGCCTGAAATTGCTACCAGACCTGACTCCCGGTGATGAAATCAGATGCTTTCAATTTTTGAGACAGTTGCAACATCTCATGGAAGAGGATGGAATTTGCGAGAAACTCATCTTCAGTAATGAAGCAACGTTAGTTCCGAATGCTGCAGTCAAAATGCTCAATATGCGTATATGGTGGATGGAAAATTCCCACGCTATCGTGCAGCACATTCGAGATACACCAAAAATTAATGTGTTCTATGTAGTCTCGCGGTTTAAAGTTTATGGTCCCTTTTTTCTGCTAAAAGACCGTTACAGAATACGTGTCCCTGGACTTGTGGGAAAATTGGCTTATGCACAACTGGGGACCGACATTGTGCACTTCAGCTACCAACAGGATGTTGCTCCACCCCACTTCCATCATGATGTTCGTGAATTATTAAACAGAAAATTGAGAAACCAATGGTTCGGTCGTGGTCCTGTTTCTGACCAGTAATTCATATCATGGCTTCCACTCTCTCCCAACCTAGCACCATGCGATCTTTTGCATGGGGTTATGCGAAAGATTCGTTATGTACACCTCCTCTACCAACAAACCTACAAGATCAACGAGCCAATAAAAGGTAGTCCTTGATTCTCTTCCCCACAACATTATCTGTGTGATCGTTCCGATTTAAATTGTTCGTAATTGTAATTCCTAGGTATTTAGTCAAAATTGACAGCCTTTAAATTTGGGTGATTTGTCGTGAACGGAAATTCCTTTGTCGAGAGACAACTGGCACTTCTCACACAAAAGGGATATACTGCCTATGTCGTTTTACAATTGGTTTTGAACTTCTAATGGCTTCACTAGACAGTAAATGACGGCAACACGTGCAAGCAATCTAAGAGGGTTTCTCAGATTGTCTCCTGAACCGTTTGTATGCGTTAGGTACAGCATAGGGCCTATAACACTTCCTTGGTGAATGCCGGCTATCTCTCTTATTTAATTCAATGATTTTCCATCGATTACTACGTATTGTGACGTTTGTGACAAGAAATCATGAGTCCAGTCGCGCAATTGAGTCGATACCCGATAGGCACGCAATTTGATTGTAAGTGTCTTGTGAGAAAATGTGACAAAAACCTTGTGGATATGTGGAATTATGGAATAAGTTTCAGATATCTACACAGCGTTTAGTGAAGAGAACGATATTTACTGCTAATTGAACAGTCACTGTATCGGCAGATAATAATCGCTATGCCCAACCGTTGCCCATGTAGCAGCAATGCCAGGAACCCGCGGTTATATGTTGACTTCATAGACCTCGCTGGCGAATTTAAAGTGGGTATAGCGCGCATAAAATGCCATGGCCGCTAGATCCGGAGTAGGCTGGGAAGTGTGGGGAGAGTGGCAGTGGTGGGGGTCGATCAGAGCGCTGAAGGGGAAACGCTAAGTGCTGGAGGGTAAGTGCCATTCTAAACTGAAGCCTACACTCACATTTTTTGTAAATATTAATTGGGTCTCCTCCATGTCCACACTTCCATGGTGACCATTCAGAAAGATCTAATGTCATCTCTGCTTTCGTTAGTATCTGAAAAGAGTTGGGTTGTGTTGTTTGGGGGAAGAGACTAAACAGCTATGAAACTGGTCTCATCAGATTAGGGAAGAACGGGGTAGGAAGTCGGCGGTGCCCTTTCAAAGGAGCCATCCTGGCATTGGCTGGAGCGATTTAGGGAAATCACGGGAAAGCTAAATCAGGATGGCCGGACGCGGGATTGAACCGTCGTCCTCCCGAATGCGAATCCAGTGTGCTAACCACTGTGCCACCTCGCTCGGTATATCTGATAAGAACTCCGCCGAAAATGCAGCGGTTTATTTTAGAATTGCTTGTTAACCATTTGTAACTTTCAGAGAACCGTCATAAATGGCGACTTTTGAGTATAATCTACGCGTTTCTCTGGTTGCCATGTTAAAATTTGCTTCTTTTGCCACAACGCAGTGGAGTATACACTGTCTCACCTCACTAACACATTGTGCAGATGCAACTGCGAGAGAATTCTGAAGCAGTGGTTTATTAACTTTAGTAAGTGAGGAACTGAGGGAAGGTAAAGTCAGTAGCATATGAAAAAGCACGTCCTTGGTACCAGGAAACGTGTATTTCTTCACATTTGTTGCTCCAAAACCGACAGCATTTCTCGTTTCACCAGCTATTCATGGCCCTTACAAAATACATTCCTTCACCAAAAAGTCTGTAGTGATTGGAATAACATGGTAGATAATGAAGTTTTACATAATGACAATATGGTTAAATACTCTTCTCTTTACATACTATCAATCGCCGAAGTATCATTTCAATACCTGAAACCATTTATGAAATACGAGGAATGTTGCGCATATTTCACTCTGGCTGTATTGGTGTGCCCATCTACTTTGACCCTCGCACCCTCACATTGACGATGTTACACAGAAGTTGCTCCGCGATTGAAGACTACAAGCTCAATAACAACTTTTCTCCAAGAGGCTCTTGTTGCGTGGCGTGGCACGATCGCAAATGGAATTTTCTGGAAATTAATGACAGATAGATACCTCTACGCAAGTCTAAAAATGTTCAATATATTAGCTAAATATCATGTGGAACAACATATTATGTAATTTGCACCAAACGCAAAATCTATTTTTCATTGCATACACTGCTGGCCATTAAAATTGCTACACCAAGAAGATAAAGAGCTACAGACGCGAAATTTAACCGACAGGAAGAAGATGCTGTGATATGCAAATGATAAGCTTTTCAGAGCATTCACAGAAGGTTGGCGCCAGTGGCGACACCTACAACGTGTTAACATGAGGAAATTTTCCAACCGATTTCTCATACACAAGCAGCAGTTGACCGGCGGTGCCTGGTGAAACGTTGTTGTGATGCCTCGTGTAAGGAAGAGAAATGCATACCATCACGTTTCCGACTTTGATAAAGGTCGGGTTGTAGCCTATTGCGATTGCGGTTTATCGTATCGCGACATTGCTGCTCGCGTTGGTCGACATCCAGTGACTATTAGCAGAATATGGAATCGGTGGGTTCAGGAGGGTAATACGGAACGCCGTACTGGATCCCAACGGCCTCGTATCACTAGCAGTCGAGATGACAGGCATCTTATCCGCATGGCTGTAACGGATCGTGCAGTCATGTCTCTATCCCTGAGTCAATAGATGGGAACGTTTGCAAGACAACAACCATCCGCACGAACAATTCGACAACGTTTGCAGCAGGATGGACTATTAGCTCAGAGACCATGGCTGCGGTTGCCCTTGACGTTGCATCACAGACAGGAGCGCCTGCGATGGTGTACTCAACGACGAACCTGGGTGCACGAATGGCAAAACGTCATTTTTTCGGATGATATTTACAGCATCATGATGGTCGTATCCGTGTTTGGCGAGATCGCGGTGAACGCACATTAGAAGCGTGTATTCGTCATCGCCATGCTGGCGTATCACCCGGCATGATGGTATGGGGTTCCATTGGTTACACGTCTGGGTCACCTTTTGTTCGCATTGACGGCACTTTGAACAGTGGACGTTACATTTCAGATGTGTTAGGACCCGTGGCTCTAACCTTCATTCGATCCCTGCGAAATCCTACATTTCAGCAGGATAATGCACGACCGCATATTGCAGGTCCTGTACGGGCCTTTCGGGATACAGAAAATGTGCGACTGCTGCCCTGGGCAGCACATTCTCCAGATCTCCCACCAACTGAAAACGTCTAGTCAATGGTGGCCGAGCAACTGGCTCGTCACAATACGCCAGTCACTACTCTTGATGAACTGTGGTATCGTGTTGTAGCTGCATGGGCAGCTGTACCTTTACGCGCCATCCAAGCTCTGTCTGACTCAATGCCCAGGCGTATCAATGCCGTTATTACGGCCAGAGGTGGTTGTTCTGGGTACTGATTTCTCAGGATCTATGCACCCAAATTGCGTGGAAAGGTAATCACGTCAGTTCTAGTACAATATATTTGTCCAATGAATACCCGTTTATCATCTGCATTTCTGCTTGGTGTAGCAATTTTAATGGCCAGTAGCGTACTTTTCCGAATTTCGCGCAGTGTCTTACTTTCACGTAAATATCACAATAACTATCACCATTAACGAAATGATGGGGACATCATCATGAACCTGACATTTAAAGCTATAAGTAAAGCAAAAATGAAGTTGGTTACCGAATAGTTTGAGAAAGATCGCAGGGTGCGTGCCTCAGTTCTCTCATCACTGACCGGTCGAAAGGTGAAAACACTTAACAGCCGCCCCCCCCCCTCCCCCATCCAAACAAACGAATGAACTCGGCCAGGACCTTGGACGAAAACTGGTCACTGCACATCGACCGCCGTATCCTGTGCCATCGACACACGGGGATCGTTTCTGATCTCTACTTCAAAGCTTCCTTACCACATGCGAATGAGGCATATAGTTGATGGGTCCTGTGGATCTGATATCGAAGTTACGTTTTAGTTGCATCCGTAAAACTCAGTAGGTGATTTTGATCGGTACTGAGGGACTTCAACTGTGGATACCCTTAGGGAACATACGTCGCAGTGAATCGAGGCAAAGTTGTTGAGACATTGTCATGCACTGGTCGCCCAGTCATCCAAATTTAGGTTTCCTTTACTTTTTCTAAGCCGGTTAAGGAAAATGCAGTCATGGTTCTGTTATCTCTACCCATGTTTGTAGTTCATAGTCTGTCTCTAATCATCTCTTAATGGACAATATGAAAAGCTATTAATCTTCCTCACATTATCTTTTACTCGTAATGAGTAGTGTCGATACATAGTTACACGAGTAAGAATAACCTAACTAAAATGAAATCAGAGCTGTCAACATAAAAATCGTCATTTAGTCACTCACAAAGAGCTGACGTCTGAGCAGAAATCCATATCATATGCTACGTTCACATGCAACACACCTTCCGGTAAACGAAAAACGAATGTGAGAAATCGATTTCCACTAACGAATTTACATGTTAAGGCGAAAATCGAATGTTAACTGAGATTAAGATCAATTTTCCAATCGCTCCTTGTTTTCCACAGTGACGTCTGGAAATCAGCTGTTCGATTTCCGACTAGTCAGCAAGATGCCTATTTCTGTTCGGTTAATTACAGAAGATGGATAACTTCGTGCTCAGTCAAACATTTCTTCTTCTCTTTCTCTGCACAAAAGCTGACTCTGTCCAGCTTAACTAAAGTTTTTGGAAGCAGATGTGAATCTGATACGTCAGCTATGGGTGAGCGTTTAAATGGAAGAGGAAATCCGGCAGCAGGGATCGCATTTCCAAACTCAAATCTAGAGTGTTTACGTGGCCAACTGGAAGCCGGTACTGGGAAATCAGTTTACGGAAACTAGATCTGCGAGCCACATGTAAACGCTTTGACTGCCTCTTTTATTTCAATGTATTTTAATTCATCCGAAAAACTGTTCTTGACAATCCTACAGACAAACAGACAGACGGACAACAAAGCCATCCTATAAGGGTTCCCTTTTTTGAGACTGAGGCACAAAACCCTAAAAAATGAGTATGTTAACGTTGCTTCCACAGATTCCGATTGAAAAGGTCCTCTTGGAAGCGGAATGAGTCAAAAAATCTTAAACATACTTTATTTTAACAAATAATAACAAACATGTAGCAAAACCATTAAATGTGCGATACACTCAGGTGCATTTGGTAATTCTTAGCTTATTTTAGCCACAGTTCACCAAAAAGGATATCAGTTTACGGCACTTATAAACACTGATCACAACACTGAAGAGCCAGAGAAACTGGTATGCCTGCTTAATATCGCGTAGGACCAACGGGAGCACGCAGAAGTGCCACTGCACGACTTGGAATGGACTCGGCTATTCCCGGAAGTAGTGCTGGAGACAACTGACACCATGAATCCGGCAGGGCGGTCCATAAATCCGTAAGAGTACGCGGGGGTGGAGGTCTCTTCTGAAGAGCACACTGCGAGGCATCCCAGATATGCTCAACAATGTTCATGTCTGGGAAGTTTGGTGGCCAGTGGAAGTATTTAAACTCAGAAGAGTGTTCCTGGCGCCACTCTGTAGCAATTCTGAACGTATGGGGTGTCGCATTGTCCTGGTGGAACTGCCCAAGTCCGTCGTGAATGAGTACAGGTGATCAAACAGGATTCTTCCGTAGTGTCACCTGTCAGAGTCGTATCTAGACGTATCGGGGGTCCCATATCACTTCAAATGCATGCCCCGCACGATTATAGAGCATCCACCAGCTTAAACAGTCCCCTGCTGACAGCGGGGTCCATGGATTCATGAGGTTGTCTCCATACCCGCACACGTCCATAAGCTTGATACAATTTGAAACTAGACTCGTCCGATCAGGCAACATGTTTCCAGTCATCAACAGTCCAATGTCGGCGTTGACGGGCTCAGGCAAGGCGTAAAGCTTTGTGTCGTGCAGCTATCAAGGGTACACCAGTGGAACTTCGGCTCCGAAAGCCCATATCGATGATGTTTCGTTAATGGTTCGCGCGCTGACACTTGTTGATGGCCCGGCACTAAGATCGGAAGCAGTTTGCGGAAGGGTTGCACTTTTCTCTTCAGTCGGCGTTGGTTCCGATTTTGCAGGATCCCTTTTCGGCCGCAGCGACGTCGGAGATTTGTTGTTTTACCGGATTTCTGATATTCACGGTACAATCGTGAAATCGTCGTTCGGAAAAATCCCCACTTCATTGCTACCTCGGAGATGCTGTGTCCCATCGCTCGTGCGTCGACTACAGCACCACGTTCAAACTCATTTAAATCTTGATAATCTGCCATTGTAGCAGCAGTAACCGATCTAACAAGTGCTCCAGACGCTTGTTGTCTTATATAGGTGATGCCGACCGCAGCACCGTATTCAGCCTTTTTACATATCTCTGTATTTGAATATCCATGCCTACACCAGCTTCTTAGGCACTTCAGTGTATGTTTTTTTATGTGTTTTACACACTTAAAGATCTCCTCACTTATGATGTGCAAAATAAAAGGTATATCAAACTTAATGCTATGCTGCCGTGGGTCGAAGAAGCTATCTGAGTGTCAGGTAAGACAGTTGTAACTGGGCAACGTTTGGATGCAGCGCGAGAGACGTTCGCCTGCGCCTCTGCCGCCTACAGCTTGGGTATCAACGTTGCCCGCCGGGGCGCCGCTGCGCGCTCTCCAGTCTGAACTTAAATAGACGTTTTGATGAGGCATTAAATTCAATTTTCCGAGCTTGCATCACGGAGAAAGAGCGCGCCGTCTCCGCGGAAAAGGCTGACTGCGAGCCGTGAGCTGTGGCTCGCCGAGCGGGGAAGCGAAAAAGTGTGAGACCCTTTAAGAGCCGAAGTATATGAAAAAAGCTCCACAGATGTATCTCTGTCTTATTTAATTTATTTGATACGTGCTGTCTTTTAATTGTACGACACATTCTGAGGTGAAGGAGCTGATGTTTTTTGGAGGTCCATGTTACGCTTCTTACTTTCTCTTGTGCATGTAAATCACTTTTTATCGTTAACATTACGGACGCCAAGCTCCTTTTGTTTGCGGATAAGATAAATATTGCAATAAATAGCAAATCAAGCATAGTTTCAGAAATACTGATTCACGAAATTTGCATGGATAAGTGGTTCCTAGCCAGTCGTTTCTCCCTAAACTTTGGAAAGGCACTTTATATGCAGTTTAAAAAATGAAGGAAGAAGTATATGAAGAGGGTGGCGATGTTAAATTCTTGTGGCTAAATTTTGATGATTAATTCACTTGGGAAGGTGTATCACTCAACTGCTGAAGCTTCTAAACGAAACGTTATTTGGAATGTAGACGTTGTCAGACGTGTACGACAAAACAAAAGAGCCGCAATACTTTGCTTACTTTCTTTCCATAAGGTCATACGAGAATATTCTTTTGGGGTGCATCATCAAGTCAAACTAAATTTTTCTGGATAAAAAAACCAGTAAAGGAAGCAAAAGAAAAATTCGAAGTAGGAATGAAAATCCATGGAGAAGAAGTAAAAACTTTGAGGTTCGCCGATGACATTGTAATTCTGTCAGAGACAGCAAAGGACCTGGAAGAGCAGTTGAACAGAATGGACAGTGTCTTGAAAGGAGGATATACAATGAACATCAACAAAAGCAAAACGAGAATAATGGAATGTAGAATTAAATCGGATGAAGCTGCAGGAATTAGATTAGGAATTGAGACGCTTAAAGTAGTAAATGAGGGTTGCTATTTGGGGAACAAAATGACTGATGATAGTCGAAGTAGAGAGGATATAAAATGTAGACTGGCAATGGCAAGGAAAGCGTTTCTGAAGAAGAGAAATTCTTTAACATCGAGTATAGATTTACGTGTCAGGAAGTCGTTTCTGAAAGTATTTGTATGGAGTGTAGCCATGTATGGAAGTGGAACGTGGACGATATATAAGACAAGAAGAGAATAGAAGCTTTGTAAATGTGGTGCTACAGAAGAATGCTGAAGATTAGATTGGTAGATCACATAACTAATGAGGAGGTATTGAATAGAATTGGGGAGGAGTTTGTGGCACAACTTGACTAGAAGAAGGGATTGGTTGGTAGGGCATATTCTGAGGCATCAAGGGATCACCAATTTAGTATTGGAGGGCAGCGTAGAGGGTAAAAATAATAGAGGGAGACCAAGAAATGAATACACTACACAGATTCAGAAGGATGTAGGTTGCAGTAGGAGATGAAGAAGCTTGCACAAGATAGAGTAGTATAGAGAGCTGCATCAAACCAGCCTCTGGACTGAAGACCACAACAATAACAACATGTTATTTGTGGTGTGAACTCAAGAACTCCTTGCATAAGCCTGTTCAAAGCAGTGGGGATATTAACGGCTGCTTCTCTATATGATTATTCCGTAATGAAATTTGTCATCAATAATATACTTGTATTTCTTTCACAAACAAAAAGCTCAGTTCATGGAATCAGCACTGGGAAGAAGAATCATGTTTTAGGGGTACCTCAATCAAACTGAAAATTTCTGGGTCAAAAAGCATGTAAGACATGTTATTTGCTGTATGAACTCAAGAACTTCCTGCAGAAGCCTGTTCAGGGAAATGGAGATATTAATAGATGCTTCTCTATATGATTATTCCTTAATTTTGTCATCAATAACACAGTTCTTTTACAAACAAGCAACTCAGTACATGGAACCAGTACTGCAAATAAGAATAATGTTCATAAAGCTATAAAGTCAGTTATTTTGGCCCAGAAAACTGTTCGTTATTCAGGAACACACGTTTTCAATAACTTTTGCCAGCAGCCACGAAAGTTTGGTACTACCAAAGTCAGTTTAAGAGGAGCTAAAAGATCTGTTGGTATCCAACTCCAATGCATCTGGCATTTACAAAATTACCTGCAGCCAATGTAACAAAAATTATATCGGCCAAACAGGCAGAAATTTCAGACTCGATTCAAAGAACATTTAGACTGCTGCAGGCTTGATAAATGTAAAGCCAGCCGGTGTGGCCGTGCGGTTCTAGGCGCTTCAGTCTAGAACCGCGTGATCGCTACGGTCGCAGGTTCGAATCCTGCCTCGGGCATGGATGTGTGTGATGTCCTTAGGTCAGGTAGGTTTAAGTAGTTCTAAGTTCTAGGGGACTGATCACCACAGATGTTAAGTCCCGTAGTGCTCAGAGCCATTTGAACCATTTGATAAATGTAACAAATCAGCAGTAACAACTTACATTAAAGACACAGGCCACCCTTTGAAAATCGAAGACAACGTCGAAATTTTACACAAAATAGGAAAAAGTAATAGAATGGATATCATGGAAGAAATGGAAACTTTCATAGATAATACAAAGCATGGAAATAAAATTCTTAATGAAATAACAGAAATCAAAAACTCAAAATTCTTCAACAGAGTTAAGCCAGTTCTAACTCAATACATTTTAGATATGTCAATGTAAATAATTAACTACAAATCTGTCAGTACCAAGAACATCGATAATCAATACAGACTCACAAGCTACAGTCCACCATCTTGTGTTGTGTGCATAACGTCGAAGCAATGTGTGCAGTGAGTTACGTTGGCAATCAGTGAGAAAATACAATGTGCAATAGTGTCATGTCAATCAACAGCTCCGCCATTACACCAGTGATGCAAGCAGCAAGGTGATGAAATCGCTGTGATACCATAGATAGTCTACTACAAGGAAGAAAACCAGAAGAAGATATCACTGATTTCGATTTCTAACCATACACTACCGCCCTTCTCCCCCCTCCCCACCACCAAATGCCACACCAGCCGCTACAATAACAAACAATGGGCAAAGAATTCTAGGTTAGTCTAGTTTAAGACTGTTTCTTTTTAAGTAACATTTCTCTGTATGTGTTGTTGTTGTTGTTGTGGTCTTCAGTCCTGAGGCTGGTTTGATGCAGCTCTCCATGCTACTCTATCCTGAGCAAACTTCTTCGTCTCCCAGTTCCGACTGCACCCTACATCCTTCTGAATCTGCTTGGTGTATTCATTTCTTGGTCTCCCTATACGACTTTTACCCCCCACGCTGCCCTCCAGTACTAAATTGGTGATCCACTTGATGCCTCAAAACATGTCCTACCAACCAATCCCTTCTTCTAGTCAAGTTGTGCCACAAACTCCTCTTCTCCCCAATTCTATTCAATACCTCCTCATTAGTTATGTAATCTACCCATCTAATCTTCAGCATTCTTCTGTAGCACCACATTTCGAAAGCTTCTATTCTCTTCTTGTCTAAACTATTTATCGTCCATGTTTCACTTCCATACATAGCTACACTCCATACAAATACTTTCAGAAACGACTTCCTGACACTTAAATCTATACTCGATGTTAACAAATTTCTCTTCTTCAGAAACTCTTTCCTTGCCATTGCCAGTCTACATTTTATATCCTCTCTACTTCGACCATTATCAGTTATTTTGCTCCCCAAATAGCAAAACTCCTTTACTACTTTAGGTGTCTCATTTCCTAATCTGATTCCCTCAGCATCACCCGACTTAATTCGACTACATTCCATTATCCTCGTTTTGCTTTTGTTGATGTCCAACTTATACCCTCCTTTCAAGATACTGTCCATTCCGTTGAATTGCTCTTCCAAATCCTTTGCTGTCTCTGACAGAATCACAATGCCATCGGCGAACCTCAAAGTTTTCATTTCTTCTCCATGGATTTTAATGCCTACTCCAAACTTTTCTTTTGTTTCCTTTAGCGCTTGCTCAATATACAGATTGAATACCATCGGGGATGGGCTACAACCCTGTCTCACTCCCTTCCCAACCACTGCTTCCCTTTCATGTCCCTCTACTCTTATAACTGCCATCTGCTTTCTGTAGAAATTGTAAATAGCTTTTCGCTCACTGTATATTACCCCTGCCACCTTCAGAATTTGAAAGAGAGTATTCCAGTCAACATTGTCAAAAGCTTTCTCTAAGTCTACAAATGCTAGAAACGTAGGTTTGCCTTTCCTTAATCTATCTTCTAAGATAAGTCGTAGGGTTAGTATTGCCTCACGTGTTCCAACAATTCTACGGAATCCAAACTGATCTCCCCCAAGGTCGGCTTCTACCAGTTTCTCCATTCGCCTGTAAAGAATTCGCGTTAGTATTTTGCAGCTGTGACTTATTAAACTGATAGTTCGGTAATTTCCACATCTGTCAACACCTGCTTTCTTTGGGATTGAAGTCTGATGGAATTTCGCTGTCTCATACATCTTGCTCGCCAGATGGTCGAGTTTTGTCAGGACTGGCTCTCCCAAGGCTGTCAGTAGTTCTAATGGAATGTTGTCTACTCCCGGGGCGTGTTTCGACTTAGGTCTTTCAGTGCTCTGTCAAACTCTTCACGCAGTATCGTATCTCCCATTTCATCTTCATCTACATCCTCTTCTATTTCCATAATATTGTCCTCAAGAACATCGCCCCGGTATAGACCATGTATATACTCCTTCCACTTTTCTGCTTTCCCTTCTTTACTTAGAACTGGATTTCCATCTGAGCTCTTGATATTCATACAAGTGGTTCTATTTTCTCCAAAGGTCTCTTTAACTTTCCTGTAGGCAGTATCTATCTTACCCCTTGTGAGAGAAGGCTCTACATCCTTACATTTGTCCTCTAGCCGTCCCTGATTAGCCATTTTGCACTTCCAGTCGATCTCATTTTTGAGATGTTTGTATTCCTTTTTGCCTGCTTCATGTACTGCATTTTTGTATTTTCTCCTTCCATCAATTAAATTCAGTATATCTTCTGTTACCCAAGGATTTCTACTAGCCCTCGTCTTTTTACCTACTTGATCCTCTGCTGCCTTCACTATTTCGTCCCTCAAAGCTACCCATTCTTCTTCTACTATGTTTCTTTACACCATTCCTGTCAATTGTTCCCTTATGCTCTCCATGAAACTCTGCACAACCTCTGGTTCTTTCAGTGTATCCAGGTCCCATCACTTTAAATTTCCACCTTTTTTCAGTTTCTTCAGTTTTAATCTACAGTTCATAACCAATAGATTGTGGTCAGAGTCCACATATGCCCCTGGATTACAATTTAAAACCAGTTTATAATCTGCCTGAAACCTTTTAGTATCTCCAGGGTTCTTCCATGTATACAACCTTCTTTCATGATTCTTGAACCAAGTGTTAGCTATGATTAAGTTATGCTCAGTGCAAAATTCTACCAGGTGGCTTCCTCTTTCATTTCTTAGCCCTAATCCATATTCACCTGCTACATTTCCTTCTCTTCCTTTTCCTACTGTTGAAATCGAGTCACCCATGACTATTAAATTTTCATCTACCTTCACTACCTGAATAATTTCTTTATCTCATGATACATTTCATCAATTTCGTCATCATCTGCAGAGCTAGTTGGCATATAAACTTGTACTACAGTAGTAGGCGTGGGCTTGGCCACAATAATGCGTTCACTATGCTGTTTGTAGTAGCTTACCCGCACTCCTATTTTTTATTCATCATTAAACCTACTCCTGCATTACCGCTATTTGATTTTGTATTTATAACCCTGTATTTACCTGACCAAAAGTCTTGTTCCTCCTGCCACCGAACGTCACTAATTCCCACTATATCTAACTTTAACCTTTCCATTTCCCTTTTTAAATATTCTAACCTACCAGCCCTATTAAAGGACCTGACATTCCACGCACCGATCCGTAGAACGCCAGTTTTCTTTTTCCTGATAACGACGTCCTCTTGAGTAGTCCCCGCGCGGAGATCCGAATGGCGGACTATTTTACCTCCGGAATATTTTACCCAAGAGGATGCCATTATCATTTAATCATACAGTACAGCTGCATGCTCTCGGGAAAAATTACGGCTGTAGTTTCCCCTTGCTTTCAGCCGTTCGCAGTACCACAACAGCAAGGCCGTTTTGGTTTGCGTTACAAGGGCAGATCAGTCAATTATACAGACTGTTACCCCTGCAACTACTGAAAAGGCTGCTGCCCCTCTTCGTGAACCACACGTTTCTCTGGCCTCTCAACAGATACCCCTCCTTTGTGGTTGCACCTACGGTGTGACTATCTGTATCGTTGAGGCACGCAAGCCTCCCCACCAACGGCAAGGTCCATGGTTCATGTATGTATGTATGTATGTATGTATAAACGCCTGAAGATCATCAGAACATGTTCGAAACGCGTTGTTGGGGGCTATTTGGGGAAGGAGACCAGACAGCGAATTCATCGGTGTCATCGTATTAGGGAAGGATGGGGAAGGAAGTTGGCCGTGCCCTTCCAAAGGAACCAACCCGGCATTTGCCTGGAGCGATTTAGGGAAATCACGGAAAACCTAAATCAGGATGGCCGGACGCGGGATTGATCCGTCGTCCTCCCGAATGCGAATCCAGTGTGAAACGCGTTGTATTATGTTGGATTAAACACAAAATAAAAAAGTGACTGGTAGCAGAAATTAGATCATCATCATCATCATCATCATTTAAGACTGATTATGCCTTTCAGCGTTCAGTCTGGAGCATAGCCCCCCTTATACAGTTCCTCCATGATCCCCTATTCAGTGCTAACATTGGTGCTTCTTCTGATGTTAAACCTATTACTTCAAAATCATTCTTAACCGAATCCAGGTACCTTCTCCTTGGTCTGCCCCGACTCCTCCTACCCTCTACTGCTGAATCCATGAGTCTCTTGGGTAACCTTGCTTCTCCCATGCTTGTAACATGACCCCACCATCCAAGCCTGTTCGCCCTGACTGCTACATCTATAGAGTTCATTCCCAGTTTTTCTTTGATTTCCTCATTGTGGACGCCCTCCTGCCATTGTTCCCATCTACTAGTACCTGCAATCATCCTAGCTACTTTCATATCCGTAACGTCAACCTTGTTGATAAGGTAACCTGAATCCACCCAGCTTTCGCTCCCATACAACAAAGTTGGTCGAAAGATTGAGCGGTACACAGATAACTTAGTCTTGGTACTGACTTCCTTCTTGCAGAAGAGAGTAGATGATCGTAGCTGAGCGCTCACTGCATTAGCTTTGCTACACCTCGCTTCCAGTTCCTTCACTATGTTGCCATCCTGTGAGAATATGCATCCTAAGCACTTGAAATCGTTCACCTGTTCTAACTTTGTTCCTCCTATTTGGCACTCAGTCCGTTTATGTTTCTTTCCCACTGACATTACTTTCGTTTTGGAGATGCTAATCTTAATACCATAGTCCTTACATTTCTGATCTAGCTCTGAAATATTACTTTGCAAACTTTCAATCGAATCTGCCATCACAATTAAGTCATCCGCATATGCAAGACTACTTATTTTGTGTTCACGTATCTTAATCTCACCCAGCCAGTCTATTGTTTTCAACATATGAAAAATGGTTCAAATGGCTCTGAGCACTATGGGACTCAACTGCTGTGGTCATTAGTCCCCTAGAACTTAGAACTAATTAAACCTAACTAACCTAAGGACATCACACACATCCACGCCCGAGGCAGGATTCGAACCTGCGACCGTAGCAGCAGCGCGGCTCCGGACTGGAGCGCCTAGAACCGCACGACCACCGCGGCCGGCAAAAGCCGGCTTCAACATATGATCCATAAATAATATGAACAACAGTGGAGACAGATTGCAGCCTTGTCTTACTCCTGAAACTACTCTGAACCATGAACTCAATTTACCGTCAACTCTAACTGCTGCATGACTATCCATGTAAAGACCTTTAATTGCTTGCAAAAGTTTGCCTCCTATTCCATAATCTTGTAGAACAGACAATAACTTCCTCCTAGGAACCCGGTCATATGCCTTTTCTAGATCTATAAAGCATAGATACAATTCCCTGTTCCACTCATAACACTTCTCCATTATTTGCCGTAAGCTAAAGATCTGGTCCTGACAGCCTCTAAGAGGCCTAAACCCACACTGATTTTCATCCAATTGGTCCTCAAATAATACTCGCACTTTCCTTTCAACAATACCTGAGAAGATTTTACCCACAACGCTGATTAACGAGATACCTCTGTAGTTGTTACAATCTTTTCTGTTTCCATGTTTAAAGATTGGTGTGATTACTGCTTTTCTCCAGTCTGATGGAATTCTGTCCCGACTCCCAGGCCATTTCAATTATCCTGTGTAGCCATTTAAGACCTGACATTCCACTGTATTTGATGAGTTCCGACTTAATTTCATCCACCCCAGCCGCTTTATTGCACTGCAATCTATTGACCATTTTTTCCACTTCCTCAAATGTGATCCTATTTCCATTATCATTCCTATCCCATTCTACCTCGAAATCTGAAAATTACTGGTCGCATTTTCACCTACATTGAGCAACTCTTCAAAATATTCCCTCCATCTGCCCAAGGCATCCACAGGATTCACCAGCAGTTTTCCTGACCTGTCCAAAATACTTGTCATTTCCTTCTGACCTCCCTTTCGAAGACTGCTAATTACACTCCAGAATGGTTTTCCAGCAGCTTGACCCATAGTCTCCAACCTGTTTCCAAAGTCTTCCCACGATTTCTTCTTGGATGCTGCAATTATCTGTTTGGCTTTGTTTCTTTCTTCAACATAACTTTCTCTGTCTACCTGGGTTCTGGTATGTAGCCATTTTTGATAAGCCTTCTTTTTCCTTTTACAGGCTGCCTTGACTGTATCCTTCCACCAAGCTGTTTGCTTCATCCTACTTTTACACACTACCGTTCCAAGACAAAATGGTTCAAATGGCTCTGAGCACTATGGGACTCAACTGCTAAGGTCATAAGTCCCCTAGAACTTAGAACTACTTAAACCTAACTAACCTAAGGACAACACACACATCCATGCCCGAGGTAGGATTCGAACCTGCGACCGTAGTGGTCGCGCGGTTCAAGACTGTAGCGCCAGAACCGCTCGGCCACCAGCGGCCGGCGTTCCAAGACATTCTTTAGCCACTTCTAGTACTGTGTCCCTATACCTTGTCCATTCCTTTTCCAATGACTGTAATTGACTACACTCAACTAACTGGTACCTTTCTGAGATGGCTGTTATGTACTTGTGCCTGACTTCCTTATCCTGAAGTTTCTCCACTCTTATCCTCCTACATATGGACCTGACCTCCTGCACTTTCGGCCTCACAATCCCAATTTCACTGCAGATTAAATAATGATCAGTGTCATCAAAGAATCCCCTGAATACACGTGTGTCCCTCACAGCCTTCCCGAATTCCTGATCTGTTATTATATAGTCAATGACAGATCTGGTTCCCCTACCTTCCCAAGTACACCGGTGAATGTTCTTATGTTTGAAAAAAGGAGTTTGTGATTACTAAGCCCATACTGGCACAGAAATCCATGAGTTGTTTCCCGTTCTTGTTGGCCTCCATATCCTCTCCAAATTTACCCATAACCTTTTCATACCCTTCTATTCGATTTCCAATCCTGGCGTTAAAATCACCCATGAGCAGAACACTGTCTTTGTCCTTTACTCTAACAACTACATCACTGAGTGCGTCATAAAAACTATCTATCTCATCTTGATCTGTCCCTTCACAATGCGAATATACTGACACAATCCTGATTTTCTTGCTAGACACTGTCAAATCTATCCACATCAGTCGTTCGTTTACATACCTTATTGCAACTACGCTGGGTTCCATTTCTTTCCTGATGTAAAGCCCTACACCCCATTGTGCTATTCCTGCTTTGACTCCTGACAGGTAGACCTTGTATTCTCCCACTACTTCTTCTTTCTCACCCTTTACCCGAATGTCACTAACAGCTAAAACGTCCAACCCCATCTTACTTGCAGCCTGCCAGCTCTACCTTCTTCCCAGAGTAGCCCCCATTGATATTAATAGCTCCCCATCTCATTACCATTTGTTTGCCAAGTAGTATCTTAGGAGTCCCTGGTTTGTCAGTTAGAGGTAGGACTCCGTCACCTCCAAAGGTCCGAGGCATTTTGCTCTGATTGTTGCCAGCATCATATTTAAAGTACCAGGGAAGCAGGTTGCTAACCTTACTTGCCCCGAGTCCCATTTTGTTTTACCCCTAACGGCTGAGGGACTAACCGGTGGATTTGGTAGTCTTTGCCGTATGAGCACAAAGGTGACCACGACTCAGAATATGTCCGAGATGCCCAGCCTTATTCCAAAGTAACTGGTATTCCGACTGTCGGGACCACTTACTTGGCCACTCATACGTTGCCTGTGGTTCATGAACTAGGACATGACTACAGGAACCCACACCAGAAATTAGAAATAAATAATAATCCTTATACTTCACTGACGAATTTCTTAGTAGAATGGGTTGATGTGTGTATTACTAACAACATCAAACGACATGAATGTTACATAAAATCTGAGTTTTCCACAGTACGGTAATACGAGAAATGTAAATAAGTGTAGTAAACCGATTTTCTGTTTCATCATGCGTGCCTACAATAAACTAAGGTTTATCATTTGAGGCCTATAAGGAGGCTGTTGCAGTGTTTCCCAACCAAATTGTTGACGCGTAGCCTTCATCCGATTGACAGCGTGGGGGCGGGTGCTAACATGCGACAGGGCGATTCCGGCCGGCAGCATTCCTGGGCGTTTTCACTTCATGGTGCGTCGCAGCTTCTACAAAGTGTCTTCATAGCGCTGCGCATTGATCATGGTTCCACGCTCCAGAACTCGGCAAGTAGAGGAAGCATCCTGTAGCATAATAACGCCCGCCCCCACAAAGCCAATCGGACGAAGGCTACGCTTCGGTGATTTGGTTGAGAAACACTGCAACATTCTCTGTACAGCCAGGATCTTTCACCGTGTCATTTTACCATTTTTGGCGATCTGAACAAAGACATGCGTGGATGTCGGTTTCAGTCGGACGAGGAAGTGCATGAGTGGGTGCGGTTGTGGATCAGTCAGCGGTCGACCACTTTCTACGGAACGGGAATTGATCGTCTCGTCTCCCAGTGAGATAAATGTATTAACGCGTGTGGTAATTACATTCGAATGTATCCATTTCAAGGTCTCGTTGTGGCGGATGTTTGGTTTTCATTTGATTGCATCTTATACAGAAAACTCGGTATATATGATATTACATTGCTACGTTTGATGACGAGTTTCTTGCTATCTCTTGCCCTATCCCTTGTTGCACATCCACGAACATTTCTCTTACGATGTGTGGAAGGAACATTAATAAATCTCTTTTTTGTAACTGTGTATCCTATTTTTCTGTTTTATTACATGTTGTGTGAGCCGTGTGCGGCTCGTGTTCATACTGTTTCTTGCTGGACAGGTTGTCTTTACGGAACTGACAACACACATGCACTATCCGAAGGAAGGAGGCTGGAGCAGGAAGGACCGTTGGTTGGTCGCTCGGTCGGTCGTCTCATCGGGCGACGTGTATTTGGTCTTTTGAGCGTTTCTGGACCTCGTCATTTGGTCATCTTGCCGGACGTGGGTCGGTTACTTCCTTGTGCAGAGATGTCGGGTGGCCAATGGACAAGTGTTCCCTCTGCATGGTTGGGTCCGAGTCTGTGTGTCCGGATCGTCGTGTCTCCGAGTTCCGAACGGACATCAGGGAGTCGGGATGGAGCTGCAGTGAGGTCTGGACAGCCAAGACTCACCCGACCGTTGCCGACTCACATGAATTGAGAGGGGACGACCTTGGTTGGTCGTTCGGTCGGTCATCTCATCGGACGACGTGTATTTGGTCGCCGACCGCTTATGGGTTCTCTGTGTGTCTGGACTTGTAATTCGTCCTTGTTGTTCCACAGTGATTACTTTTAGGATTGTTCGAGTTCATGTGGAAGTGTTTTCGTGCAACTGTGTCTAGCTTGTGTGATTTCGACTGAGCAGTAATGTAATGCTGTCTGCGCACTCGAGTTGTCAGTTGGTCGGTTGGGACAGAGTCTGGCACGGCGTGCAGTTCGGCAGCCTTTGGTGTTGTTCATATTTTTGAGCGCCTATTGCGCCTTGGCTGTATTTAGACGCCAATATTTGAGTACGTAGTGCTGCTGGTATCTCCGTCCTCGCTGTCGTTTTCCGTTGTCGTGCCGTTGGTCGGGTGGAAGGGAATTGATTAGAGGGTCGGTCGGTCCTTCAGCCGTTCTTGGGTCGGGTTGCCATCCGATTATTTAGGATTAAACTTGGCTGCCTGTCTCACCTAAACTTATGTTAGAGTTACCTCCTCAGGCCGACCCTTATAACACTTCTGAGCACCACTGCTCTGTTGCTTTTAGATTGAGATTTTCTTTCTGTTGTGTACATAGTTCCGCGTAGTCATTGCGTATACAACTTTCCCACTAGAGCGCGCCCCGCTAAGCACAACAGCTCAGGCGCAGCGCTCTTCCGTCTCCGCACTACGAGATGGCGCTGCCATAGAGATGGACCAAATTCTGCTTCCGCCGATCCGCGTATTAATATGTAACGCAGCCAATGAGACTGCTGCTAACGTAGAACCTTTTTTCCTCATGGACCACACTCGCGCAGTGATACCTGAATGCTCGAGGTATTATAACGAGTGTACAGACCTCCGATGAGTCAGTCTGCACCAGTCTGCATTAGTCTGCATTTGTCTGCAACAGTCTGGACCAGTCTGCATTAGTCTGCATTTATCTGTACCAGTCTATAGTCAAGTTTCAATCTGCGCCTAATAAGATTATCATATTCCTGTACATAGCCACGAAGAGAAATGTATAGACACTTTGTCAAGTATCAGAGATATGTGAGAATAAGATTAACGTACCAAGACCAAAGGAACTTCAGATTGTCAATTGTAAACAGCATCCAGAATCAAGTTACGTAATGTCTATGTTTTTTGCTATTTTAATAAATGTGTGTGAAATTTAATCAAGTTCTGTTTAAAGTTGGTCACCGTCAATCTGCTACTCTAAGCGTGCAAGTGGCATTTCTATCATCTGACCTATCGGCAGAAGATAAACACGCCACGATAAGACCACGAGACGTATTGCTGACACTCGCCTACTTCATTAGAGCGACAAGTCAAATAATCTAATGGTGTGTGTACCGAAGGTCTTACAGTATGCACACCACACTTTCAGTCTGCAGTACTGTGCAAGGCCTTCAGCCATTTATCAGTTTAGTTTGTTTTAATTATAAAATAAGGCCTTCAGCCTACTTAAACTAAGCTTTCTAGATTGATTTGCTTAAAACTATTTTAAAAAAGAGATTTGGCTCCATTTGAAACCTTTTTTATCCAGGCCTTAAGCCTCAGTTCTTCTATGTCTGGTGAGTGGCTTTCAGCCCAGTATTTATGTAAACTTTTTGTAACTAAGGCCTTCAGCCGTGCGTATTCTGTATCGCAGTTTTAATAACTCCTGTTCGGGCCTTCAGCCTTATTGGTTTTGAATCCTTTTAAGGGCATGTGTGATTTAGTGTTTTTAGGAAAGTAAAGTTAGTGTATTTTGTGCAAGTAACAGTAACTGGTCTTGGTCCCTTTCCACAACTATAACCTTATCCGCTCTGTCCTGCAAAACCCAGATTTCATTGTGTATTATTGAATATCTCAAATGTGTGTGAATTCCTAAGGGACCAAACTGCTGAGGTCATCGGTCCCTAGACTTACACACTACTTAAACTAACTTATGCTAAGAACAACACACACACCCATGCCCGAGGGACCACTCGAACCTCCGGCGGGAGGGGCCGCGCAATCCGTGACATGGCGCCTCAAACCGAGCGGCCACTCAGCGCAGTGCTCTTGAATATCTCCTCACTGTGGCCTTATGTAACGAAGAGTATACTAAATTTTGTCTCTAGCATCTTGGCGTATGCAGCTGATTTGTGATAATATTAATTCAACTTGTAAAGTTGCTGGTCACTTTTGATGTTTGCTACAACGCCGTTTATGTTGGTTGTTTAGGGATTAGACTACAAGGTATTATTCTCTGCGTAAATTATTGGAAATTTCCGATCTCATTTGCTGCTATTTTTAGTTTCTGTTCCAGCGTGTGACACACGAATATGTAGTATTACTCTCACAAAAGGAAAATTCTCTAATCTTTCTACGTTTTTCTCTTGACATACGAAATGTATTTGGAGACTCCCCATGTAAGACAGACAAACTTATTATTTTTGAGACGATACAGGAAACCGAAACCAGTATTTTAGACAGCTTGTATATAGCAAGCCGGGAAGTATATTTCTGAATAGCTAAAGTTCTTAACATTTTGATCTACTCACGTATTTAAGCAAATGTGATCAATCACTTAGCTTTATATGGCTTTCAAGACCTTTTGAAAAGATAATAATCATAATTTGACCTTTACTAATGTTTGCAGTGGAATGTCTGTAAGAGACTTGGGAAATGTGGAAATTTGGAGGCCAAAATTGCGATTAGAGTGCTTGTACCATCAAATTTTTTATTTGAAAACAGAAATAACAATGCTGTGTTAATAGTGCAGGCGCTTATATTTAATATTTAGCATATTCATACTTTTTTGTGAAAAGTGCGATAAAATTTTCTTATTTCGATGGCTCCCGAAGGCCTTGAAAAGAAGTTCCAGTTAAAAGTACTCATTGTCATACAGGGGTCTTGGCAGACAAAAAATTGCAAGTGTTAAATTCATTTTCAACTAAGGAAGAAAATAGCACAAAAATCTTTGTATGCAACTACACAACGCCCAACTCGAGTTTTGCGTACTTTTCCGTGGGACTAACAGTTAATGTTACCTTAGAAGTTTGTCTCTTATCCAGTTAAATGAGAGATCTATGAAGCTACATTATAAATTGGATGTATAGTATATAAACGTAACATTACCGAAAGAGAGATTACAACTGTTGTGTCGGTAGCTGGGCCGACACCGTGAAGTTGAGATGGCTGAAAAGGCAAGCTAGACTAATGCTGTAGCCGATAGGGCACGCAAGGCTAACGCAGACGGGCGTGAAGTCTGGAACATGAGAACTTATAAATGAATAAGAAGAAAAGTATGTAGATGCTTATTACTTATCTTTTTATTAGTCCTTGGAATACATCTCTCTTGAATACTCGTAAGCTATAGGCACTGATACAAATGGCGCCTTGCTAGTTCGTAGCCATTAACTTAGCTGATGGCTATTCTGTCTCTCGGCTAATGAGAGAGAAAGGCTTCGTACATCTGGTCGGTAGCTAGGTTCTCGTACAACTGGGCGGTAGCTAGGTTCTCGTACAACTGGGCGGTAGCTAGGTTCTCGTACAACTGGGCGGTAGCTAGGTTCTCGTACAACTGGGGCGAGTGCTCTCTCGTATCACGAGACCTGCCTTGGTGGTGGCGCTAGGTCTGCGATTACCAGTGGCGACACGCGGGTCCGACATGTACTAAATGGACCGCGGCCGATTTAAGCTACCACCTAGCAAGTGTGGTGTCTGGCGGTGACACCACATTCCTCCCCCGCAAATCGGCGAACGGTCGTGTGATAAGGCTTCCGCCCGCCGTGGGGAGGACCACATGTTGACGTATGCGATGAGGTGGGGAGCCTAACAACAGGCGAGGCTGTGCCACCCGCACCCGGCCATGCGGTCCGAGGGGAGCTAGGAAACGCCTGAAAAACTAGTCCAGGGTGCACGTCAACATGCGGTGTATGCCGTGAAGACAGGAGGGACCGAAGGGTCAACCTCCATAGCGTCGGGGTAGCCGACGCGCGATGACGGCATGTGGTCCGGAGCGGGCGGGAGTGCCATGGCGGAGGACAGCTGGTCACGGGAAGCGATCGGCGGCGCGTGACCCTGGGAGGCGCTTGGCGGCTGCAACGAAGCGTCGAATGCGGGCGGCGCCGGCGGGAGAACAAGCGGCGGCGGCGGCGGCGGCGGCGGCGGCTGCTGCTGCTGCGGCGGCGGCGGCGCGTCGCCATGGGGCAAAATGGAAGGCATCGTCGGTAACACCTGGGGATGAGGCGAGCCAGTAGATGGGTCCCCAGGGCGCGGACCGGACGGCACCGTCGCTGAAAGCAGACGGGGAGCGGCAGAACCCGAGCGACGACAGAGGCGCAGCTGATTGAGATGCCGACGCACCTCACCAGAGGCCCCCAAAACCAAATACATCGCGCGGCCGAGGCAGCGAAGAATGCGCCCTGCGAGCCAACGCCGTGAACCTCGATAGTTGCGATAAAATACAACGTCGCCTGGAGCAAAAGCAGGAGTCTGCCGCTGCACAGGAACCTGATGTGGCGGATGCAGCAAAGACATCAAGGTGCGATGAGGACGACCGTGGAGCAACTCAGCCGGCGAGCGACCATCTCGGGGCTGAGAGCGATACGAAGACAAAAAGAGCAACAAGGCGTCCTCCCGAGAATGCGACTCTTTCAATTTCAACATCTGTGACTTGAAAGTCCGGACCAATCGTTCAGCGGCACCGTTGGACTGAGGCGAAAACGGCGCGGATGTCAGATGTTGAATACCATTGGCCTGGCAGAATGACTGAAATTCTGCCGACATGAATTGTGGGCCATTGTCGGAAACAATAGTCTGCGGAAGACCTTCAACGCAAAAGATAGCAGACAACGCTTGGATGGTGGCGGAGGACGTCGTGGAAGACATCCGGACAACAAAAGGAAAATTACTGAAGGCGTCGACCAGAACCAACCATCGAGCATTCCAGAATGGACCAGCAAAATCAATGTGCAAGCGTTGCCAAGGGGAAGTGGCTTTTGGCCACGCAAAGACTTTCCGCGGCGGTGCGGACTGTTGGTCGGCACACGCCGGGCACGAAGAACACATATTCGTAATCGCAGCATCGATTCCGAACCAAGTACAGTGCTGACGAGCAAGTTGTTTCGTTCGCACTATACCCCAATGTCCTTGGTGAAGAAGCCGTAAAACAGAGGACTGTAACGAACGTGGGACCACGACTCTGGACTGATCATTATCAGAACGCAACAACAAAACACCACGTCGAACAAAAAGTCTCTCCTTGTGAGCAAAAAATCGGCGAACCAACGGATCCTCGATCCGAGACTTTGACAAAGGCCATTGCGTAGCAACAAAACGTAAAACAGTAGCAAGGACAGGGTCAGCAGCTGTGGCTGTAGCTACACGACGAAAATCAATCGGAAACGATTCGACCACTTCATCGGTTTCCGAATCAATGAACATGCAAGCAAGTTCGGAAGAATCGAATGCTTTATCCTCAGCAACAGGCAAACGGGACAATGCATCGGCGTTTCCGTGCTTAGCAGTGGACCGATACAAGATATCGTAGCGGTACTGCGAGAGGAAAATAGACCAGCGAATGAATTTCTGCGCTGTACGTGGAGGTACAGGCTTGGTCGGATGAAAAAGCGACGTCAAAGGTTTGTGGTCTGTGATGATGGTAAAGTGACGACCATACAAGAAATCATGGAACTTAGTAACACCAAACACGAGAGCCAAAGCTTCTGTCTCTATCTGTGAATAATTTCTTTGCGCAGACGAGAGCAATTTGGACGCAAAGGCAATAGGGCGATCATGGGAGCCAACTTTGTGCGCAAGCACAGCACCGATCCCGAAATCCGATGCATCTACCATCAACAAAAGGGGTTTCTGGGGATCGAATGGCGTAAGGCAAGTATTAGAAAGCAACGCCGATTTCAACTGGCGAAAGGCGCGATCACATTCCGTCGTCCAGACGAACGGAACACCTTTACGGCGTAAGCGATGAAGCGGAGCTGAAATGGAAGAGGCATTGCGCACAAATTTATTGTAATAATTAATTTTACCCAACACACTCTGTAGCTGTTTCACATTTTGAGGGGAAGGCAATTCTTGTATGGCACGGAGGTGCTCTGGACTCGGATGTATGCCTTGGGCATTAATGACATGTCCCAGGTATGGTAAGTCACGAGCAAAAAACACACATTTGTCCTTCCTCAAGCGAAGACCATTGTGCCGCAAGACCTGAAATAATGTTCGTAAGTTCGCAAGATGATCTTCTTCTGTCTGTCCGGAGATCACTATATCGTCCAGATAGTTTGCTGCAGTAGGGACCGACGCACAAATAGTTTGTAAATATTGCTGAAACAAGGCAGGGGCGGATGCACACCCGAATGGCAGTCTTTTGAAGCGGTACAATCCAAGATGCGTGTTAACCACCAATACGCGCTGGGATGCGTCGTCCACCGGTATTTGCAAGTACGCATCGGCTAGGTCCAACTTTGAAAAATATTTTCCCGGGCACAGTTTAGCAAAAAGATCTTCCGGGCGGGGCAAAGGAAAAGTAGCAGTCACTAGCTGTGGATTCACTGTGGCCTTGAAGTCCACGCAAAGTCTCAATTTTCCGGAAGGTTTTGGCAAAATTACTAAGGGTGAGGCCCAGAGAGAAGCTTGCACACGTTCAATTACACCCTGTGATTCGAGATCGTGTAACGTTCTTGCGACCTCATCACGCAATGCGTGGGGAACATTGCGCGCCCTGAAAAATTTCGGTTGCGCGTTTACCTTCAGTTCTAAATGTGCTTCATAGTTTTTAGCGCAACCTAAGCCCGGTGCAAAAATGTCTGCAAATTCGTCACACAGCCGAGAAACACTGTCTGTAGGCACAGTCTGAGTCACTGATAGGACCTGATTTACAATAGACATGTTAAACAACTTAAATAAATCTAGACCAAACAAATTCACTGCAGAAGAAGAACGAAGAACGTAAAATGACACAAGTTTTGTTTGTCCCTTGTATGTTGCAAGAAGGCTGCACTGTCCTAACACAGGAATTTTCTGTCCGGAATATGAAGTTAGCTTAACATTTGCAGAACGCAACGGAGGTTTGCCCAGTTGTTTGTACGTGTCATGATTGAGCAATGAAACTGCAGCTCCGGTATCGAGCTGGAATGGTATCACTGTGCCTTCAAAGTCTAAGTCCACAAAAAGTTTATTGTCCTGCTGACGACAAAAGCGACTGTTTTGTGCAATGGGAACAGACACTGGTACAGAATCACTTGCTAATTGACGTGATTTCCGGCGACGTCGACGCACAGTTTTTGTGGGACGAACACAGTTACTGTTAGAGAAAGTGTCACTGGACGAAGCGGAATTAACGACATGAATGTCCATAGGCGAAGGTCCACGAGCCTGAGTGTCCTGGGTTCGATTCCGGCGCGAAGCAAAGGGCCTGGAATGGTTGTGATTGTCTGAACTGAGCTTTTTCTGGCAAACACTTTGAACATGTCCTTTCTTATTGCAGAAAAAGCAAATAGCTTGGCGTGACGGGCAATGTTCACGCGAATGTCTAGTAGCACACCGCGGGCACGATTTCACTACATTTGTGGGCTGGCGCGGCACACGTGGCTTAGCGCGCGGCGGCAGCTGCGTTTGTTTGTGCGATGGCAGTTGTGCGGACGTGCGCGAGGCCCGGTGACCGGGCCGCGCAGCGTGTCCAGCGGGCCGGTTAATGTTACACACGGCTGGCGAAGTTTCGAAAGATTCCTGAGCACAGTCAAGTGTGTCCTGTCTATCCAATATGTCTATCACTTGTTGAAGGGAGGGATTAACTAGTTTCAAAATTTGCTCCCGTATGCGAACATCAGAAACGTTCTGTGCTATTGCATCACGCACCATTGTATCTGAATAAGAAAGACCACAGTCACATTCAAAGGCACAGTCCCTAGTAAGTCCTTGCAATGTTGCTACCCACTCCCTATTAGTTTGACCGGCCGTACGTTTTGTACGAAAGAACGTATACCGTTTTGCAACCACATTAACTGTTTCTTTGAAATAGGCATCTAATGCAGACAAAATTTCCTCGTAGGACAGAGTTGCTACGTCGCGTCGGGGAAACAATTTCACTATCACACGGTATGTGGACACACCGACACAAGAAAGCAAAAACGGCTGCCGCTCTTTACCTTGAATTCTGTAGGCTGCTAGATGAAAGTTGAACTGGCGAGACCACTCGTGCCAGGTCTCATCGGCTGCCACGTATGGTCGAAAGGGAGGTGCAACAGCGTTTAGTGGCAGCGGTAGCGAAGAAGCGGCGGCGGCCGCATCGGTTTGAATGGTACGTTGACCCTGGACGAGCTGTCCAAGGGCATCCAGTAACGCCTGCGTCTGCTGAGTCTGCAAGCGATAAAATTCGGACAGTACATCGGGAGAATGTGGCGAAGCCATGACACAAACGAATTAATACAAACTCTTTTGCTCGTCGCCAATGTTGTGTCGGTAGCTGGGCCGACACCGTGAAGTTGAGATGGCTGAAAAGGCAAGCTAGACTAACGCTGTAGCCGATAGGGCACGCAAGGCTAACGCAGACGGGCGTGAAGTCTGGAACATGAGAACTTATAAATGAATAAGAAGAAAAGTATGTAGATGCTTATTACTTATCTTTTTATTAGTCCTTGGAATACATCTCTCTTGAATACTCGTAAGCTATAGGCACTGATACAAATGGCGCCTTGCTAGTTCGTAGCCATTAACTTAGCTGATGGCTATTCTGTCTCTCGGCTAATGAGAGAGAAAGGCTTCGTACAACTGGGCGGTAGCTAGGTTCTCGTACAACTGGGCGGTAGCTAGGTTCTCGTACAACTGGGGCGAGTGCTCTCTCGTATCACGAGACCTGCCTTGGTGGTGGCGCTAGGTCTGCGATTACCAGTGGCGACACGCGGGTCCGACATGTACTAAATGGACCGCGGCCGATTTAAGCTACCACCTAGCAAGTGTGGTGTCTGGCGGTGACACCACAACAACCATCCAGTGGATAAGGCTATCAAATGTATACCCTATTTGTTCAAACTGTAACAGAAGCTTCCAACATGCTGCCAGTGATTCATCTTCTGTTATTAATTTCCCTAGAAAACACTAGTTAATTTCATTTACGCCGTAACTGGATATCTCAAACTCGATATTAATCAAAAATTCTTGAAGCCCAATAATTAGATACTTAAAGATTGGAAATAGGGTCATATTATTCCATTACCCTCTGAGTAATTACCTTCATATTCGACATAAATTTCAACAAGTAATATACACAGCATATAAGTGGAGGGATGTTGAGCGACTACGTCATTGCCGGCCATGGTGGCCGAGCGGTTCTAGGCGCTTCAGTCTGGAACCGTGCGACCGCTGCGGTCGCAGGTTCGAATCCTGCCTCGGGCATGGATGTGTGTGATGTCCTTAGGTTAGTTAGGTTTAAGTAGGTATAAGTTCTAGGGGACTTATGACCTCAGCTGTTAAGTCCCATAGTGCTCAGAGCCATTTGAACCATTTGACTACGTCATTGGTGACGATGCATAAGATCGAATAAGACAGGGCTAGGGAATGGTATGAATCGTGTCCGTTTCAAAGGAACCATCCTTGCACTTTCTTGAATAGATTCAGGGAAATCACAGAAAGCGTAAATCTTGGTGGCCGTGTGAGGATTTGAATTCTATTTCTCCCGAATGTGCCTTAACCTCTGCGTCATCCCGCTAGGTGGCACAACATATACCCTACCAAATGTAAAATAAATTCCTCTTATTGCGCAAACTATGATTTCTGATATTCATAAAGTGAGAGAGGGGGGGGGGGGGGGGGAGGAATGAGGCGTAAACCGGAACACCGTCGCTTGTGGATCGCAGTAGCACTTAATTCAACGCTTCAAAGAGTGGGCTAGGAGTAGGGAGGTTAGACAGGAGAAATGTGCAATGAGTGAAACGGAACTTATGTCCCTCTTCGTCAAAGCCTACGTCATAGATAATAAATTTCCTGTAGTACAACAAGAATTTTAATATTAGTTGAATTTCTTTCTTGAAGGCTAGATATGCCGATATTTCGAATATGTGTCGTTTGGAGGTGTTACATATTGCGGATGATGATGTACTGATGAACGTTAATCGTTATCAACTTGCTTGAGAGTGAACTGATGTATAGCCAAAAATAAAAGTCGTTTACGATGCAGAGTTGTGAACTTTTATCACCAACAAGCATGTAGAAATACTTGGATACGAATAGGGAATGTTTATCCGAACGATGCGAAGGTCTTTAACAATATGCCGCATACTGTGATTGAGGAAGGCGTTTATTACGGTTGCGCACTGCATCGCATTATGCGCGGACGGGCTATTAGACCAACTTTGTGACTGGATTTAAGAGTTCCCACCTAACAGGTACTGGTAATAAAGGTAGAGAAATATTGAGAACTAAATAACCTGATGGATGAAGCTATAAGCTCTATGAGGCTGGTCGCAAATTTTGTTGTTGTACACAGAAAATTTCGCAACGCTACAAAACTGTACCGAAATCCAGGGAGACTGCGTAGCATCAACGTTGGTACAGGGATTTACAGTTAACACTCAGCACAAATGTAACATGTTGGCCATAAAAAGACGGACTGACAAACAATCACTGGAAACATTCGAGTCCAATTATATACAAGGTGCCCCAGGAGGAGGGAAGGAAGGAAAAAAAAAAAAAACTTTGTCTCTACAGTGCGTACCTTAAGAGCACTTGTTCGTCTTCCATAATGTGAAGGACATCTCTTCTATTGAACAAGTGCTACGCATTTTAGAGCCCATATTTACCGGGCTTTTTGGCTTGGAACTATCGTACCTGTCATATCCCTCAATGTTGACCATTTCTCCTGGGACACCCTGTTTATTGGGGTTATGCGAATCGAACAGGAAAGAGGAAAGGGAGAGTGAAACACAAAGTACCCTTCGCCAAACACATTAAGGTGGCATGCGGAGTCCAGACGTGGATGTGTGCGATGTGAACGAGACCTAGCTACTTCTTTGCGAGAAGGTATTGAAAACGAAATGGAATCTGTAGAATGAATCGCCGAAGCGGGTGTATCTTTCCAGTTGAGAGAAACTGCGATTCCTTCGCTTGCAGTCGCAATTGGATTACCCGCGGCGAGTCTGAAGTTGGTGCTAACTGGATTGCGCGGGGCGGGCGCAGACTCCTAAGTTCCCATCGACCGTCCCCGCTGTTTGTCTGTCCTGCCGGTCTGTGTCCTCCTCCACGCCCTGACACCTCAACAGCCTCCCGTTCTCTTCTCGCAGTAGCCTTAGGAGTCTTGATTATGCATAAGAAAGATGACACTTGCCTTCGCACCATAAAAGAGTTGTTGCATTACTCCGATATTTCATTAGTATCTGTGAGGCAGGACAGAAGGAAGGAAGGAGGAGCAAAGAAATTTAACGTCCTGTCAACAGCATGGTCATTATAGACGGAAGTGGGATAGACTCATGACTCATCCTAAGGAAACACGGCATCAGCTAGATAGGAAGAAAAATGATTAAGGTGATATGTTTTAAAGAGAAAGCCAGATCAGAGTTGGTGGGAAACTAACGAAGTTCTATGATGTTGCCATTAGCGTACGCCGTTTAACGACTACCTTGAAGAGACATACAAGAGTGATTTCGTGCAACAAGAAGAGTGGGTGCAGAGGGCAAAATAGCACGCGAAACTGACAGGCGCAGGACTACCAACTTATCACTGGAGGCTGTAAGACTGTACCACATTGCAATGCTAATTACGATATTGCAGTGCCTATGTTGTTAAGAAAAAAATGTTCAAATGTGTGTGAAATCTTGTGGGACTTAACTGCTAAGGTCATCAGTTCCTAAGCTTACACACAACTTAACCTAAATTATCCTAAGGACAAACACACACACCCATGCCCGAGGGAGGACTCGAACCTTCACCGGGACCAGCCGTACAAACCATGACTGCAGCGCCCCAGACCGCTCGGCTAATCCCGCGCGACTATGTTGTTAAGATGCCATTCAGTATTACTTCGGACACGCTTGCGAGTCCGGAGGAACAGGCACTGCGACGACTACAAGCCATGTTCACAGTTGCGAACACCCACAACCCTTAGCTGTTCAAGGGAATGACGAGAATGAAAGTTTTTAGGGGAGGGGGTGGGGGGAGGGCTAGAAACCGAACTTCCCGCTGTACCCGATCGGCCGCCTTAAGCGCTTTGGCTATCCGCACACGACCCACAGCCAGCGCCAGATTCCACATGTAGTCATTCCAGCATCACAACCTGCAATCGTGCACTCATACTCTATCTGATCTAAAGTATCCGGACACATGGCTGAAAATGACTTACAAGTTTATGGCGCCCTCCATCGGTAATGCTGTAATTCAATATGGTGTTGACAGATCCTTAGCCTTGATGACAGCTTCCACTCTCGCAGGCATGCGTTCAATCACGTGCTGGAAGGTTTCATGGGGAATGGCAGCCCATTCTTCACGGAGTGCTGCACTGAAGAGAGGTACTGATGTCAGTCGGTGAGGCCTGACACGAAGTCGGCGTTCCAAAACATCCCATAGGTGTTCTATAGGATTCATATCAGGACTCTGTGCAGGCCAGTCAATTACAGGGATGTTATTGTCGTGCAACCACTTCGCCACAGGCCGTGCATTAAGAACAGGTGCTCTATGGTGTTGAAAGATGCAATCGCCATCTCCGAATTGCTACTCAACATTGGAAATCAAGAAGGTTCTTAAAACGTCAATGTAGACCTGTGCTGTGTTAGTGTCATGCAAAACAACAAGGGGTGCTAGCCCCCTCCATGAAAACCACAACCACACCATAACACCACCGCCTCCGACTTTTACTGCTGGCCCTACACATGCTGGCAGACGACGTTCACCGGTCATTCGCCATACCCACACCCTGCCATCGGATCGCCACATTGTATACCGTGATTTGTCACTCCACACAACGTTTTCCCACTGTTCAATCGTCCAATGCTTACGCTCCTCATACCAATCGAGGCGTTGTTTGGCATTTACTGGCGTGATGTGTGGCTTATGAGCAGGCGCTCGACCATGAAATCCAAGTTTTCTCACCTCCCACCTAACTGTCATAGTCCTTGCAGTGGATCAGCCAACAGACGAAGTCGGCCTATACGCTTTTGTGCTGAACGTGTCCCTTCACATTTACGCTTCGCTATCACCTGGGAAACAGTGGACCTAGGGGTGTTTAGGAGTGTGGAAATGTCGCGTACGGTCGTATGACACCAGTGACACCCAGTCACCTGACCACGTTTGAAGTCCGTGAGACCCGTGGAGCGCCTCATTCTGCTCTCTCAAGATGTCTAATGACTACTGAGGTCGCTGACATGGAGTACCTGGCAGTAGGTGGCAGTAAAATGTACCTAATATGAAAAACGTATGTTTTTGGGGGTGTCCGAAAACTTTTGATCACATGTGTATATACCAGCCAGCTACTTTCTATTAAAATATCCTACCCTATACGCAAATTACAAGATGTGTGCAGGAACGGCGACATTTTAATGTTTGGGTCTGGCCGTGAGTCGTGTAGGGATAGTCAAAACTGCCAAGGAGGCATCTCGCTTGAAGAGGAAATCCAGGTTCGAGTCCCGATCCGGCACAAATTTTCATTGCTGTCATTCTGTTATAGAGCTGATGGCTATTCTTATCCGAAACTGCGAAAGCATTTCATGCAATCCTAAATGCCGTTGTGGGCTTTGTACCAAGTTCTTGGGCTCACTGTCTGGTAAGACACAGAGCCACCCTGAGACGTACACACAGTGACCGATGACGGGTGGATACAGTATTACACCGAGAGATATCTAACAAGGAAAATCGCCAAACAGGCATGCTGTCTGAGAATTTATTTTATTTTATTTCCAGAACCAATTTCGGCAATTCCATATGCCATCTTCAGGTCCCATATGCACCTCATGTGCGGACACTCAATCGTATCGATATTGGCATACTGGAGCAGTCAGTATCTGGATGTCGCGAATTCTTCTTCAAGTAATTATTATATATTAAGAGATAGAAAAAAATTAATATGATTTTAGTAAACTGCAGGAGCATCCAAAGAATGGTCCCAGAATCAGTATCGCTTATTGAAGGTTATAATGCACAGATAGTACTGGGAACAGAAAGCTGGTTGAAGCCAGACGTTGATGACAACGAAATCCTAAGTTCAGACTGGAATGTTTATCGTAAGGATAGGTTAGTCGCCAATGGTGGCGGCCTGTTTATTGCAGTAACAAATTCGATAAAATCTAGCGATGTTATCACGGATTCCGAATGTGAATTAATCTGGGTGAAATTGAGTATCAAAGAAGGGTAAAAAATGGTGATCGGATGCTTTTATAGACCACCTGGGTCAGGATATGTAGCTGTAGAGCTCTTCAGAAAGAGCTTGCAGAAAACCACTAGTAATTTTCCTGATCATGTCGTTGTAATAGGGGGTCACTTCAATTTGCTAGGTATAGATTGGGAGTGTTATGCCATCAAACTTGTGCCAGACACAGGGAATCGTGGGACATTGTTATGGATGTCTTGTCCAAAAATTACCTTGAGCAGATAGAGAACCAGCTAGTGAGGGTCTTAGACCTCCTGGCAACAAACAGACCTGAACTTATCAAATCAGTTCACGTAAAGGAAGGTATCAATGATCATAAGGCTGTGACAGCATCTATGACGACGGGTCCTACAAGGAATGTTGAGAAAGGTAGGAAGATATATCTGCTCAGCGAGGCTGACAGGATACAAATTTCAGAATATCTCAGCAGTCAGCATTAAATATTAGTTGATGAGGACGAAAATGTGGAGAACAAATGGAAAAAAATTCAAAGTCATCATTCAAGTGCCCTAGACAAGTATGTTCCGAGTAGGGTTTTAAGGGATGTGAGAGATCCACCATTGTTTAATAGCCGTGTTAGAAAAACGCTACGTGAACGAAGAGCACTTCATGTAAGATTCAAGAGAAGCAAAATCCTAACTGACAAATAAAAGCTGAACGAAGGGAAAATGAGTGTGACGAGGGCAATGAGAGAAGCATTCAATAACGTTGTCAACCGACCTGAGTAAAAACCCTAAGAGATTTTAGTCGTATGTAAAATCAGTAAGTGGGTCAAAATCATCAATTCATTCTCTCAGCGACCACACCGGCACCGAAACGGAAGATAACAGAGAGAAGGCCGAAATACTGAATTCTGTCTTCCGAAGTTGTTTCACCGCGGAAGATCGTAACACTGTCCCTCCTTTCAATCGTCGTATGAACGTCGAAATGGCAGACATTGAGATAACCGATCACGGAATTGAAAAGCAGCTACAATCGCTTAGTAGAGGAAAAGCTTCGGGACCAGATGGGGTATCTATAAGAGTCTATAAAGATTATGCGAAAGAGCTTGCTCCCTTTCTAGCAGTCATTTATCGTCGTTCGCTTGAGCAACGAAAGGTACCGAACGACTGGAAAAAAGCGCAGGTAATTCCAGTTTTTAAGAAAGGCCGTAAAAAAGATCCACACAATTATAGACCTATATCGTTGACGTCAATCTGTTGTGGAATTGTGGAACATGTTTTATGCTCAAGAATTATGACGTTTATGGGAGATGAACAGTTCCTATATAAAAATCAACATGGATTTCGCGAACAGAGATCCTGCGAAACTCAGCTCGCTCTGTTCCTCCATGAGATCCACAGCGTAGTGGAAAACGGCGCTCAGGCTGATGCTGTGTTCCTTGACTTCAGTAAGGCATTTGACAGCGTCCCGCGTTGCCGTATAATGAAAAAATAGGAAGTTACGGAGCATCGGAGCAGACTTGCGATTGGATTCAAGACTTTCTTGCAGGTAGAACTGAACACCTCGCTCTTAAGGGAACAAAATCGACAGAGGTAAAGGTAATATCCGGAGTACCACAGGGAAGTGTGATAGGACAGTTGCTGTTCACAATATATAGGGCTATTACAAATGATTGAAGCGATTTCATAAATTCACTGTAGCTCCATTCATTGACATATGGTCACGACACACTACAGATTCGTAGAAAAACTCATAAAGTTTTGTTCGGCTGAAGCCGCACTTCAGGTTTCTGCCGCCAGAGCGCTCGAGAGCGCAGTGAAACAAAATGGCGACAGGAACCGAGAAAGCGTATGTCGTGCTTGAAATGCACTAACATCAGTCAGTCATAACAGTGCAACAACACTTCAGGACGAAGTTCAACAAAGATCCACCAACTGCTAACTCCATTCGGCGATGGTATGCGCAGTTTAAAGCTTCTGGATGCCTCTGCAAGGGGAAATCAACGGGTCGGCCTGCAGTGAGCGAAGAAACGGTTGAACGTGTGCGGGCAAGTTTCACGCGTAGCCCGCGGAAGTCGACGAATAAAGCAAGCAGGGAGCTAAACGTACCACAGCCGACGGTTTGGAAAATCTTACGGAAAAGGCTGAAGCAGAAGCCTTACCGTTTACAATTGCTACAAGCCCTGACACCCGATGACAAAGTCAAACGCTTTGAATTTTCTGCGCGGTTGCAACAGCTCAAGAGGATGCGTTCAGTGCGAAACTTGTTTTCAGTGATGAAGCAACATTTTTTCTTAATGGTGAGGTGAACAGACACAATGTGCGAATCTGGGCGGTAGAGAATCCTCACGCATTCGTGCAGCAAATTCGCAATTCACCAAAAGTTAACGTGTTTTGTGCAATCTCACGGTTTAAAGTTTATGGCCCCTTTTTCTTCTGCGAAAAAAACGTTACAGGACACGTGTATCTGGACATGCTAGAAAGTTGGCTCATGCCACAACTGGAGACCGACAGCAACGACTTCATCTTTCAATAGGATGGTGCTCCACCGCACTTCTATCATGATGTTCGGCATTTCTTAAACAGGAGATTGGAAAACCGATGGATCGGACGTGGTGGAGATCATGATCAGCAATTCATGTCATGGCCTCCACGCTCTCCCGACTTAACCCCATGCGATTTCTTTCTGTGGGGTTATGTGAAAGATTCAGTGTTTAAACCTCCTCTACCAAGAAACGTGCCAGAACTGCGAGCTCGCATCGACGATGCTTTCGAACTCATTGATGGGGACATGCTGCGCCGAGTGTGGGAGGCACTTGATTATCGGCTTGATGTCTGCCGTATCACTAAAGGGGCACATATCGAACATTTGTGAATGCCTAAAAAAACTTTTAGAGTTTTTGTATGTGTGTGCAAAGCATTGTGAAAATATCTCATATAATAAAGTTATTGTAGAGCTGTGAAATCGCTTCAATCATTTGTAATAACCCTGTATAAATGATCTGGTAGAAAGCGTTGGATGCTCTTTAAAGCTATTCGCAGATGATGCAATTGTTTGTACCAAAGTAGCAGCACCAGAAGATAGTAAGAATTTGCAGAACGACCTGCAGAGAATGGATGAATGGTGCAGACTCTGGCAGTTGACCCTGAACGTAAATAAATGTAACATATTGCGCATACATAGGAAAAGAAATCCACTACTGTAGAGCTACACTATTGATGACAAACAGCTGGAGACAGCGTCTGCCGTAAAATATCTAGGCGTAACTGTCCAGAGAGACCTTAAGTGGAATGACTATATAAAACAGATAATGGAAAAAGCAGACGAAAAAATGGTTCAAATGGCTCTGAGCACTATGGGACTTAACATCTGAGGTCATCAGTCCCTAGACTTAGAACTACTTAAACCTAAATAACCTAAGGACTGCACACACATCCGTGCCCGAGGCAGGATTCGAACCTGTGACCGTAGCAGCAGCGCGGTTCCGGACTGAAGCACCTACAACCGCTTGGCCACAACGGCCGGCGAAAAGCAGACACAAGACTCAGATTCTTCGGATGAATCTTAAGGAAATGTAACTCATCCATGAAACAAGTGGCTTATAAGGCGCTTGTTCGCCTGATTCTTGAGTATTGCTCATCTGTCTGGGATCCCTACCAAGTAGGACTGGTTGAGGAGATAGAGAAGATCCAACGAAGAGCGACGCGTTTCGTCGTGGGATCGTTTAGCTGGTGACAGAGCGTTACGGAGATGCAACACAAACTCCACTTGCAGACGTTACAAGAGAGACGTGCATCACGGAGAGATTTACTATTGAATTTCGGGATAGCTCTTTTCAGGAGTCCAACAACATATTATTTCCTCCCACATACATCTCGCGTATTGTAGTGTGCGAAATGTAGTGTGAGGAGGGCTATGCGAGAGGCGTTCAATGGATTCGAAAGTAAAGTTCTATGTACTGACTTGGCAGAAAATCCTAAGAAATTTTGGTCTTATGTCAGAGCGGTAGGTTGATCAAAACAAAATGTCCAGACACTCTGTGACCAAAATGGTACTGAAACAGAGGATGACAGACTAAAGGCCGAAATACTAAATGTCTTTTTCCAAAGCTGTTTCACAGAGGAAGACTGCACTGTAGTTCCTTCTCTAGATTGTCGTACAGATGACAAAATGGTAGATATCGAAATGGACGACAGAGGGATAGAGAAACAATTAAAATCGCTCAAAAGAGGAAAGGCCGCTGGACCTGATGGGATACCAGTTCGATTTTACACAGAGTACGCGAAGGAACTTGCCCCCCTTCTTGCAGCGTTGTACCGTAGGTCTCTAGAAGAGCGTAGCGTTCAAAAGGATTGGAAAAGGGCACAGGTCATCTCCGTTTTCAAGAAGGGACGTCGAACAGATGTGCAGAACTATAGACCTATGTCTCTAACGTCGATCAGTTGTAGAATTTTGGAACACGTATTATGTTCGAGTATAATGACTTTTATGGAGACTAGAAGTCTACTCTGTAGGAATCAGCATGGGTTTCGAAAAAGACGGTCGTGTGAAACCCAGCTCGCGCTATTCGTCCACGAGACTCAGAGGACCATAGACAAGGGTTCACAGGTAGATGCCGTGTTTCTTGACTTCCGCAAGGCGTTCGATACAGTTCCCCACAGTCGTTTAATGAACAAAGTAAGAGCATATGGACTATCAGACCAATTGTGTGATTGGATTGAAGAGTTCCTAGATAACAGAACGCTGCATGTCATTCTCAATGGAGAGAAGTCTTCCGAAGTAAGAGTGATTTCAGGTATGCCGCAGGGTAGTGTCATAGGACCGTTGCTATTCGCAATATACATAAATGACCTTGTGGATGACATCGGAAGTTCACTGAGGCTTTTTGCAGATGATGCTGTGGTGTATCGAGAGGTTGTAACAATGGAAAATTGTACTGAAATGCAGGAGGATCTGCAGCGAATTGACGCATGGTGCAGGGAATGGCAATTGAATCTCAATGTAGACAAGTGTAATGTGCTGCGAATACATAGAAAGATAGATCCCTTATCATTTAGCTACAAAATAGCAGGTCAGCAACTGGAAGCAGTTAATGCCATAAATTATCTGGGAGTACGCATTAGGAGTGATTTAAAATGGAATGATCATGTAAAGTTGATCGTCGGTAAAGCAGATGCCAGACTGTGATTCATTGGAAGAATCCTAAGGAAATGCAATCCGAAAACAAAGGAAGTAGGTTACAGTACGCTTGTTCGCCCACTGCTTGAATACTGCTCAGCAGTGTGGGATCCGTACCAGATAGGGTTGATAGAAGGGATAGAGAAGATCCAACGGAGAGCAGCGCGTTTCGTTACAGGATCATTTAGTAATCGCGAAAGCGTTACGGAGATGACAGATAAACTCAAGTGGATGACTCTGCAGGAGAGGCGCTCAGTAGCTCGGTACGGGCTTTTGTTGAAGTTTCGAGAACATACCTTCACCGAAGAGTCAAGCAGTATATTGCTCCCTCCTACGTATATCTCGCGATGAGACCATGAGGATAAAATCAGAGAGATTAGAGCCCACACAGAAGCATACCGACAATCCTTCTTTCCACGAACAATACGAGACTGGACTAGAAGGGAGAACCGATAGAGGTACTCAGGGTACGCTCCGCCACACACCGTCAGGTGGCTTGCGGAGTATGGATGTAGATGTAGATGTAAAATTCGAGAAATTAGAGACAATACAGAGGCTTACCGACAATCATCCTTCCCACGCACTGTTCGCTAGCGGAACAGGGTTGGAGGGCTCAGATAGTGGTACCGAGGGTACCCCCGGCCACACGCTATTAGGTGGCTTTCGGAGTGTGATGTAGATGTAGATATCGATGATGTTGGATGGTTCACACGCTGACACTTGTTGATGGCCCAGCATTGAAATCTGCAGCAATTTGCCGAAGGGTTGCACAACTGTCACGTTGAACGATTCTCTTCAGTCGTCGTTGGTCCCGTTCTTGCAGGACGTTTTTGCGGCCGCAGCGATGTCGGACATTAAATATTTTACCGGATTCCTCATAGTCACTGTACACTCGTGAAATGGTGATACGGGGAAATCCCCACTTTATCGCTGCCTCGGAGATGCTGTGCCACTGCATCTAACAATTGCGCCAAACACTTGTTGTGTTATATATGCGTTGGAGACCATAGCGCCGTATTCTGCCTGTTTACATATCTCTGTATGTCAATACCAGTTTATTTAGCGCTTCAGTGTAAGTAAATAATTTTCGCCTTTCCTTTGTTGAACCTGGGCAGCCCATAATAATGTGACTTTTGTAAAGTCGGACAGGTCAAGGCATATACACTAATTAGCTGGAACACGATGGCCACCTCCCACTGCGAGACCGAACGACGTCTGGCGACGTTGTGAGTACGTGACACCTAAAAGGATGTAGTCGGAGCAGAGACAGGAGAATTTGATAAAGGGTGTCATTGCCTGCGAACGAGTATTTCGGAAACGACGAACCTGGTCGGTCGTTCGCGTGGTCGGGTGATTGTCGTTGAATCACAGTGAAACCACGAGTAAGTGAGGTGTTGGACGTCCAAGCCTCATCACAGAACGTGAGGTCTGAGACTTGCCTGCCCTGTAAAGTACGACAGACTGCGGTCTGTGGCAGATCCTGACTACAGAGTGCAATGCTGGTCCAGGCAGAAGTGTTGTGGAGCAGACTGTTCAGCACGCATTGTTGAAAATAGCGAAGCGCAGCGGACGACCACTATGTATTCCCATTTTGACACAATGACATAGGCTTTTAAAATTACAGTGGGCACGGGATCATCGATATTGGATCGTGAATCAATAGCAGCGCGCCGTCTGCCCGAATAAATCACTTGCATTGTTACTCCAGGTCTATGGCCGTGTTCGGACACGTCACCATCAAGGTGAACGGCTGCTTGAAACATTCACCGCTCGACGAACAGACGCCGATGAAGATAGTACTAACGCAGTAAGGGACATTCACATTGACTTCCGTGGGATCCGTGGTAATAATCCTAGACACAGTGACAGCTATGGACTACGTGGACCTCCTGCATCGCTTCGTAGTCGATGCTGATGATGCTGTTGTGTACAGTAAGGTGTCGGAGTTGAGTGACTGTAGGAAGATGCAAGACGACTTAGACAATACTTCCAGTTGGTGTGATTCAGTATTACTAGTGTTCTACTTGACACAAACGGTTCAAATGGCTCTGAGCACTATGGGACTTAACATCTGTGGTCATCAGTCCCCTAGAACTTAGAACTACTTAAACCTAACTAACCTAAGAACATCACACACATCCATACCCGAGGCGGGATTCGAACCTGCGACCGTAGCGGTCACGCGGTTCCAGACTGAAGCGCCTAGAACCGCACGGCCACACCGGCCGGCCTACTTGACACAGTCAAGTTGTTTAAACATGTGGGAGTAGCACTGCAAAGCGATGTGAAATGGAACGAGTATGTGAGAATTCTGGAAGGAGAATGGTTGACTTAGGTTCATTAGGAGAATTTTAGAAAAAATTCTTGAGTATTGATCGAATGTTTCGGATCCGTATCAGGTCGTATTGAAAGAAGACATCGAATCAATTGAGAGGTGGGCTGCTAGATTCGTTACCGGCGATTCGAACAACAAGTAAGTGTTACGGATATGCTTTAGGAACTAAAGGTGATGTTCTTTTCGAGTAACACTATTGAGAAAATTTAGAAAAACGGCATTTGAAGCTGACTGCCGAACGGTTCTGCTGCCGCCAACATACATCGCACATAAGGACCACGAAGATAAGATACTGGAAATTAGGGTACATACGGAGGCGCACAGACAGTCGTTTCCACCCCGCTCTATTTGTGAATGGAACGGGAAGGGAAATGACTAGCAGTGGTACAAGTGTACCCTCCGCCATGCGCTGTACGGTGGCTTTCGGAGTATCTACAGGTTGACAATTATTGAACTATATGAAAAAAACGTAAATTAGTTACAAACTACTGCGTGAACACACTTTATTCAACACGTAAAAGTCAGTACAGTTATTTGAATTTAGGCTAGGACATGTTCGATATGCGTGCCACCAATGGCGATGATGTGGCGCAGACGAATAGCAAAAGTCTGCATTATCCGCAGAAGTGTCGGAACATCGATGCTGCCGATGACCTCCTGAATGGCTGTTTTCGGCTTAGCAATGGTTTGGGGTTATTGTTGCACACCTTTCCTTTAATATAGCCCCACGAAGAAGAGTCGCATGTGTTCGGATCCGGAGAACATGGCAGCCAATCGAGGCCCATACCAGTGGCCTTTAAGTACCCAAGAACCAGAATGCGGTCCACAAAGTGCTCCTCCAGAACATTAAACACTCTCCTGCTTCGATGGGGTCGAGCTCCGTTTTGCACGAACCACATCCTGTCGAAACCAGGGTCACTTTGGACAATGGAGATGAAATCATCTTCCAAAACCTTCACGTACCGTTTCGTAGTCACCGTGCCATCAAAGCATATCGCTTAGATTATTCCGTGGCTGGACATTGCACAGCATAGTCACAAGTTGAAGGTGATGAGACTTCTCGATGACCAAATGCGGATTCTCAGTCGGCCAGAAGAGCCAGTTTTGTTTATTGACGAACCCATCCAAATGAAAGTGGGGTTCGTCGCTACAACAAACCAAACAGCGCATACCAATTTCCATCATGCCCCGCGGCCAACCGTGCAGTTTGAACGTTCTAACGCAAACCTTGCACAAGCTATAACGATTTTATTTCATGTAGTTCAGTAATAGTCACCCTGTATGTACAGTAACTGTAGATGTCTTCACTGACAGAGATGCCATCCTCCAGGTGGATAAATGTCCATGTTACGTGGGAGAAATCGTGCTACAGTGGTATGAGGAGTATGATGTGAATTAACGTTCACGTGTTGACCACCAGGTTCACCTGATTTGAAGCCGGCGGAAAACATCTGAGAAACTATCGGACGCCAGTTCCACATCCATAAACCATCGACCCATAATTTACGCGAATTGCGTAACCTGTGCGAAGACATGTTGTGCCACGTACCTCTGAAAACTTACCAGTGACTTGAATTCATGTCACGCAGAATCGCTGCTGTATTGCTTACCAAAGGTCTTAAGCAGGTGGGAATAATATTTTGGATCATCGTTACAGCTCAGTACTGCTTGCCTTGTAACAAAGATGAGTAAAACTAATATATAGGAACTGATGAAAATTATGCTGCGAAGGACGTGCAATAGTTGGTCTTAGTTACAAGATAAACAGTATTTAGTTCAAATAGGGGCTCTGTCCGACAGCTCAAAGAATTTACGCTCATGCTCATAAATTAAGGATAATGCTGATACATGGTGAAACAACACTCTGGCGGGTGGTTTGCAGATTTAATCACCTCGGGATGTGACCATGCGGTGCACTTGACCTGCGGTCGTCGCACGGTGGAGCTGGCAGCTGTCCACATACGCAAAGGTGTGTTGGTGCATGTCAGAGAACGGTGCAGCGAGTAGGTGAGCAGGCGTTTTCAGACGTGCTAATGGTGAGTTTGTGTTGAAAATGGCTCAAAGAACACATATTGATGTTATGAGGGGAACAATACTAGGGTGACTGGAGGCTGGTCAAACACAGCAGGTCGTAGCACGGGCCCTTCGTGTGCCACAAAGTGTGATCTCAAGATTATGGCAACGATTCCAGCAGACAGGAAACGTATTCAGATGCTACAGTACGGGACGTGCACAATGTACAACACCACAAGAAGACCGATATCTCACCATCAGTGCACGCAGACATCTAGGGAGTACTGCAGGTAGCCTTGCTCGGAACGTTACCGCAGCCACTGGAACAGTTGTCTCCAGGCACACAGTCTACAGACGACTGAACAGACATGGTTTATTTGCCCGGAGACCTGCAAGGTGCATTCCACTGACCTCTGGTCACAGGAGAGCGCCTAAAACCTGGTGTCAAGAACACAGTACACGCTCATAGGAACAGTAGTCCCAGGTTACGTTCACGGACGAGTCCAGCTATAGTGTGAACAGTGATTCTCGCCGGGTTCTCATCTGGCGTGAACCAGGAACCAGATACCAACCCCTTAATGTCCTTGAAAGGGACCTGTATGGAGGTCGTGTTTTGATGGTGTGGGGTGGGATCATGATTGGTGCAGATACACCTCTACATGTCTTTGACAGAGGAACAATAAAAGGTCAGGTGTATCGGGATGTCATTTAGCACCAATATGTCCGCCTTTTCAGGGGGTGCAGTGGGTCCCACTTTCCTCCTGATGGATGATAACGCACGGCTCCACCGAGCTCCCATCTTGGAGGAGTACCTTGTGTGGTGTCACAGCCAGACACCACACTTGCTAGGTGATAGCTTAAATCGGCCGCGGTCCATTTAGTACATGTCGGACCCGCGTGTCGCCACTGTGTAATCGCAGACCTAGCGCCACCACCAAGGCAGGTCTCGTGATACGAGAGAGCACTCGCCCCAGTTGTACGAGAACCTAGCTACCGACCAGATGTACGAAGCCTTTCTCTCTCATTAGCCGAGAGACAGAATAGCCATCAGCTAAGTTAATGGCTACGAACTAGCAAGGCGCCATTAGCCATACAGTGATTGTACTTAAAGTCTCCTGTGTATCGTCAAGATCGATGTACCACCATGATTGAGTAAAGTTAAGTATTAAACCTGCTCCGTACTTTTCTTCCTAACATTAATTACGTATCCTGTTCCAGTACTTCACGCCCGTCTGCGTTAGTCTAGCTTGCCTTTTCAGCCATCTCAACTTCACGGTGTCGGCCCAGCTACCGACACAACATTGGCGACGAGGGAAAAGAGTTCTTTCTGATTGCTTACATTTAATTGTGTCATGGCTTCGCCACATTCTCCGGATGTACTGTCCGAATTTTATCGCTTGCAGAATCAGCAGACGCAGGCGTTACTGGATGCCCTTGGACAGCTCGTCCAGGGTCACCGTACCATTCAAACCGATGCGGCCGCCGCCGCTTCTTCGCTACCGCTGCCACTAAACGCTGTTGCACCTCCCTTTCGACCTTACGTGGCAGCCGATGAGACCTGGCACGAGTGGTCTCGCCAGTTCAACTTTCATCTAGCAGCCTACAGAATTCAAGGTAAAGAGCGGAAGCCGTTTTTGCTTTCTTGTGTCGGTGTGTCCACCTACCGTGTGATAGTGAAATTGTTTCCCCGACGCGACGTAGCAACTCTGTCCTACGAGGAAATTTTGTCTGCATTAGATGCCTATTTCAAAGAAACAGTTAATGTGGTTGCAAAACGGTATACGTTCTTTCGTACAAAACGTACGGCCGGTCAAACTAATAGGGAGTTTCTGATGTTCGCATGCGGGAGCAAATTTTGAAACTAGTTAATCCCTCCCTTCAACAAGTGATAGACATATTGGATAGACAGGACACACTTGACTGTGCTCAGGAATCTTTTGCAACTTCGCCAGCCGTGTGTAACATTAACCGGCCCGCTGGACGCGCTGCGCGGCCCGGTAACCGGGCCTCGCGCACGTCCGCACAGCTGCCGCCGCGCGCTAAGCCACGTGTGCCGCGCCAGCCCACAAATGTAGTGAAATCGTGCCCGCCGTTTGCTACTAGACATTCGCGTGAACATTGCCCGTCACGCCAAGCTATTTGCTTTTTCTGTAATAGGAAAGGACATGTTCAAAGTGTTTGCCAGAAAAAGCTCAGATTAGACAATCACAATCATTCCAGGCCCTTTGCTTCGCGCCGGAATCGAACCAAGGACACTCAGGCTCGTGGACCTTCACCCATGGACATTCATGTCGTTAATTCCACTTCGTCCAGTGCCACTTTCTCTACCAGTCACTGTGTTCGTCCCACAAAAACTGTGCGTCGACGTCGCCGGCAATCACGTCAATTAGCAAGTGATTCTGTACCAGTGTCTGTTCCAATTGCACAAAACAGTCGCTCTTGTCGTCAGCAGAACAATAAACTTTTTGTGGACTTAGACTTTGAAGGCAAAGTGATACCATTCCAGCTCGATACCGGAGCTGCAGTTTCATTGCTCAATCACGACACGTGCAAACAACTGGGCAACCCTGCGTTGCGTTCCGCAAATGTTAAGCTAACTACATATTCCGGACAGACAATTCCTGTGTTAAGACAGTGCAGCCTTCTTGCAACATACAAGGGACAAACAAAACTTGTGTCATTTTACGTTCTTCGTTCTTCTTCTGCAGTGAACTTGTTTGGTCTAGATTTATTTCAGTTGTTTAACATGTCTATTGTAAGTCAGGTCCTATCAGTGAATCAAACTGTGCCTACAGACAGTGTTTCTCGGCTGTGTGACGAATTTGCAGACATTTTTGCACCGGGCTTAGGTTGCGCTAAAAACTATGAAGCACATTTAGAACTGAAGGTAAACGCGCAACCGAAATTTTTCAGAGCGCGCAATGTTCCCCACGCATTGCGTCAGGAGGTCGCAAGAACGTTACACGATTTAGAATCACAAGGTGTGAGTGCATGTGCGCAATGCCTATTCTCTTTCAGCTCCGCTTCATCGCTTCCGCCGCGCAGGTGTTCCGTTCCTCTGGACGACGGAATGCGAACGCGCCTTTCGCCAGTTGAAATCGGCGTTGCTTTCTAATACTTGCCTTACGCCATTCGATCCCCAGAAACCCCTTTTGTTGATGGTAGATGCATCGGATTTCGGGATCGGTGCTGTGCTTGCGCACAAAGTTGGCTCCCATGATCGCCCTATTGCCTTTGCGTCCAAATTGCTCTCGTCTGCGCAAAGAAATTATTCACAGATAGAGAAAGAAGCTTTGGCTCTCGTGTTTGGTGTTACTAAGTTCCATGATTTCTTGTATGGTCGTCACTTTACCATCATCACAGACCACAAACCTTTGACATCGCTTTTTCATCCGACCAAGCCTGTACCTCCACGTACAGCGCAGAAATTCATTCGCTGGTCTATTTTCCTCTCGCAGTACCGCTACGATATCTTGTATCGGTCCACTGCTAAGCACGGAAACGCCGATGCGTTGTCCCGTTTGCCTGTTGCTGAGGATAGAGCATTCGATTCTTCCGAACTTGCTTGCATGTTCATTGATTCGGAAACCGATGAAGTGGTCGAATCGTTTCCGATTGATTTTCGTCGTGTAGCTACAGCCACAGCTGCTGACCCTGTCCTTGCTACCGTTTTGCGTTTTGTTGCTACGCAATGGCCTTTGTCAAAGTCTCGGATCGAGGATCCGTTGGTTCGCCGATTTTTTGCTCACAAGGAGCGATTTTTTGTCAGACGTGGTGTTTTGTTGTTGCGTTCTGATAATGATCAGTCCAGAGTCGTGGTCCCACGTTCGTTACAGTCCTCTGTCTTACGGCTTCTTCACCAAGGACATTGGGGTATAGTGCGAACGAAACAACTTGCTCGTCAGCACTGTACTTGGTTCGGAATCGATGCTGCGATTACGAATATGTGTTCTTCGTGCCCGGCGTGTGCCGAACAACAGTCCGCACCGCCGCGGAAAGTCTTTGCGTGGCCAAAAGCCACTTCCCCTTGGCAACGCTTGCACATTGATTTTGCTGGTCCATTCTGGAATGCTCGATGGTTGGTTCTGGTCGATGCCTTCAGTAATTTTCCTTTTGTTGTCTGGATGTCTTCCACGACGTCCTCCGCCACCGTCCAAGCGTTGTCTGCTATCTTTTGCATTGAAGGTCTTCCGCAGACTATTGTTTCCGACAATGGCCCACAATTCATGTCCGCAGAATTTCAGTCATTCTGCCAGGCCAATGGTATTCAACATCTGACATCCGCGCCGTTTTCGCCTCAGTCCAAAGGTGCCGCTGAACGATTGGTCCGGACTTTCAAGTCACAGATGTTGAAATTGAAAGAGTCGCATTCTCGGGAGGACGCATTGTTGCTCTTTTTGTCTTCGTATCGCTCGCAGCCCCGAGATGGTCGCTCGCCGGCTGAGTTGCTCCACGGTCGTCCTCATCGCACCTTGATGTCTTTGCTGCATCCGCCGCATCAGGTTCCTGTGCAGCGGCAGACTCCTGCTTTTGCTCCAGGCGACGTTGTATTTTATCGCAACTATCGAGGTTCACGGCGTTGGCTTGCAGGGCGCATTCTTCGCTGCCTCGGCCGCGCGATGTATTTGGTTTTGGGGGCCTCTGGTGAGGTGCGTCGGCATCTCAATCAGCTGCGCCTCTGTCGTCGCTCGGGTTCTGCCGCTCCCCGTCTGCTTTCAGCGACGGTGCCGTCCGGTCAGCGCCCTGGGGACCCATCTACTGGCTCGCCTCATCCCCAGGTGTTACCGACGATGCCTTCCATTTTGCCCCATGGCGACGCGCCGCCGCCGCCGCAGCAGCAGCAGCCGCCGCCGCCGCCGCTTGTTCTCCCGCCGGCGCCGCCCGCATTCGACGCTTCGTTGCAGCCGCCAAGCGCCTCCCAGGGTCACGCGCCGCCGATCGCTTCCCGTGACCAGCTGTCCTCCGCCATGGAACTCCCGCCCGCTCCGGACCACATGACGTCATTGTGCGTCGGCTACCCCGACGCAATGGAGGTTGATCCTTCGGTCCCTCCTGTCTCTTTACGGGCGCATACGCCGCATGTTGACGTGCACCCTGGACTAGTTTTTCAGGCGTTTCCTAGCTCCCCTCGGACCGAATGGCCGGGTGCGGGTGGCACAGCCTCGCCTGTTGTTAGGCTCCCCACCTCATTGCATACGTCAACATGTGGTCCTCCCCACGGCGGGCGGAAGCCTTATCACACGACCGTTCGCCGATTTGCGGGGGAGGAATGTGGTGTCACAGCCAGACACCACACTTGCTAGGTGGTAGCTTAAATCGGCCGCGGTCCATTTAGTACATGTCGGACCCGCGTGTCGCCACTGTGTAATCGCAGACCTAGCGCCACCACCAAGGCAGGTCTCGTGATACGAGAGAGCACTCGCCCCAGTTGTACGAGAACCTAGCTACCGACCAGATGTACGAAGCCTTTCTCTCTCATTAGCCGAGAGACAGAATAGCCATCAGCTAAGTTAATGGCTACGAACTAGCAAGGCGCCATTAGCCATACAGTGATTGTACTTAAAGTCTCCTGTGTATCGTCAAGATCGATGTACCACCATGATTGAGTAAAGTTAAGTATTAAACCTGCTCCGTACTTTTCTTCCTAACATTAATTACGTATCCTGTTCCAGTACTTCACGCCCGTCTGCGTTAGTCTAGCTTGCCTTTTCAGCCATCTCAACTTCACGGTGTCGGCCCAGCTACCGACACAACACCTTGAAACAGAAGATATCAGGCAAATGGAGTGGCCTGCTTGTTCTCCAGACCCAAACCCCATCGAGCACGTCTGGGATGCTCTCGGTCGACGTATCGCTGCACGTCTTCCAACCCCTACGACAATTCAGGAGCTCGACAGGCACTGGTGCAAGAATGGGAGGCTATACCCAGCAGCTGCTTGACTACGTGATCCAGAGTATGCCAACCCGTTGTGCGGCCTGGGTACGTACGTAAGGGTGATGATCGTATCCCATGTTGATGTCGAGGTACATGCGCAGGAAACAGTGGCGTTTTGTAGCACATGTGTTTCGGGACGGTTTTCTCAACTTATCACCAATAACGTGGAGATAAAGATCTGTGTCGTGTGTGTTCCCTATGTGCCTATGCTATTAGCGCCAGTTTTGTGTGGTGCTACGTTGTGTGGCACCACATTCTGCAATTATCCTTAATTTACGAGCACGAGTGTATTTTATTTTCATTTATTTTGTTTTGTTGGTCTTTGGCTACACCAGTACAGCCAGTTCTGACTTTCAGGACTGTCTTTCGGCAAAGTTCTAAGTAATATAAAACATAAGTTTCGTTTATATTAACGATAGCATGTAAATAAATACAGTGAAGAAAAAATACTTCTGTTTTAGGTCAAAAAACTTGTTTCTAAATAAATGCCAACAATTCCTCGACCAATTTATAAAAGCTTTCATTCACTGTTGCCAAGAGTATTAAAAAATTCGGGGGAACTTCTTGTTTCACATGTGTCAGCTTCGTAAGCAGTGTGATTTCTTTCTGTCGCTAGAGTAGAGTAGTGACATGAGCTCCTGCAAAGTTGTGGGTAGTAGCATTGATTAAATTTCAGCCTGGCTGTTGCTATGACGAACAACTTCTTGTTACATTTGCCAGTGGAACTACGTTTCGAATCCCACTTGTCAAATGTCCCATTGTGGGTTCCACATCTACATCTACATCTATACTCCGCAAGCCACCTGACGGACATTTGATGGTAGACTTGTCTGTATCAGGTGTGCTTTTGCAAATCTTCTGTCTCCCACTCCATGTTCCATTCGCTTCAAGCAGTTTGAACCCAGGTTGGAATGCCTCTCTCTTGCAATACTCCATTCTTTCCTGCACCTTTTGCTGGTTGGTTGACATCATCATTCTCCACAATCCCTGCATACTCTTTGGTCCATACACAGCAGTTCCTTTGTAAGGCAAATGGCAGCGCCCCTTGTTCTTACTAACTGATGCTAGCTCATGCAACACGGAGAGTGATGGAGATGTATTTTACGATAGGGTCAGCTCGGATCGTCATACTGTATCTTACTGTCCTCTCAATGGCTGAAATTCCGCTGTATAAAATGTCTATTTCGGGAGATGGAATAGTCTACTCCTTTAACTTTCAGTACCTATTTAAGCATAGTCAACAAAATCCATCGGAATACACAGACACACACACACACACACACACACACACACACACACACACACACACACACAGATTTCATGTTGGCAAAAGCTATCTAAATTACTATTACTAACTACTGTGTTATCAGAGCAGTCTGTAATAATATGTAAGTATACTACCTGGTAGAACGTTAGTGCTTTTAAGGATGGCATTCAAGTGCAGAGCACTACATGACTGACAGTGACAATCTCTGAAGAAAGATTGATTTAAGAAATCCAGAATTGAGAGCACGCTACGAAAAGGCTAACCAAAGCATATTATTATAAAAATGTGGAGCAATTTTACGCTGAGCATTAAGTTTCAGGCGGTATTAATGCAAATAAAATAGTACATCGTAATATGGCTATGTCATGAATGAAACAACACTTCCTCAAGAAAACTGACAGGGAAAAGGAAGCTACAAATGGTTAGTTAACTCCTAAATGAGGCTTTGAAAGCCGTTTAGGTGAAATATGTTGTACCTAATACACTCCCTTGAAAATTTGCATAAGCAGCGAGGGGGATGTAAAACTTTATGAGCAATCTTGATTTTTCTGTGGTTACCCTATATCCCTTGATATAAATGATGGGATGGTTTATTGAATACTTCACATATATTTCCTGTCGCATTCCTGACGAATACGAGCTTTTTTTCCGTCTCTGTCGACATCTGTTCAGTACTTCAATCAAATTTGCAATGCCAGTACATAACTGGAACAGCAACTCATACTTCTTACCTTAAGTGAATCCACCTGTGAAAACATTATATGAAGAAATTGTTGCCAGTTCCAATATGACATATTTTTAATCTTTACTGAAATCAATTGGTTCTCAGAATATTTACTTTGTCTAATGTTTCCACTTCAGTACAGCCAAATGAATCGAAACAAGCAAAAGTGTCTATAGCTGTTGGTGGCAAAATAGCATTTCTCATCAAAACTGTTAAGAGAACACTCCCAAGCATGGATCACTTTCATGTTCTACTGGGGAGATTGATTCTGTTTGAAATTTTGCTCAAATTATTTTTGAAATTTGTTCTGAAATTAACATTCCTTTTAACAGTGTGGGCATATGAGTCTTACTATGGTTCGCAACTTTCATTGTAATCCTAATCGCATATCATCATCATCATCATCATTATCACCATTTAAGACTGATTATGCCTTTCAGCGTTCAGTCTGGAGCATAGTCCTCCTTAAAAAATTCCTCCATGATCCCCTATTCGTTGCTAACATTGGAGCCTCTTGTGATGTTAAGCCTATTACTTCAAAATCATTCTTAACCGAATCCAGGTACCTTCTCCTTGGTCTACTCCGACTCCTCCTACCCTCTACTGCTGAACGCATGAGTCTCTTGGGTAACCTTGCTTCTCTCATGCGTGTAACATCTAAGCCTGTTCGCCCTGACTGCTACATCTATAGAGTTCATTCCCAGTTTTTCTATGATTTCCTCACTGTGGACACCCTCCTGCCATTGTTCCCATCTACTAGTACCTCCAATCATCCTAGCTACTTTCATATCCGTACCCTCAATCTTATTGATAAGGTAACCTGAATCCACCCAGCTTTCGCTCCCATACAACAAAGTTGGTCGAAAGATTGAACGGTGCACACATAGCTTAGTCTTCGTACTGACTTCCTTCTTGCAGAAGAGAGTAGATGATCGTAGCTGAGCGCTCACTGCATTAGCTTTGCCATACCTCGCTTCCAGTTCTTTCACTATGTTGCCATCCTGTGAGAATATGCATCCTAAGTACTTGAAACCGTCCACCTGTTCTAACTTTGTTCCTCCTATTTGGCACTCGATCCGTTTATATCTCTTTCCCACTGACATTACTTTCGTTTTGGAGATGCTAATCTTCACACCATAGTCCTTACATTTCTGATCTAGGTCTGAAATATTACTATGCAAACTTTCAATCGAATCTGCCATCACAACTAAGTCATCTGCATATGCGAGACTGCTTATTTTGTGTTCACATATCTTAATATCACCCAGCCAGTCTATTGTTTTCAACATATGATTCATAAATAATATGAACAACAGTGGAGACAGATTGCAGCCTTGTCTTACCCCTGAAACTACTCTGAACTATGAACTCAATTTACCGTCAACTCTAACTGCTGCCTGACTATCTATGTAAAGACCTTTAATTGCTTGCAAAAGTTTGCCTCCTATTCCATAATCTCGTAGAACAGACAATAACTACCTCCTAGGAAACCGGTCATATGCCTTTTCTAGATCTATAAAGCATAGATACAATTCCCTGTTCCACTCGTAACACTTCTCCGTTATTTGCCGTAAGCTAAAGATCTGGTCCTGACAACCTCTAAGAGGCCTTAACCCACACTGACTTTCGTGCAATTTGTCCTCAACTAATACTCGCACGTTCCTTTCAACAATACCTGAGAAGATTTTATTTACCCACAACGCTGATTAAGGAGATAGTTGTTACAATCTTTTCTGTTTCCATGTTTAAAGATTGGTGTGATTACTGCTTTCGTCCAGTCTGATGGAACTTGTCCCGACTCCCACGCCATTTCAGTTATCCTGTGTAGCCATTTAAGACCTGACATTCCACTGTATTTGATGAGTTCCGACTTAATTTCATCCACTCCAGCCGCTTTATTGCACTGCAATCTATTGATCATTTTCTCCACTTCCTCAAATGTGATCCTATTTCCATCATCATTCCTATCCCATTGTACATCGAAATCTGAAACATTACTGATCGTATTTTCACCTACATTGAGCAACTCTTCAAAATATTCCCTCCATCTGCCCAAGGCATCAACAGGATTCACCAGCAGTTTTCCTGACCTGTCCAAAATACTTGTCATTACCTTCTTACCTCCATTTCTAGGACTGCTAATTACACTCCAGAATAGTTTTCCAACAGCTTGACCCAAAGTCTCCAACCTGTTTCCAAAGTCTTCCCAAGATTTCTTCTTGGATGCTGCAATTATGTGTTTGGCTTTGTTTCTTTCTTCGACATAACTTTCTCTGTCTACCCATTTTTGATACGCCTTCTTTTTCCTTCTACAGGCTGCCTTGACTGTGTCATTCCACCAAGCTGTTTGCTTCATCCTACCTTTACACACTACTGTTCCAAGACATTATTTAGCCGCTTCTAGTACTGTGTCCCTGTACTTTGTCCATTCTTTTTCCAATGACTGTAATTGACTACATTCAACTAAATGGTACCTTTCTGAGATCACTGTTATGTACTTGTGCCTGATTTCTTTATCCTGAAGTTTCTCCACTCTTATCCTCCTACATGTGGACCTGACCTCCTACACTTTCGGCCATACAATACCAATTTCACTGCAGATTAAATAGTGATCAGTGTCATCAAAGAATCCCCTGAATACACGTGTGTCCCTCACAGCCTTCCTGAATTCCTGATCTGTTATTGTATAGTCAATAACAGATCTGGTTACCCTGCCTTCCCAAGTATACCGGTGAATGTTCTTATGTTTAAAAAAAGGAGTTTGTGATTACTAAGCCCGTACTGACACAGAAATCCAAGAGTTGTTTCCCATTCCTGTTGGCCTCCATATCCTCTCCAAATTTACCCATAACCTTTTCATACCCTTCTTTTCGATTTCCAATCCTGGCATTAAAATCACCCATGGGCAGAACACTGTCCTTGTCCTTTACTCTAACAACTACATCACTGAATGCGTCATAAAAACTATCCATCTCATTTTGATCTGTCCCTTCACAATGCGAACATACTGACACCTAATTTTCTTGCTAGACACTGTCAAATCTATCCACATCAGTCGTTCGTTTACATACCTTATTGCAACTACGCTGGGTTCCATTTCTTTCCTGATGTAAAGCCCTACACCCCATTGTGCTATTCCTGCTTTGGCTCCTGACAGGTAGACCTTGTATTCTCCCTCTTCATTCTCACCCCTTACCCGAATGTCACTAACAGCTAAAACGTCCAACCCTATCTTACTTGCAGCCTCTGCCAGCTCTACCTTCTTCCCAGAGTAGCCCCCATTGATATTAATAGCTCCCCATCTCGTTACCATTCGTTTGCCGAGTCGCATCTTAGGAGTCCCTGGTTTGTCAATTAGAGGTGGGACTCCGTCACCTCCAAAGGTCCAAGGCATTTTGATCTGATTGTTGCCAGCATCATATTTAAAGTACCAGGAAAGCAGGTTGCTAGCCTTACTTGCCCGTGGTCCAATTGAGTTTTAACCCTAACGGTAAGGACATAAGTGGAAGAAAGAGAAGCAGACCTTCTTAAGGTGTACACAAAGAAGCAGAAAATAGGGCATGCATCAAAGCCAATTCCTCTACAGGTTGTTCGCCAGGACAATGTTGGGCATCGCTCAGTCGTGTCTGAGAAGACAGGCAAATGCAAGACGCCCAACTGCGAAGGAAGCCCATCACTTATATACCAGAAGTGTAATGTTAATTTGTACATCGAGAAAAAAAGGAACTGTTTTCTGGACTTTCATTAAGAATAAAGAGTACATATTTAATTATTCACTAGCCAATAATTAATTCATCTGTACCCTTGAATACCTAATGTAACAATATATGTGTATCGTGACCCTTAAGTAACAATAATATATTATTTAGAAGTTTTGTCTTTACTGCTTCATAATTCTGGCCATAGAAGGTTAATTTGGAAACATAACACGATAACGTTGATTAGTAATATTATTTACTTAAGGACTTCCCACCTTGAGCCCACAACCGCAACATGTGTAACAACCTAAGATCTTTATTTGGTTTGCTTTATTTTTCTCGCACCACTATTGCAAGAAAACTGAAAAGGACGCAAGGAGCGAATCACAAATTAAAGTCTGCAAGCAAATAGCATATCGTTGGTTATTATACGGGTCAGGGTATTGGATAGCACAAAAGAAACCTTAACCAAAAACAAATGTCTCAAATCTATGTTTTCACTTCAGTAAAATGCTGCAGCAGATCATATAAAATCAAAAATGACTGCATAAGAAAAGGAACTACAAAAGCTAAGAAAATTAAATGGTAAAAAGTTCTGTGAATACTGCGTAGAAGTACGGAGTCCGTCGGAGGTAATCCTGTCATGCATATATGTATTTGAAATTACGAGTTATGCAAAAAGTGTCTGAACTTTAAGAAATGCCTCAAATAAAGGATATTGACACACAGTCTGCAAGCATCAGAAAATATCATTCTTGTGATGAACATCAGCCCCTTTATTCGGACGAAGTAATGACTGTTATCGATAGGGGATCTGTAATTAATTCCGTATTACTAGCTTTCCAAAACGTTTTTGACACCATTACTCGCAAACAGTTTCTAATCAGATTGCCAGCCAACGAATTATCGCCACAGTGTGCGACAGGATTCATGATTTCCTGACAGAAGGGTCACGGCTCGCGGTAACTGACGGACAGTCATCGAGTGAAAAAGAAGTGATATCTGCCATTCCCAAATGACTGTTTTAGGCCCTCTGCTGCTCCAAAATCTATACAAAAGATTTAGGAGACAATCTGAATGGGTCTCTGTTTGCAGATTAAATTGTCGTTTACCGTCTAGGTAGGTGATGATAAGATCAAAACCAATTGTAAAATGATTTAGAAATGATACATGTATGGTCCGAAAAGTGGCAGTGACTGTAAACAATGAAAAGTGTGAGGTCATCCACACGAGTAGTAAAAGGAAACCCTTAAATTTTGGTTACACGATAAATCACACAAATTTAGAGACTGTCATTTCAACTAGATAACTAGGGATTACAAATGCGAACGTTTTAAATTGGGTAAACCACACAGAAAATGTTTTGGGGAAGGTGAAACAAAGACTATGTTTTATTGGCAGAGCACTTACAAAATGCAGCAGATCTACTCATGTCAGTATCAATTCCAGGGTAGTCACATAGATGTAGATCCAGATGTAGACGTACATAAAAAAATGTGCTCATCAACAAAATGCATTCACATGCCACCAGTAAGACACTCAGATGTCGAATAGACTGACTGAATGATAACGTCGCTTTATGTCAAGATAGTAAACAGAGGTCATCAGGTTATTTCCATTGCGCCGGACAAAAATTTGAAGGTGAGCGTACGTTGTACATAGCGTGCACTGTGGAGAACATCACCTCTGCTTTCAGTCTCTTTGTCAGTACCAGAGCAGTGACATTTTTCAGTTTAGTATGACCACTTGCATACGCAGAAACAAAGCGGAACTATTACACATTTGCAGCCGGAAAGGTTTTATGCCACACAGAAAACAAAAAGTAAAATATTGATCATATCACCCCGTCGCGAATTTCCATCTGCATCAATATGCATGCTCTTACAGCCATATTAATATTTTTGTCAGGGGTGTTTCTGGTGTCATTATGACCCCTCTCTTGTTCAACTGCACCATGGTCCTCGGGAAAAACAACTGTCGGAATCTTATCGTTTGACCTCGAATTTCTCTAATTCGCTGGTCGTGATCACTTAGCGAGTCGTCCTCGGGAGAAAGTAACATGTAGATTGACCCTTCTCTGAACGAACGCTCTCGATATTCTAAGAGCAGCCTTTCCCGAAGTGCGCAGCGCCTCGTCCGTAGCTTCTGCCACAGCAGTGTGATGACCATCCCCGTATCGCTCCCTCGCTCACTGAACGAACTTGTGACGAAACACGATGATCAACTTCAGGCTTTCTCTATATCCTCTACTAATCCTACCTTGTAGAAAACCGACACTCATAAGCACGTTTGGTCAAACTAGATTTATTGTCAGCTACCAATGCTGTGAGTAGATTACGTACGTTAGAATCGCTCGAGACAATCTTGTGGTGTCACCGCCAGACACCACACTTGCTAGGTGGTAGCTTAAATCGGCCGCGGTCCATTTAGTACATGTCGGACCCGCGTGTCGCCACTGTGTGATCGCAGACCTAGCGCCACCACAAGGCAGGTCTAGATATACGATAGAGCACTCGCCCCAGTTGTACGGACGACATTGCTAGCGACAATACGGACGAAGCCTTGCCGAGAGACAGTTAGAATAGCCTTCTGCTAAGTCCATGGCTATGACCTAGCAAGGCGCCATTAGCCTTACCTACTTTGAGAGTTATAATATAAATGTCTCAAGAAGAACGCTGTATTCATCAAAGAATAAAAGATAAGTATTTGAGGAGCTGCATACTTTTCTTATGAGAATTCACTACTTATCCTGTTCCAGAATTCACGCCCGTCTGCGTTAGATAGCGTGCCTATCGGCCCCCACAAAATAACACTGTGTCGGCACTTCTGTCGACACATCATTTGGCGACGAGGCTTAAAGGAAAAGTGTTCTTTCTGATTGCTTACATTTATTTGTGTCATGGCTTCGCCACAATCTCCAGATGTACTGTCCGAATTTTATCGCTTGCAGAATCAGCAGACGCAGGCGTTATTGGATGCCCTTGGACAGCTCGTCCAGGGTCAACGTGCACTGCAACACGATGCGGCAGACGCCGCTTCACTGCTACCGCAGCCACAACTCGCAGTTGCACCGCCTTTTAGGCACTACGACCCGGCGCACGAATCGTGGCCAGAATGGTCCCGACAATTCGGCTTTCATCTAGCCGCCTACAGAATTCAAGGTAATGAGCGGCAGCCGTTTTTGCTTTCTTGTGTCGGTGTGTCCACCTACCGTGTGATAGTGAAATTGTTTCCCCGACGCGACGTAGCAACTCTGTCCTACGATGAGATTTTGTCTGCTTTAGATGCCTATTTCACAGAAACAGTTAATGTGGTTGCCAAACGGTATACGTTTTTTCGTACGAAACGTACGGCCGGTCAAACTAATAGGGAGTGGGTAGCAACATTGCAAGGACTTACTAGGGAGTGTTCTTTTGACTGTGACTGTGGCCTTTCTTATTCAGATACAATGGTGCGTGATGCAATTGCACAGAACGTTTCTGATGTTCGCATACGGAAGCAAATTTTGAAACTAGTTAATCCCTCCCTTCAACAAGTGATAGACATATTAGATAGACAAGACACACTTGACTGTGCTCAGGAATCTTTTGAAACTTCGCCAGCCGTGTGTAACATTAACCGGCCCGCTGGACGCGCTGCGCGGCCCGGTAACCGGGCCTCGCGCACTTTGACGCAGCTGCCGCCGCGCTCTAAGCCAGGTGTGCCGCGCCAGCACACAAATGCAGTGAAATCATGCCCGCAGTGTGCTACTAGACATTCGCGTGAACATTGCCCGTCACGCCAAGCTATTTGCTTTTTCTGCAATAGGAAAGGACATGTTCAAAGTGTTTGCCAGAAAAAGCTCAGATCAGACACTCTTAATCATTCCAGGCCCTTTGCTTCGCGCCGAAATCGAACCAAGGACACTCAGGATCGTGGACCTTCGCCCATGGACATTCATGTAGTTAATTCCGATTCGTCCAGTCACACTTTCTCTAACAGTGACAGTGTTCGTCCCACACAAACTGTGCGTCGACGTCGCCGGAAATCACGTCAATTAGCAAGTGATTCTGTACAAGTGTCTGTTCAAATTGCACAAAACAGTCGCTCTTGTCGTCAGCAGGACAATAAACTTTTTGTAGACTTGGACTTTAATGGCACGGTCATACCATTCCAGCTTGATACCGGCGCTGCAGTTTCATTGCTCAATCACGACACGTACAAACAACTGGGCGCACCTCCGTTGCGTGCCGCAAATGTTAAGTTACATAGTTATTCAGGAAAGAATATACCTGTGTTAGGACAGTGCAGCCTTCTTGCAACATACAAGGGACATACAAAACTTGTGTCATTTTACGTTCTTCGTTCTTCTACTGCAGTGAACTTGTTTGGTTTAGATTTATTTCAGTTGTTTAACATGTCTATTGTAAATCAGGTCCTATCAGTGAATCAAACTGTGCAGTCAGACAGTGTTTCTCGTCTGTGTGACGAATTTGCAGACATTTTTGCACCGGGCCTTGGTTGCGCTAAGAACTATGAAGCACATTTGGAACTGAAAGTAAACGCGCAACCGCAAGTTTTCAGAGCGCGCAATGTTCCCCACGCATTGCGTGATGAGGTTGCCGGAACATTAAACGATCTAGAATCACAAGGTGTGAGTGGATGTGCGCAATGCCTCTTCCCTTTCAGCTCTGCTTCATCGCTTACGCCGTACAGGTGTTCCGTTTCTCTGGACGACGGAATGCGAACGCGCTGTTCGCCAGTTGAAATCGGCGTTGCTTTCAAATACTTGCCTCACGCCTTTCGATCCCCGGAAACCCCTTTTGTTGATGGTAGATGCATCGGATTTCGGGATCGGTGCTGTGCCTGCGCACAAAGTTGGCTCGCATGATCGCCCTATTGCCTTTGCGTCAAAATTGCTCTCGTCTGCGCAAAGAACTTATTCCCAGATAGAGAAAGAAGCTTTGGCTCTCGTGTTTGGTGTTACTAAGTTCCATGATTTCTTGTATGGTCGTCACTTTACCATCATCACAGACCACAAACCCTTGACATCGCTTTTTCATCCGAACAAGCCTGTACCTCCACGTACAGCGCAGAAATTCATTCGCTGGTCTATTTTCCTCTCGCAGTACCGCTACGATATCTTGTATCGGTCCACTGCTAAGCACGGAAACGCCGATGCGTTGTCCCGTTTGCCTGTTGCTGAGGATAAAGCATTCGATTCTTCCGAACTTGCTTGCATGTTCATTGATTCGGAAACCGATGAAGTGGTCGAATCGTTTCCGATTGATTTTCGTCGTGTAGCTACCGCCACAACTGCTGACCCTGTCCTTGCTACTGTTTTGCGTTTTGTTGCTACGCAATGGCCTTTGTCAAAGTCTCGGATTGCGGATCCGTTGGTTCGCCGATTTTTTGCTCACAGGGAGAGACTTTTTGTTCGACGTGGTGTTTTGTTGTTGCGTTCTGATAATGATCAGTCCAGAGTCGTGGTCCCACGTTCGTTACAGTCCTCTGTTTTACGGCTTCTTCACCAAGGACATTGGGGTATAGTGAGAACGAAACAACTTGCTCGTCAGCACTGTACTTGGTTCGGAATCGATGCTGCGATTACGAATATGTGTTCTATCGGCCCCCTCAAAATAACACTGTGTCGGCACTTCTGTCGACACATCAAATCTCAACTTGAATCTGCTTCTGGTAGATTTAGTATTATGCTATAATTCTACTTTCGGTCACTCCGAACAATTCACAATCTGAACTGTTTTGCGGGCTTTACGGTTTCTACTGCTGTATCTCCAGCACTGTAAAGAAAGAATAATGGATATTTACGCTTGAGTGCAATACATTACACTTAATTACAAAAATCAGATAAAAACAGTCTCGATCGCGTTTTAAGATCTTTTATTTGTTAGCAACCGGTTTCAGCCCTTTACTCAGTAAGGTTGCTAGTAAACAAAAAATCTGAGAAAGCTATCGAGACGGTTTTCATCTGATTTTTATCATTTCCACCGATCGCTGTGCCGCAGAATGCTTTCCAAAATTTGACATTTATTTATGTTGAGGATCAAGTGTCGATCACTGCACCAAGAGGTGATCATCTTCAGGTCTTCCTGCACTTTTTCACACGCATCTACTTTTCTATGCACAATAGTATCATCCTTCAGCATCCATGAACATACCCACCGTCATTGTGCAGCACTTAATTTAGAAGTCGTAAAAAGTTTATCATATGTCTTAGCTTATATCCCTTCACTCTATCCCTTCTTCTAATCGGTTCAAATCTCTTCTGGGCATTGTGATTTACGTTTTATGTGATTTCCTTAAATTGCTTAATAAAAATGCCGGTATGGTTCCTTTGAAAGCGCATGACCTATTTCCTTCCCCGTCCATCATTAATCCAAGATTGTGCTCTGCCTCTAATAACGTTAGACGAAAATCTTTCGTCATCCTTCCTCCTCCTGTTCAGTGTTTTTCACATATTCATTTTTTTTCGAAATTCTGCGTAGAAACTCCTCGTTTCTTGCTTCATCAGTCAACTTAATTTTCATCGTTGGTCTTGAACACTACACCTCAAATGCTTCGATCCTGTTATTTTCCGGTTTTCCCTCAGACCATGATTCAGTTCCATACAAAACAATGTTTTAAACGTAAATCCTCAGACATTTCTTTATTTCTTTTTTAAGTTAAAGCGTATGTTTGATCCATACAGATTTATTTTCGCGAGATATGTCCTCTTGGTCTGTGCCGTCTGCTTCTCATATGCTCGTTGCTTGGTCTGTCGTTGTTTCCAAGGCAGCAGATTTTCTCCACTTCGTGTATTGATTGGTCTTCAGTGTTTATGTTGAGACTGTCGCCAATATCTGTTATGCTTACTCGGCGACAAGGAGACATGTATATTTACTGTCAAAAGTAAGTATAAAAGGAAATTATTAAATGAAGAACCTGCCAATAAACCTTACGTACATTCTCTTTCGGTACTTTCTTTTCGTCGCACGTGGCGCGTCTACCATAACTTATATGTGGTAATTCCGCATTTTAATTTGCGTGCCGTGACTACCATGTTTATATTTCATGTTTACATTGATAGTAAAGCTTCCTATGCTGTTCCAATCTGAACATCATTTGTAAAAGGTAGAAAGCAATGATAGTTGATGGTATAGTTTAACGATATGAATACGTTAATGTGACGATTTAGACACTAATTTCTGACGAAGTTAATACGTTCTCATAAAAACCGATTTGTCGTCATATGGTAAGCATTATGTCGTCATATATTCCCAGGATTCAGGGCAACTCTGTCGTCCGTCGTCACGAGAAAGCCACATATGATACTGTCAAATTTGTATTCCGTATTACATTTTTCTCTGTCCGGAGATTTTGTGTAACTCTGTAGGGCACGGCTTTGATTCGTTACGGTGTGCGATACTCACCCTCAAATTGCCTTCATTTTCTTGATTGGGCCAACAGAAACTCCAGTGTCGTTTTTCAAATATAATTGGGGTATCCTGTAGAACGTACCGGCATTCGAGTTTCATCAGACCCAAATATATGACGAATCTTGATGTAGGCAAAGGCATTTGATAATCTAAAATTCAAGTTGGGTGGTAGATGCATCGATGTTACAAACACACACACACAAACTATAAGAAGTTAATAAAGATAAGTAGCATACGATGTCATGGCTTCACTAGTCTTGAGAGATCGTGTGTAAATAATAAAGATATATTTTATTCCGGATAACAGCTATCATTAATTATATTTACTTCCTTCAACATTTCTTAACAATTAATTTATATTTTTGGGTTCATTTTCTAGGCATAGTGTACGGTTAGAACTCCACACAATTTTCGTAATATTTAACAGATGAATTAAAGCAGTCTTATTACAAAAAAGAGTGCTTAGTTGGGAAGCGTGACACTTCCATCAGTAGCATTTTTGTACATCGTCTAGTTTTTGTTCTTACGGGGAAATACAGAATATTTATCAACTGAAATACACGAACAACTGCAATCAGTCAGTTGTATTTATCAATACACTAAGCGTACAGTACACTCAAGCATTTCCCATTAGCTACTTTAAAGTAACGAGAATAGATGCCCAGTTCGATTTCCTGGACAGCCTGTGGCACTGTCTTTCAGTGATCACACGTAATAAAAAAATCCACTAGCAAAAGAATATATTACTGTAAATGAAATGGACACAGCAGTGCACTTTCTCACCACCATCACACGATTATTAAGTTTCCTTTTTATCATTTTCTAAATACAACAAATACTTAATATACTATCTGATCGAAAGTGTCCATGCACCTCTACGTAATACGGAATGGATCGCTAGATGTTTCGAGAGACAGACTCACCATTATGAAAGGAGGCGGGGGATGGTGCGTTGCCAGTAGAGAAACAGTAACAGCAGAATCGGTTGCTGAGGAGAGCTCAGTTACTTCCAACTCATAATATTGCAGCTGAGTATCAGATTCGTCAGGGATGCTTCAGTTGTTCTGCAGCTACTCAAGTTGACTGTTGCTGGTGTGACTGTGAAGTGGAAACGAGAAGAAAAGAGTAGGCGGACTTGATGTATAGACGGATAGGACCTGGAGCATTGCGGAGGGTGGTTGTAAGAAACTCACGATATCAGCCTAAGGAATCACTCGCGAGTTCCGAAATGCTGCCAGCAGTCCAGCTAGCACAGTGACTGTACGTTGGGAGTTAAAAACAATTGTAAAGCAGCTCCTCATAAGTCACATAATTTTGTAGGCGGTGTTAAGACACGTTTGAAGTGACGTAAGGAACGACGCCACTGAACAGCGGATGACTGGAAATGAGTGGTTTGGAGTGATGAATGACGTTATACTTGTAGCCTGTGTTAATCCGATGGCAGGGTTTGTGTTTGGAAAATGCCTGCCATTATTTACAATGCCGATAGTGAAGTGCAGAGAATGTGGTGTTACGGTATGGGAGTGGTTTTTTTTTTTTGGTTGGAGTGTGGTCCATTTGCGTTTAAAAAAACGATAAATGTAGAATGTAATGAACAAATTTTACACCTTTTATTTTCGTCGGGGTACACAGCATCAATGGGTTTTGAGAATGAAAATATGGTCCCGGTAGGCTGTATTCTGTTTATTTCTGTGCAATTGGCCAATTTCAACCTTGGTCATTTTGAATCACATATTTTAAGCTTCACGCTTCATTTCACATTCTAATACATACCTGGTGCACTTGCCGAGCTTTATCACCGATGTATTGGAATGTGATATGATGCGTGAAGCTCAAATATGCCATCGAAAATGACCCACTGTTGAAGTTTGCCAACTGCATAGAAAATAAACAGTATGCAGCCTACTTGGGCCATGTTTTAATTCTCAAAACATTTTACAGCATTGTTTGCTGCGTCTAGTAGAATAATAGTTCAGAGATGATTGCTTGTATCAGCATGACAATGCACCATGTATAAACCAGCACCTGCGACACAGTGCTTTGGGGACAATAACATTCCTGAAGTGGACTGGCCTGTACAGAGCCCCAACCAGGTTCTAGGCGCTTCAGTCCGGAACCGTGCTGCTGCTACAGTCGCAGGTTCGAATCCTGCCTTGGGCATTGATGTGTGTGATAGGTTAGGTGGGTTTAAGTAGTTCTAAGCCTAGGAGACCGATGACCTCAGAGTGCGTAGAGCCCTTCGAACCATCTGAACCTAACGGAATACCTTTGCGATTAGGCAGAACGTCGCCTTATTTCCAGACTCAGCAGTCAACATCACTACCTTCTCTGGTTTCGGCTCTTGAGGAGGAATGTGCTACCATTCCTCCACTGACATTATGACACCTCTTTGAAAGCCTCACCAGAAGAGTTCAAACCACGCCTCAAAATTAATGTGTTCTAATACGTTTCCGGATGCTTTCATGAAATAGCGTATTTGTGTGAAAGTGAAACCTGGACAACGGGTAATACGGAAAAGAAACGATTAGAGGACTTTGAAATATTGTGTTATATGATACTGCTGAAGGTAATTTGGACTGATCGATTGAAGTTTGACAACGCCTCGTAATGTGTCAAAGGACACAACAAAACGAAAAAAGAAAATCGATGAATATCTTCAGCGATCGCTACAAAATTGATTCTTAGTTTACTTTCTGTATTTTAAGAACATAAAAAGTCATTAGTGGATTCGAATTATAGTTAATCGAAAGATAATCTAGTATCTTGTAATTCAAATACGTAATAATTGTATTCGTTGGTAAACGTAATAATTTAGTTAGTATAATTTCAAAAGAAACTCATTTAATGGTTTGGTAAACGTAATAATTTAGTTAGTATAATTTCAAAAGAAATTCATTTAATGGTTTGCTTAGCAAACGACAACTTTGCCGCTATTTTCCCCCATTTCCTAATCCACAAAATGTCTATTGGGGCAGACTTAGAGCTTTTTTTGATGTACCTAAGACCAATATCAAATGCATTTTCAACTTCGTTATGTGATACTCGAGCCATGGAATTCATTGTCTTCGTTTTCGTCATCAACTTTCTCGTTCTCACTGGTTGTTCGAGTTACAGCGTCAATGAGATGGTCGTCAGTTAATTCTCTTTCCATTGTACAGTCAACATCGACTGTTCTGATCTACTCACTCACGTCACTGTACCCAACATCAGCTTGTAAGGACAGCAACACGTGTTAATGTTTATTTGAGTCATAATTTTGTTTTACACACCTTAAGATGTAATGAGAACATACTCTCTAATTGATATGTAAAAAAGTGCGCCTAATAACACTTGTTGATCGAGTTAGAAACAATTTATTTCACACTAAAAGTGATCGAAATGTCGCACCTAGCAACGCTCAAATATCTAGTGATCCACATCGCAGACGACGAGCCAACGATGACTTCAGTCCTGACTGTAGCAGCGGTCCGTGTAGGTAGACAAGCACCGGAGATGGAACGGTCGAACTAAGCGGAGAGTTGGAACATTCCAGGTTTTACTGTAGTTGAATAAATTCTCGCAGAGCAGCGCAAGTGCTTATACTTTTAGTAAGAAGCGTTACGAATCTGCTACGCACGCTGACTGCTACATAAATATAGCAATGTACTATAAGCATTACATTTATCGAACTAGTCCGTAAAGAGTTAAGCAGTAATATCTTTTTATTTGTCTGTGGGCTGATTTTTAACTAATTAATCAGAAGTTAACAGATATTCGTAGCCTCCCATTTCTTGGCTTACGTAAACGAGTCAACGACTGACTTGCCCGAGTAGCGAACGTCGAATCACAAATGTGCGACGATGCGTGAAATACCAATTCGTGGCGGTACCTTCCGCTCGCTACCTTCCGCACACCGTCCGATATCGTCATAGGTTCGAAGACGTTTCCTGAGCAACGGCTGCAGAATTGCCTCGGGGAGGACGCGGCAGCCGGCGGTACTTTTTATTCTGGGGAATAATACGGCATCCGCGCGCCGGACGTAAGGGGTTGGCGGGGGTGGGGGCGGGGGCGGGGAGGCGGTCGCGTGGTGCGCAGCTCGCGGCGTTCCAGCTGCGGGGGTGCGTGAGTGAATCGAGTTAGCGGCGCTCGGCTGGCCGGGGGCGGCGCTGCTGCCAGGAAATGGCGCCAGGAAATGGTGCCGGGGGCGGGGGGCGGGGGGCGCCAGGAAGCCACTCCGGGCCCGCCGCAGACACTTCACCTGCTTCTGCATTCCGCCATAGACCTCTTGCACACGAAACACCCGATCGGCGAATAGCGCTTCCATTATTAAGCGAAATAATCGGCAATGTATGCAGTTTTCTGAGGTAAAGAACGAAAACAGAAGCTATTTGTTTACAACAAATGATTATTAGAAGACAAGACTGGTTACAGCAAAAGCCGTCAAACTTTTTTGCTGAAGAGCCTATATTTTGTTGGGTGGCGCCAAGGGCTGCTTATTTACCAATATTATTATCCAGTAGCTTACCTGGCCTCTCTTTGATGTGGCTCAGCCTACTTACATGGAAAAGAAAGAAATGAGTAAGCACACCCTTGTAATATGTATGGGAATTGGGTACACGTCCTCATCTCCTTCTCTCCCCTGTATCTCCTCCTTCTCCTTTCTTTGAGCATCTCCTCCTCCTTTCCCCTCTCCATAGCCATCAGCCATCACCTCCTCCCCCTTTCTCTGACCATCTTATCTCCCCCCCCCCCTCTCTCTCCATCCCTTGCTGCCCCCCCTCTCTCCCCCTCACACAATCCATCAGCTCCTCCCCCTTTGTTTGTGCATTTTCTGCTACCTCCTTCTCTCTCTCTTTCTCCTTCCGCCCCCTCTCTCTCCCCCTCTCACAGTCCATCAGCTCTTTCCCTTTCCTCCGTCGATCTTCTCCTCCCTCTATACAGGGTGTTACAAAAAAGTACGGCCAAACTTTCAGGAAACATTCCTCACACACAAAGAAAGAAAATATGTTATGTGGGCATGTGTACGGAAACGATTACTTTCCATGTTAGAGCTCATTTTATTACTTCTCTTCAAATCACATTAATCATGGAATGGAAACACACAGACAGAATGTACCAGCGTGACTTCAGTCACTTTCTTACAGGAAATGTTCAAAATGTTCTCCGTTAGCGAGGATACATGCATCCACCCTCCGTCGCATGGAATCCCTGATGCGCTGATGCAGCCCTGGAAAATGGCGTATTGTATCACAGCCGTCCACAATAAGAGCACGAAGAGTCTCTACATTTGGTACCGGGGTTGCGTAGAGCTTTCAAATGCCCCTATAAATGAAAGTCAAGAGGGTTGAGGTCAGGAGAGCGTGGAGGCCATGGAATTGGTCCGCCTCTACCAATCCATCGGTCACCGAATCTGTTGTTGAGAAGCGTACGAACACTTGGACTGAAATGTGCAGGAGCTCCATCGTGCATGAACGACATGTTGTGTCGTACTTGTAAAGGCACATGTTCTAGCAGCACAGGTAGAGTGTCCCGTATGAAATCATGATAACGTGCTCCATTGAGCGTACGTGGAAGAACATGGGCCCCAATTAAGACATCACCAACAATGCCTGCCCAAACGTTCACAGAAAATCTGTGTCGATGTCGTGATTGCACAATTGCGTGCGGATTCTCGTCAGCCCACACATGTTGATTGTGAAAATTTACAATTTGATCACGTTGGAATGAAGCCTCATCCGTAAAGAGAACATTTGCACTGAAATGAGGATTGACACATTGTTGGATGAACCATTCGCAGAAGTGTACCCGTGGAGGCCAATCAGCTGCCGATAGTGCCTGCACACGCTGTACATGGTACGGAAACAACTGGTTCTCCCGTAGCACTCTCCATACAGCGACGTGGTCAACGTTACCTTGTGCAGCAGCAACTTCCCTGACGCTGACATTAGGGTTATCGTCAACTGCACGAAGAATTGCGTCGTCCATTGCAGGTGTCCTCGTCGTTCTAGGTCTTCCCCAGTCGCGAGTCATAGGCTGGAATGCTCGTGCTCCCTAAGACGCCGATCAATTGCTTCGAACGTCTTCCTGCCGGGACACCTTCGTTCTGGAAATCTGTCTCGATACAAACGTACCGCGCCACGGCTATTGCCCCGTCCTAATCCATACGTCAAATGGGCATCTGCCAACTCCGAATTTGTAAACATTACACTGACTGCAAAACTACGTTCGTGATGAACACTAACCTGTTGATGCTACGTACTGATGTGCTTGATACTAGTACTGTAGAGCAATGAGTCGCATCTCAACACAAGCACCGAAGTCAACATTAACTACCTTCAATTGGGCCAACTGGCGGTGAATCGAGGAAGTACAGAACATACTGACAAAACTAAAATGAGCTCTAATATGGAAATTAGGCGTTTCCGGACACATGTCCACGTAACATCTTTTCTTTATTTGTGTGTGAGGAATGTTTCCTAAAAGTTTGGCCGTACCTTTTTGTAACACCCTGTATTCTCCTTCCTCCTTCTCTTTCTTCATCTCTTTCTGCCCCCTCTCTCTGTCACTGTCACAGTCCATCAGCTCCTCCCCCATTTGCTGTCCATCTCCTCCCCCTCCTCCCTCTCTCTCTCCATCTCTTCCTGCCCCGTATCTCATTTCCTCCTTCTCATTCTATGTCCATTTCCTCCCACCCTCTATTTATCTCCTCTTCCCCCTCTCTATGACCTTGAGCGTTGACTATTGTTAGTGCAAATGCAGGTTCTGCACTAGTATACTAATCATAAAACAATAAACCATAAAGACAACTTTCCTGTTTGCTACCAACGTTGCACTATAATGCATACATCGAAGCAATTCAGAGGCATGTTGGTGGATCCGTTAGGGGCAAGTTCGATCGGTATGGGAGTGTTACAGGGATGCTTCGTGTACTGAAAAGGGAGTCTCTAGAGGGAAGACAACGCTATTTTCGTGAAACACTGATGAGAAAATATAGAGAACTGGCATTCGCGACTGACTGCAGACCCCTTCTATTGACGTCAAACTGCATTTTTCCTAAGGACCGCGAATATAAAATTAGAGAAATTAGGGCTCCTACAAAGGTGTATAGACAGTCGCTCTTCCCTCGCTTCATTACCACCTGGAACAGGAAAGTGAATGACTAGTCGTGGTACAGGGTTTCCTCCACCACGCACGGTATAGTTGCTTCCGGAATATGCATGCAGATGTCGATTCAGACGTCCAAAAACACTCAACTTGGTACAGATAGAGGAAGAAAAATTATTGGTGGATGAAGATTTTTATACTGAAGAGATGGTATCAAACTAGTTGAAAGACTAATAATATACAATATCTTGCAACCCTTTGGGATCAAACTATACAGGTCATAGAGGACCCATTGACATAAGAATACTATATTCGTAAAATGTATGAGAAGCTCTTGAATGAGTAATATTTGTGTGAATCCTGTTTTTAAACGGCTTTCTTTGTTTTAACATACATTGCTACGTCGACGTTAGTGAAGCCAGTTTTCATAACAGTACCATTTCGTCTGTAATGTCTACAGCATTTACAGTTCACGCGTGACGTTGCAGGTGCAGTGGTAAAGCTCACTATAATATTTGCAGACGTGGCTTTCATACGTGGAGTAACAAAATGTGGTGTCCGGAAATGAACGTATTTTCGTTTTCATTAAATACAGCTGGTATCGAACATACAAGTGTCAAGAAGTGAAACCGCCCCTCCCCCCCCCCCCCCCCAATCTAAGTAGTTGTTCTTACGAGGTTTCCTGCTTGCATACAGTAATTATACAGATCTGTCACAGTATCAAATAGAGTCAGGCAACAGCTGCGGCAAAAATAAATTAGTAACAATTTACAATGATTTATTAATAGAAGTTTTACCAAACTTATTGTGGAAAGAATATTATGCATGGCAATATAGGTCACTGATTACGTGAACTGATCTGTCTTTAAACACTCATAAACAGGGTGACTCGGCCATGACGTAACGAACTTCCAGCAGTAATGAAGAGAGGAAAATGTATCAGCTCGAGGTAACGGATCCAGGTCCAGAAATGAGAGAGTCGACAGTTATAAGCGAAAATCGTTCTGATATCTGTGACAGTAGAACCACGTACGGCACTTTTGTTGCTAAGAATGTAGGATAGGCAACTTTCAGACATGGTTGTACTGACCAAGCCAGCCGGTGTGCCCGAGCGGTTCTAGGCGCTTCAGTCTGGAACTGCGCGACCGCTACGCTTGCAGGTTCGAATCCTGCCTCGGGCATGGATGTGTGTGATGTCCTCAGGTTAGTTAGGTTTAAGTAGTTCTAAGTATAGGGGACTGATGACCTCAGATGTTAAGTCCCATAGTACTCACAGCCATCTGATCCATTTTTTTGTGCTGACCAAAGCAAGAGAAATTGCCTAGTAAACATGGCCTCTAAAATGCTGTCCTTCAGAGCTATGAGCACTTGTTCATTTTCGATAGTGTGAAGCATATCTCGCAGCTGAAGCAACGCATTTACTGGATATTTCGCCCTTGTTGTGGTCCACATACCGCCTCTGAAAGTTTCCTGCCCCACAATCGTAGCAATAATAGTACCCTTAAATACACTGATCAGCCAGAACATTATGAGGTAAGTCAGTATGTGCACCTTTGCCACCGCTAACAGCGGCTACGCGCAGTGGCATGGAAGCAATGAAGACTTGGTAGGTCGCTGGAGGGAACTGGCACCACATCTGCAGACACAAGTCACCTAATTACCGTGAATTCCTGGGAGGGGGCGATGAGCTCTGACGCCATGTTCAAACACATCCCAGATGTGTTCGATAGGGCCTCGTACCCGGTGAATTGGGAGAGCAGGACATCAATTGGAACTCACCACTGTGTTCCTCGAACCACTCCATCATACTCCTGGCCTTGTGCCACAGCGCATTATCTTGCTGAAAAATGCCACTGCAGTAGGAAAACATACCTGTAGTGAAGGGGTGTACGTGGTCTGCAACCAGTTTACGGTACTCCTTGGCCGTCTTGGTGCCTCGCGCTAGCTCCACTGAACTCATTGATGCCCACGTGAATGTTCTCCAAATCATAACGTAGCCGTCGCCAACTTGTCTTCTTCCCACAATACAAGTGTCAAGGATCTGTTTCCCAGGAAGACGACGGACTCGCGCCTTCCCGTCGGTATGATGAAGAAGGTATTGAGATTCATCACACCATGCCACAGTGCCAACGTCCAGTGCCAATGGTCAAATGCCCATTTCAGTTGCCGATGTCATGGTGTTAACATTGGCACATACATGGGTCGTGGACTGCAGGAACCTATATTTAGGAGTGATCGGTGCTTTGTGTGTTCAGACACACCAGTACTCAGCCCAGCATTAAAGTCTGATGTTAGTTCCGCCGCAATTCGCCGCCTGTAACATTTTACCAGTCTGCCCAGCCTTCGACGTCCGGCATGTGTAATGAGGAGTGGCCGCCCATCCACACGACATCTGGACATGGTTTCACCTTGGTTTCGCCAAGCCACTCACTACAGGACTTCTCGAACACACTACGATTCGTGCAGTTTCCGGAATGTTCGTGCCGAGCTTCCAGGGCATCACAACCTGTCCTCGGTCAAACTCAGATAGAATTCGAGTCTTCCCCATTCTACACACGGACAGCACGCTCCCTGATAGTGCATGCACCGTGCGTGTGTCTGACTAGCAGTCATTCCTCGCCAGGCAACGCTGCTACATATTAGGTTGTTGGGCATAATGTCCAGGCTGTTCAGTGTATATTCCACTGTCAGAGGTATTAGAACGATTTTCGCTTACACCCTTCGCTCGGTCGTGTCCGCACCTGCGTCCCTTACCTTAAATTGATACACTTACCCTTCTTCTACGTCCCTGAAAGTTTGTAACATCATCGCGGAATCACGCTGCAGACCTAAATCTAGTGAACGACGACTAAACTGTTTTGTATAATGTCTAGTTTGGGTATTGTTGGCGGCGACTGTAGATGCGTTCCGAAACACTGTCCTGCTACTATCTAACAGTTGTCTTGAGGTACTATCTGCTGAGTGGATCTATATGTTTACATACATCCACCTTTGGTAGATGGATGTAAACTTGGGAGCCATTTATCTGACGTAAGGTGGTTGTGTTACGTAGCCCTGTAGTTCATGTCGGGTTCACGTTCTCTGGAATACAAACCTAACTATGTTATGCCTGATTCGTAGGTAGCTCGACGCTTTCCTATGTAGGCGGTGTTCCGATATTTTAAAAGGTTCATCATGTACAAAGGAAAGTACTAGATTAATAGTATCAGGGGTGATCAAAAAGCTTCCATTCGAGGACCTTCATGCAGCGTATATGTAATCCAGGGCGACTCCTATGCAGGCATATAAGCACCGACATGCAGACAAGGGGTTAGTGTGGCTGTCTAACGGTAACGTTTTGATCGCCTCATATAATAAAAATATATTACGAGTACATCGTACAGAAATTTAAGAGACTATGAGTCGGAAATGTGTGCATGCTGCTGTGCTAGTATTAGTCTTAGTCGTAGGAAATAAATTTTATTAAAAGTCAATGAAGGCGCGGATGGATGATGGAATCTGGGGACGCTGGCAGTGTTGTAACAGGCGACAGCTAGTACGTCAGGTAATGCAAACGTGGCACTCGCGACCGCAGTACTGCGACGGCGGTATTGCGCGCTCGATTTGCTTTGCGTGAAGCAACAACGAGGCAACAAACCGCAGCGTTGCTTGGAGTCATTGCGATACGAGGCGAGGAACTAGGCCAGAGCCAAGTCGAGACTTGTAGATGGCTGACGTTTGGGAATTTATCCCTGCCATAGTTTCTGACTCTCTCTGACACTACGGCAGAAGCGAGTGGAAAAATTGTATGAAGAGAAGGGCAATTGAGAAAATTTCTTTGTATGGTTTGGGGAAAAGAGCCATCGGTTACAAATCGTCATGTTTCCTGCGAAATGTACACTTCAAAGGATAATGTGCGAAGATGACTAGATAAGCAGCAATTATAATCGTACCTTACATAAGTGCAAGTTCTAGGACCAAATCGAGCCTCTAGCAATGCACTACAGTACCATACAATGTCCTTTGGTATTTAGCGTTTCACTCGAAACGGAGCTTTCAACTGCTGCCATAACTGGGTCTTGAATGATTAAAATTAATTCGTTAGTTATGTTTTTGTTGGCAACTTGGGGACTGAAATGTCCAAGGTCATTAATAGGACCTCATCCCCTAGCACCCTTCTGACTGACTTACATTACCTAGTTTTAATATGAGACGTACTGCCAGTTTTGTTGGTCACTATACCTCTTTTGTTATCCATGATAATGTGTAGTTTTAAAACAGCGGAACACCAACACACTTCTATGTTTTCACACATGAGCTCGTGGACAATAGATATCCTGAGTGAGATTTTCACTCTGCAGCGGAGTGTGCGCTGATATGAAACTTCCTGGCAGATTAAAACTGAGTGCCGGGACCTCTGCCTTTCGCGGGCAAGTGCTCTACCATCTGAGCTACCCAAGCACGACTCACGCCCCGCCCTCACAGCTTCACTTCTGCCAATACCTCGTCTCCTACCTTCCAAACTTTACAGAAGCTCTCCTCCGAATGCCGCGCAGGATTAGTAGCGCGGTCTAAAGCGCTGCAGTCGTGGACTGTGCGGCTGGTTCCGGCGGAGGTTCGAGTCCTCCCTCGGGCATGGATGTGTGTGTTTGTCCCTAGGATAATTTAGGTTAAGTAGTGGGTAAGCTTAGGGACTGATGACCTTAGCAGTTAAGTCCAATAAGATTTCACACAAATTTTTTTCTCCTGCGAAACTCGCAAAACTAGCACTCCTGAAAGAAAGGATATTCCGGATACATGGCTTATTCACAGCCTTGGGGATGTTTCCAGAGTAGTATTTTCACTCTGCAGCGGAGTGTGCGCTGATATGAAACTTCCTGGAAGATTAAAACTGTGTGCCGGATGGAGACTCGAACTCGGGAGATTTGCCTTTCGCGGGCAAGTGCTCTACCAATTGAACTACACAAGCACGACTAACGCCCCATCCTCACAGCTTCGCTTCTTCCAGTACCTCGTCTCCTACCTTCCAAACATTACAGAAGCTCTCCTGCGAAACTTGCAAAACGAGCACTTGCGAAAGAAAGGATATTGCGGAGATATGGCTTATGCACAGCCCTGGGGATGATTCCAGAGTGAGATTTTCACTCCGCAGCGGAGTGTGCGCTGATAGAAACTTCCTGGCTGATTAAAACTGTGTGCCAGATCGAGACTCTAACTAGGGACCTTTGCCTTTCGCGGGCAAGTGCTGCACCAACTGAGCTACCCAAGCACGACTCACGCCCTCTCCTCACAGCTTCACTTCTGCCAGTACCTCGTGTCCTAGCTTCCAAACTTTAGAGAAGCTACGAGAAAAATTACATCTTTATGAGACCATAACCGTCTTTCGTAAGTTACTGGCTCGATGAACAGAAAAGTTAATTGCCATCAACAAGTGTCAGCAGGTGCAGCAAAATGATGTCAAATATACCTTACAGAATAGATATGGTAGTGTACTAAGCTATTAAGGCACCATCTGTAAATTTTTCCTGTCTATGTTATACGCACAGCTATGTTTCTGTAAATTAAGCAGTCTAGTTATGTTTTCCTAATTATTACTACGTAAGTGCATACTAAAATTGTTAGAGTCGATGCCGTACAAAAATATCAGATTTCTAACAAAAACAGTTCGCAGAGAGACCGCTTTTTTTCGTGAAGAATACTTTACTCGGATCAATGCCAGAACTAATGCTATAAGAGCGCCGAAAAACTGTCCTCTATGTCTTTAGGTAACTAAAAAAAGATGGCTGAACACTTAAAATAAATGCTTGTCACTAGAGGTAACTGCATTGCTGTTTACAGCTAACCACAATCTGTCATAAAATCTTGATTTCTTGTATTGATATCAGTGGAAAACTACTTCAGCACAACGGTTTCAATCCGCTTCCGGCCACCCTGATTTAGGTTTTCCGTGATTTTCCTAAATCGCTTCAGCAAATGCCGGAATGGTACATTTGAAAGAGCACGGCCGATTTCCTAATCTAATCGGACCGATGACCTCGCTGTTTGGTGCCCCCTCCACACCAGCCAGCGTTGCCAACTGAATTACAGAGAAACAAAGTAACACTGAGATCATTCCATGTAGGCTTTCACGGCCGGCGTCTTTATCAGTAAACTCTTCCGGGCTAAGTTGCCGTGGTCGATCTGTAGAACTTCTTCTCCCTGACGTTTCGTTCTCAACTACGGAGAACATCTTCCGAGGTGAGTCGACGACTGGCTGCTAGGAGCTGGGGCCGCCGCTTATATAGGGATCGTAGGGGGCGCCACCACACGTCACATGGCGTCGATGTGCAGCTATCTCTGGCTATCGTCTGTTCTCTCGATTGCAGGCAATCGATTGTCACGTGATTGATGCAACGTCGACCGCCATATCTTATCCAATTTTAATCCTTCTTCTTTACGATTAAAATTGTATTGATGTTTGTGGATTTCAATTGCCTCTCTATACATACGTGTATAATAGTGCGACGTCCTCGCTAGCACGCTTGCTTCACCAAATTTTATGTCGTGATCTCCATCCTTAAAAACATGTTCCGCTACTGCCGATTTGTCGATATGTCCCAAGCGACAGTTTCTTTTGTGTTCCGTCAACCGTGTATTGATGCTTCTTTTTGTAGTTCCTATGTAAACCCTGCCGCAACTACACGGAATTTTATATACCCCTGGGGTGGCTAGGGGGTGACGAGCATCTTTTGTTGATCTTAGGCATTCACTAATTTTCTTAGTAGGTCTAAAAATGGTCTCTACCTGAAACTTGGCTAGTACTTTTCCAATGCGATCCGTGATATTATGGATGAACGGAAGAAATACTTTTCCAGCTGATGGTTGTTGCTGTCTCCTATTTTTAGGCATTTTTCTATTTGGATGAAGTGCTCGATTAATCTCGTTTTTCGTATAACCATTTTTCGCAAAGGCCATTCGTAAATGATTTAGTTCTTCTTGTAATTAACACTGAGATGCTTACAACGGATTTATTTAAGGGAAGTAGTTAATTAAAACGCGTGATGTACTTCGTGAAGCATAGATCAGGTCCAAGTTCTGTTATCTTAGTTTTTTTGCCCGTAGATGAATTCAGGTGAATACAGGGATGTCTTGTGGTACCACACTCGCCAAAGGTAGCAGCGTGTTTCTGCTAGATCACATTTAATTAGAGATAAACAAATCCTTTAAACTAATAACCATATGAAATGATTTTGACTATAATTTTATTCGTGATTTTGTGTGTTTTGCGAGGAGTGAACGAAAGATAGCAAATAGACAGAGATTAGCCCAATAATTATTGTTAGTAGTAACTGCAGTTGATTTAGCGGTTAATAACTTTTGCTAGTATCAACTGCAGATGATTTAGCAGTTGATAATTTTCACCAGGTTAGCATTTTCCGTCGTAAGCCTCTTGTGCTTCAATGCTCTTTCACGCTGGAATGCACTAGAGAGGTGCCACAGAATCTGTTTTGGTCATCAGCAGCAGTGAGTGTCTGGCGAGCTAACCCAACTGAGCAACCTGGCCAATACAGTCCAGATGAGCGTAGTTAATTTGAGTAAGAAAAGTAGTGCGCTTTGCGTGATCGGCCGTTTTCTTCGAAATTCGAGGTGTTTAATAACCCCCACAGCCGGCGTTCCTCTCACTGGAGAAAGAATTCTTCTGCCATCAAGACGCGCTTCCGTGACTACTACAGTCTGCAGACTACATGATACCACCTTTTAGGTGCCATGTTTAACCACTTTAACTGAACGTCACAGACGTCAGAATAGTCGATAAAAGATTCCCGGCTAGTCGCAGAAAAAGCTACTGATCTTGTTGCTCACTGATTGCGACAATCAGATAATCCGGAATTACGATGGCAACTCGTAACTAATATCGCATTCTTACCACTGGCTGCTCCATGGCACCGCTGAGGTAACGTGATGTATTTTATTGCCGATAGTATCTCTCTCGCTCACCGTCATTACTGTTCGTCTTGTTGCGCATTTCTGTCAGTTGACCTTCTGTACTGTACTGTAGCGTTTCTTTCTCTGTATGGTCCTAGTTTCATCGAGCTGTGTTACTTGTCAGTGAGACATCATACGAAAGTTACTTTCGTCCTTGGATTTTGTACACCAGTGTATTTCAACCAAAAATAAATCCTGTAAGCGATGGACGGTAGTGATATTAATCTATATACTTCTCAAGGCTGCTCATTTCGAGAACTCTAAGTTGCGAGTGTGTGCGAGGGTCGAAAATTGGTGCAGTAATATCCTCACGCGCGAATAGATTTTTCAGTGGGGGAGCTTTAATCTTTAGAGTTGATAATGCTGGCTTCAGTTTCAGCACGAGACAGATCCAGCAGGGTTTGTGTGGACGGTTTAGATCCATTCCTTGATTTTACGAGGTGACGACGACTTCCTGGGATTTACAGGTAGATCTTTCGACAGAATCTGACAGTGGATTAACTGCAATCTTCAGCCATTGCCATTCGTAATGATGCACGAGTTGCTATTAAATTTTTTGTTTCGTCTTCACTGGATTATCTTCTTTATTGTATGGCTACTTTTTGCTTTGGAAGGTAAGACAGTAGTGCGTATGATGATTATTGGCTTCAGGTTTGGGAGGACAGGCAGGCGTATTGTAAACAGACGATAATCGTAAGTAATTCGAAGTCAAAATTAAGAATAATTCCTCCTCTTTTAGTTATACCTCTAACTGTTTCTGTCGGCTTCCTTGCATCTCATCTGATAACCTCACCCAATTATTTCTTGCTCTTTTCTCCCGCGTAGCCAGCTTTCTACGGTGTAATATATTACTATTAAATGTCGTCATTTAATTTCGAAAACATAACGAAGAAATTTTTGTAAAACAGTGTTAACTTCTTTAAAATTTCTGAAATATATATATTTTCATTCTTGGCAATATGACGATGTTGTTGTCGTCTTCAGTCCTGAGACTGGTTTCATGCAGCTCTCCATGCTGCTCTATCGTGTGCAAGCTTCATCTCCCAGTACTTACTGCAACCTACATCCTTCTGAATCTGCTTAGTGTATTCATCTCTTGGTCTCCCTCTATGATTTGTACCCTCCACACTGCCCTCCAATACTAAACTGGTGATCCCTTGATGTCTCAGAACATGTCCTACCAACCGGCCCCTTCTTCTAGTCAAGTTGTGCCACAAACTCCTCTTCTCCCCAATTCTATTCAATACCACATCGTTAGTTATGTGATCCACCCATCTAATTTTCAGCATTCTTCTGTAGCACCACATTTCGAAAGCTTCTATTCTCTTCCTGTCCAAACTATTTATCATCCGCTTTTCACTTCCACGCATGGCTACACTTCATACAAATACTTTCGGAAACGAACTCCTGACACTTAAATCTATACTCGATGTTAACAAATTTCTCTTCTTCAGAAACGCTTTCCTTGCCATTGCCAGTCTACATTTCATATCCTCTCTACTTCGACCATCATCAGTTATTTTGCTCCCCAAATAGCAAAACTCCTTTACTACTTTAAGTGTTTCATTTCCTAATCTAATTAGCTCAGCATCACCCGACTTAATTCGACTACATTCCATTATCCTCGTTTTGCTTTTGTTGATGTTCATCTTATATCCTCCTTTCAGGACACTATCCATTCCGTTCAACTGCTCTTGCAAGTCCTTTGCTGTTTCTGACAGAATTACAATGTCATCCGCGAACCTCAACGTTTTTATTTCTTCTCCATGCATTTTAATTCCTACTCCGAATTTTTCTTTTGTTTCCTTTACTGCTAGCTCAATATACAGATTGAATAACATCGGGGCAGGCTACAACCCTGTCTCACTCCCTTCCCAACCTCTGCATCCCTTTCATGCCCCTCGACTCTTATAACTACCTTCTGGTTTCTGTACAAATTGTAAATAGCCTTTCGCTCGCTGTATTTTACCCCTGCCTCCTTTAGAATTTGAAATAGAGTATTCCAGTCAACATTGTCAAAAGCTTTCTCTAAGTCTACAAATGCTAGAAAAGTAGGTTTGCCTTTCCTTAATCTATTTTCTAAGATATGTCGTAGGGTCAGTATTGCCTCACGTGTTCCAACATTTCTGCGGAATCCAAACTGATCTTCCCCGAGGTCGGCTTCTACCACTTTGCCCATTCTTCTGTAAAGAATTCGTGTTAGTATTTTGCAGCTGTGGCTTATTAAACTGATTGTTCGGTAATTTTCACATCTGTCAACACCTGCTTTCTTTGGGATTAGAATTATTATTTTCATCTCGAAGTCTGATGGTATTTCGCCTGTCTCATACATCTTGCTCATCAGATGGTAGAGTTTTGTCAGGACTGGCTCTCCCAAGGCCGTCAGTAGTTCCAATGGAATGTTGTCTACTACCGTGGCCTTGTTTCGACTCAGGTCTTTCAGTGCTCTGTCAAACTCTTCACGCAGTATCGTATCTCCAATTTCATCTTCATCTACATCCTCTTCCATTTCCATAATATAGTCCTCAAGTACATCACCATTGTACAGACCCTCTATACACTCCTTTCACCTTTCTGCTTTCTCTTCTTTGCTTATAACTGGGTTTCCATGTGAGCAAGTGGTCCTCTTTTCTCCAAAGGTCCCTTTAATTTTCCTGTCGGTAGTATCTATCTTCCCCCTAATGAGATATGCCTCTACATCGTTGCATTTGTCCTCTAGCCATCGCTGCTTAGCCATTTTGCAGTTCCTGTCGATCTCATTTTTGAGACGATTGTATTCCTTTTTGCTTGCTTTATTTACTGCGTTTTTATATTTTCCCCTTTCATCAATTAAATTCAATGTTTCTTCTGTTACCCAAGGATTTCTACAAGCCCTGGTCTTTTTACCTACTTGATCCTCTGCTGCCTTCCCTACTTCATCCCTCAGAGCTACCCATTCTTCTTCTACTGTATTTCTTTCCCCCATTCCTGTTAATTGTTCCCTTATGCTCTCCCTGAAACTCTGTACAACCTCTGGTTTAGTCAGTTTATCCAGGTCCCATCTCCTTAAATTGCAGTTTCTTCAGTTTTAATCTACAGTTCATAACCAATAGATTGTGGTCAGAGTCCACATCTGCCCCTGGAAATGACTTACAATTTAAAACCTGGTTCCTAAATCTCTGTCTTACCATTATATAATCTATCTGATACCTACTAGTATCTCTAGGATTCTTCCACGTATACAATCTTCTTTTATGATTCTTGAACCAAGTGTTAGCTATGATTAAGTTATGCTCTGTGCAAAATTCTACCAGACGGCTTCCTCTTTCATTTCTCTCCCCCAGTCCATATTCACCCACTATGTTTCCTTCTCACCCTTTTCCTACTCTCGAATTACAGTCACCCGTGAGTATTAAATTCTCGTCTCTCTTCACTACCTGAATAATTTCTTTTATGTCATCATACATTTAATCAATTTCTTCATCATCTGTAGAGCTGGTTGGCATGTAAACTTGTAGTACTGTAGTAGGCATGGGCTTCGTGTCTATCTTGGCCACAATAATGCGTTCACTATGCTCTTTGTAGTACCTTATTCGTTATTAAACCTACTCCTTCATTACCCCTATTTCATTTTGTATTTATAGCCCTGTATTCACCTGACCAAAAGTCTTGCTCCTCCTGCCACCAAACTTCACTAATTCCCACTATATCTAACTTTAACCTATCTATTTCCCTTTTTTAATTTTCTAACGTGCCTGCCCGACTAAGGGATTTGACATTCCACGCTCCGATCCGTAGAACGCCAGTTTGCTTTCTCCTGATAACGACGTCCTCCTGAGTAATCCCCGCCCGGAGATCCGCATGGGGGACTATTGTACCTCCGGAATATTTTACCCAAGAAGACGCCATCATCATTTAACCATACAGTAAAGCTGCATGCACTCGGAAAAAATTATAAACTATGATGATAATCACGGCTATTATTATTATTATTACTATTACAAGTAATGAATATGTACTATGACAAATATAAACATTATTATTATTATTTTATCATCGTAATTGTAAATACTGCAAATGAAATCACTACAATGCATTTAGGATCTATCGCTGGTCGGATAGTTCCCAAGCGCCGACTGCGTGATGTACTGGCTGATATTTTGCGTAGAACCTAGTAAAGTGACATTTTGTATTTGGCAAATAGATATTTTGTTATTGCTAATAGCTTTGAGTTTGTAGTATTGTTCCCTATGTATTGAGACCCACCAGGAATATATTCACTGGTTTGCACCAGAGTGGGCTACAACGAACTTTTGTTAAAGGATGCTTCCTTCCATTGTAGATTGCAATATCTATCCTTACTGACGAAGTTTGCTATTCCACTGTTTTTCAGTTTCGACTGACCTAAAATTGCACATCTAATGTTCTAATCTGGAGCCTCCTTAGTTTTCTTCATATTTCCTATAATATTTTGGAACTCCATTTTTTATGTCTGAACCTAAAAAAATTAACTGTCCTATAAAATTCCATTTATTTCAGTTGATCATAAACGGCAATTATGTCGCGTTTTGCAGTATGAATACCTCTCATAACATTTCACTCTTCATTATATAAAGAACTTTTATAATCTTTCATAAAAACAACTCACGTGGGAGAAAATACAAAGCATTGATTATTTTAGGCATACGACAAGCTTCATAAACTTTTACGAAAATTTCATTTTAAAATTACGTTCAATAATACATAGTTATTTTCTTTCTATAAATTTTGTTTATATCGTCGTGCTTTTTGGTATATGTTAACTCAAGTATGCTGATACAGTATGAACAAGATTTAATTTCCTTAACAGTTGGTTCTAGAAATATCAAGATTTTCTTGTTGTGAAAGGGTAGGACAGTCTTTGATTTGCTTTGAAATAGGCCTGTATTGGTTTTCAACTGTAGTATGCAAGTTTTTGATTGGAACTGGGGCAGAACAGTCTACGTTTTTAGACTTAGGTAGAATGTTTGGTCTGGATTCTGTAAATTAAATGGGTGACATGTACAGTACGTCTTTTTATTTTAAAACTGTGACTTTTAATTGCATACACATCTGAAATTATTTAAAATTTTGTGATTTGAAAGGCTCTCTTTAGCAAAGTGAAAAATGCTTAAAAATGAAGTTGATTGTTTGCGATGTGAGAAGGGGATAAAAAACCACGATGTTTGATTAAAAAAAGTCTTGGTTGCAATTAATTATTTTATTAACAAAGCGTTTCATCTTTATAAGGCGTCTTCAGATTATTTGAAACTTTTCCTTTTACAGTGTTTTAAAAACTGTGGAAAAATTTAAGACTATCTGAAGATGCGTCACAGAGGTAAAATACGTTGTTAGTAAAAGAATGAATTGCAACAAAGACTGTTTTCAATTGTGACATTCTACTTATTGTTGCTTACCAGACAGCCTAATGGAATGCAAAATATTTCCCGAAACCACGATGTATTAAAACTGTGAATAAGGATCTTCTCTAACAATCAAACCCAAAACCTAACCATTTCCTAGACGTTATCAAGACTATGACCGGAACCGGAAATATTGCTACAAAACAAGTTTAGTACTAAACAATCTTTCCGCTTATTGTAACAATAATTTTGGAACTAGTTTTCCGCACTGATGTTTCCGTCCTATTCAGAAACCAATTACATGTTAGTTTGTCCTGATGAAGAAATACAAATTCATCATCAACAATTTCGTAACAGAGTGTTTTTTTTCCCTACTTACGGAACATCGACGTTTGACGTAGTTCGATTTTCCAGTGCACGTATCTGGAAAGTTTTTCCAGTTGTTTCTCGCCGATTATGCCATCTGCTGGAGTGGCAATGTCAACAGTTTCTTTTTCTCCATAATTGTCAGTGGAACAGTTATTATTATTTTTGTTACTGTTATTATTTTTGTTAGTAGAGGTATTAGTGGTAGTATTGTTATTGGTATATACTGCTCACATACTAAGTATATTGCATTTTTACGTTATTAAGGATTTTAGGTTCGCGGTAGGAGAGAGCCTGCAGGCCATAATCTTCCCTGGTGAAATAAATAAATAAGTAAACCTAATAATACACTGACGATCAAGCAAAGAGAAATGAATATAATCGAAATAAAGAAAGTCTACAATTGCCAACGCAAAAAATTTAAATCCACAAAAGCGTTTATGAAAACTGAACATCAGATTCTGCAGCACGGCAGAGAATGACAAATACTAATTATAGAAATCGGAAGCGACCTTCAGGAGGTTGTGTGAGATTCCCTGAAAATTTGATCCTATTACAAAACTGAGAAGAAAAATCTGCAGAAAGTAAACGTTGTTCAGCTTGTACTCAGCATCAAAATAGTACGCCTGACATTGCAGGGGTCTAATTTCCGCTGGCTTTGAGAAAAAGTTGTTTGAAATCCCTGTCAACCAGTTTAGCGGCGATAACAGTTTTGTTCACGGAGCAGAGTGCTTGACCGAATAACCTGTTTCTATTTCAGCTTAATAAGTGCAACGGCATCAGCAGAGGCCCGCGCCGTATAACTTGCCTAAACAGGAGCGCTCTCAAACAATTAATCTGTAGCCGCGCTGCGCCATCCCGGCTTTTAAAAACGTTTATACGGCCATCGCTACCCGAATGAAGATTATTGGGTTCGGGGAATGACGTTAGCCCGCCATTTGAAAGCCTGTAGGCCAATAAGCGCTATATTTACCGGTGGCGTGCGTGCACGCCTGCACTGCGACGCCAATAGGCTGCGTGTCCAGCACGCGTCGAGCTCGCGCGCTATTCGCTTTTATGTAGGGCGTGCCTTTGATGACGACACGAACTTCCAGGGATGATGAAACAGGGCGAATATACTAATTTGAGGTAAGCAACCGCGGTCAACGATTAGGTTGAAAGTCATAAATGAAACGTTTTCGGTTTTGCTGTCGGTATACTGAACGATGATATACGTAATTCTGAAATGGAATTTTCGTAAAAGTTGTGCATTTAAATTACAGAGCTTGGGTGGAGACCAAAGAGCGAAATTTTACTTATTGTGCATATGCAGTATAGTTAGAATAATACATTACTAAGTTTGTAGCTGATTTGTGGGTATACCTGGAGTGAAATTCACTGCTCAAATGGTTCAAATGGCTCTGAGCACTATGGGACTTAACATCTATGGTCATCAGTCCCCTAGAACTTAGAACTACTTAAACCTAACTAACCTAAGGACATCACACAACACCCAGCCATCACGAGGCAGAGAAAATCCCTGACCCCGCCGGGAATCGAACCCGGCCGGGAACCCGGGCGTGGGAAGCGAGAACGCTACCGCACGACCACGAGCTGCGGGCAAATTCACTGCTCAAAAGAATTAGGAAGACATGCGTCTGCAATACCCTACTGAGCAATTATTGAGCTCTGAGTATATTATCAAATTATACACTGAAGCACCAAAGAAACTGGTATAGGCATGCATTTTAAAATACAGAGATATGTAAACAGGCAGAATACGGCCCTGTGGTCGGCAAAACCTAAATAAGAGAACAAGTGTCTTGCGCAATTGTTAGATCGGTTACTGCTGTTACAATGGCAAGTTATCAAGATGTAAGTGTTTGAACGGCGCGAGCGAGCGATGGGACACAGCATCTCGGAGGCAGCGATGCAGTGCGGATTTTCGCGAACACCATTTCACGAGTGTACCGTGAATATCAGGAATTCGATAAAACATTAAATCTCCGACATCGCTATGGCCGGAAAAAGATCCTGCAATAACGGAACCAACGACGACTGAAGATAATTGTTCAGCATGACAGAAGTGCAACACTTCCGCAAATTGCTGCAGATTTGAATGCTGGGCCGTCAACAAGTGTCACCGTGCGAACCATTCAACGAAACATCATCGATATGGACTTTCGGAGCCGAAGTCCCACACGTGTATGTACCCTCGATGACTGCACGACACAAACCTTTACGCCTCGCCTGGTCTTGCCAACACCAGCATTGGACTGTTGATTACTGAAAAAATGTTGCCTGGTAGCATGAGTCTCATTTGAGATTGTATCGAGCGGATGCACGTGTACGGGTATGGAGACAACCTCATGAATCCATGGACTCCACATGTCAGCGGGGGACTGTTCAAGCTGGTGGAGGCTCTGTAATGGTGTGGGGCGTGTGCAGTTGAAGTGATATGAGATCTCTGATAATCCTAGATAAGAATCTGACAGATGATACGTACTTAAGTACCATGTCTGATCACCTGCATCCATTCATGTCCATTGTGCATTCCGACAGACTTGGGCAATTCCAGCAGAACAATGCGACACCCCACACGTCCAGAATTGCTACAGAGTGGCTTCAGGAACATTATTCTGAGTTTAAAAACTTCCGCTGTCCACCAGACTCCCCAGACATGAACATTATTGAGCATATCTGGGATACCTTACAACGTGCTGTTCGGAATAGATCTTCACCCTCTCATACTCTTGCGGATTTATGGAAAGCCCTGCGCGATTCATGGTGACAATTCCCTCCAGTCCTAATTCAGACATAAGTCGAGACCACACCATGTCGTGTTTGTTTGGTTCTTCAGGGTACCTTTATCTTTCAAATATTAAGTGCACATCAAAACATTATCACATCTTCGATCGCTTACATAAAAAGAACTGATATTTCTGACAGACGTCTAAAACAAGGCCGAACTACCATTATTCCGTTATCCTGGATGTTTTTTATTGCACTCTGAGAGGTTCAACAACGCGTATACCCAGCGTGAGTGCTTATCATGGCCTCAAACCAAATATATCTATTTAAAACAGCACATAAGAATTCGCTTGATGCCTTTCTAAGAGAGAGTCTCTATTCCTTCCAAGTTAATTATGTGTTGACCAGATATGGCTTAAATTCAAAGATACAGTATCGACACCTAAGAAAGGCGCGGATTGTGGAAACTCGATGGGATACTCGCAGCACGAGACTCAAGGAACTCAGCGACATGAATAACATTATCTTTTTGCATTCAGTCTAACTGCTACACTAAAGGCTAATTCTAAACAGAAAAAGTAAAGAACGCAAAAGATCGCGCAAGAGTGATCAGTATCTGACAAGGAAGCTCTTGAGTGCGAAATGGCACGTTAAGTCTTTAGTACGGCTCATTTTAAATTGTTAACAATCAAACAGGAAAAATATTAGCTGCTAACAACTCACCACGTGTATTTGGAAGGCGACAGATTCAAAAATTCAAATGGCTCTGAGCACTATGGGACTTAACTTCTGAGGTCATCAGTCCCCTAGAACTTAGAACTATTTAAACCTAACTAACTTAGGGACATCACACACATCCATGCCTGAGGCAGGATTCGAACCTGCGACCGTAGCGGTCGCGCGGCTCCAGACTTTAGCGCCTAGAACCGCTCGGCCACTCCGGCGAGCAAGGCGACAGAGAATGAGTGTCTGCGAGGTGCAGAGATCAACCTTCTGTGGGATGCATGTATTACACTTCACAAAATTGGCATCGCCGACATTCAAGAAATGTTCAAAACAAACCATTAACTTACACCGCGAACACTGAACGAAAAATGGCGCGCCACAGTGATCACAAAGGTTCGCACCATCGAGATCGAAGGCGAACATCCTGGGAGTTACAAACTGTGCTGGGCGTTCAGATAGATATCCTCTCTTAATTATCGCATAGAGAATCGTACTGGTGTAACGCGGCGATAAGAACTAACGTGACAACTTGCAACCAAATGCGAAACATTCTGTCTTGGAGCTTATCGTGAAACTGGCTGTCCCTTAAGGCGTAGCTGCAGATAGTGCGATAATATGATTTACAGGCACGGAAAAAACAGACATCTAGAGGTTGAATTTGTCCTGTGATTCCAGGTGGTATGTTACTCACTTTTCAGGAGGCATAGTTTTCTCTAAAAAACGGTTTTTATACGCAGACAAGGAATCATGCAAAGGCAATTTATTTTGACCAGGTAATGGCCAAAAGCAGTTCTCATGCCATAGTTGCCGTTCTTTTAAGACAATTTTCCCACTCGTGCTGTGATGTAAATATTCTTTACTGCCATTGCAAGATCAAGCTCGTGAGAAAGAACCGTAGGAGCAGAGCACCTGCAACTTCTCACAGCACAATAAATAACTTTCCAGAAAATTTGCCATCAAGATTAGCAGTTGGCATAATTGTATACGAATCTGTTAATGTTTTCATGTTAGTTGATCTTGATGCATATCTCCTTACATCTCTAATTCCCAGTGTTCCTTTCATATGCGTTTTCTCTTCAAATCCCTGTTGGTCGGAGTCGAAAACAAATTCCTTACTGAACCATGCGATACGTTACCAGAATGAGATTTTCACTCTGCATCGGAGTGTGCGCTGATATGAAACTTCGTGGCAGATTAAAACTGTGTGCCGGACCGAGACTCGAACTCGGCACATTTGCCTTTCGCGGTCAAGTGCTTTACCATCTGAGCTACCCAAGCACGACTCACGCCCCGTCCTTACAGCTTTACTTCCGCCAGTATCTCGTCTCCTACCTTCCAAACTTTACAGAAGTCTCGTTGTCTTTCATCTTCGAATTCTATAGCACTGTTTTAAGTTAGGCAACCAACCACTGCTTCCCTTAAAATCACTCTAATCAATGTCGTGCGCAATTTGATGTGCATGACGTAGTAGGTCACTATCAAGCACAACCTGTGAATTCTGTCAAGCATCCTTGAAACGAATAAACAGCAGATTTTGTAAAAATTGCGCCTGGTCCTCCCTTGAATATCTGTAGTTTTCTTATGCACTACATATCTGTAGTTTTCTTGTGCACTGCAAAATGATTTTGCTGCGGACTTAATCGAAATCTGTTCATAATCGATTTTTTACTAAGCTGAGGATGATCTTCCATGTAAATAATTGTATTTAATGCCCTCTCCTTGGACAGCGATTGTCGATTAATAGGCTTCAGTGGAGACGGGATTTGCGGCTCCATGTCCGACGAGGATGATAAACTACATGGTTCGACACCTGTTTCAGTATCACTTTCACGTCTTAAGCACGTATTGTGATCATTGTGCTCCTCATGTTGATTGTGTGCACCTAAGTGCACATACGACTCCACACATTCCACTGACTCATCTTTCAGAAACGCTAATGTTTCATTTACCACTTCTGTCTCACTTTGCGAAATTCCTTGGGTTCCTTTCTAACGAAATGTCAACATCGGCAACTGTTGTTGTAGATATAATGCAATGTTTGCTTCGTTTATTGTTGGAATTGCTCCGCTTTGCATCAGCACCAATGGCGCTATAGTACTGTTGAAGTTACTCGTCGAGTAAGCTGTTCATCTACACTCCGAAGCCTCATGCTGTGCTCGCCATTGGATACTTGAGTACCGCCCCCTATTGCCATTAGCAACCAATATTGTTGCTGCATGGTCGACAATATGTGGGGCTTTAAAAGCCCAAAACATCGTTGGCCTTTTGCTATCTCACACTCGAGGGATTCCCTGGGGTGAGAGCTAACGGAAGTAGCAATCAGTAGCAAGACTGAAAAGAACAAACTTCGAGAGCAGCACTCCAAGCGAGAAAAAAGAGTCGTCGGAGCTTACAGGAGGCTAGCGACACGGAGTTGGCGTCCCAACGATCTGACTGAGAACCCTTCTGAATCTAACAAATATATGTTTTTATAGTAGCGCACTATTTCTCCCTCCAATCTACCGGCACTTTACAGGAATTGGCCAAACTGACGTGGGGCTCTCCACCTCGATGATGCCACTGGCAGACTACGTTTGGGTCCTTTCCCTCCTCCTACTCTCTGGGTGGGAAAGTTTCTGGCCTTTGCATTAACATACGAAACCTGTTCAAAAAATTTCTGAACATTCTTAATTTCTTGACAATGATGTGCCGAATCGAAAAGCGGTTGACATCCGTGAACATGCCTGTGTGTAATGTGTAACTGCCTGTAGTTTCATTGTTGTACGTCTGTTAGTTATTGTTCACTGCTGTATTTAGTAGAAAGTTGTATCACGCAGTTTGTGAATTTTCATATGGAAGAGTTAAAGGAGCAACACGTCTGCATTAAATTTCCCTGGAACTCAAGAAGACCTTTACAGAGACACAACAAATGATGCAGAAAGCCTACGGTGATGGGTGCTAAAGCCGAACCCTGTGTTATGGTTCACATGGTTTAAAAATGACCGGACGGAAGATAACACTCGTTCATGACACTCTTCGACATCTACGGACGACGGTCGTGTCAGGAAAGTCAACGAAATTGAGCAGCCGGCGATGACTGACTGTCCGAGAGATTGAAAAAGAGTGTAACATTTGAGTTGGATCACGGAATGCATCGTATAGCCGCCAAGTTCGTCTCACAGCTCATGAGTCAAGACCAGAAAGACCTTCGACTCGTAATCTGTGAAGGGCTTTTGGATCGCGCAAATGAGAACGAGATGTTCCTTAAGAGAATGGTAACTTGTGATGCGACGTAGGTCTACGCTTATGTTGTTGAGACCAAGAGTGAATCTTCACGACGGGTCGAGGAAGGTTTTCCAAGACCAAGAAAAGCTCATCACACCAGATCAAATGTCAATGCCATGCTGACAGCTTTCTTTGACACTGAAGGATTACTTCATCATGAATTCGTGCCATAGGGACAAATTATTAATCGATGGTACTATCGCCGGCCGCTGTGGTCGAGCTGTTCTAGGCACTTCAGTCCGCAACCGCGCTGCAGATACGGTCGCAGGTTCGAATCCTACCTCGGGCATGGATGTGTGTGATGTCCTTAGGTTAGTTAGATTTAAGTAGTTCTATGTCTAGGAGACTGATTACCTCAGATGTTAAGTCCCATAGTGCTTAGAACTATTTTTTTTAAGGTACTATCGGGACGTCTTGCGACGCTTGCGAGAAAATGTGAGAAAGAAACCGCTTGAAATGTAAAATGTGGCGAGAAAATTCATGGCTCTTGCATCAAGATAACGCACCAATACATTCATTCCTTTTGCTACGTGAATATTGCACAAAATACGAATTACTGTACTCCCTCATTCTCTATACTCACCAGACCTGGCCCCTGCGGATTTTTTTTAAATTGCACAGTTGGAAGCGCAGTTGATAGGATGCAGAACTGCAACGACAGACGAGGAAAAAGAAAGTTTGCTCACTCTGCTTCGCGCGATCCAGCAAGACGTGTACCAAGATTGCTTCCGAAGTGGAAACGTCGTTGGGAGAGGCGTGCCAGTTGTGGAGGAGAGTATTTCGAAGGAGACCATGCACGACAAGTAAAAGGTAAGCGTGGAAAAATATTGTGGACAAACTTTCAAAATTTTTTGAATAGACCTCGTATGCCAGCTTTGGTAGCAACGGTGCTAAGCTGAAAGCTAAACACCACTGCTAGCGTCAACGGCGTTCTACGTCACACGACCCCACCCTGAGGGCTCTCGAGAAAGGGGACCACTGTTGCAATAGATTTACCCTTTTCTCATCTCACTCTAACCTGTGTAAACGCACTGACGTTGCGATTCTCAGAAGCAATTAGGAAGTTTGCTGCCTATGCTAAGACGTGCCTGTTTGCGCCATCTACTGTGACGCTTTACAACAGTGTCTACGTCGTGGATGGAGTTACCACGTAATTCACTGAAGTGAAACTTTACTCTGGGACTGCCCAGAGCGTTTGGCATTCGCAAGCGTCTCCCATTACCGTTTACCCGTTGTAACTTAAACGCTAACGCATTTGTCTTCTCTCTACATTGCTTTTCCGATTTGCTGTCTTGGAAAACCCTTGCTGGCTTCCAACAGCCTTAAGCATAACAATGTGCAGGTCAATACGCCATCAATACATGACATCTGTGAGATTCAAAAAAATTTTATCGTATCCTTAATTGCCACTATTTAATTTCTTATCTTTCTGGTACTGACTTTCCAGTTAAGTTTATTAGTGCGTTTGAGATTACTGGAATAACAGTTATTGAGCTAATAAAAGGCTCTTCTGTTTACTTGCCAATGTCTTGCAAAATCTTGCATCTATTCGTGGTTTTGAGAAATGGGAGCAAACTGCAGGAAACGATCCCACAAAGGAATGAGTGGAAAATGTCATACGGACATATGGCCGAAAATGGGTTCCAAAGGAGGTGAGCCCACTTGATGGTGGAGGTAAACGATCTTTGACAGTGCAGGTTTCAGTGATTGGAAGCTGTGTCGATTATCGATGCATTCGATGTACGGTGAGGGTCTTTGCCTCGTGACGGCGTCGCGACCCATAGGCTATTGAGGAAGCGCACCCAATAGTCTCCTGTGGAGGTGGCAATGCACTGTGAGTCGGCGGTTCCGCAAGCGCTAGTAAGATGGACCTGGATTAGTGGAGGCAGCTATGGGAATTGTATTATGGTTATACTCGGTCCTGCATACGGTCCCAGGACTGGACAGTCGTGCAGCACTGGTATCGGAGTCGTCAGTGCCGACAAGTGTGACTGAAATGAAATTAATTACGCCACCACTTTGGATTAGTTTGCCATAGCTGAACTTCATGACAGTACAATAAACTTTAATTTATCGGTGTGCTCTCCTTGAGACTTGCTTCACTTAGCTAAACTGTAATCGGGTGCTGTCTTGCGTAGTCTGGGACTTCATTAACTGCATCTGAACTTACATGGCCAACTCTACCTTTCGGTTAAAAAAGTTATGGTTACAGAATTCACAGGCGGCGCCTCAGTTTTAACAGTGGTACTAATTAGTTACACATTGAGTCTTGTATTTATAAACATCTCGTCACTGTCTGTAGTTGGCATTAATGTATATGACATCAAGTCTAATTAGTCATTAACCGACATAAGTTTAATTCTGATGTTTAGTGTGCACACTCATGATTGCATTTTAAAAAGTATTTTGTAGTTGTAACTGTTTCGAATACTGTGATTTCTTTTATTGGGTTCCCCAGGTATTTTTCAGATAAGTGGAATTCTGCTGGTCAATAACTTCAAGGGGTATAATTTTAAATTATTTAGTTCTCTGGGTTATTAGAATTTTAACTTGTCCAGTGCGAGTTGGCACAGTTTGTTGTACAAAATGATAATTCTGAAAAACATGTCGGAAATTTTCTCGCTCTGAAATTAAAAGTAATTTCGAGTGGCACTGGGTTATTATAACTAGTATCACTGCGTGTTCTTAGCAGGCACAGTGTAATTAGGCTGTTTAGCCTTTTATATTGGTGACGCCACGTAGCGCTCTGTATTAAAATCGCTGACTGTGCTGTGTGCAGTCTGTGGCTGGTTGGACTCATTGTTGGATTATTCGTCAGTGTAGTGTTGGGCAGTTGGAGGTGAACAGCAGGTAGCGTTGGGCAGTTGGATATGAACAGCGTGTAGCGTTGGGCAGTTGGAGGTGAGCCGCCAGCAGTGGTGGATGTGGGGAGAGAGATGCCAGAGTTTTGAAAGCGGACGATCTGGACGTGTGTCCGTCAGAAAAAGGAAATTTGTCAAACGGGATGTCACGAGATGACTTTTGAACACTATTAAGGTAAATACATTGTTTGTTCTCTGCCAAAATCTTTCATTTGCTAACTATATGCCTATCAGTAGTTACTGCCTTCAGTAGTTAGAATCTTTTATTTAGCTAGCAGTATTGGCGCTCGCTGTATTCCGGTAGTTCGAGTAACGAAGATTTTGGTGAGGTAAGTGATTCATGAAGGATAGGTTATTCTAAGGCAGGGCTATTTTTTGTAGGTATTATTAAAAGTAAGATTGTGTTGCACTAAAATATTGTGTGTCAGTTTAGAAATGATCACTATAAGTAAAGGGAAAACTGTCTGAGTACGTTCAATTTTACTCAGCTGTTTCAGTAGCAACGTAGAAGTTTACCAGCACAGTCTTTCATTACATTCAAAGGGGATGTTTCAACAGGTCCAAATTGATTCGGTGCTGATTGTAATCGTTATTTAATGAAGGCTAGTAACTTTTATTTTCCAGATTACCTGCGTTATTGTCTTATGTAATATGACGTATTCCCCACACGGAATTTATGCATTGAACCTTGTGTCCTGTGAACGCATTCCGTCTGAGTAAATTTCAGAGTCATTTGTTGTATTATCATGGTTAATAGATCGCTGAATCTGGTTACTTAAGATTATTTTATTAATTATTTGTACGTTCTTTAACTGTGAAATTGTGGTTGATTCTTAAAACCTCTATTCGCTTTTAAAATCAGTTCGTCATTTCATACTTGAAATCATTTATTAACGAGATGTATTTCTTTAATTATAAAATTTTAGGGCTGAGCTTTGGCTAGGTAAACTTCATTTTTGAAATTTATTTCATTTTGTCAAATGTATGTTTTTAACCAACAAATTTTTGAAGTTACCATTCTGCACGTTATTTACACGAATCTCGTTCCACGTAACTCCGTGGCACCAAGCACATTTAAGACCACACCAGGCAAGTGAGAATTTTCTGCGTGTACCAGTGTTTTAGCTCCACATTTAAGAGGGCAGTAATGTTGACCATGACGGAGGCGCGCTCGCACATCGGTGCTAGCGGATATCCGCTTCACTCTTGTTGCTGACTCACTTTGGTCGTAGACAACATTACCGCCTTCTTGATTGTGAAGCTAAAACACCAGTAAGGACAGAACATTCCTTCTTGTCTGGTGTGTTCTCAGGCGACTTCCCATCATTGGAAATTGCGTTGTCAAACAGCTGTTTCTTCCACCTTCAATTGAGTGTACCTTCCTCGAAACCCATTTCTGGAAACATGTGCGTATGACGTTTTTTGCTCCTTATTCTCTCAAGGACCATTTCCTACAAATTTTTTCCACCTAGCAAAATCATCTTGTATATGTTGTTACAACCATTATGATGTACATCTTTATGTGTGTAGAACGATTTAATTGAATTAATCTGGGGTAACGAAACAGAGCGTCTCCTACTATTGATTTACTCAAGTTCTGTCAATTTGTGTACATATATTGTCGGTAGGAAATATCAATAGAATATAAAAGGCTTTCCTATCACAGTTCTGTCATTAATTCATCGAGACATTCACCGTCACATATAACCTTTAAAAACCACCGAAGCGACGTGGATAATGCTGAGACAAATAATTTAATGTAGGAAATATGTGGCCGCAAATGTCGAGAAATACCGTAAAATTGGATGACAAATGTTGAACATGTGACGTCACTAGATGACGTACCGTGTCGCACGTGGCCGACCGGTGGGGCCTAGCGGTTCTAGGCGCTTCAGTCTGGAAGCGCGCTACCGCTACGGGCGCAGGTTCGAATCCTGCCTCGGGCATGGATGTGTGTGTTGTCCTTAGGTTAGTTAGGTTTCAGTAGTTCTAAGTTCTAGGGGACTGATGATCTCAGATATTAAATCCCATAGTGCTCAGAGCCATTTGGACCATTTTTTGTTGCACATGCAGCGGTTGTGGTTGTCGAGTCAATCCTCTCTGACACGGGCAGTGCTACACATTGCTTACTTGCATTCAAGCGAACGATGCAAGTTTCGAACACCTTTTGTATACGTGATCTGTTAAAAATGTGGAAATTACAAAATTATTGTCCTCGATGTAACCGAGCAAAAGTTGTTATTACTTTGTTTTTCTTTCCATTTGTCACTTATTTTTAGTTTACGGACGTTATTTACTAAAGAAAACGTAGATCAGTCGCTGGTAGCGACCCAATACGGAAGCTTATACTCATTTACTAGAGACGCAATATGGTAGGTTTCTGTTGTACTGTACTTTGCAGTAAACCAGCGGAGACCACGAGGCGGGTAATCAAAACAATACGTTTCACCTCAATGTAAACATATAATTGTTTAACGCAATAAAAAAAAATGCTTTCTGAAAATAGCAAGACTCGAATCCTGAGCCCGACGCTCTATAGTGGTGCACGTGGCCCAATTGCATAGTCTTGCGATAGGCTTACGTAGCGTCATTTGGCAACAGATGGCGTCATGTTCTTGTATTTGCTTGTAGTGATGCCAGACATCATTCACTGATGTTGTTGTTGTGGTCTTCAGTCCAGAGACTGGTTTGATGCAGCTCCCCATGCTACTCAACTATGTGTAAGCCTCTTCATGTCTGAGTAACTACTGCATCCTACATTCTTCTAAATCTGTTTACCATATTCATCTCTTGGTCCCCCTCTACAATTTTTAACCCCCACGCTTCCCTCCAGTACTAAATTGGTGATCCCTTGTTGCTTCAGAATGTGTCCTACCAGCCGATCCCTTCCCCTTGTCAGAGGATTCTTCATTCACTTTATAGGAAGTACGAAAAATTAGTTATTTGTGGTGACCTCTCTATGAATTTTATATATGATTGTGCAAGAAAAAGGATGTTGGTAGATCTCCTAAATTCGTATGATCTGATGCAGAGTGTGTTTTTTTCCGGCTAGGGTGCAGGAAACAGTAGTACGGCCACAAACAATATTTTTATTCATTCTTCGTTACTAGAGGGGAATTCTGTTAATATAAGGGTGAATGGCCTTTCAGACCATGATGCAAAAATTTTAACAGCAAAACGCTTTTGTACTCAAGCAAATGTCACATATAGTTACAAACTATGTGGGAAAGCTAATCCAACGGCAATAGACACTTTTTAAGCCTCGTCAAGGAACAAGAGTGGCACTATGTTTATAGTGCAGTTAACATAGGTGGCAATTATAATGCTTTCCTTAACACATTTCTCATGCTCTTTGAGCGTTTCTTTCCATTAGAACGTTCTAAACGGGGTACTAGCAGTAAAAGGCAGCCTGGGTGGCTGACTAGTAGGATAAGCAAAGCATGTAGAACAAAGCGCGAATTACATCAAAATGTTAGAAGTAGTCACTATCAAGTTACAGCAGCCCCTTGCAAACAGTACTGTAAGCTGCTTAAAAATATTATTAGGAAGGCAAAGAGTATGTGGTATGCAAATAGAATAGCTAATTCACAGGATAAAATTAAAACCATATGGTCAGTTGTGAAGGACGTGTCTGGTCAGCAGCACAAGGTCGACAATATAAAGTCAGTTTTTAGTAAAAATATTACTGTTACTGATAAATCAGATATATGTACAATATTTAACAATCACTTTCTGAACATTGCTGGTGAATTGAATAAAAATTTAGTTTCCACAGGGAATCATATAAGTCTCTTGGCAAATGCCTTTCCGAGATTAATGCTTGAAATACACACCTGTAAAACAGACAAGGGGGCCAACCGCGGTGGTCTAGCGGTTCTAGGCGCTCAGTCCGGAACCGTGCGACTGCTACGGTCGCAGGTTCGAATCCTGCCTCGGGTATGGATGTGTGTGATGTCCTTAGGTTAGTTAGGTTTACGTAGTTCTAAGTTCTAGGGGACTGATGACCACAGATGTTAAGTCCCATAGTGCTCAGAGCCATTTGAACAGACAAGGGGGATATTGAGCCAATAATTAAGTCACTGAAAACGAAGAACCCTCATGGATATGTTGGAGTGCCTAGCAGAATATTAAAGTACCATGCAGCACGTGTTAGCCCTGTACTTAGCCAAATTTGTAATTTTTCCTTTAGGAATGATCAGGTTTCCTGAGCGATTAAAGTACTCAGTAGTAAAGCCACTCTATAAAAATGGAGAAAGGGATAATGTAGACAATTTTAGGCCTATTGCTATTCCATCAGTGTTTGCTAAAGTTATTGAAAAGGCTGTGTATGTATGCATAATTGATCATTTTATATCACACAATTTGCTATCAAATGTACAGTTCGGCTTTAGAAGTCGTTTAAAATTTGAAAATGCTATATTCTCTTTTCTCTGTGAGGTACTGGATGTGTTAAACAAAAGGTTTCGAAAGCTAGGCATAATTTTTGATTTAACTAAGGCGTTTGATTGTGTTGATCACACAAAAATTGCTCCAGAAGTTGGTCCATTGCGGAATATGTGGAGTAGCTCACAACTGGTTCACCTCTTATTTTAGCAACAGACAGCAAACGGTCATTATTCACAGTGCTGAGAATGGCTGTGATGTGGGGTCTGAGTGGGCTACGGTCAGATGGGGGATGCCCCATGGATCAGTGTTGGGACCAATGCTGTTCCTTATTTATATAAATGATACGCCCTCTAGTATTACAGGTAACTCTAAAATTTTTTTGTTTGCTGATAGCATTAGCTTGGTAGTAAAGGACGTTGTGTGCAACATTGGCTCGATTTCAAATAGTGCAATTCATGACATAAGTTCACGACTTGTAGAAAATAAACTAACCCTACATCACAGTAAGACTCAATTTTTACAGTTTCTGACACACAATTCGATAAAATCCGGCGTTTTAATTTCACAGAAGGGCATATGACTAGGGAAACTAAACAATTCAAATTTCTAGGTATTCAGGTAGATAGTAAATTGTCGTGGAAAGCCCACGTTCAAAGACTTACTGCTGCCATTTTTACTATTCGAACGGTATCTGAAGTAAGCGATCGTTCGACACGAAAATTAGCCTACTTTTCTTATTTTCATTCGCTTATGTCGTTTGGTATTATATTCTGGGGTAACTCTTCCCATTATAAAACGATATTTTTGGTTCAGAAACGGGCGGTTCGGGCATTAGCATTAGTGTAAGTTCGCGAACCCTGTTATGGGTATTATGACATTGGCCTCTCAATATATATATATTCTTTACTGTCGTTTCTTGTTAACAATGTCAGCTTATTGACAAGAATAAGCAGCTTTCTCTCCGTTAATACTAGGGAGAAATGCAACCTGCATTTGGATAGGACTTCCTTAACTATTATGCAGAAAGGTGTGCAGTATACTGCTGCATCCATTTTCAATAAGCTACCACAAGAATTCAAAAATGTTAGCAGTAATCCACGCGCTTTCGAATCGAAACTGAACAGTTTCCTCATGGGTCACTCCTTCTATTCTGTCGAGGAGTTCCTTGAAAAATTAAGCTGATTCTTATGTTGTATTGTTAATTGCGTTTACTTAAACATATGGCTTGACTTTTTTGGGTTCATAAATATTTCATTTTTATCTGTTACTACTTTTACGTTGTAATTTCATCTACTGACAAGTTACACGACCTTGGAGATTTGCTCTTCTATTTGGTCATACGGAGCTTCTTGTGTAAATAAATAAATAAATAAACTTTACCACAGATTTCTCTTATGCTCCATTCTATTCAGTACCTTCTTATTAGTTACGTGATCTACCCATCTAATCTTCCACATTCATCTGTAGCACCACATTTCAAATACTTCTATTCTCTTCTTGTATAAACTGTTTATCGTCCATGTTTCACTTCCATACATGGCTACACTCCATACATATACTTCAGAAAGGACTTTCTGACATTCAAATCTATAATCGATGTTAACAAATTTCCCTTCTTCAGAAATGTTTTTCTTGCCAATACCAGTCTGCATTTTATATCCTCCCTACTTTGACCATTATCGGTTATTTTGCTGCCCAGATAGCAAATGTCATCTACTACTTTAAGTGTGTCATTTCCTAATCTAATTCCCTCGGCATTCCCTGATTTAATTAGACTCCATTCCATTACCCTAGTTTCGCATTTGTTGATGTTCATCTTATATCCTCCTTTCAGTACACTGTCCATTCCGTTAACTGCTCTTCCAAGTCCTTTGCCGTCTCTGACAGAATTACAATGTCATCAGCAAGCCTCAAAGTTTTTATTTATTATCCATGGACTTTAATTCCTACTCCAAATTTTTCTTTTGTTTCCTTTACTGCTTACTCTTTACACACAGTCTCACTCCTTTCTCAACCACTTCTTGCCTTTCATGCCCATCGACTCTTATGTCTTCCATCTGGTTTCTATACAAACTTATTAACCTTTCGCTCCCTGTATTTTACCCTGCCAGCTTTAGAATCTGAAAGAGAGTATTGCTATCAACACTGTCAAAAACGTTCTCCAAGTCTACAAATGCTATAAACGTAGGTTTGCCTTTACTTAATCGTTCACAGACATAGAGTGCCAAATGTGAAAGACAGTGGTAACCTCAGCTACTAATATATTGAAACTTTCAAAACCAAGTCTTTAAAAAGAGCTGTACCTTACGGACCACATAATTTTTAGAACGCCACATATTCGATTTAGTGTTGGCTCATAAGCAATTACACACACAATTTTGTTGCGTTCTCCCTTTGATAAGGGAGTTTGTGAAGACACGTCGACTGAAGATAAAGATGTAAGTCTGTTAAAGGCACGTAACTTCCCTTCAACATACCTGTCCTTCTCTCCTTCGTTAATGAAATCGTCATTCACTGAAGTATTCGTTTCGCATGTGCACTAATGTAATATTTGATGAAACGCAGTTTGTATTTCAAACAGTCAATAAACAGAAACTTATTTATAAATTTGCGAGTGTTAATAAAACCGTTTAACTGATAAAGTAATCAGCAGTTATAATATCTACGTAGTGTACAGAAAAGTACAGAGGCTTTGGAAACGAAAATTCGTCTTCCATTCGTTTGGTCATGGTTTTGTTAACAATTAACGTCTAAGTTTTTCGTTTCAAGGAACAATCTTCTGAAACCGGCTAGAGATGGAACCGGCAATTCCTCGCAGATGTCGGAGCAACCAGCGATGTGGAAGATTCCTTGGTTTGTGTTGTCTGTACATGTACTAGAAAAGCTATGCCATGTTAGTTTGACGGCGTTCCCTAAGAAGTGCAGACTTTGATCTTCGATCCTGACACAAATAGCACAAAAGTCGAAACAGCGCACATAGCGAACGCAAACTGCTTTTAACGACATATCTCTTCAGTGGAATACTAGACCGGTAAACAGTACGATGAAGAAGAAGGGGCGGGCAATTTTCCTCGTCCTGTGTAAACCATTGCAAGGCGAAGGCATATGAACACGAATCACAAAAAGTGTAGAATTAATGCAGCAGCTAATAGTAGAGTAGATTGATAATATTATTCAGACAGTGCGTGTTTTATTTGTCGCCCTTCATGCATGTGCTAATGCATCGTAGCTCATTGACGATCACGAGACTGAACTTACTTAACAGTATGTACTAGGAAAGAATTCTAATTTTTTTCTGTTCTTAAGAATCTGTCGATTAGTTTGTCACAATCCTCCTTTTTCTTCAGCTCAGTCTTCTGCTCTTTTCTGAATGGCAACTACTCACAACGCTACGGTAATCTGTATGTCATACAGCCTATATCTCGTCTTGATTCCATAGTTGCCGTAGATTTTGTTCCTCGAGCCTAATATTAGATCTCACCAACCTTTTTCGACTCCTGTGAAAGTTCTTGGACAAAATTATTACTTCGTATTTTCTACCCAACAGTTCTTAATTGCGTACATTACCTCCCCACGTAGTCATCTTACAGAGAATGCCTGAAGTTCACAGATGAACAATTTCAAAGGACGTTAACAGTAAAACTATGTGCAGTCAATAAGAGCGAAGGTTGGCCTTGATCAACATGTACAGAACTTATGTGGTAGTCGGATTTGTGGTAGATAGGATCACTTGATATGACAAACTTTGCTAGCTGTAGTACGTACATTTACATCCATTCTTCAGTAGTTAAATATAGGTAATTTATTAGACTCTCTGAGGAAATTCTCTGCAGAGAATACGTCAAAAACGTGGAAACTTGTGCTAGGTGCCACATTAAAATTTACCAACTCCATACTGTTTAAACGCTGCACATCGATGGTTTAACATCCTTAAATACAGCAGATGAATGATCTCTTACCACTTTCCAGTTTTCTTAGTTTCAGGAGGTATCTGGTTGGATTTACATTTCCGTTTCGGGTGCGTAATATCCATACATTGCAAATTTGAAAACAAACAAAACAGAGTTTAGGGTATCCATAGATAAATGTCCCATTTGTTGTACTTACGTCAATGCTAAGTAGTAATAAACGCTGGAGAATGACAGGGACGTAGTATAACAAATCAGGCTTACTTCCATTTATAAAAGCATCTGTACACATACGGAATGTTACTGTACACAATAATTCATTCACTGAGTTGAGTAAGAAATATTTACAAACTAGACATTTTATACATATTCATGACTGATGATTGTAGGAACAACGGCTGCTACTGTGACACGACAGTGTAGAAAAGATCTGGAACAACGTCAGTTAGTTAAATACACTCAACTGTTCCATCAACACTAAAACAACGAATACCATGAAATCTTTTGCTGTTATGGAAGTATGCTGCCGAAATAAAACAGAAAACTGATTGCTTCAAGTGCTCAGGAATTTATGTCTGTATTACTAGCCAAGTGAAAACGAGTACATAAAATAAATTACTGGGATGTCTCCAACAGGTGGAGAGAGAGAGTAGTATGAGACTTCACAGATTCAGCACATCATGTGCATTATAACGCAATGGCTGATGTAATATTGTGCCCTGCTTGCGACATAATAGTATACTACGTTCCTTTCCTATCTAAAGATCAAGAGTTAAAGATATAATTTAACCACTGAGTCAATGAACTGCCCTGCAAGTCAGCGAATATGTACGCCTAGGATAATGAGAGCGGCGTAGCATTATCGTCTGTATTTTGTTCTACATAAGAATGCGCGCTCGTCTTTTCGCTCTCTTCTATAGTCGCGCGCCTTTCCGGGAGCATCTTACTCTATCAGATCCTTATTTCCTTCCATTTTGTTCAAATGAACTGAAATTGTATTCCTGTTAGTTTATTTAATTGTGCCATTATTATCGCCAATTGCTATTACTGATATGACTTAACTATGAATACTGTTTTCTTTCGCTCCAGAGTCGGGCTAAGATTATTGTAATTTTTACGTATTTCGCCGGAATACGGCAAAAATTCTTTGTTATTTCAAGAACTGTGAGATTAATGCACGAGATGTCAGACGTCTGTATAAAAAGCTTCTTTCGTTAAATAATAATTGTTTAATTTGGCATTTCTGCTTTCATTTCATAGTAACCATCATCAATCCCCAATTTATAAATGATACAGATTTTGCTTTACTACATTTTTTCTTATGTTGTTAAATTAAACTATTCTGAATTTTCTCGCGAGGCGAGAAGACAGTAATTTCGCTGAGATTATAGAAACCCAAATTAAACGTTTCTCAGCACGCCACGAGGCTATCGACCTTCACTTCAAACAATAAAAAAGGTAAAAAAGAGTAGAATTAAGTAAGGAGTGAAGTGATTTTTTTTACATAGTCGATAATATCGTGTGAATTTTTGATCAAAAAATAATTTTTGTTATAGAGACTAAGAAAGTGGCGTGTGTGTGTGTGTTTGTGAAATATTTAGGATAATTTTACTTTTCATTTAGTAAACTTCTTTTTAATTAATTATTTATTTAATTATTAAAAATTATTATTATTATACTGATCTTGTTCAATTTTGCAGTTATCTGTCGAAATAGACTCATTATGCCACACGTTTAAAAAAATATGCTGTATTCTTAACAGCTCATTGAATTAACCGTGTTCGTCAAATATTACATTTAGCGTCGCCATTGGTGTGATACAGTGGTCGTGCAAATAACCTTTTATCCTTGAGCAGCTGGTCTGATTTGATTTCCTCGTAGATGTCCTAAACTATTTCTCATGAATACTGTAATAGATACTTCACAGCCGATTCATTATCCCATTCCTTTACAATTTAATTACTGCTCCGTCTCTAATAACAGAGACGTTAAACTCAAACAAGTCTGTTTTCCTTTCCAACATTGCCACGGCACAACTGAGAGCAATAGTACGAAATTAATATTTCTTACTGTTATCAGTCGAAACTTGGACCCGTGCCGCAAAGTTGTTGCCTTCCATTTGGAATTATGAGGACTTTATTTTCTGTTAATCTGTACAACAGAAGAAAGATCGAAAACTAACGGTAATTGCAGTTGGAAGTTAAGAAACGTAGTAAAAATTACTCCTTTGACAGTATCGCTTTATAGGCTATAGGTTTATTTATGTGCAAAAGAAGTAGAAATTATCAACTACATAATGGAATTAGTTTAGCAGTTACGTGGGAGGGAATGTTGTGTTTTTTCTTCTGCAAGCAGTCGTATTTATTATAGTCAACAGCAAAATGTCCGTCCGCACAGCTTTGAAACAAATGTAATGTAAATTAGTATCACATTTGAAGCATAAAAGAATTAAGGATGATGTCTGATATGAGAAGTAGATAATTACTATGACACATGTACTGAGGAAGTGTCAAAACCTATAGTGGTATAGAAACTGTGATAATAGAGTCGCAATGACAGTTTCATTTTGTACTTACGACTGATCTATGTCTTTAGCTTCCATTGACGATTAAATGATTGTAAATACTTACAAATAAATGAATCCAAAGTAACATAATTGTTGTAACATTTTCCTGAAAGGAAGTATTCCGTTTCACAAGGAGGTATCATCCTTAGAACTATCCGCGAAATCCCTTTAACCATTTGTGTGATATGACAGTATCAGAACATGTCACCTAACAACTAATAAGTGTGCTGATAATTTTGTTATAATGACTTAATATGCATATCAGTTGTATGCATGCATGTCATGCAAACAGATTTGTCTTGTTAACGCAAAATTCAGACTCTATAAACACTATTTCGTACCGCACTCCATAAGAACTGCAGTTAAACTGTGAAACATTCGTACTGAAAACTAAAGTAGAAATGTGGCAGTTACAAATTATTTTGCATAACTATTATTTCCGTGAAATTAGAATACACTTCTCTCTTAGAACATTCTTTTCATTGTACGTCGCTTCTTTGAATTATCTCTCATGAAATTCCACACAGCATCTTTTTCAAACTAGTGTATGCTTTTTGCGTATTCTGCTTTATCATACAAATACATTCGAAGCATGGGACCAAAATTTTAACTCGACTTAGCATGTTGTTTGATAGCGATACCACGATCGATTGATGTTTCAGATTCCACCGTTATGAAAGAGCACCAATATGTACCATTAGAATACTTCGTAAACATTATTTCGAAGAAGTTTTGCATGGCAAACGTCGGGTTGTAGCAAACGGAAGCCGAGACAGTTCAGATGGGAATTTCGTTTAGTGTACAATGGAAGTTAACTGGTACAAGTGTGAATCTGTCCATGGACGTCGCACGACTACGAATCTGTTTTTAACTCAAGCATATATTTATGATTTCTTAATTGAAGCTCATACTGTGAATTTGAGATTATGTTCGAACTAATATTTCATCGTTAATATATTATCGTAAATGGGTACTTAAACGACTTTAAATTTAGACTAAACGCCTACAATACGAGCAGCCTACACTGCACATCAAATTTCGAAACTTTTTTATCGTTCAGAACCATTAATACTGAATTCGGAATACATCTCACTTATAAACTGAGGTGATATGTCTGAGCAGGCACAGAACTGAGATGTGCTGCAAGGAAATTTTGGGTGTAAGAAGTTTATTAAAAGAATGCTTTAGTTGATAGGGCACAGTCTGAGATATTAAGGACATGATAATTTGGCAATGGAAGGAAGTGTGGACGGTAAAAATTACAGAGTTAGACCAAGGCTTGAATGCAGTAAGCAGGTGCAAATCGATGTACGTTATAATAGTTATGTAGAGATGAAGAGGTTATTACAGGGTAGACTAGTGTGGAAACTGCACCCTGGCAGTCTTCAGACTCAGGATCACAAAACAATAATGGCTGATATGAACAATCAAAAACCTAATTCAAGGCTTCGTTCTTTTAGGACCATTAGATCCGGTTTTCTCTTCGTTGCACCATGGTGTACCACCTCCAGGACCAAATACCCGAGGCAGATCAAACGATGACGAGGACCGAGCCGAGTCCGGCGCTGCCATTACTTTCTGACTGGCAGCCTCATCTTGTAGGCGCTCTTCCAGATCTCGCAGAGGCAGACGGTAGAATGGAAGCGGTAGAAGACGGCCAGTGGCATGGCGACGTGCGTGATGATGGTCCACACCCAGAAGCCGTAGAAGCGCAGCTCGACGGGGTGGAAGTCGGCGCGCGAGTTCTGGAGGCGCGACACGGCCCAGAGCGCCATGTTGGTCACCAGCAGGAAGGTGACGAGCTGGCGGCCGGGCTTGGCGCGAGCCTGCGCGGGGTTGCCGCACCGCCGCCACCACGCGTCCAGGATGAACACCGTCTGCAGCGTGGTCTGCAGCAGCGCGCTCACCGACATCACCACCACGCCGGGCGCCGCGTCAGCGCCCGTGCCGGCCGAGAAGTAGCCCGCGATGATGGAGAAGAGCGTGTACACGTACAGGCCCGTCTGCGCCGTCACCAGCAGCATGTTGTCCAGCTCGAAGCGCCGGCACGTGTCGTATCTGGCCACGAGCAAACAGTCCCGTCACATGGAACAGTGGCTACATATTTATATATATGGTGGTCCATTGATCATGACCGGGCCAAATATCTCACGAAATAAGCGTCAAACGAAAAAAACTGCAAAGAACGAAACTTGTCCAGTTTGAAGGGGGAAATCAGATGGCGCTATGGTTGGTCCGCTAGGTGGCGCTGCCATAGATCAAACGGATATCAACTGTGTTTTTTTAAATAGGCACCCCCATTTTTATTACATATTCGTGTAGTACGTAAAGAAATATGAATGGTTTAGTTGGACCACTTTTTTCGCTTTGTGATAGATGGCGCTGTAATAGTTACAAACGTATAAGTACGTGGTATCACGTAACATTCCACAAGTGCGGACGGCATTTTCTTCGTGATACATTACCCATGTTAAAATGGACCGTTTACCAATTGCGGAAAAGGTCGATATCGTGTTGATGTATGGCTATTGTGATAAAAATGCCGAACGGGCATGTGCTATGTGTGCTGGTCGGTATCCTGGACATCATCATCCAAGTGTCCGGACCGTTCGCCGGGTAGTTACGTTATTTAAGGAAACAGGAAGCGTTCAGCCACATGTGAAACGTCATTCACGACCTGCAACAAATGATGATGATCAAGTAGGTGTCTTAGCTCCTGTCGCGGCTAATCGGCACATCAGTAGCAGACAAATTGCTCGAGAATCGGGAATCTCAAAAACGTCGGTGTTGAGAATGCTACATCAACATCGATTGCACCCGTACCATATTTCTATGCACCGGGAATTGCATGGCGACGACTTTGAACGTCGTGTACAGTTCTGCCACTGGGTACTTCCAACATGATGGAATGTCCGCCACATAGCTCACGTGCGGCTGAAGCGGTATTGAATAGCATATTGCATGACAGGTGGATGGCTCGCACATTCACCGGATCTGACGTCCCCGGATTTCTTTCTGTGTGGAAAGTTCAAGGATATTTGCTATCGTGATCTACCGAAAACGCCTGACGACATGCGTCAGCGCATTGTCAATGCGTGTGCGAACATTACGGAATGCGAACTACTCGCTGTTGACAGGAATGTCGTTACATGTATTGCCAAATGCATTGAGGTTGACAGACATAATTTTGAGCATTTATTGCATGATTGTGGTATTTACAGATAATCGCGCTGTAAGAGCATGCGTTCTCAGAAATGATAAGTTCGCAAAGGTACATGTATCACATTGGAACAACCGAAATAAAATGTTCAAACGTACCTACGTTCTGAATTTTAATTTAAAAAACCTACCTGTTAACAACTGTTCGTCTAACATTGTGAGCCATATGTTTGTGACTATTACAGTGCCATCTATCACAAAGTGAAGAAAGTGGTCCAACTAAAACATTCATATTTCTTTACCTACTACACGAATATGTAATAAAATATGGGGGTTCCTTTTTAAAAAAAACGCAGTTGATATCCGTTTGACCTATGGCAGCGCCATCTAGCGGGCCAACCATAGCGCCGTCTGGTTTCCCCCATCAAGCTAGACAAGTTTCGTTCATTGTAGTTTTTTCGTTTGACGCTTATTTCGTGAGATATTTGGCCCGGTCACGATCAATGGACCACCCTGTATATATATACATATTATATATATATGACATTAGCCAGTAGCTGCTCGAAGCTGTGCAGTAATTTTGCGATCATGTAGCCATGGCGAAAGTGAGGTCCTGATGACACATGTTAATGTTGGCAGTGACCTGACTCAAATAAGACTGTCAATAGCTATGTATGGCTTTGTGGAGGCAACTTGATGTATCTTTGTGCAATACAGCTGATAGTTCTGTGCAACTATTTACACGTTTGGAAATGTGTCATGATTGGCTTGGTACCATTTGTGCTGTGATTGGCAGGGCACAAGTCGGTATGAATTTTATGGCGGCGCTGCCTGGCAAGCCATCTGGATGATATAGAGGGCACTGTTGTCCTCGTCTCGGCTCAGATAGAAGGCGATTAATCTTCTACATGAATTCTACAAGACAACAACCAGCAGACTGGCAGACTTCACCAACTGTGACTGCATTGTGTGCAGCACAGTGACTGACTACATGATGTGGACGTCCATGTGTCACTCATGCAGCCACAGAAAGTCATTGGGTTGCTTCTGTGGCAGTTATGTGTATTTAATATCCTATTGGTAGAATCTTCTTCATGCCTTCTCTGGTATTTCCTTTGCAACGTCTGTAATTAAGGTGTTCCCCTAGCTGACATAGTCCTTGAGGGTTATTTTGTCTTAATTTATGGCGCAACGTGACTAACAGAAGCGATCAATTGATAGAGTAGAACCTGAGGCGCGGAAGAAGATGAGGTGTATTCAGGCCACAAAACTCTTCGTCTGCTTCGATTCCTTGAATGCTCTTCAGCATATACATAAACTGTGCCCAGATTAAGAAAATCTAGGACGTACTTCTATGCCTTCAATGGCTGGGGAAGATGGGGGGAACTCTGCTGGATGCTAGAATACTTGGGAATTCAGAGACTCTAATTAGCAGATGTAGCACCTAAGGAGGCATGTACTGATAATCTAGTGGTTCAATTTGTGGTCCCTTCATATGCTATCACCTCTTTGGCGAGGTAAAGAGTCATGTGTAGAAGCAAACAAGAGTTGCTGTAAGTAATTCATGTTAAAATGTAGATAATAAAATCAACAAATCATCTGTGGCGTACCTTCTTCTGGTCACACAGGCGAGATGCAATCATCTTCTCTCGACTACATACACTGTCCGATTAAATGTGATTGGACAGCTATTAGTGGTCATTAATAGAAGATATGTCGACTCTTCGCCTTTATGACTGAGTGAACTCTGCTGTGGACACTTTCAATGATATATCTGAATATCTGTCAAATAATGGCAGTCCATTCTTCCTCAACAGCAGGAATGATAGAAGGTAAGGTCATTGGATGTTGGGAGAAATTCGGAATCGACGTCCTCACTCATCCCAGAGGTATATTCCGCTGGGTCACGTCCGGAGACTGGGTAGGCAAGTCCATTTCAGGAGAGTTATTGTCCACAAACCATCGCCTCGCAGATGATGCTTTATGAGAAGTTGCACTTATAGGCTGATACAAACAATTATAGCCTCTGAGCTGCTCCTCTACTGTACACAACACAGTTCTGTAAAATGTGTTCAAACTTTTCCGCGTTTAGCGTTTTGTTAAGCACAATTTGCAGACCAAGTCCTAACAACGAAATACACTCCAGTACCACAACACCAGTTTTTTCATGCACTGCTGTTGGCACTACACGTAATGGCAGATAACTTTCTCCATGCACGCTAATCCTCCCATCGAATTATCACAGGCTATAGAGTGATTCATCTCTGGAACCACTCCTTGCCAGTCATCCACTGTTCTGTGGCGCTGATTTGTACACGACCTCAAGTGTCACTTATCACTGGCTACAAAGATTTGTGGCTTATGAGGAACTGTTTGGTCATTGTTCCCCATCCTCTATAACTCTCCATGCACAGTCATTGTGCTAACTTGTCCGTCAATACATGAGGTCTGAGTGGTCTTGGCTTAGCTATGGTTGTTTGTTCACGTTTCCAGTTCACAATGTCATCACCAACAGCCGACTTGGGAAGCTTTAGAAAGGTTGAAATCTCCCTGTTGTGTCTTTTACTCAGTTGACATCCAATGACTAGTCCACGTAGGAAGTCACTATTCTCTCCTGACGCACCTAGTCTCCTGTTATTACTTCTCTATTGACAACACAATACTCACCGCTTCCATTTATAGACGGGTTTGCGCCTCTCGTGACATCTAATGGTCAATTCTGTATTACATCAAGGAGTTTGGTCACTTTTGATCAGACACTGTATAGAACACAGTCTGATGATTGACTTTATGTTATATTTAGACAAGAAAGCAAAGGCTAAAACACCTGCTGAACTATCCTCTATTTCATCAGACATCAAGGGATTCAGGGTTCTGTGATATGTTAGATTTGGTCTATGTAATATCGGGAAGGAGTTTCTAATGTGTTGACAGCGTAGCTGACTCATCCAGCTTTTTTTCTAGTGATCAGTCAGTCACATATTACCACTTCCTTATTTTAAGTTTCTTATTGTCTTGTTTTCCAACAGTTTTAAATCGTACAATAATAAAACTACCGACGTTCACACTTTGAGTAATAGTGTGAATGTGAGGATTGATGTGAGCGAGAATCGAAGTCAGGGCATGGGATTTAATTTTTTTTTAAGTAGTAGGCGTTTTAACCTCTTTCGTCTCTATTTTAGGAAGACGGCTAATAACTCCACAGTTGAGCACACTTGCCCATCCACATACACATACACATATTCTAGTCTGCGAGATCACTAAATACGGCCAGGTACCATTCTGCATCCAAATTCTACCGTTTGGATTCTTCATGAGATGACAGTGGTGAGTAACTGCACAATAACCGTTCCTAGAGAACAGATAGAGCATGTTATTCCGTATGTGTAGACAGTGACATAACTGAGGGAAATGAAAGGGTGAAATAATGTACCAATACATAGCTTTACTTTCAGAAGCACCAGAGTGGTTCCCTGACTTAAAATTACAATCGAATAAGTAACATAACATCTAATTTTTCACTCATTTATTTATTGCTGACGTATATGGTGTTGCCTGTTGCCCAACGGCCACCTCTCAAGGCGCCAGACGGGGAAATGATTGCCAGGTATGGACGATGCTTGTGGGATGAATACCCAGGATGGATAAAAACAAGCAACACTGCTTTTCAGTTTTAGTACTGAAATACGAAAGGCTAAAGAAAAAGAATCTTAAGTAAACATTACCTAGTTCTCTCGGTTAAAGCTTGATAGCATTGCAAGTAGACGATTTGTTATAGTAGCTGGGGGCTAAATTGTATCAGCATTATGAAACAGAAACATATGAAATCGTGTCACAGACAGCAGAGACTTACATGGTGTAGAGCGAGACCACAGGGACATTGGGTGGTATTCTGTGCTGTTCAGCGGTGAGTCTCTTTCCTGTTTGTGGGCGTCAGGTCGCCACCAAAGTGACTGTAGACAACCTGGTGAAAAGTCACAACAAGCAGCGATTCTCGAAACCCATACCACTACAGTTTCTTGAGTCACGGTGCGGAGAGCACGATATCCTGCAGAGTAACACGCGATCGTACGCCCATGGAAACATGAGATGTATTCCAGCAGAAAAACTCTTCGTGTACTCCGACTCCTTGAGCGACCTCCAACCGATGCTACGCTTGTGAGCAATAGTGAAGTCATCCAGAACCCTGGACGTTCTTCTGTGTCTACAATGGCTGGGGAAAGAGTGCTTGTTTGTTACTTGTTGAAGGCATGCTGAACGCACGCCACTATATAGCCAGAATGGTAAATCCTGTTTTCACACCTTTAATCACAAGAGAGCGTATTCCAACAGGGTAATGCGTGATCCCACATTACCGTTCACACAAAAAACGCCTTGAGAAATGTACGGATTCTTGACTGGCCCACTCAGTCCCCTGATTTGTCAGTATGTCTAGGATGCTATGGGAAGATGTTTATCTTCATACCAGGCTCCAGCCATCAATCTGTGAACTGACACAGTATGCGTTTCAGGCATTGTAAGGAAATACTCAGGATGACATTTTGAGGGCATTTGATTTCCTGTCACAAAGCAAAGAAGAGTTTATCTGTTTTAATCTGTGGTGTCACCGCCAGACACCACATTTGCTAGGTGGTAGCTTAAATCGGCCACGGTCCATTTAGTACATGTCGGACCCGCGTGTCGCCACTGTGTGATCGCAGACCGAGCGCCACCACAAGGCAGGTCTCGAGATACGGAATAGCACTCGCCCCAGTTGTACGACGACTTTGCTAGCGACTACACTGACGAAGTCTTTCTCTCATTGGCCGAGAGACAGTTAGAATAGCCTTCAGCTAAGTCCATGGCTACGATCTAGCAAGGCGCCATTAGCCTTACATAGCAAGTGATAGTTTGATAGTTATCGTATCAAATGTCTCATCCGGAATGCTGTATTCACAACAAGGATAAATAAAAGTTAAGTATTCGAGGAGCTGCATACTTTTCTTATTAGAATTCAATACTTATCCTGTTCCAGAATTCACGCCCGTCTGCCTTAGATTTCGGCCTCCTCTATCTACAAGGTGTTGGCACATTTACCAACACATCATAATCATTGAATACCCGTTATGTGATGAACATCTTCTCGAAGTCTGTAAACATCTGGCTGATGCTTCATGGTGTAACACGTTCCATTTCCGCCAGTGTGTTTTACCATGAGCACGAAAACAATGATGCCGAGTGCTCTCAATACTATCATCTTCCCTTTTCGAATTCATACCATAGTAGAGGCACTACGAGGTGTACGAGGTAAGTAACGAGACTGACAACGCAGCGAGCGATCTGGCATCGCTGCATGGCTCTACTTACATAGACTGGTGTGTCCATCCCCTCTAGATGCTCAGTACGAGTTTCAACTTCGTACAGCCATCACGTGATTTTTGAGAGCGCCACCAGTGAAATTGTGTATTTGCTACGTGTTAAGAAAATATAACAGTGGAATTTAGAGCAACGTTATGCCACCAATTTTTGTGTGAAACATGGCGAGTCCACGAGTGTGACCAAGTTCAAACAGACCTGTCAGGAACATTTCTCATCAAGGGCACAGGCTTTTCGCTGGCACAAATAATTTTTGGAAGGTCGAGAACACTTTGGAGATGAACTTCACTGAGGGAGATCTTCAGCTTGAAAAACCGTCGAAATCGTCGAACGCGTGCGTGCTTTTGTGAGATCAGGCCCACGTTTAAAAATAAGGAAATGGGCGACCTATGTGGATGCTGCATCATGACAACGCTCGATGTTACACGGCCACTTCCATCACTGAATTTTTGACCTCTAAAGGCATTCCTCTTGTTTCACAGCCCCTCTATTCACCTTAGCTGAGTCCTTGTGACTGTTTTCTTTTCCCTAAATTGAAAAATGTCTTAAAAAGATGTCATTTTGGGACTCTACAGAACGTTCAAAAGTATGTGACCGACATGTTAAAGGCCCTACCAGATGACACCTTTCAGCGCTGCTGCCAAGACAGGGACTGACGAGTCCACCGGTGCATAACTGCCGAAGGGAACTACTTTGAAGAAGACAATATTGTTGTCCGAAAAAAATAAAAACTTTCGTCGATAAAAAATCAATCTCGTTACTTCCTTAACACACCACGCATTTGGCCTAACATGCCAATAAAGAAATTTTTTGTTGCTCAAGAATTTCTTTTAATTTGGCTATTTGATGGTCTCGACCGTAACCGGCCAATAGGAAAAAATTGTTTTCTTCACTTTAACTTCGTTTCACTTAACTAGTAATATCGTAGACGAATTATGGAAAACATAATGGACCGCCGTTAAACAGCTTCATAGTGCTGTTTTCACATAAAGTATTAAATATGGGAACAATCAATTTACAGAACGGAAAGGTGTGAAAATGAATTTGTTTTGCCACTGTACAGTAGGTGTGGAAGCAAGCGAAATTTACCAAATTGTAGTTCAGTTTGGAGAATCGGCGTCGATTGCAATTACTGCATTGCGGGAACGCGAACACTTGGCGGGAAAGCGTGTGAGTAAATTCCATACGTGAACGGAATTCTGTAGCGACGCCAAGTGGGAATGGCTGCCGAGTTATTGCCGAGGTGTTTGCAGTGGCGGTGTTTGCTTCATTTCCAATCTTGCCGCCGTTGGCATTAATTACGATCGGACAATATTGGGATTTGGCAAAACTACGCGTTGCTATGAACTCGAAGTATGCGGTTAACAACATTACAGCCTGTTAGTGCTATCTCGAGTCACGTACTCGGAGCACTCAATGTTTCTGTGCTATATTCAGACACAATAGTAGACATTACGCAGCTGTGTCACCGTGATAAAAGCTTTCGGTTTTTAGCAAGTTTTTATCGCCAAGTTTCTGTATTATTTGCGATCCGAGACTGCCAAATAAAAAACTTGTTACTGACACAGATACATAGTACAATAGTTTACTAAGTTCAAGATGTTACTGCTGTTGATAGGAGAGGAAAAATTAGTTTGAAGTTGTCTCACTCTTACTGCATTGACAGTTTTTTGGCTGCACAGTCAAACCATTTCCTTCTACTCCTATATCTTTATTTCTTCAGGGCAGGAATGTTTAAATATGGTCAAATATTTAACTAGCTCTTTCACCATGCAGTAATTACCTATAAGTTTCCTTTCTTATTTGCTTGTTCAGTATTTGATGAAGCAGGTAAAGCAAGTGATCAGTTTTATTGATATCATACATGTGAACTGTGGTCTGCCTGAGAAATACAACAAAACGACTGTTTCACTTAGAAAGAAATATTTCTAAAGTTTGCCGAACGGGGGGGGGGGGGGGGGCGGCGTAATCGCTAACGCTTAATCCGTTAGCAGCGGAGTTATAGTCCCCAGCCTTCCAAATTATTTATGCCTCTTGTAGTTTTCGTAAAGAGGAAGTTTCCCTATACTTTTCCGACTAATCTGATATTCCGTGTTTAATGATCTCGACGTAGGCGGTACGTTAAAGCAGACCTGTATTCCCATCTGCTCGTGCGAGCTGGTTTGCGGTCACGAATCTGCTGTGAGGAATCGGCAAGCTCACGGCGAGGAATCGAAGGGGACGAGAAGGGGAGGTGAGGACGAGTAGGAACAAAGCTCGACACGAGAGACTTTTGTCCACGAGTATATTCTGCAGAGGCTAATACACTAAGTGATCAAAAGTATCCGGACGCCTGGCTGAAAATGACTTACAAATTCATGTCGCCCTCCATCGGTAATGCTGGAATTCAGCATGGTGTTGACCCACCCTTAGCCTTGATGACAGCTTCCACTCTCGCGCGCATACGTTCGATGACGTGCTGGAAGGTTTCTTGGGGAATGGCAGCCAATTCTTCACGGAGTGCTGCATTGAAGAGAGGTATCGATGTCGGTCGGTGAGGCCTGGCACGAAGTCTGCGTTCCAAAACATCCCACATGTGTTCTATAAGATCCAGGTCAGGACCCTGTATAGGCCAGTCCATCACATGTTATTGTGAACCACTCCGCCACAGGCTGTAAATTATGAACAGGTGCTCGATTGTGTTGAACGATGCAATCGTCGTCGCCGATTTGCTCTTCAGCAGTGTGAAGCAGGAAGGTGCTTCAAACATGAATGTACGTCTGTGCTGTGATAGTGCCACGCAAAACAACAAGGGTCCAAGCCCCCTCAATGAAAAACATGACCACACCATAACGCCACCGCCTCCGAATTTTGCTATTGGCACCAGACACGCCGGCAGATGACATTCACCGGGCATTCGCCATAACCACACCCTTCCACCGGATCGCCACATTGTGTACCGTGATTCGTTACCCCACACAACGTTTTTCCACTCTTGAATCGCCCAATGTTTACGCTCTGTACAACAAGCGAGGCATCGTTTGGCATTTACCGGCGTGATGTGTGGCTTATGAGCAGCCGCTCGACCATGAAATCCAAGTTTTCTCATCTCCCGCCTAACGGCCACAGTACTTGCAGTAGATCCTGATGTAGTTTGGAATTCCTGTGTGATTGTCTGGGTAGATGTCTGCATATTACACACTTCGACCCTCTTCAGCGGTCGTCGGTCTCTGTCAGTCAACAGACGAGGTCGGGCTGTACGCTTTTGTGCTGTACGTGCCCTGCACGCTTCCACTTCACTATCACATCGGAAACAATGGACCTAGGGATGTTTAGGAGTGTGGAAACTTCCGAAAGATAGCGTAGCTGCAGGATCGTTTCAAAATGGCGTTTGTGGGTGATGTACGGTACAAGCAAAGTGCAGTCATTGAACTACACTGCAGAGAAAGAAACTGTGGGGAATATTGACCAACGCTTGTGCAAAGTCTATGGAGCATCTGCTGTCGACAGAAGTACAGTTAGTCACTGGGCACGGAGGGTGAGGTCATGAGAAGGCGGTTCGGCGGAGCTCCGCGATTTATAGCGGTCGGGAGGCCATCCACAGCTGTCAGACCTGACATGCTGCAGCGAGTGGATGTCATTTGCGAGGACAGACGCATTACGACTCGGCAGTTACCGCTGCATCTGTCAATCACAAGCCGGCCGTTGTGGCCGAGCGGTTCTGGGCGCTTCAGTCTGGAACCGCAGGAGTTGTCTTGTGACAGCCAGAGCGAGAGCACCAGCAGCAGCGAGTACTGTTTGTATAAAGCGTTTATTTTGCATTTTGTTTACGACCTTCCACTAAGGAAGGGATTCTATTTGTGTTTATCTGCTCTGCATAGTAACTAACAGTTCTTGATAAAACTTTACGTAGTTTTCGTGTTAGATTTCTTAGTGTTTTCTTGATCGTTTAGAACAGAAAGCGCCCTAAAACCGTCTTTTGTTTGTTTCGCGGCCGTTAGCCACTAGTCACTTGAATCAGCAGTTGTCTTGTGACAGCCAGAGCGAGAGCACCAGCAGCAGCGAGTACTGTTTGTATAAAGCGTTTATTTTGCATTTTGTTTACGACCTTCCACTAAGGAAGGGATTCTATTTGTGTTTATCTGCTCTGCATAGTAACTAACAGTTCTTGATAAAACTTTACGTAGTTTTCGTGTTAGATTTCTTAGTGTTTTCTTGATCGTTTAGAACAGAAAGCGCCCTAAAACCGTCTTTTGTTTGTTTCGCGGCCGTTAGCCACTAGTCACTTGAATCAGCAGTTGTCTTGTGACAGCCAGAGCGAGAGCACCAGCAGCAGCGAGTACTGTTTGTATAAAGCGTTTATTTTGCATTTTGTTTACGACCTTCCACTAAGGAAGGGATTCTATTTGTGTTTATCTGCTCTGCATAGTAACTAACAGTTCTTGATAAAACTTTACGTAGTTTTCGTGTTAGATTTCTTAGTGTTTTCTTGATCGTTTAGAACAGAAAGCGCCCTAAAACCGTCTTTTGTTTGTTTCGCGGCCGTTAGCCACTAGTCACTTGAATCAGCAGTTGTCTTGTGACAGCCAGAGCGAGAGCACCAGCAGCAGCGAGTACTGTTTGTATAAAGCGTTTATTTTGCATTTTGTTTACGACCTTCCACTAAGGAAGGGATTCTATTTGTGTTTATCTGCTCTGCATAGTAACTAACAGTTCTTGATAAAACTTTACGTAGTTTTCGTGTTAGATTTCTTAGTGTTTTCTTGATCGTTTAGAACAGAAAGCGCCCTAAAACCGTCTTTTGTTTGTTTCGCGGCCGTTAGCCACTAGTCACTTGAATCAGCAGTTGTCTTGTGACAGCCAGAGCGAGAGCACCAGCAGCAGCGAGTACTGTTTGTATAAAGCGTTTATTTTGCATTTTGTTTACGACCTTCCACTAAGGAAGGGATTCTATTTGTGTTTATCTGCTCTGCATAGTAACTAACAGTTCTTGATAAAACTTTACGTAGTTTTCGTGTTAGATTTCTTAGTGTTTTCTTGATCGTTTAGAACAGAAAGCGCCCTAAAACCGTCTTTTGTTTGTTTCGCGGCCGTTAGCCACTAGTCACTTGAATCAGCAGTTGTCTTGTGACAGCCAGAGCGAGAGCACCAGCAGCAGCGAGTACTGTTTGTATATAGCGTTTATTTTGCATTTTGTTTACGACCTTCCACTAAGGAAGGGATTCTATTTGTGTTTATCTGCTCTGCATAGTAACTAACAGTTCTTGATAAAACTTTACGTAGTTTTCGTGTTAGATTTCTTAGTGTTTTCTTGATCGTTTAGAACAGAAAGCGCCCTAAAACCGTCTTTTGTTTGTTTCGCGGCCGTTAGCCACTAGTCACTTGAATCAGCAGTTGTCTTGTGACAGCCAGAGCGAGAGCACCAGCAGCAGCGAGTACTGTTTGTATAAAGCGTTTTTGTACTTATTTGCTGCGCTTAGCTTTTAAATAGTTTTTCTGGGAAAACCTAGCGTAGTTTTCGCGTCTCGTATTTCAGTGAGTGTTTCTTGATTATCAGAGTAGCTCATCAGAAGATTATCTTGGGAATTTGTCACCGTATAGAGTAGGGTAAACATAGTCATGTGTAGGGACTGTGGTTGTTGTGAGCGGACGCAAGGAGAATTGGCCACTCTTCGGGGGCAGGTGGAGGCTTTGTCTGTTAGGCTCATCGAGCTCGAGGCGCAGGCGTCGGCTCGTAGTGGCGTTGGGGCAACTGTGGTGAGACCTATGCCTACTTCGGTGGCCTTGGAATCACATGGAACCCCTGATGTCGCTGCGTCTTCCGGCAGTGAGCATCTTACCGGTCAGCCACCACTCCAGGGTGAATGGCGGACAGTGGTGGGCTCGCGCGTGCCTGGCCGAAAGGCGAAGGTGGGATCTGGCCGCGTGGCAGCTGCCTTACCCCTTTCCAACAGGTACGGGGTGCTTCCTAGTGGTGATGACATCGTTTCCGAGCCACCACAGGGTGCCTCGCCTGTTGGGCCAGTGGCCGATTCTCCGGCAAGGTCCCGACAGTCACAGAGGGCGGGCCTATTAGTTATAGGGAGCTCCAACGTTAGGCGGGTTATGGAGCCCCTCAGGAAAATAGCGGGTAGGTCGGGGAAGAATGCCAGTGTGCACTCGGTGTGCTTGCCGGGGGGTCTCGTCCGTAATGTGGAGGAGGCCCTTCCGGCAGCTATTGAACGCACTGGGTGTGACCGGCTGCAAATAGTAGCACATGTCGGAACGAATGACGCCTGCCGCTTGGGTTCTGAGGCCATCCTTGGTTCCTTCCGGCGGCTGGCTGATTTGGTGAAGACAACCAGCATCGCACGCGGAGTGCAAGCTGAGCTTAATATCTGCAGCATAGTACCCAGAGTCGATCGCGGTCCTCTGGTTTGGAGCCGTGTGGAGGGTCTAAACCAGAGGCTCAGACGACTCTGCGACTATAATGGTTGCAAATTCATCGACCTCCGTTATTGGGTGGAGAACTGTAGGGCCCCCCTAGACAGGTCAGGCGTGCACTACACACCGGAAGCAGCTACTAGGGTAGCAGAGTACGTGTGGCGTGCACACGGGGGTTTTTTAGGTTAGAGGGACCCCCCCTTGGGCGAAACGATAAAATACCTGACGGCTTACCAGAGAGGACATTATCATCGTTGATAAAGAACGTCCGTCCTCAGAGACCAAAAACAGGAAAAGTTAACGTAATATTGGTAAACTGCAGGAGTATCCAGGGCAAGGTTCCTGAATTAGTATCTCTTATTGAAGGAAATAGTGCGCATATAGTATTAGGAACGGAAAGTTGGTTAAAACCGGAAGTGAACAGTAACGAAATCCTAGACACAGAATGGAATATATACCGCAAGGATAGGATAAACGCCAATGGTGGAGGAGTATTTATAGCAGTAAAGAATTCAATAATATCCAGTGAAGTTATTAGCGAATGCGAATGTGAAATAATCTGGGTTAAGTTAAGTATCAAAGGTGGGTCAGATATGATAGTCGGATGCTTCTATAGACCACCTGCATCAGCAACCGTAGTAGTTGAGCGCCTCAGAGAGAACCTGCAGAACGTCGTGAAGAAGTTTCGTGATCATACGATTGTAATAGGGGGAGACTTCAATCTACCAGGTATAGAATGGGATAGTCACACAATCAGAACTGGAGCCAGGGACAGAGACTCATGTGACATTATCCTGACTGCCTTGTCCGAGAATTACTTCGAGCAGATAGTTAGAGAACCAACTCGTGAAGCTAACGTTTTAGACCTCATAGCAACAAATAGACCGGAACTTTTCGACTCCGTGAATGTAGAAGAGGGTATCAGTGATCATAAGTCAGTGGTTGCATCAATGACTACAAGTGTAATAAGAAATGCCAAGAAAGGAAGGAAAATATATTTGCTTAACAAGAGTGATAGGGCACAAATCGCAGAATATCTGAGTGACCACCATCAAACGTTCATTTCTGAGGAAGAGGATGTGGAACAAAAATGGAAAAAATTCAGAAACATCGTCCAGTACGCCTTAGATAAGTTCGTACCGACTAAGGTCCAAAGCGAGGGGAAAGATCCACCGTGGTATAACAATCATGTACGAAAGGTACTACGGAAACAAAGAAAGCTTCATCATAGGTATAAGAGTAGTCGAATCATAGCTGATAAGGAAAAGCTGAACGAAGCGAAAAAGAGCGTAAAGAGAGCAATGAGAGAAGCATTCAACGAATTCGAACATAAAACATTGGCAAACAATCTAAACAAGAACCCTAAAAAGTTTTGGTCATATGTAAAATCGGTAAGCGGATCTAAATCCCCTATTCAGTCACTCGTTGACCACGATGGCACCGAAACAGAGGACGACCGAAGAAAGGCAGAAATACTGAATTCAGTGTTCCGAAACTGTTTCACTGCGGAAAATCGTAACACGGTCCCTGACTTCAGCCGTCGCACGGACGCCAAAATGGAAAATATTGAAATAAACGATATCGGAATTGAAAAACAACTGCTATCACTTAGTAGCGGAAAAGCATCCGGACCAGACGAGATACCCTTAAGATTCTACAGTGATTATGCTAAAGAACTTGCCCCCTTTCTATCAGCAATTTATCGTAGATCGCTGGAAGAACGTAAAGTACCTAGCGACTGGAAGAAAGCGCAGGTCGTTCCCATTTTCAAGAAGGGTCATAAATCAGATGCGAATAATTATAGGCCTATTTCGCTTACGTCAATCTGTTGTAGAATAATGGAACATGTTTTGTGTTCTCGTATTATGACGTTCTTAGATAATACAAATCTCCTTCATCATAACCAACATGGATTCCGCAAACAGAGATCATGTGAAACTCAGCTCGCCCTATTTGCCCAAGAAATTCACAGTGCCGTAGACACTGGCGAGCAGATTGATGCCGTATTCCTGGACTTCAGGAAGGCATTTGATACGGTTCCGCACTTACGTTTAGTGAAAAAAATACGAGCTTACGGAATATCGGACCAGGTTTGTGATTGGATTCAGGATTTCCTAGAAGAAAGAACACAACATGTCATTCTTAACGGTTCAAAATCTGCAGATGTAGAGGTAATTTCGGGAGTACCGCAGGGAAGCGTGATAGGACCTTTATTGTTTACAATATACATAAATGACTTAGTTGACAACATCGGTAGCTCCGTGAGGCTATTTGCAGATGACACGGTTGTCTACAAGAAAGTAGCAACATCAGAAGACTCGTACGTACTCCAGGAGGACCTGCAGAGGATTAATGCATGGTGCGACAGCTGGCAGCTTTCCCTAAACGTAGACAAATGTAATATAATGCGCATACATAGGGGCAGAAATCCATTCCAGTACGATTATGCCATAGGTGGTAAATCATTGGAAGCGGTAACGACCGTAAAATACTTGGGAGTTACTATCCGGAGCGATCTGAAGTGGAATGATCACATAAAACAAATAGTGGGAAAAGCAGGCGCCAGGTTGAGATTCATAGGAAGAATTCTAAGAAAATGTGACTCATCGACGAAAGAAGTAGCTTACAAAACGCTTGTTCGTCCGATTCTTGAGTATTGCTCATCAGTATGGGACCCTTACCAGGTTGGATTAATAGAAGAGATAGACATGATCCAGCGAAAAGCAGCGCGATTCGTCATGGGGACATTTAGTCAGCGCGAGAGCGTTACGGAGATGCTGAACAAGCTCCAGTGGCGGACACTTCAAGAAAGGCGTTACGCAATACGGAGAGGTTTATTATCGAAATTACGAGAGAGCACATTCCGGGAAGAGATGGGCAACATATTACTACCGCCCACATATATCTCGCGTAATGATCACAACGAAAAGATCCGAGAAATTAGAGCAAATACGGAGACTTACAAGCAGTCGTTCTTCCCACGCACAATTCGTGAATGGAACAGGGAAGGGGGGATCAGATAGTGGTACAATAAGTACCCTCCGCCACACACCGTAAGGTGGCTCGCGGAGTATAGATGTAGATGTAGATGTAGATGTAGAACACTACGGTCGCAGGTTCGTATCATGCCTCGGGCGTGGATGTGTGTGATGCCCTTAGGTTAGTTACGTTTAAGTAGTTCTAAGTTCTAGGGGACTGATGACCTCAGATGTTAAGTCCCATAGTGCTCAGAGCCATTTTTTTTGTCAATCACACAAGCTCCCAAACAGGGCTTGAAATGTTGTGTGATGTTGTTGGTGTCTATGGGGGTACTTGTTTTCGTATAGTTGTGCTGCCTCTTGAGTGTTTCCATCTGCTTGACAGTATACAAACATCATCTCGACATGAATACCGGACCATTCTGCTGCTTACAGTAGCTGCGTCAATGACACAGCCTGCAACACGCTGGGAAAATACGGCACGTGGTCGGAGTAACTTTCATTCGTCAGCACCATCTACTGTGGAAACGATGCATTTCCGGACACAGTTCAGAGGACCTTTTCCCCTCCAATCCCAGTCAGGATGCGTCCCAGCAGTTTGTCGATTTTATTAATGTTCACCCAGCATATTGCTTCCTACTACGTACTACGTACGTAAGTGAAACAGGCAAAAAGGAATACAAACGTCTCAAAAATGAGATCGACAGGAAGTGCAAAATGGCTAAGCAAGGATGGCTAGAGGACAAATGTAAGGATGTAGAGGCCTATCTCACTAGGGGTAAGATAGATACCGCCTACAGGAAAATTAGAGAGACCTTTGGAGATAAGAGAACGACTTGTATGAATATCAAGAGCTCAGATGGAAACCCAGTTCTAAGCAAAGAAGGGAAAGCAGAAAGGTGGAAGGAGTATATAGAGGGTCTATACAAGGGCGATGTACTTGAGGACAATATTATGGAAATGGAAGAGGATGTAGGTGAAGATGAAATGGGAGATATGATACTGCGTGAAGAGTTTGACAGAGCACTGAAAGACTTGAGGCGAAACAAAGCCCCCGGAGTAGACAATATTCCATTGGAACTACTGACGGCCGTGGGAGAGCCAGTCCTGACAAAACTCTACCATCTGGTGAGGAAGATGTATGAGACAGGCGAAATACCCTCAGACTTCAAGAAGAATATAATAATTTCAATCCCAAAGAAAGCAGGTGTTGACAGATGTGAAAATTACCGAACTATCAACTTAATAAGTCACAGCTGCAAAATACTAACACGAATTCTTTACAGACGAATGGAAAAACTAGTAGAAGCCAACCTCGGGGAAGATCAGTTTGGATTCCGGAGAAACACTGGAACACGTGAGGCAATACTGACCTTACGACTTATCTTAGAAGAAAGATTAAGGAAAGGCAAACCTACGTTTCTAGCATTTGTAGACTTAGAGAAAGCTTTTGACAACGTTAACTGGAATACTCTCTTTCAAATTATGGAGGTGGCAGGGGTAAAATACAGGGAGCGAAAGGCTATTTACTATTTGTACAGAAACCAAATGGCAGTTATAAGAGTCGAGGGACATGAAAGGGAAGCAGTGATTGGGAAGGGAGGAAGACAGGGTTGTAGCCTCTCCCCGATGTTGTTCAATCTGTATATTGAGCAAGCAGTAAAGGAAACAAAAGAAAAATTCGGAGTAGGTATTAAAATTCATGGAGAAGAAATAAAAACTTTGAGGTTCGCCGATGACATTGTAATTCTGTCAGAGACAGCAAAGGACTTGGAAGAGCAGTTGAATGGAATGGACATTGTCTTCAAAGGAGGATATAAGATGAACATCAACAAAAGCAAAACAAGGATAATGGAATGTAGTCTAATTAAGTCGGGTGATGCTGAGGGAATTAGATTAGGAAATGAGGCACTTAAGGCAGTAAAGGAGTTTTGCTATTTGGGGAGCAAAATAACTGATGATGGTCGAAGTAGAGAGGATATAAAATGTAGGCTGGCAATGGCAAGGAAAGCGTTTCTGAAGAAGAGAAATTTGTTAACATCCAGTATTGATTTAAGTGTCAGGAAGTCATTTTTGAAAGTATTTGTATGGAGTGTAGCCATGTATGGAAGTGAAACATGGACGATAAATAGTTTGGACAAGAAGAGAATAGAAGCTTTCGAAATGTGGTGCTACAGAGGAATGCTGAAGATTAGATGGGTAGATCACATAACTAATGAGGAAGTATTGAATAGGACTGGGGAGAAGAGAAGTTTGTGGCGCAACTTGACCAGAAGAAGGGATCGGTTGGTAGGACATGTTCTGAGGCATCAAGGGATCACCAATTTAGTATTGGAGGGCAGCGTGGAGGGTAAAAATCGTAGAGGGAGACCAAGAGATGAATACACTAAGCAGATTCAGAAGGATGTAGGTTGCAGTAGGTACTTGGAGATGAAAAAGCTTGCACAGGATTGAGTAGCATGGAGAGCTGCATCAAACCAGTTTCAGGACTGAAGACCACAACAACAACAACAACGTACGTACACGACCTGACAAAAACCGTGAAGCATTCAGAAGGGGAGGTCGAAACCAAATGACTCTACAGGGGTTGAGGGGGTATGCGAAGTTACTTCAGTGGTTAAAAGCTTGAGTAAAATGGACAAAGGACTTGGCAGTAAGAGCCCACTAATCATTGTGACGGCGCACGTCCTCTGGTCTGTGCACATGCACTGATTCTGTTGGGTTGTGCCAACACCTGAGGTAAGCTGGCCAAGAACTGTTGTAACTGATCCTTGATATCTGGATAGTGGCATTAGGACAGAGGTGACATCGCAACTCGTATCACAGATGCTGTATCAGAGACAAAAAAATGGTTCAAATCGCTCTGAGCACTATGGAATTTAACATCTGAGATCATCAGTACCCTAGAACTTGGAACTACTTAAACCTAAGGACATCACACACATCCAAGACCGAGGCAGGATTCAAACCTTCGACCGTAGCGGTTGCGCGGTTCCAGACTGTAGCGTCTAGAACCGCTTGGACATACCGGACGGCCAATCAGAGACAGATCTGGGGATCTTTCTGGCCACGGGAATACTTCAACATCATGCAGACAGTGCATGAAGTAGCATCTTTCGACAAATACTACCCTGAAACTTCCTGGCAGATTAAAACTGTGTGCCGGACCGAGACTCGAACTCGGGACCTTTGCCTTTCGCGGGCAAGTGCTCTACCAACTGAGCTATCCAAGCACACGCCCCGTCCTCACAGCTTCACTTCTGCCAGTATCTCGTCTCCTACTTTCCAACTTTACAGAAGCTCTCCTGCGAACCCTGCAGAACTAGCACTCCTGAAAGAAAGGATACTGCGGAGACATGGCTTAGCCACAGCCTGGGGGATGTTTCCAGAATGAGATTTTCACTCTGCTGCGGAGTGTGCGCTGATATGAAACTTCCTTGCAGATTAAAACTGGTAGGTAGGAGACGAGATACTGGCAGAAGTGAAGCTGTGAGGACATGAGTCGTGCTTGGGTAGCTCAGTTTGTAGAGCACTTACCCGCGAAAGGCAAAGGTCCCGAGTTCGAGTCTCGGTCCGTCACACAGTTTTAATCTGTCAGGAAGTTTCATATCAGCGCACACTCCACTGCAGAGTGAAAATCTCATTCTTGTAAATACTACCCTGTTGAAAATGACACCGATACTGGCGCATGAGAGGTAACATATAGTGATGCATGATGTCTGGGACATACCGTTGTGCCGTCAGAGTTTCCTAAGTCAGTATACCAGTCTAAAGTGATATCCTACGGTCCCCTGCAGCACGGCTCCAGAGGAAACACAGCTGTGCTTATCCAAAACAGTGGAATAACGGGACCTCTCTCGAGATCACTGGCATACTACTGACTATTGTTATTAGGGTAGAGCAGAAATGCAAGTCACTGCTGAACACAACGGAACGCCATCGATCATCGTTTCTCCCGGTCACGGTATCACGATAAACGCAGTCGATTTTGTTGTGGTGTTAACGACAGTCTATGTAGCGACGGTTAACTGTCTATTCCAGCTACTCCTAGTTTCCGACCAATGGTGTGTGATGGCTTAGAATCTAATGGGGAGTCCATTACCTGTTCTCGGATGTCGGCTACAGGTTGGAAGGGATTATGATGGGCGCGCTGTACAACATGCGATCCTTTTCTCGTGGTGATGAAACAGAGTCTACTGGAACCTTAACGAGTATGCCTGCCCTCACATCCCCGTGCAGATCAAAATCGGACAAATATAGATATAGCACTATTCGGCCAGCCGGCCAAAAGGAGGCCGCGATAAGGCCCCTCTTTTCATTGTTTCAGGTGCTGATAACATGGTCTCGCACGAATATCCCGCATAATCGTGTCCTACACAATGTCACTCAACATCTGACATCATTCACATCTCTTACATACCCCACCAGGACCGACAACTAGACTAAACAAGAAAAACATAACATTGTCTGGTATGTAAGTTTAACAGTTGACATGCCCACCGACAGTGTGCACATGTACGAAGTTACGAGGGGTTTTCAATAATTAAGCCAATATTTTTTCTGAAAGCAGGTTGGTTTCATTCCGGATTCTAATATTCCAATTACGAGGCGTGTTTTTTAAGTAATGTCCGTTATGTTGTAGACACTAGTAGTTCGCGCGCATACCGCAACGAGCGCACGCGTCGTGTACTGCCATGCCTCGGGAAAACTGTGCTCAGTTTCAGCTGTGTAGGTAACCGGTACGGTTCTGTTCTGTGCTTTCAAAATGTTTAAGTCTATCAACTCGCCCGCCGCGTTTGAGGTTCACTAGTGATACGGTTTTTGCCACAAGGAACCTGTCTGCTGCAGAAATTCATCGGCAGATTTACGAAGTGTTCGGTGACACTGTTCTGGGTGAAAGCAATGTGCATGAGTGGGTACGAGAATTCAAAGATGGCAGTGACAACGTCCATGATGAGGTCCGCTCTGGTCACCCTTCTTTGATTACAGACGATTTGGTGGCTTCTGTTGGAGCGCGGATTCGTGAGAACAGGCGCTTCACAATAACAGGTCTTTCAAACGAATTTCCTGACGTGTCGAGATCAGTGCTTTACAACATTGTTTCTGAACACCTAAAGTTTAGGAAACTGTGCTCCCGTTGGGTCCCGAAATTCCCACAAAAACCATAGATTTGAAGTTCCTGACTCGTTATCACGAAGAAGGTGACGGCTTCTTGAGTCATGGACTGTGCGGCTGGTCCCGGCGGAGGTTCGAGTCCTCCCTCGGGCATGGGTGTGTGTGTTTGTCCTTAGGATAATTTAGGTTAAGTAGTGTGTAAGCTTAAGGACTGATGACCTTAGCAGTTAAGTCCCATATGATTTCACACATATTTGAACGTTTGAACTTTTTGAGTCAGATCGTAACTAGAGACGAAACATGGGTATCGCATATCACTCCCGAATCGAAGCAACAGAGCATGGAATCGATATACACACACTCGCCTGTAAAGGTGAAGGCCAAACAGACTCTGTCCCAGCTCAAAGTAATGGCGTCGGTGTTTTGGGATAGGCATGGTGTTTTGTTGGTCGACTTCATGCAACGAGGAACCACTATCAATGCAGAAGCATACTGCCAAACCCTGAGACAGCTACGCAGAGCGATTCAAAAAAGAGAATTGTCCTTCTCCATGACAATGCAAGCCCTCACACTGCAGGTCAGACCCGCGATTTATTGGACAGGTTTGTCTGGGAAGTTTTAGACCACCCACCCTACAGTCCTGATCTTGCGCCGAGCGATTACCATCTGTTCCTTTACCTCAAATAACACCTCAGTGACAACCGTTACAATGACGATGACGACGTGAAAACGGCAGTGAACTCTTGGTTATTGGAGCAGACGAAAGATCTTTATGAAGAGGGCATTTTAAAATTAGTTGAGAGGTATATAAGTCCTTCAACACACTTGGCAACTATGTCGAAAAACAGCATGAAGTATGTACTTTCTGAAAATAAATTTACTTGTTTGAAATATCCTTTCCTTGTGTACTTATGTTCAACGAACCTTATTTAAAAAACAGAGCTGGTATTTCCCACTCCTTTGGCTACAAAACCCTATTTTGAATATTATTACCGTTCAATGCTGCAGCCTTACGCCACCTTATTGTGTCAATAACTTCCTCATCATCCACGTACAGTATCCTGCGGACTGCATCTTTCATTGGGCCAAACAGATGGAAGTAAGAAGGTGCAAATGCGGACTGTAGGGTGGATGAGGAAGAAGAGTCCAATGAAGTTTTAATAGGTCCTCTCGGCTAAGTAGGCTCGTGTGAGGCCTTGCGTTGTCATGAAGAAGAAGTTCATTTCCATTTTCATGGCGACAAACATGCTGAAGTCGAATCTTCAATTTATTGATGGTAGTACAACACACTTCAGAGTTGGTCATTGCACTGTGATGGAGGACATCAAACAGAAGGACCCCTCCAGAGTTCCAGAAGACCGTCGCCATGACTTTACCGGCTAAGGGTGCGGCTTTGAACCTTTTTTTCGGAGGAGAGTTTGTGTGGCACCACTCCATGGATTGTCGTTTTGTTTCCAGTTCGAAGTGATAAAGTGTTTGATCGCTTGAGACGATGTTCCACAAAAATTTGTCACTGACATCCTTGTAACGTGCAGGTAATTCAGCACAGGAGGCACTTCATTTTTCTTTATGGTCTTCTGTTAGGCGGTGAGGAACTCAGCGGGCTCACAGCTTTGAGTACCCAAGCTGGTGTACGAGTGTGTCAGCTTTACCAACACAGACGTCCAGTTGTGCAGTGAAGTTTTGATTGTGATCCGAAGGAGAGTGTCCGCACGTTCCAACACTCCAGGAATCACAGATATGTGCGGCCAGCCGTCACGCTGGGGTTCTCCCCAATCTTGTTGCAATGCTGACAGACGCCTCGAACAACAAGTCATCGTGCTTTTGTTCACAGCCAGGTGTCTGTAGACATTCTGCAAGCTCATATAAATGTCAGCGATGCTCTGGTTTTCCGCCAGGAGAAACTCAATGACAGTTCTCTGGTTTGAACGCATCTCCGTTGTAGACTCCACTTTGAAGGTTACGTACAGCGCCGCCAAGTATCGGAACACCATAAAACTGTTAAGGCTGATGCGGGAATGTTCCACGATATCCCACGACAAAAGAATTTCTTCAAACAAAATTGTCCGAGAAAAAGTGTTGTATTACTTATTCAACGTCCCTTGTTCATTAACATCTGATCATGTCTCCTGGGTGCTTAACTTTTTTGTCAGGCACTGTATCTCACGATAAGAGCATGGAGCCAATATTAGTGATTCGAGATCTTACTTTAGGGTTACCAGTAATTAGTGTTCTCGTGCGAAATTCGTGACTGGGATAGAAAAGCAGTGGTACACAAAGTGCTCTGGGGCACGTACTATAGTGTGGCTTGTGGAATATACATTGTTTCTCATAAACTGAGGATAATTGCAGAATGTGGTGGCACACAACGTGGCACTATACAAAACTGGCGCTAATAGCATAGGCATATAGGGAACACACACGACACAGATCTGTAAGTCCACGGTATTGGTGATAAGTTGAGAAAACCGTCCCCAAACACATATGCTGCAAAACGCCACTGTTTCCCGCGCATGTACCCCGACACCAATATGGGATATGATCACCATGCATACGTACACAGGCCGCACAACGGGTTGGCATACTCTGGATCAGGTGGTCGAGCAGCTGCTGGGGTATAGCGTCCCATTCTTGCACCAGTGCCTGTCGGAGCTCCTGAAGCGTCCTAGGGGTTTGAAGACGTGCAGCGATACGTCGACCGAGAGCATCCCAGACGTGCTCGATGGGGTTCAGGTCTGGAGAACAGGCAGGCCACTTCATTCACCTGATATCTTATGTTTCAAGGTACTCGTCCACGATGGCAGCTGGGTGGAGCCGTGCGTTATCATCCATCAGGATGAAAGTGGGACCCACTGCACCCAAGAAAACGCGGACATACTGGTGCAAAATAACGTCCCGATACACCTGACCTGTTACAGTTCCTTTGTCAGACATGTAGGGGTGTACGTGGACCAATCATAATTCCACCCCACACCATCAAACCACGACCTCCATATAGGTCCCTTTCAAGGACATTAAGCGGTTGGTCTCTGGTTCCTGGTTCACGCCAGATGAAAACCCGGCGAGACTCACTATTGAGAATATACCTAAACTCGTCTGTGAATATGACCTGGGGCCATTGTTCCAATGACCACGTACTTTATTCTAACACAGGTTTTACGGGCTCTCCTATGACCGGGGGTCAGTGGAATGCACTTTGCACGTCTCCAGGCGAATAAACCATGTCTGTTCAGTCGTCTGTAGACTGTGTGTCTGGAGACAAGTGTTCCGGTGGCTGCGGTAACATCCCGAGCAAGACTACCGGAAGTATTCCTCGGTCATCTGCAGGCACTGATGGTGAGATATCGGTCTTCTTGTGGTGTTGTGCACTGTAGACGTCCCGTACCGTAGCTCCTACACACGTTTCCTGTCTGCTGGAAACGTTGCCATAATCTTGAGATCACACTTCGTGGCACACGGAGGGCCCATGCTACGACCTGCTGTGTTTGACCAGCCTCCAGTCGCCCTAGTATTCTACCCCTCATAACGTCATAAATATGTGTTCTTTGAGCTACTTTCAACACACAGTCACCATTAGCACGCCTGAAAACGTCTGCACACTTACTTGCTGCACCGTACTCTGACATGCACCAACACACCTCTGCGTATGTCGACTGCTGCCAGCGCCACCGTGCGACGACCGCAGGTCAAAAGCACCGCATGGTCATACCCCTGGGTGATTTAAACCCGCAAACCGCCCACCAGAGCGTTGTTTTACCATGTACCAGCACTATTCTTAATTTATGAGCGTGAGTGTAGATTAGGTGTAACAAGTGCTACTAACTCCAGGTGGCGCATGCGCCACATGCTGAGCAGCGTGGCGATGACGGCGGCCGAGTAGAGCGTGAGCTCGCAGGCGTTGATCTGGAGCAGCGCGCGGTCGCGGCTCAGCACGCAGAACAGGATGAGCGACAGGATGGTGAGCACGAGCACCAGCACGCCGGCGAACAGGCCCTTGTGCGCGCTCGCGCAGTCCACCGAGATCTGCTGGCCCGACTGCCCGCCGGGGTACAGCGCCGGCTGCAGCGCCGACGGCGCCTGCCACACAAACACACACATTCACTTGTTGTGCCGACTCCACAGGAAGGTGCAGAGATACACTGAAATAATGTTGCAACAGCAGCACATAAAGATAAACAGATGAGAAAACTAGAGAACTTCGTTCTTGGTCCCAGTCTTGTTGCGCCCTCTTGGTTCATACATAGCGTATATTACCCGTCTTTCCCTTTACTTCACCTTTTATTATTCACAGGATTTCGAACATCTTTCGCCACATTACACTATCGAACGCTTTATCGAGCTCAGAAAATCCTATGAACATTCACTGATATTTCGACATTCTTGCCTCCATTATCAATCGCAACGTCGGAACTGCCTCTCTGGTGCCTCTACCTTTCCTTAAACCAAACTGATTGTTGTCTAACACATTCTCAATGTCCTTTTTCGATTCTTCTGCGTATTATTCTTGTCAGCAACGTGGATGGATCAGCTGCATGGTAATGCAAGAAAACATTTTAGAAAGGTCCACACTAATATTAAAGTACTTTACACATTAGCATGCGCTCTGGTCATCTTTGTCATGCGAAATGGCTGTCTTCTTGTGGTGTATTCAGCTACCTCTATAGCAGTAGCTCCTTAGAGCTTGTTAACGGCTGTACTTTCAGAGGACAGTTAAAACACGACACAACAACCAACTCTAGTGAGCAGTTGAAACGAAATGGTGTTTAAAACAAAGCTGGTTTCGATTTTTAACTATTGATGTGTCGACCACGGTGTTATTTGTCACAAGTAGTGACTTCTACACATCTTGTTGTCGCATTTGGGGAGTTGGTCGAGGAAATATATTATAATAAGAGGGACTGTGACAATTTGATAATAAAAACGACAGTATAAAAGTTATTTTGATGAATTACAAATTAAAATCGATAATTAAATTGAAAAAAAAAAGCTTTGTTTTGACCGCCGTCTTGTTTCATCTTCACAGTAGGGTTGGTTATATGTGCGTTGACTATGATGGCATGTTGTAACTGTCCTTTACAAGTTCGTCGACGGTGGTTAATAAGGTGCAAGGAGCTGTAGCAATGGAGATGGTTGAGAACATCACAAGAAGAGGAGGAAACATAACCACATCACATGCCAAACTGAAAGAACTTTCATATGTATGTGGCCTTTCGTAATATGTTTTTTGCATTGTGATTATAGCTTGAAGATAATGTTTCCAGCTCGAAATGTGTTGCTTCATGTTGTGACTGGCAATTGCCTCTGAAAAACCTTTTGACATTATTGAACGTAGTTCTCTACCTTTTATGGATTCTTCTATTCTCTTCAACAATCATCTTTATCGCTAATTCTACATCTCACATCTCAAATACCTAGTTCGCTGAAAATCACTTATATACATCCACCTAAAAAAGCAACAATGCACATATTTCTATCATCACCATACCAGAACATTCGGCTTGTCTGTACCAAGCCGTACCTCATTCACCTCAAGGAACTCAGTATCCCATACCAAAATACAATCAGCCGACTACCGGAACCTTAACAGAAACTTACATCTTCCACCATCAACAGTTTCCTCCTATCGTTTGCTGTCCATTAATCGCGGCTCTATCAATCAAATTTCGTGAAATCAACCACTGGAAAACAACCCTGGTAGCCTAAACCGCACGTTGTGCTCGGAAATAAAAACGCTGCTTGTGCTGTTATTTAATTCCTCCCAACAGTCACCCTGTAGCTCCAGTTACAATGACCCCTTTGATCGAAATGGCCCAGTTCACTGAGTACGTATCGGTAGTATTACGTCTCAAACTGCCATGCGGTCAAACAAAAACAGAATGGTCGCATTTTTCCTCATCATTTGTTCAAATGGCTCTGAGAACTATGGGTCTTAAGGGGAGTAGGACGTCAAACGGACCGACTTGGAGCAGGAAAGGCATCACAGGACATTTTAGTTTCCAGCGTCTATACCTTTACAAATACATTCATAAAAATTTGTCAGCATCAACAGGAAGGATTCAGGATTCACACTCATTGCAATGGAAGTTCGAAAACATAACAAAATAAATTTTTTTACGTGTGAAATTTCATCATTTTTTCACTTACTAATCGCTGCATTTATTACTATAGGTACACTTTTCTTCATAAATTAAAGAGATTCTTCGATACATTTTGCACAGTATACATACCATACTTACAGGTGTATGAAACTCTAGAATTTATTTAAATTATGAACAAACGAATGAGCTGTTATATTTTAAACTTTGTGTTTAGAAAAACACAAATTTTATAGTTCATTACCTCAATTTTTACCACAGTTTTTAATAGATTTGGAAAATTCTAGAGTTTCATAGACCTTTATGTATGGTTTCTACGCTGTGCAAAATTCATCGAAGAATCTCTCTTACTTATGAAGAAAAATGTACCTATAGCAACAAATGCTGTCATTAGTAAGTGAAAAAAAATGATGAAATTTCACATGTAAAAGAAATTATTTCGTTATGTTTTCGAACTTCCACTGCTATCAGTGTGAATTTTGAATCCTTCCTGGTCACCCTGACAAAGTTTTATGAATTTATTTGTAAAAGTGTAGACAGTGGAAATTAAAATGTCCTGTGGTGCCTCTCCTGCTCCAAGTCGGCCTATTTGACGTCCTGCCCCTCTTAACATTTGAGGCCATCAGTCTCCTAGAACTTAGAACTACTTAAACCTAATTAACATAAGGGCATCACGCACATCCACATTCTTACCAAGTCCTGTAAGTCTTCCATGAGTAATGAGTGTGTTGGGGTGGGACACTACGAATGTAGTGTGTGGACATATAAGGTGAGAATGTGGGTCTCGCGGGAGGCGTGCGTGAGATAGTCCCTGCAGTCGCGCTATCCTCTGTGCCCTCGGTGGCTCAGATGGAATAAGCGTCTGCCATGTAAGCAGGAGATCTAGGGCTCCAGTCCAGGTCGGGGCACACATTTTCACCTGTCCCCGTTGATATATATCAACGCCCGTCAGCAGCTGAAGGTATTAATACAATTCTAATTTCGTTCTAGACGGCTGCAGGTTATCAATGGTGTCTGTTCTTTCGGACATGTCCTAACGAACAGACATCATATCCATATAAGAAGAAGTATGTCGTCATTACGAAGTGTAGTTAGTAGATGGATGGGACAGCAGTATACCTTGGTAGTGCTGATCTTGTTGCCGTAGGCACCAGAGTAGCTCTGTCGGCCCCTGGAGTAGGCGTTGACGTCCTTCCACATGGCGTAGAGGATGACGGCGCAGATGAGGGAGTACTCGATGGTGCAGGGGAACAGAAAGGGCGACGCATTCTGCACCAGCGAGCCCATAATGTTGGAACGCCGGCACTCGCGCAGGTCTTGAAGACCCTTCAGTCGCCCGAATTCGCTGCAACACATTGTGGCCACCGTACATTAGACGGTATCATATAAAATCATCTGACTGGCACTGTAGATCTATGCTAGCTAGAAAACACGGCTGTAACAAGAATGAGAAGTCCAAAGCATGACTGTACGAGATTACGCATCAAGTTTCAATTATAAACTCGATAAAATAAACTTAATAAACAAAATGGCTCAGCCCTCTAATAAAGTAGAGTATCATGCGACAAATCATTTTCTTCATTTGAAGGAGTACAATGTTGCTATAATTGATGATGAGTTGGCGTATTGTTATCGTGCATTTCCAATACCGTATTACACGGTGTTTAGGTGGCGCACAGTTCCAGTGTGATCAGATAATTCTGAATGACGAAGAACGAAGTGGCAGGCCATCTCTTTGTGAATAATCAAAGTACAAGAAAACTGGAAGCCCTGACGATCGAATACCGGTGAGTCACAGTTGACGCTCGTACTTTCAGGACAGTCACACTTGCTGTGGTTGCTTCCGACATCCCCCCCTCCCCTCCCCCGTAGTCTCATGACATTGCAACCATGCAACCATTGACTTGTGTTACAACGGAAAAAAGGGAAAAGTTCGCAAAAGTTCCCAGTTTCTTGTATGCAATAATTCTTTTACTGTTGTGAGAAGCCCCTGGACGAACGATTATTCGGAGAATGTATTTATTTGTTATCAAATAATACTTATTTGGTCCACCTTCCATTCTGTAAGCTCTCCTGAGTGGTTGGATTGATGAATCAGACTGTTTCGGAGGTCCCGTGGGCAACGAGGGAATCAACGCCTGTGTACATAAGCTATACCAGCCTTACAATATTCTGGTGGTTGTGGGGCTAATGGTAAACGCAGTGCGTGTCAGGAACGTTTCATTTCTTTTGAAACTCGGAGTCCCGCAGTAAGCAGTCGCTAGCAGAACTAGTTCGCGCCACCACTTAAGCTTTGGTTGGCATCTCGTAAGTGAAGCTCGGTACCTTCCTTCAGTTTGCTGACGTAGGTTGGAATTAGGCACTGAGTTGTTTGATCGTGTAGCAGCTTTCGGTAGATGTCCATTCAGAGCTGAAATTAATCGTTGTACAGTCACATTTACAGCTGTCTTTAAACAATTTGCACTCATAGAATGCGGATGGGGGAGGGAGGAAGAGGGGGAGCTTTCGTCCGTGAGAAGATGCACCCACGTGTGCGTATAGATCAGTGAAAAAGGAAAGTGGAGGAAGATTGAAGTCCCATAGAAGCGACGTCATTAGAGACGGATCGCAAGGTCTTCATCTACATCTATACCCGCAAGTCTCCTTGCTGTGTTTGGTGCAAAGATACTTTGTATACTACTGTCATCTCAACCCTGTCCTATTACAGTCGTGAACAGTTAGTGAGGAGAAAAGTTGACGGTAAGCTTCTGTTCTGCATAGAAACTCTCTATCTTTATCTTCAACACCTTTCTGCGAGATGTACATAGCAGGAAGCAATATATTAGTTCACCCTTCTAGGAACGTATGCTCTTTGAATTTCAACTTGCAGCGTCTGCCACTGGAGTTCGTTGATCATCTGTATGACGCTTTCGCGCATCCTTCTTTTCTCTATTTTGTCTACCAGTCTTATCTGGTACGGATTCCATAATGATCAGCAATATTCAAGTATTGGTCGAATGAGTGTTTTGTAAGCAACTTCCTTTGTTGATGGTCTACATTTCCTGAAGAATTTTCCAATGAGTCTCAGTCTGACATTTTCAAATCAATCATCCCGGTATTTGCCTGTAAATATTTAGAGAAATCACGGGAAACATAAATCTTGATGAACGAACGGAGGTATGAACTGTCGTTCTTCCGAAAGCAAGTCCAGTGTGCTAAGGTATGAACTGTCGTTCTTCCGAAAGCAAGTCCAGTGTGCTAACCATTCCGCCACCCCGTATGGCACATGAATCAGCCAGTTTATTATTTAGTGCACTGGCTTAGTCCTAAATTAAATTCGTGTTTCTTCCTGAAATTTTTGAAGTGTTTTCCTTCGGGATTTGCGCCTTCTGACGTGTTCATTCATACTTTAGTCTAGATTCTTTGTTAGTAGTCATGCCAAGTGGTGCATTTCTAAGTCGAAGCTCGCCCTGAATTGCGTAAATGAAAACACACACATCTTCAGAAAAAACGGAACATCTTGAACGACTAGAGACCGGATGTTCATATTGACAGGACATGTATGTTCTGCAGAAATTATTATTGTTTGAAAGATGTTGGGCAGCGGGTTCAAGGACTTCGATATCGCAGCACAACGCAACTTACCGGTAAAATGTCTTTGCGGCTCTCTTAGTCTCTGTAAATCGAAGGTAATGGATCAGTGTGACTTGGGCAGGCATGGAGGATTCCTCGCAGACGTATGCGCGAACCGTCCCATCAAATCAGTGAGTTTGAGAAAGGGTACATTATTGGACTATCCATCCGCGAATTTGCTGCTCGTGTGAGACGTAGTGTTATGACAGTGCAATGGGTGTGTGCATAATGGTTCACGGAATATCGTAGAACATGAAGAAATGAATCAAGTCACACCACCCGGACCACCACAGGAGGAGATCGACACCTCATCTGAATGGCGTCGCAGGATAGATCTGCGTCTTCCTCGGCTCTGGCGCAACAGTACGATACTGTAACGTATCGCACACTATCAGGGCTGGCAGTCCGTCGCCGTTCATTACTGCATGGGTTACGTGCGCGTCGTCCACTTCTCCGCCGACCTTTGATGAATGTGCAGAAACATGCTTGACGGCAATAGTGTGCGGAACGACGTCACTGGAGTCATGAATGGCATCAGAAGGTGTTTTCACACAAATCCAGGTTCCCTTTGTTTGAAAATGATGGCCCTATTTTGGTTCGCCACAGACAGGGTGAGAGGCGTCATGGTAACTTAAATTCGCACAAGACGTATATTGTCAACTGAAGGCCTTATGGCGTCGGGTGCTATTGGACACAACCACAGATCACAGCCAATGCTTGTCCAGGGGACTTTCACAGCTGTGACCTACGCGAATGACGTCTTGCAACCCGTAGCCATACCCTTTCTGCACAACAACCCAAACGGCATTTTTCAGCAAGACAATGCACGGGCACGTGTTGCTGTACGAACACGTCCCTTCTTTGTGTCACAGGATGTCAGCATTTTTCTCTGTCCCGCCAGATCACAAGTCTTGCTACCAACAGAAAATGTGTGGGATGTGGCGAAACAGTGGTTGCAGCACTGTGACCCAGTGACAACCACCGTAGATGACCTGTGAAACCGGGTGAATGTACCATGGATGGCTATACCACAGGACGCCATTCGCGCCTTAAACGCGTCGGTGCCATCACGCATGTAACAAGTTATCAAAGCCAATGGTGGGCCCTGTGCTAAACATTTCTGTGCTAAGCATTTCTGCAGAACACACTAATGTACATGTCCTGCGAATGTGAACGTCCTATCTTCAGTCGTTCAATGTGTTCTGTTTTTTTTTATGAACATGAGTGTACTACCACCCTCAGCTACCGCATTTAGTTACATCGCACTCGCCTCTTTGGAAATATTTTATCTATTTCCACTCAATGGTGAACATACTCGTAATATGTGGAACCTGTCACGAATACCACATCTTCCATTCAGTGAGCAATATTATGCTTCATAGTGTCGTGCATAAAATTATAGGCCGAACGAGTACCGACATGTGTATCAGATTTCTCCTCATATACAGAGTGAGTCACCTAACGTTACCGCTGGATATATTTCGTAAACCACATCAAATACTGACGAATCGATTCCACAGACCGAACCTGAGGAGAGGGGCTAGTGTAATTGGTTAATACAAACCATAAGAAAATGCACGGAAGTATGTTTTTTAACACAAACCTACGTTTTTTTAAATGGAACCCCGTTAGTTTTGTTAGCACATCTGAACATATAAAGAAATACGTAATCAGTCCGTTTGTTGCATTGTAAAATGTTAATTACATCCGGAGATATTGTAACCTATAGTTGACGCTTGAGTACCACTCCTCCGCTGTTCGATCGTGTGTACCGGAGAGCACCGAACTACGTAGGGATCCAAAGGGAACGGTGATGGACCTTAGGTACAGAAGAGACTGGAACAGCACATTACGTCCACATGCTAACACCTTTTAATTGGTCTTTATCACTGACGCACATGTACATTACCATGAGGGGTGAGGTACACGTACACACGTGGTTTCCGTTTTCAATTACGGAGTGGAATAGAGTGCGTCCCGACATGTCAGGCCAATAGATGTTCAATGTGGTGGCCATCATTTGCTGCACACAATTTGCAATCTCTGGCGTAATGAATGTCGTACACGCCGCAGTACATCTGGTGTAATGTCGCCACAGGCTGCCACAACACGTTGTTTCATATCCTCTGGGGTTGTAGGCACATCACGGTACACATTCTCCTTTAACGTACCCCACAGAAAGAAGTCCAGAGGTGTAAGATCAGGAGAACGGGCTGGCCAATTTATGCGTCCTCCACGTCTTATGAAACGCCCGTCCAACGTGTACCTCACCCCTCATAGTAATGTACATGTGCGTCAGTGAAAAAGACCAATAAAAAGATGTTAGCATGAGGACGTTATGTGCTGTTCCAGTCTCTTCTGTACCTAAGGTCCATCACCGTTCCCTTTGGATCCCTACGTAATTCGGTGCTCTCCGATACACACGATCGAACAGCGGAGGAGTGGTACTCAAGCGTCAACTTTATGTTACAATATCTCCGGATGTAATTAACATTTTACAATGCAACAAACGGCACTGATTACGTATTTGTTTATATGTTCAGATGCGCTAACAAAACTAACGCGGTTCCATTTAAAAAAACGTAGGATTGTGTTAAAAAACATACTTCCGTGCATTTTTTTATGGTTTGTATTAACCAATTACACTAGCCCCTCTCCTCAGGTTCGGTCTGTGGAATCGATTCGTCAGTATTTGATGTGGTTTACGAAATATATCCAGCGGTAATGTTAGGTGACTCACCCTGTATATAGGATTTAAGGTGTTTTTCACCAGTTCAGTGTCTATCATGCTTATGATCCCCCTGCCTTTACTCAGGGTGGTCTGATTACAATAGTTCAACACCCACAGATTCCTAGTATATCTACTACACGCTAATTTTAGCGAGTCTTGAGTGCATTATTTTCGTTGCTTTTTTCACATACCACCCTTTCTACCCACCGTGGAGACAAGCCAAATTACATCTGTCGCAGCGCCTTCCATGCTCATAAATTTTTGTTTCTATATTATTATCGTTATCTGTGTTTCATTTGCATAACTAGTTCTTACTTGACTTTTTGTGAAGATCTATGGTAACCATATGTCTTAAGAACAAATATTTGACCATCCTTTGTGACCATTGACCCTCGTATACATTCAATATTACTCCCTCTCGTAATTTAAGATTTTTCACCGATGTAACTAGTATTTAGAACAGAACATGAATTTCATAACTGCAATGCGTGTTAGGTCATATGTACTCTCACATATCTTTGAGTCCTTCTGCTTACGAAAGTTATCTGTTGCACATACACTCCTGGAAATGGAAAAAAGAACACATTGACACCGGTGTGTCAGACCCACCATACTTGCTCCGGACACTGCGAGAGGGCTGTACAAGCAATGATCACACGCACGGCACAGCGGACACACCAGGAACCGCGGTGTTGGCCGTCGAATGGCGCTAGCTGCGCAGCATTTGTGCACCGCCGCCGTCAGTGTCAGCCAGTTTGCCGTGCAATGGAGCTCCATCGCAGTCTTTAACACTGGTAGCATGCCGCGACAGCGTGGACGTGAACCGTATGTGCAGTTGACGGACTTTGAGCGAGGGCGGATAGTGGGCATGCGGGAGGCCGGGTGGACGTACCGCCGAATTGCTCAACACGTGGGGCGTGAGGTCTCCGCAGTACATCGATGTTGTCGCCAGTGGTCGGCGGAAGGTGCACGTGCCCGTCGACCTGGGACCGGACCGCAGCGACGCACGGATGCACGCCAAGACCGTAGGATCCTACGCAGTGCCGTAGGGGACCGCACCGCCACTTCCCAGCAAATTAGGGACACTGTTGCTCCTGGGGTATCGGCGAGGACCATTCGCAACCGTCTCCATGAAGCTGGGCTACGGTCCCGCACACCGTTAGGCCGTCTTCCGCTCACGCCCCAACATCGTGCAGCCCGCCTCCAGTGGTGTCGCGACAGGCGTGAATGGAGGGACGAATGGAGACGTGTCGTCTTCAGCGATGAGAGTCGCTTCTGACTTGGTGCCAATGATGGTCGTATGCGTGTTTGGCGCCGTGCAGGTGAGCGCCACAATCAGGACTGCATACGACCGAGGCACACAGGGCCAACACCCGGCATCATGGTGTGGGGAGCGATCTCCTACACTGGCCGTACACCACTGGTGATCGTCGAGGGGACACTGAATAGTGCACGGTACATCCAAACCGTCATCGAACCCATCGTTCTACCATTCCTAGACCGGCAAGGGAACTTGCTGTTCCAACAGGACAATGCACGTCCGCATGTATCCCGTGCCACCCAACGTGCTCTAGAAGGTGTAAGTCAACTACCCTGGCCAGCAAGATCTCCGGATCTGTCCTCCATTGAGCATGTTTGGGACTGGATGAAGCGTCGTCTCACGCGGTCTGCACGTCCAGCAGGAACGCTGGTCCAACTGAGGCGCCAGGTGGAAATGGCATGGCAAGCCGTTCCACAGGACTACATCCAGCATCTCTACGATCGTCTCCATGGGAGAATAGCAGCCTGCATTGCTGCGAAAGGTGGATATACACTGTACTAGTGCCGACATTGTGCATGCTCTGTTGCCTGTGTCTATGTGCCTGTGGTTCTGTCAGTGTGATCATGTGATGTATCTGACCCCAGGAATGTGTCAATAAAGTTTCCCCTTCCTGGGACAATGAATTCACGGTGTTCTTATTTCAATTTCCAGGAGTGTAGAATAGATATTAATGGCATTACTGGGTCAATTTAATTAAAAAGATACAGATCTGTTCTAAATTCACGTACTTCACATATGCTCAGCGACACAATGGAGAGAGTTTGCCAGAATGGGCCAGTCTGACAAAACGGGATGACCTCTCTTATCTCTTCAGTAGGTGCTGCCATCCACCGGTTTTTCTGCGCTATCACTTCCCCCTTAGACTATGTCAGATTCCAGTGAGCAGATGTTTGTTGTGCTTAGTTTAATGAATTGTCCGCTTCAAAATTAATACATAGAAACTATTCTAAACTATTTTTCTCCAGTTTAAATAATATTTTTACCTACTTGCAACAATCAATACTTAATGGTAAAAAAAAGAAACGTGTGTGAACTCCTAAGGGACCAAACTGCTGAGGTCATCGATCCCTAGACTTACACAGTACTTAAACTAACTTATGCTAAGAACAACACACGCACTCATGCCCAAGGGAGGACTCCAACCTCTGGCGGGAGGTGGTAATGGCAAGCTGATGTAGTACACTATTAATAGCATTTACGAATGCGAAATAAAAGTTGTATTACTGTGAAACAGTCGCTTTTGGGGCGAATATTTACTTTATAACGCAGAGTTTGCCAAAATGCTACGTGGTTGGAAAAAACTGGATAGTGACCAGTTATAACCGACTAAACTCCATAATTTGCATAACTTACAAATAAAGTATTCCCTTATTTTTTATTCCCTTTGGAGTACGAAAATGAAAATAATCAATGTAACTGTTATTTACAGTATATAAACGGTAGTTGTTATTTTATTTATATTTATTTCTATTGGAAGGTATGGAAATAGCAAAAGTTCATTCTACATATGTCAAGAAAATTGTTGTGTTTTCTTATTTTGTACTGGTTCGTAAAGAAAGGAAATGTATCATTATTTGAATAGAACAAAAAATTAATTTCTTGTATTAATAATTTAAATTCCAGCGGAAAATGTGAAAGCGCGTACAACCTTTACTTTATAGGCCACGAATGGAATGTTTTATTTTCTATTGGGATTGATCCATAAAGAAACAGAAAAATGCAGTAGCTTGTCACTAACATAACCGACTAAAATAATGTCTTTTTTAATTCATCTTAACTGAGATTAGTCCTAAACAAGGAAAATAATTTTTTTATTATTTTTTTTCAGATTAATTGATACAATAGGACCACAGAATGACAGTGATGGAGTATGGAAAGTATGAATCACGTCCTTAAGGATGTTTTAAAAGGCATGATATGTTACCGTAAGACATCCAAGGAATATGTAGTTTCACGTAGTACCCTACAACCATGAATATCTGTGAGAAGATGTGCAAGTGATGGTTTGTGTCGATATAAGGCAACACGCTGTCTTCTACAAGAGGAAGAACTAATTAACCATGTCATTACTATGAAAAGTAGATTGTTTGGCCTAAGCTTAAGCCTGAAATGAACTCCGCGGGCTAGACTATGAATCAGCTGAGAGAAATGGCCTTGCACACACTTTAAGCAAACAGAAAAAGATGCCTGGCAATGTGTGCCTTTAAGCATTTCTAAAGAGGTATTCACGTTTGAGTTCGCGTGCTCCAGAACCCACGTCTGTAGATCGTTGCATGGGTTTCAATCAGTTTGCTGTGCTCAAGTCGTTTTCGCTATTAAAGCAGATTTATGATGAGAACTACCTATCTCCAGGCAGAATCTACAACGTAAATGAAACGGGAATTACAACTATTCCCAAGAAAACATTCGAATATTTGGCATTTAGAGGAGAGACAAGTTGGATGTCTCTCCTCGGCTGAACGGAAATTCTCGTTAGATAGTTCCAGTCAGTTATTCATTTTGCCTGACCATCAAGAGACGGTCATGCAAGCCACACAAAGAGTCCGGAAGTAATTGATTTGGCTCGGAAGAGTAATGTCATACTGGCGAACTTTTCGCCCCATACAGCACATCGCTCAGCCATTGGATGTCATTTTCATGATCCCTGCAAGCATATTCTATTCTGTTGAAGTTGAAATTGGATTCTGAAGCATCCAAGACGTGGTGTTACTACCAGAAAAGCAGGGAAATTGTATGGCGCAGCATTAATCAAGGCCGCCACCTTTCAAACTATCATAAATAGATTCTGAGGCACAAAAATTTTCTCTTTCAACCCAAATGTCTTCCTTGATTGGATGTACGCTCCAGCCTATACTATAGACGGACCAATTAAGCAAAAGAGCAGCAACCAACACAAATGGCTCTTGTCATACCCGATACTATCAATTTGCTGCCGACAGAATAAAGCGCTATGAGTTTGATCACAGACGTCAATTGAGTAGACCGAGTGCCTCAAAGTTAAAATTCATTGCATCTTCAAAGAATATTCAAAAGATTTCCTAATCGCGGAGAAAGCAGCAGTGCTGAGCTCTTCTCCTTACACGCAACAACTGACTGATACAGTAGCAGCTAAGGCTTGTCATCAAAAATAGGAAACACTAAGAATTCCCTATGAAAATGGCAAAAAAGACAAAGGCATCCAAATCAAGAAATTGTGATCAAGTCGACAGTAATTCAGAGAAGAACAGTTGAGAAGCATCCTTTATCTACTGCATTGATTTGTCCTCTGACTGAAAATCTGTGGGAGGGTGGATTAAGTGCTCTAAATGTGAAGGCTGAGCTCATGAAACTTGCAGTGATGTTGAACCAGGTGATTGAAGAGCTTGAATGTGTTTTTGTAAAACTGTTATTAAATTGTGTACTCTACACCTACATGTAAATAATCCACGTCGTACATTCTCTGCTAGCCAGGTATGGTGCATGGTGGAGGGTAACCTGTATTACTACTCTCGTATTGTTTCATATACCGCAATTTCAATGCTGCATTACATGTCTATGATGCAGTAAGGCTTCACTCTGTTATTTTTGATGAAATAAGTTACTTAGAAAGATGAAACACAAGAAAGGTTCCATGTGTTCTGTCTTATCTGACTCGTCTAACAAAATGGGGCACTTAACTACGTACTTTACATGACATTACTATCAGATTCTTTACCACATTACTTACTGAAAATTATTTTGATGGGAATTGTAGTTGAGTCCAGATTTAAGCTATATGTAACATATAGACTTTTATTTAACATTAACTTAAACAAAATATGAAATTTTATGTTAAGCATCTCATTTTATCCAACTCTCCCCTAGATGATCAGATGTGAAATATGTTATTCAAAATATCCTTTTCTATCCGATTAACATCCTTGGTCCCACTTTTCTAATCATGAAGTAATATTCTTTTATTAGAAATCACTCCTTTTGGCCTCTAACTTTATTTTCTAATCCTTCATGATGAATATGTACTGTTATTGCCAAATATCCTTTATCGACATTGACTGTAGTAATATACATATATAAATGTAACAATTATAATGAATGTATTGATTATTCTTATGTGGATTGTAGCTGTTTTATTTGTCTCAATATCTGAATCTATTCGGTATTTGTGACATAGATTTTGAAAAAAATCACACATGATTTTAGAATATTTAACAGGTGAATGATTTAACTAGGATTTTTCGTGTTGAAGAATGTTTTACTAACAACTAATTTAATACTTGAATACACAAATAAATTTTTCCCTTATTTATAAGTATTTCTCCGTATGAAACTTTGATCAAGAAATATCTAAAAGACTGTTCCCTTGCTAATGTTTATCTAGGCTTTGTTTCTCTGTGGTGAGTGAAATACTTGTCAAAATCTGGTGCAACGTTAAACTGTGTAACTCTTGTTTTAATAGTGATTACATTACGAGGAGTATATCTCAATTCAGCCCTGACAAAACATAACGTTTTATATTTTTATAAGTTGCAGCCTTAGCAAAATTTTCATGTGGCCATTTAGTACTCTATCATTTCATAATCACTGGATATTGACAATCCGAAAGACAGCCCTCAATCACCTTTAGAGTATGTTTTGTTCTAAGCAGCTCGGGATTTTGTGCCCAAATTTTTTAAGCTCAACACTGCCCCCTAAATCAGCTTTAGAGGATGGTTGATACCCATAGAGCTGGAACATCAGTAGACTTTAATTGCAAGTGGGGGGAAGATTCAAGAGTTCACTTTTCAAATTCCTTTCATAATCCGAATCAGAAAAGTGTACTGAGCATAGACAGGCATCTGTATCTACACCCACACTCTGCAAACCACTGTTAAGTGAGTGGCAAAAGTACCTCCGATTGTACCAATTGCTAGCGTTTCTTCCTGTACCATTCACTTATGGAGCGTGAGATGAATGAGTCTTTAAATGCCTCTGTGCGTACTGTAATTAATCTACTCTTGTCCTCACTTTCCCTAGAGGAGTTATATTAGAGGCTTGTAGTATATTCCTAGAGTCATGGTATTAAGCTAGTTCTTGGAACTTTTTAGTAGGTTTCGCTGGATATTTTGCGTTTGTATTCAAGTGCCTATCAATTCAGTTTCTGCGACAGACTTTCAATGTTCAGATACGCCCATGATGAACATTAGTAACTGAAAATGAATTGGTACATTTAGTAATGTTGGTCTTATTATTTTTAGGAAATAAATGAACCTCAATTATGAAACTTTTTTCGTTATCTGTAGCTGTTGTTAGAATTCGCGGTTGCACAACAAATTATTATTTTTCGCTGACAACAATTCAAGACACTCTCTCAAGATCCTCAATAAAATGCTACTAATAACGTATCCCCGCACTTAATAGTCACCAACCAAAAACGATCGGACTCAAGTAAACAACCTTGCATCCAGTGTAAGACACAACGCAATGGAATATGGCAGTGCCTGGCTAGTGAATGGTGATAACGTCGGCTGTGGCGTCAGCGTCGCGGCTTGGCCTTTCGCACAGTCCCCACGATAACCACCGTGTAGTTTAGTAACCGCGGATGAACTTTGTTAGGGAAGGATCACATTATAAAGGAGAGACGATGATATTAGAAGGAAAATCGTGAAATTGCGCAATTTGGCAATTGCTGCTAGTGCAGCATTCTCGGAAAGCTCAGAATGTTGGTATACTGTTGTAGTATTTACAACCTGAGGCATATGGTAGTCAAACCCCCTGTGACATGGGTGTGATGGATGGTAACTGCTCTGTCATCAAAATATTTGTCCCTTGTTAGGACATTACTGGCCAATTCATACGCGATACTGGTAGTGGTTCTTAGTTTCCGCCTAGCCTCAACTTTTCTGTCTCCCTTATGGTGTAGTTTTCTGTACTGTTTTTCATGGTATTGTCTGGATTTTGTGGTGGTTCTAGGTAGAAATAAATAACTTGTGAAACATAGCCCTTGTTGAAATAATTATGTACAGCTTACAGGGACAATGGACGCTCCATACAGTTCCATTTCCACTGTTAGTGACCCGCAGTACTATTCATATATGTGAGCCAATAGACAATTGATTTCAAAAATGATATTTAAACCTATATGGAGAAAATACGATGTACCTGGTTAGTCCTCTGCGCAGTTAACGTTGCATGAGTGGCAGTAAATGATACTGAGTATGTTAGGACATATAAGATCAAATACAGATGATATCCTTCTAGAGGTAACTCAAATTTTGGCTGCCCTGCGCATTACCTTGCACTGAAACCAAGCATGGAGAAGACGTGATGAGTGGACAGATTTGAAGTCCTTTCTTGACATTCAGACTGTGTGTATGTGCCGTACATCAAAGAAATCGTTCGAGGTCTTAGTGCAAAAAATATTCGTCCAAATCAAGAAAAGTGAGTTTTGAAATATGTTTCTCCCGAAGACGATTCCAATCACCTGTCCGTTGCACCACCTTCCTTGCGCTGCTGTTGAAAAGCATGGCATCAGTGTGCCAGGCATCATTTCATGGGACGGTGTCGAAAACTGGACTCCCTGTTCCAAACCAGGTCGCATTTACGATGATGTGGTATGCGAGAAATCTACTTCATATCCTGGAGAACTGTTCAGTAGAGCAGCATGATAATGCACACCTCTGACCCTCACAGAGTTTTGTGGACGGTCTCTCAATTGTTGTTTCCACCACAGCCCGTCAGGTTTCAGACTCAGCGCATGATAACATGTTTGTGACGGTAGCTTGTTAGATGTGAAATGAAAGAAATGTGGGGCAGGAATTGAGATCATCACAAGTACAACACTAATTTACCCTTGAGCATATCAGATCTCTCTCAGATCTGTTTACATCATATGTTGGTAGGTATATTGTCCTTAATTTATTGTAAGTAAACTGGTAATTCAATCCTGAAGAATTATATATATGTAAATCAAACGTTTTATTAGTACACACATCAAAAATGTTTTGCGTAGTCCCGGATCCTAGAACTCCTGAAGACAGACGTTGACTGTGAATATTGTATCACAGACACAGTCCCTTTGACTGTTCAGAGGTGTCACTGAAACCGCCCAAAGATATAAACAACCATGCATGACCAGCATCTATTAGACGGAGGGGGTCCGACAGCCAATCATTTTCGGTCATTCCCCCCAGGATGGAGGTACACGGTTCGTGTTGTCTGTATTTCAACGATGCCCAGACGGTCATTACCGCGGTTCGATCGCGTCCGCGTTGTTACTTTGCGGCAAGAAGGGCTCTCAACAAGGGAAGTGGCCAGACGTTTCGGAGTGAACCAAAGCGATGTTGTTCGTAGTTGGAGGAGATACAGAGAGACAGATACAGTCGACGACATGCCTCGCTTAGGCCGGCCAAGGATTACTACTGCAGTGGGTGACCGCTGCCTACGAATTAGGGCTCGGAGGAACCCTGACAGCAACGCCATCGTGTTGAACAATGTTTTTCGTGCAGCCACAGGACGTCATGTTACGATTCAAACTATGCGCATGATGCGTAACCTCACTCCCGACGTCCATGGCGAGGTCCATCTTTGCAACCACGACACCATGCAGACCGGTACAGATGGGGCCAAGAACATGACGAATAGACCGCTCAGGATTGGCATCACGTTTTCTTCACCGATGAGTGTCGCATATGCCTTCAACGAGACAATCGTCGGAAACGTGTTTGGCGGCAGCCCGGTCAGGCTGAAAGCCTTAGGCACACTGTCCAGCAAGTGCAGCAAGGTGCAGGTTCCCTACAGTTTTTGGGTGGCATTATGTGGGGCCGACGTACGACGCTGGTGGTCACGGTAGGCGCCGTAACGGCTGTACGATACGTGAATGCCATCCTCCAACCGATAGTGCAGTCATGTCGGCAGCAAATTGGGGAGGCATTCGTCTTCATGGACAAAAATTCGCGACCCCATCGTGCAAATCTTATGAATTACTTCCTTCAGGATAACGACATCGCTCGAATAGAGTGGCCAGCCTATCGAACATGTGTGGGATAGATAGAAAAGGGCTGTTTATGGACGACGTGACCCTCCAACCACTCTGAGGGAACTACGCCAAATCGACGTTAAGGAGTGCGACAATCTTGACCAACAGTGCCTTGATGAACTAGTGTATACCCGCGTCCGGCCTTCCTGATTTAGGTTTTCCGTGATTTCCCTAAATCGCTCCAGGCAAATGCCGGGATGGTTCCTTTCAAAGGGCACGGCCGACTTCCTTCCCCGTCCTTCCCTAATCCGATGAGACCGATGACATCGTTGTCTGGTCTCCTTCCCCGAAAACAACCAACCAACTAGTGGATATTATACCGCGACGAATAGAGGCATGCATCAGTGCAAGAGGACGTGCTACTGGGTATTAGATGTACCGGTGATCACAACAATCTGGACCTCCACCTCTGAAAGTCTCGCTGTCTGGTGGTACAAAATGCAATGTGTGGTTTTCATGAGCAATAAAAACGGACGGAAATGATCTTTATGTTGATCTCTATTCCAATTTTATGTACAGTTTCCGGATCTTTCGGAACCGAGGTGATGCAAAACTTATTTTGATGTGTGAATTAGGCTAGAAACATCACAAAAACTCTTTAGCGTACGACGAATATACTCGTACGGCAACGTAGCCCCTGAGGGCAAACTGTGATGGGAAGGTCTAGGTCGTTCAAAGATCAAGGAAAAGCCGCCCTACCAATTTGATATCCTTTAGAGATGCATTGTAAAATTGTATGTATTTGTCCTCTTTCTTCTTTCTTTCAAATTTTATATAGTTTTATTATGGCTTTATGTGTGTGAACATGTAATGAGCAATTTTTATGTAGGTCAATAAAAATAGTATTTCCATTGTCATTCTATGTATATCTTCTGTATATTTCCAGAAGCCTCTGCCCATTAGAGAATATATTATCTGGGTATCAAAAAATTGTAAGTGAGGAAGTGATGGCTGAGAAGTAAATCGTCTATCAGTGGGACTTGGAGGTAGGAAGACGTTCGGGAACAAAAGTGGGGTAGATTTTCCAAAATTTAATTAGTTTGTGCAAAACAATCACTTTCATTTTTAGTGGAAAGAGGAGAAGTTTGCAAGTTATCAGGGACAGTGTTATGAGATGTAGATCACTGTAAATTTACAGGCGAGGCGAGTAGAAATTAAAACATTATGAAAGAGATTGCTGCACATTTGTTGCTGTAATTACTAATACATTGAGAATATGATTGGTTTTGAAGGTAAATGCAGGAGAGGAAGTGCAAGAAACGCGACCCTGGAAAAGAACCCAAGACGTAAGTATTTCAAGATATTCGCAGAGGACTGCAGGAAGAAGAAGCCGAAATACGCCAGACACTCAATAATCCGAAACAACCACATCAGGAGAGTGCTGTTATATCGTGCTTTATTCGAGCAGCAAACCGAACAAATTTCTGTGATAGATAAGACAAGAGAGACGCCGTGAATATCACTGTACTGCGGAACTACCAGTGGAAATCGACTGAATTTGTTCTGCCGGCCGGAGTGGCCGTGCGGTTCTAGGCGCTACAGTCTGGAACCAAGCGACCGTTACGTTCGCAGCTTCGAATCCTGCCTCGGGCATGGATGTGTGTGACGTCCTTAGGTTAGTTAGGTTTAATTAGATCTAAGTTCTAGGCGACTGATGACCTCAGAAGTTAAGTCACATAGTGCTTAGAGCCATTTGAACCATTTGTTCTGAACATCGCACTGTGGACTGTTTTCAAAAGTCTAAATAAACAGGATGAGGGCCTATGCTTCCAGTTTTTTGGTTTAAGTGAATTAATAAACAGTCTACCAGTTATACTCAGTTACGCAGACGTCATCGTTGTGTGGGCAAAACCTGCATCTCCTGAATTTACTAACCCGACATACCCTATCTACAACCTACTTGCAAACAGTTAAAGAATTTATTTGCGATGCACTTTGCTATTAAACTGTACGCTGGGGAAGCCACGAAGTGTTATTTGAAGTTGAGCTGCGTTAACTTTAGAGTTTGTGCGAAGAGTATTATCTTTTTCCACAATTTTGCAGCAACTTCCCATTACTGTAATAAATTTGTTAAATACCTTCGAGGAAGTGATAAATGAAATTAAAGGCAACGTTAACTTTTGCTTATAAGTATGAAATTAAATCTTGTGAAATATAAAGGAAACTTACATGCAGCTGACAGAAATGTCGAATTCAGAATTCCTACAGAAGTTACAATGTCATTCACTAAATTTAAGTATTAATCTCTGTCACAAAGATTAACTCTGACTAGAATTCACGCTGTCATGTGCGACCGGCATTTAAAATAATCAACTTCATCGATTTGCTAACACACACCAAAAAAGCATTTCTGTTCACTTACTCTTTGCATAACAGCCACATAAAAACGTAATTGAGATACTTGTCCACTTATTCATACACAATAACAGAACGTTAGCTTCTCAGTAATCGTTATTACAGTAGATTTTTCTAGCATTTTTGTATTTATCTCTCTGTATGTATTTAGTGGTATAAATCGTTTTGTAAGTATAAATGCGAATGTATGAATGTATTATGTTGTTCATTTCAGTCAGGTATAATGGGAAAGGCAACCATAAGGCGATTTCAGAGACTTACCTAGTTGGATCTGAAGCATTTTGTGTTAATCCGAATCCGCCAGAGGGGCGTTGTAGTTCGAATTGATTTTGGTCAACAAAGATATTTAGCGTAGGTGACATTATACTGAACCCTTTTTATCAGAGCGTTATATACAGCCTGGGCAGAATACTGATTACGATCATACTTGTTGATTCAAACCGAAGATAGCGTAGAGCACATCAACGATTTACAAACTTCACAAAGCTCTGTAAAAATTGTCTTAAACAAATCAGTAACAGTCATGACAGTTAGTCGAGCACATATGTAAAGTACTAGTTATGACCGTTTTAAAACGACAAACACAGTGACACTGAAAAAGTCATTATGAAGTTGGGTTGCATTACATTACAATAATATCAGGTACGGGAGCAATGAAACAATAACTAAGTAAACGATTCTCATCGAATATCAAGCACGAGAACCTAAATACTAAATAAAGCAAGGGAATATTTATACTATTTTACATTAACGAACTTTATGTGTAATCTGGAGATATTTCTAATTAGATAAAAATTATTATTTTAAGATAGAGGATAGGGACGTGAAATATAGTTTACATTCCTAAAAGCCCTTTCGTTTAAAGTATTCGTTATTATAAATGTAAAAGTTTGTAGAGACGATATTTATAAGATATTTCTAGTGTTGCGCGTAATTTTAAGATACAACATGATTAGAACAATAGCAGAAGGAGCTTTTGAGGGAAAGAAATGCAGGAACGACCAAAGTACAGCAGATTATGCGTGATGTAGGATGTACTACATACATGGAAATGGAATGAAAGGCAGTCAGATGAGGGAAATGGCGTACTGCTAAAAAGCAACCTCAGAGCTGAAGACTAGAGAGAGAGAGAGAGAGAGAGAGAGAGACGCGTAAGGGGGTGGGATTTAGAATTTTCTCATTTTTCATGACGTGAGATAAGTTCTGTGGCTTATCCTACATATTTGAATAGTTATAAAGAGTTTCTGACAACTAAGAGTGTTTAGTATCAGAAGAAAATGCCTGAAGTAGATGATCTTCAACAACTACTAACAACTACAACAACTACTAACAACTACAACAACTACTAACAAAGTAAAAAAAGGGCGATAGGGCGTGTGAAGGACATTGCCGTAATCTTAATACAAGGAAAATTATGTGAGAAACTCTTGCATATTTCAGTATTTTTTCCTTTTATTTGACTGTTATATATATGTACCTATTCAATACGGAATAAAGGTTCTGGTATAGTCGTACGTTTTAAAGATACTTAAACATTTATGATGGACATTTAATCGATACAACACCTATGAGTTGCTTCGTGTTGTTTATAGACTCTATATTCAATAACTTCTTGATGTACTGAGTAAACGGCTAAAATACACCATGTTGATTGTGTTGTATAAGGTAGATGATCAGCGACAATTTTATAGCTCCGTAAGAGAGGCTAAGTGCATATAGTAGTGGAAGGAATGAGATCGATGTGGGTACACAGAATTATTCTTTTAACCGATGCTTGTCCCATCTGCGTCTGGAGCCCAGCAATTTTCTAATCTGCAAGTATGATAGGCACGGCGAAAACGTCGTTTATGTGACCTGATCTAGCTTAGGGAAAGGTGGCCCTGCCATGAGAGAACACATGAATTCGATGTTTTGACTCAGTCCTGGAATCTAATTTCTGCCGCACTGCGTCCTACAATTTGAACACAGAGAGGTACTGATCAACCACGTAAGTATTAGTTTCGACGTGATGTCACTTTTTACGGGAGTGCGTTCAGAGGGCTGGTTGGATCACCCGTACCGTGATGAATACTGTCATGAGATCCGCAATGTCGACGGGAAGGTTGTTCACAGGGAATTTTGAGGAACAAGCTCTCAACGTACGGGTCACGTAGAAACAGCATTGCAGCAATTTGTTAATCACATAAAGCAGTATCGTCTCTAAACATACTGTTCAGAAGGAGAGATGTGGAAGCTACGTTTATTGGATGTACTAGCCGGATGGGAGAGAACTGTATGTGTGTATGTTCAGTCAATGTACAAGACTTTCTGTTCTATCATCCCGTCCGAACGGGAGCTACCTCGAACACGTTAACAAGAGGGCTACGACCACGGCCATCTTCTGCCCGAACTAATGCATTTAAGATACACTAGCCAATCAAAAGTTTTCGGACACGCCTCTGTAACGTGAAATGTTGAGAGAAGTGGACGGTCATTATAATAGGTGGCGAAGAGTGTTGCGTTGCTGGTACAGAAACAGCAACAACAAATGGGTCGGTCAGCTGACCAAGTTGGTGATATGATTGCGAAGTGGAAACGAGGAGGAACAACCATAGCTAAACCAGGACCAACGAGACCCCATATACTCATTGTCAAGAACCATCCAGCATTAAGGAGAGTGGCAGTAAAAAATCGCATGATATCAGTGGATGGAACCAGTAACCACTCGTCAGTTCCAAAGTGATAAAAGCAGGACGCTGTCTCTATGACTGTGGGTAGGGGTTTAAAAAGAGTTGGGTGCATTGGTCGTGGCGTTCCTTAGAGACCACAAATTTCTGCAGCCAATACTAAGAAGCGTTTGAGGTGGTGAAAAATGCGACGCCACTGCACAGTGATTTGGTGCGAAGGATCATTCTGCATCCGATGGATGGGTTTGGATATAGGAAATCCCTGGAGAACGTTACCTGTCAGCTTGTGTAGTGCGGACTCTGCAGAAGGTAAGATGATTTCTACCCGTTCGATTCGCCCATCACAAGTGGAAACAGTGATTGTTTACCAGGTGTAGAAGTATGAAAGCGGAATTTGGTCCAATCTGTTGTTTGAAACTGATAAACAATGTTTTATTCAAAATAACCTCCATTGCTATTTATAGATTTCTCCCACCTCTCCGGCAGACTATGAATGCCACGCAAAAAAAAAAAAAAAAAAAAAAAAGAAACAGTTCTTCTCTTGAAGCGAGCCGTTTTCGTACAATTTCATACCAACTGAAGCGTTGTTCAGCCAGCGCAATAGATGATAATCGGACGGAGCCAAGTCTGGAAGCCGCATGCCCCAGTATTTCCCAACGGAAGGCCTCAATGGTATCCCTGACCCGTTTTGCTGTGTGCGATGGGGCGATACCATTGAGCAATATGACTTTGTGTTACCTTTTTCCATATTCTGATCGTTTTCCACGTAATGCTCGGTTTAAATTGATGATTTGCTGTTGGTAGCGATCAGTGTTGACAGTTTCACCAGATTTTAGCGGCTGGTAATAGATGACACCCTTCTGATGCCACCAAACACAGAGCACTGTCTTCTTTTCAAAGCGATTTGGACGCCTTACTGAGGTATTTGTAAAAGTCGTCCTCAGAGCTCCGTCTCGCAATCTCCATACCCTCCGGATGTCCCTAAGGAACGCTCCATTGCAGCTGTTGCATGCGACAGCCGTGGCTCATTTACACTGAGGTGACAGAATTCATTAAATACAGGGAAGAATCATGGGGCTAAATTCTAGGGGGAAGCGAGGAGACGTACTGGAATATCTCCTTTCCTTCCCTTTTAATGTACGGGTACCAAGCGCTCCTAACGACCACTAGTACTGCTACTACTACTACTATTATTACCAAGACGACGGCCGGCCGCTGTGGTCGAGCGGTTCTAGGCGCTTCAGTCTGGAACCACCGGCAGACTATGAATGTCACGAAAAAAAAGAAAAAAAAAAAAGAAACAGTTCTTCTCTTGAAGCGAGCCGTTTTCGTACAATTTCATACCAACTGAAGCGTTGTTCAGCCAGAGCGTGTCCCAGTGGTGCAAATAGATGATAATCGGACGGAGCCAAGTCTGTAAGTCGCATGCCCTAGTATTTCCCAAAGGAAGGCCTCAATGGTATCCCTGACCCGTTTTGCTGTGTGTGATGGGGCGTTACCATTGAGCAATATGACTTTGTGTTACCTTTTTCCATATTCTGATCGTTTTCCACGTAATGCCCGGTTTAAATTGATCATTTGCTGTTAGTAGCGATCAGTGTTGACAGTTTCACCAGATTTTAGCGGCACGTAATAGATGACGCCCTTCTGATGCTACCAAACACAGAGCATTGTCTTCTTTTCAAAACGATTTGGTCTTGCAGTGGATCTCGATGGCTTACGACGCTTAGGATTCTCAAAATATATCCATTGTTCATCACCTGTCACTATTCGATGGAGAAACGACTTTCTATTGTGTCTCGCGAGCAGCATTTCACGAGTGGTCTTTCGATTTGCTTGTTGTCTTTCATTCAGTTCATGCCGAACCCATTTTCCCACATTCTGCAACTTTCCCATAGCTTTAAACCGAACAGAAACGGCTTTCTCCGTCACATTCAATTGGTCCACGAGTTCCTGTTGAGTTTAAGTATCATCTTCATCCCATAAGATCTGCAGTTCTTTGTCTTCGAACTTTTTCGGTGGTTTCCCCTGTTCGTAGTTTCTCACGTCAAAATCACCACTTTTGAATTTTTTGAACCACTCGGAACACTGTGTTTTCCCAAGAGCATCTTCGCCGAAAGTTTCGACAAGCAGTCAACGCGATTCTGCAGCAGTTTTCTTCAAATGACGACTAAAAACCAATGAAGTCAGCAAATCGTATTTCGTAAGCACAAAACTCGACATGTTTAAGGGATTGAAACAGATACCGATGTATGGAACTTCGTTTACTATTTGTTAACATTCGTCGTCGGCCGTTACAGGAAGCAGATGGCGCTGGAGATGCGGTCCCAAGGGCCGATTACTGATGGTTAGCACCATCTATAGGAAAATTACGGTTCCATACTATACCTGGTAAAAGCGCCTCTTAATTGGTGTAATCTTGGTTTCGCGGCCCCTACGGGAACGATACGTAGGGGTTCGTATTGCATTCCTACATTCCTGGCTTAATGACAGTTCCTCAGGCTTTTTAATTTTTTTATGCTGGATATTTAGCGTCTATCTTCCAGCGCAAAGAAAAAGCTTAGGACACAACAGATATTCACAATAAGGCGGTGCTTTCAGCTCTAAATATCAAACAGGTGGAGAAAGGTGATCTGCAAGACCGTGAACTCTTACGTTCTAATAATGTAAGAAAGGAAACAGGTATGGCATTAGGGGCGAGCATAGCGTTTATGTTAGCAGTGGGAAACACTCAAGACACACGGGCATAGGCAAAGGCATCGATGCACTTGCAAACAGGAAATGTGCTAAAACGAGAGAGTAGGATAATCCATGTACTAACCTCCCGACATTCGAATGTGTCGCATTCAGAAGGGTTGTATTTTGTGTCGTGATGTTCAGCGCAGCTGGAGACGCCTCCGTCGTTGTGATTGTGGCGTTGATCTCTCCTCCAACTGAGTTCAACTCTGGAAGGAAATCAAGCATTTTCGATTCAGAACATGTTCATAATGTTTCATAAGGGAGTACGAGCGTACATTCAAAGGACACTTATCATATTCACTGCGTGCACTTGAAAACAGGAATATTCTCGTCAAAATTTGTACTTCTGATGTTTCGCAGATTTCTTCGAGCTTGTAATTATTTGCTCTGAGGGAGATTGATTAAGCAGAAAAACCTATCCAGTGTGCCGCACGAGCTCTTTTCCTTCGTGACTCGAAATGCATGACACGTAGACCTACGATCTGCTGTGCACGAGATGGTTCGGCATGACGAACTGAAGCGGTGTTCAGCAGGAAGAGAGGGGACCGAAAATGTTAGCACAGCGAAGTTCTATGACCACAGATTCCCTCGTGCCCTGTCTGATAATACCAGGAAGAATGAAGAAAAATTTAAATTTGTCTCAATCATGAACCAGGTACGTGAGAATAAATTGTACGCTACATAAATAGTATAGTAACGGGTGTTCTGCACACTTTTCGAGCCGTATATGCGTACGTAAGCTTGGCATCGTCCCATATATACGTACCTGTGACGTCACACCCTAGTCTCACAGCCTTCCAGTAGCTTGGTAGCAGCCCAACGGGACTATGCACGTGCGATGCGCGCGCACACACACACACACACACACACACACACACACATATACACACACACGCACAGATGTATATTAGCGGGCGCCAGATTTGCAGTAGTATTAAGCAAGGAACTTTAAAGCGTGGAAATTTTTATCGAAGAAGTAGCGTACATACAAATTTCTACAAACATACAAGAAATGAAGAGCTGGTGGATTACTTATTTTCATATATTAACAAATAATAGCAGCTTCTCGAAGTTCTTCCTCTATTGTAATAATTTCATTCTCATGCGAGTTATTGACGGCTGTTTTTGAAGCAAGCAGGAAAATTAAACGTTCGACAATTTCGTTTGGGTTATTCCATTGAATGTAGTCAAAAAGTGATTTATTGGAGTAGCTCTTCCAGTCTTTAACGCCAACTTTTTTCTCCTTCTTCCTTATTTTCCTCTTTTCCAGGTACATAGCACATTCTTTTTCCCGCATGTATTTCACTTTCGATTTCCGCTGCTTTGTCACTTTTGTATTTGTCTCTTCGTCATTGTCTCTAGTGACTTCTTCGTCGTCACCGTCGTCGTCGTCGTCGTCGTCGTTTGCTGCAGAAGATGCCAGGGAGGTGTCATGTTTTGGAGACTGCAATCAACGGCTATATGATGCGGGTATCGTAGCCACTGTCTGCACTTACAGGTTTGAAGGGCAGGTAATGCTGCCTCATTGATTGCTTTGAGAATTCTGGCTTAATTTTTGGAGATCACGGGCGGTGTAATACATAGGCCTGATTTTGAACAGTCAATTGTTTAATCCCTTAGTTCCCGGATATCTTTAAATTCATTTAAATCATTTCCACCGCCTTCCACTGGCGAGTTTTCAGTCATCCTTCCACCTTCTGACGGATCGAATCTGATGCCACACATAGTGTAAGGGGTTCTATCTATTGGTTTATTAAAATATGAAGCTAACAGTCGACCTGCTGCAATCTCTGCTACGGGTGTGTATCGTGTCTTTTCACTTTTTTATCCTTTAACGTCGCACATATTGATGTTGCCGTCCCATGCAGCAGCATCAACAGCAGCAGCATCAACAGCAGCAGCAGGAGCGGTAGTGCTAATGTTTTCTTTTTTCGGAAATCGTCCTTTATTAAGAGAAATCAGTTCTCTTTGTGGCTGTGAAACGGGTCTAAATGTCTTCCCTAGAAACGATTTGATTTGAGCTTCTCTTTTATGAAGATCTAATAGTTTTCTTCGAATGTTCTGTCAAGTTATGATGACCTATATTTTAAGATTAATGTTTCTTTCTACAGGAGAATTCCGAAGCATGTTGTCATTGTCAACTGGTCAGTCACCGCCTGAACTGAACTTTTGTAACTGCCTCAATTTCTATAATCCGGTAGTTGAATTCTGAAGTGAACTACTTCCAATTACGCGATCGATTCATCTGAACTTGAATCTGACTCCCTTGCGCACAACAATCTCAGTGTTCATCGAAAGTTAGTGGGTGCTCCCATTCAGTTCAAAGACAATTGTTTCAATATCTGGGCTAATAGAGCGCAAAATGACTTCACCAACGTAGGATAATATATACATGTATTGACCACTGTGTAAAACGTAAGCCAGTTTCTTGGGATTTCCGGGAGGAATGCTGTCAGTTCTAAGAATGAACTGACAGCTTTTCAAAATATCCTTTCGTTTTCACATCTGAGTCTAAAATCGGCTCACGTGATAGGTTTGCTCTCAGCGTCTAAAACTCGTTCTGTTACATTAAGCAGGTCAAAAAACTCTTCTACCTTTACAGCCATAGAGACACGTATATTGCTTTTTAGCTCACTGAAGCTGCTAAGTTTATTTTACAGTTTTTGGAACAAAGATCAACATAATTTTTTATTACTGTGTCACTCCTTTGCGGCTTTGCCAACTCAGAATCGACTTTTTCTCTCACACGCTGCACAGAATTTTCAATCCTTCTTCGAGTGTCATCCACATATTTTTTCGAAGCTGCATCGTGATTAGTTGCGGGATCTGCTAATTTACCAATATTTTTACGTTTCTTGACCTTAAGTGAACCTTCAGTTACATCTAATGTGTTTCTTTTTACACCGCTTTGTCTACATAAGCTTTTGTGCAAGTGTCATGATTCTCAGTAGGATCATGAAAAACACTTAAACGTTTATTATTGAAATATACTTCTGTATCAGTGGCATATGTGGTTCAAAAGAAAGAAGCCATTTGCGGCAATAATTTTGCCAAGAGAGTATCAGTATAAGATTTTGTTTCAGAATTCTGGTATACTTTTCCTCTAGGCGGCAGGCCTTCACCATTCGTGTCCATTATTTCTGACATAACCGATGTACTTTACCGACAGGACCTGTAATAACGTCGGAGTATGAGTGTAATTTTGAATCCACATACTTTTTATTAGCAATGTCATTGCTGTAATGAGGATCTAGCACCAGCAACAGAGTGTTGCTGTTGCTGCTGCCGCTGATGTTCGATGATATTGCATTTGCAGAGGCTACAGCGATAACACTCTGTACTGGTTAAAGCTACCAAGTTAAATACAAATATAATTGTCAGAATTAACGGCCATTGTTTAAATCATCATCTTTGCTAGTAATGAGAAGTCATAGGTGTTCCCACTCCATGCTCGCCTACACATTTCAAGGAATTAATTGAATGTTATATCGGGATTAACATGATCACTGAATACATGCTTTAAATTACGCTCATCTTGCTTGAAGAGGGAAGTAACATTACTATTATCTCTGATTAACTGCTTCGGAATTTTACTGTTTATTTGACATATATAGAAGCTGTCTACACCATAATGAGGACCCACGGAAAAGTAAGATTTCGTGTGATCTTGTTTGTCACAAGCAATTTCATCAACGATAAAAACTGAAAGCGGGCATGCTTGATAGGGCGCAATTACATCTTCCTAACCGGAAACAGTAAAATACACAATATCACTTAGGGTCTTTAAGACTTCTTCGAGAAATTTTTACTCGTATTGTTGTTTTTAAGTTTGAGACCGTTTTATTAAATTAGAAGATTAACAACTTCATTTGTTTTTCCGCAGTTGGAAGGGCCTGCTAGTATACATCTAATCGTATCAGGAAATAGATCACCATGTCTACGATCTTGCTCTAACAGTCCATCTCTGCGTTCAGTAATAGGACTAATAGGAAGTCGAAGCACATGCTTCCTGAAGTCCATTTCAGTCATACTAAAAAGTCTTCCCGTCTTACAATTGCTAATATAAGAGAGCTTTCTAATTTAAAAGACGGGTCTTTAGTTAGCAACGAAGAAGTGTCACAACAACAACAACAACAACAAGAAAAAGAAAAAGAAGAGGAAGAAGAAGAAGGATGGTAGCTTCTTCTTAAGCCCATTATTAAGAAGTTACCTGTCGAATTTCATTTGTCCGGTTACTCGTACAGCGGTCCAGGGACAAAGTCAGAGGAACGGCTCAAAAGAGGTGACATTGGTATGAATCCATCAAATGAAGCGTGTAGAGAACGTGACATAGCGTACGCAGCTCACCCAGACAGTTTGCCTGACAGACATCAAACAGACCGAATTCTGGCTACAAAAGGATGGGGCTGAGTAAAAGCAAAAGATACCGCTTTGAAGGAGTAGTTAGCTGCTTCAGCTGTGACAGGTGCAATGAAAGCCAAATTTAAAAGGAGGATGGTAATTAAAAAAAAGGTTTAAAACAGCTGGTGGTGTACTGAATAATATAATTAAAGAAGTTCGAAGTGGTCTTAAGTATGCGAAGCCAGGCAGTAATCTGATGACAGTTTTGAAAGCCGCTCGTTAAACTGTTTCACAAATCGCACCGACGAAAGGCATGGAGAAATTACTCGATATAGAGCGAATATTACCCAATCCCAAAAAAAGGTGGAATAATACCTCTAATTCCAATATTTTCCGATTTATCGGCATTCACAGGACTAACGGGAGGTGTGGTTGGAATTGCTAAGGCTGTTAATGATGTGAAAAGTGATGGAAAGCAGTTAGATGAAGTGTTGAGGCTTCATAGTGTACTTGAGGCATTTGCTTTGCGTGAAGGGAAAGGTCTGAACTTAGATCCATACAGGAAAAATGGTTTCGGTCTGCACTTAACAGGTAGAAATGGAACGAGAAAAGAAATTCTCCATAAACAATCTTTCTACAAGACCACTTACCAACTTACACCACTACGCTAAAAAGCTTTCGATGTGTCTTTGTGAGAGATACTTCACCTTAAAGGCCTAAAACCTCTGAGAGTGCAGTTATTAATCTCAATACCAATGAGGAACCAGGTTCACACTTGGTAACTTCCAAAAAAAGGTTAATATTGTCTACAATTTCGATAGCATTGAAACTTTACCATCTCCTCCACAAATAGTAAGATATCTGAAAAACTGTATGATAAAATGTAACTACAATACCTTTCAGTCACTTAACAGCCAGAAAGGTGGTCATTTATGTTTAAAGTTTCTGAATTCTAAATAGAACAGCCACTCTTGTTGGACACTGTTGTCATCTAAAAATGAACATTGAATATGGCGTAATGTTAAGTCTGATGAGTAAAATTTCGCTTCCAACTGCTATCTTCAATCCTGTGTTAAATTTATCCCTACACGCTTACGAAATTGCTCTTCTGAACGTTTTCATATATAATTACATCCACAATGTTACATATGTAAATATAATTTCTACCTCGACAACTATACAGGGTGAGTCACCTAAAGTTACCACTGGATATATTTCGTAAACCACATCAAATACTGACGAACCGATCCCACAGGCCGAACGTGAGGAGAGGGGCTAGTGTAATTGTTTAATACAAACCATACAAAAATGCACGGAAGTATGTTTTTTAACACAAACCTACGTTTTTTTAAATGGAACCCCGTTAGTTTTGTTAGCACATCTGAATATATAAAGAAATACGTAATCAGTGCCGTTTGTTGCATTGTAAAATGTTAATTACATCCGGAGATATTGTAACCTAAAGTTGACGCTTGAAACCTTCGACGTTCAGTTGCGTGTTGTAACAAACACGGGCCACGGTCGGCGAGCAGCATCTGCAGGGACATATTTACGATGACGACCGTGTTTACGAGTGTGGCTGTAGTGCACTGTTGTGGTTTGGTGTAGCTGTCGCTGCGTCCGCATGTAGCGCTTGCTGCTATTGTTATTCTGCATTCGTCTCCGCACGCAGACCAACTGTAGTACGCCGTGTTACCAGACGTCTGTGATAGTGTAGTGTTGTAGGAACTGTGACCATGGTGTATTCGAACTCTGAAAAGGCGGGGATGATACTCATCTATGGCGAGTGTCGACGAAATGCAGCTGAAGCCTGCAGGGTGTATGTAGAACGGTACCTGGACAGAGAGCATCCAATGTGCCGCACATTGCAAAACATCTACCGCCAACTGTATGCAACAGGTATGGTCGTAGCACGCAAACGGGTCCGTAACAGGCCAATCACAAGAGAAGCGGGTGCAGTTGGTGTGTTACCTGCTGTTGCCATGAACCCACACATGAGTACACGGGACATTGCGAGAGCCGGTGGACTGAGTCAAAGTAGTGTCATGCGCATACTGCATCGTCGCCGCTCTCACCCGTTTCATGTGTCGCTACATCAGCAATTACATGGTGATGACTTTAATCATCGAGTGTAACTCTGTCAATGGGCATTAACAGAGAATGCGTTGCAGTTCTACCTGTTTACCGATGAAGCGGGTTTCACAACCCACGGGGCAGTGAATCTACGGAATATGCATTACTGGTCCGTGGACAATCCTCGCTGGCTCAGAGAGGTAGAGCGACAGCGACCGTGGACTGTAAATGTATGGTGCGGAATCACTGGCGACCACCTCATTGGTCTTCACTTCATTGCAGGGGCCCAAACAGCTGCAACATACATCGCGTTTCTACAGAATGATCTGCCAACGTTGCTCGAAAATGACCCACTGGAAACGCGTCGACGTATGTGGTATCAGCATGATGGTGCACCTGCAATTTCCGCAATTAACACTAGGCTGACCCTTGACAGGATGTTCGACGGGCGTTTCATAGGACGTGGAGGACGCATAAATTGGCCAGCCCGTTCTCCTGATCTTACACCTCTGGACTTCTTTCTGTGGGGTACGTTAAAGGAGAATGTGTACCGTGATGTGCCTACAACCCCAGAGGATATGAAACAACGTATTGTGGCAGCCTGCGGTGACATTACACCAGATGTACTGCGGCGTGTACGACATTCATTACGCCAGAGATTGCAATTGTGTGCAGCAAATGATGGCCACCACATTGAACATCTATTGGCCTGACATGTCGGGACACACTCTATTCCACTCCGTAATTGAAACGGAAACCACGTGTGTACGTGTACCTCACCCCTCATGGTAATGTACATGTGCGTCAGTGAAAAAGACCAATTAAAAGGTGTTAGCATGTGGACGTAATGTGCTGTTCCAGTCTCTTCTGTACCTAAGATCCATCACCGTTCCCTTTGGATCCCTACGTAATTCGGTTCCCTCCGATACACACGATCGAACAGCGGAGGAGTGGTACTCAAGCGTCAAATTTAGGTTACTATATCTCCGGATGTAATTAACATTTTACAATGCAACAAACGGCACTGATTACGTATTTGTTTATATGTTCAGATGTGCTAACAGAACTAACGGGGTTCCATTTAAAAAAACGTAGGTTTGTGTTAAAAAACATACTTCCGTGCATTTTTTTATGGTTTGTATTAACCAATTACACTAGCCCCTCTCCTCACGTTCGGTCTGCGGAATCGATTCGTCAGCATTTGATGTGGTTTACGAAATATATCTAGCGGTAATGTTAGGTGACTCACCCTGTATAGGTGATCTAGAAATTTTGGATAAAGTCATCCTGAAACATGGAACATACAAATTGCATGATATTTTTTCAACGTTATTAAGAGAAATTGATGCATACAACTTGAAAGTTGACAGTGATAGCTCGACGAGTAAGACAAATTATCAAGTACATTTACATATTATCTACAATAAAAAGTCACCGAGTCGATGCCAGATTAGGAATAATGTGACTATAGATTTTCATCTCCCTGACAACACAGGCTCAGTTTTAGGTTTCGCAGATACTGTAGTTGATAAAAATGTCTTGAAGTCGGCTGCACATCCAGTTAACATTCAAAGTGTTAATGTCTTCCTTGTTGACTGTAACATCTCCAGTGGCTCATTTCACAATGGGGAAACTATTTGCACATTACATCAGTTTGCACCGGCTGTACCACCATGATATAAGATTGTGGAAACGCCTAATTTGTCCATTTACGTGCCAATACTTGCAATATATGTTTTAGAATTCAGTGTAGCAATTAGAGATCAAGACGGAATTCCTGTCGATTTTGACGGGAAAAGAAATAACTTTTCGCTTGCATTTGAGGAGAATATGCTAAAAAAAGAAACGGAATGGGTATCGCAGACAAACAGGGTGCCTGCATAAACAAAGACACCAGATACCTTGACAGTGTTAGCAGTAACAACAATAAAAGCAAAGAAGAGGAAACTCTAGGCAATATGGTTCAAATGGCTCTGAGCACTATGGGACTCAACTGCTGAGGTCATTAGTCCCCCAGAACTTAGAACTACTTAAACCTAACTAACCTAAGGACATCACAAACATCCATGCCCGAGGCAGGATTCGAACCTGCGACCGTAGCGGTCTTGCGGTTCCAGACTGCAGCGCCTTTAACCGCACGGCCACTTCGGCCGGCCTCTAGGCAATAGAAAAATACTGTCATGACTGGGATATAGAGTAAAATAAATACTGAGACCTCCCTATGCAAGCTCTCAATCGAGTCTTTCGACTTTAATTGATCAAACAGGAGGAAACTAAGAAGAAGAGAGAGAAAAAATTATGAATATACGAGAAAAAATTCTCGTCGAAAACTCTGTTCCTCGTCTTCAGTATCATAAGCATAAAGCTTTTGGTCAACAGGCTTTTGCTCAGAACGATTTCATATCAATTGTTATACAAAATGAAAGCACTTACCTGCTGCCCTCTGAGAGTCAACTGTATATAGAAGGACGATTTGTCAACACAGAAGGGAAGGGGAAAGATACTGATAATGAGTTAACAAAAAACTCTGCACTTTATCTATTTTCGGGTATTCAACACCGTCTCAATAACTAAATTATCAACCATGTACTTAATCCAGAAATTGCAACGTTAATGAAAGGATATGTATCTTTTACACCAAGTGAAGAAAACGCATCACAAAATGCCGGATGTGGGACAAGAAGCGAAATGAAAGAGTTAGTCGAAGACGATGGACGTTTTAATTTTTGCATTCCGCTTAAAATGATTTGAAGCTTTGCAAGGTTAGCAAAAAGATTATTTTAGACGCTTGTCTTGAACTGGTACTGATTCGTAGTAGACAATGTATTAATTGTATTGTCTCAGATAAAGCAGATACCAAATAAAAAACGTAACTGGAGAAAATACTCTGGAAAATGCCACATGTAGAAGTTTATAAAAAGCAACAAATATCACTGTGGAACATCTTAAAAGGTGATACCTCACTGTGGTCTAATTGAAAGAATTGCGCCAGAAACCAGCTCATGGACATGGCAAATTAAATTTAATACAACTCTTGGAACAGCAAGTTATATGACATTGGCTTTTCATTCAGACCGAAATTCGATTACTACCAACTCTAGTTTATTCGACAAAATAATCATATCAGACTTGAACGTGTATTTAAATTCATCTAAATTCCCAGAGAAGAATTTTTCTGTCGATTTTGACACGAAGACTACTGCTCAAGCATTTGAAATGTATGCATATTTTCAGTCACTGTATTATAGAGAGAGTGGTTTAAGAAGACGAGGAAACCGACACATGAACTGTATCGAGTTCCAGAACTGTCCCATATTTTTCATTGACTGTTCACACCAAGACGAAACTCTGAAATTTTCCATCGTTAGCACGGAGATCGAAACAGAAACAAAAAAAAAAAGCATTTGCAAAAAATACAATAGCTTACTGCTTGGTCATTCATATTTCATTAATAACTCCATCAACCAATCAGGCTGCAAAGTGTACACAAACATAAAAGGAAGTGCTACAATCATTTCATCATTACCGTTCTTTATCGCCAAAGGAGAGGGGAAAAACAGAAGGTCATGAACAAAGTTATGATAATTAATGCCAATTCAGACGATCAATCAGTGAGAGTGTAAGTCGTAAATTTAAGTGCTGGAAGTGAATATCTACTACAAGTTCTGGACACAGAAGCCTCTTTCAGTGCACTGAACTCTTTCGTACAATCACTACTAAAAGAGAACAGTGACTGTAAAGCGCTACTGTTTTCACAAAACTTACTGTGCCCATTCGTCCTAAGTATCCTGCAACAAATTATTCCTGAAGATGTCAAAAAGCTCCTACTGGAAAACTATGGATTCGACTGTTGTGCTAGAAAGAAAGATGGAGTTACTACTATTGTGGCTGATTCTGACACTAACTTCTTATTCGTACGGATTAAATCGAAAAATGTTTGTAAACTACTTTTTGAAATTTATAAGAAACTTTTCGAATGTCAGCATGTGAATGCGGTGGACTGTTATTTGTTTCCTACACACTGTTACCCTCTATATGTGACATTTTACATGACTTTCGGAGATGGACACAAGTTCTTAAGAACGATGTTCTTATTTCTAAGTATCAGCATTGTTATAAGCATTATAACGTAAATGCACGTTGTCAGATTGATGGTCCACCTCCTACTAAAATGAACTGTAGAGGTGACAGAAACGAACTTTCTGATGAAACGAAACAAAATTAATGTAATACGTATTTTTATTTTCTCACAATAAATTAGTTCCAGATCACATCCTATGTTTATTTTGTTTCCATTCTCACTTAGTTACAAAGAATATACATAAATCAGTTACAAAACATATTTTTTGTTGTCACACATTATTTCAGTCAAAATCATAATAAATCAGTTACAAAGCACATTTAATGTTTTCCAGCAGTCAGAAATCAGACATTATCATTATCATTATCTTTTTTTAGGCGGTAGCGGCTTCAAAAAATTACTAGTTTTAACTGCAAGTGCAGATCGTGTATCATACTGAACTGGCAAGTCAGTGTTGTTTAATAGTGTGTACTACATGGCTTTTCGATTGCATAACATACTATGTGGCAGATTTAACATCTGAATTTTGTACACAGTTTCTGTAATCATCAATGGTCAACTTTTTAATGGAAGACTCCTTGACACCTTTCGCCCTACGCATTACACGTTGTCACTCAGGCTGGAGAGCGTACAGCTTAGCTCACAGACTGATAAATTCAGTTATGGGATCTCCATTTAATTCATCGTTCAATAATCCTGCCACCTTCTTATTCAGAAGTGGGATATTATATTTGTTATCTACAAGGTAGCCTGAAGTGTCAAACCATTTATGAACATCATTCTTGATATCTTCATAATTATTGGAAGTTTTAATATGATAAACTGAGCTGTCGGTTTTAGTGTAACACAGTTTCAGATGCTTTGCTGGAAGCTTGTTCTGTATGTATTTATAATGAAAATCTATGAGAAGAGTCTTTCATATATCTAAAACGGCCATTTCTACTGCTATTGGTTTATAAAACACAAAATTAACTTTATTTAGTTCAATACCAACTAAATTTTCGTTAAATATTACACTCCTTTTAAAATTAGGTTTAGCAATCAGTGCAGCCGCTCCAAACTTATCGCTCCAGCATTTTGCTAGTTTTGTATCTACCAGCTTTCTTGCATTTTGCTTTCTTTAGCCGAAAACACTTCATAAGTTTGAAGAATTTTTTTTCAAAATCATTGCCTGTACTCATACTTCCCGTGCGTTAGTGACAAGGTATTGTTTCATCCATGGCGCTTGCTTTAGTGACAGTATTATGTGAATACTTGTGTTGAAGGCAATGTTTTAAACTCCTGTAATGTATTACATAATTTTTCTTATCACACAAAGCAACTGTAGAGGCTATTAACATAGAGATAATTATATAGTTGATGACAATGATGATGAAGAAATTATGTTAAATCCAGGCCCTGTTTCTATTCTACTATTCAATGTGGAGACGTTCAAAACATTAACGAAAAGTAATGCACAGTAATGTGATTTAGTATAAATTTGCGATTAATAGACAAGTTAAACTTTTTGACATGTTCGCTCAAAAAGCGTACCTCGTACTTGAAATCGAAGAAACTCAAGATAATTACGAAATACTTTTCTGGTGATAACGAGTTTAATTTAATCAATCAAAAAGGTATATTCCCATATGAGTATGTGAGCAACGAATCTGTTTTCGTGGAGGACCACTTACCTCTGATTGAAAATTTTAAAAGTTTGTTAACATGTGGTAGAATTGTCACAGAATCTGATTACCAAAGCGCATGCCATGTATGGCATTTATTCAAACCCAAGACTCTATGGGAGTACTCTGATTTGTATTTGAAAATTGAAAGTGCTGCAGTTATCTGACGTCTCTTTAATAATTTTCACTACTTGTGAAAACGCTTGTTATCAAAAAATGGTAGTTCTAATTTGTCAGATTGTGGAACACTACAGGCACTGTAAAACGGGGTCTATATTTTATGTCGCAGCCAGCATGTGCCGCGCCTCTATACACACCTGGGAAATAACAATGGTCTCGGTGCTTCCTGACACCTTTCTGAAAGGGTTATTATGCAAATATTTGTATGTTATCTCACTAACAATGTCCATTACAATTCGTAAAGTCTCACTGTAGTGAAATATTAAAGAAACTGATCTGTGCTCTCTAAAAGATACAGCAAAAGTATCAGGTATTGTTGAAGATGCGAATGCAATATCTGAAGTGAATGCAAAAATAGTGCAGCTACTTGAGAAGGACTGCTTTAAGGAAGGGGAACATTTTACTGTCTTTGAAGTATATGATAAATAAGAGTGCATCTACCACACAGAATTATTTGTGAGCAAGTTTAATAATGTAGCTGACTACTATATCAAAGACATTCTATTTGTACTCTACAGAGTACCCTCTCATTATCCATTTTAGTGTCAGTTTGATTTTGTTAACGGCGCTACTTGTTTCAAAACGTGGCTAGAGGATGGAGACGTTTCATTTATTTATTCGAATTGTAACAATCTGTTGTCTGCAATAGACGACACTTCGGCAAGTGCTGGAAGAGAACAATGAGTGAACAGTCTCCAAAACGCATTAAATTAAATTTGGATCAGCGGGAAAACGGTGATCTGGAATGGGTTTCTGTAGAATTTGTTTTCAAGAATCGAATATATACGAGTGAAATAACAAAATCGGTTGGTTTCAAGGCTCCCAGATACTTCTTGCATGCCTGTTTCCCCGTCATTGACAACAGACTGCGAAATATCAAAAGGGCTCTTGTAATTAATTTTTTACTTGTCTGCAACTTTGTCCTGCCTAAGTCAGATGAAGTAAAAGAAATGGCATGAACGCGAAAAATCTTGATTTATTATCCTCCGAAATTAACAATGGTTGGTACTCAACTAGTGTTAAAGGCAGATAAAGAAACTGGAGGCTTTCCAAATGAGAGAATCCGGTTGGGCACTACGAGACATAGTAAAATAGCGAGTTGATGTTAATGAAAATCGAGGGTTTCATGCAGGGCAATACAGAAAAGATTCAAAAGTGATAGCAAATAAACAAGTAGTAATTAACGTTCGCTCAAAAGACAATGCCTCTTTTAAGTGGGCAGCTTCAGCTGGTTTGTACCCTGCAAATAAGAATGCAAAGTGTGCTTTTGTATATGTGTCACATACAAATAAATTAAACTTTGACAACATACTTTTTCCTACAAAGTTGAAACATATGCACATATTCGAAAAACAGACTAAAACATCTCTGTTAACGTTTATGGTATCGAGTATTCTGATTATGAGTGAATGGTCGTCAGTGACGGAGATGAAGACGGTGAGGAGAAGGGGAAAATACGGGGAAAAAAACAAAGTTGTTCCCCTGCATGTTACGAAGTACCATCATGAGAAACACGCAAATCTGTTACCGTTACTGGTCGAAAACACAGATATTTGCCATTTCTGTTATATAAAAAACTTGTCGAGGCTAGCAGATTATAGCATTACTGCTCGTACTAAGTCTATAGCTGTATGTCATCGCTGCCTCTGTTACTTTAGTTCCAAAGAAAAGTTAGAGGCACATTTGACCGAATGCGTAGGGGTTAAGCCAGTCAGCAGTATCATGCCTCAACAGTACCATGCCTAGTGGCAAGAAACAGTACGTAAAATTTAGCAACTTCAGCAACAAGCTAAGGGTACCTTTTATAATTTATGCTGACACGGAACGCATGCTAGAACCAGTCGCTACTTGTAGCCGTAGTAGTAATTCACACCAAGTACATTTACATACTCCATTCAGTATAGCCCATAGCTATAGCTACAACGATGAATATTCAGCGTTTAAACTGTACAGAGGTCGTGATTCCATGGAATGATTTACTCAACAGCTCTATGCAATGGCTGACATTGTCAGTGGCCCTTTAGCGCAAAATAAAGAGATTATTTTAAGCCTTGAGGAAGAATCAGCTTTTCTCTCTGCGAAACAGAAACGTTAGTGTTTGTGAAACTGTTTCAAAGTCAACGATGTCCATGCTGTTCAGTCTACCGCGATATATCGTAAGGACTTGCCCTGAGTTCAAAAATTGGAATTCGGTGAGAGCAGAGAACCACGCTGGCATACTTTGCAGTCCTTTTAAGTAGACGACAACTGCTGCTCCAGACTTGATGGTTGTACGAATGGAGCTAAAAATCGAGTACTTTTCTTCTTGTTCTAGCGTAGACAGCCGCCAAGCGCGGTTTGTATTGCCTCCCTCACCTAGGCATTTTAAGTTCTGTAATACAGAATGAGAAGCATCCCTGTTCTCTTTAGTTACACAACAAGCAGTCACTATACATGAAAAAATGTTTGACAATCAGCAGTAAATAATAAATGTTGAACTTACATTTTCTGAAGAGTTGCGTGTGTGTTGCTTTCCCATAGAAAAGACGGTGTCAGACGATGACGATGATGATGACAATGGCGACAATGACAGACACCACCCCCAGGAAAGGCGATGTTGATCCTGACAGAAAATCTCTGTCACTTGCAATAAAAGCAGAATATCCTTTTCCCGAACATTCTCGGAGAGAGAGAGAGAGAGAGAGAGAGAGAGAGAGAGAGAGAGAGAGAGAGACAAAGAAAGTGGGAGAGGTCCAACCTAACACCACTTCCTACTGCTATTGTTTTTGTTGTTCTTGCTGTAAAAGAAACAGACGTTGCAGACTCTCGGGTCGATGAATCAAAACAGAAACAGTCAGCTGCTGAGGAGAACACCTCAGAGCACTTTTTCCCCTCTGCTGTGTGTCTTGCAACTCCACAATGTCGCTCTGCACACGCGTGGTGTTTAAAGGAGAGACACTGGCAACGATCCCGCACGCACTGCAGGTTGCTTTTTTCGGCATACACTAAATAGCAAAAAATAAAAAAATAAAAAAAAATGCTACCACGCTTTTGAACGCATACAAATGCTTACGTTATGTTTTCCTTCGTCCTCCTCGTCTTCCAGAATGATGCTTGCAGTAGAAATACTGATGTGATAGTCATGTGGTGTGGTAGAGGGAGAGAACATTGACCGTGACACTCACCACCTTCCGCGTATACACAAAACACAGCTGGCACGCGTACGAGTGTTGTTATATCAGCTGTCCTCCGGCTGGCGTTGTCATTGCTATTACTGTTAATATCTGCTGGCTTCCTCCACATAGATCACGTTCTCACACACAGTTTAGCTTCTAGAGAAGTTCGAGAGGAAGAAGAATACTGTTTTCTGCATTGCAGTGGCTCTTCCAAAAAAAATTTCTTCTTCTTCCCTGTTTCGATGCTACTAGTTAGCCTTCCTGCTGTAGCAGAAGTGCTGTGATGTAACGAGGAAAAAAATTACACTCACACACAACACGTAAAACAAGATGCTTTTTAGAGAACTGCTTTCAGTCGACATTACGGCGCTGAGAAGCTTTTCGTTATTGTCGTCGCTGTAGAAGCAATCTTCTTGTCACCCATCAGGAACAGAAGTTTCTTGTCACATACACATACAATATCAAGCGTCTTATTTAGAACTGTACAATGATACCAGCCACGGTAGCAGTAAATAAGAAGATTGCATGATTTCACCGCTGACTTTTCTTTCTTTCTTTCTTTCTTTCTTTCTTTCTTCCCTCCCATGAATGAAGACAGCATTCGTAGATGCAAATAATTTTGTGCCTAAACAAGCAGTTGCTATCCTCGTAGACGGAAGGTATGTTATTGCAGAGGAATACGTCACTATCACTCAAGTTGTAGCCTTTAGTAGTCTATCAGAAATCACTCAGAAGATAAATCCGTGGCTAACACGTAATCATCACCACGAGCAGTGGAGAATGGACGGTCTGTCGTTACTGCGAGGAACACTTTGTGGAAGTTGTGCAAATGCAGCGATTTTATTATGGTGATTGGTCAAGGGATCACCAAGTTAGTACTGGATTGTAGCATGGAGGGTAAAAATAGTGGAGGGAGACTAAAAGATGAATACACTAAACAGATTTAGAAGGATGTAGGGTGCAGTATTTATTCGGAGATGAAGAGACTTGCACAGGATAGAGTAGCACGGAGAGCTGCATCAAACCCGTCTGGACCACAAAAACAACACGAGTCAAGAAAAAGTAGAATGGACATCTGCTTTACTGGGTGTGCATTGTGGTAGAGTAGTCTATAAGCAGTCTTTCGACTGTCCCTCACTGAAAACCCCGAAAAAAATCTTTCAGTATTCCTGAAGATCGACGTATGGCAGAGACTAACGTATTATGAGGTGGTACTTTGGGAATAAATAAAATTTCCTGTTAGAATATATGTGTGTTCTTTCATTTTCTTCTCCTTCTTCTTTTTTTCCCCGCACTCCACTCCATACAAGCAAACATTCTGTCATTGCAAAGGTATATTGTGTTCCGTAAGGAACAGGTTAACAAAAGAGCGTGATGCAAGCTGCCATTGCTGAAGAGGTTAATCGTCCTGCTCGCCGACTGTGTCCTAGGAGGGCAGTTATCACAAAAGGACTTCATGATCTTCAACAGACATACTTAGTTGACATGACTGCATATTCAGAATGGAATTCTGGAGGTAAATATTTATTAACAGTAACTGACTTTTATTAGAAATGCGCATGGGTTGCTGCTCTGAAGACTAAAACTGGTGTCACAATTGCAGGCGCACTTAATAATATATACACAAAATGCAAGCAGATCCCAGTGCATTTACAAACTGATCCAGGAAAAGAATTCTGCAGTTATATAAAGTTACTGCAGAATCTCAGAATTAATCATTACTCCACTTTTTGAAATTTGACAGCTTCCGTAGTCGAACGATTTAACAGAACTCTCAAAAGTCTTATGTTCAGGAAATATGCTGCTCAGGGTCCCTACAAATGGATCAACACTATGCAAGATATGGTCACACAGTATAATACATGAAACACAGAACGATTAAAATGTTGCCAGTCGACGTAACAGATAATATTGAACTATATGAAATAAAACCGTCATAATTGCTGAACGGTTTGCGTCAGGACGTTGAAACTACACAGTTGACCGCAGGGAACGATGGGAATTAGTGCGTTTGGTTTAGTGATGAAGCCATCTTTCATTTGGATGTGCTCGTCAATAAGCAAAACTGGCGCATTTGGGGGACTGAGAATCCGTATTTCGCGATCGAGAAGTCTCTTCACCCCCAACGTGTGACTGGTGTCCAATGTCCAGTCACAGAATAATCGGTGCGATATTCCTCGATGGCACGATGACTACCGAATCTCTGAACGATCCGTTTGATTCACACAAGTCGATCAAAGCGCCCATTACATTGTTTTAAATCCTTCAGAATATTAATCAAATCAAATCAAATACACGCAGTTTTCTGGGGGTCGATCTATGCATGAGTTCTCTATATGTCCATCTTTTTAGAGGCAGTTCGGGACTCTGCTGTTTGATAGACATCAAATAAAGATCTTTTAGTGGTCAAATTTCAACTTTACTTATTTGGCAACCAGTTGCAGCGTTGAAATTTCACGGCTGAAAGGTTTTTAATTTGACATGCTATATAATTAATTTTTACGCATTTAAATTTGTGAACTAAATATTGCTGATATTTGCAGATATTAAAATAATTCGTTTCAGAAGTGATGGCAGACATAATTATGGCTTTTGTCTACTAAAGCTGGGAGTAGAAGAAAGTACCTGAACTCGTCGAGTAGAGTGCGATGATCTCGTGCTTGGTCTCCTGAATGAGGACGTTGAGCCAGACGCAGACGTTGCATGCAATCATGTGCATCAGGCCGAACCTCATGGGCACGTGGTAGGTGCGAACTTTAAGTTGCTGAAACATAGACAGACCAACATCTTCGCATTGCCACTAAATGGTCATCGCGTATGGCGTTGATGAGTTAAAATATACTAAACAATTGTAGGAGATAGTATGTTCGCAAATGTACGCCAGAAATTAAAGCGAAGCGTAGCAAAAGCGCTGACAGTGTCAATGAAGGCAGGAAAGCTATTTATAGGAACCTCTATCTCTTCTGTATGAATACAGATTATTCCAAAAATATCATCCCGGGTGATCAGCTGACTCTTGGCATCAACAGACACAATCTTTCAACAAATAACTACGATGTCATCATTAGCTGCACTGAGGAAATGATTGCCTAGTGTAAGACGTGTATATTTCTATTGTTTATTCTCAAATCACAATTTATGAAAGATGTTTATGTTTTATTAATAGGTTTAAGTAGGAATAATTAATATTTGTCATGTTGGAAATAATTGTGGTAGCAGGGAATGTCTGCACTAAAGTATTGACAAGAGAGACAGCAAATTGATATAATTTTAAAAAGAGCGGGAAAGACTGCGCATTGGTACATTTTGTAATGGTAGCAGGGATTGTCTGCACCAGAAAGCATAGTTGGCAGGAGAGACCGCACTTTAGCGTTCGTAGGAAGTCAGTAGTAAGCGAGAAGTGAAGCGAGTCGGTAGCAGGTCTGAAGCGAGAGGTTGAGAGGAGCGGTGTGCCTGCCAGCCACTAGCTATGATTTACAAGAGATTATAAACGGATGCACAGAGACATCAGCTAACTATTATAATGAGACGAACTAATATTATTGAATTAATTTTTTTTCGAAAATCAAGACTACTGAAGGTACGTTTGCGCAATGCTAGTTGTCAGATTATTGTAAAAAGTAAGTCCCATTTGAACGTTTGTAAAATCATTTCATTCAGAATATAATTAACTGTTGCCAGCAATATTGCATACCATCAACGTAAAACTTTGCAAAATTTTATTGTTGTCAAGAAAAAGTTTAACTATGAATTACGTAACTTCAGTCAAATTAATTAAAGAATAACTTCAGCTTTGCTATTAAAGAATAACGTCAACTTTGGTAATATATACAGCCACTTATTATGAAAGCCCACCAACAGCTAATAGAGTATAGTAAAACAGAGTAAGTACATTCATGTCGCAGTTCGATGTAGCAGTCAGATGGCGATCCAGTAACAGTAAAAATGGTAAGGAACAGTTTTGGGTTATTGTAGATAACGACTGAGGGCCACGAGGACGACACATTCTATGAAACTTCCTGGCAGATTAAAACTGTGTGCCCGACCGAGACTCGAACTCGGGACCTTTGCCTTTCGCGGGCAAGTGCTCTACCAACTGAGCTACCGAAGCACGACTCACGCCCGGTACTCAAAGCTTTACTTCTGCCAGTACCTCGCCTCCTACTTTCCAAACTTTGCAGAAGCTCTCCTGCGAACCTTGCAGAACTAGCACTCCTGAAAGAAAGGATATTGCGGAGACATGGCTTAGCCACAGCCTGGGGGATGTTTCCAGAATGAGATTTTCACTCTGCAGCGGAGTGTGCGCTGATATGAAACTTCCTGGCAGATTAAAACTGTGTGCCCGACCGAGACTCGAACTCTGCCTTTCGCGGCCAAGTGCTCTACCAACTGAGCTACCGAAGCACGACTCACGCCCGGTACTCACAGCTTTACTTCTGCCAGTACCTCGCCTCCTACCTTCCAAACTTTACAGAAGCTCTCCTGCGAACCTTGCAGAACTAGCACTCCTGAAAGAAAGGATATTGCGGAGACATGGCTTAGCCACAGCCTGGGGGATGTTTCCAGAATGAGATTTTCACTCTGCAGCGGAGTGTGCGCTGATATGAAACTTCCTGGCAGATTAAAACTGTGTGCCCGACCGAGACTCGAACTCGGGACCTTTGCCTTTCGCGGGCAAGTGCTCTACCAACTGAGCTACCGAAGCACGACTCACGCCCAGTACTCACAGCTTTACTTCTGCCAGTACCTCGCCTCCTACCTTCCAAACTTTACAGAAGCTCTCCTACGAACCTTGCAGAATTAGCACTCCTGAAAGAAAGGATATTGCGGAGACATGGCTTAGCCACAGCCTGGGGGATGTTTCCAGAATGAGATTTTCACTCTGCAGCGGAGTGTGCGCTGATATGAAACTTCCTGGCAGATTAAAACTGTGTGCCCGACCGAGACTCGAACTCGGGACCTTTGCCTTTCGCGGGCAAGTGCTCTACCAACTGAGCTACCGAAGCACGACTCACGCCCGGTACTCACAGCTTTACTTCTGCCAGTACCTCGCCGCCTACCTTCCAAACTTTACAGAAGCTCTCCTGCGAACCTTGCAGAACTAGCACTCCTGAAAGAAAGGATATTGCGGAGACATGGCTTAGCCACAGCCTGGGGGATGTTTCCAGAATGAGATTTTCACTCTGCAGCGGAGTGTGCGCTGATATGAAACTTCCTGGCAGATTAAAACTGTGTGCCCGACCGAGACTCGAACTCGGAACCTTTGCCTTTCGCGGGCAAGTGCTCTACCAACTGAGCTACCGAAGCACGACTCACGCCCGGTACTCACAGCTTTACTTCTGCCAGTACCTCGCCTCCTACCTTCCAAACTTTACAGAAGCTCTCCTGCGAACCTTGCAGAACTAGCACTCCTGAAAGAAAGGATATTGCGGGGACATGGCTTAGCCACAGCCTGGGGGATGTTTCCAGAATGAGATTTTCACTCTGCAGCGGAGTGTGCGCTGATATGAAACTTCCTGGCAGATTAAAACTGTGTGCCCGACCGAGACTCGAACTCGAAGTAAAGCTGTGAGTACCGGGCGTGAGTCGTGCTTCGGTAGCTCAGTTGGTAGAGCACTTGCCCGCGAAAGGCAAAGGTTCCGAGTTCGAGTCTCGGTCGGGCACACAGTTTTAATCTGCCAGGAAGTTTCATATCAGCGCACACTCCGCTGCAGAGTGAAAATCTCATTCTGGAAACATCCCCCAGGCTGTGGCTAAGCCATGTCTCCGCAATATCCTTTCTTTCAGGAGTGCTAGTTCTGCAAGGTTCGCAGGAGAGCTTCTGCAAAGTTTGGAAGGTAGGAGGCGAGGTACTGGCAGAAGTAAAGCTGTGAGTACCAGGCGTGAGTCGTGCTTCGGTAGCTCAGTTGGTAGAGCACTTGCCCGCGAAAGGCAAAGGTCCCGAGTTCGAGTCTCGGTCGGGCACACAGTTTTAATCTGCCAGGAAGTTTCATATCAGCGCACACTCCGCTGCAGAGTGAAAATCTCATTCTGGAAACATCCCCCAGGCTGTGGCTAAGCCATGTCTCCGCAATATCCTTTCTTTCAGGAGTGCTAATTCTGCAAGGTTCGTAGGAGAGCTTCTGTAAAGTTTGGAAGGTAGGAGGCGAGGTACTGGCAGAAGTAAAGCTGTGAGTACTGGGCGTGAGTCGTGCTTCGGTAGCTCAGTTGGTAGAGCACTTGCCCGCGAAAGGCAAAGGTCCCGAGTTCGAGTCTCGGTCGGGCACACAGTTTTAATCTGCCAGGAAGTTTCATATCAGCGCACACTCCGCTGCAGAGTGAAAATCTCATTCTGGAGACACATTCTATGTTTCGTCGAAATAATCAGAAAATCACTTTTAATAAGCAGCAATTAAATTTGTATGCGAAGATAGAGAAAGAGAATAAATTTTAAAGGGAATACTTCATTTGTTAGTATTAAGCAAGAGAAAGAAATCCTAAGGAACGGTTTCATAGTTTATTGCAAAAGGGAAGGTTATGAATAACAAAAGAGGTGTAGAAGAGACGGGAAGGTTTCACTAGGACCTGGAGCGCTGCATTCATCTCCACCACCCACTCCACCTTTCACCGACCGGCTGCCCCATCTGCGATTCACGTGCTCGGGTGCGGGCGCAGGGACTCGTCTAGTTCTTATACCTGGCCACTGATGTGAATAATGCAGTTGGAACTATGTGCGTATGCAAGTGATGTTAATGTTTTAACTTATATTTACTGTACTGAAGATGGCCACACGATGACCGAAACCTAGTTGTGGAATAAACAGCATTTGGCGACTGATTGCAATACTCTTTACCTTTTGAAATTAATACATTTCCTGAGTACAACTGTTACCCTATGGAAACAAAACTAACAAAACAGAAGAAATAACTAAGTAGGATGCGGCCACAGCATTTATTCCGTTGTGTGGTACATTACCTGCAAAGTTAGGACCAACTCTCAAAAATACAAAGTGGAGACTAATTTCTGCCCACCAGCTAAACAGCGGGCACAGCTTACTAATGTCGAGGACGGCTTCTGACTGCTGATGTCAGTAGTCTATCAATTCGCCTTCCAAAGTGGCATGACATGCATAGGTAGCACAGTGCGTATTGTCGAAGATGGTTGCTCTGACCACCAACGACTCACCAAGCTGCAGAAGACTAACAAGTCGGCAGTCGTGGAATCTGCACCTTCAGAATTACGTGGTTGGATTAAGCTCTTACTCAGGCTCTGACAAAGATGACTAACTTCTGGACTGAGTCGTTAAATAACCTATCGAGATTAGAATAAAGGAACATCTGATCAATAGAGACAATAATAACATGGGAGTAAGGCCTGGGGACATACTCGTAGCCTGATTTAGAATAGGAGCGAGAAATCCCACAGCAGACTGACTTTGGAGTCAGGAAGAGCAACACAGGGACACTGCCAATACGTGTTGGTTGGCACGAACAGTAGACAGAGCGACAAGTTGGCGGAATGGGAGAAGGAGATACTTGCCATGCCCCCTCACCTGGGCACGAAGTGACGAACGAGCGGCAGGATGGAGGGAGGGAGAAGAGGTAAAAACACCATTACAGCTCCTGTGCAGTCAGTTCACCATCGTATCTGATGATGGTAACGTGGTTACTTGCCGAAATATTATGCACATCGGACACTGACATTCGGTTGTTTACTCGTGAACTTCATTCTAACTGCCAAATGTCTCACCAAGTTTTTTTTCATTTCCAGGACTCTCTAACATTCTGTACGCGTGTATGAATATCTGCCATGCTCTGGTTCTCCGTCAAAACAAAATTTGGTGGTGACTGGAATTGAAAATTGGTGGTTAATTCCTATTGGATCAAACTGCTGAGGTCATCGGTCGCTAGGCTTACACACTACTTAATGTAACTTAAACTAACTTACGCAAAGGACAACACACACACACACACACACACACACACACACACACACACACGCCCGACAGAGGACGAACCTCCGACTGGGGGAGCCGCGCGAACCGAGGCATTGGTCCTTAGACCGCGTGGCTACTCAGCGCGGCTCAAAATTTGGTGCCAGCTTTCTGCTTGGAACACACCTCTGTTACAGGCGCCATTTTGAAGGCAACCACCTAACTTCGTGAAACTATAAGGGCTAAAGGGTGAATATTCCAAAATGTCTCACAACAAATTCGGCATTTTTTCAACCGAAATTGGCGTAGAAAAGAAATGTATTTCATTATTTATTGAAAGCCCCCCTTTATACAGGAGTTCTACATGAACACGCACTAGTGTTGTCCTGTGGCGAGGGTGTGTATGAACACACAGCGAAAACATCCTGCGCCAGTTAGATACACCGATCTGGGAGCTGTTGGTAGATGGTTGAGTGCAGAGCAGATCATAAAGCCAAACAGAGGCGGTAATGGGTGGAAGAGAAGGTATTTATGTTTGTGACTGAGGACAGTGTCCTGAATAACATTACATCACTATTTACTTCATTTGCAGACTAATAATTATAGCTTTACCAGTAGTATGTTTTCAGTTTGGTTAGTACCTCCAAGTACATGTGGCAAGAGGAAACTGTTAATGCTTATTTTCCCCTGGGTTGAAAGTGCTTGAGTGTGAACGCATGGACACAAAACGGTTAGTTTACTCTATACTGACAGTTAGAGGTGTCGTTACGACAGAGCAGGGAACATCAGGTAGAAAATATTGTGACGTGTTTGTGGGAAAACAGTTCGACACAGAGAGAGCTACCAACACATTGATGTGTGTACATATTAAGCTACAGCATGTAAAAATATCTGCATTCATAACCGTTATACCATGTTTATGAAATCTATAAATGATAGTTTCTCACAATTGTTGTATGTAAATGATAAAAATGGCTGTAGGACGATTCAGACAGTTCATACGAACAATTACGTAATTTCCACAGTGAACAAAATTGTAAATTTGAACGTACAGATTGCTAACAGGTTAACTCGTTTTTTATTGCTTTTATTTTATATTTTGAGCCTAATGACATAGTTCTTGTCTACCGGTATTGACCTGCGAATGGACACTGTATTCAGAACTAGTCACTAATAAATCTCATTGTGAACACAACTACAACAGGAAACAAAAACAGTGAAAAACATAACTGTACATGAAAATATCACAATAGAGTTTGAAATACATAAACGCAAGTGCACTTAATTGTTAATGAATAAGAAAATTAATGACAGAAGATGATCTGTTCCCACTTTTTGTTAGCTACAACATAAAGTCATTATTTTTATTTTACCTGAATGTGGCTCGAAATTAAGCGACAGTATTGAGTTTGATCTACTTCTACACGAAACGGAGGCAATTTAATCAATGGATAAAACTGACTGGAGTAGCTAATGTCTGGCGGTGTACCTTGTTGCTGAGGAATATGAACTGCATCTGCATGATGATGAAGATCATCCGGGCGATGGGCGTCACAGACAGCATGACGTTGTAGCATTTGGGGTTCTTCTCCAACTCGAAGAACTGGCCAAACTCCAGCCCAGAATATATCATGCTACCGATGCCGAAAGCTGCGGTAAGAACACAAAAGATAGTAAGAATATTTGTTACAATATTAGAGAAATAATTAAACAGCAAAAATTCATTCTGGTGGCGTTAGAATGCGGCATCTATTGCAAAATAAAAACCTTATGGGATATGAATATGAGGCACTCATGCCCAGTTTTGAGGCTATTCATTTAACTGCTGTATTTCCTCGTGCAGCTTTTCTAGATAAATTGAAATCGTTCATTGCAAATACATTTAAATGCGTGCGTGCAGAAATAAATAATTGTAGGACTGGTCTATGGCGTATTTCATTCCAGAATTTCATTCCTGACAAAAACTTTCTCCTGCTGATTGAGCAACTGGAAACAATTACACACATTCTCGTGCATAAATCATTGACGAAGAAACCTAAGATGTCGGAAAAAAGGAGGATATAGAGGAACTCGTACTCTCTACAAAATCGGAAACTCTGTAGATCTAATGTGTCGATATATGAAAACCTATTATGGAGTACGCAGTTATTCTCATATCAACAGGGTGATATTAGACTGTATTGTCGTGAAATATTGTTAAAACAATATGAAACACGTTACAATATATTGTTCTGAATATAATTAATATATTTTAATCCACACAGTCGTAAGGTAAAGTCTTATAAATTGTACCGCCTTTTAAATTGTACCACCAACATATCTAGCAAACTATATCCATGGTTATGCTGCTTGTTGGACAGAATATGCATTAGGTTGTATCTAGTGTTGTAACGTAACCACTTCGACAGACCGTTAAGAATTCTGGCGTGAAATGGTTCAAGTTTATTTTGTGGTCTAAAGAAGCGCATATTTGCTTGTCAAGCTAAGCATATACCATCTTGAAGTACGTTAAGTCAATTTACAATTTATGTAGTATACAACTAAACTTATTCAGTCGCAATATAGGGTAGAAACACTTAAAATTCTCCAAACAACTGCGCAGTAAAACATAATTTTAAAAAGTATGGCGTCGTCTTATTAACTATACTGTACCAAGCATTTAAAACTCTTCCAGCGTTCTGTGCAGTAAAAGATAATTTTAAAAAGTATGGTGCCCTCTTATTAACTTTGCCACCATTATACCGGTAAATTTTAAAATAATTTTCTATGTTTCAACAACTGATTTGATCTAATAATTGCACTGGTGCATGTATTTCCAGTTGTAAAAACATGAACACAGGAGACTTATTTATGGGTAATGTTTGGCATACTTGTTTTCGCATATTTTATTGTTTTAGCTATTAGTTAGGTACTTCCATGTTACGTGGATCATTTGTACGATAAATTATAATGATGTGAAACGAGTAATTTTACATTCGGACTGAAAATTAATTTGCAAATATGACTACATTTTGAACATTGACAAGTATTTTAAATTTTTTTAATTATTATTAAGTGTACAAATGTCAGGTAGTAATTCCTACCCACCACCTTTGAAGATGACAATAAAAGAATTTCTTCTACGGAATGGAAAGGGTTCTCAAGGATAAATTTTTTCTGTTGATTTCCAAATTTTACTTTTCTATCTGGCAGACATTTTATATCACAGTGTAAGTGATCAAAAGTTTTAGTCGCGCAGTGCACCACTTTTTGTGCTAAAGGGAACCTTAATAGGTAGTAATGAATGTCATTTTTCCTTCTGACATTGTAATTAAGTACATCATAGTCCTTTTTGAACTGTAGTGGACTATTTACAACAAACTTCATGAAAGAATAAATATACTGTAAAATGGCTGTGAGCGCTATGGGAATTAACTTCTGAGATCAGTCCGCTAGAACTTAGAATGATTTAAACCTAACCGACCTAAGGACAACACACACATCCACGCCCGAGGCAGGATTCGAACCTGCGACCGTAGCGATCACGCGGTTCCAGACTGTAGCGCCTATAACCGCTTGGCCACCCCGGCTGTCTAAATATACTGCGAATCAGTAGTTAGAAAGCCCAACTCTATAACAGATATCTAAAAGATGACCAGTGGTGAGCGCCACATAATATTCTTACAGCATGTTTCTTTCTTAAAGAATATTATTCTGTATGACATTATTGAATAAAAACATGCAAAATATGTCAATGTGTTGATTTATCTCTCCCCAGTATTTGTAATTATTGTAACTGTAGCTGAGCCAAGTTGTTTCACCAGTTACGAAATCTGTTTTTCTAGTTTAAATTCTCATCAATATGGAAACCTGAAATTGAAGTGTCCACCCTATTTATATTTCCTCGCCGTTTGTTGCACTTATCATTGGTATAGTAGGGTAAATGTGCAGAAATGAGTATGGTGTATCTTCTTAAAATTGAGCAGGAGACCATTTGCAGAAATTAAGTCAGTGACACTGTTAAGAATATGCTTACTATTTATTCTGTTGCTGTATGTATGCTTCAATCGATTACAAAACTAGCATCATCCGCAAAGAACTAATTCTACTTGTTATATATTAGACATAAGATCACTTACATGTATGAGAAACAATGGCAGACTTAAGACTGAGCCTTGGGGAATTCCATATTTGATCTCTCCCCAGTCAGAAGAATTTCCATTGATTAAAGTGAGTGAGTTGTTTAGTACAACTTTCTGAATGGTTTTTGTTAAATCTGACGTTATCATTTTATCTCTGAACGATTCAGATTATATTAAATCTATAATCACAGCTTTCGAATATTCTCTTACTTGACTTCATGTGCTACATCATTGTACTGAAACACGTAATCATAAGGCATATTAACTAGCCACCATTAACTAAACAAAGACTGGTGAGAACACTTATAGCGTTTTTAGCTGGAATAAAAAACGTGTTCCTTTATTTGCTAGAGAGCCAAGGAGGCACTGGTGGATCACATCCTGCAACTTGAATCCTGCATGTTGGAATGTAGTCAGGCCAGCTTACAAAGACTTGTCTTTGATTTGGAAGAAGAAAACTGGAACACACATAGATTTAAAAACATGATGGCAGTTGAAGGATGGTATAATATCTTCATATTTCGGTACCCTGAATTATCTCTCTGACAGTCAGAAACTACTTCGGCATCTACAACATTTTGCTTCAGCAGAGAGGCTTTCATGAAATTTTTTCAAGATCTTTCTGTTTAGACTCCAATCATGGTTTTCCGACTATGCAGACATTAAATATGGACAACACTACCCTATCCGCAGTACAGAAATATCAAAAGATCATTGTGTCAAGAGAGAAGCACCAAGTGGGGACTATAGCTAGTGCAGAAAAGGGGGACGAATACCACCTGTGTTTGTTTTTAGGAGGAAACTATTTCCGATTATCTAAAAGATGGAACACCATCTGGTGCAAAATTTGCTATTTCAGATAGTGGTGGGGTATCTAGTGAAATTTTTTTTCAATAAATGCAGCACTTCCTCGTCATTGTAAGTTCCCATTCTAACGAAAAGGTGTTGATAACTTTAGGCGTACATACAATACATACAAAAGTCTTCTAGCTACAATTTCAGTAGCGTTTTAATCCTGCTCTGCCCACCTCCACACACCACTCATAGGTTACAGGCTAGACGCTGCATTTTTAAGCCTCTGCCTTGACATCAATATCAGTCATACGAGTCATAAGGCAGTGCTACGATCGTACAAAATGCTATCAGCAACTTCTCTGAAACCGGAATGTAGCCTTTGGATCAATGTATTTTTGAAGTTTCGAATTTCGTCGCGACTAGATCCAAACCAGAATCCGAAGCTGGAAATGAGGAGAAAGAAATGTATAGATTTACAAGGTAAGGAATCACAGGAACATCACGACGAACTATTGGAACTTATCTACCTCTGACTCCTTCTACTACTACGAAACAAACATGTAGTAGGGGACTATCAGTAGTCCCAAAAGATATTTGTCTGTCCTAGCTCTACAGAAAAGAAACAGGAGCAGAGCAATATCATCTGCTATTGAGTTCACAGGTAGTCCTTACAAGAAGTTTCTCCTTGTTAAAGAATTTGAGAACAACAAAAGTAAGAGGAACAAAATTAATGCTGGCAAAACCAGAAGCTTATTCTGCTAGGTCTGCGAAGTTGAGCAGAAAAAACAGATGAATTAGTCCTTCAAATCTTGTGTGTGAATCTGCGCCTAGAGCACGAAAGTAGGTGTGAATGAAATCGTGTTTCATTGTGATAGCAGGAAATCTGAATGGGTCGCTAATGTTGAAACTGCTCAGTGCAAGTCTGCAAGTAGCCTAGTATTTTAGATAACGAAATGTATTATGAGTTCATTTGGAAATTAAAATAAATATTGCTGATGTTCAACAAATTTGTGTATTTCTTGCTATAGCTGAGAAAAATTTGTAGTGGTATGATTTGTAGTATAAGTTGTACAATCTAGAACACCTAATTATAAATTGTATCACTTTGTACCTCTCCAAGTATTGTGTTATATCGCTGAAACTGGAGAAAATTTGTCTTCAAAATTTTCGGCGCATGTGTCCAAGAGAATGGGCAACACATTATCACTAGTACATTCATATAACGTATATTAGACTTCGCCAACGGCCTTGCCGCAGTCGCACCGATTCCTGTCAGATCTTCGAAAATAAGTGCTTCTGGGTTTGGGTAACACTTGGATGAGTGACCGTCCTGGTCTGCCAAGAGCTGTTCGCAAGCTGGGTTGTCAAGCCCTTATAAGGCCAATTTAGGAGTTATTCGATTGAGAAATAGCGGCTCCGGTCACGGAAACTGACAACGACCAGTGACTAGTGATCACGCGTCCTTCCATATCCACGTCTTGTTACCCTTATAAACTGAGGATGACACGGTGGCCGGTCGGTACCGCTGGGCCTTCTCAGGCTTGTTCGAACTGAGTTTACATAGATGTCAGTAAAAATCACCAAAGTGCGTCATGCTTCTAATTCCTTATATTTAGTTTCGTCCATCACGTATCTTGTATAGAAGCTAAATCTTAATATTGTAATGAGGCATTTTACAAAAATAAAGAAATAAATCGATAGAATGGACTACAAATGTATTACACAATATTAACAATGCATTTGTTCTTTATGGACTACAGTGTTGTAATGTACCAACGACATAACGAGGGAGGTGACGCAATGGTTGAATATCTATTGTAAACAAGAGAATTAAAAATATTATTGATGGACTTTCTGACAGCAGTGCAAAACTTGTTTGAAAGTAAAGTAGTGGTTAACCAAGCGATAAGTAAATGGGAAATGTGTGCTGTTCGTTTGTTGGGATCTGAAACGTAATGAATTCATTGTTCTAAATTTGCTCTGAATACTCGAAAATGTGAAATGACTTTCATAATTTTAACAACCACTTTTAGAAAGAAATATCATTTTGTTGCAGCTGACAAATTATTCAGGTTTTTGAAACCACTGATCTTCCACTAATGGAGCTCGAATATCACAGTAGATCAAAAAATTGTAGCCTAAGTTTCAGTTATAAACATTATAACAAAACATCTTACAAAACAATAGCTCATGTATGACGGCAGAAATCCGCAAAGGCGTTTTTTTTTTTCAGGAAAAGTAATCTAAGAAGAATCTCTGTTTCACAGAAACAGACCGAAGCAATACCATAGTTACTTATGCAAATCTGGCTGCTGTCGAACAATAAAAGAAACCAAAGAATGGTTACTGTTGTGTAGGGTGTAAGTTGTTTATGTGAATAAAAAGTAAATATTTCTCTTTGACAATTAGTCCCTCACTACAAAATACTGTGCGTCGACTCATCTACAATTTGCAGAAATCAGATCTACATCTACATCTATATCTACGTGATTACTCTGCTATTCACAATAAAGTGCCTGGCAGAGGGTTCAATGAACCACCTTCAAGCTGTCTCTCTACCATCCCACTCTCGAACTGCAAGCGGGAAAAACGAGCACTTAAATTTTTCTGTGCTAGTCCTGATTTCTCTTATTTTATCGTGATTATCATTTCTCCCTATGTTGGTGGATGCCAACAGAATATTTTCACAATCGGAGGAGAAAACTGGTGATTGCAATTTCATGAGAAAATTCTGTCCCAGTGAAAAACGCCTTTGTTTTAATGATTGCCACTCAAATTCACGTATCATGTCTGCGACACCATCTCCCCTACTTCGCGAGAATACAAAACGAGCTGCCCTTCTTTGTACTTTTTCGATGTCATCCATCACTCCCACCTGATGCGGATCCCACACCGCACAGCAATACTCCAGAATAGGGCGGACAAGCGTGGTGTAAGCAGTCTCTTTAGTAAACCTGTTGCACCTTCTAAGCGTTCTGCCAATGAATCGCAGTCTCTGGTTTGCTCTACCCACAATATTATGTATGTAATCGTTCCAATTTAGGTTATCTGTAAGTGTAATCCCCAAATATTTGATTGAATTTACTGCCTTCAGATTTGTGTCACTTATCGCGTAATCGAAATTTAGCTGATTTCTTTTAGTACTCATGTGAACAATTTCACACTTTTCCTTGTTCATGGTGAATTGCCACTTTTCGCACCGTACAGATATCTTATCTAAACCATTTTGCAAGTCGTTTTCATCATTTGATGACATTACAAGACGAAGAATGACAGCATCATCTGCAAACAATCTAAGACGGCTAATCAGGTTGTCTCCTATGTCGTTAATATAGATCAGGAACAATAGAGGGCCTATAACATTTCCTTGGGGAACGCCGGATATTATTTCTGTTTTATTCGATGACTTTCCGTATGTTACTACAAACCGTGCCCTTTCTGACAGGAAATCACGAATCCAGTCGTACAACTGAGGCGATATTCCGTAGGCATGCAGTTTGGTTAGAAGACGCTTGTGAAGAACGGTGTCGAAAGCCTTCTGGAAATCTAAAAATATGGAATCAATTTGACATCCCCTGTCGATAGCACTGATTACTTCATGGGATCCGAAAGTTGTATAACAACAATACAAGTCTAAGGTTCATTCAAAATTACTTTCAATCTGTTGGCAGCATCATCCTTTAGAGAGGTTAGGTTACTGCCCAGTGACAACTATGCACAGGGAGGCTGCTAGAGCCGTGGAGAGTGGAGGCTACTGACAGATGGTGTCCATGCACAGATGGTGACTAAGAGCTTTTGAGAGCTTAAGCCACAGACCAACAGCTCCCATGCACAGGCACTAAGAAGTGGAGAGAGGCTAGGTGCCGATCTACTTAAGCAGTAAGACCAAAAGAGAGGTTAATTGCTTGTCGCCGGTGCCCATGTCCAGGGAGGCCGTAAGAGCTGTAGAGAGGTTAGGTTGCTATCAGTCTGGAACCGCGTGGCCGCTACGGTCGCAGGTTCGAATCCTGCCACGGACATGGATGTGTGTGATGTCCTTAGGTTAGTTAGGTTTAAGTAGTTCTGAGTTCTAGTCCCAAAGTGCTCAGAGCCATGAGCCATGCAGAGATTAGGATACTGATTGATGGTGCTAGTGTGCAGGTAGGCAGTAAGAGCTGCAGAGAGGTTAGGCTACTGACCGACGGCGCCCATGCGCAGGTAGAAGCTGCCGTAGCGGGAGCGCGGCGCCGACGCCGTGGCGGAGATCTTGCGGCGGCGGCCGCCGCTCTCGGCCTGGTGGTTCTGCACCACCGAGTCCAGGGCCCGCTCCTTGAGCAGGCAGCAGTACAGCAGCAGCAGGAACAGCATGCTGCCCGCGTACAGGAACACGTAGAAGCCCTGCCGACACACCGACACGCAACATCAGCAGCCAGCAGTCTGTAGGAGTAATGCGTGATTCTGATTCAAACTTCAAGCGAGTGTCATGTGACCACCATCAACTGTATGCAAAAGTCCTCTGAAGGCTGGCATCTCGCTGTTGAATCAGAGATCCATGCAACTGCGAGATGAGTGGCTGCCAGTGAAGACTGGAAACCTGTTGGTGGTGAAGCCAGTTACCGTTCATTTCAGCATGGTGAAGGAAGCCCTGACCACATCCTAATTGGACGCTGCCTCTAATGCATCGCTTTGTAGGTTGCCAACCCATCCAAGTCTGTGATACCTGTGACTAACAAATCATTAGACAGCACATTTTTATGTTTTGGTGAGAGGTCAGAATCAAACTCGAGTTGGTACATGTTACCTATTTTTGCTGACAATGGAATGAGTGAGGCACAACTTTTACAATTTTCGACAATGTCTGGATTCCAGCTTAAAGTACTCGTCTTGGTGTCTTTGGTCGACAGTCACTTACTGCCATTTCTGGGGTTACAGTAACAAAAAAGGTTACTAGTGTTAAGGATTCAGCCTACAATGGTTTTCACTCGTGCTGTCGAAACGTTGGCAAAACCACTATGAACGGCTGTCAGTCGAAAATACCGAGGCGAGCAACAACGGGAAATACGTTAAGATGTGGCCACGAAAGCCTAATCAGTTTTATATTAAGGTCTTTGTTTATTATAGTGTATTTCATAGGGGCTCGCTCATTCTTCTACAGTCTGGGGATTGGCCATCTACATTTATCTGCTATATTATTATACACTATTCCAGCAAATTTATCTTTTTTATGGAATAATTTAATACAGCGAACGTGAGTTTAGTGTGTGTGCGTGTGTGTGTGTGTGTGTGTTTCTGTATGTGTGTGTAGTTTTTAGGGGCTATAAAGAAATGTCATGGCTCCAAACCAACATACCATAATAATCGTCACGTTTATCCAAAGGTAATCAGCAAGTCTAGTCTGATCGATCCAATATCTGGTTGCAAACACAGACATCACGACTTGTAATTCGCAAAAATTATCCTCCTAAGGACGGATGAACACTCCTAACGAAATTAGAATTACATTAATATCGTCAGCTGCTCAAGGGCGTTGACATACACTCCTGGAAATTGAAATAAGAACACCGTGAACTCATTGTCCCAGGAAGGGGAAACTTTATTGACACATTCCTGGGGTCAGATACATCACATGATCACACTGACAGAACCACAGGCACATAGACACAGGCAACAGAGCATGCACAATGTCGGCACTAGTACAGTGTATATCCACCTTTCGCAGCAATGCAGGCTGCTATTCTCCCATGGAGACGATCGTAGAGATGCTGGATGTAGTCCTGTGGAACGGCTTGCCATGCCATTTCCACCTGGCGCCTCAGTTGGACCAGCGTTCGTGCTGGACGTGCAGACCGCGTGAGACGACGTTTCATCAAGTCCCAAACATGCTCAATGGGGGACAGATCCGGAGATCTTGCTGGCCAGGGTAGTTGACTTACACCTTCTAGAGCACGTTGGGTGGCACGGGATACATGCGGACGTGCATTGTCCTGTTGGAACAGCAAGTTCCCTTGCCGGTCTAGGAATGGTAGAACGATGGGTTCGATGACGGTTTGGATGTACCGTGCACTATTCAGTGTCCCCTCGACGATCACCAGTGGTGTACGGCCAGTGTAGGAGATCGCTCCCCACACCATGATGCCGGGTGTTGGCCCTGTGTGCCTCGGTCGTATGCAGTCCTGATTGTGGCGCTCACCTGCACGGCGCCAAACACGCATACGACCATCATTGGCACCAAGGCAGAAGCGACTCTCATCGCTGAAGACGACACGTCGCCATTCGTCCCTCCATTCACGCCTGTCGCGACACCACTGGAGGCGGGCTGCACGATGTTGGGGCGTGAGCGGAAGACGGCCTAACGGTGTGCGGGACCGTAGCCCAGCTTCATGGAGACGGTTGCGAATGGTCCTCGCCGATACCCCAGGAGCAACAGTGTCCCTAATTTGCTGGGAAGTGGCAGTGCGGTCCCCTACGGCACTGCGTAGGATCCTACGGTCTTGGCGTGCATCCGTGCGTCGCTGCGGTCCGGTCCCAGGTCGACGGGCACGTGCACCTTCCGCCGACCACTGGCGACAACATCGATGTACTGTGGAGACCTCACGCCCCACGTGTTGAGCAATTCGGCGGTACGTCCACCCGGCCTCCCGCATGCCCACTATACGCCCTCGCTCAAAGTCCGTCAACTGCACATACGGTTCACGTTCACGCTGTCGCGGCTTGCTACCAGTGTTAAAGACTGCGATGGAGCTCCGTATGCCACGGCAAACAGGCTGACGGCGGCGGTGCACAAATGCTGCGCAGCTAGCGCCATTCGACGGCCAACACCGCGGTTCCTGGTGTGTCCGCTGTGCCGTGCGTGTGATCATTGCTTGTACAGCCCTCTCGCAGTGTCCGGAGCAAGTATGGTGGGTCTGACACACCGGTGTCAATGTGTTCTTTTTTCCATTTCCAGGAGTGTATATCAACGGGGACAGGTGAAAATGTGCGCCCAGACTGCGATCTCCTGCTTAGATGGCAGACGCTCTATCTATCTGAGCCACTGAGGGCACAGAAGAGAGTGCGACTGCAGGGACTATCTCGCGCACGCCTCCCGCAAGACCCACATTCTCACTTTGTATGTCCACACACCACATACAAGGTGAGCATGTGGGTCTCACGGGAGGCGTGCGCGAGATAGTCCCTGCAGTCACACAATCCTCTGTGCCCTCGCGGCGGCTCAGATGGATAGAGAGTCTGCCATGCAAGCAGAAGACCTCGGGTTCGAGTCCCGGTCGGGGCACACATTTTCACCTGTCTTCGTTGATATATATCAACGCCTGTAAGCAGCTGACGGTATTAATATAATTCTAATTTCATTCTAGACGGCTGCAGGTCATCAATGGTGTCTGTTCTTTCGGACATGTCCGAAAGAACAGACACCATATCAGTATATACTGCTGAGACGAGTGTCTCCAGCTATCAGCCGGCAGTTATAAGACTGAAGAGCACTGCACGTAACAAACCACTCAGTGATGGTGGCACCTAAATATCCTAAATTTATGACCAGCCAAAAATTCCAAGTTGGGCAAACCTGTTGAGCCCAGGTTCCTCGAGGTTACTCAGTGTTCTTAGCTTCTGAGGGGATGAGAGCAATACATGTTACATTAATGAAGGGTACCAATCTGCCCTGTCTGTCACATCTTGCTGTAGATTGCAGAGTAAGGTGACAGTGCCAACATCCCGTCAGATCTGTGGATATTTCTCCAGACCCACTACCGCGGGCAACTTATCATCATGATCGTCATCATCATGCATTAAACCGCTTCTGGTTTGTTTCCTGCTTATGTATTTTATGCTAGCCAAGTTTTCTTTGGTGGGCTGATTTTCCTTTTTTGCTTGTTTCAGCTTGTATTTCAGCAGTGACTTCGTCCATTTGGCTTCTTGCATTCTCGTCATACGTACCTGTACATACTATTTCTTCACTCGGAATAAATACTTTTAATTTGTCCCTGATATCTTCATTTATCTTCTTATCAAGCAATGTGTACTTAGCTACTGCTCTCAGAAATTTCACGACTTCACTTTAGATTCTTTTGATCTGTCATTTAGCAAGTGCTCAAGACTGACATTCATTGAAAAACATTGATAGTGCCATTAACTTAAATAATTTAATAATAATATGTCTTTAGCTGTTTTTAGAACGCCATTTGATTTTGCCACAATGATACATAACTTACTGTAACATTGTAGTCACATCATCATTTGATGTCCAAATTATACCATACCGAAGACAAAAAATTTTTGGCACTTGCTCGACTGCTTCCTTAGTAATGAAAATTTTTGTCTTCACTAATTTACGTTCTACAAATGATATCACGTTTGTTTCTGATGTCGAGATTTTTGATTGTACTCGATTGCTGCTTCCACAGACAAGTGATGCTCATTATTGTGGATCATGTTCTGTCCGACCAGATTAATTGTATATACCGTAATCAGTAATTTTCTGTAGTATTACCATATATTCAAAGGATATTGCGTCAAGAGTAGTACTCAATATTAATGTCAACACATCCCCATGCCTCTTTATTTCTCTCTAGGGCGCCTGCAGACTGGCCCCCTTCGGTTTTCTCCTTACAGTGTGCAGAAGTCAATCTGTTAAAGCAATACGATGTTATTTTCGAATACGCTAAAAAAAATCGAGGTTAAAATTTTGAAAATTGAGAGCGCTGTTAAATACAAAAAATTTCGATTTCGGTGTCGCAATCGCCCTTAGGCGAGTACGTAGCGATCTAATCTCGTGTGACTAGGTCATTGGTTCAGTTTCCACTATACGTATACGAATTTTTATTTAAATTCAATATTGATAGTGATATTGAAATGTTAAACAACAACGTGAATCATAATAACGTTTTTTAAAATATCAATTGCTTGAAAATACAAGTATTTATAATGAATAAATATTTTTGGTAACACAATATTTTTGTTTTTATGTTATGTTTGCATTTTAACATTATATATAAGAAATGTTTTATTTCATATTTGATCTGTTCCATACGTGTAGAAAATTTTAGTTTGTTATCAACAGTCTTTTTCTCATCTGATTAATAATTAAAGATTAAAATGTTAGTTTGATTAAGAAATTGTAATTCAAGTCAATAATTGTTATTTCACACCTCAGTTTGATATTAAATACTGAATTGTGATATTAATGGGTAAATATGCTTCTACTGAACCTGCGGCCGCATCATTACGAGATTAGAACGTTATCCACATATGGACGATTCAGTTGATTGGGATGGAACCTTTTTATACTTAACAAGTCAAGTTTTTTGAGAATGGGATAATACTGCTTCAGGACATTAATGTCTGTAGACTACATCTTAAACTCAAATAAGAGTGAGGAAAATCGAAAATGGTCAGTCCTTAAGGTCCCATTGTTGGTACTGACATAGCTGTACGTAATTCGTCTGTTGCTATTGAATCTACATAAATTTGTACGTTTTACCAACTGTTGTTCGGTTTTCTTATTAGTCCCGCTATCATTGATGTACTGTGATAATTCGCTGCCGCCCACGCGTACTTCCATCGTAAACAGTTACACCGGGTTGTAAAGTTATTCTACCGAATTTTCAGCTATTTTTGTTAATCTAATATCAGTTGCTAGTTGTATCTATATCTAATTTATTGCTTCTGACAGAACGCTCTCTGTTTATCGTGTAACAAAATTTTGTTTTGATTTAACATAACTGACACTTAGGGCTACAACTTAAAATTGTTTGAAATTATCCAACCTTCCTACCATCAATATTTAAAAATTATTTTTACTTTATTAGCTTTCAGCTTATGATTTCGATTTAGTTTCCATTTTAGAAATTATGTTCAATATTACGAATATTTTCTGAGCTATCTCTTATTCTCAGTGACGTAGCAGGTTTTGTGGGGGTCGATTCTGGGGACCTAACGGCACCAAACCTTATATGATATTAATAACTTATTTCTTGGATACTTGAAAAATAATCTGAGGTATCTTAGTCGAAATACGAGGTCAAAAAACCTCGATATAGGTAACTTGTTTCATCTAAATGAGAATGTTTTAGTTATTAGTGACTAATTGGAACATGCATCGATTTATTTGAAGAGAATTTGCCAGTTAAAATCCAATTCAAGATTTGTTTAATGTACTAGAGAAGTGCAATCTTTTGATATACAAACAGTCACATTGCGTTCAGTTTTTACGTTGGCTGTTTTATAGCGGTTTCCTTCCTCACTTGAATCCGGTTCGGTAACTGTATTACAAACATAACTTGGACGCAAACAGAACTCGCAGGGTCACAGAATTCTATTTTGATGCATGAATGACGCTTAAAACTAGCCTTCAGCGTCATTTGAAATTATATAAATGGTAAATAGATTCAAAAGACATTGTGTACCAAAAATAATCATATGGAAATAACTCTGGAGAGTAGAGACGGATAGATGAAGCTGACCGTCCTCGAGTATATGGTAGCCTTTCGCACAGTCCTAACACTTACGTATATCTCAGCGAGACTGGTACTGCTTTTCATGTAGGTTAAAAGAGGGGGGCAGGGAGCACTCTTCTGGAAAAGGTAATGTAGAGTTTGAACTGTGCTATGGAATTACCAACTATTGTACTGTAGAAAAGGATAAAATGAGCATCTAGAGATCACGCCGACTTTATTTATAAAATGCGGCTGAAATTTTTCATTAAAGACGAAAACTGGTGTCGTACAGCGACAAGAACTGTCACTCCTAGATGGATGCCACAGTATGTTTCCGGTGACGTGCAGCAGCACGCCACCAGCATCGAGTTGCGACATTGTTTACAAGAACACTGAGATCTTCGACAGGTACATTGTCTCTACACTTATGCAATGTTAGGTGCAGTTCTCGACTGTATTGAAGTGACGCCATCATTTAAATGAGAAGACTGCCGGCGTGGGTTCTCGAGTGCTCTGAGCCATTCACGTCCAGCTAATAAACAGGCATCGTTGCCGTCATCCCCCCACAGCTTCAGCGGTATGGTTTTATGAGGACCATCGTTACTATCAATGGTGACTAGGGCGAATGTGCAACGGTAACTACGGAGATATCGCTTCACTATATCGACGAAATATCTCCCAGCGACCTTTTCACAACGTTACATGTTTTCGCAATGAGCACTAGAGCATCTGCCTCTCCGGGCACACTGTCCCGAACGTACGTGCACTTGAATATGTGTTCTCAGCAAGCCATTATGACCAAATAAGAATGGGCGCCCAAGAAAAAATTCTCAGATTAAAAATGTCTTAAAGCAAGGATTCACTCTTGCTCCCCTAGTGTTCGAACTGTCCATGATGAAGTAATGCTGGAAATAAAGAATGTTGCAGGTGGGGAATTAACATTCATGGTGGAAGGATATTGTTTATAAGATTTTCTGATGGCATAGCTATCGTCAGTGAAAGTGAGGAAGAGTTATAGGATTAGTAAGTGAGAAGAGCAGTCTAATCATACAGAATGTGGACTGAGAGAAAACCTCAGAAAAACGAAAGTAATAAAGATTACCAGAAATGAGATTAGTGATGAATTAAATTGGTGACGAAGTAATATAAAGGTGAAGGAATTTTGTTACCTTGGGAGCAAAATAATGCGTAGAAGAAAGAGACTGGAAATATCCAACAAATAATTGACGATGTTTGGTGTTAAGTGGTACTTTGAGTCTCTCTGAACCGATTTTCGCTTAAAAGTTTAGAATCATGACAATCAGAATGTCAATGGAATCTAGTTCGGGGGATATTGTGACTGAGCGCCGGCTTCCTAGAATATCTTCGACGCTTTGTGACCTCAAAATTCTTGTGTGGGAAACTGAGCTCTCTTCGAAATAATAGATTAGAAGCAAGACTTACAGGTGTGACAATCCTAGCCGCATTCCCCATCTGGACACTGGACCGACATTGTTGGCTTATTGTACAGCTTCCAGATTCTGCAAGGTACTAGGCACAGGTTTTCGTGAGGTGACAGCTGGTCTTCTCAGACTTGAATAAATGTATTTCAGTTCCTTTTCGCAGCAAATGCTAACTTGACACTAAAATTTACTGCTTTACCAGAGCGTCTCTTAATGTGCTTTGCATGACAACTTACAGAAATAAATCGAAACCCATAAAGGTGACAAATGTCAATAGAAAAAGAAATACATCCTGTTTTGCAAAATGCGGAGTTGAACACCTCCCCTCCCCCACCCCTCCCGCAGAAAACTAAACTTTTCCATGAGTTCTAACCTACAACGTGATTCATATTCCGAGATCCTGGTTTTAATAGCTTTTCCTACTGCAAAAACCTATCCTCAGGTACATGTTAAACAGCATATTCCCGAAGTCCTGGACTGTGGAAATAGTCCTCGCTGCTCTGTGGTAGTCACTGAGCATTTTCATTGACTAGTGTAATATCTTTACGCCATTCTTATCTAATGATCTGTCATTCAACCTACAGATTTACGACTATATAATTTTTCACGACTCTTTTTTTCTAATCGTGTATGACTTAGCTCGATGTTAGTTTGGATAGCAATATTACTATTGTTGTTCCTTAGATTGGGTCGAGATTCTGGGAGCCACTCTTTGCGATTGACTATCGATCATGTCCCTAGTCTGACTCGTACAAAGATTAGAGATTTTGAGTAAAGATTGATTCAGCTATGTCAGCTTTTTTCTCGTGTAATGGTTCAGGTTACCATTACTTTGACAACTAATCAGAACTTACTGGCTCTTGGGTTCGAAGCAAATCACTGCCTAGTAACATCAGTAATGGCTGCCGAAGACTTCCATCATATGGAGTCACCCTCATTCTGCCAAGGGCTTTGTCAAAGAGAGCAGCATTGAGAACACCCTCTTGTGCTTTATAATCCACTACCTGATTTCGGAATCTCTGTCTCACCATGATGTAATATTGCTGGAATTTTGAGAAGTCTTTGGGTCATTTCCAAGTAACACCCCTCTTCTTGTGATTTTTTAATACTGCGGATTACGTGATGGAATTTTTTGCAGAACTGAGGTAATCTTTCTCGTCTGTCATTCTATGTTATCTCTGTTACGGGGCTGTGGTGGGAAATATCCCCTAAAAAATCGAAAGAAGCAGAAATTATTAGGGTTGAGGATGCATGAGGCAATGGGAACACTGCATTGAAGATACGCAATTAGTATCGGGAAGGGAGGAAGTTTAGATTTCAACACCCGTCGATATTGGAGCCATTAGAGACGACGCACTGTGTGTCCACAGAACATGTGACCCGTAATTGGAATATTGTTATGATGATAGCTCAACTGGTAAAAAATTCCGGATCAGTTTACCATTCGGATGCGAGGGAGCATACTTCCAAAGGGGAGGTAACCATGAGAGAAAGATTGAGTAACAAACGAAGGGGTGACATTTCATGAGTTGGATCGTGGAGTGTCAGAAGTTTGAACGTGTTAGAGACGGTAGACAATCTGAAAATGAAAATGCAGAGGCTCAGTCTAGATTTAGTGAGTGTCAATTATGTGAAATGGAAAGAAGATGGAGAGTTCTAGTCAGATTAATAAACTGTAATATCAACAGAAAATGGTATAACTGGAATAGGATTCGTTATGAGTAGGAATGTAAGGCATAGAGTGAGTTACCGTGAACAGTTCAGTGATAGGATTGTTCTCAATAGAATCGACAAAAAACAAACGTCAACAACAATCGTTCAGGTACACCTGCTCACGTCACAACAAGAAGACGTAGATGAAGTATAGGAGAATACTGAACGGGTAATGCAGTACGTATACGGAGATCATAATCTGCTATCATGGTGGTCTGGAACGTTTTAGTACGCGAAGGAATAGAAGAAAGTGTTAAAAGACTGTAGAAGCCCCGTAACAGAGATAAGACAGACGAGAAAGATTATCTCAGTTCTGCAAAAAATTCCATCACGTAATCCGCAAAATTAAAAAATCACAAGAAGAGGGGTGTTACTTGGAAATGACCCAAAGACTTCTCAAAATTCCAACCATATTACATCATGGTGAGACAGAGATTCCGAAATCAGGTAGTGGATTATAAAGCGTACCCAGGCGCAAAAATAGACGTAGATCACAATTTAGTAATGCCGAAAATTAGACGAAAGTTTTAGGGAATCGCCGGAAAGAATTAGTGTGAAAGGAAGTGGGACACTGAAGTACTGAGGAATAATGAAAGGCGTGTGACGTTCTCTACGGAGGTAGATACTGCGATAATGAACTCCACTATACGCAGTTCAGTAGAACAGAAATGAACATGTCTATAAAGAACAATTAATGAATTTCGACAGAGAAGCAGAGCTACAAGGGGTATCACTGAGGAGAAACCTCGGTTAGCAGAAGATATTCTTCACTTGTTCGGCAGTAGAAGGAGGTATAAAAGTTTTCGGGAAAAGACGGAATACAGCAATATGTGTCACTGAAGAATGGGAAATTCAGGAAAGCCAAGGCGAAATGGCTGAAAGAAGAAAGTGAAGAAATCGAGAAAGAAATGGTCATCGGAAGAACTGATTCATTACATAAAAAAGCGAAAACAACTTCCGATGAAATTAAAAACGACAGCGTCGGCATTAAGAGTGCAATGTGAATTCCAGGATAAACACGTAGGTGAGAACAAATAGAAGAAAGAGTACACTGAAGGCCTCTACGATAGGGAGGAACTGACCGATAGAAGAAGAACGTGAGTCGCTGCGGCAGACCTAGGGGATCCATTATTAGAGTCAGAGTTTAACAGAGCTTTGGTAAACTTGTGATCAATTAACGCTGAAGGGATGTATAATATTCCTTCGGAGTTTCTAGAGTGGAAGCAAATGACTATTCAAGTCAGTGCGTAGAATATATGAGTTTGCAGACACACCATCAGACTTTTGACACAATATAATCCACACAGTCCCGTAGATAGCAAAGACAATGAGTACAAGAACTATCGCACAGTCAGTGTAATGGGTCATACATCGAAGTTACTAACAATAACAATATATAGAGAAATAAAATCGAAAATTGAGGGTCTGTTAGTTGAATATAGTTTGGCAGATGAACAGATAAAGGAACCAGAGACTCAGATCTGAAGCTACACTTGATAAAGGGAGCAAGATTTAGGAATGATTAGATTACGGTCATAGCCGATGTAGAGAAAGCATTAGCCAATATAAAATGGTGCAAGATGTTCGAAATTCTGAAAAAAATATGAGAAGCTATAGGAAATGACGTGTAATATACGTTATGGAAAACAATTAAGAAGGAACATTATGAATGGATGACCAAAACCGAAGTACTCGAATTCAAAAGGATGTAAACCAGGTAGTCTTTTGCCCCAACTGTTCAATTTATACGTCGAAGAAGCAATGATGGAAATAAAAGAAAGACTCAAGACTGAGATTAATTCTTTCTTTCGCTTTCGCCAGTGTCCCGCAGCGATCGCAGGGTCGGCGTGGTTACAACGGATTTGGCAATGTTAGTTTTATGGCTGCCCTTCCTGCCGCCACCCCATACCCCCCCAGGACGGAATTAGTGTACCCCAATTGTGTGTGGCTAGTGTAAAGCGTGAAATAGTGTGAATATGTTTCAAATGTCTGCGACGGGGTTAACTGAGGTGGAACGTGGGGATCAGCCCAGTATTCACCTAGCGGAATGTGGACAACCACCTAAAAACCACATCCAGGCCGGCCGGCACACTGGCCCTTGTCTTTAATCCGCCGGGCGGATTCGATCCGGGGTCGGCGCGCCTACCCGAGACCAGGAAACAGCGCGTTAGCGCTCTCGGCGACCCTGGCGGGTTCAAGACTGAGCTTAATACTCAGGATGAAAGAACACCAAGAATAAGATTTGCTGGTGACATTCTGTGAATTGAAGAAGAATTACAAGATGTGTTTAATTGAATGTACAGTCTAGTGAGTACAGAATAATGGCTGAGGGTAATTCGAAGAAAGACGAGGGTGATGAGGAACAGATGAAACATGTTTAGCCATGAACTCAACATTTAAATTGAGGAGCACGAAGCAGACAAAGTTTAGGTATTCTGCTACCTTGAAAACAAAACAACATATTACGGACAAAGCTAGGAGGACATAAAAAGTATACTATCACAGGCAAAGAGGGCATTCGTGAGGAAGAGAAGGCTACCAGCATCCGAAATAGGGTTAATTTGAAGAATAAACTTCTAGAATGTGCATTGGGAGCATAGCATTGTATGGGAGTTTATCGTGGTCTATGGGAAAATCGGAAACGAAGAGAATCGAAGCTTTTGACATGTGATTCTATAGAAGATGGTGAAAATTAAGTACACTAGTGAGATAGAGAACGTAGAGGTTCTCTTCAGAATCGGTGAAGAATAAGAACATATGGGAAACAGTGAAAGAGGAAGAGATAAGATGATAGAGCATGGGTTAAGACATTAGGAAATAAGTTGCCTTCTACTAGAGAGAGCTGTGGAAGATGAAAACGCTAGGTGAAGACAGAGGCTGGAATACATCCAAAAATTATAGAGGATATCGGGTGATGTGCTACTCTGAGATTAAGAGGTTGGAACAAGGAAGGGATCTGTGGCGTGCTGGGCCGAATCAAACCAGTCGAAGGCTGAGGATAAGAAAAAACAGTGAATAACATGTCCACGACGTGGATTTGTTGGTGCCTCTCTTCTCCCTTGAGATTAAATGCTGGGATCAAGGTTGTTCAGGTGTTTGAGGTAGTCCTCACTACGATTCCACACGCCAGAGATGTCCACCGCGTATCTGTACCGCACTGTAGCTTGGAAGTTTTCTACTCCAGAGCTTTTCCAATTTGAAAGGCAATATTCAGGGTGACTTATCCATGCGTACGGAAACGTCGGCTGCGGCAAATACACATAATCTGCTGTCCTGTTTCACTTTTCTCGCTTCTTTAGCCAACACTTTACGTCAGAGATTACCGTTCATAGAAATGATTCTCGGTAGTCTCCTTTTACCGGAACGGGCAACAGCGAATGCATGTTGAAACAAACAGCCATGCAGGAGACCTCCTGGTTCATTTAGTAATACGCGGCCGAAAGGCAAGAGTCAAAAATGCCACATTTCTTCCATGAGATGAAGAGACCGTATATTACTATCGCCGGGAGACCCAGTCACGGGTTGTTCAGTAACTTACTGGAAGTCTTTCTATTTGACACCAGTTCGATGTTGTAATATGATTATTTCGTGTATGAATTAGTTCTTTTTATATTCTTCCGGCTTGTCATGTGTGCGCTACAGAAAAACTGTAGCAGCTCCGTAAATACTGATTTCTGTGAAAAGTGGTACATAACTTTTCGAATCCATTCGCTGTTATCTGCTTGTCGTTTCATTTTCGGTACACTTCGAATAGGCACACTACTAAGTTGTGTATACTCTTTTTTGTGCCATAGTTGCTTACAAGTGAGTAATGGAAACAATACTTCATGATGCAGCTTTTCCGCAGCCTAACCAGACAGGTAGATAAACTTGCAGATATTCTTACTCGTGAAGGGCTTCGTGTTAACGATAATCATGAATGTCAGCATTTTGTGTGAGAGTAAGTAGTGCACACCACGCAACGATGCTGATGTGGCAGCAATTTTCATGCTGACAGCGTTAGATAAGGTATAGCAGTGGCTATGTGGAGCATTCTTATCTGTGAAGAATTTAGTTAGGTGCATCTATCTCAAATACTGATGTTACTGCACATCTCAGTTGTTGATAACCAGTAATTGTCAGAAGTGAGGAAACTGACAGATGGCTGCTTACGGCGATAAGACAGGCACGCCAACAGTATGAATTTCTCCCCCATTCGTGTGACACGGGTGGAGACAAACTGCTTCATCTGTCGACACTGTTGTAACGGAATAGCTACATGAGCCAGGTGAGTTGTTTTCCTGTGGGAAGAAGAGCTTTTCCTGTTAAAATACCGGGTGATCAAAAAGCCAGTATAAATTTGAAAACTGAGTAAATCACGGAATAATGTAGATAGAGAGGTACAAATTGACACACATGCTTTGAATGACATGGGGTTTTATTAGAACCAAAAAAATACAGATGTTCAAAAAATGTCCGACAGTTGGCGCTTCATCTGATCAGAATAGCAATAATTAGCATAACAAAGTAAGACAACGTCAAGATGATGTTCTTTTCAGGAAACGCTCAATATGTCCACCATCATTCCTCAACAATAGCTGTAGTCGAGGAATAATGTTGTGAACAGCACTGTAAAGCATGTCCGGAGTTATGGCGAGGCATTGGCGTCGGATGTTGTCTTTCAGCATCCCTAGAAATGTCGGTCGATCACGATACACTTGCGACTTCAGGTAGCCCCAAAGCCAATAATCGCACGGAATGAGGTCTGGGAACCTGGGAGGCCAAGCATGACGAAAGTGGCGGCTGAGCACACGATCATCACCAAACGACGCGCGCAAGAGATCTTTCACGCGTCTAGTAATACTTTTTTTTTTGTTGTAATGAAACACCATGTCATCCCAAGCATTTGTGCCAATTTTTACCTCTCTGTGTACATTATTCCGTGGTTTATTAAGTTTTCAAATTTATACTGACTTTTTGATCACACGGTGTATGTTTGCCACACAAAAAATGTCCTATTGCTTCGCTGAAGCGCGATAAATAGTACGCTACAAAGTGTTTCATAAATCCTGTAGACGCTTCAATGGGGTTTAGAGAGGACGTAGTGGGTAGAGTTTTGGTAAGGAATCCATGTCCGGAAATGTTCCGTTGGGATGTAAAATGAGTTTGAAGATCGGGTCACCCTCAAATCTCCACGGTTCGCACTCTACAGGAGCTGCTCCACGTGGGGACCCTGCTGATCGTTGCACAAGGTGGATCTGCGACGCGTGATTTCATACACGTCGATAAACCGTGGTGCGCAACAGTGGAGCACCACAGTTAACACTCCTAGATGCCTACCTACCAGTCTCTCGCAGCCGTTGTTGTGGACGGATTAAAATGCTATGCGATGGAATTGAGGCAATCAGGAAAATATCGTGTGATATCGACCATAGTTGACGAAGTTGGTGCCTCACGACGGAACCACAAGTCGGTGCCATACGCAGTGATGAAGGACAGACGTAGGATTTTCGATACGCCGCCGCTGCTGGAGACTTAGAGCGGAGTGTCACTCAGCTCTCTGTAGTCATCGCCGAAGACGACAGCATCTTCTCACTACAGAGCTAGCCGAGCGAGAATTACATCAGGCGGAACCATGTAGCAAAGCTTACACCGAGGTGACAAAAGTCATGAACACCTCCTAATGGCTCTGAGCACTATGGGACTTAACGCCTGAGGTCATCAGTCTCATATAACTACTTAAACCTAACTAACCTAAGGACATCACACATATCCATGGCCGAGGCAGCATTCAAAATTGCGACCGCAGCAGCAGCGCGGTTCCGGACTGAAGCTCCTAGAACCGCTTGGCCACAGCGGCCGGCCTACCTCCTAATATCGTGTCGGACCTTCTTTAGTCGTGCCGATAATAGTGCAGCAAATCTACGTGGCATGCACTCATCAAGTCTTTGGAACTCCACTGCAGAAATATTCAGCCACGCTCCCTCTATGGCCGTACATAATTACTGAAGTGTTTCCCGAGCAGGATTTTGTGAACGAACTGATCTCTCGCTTGTGTCCTACAAATGTTGGATGGGACTCATCTCGGGTAATATGGGTAGCGAAATAATTCACTCGATTTGTCCAGAATGTTCTTGAAACCAACCACGGACAATTGTGGTCCGGTGACGTGCCGCATTGTCATCCACAAAAATTACATCGTTTTTCGGCAACCTGAAGTCCATGAATGGCTGCAAATCGTCTCCAAGTAGCCTTACATAACCATCGGTTCAGTTGGACCAGACATAGTCCACACTACTGCGGAGACACCACCAACTTGCACACTGCCCTGTTGACAACTTGGTCCTCGCTTCGTGGGGTCTGCGCCACAGTCGAGCCATACCATCAGCTCTTACCAACTGAAATCTGATCTCACCTGACCAGGCCACGGTTTTCCATCCTTCTAAGATCCAACCGATACAGTCACGAACTCATTAGAGGCGCTGCAGCACTCGCGTCGGTGATCTGCCGGCATAGCCCATTAACGTCAAATTACGCCGCACTGTCGTAACGGATACGTCCGTCGCAGGCTCACATTGATTTCTGTGGTTATTCACGCACCGTTGCTTGCGTCTTAGCACTCGCAAACGCCGCTGCTCTAGGTGATTAAGTGAAGTCCGTCGGCGACTGCGTTGTCCGTGTTGATAAATAAATTACCTGAAATTTGGTCATCTCGGCACACACTTGACACTGTGCATCTCGGAATATTGAATTCCGTAACAATTTCCGAAATGGAATGCCCATGCGTCTAGCTTCAACTACCAATCCGCATTCAAAGTCTCTTAAGTCTCGTCGTGCGACCATAATCACATCGGAAACATTTTCACATGAAACATCCAAGTACAAATGACAGCTCTTCCAATGTAGTCCTTTTATACCTTCTGTACGCGATACTACCGCCATCTGCATACGTGCATAACGTTATCCCACAATCTCTGTGACTTCAGTGTATAGTCATTTGTACATTGAAAGAAGAAACTGCTAATCTGTACCGTTTCAAGTGATCAGTCAGTGTTCACGGACAGCAACAAATATACTGTGGGTTGTTTTGAAGTTAAGTATTTCACCCTCTTTAAGTTATAATTATATAATATTTTCATCTGTTGCAGCATCCACTTGGTCTCTTCTAGACGAAAATATAAGAACCCACCACAATGCCAACGAATGCTTTTTCGTCCGGCGCAACACATTCTCGATAGTATACGAAGATGGTATCTGGTTTTTCCGACACGTCCGAAAGAATAGATACCATTGGTGATCTTGCAGCTCTCTAAGAATGAAATTGCAATGAAATCCAGGCCTTTAGCTGCTAACAGTCGTTGATAAATATCAGCGGGTCCAGTTGAAAATTTGTGCATCGACGGGAATTTGAACCCGGGATCTCCTGCTTACAGGGCAGACGCCCTATCCGTTTGAGCCACCGAGGACACAGAGGACGGTAAGAAAGAACAGATACCACCTTGATATAGGTAAGGCTTACTGCGCAATGATCTTCTTCAGTGCGGATGCACTTACATTGCCCGAACCCTTACGGGAATCGGTAGATTGACTGCCGCGAGTAAAGAGTATAGTGGGCAGGGCACTACAAATGTAGTGTGTCGACAGTAAGTAGGAAATGTAGGTCTCACAGGGAGCGTGCCAGAGCTAAGCCCCTGCAGTCGCGGTGTCCTCTGTGTCCTCGACGGCTCAGACGGATAGGGGAGATTTGAAATGATCCGATCTGTGAATGGTAATTCAAATCGTACATTTTTCGTCTGTGGTTTTTTGATATGGATTTATCAAGTTCCTCCTACAACCCTGAGAAGCTTGCAATAGAAATTGTGAAACACCATGGTCTGTGAGGTACTAAGAAAAAAAACGTGACAGTGTTACAGGCAACACATCGTCCACATCTATGTTATGCAAGCAAAATTACGGTTACATTGAGTACAGTCAAATGTCCTCCCTTTTCGACTTCTTTCGCCAAATGTAAGGTAACGCGGAATGAACGACTGTCGTGTGTGTCAGAATCCCTATAATTTTTCCGTTATGGTCATTTTGGAAAACGTTCAGGGAATGAAATAATTTGATGTTTAACTTATCTTGGAGTTCGTGTCCACGGACCTGTATCAGATGACCTCTCTGTCATTCGTAATGCTAATCATCGAGTGTCTCTGGAGTAGAAACGCTTAATTGAATATTCTCAATCTACTCAACTATTGCTTCATGGTAAAAGAAAGAGAAATACGCTTTAAAGGCACGAAAGGTTTTTAAGTTGCCTTCTTCTTCACGATTGTTAATGAGACGCCTTCAGTCGTGCACAAAGGGACGGTCACCTCCGGATCTACCAGCATTTCATTACTGTTTACTAGAGTTGCAACTTTTGTCTATAAAACGACACCCTCCGCTAAGAGCCACGCTGAGCGTGCAACATTATCCAAGAGAAAAATAATGCATGTAAGTAATGAAAACAGAACAGTCGTATAAAATTACGCTACGCCTGAAGCTACGTTCAAATGTGTGAGATTAGGACGTATATCCGATTTCGATACATAGTTAACGATTGAAAATCATTCTCGTGTTCTCTAGTAGTGAATAATACTGCTGTACGGCTACAACACTTCTCATCAGCGATTAAGCTGGGACAGTTGGCTGGTAGAGGACGGTTCCAACTAGATCCGTCATTGCATCTGACACAGGTGGCGGGTGTCTCACAATGACATCTTCTATTTTATGCGCGTTTTCAGTCTGTGCCCATCAATTTACGCCGTTACGTCCAGTGTTGCTGTTGTTGTTGTCATCCGTACTCTATTATACTGAAGCAGCTTTCTACGCGAATCTATTTTGAGTAGGGCTCTTCGTATCTGCATAACTGCAACTACCTGCGATGTATATTCAAGCCTTGCGCTCCCTTTACAGTTTCAATCCAATCTAATATAACTGCCCTCTTCCATCTACATACATACAGTTTTCATTTTATTTTCTGATTTATGCACTTCATACTTTCCAATCGAAAAACAGATGCAAGTGAACGTGAATGGATACACTGTCTACTAGTCACTGAACAAAATAAAAAAGAAACTGAATGTGAAGCTCCTGCCATCTTGTATTTAGTCGTAACAGTAATATCTTGTCAAAAACAATTGTAAAGCTTGTTTTATTTGCATCATGTATTAAAATAGATGTGTTACATACACACATCAAAAAGTTTTTCTCCACCGCGGTTTCCAGAACTCCTGAAGATATACGTTGACTGTGGATATTTTATCACTGATACAGTCCCTTTGACAGTTCACAAAAGTCACTAAATCCGCCCAGAGGTGCAGACGACCATGTATGAGCAGCGCCTATTAGACGGAAGGGGGCCGACAACCGATCAGTTCCAGTCATTCCACCAGGAAGGATTTACACACCTCGCCGGCCGCGGTGGCCGAGCGGTTCTAGGCGCTTCAGTCTGGAACCGCGCGACTGCTACGGCCGCAGGTTCGAATCCTGCCTCGGGCATGGATGTTGTGTGATGTCCTTAGGTTAGTTACGTTTAAGTAGTTCTAAGTTCTAGGGGACTAATGACCTCAGATGTTCAGTCCCATAGTACTCAGAGCCATTTGAACAATCAATTTTTTTGAGTTACATGGCTCGTGTTGTCCGTGGTTCAACCATGCCTAGACGGTCAATACCGCGGTTCGATCGCGTCCGTATTGTTACTTTGTGCCAGGAAGGGGTCTCAACAAGGGAACTGTCCAGGCGTCTCGGAGTGAACCAAAGCGATATTGTTCGACATGGAGGAGATACAGAAACACAGGAACTGTCGATGACATGGCTCGCTCAGGCCACAGCTACTACTCCAGTGCGTGACCGCTACCTACGGATTACGGCTCGGAGGAACCCTGACAGCAACGACGCCATGTTGAATAATGCTTTTTGTGCAGCCACAGGACGTCGTGTGCATGATGCGCAACTTTACTCCCGAGGTCCATGGCGAGTTCCATCTTTGTCACCACGAGGCCATTCAGCGCGGTGCAGATGGGCCCAACAACATGCCGAATGGACCGCTCACGATTGGCATCGCGTTCTCTTCACCGATGAGTCTCGCATATGGCTTCTACCAGACAATCGTCGGATACGTGTTTGGAGGCAACGCGGCGAGGCTGAACGCCTTGGACGCACTGTCCAGCGAGTGCAGAAAGGTGGAGGTTCCCTGCCGTTTTGGGGTGGCATTATGTGGGCCGACATACACCGCTGGTAGTCGTGGAAGGCGCCGTAACGGCTGTAAGATACGTGAATACCAGCCTCCGACCGATTGTGCAACCATATCGGCAGCATATTGGCGAGGCATTGGTCTTCATGAACGACAATTCGTGACCCTATCGTGCACATCATGTGAATGACTTCCTTGGGGATAACGACATCAAAAATGTGCAAATGTGTGTGAAATCTTATGGGACTTAACTGCTAAGGTCATCAGTCCCCAAGCCTACACACTACTTAACCTAAATTAACCTAAGGAAAAACACACACACCCATACCCGAGGGAGGACTCGAATCTCCGCCGGGACCGGCCGCACAATCCATGACTGCAGCGCCCTAGACCGCTCGGCTAATCCCGCACGGCTATAACGAAATCCCCAGAGTGGCCAGCATATTCTCCAGACGTGAACACTATCGAACATGCCTGGGAAAGATTGAAAAGTGCTTTTTATGGACGACGTGATCCACCAGCCACGCTGAGGGATCCACGTCGAATTGCCGTTGAGGAGTGGAACAATCTGTACCAAAAGTGCCTTGATGAACTTGTGGATAGTATACCACGGCGAATACAGGCATGCATCCATGCAAGAGGACGCGGTGCTGGGTATTAGAGGTACCGGAGTGTACAGCAGTCTGGATCACCACCTCTGAAGCTCTCGCTGTATGGTGGTATAACATGCAATGTGTGGTTTTCATGAGCAATAAAAAGGGCGGAAATGATGTTTATGTTGATCTCTATTCCAATTTTCTAACTCATAAAATTATTAGTGTTGTACTATAAATGTATCCAGATATGTACTCAAATCATCAGAAATAGTCTAAGTATTTGTTATTTGATTTGGCTCATAATGTTCACAAAGTGTCTTTTTATTATAAAAAATGGTTACACGTGAAATCGGTGATCTAAAAACTTCTGAGGTTAGGGCGTATATTATGCCAAACACATATACTTAAGAACGATGCCCAACAGCATCACTACTTACCATTCAGTACCTTTCTAGCCACCTGTACAATACCTCAGTATTTATGTAATTTTCACTCACCATAACTGTCATCTCTTCAGGCTGCAGTCACCATCACCACCTTGGTAAATCATTTACACTATCATACAAGACTGAAATTCTCACAAGCGACTGCAAGAACATCGTCACTAACAATTTTGTTACTGATTTATTCCCACCGGGTCTTTTGTAATTCTGTAAATAAAACACATTCTTCTTTTTCGTTCATTATAGGAAACGGAACAATGTTATAGAAGAGCATGTTCAATGAGCAGGCAGAATTATGTTTTAAGATTGATAGATGAAAAGAATTCTATTAAATTTAGCCTACATCTACTTTGCGCTAATTACATTGTTTTTTGCGTGTGTGTGTGTGGGGGGGGGGGGCGGGGGAAGGAGGCCCATTTTGAACACATCAATGGGACAGCAAGACAGATGACAATATTTAAAATAAAGTCGAGAGTCACTTTCATACTTCCAGAACATTCTGACAGCAGCTTCCCTGCGGTAGGTCTATGCAATGACCAGCTGGTAAGCACTGCTTCCGATTACCAGTAACTGTGAGTTCAACACGTGCCTCAATGATTGTAGTACTTACTTTTGGAAACTAAGTAGCGGTTTAAATAAAAATCAGTGCAAATAGAAATTTTTTTAAGTAGTAATCCTATAACCAGAGGCATGCAATGTTTATCCGTGGCGACCGCATCTTACCTCGTAGAAGGAAGCAGGAACATGCGCCGATATAGTCTCGGCCATAGGAAATGCGACGCCAAGCACCACGAGCAGCTTGGCGTACAATCCGGACAGAATAGTCGTCAACGCGTCCCTGAAATATAACATCCTATTTTCATAGTCACGTTACAGTTACACACGTAAGTCACTGAAATACTGTACCATGCAAAGCTGTCGAAAGTATACACTGTTGTTACCATTCAAGCTGCGCAGCTCCTTTGCCACCTTATTGTTATAAACTTAATCAAATGGTGACGCCATAATATGTTTCAAGTTTATGATACTGGGAATGGTAGTATTTGTAACTCTGCGTGTGTGATGGACCAGTTTCTCTCATACATTAGACAAACAATTTTATGTTAAAAAGTAAGTTAATCTATGACATTTGACGTACAGACCCGCTAATATACAGCGCGGTGTCAAAAGTCATGGGATAGCGATACATATACGTACACATGGAGGTGGTGTCACGTACACAGTGTATAAAAGGGCAGTGCATTGGCGGAACTGTCATTTATATTCATATGATTTATATGAAAGGGTTTCTGAAGCGATTATGGCAGCACTACAGGGTTAAAGGACGTTGAACTCGTGATAGTAGTTGAAGCTAGACGCATGGGAGCTTCCACTTCGGATTTCGTTTGGGAATTCAGTATTCCGAAATCCACCTTGTCAATAGTGTGCTGAGAATACGAAATTTCAGACATTACCTCTCAACATGGAAAACGCACTGGACGACGGCCTTCATTTAACGACCGACAGCAGCAGCGTTTTCGTAGAGTTGTCAGTGCTAACAGACAAGTAACAGGACATGAAGTAACCAGAGAAATCAATGTTGGGGTACGATGAACGTTTTCGTTAGGACAGTGCGGCGATACTTAGCGTTAATAGGCTATGGCAGCAGATGACAGACAAGACTTCCTTTGCTAACAGCACGATATCGCCTGCAGTGCCTCTCCTAGGCTCGTAACTGTATCGGTTGGATCCCAGACTACTGTAAAACCGTGACCTGGTCGGATGAGTCCCGATTTTAGTTGTTAAGAGCAGATGGTAGGGTTCGAGTGTGGCGCCGCCGTCACCAAGCCATGAACCCAAGTTGTCAACAAGGCTCCGTGCAAGCTGGTTGTGGCTCCACAATGGCCTGGGCTGTGTTTACATGGAATGGGATGAATTTTCTGGTCAAACGGGACCGACCATTGACTGGAAGTGGTTATGTTCGGCTACTGGGAGATCATTTGTAGCCATTCTTGGACTTCACGTTCCAAAACAAAGAAGGAATTGTCCGCCCCACTATTGTTCGCGACTGGTTTGAAGAACATGTGGACAATTCCAATGAAGTATTTCACCATGCAAATCGCCCGACATGAATCCCGAAGAACATCTATGGGACATATTCGAGAGGTCATTTCGTCTACAAAGTCCTGCATGGGCAACACTTTCACAGTTATGGACAGCTGTAGAGGCAACATGGCTCAATATGTCTGTAGGATACTTTGAACGACTTGTTGAGTCCATGCTACATCGAGTTGCTGCACTATGTCAGCCAAAAGCAGGTCCGATTTGTAACGTATTAGGGGGTATCCCGTCTTTTTTAACCTCAGTGTACATATCTCTGTCTCTCTCTCTTTTCTTCGCATTTGTTATTACCACGCATGTACATGAATTGTGTATTAAAAGTCTCTAGTCAAAGTATTCCCATACACAGAAAATGAGCGCAGGTGATTATCCCACCTCACCTTTGCAGGCAAAGGCCTGGTGGAGATGTTTTGCTGTTACCTTCCTCCGATTTGTCACGATTTGTCAAATGTGTAATGTTACGTGTGGATGACTGTGAAGTGTGTATACAGTGTAGTCTGTAGTGTTACGTTTGTGTTGTTATAGAAGAAGGGGAAGAAGAGAGTGGAGATCGGCACCGCGAAAAACGCTACAGGCTGCCGCAGTTAACGTCCCCATCAGCCGGATGGATCACCATCAACGATGTTGCATGCTCTCACTTTGATGAGACACTGCCAAGGAGTTTGGAACTCAATCCAGAACGTTAGCGCAAATACTGGCGATTAGGAACTTTATGCCACAACCTCATCCCGCCTTGTCATCCAGTTAATGGTGGTGAATTATTTCCACCACCGAGATTCGAGCAGGCTTACGACAGAGTCGACCACCACCTAAGGGCGTCCATAAGCGACGTCAGCTATGAAAGTCGGGACGAAAAGTACACTTGTGTCCAAGTTCCGTTAGGACTGTGGCTCTGAGAAGTATACTGAAGAGCCAAAGAAACTGGTACACCTGCCTACTATCGTATAGGGCCCCCGCAAGCACGCAGAAGTGCTCCAACACCATGAACTGACATCATGAATCCTACTGACTTTGAACACTTCTGCTGTCCACCAAATTCCCCAGACGTGAAAATTATCGGACATATCTTGGATGCCTTTCAATATGCTATTCAGAAAAGATCTCCAACCCCTCGTACTCCTACGGATTTATGGACGTATATATGATAAATAATAAATAAAACTTTAATTCAATTTTGTGACTGTGTAGACATTTGGATGAAATAGTTTTCTGACCGTTCTTATAAAACTATTTCATCCAAATGACTACAACCTGCCATATATATATATATATATATATATATATATATATATATATATATATATATATATATATATATATATATGAGCACATCGCTGTATTTTGATTTTATAGCTGAGTATTGTCTTCCTTTATTAATTTTTATCTGTATGCTAAATAGTTTTCTTTCATTTTGTCTTATGGCTATGTAGTAACACTGATGATATATTTTATAACCAATGTGTTAAAATATAGGTTCGTACTGTGTCTTGTTATTAATTTTTATCTGTATGATAAATCAAATTTTAATTTCATTTTGTGATTGTGTAGTCGTTCCAGTGAACTATTTCTCTAACCAATCTGTAAAATTTAGATGCATACCATCTTTCTTCATAAAAATTTTTGGTTACATTTGTCATTATGCATGAAATTTTAGATGTATTGTGTCTACATATTCGATATTCCTTTCATATTTTCCTTCACTCCTAAAAATTATATTTTCCTTGTATTAATTTAATTAAATATTTATTTTCGTCTGATACATATTGACTGATTTTCATTTCATGGATTGATCTGTTGCTTGTATTTCACATGCTTACATTGTTTTGAATAGGTAGTAAAATATTTTATATTTTTACATTCATCAATATTGCTTATTGGCGTTTTTATGTAATCTCAATCAAGTGTAGAACTATTTATGCTGCAGTGTTGTAGTCTGATTATCACATAATTATTCAATAGTAACTTCTTAGAATTCGGTCAAGACTGCCATCTTTGACCTTGAAGTTTTTTGACTTGTAATGCTGTACATCATCTGTTGTCCTTGTGTCATTCAGCTATCATATTTTTACTCCGTCACAATTTTTAATTTTAGATTATCTTGTCAATATTATGGTTTCCTGTGGTAACTTATATTACAGCATCTATTGCACGTCATACATCTGTTATAGTTTTGTGGTTATTTTGATAGATTTTACGTAATTTCTGTTTTTCTGATTTCGTTTGGGGTTGTCACATAACCACGTTATGTTGCTGTTGAATGGTTCAGAACCGAAACCGGTAGCAAAATAAAATAACATTATTACAGACAGCACAGTGTTATGCTTTCGCAAAATCACTGTAGTTATTCAAAATAGACTCCTACGGAATCCATACAGAGTGAAATCGTTTTAATAGTGATTTGAGACACTCTCTGTAGTCTTTTTTTATAATTTCATTTAGTTCTGCCATACAGTCTTCTCTTAAGTCCTTAATTTCGTCGTAACTGCGTTCTTTTATTGCCAACGTCAATTTGGAGAACAATCAGAAGTCGGCAGGGGCAATATACAGCGAATACGGCAGCTGGTCCAGGACGACCCACTTGCTGGCCAAAAGCTTGGGCATGATCTTTGCTTTGAGGCCTAGGGCGTTGTCGACAAGGAGCGAGTAGGAACCTGTTTCTCGGTGTGCGGCTCCAATTCGACGTATTCTCGCCGCAAACGATAGAGGACTCAAAAAACGTGATGTTGCCTCGCTGCTCCACCTTCATTTCCCTACGAGCGACGGACACATTCTGTTACATTCGCGGCCAGGACACCTGCTGCAGCGATGTTAGAACTTTGACCTTCTGTGGGGCTGTTGTTGAAACTTGAAGGATCGTAACCCCGCAATCAGGCACGAGATAGCATATCAATGTGGGACTCACACAAGCAGTCTTAACGGAACTGGGTCACGTAGTGCATAGTGTTCCTTGAAACAATCGTCTCCCCTCATCTCAGGTACACTTTACATAGTTCATGGACTTTACTCAGTATTGATATGAACAAATATTCTTTCACATACGCTTGGCCTTGTAGTTATTGTGACATATCGTCCCAGAAATAAATTAAAATGGTTTCTTTCCTCTACTACTGACGAAAGTTTTCTGGTGGCTTTTTCTTGGATGCAAGGAAAACCTGGAACTGGAGACACCGTCCCAAATGTTCACAACTGCGATTTCCTCTGCCCCAATACTAGCTCGCCTGATGTTTGCAGAAAAGTCCCTGAATTTTTAGGGGGTCATTACTCGAATAGCCTGCTCTATCCTTAGGGGATAGGGCACTGAAAGTAATAAAAATGAAAATGAAGTATGGTGTTCCTTAAGTCGACTGGTGTGAAACAATTAAGGGTGAATAACTTTCTGATGATGTGTTACTGCCAAGTAACATAGATCGAAGAAACTTGGATCATACGTGGGAAGATCTGCTACACAATAGCCCAGAAGGTAACCGAAAGAAATACACAATGAAACGAACGGAAGTGACAATTTTATTCACTTCGAGTGGTCATTGTCAGACAGCTGGCCATCTACAATCACTGCAGGTTGGGGACCAGTCCTACAAGAGAGTGCATGAATTCAAATACCTAAGGGCACTTTTCACTGAGAACTCGTCATGTGAAGCAGAGATTAGTACCCGAATACAAGCAGGAAACCGATCTTACCACAGCCTATCACAACTGCTTTGGTCCAGATATCTCTCCAGACACTTCAAGTTTCGACTGTACAAAATCCTGATCCAGCCTGTTGTTCTACATGGCTGTGAGACCACAGCCTAGCACAACTGCTTCGGTCCAGATATCTCTCCAGACAGTTCAAGATTCGACTGTACAAAATCCTGATCCAGCCTGTTGTTCTACATGGCTGTGAGACTCCCATAAGCTCGTTTTTGAGAGAAAAGTGCTTCTGAAGATCTTCGGTCCGGTTCTGGATGCAGATACAGGGGAATGGGGGATCAGATACAACCAAGAGCTTGAGGAACTATATCAGCAGCCAAACATAGCAGGAACTGTCAAAGCCAAACGAATGCAGTGGGCCGGCCATGTGGCCCGGATGGAGGATCACAGATGGCCTCGGAAGCTCCTGGATTTCACACCTACAGGAAAGTGACCCCCAGGGAGACCCAAGAAGCGTTGGAGGGATGGCCTCCATGAAGATTTAAACCAAGTGTCAACAGATGTGGACGGGTGGCAGATAGCAGCAATGGACAGAATACAGTGGAGGAGGAAACTTGTAGAAGCGTGTGGTCCACGGGGCCTGATCACGTAGTAGTAGTAGTAGTAGGAGGAGGAGGAGTAGCGAGTTATGATGTTCGTCTGGAAACTACAAAAGGCAGAACAAGGTATTTAATAGGCTGTGTGAGCACCACCAACAGCAGTGTACGCTATGCAACGTGCTCCCATGGCGGTCACACGCTTGGTGAGGAGTTTCTGTTGCATTCCTCCACCAGCGCAGTTAAGAACTGTTGGACGGACGTTGGTGCATATGAACATGTTGTATTCTACTCGTTCTCGATGTGTTAAGTCAGGGGGATGGGCAGGCCAACCCGAATTTACTCTCATTCCAAGAATTTCTCCATCTGTGCTGTTTGATGTGGTCGCGCATTATCATTAATAAAAATGAAGCCATCGCCAAATGTATCGCTGAGAAGCGGCGCATGGCGAAGGGATACAATGTCACAACAACATTGACTTGTGAGTTTTCTTTATTCAAAGAAATGGAGGTAAATATGTCCATGCTATATTGTGACCTCTCACACTATAACACCTAGACCACCAATACTATTTTGTTTGTCTCTAGGTGAATTACGTGTTCTGACCTCTTGCCATATGAGGATACCACCAGCATTGTCGAAGATGATCGTTTCAAGTGTTACGATGACAATGCGTCAGAACATCACACAGCACAAGTGGAGGAGCTCTTGGAATGAAAGGACATACGGCAAAAAGGCTGGCCTACCCGTTGCTCCGCTTTAAATATTGTGGCGCACATGTGGATTGTGTTGGATTGAGGCATTGCAGCATGTTCACATGGACCACTCACCATCCAGCAATTGTCACCTGAGATGGTGGAAGAATGGAACGCCCTACCGCAAGAACTCCTTACCAACATTGTGACAAGCTTGGGCGCTCGTTGCAGACCATGTATTTTGTCTGTTGTCCCCGCACTCTCTATTAAGAACATCGTTCAGGGACCATTATAAATCTCAGATTGTTCCACGTAATTATTATCTATGAATGAAAGTGTCATTTCTTTTTTCTCATTCCTTATTTCTTTTACTTATCTTTTGTACTATGATGTAACAGTTTTCTCTATACAGGGTGTTACAAAAAGGTACGGCCAAACTTTCAGGAAACATTCATCACACACAAATAAAGAAGAGATGTTATGTGGACATGTGTCCGGAAACGCATAATTTCCATGTTAGAGCTCATTTTAGTTTCGTCAGTATGGCTTCATTCCAAAGAGATCAAATTGTAAATTTTCACAACCAACATGTGTGGGCTGACGAGAATCCGCACGCAATTGTGCAATCACGTCATCAACACAGATTTTCTGTGAACGTTTGTGCAGGAATTGTTGGTGATGTCTTGATTGGGCCCCATGTTCTTCCACCTACGCTCAATGGAGCACGTTATCATGATTTGATACGGGATACTCTACCTGTGCTGCTAGAACATGTGCCTTGACAAGTACTACATAACATGTGGTTCATGCATGATGGAGCTCCTGCACATTTCAGTCGAAGTGTTCGTACGCTTTTGAACAACAGATTCGGTGACCGATGGTTTGGTAGAGGCGGACCGATTCCATGGCCTCCACGCTCTCCTGACCTCAACCCTCTTGACTTTCATTTATGGGGGCATTTGAAAGCTCTTGTCTACGCAACCCCGGTACCAAATGTAGAAACTCCTCGTGCTAGTATTGTGGACGGCTGTGATACAATACGCCATTCTCCAGGGCTGCATCAGCGCATCAGGGATTCCATGCGACGGAGGGTGGACGCATGTATCGTCGCTAAAGGAGGACATTTTGAACATTTCCTGTAACAAAGTGAAGTCACGCTGGTACGTTCTGTTTCTGTGTGTTTCCATTCCATGATTAATGTGATTTGAAGAGAAGTAATAAAATGAGCTCTAACATGGAAAGTAAGCGTTTCCGGCCACATGTCCACATAACATATTTTCTTTCTTTGTGTGTGAGGAATGTTTCCTGAAAGTTTGGCCGTACCTTTTTGTAACACCCTGTATAAGGTCCAAGTTTGATCGAGCTATATTACTTGGCAGGCCAACGGCCTTAGCGCAATGGTAACGCCGTTGCCCGTCAGATCACCGAAGTTAAGCGCTGTCGTGATGGGCTAAAACTTGGATGGGTCACGGTCCAGGTCTGTCGAGTGCTGTTGGCAAGCGAGGTGCACTCACCTCTTGTCAGACCAATTGAGGAGCTAACTGATTGAGAGGTAGCGGCACCGGTCACTAAAACTGACAACGGTCAGGAAAGCGGTGTGCCGACCACATGCCACTCCGTATCTGCATCCGGCGACGCCTAAGGGGTGAGGATGACACGGCGGACGGTCGGTATCGCCTTCAAGCCCTATTCGGAAGGCGTTTGTTTTTTACATTACTTGTCAGTGACACATGGTACGAGAGCTGTTGTGGATTGGCAAGAGAGCAAACCCACTATGAGAGGAAGCCGAAAGGCACGCGTTTTAGCTCACGCAGGCTGGCGTGAGGTCTGGAACACGTCAAGGAAATGAGACTAACAAAAAACGTACGTAGCTGCTGGAATACTTAACTTTAATCCATAATTGGAGAACATCGCTCGTGATGATACGTAATTACAATCTCAATATAAACTGGTAATGGCGTCTTGCTAGGTCGTAGCAAATGACGTAGCTGAAGGCTATGCTAACTATCGTCTCGGCAAATGAGAGCGTATTTTGCCAGTGAACCATTGCTAGCAAAGTCGGCTGTACAACTGGGGCGAGTGCTAGGAAGTCTCTCTAGACCTGCCGTATGGCGGCGCTCGGTCTGCAATCACTGATAGTGGCGACACGCGGGTCCGACATATACTAACGGACCGCGGCCGATTTAAAGGCTACCACCTAGCAAGTGTGGTGTCTGGCGGTGACACCACAAGAGCTACCTCCGTCCTTACGTTTTGTGCAGTTGTAAAAGAAGTGTACTAATGTCACTGAGATTAAAGTTTGCCTTGGTGGTAGTTAATGTTACATAGTTCGTAAAGTTCCGCATAAGTTATATGTGTGTAAAGGTTCCGTGTATCGTTTCTTTTTCATTTAAGAGCAGAAAGGACGATTAATTTTCTAGCGTCGTCTGTGAAAGGACTATAAAGACTGGGAGAAACAGTACCTGCTAAGTGTCATAAAATTTGGAAAAATGTTTTTGCCGTTTTCTATTATTAATGTTCAGTCATTTCTAGTTGTACTGCAGTCGCCATGTCATGTGCGTCAGGACCGTAAGCTGTTCATCGACTGAAGTTCGGTTTGAAGAATAATTTTGAGGGAAAGCAGGGTAGGAAAGCAGCTCAAGTCGTGGGTACGTCCTCGCTTGGGTCCATGTAGTGTGAGGAGATCCGAAATGAGCTCCGTACACTCGCTTTAGACACGCCAGCGAGTCGAAGCCTACTAGAAAGAAATGCCGCGGCGAGTACATCCCGAAGGTAGTCCTGCGCTCGCCCGCTAGCTCGCTCAACTCAGCAAACTACGTTTCTACACCTGTTAACTTGTGGCTAGGTGAGTACGTACAAACGAAAACTGAATCTTCCACTGGAACCCGCTATACTGGAGTGTTATTGCTATTAGTCCTGTAATTATCGGAAGTCCACAGGCTTACTTATAAATTGTTACGGCTGCACTGGGGTACAATAAAATTAAAATCGTCCCAAAATGATTATCAGTTGCATAAGGCACCACTTCTTGTACGTAATGAGGACTGTCAAGCAGAAGAGACTAATTGCTATAAACAAGGTGTTATATCATTTATATCGTGTATTGACCTTAAATTTTGTTGTAGTACTGTTAATCAGCAAGATAGCAGATTCCAGTAGAAGATGCAATTTTCGTTAATACGCACACGCCCAGATGCAACAGGTGTAGAAGCGTAGTTTGTCTGCTGAGCTGAACGAGCGAGCGAATTCAGGCCTACCTTCGCGACGTAAGCGCCGCGGCTTGTCTTTCTCGTGGGTCTCGCCAGCGAGTCCTGGGACGTCATCTGCGAACCCGCCGTCCCCCTCTGCCTGCAGACTCGACCCGGGAGTGCTCTGCGCAGCCCACTAGTCATCTGAGTCTGGTGTCGGACACAAATGCAATCGACTCGCTCAGAAAGGAGAGCGAGTATACTGTTTCTAAAATATAACTGAGAACTCGTGCATTCCCGTTTTGAGATAAATTTACTCCATTACACTGTGAATTACTAGTCATTTATTTCACACAATCATGATTTCACTTTATGGGTACTTTGAAGTGTAGTTTGAATGTCACAAGATGTTCGACCTGCCTAAATGACAGAAGCAAGTTGTGTACCAAAACAGCGACTGATTGGTTAGCAGTGAATATTGTTCTGTTTATACATGTATTTATAGAAGAAAAAGTTTTTCGAAGACTGCTGTAAATTAGTTTTGATACTTTACTCAGAGAATGTCCAACAACTTCTTTGACATTTATACACTTACAAGGCGTTATCAAATCTGTAGCGACAGTACCAGAAAACATGAGATGAAGATGAAGTGTAATCTCTAAATGGGATTATTAAAATAAATTACATAAATTAATGACAAGCTACGCAACTCGATCTTAGCCCGTAAAGCTTTTTTATCGCAGGGGTACATCAGTGGCGTTGCGCAGTGCCCAGTTTTGTTTGACGCGGCACGTATGTTTTTTGGTGGTGGAAATGGAATAAACAAGAACGTAACTGGTTTTTTCTTAGGATTGGACGAAATGTGTATGTTTTTCATCTGAAGCGCAGACTACAGCGTGGTTCTTAAACCAGATATCACTCCTCGTCTAAAGGAAGACGTTTGCAGTTCTGTACCTTGCCCCAATTACTTTTTGTCTCACACGATCCACAGTAAAAAAAAAAAAAAAAAAAAAAAAAAAAAAAAACCAGCATCGCCTTAAGACTACCTGATACCGACAATTGGACATTTCGCCTTGTAAAGTGTTACTTTACAGCAGCAGGATTGTGTACTCATTTTCCGTACTAGCAGTGAGTCACGACTAGTTTTGATTTGCTGCACGCTTCAACAAGAGAGAAAGAGTCTACTAGTATAACGTGACCGCAGCGCCACAGTTATCAAACTTTTCATACTTGCAGAACTACGTCGAAGGAAGCCAGTTAGCACTGAAGTAAAAGCCGCGCCTTGATTTGTGAAGTATGCAACACGCCATACTAGACTCGCGCTCGCTCCGTTTCTGATCTCTATTTGGCGGTTGTGGTGTGTGCGTACTGTAAGACCTTCAGTACACATACCATCAGATTACTTGACTTGTCGCTCTAACGAAGTAGGCGAGTGTCAGCAATATGTCTCGTGGTCTTATCGTGGCGTGTTTATCTTCTGCCGTTAAATCAGACGATAGAAATGCCACTTGCACGCTTAGAGTAGCAGATTGACGGTGACCAACTTTAAACAGAACTTGATTAATTTTCACACACATTTATTAAAATAATAACAAACACAAAAATTACTTAACTTGGTTCTGGATGCTAATTACAATTGACAATCTGAAGTTCCTTTGGTATTGGTACGTTCATCTTATTCTCACATATATCTCTGATACTTGACAAAAGTGTCTATACATTTATCTTCATGGCTACGTACAGGAAAATGGTAATCTTATTAGGCATAGACTGAAACTTGATTATAGACTGGTACAGACAAATCTAGAACTCGCACAGACTGGTACAGACAAATGCAGACTGGTACAGACTGGTGCAGACAAACGCAGACTGAGTGATCGGAGGGCTGTACACTCGTTATAATACCTCGCGCGTTCAGGTATCACTGCGCGAGTGTGATCCCCGAGGAGAAAAGGTTCTATGTTAGCAGCAATCTCATTGGCTGCGTTACTTATTAATAACCGGATCGGCGGAAGCAGAATTTGGTGCGTCTCTAAGGCAGCGCCGTCTCGTAGTGCGGAGACAGGCAAGCGCTGCGCCTGCGCTGTTGTTCTTAGCGGGGCGCGCTCTAGTGGGAAAGTTGTGTATGCGCTGACTACGCGGAACTATGCACACAACAGCGGTGATGCTTGCAGAGGCTAGGCGCAGTACTCACACTCGCAGTCGGTTGATCTCCTTGTTGGCGGCGCGCTGGGCGGGCCTCTGTATGAAGGGCAGAGACTGCGACCGTCCGTGCATGGACTGGTAGAGGGCCGCCTTCACCAGCGACGACGTCGACCCGGAGCGCCTGCAACACAGCCGCCCGACAGTGTGTACCTAAACGTCATCCAGTTTGTGCACTATACGAGAATGATCGTGACAACAGAAATGTTCTCTGTTAAGGTGAAAACAAATGCTTTTTGATATGGATATAGACATTACAGAGCTTCACTTATTTTATTTGTTCATCTTTCATTCTTTGCCAGTAATTTTGAGGTACAGCCCCACTCTCGAGCGGTCTTTACCACCATCGGCCGAGTTATCAAGATGTAATCCATCACCACCATTGGTCACACTGAAAGTCCAAGCTTGACCAGTGGTGATGCTACCCTCACAGCTTGGCCAATGGCTAGAATGATTGCTTGAGAAGGGTCTGTATCCCAAAAGTAGTCGAAAAGGACGAAGCATCAATAGATCAAATAATAATTATTTAACAGAAATAAATTTTTAGTATTCTACGTTTTTAAATACCCCTAAAACTTTTAAGCATTTTCTCCTAGCCTGATTCAGCTTCCTAGTCCCTTACAGATAGTCATCAATTGTGAATCCTTAATAGCTTAAAAATACTTCTAATGTTTAAAATTCTTGTGGAGTGTTTGTAATAGATAATAATAACGAGATGAACTATTAGTTGGTAAGTAGTGTGATAGTTAGTAGGTGAGATATAAATTCGTCTATTATGTATTGCATACAGACCACGTTTTCCTTTCAAATCTTACAACTATTTTCATAGCGATTAAAAATTCAAAATCACAGATTTTCTGGACTAGGAGTTCAGAAATCTGTTTGCGGCGAGACGAACATATTTTATACTACTTAACCCGAATTAGAAACGTGAAATATTAAAAATTCATTTCTATTTAAATAATTATTTTCTGCATTTTAGTCTTATTTGGGGCAACGGCCTTGCCGCAGTGGCTTCACCGGTTCCCGTGAGATCGCTGAAGGTAAGCGCTGTCAGGCGTGGTCGGCACTTGGATGGGTGACCATCCAGGCCGCCATGCGCTGTTGCCATTTTTGGGGGTGCACTCAGACTCGTGATGCCAATTGAGGAGCTACTCGACCGAATAGTAGCGACTTCGGTCAAGACTACCATCATTATGACCGGGAGAGTGGTGTGCTGACCCCACGCCCCTCCTATCCACATCCTCCATGAGGATGACACGGCGGTCGGATGGTCCCGGTAGGCCACTCGTGGCCTGAAGACGGAGTGCTTTACTTTAGTCTTATTTGTTTGAAGTTTTTCAATCTATTTGAAATATTTTGATGAGGTTACAACAGAGAAATGCGACAAATTTCAATTTTTTGTTTGGTGACACTAGGGTATAACAGTACATACTGAGTATTTACAGTGTTGATGACTCATATGTCATGCTTATCGGCGATCAGATGGCGCAAAGGAGGCTTGTCTGCGCATCCTCTGTTTTGTATCTGCAGGCAGTAACTGTGCTGAGTTTCGGGTGAACAGTGTTCGCAATAATCAGTCTAGAGTACAACCATGCCTGACGACAAGTATACACCACTGTTGACAGCTTCAGTCATTAGAACGGGTTCACACTGTGGGCGTGGGGGCAGCTCGACGGGCGTATCGACGGATTGCTGTACGTGATGGGCAGAATGTATCAGTGGCGTAGCACTCCTTTCAACAGTCCTCTGCGGAACATTCCCACACACGTAGACCAGATCCTAGACGTCTGCGCAGTACAGACGTACGTCAAGATCGACGCCAACTTCTGGCAGTGTTGGCCGACCAAACAGCATCCAGCCACCTATTGTGTCATCAAGGACCATAGGGAACCGTTATTAGTGACACGCCGACGCCGCCATGTGTGGCTACCCTGGTGTCGTGCAAGGCTGTGAAATGGCGCTCTGTTGTTGCCAGTTATCTCAGTCATGCTAGCCACTCACATACTAGCTAGAAAAAAAATCTATACTGTAAACATCGTTCTCGGACGAGACGTCAGATGTCATTGTGAACTTTCCACAATGTTTCGTCGGCAATCCGATTGAATCCTCAGGTGTGACGAACACGCTGCTCATACCGTGACCGAAGCCTCCTGTTTATAACAATCAGAAAAGAAAATGCACAGACGTGAACACGACAAATTTCGGTGATCAATAGAGCAGATATGCAGATCGGTAGCGAGAAAAACAGCTAAGCCAACTGTCGGAGAGTGAAGGCACGCGCATAGGCTGTCAATCATACTGTGCGCTGCCGTCGCCGCCCCTGCGCCCTCTGTCGGGAGCTGCCTGCCGAAATACGTGTCCGACCGAGCTGGCGTGCGCCCGTCCTCGCCGTTGTCAATCATATATCTGTGTCGCCACCGCAGCGTCATCTCTCGTACGACCAACAGTTATTTTTTGTGTTCACTTTGATTTTAACATGCCCACCGCTGGATCCTATGCCGTGCTGAGTTGGCATCCTGTGTCCCTGTGAAGTAAATTAGTCAGCTGCGAATTTCCACTGCTTCTTTGGTAATGCTGTCCCACTACAAAGACGTGGACGACAGAATTTCGGTGTTTTTGTATTCCATACAATGGACTGCACGGAGGCAATGCTCGGCCACTGCAGATTTCTCTGCCTGGTCGTCGATGGTCGGCACATGTGTCCTGCACAGTGTGACAAGTCTGTTCATTGTATGAAGTACGGCAGGTACAGATAATCTTATAAACACCAGGTCTTCTCAACCAAGATCATCCTTGACCGATCCTAAAAGAGCTCTGAGCTTCGTGGGCGGACGAAAGACGCATTTAACTTTATGTTTCTCCAGTAATCTTCCCATTTTCGAAGAAACAACGCCGACGTATGACAAAACGACCGTTCCTCTTTGTTCATCCCTTTCATCCAGCTCCTCACTTTCTCTCGTTCAAAATATCCATTCTCCAAAAATACGGTACGCATATGGCATAGCTCTTCAGATAAGCCGTCAGAATCTGATATGGATCGAGCTCTGTGGACCAACGTCCTAAGCACGCCAATTCGTTGTGCAGGATTGTGACGGTTGGTGGCCTGTAAGTATAAGTCCGTGTGTGTAGGTTTACGGTACACAGTGTGTCTCAAGCTGCCATCCTCTTTTCTCCACACCAATACAGCCAGGAACGGTAGTTCGCCGTTTTTGTCCATCTCCATCGTGAACTTCATGCTTGAATGAAGATAATCTAGGTGGTGCAAAAATGAATCCAGTGACGCAGCTCCGTGGGGCCAAAATCACGTAGGTTTCAACTCCGCTGAATTGATAAATTCATCGCTTCAAAGACCGTTTACTGCAAGAAGGAAAGTTAGACCTTACGGACAAATCTCTGTCGCGGCAGTTTCAGTTTTGAAGTTTTTGTCCGTATTTTGGAATGATTCGGTAAACTCATTACACTAGACAGCACTTGCCTTCTGTGAAACTGAAATTCTTATATTGTTCTTCAAGTTCCAGTATGTTTCACCTGTCTCATATGTCATGCACACGAAGTGGCATAGTTTTGACGTTGCTGGCTCCCCAAATGGCCTCATTGTTTCTACATCTACATCTACATCTACATTGATACTACGCAAGCCACCCAACGGTGTGTGGCGGAGGGCACTTTACGTGCCACTGTCATTACCTCCCTTTCCTGTTCCAGTCGCGTATGGTTCGCGGGAAGAACGACTGTCTGAAAGCCTCCGTGCGCGCTCTAATCTCTCTAATTTTACATTCGTGATCTCCTCGGGAGGTATAAGTAGGGGGAAGCAATATATTCGATACCTCATCCAGAAACGCACCCTCTCGGAACCTGGCGAGCATGCTACACCGCGATGCAGAGCGCCTCTCTTGCAGAGTCTGCCACTTGAGTTTATTAAACATCTCCGTAACGCTATCACGGTTACCAAATAACCCGGTGACGAAACGCGCCGCTCTTCTTTGGATCTTCTCTATCTCCTCCGTCAACCCGACCTGGTACGGATCCCACACTGATGAGCAATACTCAAGTATAGGTCGAACGAGTGTTTTGTAAGCCACCTCCTTTGTTGATGGACTACATTTTCTAAGCACTCTCCCAATGAATCTCAACCTGGTACCCGCCTTACCAACAATTAATTTTATATGATCATTCCACTTCAAATCGTTCCGCACGCATACTCCCAGATATTTTACAGACGTAACTGCTACCAGTGTTTGTTCCGCTATCATATAATCATACAATAAAGGATCCTTCTTTCTGAGGGAATGTCGTCTGTTTCAGGGGTTTCATTTTGACTTACATGGTTCAGTGCTCTCTCTCAAACTCTTCTCGCAGTGTCATGTCTCCCACCTCATTTTTTCATTTACTTCCTGTTCGGTTTCTTTTGTATAGCCCTCCTCGATATTCCTTCCATCTTTCAGTTTTCCCTTCTTTGCTTTGTACTGGCTGGCTATCTGACTTCTATTCATACATCTACTTGTCTTTCCTCCAAAGATATCTTTAATTTTTCCATAGGGAGCATCGATTTTTCCCCTATTCGTGAGTACACTTGTCCTCTAGGCTAACTGCTTAACCATCTTGCACTTCCTGTCCGAACTATCCTTCAGATGTCTCCATTACATTTCACCTGCTTCATTTGCTGCATGTCTATACTTTCTATTTATGTCAGTTAAATTAGATACACCGTGTGTTACTTCAGTTTTTGTACAGTGTCTTTTCCTCTTACCTGTTTGATCTTCTGCTATGTTCACTATTCCATATCTCAAGTATACCTATCACTCTTCTATCGTATTCCTTTGCCCTGTTCCACTCTATCGTTGCTTAATGCTCTCTATTAGACTCTGAAGAACCTCTGCTTTTTTCTGTTTCAATTTATTCAGGGCCCATTTCTTAATTTTCTACCTTTCTGCAATTTACTCAGCTTTCCTCTCAACTTTGTAACCAATAAATTACGGTCAAAATGCAAAATATGGCCAAACGGCGATTGTGGAACTGGCTCCTCGTACCTGCTGCCTTGTCTACGATCCTGCGTTGTCATTGTTGCCTGTTAGGTGTTTAGTAACACTCGCGACCACCATCACCCTACTGTCCGAGCCTCATTCAATAACTAATGTCACATTCCTTTTCTGAAAACTGGTTGGTTTTATTCGGGATTAGTACACTATATTACTCCCACTCTTTTGGCTACAAAGCCTTTGTTTCAACACAGTCTCCGTTGAATGCGACGGCCTTACGCCACCATACTGGAAGTACCTTCATACCCACATGGTACTACTCTACTGGTTGACGTCGGAGCCAATGTCTCGCTGCATCAATAACCTCCCCATCATGAACGCACTGCTTCATGCGGAGCGCAGCCTTCAGATAGAAGTCGGTATACGCGAGATCCGGACTGCAGGTTAGTTTCATGGGCTCTTCTCAGGTGCTCAGACTCGTGTGAGGCCCTGCATTGTCATGGTTAAGGAGAAGTTCGTTTCCACTTTTATGCCGATGAAAACGCTCAATCGTTTCTTCAATTTCCTGAGGCTAGCACATTACACTTCAGAGTTGATCGTTTCATCATGAGGGACGACATCAAACGGAATAACCCCTTCAGAGTCCCGAGGACCGTCGCCGTTAGCTTACCAGCTGAGCATGCTACTTCGAACTTTTGCTTCGGAGGGGAAGTGGTGTGGAGCCTCCCTTTGGGTTGCTGTTTTGTTTCCGAAGTGATGAACACATGTTTAATCCCCTGTGAATATGTCTGACAAAAAATCGTCGCGATCAGCTTCGCAGGCGTAAGAAATTCTGCGCAGATGGTTTTAGTTGCTCTTTACGGTCCTCTGTTAAGTGTCGAGGAACGCAGCGGGCACACATCTTTGAGTGTCCCGAATGGTGGTCGATAGACACGTCCAGCTCAGCATTTTTAATTAATTTATTTATTCTTCACGATTACAGCCCGTTATCTGAAAAGCTAAAATAGGCCATACAGATCACATTTCGTTGGATAATAATAAATTTATACATTAACTATTTATTTCTGCTTTTTTAATATAACAACTACTACTACTACTACTACTGCAAAGTCTCAATAAAGCCATTAACTAGACATCCAGCTACCAGTACTACTGTGAGTACTATAGAATCTGATCGGTGTTCTTTTATTTATTTTGGTGTATTTAACCTGTATATGGTTGTTCCCGCTACTGGATCTGTCCTCATACTACCCTGGTTAGCAGCCGTTGTCTACTAGATTCCTTGGACTTTGGACAGCACGTCAGCAACGTTTCCATTATTAGAAGCAATTCCACCAATCACTGTTACATCTGAGTGTCCACCCTTCCATGATCACTAGCATCAACGCAACGTAGATTCTTGAGAAGCTAATTCATTCCGTGGTCGCCGACCTGTCTTTATGCATGTGGATAGTATTCGCCTAGCCGGGATGGCAGCATGCAGATGTGCGGTTGAGTGCCTCTTGAATTCTTCCTCGGCCGTCCTGGATACTGCAGCTGCAGTAACGTCCAAGATGCGGCAGACCGACTCGGTCCTTATTTCTGTTTTGGGACCCAACAACTTTAATGCCCGACAGCCATTACCTGCCGAATCTTCGTTCAGCGCGCAGTTCCACAGTGCGTGTTCTGGTGTGCCCATACTGTCGCTGGCGCAATTATCATTCATCTGCCTTCTCATTTTGTAAGATACGTAGCGTAAGGGCCATGGCCAGTCAGGAAATGTATCGGTCCCCTCTACGGGTTAAGAAATACCACTTTTTGTCTCTCCCTGATGTTTAGGGATAAATTCCAGTTGAGCAGCGAGGTGTTTGATCTTTATCCTTCGATCACCTCGAACGAGAGTGTCAGCACGTTCCAACATTGCAGGAGTCACGATTGTGTGCTGCCAGCCGGTGCGCGGAAGGTCGGACAGGTTTTGCGAGATCTCGTTGCGATGATGACAGACCTCTCGCCCAACGGCTCAGCGAGCGTTTGTTCATTACCAGTTCCTTGTAGACGTTCTCTAAGCGCGTATGGATATCTGCCATGATATGATTTTTCGGCAAAAGAAACTCATTGACAGTTCTCTGCTATTTTGAAGGCTACGTATAGCTCTGCGACCAATCGGATCTTCATGAACCATAGAGGCTGAAGCGGAAATACACTACTGGACATTAAAATTGCTACACCACGAAGATGGCGTGCTACAGATGCGAAATTTACCTGAGAGGAAGAAGATGCTGTGATAGGCATTTTCAGAGCACTCACACAAATTTCGCGCCGGTGGCGACACCTACAACGTGCTGACATGAGGAAAGTTTCCAATCGATTTCTCATACACAAACAGCAGTTGACCGGCGTTGCCTGGTGAAACGTTGTTGTGATGCCTCGTGTAAGGAGGTGAAATGCGTACCATCACACTTCCGACTTTGATAAAGAACAGATTGTAGCCTATCGCGATCGCGGTTAATCATATCGCGATGTAGTTGCTCGCGTTGGTCGAAACCCAATGACTGTTAGCAGTATAGTATATGGAATCGGTGGGATCAGGAAGGTAATACGGAACGCCGTGCTGGATACCAACGGCATCGTATCACTAGCAGTCGAGATGACAGGCATCTTATTCACATGGCTGTAACGGATGGTGCAGCCACGCCCCGATCCCTGAGTCCACTAATGCGGACGTTTGCAAGACAACAATCATCTGCACGAACAGTTCGACGACGTTTGCAGCAGCAGGACTATCAGCTCGGAGACCATGGCTGCGGTTACCTTTGACGCTGCATCACAGACGGGAGCGCCTGCGATGGTGTACTCAACGACGAACCTGGGTACAAGAATGGCCAAACGTCATTTTTTCGGATAAATACAGGTCCTGTTTACAGCAACATGATGGTCGTATCCACGTTTGGCGACATCGCGGTGAACGCATATTAGAAGCGTGTATTCGTCATCGCCATACTGGCGTATCACACGGCGTGATTTTATGGGGTACCGTTGGTTTCACGTCTCGGTCACCTCTTGTTCGCATTGACGGCACTTTGAACAGTGGACGTGACATTTCAGATGTGTTACGACCCGGGGCTCTATCCTTCATTCGATCCCTGCGAAACCCTACATTTCAGCTGCATAATGCACGACCGCATGTTACAGGTCCTGTACGGGCCTTTCTCGATACAGAATATGTTCGACTGCTGCCCTGGACAGTACATTCTCCAGATCTGTCACCAATTGAAAACGTCTGGTCAATGGTGGCCGAGCAACTGGCTCGTCACAATACGCCAGTCACTACTCTTGATGAACTGTGGTATCGTGTTGAAGCTGCATGGGCAGCTGTACCTGTACACCCCACCCAAGGTCTGTTTGACTCAATGCTCAGGCGTATCAAGGCCGTTATTACGGCCAGAGGTGGTTGTTCCGGGTACTGATTTCTCAGGATGTATGCACCCAAATTGCGTGAAAATCAGATGTCAGTTCTAGTATAATATATTTGTCCAATGAATACCCGTTTATCATCTGCATTTCTTCTTGGTGTACTAATTTTAATGGCCAGTAGTGTATTACACGATGACCGATAACAAAGTCGGCTTGATTTCAAGCGAAACTGGCTGAGAAAAAAGTGTGTTGCATTACATATTTAACGTTGCTGGTAGTTTACGTGAGACTATAGGTGGTCAGCCAGTGGGAGGCGCGGTGTGCTGTAGTGTGGACGCGGTGTCACTCACTGCGGTCCTATGGCGAAGTGCGCCCGGCGGCGGCTCGGGCTGCGCGGTGAGGCTGTGAGGCGCTTGTCGGACGGCACGAGCGCCATCTCGGACAGGCGCGCGCCGCTGCCGCCCGCCGAGCCGCTGCCGCTGCCGCTGCGGCCGCGCAGCCGGGACGCCGCCTCCGCGGCCGCCGCCGCCTCCAGCCCTTCTTCTTCCTCCTCCTCCTCCTCCTCTTCTTCCTCCTCCTCCTCCTCTTCCTCGCGGAAGCTGTGCTGCTGGTCGCCGCATATCGGGCAACCGGGCCTCAGACACCGCCTGCAACAAACGGCGCCGCCCGATAAATCAACCGCCAGCAAGCAGCCCTTTCGCTGCTACGGCGTCGCGACCATTTTTAGCGTTAAGCCGTCGGCACACGCACCGTGCTGTCGAACGTTAACGTTGAGCGTGCCAGGTTCAACGTGCTGCTGAACGCTCAGGAACGATGCGACTTGTGCATACGGTACGTGGGCCCCAACGTGGTATACGCGAACGCAACGCACTCCAGCGGCAGTTGCGGGATGTTTGTAGTTCGTAAATCACACTGTTTACTCAACGGGCGCGCGTGTAATTCCCACGTTTTTTTAGTGTGTAGTGTGGACTGAAGAGGTCATCCTTGATGACTTATGCTTCTAGAATGGGATGTAAGGATAAAAGGAAAACACTTTATTTATTACACATTCAGTTAGGCTTGGCCACGCAATGGGTCCTTTAGCCTGCTGGCTTTGGTGATGTCTGTCTCCTGTGGAGGGTCAAATGTGTCAAGGCTGTTATGTGTGACTGCTTCCTCGTGCTATGACAGATTGCCTATGGGGGGTGAAACGTTATTGACTTCGGTACTCGATACTTGTGCCATCTTGCAGGGTTGACCGTTCCTACCGATTCTAATTGTCGAACTTCGTCCCTAAGGGCATCGATCTTGTCGAAAACTCGTAGAGCCTTGTCATGGACCTTCTCTTGTATAGTGGTCTCGTGGAGTGCGGTGCGGATGTCGACGTTTCTTGTCCACCATGGAGCTCCTGTGATCCATCGATAGCAAATGTTTTGCAGCGCTTGGAGATTCCCACGTTAGCTCTATTAAAACGCACATTTCCTCCATCATTCACGAAAAGGAAAGTACTATGTCCAATCAATAACGACACGGGCTTATAAAAGTGCCATTACAAATAGTGCGGTACAAATTTGGAATACTTCTCCGCATAAGATAAACATTATTTCATCGTTCCTACATTTTAGTAAAACCCCAAGGTCAGTCTTACTTGATTGTTCCTTCCCAGTAGCAGAATCTTTGCAACATGTGAATTACGAAGGGTAAAAGAAAAATGAGCAAAATATGTTTATACAAGTAGCGCAAGCTGTCCAGTGGATTAAGTCACAGTTACCACTCAAAACAAATGGTTCAAATGGCTCTGAGCACTATGAGACTTAACTGAGGTCATCAGTCGCCTAGAACTTAGAACTAATTAAATCTAACTAATCTAAGGACATCACACACATCGATGCCCGAGGCAGGATTCGAACCTGCGACCGTAGCGGTCGCTCGGCTCCAGACTGTAGCGCCTAGAACCGCACGACCACTCCGGCCGGCACAGTCACCCCTTAAAAAAAAAAAAAAACCCTCTGAAGTGTCATGACGCGAACCACCGCCCCAATAAATAACTTAACTCAGGTCAGAGACGCTACGCATTACACCGAACCAGCAACAAATCCGGTGTATCTAATCATAGTATATTAGCCCTTGCTGAAAACCTTAATCGTAGATATGTTACTAATTGCAATACAATTATAACAAACTGTACCAAGAACAATGCGTTTTGGATGGATCTTCAGTGTGTCGCTGCCTTCAAATAGCCTACTCTCATAATGCGCAAGTTACAATATTTCTTTTGCCACGAATATGATTTTTCTCATTATTGTATTGGAACGAATCACATAGTTAACAACGGGTTTTCCAGTGTGACTTTTCAGGGTTTTCCAGTGATTCTCAATTTTCTGGTGCTCGGAAACGGCCTATACACATATAGACTTGAAATGAATTCCTATACGGCGCCTCACAACTCTGTACTGAAGAGAGACGGCGTGCGTGTGACGTAGGTGACGTTGTGCCATCTCATTGGTCAACGCTCAAACGCACGCTCAGAATATCTGACATGCCAGATATTGCTCTGCACATTCGGAAAGACTCCCGAACGTGCTATTCCACGCTATGACGTCAGAAACTGTGCATGCTCAACGATCGGATGTGCCGACGGCTTTAGGCTCTTTTGTAGAAACTTACATCTCGGGCCCAACGTCTTTCGCAGTTTTAGATCTCTGTCATTAAGAAAGTTGAGTCTGCGAAGCATCATTTTTAGTGAAAGTACGCACTAGTCTGGGGCTATTCGAAAATCCTGTTGAAGCATTTAGTTTATCATTTACCAATTAAACTTTGACTATATAAGACGTCATAACACGGAAACTAATTACGAGTACCAAACTTGGTGGCACTAATTTCCAAAGTATGAGATGTATGATTTCCATGCATCACAGGGCAACAGCCGTGCGGGATTAGCCGAGCGGTCTAGGGCGTTGCAGTGATGCTGTACGGCTGGTCCCGGCGGAGGTTCGAGTCCTCCCTCGGGCACGGGTGTGTGTGTTTGTCCTTAGGATGATTTAGGTTAATTAGTGTGTAAGCTTAGGGACTGATGACCTTAGCAGTTAAGTCCCATAGGATTTCACACACATTTGAACAATTTTGAACAGCGCCAACATACAGTTCCAACTACGGCCACCAAGTCTCGTGTTCAGTCATCGGGATTCATAGTCTCGCACATCTGGCCAGTCACAGTACACTTCCAGAATGAGATTTTCACTCTGCAGCGGAGTGTGCGCTGATATGAAACTTCCTGGCTGATTAAAACTGTGTGCCGGACCGAGACTCGAACTTGGGACCTTTGCCTTTCGGGGGCAAGTGCTCTACCAACTCAGCTACCCAAGCGCGACTCACGATCCCTCCTCACAGCTTTACTTCTGCCAGTACCTCGTCGTTTCATATCAGCGCACACTCCGCTGCAGAGTGAAAATCTCATTCTGGAAACATCCCCTAGGCTGTGGCTAAGCCATGTCTCCGTAATATCCTTTCTTTCAGGAGTGCTAGTTCTGCAAGGTTCGCAGGAGAGCTTCTGTACAATTTGGAAGGTAGGAGACGAAGTACAGGCAGAAGTGAAGCTATGAGGACGGGTCGTGAGTCGTGCTTGGGTAGCTCAGATGGTAGAACACTTGCCCGCGAAAGGCAAAGGTCCCGAATTCGAGTCTCGGTCCGGCACACAGTTTTAATCAGCCAGTAAGTTTCATACAGTGCACTTCTTGAAGTGTCAACACGAGACAGGGCAAAAAGGAGCAGGGCATTATTGGTGGAGCTCTTTTATCGAAACAACAGCTACACTTCCAGAATATCGCCGGCTGAAAGGATTACGGAAGGATCCTCTTTCTCGACCAATTTCTTCGAACCATTCTTCAAATGGTATTCGTACAAGATCCGTATTGTACAGCAGCTTGCACTACAGGACGCACAACGACATGTTGACTTCTCTCTATACTTTCTCGCAAGAATTGACGAGGGCTGGCCTTGACCATCCTATGGAGAGACGAATCACATTTTTCTCTGTGAGGTGAGTTGAACACACAGAATTTCCGAGCGTGGGGATCTTCACCTCCGGCCACTGTGTATGAAGTTCCTCTGTAGGGTGAACGTGTCACTGTATGGTGTGGCTTCACGACTACGGCCATTCCTTTTTTAACATGTTGGTGCTCAAGGACCAAAGATGTGCAGTGTGACTGGCCAGCGTTACTGAGATATCATTTGCCAGCTTGTCATACCCACCCTACGTGACAGAGAACTCAACAGTTTCCGTGCAAGATGGATCCTCACCGTACATCGCTCGTGAAGTTCAACTTCTCCGAAATACACTCCTGGAAATGGAAAAAAGAACGCATTGACACCGGTGTGTCAGACCCACCATACTTGCTCCGGACACTGCGAGAGGGCTGTACAAGCAATGATCACACGCACGGCACAGCGGACACACCAGGAACCGCGGTGTTGGCCGTCGAATGGCGCTAGCTGCGCAGCATTTGTGCACCGCCGCCGTCAGTGTCAGCCAGTTTGCCGTGGCATACGGAGCTCCATCGCAGTCTTTAACACTGGTAGCATGCCGCGACAGCGTGGACGTGAACCGTATGTGCAGTTGACGGACTTTGAGCGAGGGCGTATAGTGGGCATGCGGGAGGCCGGGTGGACGTACCGCCGAATTGCTCAACACGTGGGGCGTGAGGTCTCCACAGTACATCGATGTTGTCGCCAGTGGTCGGCTGAAGGTGCACGTGCCCGTCGACCTGGGACCGGACCGCAGCAACTCACGGATGCACGCCAAGACCGTAGGATCCTACGCAGTGCCGTAGGGGACCGCACCGCCACTTCCCAGCAATTTAGGGTCACTGTTGCTTCTGGGGTATCGGCGAGGACCATTCGCAACCGTCTCCATGAAGCTGGGCTACGGTCCCGCACACCGTTAGGCCGTCTTCCGCTCACGCCCCAACATCGTGCAGCCCGCCTCCAGTCGTGTCGCGACAGGCGTGAATGGAGGGACGAATGGAGACGTGTCGTCTTCAGCGATGAGAGTCGCTTCTGCCTTGGTGCCAATGATGGTCGTATGCGTGTTTGGCGCCGTGCAGGTGAGCGCCACAATCAGGACTGCATACGACCGAGGCACACAGGGCCAACACCCGGCATCATGGTGTGGGGAGCGATCTCCTACACTGGCCGTACACCACTGGTGATCGTCGAGGGGACACTGAATAGTGCACGGTACATCCAAACCGTCATCGAACCCATCGTTCTACCATTCCTAGACCGGGAAGGGAACTTGCTGTTCCAACAGGACAATGCACGTCCGCATGTATCCCGTGCCACCCAACGTGCTCTAGAAGATGTAAGTCAACTACCCTGGCCAGCAAGATCTCCGGATCTGTCCCCCATTGAGCATGTTTGGGACTGGATGAAGCGTCGTCTCACGCGGTCTGCACGTCCAGCACGAACGCTGGTCCAACTGAGGCGCCAGGTGGAAATGGCATGGCAAGCCGTTCCACAGGACTACATCCGGCATCTCTACGATCGTCTCCATGGGAGCAGCCTGCATTGCTGCGAAAGGTGGATATACACTGTACTAGTGCCGACGTTGTGCATGCTCTGTTGCCTGTGTCTATGTGCCTGTGGTTCTGTCAGTGTGATCATGTGATGTATCTGACCCCAGGAATGTGTCAATAAAGTTTCCCCTTCCTGGGACAATGAATTCACGGTGTTCTTATTTCAATTTCCAGGAGTGTACATCTGGAAACGATCCAATCATCAGTCGATCGTTTCCAAACGCATGGCCGATACGACTAGCTGAAGGACAGGATTTACCAAGGGAACATCCACACATGTGCTGCTTTGAAGCGCAGCATACCAAGAGAGGTTGCTAGAATACCTACGGACATGCTTCGTTGTGCTATGCAGAATGCAATCCTGCGCTTTCAGACACTTCTGGACAGTGATGCCCTTTTGTAGCACTAGTGGTACCAGGATGGAATGTTATGATGTACCGTAGTATCACATTAAAAGTGTTTCAATTTAATTAATTCTCCATTATTTCTCTTCCCCGCGTCCTACACATTACGAGGAAACGGCACCACCGGCGCGTATCGAGGTAATGTTTAGTTAGTAGCATCATTGGAAAGAACGCACAACAAGTTTCAGCCATATTGGTCAATTTCTTTGTGTTTGGCATTCGTGTGAACCAAGGAAGTCGAGTGATTGTCATCAAATGGACGAAAAAGGATTTCGTGTGGTGATTAAACATTACTTTATGAAAAGCAACTCGCCCCAGGAGACTAAAGAGAAGCTTGATAAACATTGCAGTGACTCTGCACCTTCGATTAGATCAGTTTATAAGTGATTTAAAACTTTTAGGAGTGGCCATATGGGCACAAGTGATGCTGAACGTTCTGGGCGCCCTGAGGAGGTCACGACTCCAGAAATCATTGATAATATCCATGATATGGTGATGGATGACAGAAGAGTTTAGGTGCGTGAGATGGCTAGTGCTGTGGGCATTTCGAGTGAACGGGTACATAATATTTTGCATAAACATTTGGACATGAGATAGCTACCCGCAATATGGGTTCCGCGATTGCCCACGCTTGACCAAAAACGGAATCGTGTGAAGTGTTGCAAGTATGGTTTGCAGCTGTTCAGGCAGAATCTGCAGGACTTCAAGCGTCGTTTCGTCACTGTGGATGAAACATGGATACGTTACTATACTCCTGAGACCAAACAACAATCTAAATAATGGGTTACCAAGGGAGAATCTGCACCAAAAAGGCGAATACCATTCCTTCGGCCGGAAAGGTTATGGCGACTGTCTTTTGGGATTCCCAAGGGATAATCCTCATCGACTATCTGGGAAAGGGTAAAACTATTACAGTTGCATACTATTCATCGTTATTGGACCGTTTGAAAACCGAGCTGCAAGAAAAACGCCGGCCATTGTACCTCAAAAAAGTCCTTTTCCATCACGACAATGCACCAGCACACACCTCAGCAGTTGTGGTCGCAAAATTATAATGGAAATAGGATTCCAGCTAGTTTCACATCCCTCCCTATTTTACAGACTTGGCTCTCTCGGACTACTATTTGTTCCCCAAATTGAAGAAATGGCTGGCGGGACAAAGATTTTATTCAAACGCGGAGGTGATTGCAGCAACTAATAGCTATTTTGCAGACTTGCCATCTCTCGGACTTTGCACGGACTTTTCAAACGCCCATCGTATTAAGAAACGCCCCTGTGTTTGTAATGTCCAGGATCCCATTGTGAATCACTGTGACTTCAATGTAATTTTTATTTTAGAATAAAAATGTCATTTCATTTCATTTCATTGCATTTCATTGCGTATTTCTTTCAGTTACCTTCTGTGCAGTAGTATAACAGAGCTTTCTCCCTATGGTCCAAGTTTCATTGAGCTAATTTACTTGGCATTGACACATCATGCGAATGTTACTTTTGGCTCAAATGGCTCTGAGCACTATGGGACTTATCATCTATGGTCATCAGTCCCCTTGAACTTAGAACTACTTAAACCTAACTAACCTAAGGACATCACACAACGCCCAGTCATCACGAGGCAGAGAAAATCCCTGACCCCGCCGGGAATCGAAGCCGGGAACCCGGGCGTGGGAAGCGAGAACGCTACCGCACGACCACGAGCTGCGTACGAATGTTACTTTTGTCCTAAGTTCTGCACACCAGTGTATTCCAAAATTCAATATATGCTTTTCAAGGAACTAACCAGGAGTTTCCTTCAAGAGATTTAGGGAAATAACATATAACCAGATTCTCGTTGGTTTAACCGAACTGGAACACCATGCCTCCCGTATGTGTGTCCAATGTCTCTACTACTTTGCCATGACAAATCAGGAAACGGTGTGACAGTACTAATTAGTTTGGTTACGAAATTTAGTAACCAGATAAATCTCGTAAGAGGATTTATATTTACTATTTCTTTTTGAATTCTTTCTGCCGAAACAAAGTTGACTAGAATGAAATATATATCTGGAGGGTGATAGTAATTTTGTTCAGTATCATGTTCACTGAGCAAATACATGTCGCTTCAGTGCAATATTTCGATGCAGGCACTTTGTGCTATCTTTCCGCTGCGCGCTTGGGTTGCCGCAGCGCCATCTCCTTGCGCTCTTGTTCAGCTGGGAGGAGTGGCTCTGGATCGAAAGAAGTGAGCAACGGACGCCAGTGGGCAGCGGACGCTTCCTTCTTCCAGACGCCGCCGGATGTTGATTATGCATGGGATGACTACGGGGACCACTAGAGCCGGTGTGGGGCTGCTGCGTAGCTGAGTTGCTCGGGCTGTGCCGTGGACATGTGGCATGAACCATCCGAGTGTTTCCTGGGGAGTGGCTAGTGTGATCTGCTGATGTCGTTCCATTGGTATTTTCGGGCAGTGGACTGCTTAGCAGCGCTGTGACCTCCATCTGGTGTAGAAGTGAAGGCCTTGGTGTGCCTTTTGTCAGGGTCACAGCTTGTACTTACATTCACCAGTTGTAATATGGCGCTATTAACTGGTTTACTGAGCGTTTGGCGTCATTGGCCGGGAGGCCCCCCAATCTTAAGAGGAAGGAAATGCCTAACGGTAAACCCTTCACCTAATAGCTGTCTTCTACCAGAAGAAGTGGAAGTAGCAGGTGAACTGCGCAGGCGCTCTTTTATTCGTCCGCGCCCACGTTCGAAAACGTTCGGTTGTTCAACATGCTGCACTTACAAGACAATGGAACATGTCCGATGAAAATCCAGGAAGCAATCCCAAAACTCAAGTCAACCACAAACACTAATAACAACATCGAACCTGTCAGTGGTAGGTAAAGCCCAAGTGCTGATACTATGGACAAATCAGTCGTTACGAAAGCCGGCAGAAAGAGTGAGTGAGATGAAGAGCTTTTCGTATTTCGTTGCGGAAATGATACTCAGGCAGATTCCCGAAAATAACTGTTACCTCACTTTCTGGCGCTCTGTTGGAATATGTTGTTCTGTGTAGGACTATTGTGGCGTTGTCTCATCAGTAATGATTTTGGGACACGTTATTTATTAACAAAAAGTTCCCGCTTTATTGTATATTCAGATAGTAACTTAGCGCCGATTTCGGTTTCCCACAAACTCTGTGATCCGCGGCAGCGACTTGCCTATGTTAGTGTCTTTCAAGACATTTAAGGACTCCTGTAAACCTTTTGAACATATACCATACTGTTACTGGTAACACAGATATATGAAATTATAAGAAATGGAAACATCAAAGGTGTTGATAAATAATAGACAGGGTGAATATTAATAAAACCGACAAAATGCAGGAACGGATTCTTTATTGGAAAAGGAGGAAAAAAGGTCCTATGAACGTGAGTCCCGAAATGCACCGTTGCGACGGTAGACGGCGCTGACGAATGAAAGTTCCTTTGACCACATGCAATGTGTTCCTTGTGTGTTTCAGGCTGTGTGACTGACGCAACATACTGCAATCAAGGGAATGGTCCGGTATTCACATCGTTAACAAGCCGAGATGGTGTTTGCGTATGGCCAATCATATGGATATAGTTGGGAGGCAGGACGGCTGTACCACACTCAACATTTCAAGCCCTTTATGGGCGTTTATCTGATCATTGCATCTCATGGAGGCGACTCTGAAAATCTGTTGTGACGTGGACTGGACGCAATGCAACTACGTACTGTGGTCTGGGACGATTTGTTGTCTTTGCAAGTGCACCTTACATTTCCGGACTCATGTTCATAAGACTTTTCTTTCCCTCCATTTCCAGTCAGGATCCGTCCCTGCAATTTGACAGTTTATTAATGTTGACCCTGCATACCAGATTTATCCTTTACAAAAAATGTATAAACGTGCAAAAACTGACTAAATACAAGTTTACAGCTCATTTAGATTAATGTATCACTTGAAACTTCTTTATTTAAATGAGTGTGGCTGTACTTAAATTGCTTAATGACTAGACCGACAATATCCTAGCACAACTCAATCTGACTGCTCAAAAAAAAGATAACCTGACTTCAAATAATTAATACAAAAGAATGGCTGTGATTAAAAGGAAATACTAATAATAACCTATACATTTCATTAAGCACTTACCTCACAAAAATCTCCGTTACTCGAACTACTGCAATACAGCGAGCGTCAATACTGCCAGCTAAATAAAAGATTCTAACTACTAAAGCCACTAACTACTAATGGTTAGCAAAGGAAAGATTTTGTTGCAAACCACATAAAGTATTTTTTCCCCTTATTAATGTGACATCCAGTTAAGACACCAATATAAATCGTCATTGACACCTATTAAAAGGTAAATAATCATCAATAACATTCAATCTCCAAGTCGAACATGTACACATCGTTAGCCTACGCTAACACTTCTGACCTGTACCCTCCATCAATGCTAACTTCTCACATCTAACATCCATCACTGCTGGCTGTTCACCTCCAACTGCCCAACAGTACTTCCATCACTGCTGGAGACTAACTTCCAACTGCCCAACACTACTGGTGATTGACTTCCAACAACGCGTCCAACCAGAGTCTCTTACAAAGAAAGCGCAGTCAGAGAACCAATGCAAAGCGCTACATGGCCCTGCCAACACAGAAGAAACCCACTTACACGCTGATTCGAGCTTTTGTATTCTTCCTGCTTTAACAAGTGCACAAATATCCACAATGTGAGAGATTAAATTTTTGACTGTAGACCACTAACTTTGATGAACCCCACAAGCAAAACACTAATGGGAAAAGGTCAGTTTTACATTCTTCACAAGAATTAAATGACTAACTTTTTTATCACTGATACGGCACCACATGTCACTTTGAAATTTAGTGTCCACAGCCTCGTCTATTAGTGATCGTAGACACGAAATTTCTTTTGTGGGAGAACGTCGATTAATCAGTAAACAGAATCTCTGACATCAATATGATAACGGAAATTATCATGTCATAACACTCCTGCCAGCTGGCATTACGTACTTCCTTGAAACACTGCACACTCTGGTAATGATTTGGCTATAACTGGGGTTACGAAAATTTTACGTAGGTGAAAATGTGACAGTTTACTTGTAAGCTGAATGTTTTAACAAAAATTCACGAAACTTGTCATTTTCATTGTTCTCGAGCATTTAAGAGTAGTTCTATCCTAATATTGATTTTATAGTTTACAGTAAACGACAGTCATTACTTTTTACAGGTTGTAGCAAAACATATTGACATTAGTTGGTCAAGATGTTAGGATAGTTACGACTTTCGGTCACTGTAATATGTTAAACCTAGCGATGATATTACGTGACTCATCTGTTGCTGTCGTAAAATTATATGCCAGCTCTGATAGTTCCAGGTCACAATATTGCATTTATAGAACAGGACCATTTACCCACATTGAATGTACCTTCATTTACTATTTGCGACGACAGTAAAATAAAAGTCCGTTCATATCCGACGAAACGTTGAAAGATAGCCATCGTCTTATGAGGTGCCACAATAAAGTAATGAGACTGACATTCTTTGCAAGATTTGACAACCCTGCAGGCTTGCGTAGGCACAATATCTTTGGCCTTGGTCTATAAGGTGCTTCTAGTCCAAGCGGCACATCGATGCAACTGCTCAGTCGTGAGTTGTGCTGTAATGAGTTAACGCGTGTTTGTGTCTCTCGCCACGGAAATGGAACGGCATAATATTGCGTAACGGTATGCCATTTCTTTTTGCGTTAAATTGGGTGAAAACGCGACGACAACTTATGGTAAGCTTCAGAAGGCTTTTGGAGAGAAGGTTATGTCAAGAGCTCAAGTTTTTCCTTGGCATAAAATGTTTAGTGAAGGCAGAACGAATGTTGAAGATGAAGACCACAGTGGACGACCATCAACCTCACGGATGGATGTCAACTTGGCCAGGGTGCGTGAACTCGTACGATCTGATTGAAGATTATCCATTAAAATAACTGAAGATCTTGGTATGAGAAAGATTTGTGCAAAAATGGTCCCTAAAAATCTCACACCACAACAGCGACAAACACGGAAAAATGTGGCAGCCGATCTGTTAGAACAAACGGAAATCAATTCAGAATTGTTGAGCCGTGTTATAACTGGTGATGAAAGTATTTTTTTTTTTTCAGTACGATCCAGAGACAAAACGCCAAAGTTCGCAGTGGTGCTCAAAGGGATCACCCAGACCAAAAACAGCTCGCATGTCAAAATCAGAAGTGAAATGCATGCTTGCGTGCATCTTTGATTCTAAGGGAATTCTTCATAAAGAGCGGGTGCCTCCTGGACAAACAGTTAACCAATATTACTGCAAAGCAATTTTAGAAAGACTTCGTGAACAAGTTCTTCACGTCGGTGCCAACATTGATGGTAATTGGATTCTGCATTACGATAATGCGCCATCCCATACTGCTCTGTCAGCACAGCAATTTTTAACTTCAAAACAAATTTTAGTACTACCATAGCCACCTTATTCACCAGAAATCGCTCTGTGCGACTTTTTTCTATTCCCAAGAGTCAAAACCGCTGTCAAGGGACACCATTTTCAAACAACACAAGATGTTCGAAAAGCTGTGACGAGGATCTTGGAGGATATTACAAACGATGAGTTCCAGAAATGTTGCTGTCAATGGCAGAAGCGCTGGAAAAAGTGTGTGCAATCGGAAGGGAACTAATACGAAATCACAGAAGGGAACTACTTTGAAGGAGACAACACTAAACTTGAATAAAACGATAAATAACATTTTATGTCACATTAACCTCATTACTTTATTGTCGCACCACGTATAAATTTATTTAAATGGCTAACTGAAATATTGAAACAACAAGTAACAAGTTTGAGCCTCAAGCCTGTGATAGGGCTACCTGACGCGACACAATTTAGCCACATAAAGTTAAATGTTCCTAAAGCACAATAGAGGTTTCATAGATGTGTTTCTGAAGGAAACTGATTAGTTAGACATAGCATGGAAATCTACAAGGACAATGGCTGCTTCGTGTAATGAATTCCACCTTAGAAAAAAACACTCGTGCAGTGCAAATCTCTATATCTAAATGTACAAGAAAATGAAATATTCAACCCTAAAAATTATCGACGAAATTATGTAGAGTACTGATGTGAGTAGTTGTTGGTGGCGGAACTGTATTCAGTGTGAAACCGCAACAACAGTTCATACTGCGGAGCTGAAAAGTTACGTAAGATGAAGCATACTTCGTAACTATAAAGTACAACTACAAATAATGTAGCAAAAGAGCCGTTAAATGGGACTAGTCGTGAATTATCAAAGTCACGTGGTTTCATGCTCACCCAAAGAGAAATTCTTACATAGTGCGTAGACGAATGCTGGTACTTTTTGCAACGACCATCTAATATCCAAATAATTTGGTTACGCAAGAGGCAGCCCTAAATGAACGACTGCACTCCGTCTCGAATTCTACACAAAAGCCTTTAAATTCCTAATTTAACGACACAATTAAAGAAATAAGATGACCAACAGACTCTTCTTGCTAACAAATGAGAGAGACGGAGAGTCCTTGTAAGTAGGCTGTTTATGTTTTCTCTATGTAAGTAGGCTGTTTATGTTTTCTTATTGGCAACGTTACGTAGCGCTCAATATGAAAATCACTGGCTGTGCTGTGTGCAGTCTGTGGCTGCTTTGCATTGTTGTAATTCTCGCCATTGTAGTGTTAGGCAGCTGGATGTGAACAGCGCGTAGCGTTGTGCAGTTGGAGGTGAGCCGCCAGCAGTGGTGGATGTGGGGAGAGAGATGGCGGAGATTTGTAATTTGTCATGAACTGCTATATTTATATATGATGATATCAAGGTAAATACATTGTTTGTTCTCTATTAATATCTTTCATTTGCTAACTATCCCTATCAGTAGTTAGTGCCTTCCATAGTTTGAATCTTTTATTTAGCTGGCAGTAGTGGCGCTCGCTGTATTGCAGTAGCTTGAGCAGCGAAGATTTTTGTGAGGTAAGTGATTTGTGAAAGGTATAGTTTAATGTTAGTCAGGGCCATTCTTTTGTAGGATTTTTGAAAGTCAGATTGCGTTGCGCTAACAAAATATTGTGTGTCAGGTTAAGCACAGCCATATATAAATTGTTCAAAGGGGACGTTTCATCCTCTGCACGAGGGGTCACATATGAAAGGAGCGTCACTAACACGAAGGAATACTGTGTTCCATAACATATTAAATAAACATGCTATGAGAGAAACACGAATCTAAAATAACACCCATCACAGGAAACGGTAAGCGAGACAAGTGTAGAAACGTACTTTAGCCAAGAGCATAAAGAGATCTCACCCGTTTATGTGCTGCAGCATGATGAGACGGCAGGTCAGCGTCTGTACTGTACCAGAACGTAACCCAGAGTGATGTCAGTTCCAGCACACCGTGCTCTCGCTAAATTAAATTCGCGCCAAGGCTCTGATTGACTCTTGCAAGTCCAAGTCCTTGAGCTCTGCGAGACATACCAGTGCGCGGATACACGGAGATAACTGCGGCAGCAGATGGGGAGTGCAGAATTTTGGAAAAGCTATATTTTGCAAAAACCAAGAGACTGGGGAGCGACGCAATTGCGACCTCGTGAGACAAGTCGGCTAGGACAGTCGACGTCTTTCAACTTCTACGTTTTCCCCGACAGGTTTGGCATGATTTTTACAAACAGCCATCTTCAATCTATGACAAATGCTGTTACGTATTCATTCATAGCCTCACATGTTCGCGCTCTATCTTACCGCACTCATCGTTCTGTTAGCAAATCTGCGTGGCGAGTTCGCGATATCGTGTCTGCTCTAAATAGGGGTACAGTGTTCAGATAAGAGCTGCTAGGGTGGAAACATTTTTCTTGAAATATTTTGTTTTACTGTAAATTTGTGTTTTTTATTCAGCATACAATGTAGCCTAATAAAGTGGGCATAATTATTAAACTAAGCTGTCAGAAACAAGCAGAAATTCGCCTCTTTAGTGTACCATGAAGACTTATTGTCGTTGCATGCAAACAATCCATTTGCGGGCACATGTTCACAGGACGCTTTCCCTCCATTTCTAGGCAGGAATCAGTCCCTCCAGTTTGTCGGTTTCATTAATGTAATATTCACATTATATGTATGAGGGGGTGGTGCTCTGTGGTGGGGAAAATGAGGCAATGGAGTGATGTGAGAGATGGTCGGGCTGCTGCCCACCCGTACCGTTTCCGGGTTTGGCCATGGTTACACTTTTGGTAATAACAGTATCGCTGCCCTTAGGTACACGGGACTTGTATGTAAAAAGATCTACTGTTGTGTAAATTATTTCTTGGGTGTTCACCAACGTTTTCATCAAGTTCTATTGAAAAACACAAATTTTTCAGCGTCTTGGTTGAAGGCATGGATGGCCTTACACTGAAGCGCCAAAGAAACTTGTATAGGCACGCGTATTCAAGTACGGAGATATACAACACTTCAGAATACGTGGTGCGGTCGGCAACGCCTATATAAGACAACAAATGTCTGGTGCGGTTATCAGATCGGTTACTGCTGCTATAATGACAGGTTATCAAGATTTAAGTGAGTTTGAACGTGGTGTTACAGTCGGCACACGAGCGGTGGGACACAGCATCTCCGAGGAAGCGATGAAGTGGGGATTTTCCTGTACGATCATTTCACGAGTGTATCGTGAATATTAGGAATCCGGTAAAACATCAGATCCCCGCTGCGGTAGGAAAAAGATCCTGCAAGAACGGACCAACGACGACTGAAGAGAATCGTTCAGCGTGACAGAAGTGAAAACTTTCCACAAATTGTTGGAGTTTTCAGTGCTCTGCCATCAACAAGTGTCAGCGCAAAGATCATTCAAAAGACCATCAGCGGATGACAGGACGACACAAAGCTTTACGCCTCACCTGAGCCCGTCAGCACCGACATTGGACTGTTGACGATTGAAAACATGTTGCGAGGTCGGACGAGTCTCATTTCAAATTGTATCGAGCGGATGGACGTGTACGGGTATGGAGACAACCTCATGAATACATGGACCCTGCATGTGAGCAGTGGAATGCTCAAGCTGGTGGAGGCTCTGTAATGGTGTGGGCCATGTGCAGTTGGAATGGTATGGGACCCTTAATACGTCTAGATACGACCCTGATACGTGACACGTACGTATGCATCCTGTCTGCCCACCTGCATACATTCATGCCAATTGTGCATTCTGACGGGTAATTCAAGCAGGACAAGACGACATCCCACACGTCCAGAATTGCTTTGGAGTGACTCCAGAACACTCTTCTGAGTTTAAACACTTTCGCTGGCCACCAAACACTCCAAATTTGAGCATTATTGAGCATATCTGGGATGCCTTGCAACGTGCTTTTCAGAAGGAGTCGCCACCCTCTCGTACTATTACCGATTAATGGACAGCCCTGCAGGATTGATGGTGTCAGTTCCTTCCAGCAATGCTTCAGACATTAGTCGAGTCCATGCCACGTCGTGTTGCGGCACTTCTGCGTGCTCATGGGGGTCCTACACAATATTAGGCAAGTGTACCAGTTTCTTTGGCTCTTCAGTGTATCTCACAAAGGCAGTCGCTTTATCCGTCCACCCAGGAGCGGGCCCCCGCGCTGTAGTTTGCGCACGCTATTTGCGCGGGCTTGCGGTGACAATGGCGTGGCCATTCGTGCCCGCCTCATTCATTAGAGCGCTTACCCGGAGGCCGCTAACACACGGCAATTGGCGCCACAGCCAAACAGCAGCACGTCTTCGCAGTGCCGTAGCCTTGGTCTGGGTCGCTGCTAACCGAGGAGCACTCTTCGAGAATACCGACCGACCGTATCTTCGGCAGGGGGCCGAAGGATATGGTCGGAGCGGGAAGGAACATTCGTACTCGGCGTTCCCGACGCTGACGTGGCAGGAACAGCGTTGCCACGTTTAAATTGGGACCTGATTCTTGTGACAGATGCAATCTTGAGAGTGTTTTACACAACCAAGTTTGTGGCGAAAATCGACTACTTGATATAGGTGCGTAACATTTGCTTGCAAGTAAATCATCCGGCGACCACGTCGCGACTGGAGCAGTGACGTCAGTGATTACGAGTGTGTAGTTCTAAAATCCTGAGTAAGCTACAGACTGTGGCGTTGTCTGCTAACATCGAAAGACAATGAAATCTCGCCGAACTCACTCGTATTATAGTGATGGATTGAGTGGAATCTTCATTTTGTTGTTCGTTTTGTTTTCATGGCATATTAAAAAGGTTGTACGTGGACCTGGTATTTTTCCTACTAGTGTCCCCTCACAAGAGAGCCAAAATAATTGCAAGTAAAAAGTTATTTATGTTTTATAACAACTGGACAAATAAATAGTCTACATAACAAATAAAAGAGAACGTAAATGGGTATATCTTCTTTAGTGAAAATAATTTGAACAGGAAAACTCAGACCTATTTAACAATAAAAATCATTATCTATGTTATTTTGACACTTAGAAAGACACCAAAGTGTCTGTTGTTGATCGGGTTGATTGGGTTGATACAGCTCTCCATGTTACTGTATCCCGTACGAGCCTCTTCATCTCCGAATAACTACTGTAACATACATCTTTCTGAGTATGCTTACTGTATTCAACTCTAGGTCTCCCTCTACGATTTTTAACCCCCACACTTCCCTCTAATACTAAGCTGCTGAGCCCTTCATGTCTCAGAAAGTGTCCTATCAACCGGTTCCTTCTTTTGATCAAGTTGTACCACAAATTTCTTGTCTTCCCAATTCCATTCAGTAACTTTCTCACTACTTACGGGGTCGACCCACCTAATCTTTAGCATTCTTCCGTAGGACCACATTTCGAAAGGTTCTGTTCTCTTTTCATCTAAACTGTTTGTCGTCCATGTCTCACTTCCATACATTGCTACACTCCAGACAAATGCCTTCAGGAAAGACTTCTTAACACTTACATCTATAAATGATGTTAACCAACATTCTTCTTCAGAAATCCTTTTCTATTCATTTCAACTTTACATTTTGTATCCTCTCTGCTTCGGCCATCATCAATAGCGAAACTCATCTACTACTTTAAGTGCCTCGTTTAGTAATCTGATCCCTTCAGCATTGCCTGATTCGATTCGACTACATTCCATTATCCTTGTTTTGGTTTTTTTCATGTTCATCTTATATCTTCCTTTCAAGACACTATCCATTCCGTTAAACTGCTCTTCTGAGCCCTTGGCTGTCCGTGACAGGATTACAATGTCATCGGCAAACCTCAATATATTTATTTCTTCTCCCTCAACTATAATTCCTATGCCAAATGTTTCCTTGGTTTCCTTTACTGTTTGTTCAGTGTACATATTGAATAACTTCGGAGCCGGCCGGTGTGGCCGTGCGGTTCAAAGCGCGTCAGTTTGGAACCGCGTGACCGCTACGGTCGCAGGTTCGAATCCTGCCTCGGGCATGGATGTGTGTGATGTCCTTAGGTTAGTTAGGTTTAAGTAGTTCTAAGTTCTAGGGGACTGATGCCCTCAGTAGTTAAGTCCCATAGTGCTCAGAGCCATTTGAACCATTTGAATAACATCGGAGATAGGCTACAACCCTGCCTCACTGCCTTCTCTGCCACAGCTTCCTTTTCATGCACCTCGACTATTATAACTGCCATCTGGTTTCTGAACAAGCTGTAAATAGCCCTTCACTCCCTGTATTTTACCTCTGCTGCCTTCAAAATTTCAGAGCGTATTTCAGTCAACACTGTAAAACGCTTTCTCTAAGCTAATAAGTGCTACAAATATAGGTTGGCCTTTCCTTAACATAACTTCTATGATTATTCCTAGGATCAGTACTGCATCGCTTGTTCCTACAATCCAAACTGATCTCCCCCGAGTTTTTGCATCCTTCTGTGGTTCTGAGCACTATAGGACTTAACATCTGTGGTCGTCAGTCCCCTAGAACTTAGAACTACTTAAACCTAACTAACCTAAGGACATCACACACATCCATGCCCGAGGCAGGATTCGAACCTGCGGTCGTAGCGGTCACGCGGTTCCAGACTAAAGGGCCTAGAACCGCACGGCCACACCGGCCGGCTGCATACTTCTGTAAACAATTCGTGTTAGTATTTTGCAACCATGACTTATTAGGCTTATAGTTCAGTAATTTTCTCACCTGTCAGCAACTGATTTCTCTGGGATTGGAATGACTACATGCTTCTTGAAGTTCGAGGGTATTTCGCCTGTCACATACATCTTGCACGCCAGATGGAAGAGTTTTGTGATGGCTGACTCTCCCAAGGCTATCAGTAGTTCTGCCGGAATATCGTGTACACCTGGGTCCTTATTTAGATCTTCCTGTGCTCTGTCAGATTCTTCACGCGATGTCTCCCATCTCATCTTCACTTCCCTTTCTATAATATTGCTTTCAAGTTCATCTCTCTTGTATAGGGAGACTATATACTACTTCCACCTTTCGGTTTTCCCTTCTTTGCTTAGGAATGGTTTGCCATCTGAGTCTTGATATCTGTATTTCCTCTAGTGAAATATGCTTCTAAATCCTCACATTTGCCCCCTAGACATTCAAAAATGGTTCAAATGCCTCTAAGCATTATGGGACTTAACATCTGAGGTCATCAGTTCCCTAGACTTAGAACTACTTAAACCTAACTAACCTAAGGACACCATGCACATTCATGCGCGAGGCAGGGTTCGAACCTGCGACCGTAGCAGCAGCGCGGTTCTGGAATGAAGCACCTGGAACCACTCGGCCACAGCGGCCGGCCCTAGACATTTCTGCTTAGCAATCCTGCACTTCCTGTCAGTGTCACTTTTTAAACGTTTGTATTCCCTGTCGCCTACTTCATTTGCTGCATTTTAAAAATATAAAGGATAAAATAAAAGCCGCTATTTACTACTTCTTCACATTGTTTAATGTGTTTGGAAGTATATATTTTCTCTAGCAAAAATATGTAGATATTTTGAAAAATTTGTGCGATACTTTTCCCATCCCTTCAGTACTCAGAAATATGAAGAGTTTACCATATGATCTTCGTCAAGAACAACAATAATTAATTTTGCTTTTATCATTAACATGCAGTACTGTTACTATTTCTTCCTACAGTGCGTTACTACATTTTTAATTTTTCATACAAACCGTGATTCCTTTAAACAGTGTTCAAGTCCCAAAGTGCACAGCATACAGGTCTCACAAAACACGCAATACAGGCACTGACATGTAAACGAAACCGAGCACACGAGACACACGAGACTCGGTATAGGATTAAAACGGCAGGAGGGTGCAGTAAACTCACTTGTCACGAGTGTTATTTCGTGACAAGAAAGCCGATCGGGTAACAGGGCTTTAGGGGGCATCGCACACTGACGCCGTAGTCCGCTGGGCGATGTCGTGGCGGTGGTTAGTTTCCTGCTGCGCTGCCGCATAATCGCCTGTAGGCAGCGTTTTACACCACACCAGATACTGAGGAAACTGGTCATTTAGAAGAAACACGATAATTTCTCATCTTAGAACCTCATTTGGCTACTTAGAAATAGAATAGTTATCTTTTAATTATTGGTCAAAGTTAATACAATGTTTCGAGTTTAAGTAATTCATTCGTACAGTAATTGGTTGGTTGATTGATTTATGGGAGGGCACCCAACAGCGAGGTCATCGGTCCCGTAGGATTAGGGAAGGATGGGGAAGGAAGTCGGCCGGGCCCTTTCAAAGGAAGCATCTGGCTTTACCTGAAGCGATTTAGGGAGATCATAGAAAACGTCAATCAGGATGGCCACACGCGGGTTTGAACCGTCGCCCTACCGAATGTGAGTCCAGTGTGCTAACCACTGCATGCCAGCCATGGTGTCCGAGCGGTTCTAGGCGCTTCAGTCGGGAACCGCGCGACTGCTGCGGTCGCGGTTCGAATCCTGCCTCGGGCATGGATGTGTGTGGTGTCCTTAGGTTAGTCAGGTTTAAGTAGTTCTAGGGGACTGATGACCTCAGATGTTAAGTCCCATTGTGCTCAGAGCCATTTGAACCATTTAACCACTGCACTACCTCGCTCGGTGTCCAGGTTACATTGAATAATGTAGTCTTGGCTACTTTACACCTGCTGTACTTTCGGTCACGCATTGCTGTGTGAGAACTGCCGCCAACATATCGAAGTTACTAAAAGCTAAAAGCTAAGTCATATCTTCATTGCCTGACAAATAAAGTGAGGCACGACGAGGAAATGAAATAATAATTCACAGGTTGAGAGGGCATGTGATGACACTGCAATGATTTCAAAACTGAGTCAAATTTACCAAGAACTTGTTAGTTTAGAACATTGTATCACAATGACGTCATACTTTGGATGCATACACTGATTCCGCTGAGAATGGGGTCATAAGGCTGTTGTAATTTCTCCTAAGCAGGCTCACAACTGCTGTGGATGATCGTTGCCAACCTGCATACGGCTAATGGGACAGCGCTAACGTCTGAGCTGAACCATGGGGACCCATAGGTCAGATCTGGGCTGGCCACAGGAGAACCTCAACATCTCGCAGACAGTTCATAGAGACACGTGAAATCTGTAGACGACCATTGTCCTGTTGAAAAATGGCACCACGATGCTGTCGCATGAGACGTAGCACATGAGAACATGTGGCCAACAGATTTCTCTCAATCGCTACCAGCTGTAATCTGAAATCACACTTGATGGGTCTGCACACCATGACACTAGCAGTAGCACCGCTGTGCCTCTCCAAAACATTTTTCAACAGAATGCAAAGCCATTCATCAGCAGTCCATGCATCTCGGTCACGGCATCAACTCCAAACTCAGCCGTTCATGTTGAAGTGCTAAAGGCAACATACGCATGGGACGCTAGAGCTCTGGTGTGGTCGCAGCTAATCCCCAAACCGTGGGGAAGGATGACAAAGACTTGTGCAGGGACTGCGTTGATAGTTCTCGGATGGGAGACGCAGGTGTGATGGGGTTGCGAGTTGCTTGGTACGCAGTATGGCGATTCGCCCTTAATCTGGTCATACGTGGTCGCCCAGAACGTTGGAAATGACTACACCTGACCTCACGTTTCTACACAGTCCAACATCTGACTACTGTCACATCCGAATGTTCCACAAAAGTGAATATTGCGCGATTCATCCAGATGACACAATGGAAACCGACAATGTGATCCTTTTTAAATTCTGTCAAGTGCTGATAACGCTGTCTCACACGAGTATGCGGCATTTCCGTACCCCTCACAGTGGTCACTAAACATCGGACGCTGTCCGCGCCCCATAGATTTCCTGCAATCCCTGGTAACAACACTAAACACAGATAACACGAACACACTCTAGTGGCCATTCTACCCATCACAGACAATTGCAGGTCTCACCATTTACATACCCGCCGATGGTGTGTACGAGTACGAAGTTACATCGATAACTGATCACGTCTACCAGGTGTCTCACTTTTTTTGTGAGGCCATATACACTCCTGGAAATGGAAAAAAGAACACATTGACACCGGTGTGTCAGACCCACCATACTTGCTCCGGACACTGCGAGAGGGCTGTACAAGCAATGATCACACGCACGGCACAGCGGACACACCAGGAACCGCGGTGTTGGCCGTCGAATGGCGCTAGCTGCGCAGCATTTCTGCACCGCCGCCGTCAGTGTCAGCCAGTTTGCCGTGGCATACGGAGCTCCATCGCAGTCTTTAACACTGGTAGCATGCCGCGACAGCGTGGACGTGAACCGGATGTGCAGTTGACGGACTTTGAGCGAGGGCGTATAGTGGGCATGCGGGAGGCCGGGTGGACGTACCGCCGAATTGCTCAACACGTGGGGCGTGAGGTCTCCACAGTACATCGATGTTGTCGCCAGTGGTCGGCGGAAGGTGCACGTGCCCGTCGACCTGGGACCGGACCGCAGCGACGCACGGATGTACGCCAAGACCGTAGGATCCTACGCAGTGCCGTAGGGGACCGCACCGCCACTTCCCAGCAAATTAGGGACACTGTTGCTCCTGGGGTATCGGCGAGGACCATTCGCAACCGTCTCCATGAAGCTGGGCTACGGTCCCGCACACCGTTAGGCCGTCTTCCGCTCACGCCCCAACATCGTGCAGCCCGCCTCCAGTGGTGTCGCGACAGGCGTGAATGGAGGGACGAATGGAGACGTGTCGTCTTCAGCGATGAGAGTCGCTTCTGCCTTGGTGCCAATGATGGTCGCATGCGTGTTTGGCGCCGTGCAGGTGAGCGCCACAATCAGGACTGCATACGACCGAGGCACACAGGGCCAACACCCGGCATCATGGTGTGGGGAGCGATCTCCTACACTGGCCGTACACCACTGGTGATCGTCGAGGGGACACTGAATAGTGCACGGTACATCCAAACCGTCATCGAACCCATCGTTCTACCATTCCTAGACCGGCAAGGGAACTTGCTGTTCCATCAGGACAATGCACGTCCGCATGTATCCCGTGCCACCCAACGTGCTGTAGAAAGTGTAAGTCAACTACCCTGGCCAGCAAGATCTCCGGATCTGTCCCCCATTGAGCATGTTTGGGACTGGATGAAGCGTCGTCTCACGCGGTCTGCACGTCCAGCACGAACGCTGGTCCAACGGAGGCGCCAGGTGGAAATGGCATGGCAAGCCGTTCCACAGGACTACATCCAGCATCTCTACGATCGTCTCCATGGGAGAATAGCAGCCTGCATTGCTGCGAAAGGTGGATATACACTGTACTAGTGCCGACATTGTGCATGCTCTGTTGCCTGTGTCTATGTGCCTGTGGTTCTGTCAGTGTGGTCATGTGATGTATCTGACCCCAGGAATGTGTCAATAAAGTTTCCCCTTCCTGGGACAATGAATTCTCGGTGTACTTATTTCAATTTCCAGGAGTGTATTTACATCATATAAACAGATTTTAAATAGTAAAGGTATACCGCGTTCCACTGCGCTCGAGGTTGCAGACTCAGAATTCTTTTTCTTTTTGTTCTTTTGCTTGCTCCTTTGTCCCGCAGTTTCCTCAGGGTCGGCATGGCTACGGTCGGATTTGGCGTGGTTAATTGAAGGGGTGGCCGGATGCCCTTCCTGTCGCCACCCTGTACCCCGCCGGGACGGAATCAGTGTTCCCCAGCCGTCTGTGTCTAGTGTAAACCATGAAATAGTGTGAACGTGTTTCAAATGTCTGTGAGTCGTGCATCTGAGGCGGGACGTGGAGACCCGCCCGGTATTCACCTAGTGGGATGTGGAAAACCGCATAAAAACCACATCCAGGCTGGCTGGCACACCGGCCCTCGTCGTTAATCCGCCGAGCTGATTCGATCTGGGGCCGGCGCGCCTACCCGAGTCCAGGAAGCAGCGCACTGGCACTCCTGGCTAACCTGGCGGTCTTGCAGTCTCAGACTATCGTATCTCACATGGTATTTTTATCTATACGACAGGTATTCCACCCTGCTGTCTGCAGGTCAAAGCTCTATTAACAATTACAACATCTAGAAACTGTTACTGGTAGAAAAATGGTTCAAATGGCTCTGAGAACTAGGGGACGTAACATCGGAGGTCATCAGTCCCCTAGAACTTAGAACTAATTAAACCTAACTAACCTAAGGACATCACACACATTCATACCCAAGGCAGAATGGGAACCTGCGACCATAGCAGTTGCGCGGTTCCGGTCTGAAGCACCTAGAACCGCTCCGCCACCGCCTCCCCCGTTACTGGTAGAGTTACACATTAGTTGTAATTAAACATTTGCTACTTGGACCAGTGTAAATGGAAAAGTATTTACAGTATGGGTACCAGTCCTCATAGGAATGATGTTCAGACTGTGGCTGTAGTATTTGTGTTTTTAGTAGCATTAGTGTCATAACTTGTCGTCAGGGGCAGCCAGCGACGTAGGGTTGAAACACAGGCACCAGTGTGCATTACAATTGCAGGTACTCAAAGTGGGCCTGGACAAGGTGAGCAGGGATTTAGTCGCAGCGATAGCGCTGCTGCGCTTCGTAACAACGCATTAAAGGAATATGGATAGGTCCTCTTTCCACACCAGGGTTGAGGAACATGTTTCGGAAGTTCGAATTAAATGGCGATTTGGGAAATGCTCCTGAGAGTGGCCGACGGACAATGGCGCCACAAATTGTTGAAGAAGTTACTGTTGCCGTGGCCGAAAACGCTGGATGCAATGCGCTATCTTCAAGCAGTGCACGAGGTGTATCGCGATAGGTGAACGTTCCATGGATTACCGTACGAGCTGTGCTGCCAAATGGTATCTCTAATGCGATTCCAGGTTATCGTGGATAGAGACTGTCGTCACATTGAGCACCGTTTGTAATCTGAAACGCAAACATGGAGTGCTGTCAACAAATGTTACCCTCTCTTCTGGAAATTAAAATATGTTTCTTTCTGTAGTTTATCCGTTATTTCTCTGTCGCATTTCCTTACAAATGTTTGCACATTGTCCAACGACCACTCTTTTTCATGGGAGCTCTGTCAAGTGGCGAAAGTTTAATTAATATCACACTGTAAATTAACAGCAGTTTGCAGAAAGAACAAGCATCGACGAGTTGATAATGTCGAATCTGAAAGTGAAAAGTGATGTTAAAAGACATGAACTTGTATGACAGTTTGTTTCTTTTGCTGACGTCGTTAACGAGGGATGAGTTCAACCTGTGACTGTGTAATGGAATAGAAATTAAGGACTGGTAAGATAACTGGTAGCGGTTTTCTGGATAATTCATATTATGTATTTCAATGTGGTTATCGAGGCGATAAACTGAAGCAAAATAATCACAGACCACACTTGAGTTAATCTAAAATCGTTTAAAATCTACTTGTATCTGCGGTGTGAACATATATTTTTGAGTACAAGTATTTTTCTAAATTTCTACTATGCACTCATCAACTTCTATTTCTGAAACAGTCGTAAACATTTATCATAATGTATTAAGATGTACTACAGTTCCTGAAATGAGTCTAAAACATATTTTATATAAATGATCACACTCCCTTGCTTTCTTTATCGTGTATTACAGTTAGTATAATTGTACTCAGGCAGTATTTCATTCATATCATGACACTTTTGGCCGAAAATCGTGATTATCTATCTCTATGGACAGTAGGAGTCTTAAAATATTGGGTCAGCAGGAGTATATTATTCTTTTCTGTCTTCTACGTCTTCGTCACTGTACTCATTGTCTCTCATTCTTATGTTCCCTGGACTCACTCGTGTGAATAGGATTCACTTGTCACGTACTGTAGCATATGAGAAATTGAGATATTGCAATTTTTTATTTTGAGGTAATTTGATCTGTTTTTATAAAATGGAAAAATACGATATTTGCATTTTCCACGGGGTCTCTCCAAACCATAGACATAGCGAGGAAAGTGTGACATGATCGTTTTAACCAACTAGCCAGGTGTGTAAATTGTCAAACAGCATACTTTATGGGAGGATTAAGCTATGATTTAAGAGTGAATTCTCCACACTTATAAAAGAGAATTTATATTGTTAACACAGGTACAAGACAATTAAAAGTTACTGGTCAGCAATACTGCTCCACCTCCATAATTTTCAGCAAATGGATTTCCGACCTGCGGACTACGTATGAAAATCCATATCATACACTGCAATTAGTTTCCAATGGTCGCGTAAGCAGAATAATGGAATTAAGCCCTAGAAGAATATCTAATGCCTAATGTTTTGAAGGACTGCGGCAAAAAGAGGGTAACGCGTCACATGAAACTGGTCCCGATAGACAGAAACTTCGAACACAGGACACACAAGTGACCTAAAGGGAATCCTCGTTCACTGAGTCGAAAATTGTATTAATAATTGTAGCAGAAGATTTTGGTCTTCGTGAGACGACTATGATTACGACTAACTGCAGTGGATTTCTCGCTAAGGTGATCACAGTCTTTCAAGTGCTGGAACCATCGTGCTCTAGCTTGGGCCACCTGGAGGAACAAAAACGCAACATTGTAAGTGTGGGGAACGCCTTTAAAAAATGACGAAAGCTCTGAATTTTCTAGAAGCCTGAGACGTAAACATCGTTGTTTTTATGGTCCACCCCTTCGAAAATATACAGTAATGACAACATACGTTTCCTGAATAACAGTTGGAAAAACAGGTCTATTAGTTAAAAGACAACCCTTCGTAATAATATGATGGATCAGTGACTTTTATTTATTTATTTTTATTCCTGGGAATCCATATATTTTCCACTGATGCTCATGAAACAATTTTATGTTATATAAATACTTTGATCTTCAGGTGTATACTCCCCAATCACTGCTGAATTTTTATGTTCTGTTTTGTCTATGGTTACCGTCGTCTAAAGATTCTTTAGTTATATGTAATGTTCCTAGTTCATACTGTAAAATAATCTCAAATGGTTTTTCAAACTCTTTATACCGTAATTTCTCTTGCATATGTTTCATTATAATTATAGCAAGCTGTTGGCAGTATGATTCAATAATCTCAAGGAAAAACAATTACCGAACGTGACCTTACACATCCAGCACTGTTTTGTAGGAAAACATGTATTTACCACAAACGGAACTTTCAAGTGATGCTGTCCCCCACCATGAGCGAACTTTAGTTCATTAATAAGAAACTTACACTCAGTAAATAATTTTCGCAACTTACACACTGGGCTTCTTTTGCAGACAGTGGCGAAGAAATACTTAACGACCAGAATTTATCGTTTCCAAACTGAGCTTTAATGTCGAAGGAGCAGTCAAATGGAAACGAGATATGTGGAAAAAAGTAAGTAAACTATTCATTAATCTAAAAGTATTCGCCATAACAGTAAATACATTTATCCCGCTGTGAGTCTAGACGGTCACTTCCTTCATGGAAAAAGGTTTACAGTTACGGAACCGTGATCGTACCCTCGCGCGTACCTCTTCGTTTGAAACAAATCACCGGCTGCGAATGTGTTTCTTCAAGGCTCGAAAAATATGGAAATCGCTTGGGTAGAGATCGGGTCTGTGTGAAGGATGTGTAAGGGCTTCATGGCAAAAATTCTGCAGTGTATTAAAATCGACATTATAAACACACGGGCCCACCCGCATGTTTTGAGTATGTCATTTTGTCACAGAGGTTTCGCTGGGAAGCAATTTTAGGAGCGGTGAAGAAAGACATCCGTGGCCGTCGATGAACTTCGGATGAAGAGGTGCACTCCTGAGTATGATCATGGTTCCGTTGACAACCTCTGACACTTTTCCATGAAGTCATTAACCGTCTTGTCTCACTGTAGTATAACTGTATTAACAGTTACGGCGATTACTTTTGAAACAATAAACAGCTTGCTTTTTTTTTCGTTTGACTCATTTCATTTGACACCTCCTTGTACTGTATAGTATCCTACTATGCCGATTTAAAGAACTGTGTATCTCGTCTAACCGTCAGTTGTCGTCTGTTCGTGAAGCCCCTGATCTCGTGCGAGGACCTTGTCTGTACTTGTACTACGCATCCGGAATACTCTCTTGGTACTACGGACATGACCGACGATGAATTTGTCTCGTTTCTAGTTTTTGGTTGTTCTACCGATCTGCATGTTGTTTGGACTACTTCCAGCTCCAGCACCTCGTGCTACCACGGTTTTACCTCCTCACTCTCGCAGCAATGCTGCTCTACCCAAACCACTAGCAAGTCGTTTTATCGTGACAAACAGAAAATTGGTGACTTGTTATCTTCTCACTATGCAGTATGTTGCAGGGTGGCCAGAAAGTCCCTTTACACATGCAATAACTTCATCACAACTTCAATAACACAGTTCTTCGTCCCAAACATCCTTATGAGGGCCGCCGTTATCCCTGTACAGCTTGATAGATCTCCACGTCCTCTCAATCGTCCAGTTTAGTAGCTGCAGCGACACATGCTGGAAGCCTTCATGCACACCTGCTCACAGAGCGGCATTGCAAACATAGCGCTTTTTTTGTGAGAGACGATACGATGATTCTCCGCAGGACATTGTCTGTTGTCGTTGTGGTGTCACCGCCAGACACCACACTTGCTAGGTGGTAGCCTTTAAATCGGCCGCGGTCCGTTAGTATACGTCGGACCCGCGTGTCGCCACTATCAGTGATTGCAGACCGAGCGCCGCCACACGGCCTAGAGAGACTTCCTAGCACTCGCCCCAGTTGTACAGCCGACTTTGCTAGCGATGGTTCACTGACAAATTACGCTCTCATTTGCCGAGACGATAGTTAGCATATCCTTCAGCTACGTCATTAGCTACGACCTAGTAAGGCGCCATTATCATTTGCTATTTATCTTGTGATGCATTTACCGTCAGATCGATGTTCACCAATTATGGATTAAAGTTAAGTATTCCAACAGCTACGTACTTTATTTGCTAGACTCAAATCCTTTAACTGTTCCAGACCTCACGCCAGCCTGCGTGAGCTTAAACGCGTGCCTTTCGGCTACCTGTCACAGTGGATTGGCTGTCTTGCCAGTCCATAACAGTCGTAAAGTCCGGAAGTCGAGATGGGCAAGGATAAAGGGCTGGTAAATTTGGAAAATCACGTCGTGTCCACCGGCGAGGGAACATTTCATGCAGGCGCTCACAAACAGAAAGTGTAAAATGAGGGGAAGCTCCATCTTGTTGGTAAACAACTGTGTCCTTGATGCCCAAATTCTGCTGCTTTGGAAGAAGCCAATCCTTCGACCTCCACAGATAAGTAATATGGGCTACGGATCCCGGTCTGGATTGTGTTTCTGAGATTTCTTGGGGGAATAGGTGACTTTGGGCCTGCAAGTGCCTACACAGTCGTTAAATACGATTAGCATCTACAGCCGCCGAAACCTCTAGGATGCCGTGTGACCTACCAGATTGCTAGAGTAAAGGATCACATTCTCCTGTTCCAGTGTCTATGTCTGGAGTACTTTGTTTCTGTCTATGTGTTTGCTTCACAAGAGATGGCTGTCTGTGTAAAACTGATTGTCTTAACACCCGCAAGGAAATGATGTCCTGGTGTATATGGTTGCAAATTATTAAGTGATTTAATGGGAGGTACCACGATTAATGATGCAAATGATTAATAACGAGAGAGCTAAGTGCTCTTATATTGAATATTTTAAAGATGATTTGTTTCTGTTGTCACCTCAGAAAGCAGGCGAATGTTGGTAGAATATTATGATATCTGTGGAGGAATGTGCCGATATTATGACTTTGGATACTATCAGGTTACCAATTAAAAATGTAGAAATGAGTTTCTAGGCTCCTTTCTGGCCGACACGTCTTTCCGAGGGAATCTCTGACGCCACTACTTTTTTCGGAATTGGGAAGGATGTACACAACGACCAACCAGTTAAGGACTGTCTCATAGTTCAGAACAAAACTTTATTCTGAAATTTTTTTCTCGCAGTGTGAGTTCTTGCGGTGCCTACACGCCTGTTCATCCTGCCAATCAGGGCAGAAGCAGTTCATTCCAGTAAACCCTACTGAGAGGAGATGTCTCTAGTCTCTGCTGAATAAAATTGTTTACCCACACAGGCGTGTTTAGGAATAGGGAATGCGGGAATTGAGTGACGTGTGTGGTTGCTGGGAGTTCTTGCGGTGCTGTGCACAGCTGCGTCTCTCTCTTTATGATCCATACTTCAGTCGAATTGGATGGCACGCACCGTGCGTCCTGCCCCTTGCTAACCAGGACCAGCCATCACCCACACGAATGTGATCCATCACATCCGCTGACTCACGTTCCACTGAACCCTCTGTACAGACTCCCAGTCTGGCAGTCAGCGTTTACCTCTGACCCCAGGATGAACCCTTTGTGTATTCCGAGCACAAAGAACATAGATCAGGTTTTCTTTATTTAACACTTTTATTTCGCCATCTCTCTTCAACTTTCAGCCATCCTGCTCCACATTCTGTACAATTGTTCACACAAGCTCAGTTAAGCCAGCTACGAATCACATACAAGGTTTTTACGGTTTTTACGGTTTTCAGGCAGTAGTAACCTCAAGCTAACTTATTTACATGAGTTACAATTCACAACAGTTACATTTTCAGACATACGCTAAAATCAGTTATAAATGAAGTTCAATGTTTTTACACTTTTTTCCACACATTAACATTAAAATCAGTTACATTTTTTCAGACATTAGCGATTCAAGGTAGGGTATTCACATCAGTTGTAAATTACATTAAATGTGTTTATATTTTCCGGTTGTGGTGACCCCAAGATAAGATATTTACATCAGTTACAACTCAAATCAGTGTACAAATCACATTTAGTGTTTATTTTTTTAAATTTCAGGCAGCAGTGATTCCCAAGCTAAGGTATTAACAGCAGTTGCAAATCACAGTTCCCTTTTTCACATTTTTACACATGCACTACAATCAATTACAAATCAGATTTACTGTTTTTGCATTTTAACACATCCGCTAAAATGAATGCTTAGTGGACAACATGACAGACGTTCAGTTGGGGGACCCGGGCTCGATTCGCAGTACTGTCTGGATTTTTCCTTGTTGCAATTACTGGACTGGGCTGTATTCAGCCTCGTGATGCCAGCTGAGGAGATACCTGATTGAGGCTGCTTTGAAAATTGCGTTTTGCAGTTAATGCAAACATGGTTAATTTCACATGCTCATTCTTGCCATTAAGCGTGGCACTGCCGTTTGGCTTAAGCTGTGTGCAGTCAACCAGCTGAGCATCTAATATTTCTATGGAATAAAATAACAATAAGAATGGGTGCAGTATGTTCCAAACCGTACATAAAAACGAGGTTTTTTTCAGGGCTCGTACCTCGGTTTCCATTAGTGATAGGGCCCTTGGCCTTCGGTGCGCCAGACTCATATATTCTACACACCAACGTGAATAGTCGTTTTGTTGCCACTTCCCTCAATGATATTAGAAATTCTGATGGAATGTTATCTATCCCTTCTGCCTTATTTGACCGTAAGTCCTCCAAAGCTCTTTTAAATTCCGATTCTAATACTGGATTCCCTATCTCTTCTAAATCGACTTCTGTTTCTTCTTCTATTACATCAGACAAATCTTCATCCTCATAGAGGCTTTCAATGTATTCTTTCCACCTATCTGCTCTCTCCTCTGCATTTAACAGTGGAATTCCCGTTGCACTCTTAATGTTACCACCGTTGCTTTTAATGTCACCAAAGGTTGTTTTGACTTTCCTGTATGCTGAGTCTGTCCTTCCGACAATCATATCTTTTTCGATATCTTCACATTTTTCCTGCAGCCATTTCGTCTTAGCTTCCCTGCACTTCCTGTTTATTTCATTCCTCAGCGACTTGTATTTCTGTATTCCTGATTTTCCCGGAACATGTTTGTACTTCCTCCTTTCATCAATCAACTGAAGTATTTCTTCTGTTACCCATGGTTTCTTCGCAGCTACCTTCTTTGTACCTATATTTTCCTTCCCAACTTCTGTGATGGCCCTTTTTAGATATGTCCATTCCTCTTCAACTGTACTGCCTACTGCGCTATTCCTTATTGCTGTATCTATAGCGTTAGAGAACTTCAAACGTATCTCGTCATTCCTTAGTACTTCCGTATCCCACTTCTTTGCGTATTGATCCTTCCTGACTAATGTCTTGAACTTCAGCCTACTCTTCATCACTACTATATTGTGATCTGAGTCTATATCTGCTCCTGGGTACGCCTTACAGTCCAGTATCTGATTTCGGAATCTCTGTCTGACCATGATGTAATCTAATTGAAATCTTCCCGTATCTTCCGGCCTTTTCCAGGTATACCTCCACCTCTTGTGATTCTTGACGAGGGTATTCGCTATTATTAGCTGAAACTTGTTACAGAACTCAATTAGTCTTTCTCCTTTTTCATTCCTTGTCCCAAGCCCATATTCTCCTATAACCTTTTCTTCTACTCCTTCCCTTACAACTGCATTCCAGTCGCCCATGACTATTAGATTTTCGTCCCCCTTTACGTACTGCATTACCCTTTCAATATCCTCATACACTTTCGCTATCTGTTCATCTTGAGCTTGCGACGTCGGCATGTATATCTGAACTATCGTCTGCTGTCGATTCTGATTAGAACAACCTGGTCACTGAACTGTTCACAGTAACACACCCTCTGCCCTACCTCCCTATTCATAACGAATCCTGCACCTGTTATATCATTTTCTGCTGCTGTTGATATTACCCGATACGCATCTGACCAGAAATCCTTGTTTTATTTCCACTTCACTTCGCTGCCCCTACTATATCTAGATTGAGCATTTGCATTTCCCTTTTCAGATTTTCTAGTTTCACTACCACGTTCAAGCTTCTGACATTCCACGCCCCGACTCGTAGAACGTTATCCTTTCGTTGATTATTCAATCTTTTTCTCATGGTAACCTCCCCCTTGGCAGTCCCCTCCCGGAGATCCGAATGGGGGACTATTCCGAAATCTTTCGCCAATGGAGAGATCATCATGACACTTCTTCAATTACAGGCCACATGTCCTGTGGATACACAATACGTGTCTTTAATGCAGTGGTTTCCATTGCCTTCTGCATCCTCATGTCGTTGACCATTGCAGATTCTTCCGCCTTTAGGCGTAATTTCCCACCCCTAGGACAAGAGAGTGCCCTGAACCTCTATCCGCTCCTCCGCCCTCTTTGACAAGACCGTTGGCAGAATGAGGCTGACTTCTTATGCCGGAAGTCTTCGGCCGCCAATGCTGATTATTTATCAAAATTTAGGCAGTGGCGGGGATCGAACCTGGGACCGAAGACGTTTTTGATTATGAATCAAAGACGTTACCCCTAGACCACGGGTGCCGAAACTTTTAACGAATCCTACCAGAGTCTAATGGATGTGTTAAACTCGTCGGTCAGATACAGTAAGTGACTGGGGGGCGCGTTGACACATTAAAACAGTGCTACGGATGAATAAAGGCAGACGCCTTATCCCGTGTGTCAGGGAGGCCCAAACCTCCCTGCAAACGGGCCCGCGCCATGGCCCTATAACGCACGTAAAATACAGAGTGGCGCCATATAAACCCGCCAGATAAACTTTGCAACTTGCGGGACGTCCTCGCAGGAAGTGGAAAGATTTGTGCAATAAAATAAGCCTTACTTAACACAAACGTTTCCATGGCCCGAACCTTATGAAGAAATGAGAGGGAGCGACGCTCGTGTTCAACGATTGCACCCTGAATCTTATCCGTGATAGACTTCAAGTTTATCGTAGCCATCTTTAACGGACAACTGTCAATTATAACACCCAACGATTGATATCGGGTGACCTTCAAAAACTAAGGAACAGCTTCAAATCCTCGCAAACTGAGTAAACGACATCTCTGGTCATTAATGCGCGCTCCCATAAGAGCGGAAACGGAGAAGAACCATAACGTCATCAGCATATGAACGAACGGTAAACCTTTCTCCCAGAAGCGACCAGCCACTCAAACGAGCAGCTATAGTTCGCAATAATGGCTCCAGAAACAGCACGTAGAGCGACATAGATAATGGAACCCTTGAAGGACGCCCTGACACACCGCGATGGGTGAAGTAAGACGGCCATTTACGTCAACGGACGCACGAATATCAGTGATGAGAGAGCTAAACAGCCGTCGTGCAGCATTGTTAAAACCAACAGTTGTCAATACTCGCATAAGGAATCCATGATTGACGCGGTCGAACGCTTGGTGAAAATCAATGAAAAGCAAAGCGCTTCGCACGGGAATGGTGGAAGCAATCGAAATTAATTCACGGTTCAGCAAGGGGAGTCAGGAGAGTACGACCCGGAAGACAACTTTGATGGCTCGCGATGGTGTTAGTCAACAATACCGATAGTCAGCTACTGGCCGCTCGCGCCACTATTTTATAATCATAGTTGAAGAGGGTTATCAGGCGGACGTGATACACACGCATACGTCCTGGCTTTTTGGGGACCAGGACAATTTTAGCAACCTTAAAGTTGGGCGGTAGAAGGCCTCCGTGGAACACTTCATTCACCATGGAAGTTATCGTATCTCCTATTAGGGGCCAAAATCTAATATAAAATTCTTTGGGAAGGCCATCGGGGCCAGGTGATTTGTGGGAGGGAGAACGAGCCACAATATCAAGTATATCATCGCGATGGAAGACAAACTCTTCAAATGGTTCAAATGGCTCTGAGAACTATGGGACTTAACTACTGTGGTCATCAGTCCCCTAGAACTTAGAACTACTTAAACCTAACTAACCTAAGGACATCACACACCTCCATGCCCGAGGCAGGATTCGAACCTGCGACCGTAGCAGTCGCGCAGTTCCGGACTGCGCGCCTGGAACCGCTAGACCACCGCGGCCGGCAAACTCTTCCTGGAGAGCTGGCGTAACAACACGATCAAGGAGGGAGGTGAAATCAACAGACGGTGGACCGTCTGAATCTGGTAAAGTTCACGTGTGATATCAGATTGGGAGGACCACTCACGCCCATCTAGAGAACGAATGGTAGAAAGACACGTCCTTTGAGATCGCTTGTGAATCCGGAGAAGATGATAGAGAGAGATCAACTCATCCTGTACGATTGAACGAGGCTGGGAACGCAGTCGGACACCATTCATTTGCCTACGTTTGAGTTGGAGAAGTTTTACCATCACATGGTGGACTTCGACGACCCTCAAGGGGGCATCACGAGCATTATCGTAAAGATCGCGAAGGACTGCATAATAAAATAGCCTAGTGCGCCTTATTTCAGCCAGTTTTTCAGCGCTAAAAAGCTTGAGTGTATTTCGAATCCGGGGTCGAGCAAAGATGACCCACTATTCTAGATGTGAGGAAAAACGCGTCTGGGACTGGGTTGTTCGCCACCATACGTCTGCGATGATGCCTTCCAGAGAGGGTGAAAGGTGGCTACACTGAGCCACAGCGCCAGAGATTGCGCCAAAGAGTTTTATTCCGCCGCCTCCACTGGCAGTGCTTGCTGAGATGTCGTAGTGAAGAGTGCTTGTCGAGAACTCGTAGTAGTCAGTGCTTGCTGAGATGTCGTAGTGAAGAGTTCTTGTCGAGAAGTCGTGGTGGAGAGTGCTTGTTGAGATGTGGTAGTAGTGAGTCGGTGTTAATATGTTGTAGTAGGGAGTGCTTGTTCCATGTTTTATGCAGTTGTTTGATGGGCTAGACAGCAGATGTTGTTCGAAAGGAGATATTGTAATGATCAGAGTGCTTTTCGTCAATATATATGAAGGTAAAATATTCCCTTTCTTTTCATTATTTCCATGTCTTAAATAATGCATCATTACAGGTTCAGTCAACAAAGCATCTGGCTTGTGTTCTTGTATTAGAGTGTAATTCTGGTTTTCTTGCGTAATTATACTATTTCTATTTTTTTTAATTACTTCAGTATAAATGGTATTTAAAATTTTTTGTCTTGTTGAAGAAGAACCGTGCCAGATGTGTACGTTGAATCACACTCCCACACACAGAACAATTACACTTGTGTTTTGGTTTCGTAGGTTTTATAGTTGCTGGGGACTTAATTAATTAATTGTGTTAACGGAAAATTTCATTCCTTTCTTTGTTGTTATTCTATGCAGTCAGATTGCGTACTAAAACTAGTCAGGGCCAACCGGTTACGAGACAACGTAACCGAACAGACAGCTACTAAATCAAAAAAATTAAAAAATTATTTGCATTCTATTTGATTAAGCCCCCATGCACGTGGCGACCGCTGCTTCGGATCGTCCCTTGGAATTCTTCTGATTGTAAAAATAGTAGACAGTAGTATTGTTGTAGTAATTTGTAGTTTAGTAATTGTAGTCTATTTTGCATGTGTAGATTTGGTAATTATCATTCTTCTAATGGTATTTCAGAATTTAATTTTGTTGTCTTGTATACGCGTTTGACAATTTAGTGCAATTATTTCAATTGTTCGTTAATCGTGTTTGAGGGAAACATTTCGTGTGAATGGTATGGTTGGAGATGAGGAGTCATTGTGTGTAATTTTCGTACAGTGACGAGTTTTGTATGTTTTGTAAATGATTACGCGATCGATGAAAAAGGCAAAAATGATGGATAGTGAGAATGACGAAATTGTTGACATGGCGAACTCGCCAACACAGGAGAACAGTATGATGAATAATGAAGTGGAAAACAATTTAATAAGTCGGGAAAATAGTCCGGAACCATTTCAAAATTTTTCTCAATCAGAAAATTTTCAGATTTCGAGATTAACGACAGAAGATTCTGGAATAGTATCGAACACAGATAGATTTACAGCTATAACGAAGGAAGCTGGTTTTGTGGGAAATGTTAGGGGTGAAAGGAACTTTGAACCAGTTCATATGGAGCAGTTGATGGGTGCAATATTAAATTTGGGATCACAAATAGGAACAATTAAAACTGATATAGGAACAATTAAAACTGAGATGGGAACAATGGAAACACAGTTAAGATCTGAATTAAAAACACAGATGGGAACTTTGGCAACACGGTTAGAAACTGATATTGGAACAATGGAAACACGGTTAGACTCACTGGGATCACGGTTGGGATCTGAATTAAAAACAGTGGGATCACAGTTACGATCTGAAATTAAAACAGAGATGGAAACAATGGAAACAGGGTTAGACTCACGAATAGGGACATGTTTCAAAAACATAAAAGATGAATTAAAGAAAGAAATTAGAGAAGAAGTACAACCGATTTTGAATGCTCACAATAATAGATTAATTTCAATAGAAATCAGACAAAAGGAACAGGATAGAGAACAGGAGGAAAGAGATCGCGTGATAGTACAGAAATTTTCAGAGTTCAATTTACAACGTGCACGCGATAAGGAGGAAATATTTGAGAGAATCGAGGAATCCGTACCAAATGACAGATTAAATAACCTAACACAACAATATGAACAGTTAACTACCAAATGTGTCAATACTGAAACCCGAGTCGCGATACTTACGGAAGACGTAAATAAACAGAAAGAACAAATAGGTGATTTATCGGAAAGAGTTGAGGAGATTTCAGATAAATTGACAAGTCTTAGTTTAAATGAGGACAGAGATTCAGATGATACAGCACCATTGCCATTAGCAGAAACCGAAGAGTACCAGAACATAAATAAACATGTTGAAAATCAGGGAAAATTTAATGAACGCGTTAAAAGGGAAGTTGAGGCATTACGAAAGCAAGTCAAACAAATTGAAGGCGAAATCGTAGGAAAAGACAGCAGAAGAAATTTAGAATCACAGATAGCAGAGGGCTTTGAAGAAAATAATTTATTTCATTTACGGGATGCAACAAGAGAGCGCCAATAATCGACATTCGGACTGGGACAGACGCGGTAGGTCTTTGTCGCCACGAGGCGAAAACTTTGACTATAAACACTTTTTGACTGTTCGGAAATTTAAGATCTTTCGTAATTCCAAGAATGACATACATCCATGTTCATGGTTAGATCAATTTATGTACGCACTTCCACCAAATTGGCCACTAAGTCACAAACTGGAATTTATGTGCGGCTATTAAAGTCCTCAGGGGATTCACTACACTAAGTGAATATGTGCCGTAGCATGCATAGGGCCCCGAGCTATAGTGGTGCTACTTCCCTTTTAGTTTTCTGCACCGCTGCCTACTCTTTTACTATTCTTTGCATCTGTCAAAACAACTCTTCGACTATCAATCTATCTAGAGAATCGTTAAAGAATAACCGGATATCACTAATTTACCCAAAAGTGATTTCGGAAATTACCGTTTGGACTTACGATACCTTCAGCAGCATTCATTCGTGCAATGCTTGGCTGCATTCGTAGTTTAAACGAAATTTTACCTGTTTATCTTCGTGACAATATTACTTCATATGTTGACGATATTCTTATTGCTAAACGTTCTTGGAGTGATCACAACAAAATTTTGGATTCATTATTACGTATTTTTGCAAGAGTTGGCATTACAGTGAACTTAGAAAAATCTGAATTTGGTCGTTCTCAGCTGAAATTTCTCGGTCACATTATTTCTACAGAAGGTATTCTTCCTAATCCAGAGAAACTAGACGCTATTCGTAATTATGCTGTTCCTACTACAAAACGTGATGTTCGTAGTTTCCTTGGTGTTTGTAATTTTCTTAGACGCTTTGTTAAATTGGTCAATTTGACCACACCTCGTTTATGTGAACTATCTGGAAAGAAATCTAATTGGTGTTGGGATGAGGAAGGTCAATCAGAATTTGAACAACTTCGTGATGCTTTAGTTGCTGCTCCACTTCTTTCACATCCGAATTTATCTAAAGATATTTGTTTGGCGACGGACTCATCATACAAAGGCCGACGTACACATTTATTTCAATAGATAGAAGAAAACGGCGTTGTAGTACAGAAAACTATTGCCGATATGTTCTTGCCAAATGAAAATTATGTCAAAAGGCTAAGCCGCCAACTATTTCTCACAGAGCACCGTTGTTTCCTATCATTCCAGCGAAATTAAAGGACATGGCTGCAGTCGATTTGTTCGGTCCAGTGGTTCGTTCTACTAATGGTTTTGCGTACATTTTGGTAGCAGTGGAATTGACATCAAAAGATGTGTGTTTTACACCTTTACGCAAAACAACAGCTCGTTCAGTATCTAACGCTTTCATCAAACATTTTCTTAAAGAAGGGGGACATGTTGATAAGGTTATATCAGATAATGGATCACAGTTTCGCTCTAAAATTTGGTTTCGTACTCTACGGCGTCGTAAGATTAAACCAATTTTCATTTCACTTTTTCACCCTCAATCTAACGCTTCAGAGAGATGGGTGAAGGAAATCAATAAATTGTGTCGACTTTATTGTCATCAGAATCACAGAACTTTGGATCAGTATCTTCATATTTTTCAAAACATTCTGAATGAACTCCCTAATGATTCAACTTCTTTACTGCCTATATTGATATTAAAAAATAAAGCACCGACAAATCACATTTCTGAAATCGTTCCTTTTCCCCCTACACGGAAACTGCGGCATTCTGAAGTTGTGAACCTGGCTCTGCAAAATATTGCATCTGCGGCTGCTAGAGAAATCAGCTAAGCGTCCTGGTCGTTTAAAAATCTTGTCAGTTGGTCAAAAGGTGTTAATTAAGTCTCATCGTTTGTCTCACAAAGGAAAGGGCTTGTGTCGCAAATTTTTTCTGCTTTATAACGGTCCATATAGAGTTCGCAAAATTATTCATGATAACACTGTCGAAGTAGAAACTCTTAAATCTCGACGCTCTAAGGGAATACATCATATATCTAACGTTAAAATTTTTGAGGAACGACATACTTTTGAGAAACTAACAGTTACCTGTAAACACACGGAGAATGCAAGGATACCGCGCCGTGTTACGGCGGCGGCACATACTCAAAGCAACAGTCAAGTCTGCGCGCCGCACAAGGCAGTCGTTGACCGCAAACAATTACTTCCTACGTCACGCGCCTACAGCTGATCGAGCGCTCAGAGCAAATGCACTGACAGCCGTAAACAAATACACAGTCTAATTTCTCCCATTAAATTCAGTATAAAGCTATAGTGACTTGATGAATTATGTTATTAACGTTCAGTATTTTTCAGGATACGGTTCTATAAAATATTTAAGAACTTCAGGTAAATTCTGTGCGTGTCCGACGTTAAGACGACTTGCTATAGAGAAAATTTCAGGAAGAATGTAATTTCGAAGAAGAAACTAATATACTAAAAAGGTAACTATTAATTGAGTTTATTTTTCAGGTAACATATTTCCACTTAGGTACGTACTTTAGACGTAATTTGCTGCTCGCGATTACGTGATTCAGACTTTGTGCTAAATTTCATGTTCTATGAATTTACGTGTGAAGCGACGTGCTTGCGTACATTAACTGATTTGACAATGATTGATTAATGAACAGGGTTGTTACTTATGTATATTATGCATCGCTTGGCTGCATTGCTTTTTCACTGATGTCATATTTTTTTTATTATGTGCCTGCTGTGCTTATTTATTTAAATTATAATTGTCACCTGATTAATTGTGATGACTGAAGTTATGTATGTAAGTTATACTTTGTGATTTAACTGCTTGCGCCTTCATGTTTACTTATTAAGATTACATATGAACATTTATTTGCTTGTGCTGATAAGATGGTAATGACCTGTTTATTATGTGAGATATATGTTTACTGCTGTGCGTATGGATTGCATATTTATACATTTATGTTTGTTGTCATAACTACTATTTAATTTGGTATATAGAAATGCTGATATACTGTGTACAATCATAGAGTGTAGGTCACACTATTGTATTAATTATAGATTGTTCGCTTGGCAGAGCCTCGTTGTAAGAATTGTGCTGCATCCACTTGTTGACATTCTGTTCTCCACTGGTATATTTACTCGCTATTGCATGTTTTGCTTACGCTCAGTGCCTTATATTTTTAAGATAAGAAAATGAACTGCTATAATTCGACGAACGACATTAGTACAAGAAACTTCATAGAAGTCACATGAGCTGAGGTTTTATGGAAGCTGTATAAATTTATGCTAATAGGAAGGAAGCTAACGACATGACATACCAACACTAGGGTTAGACCATTGACAGTTATTACACTGCATTCTTCGTGAGCAATTGAAATAGCAAGTGACACTTGACACAAAAAATACTCCACATGTTTGCTTCTGCCATGATTCTTGAAGTGGTTTACACACTGTGAAATATTATGATCATTCACACTCCGTAATCGTACTTAATTACTGAGAGTTATTCGAACTAAAGGCTGTTAGAGGTCATGTATGCATTTCTTTTGTTTAATGATGGACAAGGTAACCAAAATGTTTTTTATAATTCATAATGAGTAGAAGATTTGGCTCAGGCGGACTACACAGAGGTTGTGTGTGGACATTGTGTCTTCGAATTGTATGGGATGATGAACTGAAGTTTGCACTAGGATTTTATCTGTACTTGTTCGAGGAGACTGACTAGAGGAAAGAGTTGTTATGGAAATGAAATGATATTGGTGCTAAGGTTTATATGTATCGACGTATTGAAGAGGTATTATTGAGGTATTAAGATTATGTGATGCTAATGATTATTGGAGTTTTGGTGGATAAGAGGTAAAGTAAGTGAGGAGCATATTTTTTGTTGTTGGTTTTATGGAATAAGGAGGATGAAGATAGCAGACTAGAACACTAAAGTGGAAGGAAGATTGTCTACACACACTTTGTTAAATCAATAAGCAGTACATATTTTTTTTTTTTTTTTTTTTTTTTTTTTTTGGAGCGAGGAAGTAATTGCATATCTTGGCTCACTGACAGTTGTTCAGCAACCGTACATTTTGATCTGGCTTGGCAAACATTGGTCTTGACATGAAGACTATGACGTTTACTAACTATTATTGACTGTTATACATTGCTGCCACTACTACTTGATACACATGATTAACATCAAATTTTGACAAAATTGCAGTTACACAGTTAACACTATTCAATTATACAGTAGTACTTAATGTGGATGAAAGATGAGTGAGTGTGTTTTGTGTGTTTTCCTTTCCTATCCCAAGTAATTGGTACCGACCTATCTCCTAAATATTATTTTACTTGTTTGTTGTGGCTTGCACTGACACCCATAAACATTATAGGTTTACTGATATTTGTGTATTTGTAATAGTTAATATGACAATTATCTGATACGATTTGTGTGTTTGTTATAATTTGTATGTTTAGTGTAAGAGCATTGAGAATAATTTTGTAAAAGCAATTGTGTGTGCATTCAAACTATTGTTCATGCCTGAACTGTCTGATTAGTGATGGTGAATATTATGGACTGTTACCTGCACTTGTTCGACATAATGCGTGCCACTTAGAAATGTTTAATTTCTGCTGATGAACTGTGTGATCAGTGATAGTGAATATTATGGACTGTTACTTGTACTTTTTCTACATGATTGGTGCCACTAGGGCATGTTTAATTTCTGCTTATAAACTCCGATGAACAGTGTGATTAGTGATAGTGAATATTATGGACTGCTGTCTGGACCTGCTCATCATTGCTAGGTGCCACTGATGAACTGCTTCTACTGACATAATGTCACTTGTTGGTGTCTGCACCTGTTCAACATTCTCGGGTGCCACTGATGGACTGTTTTTACTGAAATAATGTGACTTGTTGCTGTGTGTACCTGTTCAACATTGCTGGGTGCCACTGATGGAACTGCTTCTACTGAAATAATGTTACTTGTTGCTGTCTGCACCTGCTCAACATTGCTGGGTGCCACTAATGGAACTGTTTCTACTGAAATGATGTCACTTGTTGGTGTCTGCACCTGTTCAACATTGCCAGGTGCCACAGATGGAACTGCTTCTACTGAAATAATGTCACTTGTTGGTGTCTGCACCTACTCAACATTGCTGGGTGCCACTGATGGACTGCTTCTACTGAAATAATGTCACTTGTTGGTGTCTGCACCTATTCAACATTGCTGGGTGACACTAATGGAACTGTTTCTGCTGAATGATGTCACTTGTTGGTGTCTGCACCTGTTCAACATTGCTGGGTGTCACTAATGGAACTGCTTCTACTGACATAATGTCACTAGTTGGTGTCTGCACCTGCTCAACATTACTGGGTGCTACTGATGGACTGCTTTTACTGAAATGATGTCACTTGTTGGTGTCTGCACCTGTTCAACAATGCTGGGTGCCACTAATGGAACTGCTCCTACTGAAATGATGTCACTTGTTGGTGTCTGCACCTGTTGACCATTGCTGGGTGCTACTGCTGGAACTATCAACTACTTGGCGAAGAGTTCTCGGGCTTCCAGCCGGGTGGCGGTGTCTTCAAACAGCGACGGTTCGACGAGTGACATACTCATCATCTTCTGGCGAAGATGATGAGTATCATCTTCACGCCAAGACCGTAGGATCCTACGCAGTGCCGTAGGGGACCGCACCGCCACTTCCCAGCAAATTAGGGACACTGTTGCTCCTGGGGTATCGGCGAGGACCATTCGCAACCGTCTCCATGAAGCTGGGCTACGGTCCCGCACACCGTTAGGCCGTCTTCCGCTCACGCCCCAACATCGTGCAGCCCGCCTCCAGTGGTGTCGCGATAGGCGTGAATGGAGGGACGAATGGAGACGTGTCGTCTTCAGCGATGAGAGTCGCTTCTGCCTTGGTGCCAATGATGGTCGTATGCGTGTTTGGCGCCGTGCAGGTGAGCGCCACAATCAGGACTGCATACGACCGAGGCACACAGGACCAACACCCGGCATCATGGTGTGGGGAGCGATCTCCTACACTGGCCATACACCACTGGTGATCGTCAAGGGGACACTGAATAGTGCACGGTACATCCAAACCGTCATCGAACCCATCGTTCTACCATTCCTAGACCGGCAAGGGAACTTGCTGTTCCAACAGGACAATGCACGTCCGCAAGTATCCCGTGCCATCCAACGTGCTCTAGAAGGTGTAAGTCAACTACCCTGGCCAGCAAGATCTCCGGATCTGTCCCCCATTGAGCATGTTTGGGACTGGATAAAGCGTCGTCTCACGCGGTCTGCACGTCCAGCACGAACGCTGGTCCAACTGAGGCGCCAGGTGGAAATGGCATGGCAAGCCGTTCCACAGGACTACATCCAGCATCTCTACGATCGTCTCCATGGGAGAATAGCAGCCTGCATTGCTGCGAAAGGTGGATATACACTGTACTAGTGCCGACATTGTGCATGCTCTGTTGCCTGTGTCTATGTGCCTGTGGTTCTGTCAGTGTGATCATGTGATGTATCTGACCCCAGGAATGTGTCAATAAAGTTTCCCCTTCCTGGGACAATGAATTCACGGTGTTCTTATTTCAATTTCCAGGAGTGCATAATGCTAGTCCTACCCACCTGACGCCGGGGAATCCTCGTTTTTCATTTTACGACGCGCGTGCAGGTTGAAAACGCTCCACTCCGTTGGGGGCACGTCAAGTTCCTATTTGATAGAGGAGGCATCGTCACCGCACTTATCGGAAATCTGGGAGCACAACTCAGAACGACCAACAGCAACGTCAGGCACAGAAGAAACAGGTGTCGGGTGACATCTCCTGAACATTAGGAAGAGAACCCGTAGAATCCTGTTGCTCGACCGTCTCAGCGTGGAGGGTTGGTGGTATTGCACCAGAACACTGAAAAGACTGGCCAGCAGGCGACGTCTCTGCGGGAACGACGGAACCCACGGGAACCGTCACGTCGACGGGTGAAGTGGGGGACGCAGATTGAACGCACATTTCGACATCGACAGAAGCAGCTACATCCTCTCTGGTAATACTGGAATCACAATTAACATCAGTAGACAACTCATTACCGCCAGAAGGCGCACCTTCTGTCAACGCTGTGTCAGTTGAACGAGACTGGAGTGGGGCGTCCTCGAAATCTGTGCCGCCCTCAGTCCGCCGGCGTTTGACTTGCGCTGCAGGAGCCGTCGTCCCCTCGTGGACAGAGGCCGCACTGGTACGCGTCGGTAACGGTGGAAATTCGCGAGGAGTAGGGGGTAATGTTGCCCCTACATCGCTTAAAGCTGGAGACTAACTGACGGTGACTGCGAAGATACTATGTCTGCTAAAGTTAAAGGAAGACGTTTTTGATAAGACGACGTCAGAACAGTAGTACGGCGTGGGCAATCAGATCTGAGATGACCGCTTTCGTTACAGAGAAAATAAGTTCCTTCTTGACCTGTATACGTAACATCGATTCGGTGACCACAAACAGTCGGTGGGAAGGAATATTCTTTTAACGCACGTTTGCACAGTCCGGATACCATTATAACACTGGAAGTGATGTGCTGACCAGCATTCCCATCGGATATGCTGTATGACTACAAACGGAAGCAACGCTGTTTTAAGAAATGAATCGTCCGCTTCAGGAGGAAGGTTATAAATTCTAACGGGAGCATACTCGGGTGCTGCATTTTCAAGGAGGACTTGACTAACAGAACCATCACGACGTGTAAACAACACTTTAGAACCAACCCGGGAGAGCAGTCGTTCTACTTGAACGGGATCATGAAACTTCAGAAAGAATGCATACAAATCAGAATCAAAGTAAGCAGTATCGAACTGATCAGGAGTACCACGAATAACATCAACCAACTAGTCGTGAATTTCGTGAATTTCTAAGGAGCCAGGTTGAACACGACGCGTAGTCTTGTCAAAATTGAAACGAACAGTAGCTCGACGAGGAACAGATTTAGGAGACTCGACAGACACCATGGCGCCGGCAGAAAACACCGCCGCCAAGAGGAAAACGACAACAAACTCCGCTACGCAACTACGATGTGACTCCGGCCGCCGGCCGGGGTGGCCGAGCGGTTCTAGGCGCTACAGTCTGGAACCGCGCGATCGCTACGGTCGCAGGTTCGAATCCTGCCTCGGGCATGGATGTGTGTGATGTCCTTAGGTTAGTTAGGTTTAAGTAGTTCTAAGTTCTAGGGGACTGATGAGCTCAGAAGTTAAGTCCCATAGTGCTCAGACCCAATTGAACCAATTGACTCCGGCCAATACACCAACAAGACTGAGTAGCTTCGACACAAGCGGCGCTGCGGCGGCACAGGCGGAAATTAACGACAACCTGCTCGCTCGACGCGCAAGGCGACACTATGGGAACTTTGTGCCAGAGCAGGACTCGAACTCGGGACCTTCGGCTTTCGCGGGCAAGTGTTCTACCGACTGTGCTACCAAAGCACCACCCACCACTCAGCTACCAGGGGCAGACATTTTTGTATTTATAAACGAAGATGGTGAAGAAAGACTGAAATTTCAATGTGATGGCGTTACTCAAACATCATAATTATTTAAAGTTTCAACACGATGTAATTCAAAGTTAAAGATTATTGACACAAAACTCAAAAAGTATACACTATTACACTAACTCCATGAATATAATGTATAATTAAACACTCGTAACTTTAATCGTATATTGGACCTCAACTTAGTTTTAAACATCAATGAATTTCTTATAACTCTGAACTATTGCTTGCAAGAACATAGAATTTTGGCTTTTTGGATACTTTCACATTGTGGACACGAATAATCAGTGAAAAATGAGCAGAACTCATTTCTCAACATTATTGTGCTGATTTCTCTCTCTGAGGGTGCAGCAATCTTTCCAGTGAGAGACACGACTTATCACGCGCAGCCAGCAGCTAGGCCACGAGACCAAAAACTCCACCGCTGAGTTGATGAGGTTTTTCACGGTAACCAAGGTATTGCACAAGAGCTACTTCTCTCTCTCTCTCTCTATCCAGCATTCCAACTGCATGTAAGAGTATTATACAGTGTGTTTCAGAAGTCATGGTCAATATTCAGGGTTATGACAGGAATGATGATTCAAAACAAAAAAGTCAAGTCAACATGGGCTCTGAAACGCATTCCTTAAGAGCTATGGGCAATATTATATTGTGAAACTGATCTCTTCTACTGAGAGCTCTATCCTTTCCATATTTTAGAAAGTGGTAATATGGACCAAAACAACAAAAAAGGTCCAGTAAAGATGTGGTCTAAAATGCATACCTTAAGATCTATGAGCACTTGTTCATCTTCGCTAGTTTGAAACACAACTCTTCTAATGAACAAGCGCTCATAGCTTTTAGGGTATGCATTCTGGACCACATGTACACTGGACATTTTTTTCTTGTTTTTGTCCATACTACCACATACCAAAATGTGGAAAGCGAAGAACTTGCAGTAGAAGAGATTTGTTTCACAGTATCAGAGATAAAGAATTGCTCATATCTCTTCAGGTAAACGTTTTAGACCCCATGTTTGCTTGACTTTTCTGTTTCGAATCACCATTCCTGTCCTAACCCTGAATATTGGCCATCACTTCTGTGAATTTAGATAATTCAGATGAAGCTTGCGTACTTTTTTAAGTTGAAATGCTGTAGTATTGGTAATATTCTTTTAACGTGGCACAGTTTTATATAATTCTCGTTAAGGTTAGATATTTTTTAGAAACCAATGCTAACTGTTCGGACTGGTCATGGCAGATACACGAGTTTTGAAAAGTTCTCGGCATCACCACGAGAGGTCAGCGCTAGCGCAACGAGTTGTTCACGTGATATTCATAGACTGCTGTCTGTAAACACGTGCCACGTCAGTGTTCTTGGAAGAGAGCTGCGACGGTGACCTGGCTCTGTTGTTGTTCCCGCGTAGTGATTTGCGAAGATGGAAAAAATCGAGATTCGAGCAGTGTAAAGAAATGTATGAAAGCAAAGGACATTTATGCCGATTTCCATAGTACACTGGGGGACTCTGCTCCTTCATATTCAACTGTTGCCAAGTGAATGAATTTAAATTTGGTAGGGAGAGCTTAGATGACGATCCGCGCAGTGGTCGGCCAAGATGTGTCACTACTCCAGACATCATTGCAAAAGTGCACAAAATGGTCATGGAGGATCGCCGATTAAAAGTACGTGAAATTGCTTAAGCTTGCCAAATGTCATCTAAAAGGATATATCACATTTTAATTGAAGAATTAGAAATAAAAAAAATTTTCTGCAAGTTGGGTGCCGCGACTCTTCACTTTGGATCAAAAACGCATGAGAATGGACATATCGGAACAAAGTTTGGCCCGTTTTAGGAGAAACGAACGTGATTTTTTGCGCTGTTTTGTGACCACAGATGAAACTTGGCTGCACTTCCATACCCCGGAGACAAAACAACTGTCAAAGCAGTGGAAACATGCTCATTCTCGGCACCAAAGAAAGCAAAGACAATTCCTTCTGCGGGATAGGTCATGGCATCAGTGTACAGGGATGCGAAGGGGATTCTGTTTGTAGATTATCTCCCCACTGGGAAAACAATTGCTGGAGAATACCATGATGGCCTCCTGGACAAATTACAACAAAAGATGCACGAAAACGGGCCATGTTTAGCAAGGAAGAAAGTCATCTTCCATCAAGGCAATGCGCGCCTGCACACATGTACCGTCGCCATGGCAAAATTACACGAACTAAGGTATGAGTTGTTGCCTCCCCCCCATATTCATCTGATATTGCTCCGTCAGACTTCTATCTCTTCCTAGAACTGAAAATTTTTCTTGGTGGACGAAGATTCACTTCAAACGACGATTCATAGCCGGCGTTGGCTACTATTTTGCAGGCCTGGAGCAAACTCATTTTCGAGATGGGATCAAGACACTGGAACATAGTTGGACCAAGTGCATTAATCTACAAGGAAACTAAATTGAAAAATAATAAAAAAACTTTCAGTGATGTAAGAACTTTTTTTCTATTCCGTTACGAGCACTGTTCAAACAACCCTCGTATACCGATTGCTGTTTCGCTATTACTCTTCGAATTTCCCGCCAACGTGACGCATAGAAAAAGGGACGTGGCTTGTGATGTTGAAGACTATGACTTCATTGAGAGGTCGTTGTTTGTAATGTCACGTGTTCAAGATTGTTTGGACTGCAAAGTGGTTGTGAATGGGGGCTGTCATATTTACCCTGATGAATTTAAGGAAGCTCTGGCCATAAATGTGACTGAAGTTGCGAATTTGATATAGATACTCAACCTCTGTAATATTATACAGGGTGTTACAAAAAGGTACGGCCAAACTTTCAGGAAACATTCCTCACACACAAATAAAGAAAAGATGTTACGTGGACATGTGTCCGGAAACGCTTAATTTCCATGTTAGAGCTCATTTTAGTTTCGTCAGTAATGTACTGTACTTCCTCGATTCACCGCCAGTTGGCCCAATTGAAGGAAGGTAATGTTGAATTCGGTGCTTGTGTTGACATGCGACTAATTGCTCTACAGTACTAGCATCAAGCACATCAGTACGTAGCATCAACAGGTTAGTGTTCATCACGAACGTGGTTTTGCAGTCAGTGCAATGTTTACAAATGCGGAGTTGGCAGATGCCCATTTGATGTATGGATTGGCACCGGGCAATAGCCGTGGCGCGGTACGTTTGTATCGAGACAGATTTCCAGAACTAAGATGTTCCGACAGGAAGACGTTCGAAGCAATTTATCGGTGTCTTAGGGAGCACGGAACATTCCAGCCTATGACTCGCGGCTGGGGAAGACCTATAACGACGAGGACTCTGCAATGGACGAGGCAATTCTTCGTGCAGTTGACGATAACCCTAATGTCAGCGTCAGAGAAGTTGCTGCTGTACAAGGTAACGTTGACCACGTCACTGTATGGAGAGTGCTACCGGAGAACCAGTTGTTTCCGTACCATGTACAGCGTGTGCAGGCACTATCAGCAGCTGATTGGCCTCCACGGGTACACTTCTGCGAATGGTTCATCCAACAATGTGTCAATCCTCATTTCAATGCAAATGTTCTCTTTACGGATGAGGCTTCATTCCAACGTGATCAAATTGTAAATTTTCACAATCTACACGTGTGGGATGACGAGAATCAGCACGCAATTGTGCAATGACGTCATCAACACAGATTTTCTGTGAACGTTTGGGCAGGCATTGTTGGTGATGTCCTGATTGGGGCCCATGTTCTTCCACCTAAGCTCAATGGAGCACGTTATCATGATTTCATACGGGATGCTCTACCTGTGCTGCTAGAACATGTGCCTTTACAAGTACGATACAACATGTGGTTCATGCACGATGGAGCTCCTGCTCATTTCAATCGAAGTGTTCGTACGATTCTCAACAACAGATTCGGTGACCGATGGATTGGTAGAGGCGGACCAATTCCATGGCCTCCACGCTCTCCTGACCTCAACCCTCTTGACTTTCATTTATGGGGGCATTTGAAAGCTCTAGTCTACGCAACCCCGGTACCAAATGTAGAGACTCTTCGTGCTCGTATTGTGGACGGCTGTGATTCGATACGCCACTCTCCAGGGCTGCATCAGCGCATCAGGGATTCCATGCGACGGTGGATGCATGTATCCTCGGTAACCGAGGACATTTTGAACGTTTCCTGTAAGAAAGTGTTTGAAGTCACGCTGGTACGTTCTGTTGCTATGTGTTTCCATTCCATGATTAAAGTAATTTGAAGAGAAGTAATAAAATGAGCTCTAACATGGAAAGTAAGTGTTTCCGGATACATGTCCACATAACATATTTTCTTTCTTTGTGTGTGAGGAATGTTTCCTGAAAGTTTGGCCGTACCTTTTTGTAACACCCTGTATACTTTGGTCAGAGATGTTACTTCTTTTGAAGACAGTGGCATTATGTATTGGACAGTCGCTATGTACCTGGTTTGAAAAGGGTGGAAGCTGACCTGCCATTTAATTACAATAACTGTTCTGATACAGTGATTGTTTGCAAGGCTAAAGATAAAGATCAGCGATATTCAGAGAGAATATTTTAATCTGAGTTATTTGTTTTGCAGTCAGATAACATTTGTAAATTTCATTGAAAACGGATTGCTTTCTCGCAGGCGGTTTGTTTGATATACCGGCTAGTTGGCTGCCGTATCGAGTACCGCGAGCTCCACGTATTTCCGTTGAAAATTAAATTTTCTTGTAGTTCTATTGCCTGCACCGAAATTTACGCATTTCCGATCAAAATAAGAGTTCTATTGCCCTGCATCGAAATTTATACATTTCGGATCAAAATAAATTTCACATTCAATTGTTCTTTTGGATTGTGACGACATTAATATCACAAGTTCAGTACCACTTTTGAGCGCAAAGTGAGCCAGGCAGTGTGTAACTATTTACTCATAACCCTTAGAATCTCATAGAAACCTATTTCCAAAATTCCAAGAAATGATTTTCGACATGGAATTTATAACTATTCTTCAGTATCCTTCACGATGCGAAGATCAAATTAGTGTAATGACAACATACACAAAGGCAATATAAGCAGTCATATGTTCAACCATGAACAGAATGGAAAGACACCCTAAAATATACGAGCAACAGATAGCCCCTGGTATTGCGTGCATAGTAACGTGCACATTACAAATGTAGATACAGTTTTTCCACAAATAAAATCGACATGGATATTTATTTAGTATTTGGACCCACAGAGTTCCTCACTAGCATTGTTTAGTTTTACATTTATGTCCTCATACCAGCTGAAATATCTCCTGTCGGAGAACAGAAAAGGCGAATATGCTCCTCTTAAAAAAGAATGATAGAAAAGTGAGGAGCCAGCTACCTTAGTCCTTTCGCCTTCCTCACCGAAAAATTTGGCATGGGAACATATTCACGCTCTTTTAACACAGATTATTCTAAATCGTTTTACCCAGTCTCTCTTCGTAGCAAAGCCTTCGTACTGATCATCCCCCTCTCATTGCCACTGTCTATATAAACTGATCGAAGAAATTGCAGCCGCAAAAAATAATTAGTGTAGAATAATGGAATTACGGATCTACATTTGTCTAGGTAACTTACTTAAGTCATTAACACTGCAGGATGACACGTTAATGTAAGCACGAGATAAGGCACTGCAAATGTGATATACCAGTAGATTAATAACCGGCGCAACCGCCAGAATGTCGAATGCAAGCGTACAAAGGTGCACGCATCATGTTGTACAGGTGACGGATGGCATTTCGTGGGTTGGAGTTCCACGCCTGCTGCATTTGGTCGGTCAATATTGAGACGCTTAATGTTGTTTGTGGGTGATGTCCCGTATGTGCTCGACTGGACCCAAATCTGATGATCAAGCAGGCCAAGGTAACACTTCATCACTCTACAAACCACGTTAGGTTACAAAAGCAGTATGTGTGCGAGCATTATCCTGTTGGAAAACACCCCCTGAAATGCTAGTCATGAATGACAGGACAACATGTCGAATCACCAGACTGACGTACAAATTTGCTGTCAGAGTGCGTGGGGTAACCACGAGAGGGCTCCTGATGTTATACGAAATCGCACTCCAGACCATAGCTCAAGGAGCAGGTCCAGTGTGTCTAGCACGTAGAGACATTGATTGCAGGGTCTCAACTGGCCTCTTTCTAACCAACACAAGGTCATCATTTGACATCGAGGTAGAATCAGCGTACATCAGAAAACACAACAGACCTCCACTCTGCCGTCCAATGAGCTCTCGCTTGACGCCACTGAAGTCGCAAATGGAGATGGTTTGGGGTCAGTGGAGTACGCGCTATGGGGCGATTGGCTCCGAGCTGTCCTTGCAGTAACCGATTTGCAACAGTTCTTCGTGTCACTGTGACGTCAGTTTCTGCTAAAATTCCTGCTGTAGATGCAGTACGATGCGCCACAGCCATACACCGAATGTGATAGTCGTCTCTCTCGGTAGAGCTACCTGGCCGTGTAGATCCCGGACTTCTTGCGACCGTTCATTCTCGGGAACACCGCTGCCAGCAATCACGTACAGTGGCTACAGCCCTTTCAAGTCCTTCTGAAATATCGCTGAATGAACATCCAGCTTCTCGTACCTCTATTACTCGACCTCCTTCAGACTCAGTGAGATGTTGATAATGGCGCCTTTTTCGCCCTGAAGGCATTCTTGAGTAACATCAGTACTTCCAATCTCAAAAGTAACTAACGTTCGGGACTGTTACAGAGTCTATTTAAAATAAACTGCTTTACATCCTTATAGCGCGAAATTTGAAGAGACATCATCTTTCAGATGTAGAAAAACCCCTACTAAGTTTCTTTTATGTCGCGCAACTCCTTGTTGGTGTCGGGATTTTTTTTTCCATCACTGTATGTCTCTCTCCCACTATCTCCTTCTTCTCCTACTGGCAATTTCTCCGGCCTATCTCGTCTACTATTCTCCTTTTCAACCACCACTGTCTGCTCTCCCCACATTAACTCGGTGGTGGTTCGCTCGGGGTTTTGACCCCTATAGTTTTAACCCCATACTGGGGAAGATGTGTAGGGGAGTTGGGGTGGGGATCTATATACCTCCAAAAACTACGTATGGTCTTCACTTATCTCTCTATTTCATTTCCACTGTTTCCTCTCTCTTTCGCTCCCACTGTTACTACATGCACTTTCCTTCTCTTTTACTGCCACTGTCTCTCATTGACCGTCAGTTCTTCTCTCTTTTTGGCTCCAACTGCTGTTTTCTTCGTCCATCCCTTTTTCTCTTTTGCTGGCGCTTTCTCTCACCCACCATCACGCCTCTCTCTTTTTCTCCCACTCATACTGTCTCGCCTCTCTTCCATCGGCAGTGATCTGTCTGCGACTCTCTTTCAGTACAAGGTAGTGCGTATATATTCTCACGCCATTATTTTTGGTGATCAAGGCGGAATGAGGATTGAAACAACCGGTTATCAACTTGCCTGTCAGAGTCTTTTAAAGAGGAGCATATTCGCCTTTTCTGTGTTTCGATAGGAGCCTTTTTTAGCTAGGTCTCTTGTCTTCCCCGTCACAACAGGGTGTACAGCTTATAAAAAATGAATTTTGTATGTCAGTAAAGTCTTGACAGTTTATTTATATACTACGACACATTTACTTACTTGACACACATAGATAACAAGTAAGTACGCATAATACAGGGTGGGTCACCTAACATTACCGCTGGATGTATTTCGTAAACCACATCAAATACTGACGAATCGATTCCACAGATCGAACGTGAGGAGAGCGGCTAGTGTAATTGGTTAATACGAACGATAAAAAATGAACGGAAGTATGTTTTTTAACACAAACCTACGTTTTTTTAAATGGAACCCCGCTAGTTTTGTTAGCACAGCTGACCATATAAACAAATACGTAATCAGTGCCGTTTGTTGCATTGTAAAATGTTAATTACATCCGGAGATATTGTAACCTAAAGTTGACGCTTGAGTACCACTCCTCCGCTGTTCGATCGTGTGTGTCGGAGAGCACCGAATTACGTATAGATCCAAAGGGAACGGTGATGGATCTTAGGTACAGAAGACACATTACGTCCACATACTAACACCTTTTTATTGGTCTTTTTCACTGACGCACATGTACATTACCATGAGGGGTGAGGTACACGTACACACGTGGTTTCCGTTTTCAATTACGGAGTGGAATAGAGTGTGTCCCGACATGTCAGGCCAATAGATGTTCAATGTGGTGGCCATCATTTGCTGCACACAATTGCAATCTCTGGCGTAATGAATGTCGTACACGCCGCAGTACATCTGGTGTAATGTCGCCGCAGGCTGCCACAATACGTTGTTTCATATCCTCTGGGGTTGTACGCCCATCACGGTACACATTCTCCTTTAACGCACCCCACAGAAAGAAGTCCAGAGGTGTAAGATAAGGAGAACGGGCTGGCCAATTTATGCGTCCTCCACGTCCTATGAAACGCCCGTCGAACATCCTGTCAAGGGTCAGCCTAGTGTTAATTGCGGAATGTGCAGGTGCACCATCATGCTGATACCACATACGTCGACGCGTTTCCAGTGGGTCATTTTCGAGCAACGTTGGCAGATCATTCTGTAGAAACGCGATGTATGTTACAGCTGTTTGGGCCCCTGCAATGAAGTGAGAACCAATGAGGTGGTCGCCAATGATTCCGCACCATACATTTACAGTCCACGGTCGCTGTCGCTCTACCTGTCTGAGCCAGCGAGGATTGTCCACGGACCAGTAATGCATGTTCCGTAGATTCACTGCCCCGTGGTTTGTGAAACCCGCTTCATCGGTAAACAGGTAGAACTGCAACGCATTCTCTGTTGATGCCCATTGACAGAATTGCACTCGATGATTAAAGTCATCACCATGTAATTGCTGATGTAGCGACACATGAAACGGGTGAAAGCGGTGACGATGCAGTATGCGCATGACACTACTTTGACTCAGTCCACCGGCTCTCGCAATGTCCCGTGTACTCATGTGTGGGTTCATGGCAACAGCAGCTAACACACCAACTGCACCCGCTTCTCCTGTGACGGGCCTGTTACGGACCCGTTTGCGTGCTACGACCATACCTGTTGCATACAGTTGGCGGTAGATGTTTTGCAATGTGCGGCACGTTGGATGCTCTCTGTCCGGGTACCGTTCTGCATACACCCCGCAGGCTTCAGCTGCATTTCGTCGACACTCGCCATAGATGAGTATCATCTCCGCCTTTTCAGAGTTCGTATACACCATGGTCACAGTTCCTGCAACACTACACTATCACAGACGTCTGGTAACACGGTGTACTACAGTTGGTCTGCGTGCGGAGACGAATGCAGAATAACAATACCAGCAAGCGCTACATGCGGACACTGCGACAGCTAGACCAAACCACAACAGTGCACTACAGCCACACTCGTAAACACGGTCGTCATCGTAAACATGTCCCTGCAGATGCTGCTCGCCGACCGTGGGCCGTGTTTGTTACAACACGCAACTGAACGTCGGAGGTTTCAAGCGTCAACTATAGGTTACAATATCTCCGGATGTCATTAACATTTTACAATGCAACGAACGGCACTGATTGTGTATTTGTTTATATGTTCAGATGTGCTAGCAAAACTAACGGGGTTCCATTTAAAAAACGTAGGTTTGTGTTAAAAAACATACTTCCGTGCATTTTTGTATGGTTTGTATTAAACAATTACACTAGCCCTTCTCCTCACGTTCGGTCTGTGGAATCGATTCGTCAGTATTTGATGTAGTTTACTAAATATATCCAGCGGTAACGTTAGGTGACTCACCCTGTATGAGGTTACCACAAAATCGTCTCCCATCCAACGCAATCACTTTGCACAATGTACCAAAAAATGAGGTATTTGATTTGCAAGTCCAGAGATCTAGTAGGACAAATTAATTTTTTGTGAGGTCCTTACGCCACTAAGTGGCATCATGGAATAATTTACAGGTCAAGATTGCCTGTATAGACATGATTATACAGAGTCAGCTCGTTATAAAACTTTGTTGGTGAAAAATTTCGATTAAAACATAGTTTGGTGGTTTCATACCCCTTGCTGCCATCCTGGTACCCTTGTCATATGTTCACTGAGTTAGTTAGCACTACATTTACCCCTCAGACCGAATATTGCGTGCAGTTTCTACATACTTGCGTACTCTAACTTCGAATCTCTGGATTTCGGCAACGGATGATGACAGTGACAAAACGTTCAGGCTTCCCCGAGTACATCAACTTAAGAACATATGGTAAAAATATCGATTATTTGCCTTGAACTGAAATCATAGAGGTGGCCATTCCCACAATTGGTACTTTGGTAGCCGAAAATCGTCGTTTTTCAGGCGTATCTTGATCGATAGAGGATAAAGATTTTCGGAAATCGGAAAAACGGCGTTTCTTGATAAATGTGTAAAGAACGTACAGTTAAGTAAGTATGGGCTACGGCACAAAAACAACTAAAAACTCTTTTTTGCTGTTCTCTGCGTAATTACAGTAACTTTAAACCCATGCATCTTCGTAACTGACTATGGTATCGAACAAAGTTCCGATGTTCCTCCGAGAAGGTCGTCCTTACAACATATGACAAAAATTTCAACGATTTGTTACGAATAGAAATCACACAACTGGTACTTTTGGTACCCAAAAAATCGTGGATTTTCAAGTTTTCTCAGGAATCCTCGAGGGATAAATGCTGCTTTTATAAGCTGCCTAATACAGAAGAACCAACCGATTTGCTCAATTTTCCTGTGGTGGAGGAAGCGTGTAAAGTTTAAATTTTAACCCTGTGCTGTGGGATAGCTACAATATTCCCGCTCTTCCAATAAGTATGCGAATGGTTTCTAGGTCAATAGCTATCCAGAACACTTGACCCCTTATCTCTGATCGATAGAGCCCAAGATATGACGGCCTAGAAGCCTTATTTCCGCGTGCGGCGTTTTGGAACATACTGATACCGTGCATGACGACTGATGTACCAGTCATTGTCCTTCTGGGATGGTGGATGGAGGCGGGCGGGGGGGGGGGGGGTGTCAGTTATCGACAAGGTACGTAGTGGCGTGAAGTGCTAAATACGTTTACGCATGAGGTAGTAGACGTAGTAGCTCGACTTCACGAAGTCTGAGTGGGGAGAGGAGTCAATATATTCTGTGACGACGAAGCAGACGTGAAGAGAAGGACATAACAAATTTCACAAAGCTTAATATTCGATAAACGCGGCAGAAACTTACAGAAATAGATTGTCGCCATTGCATTAATGTGACAGAAATACCATAATAATCTTAACTTCTTTGCCTCCGTTCTACAGTTACCAAGAAGCATTTCCAAAGGTAGGGGGCAGGGGGAGGAGGAGGGGGGGGGCAGCGGTTTAAACTGATCACCTAGAAGACTGAAATGTTCAAATGGTTCAAATGGCTCTAAGCACTATGGGACTTAACATCTGAGGTTATCAGTCCCGTAGACTTAGAAACTACTTAAACCTAACTAACCTAGGGAGGCATCACACACATCCATGCCCGAGGCAGGATTCGAACCTGCGACCGTAGCAGCAGCACGGTTCCGGACTGAAGCGCCTAGAACCTGTCGGTCTCAGTGGCCGGCGACTGAAATGTACATATGGTAAACGACAGATGATGCAAATACGTGATGTAACAACACATTATTGACATGTGAAAAGGGCAGAGGACAGAAAGACAACGATTCATACCACTATGCAGTGAAAAGAATAAGTATTACGTACTGAACATGAAATCGCTGAGCCAGTAGCAATCTTGTTTCGTGTATTGTATGGGAGAAGTAAAAATCGTAAACATGATGATACGGCATCGACTGCCGCAATTCGTGGAACTATCTGAACTACAGTGGGGCGTACTGTGGGCCCGCACAGAGCTGTAAAGCCCTCCTGAAGACGTCTTAAGAGACGGAAAGTGAAATCATCTGTGTACTTACTGTAGTGCCGGTGGTCCCAGGAAGGCGCACACGTTCGTCGTCATGAGCGTCCGTTGCTAATAGCACGACGAGCGCAGCACAAATTAAGACAAATGTTGCTAATAGTTCAAATGGCTCTGAGCACTATGAGACTTAACATCTGAGGTCATCAGTCCCCTAGAACTTAGAACTACTTAAACCTAACTAACCTAAGGAGATCACACACATCCATGCCCGAGGAGGAGGATTCGAACCTGCGACCGTAGCGGTCGCGTGGTTCCAGACTGAAGAGCCTAGAACCGCTCAGCCACACCGGCCGGCACAAATGCTGCTCCCAGAGTACCAGCTAGTACCATCTTGAATCTTTTATCTATAGCTGGGTTCAAGAAACGTTGTTACTCATCATGTTTCCTGTCACATGACATTCGTATCAAGCTCACCTCGTACGGAGTAGAATTCGACCTATTCTCCAGATTTGGAATCCAATGACTTCCATCTGTTTCAACATGTGAAGGAATTTCTGGCTGGAAAATATTTTGTGTACGATGAAGAAGCTACGCCTACTGTAGATGGATACTACGGCAAGCCCTTAGAAATGAACTGTACGTATGGAATATTTGTGAATAGTCATTTGTTGAAAGGGAAGATGTCCATCATAATAAATTTTCGTGTATGAGGAAGGGACTTACAGTATTTATTATCATATAGCATGAGTTTTCTCCGAATTTTCATTCCAGAACACAGTTCTACCACTCTTAATGAGGATGATCTGAAATCTCTTACATTAAGAAGAATGAAAATTTATTACACCTCAAAAACGCCGGAATTGTGCTCTTTCAATAAAGTTTGAACAACTAAGAAACATATATGGTAAATTAAAGAAATTAATTATTTAACTGGCTTTTTAATACTTGTACATGATCCCCCTTTTTACTATGCTTGGAAAGTCCCATAGTGCTCAGAGCCATTTTTTTTTGTTTTCCAAGTAACGAATGATTTCGAGAAGGTTCTCCAGCTTTTGCTTTTTTATGGGTATTTTACCAATAGGACAGGTAGTTCAACATGCTAGCTTAGTCCAACATTAAAGACATGTTTGATCAGATCACTGATGAATCGCAATCGCACAATGTAGGCGGTGTAGTTGGAATCATAAATGAAATGATATAGCGAATTTACGCTAAAATTAATTCTCTCATTCCTCTGTTTGAAAGACTTTTCTAGGGACGCAGCTGTCCTGTTGTCGAGCTGATTTAAATGGAGAGACAAAAATACTAACTATATGAAGTTACCTGAATTCTGTACCAATTACTTTGGTATCTATACTCTTTCCAGAATTTTTCTTATAGGATACTCCTCTCAGTGTAGCTTGCTTTATTATTTTTCTCTTATAGCTTTGTGGGTTTGATTTCTTTTTCGCTCCAAGAATACATTTATTTTCGTCTAGATGGTGCTGAATGTGCTTTAAAACAGTAAAATTTATGCACAATAATGCTGATTTTATAATGCATTTTAGTGTTCGGAACTAAGTCGGTCAATTATTGTCAACTACGAGATTTAATCCATTCTTGTGCGCACCAGTAACAGGCACCAAAACCCAATACCTTCAATAACATCTACATCTACATCTAGATGTATGTCTACATGGATACTCTACAAATCACATTTAAGTGCCTGGCAGAGGGTTCATCGAACTACCTTCACAATTCTCTGTTATTCCAATCTCGTATAGCCCGCGGAAAAAAACGAAGACCTTTATGTTTCCGTACGAGCTCTGATTTCCTTTATTTTACTATGGTATTGTTACTCCCTAAGTAGGTAGACGTCAATAAAATATTTTCGCATTTAGAGAAGATAGTTGGTGGCTCAAATTTTGCAAGAAAATTCCGCCTTAGTTTTAATGATGTCCACCCCAAATCTTGTATCATTTTAGTGACACCTTCTCCCGTATTTCGCGATAATACAAAACGTGCTGGCCTTCTTTGAACTTTCTCGATGTACTCCGTCAATCCTATCTGGGAAGGATCGCACACTACGCAGCAGTATTCTGAAAGAGGACGGACAAGCACAGTGTAGGCAGTCACTTCAGCAGATCTGTAATATTTTCTAAGTGTCCTGCCAATAAAACGCAATCTTTGGTTAGCCTTCCCCAGAACATTTTCTATGTATTCCTTCCAATTTAAGGTAGAATGAGGTATTTTGTTAAAAGGGCAGATATCCAGGCGATTTTACCTTTTACGAAAATACGAAGGGAACAGCAGCATTTTAAGATTATTTGCAATTAAAATACTGCTACCTCTTTAACAAAGAATGATAGGCCTGCCTTTAGGGTTTCACAATCAGCGAAAAAGTGAACGTCATAAAAAATGTGATATCTGCGCTTTTGACAAATGATTGTTCATAGAGGATAGGTGGAAATTACCTCAGATATACGATGGATTTACGGTGTATATGGTTGCTCGAATAACTGATTAAAATCATAGTGGGCAGAAAATGTCACCCTCTAGAACTACCAAATTGCAGGAATGTAGATTGCTACTTTTCACCAGCTATTTCAAATAGTCTCAAACATATTCTTTGGACTTAGGATTGGTTGATTTAGCGGACTCATTATGATCCCATAACAGGCCTGAGTCTACGTCATACGAGGAAGCTGTGAACACAGCCGAGTCTTGTTGGAGGACAGGAGTGTTGATAAAGATGTGAAGGAAGATGCAACATTTGACCACCGGAAACGTGGAAATAAATATACCGATTCGTTTTCACGGCACCCTGAGCGTGTGGTTCCAAATCGTGGTACGAGAACGACCACACAGAACTGCCTGTGACCTGAATTACACGCTACACACAATCCTGGTTAAACGCCTCGTTGGACCGCCGGTGTTCTCGAGGCATTGGATCATTTGAACAAAGGCAAAATTTCGAATTCTTGGACCACACTTCAAGCTCACAGTCAGTGACTGCCCATATTCTGAGTTATTTGGGTCACTGAAGAGGAAGATTGTCTCATATTATTTATGTGATCTTTTTCATCCAGGCAAAATTTTGCTACCACCTAACTTTGTTAGCTGCAAAATTAGCGGAGCACATCTAAAGTCAACTGTCTATCTCCAGCGTCTGAGTGCCTAACGTGGTAGCACCAGAGACTATTCCCGCTTCCAGTAACTGACGGAGTGATGGCCTTTCTGTCAACTATGGTCTGCCACTCCTGCAGAACCGTACACATCTTTGGCCCCTCATTGCTGATTTGCTATCCTTGGAAGAAAATCCACGTTGGCAACAGCATGGTACTGCACAGGTAGTATCTATGAAAGCTTCCTCTGACATTTAAACAGACGACGCACTTCATGCCACTCATCACGCAAACCAGTCCCCAGAAGGAAACAAAAATGAGTAAATGTAATCATTGTGTCAATGAGGACACTTGAGTATTAGCGAGGGACGTGGATTGAAAAATAAAGTGACACTGTTTGTCCATCGCTTCTCCATAGCTATCTGGTACCACTGCTCCGAAATACAATGAAATTATGTGCAAAAATCACAATTTGCTGCCCTATCTGCAGGGGATGAAAGTGAAAGGGGAAAGTGGCACCCTTTCAAGCTTTATGTGCCTCTGTGAGACAGAACCTTTCACAAGGTACCTGACTGGAAATCTCTATTGCGTGCAGTTCCCTTCACATCGTTTGCTCCAAAACTGCTTGAGGCGGGCCTGCATTCAACGTAGCAGCAGCTTCTGTCTGGTTTGGAACCAATTGTCATTGACAAGCCATGACACCTCGTCTACAGCTCCTGTCGGTTAGGATGTTTTTACGAGGAGTGTTCTTACCGCACATTACACGGCTGGGAGCTGTACAGCATTCACTGTAGATACGTTGGAGAGCTCGCGTTGATACACAAACAAGTCAGGTAACTTCTGTCGCGGTATGTTCACTAGCACAACCAACAAGATACTTCCTTCCTTCCATTCTGTCACAACTTCACGTTGATCTGTCTTACTGCACAGATTCCATGAAGCCAAATAGTACATACACCATTCCTCGCCATCAGACTGAAACCTTCAATCAGGTGTCTCAATGTCTGTTGCTGAATGGTAGCCTATTCCGCCTCAGGAACCGAAGAAGGTTGTGATGTTAAACACTCTGGTCTGTAGCAAAATTGACGTTCTGGCTCATACAAAACGTGTTCTATTGAGTTGAGTTGGGAACTCTGTACAGGCCAGCCCATTTTAGGACTGCTGCTCTCCACATACATTGCTTTAAAGATACTGCTTTATTACACAGTGAACTGTCATCCTGATACAATCATAGATTCCACACTGTTCCTCTATTGTACGCAATACACAATGCTGTATAATGTCTTGATATGTTCTCCATGGGTTCACCAAACCCAAACCATTCCCTAATATTACCACAAGGTATGGTAAATAGTGGTTCAACAACACCACTCGTTTCCTGTCATCCACTGTCCATTGGATTCGCTCTTTACATCATGTCAAATGCAACGTAGCACTGACTGCGGTAACGTGTAGCTTATGAGGAGCAGTTTACCACTGTATCCCATTTTCTTTTAAATTTCCTGCGCACAGTCATGGGGCTGTCTGGGCCGCCAGGATCACTTTAGAACTCGCGATTGATTCCTTCCGATGATTTCAAGCGTTTTTCACAACCCCCTTCGTAATGCTCGACGGTCCCTGTACGTAAGCAAATAGAGTCCGCCTGTTCTTAGTTTAGCTGTGACTGTCCTTCGCATTTCCACACCATATAACTGTGTATGTTAGATAACAAATTAACAACTCTGGAAATAAAATAAAATCAATATGGAATGTTGTTAGAAGGGAGACAGTGAAAGTAACCACTGGGATAGGTAGTATTACGATTAAAGAGAACGAGACCATCCTAACCAACAGTACAAATGTAGCTAATGTGTTTAACAACCATTTCTTAAGTGTAGGAGAAAAAATTGGTGAGAACAGTTCAAAAGAAAAACCCAGACGGTACATCGAAGAGTCTGTTTTGAAAAAATGTAGTCCGATTACGTTTCACCTAACAACCTCTTGTGAAATAAGTAAAATTATTAAATCTTTGAAAAATAAATGTTCTGTTGGAGTAGATGACATCTCTAATAAGATATTAAAACAATGTGGAGCAATTACAGCTGATGTTCTGAGTCACATATGTAATGTATCACTAACTCAAGGTATTTTCCCAGACAGGTTAAAATGCGCCATTGTCAGGCCTCTCTACAAATAGGGGGACACCACAGGTGTCAATAATTATTGGCCAGTATCCTTGCTCACAGCGTTTTCAAAAATCTTCGAGAAAGTAATGTAGTCAAGAGTGGCTAGCAATCTCAACAGTAATGGGATACATAGTAAATCACAGTTCAGATTTCAAAAATGCTGTTCCACTGAGACAGCATATACAATTTCACTGTCCACGTAATAGAGCCTTTAAATAGTAAAACGTCGCCAATAGGAATTTTCTGCGACTTGTTCAAAGCATTTGATTGTGTGAACCATGACATTATGTTACAGAAATTATAATTCTATGGTATAAATGGAATAGCATGTGAGTGGTTTAAGTCATATCTACAGAACAGGAAGCAAAAAGTTTCCTTATATGGATCAAGTGATTTAAATAAGTGTGACACTTCATTTATCTGGGGTGAAATTACATTAGGTGTTCCACAAGGTTCAATCATGGGTCCCTATCTATTCTTGATATATGTGAACGTCCTCCCTTCCTGTCTAAAACAGGAAGTTGACTGACACTGTCTGCTGATGATACAAGCATCATTATTCATCCAGTAAAAGAAACTTCAATTGAAAATGATACAAATAAGGTCTTTGGAAAATTAATTAATTGGTTTTCTGCAAATGGGCTTGCTCTAAACTTTGAAAAAACACAGTACATCCAATTTTCTGCAGCAAAAAGTACAGTTCCTTCAATAAATATAATACATCGACAGAAGTCAGTAGACAGGGTAGAGTATACTGTGTTTGTGGGTGTATATATAGATGAGAATCTTAATTGGAAAATTCATATTATGAATCTTCTAAAGCGAATAGGTTCAGCAACTTTTGCAATCAGAATAATTATCAATTTAGAAGATATAAAAATTAGTAGGCTAACATTATTTGCGTACTTTCACTCTCTGATGTCATTTGGAATAATATTTTGGGGTAACTCAACATTTAGGCAAAAAGTATTCACCACTCGAAAGAAAATGGTTAGAATAATGTGTGGGGTTCATAATCACACATCTTGTAGGCATCTTTTCATAAGATTGGGAATTCTTACAACAGCCTCACAGTACATTTAGTCACTAATGGAATTTCTTCTCAACAATATAGATTAGTTTAAAAACTACAATGACATTCATGATTATAATAGCAGAAAAAAGATAGACTTACACCATTCTTTACTCAACCTATCTTTGGCACAGAAAGGGGTAAAATACGCTACTATAAAAATTTTCGACAAATTACCAGATGAAATAAAACGTTCGACAGTCACCAGTAATAGCTTCAAAATTAAATTGAAATCATGTCTCCTTGACAACTCCTTCTATAACATAGATGAATTCTTGAATAGGAATAAATGAATCTATAAATATAGTATATGCGTTCTGTGCCATTTAAGGGAATGGGGTAAATAATAGAAATATTAATCTATTACTCTGTATTGTAATATATATATTTAAAAATGTTGTTTCATATGTGCATATATTGCGCACTTGACAGATTCCACATCATAACGGCTACTGTACCTGTAAGATGTCAGGCAAATCCAACACCTTCCATGAAAAGCCTGACATGATAGCAAATCCGGCAGTATGTCACATAGCTCCGAATAAATCCTGACATTAAATTAACCAAAGTAATACGATCAACGCGTGAGCAAATGGAATACCACAGTCTAACACAAGAACGCCTAAATGCATGTCAAACCTTCCCACCGTGAAACAGACGCAGTTCCGAGGGGAGAAACGAGAACACAAGCCGAGAGCAGAGTCGTGTAAGCTAGAAAGCCCTACGATGAGACACGCCCACATCGCCCGCCGACCGCCAAGACCGCCCCCCAGCCCATGTTAAAAGATAGAGCCCTGCAGAAGATCAGTATAGATCTTACGATAACACTAAAAGGGCCACAACAGCTGCGAGTTTTAGCGTGAGAGTATATACGTCTCTGTTACATATCAAACATTAAAAACATTGCCCCACCACGAAAAGTATAACGTTTCTCATTGGATAGACAGAATTTTTGTAGGCGGAGCTTAAGGTTAACATTGAGACCCTCATTGGTCAGCTGAAAACACAGCCAGATAGCTTTTCTTAAACCAACTTCGGTAAATTGTAGTAAAAAGAAGTTAGAGGGTTGCTTCCGAGCCGGCGAGGTGTGTGGAGCTGCGTCGCCCGCCGCCCCCTGATGCTGACTAACCACCGACAAGGTAATGAACGCACACGATGCCGCATAAGAGTGCATAAGGCTTCACTCAGAACTGCAGAAGTCTCATCTGTTACATCTCCTTTTTGCGTAATACTAGTGTCGATTGTCAATTAAAGCCCATGGTATTCACATCTGCTACTTGAAGTTAAAATCTGAAACGCGATGATATTTCTGTTATATAATTATTGAGAAGCCACATCAGCCACTGTAATTTACGACAAGTTAAATAAGTAATTAAAGATAATTGAGGGTCACTGTAGACCATTTTTGATAGTTTTCTCTTTTATGATACTTAATTTAAACCTAGATTATAGATGTGCTATGGCATACGTCATCCTTCGATCCATTAGAGAACTTGGAAACCCATTCAGGGAATATTCGTTCACATTTTTGTTGAACGCAGTCGGTTTCTATCATCCTGTATTAAAATATTTCCTTTTATCAATAGTGCAATTAGTAAACAATGTTTTGTGAGTAGAATAAAAATTCCAATGGTAAACTTAACTACTTTTTCGACGTTATTTTACCAGCTAACTAAAAATAGGAAAGCCTTGAACCCCTTCCACTAAATTTAGTTAGTATTAAGATTCTTTTACAGGGAGTGCAGTGGAGCTGACGCTGAAATCAGTAAGTATTTGATTATATCATCGCTAGTCTCACTGAACTCTTCTGAACTCTACATGTCATGTGTGGTCTGGCGTCTCCTTACCAGCAACAGGTCCCAGGTTCAAACTAGTAATTCCCTAAAAAACACGCTCAGAGCGTCTTTGCGGGAAAGTGGTAGGGAGACACGACTCAGAACAAACAGAAACCACGCAGAATGTTAGATACCGCGTGATTGATCAATGGAACACGCAACCAACTAACTAACTAACATACATCACCAACAGTAGTCTTTGGCAGCTTTAGAAAGCGTGAAATGCCCCTCATGGATAAGTTACTCATGTGACATCGAATGCAAGATCATGTCACTGACAACACAACACTCCCCGCCTCCTTTTATACTGTCGGGTCCACCTGTTGTGATATATAATGATTAATTCCTCATTATGTGGAGGTGTCCGGATACTTCTGATCCGATCGCGTATACAGCGCTTCAGTGCCATGATTCATGTCAGCAGTAGAATGACACAGCTGCTAATTTTTAAGAAGAGATGCAGTGAATCACGCGGTCGGTGACGGTGCTGCAATGAGTGATCACGCAGTGCGGCGATTACGACGGGTGGGAGGCCGTGTTTACCGGCGCCCCCGCGCCCCGCGGCCGGCGTGGGTTCGCTACTTGGCCGCCGTTCAATTGTCTCTATCCTGTGCCGCGCTGCGCGCCTTTCCTAGCCGCCCAATTGGCCCGCGTTGCCTAATGGACGGCCCACGGTGACCCCCTTACCTACGTGACAGCCACCTCGCCCCACACCACCGTACCAACTCTCCGCCTGGCACCCGGATAACTGATGAATCTACATCCTACGGTGACATCATCTTTACTGGGGCGCGCTCTTGATGGGGTTCAGGTTCTGAAAAAATCAACTAACTGAATGTCTTTCCCCCAATTTGATTTTCAGTTCACTTGATACAAATACTGCTGATTCGTAATGTCACTTTCCAGCCATATGAGAGCACATACTGCTTCTATAGTTGATCGTATCTCAGCTCCGTACACTGACGAAAACCGGAAGTGTTAAAGCATGAATCATTACCCTGATATTTATCAAATTTTGCGGAAATGTTTCTCACACAACGAGTATTAAATAATCAAACTTCCATCATCACCAGCAGTGTGACGTGTGGCGCGTGGCGACAAATACACTTTATATCGGTTCTGGTATCGCAGCAAACAGGATCAAAATGCCATTCTAAGGAAATTATTGTCTGACATGAAACATATAGTGTGTCAATTCATGAAAATTAGTGGCTGAATGCGTGTAAGACAGAATACACCTTCTCATCGCATCCCAGACATGTCCCCTCGGGTGACAAACCAGGAGACCGTGCAGGTGAGTCAAATGTCCATCGATTCATTCCTCAATGTATTTTTGGTGTGAACTTATGAGTAGGACATTGCGTTATTCTTTTGGAACATTCCTTACCTAGCCTGGTGATAACGGGATAGCAAAAGGGTTTTATCGTTCTTGACACATATAATGGATGAGCCAACTTTCAGATGTTACCGATTTAGCCCTGTTGACAAATCCAATAGCTCCTCGTAGCATGATTTCCAGAGTTGGAGAGGTATGGCTCTCGTGAAACGTAGCTTCCTGTGAAGTTTCTCGGGATCGTCCATGGACACATTGGAGTACTGACCTCACGAACAGAAGCGGAGATACGTCCCTGAACACCAAGGAATGTCATCCAGTGTCCCATCTGACTCTATGCTACGCGAGTCTGTGTTCTGTGCGAAATGGTGTCAGTGGTAAACGTGGTCTAAACCCAGCTTTCAGTTAGCTGTCTCCGGCATTTCGTAGTGGAACTTTACCTGTAACCTCTACCCAAATGTCAGCTATTGTCTACAGTCTATTCGTCAAGAGCCTCGTGATGCAGTCTTTTAGAAATTACCTGTGCCTGATCTTGCCATACTGTTGTCTTGACTCCATCTCGTCACTCGTAATTATACAGTCATTGTACTATAGCAACTCCCTGTGCGACCTGTCAGTATGACACTCCCCTGTCTCTCATTCCAATGATTCGACTTTCTCAGAGTCCAAAAATGGCGAAGAGATGCTCCTGCGCGTCTTCCAAGTGGAAAGTGTTTTGATATTCACGTGAGAAGTTCCTCTAAGATAGACACACGTAATATCCGTGATCTTTTCGTACCGATCTCTACGTGTAGGAATTTTTTTTTTGTGTACTTAAAATACCTTAGGTAAGTTGGATTTTCGATATAATTTTAATCAACGTATTCCAAATGTATGGAAATACTGCAGCATCGGTGTAGTAGCTTTCTTTCAAGGTAATCAGAGGGAACTTGTATTCTGTATTACTAATAAACAACGAGTGAAACGATTTTATTATCTATATGATTAACGAATAACTATCCTAAAATTGAAAGATACGCGAACCACAAAGAAACATATGGAAATATTACACAGAAGCTGAATAATAAAAGGAGAGAATAGAGTAAAATCTAGTGAAAAGGAATTGAACCATCGGAAAAAACTCGCAGTGTCTGACGAACAGTTAATACTCAAAACTGCTATGTAAGTCTTCATGCGGTTTTCGGAGGTAACTTCAGCGTTGCATGGGGCAATGTAAGAGCTTTATTCCATAAAAATCGGATCACGAAGAAAAAGATATTGTGGTTTAGACTTTTATCTAAAACCGTCATGTCTGTCTGTTCGTCTGTTTGAACAAATTTATCTTCAATGCTTCTACATGAATTTTTACGGGTTTTCACAGGTAACTGGCAACATACAGGCTTCATTCGTCAAAAGAAGACCATAGAAAAAAAGTGTCGTTATTTAAAGTTCTGGAAGTCTCCTGAGTTTAGTAGCACGGATGTTTACCTCTGTGACAGCGTAAATAAAAGTATGTGGCGCTCTCGGTTTCGTACTTCGTCAAAGAATCAGTAGATGGCGCTGTAAGTTTTTTTTAAAGGTGAAAAGTAATCCCAGAAATTTATGTTAGTGACATAATCAAGCTCCGAAACCTTATTTTCACGAATACAAATTAATACTGAATTTACTTAGCTGGGATATAGCTATTTACTGTTTTCGCTTTTTGTATTACAAATTTAACGAAATGGCTTAGTTTTCTTTTCAAGTTTCGTTTACATTTGTCATTTGGCTAGGAAAAACGAATTTACTGACAGAGTTATCCTATACGGTTTCCGTTTTCACCGAATGACGGTATGCAAAGACCGTTCTCTAACTTCCGTTGCGAAACACGGTCGTATAGCTAGTTTATAATATATGTAAATTGACAAAAGCAGGTTTCTGATACCAGCGAAGCAGAAAATCGTTCGTTATTTGTTTTATAATTTTTGTTCATTTCGCTATTGAATTACTTATGCAGTACATTGTAAGAGCAGATAGCCTGTTGTGAAGTATCGGTGAGGCCTAAATGTGTCTAATTACCTCAGAGACAGAGCCAAGATTCTCAAAAGAAGCTGATGAGGAGAACAGAAAGAGGGAAGAAGATGTAAGTAATATATAGTGAAAGAAATATAGCTGAGGGAGGAGAGAGCTGAAAGGGGAGAATGGAGGCCATTAAAGAAATAAAATAAAATAAAATTAAGATGAATAATTTTTGAAGTGGCATAATTGGTTGCGCCCTTCCTATGGAAGGAGAGGAATCAGGTTCGAACGACCATCTTCAGATTCGTGTCAATATATGTCATGAACGTTTCGATCATCTAATGTTGACCATAGTACGCCGTCAACCGGTTATGACTGCGTCGTAAAATGTGATGGTCTCTGAAATAAAAGGCAGAAGGAAAGAATAAAATTCCTCACGCTTGATACATCACTTAAAAATGCTCCTACAGTTGTCGACAATCACTGAACGCTTTTGGTCCAGAAATCTTTTAAAGGGCTAGTTTACAGATAACCGTAAATGTGAAACAAAAATCGAAAAGTGTCTCCAGTAACTTGGTAATCAAATTTCTAACATTGTGCCAGATGTTCATGAGGAGGTAATATCGGGCAGCGGCACAAACACCGACGTAACAGCCGGCCGGTGTGGCCGAGCGGTTCTAGGCGCTTCAGTGTGGCACCGCGCGCCCGCTACGGACGCAGGTTCGAATCCTGCCTCGGGCATGGATGTGTCTGATGTCCTTAGTTAGGTTTAAGTAGTTCTAAGTTCTAGGGGACTGATGACCTCAGCAGTTAAGTCCCATAGTGCTCAGCCGGCCGTGGTGGCCGTGCGGTTCTAGGCGCTCCAGTCCGGAGCCGCGCTGCTGCTACGGTCGCAGGTTCGAATCCTGCCTCGGGCATGGGTGTGTGTGATGTCCTTAGGTTAGTTAGGTTTAAGTAGTTCTAAGTTCTAGTGGACTAATGACCACAGCAGTTGAGTCCCATAGTGCTCAGCGCCATTTTCCCATAGTGCTCAGAGCCATTTTGAACTGCTAGAACAACAATGAAAGGATGACTTCCCCACTAGTCGCATGCATCAGGGACAAACGGCGTTCTGTCATCCGATTTCCGATCAGTGACCACTTGAAACTTGTTGAAATTTCATCACATAACGAAGCGCCATTATGATTAAACATGACTGTCCCTGCAGCAAGTCTAGGAATGAAATCCAGTCTTTGCAGGTAATTTGACATCCATGGCCACTACTCTTCTTTCCGCCGGGTTATGCATACCGTATTGTCACTCCAGAAATTACTCGGGACTCACCAGGCCAGGCCAATGTTTCCCTCTCGTCTAGGGTCCAACTGATATGGTCACGATCCCAGGAGATGCGCCGAAGGCTATACCATGCTGTCAGCAAAGGCACTCGCGTCGGTCGCCTGCTGCCGTAGCCCATTATCGCTATATTTCGCCGTACTGTCCTCATGGATACGTTTGTCGTTCGTCTCACATTGATTTCTGCAATCATTTCACACAGTGTAGCTTGCTGTTAGCACTGACAACTCTAGGCAAACGCCTCTGCTCTCGGTCACTAAGTGAAGTTTGTCTGCCACTGCGTTCTCCATGGTGAGAGGTAATGCCAATGTTATACTCTCGGCACACTCTTGACACTACGGGTCTTGGAGCACTGAACTCCTTAACGATCTCCGAAATGGAATGTCCCATGCATCTAGCTCCAACTACCATTCCGCGTTCAAAGTCCATTAATTTCCATCGTGTGACTAATCTCTTTGGAAACTTTTTCTAGTGAATCAGATAAAATACACTGCTCTTTTATACTGTACTTTGTGTACGCGATACTATCACTAGCAGTGTATGTGCATAGCGCTATCCCATGAGTTTTGTCACACTAAGTGTCTCTCATTTTATCGTAGCTCAAAAAGTAAACCATAGAGCTAGTTACAATATTTCTCGTCATTCCTCAGCTAATTTCAAAAAATCTCAATACTAAACGTACCTCCGCAACTATCCACATAATCGTCTAGCTGTCTTACATATTCATGTCTAGACCTGACCCTGCAATTCTTTCCTTCCTCTACCCTTCACGTAAGTTTAAAAAACGGTGCATGCCATATTATGCGCCTAACCATTCCGTGTCTTCGAATCATTCATATGAAATAGGCATTTTTTCCTCATTGATTCATTACAGAACGTCTTCTTTCATCATTCCATCATCATCCAGCAACATCGTTAGATTAGTTTTCCTCACAACTATGGAAGTTCCTCAACGTGGGAAAAATAACACACCCATAAAATATTTCAAGCATCTCAGGAGATGCAAGCAAACGGCCTTGCCACAGTGGTGACACCGGTTTCAGTCAGATCACCGAAGTTGAACGCTGCTGGGTTCGCCTAGCACTTAGAGAGTTACCAGTCTGTGTCTGCAAAGCGCTTTTCGTGGGCGAAGTGCATTCGGGCCAGTTAAGGAGCTTCTTCGTTGGGAAGTGGCTCCGGTCACGAAAACTGACAAGACCGTGAGAGCGGTGTGGCTACCACCTATCCCTCCATATCTGCATCCAGGGATGCTTTCGGCTGAGGACGACACGACAGTCGGTCGGTACCGTTGTCCTTCCCAGGTCTGTTTGTACGAAAGAGAGGCAACCCAGCTAGCATCATGTGCACCTTATACAGATGAGGTAGTTTGGGTTTCCTATGTTAAGGTGCATGGAATACCTCCTGGGCGTGGTATTTAGCACATCCTGTGTTAACTATTACAATAACTGCTGATATAGGAAACCAAATCGTCTCAATCATGGTATGGCTTTACTCATAATATAAATCTCCAAGCGTTTAGCTAGGTAACAAGCTATCCAAATGACAAGGATTTTCTGGGAAAATCTACGAAAAATTATCCATTGTGCATTTCTACTCTCCAGGATTTATTTTGAGATTAATGCTGTATTCTGCTGTACCTGACTTTATCTTCGAGGATTACTGCTGCTAATTTTTGCTGGCTAAATTTCCTTAGCATTATTAGTGACTTTTCTTAATATGTGTTTTGAAAGCATTAAGAAGTACACCTGCCAAATGGAGTGTTAACTTCATTGTCGTGATTGGGCCCTCCTTGAAACGGAGAGGAGAATGTCAGCTGTCCAAATCATAAACGTATACGCCGACCAAAATGTCATCAGGGGGCAGCTGCACATTCCCGGGAATGTCTTAGGTAGTGGCTCCATAAGTATTGGCTGAAATGAAGGCGAAAGGCTTCAAAGCGAGGAATGTTACTCAACAATCGTTAGAGGTTCACTTCGCAGCTCCCAGTCAAATACAATATCCGCGACTACGTTGTTGTATTATTTTATGTTAAGCAACAGAAAGAGACACAAGTAAACTTTAAATATTACAGGGTAATTCTCAATGAAGAAAACACTTCACCAGCAGTACTATTCTACATCTGACGTTCTCGACGAAGACGAATACGAAATATCGACGCAGGAGATGTTGAATTTGATGTTCTGAATGTATTAAATCTAACAAAATAACGTGCAATAAATCATTAGGCACCCGCACGGGCGGAAAAATGACTTCAGGATGGCCTAAAAGCAGGTAGTCGGACTAGAGTAGAACTGGGTAGCCCGAATGAAGATTACTTTACCACCCATCCAGAAAAAATATACTACCGGGAAAATTAGTACACCATTACATGGTTTCCAGGTGATTCAATATTTATTGTTGCCACATCATATATGGAATAGGCGAAATGATTATGTTTACGCTACTGGCCATTAAAATTGCTACACCAAGAACAAATGCAGAAGATAAACGGGTATTCATTGGACAAATACATTATACTAGAACTGACATGTGATTACATTTTCACGCAATTCGGGTGCATACATCCTGACAAATCAGTTCGCAGAACAACCACCTCTGGCCGTAATAACGGCCTTGATACGCATGGGCATTAGGTCAAACAGAGCTTGGATGGCGTGTATAGGTAAAGCTGCCCATGCAGCTTCAACATGATATCACAGTTCATCAAGAGTAGTGACTGGCGTATTGTGACGACCCAGTTGCTCGGCCACCATTGACCAGACGTTTTCAGTTCGTGAGAGATATGGAGAATGTACTGGCCAGGGCAGCAGTCGAACATTTTCTGTATCCAGAAAGGCCCTTACAGGACCTGCAACATGGGGTCGTGTATTATCCTGCTGAAATGTACGGTTTCGCAGGGATCGAATGAAGGGTAGAGCCACGGGTCGTAACACATCTGAAGTGTAACGTCCACTGTTCAATGTTCCGTCAATGCGAACAAGAGGTGATCGAGACGTGTAACCAATGGCACCCCATACCATTACTCCGGTATGTTGACGAATACACCCTTCCAATGTGCGTTCACCGCGATGTCGCCAAAGACAGATGCGACCATCATGATCCTGTAAACAGAACCAGGATTCATCCGAAAAAATGACGCTTTGCCATTCGTGCTTCCAGGTTCGTCGTTGAGTACACCATCGCAGGCGCTCCTGTCTGTGATGCAGCGTCAAGGGTAACCGCAGCCACGGTCTCCGAGCTGATAGTCCATGCTGCTGCAAACGTCGCTGAACTATTCGTGCAGATGGTTGTTGTCTTGCAAACGTCTCCATGTGTTGACTCAGGGATCGATCCGTTACAGCCATGCGGATAAGATGCCTGTCATCTCGACTGCTAGTGATAGGAGGCCGTTGGGATCCAGTATGGCATTCCGTATTAACCAACTGAATCCACCGATTCCATATTCTGCTAACAGTCAGTGGATCTCGAACAATGCGAGCAGCAATGTCGCGATACGATAAACCGCAATCGCGATATGCTACAATGCGACCTTTATCAAAGTCGGAAACATGATGGTACCCATTTCTCCTCCTTACACGAGGCATCACAAGAACAGTTTACCAGGCAACGCCGGTCAACTGCTGTTTGTGTATGAGAAATCGGTTGGAAATTTTCCTCATGTCAGCACGTTGTATGTGTCGCCACCGGCGCCAACCTTGTGTGAATGCTCTGAAAAGCTAATCATTTGCATATCACAGCATCTTCTTCGTGTCGGTTAAATTTCACATCTGTAGCTCATCTTCGTGGTGTAGCAATTTTAATGGCCAATAGTGTACTTATCAAAAGCACGAGCGTTTCTGAAGTAGCAGGTATCGACCCATGCTGAAACACCCGCATTAGTACGTGGTGTAGCCTCCACAGTCAGCAATGCAGGCGCTGACTCTGGCATCCAGTCGATCGTACAGATGGCGAATATTGTTCTGGTATACACTGCATCATGTCTGCCTGACCTGTTCAAGTAGTTCTGTGAGCGGTGGTGGCTGACGAGTCGTACGAGTCACTTCTTGTGCCCAACATATCTCATACGTCCTCTAATTTCCGGAGATCGTGATATCTAGGGGCTATGCTGCACGTCTTGCAGAGCATGTCGGATTTCACGGGCAGCGTGAAGGTGAGTGATGTCCTGCTGCAACAACACATCACCTCCCTGTTGCAAAAACGGCAAAACAACGCTCTAACAACATTCGACACGTACCGATCGCTGGGTAGCGTCCCCTCCAGAAATACCAAACGTGAACGAGAGTGTCGCTTATCGTACCCTAGACCATAAGGCCTGGGTGGGGCCAATGTGCCTTGAACGAATGCATTCTACGGGACAGCGTTCACCATGGTACGTTGAACACGCCAACGAACCTCACTTGCGTGCAGGTAGAATCTGCTTTCATAGCGCAAAATTTCTGCCCGCCATTCCATCTTCAAATTGTCCATCTCGATGCTGTGGTGTGAGTGGAAGGTGGGCTAGACGTGAGCGTGCCCGTAGGCCCAACGCTAATAACCGGTCCTCTCACATTTTATCAGCCTGCATTAAACAGTAAAACATTACAGTACATAAATCACATATGGATTAATGTTTGCAAAGACTGTCGTTTAGTATTTTCGCATTTCATATTAGGAATATTTTACTCGTACATACTATTCCATTCAAAACAATTGTTTTTTATCTGTACGTTCAACACAAGCGTCTAATCACTATGAATCGTTATTCCAAAACAGTACTCAACGGAATTCTTCGTACATAGTCTACACTACTGCCCATTAACATTGCTACACCACGAAGGTCACGTGCTATAGACGCGAAATTTAACCGACAGGAAGAAGATTATGTGATTTGCAAATGATTTGCTTTTCAGAGGATTCACACACGGTTGGCGCCGGTGGCGACACCTACAACGTGATGACATGAGGAAAGGTTCCAACCGATTTCTCATACACAAGCAGCAGTTGACCGGCGTTGCCTGGTAAAACGTTGTTGTGATGCCTCGTGTAAGGAGGAAAATGCGTACCATCACGTTTCCGACTTTGACAAAGGTCGGATTGTAGCCTATCGCGACTGCGGTTTATCGTATCGTGACATTGCTGTCACATTAGTCGACATCCAATGACTGTTAGCAGAATATGGAATTGGTGGGTTCAGGAGGGTAATACGGAACGCCGTGCTGGATCCGAACGGCCTCGTATCACTAGCAGTCGAGATGACAGGCATCTTATCCGCACGGCTGTAACGGATCGTGCAGTCACGTCTCGATCCCTGAGTCAACAGATGGGGTCGTTTTCAAGACAACAACCATCTGCACGAACAATTGGACGACGTTTGTAGCAGCATCTACTATGAGCCCGGAGACCATGGCTGCGGTTACCCTTGACGCTGCATCACAGACAGGAGCGCCTGCGATGGTGTACTCAACGACGAACCTAGGTGCACGAATGGCCAAACATCATTTTTTCGGATAAATTGAGGTTCTGTTTACAGCATCGTGATGGTCGCATCCGTGTTTGGTGACATCGCAGTGAACGCACATTGGAAATGTGTATTCGTCATCGCCATACTGGCGTATCACCCGGCGTGATGGTATGGGGTGCCATTGGTTACAGGTCTCGGTCACATCTTGTTCGCAGTGGACGTTACATCTCAGATGTGTTACGACCCGTGGCTCTACCATTCATTCGATTCCTGCGAAACCCTACATTTCAGCAGGATAATGCACGACCGCATGTTGCAGGTCCTGCACCGGCCTTTCTGGATACAGAAAATGTTCGACTGCTGCCCTGGCCAGTACATTCTCCAGATCTCTCACCAACTGAAAACGTCAGGTCAGTGGTGGCCGAGCAACTGGCTCGTCACAATACGCCAGTCACTACTCTTGATGAACTGTGGTATCGTGTTGAAGCTGCATGGGCAGCTGTGCCTGTAGACGCCATCCAAGCTCTGCTTGATTCAATCCCCAGGCATATCAAGGCCGTTATTACGGCCAGAGGTGGTTGTTCTGGGTACTGATTTCTCAGGATGTATGCACCCAAATTGCGTGAAAATGTAATCACATGTCAGTTCTAGTATAATATATTTGTCCAATGAATATCCGTTTATCATCTGCATTTCTTCTTGGTGTAGCAATTTTAATGTCCAGTAGTGTAGAAATAACAGGCATTCTGGCAATAATTGATGTGTGTAATTTTACGAAAAAGATTATCCCGCATTCTGTACGTAAGATAAACACAGAACCACATCTCTCGTACACAAACAAATTACTTTAGGACCATGACATTGGCAGCGCTATGATCCCTAACTTAACAAGCCTGTTCTGGCTCGATGTTCTTCACTGGACGCTATGATAAGGGTCCTTGAAACTGTATCCTCAAGACGTGTTGTACGTAGGTGTATTTCCTTATCCTTAAAGCTGCGCATCTTATGAATTGACTATTATTAAGCGCTGATGCAATTAAATGGCATGCTTAACTACTCTAGCACCATTGATACGCACGCATAAATCGAATGTATGAGAAAGTATTCATGCAGAACATTTCAGAGCCACTGCAGATGACGCAATGCTGATGTGGTACATAATTACTTTTAATCGTCGTACTTTTCAATATTTGAGTTTCAGATGTTGTAGTCTTAGTGACTTTTACGTATAGAGTGTTCAGTTGATTGAGAGTGCATGGATAGAGTACTCTTGCATGTTTCGATTGTAACACACTCTCTGACGCTAACAGTACAGCAGGCTCAGGGAACAAAGGGCAGTGCCCGAGAGACATCGGAGAGTCGCTCATGACTTTGGACGCTAGACCGTTTCGAGTTTTTACAGAGTTACTTTACGGCAAAAAGTGTTTGTATCAAGTATGTATTTTTAACTTTCTGTACGAGAGAGAGTTGATGTATGGCAATAAATAGTGTTTCATCCTCACCTAAACTATATGTTAATTCATCTGTTGGAATCCTTGAAGCATAAATGGACATTTTATGACCAGCACGTCTCACCAAACAAGGAAAAGAATAAAAGCGCGGCTCACCATAGAAGGAAAGGAGTAAAGTCACTGTAGTCGTCGATGGAAGATTGTTACATGTGGAATCACTTGACAATAAGCAATCTATAACGGAATCGAGTAGATGTTTTTATACTTTTATAGTCAAATATTCTAAATGTTGTTACTTTTAAATCAGATACATTAGCCATTGTTTTGTTTTAATACACATTCAGTTCATCAATTGTAGTGAACGAACTATTCCCTATTTTTAAAAATTCTAAACGGCCAGTCATTGTATCTTCTAATCGTAGTTTACTGTCAGAGAACATGAGAGAATAACCATATAAAAGGAAACGTAGACCATTGAAAAGATTTCTATTGCAAGTCGGGATGTGAAAAGCGAGAGTGCATTTGAAATCATTGTACGGAAAAATTGTGAAGATTTTTGTATGTTCAGTTAATCGCATAAGGCGAACACTGAATCGGTATTACCATCGATACTTTTATTCTTACTCGAAAGAGAGTAGGTGATAAATTGTTAACTTCCGTTCCTCGTATAATGTTTAGCTGTAATAAAAAAAATGATTGAGATAGTCTTTTTAGCAGATTTTTAATGATGGAGAGACCTCAGCCTACACGATGTGCACTGCCCATAGCTTAACAGTATGGTACAGCTGTATGCAGACGGTGCAGTCGGTATTATCACCATCAAATTCAGTGAATCTCTAGTGAACTCTAGTAAAACTTAGCATGTCATTACCGACATGATTTGCAACAAAACGGACATCGTGTTACGTTAATGTCATCAGAAATACAACACGTTATTCGATAATAATGAGAATTTTACATCTCCACGACGTCACGAAACTTAAACCTTAGTGCAGTGGCGCTAGAGGAAATCTGTTTCTGAAATTCATTTTTTGTAGGCCTTCCAGTTAGATCACTTGCCATCCAGCCATGATTTTTCTGACAGTCTTCGTGTTCGCTGAAGTGAGTGAAACCAAGCTCCACTGCCAGCGTACAACCTGCACGTAAAAAGCAATATTGGTATGCCTGCCTATGTGATGACAAACGTGAAATGCGTGATGTCTTTAATAGTGTCGCAAAACAAAATTTCCACCAGAAACAGTACTTTGCGTCTATTGGTCATTCTTTTGTTTCTGTTGCATATTTTCGCTTATAGGGGTACATCGTCGAGGAGCACAGATTAGGGAGCGGGACTGCTGAAATTTGTATTTGCCGGATAGTATGCTCATATATCGACATGACCATGGAGCGTAGACGAAGCTGGCGGGACAGGGATGTGACCCACACCTGGATCGAGTCCTTGAGCCGAAATGACAGTCTTTGAGCCAGAGTGGAAATGATTTTAGTCCGTTACCTACTGTGCTTACTACGTATCTTTGAATCCTCAAGTTTGCTTCAGAAAAGCTATCACAAAAATATCGAAAGCTTATAGTACACAAGTAACAAAATTTACCTACATTGCTTTAGTATAGTGTCATGAAGTCAGGAAAAGCATAGCGTCTGAAAAAAGATAAAAGAGAAACGCAGCACTATTCATCATTCTACGTCAAGGTTATAAGAAAATAACCTTTAACCTTATTAAAACTAGCGGACCCTCCTGGTAAGTGCTGCTGCCTCCAGCCATTGCACAACGAACGCTTTAGGTATCTCTACTGCAGTCAGAAATACGACGTTACAAGAAGACAAGTATTACAATTGCTTCACCTAATATATATATATATATATATATATATATATATATATATATAATTTTTTTATTTTCTAACACTTGTAAATACACACTATGCTGTTGATTATACGAGCAACCAAGCGAGTGACCTCTGTGTGTCGGTGAAAGCGTTTGACAATTCAAAAACCAAGCGGAGTATTCATCGGAACCGACGTGACACTTAGCTGAAACACATAGAAACCATACTTCTTTCAAATGGAACTAGACGAGAGAGCTAAGTACAGTTTTATTGCACAAAACAAAACTGCTACTAAAATTGTGATTTCAAGCAACCGTTATTAATAAAACAGAACAGTTATCTACACGGTTCACAATTAAAGGGAAGCACAACTTCTATACTTTGTGCTGCACATTCTATTTAAAGTTTGGCGGACTTCTGGTCTCTAGATGATCCTGTAATATTGGTGAAAGACTCGTATTCGTAACCTCGCAGGAGCAGCTACAAGAAATGATCTCTTCTCTAGGATTTCATCACTACACAGACGAGGCATACTGCCTTACGCGTACACACACACACACACACACACACACACACACACACACACACACACACACACACACACACAGAGTGACCGTCTTGATATATATATATATATCAGCCTCAGTTTACACAAGTGGAAGCATACCGATTGGACTTATTACCAAGTCATTATCAGATGATCTGCGTAAAAAGTAAAAAAAAAAAAGAGGATACTAGAATACCGGGAAACTAAATTACAAATCAAATTAATTTATATGGACGTATGTCTGTTCTGTACATAAGTTAATTTCATTTGTAGTTTAGTGACTAGTATTTAACCGTCTTCCTCCTTTATAAATAGATCATCTGATGATGACTTAGTAATAAGTCGAAATCGTTATCTTTTTGTTTATTTTTTTTGTTTGTTTTTGTAGTAAAGACAGCCCACTGGTTGCAATGGATTTTATCGTCGAATTGACCATGGTTTCGACTCCTAAACTAAGGCTGCATTAGTTTAGGAGTCGAAACCGTGGTCAATTCGACTGCAAAATCCATTGCAACCAGAGGGCTGTCTTTACTAAAAAAAAAAAAAAAAAAAATCATGGTTGCTGCATGCAGCTATGTTTGAAGTTGTAAGTCGAAATCGGTAATAATACCATATGTGTGAGCCTAGAATGAAATACATATAAAATAAAAAGGTTCATCATTAGTATTGTCGAAGCAATAGTGATATAATTCCCTATTCTAGGACACCATCACTCTATAAAACCATTACCACGTCTCACTTCTGTCAAAAATGAAATGAGGAGGAAATTGTGCCAAAGGTGCACTGCCATCTTAAGATTAAAATTTCGGATTGGAAGCTGTAACGATTCAATTTTGTCAAAATAATTTCAGTGAGACGTCAATTATATTTCAGGACAACCCATGTCTCACTATATTAGTTTGTATTCTCCGAGGAGTTGAAGTAATATAAAGTTCACGGATTTCACTTCGCCATAAAATACTGGGATTGACAGCGAAGCGTCGCACCATTCTGACGAAAGCACCCAGCAGCCTCGGGAACTCTATTTCTAGTGTACTGAACGCTATTGCATATAAAACGACTTTAATCGGTTCACGTGAATTAGGACAAAAGCGAACATTTCTAGTCTGTATAAGGAGCCATGTTAAGAACAACCAGACTGCAATGTTTCAACCGAATAGACGCTTATGACGATAGGACAAGGCGCGCGGCGTGTACCTTTGCGGCGAGCAGGCGACGTCGTGCGCCCTCATGGCGGCCAGACGCACAGAGCAGAGTGTGTGACGAGCGCCGGGATGCGACTGGCCCGCAGTCCAGCCTCCGCGCGGACAGCGCCGCTAAGTGGCTGCCCAAGGGCGGACGGGCTGGCCCATCTGTAGGCAGCGGCAGCGGCAGCGGCAGCGGCAGCGGCGGCTATGGCCGTGGCCAACGAGCCACCAGGACTCGTAAATCATATTACTGGGCAAGCATACACCCGAAGGGTCACCGACATCGCTCGTGATCACACGATTCCTAGTACGTACACTAGGTGTAATGCAGACCTGACCATTAGATGTCACGAGAGGTGGGCGCTACAGTATTTGGCGAGTATAGTGTCGTCAGCAGAACTGGTCGATCAGGTGAACTGAGTAACTTCTAACGTGGACTAGTAATTGTCACCTGAGTAATAAATCCATCAGCGACATTTCAACCCTTATAAAGCTGCCCAAGTCGATTGTTGGTGGTGTGATTGTGCAGTGGATACGCGAAAAAACAACCCAGATAAACACAGAGGAGGCAGATCTCACGTCTGACGGACAGGAACCGTCGAACATTGCGAACAGTGAAACTTCCTGGCAGATTGTGTGCCGGACCGAGACTCGAACTCGGGACCTTTGCCTTTCGCGGGCAAGTGCTCTACCAACTGAGCTACCCAAGCACGACTCCTACGAGACGAGATACTGGCAGAGGACGGGGCATGAGTCGTGCTACGGTAGCTCAGATGGTAGAGCACTTGCCCGCGAAAGGAAAAGGTCACGAGTTTGAGCCTTCGTCCGGTACACAGTTGTAATCTAACAGGAAGATTCTTATCAGCGCACACTCCGCTGCAGAGAGAAAATCTCATTCTCGAAACATAGGCTGTGGCTAAGCCATGTCTCGGCAATATCCTTTCTTTCAGGAGTGCTGGCTCTGGAAGGTTCCCAGCAGAGCTTCTGTAAAGTTTGGAAGGTAGGAGACGAGATACTGGCAGAAGCAAAGCTGTGAGGACGGGGCGTGAGTCGTGCTTGGGTAGCTCAGATGGTAGAGCACTTGCCCGCGAAAGGCAAAGGTCCCGAGTCTCGGTCCGGCACACAGTTTTAATCTGTCAGGATGTTTCATATCAGCACACACTCCGCTGCAGAGTGAAAATCTCGTTGTAAACAATCGCATGAAAGCAGTGTTAATTCAAAAGTGTTTCAGCAGTCCAAGTAGTACACTGAGTTTGCGGAAGGAGTTAAAAGGAATGGGGTACAATTGTCAAGCAACCATTAGAAAGCCGTTCGTTTCTCTAGTCAACGCTAAGCGTGTGAGGAGGACGCCATTGAACATGTATGACTGGCAACGAGTGATTTGGAGTAAATAAGGACGCTATACCATACCCTGTGGTAATCGGATGGAAGGGTCTGGGTTTGGCGCATGTCTCGAGAACGTCATCTGCCTTCATACATACGCAGTGCCAGAAGTGAAGTACGGAGGAGGTGGCGTTATGCTATTAGGGTGGTTTCCGGTGCAAAAATGGTTCAAATGGCTCTGATCACTATGGGACTTAACAACTGAGGTCATCAGTCCCCTAGAACTAAGAACTACTTAAACCTAAATGACCTAAGGATATCACACACATCCATGCCCGAGGCAGGATTCGAACCTGCGACCGTAGCAGTCGCGCGGTTCCGGACTGCAGCGCCTAGAACCGCGTGGTGGTTTCCGGAGTTAGGTTGTGGTTCCCTCATCACGCTTAAGAAAACGCTAAATACCAAAGGACGTTAACACATCAAGGGTACCAATTTTACCTTTCACTTTCATCCAGTGCAGACAGAGCGGTAGAGCGTGATTTGTGCCCATAATTTCACTGTATTTCGGAACAATGGTACCAGTGAGCTATGTTTTGAGGGTGAAGAGAGAAGTGGGCACTACATTTGACAACAGCAAGTGCCGTGAGGGAACGGAACAAGTCTGTCTCAAAAGAAGACAGACAGTCCATACTGTCGACAACCACACTGCTATGCACTATTTTCAATCCAACACAGATACAAAGCTAACTGCAATGATTTTGTAACGACCTTCCGTTTACCGTGGGTCCATCAAAGAAAAATACTCAGAAAATGTGCCTGAACAACCTCTGAAAGCTTGTCGTTGGAGTTTTGGTTCACCTTGTATATGGATGGTTGTATTGTGGACTATATTTACTTACCTCTACGTGGCGTCTAACGTTAGTGAGTACCTATGTCATTATTTTAATGTAAGTAATCAACTGCCACACTATCGATGTGTTTTAAGAGGTTGCTAGTTATTACAGCTATTTATGTGGAAATAAATGTACATTTTATCACTATTCCTCATTATCATTATGTTCACCGTATACGAGCTTATTGAAGTGAAATATTAAGAATCTATACTTGCTTCGAATAAAGTTCATTGTCCACTACTGGCCATTAAAACTGTTACACCACGAAGATGACATGCTACAGACGCGAAATTTAACCGACAGGAAGAAGTTGCTCTGATATGCAAATGATTAGCTTTTCAGAGCATTCACACAAGGTTGGCACCGGTGGCGACATCTACAACGTGCTGACATCAAGAAAGTTTCCAACCGATTTCTCATACACAAATAGCAGTTGACCAGCGTTGCCTGGTGAAACGTTCTTGTGATGCCTCGTGTAAAGAGGAGAAATGCGTACCATCATGTTTCAGTCTTTGATAAACGTCGGATTGTAGCCTATCGCGAGTGCGCTTTATCGTATCGTGACATTGCCGCTCGCGTTGGTGGAGATCCAATGACTGTTAGCAGAATATGGAATCGGTGGATTCAGGAGGGTAATACGAAACGCCGTGCTGGATGCAAACGGCCTCGTATCACTAGCAGTCGAGATGACAGGCATCTTATCCGCATGGCTGTAACGGATCGTGCAGCCACGTTTCGATCGCTGAGTCAAGAGATGGGGACGTTTGCAAGACAACAACCATCTGCACGAACAGTTGGACGACGTTTGCAGCAGCATGGACTATCAGCTCGGAGAGTATGGCTGCGGTTACCCTTGACGCTGCATCACAGACAGGAGCGCCTGCGATGGTGTACTCAACGACGAACCTGGGTCCACGAATGGCAAAACGTCATTTTTTCGGATGAATCCAGGTTCTGTTTACAGCATCATGATTGTCACATACGTGTTTGGTGACGTCGCGGTGAACGCACATTGAAAGCGTGTTTTCGTCATCGCCATACTGGCGTATCACCCAGCGTCATGGTATGGAGTGCCATTGGTTACACGTCTCTGCCAGCTCTTGCTCGCATTGACGGCACTTTGAACAGTGGACGTTACATTTCAGATGTGTTACGACCCGTGGCTCTATCCTTCATTCGATTCCTGCGAAACCCTACATTTCAGATCATAGTGAACGACCGCATGTTGCTGGTCCTGGACGGGCATTTCTGGATACAAAAAATGTTCGAGTGCTGCCCTGGGCAGCACATTCTCCCGATCTCTCACCAATTGAAAACGTCTGGTCAATGGTGGCCGCCAGTCACTACTCTTGATGACTGTGGTATCGTGTTGAAGCTGCATGGGCAGCTGTACCTGTACACGCCATCCAAGCTCTGTTTGACTCAGTGCCCAGGCGTATCAAGGCCGTTATTACGGCCAGAGGTGGTTGTTCTGGGCACTAATTTCTCAGGGTCTATGCACCCAAATTGCGTGAAAATGTAATCACATGTCAGTTCTAGTATAATATATTTGTCCAATAAATACCCGTTTATCATCTGCATTTCTTATTGGTGTAGCAATTTTAATGGCCAGTAGTGGAATTTCGATACGTAGATGAATTTATCGACAGATAAATCATTTAATTTGGATTTTTTATTCTAGCTAGTTACCAATACAGAACTATGATTATTATTAAGCCTACTGTAATTGCCATTTTTAGAAGAGCTGTGACTCGTTGTAGCGATAAAGGTGTTTGGGGCAACATAAGAAAAAAGTAAATGAAGGGACTCGAACGCTTTACGTGCAGTACGTCTAGCAATTGGCCCTAGACAATTGCACTAAAGTCGCTGCTCGACGGCTGACGCTCTCGTACGGTAATAAATAGTGTGATAAAACACGGAACCTCGATTTTTTGGAAATGCTTGAGAGGAACATCGGACTACGGCAGCGTGTATTACACCTACCCAAGTAAAGATGAGCGAAACAGGTGAACCATTTGGTGTATTATACCCCTGTTAGCTGCAACTGCACACAGCACTACGCATTCATCACCGACGTGTGTTTCTTGCCAGAAAAATAATCCGAAGATTTATTCTTTTTAAGAACATGTCGCGGTCAAGTTTGTCCAGACAAATAACGTTAAACGTGCGATTACCACCGTTAAAAACGTATATGAATCTTATGAATGTGCTGTGGTCTGGACCATGTTTCGTGGGACGGCACGACCCTTATGTAAGTATACATCTAAATCTACGTCACACTCTCTCTAAAAAGCCGTGGGCTCCATGGTACGGGGTACTTCCCATTCTACCAGTTACTAGAGCTCCTGCCCGTTCCATTTACATATGCAGCACATGGAGACTGACGGTTTACATGCCACTGTGTGAGTTCTAATTAATCTAACCTTATTCGCAGGATCCTTATGGGAAAGACAACTAGGCAGATATACTATATTTCTACATCCATTATTTAAAGCTGGTTCTTCAAACCTTGTAAGTAGGCTGTCTGTAGGTAGTTTGCATCTATCTTCAAGTGTCAGTCCGTTCAGTTTCTCCAGGATCTTTATGGAAATGCCGTGTGGCTAGGGCCTCCCATAGGGTAGACCGTTCGTCTGGTGCAAGTCTTTCGAGTTGATGCCACTTCGGCGACTTGTGTTTCGACGGGGATGAAATGATGATGATAAGGACACCACAACACCTACTCCCTGAGCGGAAAAAATCTCCGATCCAGCCGGGAATCGAAACCGGCCCGTTAGGTATGACAGTCCGTCGCGCTCACCAGTCACCTATCAAGGGCGGACAGAATCTCTATGACACACTGCCATGGGCCAGACAGACCTCGTACCATTCACGCCACCCTTTTCTGTATACGTTCAATACCACTGTTAGTCCTACGCTACGCAACAGAACTGCAGGATCATTTTTTCTAAACCACGTAAATGGCTCCCATTCGGATTCAGAAGTCAGAAATTTGGCTGAACGATGCCTACAACTTTCCTCTGTTACAGTGAAAAGCATTGCGCCCCATGCCATCACCCCACGGATTCGATGACGCTACCATTCGATGACACATTGCCCCTTGGAATTGACATGAACAGGCCTCAGGGGATGGCATAAAGGCTGTCAATGAAACAAACCGTTAAAAATATTGTTCAAATGGCTCTGAGCACTAGACGTGCTAAGTAAAGTCAGAGCTTGGAAGTTCGGGCTATGTGTAAGGTGGGTTAATGATGTCACACAGACATCAAATTTCGTCACAATTCTGGCCGACGTCATCGTGGACGTGACAAGCGATGGAAGGTCCTCAGAGCCTCTCTTACCCACATTCACCCCTTCTTTGACGCCTCTGAGATGGAGGCAGAACCGCGACGTCCAACGTTGAAATCACACTTTTTTTTTATTAGTTGCAAAGGAAAATATTTCAAACACATTGCCTCTTGGAATTGACATGAACAGGCCTCAGGGGACGGCATAAAGGCCGCCAATGAAACAACCCGTTAAAAAAAATGGTTCAAATGGCTCTGAGCACTATGGGACAACTTCTGAGGTCATCAGTCCCCTAGAACTTAGAACTTATACCTAACCAACCTAAAGACATCACACACACCCATGCCCGAGGCAGGATTCGAACCTGCGACCGTAGCGGTCGCGCGGTTCCAGACTGAAGCGCGAGGAACCGCTCGGCCACACCGACCGGGTACCCGTTTCCTTGGGGCGTTGATTCCTACCAAGTACACGATCAAAAGACAGTTCTCAGTGTGATGAGCAACGGGACGAAAGACTTTGACACTGCTGAAACCCCGGACGTTCCAGTCATTTCTAAGGACACTGTGGAGCTGCATACCAATTGAAGGGGATTGAACTCTTTTGAATTGCAGCGCGACAGCAGCTTTGCTCTCGAGTGCAGAATGGAACCACTAGGGACCGTTCAAACCCATTCGACAAAATTTGAACGTGATCCTAAGCGGAAAAATATGCTTACGCTTTTCCTCAGCCCTCCTGTTTCTCGTCCATTTGTGGCGTGAGATATTGACACATGCGTGAATAAAACGGCAAAGGATTCCTCTAAGGTTGGAAAAACCTACACAGAGATAACCAGTAACGTTCTCCTTGCTGCCTGCAGGCAGCAAACCCCTTCACACCCCTCAGATTCCAGTTGTCTGCCTGCAGGTACCTAGGACTACTTCACACGTGGTCTCTGTACAGCATCATTTTTAAAATTCTCAATAAAGGAATCGTAATTGGAGCTAGAAACATAGGAAATTCCATTTCGGAAATCGTTAGCGAATTCAGTTTTCAGAGATCCAAGCTGACAAAATGTGCAAGAATACCAAATTTCAGGTGTTAACTCTCACCACGGACAATGCAGTGGCCGACGGCCTTCACTTAACGACCAAGAGCAGCGACGTTTGCATAGAGTTGTCAGTGCTAACAGACAAGCAACACTGTGTAAAATAATTGCAGAATTCAATGTGAGACTTACTACAAACGTATCCGTTAGAACAATGCGGCGAAATTTGGCGCTAATGGGCTATGGCGGCAGTCGACCGACATGAGTGCCTTTGCTATGAGCACGAGCCTCTCACCTGGGCTCGTGACCATAGCTGTTGAACCCTAGGCGGCTGCAAACCGTGGCTTGATCAGATGAGTCCCAATTTCAGTTCATAAGAGCTGATGCAGGGTTCGGGTGGGGCGCTGGTGGAACAAAACCATGGACCCAAGTTGTTAACAAGGCAATATGGAACCTGGTGGTGGCTCCATAATGGTGTGTGCTGTGTTTACATGAAATGGATGTGTCCTCTGGTCCAACTGAATCGATTATTGACTTGAAATGGTCATGTTCGCCCACTTGTACTTCATGTTCCCAAACAACGATCGCGTTTTATGGATGACAAAGCGCCATGTGACTGAGCCACAATCGTTGGCGTTTGATTTCAAGAACATTCTGGACAATCGGATCGAATGATCTTGCCACTCACAGAACGCTTACGGGACATAATTTGAAGTTCAGTTCGTACACAAAATTCTACAGCGACAACACTTTCACAATTGTGGATTGCGATAGAGGCAGTAAGATTCAATATTTTTGTAGGGGACTTCCAATGACATGATGGGTCCATGCCATGTAGAGCTGCAGCACTACGCCGGGCTAAAGGAAGTCCGATACGATACTAGGAGGTCTCCCATGACTTTTATCACCTCATTGTATTTCCATCGGTAGTGGGCTTCCAAAGAATCTGTTCTAGGTAGTTCTCAGGAAGGCATTTGTCAATTTGTGCAAGATATCTTGTGACGTCCAACACTGTCATCTTCCCAATTGGATGATTGAAGTCTTCTCCAATGATGACAGAACGAGTCTGGAACTTACATACTGGTGAACTTAGGTTTTCTCCCAAAGTATTCAGTTACTACTGATTGTGTGCCTGGCTGTACAAAGAAGGATCGGATTAAAGGTTTAAGTGCACTCTTGATACCTGCTCAGAAAATCTCAGATGCAGTTTCAATTTTCAGTTTCTCTGGATCTGAATTTCATGTCTGCTGCTACAAATACACCTCTTCTATTTATCATTAGCCTATGAAATTTGCTTAAATTTTTCCCAAATATCTCACTCTTACTGTAATCAATTTTGGGTTTTAAGCAGCTTTCTACACCTAGTGTAATGTGAGCTTCACAGCTTTCTAGGAGGACTTAAAACTCTGGTACTTTGTCGTGAATGCTTCGGTAGTGTATCACTAGGATTTTAATTCTCTCGGGTGTAGGGACGCACTTTTTCAGATCTTATACTGACACTTCTGGGTCACTTACAGCTATTGTTATCTGGAGAGTCTCCTCATCCAAAAAATAATCTCGTGCGCACTCCACACACAGTCAGCTACTTTGGTAGAGGCCTCTGATGTGTAGTGCACACCTAACTCATTTAGGGCGCCCTGCAGTTCTCAGCCCAATGACGCAAGTCCAGGAAGTGGCACCTTAGTTTTTTACAGAATATTCAATGTCTCTGGTCCAATATTTCCACTCATCTCAGAACCAGAGCGAAACAATGAGCTCTTGGAATAATGCTGGAGATTGTGAGCTTCAGAGAAACTCTGCAAACAACCCCCTGTACAGAGCGCCTAACCTTGTCACTGACATGCCTCTCACAGCCAAGTGGACAAGTCGCGACAGATTCCTTACTTCGAGTAGAGTAGACAGGGTCCACAGGAGAGCATTGTATTTTATGTACTTTTGGTATCTCTGCTACATGCATCTCGTGAGTTCTCCCAACACACCCTTTCACAACAAAATAATCCTAAAAAAGACAGAAGAAGAAAATGAAAAAGCGGAAGTAGGGGTCTCAGAACGAAGGAAAACGCTGATTATGTATTCCTCTGTTCTGTATATGAGACTCAATCTCTTGTTCCGTTTACTCTATCTTAGATTTTCAATGGTTTTGTTATACGAGGGGTGTTCAATTACTTTTACAACACTTTTTTTTCTGAAAGCAGGTTGCACTTAAACAGGGTTCCAATACGTTATATAATTCCTCGCTCTTTTGGCTGCAGAACTTACTTTTCAACATAATCTCCGTTAAATGCGATGGCATTACGCCACCTTACTGTGAGGGCCTGTATGCCGTCATGGTTCCACTGTACTGGTCGACGTCGGAGCTAAGGTCTTACGGTATCAATAATCTCATTATCCACGCACTGCTTCCTGGGGAGTGCATCTTCCATTGGGCCAAACAGATGGAAATCAGAAGGTGCGAAATTGTGGCTGTAATTGGGTTGAGTAAGAACAGTCAAGTTTTGTGAGCTTCTCTTGGGTGCGCAGACTTGTGTGTGGCCCGGCGTTGTCGTGGGGAAGAAGGAGTTCGTATGCACTGTTGTGGCGACGAGCACGCTGAAGTCGTTTCTTCAATTTCCTGAGGGTAGCACAATATACTCCCGAGTTGATCGTTGGACCACGAGGGAGGACATCAAACAGAATCGTAGAGGATCGTCACCTTGACTTCACCGGCTGAGAGAGCGGCTTTCAACTTTTTCTTCACAGGTCTGGTTGTGTGGCGTCGCTCGATTGATTGCCGTTTTGTTTACAGTGCACAGGTGGTCTTCTTTCCTCTTTGTGATTTTCTGTTATGCGTCGAGGAAGCCAGTGGGCATACACCTTGAGTAGCCAAACAGAGACGTCCAGTTCCCAGGGAACTGTCCACACGTCCCAAAATTGCAGGAATCACAGTTGCGTACGACCTGGTTGTCGGACAGGTTCGTGTGACCTTGTAGCGATGATGATGGACACCACACCCAACGACTCATCATGCTTTTGTTCAATGTCAGGACTCTGCAACAATCTGCCTGCGCCTATGAATATCTGCCCCCTCAGGAGACACCGCCTTAACGAAACACTGTCCGTGTGGGCGAGGGGGTTTGTGTGATCCAATGAAGTGGAGGGCTATGCCGGCGGTGGTGTAGCAACCAGCAGGGCCTCCCAAGCCAGACAGGTCTCCTTAGAGGATCCAGACAAAGTGTGTCTCAAAACGTCCCGTCTAGTGTCCTGTCCTGTCCTATCCTATTCTGTTCTGTCCCATCCTATACACTCCCTTCCTTTCCTTTTCCTCCCTGTGATTGTGTGGCAGCAGGCACAGTCCCCTAATGTGGACAGCGGAAGATCCTTGGAAACCAGGACAACGTTGATGCACATAGGCCTTACTGCGAAGGGATGTATAGCGTTCTGTAGTCGTGGTGAAGACAAGCTATCTAAGGGGTAAGGACCTGAAATAAAACCTTGGCAGATGTCCAGGCCATGAGGTGGCAGCCCCACCAGGACACTCGGGGGCTGTGGGCTGATAACACGCACCACCAAAAAACACGTATCACAGAAACTAAAAGGAGAGACAGCCGGATGGCTCTTAAGGATATGACCTTTGGCCTCAAAAGGAAAACCCGTATTGGTTTATGGAATGTAAGGACGTTGAGAGAGTCAGGGAGGCTAGGACAGGTCGAAAAAGAGATGGAGAACTATCGACTAGATATATTGGTACTAAGTGAAATAAGGTGGCCAGAATCTGGGGAATTCCAAACACAAAATGGTGGAGTGTTGCTGTATGCGGGTCAGGCAGGTAAGTCAGTCTGGTTTTCCGCCAAAGGAAACTCAATGACAGCTCTCTGCTTGGAACGAATGTATGAATTACAAATAGTTTTTAGTGAATGCAAATGAGTTTAGATGAAGAGGAGACATAGCTATCGGGAACTACTTCTTTTCTTTCGAGTTTCTGTGATTCTATGTCGTGAAGAGAAAATCAATTTCCACTGAAATGAAGCGAAGGCTTTCATGTACGCGACTGAAATACACGGCTTTTATACCGAAATTTTCTTCACGTTTACCAAAAAGAATAAACTGTTTATAATTTTACAGAGCCTCAGTCCTTAAGCCTAGGAAAAAGACACGTTCTCGGAGATCATTATTATATGTATGAAGAAGAAAAAGAGTGATTATAGTAAATTTTGTGAAATACCTGATTACCGAAGCTAGTAAAATTGTCATTCTTTTGGTGTAGCACTAATAGTAATGATAGTAGTAGTTTTAATCATCAGTAGATACTTTTACAAGGATATTGGACATGCCGTGGTATTACGGTCTGAAAACAACAAAAATAACGTAATTCATATACAGAAGCAATTTACACACTTAAAGGTCTAACTTGACAAGAATGGCCTTATAGTAGGAACCAACGCGTGACTTGCCTGACGTAATGTAGGGAAACCACAGAAAACCTTAATTAGGGTGCCTAAATGAAGACTCAAGCCTCTGCCCTCTCTAATACAAGACTACGTCTGTTTTTGGTATATCCCTAGTGTACATAATGTTTTACAAAGGAAGTTATTTAATAGCGTACACATAGTCCATTCACGTCTTAATCCCAGACACCACACACACTCTTTCATGGTGTATCACTACAAACACTACTGGTTATACGAAAACAGTACCAATGCGTTAAATTTCGCTGTCAGATTTTACTTACGTGTGTCATTCTCGTTACAAGATAGAACGGTTATTTTATAAATTGGTGGCGATAAGCTCTATCTCGACATCTGAAACACTTATTGGAGCCATGGATGCCGTAAGTAGTTTCATTCATTATTTTTCTATATTGTTAGTACAAAGAGCTGCTCATAATATCGTTGTCCATAAACTCAATAAATTATTACAAGAATTACTCGCGAAGTATATGCATATTTAATAATAGTTTTTATTCTTACTGATACATATGTTTGTCCATCTGTTACGAGTCCGTTTCCTCGTTCTCACTAGTAAGCTATTGCTTTGATTCAGAAAGCAAATATATATGCAGATTGCAGCGATGAATGAAAATTTTTACCAAGCCCATGATTCGAATCTGGGTCTCCCACACATGAGGCAACTGCACTGACCACTATGCCACCTCCGCACCTGCCCTAGCACGCCTCCATTCTTGATCCACATTCCCATTCACGCCTTAGCCACTAGGTATTCCCCATAGTCAGACAGCATTGCTGAGGATGTCCAGCTGCACTGGAATATCACCTCAGTATCGAACGGAATTAGGGATCCTGCCTCAGACCCAGACATAGGTGATTTAATCAGCTGAAACTACATGGTTCCACAGACCCTTTCAAGTCTCAAACATCTATGCAGACTGAAGCGATAAATGAAAATTTGTACCGAGACTGGGATTAGAACGTGGCGCTCCTATTCATTAGGCAGAGGCGCTAACCACTGCGCCATCCTGGCACAGCGGCTTTGCGCAACTGTACAGATTGTTCTAGCATGCTTCCCTCCAATCTCCATACTCACGTTCATTCTTCATCCCACTTGGTACACCACTGGCCATTAAATTTGATACACCAAGAAGATGAGGTGCTACAGACGCGAAATTTAACCGACAGTAAGAGGATGCTCTGATATGCAAATGATTAGCTTTTGAGAGCATTCATACAAGGTTGACGCCGGTGGCGACACCTACAACGTGCTGACACGAGGAAAATTTCAAACCGATTTCTCATACACAAACAGCAGTTGACCGGCGTTGCCTGGTGAAACGTTGTTGTGATGCCTCGTATCAGGAGGAGAAATGCGTACCATCACGTTTCCGACTTTGGTAAAGGTCGGATTGTAGCCAATCGCGATTGAGGTTTATCATATCGCGACATTGCTGCTCGCGTTGGTCGAGATCCGATGACTGTTAGCAGAATATGAAATCGGTGGGTTCAGGAGGGTAATACGGAACGCCGTGCTGGATCCCAACGGCCTCGTATCACTAGCAGTCGAGATGACAGGCATCTTATCCTCATGGCTGTAACGGATCGTGCAGCCACGTCTCGATCCCTGAGTCAACAGATGGGGACGTTTGCAAAACAACAACCATCTGCACGAACGGTCCGACGACGTTTGCAGCAGCATGGACTATCAGCTCGGAGACCATGGCTGAGGTTACCCTTGACGCTGCACCACAGACAGGAGCGCCTGCAATGGTGTACTCAACGACGAACCTCGGTGCACGAATGGCCAAACATCATTTTTTCGGATGAATCCAGGTTGTGTTTACAGCATCATGATGGTCGCATCCGTGTTTGGCGGCATCGGGGTGAACGCACATTGGAAGCGTGTATTCGTCGTCGCCATACTGGCGTATCACCAGACGTGATGGTATGGGGTGCCATTGGTTACACTTCTCGGTCACCTCTTGTTCGCATTGACGGCTCTTTGAACAGTGGACGTTACATTTCAGATGTATTACGACCCGTGGCTCTACCCTTCATTCGATCCCTGCGAAACCCTACATTTCAGCCGAATAGTGCACGACCGCATGTTGCTGGTCCTGTACGGACATTTCTGGATACAGAAAATGCTCGACTACTGCCCTGTGTAGTGTAACGACGTAAGTTGACATACGACCATGTGTAGACTTCGTCACCTACGTCAGTTACAACCCACTTCAAAATTATTTATATTCTTTTTAAATTGTCTCAGAATGGTTCTTGAACGAAACACTAAAACATCATTTGAGTTGTATGCGCAGAATTACGTCTCAATCCAATTGGTTTGCGTAAACTTTTTCAATTTTTAGATGTCGTTTGTTTCTCCTCAGAAATTATATTGATACACGTTACCTGATTTAATCGATATTAGGACCGCATTGAATAAACTTTTTGAGATTCGAAGTCACGATGAACGCTGTCAAAATTCAATCATCTTGTCAAATATATTATTAATTCATTCACATAATTCTTCATAAATAAATCCTCGGAACACGTATTTCGACTTTAATAGCATCCACTAGTTTATTATCTTCCTACATACAGACGTGAACCTGAGCCTTAACGAGACAAAACTAACATTTTCAATAAGATTAAACTTCCTATGATATCATTGTTGTACAAAAGATTAAAAATTCTCAGTTATTTAATTTTTAGAAGCACGACACAACAACTCGGTTTCAGGATCTTCTGTTGCTCTTAGGCTGTCGACCCGCGACGTATAGTGGCCAGCAATTTTCTCTCCGGTCCCGGCAACGAAGATGCTGTCTCCGTTCGTTGCGCGGCCGTCTCCGTACATGAAACATAAAAAAAAAAAAATACAAAAACTTTAGACACTTCACAACCATTACAAATATTACAAAAATACATAAACAAAACTAAATTAAACCTATATTCACCTGCAAACTGGGCTGACACTGGTGGATGGGTGACGCTTCAATTTCGTCCCACTACATACCCCACCCACAAGCTCAGTTTGTCAGGTTTTAACCGAAAATAAAACTTTTTCTATATACAATATTTAACTGTTAATACATTTTCCCCACATTTTACGTACTCTAGAGTCCTTGCTCTTAGATAGATTTAATCCTTTTACTACGATATTATTGTAACTATTTGTCATTTTCTCTTAATTGTGCTATTATGGTAATTCATAACCGAATATATGGAGATTACTCTTTTTTATTTAACAGTTGCTAGTAAATACTAATTTAGTACGTTCTTTAACGTTGTTACATTAGGACAGAGCGTTCAAATTGTGATAGATTAGTTTCAGTTTTATTCATTCACTAGAGTTATTCTTTCCAAAAATGTATATCACTAATAAGTTTCTCACAATAACTAATAGTACTATTTACTTTACGCCATTCTTTTCCCTAATGCTTTATTTATGCCTGAGGTCAAGAAGAAATCAAGCAAAACTTTCTTTAGCATCTCGGCACGGCTTTCTTTACCTTCGGACACTTTGTTGGGTAATGGCAATTTATTTAGGAGAAACAAGCGAGAGAGCCCCGTTTGGTGTGTTCTAAATTAACAAATCTCTATTAAAGGCACTCTGCTATGTTCTCGTGAGCCATATAGCTCTGGACGCCCATGGTCCCTAAAATCATTAGCCATCCCATTTGGTTCCTACTATCCGTGTAAATATAAAAATATACAAAATTCCTTCTTACCTAATAACAAAATTTCTTCCATATAAATCTCCTTTTAGTTACCTTTCTCTTTTTGAAGTACCGGTAGATTATTGTAGAACACTTGTTTAAGCTTCCTGTCATTTCTTTAAAATAACACGTAACTATCACGAAAAACTTCACATGAATAAACTATGAACGCTCTTCCGTATGTAACATATACTAAATATTAACTTATTTAGGAATTAAGGGTTTCATTTGATCAACACTATGTAATCCTTTAATTACACCTGATGAAGGTTCCATAAAAAGTAACGCTTTGGGATGTACAATCTTATGCACAACATACGGACCTTCAAAGATAAAGAAGAATTTTCTACATTCCTTATTGATCTTCGAACTTTTAGGATGAGATCGTAGTAATACAAGGTCTTCCTTTTCCTGTTCGGATAGACAATTCGTAGAATAACATTTTTCTTTCCTTTATATATTACGGTAACCTACTAATTAGGACTCGTATTAGATGACTTTAAATAATTGGTTCTTCAATTAATTTAGCACGGTTTAAATGCCATTTGAAATCATTCCTATAACCTCTCCATCGTTTAGAATAAGGAGGAGGGTCTAACAACTCTAAAGTTAAGTGTTGTTGTTTTCCTCTTGACCAATAATTTTGTTTAAATTGCTTAACAAAATCATCCCAGTCCCTAAATTCAGTTCTATGCAGTACTGCCCATTCCGCAGCTTCTGCTTCTAAATGTCCTATTACAAATTGAATCCGTTTTTCATTACTCCATTTAGGAGATAATGAAGTTTCAAAACCTTTTATAAAGATTACAGGGTGAAGTTCGCCTCCTGGTCTGAATACAGGAAATCGACTTGCTACATTTGAATTTGTCGTTATATCATCCAAACATTCTGCGAGGGACATAGTTGGATTTTGTTTGGATTGCAGAGACGGAGTTGCATCGGATTGGCTTGCCGTGATTTCTTTATTTATATTGTTGTCGTCCGAGCCAGCAAACACGATGCGACTGTTGTCTCTGATTACTTTATTACTTCTACTACTTGAAATGTATTCATTATTATCTAATTCCGATAACCGTTTAGTAATTTCCTGTATTCGCATTTCTGCATTGGATACGCGATTAGCCAATATCGATTCTTCACCGTGTTCACGATGTGAACGCTCGGTACCTTATCAATGTTATTATCTTTGGAAAACTCAATATTACTGCATATTTCGGTAATTAAAAAAATTTCATGTTTTCTATTTCAATATGATCTTTTTCTACTCGATGAGTTAATGTCTCTAATTCTACATTATCTATTGAAGAAATCTCTACAGGTCTGGTAGAAACCTCTTTAATAGATTCTAATAATTCTCTACGAACAGTTTCTGTTTGCATAGAGAATTCATCTCGTAACTTATCGTTATTTTTCTCTATTTCATTTACAACTAAGACATTGACATTATCTAGTCTCTTGGTTAAGTCAGTGATATCATTTCGCATGCGAGCTTTTTCCTCACGCGATTCCTGGATACGTTCTTCTAACCTTTTACAATTATCAGCAATCTTATTACTAAGTCCTACTAGTTTTTCCTGCATTTCAACTTTAGAAGACTCTATTTTATCACTTAATTCTCGACTGGTTTCATTAAGATATTCCTGTAACCTGTCTGTAGATTTTTTTAGCTCCCCTTTCAATCTACCATTAGACTGTTTTAATTCCTCTTTCAATCTAGCAGTAGATTCTTCATTAGATTTTTTTAATTCCTCTTTTAATCTAGCAATAGATTCTTCGTTAGACTGTTTTAATCTAGCAGTAGATTCTTCGTTAGACTGTTTTAATTCCTGTTTTAGTTCCTGTTTTAATCTAGCAGTAGATTCCTCGTTAGACTGTTTTAATCCCTCTTTTAATTTAGCATTAGATTCTTCGTTAGATTGTTTCAATTTAGCGATCGCCCTAAAAAGGGATCTCATGCTCCTGTCGGACATAGATTGCTCTTCGTCTGACATTTCACTTCCCGCCATTATTGTAAGATATTAACTAGCTACACACGCAGACTTGTAATCAACAATCCTATAAAAGCACACTCCCTATGTACAACACTCCACTTCCAACTTGAAACAGACTCAACGAACACTAATAATTTAGTTTGTAGTTCTCGATGATCAGTGTGCTGCTATGGGCTGCAGAAGTAACAGCCGTCGATGCAGCCGCTGATATGCTGCGACCCCGCTTCCGCAACCGGCAGGACGCCGAGTCGAACACCGGAGACGTCACTGGCTGCAACCACGCCCGGCACCACCGTAGACAGGCGAAGCCCTCAGCAACACCTCTAACACCAGCCGGAGGAACGCCCCGCAGCTGACGTACTGGGCCTGTTAGTTTAGGGAGGAAAAGGGTGTCGGGGTTTGCAGCGGTCAGCTGCTGCCCAACAGATGCGCCTTCTCATGGAATAACTGCGTGACCGTACTGCTTGGCTGCACTCCGTCAGCTGCCCACACCCGCGAAGTCGCCGCTGGCTGGTGAAGGCTCCACGAAGACTCACGTTGACTTCCGAAGGACTCTTGATGTTTTAATTGTCTCGTACCTGTGTGCCTTAGATGCACACAAGTCCTGTTTATAAGGTCGCCACGGTGTAGTGTAACGACGTAAGTTTCTTATAAACGATTTTCTTTTGACATACGACCATGTGTAGACTTCGTCACCTATGTCAGTTACAACCCACTTCAAAATTATTTATATTCTTTTTAAATTGTCTCAGAATGGTTCTTGAACGAAACACTAAAACATCATTTGAGTCGTATGCGCAGAATTACGTCGCAGTCCAATTGGTTTGCGTAAACTTTTTCAATTTTTAGATGTCGTTTGTTTCTCCTCAGAAATTATATTGATACACGTTATCTGATTTAATCGATATTAGGACCACATTGAATAAACTTTTTGAGATTCGAAGTCACGATGAACGCTGTCAAAATTCAATCATTTTGTCAAATATATTATTAATTCATTCACATAATTCTTCATAAATAAATCCTCGGAACGCGTATTTCGACTTTAATAGCATCCACTAGTTTATTATCTTCCTACATACAGACGTGAACCTGAGCCTTAACGAGACAAAACTAACATTTTCAATAAGATTAAACTTCCTATGATATCATTGTTGTACAAAAGATTAAAAATTCTCAGTTATTTAATTTTTAGAAGCACGACACAACAACTCGGTTTCAGGATCTTCTGTTGCTCTTAGGCTGTCGCCCCGCGACGTATAGTGGCCAGCAATTTTCTCTCCGGTCCCGGCAACGAAGATGCTGTCTCCGTTCGTTGCGCGGCCGTCTCCGTACATGAAACATAAAAAAAAAAAAAATACAAAAACTTTAGACACTTCACAACCATTACAAATATTACAAAAATACATAAACAAAACTAAATTAAACTTATATTCACCTGCAAACTGGGCTGACACTGGTGGATGGGTGACGCTTCAATTTCGTCCCACTACATACCCCACCCACAAGCTCAGTTTGTCAGGTTTTAACCGAAAATAAAACTTTTTCTATATACAATATTTAACTGTTAATACATTTTCCCCACATTTTACGTACTCTAGAGTCCTTGCTCTTAGATAGATTTAATCCTTTTACTACGATATTATTGTAACTATTTGTCATTTTCTCTTAATTGTGCTATTATGGTAATTCATAACCGAATATATGGAGATTACTCTTTTTTATTTAACAGTTGCTAGTAAATACTAATTTAGTACGTTCTTTAACGTTGTTACATTAGGACAGAGCGTTCAAATTGTGATAGATTAGTTTCAGTTTTATTCATTCACTAGAGTTATTCTTTCCAAAAATGTATATCACTAATAAGTTTCTCACAATAACTAATAGTACTATTTACTTTACGCCATTCTTTTCCCTAATGCTTTATTTATGCCTGAGGTCAAGAAGAAATCAAGCAAAACTTTCTTTAGCATCTCGGCACGGCTTTCTTTACCTTCGGACACTTTGTTGGGTAATGGCAATTTATTTAGGAGAAACAAGCGAGAGAGCCTCGTTTGGTGTGTTCTAAATTAACAAATCTCTATTAAAGGCACTCTGCTATGTTCTCGTGAGCCATATAGCTCTGGACGCCCATGGTCCCTAAAATCATTAGCCATCCCCTTTGGTTCCTACTATCCGTGTAAATATAAAAATATACAAAATTCCTTCTTACCTAATAACAAAATTTCTTCCATATAAATCTCCTTTTAGTTACCTTTCTCTTTTTGAAGTACCGGTAGATTATTGTAGAACACTTGTTTAAGCTTCCTGTCATTTCTTTAAAATAACACGTAACTATCACGAAAAACTTCACATGAATAAACTATGAACGCTCTTCCGTATGTAACATATACTAAATATTAACTTATTTAGGAATTAAGGGTTTCATTTGATCAACACTATGTAATCCTTTAATTACACCTGATGAAGGTTCCATAAAAAGTAACGCTTTGGGATGTACAATCTTATGCACAACATACGGACCTTCAAAGATAAAGAAGAATTTTCTACATTCCTTATTGGTCTTCGAACTTTTAGGATGAGATCGTAGTAATACAAGGTCTTCCTTTTCCTGTTCGGATAGACAATTCGTAGAATAACATTTTTCTTTCCTTTATATATTACGGTAACCTACTAATTAGGACTCGTATTAGATGACTTTAAATAATTGGTTCTTCAATTAATTTAGCACGGTTTAAATGCCATTTGAAATCATTCCTATAACCTCTCCATCGTTTAGAATAAGGAGGAGGGTCTAACAACTCTAAAGTTAAGTGTTGTTGTTTTCCTCTTGACCAATAATTTTGTTTAAATTGCTTAACAAAATCATCCCAGTCCCTAAATTCAGTTCTATGCAGTACTGCCCATTCCGCAGCTTCTGCTTCTAAATGTCCTATTACAAATTGAATCCGTTTTTCATTACTCCATTTAGGAGATAATGAAGTTTCAAAACCTTTTATAAAGATTACAGGGTGAAGTTCGCCTCCTGGTCTGAATACAGGAAATCGACTTGCTACATTTGAATTTGTCGTTATATCATCCAAACATTCTGCGAGGGACATAGTTGGATTTTGTTTGGATTGCAGAGACGGAGTTGCATCGGATTGGCTTGCCGTGATTTCTTTATTTATATTGTTGTCGTCCGAGCCAGCAAACACGATGCGACTGTTGTCTCTGATTACTTTATTACTTCTACTACTTGAAATGTATTCATTATTATCTAATTCCGATAACCGTTTAGTAATTTCCTGTATTCGCATTTCTGCATTGGATACGCGATTAGCCAATATCGATTCTTCACCGTGTTCACGATGTGAACGCTCGGTACCTTATCAATGTTATTATCTTTGGAAAACTCAATATTACTGCATATTTCGGTAATTAAAAAAATTTCATGTTTTCTATTTCAATATGATCTTTTTCTACTCGATGAGTTAATGTCTCTAATTCTACATTATCTATTGAAGAAATCTCTACAGGTCTGGTAGAAACCTCTTTAATAGATTCTAATAATTCTCTACGAACAGTTTCTGTTTGCATAGAGAATTCATCTCGTAACTTATCGTTATTTTTCTCTATTTCATTTACAACTAAGACATTGACATTATCTAGTCTCTTGGTTAAGTCAGTGATATCATTTCGCATGCGAGCTTTTTCCTCACGCGATTCCTGGATACGTTCTTCTAACCTTTTACAATTATCAGCAATCTTATTACTAAGTCCTACTAGTTTTTCCTGCATTTCAACTTTAGAAGACTCTATTTTATCACTTAATTCTCGACTGGTTTCATTAAGATATTCCTGTAACCTGTCTGTAGATTTTTTTAGCTCCCCTTTCAATCTACCATTAGACTGTTTTAATTCCTCTTTCAATCTAGCAGTAGATTCTTCATTAGATTTTTTTAATTCCTCTTTTAATCTAGCAATAGATTCTTCGTTAGACTGTTTTAATCTAGCAGTAGATTCTTCGTTAGACTGTTTTAATTCCTGTTTTAGTTCCTGTTTTAATCTAGCAGTAGATTCCTCGTTAGACTGTTTTAATCCCTCTTTTAATTTAGCATTAGATTCTTCGTTAGATTGTTTCAATTTAGCGATCGCCCTAAAAAGGGATCTCATGCTCCTGTCGGACATAGATTGCTCTTCGTCTGACATTTCACTTCCCGCCATTATTGTAAGATATTAACTAGCTACACACGCAGACTTGTAATCAACAATCCTATAAAAGCACACTCCCTATGTACAACACTCCACTTCCAACTTGAAACAGACTCAACGAACACTAATAATTTAGTTTGTAGTTCTCGATGATCAGTGTGCTGCTATGGGCTGCAGAAGTAACAGCCGTCGATGCAGCCGCTGATATGCTGCGACCCCGCTTCCGCAACCGGCAGGACGCCGAGTCGAACACCGGAGACGTCACTGGCTGCAACCACGCCCGGCACCACCGTAGACAGGCGAAGCCCTCAGCAACACCTCTAACACCAGCCGGAGGAACGCCCCGCAGCTGACGTACTGGGCCTGTTAGTTTAGGGAGGAAAAGGGTGTCGGGGTTTGCAGCGGTCAGCTGCTGCCCAACAGATGCGCCTTCTCGTGGAATAACTGCGTGACCGTACTGCTTGGCTGCACTCCGTCAGCTGCCCACACCCGCGAAGTCGCCGCTGGCTGGTGAAGGCTCCACGAAGACTCACGTTGACTTCCGAAGGACTCTTGATGTTTTAATTGTCTCGTACCTGTGTGCCTCAGATGCACACAAGTCCTGTTTATAAGGTCGCCACGGTGTAGTGTAACGACGTAAGTTTCTTATAAACGATTTTCTTTTGACATACGACCATGTGTAGACTTCGTCACCTATGTCAGTTACAACCCACTTCAAAATTATTTATATTCTTTTTAAATTGTCTCAGAATGGTTCTTGAACGAAACACTAAAACATCATTTGAGTCGTATGCGCAGAATTACGTCGCAGTCCAATTGGTTTGCGTAAACTTTTTCAATTTTTAGATGTCGTTTGTTTCTCCTCAGAAATTATATTGATACACGTTATCTGATTTAATCGATATTAGGACCACATTGAATAAACTTTTTGAGATTCGAAGTCACGATGAACGCTGTCAAAATTCAATCATTTTGTCAAATATATTATTAATTCATTCACATAATTCTTCATAAATAAATCCTCGGAACACGTATTTCGACTTTAATAGCATCCACTAGTTTATTATCTTCCTACATACAGACGTGAACCTGAGCCTTAACGAGACAAAACTAACATTTTCAATAAGATTAAACTTCCTATGATATCATTGTTGTACAAAAGATTAAAAATTCTCAGTTATTTAATTTTTAGAAGCACGACACAACAACTCGGTTTCAGGATCTTCTGTTGCTCTTAGGCTGTCGACCCGCGACGTATAGTGGCCAGCAATTTTCTCTCCGGTCCCGGCAACGAAGATGCTGTCTCCGTTCGTTGCGCGGCCGTCTCCGTACATGAAACATAAAAAAAAAAAAAATACAAAAACTTTAGACACTTCACAACCATTACAAATATTACAAAAATACATAAACAAAACTAAATTAAACTTATATTCACCTGCAAACTGGGCTGACACTGGTGGATGGGTGATGCTTCAATTTCGTCCCACTACATACCCCACCCACAAGCTCAGTTTGTCAGGTTTTAACCGAAAATAAAACTTTTTCTATATACAATATTTAACTGTTAATACATTTTCCCCACATTTTACGTACTCTAGAGTCCTTGCTCTTAGATAGATTTAATCCTTTTACTACGATATTATTGTAACTATTTGTCATTTTCTCTTAATTGTGCTATTATGGTAATTCATAACCGAATATATGGAGATTACTCTTTTTTATTTAACAGTTGCTACTAAATACTAATTTAGTACGTTCTTTAACGTTGTTACATTAGGACAGAGCGTTCAAATTGTGATAGATTAGTTTCAGTTTTATTCATTCACTAGAGTTATTCTTTCCAAAAATGTATATCACTAATAAGTTTCTCACAATAACTAATAGTACTATTTACTTTACGCCATTCTTTTCCCTAATGCTTTATTTATGCCTGAGGTCAAGAAGAAATCAAGCAAAACTTTCTTTAGCATCTCGGCACGGCTTTCTTTACCTTCGGACACTTTGTTGGGTAATGGCAATTTATTTAGGAGAAACAAGCGAGAGAGCCCCGTTTGGTGTGTTCTAAATTAACAAATCTCTATTAAAGGCACTCTGCTATGTTCTCGTGAGCCATATAGCTCTGGACGCCCATGGTCCCTAAAATCATTAGCCATCCCCTTTGGTTCCTACTATCCGTGTAAATATAAAAATATACAAAATTCCTTCTTACCTAATAACAAAATTTCTTCCATATAAATCTCCTTTTAGTTACCTTTCTCTTTTTGAAGTACCGGTAGATTATTGTAGAACACTTGTTTAAGCTTCCTGTCATTTCTTTAAAATAACACGTAACTATCACGAAAAACTTCACATGAATAAACTATGAACGCTCTTCCGTATGTAACATATACTAAATATTAACTTATTTAGGAATTAAGGGTTTCATTTGATCAACACTATGTAATCCTTTAATTACACCTGATGAAGGTTCCATAAAAAGTAACGCTTTGGGATGTACAATCTTATGCACAACATACGGACCTTCAAAGATAAAGAAGAATTTTCTACATTCCTTATTGATCTTCGAACTTTTAGGATGAGATCGTAGTAATACAAGGTCTTCCTTTTCCTGTTCGGATAGACAATTCGTAGAATAACATTTTTCTTTCCTTTATATATTACGGTAACCTACTAATTAGGACTCGTATTAGATGACTTTAAATAATTGGTTCTTCAATTAATTTAGCACGGTTTAAATGCCATTTGAAATCATTCCTATAACCTCTCCATCGTTTAGAATAAGGAGGAGGGTCTAACAACTCTAAAGTTAAGTGTTGTTGTTTTCCTCTTGACCAATAATTTTGTTTAAATTGCTTAACAAAATCATCCCAGTCCCTAAATTCAGTTCTATGCAGTACTGCCCATTCCGCAGCTTCTGCTTCTAAATGTCCTATTACAAATTGAATCCGTTTTTCATTACTCCATTTAGGAGATAATGAAGTTTCAAAACCTTTTATAAAGATTACAGGGTGAAGTTCGCCTCCTGGTCTGAATACAGGAAATCGACTTGCTACATTTGAATTTGTCGTTATATCATCCAAACATTCTGCGAGGGACATAGTTGGATTTTGTTTGGATTGCAGAGACGGAGTTGCATCGGATTGGCTTGCCGTGATTTCTTTATTTATATTGTTGTCGTCCGAGCCAGCAAACACGATGCGACTGTTGTCTCTGATTACTTTATTACTTCTACTACTTGAAATGTATTCATTATTATCTAATTCCGATAACCGTTTAGTAATTTCCTGTATTCGCATTTCTGCATTGGATACGCGATTAGCCAATATCGATTCTTCACCGTGTTCACGATGTGAACGCTCGGTACCTTATCAATGTTATTATCTTTGGAAAACTCAATATTACTGCATATTTCGGTAATTAAAAAAATTTCATGTTTTCTATTTCAATATGATCTTTTTCTACTCGATGAGTTAATGTCTCTAATTCTACATTATCTATTGAAGAAATCTCTACAGGTCTGGTAGAAACCTCTTTAATAGATTCTAATAATTCTCTACGAACAGTTTCTGTTTGCATAGAGAATTCATCTCGTAACTTATCGTTATTTTTCTCTATTTCATTTACAACTAAGACATTGACATTATCTAGTCTCTTGGTTAAGTCAGTGATATCATTTCGCATGCGAGCTTTTTCCTCACGCGATTCCTGGATACGTTCTTCTAACCTTTTACAATTATCAGCAATCTTATTACTAAGTCCTACTAGTTTTTCCTGCATTTCAACTTTAGAAGACTCTATTTTATCACTTAATTCTCGACTGGTTTCATTAAGATATTCCTGTAACCTGTCTGTAGATTTTTTTAGCTCCCCTTTCAATCTACCATTAGACTGTTTTAATTCCTCTTTCAATCTAGCAGTAGATTCTTCATTAGATTTTTTTAATTCCTCTTTTAATCTAGCAATAGATTCTTCGTTAGACTGTTTTAATCTAGCAGTAGATTCTTCGTTAGACTGTTTTAATTCCTGTTTTAGTTCCTGTTTTAATCTAGCAGTAGATTCCTCGTTAGACTGTTTTAATCCCTCTTTTAATTTAGCATTAGATTCTTCGTTAGATTGTTTCAATTTAGCGATCGCCCTAAAAAGGGATCTCATGCTCCTGTCGGACATAGATTGCTCTTCGTCTGACATTTCACTTCCCGCCATTATTGTAAGATATTAACTAGCTACACACGCAGACTTGTAATCAACAATCCTATAAAAGCACACTCCCTATGTACAACACTCCACTTCCAACTTGAAACAGACTCAACGAACACTAATAATTTAGTTTGTAGTTCTCGATGATCAGTGTGCTGCTATGGGCTGCAGAAGTAACAGCCGTCGATGCAGCCGCTGATATGCTGCGACCCCGCTTCCGCAACCGGCAGGACGCCGAGTCGAACACCGGAGACGTCACTGGCTGCAACCACGCCCGGCACCACCGTAGACAGGCGAAGCCCTCAGCAACACCTCTAACACCAGCCGGAGGAACGCCCCGCAGCTGACGTACTGGGCCTGTTAGTTTAGGGAGGAAAAGGGTGTCGGGGTTTGCAGCGGTCAGCTGCTGCCCAACAGATGCGCCTTCTCGTGGAATAACTGCGTGACCGTACTGCTTGGCTGCACTCCGTCAGCTGCCCACACCCGCGAAGTCGCCGCTGGCTGGTGAAGGCTCCACGAAGACTCACGTTGACTTCCGAAGGACTCTTGATGTTTTAATTGTCTCGTACCTGTGTGCCTTAGATGCACACAAGTCCTGTTTATAAGGTCGCCACGGTGTAGTGTAACGACGTAAGTTTCTTATAAACGATTTTCTTTTGACATACGACCATGTGTAGACTTCGTCACCTATGTCAGTTACAACCCACTTCAAAATTATTTATATTCTTTTTAAATTGTCTCAGAATGGTTCTTGAACGAAACACTAAAACATCATTTGAGTCGTATGCGCAGAATTACGTCGCAGTCCAATTGGTTTGCGTAAACTTTTTCAATTTTTAGATGTCGTTTGTTTCTCCTCAGAAATTATATTGATACACGTTATCTGATTTAATCGATATTAGGACCACATTGAATAAACTTTTTGAGATTCGAAGTCACGATGAACGCTGTCAAAATTCAATCATTTTGTCAAATATATTATTAATTCATTCACATAATTCTTCATAAATAAATCCTCGGAACATGTATTTCAACTTTAATAGCATCCACTAGTTTATTATCTTCCTACATACAGACGTGAACCTGAGCCTTGACGAGACAAAACTAACATTTTCAATAAGATTAAACTTCCTATGATATCATTGTTGTACAAAACATTAAAAATTCTCAGTTATTTAATTTTTAGAAGCACGACGCAACAACTCGGTTTCACGATCTTCTGTTGCTCTTAGGCTGTCGCCCCGCGACGTATAGTGGCCAGCAATTTTCTCTCCGGTCCCGGCAACGAAGATGCTGTCTCCGTTCGTTGTGCGGCCCTCTCCGTACATGAAACATAAAAAAATACAAAAACTTTAGACACTTCGCAACCATTACAAATATTACAAAAATACATAAACAAAACTAAATTAAACTTATATTCACCTGCAAACTGGGCTGACACTGGTGGATGGGTGACGCTTCAATTTCGTCCCACTACACGTGGCCAGCACATTCTCCCGATCTCTCACCAATTGAAAACGTCTGGTCAATGGTGGCCGACCAACTGGCTCGTCACAATACGCCAGTCACTACTCTTGATGACCGTGGTATCGTGTTGAAGCTGCATGGGCAGCTGTACCTGTACACGCCATCCAAGCTCCGTTTGACTCAGTGCCCAGGCCTACCAAGGCCGTTATTACGGCCAGAGGTGGCTGCTCTGCCTGAGAAGGATCTATGCACCCAAACTGCGTGGAAATGTAATCACATGTCAGTTCTAGTATAATATATTTGTCCAATGGATTCCCGTTTATCATCTTCATTTCTTCTTGGTCTAGCAATTTTAATGACTAGTAGTGTATTACTCGTAGAAAGGAACAACGTATAGTCCCATCTGATTAAAGCACTCTCTCCCCGCCCTCCCCCTGTTCTGTTTTTGTTGAGGTGGTATTCAAATACAAGTGGAGAACCACTGCAGTGCTGTTCAAGATTGGAGGTTATTCGGCATGCTAAGTGGACTGATGCGCAAATGGGAATGTGGATCTAGGAGGCAGGCATGCTAGGGTATTGTGTGTAGCTGTGCAAATCCACTGTGCAAGGGTGGTTACTGCATCTGCTAAGTGTTCAGTGGACATTGGTTTTGAAACCCGACATTGGTACAAATTTTCATTCGTTGGTTTAGACTGCATACATACATCAACGACGTTAGAAACCTGAAAAAGGCCCTTAAACAGTGTACGAGGGTTGAAAGAAATATATTTCCAACTTCGTTAATTTGGTTTGGATGGGAATATTTTAATAAATAAAATGCAGAAATAATCCTTAGAATGTGGTATTTAATTAACAATATTCACATTTCCACATAATCACCAGCCAATTGGATACATTTCTACCAACAATGAACAAGTTTTCAGAAGACCTCACGGAAGATGTCGAACTCTGTTTCTGCAGTCTCACAGTTCTCTCAAAGTCTCCTGTCACAGTTGCATGGAGAAAGGCATCATCTTCATTCTCGTAGCTCGAGAGGAGTTCCTGGCTAATTTCAAGGCTATGCGCTTTCATTTCAGGAGCCAGCATCGTGCGCAGATCTGCTTGCAATTTCTTTCTGAGTGATACGACGATCGCCCTGAATCAGTCTGTGAAACTCGGTGGTTTCTGTCACAGGACGTCCAACTCTTTGTTTGTCACGCAGGTCAGATGTTCCCGCTTCAATATCTTTAAACTTACTCGCCCAATGACGCACAGTACTCACATCAACGAAATCACCATAAACTGCTTTCATTCTCTGATGAATCTCCTTTGGGCTGACACCTTCTGCTGTCAAGAATTCAATGACTGCACGTTGCTTAAATCGCATTGACCGACTGTCTGTGCAAGGTTCCATACTTAACACTGAATCAACACAACCGTTCAATGCTAAGGCTCCCCGCCAACAGGAGCTGTAGAGAAGGGGCTACGGAACAAGCCAGTACCTGCCGCATACCAATGCTGCCAACTGTTGAAGTGTTACGAAGGTGCAGGCATTACTTTTCAGTCAATCCTCGTAATTTCATTTAAATAAACGAATATTAGCGGGAAAGCGCGAGACGTAGAGGCTCTACTTGCGCGTCTCTCTGGCAGCAAGAGTGTAGGTTGCACTGCGTCTGGTATATCTGCTCAAGGAAGGCATCACACCGCCACAGTGATGACAACATTAACTTGCGGAAATTGTAGAAATGAAACAGAGAAAGGCAGGTTTTAAATAATCAAAATCGTACTTTCTGATGCTTAATATCTGTTTGCACGTGTAAAATTACGTTCTTATCGTTGCATACCACGTCTTATTTTCATAAGTGAACAGACAGCCACATTTTCCTGCTTTATTGTTCAGTATTGGTTCCGTCTATGCATCTCCGTTCTAACACCATAATTTAAAACACTGATGATATCATTACTTTTCTTTTCTCTAAACGTGAGAGAGAAAGAGTGAGGATTTAACAGCTGTTTGGCCATCGGACAAGTTTGTTTGATAACAGTGACATTGTGTTATGCTATACGTCGATTATGAGTTATTTTTATGCGAACACGGAACTGTAATGTACGGCCCTTGACATTAAGTAGTTCTAACAGATCGAATCAACAAACGAACGTTATGCCAATACATTTATCTTTATTGTTTGTTCTCTAAATTTACCATCAATTTTGGAGTTTCTTACGTCTGAAAATTTTTCGAAATTCCCGACTTCATCGATTACTTCACCGGCTATACCACGACTATTACTCAGTCGTCACTTTCTGATCGGAGATAGTCTTTAAGAGGGTTCCTACATCTCGACGCGAATACTTGCCCCAAGTCGGTGTTGTCCCTAACTGTAGACGAGAAGACACCTGGCGCTCTCGAAATAAAAGCGTCACGCTTGCTGGAGAACCATGTAAAACCTTATTAATGAACAGTGAATGCGGAGTAAATAGCGGTATCAAGTAAGTTAAATGACGCAATTCACAGGTATCCAGCAACAAAAGTGCCAGGACAAAGAAATCAAGGAATTAAAATTTCACCCCTAACGGTGCGCCTCTGCAGAAAATACACCTCTTCTTTCTGCACTTGCGTTCCACTGTGTATCCCAGTACATTAAAATAATAATCGCAACTGCCGAGTTGTGTTATTATTTGGGCTACTGGATACTATCATCAGAGTTTCCAGTGAACTGCATTTTTCACAATTTGCTTCAGGGAAGTTTTTGTTCGAGATATCTCTTTGGACCCTCAGCACGCTCAAACATGAGTTGTTCTCACTACTGCAAAATGTTTCCAACAATTATCTTTTATTTGAGCACATTTTTTGTATTCATTCCATTGATAGTCTATTTTGAAGCTCATCACATTTATTAATTACTCCATATTAAAGTTCTTTATATTTTTAATAAAATCTGTTGTGACAGAATTGCGAAACTACAATAAATACGCATCTCACTCACATATTCCCAGAGAATTATTGCTTCATAGTTGGGCTACCAGTTTCAGTTAATTTTTTCTGAATGGCTGAACTATAATGACTTTATTCAATTTTTCAGTTGTTTTCCATTACTTTGAAAACGATCGCACTACAGATAATCTCTAACGTAGGTTCGGAGTGTTACCTATGAATCTCCATCCCTGATTCCTTAAAGAATCGAACTGCCACATATAATACAGCTTACAACATCTGATTACAAATGAATTAACATAAGAAATATTTCTGACTAAACCTGTAGGCAAGAAAAATATTAACGAGGATTTGAAATTTAATTTACTAGAAGTCTCTAAGCACTCTCATTATCAAACACTAGATCAGTATAATCCTTGTAACTTTATCCCCATTTTAAGCAAAACCTATCTTTTACGTATCTCAGTGCTAGTGATGTTATATCATGTGAACTATGCGTCGTACAGAGATATGTTTTGCAGGTACATTCGGTGATATTTGTGGATTCTATCCACAAAGTGTGTTGCGAATAGATGAAGTAATAATGAAGTAGTAAATTAAAACACAATGTCTGATGTAGAAGTTTTATTGCATGAACGGCGAAAATGTATAAAATGATTTAATTCTTTCCAATAATCATTTTGTGAGAAATGTCACCGAGAAAAAGTTTCTTTGAGGTTTGAAATTAAGTCTGAAAATCATTGAATTCGGTAAGTGCTCTCATTCTCAAGTACTGGCCGAAAAGAGTGTGGGTACTTTACGGGCAGTGAGTTACGTTCTGACAAGACATACACACCGTTTCTAACTGTTGTACTTGCCTTACTGTGTTAAACCGTTAACATATTGTTATTCTTCTTAATGAGTGGATTGAGACAGCATTCAAAATTTTAAAATTCATTTCATGTGAAATAGTGACCATAAAATTTTGTTGCCACTTGTGATATATGTTTTTTTTGATTTAGTCATAAAGTATATATCATTTCATAAGTATTGAAATATGTTGGAAAAAGATGCAATGTAAACATACCTGCGCAAAAAAGAGATGTGTACGAAAATAAAAATGAACATATATCTGTATCCTAATGTTTCCTTAAGCCAATATCAAATTTGTAACTCTTCAACCATCTGTCACTTCCCATCCATTGTTATGGGTGGTCGCATTGTGTGTATGCCTAACAAAATACATATTTGTGTAAAAGTTTTTACAATACATTGTCTGAAAGGGAGACTTTAGACTGTTATAGTGTTAATCGTAGTGAGAGACTGTGGGGGTGCGAACAAGTGAAGTGCAGCTGGTGAAAGTATCTGACAGCTACACACCTAGTAATAATCCACATTCTTCACACCTACTAACAGCACCAGTACTTAAATGCCAGTATAACTGGCGACCGTCACAGGACAGTGTCTGATGTCGATAATTTAAGTAATTAGAACATATAAAACGTGTTATATAATTTTCCCAAAGTATTAACTACCTTTTGTTTTCTTTGTTACGTGAAACGAATAATATTGGCAAAGAAAGATCACAAAAGGAGGATATGCAGGGATGGTCAACTTAATTTGTATGGAAATTATCAGAAAAAATTGTAAAATCCATCGAGAAGGTAGCAAAATTCTAACTTGTAGTTTGCATGGCACATCACTCGTATCTACTAGTAGTAATACCTCACCACTCCCATTTTAAATTGCAGTAAAATATATTTATTGAAAATTGTTTTTGCTAATAGTTTTAAGTGAGTGTAAGTGTGACAACAATGAGTTACAATATATGTCCCAACACATCATGGGATAATTTAGAAAATTTTCTCAAAGTAATTAAGAGTGGGAGATTCATTTTAAAACAATACAATTAGTAAATCACAAGGACAGAAATGGTACAGCAGATAAAGCCATTGATGACAATTCAGTAATTAATGTAGAAGCACAAAGTGTCGCTGCAATTAACGCGACGACAATTGATAGTGAGCGTGAATATGTCAGTGAGTCAGATAACAACCACGAGTATTGTTTAAGGTCAACTATAATTGAAGATAGCAATATTGTGCTTGTTGCGTAGGGAAGACGAAATAAATTTGCGAATATCACCAGGAATGTTTTTTTTTTTCACACGGAGCTGATGAAGGGCGCAGTAACTTAGATTTTTTAGTATATCTAAAATTTCCACATCGGTTGAGATGGGCCAGAATGCAATCAAATACGACTCAGTAGGTTTTAAAAATGATACTCCGACATTGATAAAACTTATGGGAGGGATGATGGAAACTCTTAATGAATTTAGAAATAAACAAACATAAAATTTGATGAACAAATAAAAAACTTTAATTATACAACACAGCAACCTGACAATTTAACACAACAAGTCGAAGATCCTTCAAAACAACTAACACAAACATTCAATTAATTTGGCAATCATGTGACACAAAAATCTGAGGAACCTACAAACGAACGAATGCAAAAATATTATGACCTAAGTGAAAAGCTGTACGCTGACCTGCCAAATGATGTAACATACAAGTTGTCCGAAATGGGAAAAAAAATTAAAAATGGAGTTATTAACAGATCTGTATCTGGAAATAGATAAACTAGGTAAAAAGGTATCGAATGTTGACAAAGCATGGAAGGAAATAGCAGGTAATCTGAAAAAATGGGAGTGATACGCACATTAAAATGCAGGGGAATTAATCAGAAATTAATGAGAGTGTAAAGCAGATAGAAGACACTATTATCGAGTTGCAAACTATATGTAAAGATTCGCCTGAGGATATACAGTAACTTTCTGTAGAATTGTATAATTTAAAACTGAGGAGTAGGTTTGTATAGAAAAGCCAAAAAAGAATGAATAAGGTTGTAAAGAATCTTATGGAGAGAGCCAAATCAGAAGTACTACAAGGGTACGAGTCTAGCACAAAAGGTAGTGTAAGAGAATAAGACCCATACAGAAGCGGTCGACGAGATATTCAGGCAGAAGGAAAATGAATTATTTGTCAGGAATGAATCAAGTTTAAAGGCAGTGGAAGAAAAGCTGCAGCACAGTTTAACTAGTGGTGCTCTTATCACAAATGAGGACATCACATCCCTACCTATCAGGTGCAACGTGGAAGAGTAGAGAGCTGCAATACCTATCTGCCGTTTACCACTAGTCCCTCAGACAGAAAGAAAGGGGAGTATAAAATGCAACAGGCACTGCCAATGTCAATACCAGTTGCACCAGCATACAAGGTGTATACGGGTATGCACACGAGCAATGCAATGGAAGTAGAATATGGTACCTCCTGCTCGTTTACTCTTTTGACGAAGTGTTTCTACACCATAGGCAGTTTCCGGTTTTTACTGCAGAGGGTAAAAGATAAAACCCCGAGGTATTTATCACAACCTTCTATAACGTGTTACAATGCAACCGGACCGAGACACAGAATATCATCCAAGGTGATGCTTTATTATGGGCAACCGATGTGGCCAGTCAGTTCCATACTTATGAACAGTTTGAGCGTGATTTCTTGCACAGACTCTGGTCCACAGGAGTCCAAGAGCGGGCACGACGAAAGGTATTCAACCCAGCACCATTCAGTAGTAAACATGGGGGACTACGGTAGTATTTGGAAAAATACCTCAACAAAGCAAGGTATTGGACAAATCCAGTCTCTCACGTGGAAAATACCCAGCACATATCAAGAGAGGTTGATCCTAATTCCCGAGAATGATGTAGGATACATTATATCTGTTCTGGACTCGATTGACCTGATTTATGAAGAGGGGTAGTCGCAAACCTAGAACAACCATATGCAAAGTGAATATCCGCAAAATAGTGATCCGCAAAGTAATAAAGACAGAAGCAACCAATACGGCAGGCACTTGTACCACCCACGTAATAATAATCACACAGGAGGTAACTATGGCAACTGGGGAAACCAAGGACACAGATAAGGTTTCAAATGAAACCACAAGGTTGTTTAAAACTGATCAGTGTATACCGAAAAGGGGGTTTTCACAGAATATATTCAAATGTAGCCCCAGCGGGCAATAATAACCAACATAATAATTGGCAAGGGTCATCCGGTGGCAGACGGCCAGACAGTCCTCCTCCTGGTAGTTACAACCAGCAGAACAACAATTATGCACCGGGTGAAGGCCGAGGTCAAAGAGAATTTGATTTATGGGCATCACAGGACACAAATTCTAGGAGTGAAGAACATACTCTGCATATAGCGAAAGTTACACAGAATGATGAGATTATACCCTCTCCCTCCCCCCGAATAATCGGGAAAACAAAAACAGTTCGCGATAGGCCCCCATTCGCAGACCAAGGGAGGGGATGGGGGTGCACAAGTAATTGCTAATTATTTTCTGAGACATGATAAGGAAGCAAGTATCAAGGAGGACATGTGTCTGGAAAATGTGGACAGTTTAGAAGAGAATAGAAGGGAGTATGTACTGACATTAATAAATGCTAGAATAGCTGATTTAGATAATCGCATTGTACTGGATACAAGTGCATCGCCAAATGTAATTTTACAAGCATTATTTAATGACTTACCAAAGAGAAAACACTTACCAACTTTCCCTGTGCAGGTTGATTCCTGATACAACAGGGAGCAAATCTAAAGGGCTGAACTTCAAGTACTAATACCCATCAGGAACGAAAAATGTTCTTAAAAATGCTTTTTTCTAGAGATGCAAATTTTGTAGTTAATTGTGTTATTGGTATGTATACCTTCCGAGAGCACAAGGTTCAGAGTGATGCAGCACAAGGTAAGTGTTTCTTTACACCAAATGAACAAAGGGCTTCAGTAGATTTAATCATGACCAGCAACACACGAAACAAACCTCTGCCAAATACAGGCATCAGAGTACAATTTTCTTATTCAGATGTACTGTTCTGTGATGCACAAAAAGATGAAGATCCACATGAAATAAGTATGGATTTACCACTAGAACAAGCAAAGATAAGTGAATCAGTTTGTGTAACAGAAGACCAGGAAGAGGAACTACAGGAATTAAAACTTCAGTATGCACATGTATTTGAAACGCGACCACGAGCAATGAAAGGTTATACATTTAAAATGGACGTTTACGAATACAAAACGTTCTGTTTTTCATCATACCCCACACCTTGGTCCAAGAAGAAAGCAAACTGAGATGATCATAAATTCACATTCGTCGTATTGTAGTGCTTTTCCAGCTCTCGCCAAACCCACCTAGTGTTAGGCTTGTACTCAATGTATAAGCAAGATCATTCTTTCTGATAGGAACGTCCCAACAACTTAGAAGAACGATTTGTAAAACTCCATAAAGTCAAATACCTTACTATAGTCGATTTAAAAATATCAGATTGGCAGATAGCTCTCCATGAAGCCAGTAGGAAGTATAAAATCTTTATATGTAGGGTCTGAATCTATGAGTTTTGTGTCTTGCCTTTCAGGTTAAATGTGAGCATAGGTGTTTTCGTTTCCATGTTTGACAAAGTTTTAGTTCCAGAACTACTTAATAAAGTCACTGTCTACTCGGACAACTTACTAATAACAATGTGAACATAGGTATCTTTCTTTCCGCGTTAGACAAAGTTTTGGTTCCAGAACTACTTCATAAAGTCACTGCCTACTTGGATGACTTGCTAATAGCAATGTCTGCCGGGGAAGACCATTTGTGACTTTTAGAACAAGTATCAGTACTTGTTCCAAAAGTCACAAAAGTCACACCACATTCTCCCACAAGGTATTTTGCCAGATCCAGGGAAACTGGATGCACTCAGACATTTTCCCCCAACTAAGAATAAAAAACCACTCACAGCTTATGTAGGCCTAGGGTCTTTCGTTAAAAAATGTATTCCTGAGCACTTGCTGAACACCTGTTAAACTCGTTACGGAAGAATAATCCATGGATATGGATTAATCAGTGTCAAACAGACTTTGAAAATATAAAAGAAGCTCTACTCAATACCAATATATTGCATTACTCAGACATGTCACAAGAGTTTTGTTTAAGCACTTATGCGACTTCACAGGGTCTGGAGCATGCCTATTCCAAATCACCAAGACAGATAGACAACAATAACCCAAGATAATTAGTTTTGCAATGTTACTGGAGGCCCGTGTACAACCAACACCGCTTAAAGTGTAAAGATGTGGCCATGGAAACTATGGTTGGCGGTTACAACTCAGTAATGATGCAAGAGATTCTAATTCAATGACACCCTTTGTCGAGTTAAGATCTCTCAGAAACTGAATCTTCAAAATTTTTTTAAATTTCATGTAAATTAATTGTCATATAAATAAACCAGACCCTTGCATGGGATAAACAAGATATTTGCCCACAAATAAGGGGTTTCATCCATACCCATGACAAAAACTGGTTTAAGTGGTATTTCCATACGATTTTTTTTTTATTTGTGTTATGTACGTTTGTAAAATACATCATTTCTGGATACTGTCGTCTAGTAATGGTAGACAACGCCAGTATACAGTAAGGGCCAATTGTGATAAATATTTGGGTTTAGCCATAAAGTGTAAATCGTTTGATAAGCATCGGAACACTTTGCGGGACAAAGATGCTATACAAACATGTCCCCGCCAAAAAGTGATATGTACGAAAAGAAAGATAAACATAAAGGGTGATCGGAAATTCCCGTTACAAACTTCTAGGACTCGTAGTGGGGAGTGAGTACATAATACTTTGAATAGGAACCCATGTTCAGAAACGTACCATTTCCGTGATACAACCATTTGATAACATGTTGCTAATGTGCCATTTTTCCAAGTAGTTGACTGGGCGTGATCCAGTAAAGCACCTGTTTTACAGTTGCACTCATTAATAGACAATGAGACTGCTCGTGTACTTAATGACGGGTTCTCATTAACGTGATGCACTAACTCCTCTTCCAGTTCGGGAGTGTGGGGCCTCCCTGGAGCGCCACAGTCACGACTGCTGCTGGTGAAGATACCCTTTCTCGAAACCGCTGCGTGATTGTGGCGAAAAGGGTACGCGATGTAGTCTGAAGTTGTGGAGAAGTATCTTGATAAAGGCGACGAGCATCTCTTCCATTGCCGTGAGCTTCGCCGTTCAGGAAGATGATGTCGGTGTTTTCTGCAAACTTGTACTCAACCATGTTCCTCCAACACTGGCAGACGCGTGAATGAGGCTCAGCCAAGTCAGTGAGGTAGCATAGCATGTCAAATGACATCAGCCGATCTGACGTAAGCACCCATCACTATGACTATCCTGTTGCAAACCTACCTAGCAAACATGTTTTCAAACGGCTGAGGCACGAAAACATTACGTTTCCGGACATGGGTTCCTATTCAGAACATTATGTACTCACTCCCCACCATAAGTTCTAGAAGTTTGTAACGAGAATTTCCAACCACCGTGTATATCTGTATTCTAATGTTTGCTTAAGCCCATGTCAAATTTTTCACTTATCAACTATCTGTCTTTTCCTGTCCGTGAGTCTGGATGGACGTATTGCTTGTATGTCAGACAACAATATGTATACTTGTGTAAAGGTTTTTACAGGGTATCTCCTGGAAAGAGAGAGAGTTTCTTTTATTTCTAAATTGTTTCATCCTGAAAGTGATACCTGGATACACCATAGCCCGCAAACTTTGGAACACATGGCGGTATTATTTATGATTGCATTATACCGCATTCTTTACCACGGATCTGGACATTGGATCGTCTTCTTCCAGAAAGAGGAGTAAGTACCACTCTCTTCAAAGGGGAGTTTACATATGAATAGATTTAGACTGTTACGGTGGTAATCGTAGCAACAGACTGTGGAGGTGCGAACTCAGATGCGTGAATTGCTGCTGGTTAAGGTACCCTCCAGCCACATAACTCGAAATAACCCGCATTATTTTCACCTCTTTACGGCGCCAATACTTAAATGTCAGTATACACTGGAGCCTTTTGATGGACAGCCTGCAACTGAGACTGTATACCGTGCACCCTACACTGGGTTAGCCTTTCTTTTTCAGTCGTCATCCGTCGCCATCTGACTAGTTTAATGCGGCCTGCCACCGATTTACAAATTCCTCGCCTGTGCTGTCCTTTTCTTCTCAGAGCAGCAATCGCACCGTATTTCGTCAGTTACTTGCTGGACGTACTCAAGTCTCTCTCTTCCTCTACAGCTTCATCTAGTGCAATGGAAGTTATTCCATGATATCTTCGCACACGTACTATCATGCAGTCCCTCCTTGTCAGTGTTTTCCATACGCGAGTTTCTTTGCAGATTCATACAGTGCTGTGCTCCAAACATACATTTTCAGAAATTCCTTCCACAAGTTAATGCCTCTGTTTGACACCAGTCAACTTGTCTTGGCCAGAAATGCACTCTTTGGCGATATCTATAAATTACGTCACACGGATCTCATGAGTTTTGGAGGTGGTCACATATGTGTGAGCCCCCTCCCCTGGTATGAGGTTACAGATTTTACAATTTTAAATTTAGAAATTATTAATTCCCAAATTTTTTATGTGTTTCTATATACATTTTTTCATAAAATCAACAATAAATCAAACATTTTAGAAAATTTACGAAACATAACAAATCAAATGAACGATACAATATTTAATTATCGTGTGTCCATGGAATTTGAACCCATTCATTAATATTATGTTTCACAGGCGTAGCAGTCACTTCGTTCTACATTTGGATAATGTTTGGGACATTCAATGCGTTCACATCTTCTTCATCCATCCATATACTGTAGCATCATCGTTGTTTATCAAACAAAGAAGTTCCCTGTCACGTCTAGCTGCAATTCTTTGAGGTCGAGTCATCGTGATGGGCGAAACCTCTTGTTGACTCTTATGTGTTCACATATGTTGGTTGGTGGCTTTGTATCATGAAAAATATAGACCACAGATGCCACAAGATCGTTTAAATAAGTTTGCGTGGACAGTAGGGCAATACCCGTCATATGGAACTTACTCCAATGTGACGACTCTCGCAGATACAAAGATATCTGTAGTAACAGTGAAGCTAATTTCCGTTCGGAGTCGTTATTTCTTACGGCTACATTCCCGTCTGCTGAATCAAAACAGGTGTTGGTTAAAAAAAAAGAAAAAAAAACACTGGTGTTAATCGCCATACGCTAAATCACATCTTCACATGCGGCAACCTCGCATTTCGCAGTTTATAAGGAATGCTGCCATTCACGTAGATGATTCGTGTACTAAGTAGCATCATTTTTCAATGTCCTAGCCTGTACGGTTTCCTTTCTGTTATCTGTTGGCACTTTGTATTCGGCAACTACAGGAAAATCGTCAACGAACAATTGACTTGAAACGCTAGCAAAAACGATGCCCGCATTCTCAAAGTTCCGTTTTTCTAGCTTCAAGTCAGTAGCTCGCATTACTGGAATCAAGATGTGAACAAAAATTGTCATTTTTTAATAAAACACTAGTAAGTTCGAGACTAAGAGGCGCCATTCATCGCTCCACTCTGTTAAATGCACTTCTTCCTGGAGCATTTGTGGAGATTTAAATAGCATTCGAGTCAAAATCTTTAAAATGTATAGCTGAAATAATAACTTACTCGTATCGTGGAGTTTCATTGGGACCAATATCGTAAGTAAAAATAAACGGGGTTTTCACAAAACTTTCTACAGTACTCACTAACTTTTCGAAAGCAGGTAACCCAGAAAGTCTATGTACGTCTGTGGCATGAGTCTCTGCATCAGAGAAGAATGTATTCCACTACGAATCGCTATGAGTGTAGGACCAGAGTGTGTCACAGCTTCACGTTACCCTTCACCATGTTTCTTTATTACAATAGTTGTATAAACAGAAGGGATAAGTTTATGTTTTTCAGCGACCACGAAATCATGATCGGCCGGCCGGGGTGGCCGTGCGGTTCTAGGCGCTACAGTCTGGAGCCGAGTGAACACTACGGTCGCAGGTTCGAATCCTGCCTCGGGCATGGATGTGTGTGATGTCCTTAGGTTAGTTAGGTTTAATTAGTTCTAAGTTCGAGGCGACTAATGACCTCAGAAGTTAAGTCGCATAGTGCTCAGAGTCAAATCATGATCCGGTAATTTTACACAGAGGTCAAAGTGCATCAATATTGGTGCTTGAGCATTTGCTGCTGTAGTACCTAACGGCACTAGTGCCATGTCATCCATTTGTACAGAATTTGCCATCTTTACAGTGAGTCTGGTTTCTTTTTTTTTCTTTTTCCCTCCTGTGTATTGTCTCATCTCGGAAGGAGTTTTAAGTATAATCCTGATCGACTGGTAGTATACCCTTGTTTACATAGTTCGGTTCGTAAGCCACCGATGTTTTGTAGCACCTTATAATGTCAATGCGGCGTCGATCATCAGCTGCGCCACAAAAAACTTAATCTCCTTTATCACTTCAAGTAAACCGATCTGAGTTTCTTCTATTTCGATCTGAAAAAGCTGCTGCAAAGTCGAAATTACTTTCACAACTTTCTACAATTTTTTGTTTTTTGGAATTATGACTTCTTTTTGTCGTTTCGCTGTGATTGACTTTCTCTTCAGTATATTTTCTTCCCCCTGAATTTCTTTCCTTAATGCTGCACGAACTTCATGTAGTTTTACTCACTTTGCATTTCTTAGAAAAACTGAGAATCATAAAATAGTAAATAACAAAAATACTCCCATCACTCAGCGCAAATCTTGTCGACTGAATTGCATAAACAATTCAACATCGGCATAATCAACGCTGTGGCGGTTTTCGTCAAAGCCTCAAAGGAGGTATTGGCCCTACGGCGACGCGCGACGCCGTATATGCATCTAATGTTAACTACCGCGTCCGTCAAGTGCCAAGAAGTGACACAAGTACATTTAAACCTTATGTAGTAATAAGGATAGAATTTGGTAATATTTTAAAATTTTGTGTTAGAGTTGACATTCATACATTTGTAACTCTTTAGATTTATACATGTGACGTCACAAGAATTGCGACTCATTCACCTTCACTCCCTCTCACCCTCGTCACACGATGTCACACTTTGTTGATCCCCACTCTCCCCCTTGAGAAGTGACGTAATTTACGGGTGAAACCTTTGTCTGTGTTAGTCTGCTTTTTATGTCCGTCTTGCTACATCCATCATGCGTTACTTTGCTTCCAAGGTAGCAGGATTCCTTAAGCGATCTATGTAACTCCTGTAAATTGTTTAACAATAAATTTGATAGGGTAGTGCAACTGGTCTATTTACAGTTTTTGATATCGCTACTGCACCACCTCCCCTTTGTCCCCAGCATTAGCTAATAGCAACACAGTGTTATGAGGAGGGATGAAAACCTTCGTCTGTTTGTTTGGACACATTGGTTCATGCTGGTGTTAACACAAACATATAGTAATCACTTGAGAGAGACAGAAACAGTAGAGCGAGTCTGGAATATCCTGATCGAAGGAATACCTCCACCTGATGCTTTTATTGGGGGCCACAAGAACAACTGAGGTCCCATGGGTGGGTAAGCCCACTCCTTGGTCTATGGGTTTGAGAGAGAGCGGGAGTGGTTTTCCAGGTACCGATTATATAAGGACACTGACTGCCTGTCTGTGGTATTTAGTATCATGACCTGTAATTAGGTCATTGGGCAGTTTCAACATCTGTGACGGCAGCTAGACAACAGATACATGCGCGGTCAACCCGTAGTGGCAACCAAAATAACCCCAGTTTGTTCCCTTCCTTGGTGCTTACAGTTATCATGTCATGGGAAGTAGGGGCGGTGGGTACAGACATGAGCTCTACTCAAGTGCGGGAGCCCTGTCTCCTGATTAAATAAAAATATGCACACTGAATTGAGCAATATATTAATCACTGTCATTCATTTGAATCCCATGTCAGGAGAAGCTTCCTCTCCAACACCGACAGAGTCTTTCTCCCGCCATTTTCCAGTTGGGGGAAGGGAGGGGAAGTGGGGTAGGGAAGGGAGGGGAAGTGGGGTAGGGAAGGGTGGAAGTGGGGGCTGGGTGTGGAGGACGGGGTGTTACCTAGGAGTGGTGTGTGATTGTGTGTGTGTGTGTGTGTGTGTTCTAACGTATATGCAACCAATGTAACGTAGCTACAACAAATATATCTATGTTCGTCAGTGAAAATGAGCTCGACAGGCAAACTGAGCTATCAGTAAATCTAATCTACCCTTCATAACACTGTGTGCGTGTTGTATGAGTGTCAGTTCCATTGTCCTTTAAGCTATTAACAGATCGTTAAATGGAAAACTAACAATTGGATGGGCTATCTGACAACGTATTTGAATTTGAAAAACTGCAGGAAGAAATTAACCTCTAACAATGAATACCTAAGCTATCTGACTGCGTTTTTGAACAGGGATTTACAACTGATACAGAATCTGGCTTGTGCAACGGAATTTACTGGATTAGAGTACATGACATGTTGTGGTGTGTCAGTGTCTCTGTTTTGGCCCTAAGTTTTGTACTCATATCTTTAGATGACTGCTTTTTTCCATGTGGCTTAGAGCAATCGCAGCAGCATGCAGCAGCAGCGGCTAAAGCTTATTGTTACTGTGGTGTGCGTACTGTAAGACCTTCGGTACACACACCATCAGATTATTTGACTTGTCGCTCTAACGAAGTAGTCGAGTGTCAGCAATATGTCTCGTGCTCTTATTGTGGCGTGTTTATCTTCTGCCGTTAGGTCAGACGATAGAAATGCCACTTGCACGCTTAGAGTAGCAGATTGACGGTGACCAACTTTAAACAGAACTTGATTAATTTTCACGCACATTTATTCAAATAATAAATAACATAGACATTACGTAACTTGAGTCTGGATGCTGTTTACAATTGAGAGTCTGAAGTTCCTTTGGTCTTGGTACGTTAATCGTATTCTCACATATCTCTGATACATGACAAAAGTGTCTATACATTTATCTTCATGGTTATGTACAGGAATATGGTAATCTTATTAGGTGCAGACTGAAACTTGACTATAGACTGGTACAGACAAATGCAAAATAGTGCAAACTGATGCAGACTGACTAATCGGAGGTCTGTACTCTCGTTATAATCCCTCGCGCGTTCAGATGTCACTGCGTGAGTGTGATCCGTGAGGAGAAAAGGTTCTACGTTAGCAGCAATCTCATTGGCTGCGTTACATATTAATACGCGGATCGGGGGAAGCAGAATTTGGTCCATCTCTAAGACAGCGCCATCTCGTAGAGCGAAGATGGAAGAGCGCTGCGCCTGCGCTGTTGTGCTTAGCGGGGCGCGCTCTAGTCGGAAAGTTGTGTACGCGCTGACTATGCGGGACTATGTACACAACAGTTACTAAGAATAAATTTAATAAAAAGGAGTTTGTTTGAGTCCTCTTAACTACTAAATAACTTGTGAGAAGGGATTTCATAAATTAAGTTTATTTAAAACTTCTGAATCATCATCATAACCCATAACCAATAATAGACAATGACAATTACAATGACGTAGGTATCAATAATGGCTGAGTGCCAGATTAACAAGTTATTTCAATTGCAAAGTTACAATAACATTTATCAACCACAGCATATTATGTAGATTTGGAGAATAATTATTATTATTTGGAGGATTAAGGAGGCTTCTTTAACTGACAAGCAAAACATGGGATTATTGCAAACTCGGACTAACAATCACGAGCCTAGCCCTGCAATTGCTTTTGCCCTATGCTTGCGAATTTTACTTTGAATTCCATCTTGAAGAGTATTTAAGCCATCTAAATATCTCCTGGCTATATAAATGAAATCAGGTCTTGAGTGTGGTAAGATGTGCCATCACAGACCGTGAGGGCAGCGTGACACGCCTTCAGTCTCCGAGCTCGCGACTGACACTACTACTTCCCATCTCGCAGACAGACCTCGTCTCACAACAGTGCCTAGAATCGCGCTCCCAAGTTTCGCGCCATGATTGTCACTATCGATATATGAGTGCTTACACAATGCAAAGAATAGCGTTAAGTTGGCTATATTGTTTCCAATGTAATGGAGACTTCTGACACATTCCTTACATAATACGCCAAACCATGTCCACACGAATGGTAGACGAATCTGCAATATTTGAAGGATAGGTATATGTGATCGACTTGTATGTGACGTGACCAATCTGGTGGCTGGCGTAAAAGGTACAGCTATGAAATCTGGCATTCTGCCACTGTAAACAAATTGCAAATCGCTGAGCCCACAGAGTCACCTGCGGAACTCTGTGGGACTACTTTGCCGAGAAGGGTTTCTAACGACTTAAGTGCCAAACACTCCCCTCCAACTCCCCCTTTCCCTCTGGAGCAAAACTAGCTGTTAAGTGTGGGTGGTGTCAGTCTCAGGCAGCCACAACTCCCAGGTGGAATTAAGGCACGTAATACGACATAAATGAGAGGCAACGTTACATTGCAGAAGACGCGTAAAAAGTTTTAGTAGGAGAGACACCAATAATTCCATAAGCATTCCATTAGTATGGATAGTTTCTAGTTTCCTATCAATATCAACAGGAGTGCAGCAATTCAATTAAACTGCTATATTCCCCATAAACGTGAACCATTCGCGGCATATCAGGAAAACTTTATCGACAAAATTTAATCCTGCGAGCACACTGACTGTAGACGAGATCCATCAGGGCTCCCACGTAGAACAAAACTGGCTTGTAACTCTCGTTATGTCACTGAATGAAGTAACTGTAAGATTGATACACAGAGTCAGAGTGCAGATACACGTCACAGCCACAAAAATGAGACAGGGCAATGATTACATTGCAGCAAGAAAACAATTTCCACTTACCAAGTCGTTGATCAGCGAAGGTCATGACATATCTCTTGCTGTATCATAAAATTCAGCCATAGAGGGTTGCAGCGTTCACGAGTTATGAGGCGCAGTGGACGCTCGTGTGGGGAGTGAAGTCTACGTTCTGACTCCTCCCAAACATGTTCCACTGGATGCAGGTTGGAATTCTCGGCAGGTCATTCCATTTCGTAGGGTTGTCTTCCATGTAACAAAAGACGCTCTCTTCGAAGTGGAGACTGCGGCACGTCAGTGGAGCATCATATGAACCCTCCTGGTTGCTAACGTAACAGTTCGTCGCAGGCGTTGTTGTCGAACGAAAATGGCATCTGTGGTATTACAACAGGAACAGACAACGGCGCCCACGGCCTGGTCTGTTTGCGTACCATGAATCCGAAGATTTGAAAGTAATTCAATCTTTTTAAACTTACGTTACGTCCAAACTGTGCATTGCTGGACATGGTTTTCTTGGCAAAACTGCATCTACAAACTCCCATCTACAGCCACTGAAGCTTGTAACAGGAATTGTCAAATACCCAAGTATTCCAATGCGTATCAAAATACACTGTCGAGTCAGACTGATGTGGCCATCAGTCAAAAGCTTGAATAAATACCATCTGCAGCTCGGACCGCTGCGAAATGTGCAGGAAGAGGGTCAATGAGGTTCTGGAAGGTACCGACAAATATGTGGAGCTGTGCTGATTTTATTGCCGTGGCCAGCTCCGCTAGGTTTCTCGCTTCAGGATCCATGGCGCGGACAGCCCGATCGAGGTGGTTCCACAAATCCTTCACTGGCTTTAAATATGGGAATTTACATGGTCAGGGGAGAACGACAAACTCATTCTGGTGCTCTTCGAACCATGCACGTACACGGCGAGATGTGTGACACATTACATTCTCATGCTGTTTCATGCCATCGTCCCGGAGAAAAACAAACTGCATGTAGAGGTCGACATGGTCCCAGGGATAGATGTGCACCTATGATGATCCACTGTGCCTTCCAGAATGACAAAATCACTCACGGAATGGCACGAAAACATTGAAACATCCCCTGAGAAACATTTATAAATGACAGTGCTGGAAAACCTCTACGTTATTTGATTTTCAAACAACTGAGTAAAACTGAACGTACTCAGGCATTTCTATCTTTACTTATTCTGATCAACACTAAATTGATACACAATATTTTTAGCGCAACTCAAACTGGCTTTCAATAATCCCTACAAAAGAATGGTCATGACTAACAATAACCTGTACCTTTCATGAATAACTTACCTCACAAAAATCTTCATTACTCGAACTACTGTAACACAGCGAGCGCCAATACTGCCAGCTAAATAAAAGATTCTAACTACTGAAGGCACTAAATACTGATAGGCGTAGTTGCCAAATGAAAGATTTTGATGAAGAACGAACAATGTATTTACCTTAATAGTGTTCAAAAGTCATATATATCAGTTCATGACGTCCAGATCGTCCGCTCTCAAAATTCCGCAATCTCTCTCCCCACATCCACCGCTCCTGGCGGCTCACCTCCAACTGCACAACGACTCCTGGAAATGGAAAAAAGAACACATTGACACCGGTGTGTCAGACCCACCATACTTGCTCCGGACACTGCGAGAGGGCTGTACAAGCAATGATCACACGCACGGCACAGCGGACACACCAGGAACCGCGGTGTTGGCCGTCGAATGGCGCTAGCTGCGCAGCATTTGTGCACCGCTGCCGTCAGTGTCAGCCAGTTTGCCGTGGCATACGGAGCTCCATCGCAGTCTTTAACACTGGTAGCATGCCGCGACAGCGTGGACGTGAACCGTATGTGCAGTTGACGGACTTTGAGCGAGGGCGTATAGTGGGCATGCGGGAGGCCGGGTGGACGTACCGCCGAATTGCTCAACACGTGGGGCGTGAGGTCTCCACAGTACATCGATGTTGTCGCCAGTGGTCGGCGGAAGGTGCACGTGCCCGTCGACCTGGGACCGGACCGCAGCGACGCACGGATGCACGCCAAGACCGTAGGATCCTACGCAGTGCCGTAGGGGACCGCGCCGCCACTTCCCAGCAAATTAGGGACACTGTTGCTCCTGGGGTATCGGCGAGGACCATTCGCAATCGTCTCCATGAAGTTGGGCTACGGTCCCGCACACCATTAGGCCGTCTTCCGCTCACGCCCCAACATCGTGCAGCCCGCCTCCAGTGGTGTCGCGACAGGCGTGAATGGAGGGACGAATGGAGACGTGTCGTCTTCAGCGATGAGAGTCGCTTCTGCCCTGGTGCCAATGATGGTCGTATGCGTGTTTGGCGCCGTGCAGGTGAGCGCCACAATCAGGACTGCATACGACCGAGGCACACAGGGCCAACACCCGGCATCATGGTGTGGGGAGCGATCTCCTACATTGGCCGTACACCACTGGTGATCGTCGAGGGGACACTGAATAGTGCACGGTATATCCAAACCGTCATCGAACCCATCGTTCTACCATTCCTAGGCCGGCAAGGGAACTTGCTGTTCCAACAGGACAATGCACGTCCGCATGTATCCCGTGCCACCCAACGTGCTCTAGAAGGTGTAAGTCAACTACCCTGGCCAGCAAGATCTCCGGATCTGTCCCCAATTGAGCATGTTTGGGACTGGATGAAGCGTCGTCTCACGCGGTCTGCACGTCCAGCACGAACGCTGGTCCAACTGAGGCGCCAGGTGGAAATGGCATGGCAAGCCGTTCCACAGGACTACATCCAGCATATCTACGATCGTCTCCATGGGAGAATAGTAGCCTACATTGCTGCGAAAGGTGGGTATACACTGTACTAGTGCCGACATTGTGCATGCTCTGTTGCCTGTGTCTATGTGCCTGTGGTTCTGTCAGTGTGATCATGTGATGTATCTGACCCCAGGAATGTGTCAATAAAGTTTCCCCTTCCTGGGACAATGAATTCACGGTGTTCGTATTTCAATTTCCTTGAGTATATATATATATATATATATATATATATATATATATATATATATATATATATATATATATATCAACACTATTAAGGTAAATACATTCTTTGTTCTCCATCAAAATCTTTCATTTGCTAACTATGGGTATCAGTAGTTACTGCCTTCAGTAGTTAGAATCTTTTATTTAGCTGGCAGTATTGGCGCTCGCTGTATTTCAGTAGTTCGAGTAACGAAGATTTTTGTGAGGTAAGTGATTCATGAAAGGTATAGGTTATTCTTAGTTAGGGCCATTCTGTTTTAGGGATTATTGAAAGTTAGACTGCGTTTCGCTAAAAATATTGTGTGTCAGTTTAGTGTTGACCAGAATAAGTGAAGAAAGAAATGTCTGAGTACGTTCAGTTTTGCTCAGCTGTTTGAAAATCAAATAACGTAGAGGTTTTCCAGCACTGTCATTTTTAAATTTTTCTAAGCGAATGTTTCAACATTCCCCACACCATAACACTCCCCCCTCCTTCTGACTCTTTAGGGTGTTTGCTTTCAAACGTATTGAGCACACTGGACTCACATTTGGGAGGACGACGGTTCAATCCCGTCTCCGGCCATCCTGATTTAGGTTTTCCGTGATTTCCCGAAATCGCTTCAGACAAATGCCGGGATGGTTCCTTTGAAAGGGCACGGCCGATTTCCTTCCCCATCCTTCCCTCACCCGAGCTTGCGCTCCGTCTCTAATGACCTCGTTGTCGACGGGACGTTAAAACACTAAGCTCCTTCTCCCACATACACACAATCGTCCTGATCATGAACATACCGCACGTCTTCTCTAATTATGAACATGCTATGTGTGATATCAACGTTCGATACCACACTTGTTGGGGGTTGCAGTTTTCGACCGCGGTAGTATCGCTGGACCCGCGAGTCGAGACTAGCGCCGCTAGCGCCTCTCCGCGGCTTGCAACAAGTCTCTAGCGTGCGCTGGGCCACTCTTGCCCGGGACGTCAAGTAGGTAAACAGTATAGCCTTCAGCTGATAGGAAGCAACCTCTAACAAGGCGCTTAGTTAAAGTATGGCCTATGTGATGTCTCTATAGCTCTCTTTTTGTAATTTTATTCCTCCTGACTATGAGGACTCCTGTACCACCAGTTAAGTGCAATATATCATTTTTTACCAACTACTTCTAATTATTTTAGTCGTTGTAGACCCATACCATGCAACCAGCTCCTTATCGACTTCACTGGCAAACCTACTGTACATGCATAGAAGAAATTTGTATGTTTCTATTTAGCATTGGCCACCAGTCATTCACATTGGCGACGATTTGTTCGTCGTCATCATAACACTATCTATGACCCTGCTCGCATATACAAGTGGAAGGGCGTTGGGTTGGTCTGTTTAAGAGAGGAGACCAAGCAGCGAGGTCATCGGTCTCATGGGATTAGGGACGGTGGGAAGGGAAGTCGGCCGTGCCCTTTCAAAGGAACCATCCCGGCATTTGCCTGAAGCAATTTAGGGAAATCGAGAAAACCTAAATCAGAATGGCCGGACGCGGGATTGAACCTTCGTCCTCCCAAATTCGAGTCCAGTGTGCTAACCACTGCACCACCTCACTCGGTAAAGTGTAAGAATCTTAGCGTTTGTCAGAGGATCAGAAATTGGATTTAGCATACTCGTTGATGGGTTATGCCGAAGTTTTCTCCAGTAAACCTGGAGTAATGAAGGGGTATCAGTTTCACATGGAGGTAGTCCCTCATAAAACGTGTCACCATGCATCCTATTCCGTCCAATCGATTACAAGGGAGACCGTGAAGCATGATATTCAGAGAATTATGCCACCAGGGAGATTTAAAGAAATATGTGCAACAGAGATTTTGTACATAGTACATAGTGTCTTCTTAGTAAAAATATTGCTTGTGTTACGTTTACTGTTTCAGTTATAAGTATGGTTCACTGCAGATATATAAACACTAAGTGTTCATGATATTCCTCTCTCTGCTGTTCGTAGTAGTGAATTGCTGCACATAGTAGTGAGTTTTACTAGGAGATTAAGCTCCCGTGGAAAACTGTTTCCCTGTATGAGTGATACTAGTGAGAACCATAAACGGCAATTTGGCATCCTGCAGTGCAGTGATCAGTAATGACTGCGTTAAATGCAAAACACTGTCTTAGTGGCATCCAAGGAGGTTACTTACATGTATATACAATGACGTTACGTAGCTTCGGTACATATTTGAACAGTGGGACTAAAAAATACACAGAAACCTAGTAGTCAGTACGACGAGTAGTATAGGAAAAATAAGAAAAATCACAGTAGCAAAACTGGCGTTTTCAGGAAACATTTTAATAAACTGTTAAACATGGCTCTGAGCATCATGGTACTTAACATCTTCGGTCATCAGTCCCCTAGAACTTAGAACTACTTAAACCTAACAAATATAAGGACATCACACACATCCATGCCCGAGGCAGGATTCGAACCTGTGACCGTAGCAGTCTCGCGGTTCCGGACTGCAGCGCCTCGAACCGCGTGGTGGTTTCCGGAGTTAGGTTGTGGTTCCCTCATCACGCTGGCCAATAAACTGTAAAATAAGTTGGTTACCTTGTAATCTTTTACTTAGAGGATAAGAGAAGCAAATTACTTTTACTTCTATCGGAAAGTTTCCTCTTTCATAGTACATTGGTGGCATAACTCGATGTAATAAGAGCTATGAATAGTTCAGTGAGTGTTTCGCCCAAATTTGGAGTCCTTGATCTCTTTGGCGCTCGCGGGTTTTCCTTTGTTTTGGTTTGCTTGCATATCCAATCAGAGCTAGGGCAGGTGAGGATTTATCGTGTGAGAGCATAAAACAATGGCGTGCCAAGTACTGAATTAATACCTCTATTGCTCCACGCATAGACAGAAAACTGGAATTACTTGTATCAGGCCACTGGGTTCCATACGAGAATTACGGCCATAAACGATTAAACAAAAAAAAAAGGTTGCATAAAGAAGAAAATGGGAAACATTGCAGTCTGTGTAATGTAGAGGACGGTTGTAAATATTTCTTGGCCTGTGTACGATAAAGTAAGTTTTACAGTCAGTGGGGCTACCAAATAAAGAGACTTTGTTTAAGTTCCTACTTGGGTGGGTGTGTGAACCTAGTGCTATTTCACTCGAGTTTGAACGGATAAACTAGTATTTGGGACGCTCATGCAAGTAAAGATGCTATGTGGTGCACGCAAGCAGACATTTAGAAACACATTTGAAACTCCATAGTGCCTGTGTACTCACCTCGGATGAACTGGAAGGGGCGTGGAACTGAGAGATGAATGCAAGGACACTCCTCGTCTTGTGTGTACACTCGCACTAACAAGAACGCGTGACAACGCTGCAAGCCGGGGTCATGAACAGACTTCCCGCTCAAAGAGCAGGTGTCAGTAATCCCACGTAAGAACCAATTAGCCGTGGCTATCTTGTGAACCAAGTTGTATGTAACTGCATTAAAAGCGAATGAGCCGCCGTTACACTTCACTTACATTCGCTTGTTGCCAGTGATGAACTATTAATTAACATCTAGGCCATGAAATGTTTCATGTATAATATATTTGACGAGGACCGTTTAGTTTGTAAAGAAGTTACCTGTTGCATCCAGCAAACAGGCTCACCAACTAATTGCTAGAGAAAAGTGTAAGTTCCCAACGGATTCGGGTTATAGAAGTATATGTACAGGGTGGTGCGGATAAAAGTATCTCTTATGAGTATTAAGGCAATAGCCGGCCGATGTGGCCGAGCGGTTCTAGGCGCTTCAGTCTGGAACCGCGCGACCGCTACGGTCGCAAGTTCCAATCCTGCCTCGGGTATGGATATATGTGATGTTTTTAGGTTAGTTAGGTTTAAGTAGTTCTCATTTCTAGGGGACTGATAACCTCAGATGTTAAGTCTCATAGTGCTCAGAGCCATTTGAACCATTTGGTTTATAAAGGAAATGCAGTGAATTACAGAAACGAAGACCTGAAAGGGACTTATCATTTATTTACAATGAAAAATACAGTGAAAAATACATTTATAGAAGATAGTGAAAGTGATACCCTGCAGCATCAATACATGCGTGTGGACGTCTAAGCATATTCAGATACAGACGGTGTAAAGTTAGGACATCGATGGCAACAAGTCCACGACTAATGTCTTACAGTATGTGCATTTGTTTCATGGGTCTTGTTCTTCAAATGTACCCACAGGAAAAAAATCACGTATTGTTAGATACGAGGTGGCCCTAAATCTTGGCTGACAGTTCGTTCCTCAGTGAAGACATCCTGGACTCGTTGACTCATCTTGCTGGAAGATGTAGAATTGTCTTTCATATTCAGTAAGTTGAGCACATAATCTATCAGAAACTTCTATATATGAAAATGTGTTTAGAGCAGTATCGAAAAATATCCGTCCGATGATGCCCTTTCGTGTTACATCACACCAACCTCCGATTTTTCGTCATAGAGAGGTTTCTGACACACAGTGTTAGGGCTATCCGTTGCCCAGTACCTCGTGTTCTGTGAATTCAGATGATGAGAAATTTGAACAATGCTTCATAACTCATGATGTAATGGAAAGATTCTAACAAAGCATCGTGGATGTTATTCAAAAGCCACGTGGTTTAGATGCGATTCTGACTGTCATTCTTCCATAACTGTTGCACAACTGTCACATGATATGGCTTCAGATTACATGTTAATATCCGCTGGCAACTCCTCATACTTACATGAACTTGTTGGGCCAATTTACGTGTAGACTTCTATGGGCTCTGATTAATGTTTCGGTGAACATATGCAATAGCTTCTGGTGTGCGAGCTGAAGGAAGGAAGTCTTCGTCGTTTTACGTTTTTCACAGATCCGTAGGTGCGCCAATTTTTGTACAGACTCTGCATTTCTCTCTTCACTGATCGTCCTCCATCCAGATACTTAACCCCGAAAACTTCTCGAATTTCCTCAATCGATCCTGTTTTCACACATGCTCCCACAATTTCAAGTCTTTCTCTTATCGGAATAGTCATTTTGCAGACAGCAAAGAGAAACGTCCAGCTTCACTGATGAAACGAACTTAAATGCTTACAGAAGAATGCTGACAATTGATTATTGCATAAAACTGTCCCTTGTTGTAGCTGTTTACTCGGTTTCAGCAGTGGAAATATTGCATTTGCATTCCAAGGGGAAGCGGGCTACTTTTAACTGCGCAACACCGTATAAGTATATATGTAAATTATAATATCTTCGTAAAATGGATGTACTAACTAACTACCACAGGCCAGCATACCGGGTAAAGTCTTAAAGTAAAAGTGATGCTGCGATCGAGTTGGTACAAGGCGGTACTGTGTTGTTTAAGACGAGGAGTAGTGATTGTGTGGCAATTATAAAAAAAAAAATTGTTACTCAGTGAAAAGAAGGGTTTTTTTGAGTGTAGAAACAAAAATCAGCTTGGAGAATGCTATCTCATCGTGATTTACTCTAAGCAGCCAACCGAGATTCGTTTTCGTGGTATTAAAGACGCGTTAGCGGCTGTTATCTTTGTTATTAAAGGCTGGAGATTTTACTGAACTTATTCCGAACACCGAACTGTCATTTACTTAGTAAAAAACTGGGTAATTTCCAAGAACTGCCTTTCGAGCACGCTGCCTCCGAGGATACGTATCGAACGACGAAATACGTTGAATACATGGCTATCGTGGCATGAAATATGGGAAGTGTTTAATGCGTTGACGAGGCAACATCGTGTAACGTTTAACGTTGTGAAGAAGAATGGATGAAGCTACTGTAGTCTCGAGTCCCGATACTCTTACCTGGCCAAACTTAAATCCATGATTGTGAAGTGTGCAATTTTGTTTGGATTTCTGTTGGGAATATGGACTAATGCCAGTTGACGATTTCAGAAACTGTGTGATTTGTCAGACAGCTGTATGAAACTTCGTGAGAAAGGATCAGATTCAGATTACCCATTTCAGTGACACTACGAGAGAAGTCAGAAAAGGGCATCCATAAGAAAAAACATATCGTTCAACAATTATAAATTCTTCCTCTTTTTCTTTAGCGTTTTTGCCGCCTGGAGGTAGGGCCCGCCGAGTGGATTCGCTGTCTCCATTTTGTTCGATCGTGGGCCATGTCTGTATGAAGATTTACAGCTTTCAGGTCGTTGTGCAGAGTGTCGGCCCATCGTTGCCTAGGTCGTCCCTTGGGTCTCTTTCCCAAGATTTCCACTTTGTATGCTGCCATTGTCTTTGCACGTAGCACATGTCCAAACCATCGCAGGCGGCTTTCACGCGTTTTCTCCTGGATCGGTGTGCCCCGATACGTTCCCTGAGAGTGTCATTTGAGACATGGTGCTGTCGAGTGATGTCACCTGCCCATCACACCACCTTAGTCCCCATGAATGCCAATCGTCGTTCTAACTGTTTTGTAGCTGGCCAATGCTCGATGCCGTAGAGAGCAACAGCACGGATGAGAGTTCGGTACATCTCCGACTTCCAGTCATTTGCTTCACAGAAGCCTCAACTTCAGGGATTTTAATTTCCTTGACTTCAAAATCTGACCGCGTTGTTTTTGGTGGATGGGGAAATTCCTCGGTAGAAATTCTCTCAAAGTGGTTCCGCCAGCGTTCGCTTGCTTTCTTCCTGTTGACCAGCAGCCCACCCGTTTCGTCGTCGTTCCCGTAAAAGCGTTGGATGCCTTGCGTTTTACGATGTTTTGATTTGACTCGACAATTATAAGATGGCCATCGAAAATGCTTTAAGGGGGAGGACTTGGTCGACTTGGAGCAGGAGAGGCATCAGAGGACATTTTAATTTCCACTGTCTATACTTTTACAAATAAATTCATAAAACTTTGTCAGCATGATCAGGAGGGATTCAGAATTTACACTCACAGCAGCGAAAGTTCGAAAACATAACAAAATAAAAAGAAATTTCATCATTTCTTTGCACTTGCTAATGGCAGCATTTGTTGCTATAGGTACACTTTTCTTCATAAGTAAGAGAGATTCTTCGATGAATTTTGCACAGCATATAAACCATACTCAAAGGTGTATGAAACTCTAGAATTTTACAAATCTATTAAAAACTGTGGTAAAAATTGAGGTAATTAACTAGAAAATTTGTGTTTTATCTAAACATGAAGTTTAAAATATAACAGCTCATTCGTTTTTTCATAAATTAAATAAATTCTAGAGTCATACACCTGTAAGTAAGGTTTGTATGCTGTGCAAAATTCATCGAAGAATCTCTCTGACTTATGAAGAAAAGTGTACCTATAGCAACAAATGCAGCCATTAGTAAGTGAAAAAATGATGAAATTTCGCTTGTAAAAAAATTTATTTTGTTATGTTTTCGAACTTCCACTGCTATGGGTGTGAATCCTGAATCCTTCCTGGTGATGCTGACAAAGTTTTATGAATTTATTTGTAAAGGTATAGACACTGGAAATTAAAATGTCCTGAGATGCCTCTCCTGCTCCAAGTCGACCCGTTTGACGTCCTACTGTGATAGCAATAAAACCTTGTTGTGGTCACAGACTGATCTGTAGCTTTGACTGAGATCTTGGGTAAACTGGAAGTTGGTTGTGAGTTGGCGAAACCGACGAATGCGATACTAACAAAAACCTGGTTGTGGTGACAGGCTGATCTGTACCTTAGCCAGTTTGAAAATATCCCTAATAACATCATGTCATATTCGCCATATTGCGTACGGCGTTTGCCGCATATATCCCATGTCACTGGTTAGAGCTGACGACTCTTCTCGAACATCCCCTACATACAGAGACTATACCCTACAAGCGACCGTTTCCGAAACTGAGATATCGACAAATATTGTTCTGTCGAGTAAAGTAAGTGAAATTACTAATTCCCTTTGTAATTAATGTTAACTCAGTAAACGTTCGTCTTTTGTCGCCGCTCTAGTCACCACTATGAACAGTATCCATATTTGTCGCCACGAGAGTATGGCATTCCATATGTCGTTCGGAGACCGCGCCTTCCGCGGGCAGTGCTTCTTTGAAATTACCTAAATCTATGTTTAGTTGCGTGAATGCCAAACTTTCGCCCTCTTGTTTTGAATGGAACAATGATCCAGCGGTTAGATATCTTAATACTTAGTTAAGTGCGGTATCGGTGTATCATTTTCTAAGCCGACATCATCCAGCCCCATACACTCTTAAAAACCGTTAAAGTTTCTTTTTCCCAAGTTCTGGCGCTAAACGATGAGACAAAGCAACCGTAAATTTGATTGCAGGTTTGGCCATTATTATATTAATTATCAAGGTTGTCACCGCCATGTTGCAGTGGATTAGCAATCTCTGAGCAAAGCGTCATATCCACACCTTCACAGTAGCGGAGACACACGTTTGACAAGCGAATAAATCTTCAAAACCGGCTCCCATCTTTGTTTATATCAGATTTATTATAACAGAATAATTATCCCAATGACGGATAAAATTACGACAAATTCCATAGACAGAGCACTATGGGACTTAACTTCTGAGGTCATCAGTCCCCTAGAACTTAGAACTGCTTAAACCTAATTAACCTAAAGACATCACACACGTCCATGCCCGAGGCAGGATTCGAACCTGCGACCGTAGAGGTAGCGCGGTTCCAGACTGTAGAGCCTAGACAGCGTTTATTTTAAGAATTAAGTAATAGTGTTAATCCGAATGTCAATTGCACGACACGCAGGTCGCCGAAGTGGCGTCAAATCGAAAGACCTGCACCAGGCGAACGGTCTACCCGACGGGAGGCCCTAGCCACACGACATTTTATTTAGTAGCATATAATTCTCTCTCGCAGTGAAAACTTGAAAATCAGATAATATAATCGGTGTTTACCTGATGATGCATATGTATTGTTTATTATATATATCCTCCTCTTTCTTCGTCTCTCAACAATATGAGACTTCCAATACGTTTTGAGAGAGCATTAGGAGAGATTGTAGACTGTATTGAACTTCTCAGGTAAACATTAAAAGTAGAACATATTAAGAAGCATGAAAAAACATTTCGTTTGGTTGACAAGTTAGTCAATGCACGGCAGCAAACTTATTCAGTTCACTTGTATCCTGTATAATCACTCCAGATAACGCGCCTGAGATACTCAGCCACATCAAGCTTCGCATGTTACTCATGACCGACAGCAATCATTTCTCCAACAACTATAATACTTTGTGTATTTTATCGGTTACATGTTTTATTTTATTCTTTGTTGTAGGTTTGTGTGAGAGTGGCTGTGTGTCGAGTGGATCGTATTAGTCAGGCGTGAGGAGATGAAATAGCTGCCCGACATCTAAATGAATTAGGGCGTGGTTTCCCCCGTCGGAGGTTCGAGTCCTTCCTTGGGCATGGATGTGTGTGTGTTGTCCTTGTTACATTAAGTAGTGTGTAAGCTTAGGGACCGATGACCTTAGCAGTTTAGTCCCATAAGCCCTTACCACAAATTTCCAGTTTTACAGAAACCAGATACAGATTAGATTAGATTAGATTAGATTAGATTTACTTTCATTCCAATTGATCCGTAGTGAGGAGGTCCTCCAGGATGTGGAACATGTCAGAAAAACAACAATACATGACAAATATTTAAACTAAAACAAATAAGCTAATGTACCATTCCACAGGTCCCAAGTGGAATGATCGTCATTTTTTAATGAACACTAAGAGTCATTTTACAAATACTATTGCACTGAATTTAAAATAAAAAAGTTTTTTATTTATTTATAAGGTAAGAAACATGTAATACAACTACTGTAATACTTATTTACAATGAACACATTACTGCACTGAAATGGTGCAGAAGTTAGATTATACTTACACACACACACACACACACACACACACACACACACACACACACACACACACACACACACACACACACAAATTTTCAGTGAACACATTACTGCACTGAAATTGTGCAGAAGTTATGTTGTACTTATATACAAATCAGTTGGTTTTCCTCAGAAATTCATCAATGGAGTAGAAGGAGTTGGCCACCAATAAATCCTTTAGGCTTCTCTTAAACTGAATTTCATTGGTTGTTAAGCTTTTTATGGCTGCTGGCAAGTTATTGAAAATGTGTGTTCCTGAATAATGCACACCTTTTTGTACAAGACTAAGTGACTTTAAATCCTTGTGAAGATTATTCTTATTTCTAGTATTGATTCCATGAATTGAGCTGTTGGTTTGAAAAAGTGATATATTTTTAATGACAAATTTCATTAAGGAATAAATATATTGGGAAGCTGTAGTTAGTATCCCTAGTTCCCTAAACAGGCTTCTGCAGGATGTTCTTGAGTTCACACCACATATAATTCTTACTGCACGTTTTTGTGCCCAGAAAACTTTAGCTTGGCTTGATGAATTACCCCAGAAAATAATCCCATATGACATTATGGAATGAAAGTAAGCATAGTATGCCAGCTTTTTCATTTTTATATCCCCTATGTCTGACAAAATTCGCATTGCAAACAGAGATTTGTTAAGACGCTTCAGCAGTTCTGTGGTGTGCTCCTCCCAGTTGAATTTATTATCAAGCTGTAATCCCAAGAATTTAACACCGTCCACTTCTTCTATCTTCTTGTCATCATATGTTAGACATATACTCTTGGGACACCCCTTACAAGTTCTGAACTGCATGTAGTGTGTTTTTTCAAAGTTTAGTGACAAAGAATTGGCTAGGAACCAGTGATTAATGTCTACAAATATTTTATTGGCTGATCTTTCTAAGACTACACTTGATTTGCTATTTATTGCAATGTTTGTATCATCAGCAAACAAAACAAACTTGGCATCTGGTAATGTTACTGATGAAAGGTCATTGATATACACAAGAAAAAGTAAGGGCCCCAAAATGGAACCTTGTGGGACCCCACATGTAATTAGTTCCCAGTTGGATGATGCCTGATAGCTTGATACATGTCTCTTTCCTAATAACACCCTTTGTTTCCTGCCAGAGATATAAGATTTGAACCATTTTGCAGCATTTCCTGTTACACTATAATATTCTAGTTTACTTAAAAGGATATTGTGATTTACACAGTCAAATGCCTTTGACAGATCACAAAATATACCAGTTGCCTGCAATTTTTTGTCTAATGAATTAAGTACATTTTCACTGTAAGTGTAGATAGCCTTCTCAATATCAGAACCTTTTAGAAATCCAAACTGTGACTTTGACAGTATGTTATTTGAGATAAGATGGTTATAAAGACGACTGTACATTACTTTTTCGAAAATTTTTGAGAATGCTGGCAACAGTGAAATTGGACGGAAATTTGATGCTATTTCTTTATCTCCCTTCTTAAACAGTGGCTTAACTTCAGCATATTTCAGCCATTCGGGAAATATGTCTTCAAGCAGAGTGCCGTACGATTTTATATTCAATAACAAAGAATTATTTACAAATCTGAACATTTCAGAATGAGATGCAACTTTAAAGAAATGTTGAATGGCTAATTCTGTCATCTATGTTAAAAATAGTGTCGTCGTCATGTACGTTTAGAAATGTTTCAAACTGTTTATAGCAAATACAAAAATACAGTTTCAGATACAAACCTAGGATTTTGTCGCTCATCCACCTGTTGATAATACACGTAAATTCTAACTGAGAAAAATAATTTGACAAAACATGTTTATTTTGACTGTTTATAATTTATTGAAATTTTAACACGAATGAAGTATTTAGCTATAAACGAAGTATCAGGTACGCTTAGTAACTTGCACAAATGAGTAACAATCAGTCTTTGTGCAATTACAAGAGCAGTTTGTTCTTATAATACTGGTGCAATCCCTTAATATTACATTTACATACATAAAAAATAATAACCTAATGTAACTGTTACTGAATAATCTGCATAATAAATCTTAAACTAGTATTCTAGTATGGAATACTGAATAGAAATTAATAGAACTTATAACAGTCGTGACTTGAAAACTGTCGAAAGTGCGCAGCAAAAATCTTTCTTTCGCGCTTTGAGAAAAACACATCCAAAAAAATTCTGTTTTGTAACATTGTGTGAATTCCAGTAATGTGAATATGTAATAAACACATTCGATAAGACATAACCGTATCTTATTTAGATACATGGTTTCAGAAGATCTTATTCGTTAATGAGAAACATCAAAACTTTAGACTCAAATACTGAATGTTAACTCTTGATTTTCAAAATTACCAACACAGTGTTTAATAAGATTCCATCTGAAGGTGTTTTATCGTCCCATAGAGGCAATGAAAGAGATCGTCCACATTTCTGATCAAAGAGACGTAGAGAACTTTGACACAGGGCAGGAAATCCATTCATCTTCTTTTTCCGCTGTATTATAAAATATAGGTTTAACTAACTGCTGTCAAGAAAACACATAGAGAGTGATCGGTACTGCTGGTGGCTGCTATCCTAGCTTCCTCACGTAACCCACTGTGACAGTACAATGCGTATAATCGTTCATTTGTAAACGTACAAATGGGAATAATTCTCTAAATATGGGCTTTGTAAACCGAACGGATTGTGAAATAATTGTTAATGATTCAAAGCCAAAGTAATTAATCAATATTACTTCGTGTTCATGCGGTTGTGTTTGCTTAAAAACTAGCACTTTTGTACGCAACATAGCACACAGTAGTTATGTTTTCATCTGGAAGAATTAACGTATCACAGGCTTTACTTTTATTCTTCTCAGTTTCTAAAAACAACTGATTTTCTCTAACTGATTTCTATTTCAGAATTTACTTCATTCCTGAGTAGCACGTTGACATTTCCAAATCTGTGATATAGCCAATAACATTAATAATAATAATGAGAGCAATATAAAAAAATGTAATCGTCTTTTATGATTATTTCATTTCCAAGTAAAGGATTGCAACAGAATGACAAAGTGTTAAATGTCCTGTTCTCATCACAAAACCTCTGCTGCATATCTTACAGGACCAGAACTTCTAGAAGAAAGGAGAATTGGCTTAGCCACAGTCTAAGCCTTGTCGCCAGAATCTATCTTTCACTGTAGTGGAGTGTGTGCTATTTTGTAAACGTCTGGTAGATTAAAACTTTATTGCAGACCAGGACTCCAACCAGAACCTTGCCTTTCAGGGGCAGAGTTCCAATTGATCGAGATATACGACTGATTGAGATATACGGGCTCAACTCATGATCCCACAGCTTTACTCCTTGTCTTCCAGGTCGTGGTAGCTCCGTCGGTACGGTAAGAGTATTGCCTGCGAAAGGCAGTGTTTCTGGTTTAGCGTCCCAGTCCATCACATACTTTTAATCTGACAAGAATTTCATAAAAAGGCATCGCTGTGACACAGATGTCCCGATATAAGTCTTGGAGTGTCTCGTCAGCGAGTTCTACAGTAGGTGCTGGGAGATCTTCACTGCAGTACGTCTTGCTGGATGTGGTCCCGGTTTGCCTGAAACCCCCGAAGAGCACGGCTACGCTACGAGACGTGCTTGACCTTGTAGGCGCTCTTCCAGACCTCGAAGATGCAGATGGTGGAGTGGAACCTGTAGAAGATAGCGAGAGGCATGGAGACGTGCGTGATGATGGCCCAGGCCCAGATGCCGAAGAAGGAGAGGTGCTGCGGCCGGAACTCGGCGTGGCCCTTGTGCAGCACGTTGACCAGCCACATGGCGGCGTTGGCCACCAGCAGGAAGGTGAGCAGCTCGCGCCCCGGCTTGCGGCGCGCCTGGTCTCCCGAGCGGCAACGCCGCCTGGAGCCGTCCAGCACGCACACTGTCTGCAGAACCGTCTGGAACAGCCCGGCCACCTCGGTGGCCAGTCGCAGCGGCGACGACTCGAACGCGCAGCCCACCACCGAGAAGGTGCAGTACAGGAACATGCCTGACTGTGCGATCAGCAGCAGCGTGTTGTCCAGCCCCAGGCCCGAACCACCGTGGTGACCTACAGCAAGGGGTTCTCATCACCGAAAGCTAGTATACGATTTGGCCAGAGAATTAATTCAAGAAGACCATTATAGCGACCAAAGGGCATGAGCTCAAAAGCTTGGACTGTATGTTGCAGGTTATATCCAAGGTTCTCGGGTGTCCAGCCGGATCCGATCGTCGATGTTCCACGATATTTCGGCGAATAACCGTTCCGCCATCATCAGGTGGTGCTGATGGAATGATCTGTCTGTACTGTGTCCGTGGTATTTATGTCCGTGGGGTCCCGAGCCGTACCTCGGCGCGGACGGTGGTAGGCGCAGTTCATCTCCGTCCGCCGTGGCGGAAGGATTTCGCGTCCGCTCGCGTCGTTGCTCTTTGATGGTGTTTAGTAATGGTTTCCAGGCTTTGCTAAGTTGAAACCCGGTGTCCCTGTTGATGAGGTTATCTGTTACGCGAATTTCTATGGTTTCCTTGTAGATACTGTCCCAGTAGGCATTTGTGGCTGTCAGGATTTTTGTCTCTTAGAATTTCGCTGTGTGTCCGGTTTCAATGCAGTGTTCTGCTGGGGCCGAATGGCTGGGTTGGCGTAAGCGGGTGTTACGTTCTTGTTCCTTGCATAGATCCTCGACCGTGCGAACTGTTTGGCCGATGTAGGATTTGCCACAGCCGCACGGGAGTTTGCATACGCCCGCTTTCTTAAGGCCTACGTCATCTTTTGCATTTCTAGTAGGTCTTTGCTGGTGGTTGGAAGACTGTGTCAGTCTTGTGTCGCCTTAACAGTCTCTCTATTTTTGACGACACGTTGCCAGCAAACTGCAGAAAGGCCCGAGCTTGCTTCTCTTCTTCGGGTTGTCCTTCATCTAGGTTCTTGCTGCACTTCTGTTGTCGGAAGGCCCTTTGGATTTGGCGGTTGCCATACCCATTCTTGCGGAACACGGTCTCCAGGTGTTTGAGTTCCGTTGGCAAGTTCTGTTCATCAGAGATCGAGTGTGCTCTATGTACCAAGGTGTTGAGCATTCCATTAAGCTGCGCCAGATGGTGGCAGCTGCAAGCATGTAGGTGCAGGTCAGTGTGTATAGGCTTGCGGTACACACTGTGGCCCAGTAAGCCATCAGACCTATGTTCCAGCAGAACATCAAGAAAGGGTAGTTTTCCATCTTTCTCAGTCTCCATGGTGAACCGAATGTTATTGTGGGCCGAATTTAGATGTTGTAGGAAAATCTGTATCTGTTCCTGTCCATGTGGCCAGGTGACGAACGTGTCGTCCACAAAGTGAAAGAAGCATACAGATTTCAGTTCGGCGGCTTCCAGTGCTTCCTCTTCGAAACTCTCCACGAACAGGTAGGGCACCACTGGGGAGAGCGGGCTCCCCATGGCTACTCCGTCGGTCTGCTCGTAGTATTGACCATTGAGGACAAAGTACTTAGATGTTAACGCGTGCCTGAACAGTTGTGTCAGTTCAGGCCCGAGTTTCTCACTGATTAAGTGGAGGGAACCTTCCGCGGGACACGTCTGAATAATGAGACGACGTCGAACCTGACCATGAAGTCGGATTCTTGTACTGTCATCTCCTTCAGGCGGCCAATGAAGTCTATCGAGTTCCGAATATGATGCGCACATTTCCCCACATACCACGGACACAGCGCAGACAGATCATTCCATCAGCACCACCTGATGATGGCGGAAGGGTTATTCGCTGAAATATCGTGGAACTTCGACGATCGGATCTTGCTGGACACCCGAGAACCTTGGATACAGCACATTCGCCGGGAAAGCCTCAGATCACATATTTTGCAGGTTGTCTAAAAGCTTGTGGTTTAAGGTAAAATTTTTTCTTATCTACTTTTGACGAGGAAGTTGAAAAAATTTGATTGCAGTCTGCATGTATTTTAATTCAATGTGTTCAGATATTTTCTCCAGGGACGAAACATTAAAATTAAAAAAATAGTGTTTCATTCTACTCTTGGTAGAACTTAAGAGAGTACAATTTTATACCTGCTTCTTTTAAAATGAATTTGTGGGCCTTTAGCTTCCACCATACAGCCAGCTCTTACTTGCATTACATATGTAGGTGTAGATAGATTGTTAGATTTACATTGTTTGTTTGTTTGCAAGCACACATATTGTAGCCAGAACATATACAGTTACAGACAGGTACCGCATAATCATTGTGAAATGCAATGTTATGTAATGCTTTTCCAACAGTGAATTGTCAGTGATATTCTCTTAGATGTGGGTACCTGTGCGAGGATGATTCTGTACATCCTGTATGACATTTTCGACTGGAGTATCCCACGGGATGGGTTCAGCTACCTGTGGGAAAGAATGATTTTTCTCTGTGCACAATGGCACCTTTCCTTGTGGATTTAGGGAGTTGTCTCGTTTATGTATTTGTAGCGTGAATATAATGGATATGTGTATAGTGTAGTTTTATACTCGTTGTGTGATCATTATGAGAAAAGGGGGAGCATGAAACCCTATACTGGCATAAAAGGAACTGGAGAGCTTTACTTCCCCGTCTGATGGAGAACTCATCATTAACACTGTCACATGCTCTCGCTTCATGGTACAATGTGGAGAGGTTTGCAATTTAATTTAGGACACTGCTGCAAGGGCTAGTGATTAGCAACTTTACACCACCACCTCTTTTCCTCTTGGCGACCACTACCAGGATTCGAACTGATCTACCTCCAAGCTGAGCACCAACTACAAACACGTGCATTAGCAACTTTGGTTACGGAGACTAAAAGCAATAAGTGGTTCATTTCTTGTCTTATCATAACATCAGAAATCAAATTTTATCTTTGTATGATTTTAAATTGATCACATGTTGAACAGGTAATATGCAGATGAAATGATTTTATTTTGTTGGATATTTATTTCTATCGAATAACAGCATATAGAAATCATTATTATTAGAGAAATATTGGTACACTTTATGTAATTGTCATCTGACCATAATGAACAAGTAAAGAAAATTGTACCACGACATACCTAAAAAAAAAAATACCTATGAAAAACAGAGAAGTTTATCAATAACTGCAGGATATATTATTTTATGAAAAGAGAAGGTGAATTGAAATGAGGTGTACGTGGACTAAGATGCTAATGTGAAATTCATATTTCATAACAAATATTAATCGATATTTGGGAGTAGATATTACACCTAAACCTTTGAGAAATCCCAGCAAAAAAAAAAAACAAAAAGAAAATTAAGCATACGTATCTAAAGATTAAATATCTCGTAAAAGAAAAATGCAAATATACTTAATTTCTAGAACAAATAAAGATACTGTATTAGTTAGATTCTACAAATGTCACTGCAGTTTATAAAGAAAAATTATTGAAATGTAAATATGTGCCCATATTATAAGGGACAATGAGCATGTTTCCATTTGAGGGCATTCCTGCAGCGTAAGTGCAACATAGCGTTAACTCCTATCCCAGCATGTAAGCACAGACATCTAGCTAAGGGATTAGTGTGGCATTCATGTCTTTTCGACATGTTCGTGGTAAATGAAGAGACTTGAACAACGGCGACGTTATTACCGAAAGCGTCCAAATAGGACGTACGTGTGCTCATTCTTTTCTTAGCTGCTAAAGGACAAACACCTGTAGACACCTATCGGAGAATGAAGGATGTATATGGTGCAGCATGTCTGTCGGAAAACACTGCCGTGGAATGGTGTACCAAGTTCTGAGCTGGTCGCGATTCGACAGAGGACGCTGGTCGATCTGGAGCCCAGCCACAAACTGGAGACACTCGAGCACCTGCCCTGTAGTCCTCTCTCGATGCGATTATGAAGCCTTCGGTCCCTAATATAAGGCCTTGAAAGGAGGAAGATTTCTGTCGGACGAGATTGTGCAGCAGGCAGTTACAAACTATTTCACACAGTAGGACACAGTGCTTTACTAAACGTGTACCTTCAACCTGATGCGTCGGTGGGATGATTGTCTCAGTGCTCACGACGATCTTGTCTGATTGGCATACTGATACTGGACTGTATGGCCTTCAAACGTAAACTGTTTGGTCACCTGTTGTGTGAAAAAATTAAGAAAACTGGCAGGAGAATTAAAGTCGTATTAAATATTTGCGAACCGACAAGTAGGACAACTAACCAACGCAAAAAGTATATCTTTTTATTGGTTATCATCCTCAGACTTATTTGATGCTGCTCAGCATGAATTCCTTTCCTGTGGAAATCTCTTCCTGGTAGAGCATCACTTGCTGGAAACGTCCTCAATTATTTGTCAGCTTTATTCAGATCTCTGTCTTCGCCGACAGTTTTTACTCCCTACAGCTCCCTCGAGTACCATAGAAGTTATTCCATAGTGCGTTAACGTTAGTCCTGTCATCCTGTTTCTTCTTTTTGTCGATGTTTTCCACGTCTTCCTCTCCTTTTTGATGCTGTCGAACTAGAATCTTATCAGTTAAGCTACTATATCAAGATCCTTTTACAGCACCAAAGCACAAACACTTTGAAACTCTTCTTTTCCGGTTTCTCCAGTGACAACGTTGCGGTTTTTACAATTCTCGCTCTAGTTGTACGTTCTCAGAAACTTCTTAGTGAAATTTATGTCAGTGCTGGATAATAAAAGACCTTTTTTATTTATGAATGTCCTTTTTACCTACTTCTTATTTGCGTCATTGGATATTTTGCTTCCAAGATAGCAAAATTCCCTCAGTTCGTCTACTTCGTAGCCCCAGTCTTTCTTTTAAATTATCACTAACCTTTTCAGTTTCTTTAGCTTCCTTCCCTCCTACATACTTCTCGCATTACACTTTCCCTCTCGTAGAATGCTATCCTTTCGTTAACTATTCCATCTTTTTTTTCCCCATGACATTTACGCCTTGGCAGTCCTCTCACCGATATTCGAATAGCAGATTAATCGGGAATCTATTGCCAATGGAGGGAGATCAAAAGGACGGTTTTTTAGTTATAGGCCTCTTTAATGTAGTGGTTTACATTGCCTCATCCAATTTTTCATTGCTGATTCTTCCACCTTTCTGGAGTAGATTCTTATCCCAAGGGCAAGAGAGTGTCATGAATCTGCGTCCTCTTTGACAAGGCCGTTGGCAAAACTAGGGTGACTACTTACACAGTGTGTTCTCGACCGCCATCGCCCGAGAGCCATGACTTTTTGATCACTAGTCAGAGACCCTAACCCCTGCCCCCGGATCTATTTGTAATTATTCGACAGAAACTGGCGTTTGGGCACCATTTTGCCCCATACGCGTCATCAGTCTTAAGAACTTTACAGGTCAAAGAAAGATTCTAGTCGCAAATAGTAAGATTTATAAAGAACACGAAATTAATACAATATTGCAGAGACATGAATTCTCATACGAAGCAGACGACTATGGTTATACACTGAAGAGCCAAAGAAACAGGTACACCTGTCTAATATCGTGTAGGGCCCCGCAAGCATGCAGAAGTGCCGGAACAGGGCGTGGCAAGGACTCGACTAATGTCTGGAGTAGTGCTAGAGGGTATTGACACCGTGAATCCCGAAGCGCTGTCCATAAAGCCGTAAGAGTACGACGGGCTGGAATCTCTTCTGAACAGCATATTGCAAAACATCCCAGATATGCTCAATAATGTTCATGTCTGGGAAGTTTGGTGGCCAGCGGAAGTGTTTAAACAGACATGAACATTATTTAGCATATCTGAAATGCCTTGCAACGTGCTGTTCAGAAGAGATCTCCACCCTCTCGTACAGGTACGGATTTATGGACGCCCTGCAGGATTCATGGTGTCAGTTCCCTCCAGCAGTATTTCAGAAATTAGTCGAGTACATTCCACGTCATGTTGGGGCACTTTTGCGTGCTTGCGGCGTCCGTACACCATATTAGGCAGGTGTACGAGTTTCTTTGGACTTTCAGTGTATATAGTAACGCTCGTATCCTGTGACTCTCTGAGCAACGGGATATCTGGTGATGGAGCTACTCGTAGATCCGAAACGTGTCAAGTGAGCAAATTGAGGAATAAAGGCATTTTTTACCGGCTCTCTGACACGTTTGAAACGACATTTTAGGTCCATTAAAAGATACATATGTTTACTTGGATAAAGAAGAGTTCGCAGCGGTACGACTTTATTCATGCAGTCAGTAGCATCTCTGTGTTCTGAATTGGTAAGTAAGCCCACTAATGGATATGAATATACACGTTTGGGCAGTTCTCTCTCTCTCTCTCTCGCCTGTCTCTCTTTCAACCCCCCCCCCCCCCCCCTCTCTCTCTCTGTTTGTGTGTGTGTGTGTGTGTGTGTGTGTGTGTGTGTGTGATTGTGTTTGTGTGGGTGTGTGTTTGTGTGCGTGTGTATGTGTGTGTGTGGCAGTGACGGTATATTCGAGGTTTAGAGAGCGGAGAGAGAGGCAGACAGACAGACATAAACAGAGAAAGAGAGATTGAGACAGGGAGGGAGGGGGACAGAGAGAGAGAGAGAGAGAGAGAGAGAGAGAGAGAGAGAGAGAGAGAGAGAGAGAGATGGTGGGGGGAGGGAGGGGGGGAGGGAGAGTGCTAGAGGGACAAAGAGAAAGTATGAGAGTTACAGTGAATAAGGTAATGGGAGTGAAACACAGAAATACAGATGTATCCGAAGACTTCCTCTAACAAACATGCAAATGATCGGAAATGCCAAGAAATGAAATGGTTCTTAGGCACAATAAGAGGTCAGTATTTCTCCTTTCCATCTGCACGAGTCTAATTCTCTAGAAATACATTACTTCACGAGGAGACTTACCGGGTAGCGTGCGGTAGTATCTGAGTTCCCGCAGCTGCAGCATGCAAATGATGGTGGCCACAGAGCAGATCACATAGAGCGAGATCTCTGAGATGGTCACCTGCTGCTCCGCCGCCTCCCGGTAGTCGTCATCCTTGTGGAGGACGAAGAAGAGGATGAGCGAGATTATGGTGAGCACCACCACGAAGATGCCGCCGAACAGCCCCTTGTGCGCCTTGGCGCAGTCGACGGATAGGCGGCTCGAGGGACGAGGAAGGCCATGACCATCGACCCCTCCTGAAAGGTGAACTTCACGTCAGTCAAGAACTGCCGTTTGTTTTAAATCGAATGCACACAGCTGGTAGCACCGCTATACCCTATCTGATAAAAAGTGTTTGGACACTTGATACTGGACGTGATGTGGAGTACGTCTACCCTTCACGTTTATGACGAGCTCTACTGGGGCACTTTCAGTGAGGTGTCTGAATGTCTATGGATGAATAGCTGCCAATGCTCTATAAGAAACGAAACCAGAGAAGGTAACTATGTTGGACGCTGGGGTATGGAGCGAAGTCATCGTTTTGTCACACCCGGAAGTGTTCAGTTGGGTCCAGTTCTTGACTCTGGACAGGCCAGTCAGTTTCAGGAATGTTTGTTACTGTCATAAACCATTGTCTCACATAAGCTGTTTTACGACAAGGAGCATTGTCATTCTTATACAAACAATTATCATGTCGGAATTGTTCCTCTACTGTACTCAGCACACAATGCCATAAAATGTGTTCATATCGTTCCACATTTACTGTTTGCTTAAGCCTAATAAGGGGAGCACACCCTTTCTTTCTTTTGCTACTGCCTTTATCCCGCATAGTGCGCAGGGTCGGCAGGGTTAAGTACGGATTTGGCAATGTTAAGTGTGCTGGGTGGCCGGATGCCCTTCCTGCCGCCACCCCATATCCCCCAGGATGGAATTAGTGTACCCCAGCTGTCTGCGTCTAGTGTAAATCGTGAATGTGTTTGAAATGTCTGCGAGTCGTGTAACTGAGGCGGGACGTGGGGACCAGCTCGGTATTCACCTAGGAGGATGTGGAAAACCGCCTCAAAAACACATCCAGGCTGGCCGGCACGCCAGCCCTCGTCGTTAATCCGCCGGTCGGATTCGATCCGGGGCCGGCGCGCCTACCCGAGTCCGCTATAAACATCAGCCAAAGCAAAGTTTCCTTACTCAAAGCATGCTGATGTTGTATGCGACTCAAATTTTTTGAACGCAGAGACAAGGAAGAGATCAGGTCGCACTTTCCTTAGTTATTTTCATGATATTGACATCTACTCACGTGGATTTTTGTGTGTTCTTTCGTCAGCGTGATATTTTAGTGATTGAAGACGTTGGGTGGCTGAAGATGGAGAGCTGCACCTACTACACTGGTTTGAAAAATTTAAGGGGGTGAAATCAAGTTTTGCATGATGTTTCACGGCCAAGTGAAATAGCTCGATGAAACTTGGACAACACAGAGATACAATCGCTACAATATACTAAAGTACAGTGCAGATCAAAAAGAAATCCCCAATGATACGAAAACAAATGACACTTTTGCTCAAGTCACTGCGATTATGATGGTCTCCTGGCCATTACTAACGGCGGGACATGGTTCTTAATAGGGTGTCTGTCCACCACGGATGGCAATGCATGCTTGTACCGTTCTGCGATGCTGGCCACAAGGCTATTTAGGAGTTCTTTTGATGGGGCTCTCCATTCCTCCACGAGTGGGCTCGAAACTGCTGAATTGTCGTTGGTTAATGTGGACAGGCTGCAGTACGTCTCCCCAGTGCATACTACGCTCGATGGGATTCAAGTCTGGGTAAAGGGCAACTCAGTCCATTCGCCGGATTTCCTCTTGTCCCACGAGCTCTCCACCTTCACAGTTCAATGCGGTCGCGCATTCTCATCCATAAAAATATAATCAAGGTCGAATGCATCCCGTAAAAGACGAACATGGGGAACGGGTACAGTGGCATAATAACTTTCACCAGTGAGTGTGTTGCGTTCGAAGATCTGGAGGTCAGTACGTCCATGTAACATTATATGTTCCCACACCGTAACGCTTGGACATCAAAAGGACCATGTTCGACAATGCTGGATGAACCCTTATAGGGTGAGAGGTGGAAACATGTACTAAACCCATAAACACTGCCGAACATGATTGTTTTGGTGGTCCAGGTATCACGATGTGGAGTCGCATAATGTTGCATGGGTGCACTGAGCTCCAAATCTTGGAACACAGTACACGCATCTGTCAAGTTTGTGATACTGTATTTCTTCCGCATGTGAGTCTTTTCAGGAACGTTGTCGAAAGTGTTTCGTCATTCGACATGTGCCGAGCGTGAAAACCGACCTGTCCAAATATGAGAAGAGCGTGGGACAACAAGCAGCTCAATTCTTATCAGTTAAACACCCCCATTCGCGGACGACAGTGTTAATTGAAAGTAGGTTTTAGGTAATGAAGGAAATACTTCACTGTATCATCGAATGTCGCAAGACCAAATGTATGAAACTTTGCTTGTTCTGCTCGTTCACAAGATATAGGTGGCTTTAGGTAACGGAGCCGACAGTGATACCCTGTTTCTTAGTTTCCGGGAAAGCATCGATACAGATACTTACCCTTGTGGTGTCCGATTTCAGAGGAGACGCCTGAGCAAATAGAATCCAGACAGTCGTTTCTAAAGAGAAGACGTTCTCAGAAAAGCTTCAGTACATTTCAAGTAAGTGTAATTGGAGAGTTATTCAGTATATAAACGCCGTAGAAGACAATGATATTGGATATCTGAGGCCGTTTGGAGACGACACTGTTGTATTAATTGAGAACACCTCGTTACAAGATTCAATAACACCTAACACGATTAATATTTGAGGGAAAGACTGACAGTTGAGCATGCAATATAGTGCGCGGCAATAGACGATAATACCTTGCTGAGTTCTCCAGCAAATACGGTACACAGACATATGCAGAGGGGGCGCCACACGGCAAAGCCAGCTTCCAAAGAAGTTCTGCATAATAATGAGTTGTGAAACTACCGTAGGCTACGTAGACTATCGTCAGTAAGCACAGACTATGGTATCTTTCCCGGTAGGTTAAGACTGTAACTGCGTTATCTGTGCGTTAGGAGTGTTGCGTACCCATCAGGCGTTACCCATTTCGATGCCTTCGTTTGCGTATGGGATGAGTCTCTCATTGGGTTTTCCCAAACACCAGAAATGGTGAACCGTCTAGAAACTGATTGAAGATATACGAAGGGCTGTGCGTAGTTATCTACTCGTCTTTTACTATAAAATAAACGGCATTCATAGGAAAATTGAAATTACAAATGTTTAATTCTGTTTTTATTCGAACATTGTTGATTTGTAACGTGAAAAAAGGGATATTACAGTAAAACAAATAAATAAATACAGATACATCACATAGTGCTAGAAAACGGAATTTCCTCAAAACAGGTAAAACTTAAAAAAATGCAAATGGAAAAAGTATCAAACACCGCCCAGTTAATATAAAACGTCTTTCTATTATTCATAAATAACTTTCCCACTTGACAATAATAACAGGAACGCTTATCTTTGATCATGATGAAGAAGATTCTACTGAGTACAAAATAAAAACAATAATGATATACACATTTTTATATTTGTACATGTAAACTTTACTTGCGTCAAAAGTAATTGTCTTGGATGCGTAAAAGTGCAGAATGCACGCGATCAACTTTATTACTCATAAAGTGAAGTTTATATTTTATAGGGATATAAAATACTTAGTGGAATAATACTGAACGATGCGCTGTTCTAACTATGTGCAAAACAAACAAGCAAACAAACAAAAAACGAGGAACAGTCGTCGGATCAGAATTCCTCTGTCACACATTCATTTATGTCTTTTTCCCTACCAGTGCTAGCAATACTAACGGTAATCCTACCATTTACTGCATCGTTTATGTACGGTACGAAAACTATCGAACCGTAGTTTTCGTGGAGCGCACATTAGTCAGACCCCATACAGGATGCACATAACGCTGACATCCGTCTGACATCGCACAAATAGTTCCCAATTAAACATGCATCCAGTGAGCGCGGATATCTGTTGATCTGCCGAAGCGCGGTTCCACACAGTCAGTTAGCATCCCGACTTAACTACCGTCACAGCCCAGAAAAACAAAACTTGACAGTCTTCATGTTATGTTAGTCATCGGTCACTGGATTCAGGACTACGCCAGTGTTCAAAGGTAGATCAGCGCAAGTGAACTTTGAATTACATTACACTAAAATTACGTAATGCGTAAGAAAATATATTATATTTTTACTAATCTCTGTTGTTATCATTTCCACCAGAGTTTGCCTAAGCCTATTTACCCCTCTGACGAATCTGTATAGTTGCTGCGTGCAAGCAAGCTACCTCAATAAAAGAATAACGGCAACTACTTTCGGGGATAGGAGGTTCTTTTCCTGCCACATTTATATCTGACGCTAATAATAATTGATCGTTGACCACACAGTCAGAAATCTGCCATTTGACTGAGTCACAAGCATCAGTTAGCTTTGCCGGCCAGAGTGGCCGAGCAGTTCTAGGCGGTTCAGTCTGGAACCGCGCGACCGCTACGGTCGCAGGTTCGAATCCTGCCTCGGGCGTAGATGTGTGTGATGTCCTTAGGTTAGTTAGGTTTAAGTAGTTCTAAGTTCTAGGGGACTGATGACCTCAGCTGTTAAATCCCATAGTGCTCAGAGCCATCAGTTAGCTTTCTTGAAAGATTTAAAATGAAACGGTCAAGTAAATATACCCAGAAAGACGCCTCATATTATCGAAGAAAGAATATCACCCCTGACGGATGACGCTTCGAAAAACTTCATCCGACAAATTCTTAGTGTTGTTCGTCTGTCTGAGATCTTTACCAAGTTTGATCAATGACAGAACAGGGAAGATTCGAGAAAGAGCTGCACGCTTTATGATATTTCTTACATAGGTAGAGACTGTTACAGAAGTGCTCAACATACTACTGTGGAAGATACTATAAGAAAGTGACTGCGCATCATGAGGACCCTTATTATCAAACTTCCAAGTACTCATCCTCCAATATGCGTCAGGAAATAATTTTTATTTTTCGTCTTAGATTCGACGTAATGATAACGACTGAAATTTTAAAGACTTTCTTGCATATACAGGCGAATATTACACATAACTTTCCGTGTCTTGTACTATCTGCTTGTGGAACATGGAGGTTGCAAAGCGATTGCTCAGCATATACGCCCCACATACCGCACGATGGTTTGCGGATTACAGATGTTGCTCTACCGTCCTGAAAACTGTTCAGCGTGCTGGGAGACTTCTTGCAACTAGAACAGTACCGCCTACGATGATAGTCTGAAAGCCGCCTGCTATAGATATCTTTCATATTATGTGTTCATATGTACATCGATAATCACTTGCATGTCTCAAGGAACAGTCTTCCGTCTGCCACACTAGCTTCGTCTTTGGTTGAGTACCGCAAAGTCATGTGTTAAGCAAGGTGCTTGAGCTCTGAAATCAGTTGAACAATAATATGGCTTGGAGCGGAGACCATTTAGTGTGGCTTGTGGGACAAACGGACGATCTTCTTGGATTTCGTCTGCTGCCGTAGAAAGCCCTGTTTTGCTGCTTGTTTTAGTGGTAGTAGAACCCAGACTCCTTAGAGAATCAAATTGCTGCATATAAAACAGGTTCGAATGTCTGATTACTTTACAAACGAGCTAAAAATTTGACACTAAACCTGTAAGCGAGAAAAACATTATGAAAGGTTTGAAATTATGTTTAAAGCTTCTGCGAAGATGCTAACTGCTCTAATCATGAAATACTTGATGAATATAGTCTGGGTAATTTGCTCTCCATTTGAAGCTAGTTTTTCACACATCTCAATGTTTGTGACGTCATATCTCTTGAACTGCAGGTCGTACAATGACACAATATTGGAGGTACATTGAGTGGTATGAACGGATACAGTCTGCGAGTTGTGTTGCAAATAGAGTCGACAGTAAAGAAGCTGTAAATTAAAACTTCATGCCTAATGTTGGAGTTCAATTGCAAGAACAGCAAAAATATAGTAAGCGATAGACTTTTTCCTTTCAACATATTGTGGGGAGTGTCACCGAGAAATAGTTTCATAAAAGTTTGAATTTATATGTGGGGTTTATTCGAAGTCGCTAAATCTACTCGTTCTCAGATACTAGATTATTATAATCCGGATATTTGCCCACCATCAGTTACGCTCCTCAAGACAAACACACAGATCCCAAACATAATACTTGTCTTATTGTTTTAAACTTTTAACTTAAAGTTGTAGCCGTTAATCAATAGATCATGACAGTACTTTAAATTCGGTCAATAAATATGCGCAATGTTGAAAATCAAGTTTTGTGGCCTCTGGGAGCCGTTAAATAGGCAGCCTGCAACTGGTACCGAGTTGTGGGACAGCGCTTTAGTGTCAGAGATAGGTACTTGTGGCCGGCCGAGGTGGCCGAGTGGTTCTAGGCGCTACAGTCTGGAACCACGCGTTCGGTACGGTCGCAGGTTCGAATCCTGCCACGGGCATGGATGTGTGTGATGTCCTTAGGCTAGTTAGGTTTAAGTAGTTCCAAGTTCTAGGGGACTGATGACCTCAGATGTTAAGTCCCATAGTGCTCAGAGCCATTTGAACCATTTTTGAAGGCAATTGTGGTATTGAAATGGGAAAATTGAAGAGGCTTCGTCCATAATTCAAGGGAGATGTATGATTCTCTGTTCTGCCTTGGTGTAATTATCCGTTTCGTTGTTTTCAGATTTATTCAGGAGAGATGCTTTTGAATTAATTTTCTTTGAGTAATGTTAGTTTCTCTGTTATATTACACGAGTTGATTGAAAGACGCAGGATTCGATATCGGTTTCGTATTCATGTATCCGAGTCTGAAAATAGTTTATCCCCTTGTTTTTCCAGTCAATAAACAGTATAGTATTATGGGCGTTGATGTGAACCGAGATTGTTTTTCTGATTTTTGTAAATGTATGTCCGTGTAAAGTTACGCGGGCCGTTCAAGGATACTTGTTCAGAAGATATGGGACTTTGTATTCGTCTTATGCATACTATATAATTGCTTATCAGTTTTAACACAATTTGCGAGTTTTAAGAAGTTATTTTCCACTTCTATGATCTTTGTTTGAATCCTCACATGTGCTCCCTTAAGAACATCGTTCACAAGAGTATTTATTAGATTCAGTTTATATTTCTTTCACAAAGAAAGTAAATAGTCTGCCTTAAGTGGAGAGATTATTTTATTTTTCAGTGAAGGGAAGAAGAGGTGATTTTAGGTAACATACGAGCATATATTCAGTATTTGGTATCGTAGGAGATCATACGCAACTCCACTTGCAATGCACGAAGTCCTCCTGCTAGGAGGTACTCAACACCAGGTACAGAAAGTAGCTACAAGAAATTTGCTACATAGGTTATGTATGGGTTCAAGATATCTTAGCTTAACTTATCTTAAATCCCCCGTTCATTATTCGGTTGCGCTGTGGGAGTTCTTGGTCACTGCAACATATGAGGTTCAAATGGTTCAAATGGCTCTGAGCACCATGGGATTTAACATCTAAAGTCATCAGTCGCCTAGAACTTAGAACTAATTAAACCTAACTAACCTAAGGACATCACACACATCGATGCCCGAGGCAGGATTCGAACCTGCGACCGTAGCAGTCGCACGGTTCCAAACTGAAGCCCCTAAAACCGCTCAGCTACCGCGGCCGGCACATATGAGGTGAAAGTCATCCAGATAGCGGTGTTACTCACTCATGGGTCGGATTTCATTTAACAAGGAGAATGTTTCCCGGTATCAAAACCTGAGTCATAGTATCTTAAGAAGTTATAGGCTAAATTGTTGAAAGGATTTTAATTCCGTTTTTGTAACTACAAGGAAACACGTCTTTTGTCATCAAACGCATTTCGTTTTTCTGAAATAAAACATCACCAGTGGGCTTCAAAGAGCTGTAACGAACCGTTTTTAGGTATAGAAACAAAGATGATTATCTTTGTTTCTAGACCTAAAAACGGTTCGTTACAAGAGTTGTTGATTTTTCTTACGGTATTTCATGCCTGATTTTCACTCATATCAGGAAACGCCACCCGCTTTCATGTTTTTCAGTTATTTCTTCTTTTGGCACTTTTGATGTTGGTCTAAACAAATATTACGTTGCAGAACTATGCATTTCTTGATGTGAAAATGCGAGAATGCAGCACCGCTACTGTTAGTATTTTCTGGTTACGCATGCGTCGTGCGTTTTGATTAGTTTTACCAGTTTTACCGCTAGTCTATACTTTGAACTAAAAATGTTCCCTTTCTCTGTCATTCTTCATGTGTGTGTTGCGTCATTTAATTATTTTATTACGTGTTTATTTAATGTGTAAGAGAACTGAAGGTGTAGTGATGAAGATTTAAATGGTGAGTAGGTGGCGGGGAAACAGATGAGTGAACAATGGATGCAAAGTTACGGCTAGATAAGTTCAAGTAACGATGGCACGTTCACGTGAAGGTGATGGAGCTGGATAGCGGCCACAAAACCATCTCTCAGAAGTAGACCAAAATACTCATTGAGAACTGGTTACTATGGTAAAATGGAAATGAGCGTTTGGCGTCATTGGCCGGAGGCCCCTTGCAGGGCAGGTCCGGCCGCCTCGGCGCAGGTCTTATTACAGTCGACGCCACACTGGGCTACCTGCGCGCCGGATGGGGATGAAATGATGATGAAGACAGCACAACACCCAGTCCCTGAGCCGAGAAAATCCCAGACCCAGCCAGGAATCGAACCCGGGCCCGTAGGACGGCAATCCGTCACGCTGAACACTCAGCTTTCGGGGCGGACGGTTGTTATGGTGACCAGCGGAGATGCAACAAATAATCCTTGCGCTAAAAAAAAAAAAAAAAAAGTCCTGGATAATGCGAGTTGTCGTCTTGGAACACAGCATCAGAGCTGGGAAACAAACATTGCAATATGTGAAAGGCCTGAGCAGCCAGAGTGGTGACATAACCTTTGGCAGTAACGCCATCTTGCAGAGTAACCATAGGGTCCAAAAGATATCACTATGTAGGTGTCCAAATCATCAACGAACCTCTGTCGTGTTTCACTCTTGGAACGTAAGCTTCAGAGGTTCGAAACAGTGTGAAACAAGACTCATCCGACCAAATTACTGCCTTTCATTGATTCGTTAGTCCAGATATTATGGCAATGCCATTACGTTTTTGTGTCATGACCATTTGCATCACTGATGCGTGGTTTTGGAATTCAAACTCGTCCTGCGATTACCTACTTATAGGGCTCTCTTCGTGAGCTAGCGAGATGTGCGCATCGCTGCCGCTGTGCGCTACGCTTCCTCGGTCGTTGTGAGCTTGTGAAGAAGTTTCTGTACTGTGGGCGCCGCGGGAAACAAATTGTTGTGTGTTGTTCTCACAACGATGGCCGGCGTGGCCTAGTGGCTCTAGGCGCTACAGTCTGGAACCGACGCGACTGCTACGGTCGCAGGTTCGAATCCTGCCTCGGGCATGGATGTGTGTGATGTCCTTAGGTTAGTTAAGTTTAAGTAGTTCTAAGTTCTAGGGGACTGATGACCTCAGATGTTACGTCCCATAGTGCTCAGAGCCATTTGAACCACTTTTTTGCAAGATGGGTAGAAAACATCTCACAGATCAATAAAATGTCAACAGAAACCACTCCCATAAGGGAATTTCTCGAACACTTCTGACTGGAAGGTGAACATTTCCTTGACTCAGTTGTGATGCACCCAGTGCACCCATGAGCCGAAAAGATAATCAGTGCGAAAAAATCGAAACTGTTATTTCGACCCGAAAAATTATGTCTTCTGTCTTTTGGGATATAATGGAGTTTTCCTCATTGAATTTGTGTACCATGGGAAAACAATTAATGCTGAGCTGTATTGTGAAACGTAAAAATCTACAGAGGGCGACACAGAACAAAAGAAGGCGAAAGTTAATGAAGGGAGACTGTTTGTGGCATAACAGGTCACGTTTCCGCACATTCAACGCCACAAAGCAACTCTGGAACATCTTGAATCACCCCGCTCGCAACCCTGATTTGGAACCATCAGATTTTGATCTTTTCATCTCTCTTAAGTTGTTTATAGGTGGGAAATGTTGTCTACAACCGGCGATGAGGCCGAGAGGATGAGCTAAAGAAGTGGTGGGAGATTTTTTTTGACGAAAGTGTTAAAGAAAGGAAGAATGCTCATCTGTCTGAACATAAAGTGCGTTGAGATCGAAGGTGACTACGTCGCAAAATGATGTTTGATGTACGTCTGTGAATTTTAAATCTGTCACAAACATGTTACTTAATAATGTGTCCTGATTGCAAAATGTTTATTCGTGTTACTTGTTTCGGTTAATCTAGAACCATCTTCACATCTGATATTTCAGTTACAGGAGTAACCCTTCCTAATCCAGCAACTTTCACATGCTGCATCGTTATGTGACGCAGCATGTGAAAGTTGCTGGATTTGGACGGGTTACTCTTGTAACCGAAATATCAGATCTGAAGATGGTTCTAGATGAACCGAAACCGGTCACATGAATAAACATTTTGCAATCAAGACGGATTGTAAGTAACATTGTAAAATCACTGATTGCGGTTATCCTATAGGCATTATGTCTGTTTTTGCAACAAAAAAAATGTCACAAACATATTGTCTTTTCTATTTTTAAGTAGCTGAGTGCTCTAAATTTCTGGACTTTGGCCTTTCCGCATTTGCCTCGTAATGCATTTGTATCTCTCTTTCGTTGAGAATTCTATGAGAGACGGCAGTAATTTGCGATTGTATAATTCTTGACGATATAGGTACGTAAGGAGGCTAATTAACGAGAGGTACGATAACACAAAATTCTGTACTTGTCGTCCACTTAGTTACTCAGAATTTATATGCTTAGATTTATCTACATTCAGGTGTTAGGAAGTCTTTTCTGAAGGTATTTGTCTGGAATGTAGCAACGTCAGGAAGTGATACATCCTAGAGAATAGTGGCTTTTGAATTGTGATGCTATGGAAGAACACTTAAGAATTGATGCATAAATCGCGTTGCTAATGAGGAGGTACTAAATAAAATTGGAGAGAGAACAAATTTGTGACGCAACTTGAGTAAAAGACGGAGTCGGTTGGTAGGAAACATTATGAGACGTTAAGGGATCACTAAATTAGGATTTGATGGAAGTGTGGGGGGCAAAAATCATAGGAGGAGAACAAGAGAGGAATATATTAAACAGATTCAGAAGGATGTAGGTTGTGTGGTTATTCGCATCAAACCAGTCTTCGGACTGAAGACTACGACAACAACGAACGAAGTGAAATATGAAAGCGTATATTTTCAGATGAAACAGAAATAAAAGGTGTGTTTCGTCAATGGTATAGTTAAAGAAAACCAATATTAGTAACGCTTCGAAATGAAACCGAATGCAAACTGCAACCAAAATATTACCGTAAATGTATGCCATGCTATCTAAATTAATATGCGCTATTACTTTCATTTCCAACTATTCACAAGTCATCAGTTTAAAAAATGATAGAGCTTTACAGCGGCTCAGATAACACGCAATGCAGAGCAGACAAGCTCTGACGCTTGGTGTACGGATAACTTTGTGAGGTCCAGCTGGGTGGATGATCTAATCGCAAGGCACAGGACGCGCAGTCCCCGTTCCCAGTTGTGCCAGTAATGGTCAATTGTCGTTAATGAGTGCGTACCGCAGCAAAGTAATGGCAACTGCTGCGATCCTCGTTAGCCTAAGGTTTCCACACTGCGAAGGTGAACCTGTTTTATCGTCCTACCATTGCCTTGACCTCTGCAAACCCTTTCATTTTTGTGCTTACACATCCACTAAACTAGTGAAATGAGTTGCTAAGAACTAACTTTGGGCTGCTATTTACGTGGCATTGATTTATTAAGTAAGGAAGAACTATGTGCATTGGTTTGATACATTTGTTATCAGGTGTCTCATCTCCTACTGAATGGAAAACACTATATTTCGCCACCATTGGCACTGGAATGTAGTAAGATCATACGGCGAAAGTAAAAAAATGACATCTTGACTGTCTCTACCGAAGATTAATTATACAAACCAATAAATATGATGCTTATCTAAATGACACCTATATATTCATTTACCGTGTATCTGTCAAATTCTTCATGTTTGTTAACAGGTAAACATATTTAGAGGACATGCAAAGAGTGAATATTTTATTAATGCATTATATCTGTTACAGATCCACATGGCATAAGCTACAGCATACAGAGACGATGGGTTTTGCTGGAACACATTTTCATCTGACTTCGAGTAATGGGAAAAATATATGTAAGAATCCACTGTCAACCATGTCCTTTTTTTCTTTTTTTTTGTAGATTGTGGGTGATAAATATACAAAAGTGCAGAACCAGAAATAATAAAGGCTCACTTGCGGAGGAATATTAACATCTACGTGACGTTTTGAATCTTTGCACCCATCTAACGATGAAAGCACAACCCTCAAAGCGTGCTGCAAAGAATGGCAACTTGCTTTAAATGTGGATATGCGTGCAACTCAATGCGGATGGGTGGAGGAGCACAGTATTTATGATATGCAGCTTACTGCTGCGAACTTGAGTCAGGTTTTAGATCAGTGTCACAGACTGGGAATTTTAACCCTGCTCCTCTGAGGTGTGAGGGCAGACGCCAAAACGTTTTAAATGGAGTAATATCAATTAGTTTCAAAGTCAACAACTTCCATGACTTCACAATCCCGTAATTCTAGAAGTAATTTCATTTGAAAAATAACGTTGATCTCTTTTATTCTTCGTATTGGAAATGGGAATGCCGTGTGGCTAGGGCCTCCCGTCGGGTATTCCGTTCCCCTGCTGCAAGTTTTTTGAGTTGACGCCACTTTGGTGACTTGCGTGTCTGTGGTGACGAAATGATGATGATAAGGACAACACAATAACCAGTCCCTGAGCGGAGAAAATCCCCGACCCAGCCGGGAATCGAACCCGGGCCGTTAAGTATGACATTCCGTCGCGCTGATCACTCAGCTACCAGGGGCGGACTTCATCGCATTATTCCTCGGTCAGGACGTGGAATTGTAGTGTAAAACAGTAACGATTCATTTTCTACGAAGAAATGTGACCCTAAAACTTTAAATAAATGTGTTAACGTTTTGAAAAAATCAACTTTATTCTTATTCTTTTCGTTATCACTTTAAAATAAGAACGTCATTAGAAGAGTAATACTAGTGATTTCGTGAGGATTACATTTAACATTTTGTCGTCTGTTGCGTGCTTTTCACGAAACAAAACCACACTCGTATCCAGTTAGATGAGTACGGGCGGTGATGTCCTCGCTGTTGTGCGCTGTGTACGTATTACCAACAGGAGTGATTTAATAAAAATTTAAATTTTTATTCTTTTATTTAGAGGAAGAATTTCTGATGAATTTGGATTGAGAACAGATGACACTAATTAAAGGAATCCAGGAGGAGATTTCATGAAACGAATACTTCATTTAGAACTAGGTGCTTTGTTTACGATATCAGTGACAGATGATGTATTGAAAGGAGGTTAATAAAGCAAGACAAAATATGTTGTGGCTCTAGGCGTTATCTTCCGAAAATATTTTCACCGAGACACTGTAATTTAACGCACAACGAAGTGAATCGGGGGAAAGTATAAAATTCGCCTAGATGAATATTACTTCATAGTGTGTAGCACTTCGTTTCGAAAACTGGCGAGAAAGAGGAAATGACGTCTTCTTCTTGAAAAGTTAGTGCTTAAATATCTAAATGACTGGCCTATTAAAGATGTTGTAAACTGACAGTGTAGCTAGTCATCCCAATTAACTCTAACCCATTTCAACCTTTGTCGCAAAAAGTATAACATCGATGGCGCATTTGTTTGAGTAATGTTGCGAATATGGGCCGGACGGCTGCCTTGGTATCTTCAGGCCGGTAAAAAGAGCACCTATTTTGGCCATTGGACAGAAGGATAGGTAACAGTCCCGTCAACCTGGTGCCGAGAGCCCTAAAGCCTACCGGAGAGGGGAATAAAAGTGGCCAACGTGTACGCCCGCTACATGATCCACACCAGTCCAGATCATACCGCGGGCTGTGTAAGAACGAGTGCAGCAGTGCAATAAGGACGTGGTACTCAAAGTGGTGCAGCGGATCTTCGTTGTGGAAAGTTACGTCACAACGAAGTCGGTGTGGTCAGTTGTTTGCTGAGTAGTTTGATGATGTCAAAGTGCCAGCAAGTAGTGCCATGCAATGCATACTCGAAAATGCCATCAGAAAGGATCTATTTTGAATAAATCATAAAACAATGCGAAACGAGCCCGCACATCATCATATGTGGGTGCAGTTCGCCAGAAAATGTTTCAAAATCCTACTAGATCAGACCGATGCCTGTCGCAAGAGACCGGCATGCCACGTCGTTCATGCGGACGAATACTCCACATATACCTGCATATGCATCCTTACCGATTGTCTGTTGTTCATGCATTAAAACCAGCAGATGCTCCTCAGAGCCTTCAGTTTTGTGAGTTGCTTTTCACTGAGACAACAATTAATGACTTGGATATGTACCCATTCTTGGTGTCGTCTGCTGAAGACTGGTTTAGCTGAGTGGTTATGTCAAATCACAGAATTAAAGATTCCGGGCAGGGAAGAATTCGCATAGCTTCCACAACGTACCATTGTATAATCTGAAGGTTGGGGTTTCTTGTGTAGTGTCTGCACGCCGCATTATTGGTCCCATCTTCGATATCAGGCGCTGTCTTAGGCGCATTAGACTGCCAACATTATGAAGTCATCTGTGACAGTATTAAGGGGGGAGGAAAATAAGTTACTTCCAACAGGATGGAGTAACTGCCCATACAGCCAACCGCACATTTACACAACCTTTACGCCTAACAGAGATGTTAGAAGAGGTGAGTCTGGTCTCAGCCCTAGCTGGCCACCCAGGTCAACTGATCTGAACGTGTGCGATTATTTTGTGTGGGAGCTCTCCAGTCTGAGGTGTACCGTAACAATTCTCATAGTCTCTAAGAACGGCAGTAGTACATTTCGGATGAGACTGCAGCAGTTCAGCAGTCCAGGTTCGATCCGTCTTCAGCAACTTGCTGACCAGGGCCCAAAAATGCCAAGAGATGATTGGTAGTCACTTCCAACATCTGTTGCCGGTCGGAGTGGCCGTGCGGTTCTAGGCGCTTCAATTTGGAACCGCAACCGCGTGATCGCTACGGTCGCAGGTTCGAATCCTGCCTCGGGCATGGATGTGTGTCATGTCCTTAGGTTAGTTATGTTTGAGTAGTTATAAGATCTAGGGGACTGATGACCTCAGATGTTAAGTCCCATAGTGCTCAGAGCCATTTTTCAACATCTGTTACCGTCAGATTAGTATTGTATTTCCTTCACTTGTTCATAATCATGTAAGACTTTTCGCTGCTTATCCAGAGAGAGCTCTAGCGTGCCTTGGACTGCAAGGTCTATGGTACTAAACAGACGCTGATATTGTTTATCCAGAGCTCCGAGGTTCGTTCAAGCGACACTTTGCAATAGCACAGGGATGGGTGAAAAGGGGGCGGGGGAATTCTGTCAGGTTGGCTGTGTTTCTTTGTACCCTGGAACTTTATTCTCCGAACCAATTTTGTTTCCCCAGCCGCAGTCCTCGACACAATTAGGCCACGTTTTACCAACTATAAAGGATGACCGCCGTTAGCTTACGCAAGGGAAGCGTCAGGGGTGGTCTTTCAGGCCACCTCCGCTTGTGTTCGTACTGCAGCAAGGTGATGGAACCAGAATCAACGAAAGATGCGAATGTAGAGTCTACAAAATCACCGTCATCCCCTTGTTCTCTCTCATTTTTCTCTTAGTTATTGGGGGTCCTAGTGGATTTACTTGGGCGACAGTGGTCCGTCTCAGCCACCACCAGTTCGTCTACCTAAGAGTAGTTCCCAGCAGTTGGGATCCGTACCAGGCTGCATTGAAGGAAGAAATCGAGGCGGGGTGCCAGATTTGTTACTGGTAAGTTTGAACAACACGTAAAAGTTACGGAAATGCTTGGGGAACTAAAATGGGAACCCCTGAAGGGAAGGCGACGTTCATTTCGAGGAACACTATCGAGAAAATTTAGAGAAGCGGCATTTGAAGCTGACTGCCGAAGGATTCTACTGCCACCATCATACTTTGCATGTAAAGACCACAAAGATAAGATACCAGAAATTAGGGATCATACGGAGCCATACAGAGAGTCGTTTCTCCCTCGCTCTGTTTCCGAGTGGAACAAGAGGGGAAATGACAAATAGTGGTACAGGGATCCCTTCGCCACGCACCGTACGGTGGCTTGTTGTGTATATATGTGGATGTACATGTAAGTAAACTGTCTCGTCTTCAATCGCTCTTTCCGCATACTACATCATTTCCACTCGGGTTAGGCCTTTCTAAAAGTGATTTCCGGGGTGACTATTAACAGCAGAATAGCGTGCTGTAACTAAGTTTCCTCTACTATTTGGGAGTGTGCGTGAGCGTGTGTGTGTGTGTGTGTGTGTGTGTGTGTGTGTCAGTGCTCATTCTAAGGTTTTGTTACAGTTCAAAGCAAACTTTGCCCACAATTAGGTGCCAATGTAAAAATGTTGAACATGATTCTGGTAGTCTAAACACGTACGGTTGGCTAAACTCAATAAACCTCTGATATTTGATTTTCAACGACAAATTTATCTCAATATTGTGTTCAGTAAGGAGGTGGGAACGAGTTTCCTTATTACTTGCAAGGCATGGTCACTGTAAAAATAATTACAAGACATGAAACCTCTACAGAAAATAGGAAAAGTAATAAGCATTGCCTTCGCAGGGAATACGCTATTTAATCACGTTAGGTGTTTCTTTCACTTCCACAACAACTCCATCAGTTACTTCCAGCCAACCTGACAGAATTCCCCCCCCCCCCTTTCATCCATCCCTATGCTATTGCAAAGTGTCGCTTGAACGAACCTCGGAGCTCTGGATAAACAATATCAGCATCTGTTTAGTACCACAGGCCTTGCAGTCCCAGGCACGCCAGAGCTCTCTGTGGATAAGCAGCGAAAAGTCTTACATGATTATGAACAAGATTTTGCACAATTTTTGCAATTCAACTCATATAAACCCTTGCGAAATACCGAAAGAGAATGTAGTATGCTGAACTGTTTATCCAAAATGGGTGATTGTGAAGGTCAAGGAATGTGTGTTATTTCGTAATACTTGTCGGCTAAACGGTCTTGGGCATACCGAGCCTTGTAAATGAGAGGTTATTATTCATTAAAGGAACAGTGTTACGAAGAATGGTCTCATAGACCTCCTATTTAAGTTTTGACCACAAAATTCACTGGAAACGACAATACGCCTGCACAAACTACTGACAGTCCACTCAAATGCATCAGAGTAAGACCCATATTATCCTTCTTGTCGTTCTCCGTTTGTTTGGTCCCGCTGTACAGTGGACTATAAAATTTAACTTGTCGAATTACATTATACTTTATCATACATCTTAATTGAAGATTTTCATCTCTGTTCAACACTGAAGCTACATCTTTGCAGTAAACTGGTTTACAAAACAGAGTCAAATTGAAACAGGTGATGGGTCGACAACTGACTGTATTTAGACAGGGAACCAGTGGATAGAAATGCATTTTTATTGTGTTATGGACATACACAGCGTACACCGCATAAGAATAACGTAACTCATAGTAATTTTCCAAAGCGACAATCGCCAATCTCGATGCATGTACGAGGTGTGGCTAGAAAAAAACCGGACTAGTACTGGTGAAACAATAAAACGAATGCAATAAGGCTGAAAGTCGCGTGGCCTGTCACGTGACTCTCGCTCCGCCTACTGCTCGAGTTTCATCTGCCTCCTGCACTCAGTCTGCCCGTGGCGTCTGTTTTAAGTAGTTGACGTTTTGTCTGTGCGTCGGAGAATGTTGAGTGTACAGAAAGAACAGCGTGTTAACATCAAATTTTGTTTCAAACTAGGAAAATCTGCAAGTGAAACGTTTGTAATGTTACAACAAGTGTATGGCGATGATTGTTTATCGCGAACACAAGTGTTTGAGTGGTTTAAACGATTTAAAGATGGCCGCGAAGACACCAGTGATGACACTCGCACTGGCAGACCATTGTCAGCAAAAACTGATGCAAACATTGAAAAAATCGGTAAACTTGTTCGACAAGATCGCCGTTTAACAATCAGAGCAGTGTCTGAGTTAACAGGAGTTGACAAGGAAAGTGCTAGGCAGATTCTTCATGAAAGTTTCAACATGAACAAAGTGTGTTAAAAAATGGTTCCAAAGTGTCTCACAATTGAACAGAAGGAACGCCGAAGAATGATTTGTTCTGACATCCTGGAAAACATTGACAGTGATCCCACCTTCTTACAAAATGTTATTACTTGCGATGAATCGTGGTTTTTTTTACTTACGATCCCGAAAGTAAACGCCAATCGATGCATTGGAAAACTCCTGGTTCTCCACGACAAAAAAAAGCACGAATGTCAAAATCGAAATTCAAGGCAATGATGATTGTTTTTTTTGACATCAAAGGGATTGTGCACATTGATTGGGTACCAGAGGGACAAACAGTGAATCAGCATTACTACATTAGCGTCCTGGCTACCCTACGTGAGCGAGTACGGAGAAAACGGAACGATTAGTGGAGAAAAAAGTCATGGATCCTTCACCAAGACAATGCCCCAGCTCACAGTGCGTTGTCAGTGAAGACGTTTTTGGCAAAACACAACATTCCCATCTTAGATCATCCACCCTACTCACCTGATTTGGCCCCCTGTGACTTTTTTCTTTTCCCTAAAGTCAAGTCAGCTTTGAAAGGAACTAGATTTGAAACTGTTGAAGAAGTAAAAGAAAAAGCGATGGAAGTAATGTATGGACTTACCGGAAATGATCTGCAGCATTGCTATGAACAGTGGAAAATTCGTATGGAGCGGTGTAGAGACCGAGGAGGAGAGTACATTGAAGGAGATAACGTGAAATTGTAAATAATTGTAAATAAATGTTTTTTCCAGCATCAGTCCGGTTTTTTTCTAGCCGCACCTCGTATTGCAACGGCGCATGCGGTTTTGCCGCACTGTCGCAAAGATCCCGCGTGTCTGTTGTACGCTGCGACAGGCAGCGGATGATAAACAGCGTACAGCCCAGACCAACAAACAGCTATACTGTACACAACTCAGCTCACAGCACGTGTGTCAAGGGACGACAGCATGCGTCGCACCTGCGCATTAACCTACGCCGCACGCACACCACTATCCCTAGCGCCAGTCGTCCATTGCATCAGACAGCTTGTGATGTGTCAAAAAATGATTCAAATGGCTCTGAGCACTATGGGATTTAACTTCTGAGGTCATCAGATCAGTCCCGTAGAACTTAGAACTACTTAAACCTAACTAACCTAAGGACATCCATGCTCGAGGCAGGATATGAACCTGCGACCGTAGCGGTCGCGCAGTTCCAGACTGTAGCGCCTAGAACCGCTCGGCCTCCCCGGCCGGCTGATGTGTCCATGGTGAAGTGTGTTACTGCGTACAGTGCATGACGCCTTGTCAAAGATTGAACTTACTCGTCATGAGAGTGGGCAGACATGCGTTTAATATACTGTGCCTATAAAGCAGCACGAATGTACAGACAAAACCTTCTCAACAGATGTAGATACGTCATCTTAAATGGAATAAGTTTACCTCTGTGGATAGCAAATGTCGACAGACGGGGTTGTTCACGCCACAGAGAGCAGGAAAAGGTTCCCGCCGAAGACAGAAGATGGTGTTGGATTGTGGATTGTGTGGCCTACCACCCGGCAATAAGCACCCATCAATTTGTCTGTAAAACGCACACATCGAAGGACACGGCGTGGAGAATACTGCTGGAACAGCTATTACACCCCTATCATAAAGAACATGTGCAAGCACTGGGATCAACGGATTATGAGCTTGACATTCACATCTGTCAATAGAGCTTCGTACAGATAGTACTGTTCACGGATGAGGCCTCATTCATCCGTGATGATTCTTTCAACAAGAGCAACAGCCATGTCCGGAGTGAGGACGATGACAGTGCCACTCCCATCGGTGGCACCTTCCTGCTTGCCTCCCCGTTTGATTGGTCCATGTTACGTGGCGTCCCTGCGAGATGTGCTACCACAGTTCTTGGAGACAGTACTCTTTGTTGTCCCAGAGAGGATGTTGTTTAAACACGACGGTGCCCTAGCCGACTTCCATGTTAACGTCTGCGAACAGCTGAACAACACGTAACCTCATAGTTGGATTGGAAGAGGAGGTCCTGTCCCATGGCCAGCGCGATCGCCATGATGGTGTGATGTCACTGTCTCCTGAATACCATTCCTCCCGCATTGTACATTCAGTAACTTGACATCAGCTGTTACATTCCTGACGTGTTAAGCTCCGTGGATGTCTTATATCTTTCCCATATTTTAATGTTATCTTTCAACAAGATAACGCTGGACCACATTTTGTTCTTGTTGTCTTGACTAATATTGATGCAGAGGGTATTCGGCAGTTGCCCTGACCATCAGAGTCTCCAGGTCTGCCAATTATTCAAGAAGTTGTCATGGAGTTCTGAGTGACTGTCGTGCCACCACTAGTCAGGAAGTATACTTGATGAAAGGTGTAGAGTGGATACTGCATGTGTAAGTAGACTGTTTAGGTTTTTATATTGGTAACGCCGCGTAGCGCTCTGTATGAAAATCTCTGCTGTGCTGTGTGCAGTCAGTGGCTGGTTTGCATTATTGTCTACCATTGTAGTGTTGGGCAGTTGGATGTTAACAGCGCGTAGCGTTGTGCAGTTGGAGGGGAGCCGCCAGCAGTGGTGGATGTGGGGAAGTGAGATGGCGGATTTTTGAGAGCGGATGATCTGGACGTGTGTCCATCAGAGACAATACATTAGTAAGACTGGATGTCATGAACTGCTATATATATTATGACTTGTGAACACTGTTAAGGTAAATACATTGTTTGTTCTCTATCAAAATCTTTCATTTGCTAACTATGCCTATCAGTAGTTAGTGCCTTCAGTAGTTTGAATCTTTTATTTAGCTGGCAGTAGTGGTGCTCGCTGTATTGCAGTAGTTCGAGTAACGAAGATTTTTGTGAGGTAAGTGATTTGTGAAAGGTATAGTTAAATGTTAGTCAGGGCCATTCTTTTGTAGGGATTATTGAAAGTCAGATTCCGTTGCGCTAAAAATATTGTGTGTCAGTTTAGGCACAGTCATGTATAATTTTTCTAAGGGGCTGTTTCATATGTCGACCCTTAGACGAGGATGTCTCACTGGAATCTTCTGATTTTTTCTTGTAGTTTGTGTAATTAGTGTAGCTTTTTTTCATTGCTAGCGCGTAATTGTAGAGAGAATCTCCTTTGTAGTTGCAGTCTTTCATTGTTGTACAGTAAAACAGTTGTGGCATGCATGTAGATTTGCACCAAGTATTTCGCAGGTGCGCTTGCAATTAACTAGATATTATTTTCAGTGCTATGTTAATGTGTTTTTTTATTTTGCTCTTCAAATTGTGCTTTTCTGTGTTATCGTGTGAAACATTGTGACAATTGTGGCGAGTGAAAACCGTAATACTACGCTCCAAAGTAAACTGAGAAATGACAGTGAAGACGAAAGCAGTGTGTTAGCGCCACTGTGTAATGAATTAACTAATGTTGAACATAGTAATTTGGTAACTGTGCATAGGGAAATGGAGCGAGCGGCAAACAATGGTGTAGACAGTGAAACAATTAGTGAACTAGGAAGCATTATCGTTCGATCGGTCGGCAACAGCCCGCCTCAGGAATCGGGAATGACACGACACAATCTTGCAAATACTGCAGATTCAGGTTTTGGGTCCTCACCGTTTTCTCAAATAAGTCAAGACGCATTTTCAGCTTGTCAAAATGTCAATGTTGCCGGTGCAACTTCACTGCCGAAAAGCGCTGACGAACATGTTTCAGACACCAGAGCGTTGTTATTACAGTTAATGCAACAAATGGGACAAAGGCTACAAAAGTTAGACACAATGGAACAAAATCTTCAAAAGTTAGACACAATGGAACAACACCAGAGACAAACACAGCAACAGTTAGACGCAATGGAACAAAATCTTCACACCACGCTTGAACAAACACGTGAAGATTTAACTACTGAGTTACATAAAATCGAATCGAAATGTCAAAAAGTCTGTAATGACGTAAAAACACAGATTTGTGAGCATTTTCAACCTATTTTTTCGCGGCATGAAAATACATTACAGAATCACGAAGCAGCCATAAAAGAACTGCAAACTATTGTTCATGAAAATCATGAGACCTTGCAAGCTAAAATTGACTCAGTTGCATCTACCGATTCGGTTACGCAACTTGCAAAAACTCAGGAAAACTTAAAGGACACAGTAGATTCGATTTCAACACAAATGGACACTCTGAAATTTGGTTCAGAAAAACACACTGAGGAAATAAGTACACTATCGGAGAAAGTAGCCGAACTGTCGGATCAGTTCACTAACTTATCAACAAAGGTAGATGATGATCTGAATGAGACAAGACCTGTAGCCATCACTGACACAGAAGGGTATGAACAAATTAAGAAATTCAAACAAAATCAGAATCAAATTATTACGCAACACAAAAGAGAAATCCGGGAAGTACAAGATCAGTTGGCACAAGTAATACAAAAATTACAAATTTCAGAGGACACTCGCGCTCCAACACGGGAAGAGGGACTTAGAAATACGGAAAAGCCGCAAAATAATAACACAGGGCATTTCGGAAGTTATGAAAGAAATTGGCAATGTGCACCGAATTTTGAGATGGAACCGCCGACACGACGTAACAATGACCGATATGCGGCTCGCCGACACGATGATTTTGACTATAAGCTGTTCTTTACTACACGTAAATTCAAAACATTTAAGAATTCTGGCAACGACATTCATCCACAAGTGTGGCTCCATCAATTCTCTCATTGTTTTCCTCCTAACTGGTCATTAGAGCACAGATTAGAATTTATGTGTGGCTACTTAGAGAATGAACCAGCTGTAAGAATGTGATCGATCATTCACGATTCCCACAGTGAAGGAGAATTTTACCATGCCTTCGTCTCAGCATATTGGTCTCAAGCCACACAAGACCAAGTAAAACATAGCATCATAATGATGAAACGTTTCGAACAATCTGAATTTTCCAGTCTTGTGAAATATTTTGAAGACATGTTCCACAAGAATCAGTACCAGTCAAACCCATACAGCCCCTCAGAACTCATCCGCATTTGCTTAATCAAATTACCTGAACATTTACGACATATCATTTTGGCAGGACGTTGCAAAGACGACATTGAAGCTTTTCAGGGACTCTTACAAGAACTGGAAATCGACACTGACAATCGCAGAACGCGAAAACAGGAGCACAACAATTACAGGTCACATCCGCCGCAATTTCGCAAGGAAAGAAATAATAACTGGACATGACAAGGCTATTCTTACAGCGTAAATCGTGGCCAATACAGACACCACCCGTATGACAACTGTTGGCAGAGTAGTAATAATTACAGGGAAAGATCACCTCTCCACGGTAATCACAGAGACAATCAGAGAAACAGACAATATGGGAACCAAAATAATTATTATCAAGGGAGACAGAATAGACGCAACAGTCCAGCGCACAGTTACGATTCAGGGAGAAATTCTCCACCACATGACCGACAAGAAAGAAACTACAGGAACTACCGACATGACGGCAGACGATATAATCATAACGGCAGACCTGAATTTCATCAGAACTGGTGGGATTCAAACAGGGCAGGGCCCTCTCGACAAGGTGAATTTGTAGAAGTTAGGTCTCCTAATCCCAATAACGATGCGTGCTAACAAAGAGACAGACAATGACACTCACCGCAGGCAGCCGCGTGCGCCAGCTGGCTCAGAGAAAAATAACACAGACGCTAACCTTCAGAAAAATTTTAGCGTTCCTTACCAACATATAAACGTGATAATTGCTTTGAAGTTGAAACTCTGCGTACTAGGAAGGGTAAAGGATTGCACCACATTTCACATGTAAAACCGTTTATTGAGAGATAATCTGTTTTTTTAACTTAGTCTTTGCTATAAAATTTTTCACTTCATGTTACTAGTACGCTTTGTCACACTTAGAAAACTGTTAATATGCGACAATGTTTTGAAGTTAAATATCCAGTCTAGAACCTAGGGAACATATTTAGACTGTAATTACAAATGCATTGTTATAGTGAACAGACGATACAGTGTTGTTATTTGTACATTCTTGCTTGTTAGTTGCACGATCATGTAACGACTATAGGGCTCACATACTTAGAACATATACCGCCACTGCTAATGAGATTTTCATGCAACATTTTGGTTTACTTGAAAAGACATTCTTTATTTGAAGTACTTTCTGTGGGATAAAAGATGACTTAGCATTTGGTTTCTTTGGCAGCTACACGATTTTATCACGACGCTACTAATGTGAGTGACAATTTACATCACTGCTTTTCCGCTGTATCTGTTTTATATCTGCACAGTTTTTCTGAATTCTTCTGGAAAGTAAAACATGTTTTAGTAGTAACTTTTGTGGTATAGCTACAATGAGACAGCCTTTTCTGTAGCACAACAATGCGTTACTGTACAGTACTTTCTTCATCACGGTAATAAGCGTAATAACTACGATATCTATACGCATAGCAATTCACTTTTGTTTATTACGAGGTAAGTACATTGACTTCCACAGAACTTTGCTTACGGACGACTATAATTACGACACTTGGCACATTTTTTACCCTTAAGTAATGACAGAGATTATGTTACAACAAGATGCACAATTTAGCGCTACAGGACATGCATTTGAGTGATTGATTTTGTACTTAAAACATTGATTTTTAAAGATTTTTGAATTACAATGATACAAAGATTTTCCATGATTCATTCCATTGCTGTAATTTGTAACACCTGAGGGTATAATTACATTAGTCCTCAGGGGGGTAACGCTTACTTTGTCTACCATGTGTGTGGCAAGCAGAAGGAGCCCTAGCTAATATGGTATTTGATTATACAACTTTACACATCGGTACCATATTTCCATAACACATAAATTACACAGCTATCTGATCATTTAACTGAGAGACAAACATGTTTTTTACTACGTCAGTGACATATGTTTACGTAATTACACAGTTGGATAACTTCACACTAATGAAATTGTATTTTGCCTGTACTGTGTGAACTGTTCATATTTTTTCGGAACCATTGTGATACTATGAGAGCTTTGAATGATATATTTGGTATGGGATCATGATTTTTAAAGTAAGTTTTTGGTAGATGACACTATTGAAATGAGCAGAGAATTTTTTTAGGTTTTGGAGGAAGCTACAACGATTTTGAGATTTGACTGAGGTGTTATGATGTTATTATTACGATGACGATGTGTATTATGCTCTTGAGGTATGTTTACGATCAATAAGCTGATGCTATATGATAAATTTGATTGTGCTATGTATTTATTATGATGAAATGTTGAAGTGTCGACGCAAGATTGAAGTGTTGTCGAATATGTATATGTGTAATAAAGTAAGGAGTAATGAATAGTGGTTAGGGTCTCTGATATGTGAAAAAGGATGTTGGAAACCAAGAATCGTACTTTAAGAGTTATGAAATGTGTGTACATGTGTGAATGTATCACAATGCCACTGAAAATTTTTTTGGACACTGTTATATTTATAAGATTTTGTTTCTCCAGATTTGTAACGCAAATATTTCGATCTGTGAAATCTTATTTGTATCAAACTGTCACTGTAGCGGAAACTGATGTAAATATTTCGGTAAGGAAGGTAGGTCACCTTGACGTAATGCACTGTAAGCACCCAGCTGGGCGACAGTCGCCTGGAAAAAAGCCATTAGGGTGTGCGTTTCAGAGGCACAGGTGGAGAAATAAAAGAGGCCATTATTCTCGCTATTGACATTCCTTTGTCGAAAGCATCGCAAATACGACATGCTCAAACTTGAAAACATATGATTATGCTGTGGAGCTCTTAATTTATGATATTTACTAAAATGCCTAATGAAATGATGAGAAACATTTTACGTCTATTGTCCCTCTAGTTGAGAGTTTGCTCATTTTGTTTAGTATCTAGTTTCTAGCTGCACTGCAGCATTGGTTAAAATAAAATTTTATAGATGTGCTAATATGGATATTTTATGCCTACAGATCCAGTAAATAATAACCTTATGATCTACTTAAAAAAAAAACGAAGGAGCACAAAAAGACATTTCCCTTCACAGGACTTGCATACATAATTTTCTTTTCAACTACTTGGTAGTTTATTTCATAGAATAAGTTTTTGTAGTGCACCACTTTAATGACATAAATATTACGATGTGAATAGACATTTCTCTTATCTGCATTGTTGTCTTTAGTGTACTATTTTTTCTGGTTGTGCTTTGTCATGTTTAGATATTATTGCATTTGCTGCAGCTGTTTGCCAGGCGTAGTGCTACTAAATTTCACTTTGTATTACTCTGTGAAGCCAGTTTTACTACTGATTTATTTTTCTTTTTGCTGCACATTGGCTCATATTAGTGATAATGTTGCATTTCCTCTCCAAATTTAGATTTACTGCTGCTTGCTTTGCCAATTCGCATTTTTTGTCTTTGCTGTTTGTATTAATTGTTTTGCGCTGCTGCATTGCCTCGTACCTTAGTTTAGCATCTGAGCTCAGTAGATTTAAATTAGCTTAAGATGGGGTAGGCTATATGTGAGAACGAGTTGTGAGGAATTGTAGGAAATGCATTGAGAAGCTATAAGAAAATGGTTTGGCCAAAAAAGTATTTTGAAAGAGGATATGAACAAAAAAGTAGGGTTTAGGGACAATAGGTTTCGGTAGGATTTTCTTGGAAATAAATGATGAGGTAAGATAATGGAAAATAAATAATGAAGTAAGAAATATGTGAACATATAAATACAGAAAGCATGCTTGGATAGGATTTTTTTGGTGGAAACAAATGTTGAAATAGGACGAAAGATCTATGGAATGAAGTTTTGGGTGGGACTGCAGTACCAAATATTACACTGAAAACAAACCCTGCCCTTTCATCTTGAGTTATTCTGCTGTGTGTTTGTGTACCCTGGTGTATTTGTGTTTTTCCTGTCTTTATGTGTTTAGCTAATAAGATTTATGTTGTAGAATTTTTCTAATACTATGTTATTTACTTTGTAAAGATGTTTAGACATTATTTATCTGTTCTGTTTTGTTGCTCATGTGTGAAGTATTTACTTATGTCATAATTCCTGTAACACTGTTGTATATGTTTATTTCTATTGTTTTGTAAAGCCCCTATTACTACAAATGTTATCTGTATTGTTATGTTCTTTAATGATGTATTTTGTACCTTCATAATTGTATTCTTATGTTATAAAATTGTAATTGACACCAGTTCATCAAATTAAGTAACTTGTAAGTCATATTTCAATGCACACGTTTCTGTTGGTCATAGTATATGGACAATATGTGAGAAGTAGGGAATGTTAGTGTTTGGACGTGTATTAATAATTTAGCAAGGGACTGGTTAACAGCATTGCTGGTTCTAAGGACAATTCCAAAAACTTTTTGAGTGCAGGAGTGGTGGTTCATGGACTTGCTATATTCTCCGCAAGACTCTTCAATGGTGATTGTGCACCTGCACAGTCGCAACAGATGGCTGCTGGCTATTTCTACCAGGACTACTGTGGGTCTGCATCTTTGATGGCCCACCAGTACCATTATTTCTACAAGGACTGCAGTGGGTCTCCTCCTCTGGTGGCCCACCAATACCGTAATCTCTAACAAGACTACAGTGGTCTGTTCTGTGATGACCTACCTACCAATATTCTTCAAAACTTCGACTGATTCTGCTGTGGGTTTGCTCTGTTGTGGCCCATTACCTGTCTGCATGTCAAGAGTCAGCACTGTGTTTCCGTTGGAAGGACAACACTACTTCTTCAAGACTGCATGGAAATCCACTACTCCCGTATCCATTTTCTTTTACTGCTCAGACTTTGAGAAAAAAAAACTGCAATTTTACTGTGATAAATGATAAGGACTGTCTTTATGGGACTGTGAGAAAATTCTAGCTTTTGACCAACATTGTGTCAAAAAGTGTGTGCATTTGATTTCTTTGTTATTGTAATTATGAAAAATTTTTTCAAATCTGTATTGGCCACTGCCCAAAACAATTTGCAACATTTTTTGTGGGGAGCATGGGGGCTATGTAAGTAGGCTGTTTAGGTTTTTATATTGGTAACGCCACGTAGCGCTCTGTATGAAAATCACTGGCTGTGCTGTGTGCAGTCAGTGGCTGGTTTGCATTGTTGTCTACCATTGTGGTGTTGGGCAGCTGGATGTTAACAGCGCATAGCGCTGCGCAGTTGGAGGTGAGCCGCCAGCAGTGGTGGATGTGGGGAAGTGAGATGGCGGATTTTTGAGAGCGGATGATCTGGACGTGTGTCCATCAGAGACAATAGATTTGTAAGACTGGATGTCATGAACTGCTATATATATTATGTCTTGTGAACACTGTTACGGTAAATACATTGTTTGTTCTCTATCAAAATCTTTCATTTGCTAACTATGCCTATCAGTAGTTAGTGCCTTCAGTAGTTTGAATCATTTATTTAGCTGGCAGTAGTGGTGCTCGCTGTATTGCAGAAGTTCGAGTAACGAAGATTTTTGTGAGGTAAGTGATTTGTGAAAGGTATAGTTTAATGTTAGTCAGGGCCATTCTTTTGTAGGGATTATTGAAAGATTCCGTTGCTCTATAAATATTGTGTGTCAGTTTAAGCACAGTCACATATAATTTTTCTAAGGGGATGTTTCACATGGAAGGATGTACCCATATCTTTCTCTCGATATCGAGTGGTGTTGGAGACATTGCTGCTGCCAGAGACGGCAGTATACTATATTTCGCACCCTGTGTATACCCAGGTCATTTACAAATACGATAGTGTATTGTTCATAGTACGCTGTATATGAAGAATAACTATAATTTCCTTATCTGCTGCACTGCCTGGTGCTGCAGTTTTAATTGTCACTAGGTTACAAAAAGTAAAATGTAATTACTCAGGCTTTCCCGGCGATCTGTTGACATTTTGAAAAAGAAAAGAAAAAAACGGACTTCTGACGCGTATTAGCGTCGTTCTCGCACGATATTTATCCGTCCAAAACCATCCAAAACGCAAATGGTTTTCTTTAGACACAGACACCTGACAAAAAACTACATCAAAACACAGACGACATACAACTGACGCTCTGGAACACGCCACTAAGACTTAATGACACTGCCAGGTACCTAGGTGTGTACCTAGACAAATACTAAATTGGAAAAACACCTCACGTACCTGTTAAACAAGGCAAGAAAAAGACAAAGCATGATCAGACGAGCACAAGGATGATTCCACGGATGTGACGACCAAACTGCTGTCCACACCTACAAGACGTACATCAGTCCTGTGATAGAATATGCTGCAGCTCCCTTTGGGGGCCTGCATAAACCGGTAGCAGAACGACTTGATTCGGCCGAGAGACGACTCTTACGCAGCATCTCTAGACTGCCAACGCTCACGCCCAGTGACAACGCATATGACATCACAGGCGTGGAGCCGCTACAGACCAGACTGACTAAACTCAGAGCAAACTACGGGAGACACACATTAACGAAACGCCCAGACATGGAAGACATCCTGACAAGAAGACCACGAGTGAACAGGCGACCAAAATTCAAATACATCCAACGAGAGTGTACAGTAGCTTACAACACCAGTTAACAACACCTCGCCCCACCATGGAACCCCTAATCCAAGACATCCCACTTACCTCACAACTGGACCAAAGTCAAAAAAACTAACCCCATAAAACACACACATACACACACACACACACACACACACACACACACACCACACACACACACACATTCACAAACACACATAACAATAGAACTAAGTTAGATGTAAAACGTAGTGTAGACTTAAAAAATATGTAACTGTTCACCACTGCCACGAAAGTCATTCCCTTAAGGTGACTGGAGGACCTGAGGTAAACAGGAGCGCACCTTAGACACCAAATTGACAACTGCTCTATAAATTCAATTGTATAATTAAATCAGCTATACATCTTCAAATTACTCTCGCCTCCCATCTATAGTGGACAGTATAAAGAAAAGTGGCATAGACACACACACACACACACACACACACACACACACACACATATATATATATATATATATATATATATATATATATATATATATATATATAAGAAATCGCATGAGTAGTAGCATAAAACAACAAACAACACCACCACCACTCATACACACAATGAAGCAGTGCCACATGAACTAAATAATAGCACACACAACAGTCGCCTCAAAGCATAAACCTTAATCTATTGTATTGTATTTTGTTGTATTTTTATTGTATTCTGCTAACTTTATTGTATTTTAATGTGTTCCAATATGATATATGGAATAATCACAATGTAAAATATTCTATAATCTATAGCATTTATACTGTATTTCAGTATGACTTAAAGTTTCATATTATATTGTAAAAATTATCAAATGCACTTTTGCAACAAAATTGAACAAATAAATAAATGAAATGTCGCCCGCCCATCCCCTTCAGAGACGGGAATGAAAACGCTCAAGGGCCATTCCCGGGTAGCACCTGAAGAAAACAGCGAGTTACGCCGTCGAAATACCATGCAAGGACGACTCGAACATGTGGTGGAAGCCCCGTTTTTTCAAAATGTCAAGTAAAATGTTGTCCACAAAACCCTTTTTTTCCTTTTGCTGGTAAGCTGCCTCTATTAAGGGATTTTGCCAAAATTATTTGTTAAAACCAATTGTTTTCTACTTATTTTGTTGGATCGTCATTGCTTCGTTGTGTACACTGGTTTCCGTCAGATCATCGAAGTTATTCAGTGTTAGACGTGTCCCCTTTGCCTTTCTGCATATGATCGTCGGTGCCTAAAGCTGCTGATCGCCAGCTTTGCGCCAATATCCTGGATTAAATTCCAAACCTTCCAACAGAGTCTGATGAAGTGAGGGCATACGACACTACTGATGGTGATCTGTCCGTCAAATGGCGACATTAGGCTCTGCGGTTTTCTTTCCGCTGGCACCGGGTTTCACCCTCTCCCTTATCATCATCATCATCATCATCATCATCATCATTATTATTATCATCCAACACAAACATGACGGCATACTATACGCAGCTATTGCAGTCACCTGCACTTGACGGATTCACTTCACACATAATCCTTACTCTCTGTGAAGGAAAGGTGCCATTGAGGGTGAAGGGCAGAGAAATTAGACCTTTGTACGTCCCCTTAGATGTTTCTCAGAGTACGTCGCCACATGACTTTACCTTTTACTTGTTTTGTGTCACTTCCCTGGCTATCATCCCGTTGTTGGTCCTCTGGGTTCGATTCCATGCGGGGTCAGGGATTTTCACTTGCCTCGAGATGACTGGGTGTTGTTGTGTCGTCTTCATCACCATCATCATTCATCCCCATTACGGTCGGAGGAAGGCAGTGGCAAACCACCTCCGCTAGGACCTTGCCTAGTACGCGAGTGCGGGTCTCCCGCATCGTCCCCTATGTTGTCAAGGAGAATGGGACTTCATCATCATCATCATTGTGATGCTCTGAGATTAAGAAACATACAACTTTTCTCAGTATTCTTCGAGGTAAATTCGCTGAATGCGAACAACTTGGCTTCAGCTGTGTTAGATATGAATATCCTACCTATTAGTGACATATGAAAATTTGGTCGGACTGGAACTCGAATTTCCGGCTTATCGCCAGCGTCGCTTTAACCATTAGGCTATCCGTGCAAGCCTTCCAGACCGACCCTAACTTTCAAATGTCACGCTGTCTACATCTGCGTATCATAGTCGCCTACATTCGTCACTAAACACTTGCAGCTACATTCTGATCTCCGCGCCAGTGAGAATGAGACTATGATGAAACGAAACAAATCGCCCGCCTCGGCATGTAATAATTTCATACATGTATGGATGATCGGACATTGTTAACAAAAGGCACTGTGCGAAATTATTTCGAAATAAATTTGCTGAATGTGAATAACTTGGCTTCAGCCGCGTTAGATATAGTTGCACTACCTACTGGTGATATACGAAAATTTGTGCTGCACCGAGACTCGAACCCGGTTTTTTCGGCCATGACGAGCGGTCGCCTTAACTTTTAGGCATCCGTGAACGCCTCACCAAAAGGTAGTACATCGATACCTTACCCAGCTGAATGCAAGTTATTCGCATTCAGCGAATCTATTTCGAAGTGATTCCGAACCGTTGGTTTTCGTCAACAGTGTCTGCTCATACCGATATTCAAGCAAATGTTCTCATTATGGTCTATAGAGCTGCCGATAAGATTCGACCAGTAAAGCGAAAACTGACATGTCTTTATCGGATTTGGTGTTGGAAACCTCGACGTCAGATGTCGAGGACAACAAGAGCGTGTTAGAAAGGGCTCTTACCTGGGTGGGGGAGCGGTGACTTGCCCTCCCCGCGAGAGTCGGACTCGTCTTCGTCGGCGATGGAGGGTGCGCTCGTGGTGCTGACCTGCCGGCTGGTCTTGCGGTAGGCGTCTTTGGCGGAGCGGCCGCCCGCCGGCTGGATGTGCTTCCACATCTCGTACATGACGACGGCGCAGATGAGCGAGTACTCGATGGTGCAGGGGAACAGGAAGGGCGCCGCGTTCTGCACCAGCGAGCCCATGATGTTGGAGCGCCGGCACTCGAAGATGTCGTGCTCGGCCGACCGTCGCGACACGTTGTGTCCGGCAGTGAGGTTGCGGTGGGTGACGCTGGTGGGGTACTCGTACACGTGGTGGTCGCTCAGGCTCAGTGCTTCACCTGCAGACACGGAAAATTTCAGAATCCTAGAATTACTGTCGCTCAAAATATTAGGCCAGAGACAAATGTCTCAAGAATTCCATAACTGTCAGCGGAATAACAGATACCAGTGATTTATTAGACGGGGACGAGGAAAGTGCAGTCATGGAACGCCGCGACCGAGCTCGGCCAAACTTTAACTTCACCAGTAATCAAATGTCTGTTGGGTGTTCTGTCTTAAGTATACGTGTAACGCAGAGATTTTTTTGGACGTACAACGCGCATGGCGTGGCCACAACGTCTGTATCAGCCAGTTCACATCGTAAAGAAAGATGTCAAAATAAAATTAACTGGATAATTTCAACCACAGATTCGAACAGCCTTCAAAGTTCGGAACTCATTGTTAATAATCTGTGACTGGTCGGATTATTACGAGACCTATTCGGAAAGTAAGGTCCGATCCGTCACGAAATGAAAGCTACTGTGAAAATCAAAAGTATTTTATTTTCAACTGTTAGCTAAACCTTCCAGATGCTAGCCTACGTAGACGGCGCTCAGACTTAGACATTTGTCATGGCACTGAACCAGTTTTCCAGTACCCTCACCATAGAATAAAGTGCCTCTTCCCATCGAAAACGCTGCATGAGCATCTGCATTGCCTCTGCAAAGTGCGGCCGAGAATTGTCATGCAGAAGGGAACGCGTAACAGTTGTGTTATGCGGGCTGCATGACATCAGGCGAAATCTGTCACAAGGCCCCCATACTTGGTGGGAAACATTATTTTCTATGCATCTTTACGTGCTCGCTGTGCGCTCAGAACAATGTGTCGTGATTGACGAGCATATTAGACACACTGCCCAACACATCTGTACAAAGCTTCATCGCCTTTTCACTACGGTTTTCATTTGGCAGCCAATCGGAATTTACTTTCCGAATAGCCATTGTATGCCATTAGAATAATTTTCCCCATCCAGTGTGGCATCTGCATCTCCTTAGTTGACACGACTCGGCGGTGATGGTTGTCCCAGTCGGTATGACGTGAAACGGGATCCGTCTCTCACGACAGAGCCACCCTGTAACTAGTAGAAAAACACAAACTCCTCGCGTGGTTTGGTCATATTTCAGATATCGTCTTTCGTGTCAATATTTCGATAGAGCAGCGCGTCAGAATGTGTAAGCCTCTCTTGCTTCTTCACTGATAAACGCGGCAATTGCACCACTCGATGGCGCGGTTACTCCTCTGACCTGAAATGATGACTACCAATTTTCTTTTGTTGTGAGTCTGCGACTGACTTATAGCTTGATTGAACTGGCTAACTGTAGTTGTTCTTTTTATTATGCCCGGTTAGATAATGGATGTTGAATATTTCATCATTATGCGAGCAGACTTAAGTATTTTCAGTAAGAAAGAAAGCTGTTCCTGCAGATGAAGAATGATAACTACATAATGGGTACTGAATGCGACTAACGCTAGCTAAATTTTTCTGGTGGAGATGGTGTGAGGTGGGGTGGTTGTCGTTGTAACTGTACATACCCCTGAGATCCAAAATTGAGGTCCCTGTGGTCCAAAAACGGTCTGAAGCTCCACATGCAATCATTCAAATATGCTTTTAAAAGGAATGAAACAAGACACGCAACTGACAACTTATTATTAAGTCCGAATTTAGCAAGGGTAGCCCCACCTTCAAAAGTTAACTGTCATGCATGAAACACACAGGTCAGCCACCACACGACACACATTTTAGTTACAGGAAGCACACTTAGAAAAGACGCTATTTATTTGCCTTAACGTGCATTCAATCAAGAAAAATCTTCAACAAGATACCAATGAATTCAAATTTCAACAGACAATTATGTCTAATTCCGATGGTGGTACTACTTTTAGGATCGCGTAATGAATATTGGTCATGGGCAAGCGAAGAGCATATCAGGAAATGCTAACGAAAAGTGAACTCAGAAGAGCAAATACTGTTTACAGATACAAAGTGCATCCTGAAAAACAAACAACTAAGTGCGTTCATTAGTTACCGAAACGATTAATTCCGCAAGGTTAACTAATACCGCACCCCGTGAACTATTCCACAAAAAAGCATTGCTGGTCGAATCTCCGGCTGTGAGTGGCAGTTAACAGTGGACTGGCTCCATCTTCGCGTGTGCGGCCCGTGAGGACGCCGTCAAGTCCGTCACTCGTGGAAGCAGGAGGCAAACTGTCACAACAGAAATTCGAAATTCTATATCAAGTTTGGAAAAGCTCCAAGTGCTCCACCAATGACGATAATAATTCCGAGCACCGTCCAATCTCTAGACAAGTTTTACCGAGATTGCTACCACTGCCTCAACGATGTTTCTAGATTTCGACACAGCGCCAGTAAGAGAGAGAGACATTTTGTTTATTTTATGAGCAGGGGCTTGGGCAAAAGCTAACCGTCTTCCTAGCCAAGTTCCAAAGAAGCCGTTGAGACGTTGTGCCCCACGGTTCCAATGGAAAACTTCCAGCTGTCACTTTCTTTAAGTGAAGAAGACATTTCCACGTAGACATCACGGCTTTGCACAGGTGCTTTCAGGCTACCCAGCGCGTTATCTCCCGTGTTAAGATGATCAGCCGAGAATCAGAGGAAGCGCGAGGGTGGAAGATGCGTCTGCCCTCAAGACCAATTATGACTGTAATGAAGGTTGAATGCCCGAGTCCCTCCATCTTCTCTCTCTGCTAGACTGCTGTGCGAAATACACGAAAAAATACGGATTCTCATAAACCGAAGCGAACGGCTAATCCAGTTCCTAGCTTGACCATAGGCAACACGTGGTATTATACATGCATTTGGAGAGTAGTAATACAAATTATGAAGACAGCATCTCATTTACCAATTCATTATGTTAACGCACTTGGGGAGTACTATTAGAGCATAGAAATATGACTAAAATATGCAGGCTGGAACTACATGAATAATTAAACCACATTACAATGACAACACGAGATGGCAGGTGGACAGGCACGTGCAGCTTATCGCCATCTTTCGAACTGTCAGAATGATCGAATTATTGGCATGAAGGACAGGGCAGCGGCATACTGGCAGATCGCACTGACAGTCGGCTGAAGCGCAGTGACTGCAGAATTGGCGGCGATGAGATGGACTCGGGGCTGAAAAGAATGTGGCGGGAAGAGAAGGCGCGAATACTTCCAGAAGAACTACTCCGCAAAAAAGTGTTTGACTGACTCCGACTGACAGACATGAGACAGCAGTTGGAGTCCAAGCAGAGATTACAGGCAGAGCAGGCACAGTGTCATAATGTAAAAGAACTTGAGAAAAAACTTTCAAAAGCTTGTTATGCTCTGCGTGTGTTAAGTAAAAGTGCAAGCAAGTCAACAGTTATTCAGGCGTATTATGCATACTTCCATGCACTACTTCGATATGGGCTAATCTTCTGGGGAAATTCAGCCACCAGTATAAAGATCTTTAGGGTGCAGAAAAGAGCAATCAGGGCTATCTGCAAACCTAAGGAAACTGGAAATATGTATCCAGAAAGAAGCTATTTGGAAATATGTAGACCACATTTCATCCAGATGAAAATAATGAGCCTACCGAGCCTTTACATATATGAGTGTATCCTGTTCGCAAATGAGTATCTTTTAAACCAAACTGGGCATCTTCAGCAAAATAAGCATATACACAGTCACAAGTTCAAATGGTTCAAATGGCTCCGAGCACTATGGGACTCAACTACTGAGGTCATTAGTCCCCTAGAACTTAGAACTAGTTAAACCTAACTAACCTAAGGACATCACAAACATCCATGCCCGAGGCAGGATTCGAACCTGCGACCGTAGCGGTCTTGCGGTTCCAGACTGCAGCGCCTTTAACCGCACGGCCACTTCGGCCGGCTCAGTCACAAGACAAGAAACACAAATAATATCCACATGTCACAGTGTAGAACAGCACTGTACTAAAAAAGTGTATCACAGATAACAGTTCAGCTATATAACAGCTTACCCAGTGATTTAAAATCGCAGCAACGTAAAATTTTTTTAAACATAATCTTAAGTCGTTTCTAGTGGAGAAAAGTTTTAACTCTGTAAAAGAATTTTTAAATTACAAAAAATAGTCTTGTAAACAATGATTATGTAATAATGGTTAAATTCAAATTGCAATATTTGTCACTTGTAATTTATGATTGTTATCTGTAATTAATTTTGTCATGCTATCTCTCTCTCTCTCTCCCTCTCTCTCTCTGTCTCTGTCTCTCTCTCTCTCTCTCTCTTTGTGTGTGTGTGTGTGTGTGTGTGTGTGTGTGTGTGGGTGGGTGTGGGTGTGTGTGTGTGTGTTTCTGCTCCTTTCGCAATTTTGACTTGTCCTATATTCAATGTACTGTTTAAGTATGTAATGAATCAAATGGACCAATTAATGAATGAATGAATGAACTTTAGGGAGTTGGACTGAGGTATCAAGTTGCTGCCGAAATCATATTACAAAGACCAGAGAGTTACAAAGAGTATAGCTGCGGCCCAGTTTTCTTTTTTTTTTTTTAATTTGTTGTTATTTCTTTATTTTGGCTTTGTGTTACAAGTACCACAGAGGCAACAATGGTTATAAAGAGCAACGGAAACAATTACAACAAAGCAAAAGATCACAAAATTACGAAGACAGCATACAAACACAGCGACGCAATTACGCAAACACCAGACGGCCAGTTGCGGTACAGTTGGACATTCAGTAGTACCAGCGGAGTGCAATAAGTAATGCAACACATTCTGTTTTCTCGGACAAAAATTCGGAATTTGTTGTGGGACATCTTGGCATATTCTCACTTCAGCCCCTATAGTTCCACAGAGCTCGAAATGGTGGCGGCACTACGCGTAGCCTTCAAAATGTTGTCTGTAACGGAGGCGCATTACAATCGGAGAGCTGATACGAAGTTTCCTTTGCCGGACAACCAGGGCGTCGTAGATATTCATACAAGATTGTAGAATGTCTACGGAGACCTGGAAGTGAAAAAAAGCATGGTGAGTTGTTGGGCGAGGCGTCTGTCACCATCGCAACAGGGTCGCACAAACCTATCCGATTTCCCGCGTGCCAGCCGGCCGCACGCAGCTGTGATTTCTGCAATGTTCTAAAGTGGGTGTTACGGCGTAAAGCCAAGCGCTGGCGCGCCATTCGGGAACGACATAGCAGACTGCACTGTAGATTGTCGCACAAATGACAAAATGGTAGATATCGAAATAGACGACAGAGGGATAGAGAAACAATTAAAATCGCTCTAAAGAGGATAGGCCGCTGGACCTGATGGGATACCAGTTCGATTTTACACAGAGTAGATGAAGGAACTTGGCCCCCCCTTCTTGCAGCGGTGTACCGTAGGTCTCTAGAAGAGCGTAGCGTTCCAAATGATTGGAAAAGGGCACAGGTCTTCCCCGTTTTCAAGAAGGGACGTCGAACAGATGTGCAGAACTATTGACCTATACCTCTATCGTCGATCAGTTGTAGAATTTTGGAACACGTATTATGTTCGATTATAATGACTTTTCTGTACGAATCAGCATGGGTTTCGAAAAAGACGATCGTGTGAAACCCAGCTCGCGCTGGTAAAGCAGATGCCAGACAGAGATTCATTGGAAAAATCCTAAGGAAATGCAGTCGGAAAACAAAGGAAGTAGGTTACAGTACGCTTGTTCGCCCACTGCTTGAATGCTGCTCAGTAGTGTGGGATACGTACCAGACAGGGTTGATAGAAGAGATAGAGCAGCTCGCTTTGTTACAGCGAGTTACATTCAGTAATCGCGAAAGCGTTACGGAGATAATAGATAAACTCCAGTGGAAGACTCTGCAGGAGAGACGCTCAGTAGCTCGGTACGGGCTTTTGTTTAAGTTTCGAGAACATACCTTCACCGAGGAGTCAAGTAGTATATTGCTCCCTCCTACGTATATCTCGCGAAGAGACTATGAGGATAAAATCAGAGAGATTAGAGCCCACACAGAGCCATACCGACAATCCGTCTTTCCACGAACAATACGAGACTGGAATAGAAGGGAGAACCGATGGAGGTACTCAAGAAACCCTCCGCCACACACCGTCAGGTGGTTTGCGGAGTATGGATGTAGATGTAGATGTAGAGGGCTGTGAGAAGACGTCAGCCAATTGCAATCTGACCGACCCCTCTCGAGGACGAAAACGCGACAGCATCGGCCCCTATGCGAAGTAAACATTAGCGCCGTGCCGACTGGTGGCGGCCCAGTTCTACAGCAGCTTCAAGACTACCAACATGGATAGAAGCGCCAACTCTAATGAGGGATTTCTTATTATGTCTGTCGCCCTGTGTTTGCGACACATCTGTCTAACACAAAATTAAGTACTGTATTTTTTCATTTTGTAATAAAACTCGTCAATACAATCTGAATGTTGTCTAGCTATCCGAGAAAGCAGATTTCCTAGATAACCCAATTTCAAGACTAGGCTAGGTTTAACAGTGGGGACACTCTCATTCAGGGTGATCGATGGATCAGAGGTAAACAGCTCGCTTCACGACTGGACGTCTCTGAATGTAGAGCTAGCTCAGTCCGCCACCAGTTGGAGTGCTCGAAGGTGTGCGCCCACTGGGTTCCTCGCTGCCTAACAGAAGTCCGTAAAGAGGAAAGAAGGACCATCTGTGCGGAATTGCTTGCATGTTACGAGGCTGACCATTAGAATTCTTTTGTCCTCAATCGTAATAGTTGATGAAATAGGGGTTCATCACTTCGAGCTGTAAACAAAACGGCAAAGCCATGGAGTGGCGTCACACCACTTCTCCAGCGAGGAAAAAGTTCAAAGCCGCACCCTCAGCCAGGAAAGTCTTGGAGACGGCCTCCTGGGCCTGTGAAGGGGTTATGCTATTTCATGTCCTCCCTTGTGGCGCAACGATCAACTCTGGTATCTTGTGGCACCCTCTGGAAACTGAAAACACAACTTCAGCTTGTTCGTCGCCACACATATACAAACGAACATCCCATTCTCCATGACAACGCAAGGCCACACACAAGCCTACACACCCAAGAGCAACTCAGGGCACCACATTATACAGTTCTCCCTCACCCACTATACAGCCCAGATCTCGTACCTTATGACTTCCATCTGCTTGGTCCAGTGCACACCGTGGGAAGCAGGAGGTGGATGATGGGGAGATTAATGATGCAACAAGACCTTGTCTCCGACGTCGTCCAGCAAAGCGACACAATGAGAGCATACGAGACCTCCTTGTAACGTGCGTGAGGCCGACGCATTAAAAACCAGAGTTTTGTAGCCAATATATCAGCGAATAATATGATGTATTAGAATCAAGTACGACACCAACATAATTTTAAAAAAAGGATTGTATTCCTTACTGAACGCCACTGATATTTCACTACTGGCAATTAACATTGCTACACCGCGAAGATGACGTGCTACAGATGCGAAATTTAACCGACAGGAAAAAGATGCTGTGATATGCAAATGATTAGCTTTTCAGAGCATTCACACAAGGTTGGCGCCGGTGGCGACACCTACAACGTGCTGACATGAGGAAAGTTTCCAACCGATTTCTCATATACAGACATAGGTTGGCCGGCGTTACCTGGTGAAACGTTGTTGTGATGCCTCGTGTAAGGAGGATAAATGCGTACAATCACGTTTCCGACTTCGATAAAGGTCGGATTGTAGCCTATCTCGATTGCGGTTTATCGTATCGCGACATTGGTGCTCGCGTTGGTCGAGATCCAATGACAGTTAGCAGAATATGAAATCAGTGGGTTCAGGAGGGTAATACGGAACGCCGTGCTGGATCGCAACGGCCTCGTATCACTAGCAGTCGAGATGACAGGTATCTTATCCGCATGTCTGTAACGGATCATACAGCCACATCTAAATCCCTGAGTTAACAGATGGGGACGTTTGCAAGACAACAACTATCTGCACGAACAGTTCGAAGACGTTTGCATAGCATGGACTATCAGCTCGGAGACCGTGGCTGCGGTTACCCTTGACGCTGGATCACAGATAGGAGCGCCTGCGATGCTATACTCAACGGCGAACCTGGGTGCACGAATGGCAAAACGTCATTTTTTCGGATGAATCCAGGTTCTGTTTACAGCATCACGATGGTCGCATCAGTGTTTTGTGTCATCGCGGTGAACGCACCTTGGAAGTGTGTATTCGTCATCGCCATACTGGCGTATCACCCGGCGTGATGGTATGGGGTGCCATTGTTTACACGTCTCGGTTACCTCTTGTTCACATTGACGGCACTTTGAACAGTGAAGGTTACATTTCAGATGTATTACGACCCGAGGCTCTACCCTTCATTAGATTCCTGCGACGCCCTACATTTCAGCACGATAATGCACGACCGCATGTTGCAGTTCCTGTACGGGCCTTTCTGGATATAGAAAATGTTCGACTGCTGCCCTGTCCAGCACATTCTCGAGATCTCTCACCAACTGAAAAAGTCTGGTCAATAGTGGCCGAGCAACTGGCTCGTCACAATACGCCAGACACTACTCTTGATGAACTGTGGTATCGTGTTGAAGCTGCATGGGCAGCTGTACCTGTACACGGCATCCAAGCTCTGTTTGAGTCAATGCCCAGGCGTATAAAGGCCGTTAATACGGCCAGAGGTGGTTGTTCTGGGTACTGATTTCTCAGGATCTATGCACCAAAAATTGCGTGAAAATGTAGTCACATATCAGTTCTAGTTTAATATATCTGTTCACATTGACGGCACTTTGAACAGTGAAGGTTACATTTCAGATGTATTACGACCCGAGGCTCTACCCTTCATTAGATTCCTGCGACGCCCTACATTTCAGCACGATAATGCACGACCGCATGTTGCAGTTCCTGTACGGGCCTTTCTGGATATAGAAAATGTTCGACTGCTGCCCTGTCCAGCACATTCTCGAGATCTCTCACCAACTGAAAAAGTCTGGTCAATAGTGGCCGAGCAACTGGCTCGTCACAATACGCCAGACACTACTCTTGATGAACTGTGGTATCGTGTTGAAGCTGCATGGGCAGCTGTACCTGTACACGGCATCCAAGCTCTGTTTGAGTCAATGCCCAGGCGTATAAAGGCCGTTAATACGGCCAGAGGTGGTTGTTCTGGGTACTGATTTCTCAGGATCTATGCACCAAAAATTGCGTGAAAATGTAGTCACATATCAGTTCTAGTTTAATATATCTGTCCAATGAATACCCGTTTACCATCTGCATTTCTTCTTGGTGTAGCAGTTTTAATGGCCAGTAGTGTATGTGGCGCTTTGCGCTGAGTCTGATAGTGGCAGCAAGATCCACTCCAACGTGTCTGTGTACGACGTGATAATAGCAATCCGAGACTTCCGAGACCCATACTTGTCCAAGACTTACAGTACTGATGTACGGAATTATTGAGCATGACAACAGGATTGATATGGTTATTGTTGAAGGGAGGCTGAAATCTTGCCAACATGTGACAAGAATGGTAAACCCTGTTGTCATAATCTTTGTGAGCAGGGTCCAAATGCCGTATTCCAGCAGGATAACGCAAGACACTGCAGAACTCACCGCAAACGCCTTAAGCAACGAATGGAGCCTTGACTGGATTGCTTGGTTCCCTGATTATTCACCTATAGAGCATGTGTGGGATGTGATGGGAAGACGTACACTTCCATACGAACCTCCACCCAACACTCTTTGTGTACTGACAAAGCATATGTTTAAGGCATGGAAAGAAATTTCACACCATGGAACTGGAGTCCGAAAGGGTAGTACGGGGTGTGGGGGTACAAGAGGGAGCACTGGTCCCTCTTGGAATCTTATTCATTGCAGAATTCTCACAAATTTCCAACTCTGATTGTCTATGACTCTATTAAACTGCATATTTAACATCGCCGAACGCGATGTAAAGTACTGTGAGTGTAATAATGTCTACCCGTCTTCGGATTTTTTCATTTTCATGTCGTTCAAGAATTGGGCTGATTCCTTGGTGCTGTAGCAGTTTTGGGGCCATTGTGCAGTCAACGTGGATGCGAACCTGAGAACTTTCCGCATCGTTCCTCACAAGCGTCTTCTAAACAAACTGAGTTCCCATGAAATATCGCCTCAGTTATGCGACTCGATTCGTGATTTCCTGTCAGAAAGGTCACATTTGGTAGTAATAGACGGAAAGTCATCGAGTAAAACAGAAGTAATATCCGGCGTTCCCCAAGGAAGTATTATAGGTCCTCTATTGTTCCTGTTCTATATTAACGACACAGGAGACAATCTGAGCAGCCGTCTTAGGTTAGTTGCAGGTGATGGTGTCATTTACCGTCTTGTTAAGTCACCAGATGACCAAAACAAATTGCAAAATGATTTAGGTAAGATATCTGTGTGGTGCGAAATGTGGCAATTGACCCTGAATAAAGAAAAGTGTGAAGTTATTCACATGAGTACCAAAATAAATCCGCTAAATTTCGATTACGCGATAAGTCACACAAATCTGAAGGCTGTAAATTCAGCTAAATGCTCAGGAATTACAATTACAAATAGCCTAAGTTGGAACGATCACATAGATAATGTTGTGGGTACAGCAAACCAAAGACTGCGATTCATTGGCGGAACATTAAGAAGGTGCATCAGATCTACTAAAGAGACTGCTTAAAGTACACTTGTCTACCCTATTCTGGAGTATTACTGTGCGGTGTGGGATCCATATCATGTAAGACTGACGGATGATATTGAAAAAGTTCCAAGAAGGGCGGCTCGTTTTGTTTTATCACGAGATAGGGGAGATAGTGCCATAGACATGATACGTGAATTGGAGTGGCAATCATTAAAACAAAGGCGTTCTTCGTTGCGACGGGATCTTCCCATGAAATTTCAACGACCAGTTTTCTCCTCGGATTGCGAAAACATTCTGTTAGCACCCACCTACATAGGGAAAAATTATCATCACGATAAAGTAAGAGAAATCAGGGCTCGCACAGAAAAATTTAAGTGCTCGAATTTCCCGCGCGCCGTTCGAGAGTGAAACGACGGTAGAGAGACAGTTTGAAGGTGGTTCATTGAACCCTCTGCCAGGCACTTAATTGTGAATAGCAGAGTAATAACGTAGATGTAGATGATGAAACAGTCGTGAAATAATTTTTTTCCTCTATTTTTTTTTTCCTCGTATAGCCCTTTTCGAGCTGCAGAAAGGAGCCGATCCAACACGTGAAAGAGTAGATTCCAGTTCACCATAAGCACGGCAGCATTACGCCCTCTTGTTAACCGTTCCCAACCTCCTGAAGAACGCCCCCTCACATTGCTGAATATCAGAATCTCATTAGTAGTTCACCGATTGTTTGTCGACAAAGAAGAGCTGTGGCTGCTTGGAAATTCTACGTTCAGATTTGTACGATACAATTATAACCGTAGACTCTGAAGCCAAAACGGTCTGTACTTAAAATATACCTCCAAATACATCAGTCGTAACAGAATACTCCATTTCATGGGCTCGATGAAAGCAAAAAATTTCAACATCGATAAGGTGTCCTGTCCAGGAATTGGAACCTTTTCAACTTTATGGGTTAGAACACATGCAGTCAAGCTGATACAACTGCACAATAATGTGACAAACTGAAGAGACGAGGACTGATTTAATACAGTCCAGGATGTTAAAAGTCGATTCTGTTGACCAGTTTGAGAATGGTTCTGGAAGATTTCTTACGTTCATCTACTCGGTTACAGGCTCTAAGCTACACGTTCCGTAACCAAGTCAAAAAAATATGGTTTTAAAAACACATTTTGTTCTGTTGTAGTTTTGCCACTAACGTTAAAAAACGGGAAGCATGAAAGTGAGGAAATAAATTCACTAACGTGATGATATGCATTCTGTATGCAAAAAAGTGCTTTAAATGATATTAAATCTAATCATCCCTTTTTCCAAGCTGGTAGTCTGTTTCTCCACTTCGAAGAGAATTGGTCATTTTTCTTGATATACAACAGTATATTTTCAGTTTTTCTTTTTTTCTGCCTCAGATTTTTAATTTTAGCTTCTTACCGCATTATTGGGCTAGTAGTATATTTTTGTAGAAAAAATTTCTAGCTTCATTTCGTGACTCGTAGAAGACTCATGGTTTAAATGTAAGGGGATGAAATTTTAGGTTGCTGAATCACGAAGGTGGAATAAATAAACATATTATTAACAAAAGAAATTACTTTGCATATGCAGTTCAGTTTCAAAGTAATGTATCTCCAAAATGATAATTGTATAATTACCAAATGTTTGTGGCACTGTAAGCTTGTGTACTTGTCGTCAAATTTAGTCCCTAGGGCACGACAAGTTTTCAAACTTACCGAATCAGATACATCAAAAATGGGAAAAATCAGATTTCAGTCCCCCCACCCCTTCGGCTGGAAAAAATTCCGCGGATACCCTTGATTCCGAGACCACGCCTTCCACGTCACAAGGAATAATGAAGAGTACTCGTGCACATCATGGTGGTCTCACCTCATACTGATGATGATGAATATTAGTGCCGAAAGAAATGAAAGTTACATGAGTTAATACCCCGTACGTCTTGAATAACCCCACAAAGTTTAATAAACATCAGACTGGAGCTTCAAGGTGTCTGTGTGTTTCAGTCAGTGGCTAAAATACACTATGTGATCAAAAGTATCCGGACACCTGGCTGAAACTAACTTACAAATTCGTTGCGCCCTCCATCGGTAATGCGGGATTTCAATATGGCGTTGGCACACCCTCTTACGCTTGATGACAGCTTCCACTCTTGCAGGCATACGTTCAATCAGGTTCCGTAAAGTTTCTTGGGAAATGGCAGCCCATTCTTCACGGAGTGGTGCACTGAGGAGAGGTATCGATGTAGGTCGGTGAGGCCTGGCACGAAGTCGGTGCTCCAAAACATCCCAAAGGTGTTCTATAGGATTCAGATCAGGACTCTGTGCAGGCCAGTCCATCACAAGGATGTTATTGTCGTGTAACCACTCCGCCACAGTCCGTGCATTATGAACAGGTCCTCGATCGTATCAAAAGATGCAATCGCCATCCCTGAATTGCTCTTCAACAGTGGGAAGCAAGAAGGTGCTTATAACATCAATGTAGGCATGTGATGTGACAGTGCCACGCGAAACAACATGGGGTGCAATCCTCCTTCATGAAAAACATGACCATACCATAACACCACCGCCCCCGAATTTTAATGTTGGCACTCACTACACACGCTGGCCGATGACCACCTTGCATACCCTGCCATTGGATCGCCACATTGTGTACCGTGATTCGTCACTCCACACAACGTTTTTCCACTGTTCAATCGTTCAATGTTTACGCTCCTTTCACCAAGCGAGGCGTCGTTTGGCATTTACCAGCGTGAGATGTGACTTATGAGCAGCCGCTCGACCGTGAAATCCAAGTTTTCTCACCTCCCGCCTAACTGTCATAGTACTTGCAGTGGATCCTAATGCAGTTTGGAATTCCTGTGTGATGATATGGATAGATGTCTACCTATTACACATTACGACCCTCTTTAACTGTCGGCGGTCTCTGACAGTCAACAGACGAGGTCGGCCTGTACGCTTTTGTGCTGTACGTGTCCATTCCCGTTTCCACTTTACTATCACATTGGAAACAGTGGACCTAGGGATGTTTAGGAGTGTGGAAATCTCGGGTACAGACGTATTACACAAGTGACACCCAGTCACTTGACCACTTTCGAAGTCCGTGTCACCGGCCGATGTGGCCGAGTGGTTCTAGGCCCTCCAGTCCGCAACCGCGATGCTGCTGCGGTCGCAGGTTCGAATCCTGCCTCGGGCACGGATGTGTGTGATGTCCTTAAGTTTAAGTAGTTCTAAGTCTAGGAGACTGATGACCTCAGAAGTTAAGTCCCATAGTGCTTAGAGTCATTTGAACAATTTTTTGAAATCCGTGTGTTCCGCGGAGCGCCCCATTCTGCTCTCTCACGATGTCTACCGACTACTGAGGTAGCTGGTATGGAGTATCTAGGAGTAGGTGGCAGCACGATGCACCTAATGCGAAAAAAGTATGTTTTTGGGGTGTCCGGATACTTTTGATCACGTAGTGTAGACTGGGGTGTGGCGCATGACGAATTACTTCACTTCTGTATTTACCATTTTGACCGTTTGTAACAGCTTCCTTAGTCAAATGTTATTCGTCGGGGAAAAGAAAGCGGTTCAGAAAATGGGGAATATCAACATAAGAATTTGGAAAACAAGCACAATAGTAGACAAATAACGTAAGACAGCCGGCATTATACCGTGCACCTTCTAGTAATGATGGGGATGGACATAGTGAGCTGCTTCAGTAGATTACGCCAAACAGTGCCATGAGTCCAAAGTGTAATTAGTCGAGTATATGTTCTGGGAACCACTGTAACTCGACGCAGAACGTCCGCTTCAAAGTCCACACTCCTTGTAGTATCACAGTATCTCATCATTGTGAACGCGTCTCTCTATCATAGTCGCTATTTTACTGAGCCTAAAGTTTTAAAAATGACGTCACGCTACCTGCATTCGGAATACATTGTTGGTCGAGCCGTTGAGCATTTATCTCAGTGCGATGCGCTTCGCTGAAAAGAACAATGCGTCAGCGTTATCTGGCCGCGTGTACTCAGGCATACTATCTGCAGTAACGAAGCACCTTTGTTAGCAACTGAACGGCAAATAACGATAGTACCGATACAATAACTTGTAAGCAAGAGAACATTAAATGATCTTATCTTGTAAGCTCTTAATGTGGGTAGTATGTCATACAGGAAACTATGCAAGAAGTATTAATATTAGCGTGGTGGTTAAATAGATGTGGGAGTACTTTGATGTTCTCGCATCACGATGATAAGCTGTTTCCGATTACACTCTGCTATGTAAAACGTATCTACTATACCTCCTCTACAACCTGCAGAATCGACAATAGGAGCTGCGCCACACCCTGTAAAATCAAAATAATCTAAAAAACTACAGCTTGCTTCTGTGTTTGTAGTACTGACTTACCTACAAAGACCTCTAAATCGACGGGTCTTTGTAAACTTCTTTATTTTTCACTCATTTATGGACAAGTATTCAACAATCTGACTTTATATGCATCCCCAAATCAACTGAGTTTATGTTAATACATTGATAATCAAAATACACTGATAGCTTAAGTTCAGCTTGCGCTGCGTTGATTTAAAAGCCGAAGTTGACAACAACAGGGAGAGATGGAGAAGATATACTATACCAGCGTCCCCTGTACATGTGGGATAAACGGTAAATATAATGTAACAGCAGATCCCGTGATTGTGAAACAAACGCTGAGAAAGGAACGCACTTAGTGTCACTTTAAGTGCGCTACAATTCCTGGAATGATATATGAGGAAAAAACTCATTTCTACTGCGTGACGCAGATCTCGTGGTCAGTTTCCTGCGGACTACTAGCAAATGATGTTTACAGCTGGTGTGTAAGCTGTCTTATGACGTAATGTTTGCTGTTTCAGAGCTGTTGTCCCAACTGCCTTTCATACACACAAAAGCAAGCTGACATATAAGTGCTAATGATGATGTGTCACGCTCAAAGCGACCTGGGATCGCACCAATAATCGCTGCAGCTTCAGCAGTCAGCTGTTGCAGACTTAAAAATAGTGTCTGGTACACTGAGCGCTACAAACATTCTGTCGCCTACTACTTCCGAAACATTATTAAGAAATTTCTCTGCCATCCTGCACAAACATAATCTGTATACACTAGAAGAAGCCTTCCCTGTCGCGAGAATGAATTCGTGGTATCTGTCATAGTCTAAAATATCGTGCAAGTTGTACAATATTCTATGATACAGAAGAGAAGGAAATGGATGTCAAAACCAAGACATCAGTCTTCTTAGGGTAACGACTGATAACAATTTTCGAAAGTAAATAGTAAGTATATGCACCATTTAGGAGCACTTCTGAAATTTCTGCTAAGCAGTTGCAAACAGACAGATGGTAATTGTACATAGAAAGTCTGAACCACAGAGAAAAATCGGTCCATCAGCATTATCAGTAGAGGAGAAGGGAAAAACTATTAGCGGTTAACGGCCATCGATGAAGAGGTCTTGAAGACGAAGGACAAGCTCGTGATGGGGAAGGAAGGGAAAGATGTTTGGTCTTTTTTTCCCCCACAGAACCGTCCAAGCATTTGCCTGAAGTTATTTAGTGGAACCACAGAAAAGATGGCGGAACTACGGACAGAAGAAGACGATATTGTTGAGGAGAATGAAGTATTCCAGCACTGTGAGAAGGATGTGATAGTGCCAAATGATTTTCACTCGAGCAAGTCAGTAGGAATCGAGAAGGCAGTCTTGGAATTACATTGGTAGATTTGGAAACTACATGGTCATTTGGTTTCCTGTCTTCAAACTATGAAGCAACAGACTTACTCTTATACTTCCAGAAAAGACTTTTTATGACAGGTTCGATGAAAACACGCATATATATATATATATATATATATATATATATATATATATATATAAGTGTTATCATGCCGTTTCACACAAAACATTCGAACGTATTAGACTCACAGATGTTTTCGGGTCGCTACGTTGGCAGAATGTGTGTTCGAACATACACATGCACACACCAACGCACGCATGCACACATAAATTACGGGATGAAAGCGGTTCACGCTTGTTATAAAAGTCAGTTTGATTAGCAAATTAAGACAGACACACACACACACACACACACACACACACACACACACACATACACACACAGAGTGAGGGGAACAAATACATTGTACTGTTGAGATGGTAAGCAGTAGAAAAAATCTGCAGGAAAATAAATTATTATATTCTCAAAAGTGAATGGAAATTCAAGTGTGTTGTACATAACTTTCAGATAAGCTATGGTTGAAACATTTTGGTCTGAAGCTAAATAGTTTAGTAAACAGTATATCTGGGATACTTATGCAAAATAAGAACTATTGTCTAGCTGTGCAGAGGTTCCTTGTTCGATTCCAGGTAATCGCTTCAGACTACTTGGAGATTTGGAATTCTGGAACGGGTACTGCTGAGCCTCATGAAGCTTCAGTAAATGAGCATTGTTGCAGCGTGAGATGGAAAAGCCTACACTAATAGGAAATGAGATTTTTTCATGTCAAAGTAAGGAGAAGCTACTTTAGTGTGCATCAGAACGCAGCGTTCACGTATTTATTTTCTCTGATGTTACTTTAATCGCAATCACAGGAATTCAATACCGTTTCCCATTGTCGTCTGATAAATACGATGCGAGCTTATTGAGTATTCTGCGGTATCACCGCAAGGCACCACACTTGCTAGGTTGTAGGCTTCAAATCGGTCGCGGTCCGTCAGTATACACCGGACCATCGAGTAGCCACTCTCGACGCTGGCAGACCGAACGCTGCCACTCGGCTGGACTAAAGAGACAAGCTAGCGCACTGCCCAGTTCTACAGCCGACTTGAATAGGACAGGTTCACTTGTTATAGCTTTAAAGATCTCATTTGCAGAGACGCTAATTAGCATAGCCTTCAGCTAAGTCAGTAGCTACGACCAAGCCAGGCGCCACATACATACAGTTCATGGTTCAAAATCAAACGGCTCTGAGCACTATGGGACTTAACTTCTGATGTCATCAGTCCCCTAGAACTTAGAACTACTTAAACCTAACTAACCTAAGGACACCACACACATCCATGCCCGAGGCAGGATTCGAACCTGCGACCGTAGCGGTCGCGCGGTTCCAGACTGTAATGCCTAGAACCGCTCGACCACTCCGGCTGGCTCATACAGTTTATGAATTGACAATTTATCTATATGTGTGAAGCAAACAGCATTGTAAAGAAGTATTCGCAGTTCAGTCTATAACTGCACTTTTAAATATTATTGTACAAAGTCACGGTCGACGTACACCACTGATGCTGAATTAAAGCTAAGTATTTAATTGTATTCCTGTCTACTAACTTTCTAATCACCTCAGATGTTTCAGATACAACCCGTCAAGTATAGTTTATTGATCCTCACATCAGCCTACGTGATCAGCGCGTGCAATTAATGGCCACCCCTTGTGATCAGAGTAAGAGTCAAGTTGAGCGACTCAGCCGGGTCACCCTTTTTCCATGAGGCACATAGTTCCGCCTCTAACATAACATATTCAGCCTCATCTATGACTAGATTTATAACTTGGACACAGTCCAAACATTATTGTCAACGATATTAAATCCGCAGACGTAAAGGGAAATACGGAAGTACACCAAGAGAGGGTTATAAAGCTATTACTGTTATCAGACAATGTAAATTATCCAGCATTTAACGTCGGAAGCTCCATGAGTCTGGTCGCAGACAATGCTGTTGTCTGTAGCAATTCTGGCCACATAGCACTCTTTGAACGCTCCAGCTGTGCTCCTGCCCAGCACTCCGAGCGCAGCTTCAAGTGGGGCGGAGTGGTGAGGAGGAAGAGGAAAGAGAAGGCTGCAGCCGTATGCCGACAGGGAGAAGCAATCAACTTGTCAGACTCCAAGTAGCTTGCTAAGAGGACTACTTGCGTTACATCAGATTCACTTTCGACATTTGGAAAGTTATTGAGTCTAAGTTCTTGTCCGAAATAGGTACAGTGGAGAAGCCACATCGTTCAATACTGAACGGGAACTGCTTTACTTTTCGTATCATTTAAAGACAATGCAAAGTGCTTAAAATGCCGTCGCACTGTTATGAGCAGGTAAAACACTTAGTGGAACGTCGTTACAACACCAGCCACGAAGACGATATGATGCACTAGTCTTCTGCTGAACAACAGTGAATTCTGGCTAAACTCAAGGCAGCCATTAGCGAAAAACTGAGACAACGATTAGTAAATTGGTGACCAAACGTATTATGATACACATAACAGGCTATATGAATTCATTAAGGGTTTTCATGGAATGGGATAGTCACTTGGAAAAGGATATGACGGAGAAAATTGATGCTACTTTTTTTTTTTTTTTTTTTTTTTAAAGTAAAGTAGTCCTATGGAAAAATCAGCTTCATGTTCATGACATGGAATATTTCCGGTACCCCAGGCAATCTTTTGTGGGCTATACATGACTGAATACCTGCCGACGGATGTGTCCGAGCGGTTCTAGGCGCTTCAGTCTGGAACCGCGCGACCTCTACGGTCGCAGGTTCGAATCCTGCCTCGGGTATGTTCAAATGTTCAATGTGTTTGAAATATTATGGGACTTAACCGCTAAGGTCATCAGTCCCTAAGCTTACACACTACTTAACCTAAATTGTCCTAAGGACAAACACACACACCCATGCCCGAGGGAGGACTCGAACCGTCGCCGGGACCAGCCGCACAGTCCATGACTGCAGCCCACGGGCATGGACGTGTGTGATGTCCTTAGGTTAATTAGGTTTCAGTAGTTCTAAGTTCTAGGGGGCTGATGACGTCAGATGTTAAGTGCCATAGTGCTCAGAGCCACTTGAACCATGACTGACTACGATCCAGTAATTGAAACGTTTCATTATGAGTTCTCAAAGAGATTCCAAGGGACTGCACGACTAAGACGGATTTTGATTTATTTGTCAGACCGTTCTCGCTTTCGGCTGTTAATGTACCCCATTACATCCAAATTTAGTTGATAGATATGTAAGGTGGTCACGTCATTTTGGTTTTTGTATGTTATCGACGTGCACGTCAGAGAGAGAGAGAGAGAGAGAGAGAGAGAGAGAGAGCTGGAGTTATGTTACTGTTAAACAATCTTTGTTCTTGTCGTGCCACAGTCTTTTCCTCTGCGCAGTCTGACAGATTCTTAGTTGAAGTGTGGCACGTGCTGATCATATTTAGTAGTGCTGTGTGGACTTGTGACTGTATGTGTTAGACGAAGAAAGATTGACTGTAAAGAACAGCAAGGATGAATAAGATGTATATTAAGATGTAGATGTAGATTATGAATAATGTCAATATTTATGAAGAGGAGAAGTTTGAGGTAAGACTGCAGCATTGCGGAGCGAGGTTATCACAATAATTATTGTCAGCTAGTTAACTCTCTGAGAGCTGAGAGAAAGACCACCCCACTTCCTTGCGTCATGTATTAACATATTAACTGATTAAGCTGTTTGATTTCTACAGAAATTCTCTGTTAATATTGCATCCTTCTTAAATAATTGTTCTCTTTGTTACACCTGTGTTATGCATGAAGGTCACACGAAGTTTTACTCTGTCTTTTTTAATAAATTTCATAGGAATAGTTTCATCATCCCACTGTTTCATTACGCATTACCAAATCACACCATGTGGTACGAAACAGTTTGAACACAGTTTGCAAGTTTTATTTAGAAATAGTAATCTAACTTAGACGCAGTCTGCTTGCTATTTGCTGTAGTGTTTAAAAAAATGGTGCAGATGGCTCTAAGCACTATAGGACAACATCTGAGGTCGTCAGTCCCCTAGAACTTAGAACTACTTACACCTAACTAACCTAAGGATATCACACACATCCACGCCCGAGGCAGGATTCGAACCTGCGACCGTAGCGGTCACGCGGTTCCAAACTGAAGCGCCTAGAAACGAAAAATCTGCAACAATGTTGACAAGACGCAAGGTAAGTGGAAAATTTGAGTAGTGCCAGATAATTGTTTCACGTCAGTTCCGCATTTAGTATAAAACAAGTTGCATTCAGATCAGTTACAGTTCAGTTCAAATGAGGTTCTATTTAGTCAAACGTTTGCATACGAGTTTAATTTGAATAACAGTTTACGGGTACAGAGTTACAGCAATACGTGTATTTTATAGAGTGGGAGGTAAAGTTGGATTAAATCTCAGATAGAAACAAATGTAGTGCGGAGGTCACAGATGTACAGGGTAGCAACCAGAGCAGCAACCTGATTGTCCAATCCAGATATTTAACGCTTCATAAGGTGTTAACCAAAAGCAATATTCTCGACTGCACAGGAAAGTCGATGTTTGGTTCAACACATGTGTAAGAACGTCTTTTTCCTGTTATGAAACTGATGAACCCCTGCGAAGCTTTTGGTGTAACAGATTTTAAACTGTGTAAATCCATGTTCTGGACCATATTTCGAACCATAGTTCCAGGTATACAGGGTGGTCCATTGATCGTGACCGGGCGAAATATCTCACGAACTAAGCGTCAAACGAAAAAACTACCGGTCTAAGGCGCTGCAGTCATGGACTGTGCGGCTGGTCCCGGCGGAGGTTCGACTCCTCCCTCGGGCATGGGTGTGTGTGTTTGTCCTTAGGATAATTTAGATTAAGTAGTGTGTAAGCTTAGGGACTGATGCCCTTAGCAGTTAAGTCCCACAAGATTTCACACACATTTGAACACTTTTTGAAATAAGTACAAAGGACGAAGCTTGTCTAGCTTGAAGGGGGAAACCAGATGGTGCCAGGGTTGGTCCGCTAGATGGCGCTGCCATAGGTCAAATAGATATCAACTGCGTTTCTAAAAATAGTAACCCCCATTTTTATTACATATTCGTATAGTACGTAAAGAATTATGAATGTTTTAGTTGGACCACCTATTTCGCTTTGTAATAGATGGCACTGTAATAGTCACAAACATGTGACTCACAATTTTAGACGAACAGTTGGTAACAGATAGATTTCTTAACTTAAAATACAGAACGTAGGTGCGCTTGAACAATTTATTTCGGGTGTTCCTATGTGATACATGTACCTTTGTGAACATATCATTTCTGAGAACGCATGCTGTTACAGCGTGATTACCTGTAAATACCACATTAATGCAATAAATGCTCAAAATGATGTACATCAATCTCAATGCATTTGGCAATACGTGTAACGACATTCCTCTCAACAGCGAGTAGTTCGCCTTCCGTAATGTTCACACATGTATTGATTCAAATGGTTCAAATAGCTCTGAGCACTATGGGACTTAACAGCTGAGACCATCAGTCCCCTAGAACTTAGAACTACTTAAACCTAACTAACCTAAGGACATCACACATACCAATGCCCGAGGCAGGATTCGAACCTGCGACCGTAGCGGTCGCGCGGTTCCAGACTGAAGCGCCTAGAACCGCTCGGCCACGCCGGCCGGCACATGCATTGACAATGTGCTGACGCATTATGTCAGGCGTCGTCGGTGGATCACGACAGCAAATATCCTTCAACTTTCCCCACAGAAAGAAATTCGGGGACGTCAGATCCGGTGAACGTGCTTCAACGACCAATCCACCTGTCATGAAATATGCTATTCAATACCGCTTCAACCGCACGCGAGCTATGTACCGGACATCCATCATGTTGGAAGTACATCGCCATTCTGTCATGCAGCGAAGCATCTTATAGTAACATCGGTAGAACATTACGTAGGAAATCAGCATACATTTAGATTGCCATCGATAAAATGGGGTCCTATTATCCTTCCTCCCATAATGCCGCACCATACATTAACCCGCCAAGGTCGCTGATGTTCCACTTGTCGCAGCCATCGTTGATTTTCCGTTACTCAGTAGTGCATATTATGCCGGTTTACGTTACCGCTGTTGGTGATTAACGCTTCGTCGCTAAATAGAACGCGTGCAAAAAATCTGTCATCGTCCCGTAATTTCTCTTGTGCCCAGTGGCAGAACTGTACACGACGTTCAAAATCGTCGCCATGCAATTCCTGGTGCATAGAAATATGGTCCGGATGCAATCGATGATGGTGTAGCATTCTTAACACCGCCGTTTTTTAGATTTCCGATTCTCGCGCAATTTGTCTGATACTGATGTGCGGATTAGCCGCGACAGCATCTAGAATACCTACTTTGGCATCACTATTCGTTGCAGGTTGTGGATGCCGTTTCACATGTGGCTGAGCACTTCCTGTTTTTTTAAGTAACGTAACTATCCGGCGAACGTTCCGGACACTTGAATGATGTCGTCCGGGATAGCGAGGAGCATACATAGCACACGCCCGTTGGGCACTTTGATCACAATAGCCGTACATCAACCCGATTCCACAATTGGTAAACGGTCCACTTTAACACGGGTAATGTATCACGAAGCAAATACCGTCCGCACTGGCGGAATGTTACGTGAGACCACGTGCTTATACGGTTGTGACTATTACAGCGTCATCTATCACAAAGCGAAGGAAGTGGTCCAACTAAAACATTCATATTTCTTTACGTACTACACGTATATGTAATAAAAAAATGGGGGTTCCTACCTGAAAAAAACGCAGTTGATATCCGTTTGACCTATGGCAGCGCTATCTAGCCGGTCAACTATAGCGCCATCTGGTTTCCCCCTTCAAGCTAGACGACTTTCGTTCTTTGTAGTTTTCTTGTTTGATGCTTATTTCGTGAGATATTTTCCCGGTCACTATCAATGGAGCACCCTGTATATTCTAAAAGTGAAATGTAAAAAACACTCTACGTTAAATGTCTGTATGTCAAGCTTTCTGTAGTTCTACTCATCATATCAGAACTATCTAATGTATGTATTTAATCAAGTAATTAAATTCATTGTTTTGGCTTAGAAATAAGAAGCTGAAAATCAACACACTTCATAAAATCCGGCCTATAAATGTATGCTGCAGTATTCACTTTTAGAAGTGGTTGCACTGTGTTACAAACACGCCTTTGTAAGCTTTCCGTGTGTGCACCGTCCCGCATATAGCAGTCTCTTCATCGGGAAATATAATTCATCCACTAACGAATTGGCTTATAACACTCATGTTCCATCGATTCTTGAGTTCTGTCCCTCAGTTTGGAACCCTTACCAAACAGGATTAATGAAAGCGCGAAGCGCGAGCGCGCTCCACGAACGCGAATTTGGCCAGGCCTGTTCTATAGGCGGCCGGAGTGGCCGAGCGGTTCTAGGCGCTACAGTCTGGAACCGCGCGACCGCAACGGTCGCTGGTTCGAATCGTGCCTCAGCCATGGATGTGTGTGATGTCCTTAGGTTCGTTGGGTTTAAGTAGTTCTCATGTAGTTCTGATGACCTCAGAAGTTAAGCCCCATAGTGCTCAGAGCCATTTGAACCTGTTCTATAGGAAGGCTGCACGGCCGGAAGACTATAGCGAAATGCCGGAAGACCTGAAGGTCTATGACTGGTGCAAGGATAGAAAGTTGATCCAGAACGTACGTAAACGTGAATTGTTGCTCATAAATAGGCGAAGTGATCTATTACTGCGAGATTACGCTACCGGCCATAAATTACTGTGAATGGCAACAACCATTAATTACCTGGCGTTATGGTCTGGAGGCACCTAAAGTGGAATGAGCGCATAAAATAACCTGCAGGAAAAAACAGATGCTAGGCTGAGATTCAACGGGAAATATAATTCATCCACTGAAGAATTGGCTCTTAAAACTCATGTTCACGTATTCTTGAGTACTGTCCGTCAGTCTGTAAACTTTACCAAATAGGATTAATGAAAGAGATAGAGAGGTTCCAACGAAGAGCGGCGCATCGGTCCTTAAGCACGAGAGCATAACAGAGAAGCTCAACAGATCACAGTGTCAGATGTTGTAAGAACCGTGTCTGTATATCGTGGATAGGTTAACTGTTTCCGAGAGCATACGTTCCAAACTGAGTCGGAAAACATACATACGTGTAAATCAGAGAAATTAGAGGTAGATGGATGTGTAGCAACAGTCGTACTTAAGATGCTTCATTTGCTGATGGAGCTGGGAGGGGAAGGCTTCGATGACGTAACTGACGTTCGAGCCAGTATGATGCGCAAATTGTGCAAATGGGGAACATCTGAAGCGTTAAAACCACCATCTTAATTTTTTTCTAATTTTAATAATGCAGTGTTGAAACATTTTGGACTGATGGGGTATACATGTTAAACTACCTGTTATCCCCAGCTGCACTCACATAGCAGTAGTTTTATTACGAAGAGTGATGGTAAGAAAGTAAGACATTTATTGTACATGCAATAACGACAGCTGCCCCCACTTGTCTGGCTATTCAGGTAAACATAGCTCTAGACACACGCCCTCCTCTCCTCACCCCCTAATAACTGCACCAGTGCACATCACGGAGGTGCCTGCAGCATCGCTGCCGAGTGTAGCTTTTGGACGGGTATCATTCATCGTGAACCTGAAGTAGCTGTTCACGAGCAGACTATGCAACAAATTCAATAATTTTAACGTGGTTTATATTCATTGGTAAAAAATATGTTGCATTGTCTACTTCTCCAACCGGCCGCGGTGGCCGAGTGGTTCTAGGCGCTTCAGCCCGGAACCGCACTGTTCCTACGGTCGCAGGTTCGAATCCTGCCTCGGGCATGGATGTGTGTGATGTCCTTAGGCTAGTTAGGTTTAAGTAGTTCTAAGTCTAGGGAACTGATGACCTCATGTGTTGAGTCCCATAGTGCTCAGAGCCATTTGAACCATTTTTTTGTCTACTTCTCCCTCTTGGGCGCCGATTTTCCCCCCTAAAGTAGATTATATTCCGTCTCAGCGCTCAAGCTATCTCCATACAAAATTTTGCCAAAATAGGTTCGATAATCGTGGAAAAGTAACAGGCAGTTACTTGAGCACTCATTATGGAATAGTATGAAATCAAGGATTAAACACGTTGAGGACTGCATGAGCATTGTATTCATTACGTTGCATCGTATTACCAGAAACATATCAAAGAGTAAAAGGATTTTCACAAACACGATAAAATTGAATTGTCAAAGAATAAATAGTTTTCTCAAAGAATAAATATTTTTTCATAATCCGCGTATTATTCTTCAAAACAATGTATGTCTTCTATTACACACTTTCTAAGATAGCCTTCGTTCTTCCTCGGTGTTCAGGCTGTCATGACACCAAATTTCGTCGAAATCGGTTCAGAGTTGTATTAATATCGATAGAGTTACATAAATATGGATAGTAGGGCCGGAAGAGAAAAATATCGATTTGAGATATGGTGTTAGAGACGATTGTTGAAAATTGATGTATTGATAAAGTAAGAATTGAGGAGGTTCTCTGCGGAATCAGCAAGGAATGGAATATATAGAAAACACTGACAAGAAGAAAGGACAGGAAGGCAGGACATATGTTAATACATAAAGGAATAACTTCTATGACACTACAGAGACCTACAGAGATTAAAAACTGTAGATGAAGACAGAGATTGGAATACGTTCAGCAAAAAAATAATGACATAGGCTTCAGTTGCTAATCTGAAATGAAAAAGTTGACACAGGAGAGGAACCGGTGGCGGGCCGCATCAAACTAGTCAGAAGACTAATAACTAAAACAAAAAATAAAGAGGCAGATAACAGACTCCCTTGTGTGATTATTCCCATTTCTGTACTAATGGTTCAGCTGACGTGTATCGTGATATTGTTAGTGGTATAAAAACCCTCAATTGACCATATTAAATGCTAAAAATGCTATTAAAAAATAAAATGCTATTAAATGCTAAAAGGTGAATATGGATTGGGGGACAGAAATGAAAGAGGAAGCCGCCTGGTAGAATTTTGCACAGAGCACAACATAATCATAACTAACACTTGGTTTAAGAATCATGAAAGAAGGTTGTATACATGGAAGAACCCTGGAGATACTAAAAGGTATCAGATAGATTATATAATGGTAAGACAGAGATTTAGGAACCAGGTTTTAAATTGTAAGACATTTCCAGGGGCAGATGTGGACTCTGACCACAATCTATTGGTTATGACCTGTAGATTAAAACTGAAGAAACTGCAAAAAGGTGGGAATTTAAGGAGATGGGACCTGGATAAACTAAAAGAACCAGAGGTTGTACAGAGATTCAGGGAGAGCATAAGGGAGCAATTGACAGGAATGGGGGAAATAAATACAGTAGAATAAGAATGGGTAGCTTTGAGGGATGAAGTAGTGAAGGCAGCAGAGGATCAAGTAGGTAAAAAGACGAGGGCTAGTAGAAATCCTTGGGTAACAGAAGAAATATTGAATTTAATTGATGAAAGGAGAAAATATAAAAATTCAGTAAGTGAAACAGGCAAAAAGGAATACAAACGTCTCAAAAATAAGATCGACAGGAAGTGCAAAATGGCTAAGCAGGGATGGCTAGAGGACAAATGTAAGGATGTAGAGGCCTATCTCACTAGGGGTAAGATAGATACTGCCTACAGGAAAATTAAAGAGACCTTTGGAGATAAGAGAACGACTTGTATGAATATCAAGAGCTCAGATGGAAACCCAGTGCTAAGCAAAGAAGGGAAAGCAGAAAGGTGGAAGGAGTATATAGAGGGTCTATACAAGGGCGATGTACTTGAGGACAATATTATGGAAATGGAAGAGGATGTAGATGAAGATGAAATGGGAGATACGATACTGCGTGAAGAGTTTGACAGAGCACTGAAAGACCTGAGTCGAAACAAGGCCCCCGGAGTAGACAATATTCCATTGGAACTACTGACGGCCGTGGGAGAGCCAGTCCTGACAAAACTCTACCATCTGGTGAGCAAGATGTATGAAACAGGCGAAATACCCTCAGACTTCAAGAAGAATATAATAATTCCAATCCCAAAGAAAGCAGGTGTTGACAGATGTGAAAATTACCGAACTATCAGCTTAATAAGTCACAGCTGCAAAATACTAACACGAATTCTTTACAGACGAATGGAAAAACTAGTAGAAGCCAACCTCGGGGAAGATCAGTTTGGATTCCGTAGAAACACTGGAACACGTGAGGCAATACTGACCTTACGACTTATCTTAGAAGAAAGATTAAGGAAAGGCAAACCTACGTTTCTAGCATTTGTAGACTTAGAGAAAGCTTTTGACAATGTTGACTGGAATACTCTCTTTCAAATTCTAAAGGTGGCAGGGGTAAAATACAGGGAGCGAAAGGCTATTTACAATTTGTACAGAAACCAGATGGCAGTTATAAGAGTCGAGGGACATGAAAGGGAAGCAGTGGTTGGGAAGGGAGTAAGACAGGGTTGTAGCCTCTCCCCGATGTTGTTCAATCTGTATATTGAGCAAGCAGTAAAGGAAACAAAAGAAAAATTCGGAGTAGGTATTAAAATTCATGGAGAAGAAATAAAAACTTTGAGGTTCGCCGATGACATTGTAATTCTGTCAGAGACAGCAAAGGACTTGGAAGAGCAGTTGAATGGAATGGACAGTGTCTTGAAAGGAGGATATAAGATGAACATCAACAAAAGCAAAACAAGGATAATGGAATGTAGTCTAATTAAGTCGGGTGATGCTGAGGGAATTAGATTAGGAAATGAGGCACTTAAAGTAGTAAAGGAGTTTTGCTATTTGGGGAGCAAAATAACTGATGATGGTCGAAGTAGAGAGGATATAAAATGTAGACTGGCAATGGCAAGGAAAGCGTTTCTGAAGAAGAGAAATTTGTTAACATCCAGTATTGATTTAAGTGTCAGGAAGTCATTTCTGAAAGTATTCGTATGGAGTGTAGCCATGTATGGAAGTGAAACATGGACGATAAATAGTTTAGATAAGAAGAGAATAGAAGCTTTCGAAATGTGGTGCTACAGAAGAATGCTGAAGATTAGATGGGTAGATCATGTAACTAATGAGGAAGTATTGAATAGGATTGGGGAGAAGAGAAGTTTGTGGCACAACTTGACCAGAAGAAGGGATCGGTTGGTAGGGCATGTTCTGAGGCATCAAGGGATCACCAATTTAGTATTGGAGGGCAGCGTGGAGGGTAAAAATCGTAGAGGGAGACCACGAGATGAATACACTAAGCAGATTCAGAAGGATGTAGGTTGCAGTAGGTACTGGGAGATGAAAAAGCTTGCACAGGATAGAGTAGCATGGAGAGCTGCATCAAACCAGTCTCAGGACTGAAGACCACAACAACAACAACAACAACAAATGCTAAGGAATACCATACTCCCGAGAAATTTCCCATAACTTCAATCTCACAATCCAGTAGAAGGACTTTTCACAATCCACAAAAGCCATATAAATCGGGAGAAGAAAGTCTCTATGATTTCCTGTTTAGCTGGTTGACAGGGGAAAAACAATCCATACATGATCTAACCAGGCTAAAATCGTTCAGAAAAGTATCTGTTATAGCACTTAATCCTTTGAAAGATATCTTGGCATATATCTTATAATACAGTTCAGTATCCTTGCACCTCTACAGTCTTCTTTTGAAAATATATTAAAACTACTGAGATCTGCTAACCTTACGCAAGATGACCATTCTTCCCCAACGTATCAATAAAATTTCGAATCCTACGCTAACATTTTTGTGGTCACATTTAATAAGCTCAAAATTTGTTTTGTCACCTCCTAAACACTTTCTATTTCTCCTGGACTCTATTGCATCTTTCATTTCTTCATAGGAGACTGAATCTCCACTCATATCTGACCGAGTTGTTGCAATATTTTCTTTTTTCCCTGTCGATAGGTTTTGCAGGCAATCTAGCTATATTTCATCAGAGATATTACTCTGCCGTAGGCCTTACGTGTTTTCCATAGATATTGTATTGTAAATTTCCAAGGAATGCTTCGAAATTCTGCCTTCTTATTCTCATTTCTCTTTTAACTAATTCTGTTTGCCGTTTATAATCAATGTGAACCTGTAACCCTCTAGTATTGACATATTTTAAATATGCCTCTTAGTTTCTGTTGCCTGGTCTTCATTCGAGAAAGGAAGTCTTCTTTTGGTCTCATATTTCTTCCTCTTTGCTGTAGCCTCCTCAGCTGATTTTATTGTTATGTTACCAATTTCTCGTCAAGACTTCAGTGACACATAATAGCAGAAACGATGGAACTCCTGAAATTTTCCCGATACGTCCAGCCATCTTCAGCTGAGAAGACTACTACTGAAGATCCAACATGCATTCACGGTATTTATGCCGAGTGGCCGAGCGGTTCTAGGCGCTTCAGTCTGGAACCGCGCGACCGCTACGGTCGCAGGTTCCAATCCTGCCTCGGGTATGGATGTGTGTGATGTCCTTAGGTTAGTTAGGTTTAAGTAGTTCTAAGTTCTAGGGGACTGATGATCTCAGATGTTATGTCCCATAGTGCTCAGAGCCATTTGAGCCATTTATGCCGAATCTAGCGCATGCGAAACGTGCTAGCGTCTTTCGGCGCATGCGTCAGATGATGACACGTGCGGGACAGCCGAGTGGGGTGTGCTGCCCTCGGTGGAAGTGAGAGATGATCTGATCACTGAGTATCGATACCATTGTGACTGGATAATTTCAATGGTACGATTCCAATTTTTATCCAAGTGAAATCAGTTGACACGATTTATAAGATTATCGGCAAGACGTAAGAGTACTTCCACACATTCTTTGATTACTGAATCCCAAAAACTAAAAATTGGAGCTCAAATTTGTTTACCATTGTATTCCATTGAGTGTCCCATGGACTCGTTTCATCTTATTGGTAACTTATTCAGTACTGACCTGACGCCTTTGTTTGAACATACTCTGTCCTAAATGTACTTCTTATTTAATAACGAATCCTTTGAATAAGGCGTCGCCATTGGGAGCCCTTCGTCCCTTGTGGTGGCTAATCTTTTTATGGAGGACTTTGAGGACAAAGCACTTGGGTCTGTTGTTCTAAAGCTCACAGTCTTTTGGCGTTATGCAGATGATACTTTTGTTGTACGCCCTCATGACAGACGAGAGCTGGAGAAATTCCTTTGTCACTTAAACTCATTTCATGAGAACATCAAGTTTACGACTGAGACTGAGAAATATGGGACTTTACCCTTTCTAGACCTGCTAGTATTCCGTCAGAATGATGGGCCATTGCATAGAAAACCCCTGCACACAGATCTGTATCTCCAGACGTCTAGCTACCAAAACCCCGCACAAGCCTCCGGTGTTCTTATTACCTTAATACCTCGGGGGCACGTAATATCGGACGATGAAATCCTCCACACAGAATTAGAACACTTGGAGAAGGTTTTTAAAAAGAAAGGCTACGCTTCACGCCAAATAAGGAAGGTCATTCACAGCTGCAATGGCCGAGCGGTTATAGGCGCTACAGTCTGGAACAGTGCGACCGCTACGGTCGCAGGTTCGAATCCTGCCTCGGGCATGGATGTGTGTGATGTCCTTAGGTTAGTTAGGTTTACGTAGTTCTAAGTTCCAGGGGACTTATGACCTCAGAAGTTGAGTCCCATAGTGCTCAGAGCCATATTTTGAACCACAGCTACAGTAGCAAGAAGCCACGCACTACGAATCAATCGCGTTCCTTTCATATGACGGGAATGTGTCTTCTAAAACAAGCATATTAATTATGAAAAATAAAATCAAGGTTATCTTACGCCCACCAGCGAAGAGCTTGGCCGACGACTTACAACGGAAAGAAGCGGGCGTTTACAAAATTCCCTGTGAGTGTGGCGCCGCATATATAGGCCAGACACCAAGAACTGATCAGGAGCGTTGGTCAGAACACGAAAGAAGCAACCGTTATCGGCAGCCGTCAAAATCAGCAGTAGCAGAACACACTGTTTCTGTGGGACACTCAATGGAATACAATAGAACAAAAAATTTTGCTCCAGTTTCCAGTTTTTGGGATTTAGTAATCACAGAATGGTGAAAATACGTCTTGCCTATTATGACGTAAATCGTGACAACGGCTTTCAACTGGATAAAAATTGGGATCCTATAATTAAAATTATCCAGTCACAGCGGAATCGACGGGTACGTTCGATATTCATTGATCAGACCATCTGTCACTCCTACCACCGAGGGCAGCACGCACACACAACTCGGCTGTCCCGAGCATGTCATCGCCTGACTCTTGCGCCGAAAGACGCCAACGCATTTCTCATGCGCGAAATTGGACATAAATACTGTTGAAGCACCTGAGATCTTCAGTAGTCGTCTGCCCAACTGACGATATAAGGACGTCTCTGGACCGAAATAGCGTTGCATAATGTCGACGGGATCAGGCTGCACACCCAAAAATTATTAGAAGTAGAAACGTTATTCGAAATAACTAGACAGGAGCTTCATGCATGATGCAACGGTAATAATTATGCATGACAGAGTAATAATGGACTTAATGTAGGTGTTTTTAGCACAGAATATTGTGGTTGCGGTTTTTGAGGAGCAACAAGCACCACTTACTGATACTTATAATTACTCGATCGCAGCTGCTCGTTAACAGATGGATATGGGTGAGAACATCTGGTAGATTTTCATACAGCCAATTTGTTAGTGTTAAAAAAGATAGAAGCTAATCCTTGGTGGATTACAAACAGTGAAACATCAGTTAATTCATTAGGTAGTTGATCGTAAGTTGTACAGCATGTGGAAACAAGTTACTATGGGGCATGTAATTTGCGAGCGTTCTTCTGTTGATCTACGCCACCGACATTAGCTGTATATTGTAAGAAGTGGTGTGGACCGCACTCACTCACCGTGGTGGTCGCCGTGCATGGCGAGGTGCACGATCTCGTGCTTGGTCTCCTCGACCAGCACGTACAGCCACTCGCACAGGTTTGTCGCCGTCATGTGCATCAGCCCCAGGCGGGACACCACGCGGTACTCGTTCAGCTTCAGGTCCTGCGCAAAACCCACAAGGAGAAACTTAATATTATGTTCATTTTTGTGAATATATGCTCTGATTGGTAATTACTACAATAAATCCTTCTTATGTTACGTGGTAATTTTTTGTCACCAATTCCATGATTCTTGGGACCGTATTTGCTTGAAATTAGATTGGCAGAGAACTGGATTGATAAAGGGAAGGATTTTCTAGTAGGACGTCGGACCATGTATTATCCCGCATCAAAGTACAACGTTTTCCGGTGCGTCCGAAGGGAGTGTTTCAAGGAAGTACTTAAGTATGATACATCGTTGGTGGCTGTTTTCTACTAATGGCGGCTCGACAGGCTCTGTCTACATCTACATCTACATCCATACTCCGCAAACCACCTGACGGTGTGTGGCGGAGGGTACCCTGACTTCTATTCCAGTCTCGTATTTGTTCGTGGAAAGAAAGATTGTCGTTATGCTTCTGTGTGGGCTCTAATCTCTCTGATTTTATCCTCATGGTCTCTTCGCGAGATATACGTAGGAGGGAGCAATATACTGCTTGACTCTTCGATAAAGGTATGTTCTCGAAACTTCAACAAAAGCCCGTACCGACCTACTGAGCGTCTCTCCTGCAGAGTCTTCCACTGGAGTTTATCTATCATCTCCGTAACGCTTTCGCGATTACTAAATGATCCTGCGACGAAGCGCGCTGCTCTCCGTTGGATCTTCTCTATCTCTTCTATCAACCCTGTCTGGTACGGATCCCACACTGCTGAGCAGTATTCAAGCAGTGGGCGAACAAGCGTACTGTAACCTACTTCCTTTGTTTTCGGATTGCATTTCCTTAGGATTCTTCCAATGAATCTCAGTCTGTCATCTGCTTTACCGACGATCAACTTTATATGACCATTCCATTTTAAATCACTCCTATTGCGTACTCCCAGATAATTTATGGAATTAACTGCTTCCAGTTGCTGACCTGCTATTTTGTAGCTAAATGATAAGGGATCTATCTTTCTATGTATTCGCAGCACATTACACTTGTCTACATTAAGATTCAATTGCCATTCCCTGCACCATGCGTCAATTCGCTGCAGATCCTCCTGCATTGCAGTGCAATTTTCCATTGTTACAACCTCTAGATACAACACAGCATCATCTGCAAAAAGCCTCAGTGAACTTCCGATGTCATCCATCAGGTGACGAGCCAGTTGCTCGGCCACCATGGGGCAACACATGCGGTAGGTGGCACATGCGCTGTGTAGGATACATGGACCTACATACCACGACAGTTTTCAGCTGTGGCATCAGTTTCCAGCGGTATTCAGCAGCAGAAGTGTCTCTCCCGAACAGGGCTGACAAATGCATTGTAGACACATCGTGTCACGTTGGTTTCAGGATCCGACAGCGATCCCTAGGACGCAACCATCAATTGTTACACCGGGTAAGCCAAATATCGTTTCTATTCTAGGAAACGGTCTTCAAAATGCACCTTGTCTCTTCGATGTATTATTTGCAACGATGGCCGCAAATTTTCCTCTTTTTCCCTGTCGCAGAGGGTAGTGCAACGACGAAGCTGCGCCCCACCCCCTCCCACCCCCTCGGGATTGATGGAGCCGCTTTTGTCACCACGCCTACAATCACCGTGGGGTGAGCTTACAGCGTAGCGAACATCGGTTGGGAGGGACGGTGAGGGGTAGTGCGGAGAGTATATCAGCGGCTCTCGAGTCTCTAAACGGCCAGTTCATCAGCTAACCTGATGATAGCGTCAGGATCGAACGTCGACATATCGTGGATACCAACAACAGGCAGTACACAATGGCATAATTTTGTTATAAATTATGACGGGAGAGTATTTGCGTAAATCTTAAGGAAACTGAAAATCGAGAAATGTACGAAAGAGTATCTGTGGTAGTATGCAGGATGTTTGTGCGATGATGAAAAAACGCTTAGACGCTGGTGGACTAGCGGAAACGAATCAGTTTGGGATTGGGAAGACAAAAACGACTGAACCGATTGTTACAAACGGGTCGCGGTGTAACTCTGCCGGTTCCTAAAATTGTGAGATAGGTAAGCAAGACAAACTTGTAGTCGTACATCATGAGGGCTGACGACATGGAACTCCACGGCAGATATCGTAATCCGTGTACTGACACTATCAGTCCTAATGAATAGAGCTGTAGTATTACGATATCAGTGGAATGGCTTTTGTGCGCAGTTATGGAATTAGCAGACAAAGCATTTTAGTACGAACAACGAAATGGAGAAGCTACGAAAACTGACAGGTTGTATCACGGCCACTATCCACATATGAGATATACAAAACTCTCTCTGTTTCCGGAAGAGTTTCAGCACTTAAGCGAAGCAGCGCAGTTTATATCACATTACTTTGACCGAAGAGAGCAATGAACTGTACTGGCTCCAGATTTAGAAAAAGCAGTACTCTAACCTGTGTATGAAGAGCCTTCGGTCAGTTGCCACTGACAACGGTGTCGCGCTGATTACTGTTTATAAAGTAACACGGGAGTGGTAGCTAACCCAAATTATCCGAAGAAAATGCAAGCATTTTTCTTGCCGGCTTCAGATCTAGCTTTGTGTTGAGCCAATGGATGGCGTAGAGGTGAGTTGTCGACCCACATTTCCCTGCGTGTGTTCTTTCCTCGGGTAAGGCGTGTTTCACCAGAGACGGATTCCTAAACAGCCGCAGTAATCACGTGCACTAGCTAGTCAAAAGTACCAGGATAGCTACACTACTGGCCATTAAAATTGATACACCAAGAAGAAATGCAGATGATAAACGGGTATTCATTGGACAAATACGTGTATTGTACTAGGACTGACATGTGATTACATTTTCACGCAATTTGGGTGCATAGATCCTGAGAAATCAGTACCCAGAGGAACCACTTCTGGCCGTAATACCGACCTTGACACGCCTGGGCATTGAGTCAGACAGAGCTTGGATGGCGTGTACAGCTACAGCTGCCCATGCAGCTTCAACACGATACCACAGTTCATCAAGAGTAGTGACTGGCGTTTTGTGACGAGCCAATTGCTCGGCCACCATTGACCACACGTTTTCAATTGGTGAGAGATCTGGAGAATGTGCTGGCCAGTGCAGCAGTCGAACATTTTCTGTATCCAGAAAGGACCTCCAACATGCGGTCGTGCATTATCCTGCTGAAATGTAGGCATTCGCAGGGATCGAGTGTAGGGTAGAGCCACGGCTCATAATACATATGATATGTCACGTCCACTGTTGAAAGTGCCGTCAATGCGAACAAGAGGTGACCGAGACATGTAAACAGTGGCACCCCATACCATCACGCCGTATGATACAGCAGTATGGCGATGACGAATACACGCTTCCAATGTGCGTTCACCGCGATGTCACCAAACACGGATGCGACCATTATGATGCTGTGAACAGAACCTGGATTCATCCGAAATAACGACGTTTTGCCATTCGTGCACTCAGGTTCGTCGTTGAGTACAGCATCGCAGACGGTCCTGTCTGTGATGCACCGTCAAGGGTAACCGCAGCCACGGCCTCCGAGCTGACAGTCCATGTTGCTGCAAGCGTCGTCGAACTGTTCGTGCAGATGGTTGTTGTCTTGAAAACGTCCCCATCTGTTGACTCAGGGATAGAGACGTGGCTGCTCGATCCGCTACAGCCATGCGGATAATATGTCTGTCATCTCGACTGCTAGTGATACGAGGCGGTTGGGAACCAGCACGGCGTTCCGTATTATCCTCCTGAACCTACCGATTCCATATTCTGCTAACAGTCATTGGATATCGACCAACGCGAGTAGCAATGTCGCCATACAATAAAGCGCAATCGTGATAGGCTACAATCCGCCTTTATCCAAGTCGTAAACGTGATGGTACGCATTTCTCCTCCTTACACGAGGCATCACAACAACGTTTCAACAGGCCACGCTGATCAACTGCTGTTTGCGTTTGAGAAATTGGTTGGAAACGTTTCTCATGTCAGCACGTTGTAAGTGTCGCCACCAGCGGCAACCTTGTGAGAATGTTCTGAAAAGCTAATCATTTTCATATCACAGCATCTTCTTCCTGTCGGTTAAATTTCGCGTCTGTAGCACGTCATCTTCGTGGTGTAGCAATTTTAGTGGCCAGTAGTGTCCTAGGTTCTTAAACAACAAGTAAGGACCACATTGAATTCGTGTTGTAATCAACATGCTGGAAAACGTCAAGAGATAACAAAAGTCTGATGAGCCACAAGATCCACTTTTCGAATCGTTTCTATGATTTTTCCCTCATAACTGTCAATGAGGAAAGCCACGGATGCTTTATTAAGACATCCAGTTAAAGGAAAGACTGTATGAGAACGGCAGGAATACTGACATGATGGGATGCTACTACCTTTGGCCGCTTCATGGAGATGGATTAGAGGCAATTTATCAAAGAAGAAGATATATCAGATGTTTTATGGAGACGAGAGAGATGCATACTGCATTTGAGACTGCATTTTATACTGATTACCAACAAATAGTGTAATCTTAGAAACTGAAGCTTCCAAATACAGTTTTGCATGGCAAAATATACTGGGTATTTGCAGATCTTCAGGGAAAAAAAGCAATACTGGAAGTCAGTGTTTTTATGGAGAAAATAATGGTCTTTCAAACAGTCGCTAACGCAAGTATGGATCAAGCCTTCCTTTTGAGACACAAGAGTTTAAAGGTCATTTATCTTTCTAAGCAATGTTTTTTTCGGCCTACTTTAGTCCAATATATCTCAAAACCATAGCCCTGCAGGTTTCACAAAAAGTAGCACTAGGACGACAAGGTCACAACATGAGAGCTTCCTATACCAGCTGCGTGAAGCGATGAACCTAGTTAAACTTGGTGAAAATTTTCTCATAACAAAATATTTAGAAGAAATTGTCACTTGGAGCAAAAATTGTGAATTTAATAAGAGAAAACCCATACACCGAGGTGACAAAGTCATTAAGAATGTTCTGAAAATCTAATCATTTGCATATCACAGCGTGTTCTTCCTGTCGGTTAAATTTCGCGTCTGTAGCACGTCATCGTCGTGGTGTAGCAATTTTAGTGGCCAGTAGTGTATAAGTGGAAACTGATATGGGATGTTGCACCGTTCCCCTTTGTAACGGCTTGAACTCTGCTGTGGACATTTTATATGAGATGTCTGAATGTCAGCGAAGGAATGGTAGCCCATTATTTCTCAAGAGATGAAACCAGAGAAGGTAGTGAACTTGTACACTGGGTCTGGAACCAAGTCGACGTCCTAGCTCACCCCATAGGATTAAGGTCGGCGCTCTGGCAGGCCAGTCCATTTTACGAATGTTATTGTCCATAAATTTTTGCCCCACAGATGCTGCTTTATGGCAGGGAGCATTATCGCACTGATACATACAATCATAATGTTCAAAGAATTTCCCATTTTTTCATAATACACAATGCTGTTCAATGTGATCATATTCTTCCACATACAGCGTTTTCTTAAACACAATAAGGGGAGCACGTCCATAGCACGAGAAACATCACCATTCTGTAACAACACATTATCTGTACTACACTGTTGGCATTACTCATGATGCCAGCAGCGTTCTCCAGCCATTCGCCAAACCCAAACCCCTCCACTGCATTGCCTAGAGTGTGCTTCATCACTCTTTTCCAGTCATCCACTGATTAGTTATGTTGCCCTTTACACTGTCAAAAGCGTCCTTCAGCACTGACTGTAGAAATCGGGGGCTTTGAGGAGCTGCTCGGCTATTGAATCACATTCCTTTTAACTCCTTACACACAGTCATTCTGCTAGCTACACAGCTGGTAGCACTTTGTAACTCACGAGTGATTCCTTTCGCTTACTTCATGCTGTTTCTTTGCGTCCACCGTCTGCAATACTCGACGGTTCCTGACCGTCAGTACACGACGGCTGTCTGGTCTTGGTTCAGCTGGGGCTGTATCTTCTCGTTTGTAGTTCACTATCATATCACCAACTGTCGACTGGGCAAATTTATAAGATGTGAAATGTTCCTCATCTATTTCTTATTCAGGTGACATCCAGCGACTTGTCCACGTTCGAACTTACTGAGCTCTCCTGATCGATTCATTTTGCTGTTACTGCTCCTTTACTGACAACTCAGTAAAGTGCCCAAATGTGGAATAATTTTTATATCAACTTAATTTATTGTGCTTATGTCTGATACGTATAAAAGTGGTAACTGACAGAACAATATCTTATTCAAAACAAACAGTAATGTTAATTGCAATAAATTATATTTTAGAAATGTTCACTTGTTCTGCACTGGACGCATAGTGGTCCTAATGTGAAATACTGTAAACCACACATGAGGAAATTTAATATCGACTAATTTAAGTTAACAGATGTTCGAAGTTTGTGAACATTATAACCTGTAAACGCATTAAATCAATACTCTGTTTGGATTTTATCGTCAATTGTCACATTAAGAAAATCACATTTGAGGAATACCAGTTAACTTTTTGAGTAGTTTACCAGTTTTTTTCACATGATTCCCACACCTGAACTACTTTTTTGGCTTCATTGTGATACAGAAAGGCGACTGAACGTTAATAAGGAGAGAACGGTACTGCTTTCTCTGCCGAGATGTCGCTGTGGTAGCAGCTGCACTTTTCCAACGCATCTCACCATCGTACAGACTCAACACATCGATATTTCAGGTTAGGCAAGTATTCCACGTTAGGGCAGCTTACCCTGATAGCCACGTCCTTTATGCTGGTTGGCCTGCCTTTAGTGTCATCTACTCGTCAATTCTGCAACTCACAGTGGTGGCCGGATCCTTTTGATCAGATATTGTAAGAGCCGTCAGCAAAGTACTGCAGTGAAATGTCACAGTCAATAATTGGGGAAGAGACCTAAATCTCTCTCTCTCGCCCCTCCCCTCCCTCCCCAAAATACCCCCCTACCACTGCCCACTGACTGCACAACTATACTCTGTGTTTGTGAAAGACACACTCTCCAGAGTACTGGAAACTATTGCACTTCATCGTTGTGCACGTGTGTGGTTCCAAAATGACGGAGCCCTAGTTCATTTTGCGTAGTTTGCTTGTGAACACCTGAGTCACATGTTCCCTTAAAAGCAGGTCCTATTTAGTGCTCATCTAATTCACATGATACAACTCTCTGGCCCAATTCGTGTCTTCTAGTGAAAACACGTGGAACGTTTTGTATACTAGGCACCTATGAAGAATGTAGAGTATCCCCTGGCAAGAAGTTTCTCTACGTGTCGCTTTAATCTAGCAAAGAGTAGGGAATCGGCCGGCCGATGTGGCCGAGCGCTTCTGGGCGCTTTAGTCTGGAACCGCGTGATCGCTACGGTCGCAGGTTCGAGTCTTGGATGAGTGTGATGTCCTTAGGATAGTTAGGTTTAAGTGGTTCTACGTTCTAGGCGGCTGATGACCTCAGATGTAAAGTCCCATAGTGCTCAGAGCCATTTGAACCATTTGAATGGGGAATCCTCTTTGAGCAATTATTGTGAATACAGAATCTAATGCGAATTGTTCTGATAAATACAATTATTACAAAAATATGTTCACTTCGATTATTTTCATCAACAGACATTTTGAAATTTCCCACCATAGCTTATACGACTCAGGACCACTGTTCCACATATCAGATTCTACATTTCCCTTTCTCTACAATCCCTGCGAGTTTGTGTCATCTTCTCGGAAATACTCTGCGTACAAGTAAGTAACACAGTACACTGAAAGACCTCGAACTGTAGCATTGAAATCTAGCACAGATTTGAAACAATATGCCTCAAGCAAGCCTTTCAACTTAGATCTGCAGATATGAGATACACCACTCATTCGTTTTCAGTTTTGCTTGAAGACTAAGCTATGCACCTCGGAGAATAGTGTACACATCATTTTACTGTGGTTGAGAAAACGTTATCCAAGAGTGTCTTTGGAGAATACATGGTCTTGCTGTAGTACGTGTGGCTATAGATCATGACGAAATGAGAGCACGCAAAGAGCACAACGTTTATTGTTGCAGTGCCCGTGAGAGTAAAGATTATTCTTATAGTGTCATTTCATGTCAAGTGATCTAATATTAGAGATGGTCTTCACTTGACTATCTCAGATCTTCCTCAAATTATTTGTGCAGTTTCTAAACGGGCTTAATATGTCTCACAATTTGTGATTCACAAATTTCAGTACTCCGTGTACAGGAACCCCGTACATGATGCACAACAGTATGTCGTTCGGACGTCACAAGTCTTTTGTCTAAAGCTGAAGTGATTTGTTTCATTTACTAATTGTGGCAAAGCTGAAGTAGTTGGTGAGATATCTGAACGATGTGCGTCGTGCGCATTCAACACTGAGGAGACAAAAGTCATTGGATAGCGGGAAGCACCTATGCAGGTTGTGTACCCAAGGTTTAAACGGACAGTGCATTGACGGAGTTGTCATTTGTATTCAGGTGATTCATGTGAAATGTTTCCGATGTGATTATGGCCGCACAACGGCAATTAACAAACTTTGAACGTGCAATGATAGTTGGAGCTAGACTCATGGGACATTACATTGCGGAAATCGTTTGCGAATTCAATATTCACAGATTCACAAAGACTGTGCCACGAATACCTATTTTCGGTATTACCTCTCACCACGAACAAGGCAGTAGCCGATGGCCTTCACTTAACGACTGAGAAAAGTGGCGTTTGCGTAGAGTAGTCAGTGCTAACAGACAAACAGTCCTGTGTGAAATAACCGCAGATATCGATGGGGCACGTATGACGAACGTACCCGTTAGGAATGTGCGACAAAATTTGACGTTAATGGGCTGTGGCAGCAGACGGTCGACGCGAGTGCCTTTGCTAAAAGCACGACATCGCTTGCAGCGACTACTGGAAAAGCGCAGCCTGGTCAGATGAGTCCCGATTTCTGTTGGTATGAGCTGATAGCAGGTTCGAGTGTGGCACAGAGCCCACGAAGTTGCGACACAAGTTGTCAACAAGGCAGTGTGCAAGCTGGTGGTGGCTTCAAATAGTGTTTACATGGAATGGACTGTGTCCTGGTTATGTTCTGCTACTTTTAGGCCATTTTCAGCAATTCAAGGACTTCATGTTCCCAAACGACGGTGGAATCTTTATGGATGACAATTCACCATAGCACCGGACCACTATTGTTGGTGATTGGTTTGAAGATAAACCTGAACAATTCGGGCGAATGGTTGGGTCATCCAGATCGCCCGACATGACTCACATCGAGCATTTATGGGACATAATCGAGAGGTCAGTTCCTGTGTAAAATCCTGGACTGGCAACACTTTCGCAGTTATGGACAGCCATAGCGGCAGCATGGTTCAATATTTCTGCAGCAGACTGACAACGATTTGTTGAGTCCATACCACGTCACGTTGCTGCACTAAGCCGGGCAAAAGGAGGTCCGACACGATATTGGGAAGTACCCCACGACTTTGTCACCTCAGTAAATAGGTTTTATCTTATTACATTCACAATTTTTGCTCTAAGTGACACTAAAATCCTTCTAAATATTTTGCACGAGAAAATTTTCGCAAAGTTTAACTAGGTTCATCGCTTCACGCAGCTGGTATAGGAAGGTCTCGTGTTTGAGATCTTGTCGTCTAGTAATCAGTATAAAACGCAGACTCAAATGCGATATGCCTCTCTCTCTCGTCTCCTTAAAACATCTGATATTCAAGGCAATCGTAAAATGCGTTTTAGACAGGTACGTGCCGAGTAAAACTGTGAGGGACGGGAAAAACCCACCGTGGTACAACAACAAAGTTAGGAAACTACTGCGAAAGCAAAGAAAGCTCCACTCCAAGTTTAAACGCAGCCAAAACCTCTCAGACAAACAGAAGCTAAACGATGTCAAAGTTAGCGTAAGGAGGGCTATGCGTGAAGCGTTCATTGAATTCGAAAGTAAAATTCTATGTACCAACTTGACAGAAAATCCTAGGAAGTTCTGGTCTTACGTTAAATCAGTAAGTGGCTCGAAACAGCATATCCAGACACTACGGGATGATGATGGCATTGAAACAGAGGATGACACGCGTAAAGCTGAAATACTAAACACCTTTTTCCAAAACTGTTTCACAGAGGAAGACCGCACTGCAGTTCCTTCTCTAAATCCTCGCACAAACGAAAAAATGGCTGACATCGAAATAAGTGTCCAAGGAATAGAAAAGCAACTGGAATCACTCAATAGAGGAAAGTCCACTGGACTTGATGGGATACCAATTCGATTCTACACAGAGTACGCGAAAGAACTTGCCCCCCTTCTAACAGCCGTGTACCGCAAGTCTCTAGAGGAACGGAGGGTTCCAAATGATTGGAAAAGAGCACAGGTAGTCCCAGTCTTCAAGAAGGGTCGTCGAGCAGATGCGCAAAACTATAGACCTATATCTCTGACGTCGATCTCTTGTAGAATTTTAGAACATGTTTTTTGCTCGCGTATCATGTCATTTCTGGAAACCCAGAATCTACTATGTAGGAATCAACATGGATTCCGGAAACAGCGATCGTGTGAGACCCAACTCGCTTTATTTGTTCATGAGACCCAGAAAATATTAGATACAGGCTCCCAGGTAGATGCTATTTTTCTTGACTTCCGGAAGGCGTTCGATACAGTTTTGCACTGTCGCCTGATAAACAAAGTAAGAGCCTACGGAATATCAGACCAGCTGTGTGGCTGGATTGAAGAGTTTTTAGCAAACAGAACACAGCATGTTGTTATCAATGGAGAGACGTCTACAGACGTTAAAGTAACCTCTGGCGTGCCACAGGGGAGTGTTATGGGACCATTGCTTTTCACAATATATATAAATGACCTAGTAGATAGTGTCGGAAGTTCCATGCGGCTTTTCGCGGATGATGCTGTAGTATACAGAGAAGTTGCAGCATTAGAAAATTGTAGCGAAATGCAGGAAGATCTGCAGCGGATAGGCACTTGGTGCAGGGAGTGGCAACTGACCCTTAACATAGACAAATGTAATGTATTGCGAATACATAGAAAAAAGGATCCTTTATTGTATGATTATATGATAGCGGAACAAACACTGGTAGCAGTTACTTCTGTAAAATATCTGGGAGTATGCGTGCGGAACGATTTGAAGTGGAATGATCATATAAAATTAATTGTTGGTAAGGCGGGTACCAGGTTGAGATTCATTGGGAGAGTGCTTAGAAAATGTAGTCCATCAACAAAGGAGGTGGCTTACAAAACACTCGTTCGACCTATACTTGAGTATTGCTCATCAGTGTGGGATCCGTACCAGATCGGTCTGACGGAGGAGATAGAGAAGATCCAAAGAAGAGCTGCGCGTTTCGTCACAGGGTTATTTGGTAACCGTGATAGCGTTACGGAGATGTTTAATAAACTCAAGTGGTAGACTCTGCAAGAGAGGCGCTCTGCATCGCGGTGTAGCTTGCTCGCCAGGTTTCGAGAGGGTGCGTTTCTGGATGAGGTATCGAATATATTGCTTCCCCCTACTTATACCTCCCGAGGAGATCACGAATGTAAAATTAGAGAGATTAGAGCGCTCACGGAGGCTTTCAGACAGTCGTTCTTCCCGCGAACCATACGCGACTGGAACAGGAAAGGGAGGTAATGACCGTGGCACGTAAAGTGCCCTCCGCCACACACCGTTGGGTGGCTTGCGGAGTATCAATGTAGATGTAGATGTAGATATATCTTCTTCTCCGCTAAATTGCCTCTACACCATCTCCATGAAGCGGCCAAAGGTAGTAGCATCCCATCATATCAGTATTCCTGCGGCTCTCATACCGTCTTTCCTTTAACTATATCTCTTAATAAAGCACCCATGGATTTTCTCATTGACAACTCCTCAAATCTTGAGGGAAAAGTCAAAATGAATCTTGTGGCTCATCAAACTTTTGTAATCTCTTGAAGTTTTTTCCAGTATGTTGATTAAAACAGAAATGCAATGTGATTCTCACTTGTTGTTTAAGAACCTAGTAATAACCTCCTCGAACAATACTGAAGCCTCCACATAATTAACTGTTTTTATTCAAATGTGGAATTCAAGAAACACAACTTCTTTCAATATCGCCTCACATAGATGAAAAGCAAGTATCGCATTCTCTATCTTTAGGTAAGACATTCACAAACGGTTTGATTAAACGCAGCATCATGGCTGAAAGTAGTATCAGATTGTGATCGGAGGCTTTCCCGGCGTATGTGTTGCTTCCAGGGATCTCGGGTGTCCAGCCGTGCCAGCCGGGGTGGTCGAGCGGTTCTAGGTGCTTCACTCTGGAACGGAGCGACCGCTACGGTCGCAGGTTCGAATCCTGTCTCGGGCATGGATGTCTGTGATGTCCTTAGGTTAGTTAGGTTTAAGTAGTTCTAAGTTCTAGGGAACTGATGACCTCAGATGTTAAGTCCCATAGTGCTCAGAGCCGTTTGAACCATTTTTTGTCCAGCCGTCTGCGATCGTTGAAGTCCCACGATAATTCGGCGAATAACCTTTCCGCCATCATCAGGTGGTTCTAATGCAATCATCAGAACCACCTGATGATGGCGGAAAGGATATTCGCCGAAATGTCGTGGCACTTCAACGATCGCACCCGGCTGGACACCCGAGAGTCCTGGAAACAACTTCGGATTCAGGAAGCTTTTGTGCAAAACATTATTCTTTACGATTTTCAAAGATTTTCATGCAGTCCATTTTATTCTGAACCAATATTGATCTTCTGCTCCTTGTCCGAGTCACAATTAATATTATCCATTGAATCAAAATATGAATATACAGAATTGAAATCGCTAAAATTCAGTTGATATATATAGGATGTTAATTGAAAAAAATTAAAAGAAGAATGGTAGGTTCACAAAAATAGTGAAAGAGCGAGAAAGGGAAGAGGAAACGAAAACGACTTCAAGGGTTGAGAAGGTCTGTGATGTTACTGCAGTGATTAAAAAGCCCGAGTCTAATTTACAAAGACTTTGGCAGTTTGAGTGCACTTATCAGTATGACGTTTCATTCCGTCTGATCCACATGCATGAAGTAATTCGGTTGGGAAGGGTGTCATAAGGCCGTTATATCCTCTCGTCAGGTAAGCTGTCCCACAACTGTTGAAATTGGTCCTTGGTATCTTTGATGGAACAGAGATGACATCCTAACTGGTTCCACAGTTGTTCAATCTGGGACAGATCTGGTGATCTTGCTAGCGTGGAAATACCTCAATATCATGCGGACGATTCCTAGAGACATGTGCCATATCTGGAGGAGTATTATCCAGTTGAAACATAACTGCGCGTTATTGTAGCATGAGAGATAACATACACTATGTGATCACCTGGCTGAAAAGAACTGAAAAGTTCGTGGCGCTCTCCATCGGTAATGCTGGAATTCAGAATGGTGTTGGCCCACCCTTACTCTTGATGATAGCTTCTGCTCTCGCAGGCATATGTTTAATCGGGTGCTGGAAGGTTTCTTGGGGAATGGCAGCCTATTCTTCACGGAGTGCTGAACTTAGGAGAGGTATAGATGTCAGTCGGTGAGGCCTGGCACCAAATCGACGTTCCAAAACATCCCTAAGGTGTTCTATAACATTCGCGTCAGGACTCTGTGCAGTCCAGTCCATTACAGGGGTGTTATTTTCGTGTAAACACGCCACCAAAGGCCGTGCGTTATGAACAGGTGCTCGATCGTTTTGAAAGATGAAATCGCCATCACCGAATTGTCTTCAACACTGGGAAGCAAGAAGTGGCTTAAAACATCAATGTAGGCCTGTTATGTGATAGTGCCACGCAAAACAACAAGGGTTGCAAGCCCCCTCCATGAAAAACAAGACCACACCATAACACCGTCGTCTCCGAATTTTATTGTTGGCACAACACACGTTGGTAGATGATGTTCACCGGGTATTCGCCATATCCACACCCTGCCATCGGATCGTCACTTGTGTACCGTGATTCGTCACTCCACACACCGTTTTACCACTGTTCAATCGTACAGTGTTTACGCTCCTTACACCAAGCGAGGCGTCGTTTGGCATTTACCGGCGTGATGTGTGGTTTTATGAGCAGCGGCTCGACCATGAAATCCAAGTTTTCTCACCTTCCACCTAACTGCCATAGTACTTGCACTGGATGCTGATGCAGTCTGGAATTCCTGTGTGATGACCTGTATAGATGTCTGCCTATTACACATTACGACCAACTGTCGACGGTCTCTGTCAGCCAACAGACAAGGTCGGCCTGCATGCTTTTGTGCTGTACGTGTCCCTTCACGTGCCAGTGTGTGTTGAAGTTCCTTCAGCCACAACCATATGTGATGTGAAGTCGTACTCTGTCGCTTCCCACGCCTAGAGACTACGAGTAACACCGCTGGTCCTCACTAAAACATTGGATCAATAGGCCCTCTCCCTAGGTCGCCGTTGTACACTGCACATCCACGATTCATCGTTGAACGCGATGCAACGCTGTTCATCAACAACCATGCTTCCCGATCGCGTCAGCTTTTCAAACGCTGCCGTTTGTGTTGCGTTGTTAATGCTAGTCTACGCATGAGTCGGTAATTCCCTAGTCTGGCCGTTGCTAGTCTGGGAGCAGTAGTGCAGGATGACACACAATGCTACAGGGAATCAGTTACTTGTTCCTGGATAGCTCTCACAGGTGTGAAGGCGTTACGGTGTTCTTGGCGCATAATTCGATGATCCTCCCCTGTAATAGTCAGACATGGTCCATCAGAACCTCGGCGACTAGTGTACCTTCACTCATGTTCCCATGCAGTGGAAAATCGGGCCACTGTCTCATCCGGTTGCTCCACAAATGTGAATATTTCACATCTCGACCAGCCGGTCAAATGAAGACCTACAATGACGTCGCTTTCGAACTCAGTCAGGTACTGATAATGCTGTCTGATATGTGTGCGGGGCATCTCGTCTCCTTAACAGTGATCGTACTACATCTGACGCTGTTCACACCCTTTATATACCCTACAAAGCCGGGTAACTCCACTAAATACGAATAAAACTACTACGCTGTTGTGGTCGTTGTGGCTATCACAGAGAATTGCAAACCTAATGAAATTTGACTCTGTTTCCTCCTTCTCGCTTGGGTGGCTTTTTTATCGTCCAATGTGTTATGAGTCTTCACATGAAATACCACGTGAATAAATTGCATTTGTTAAACATTATTTCTTTGTTAGCTTGTGTTACTATTAGGTTGGTACGTAAGTTCGTAGCGTTTTTCCATAAGTTTAATAAACACAATAGACACATGGTACAAAGACTATAGTCATCAATAATATAATCTCCTTCACTATTTACAGCAGTTAGCCATTGCTGGCATAATTTTTCGATTCCGCGACTGTACACATCACGTGGTTTTGAACCAACACAGACGTCGAGCTACGTTCGGAGCGCATTTTCACCCAAAAAGGAAGCTCCTTCATGGTTGCTCGATAGAGAGTGCCAAACGTGAAAATCTTAGGGCGCAGCATCAGGTGAATAAGGTGGGTGCCGAATTACTTCCCAACCCAAATCCTGCATAGTGTTTTCTGTAAGTCTTGCAGAACTCGGGCGGGCATTCGATGGGGTGGCGTCACTTCATGCGGTCTTCCTGCTCGTTGTTCTTGGATTGCGTCTAAAAGACGACTCAGTTGTTGACAGCAAATGTCAGCGGTGGTGGTTACACCTAGAGGAAGCAATTCGAAGTACACCACACCGCTATAGTTCCACCAGATGCACAACATTATCTTTTGTGTATGCGCGCACGTCTTTTTAGGGGAGTTGCTGCTTTGTTTGGGGTCAATCATTTCTTTGTTTTCCTCATTTTAGCATTAAGACACGATTTCTCGTCACTGGTAACGATACAGGACAGGAGTTTTCAGTGTTGTTCACGATCCGACTCATAACGAGCAGCAGAGATGCATATATGGCCACCTCCTGATTTTTGTGATTTTGGATTAGTGCATACGGTACCCATACACACTATTTTTGAAGCTTCCCCGTTGCATGCAAAAGTTGAATGATGATGGAATGATCAGAGTGTTCATCACATTTTTCAGTTCTCGGGTACTCTGAGGTGGATCATTGTGGATTAATGTGTTTAAATGGACTTTATCAAACTTCAAAGGTCTTCCTGAAAGTGGAGAGTCACTAGTGTCAAAACGATGCTCCTTAAAGCGAGAAAACTACTGGCTTGCCGTAACCTGTCCAGTGGTATTATCCCCACAGACAGCGCAAATATTTCTGGCTGCGCCAGCTGCTGTCACCTCTCTAGTGAACACAGACAGAAGAATATGTCGGAGATGTCCGGATTTTTCCACTTGGTACTACATTTTCTATCGTCCACAGCTCCACTCACTCTCTCCAACTGACAAAATGACAATGTGTCACTGAAATTGCAACAGTGCATATAAATAAATGATTAGAATCGGTGAGTGTAACCACAGCAATCAGAATAGCAACATGAAAAATAAAAACGCTACGAATTTAGCACCAACTTAATGTAATTGACACTTCAATAAGTAGGAATAGTTATACGTTACAGAATTCGCACACTAAATAACATTACGTTACGCCAGCCGGCCGGGGCTACGCACCTTGCTGTTCATGAAGATGAACTGCATCTGCAGCAGAGTCAGCAGCATGCGCGCGGCTGGCGTCACGGCCTGCAGCACGTTGGCGCAGTCGGTGTCGTCGTTCAGCTCGAAGAACTGGCCGAACTCCAGCCCCGAGTACACCATGCTGCCGATGCCGAACGCTGCGGACAGGGGCAGCAGCTTATCAGTGTCTGCACGTCAGGTGCAGTCAGCACTGTGCTAAGGCAAACGCCCACCATAACAGTGGCAGAGCGGTAATAACGAATGAACACTACACTCTCACAAATGAGAATGCTATACTACTATATAAAGATAAGACGTAGTTTAACGTTCTTACCAGGAATCTCGAAATATACTTGACAGGTTTACATCAGATTTCTATATGATACTCTAATAAACTGTCGGACAGACACAGTCTACATACACTACTGGCCATTAAAATTGCTACACCAAGAAGAAATGGAGATAATAAACGGGTATTCATTGGACAAATATATTATACTAGAACTGGCATGTGATTACATTTTCACGCAATTTGGGTGCATACATCCTGAGAAATCAGTACCCAGAACAACCACCTCTGGCCGTAATAACGCCCTTGATACGCCTGGGCATTGAGTCAAACAGAGCTTGGGTGGCGTGTACAGGTACAGCAGCCAATGCAGCTTCAACACGATACCACAGTTCATCAAGAGTAGTGACTGGCGTATTGTGACGAGCCAGTTGCTCGGCCACCATAGACCAGGCGTTTTCAATTGGTGAGAGATCTGGAGAATGTGGTCGCCAGGGCAGCAGCAGTCGAACATGTTCTGTATCCAGAAAGGCCCGTACAGGACCTACAAAATGCGGTCGTGCATTATCCTGCGGAAATGTAGAGTTTCACAGGGATCAAATGTAGGGTAGAGCCACGGGTCGTAACACATCTGAAATGTAACGTCCACTGTTCAAAGTGCCGTCAATGCGAACAAGAGGTGACCGAGACGTGTAACCAGTGGCACCCCATACCATCACGCCGGATGATACATTAGTATGGCGATGACGAATACACGCTTCCAATGTGCGTTTACCGCGATGTCGCAAAACACGGATGCGACCATCATGATGCTGTAAACAGAACCTGGATTCATCCGAAAAAAATGACGTTTTGCCATTTGTGCACCCAGGTTCGTCGGTGAGTACACCATCGCAGTCGCTCCCGTCTGTAATGCAGCGTCAAGGGTATCCGAGCTGATAGGCCGTGCTGCTGCAAACGTCGTCGAACTGTTCGTGCACATGATTGTTGTCTTGCAACGTCCCCATCTGTTGACTCAGGGATCGATACGTGGCTGCACGATCCGTTACAGCCATGCGGATAAGATGCCTGTCATCTTGACTGCTAGTGATACGAGGCCGTTGCGATCCAGCACGGCGTTCCGTATTACCCCCCTGAACCCACCGATTCCATATTCTGCTAACAGTCATTGGATCTCGACCAACGCGAGCAGCAATGTCGCGATAAGATAAACCGCAATCGCGATAGGCTACAATCCGACCTTTATCAAAATCGGAAACGTGATGTTACGCATTTCTCCTCCTTACACGAGGCATCACAACCACGTTTCACCAGGCAACGCCGGTCAACTGCTGTTTGTATATGAGAAATCGGTTTGTAACTTTCCTGATGTCAGCACGTTGTAGGTGTCGCCACCAGCGCCAATCTTGTGCGAATGCTTTGAAAAGCTAATCATTTGCATATCACAGCATCTTCTCCCTGTCGGTTAAATTTCGCGTCTGTAGCACATCTGCGTGATGTAGCAATTTTAATGGCCAGTAGTGCATTTTTTTAATACCCATAGATGTCCAGGAAAATGTAGATACTCTTTTATAGTCAATGTTAATAGAACAAAATGAAATACTGTTACAGTTCTTACACAGGGGGAAATTTATTTTATGTTTTCCAAGTGTTACCCATTAGAAGCTAAACAACATCGATGGCGCCGAACTGTTGTGCGAACTACGGAGTGATAATCGCGCAGGGCGCCTCTATGGTTTCCCATGGCTCGTTCAGTGTAGCTGGCTACTGTTGATAAACTTCACTTCTCCAGCTCCCCTATAGATAGAAGAGACGAAAGGTCAGGAGACAGTGGTGGGTACTCAACTGCCCCTCTGCGACGTATCCATCGTCCAGGTAGATTTTTATTAAAGTAGGCTCTCACGTCTTTTTGGTAGTGAGGCGGAGCGCCATCGAGTTACAGGTAACATATTTCATTTCCAAAGATCTTTCGGATGGCAAGTAAAATCCATGTTTGCAGCATATGAAGATACACTTCGCAAGTCTACCTTGAAAGAAGAATGGGCCAATCAAACCGCGCGATGGTAGACCACACCACACATTAACACCCGGCAGATTAACATGATTGTCCACATTCACGTGACGATTTTCAGGAACACAGTACACACAGCTGTGGCGGTTTACACTACTGCTCAGTTTCAACAGTGCCTCGTCAGTCTAGATAATCACCCAGCAAACCGTTCATTCTCACGAAACATCCCTTCAAACTACTCGCGTTACTCTATCCTTGGATCCGGGTCGTCGTCGTTCATAGCGTGCAGCTTTGCAGCCTTCGTAGTACGCTTTATCGGCTTACCTCGCTCTCTGCTCCACAGATTTTTGAAGTCACCTAGTGAAATTTTGCATCACACCGACGCTGGAAGCCAGACCTACCTTACGCACATCCTGAATAGTACCGTTGACTTCAAACGTATCCGAAATTCGATAAATTGTTGTATGTGCTGGTGGCTGAGTTCTGTACACATTACACTATTGCCGTTGTACCTCCATCATGTTTTTGTACTTCCGGTACCACTTAAATAAGACCTAGCGTTGCTCAAACGACAGTCTTACTTCATTCATTGCTGCACTCTCATCTGCTGGAAAACGTACGTCAAGATCTGTTAAGAAAACAATGGACTACGCTACCGCACAAAATTGCAATGATATGTTACATAGTTCCAAAGATATTAACTATCAACGAGTGTCTACATTTTCCTGGACCCCTCTCTGTATCCTTTATAAATATATATTTAGAATCTCTACTATTATACTAAGATAAGTCAATGTTTAACGTTGTTAGCAAACATCTCGAAAAGTTCTTGACCGATCTGCTAAAGCTTCATTTACCTATGTTTCACCTTACCATCCTATGCCAGCCCTTTGCTCTATTTCCCTTTAAGAATAAGGAAAAGTTACACAGGTGCACTGAAAAACATTACTTCAATATTGACGCCATTTGCGGAATAATAATTATAGCTATTAAAAGTTGTTTATTTTTAGGTTGCTTGATATCTCCAAGTACATTTGGCAAGGGCAAACTATTAATGCTTACATTCCCCTGAGTGGCAGGTCAGATTCTGAAGGGTGGATCTGTGGACGCAAAACGGCTAGCCTATACTGACAGATGCAGTCCACTTATTGGTGCAGTTATGACCATGCAGCAAACATCAGATACTAAATTATGTGATTCGATTGGGGTAATACTCTTAGATGCAGAGAAAATAACAGCTATCACACTGGTGTGTGTACGTATTACGGCACCACACGTAAAAATATCTGCACTGATACTGTAAGTAGGCTGTTTAGGTTTTTATGTTGGTAACACCACGTAGCGCTCTGTATGAAAATCACTGACTGTGCTGTATGAAGTCCGTGGCTGGGTGGCATTGTTGGAATTTGCTATTGTAGTGTTGGGCAGTTGGCTGTTAACAGCGCGTAGCGTTGCGCAGTTGGAGGTGAGCCGCCAGCAGTCTTGGATGTGGGGAGAGAGATGGCGGAGTTTTGAGAGCGGATGATCTGGACGTGTGTCCATCAGAGACAGTACATTTGCAAGACTGGATGTCATGAACTGATATATATATATATATATTATGACTTTTGAACACTATTCAGGTAAATACATTGTTTGTTCTCTATCAAAATCTTTCATTTGCTAACTATGCCTATCAGTAGTTAGTGCCTTCAGTAGTTAGAATCTTTTATTTAGCTGGCAGTATTGGCGCTCGCTGTTTTGCAGTAGTTCGAGTAACGAAGATTTTTGTGAGGTAAGTGATTCATGAAAGGTATAGGTTATTGTTAGTTACGGTCATTCTTTTGTAGGGATTATTGAAAGTCAGATTGCGTTGCGCTAAAAAATTGTGTGCCAGTTTAGTGTTGATCAGAATAAGTAAAGGGCGAAATGTCTGAATACATTCAGTTCTGCTCAGCTGTTTAAAAATGAAATAACGTAGAAGTTTACCAGCACAGTCATTCATAAACCTTTTCTAAGGGGACATTTCAATACCTATTACGCCATATACACACTGACGGAAAAACATGGCTACACCAAAAAATAATTAATATAGAGCAATGAAATTTCGAGAATATTTTTGTTTAGGTAATATTTGAGTGATTAACACTGCAAGATCACAAGTTAACGTAAGCGCGAGATAAGACACTACAAATGTAAAATTTTGGTGCATTAACAAACAGTGTAACCGCCGGAATCTTAAATACGAGCGTGCAAAAGTTCATGCATTGTGTTGTGCTGTTGCCGGATTTCAGTTTGTGGGATCGAGTTCCATGCCTGTTGCATTTGTTCGGTCAATGCAGGGACGGTTAATTCTGGTTGTGGATGACGCTGGAGTTGTCGTCCGATAATGTCCTATATGTGCTCGGTTGGAGACAGATCTATCGAGCAGCCAGGGCAACATGCCGATATTCTGTAGAGTTTGTTGGGTTAAACAGTGATATGTGGTCAAGCATTTGGTAAACACCCCCTGGAACGTTGTTCATGAATGGCAGCACAACAGACCAAATCACCAGATCGACGTACAAATTTGCAATCAGGGTGCGTGAGATAACTACGGGAGTGCTGCTGCTGTCACACGAAATCGGACCCCAGGCCATAACTTCAGGTGTAGGTCCAGTGTATCCAGCACGCAGCCAGATTGGTTGCAGGCCCTCAAGCCGGCCGGTGTGGCCGAGCGGTTCTAGGCGCTTGAGTCTGGAACTGCGCGACCGCTACGGTCACAGGTTCGAATCCTGCCTCGGACATGGATGTGTGTGATGTCCTTAGGTTAGTTAGGTTTAAGTAGTTCTAAGTTCTAGGGGACTGATGACCTCAGATGTTAAGTCCCATAGTGCTCACAGCCATTTGAACCATTTTGCAGGCACTCAACTGACCACCTTGTAACCAACACACGATTATCACTGGCACCGAGGCAGCAACAGCCTTTCTTTAGAAAAGACAACTGACCTCCAGCCGGCCGAAGTGGCCGTGCGGTTAAAGGCGCTGCAGTCTGGAACCGCAAGACCGCTACGGTCGCAGGTTCGAATCCTGCCTCGGGCATGGATGTTTGTGATCTCCTTAGGTTAGTTAGGTTTAACTAGTTCTAAGTTCTAGGGGACTAATGACCTCCGAAGTTGAGTCCCATAGTGCTCAGAGCCATTTTTGAACTGACCTCCATCATGCCCTCCAATGACAACTCGCTTGATCTCACAGAAGCCGAAAATGACGGTGGTTTTGGGGTCAGTGGAATGCACGCTACAGGGCATCTCACTCTGAGCTATCCGTAAAGTAACCGATTCGTAACAGCTCATTGTGTCACTGTGGTGTCAACTACACCTCACAGAGCAGAACTCTGCGCCAGAGCCATTAACATCACGTGGGCGTCTGAAGCCCGGTCATCATGCTACAGTACCTCTTGTGACCACCCCTGCCATTAATCATGTACAAGATACCTAAATTTCATAGCGGGCGAGGTGGCGCAGTGGCTAGCACACTGGACTCGCATTCGGGAGGGTGACGGTTCAATCCCGCGTCCGGCCATCCTGATTTAGGTTTCCCGTGATTTCCCCAAATCACTCCAGGCAAATTCCAGGATGGTTCCTTTGACAGGGCACGGCCGACTTCCTTCCCTAGTCCGATGAGATCGATGACCCCGCTGTCTGGTCTCCTTCACCAAACAACCCAATAATAAGTTTTATTTTACCTTGTTAAAATTTGTCGTCATTAGGCACTTTTCATGTTATTTTATGATTGGTTTCTAGTATTTTCTAAAATTAATTCACAGGTCTGAAGATGGTTATATTAAATATAACCGAAACCGGTCACCTATGTTATTGAGACATAAGTTTTGTGATCAAGACTGAACTTTAGTTAAAATATGACTACCTGGAAGTTACACGTCTTTTGCGTGAAACAATCCGAAGAAAACACCAGAAGTGAGGCAAAACCACCCTTGTAAATTGCGGCACGATACTGCTCCCGATCGCACCTCAATACTTGATCGTGATTTTTTTTTTATTTCAGTGTTACCAATCTCTGTTGACTAAAAGCACTAGTTTTTGCTTGAATAGGGACACTAGCCTAAGACTGAGAAAGGACAATACATTTTGCTCATTCATTCTTTCAGGTAGTGTACTCGGTTTAGCCATGTTCACGTAATTCCCATGTCGGTGACAAGTATATTTCACATGTACTAAGCCTTAATTACGTGTTGTAAAAATGCTGTACTGATCCGTGCTTTCTGATACCGGAGCCTATATCACGTAGGCCTATCTTTCAGATGCTTCTAGAGAGACAGAGCATGTTATAGACAACAACCATCAACCACCTGGGGAGGACTGCTGTAGGATAGGAATGAGAAGGCAGCCTTACCGGTGGCGCCCAGTCGCAGGTAGAAGCTGCCGTAGCGCGCCACATGGGCTGCCGACAACGAGCGACGCCTCGCATGCTCGTACTTGTCCTCCGGCTGACCTGCAACACAAACCGCGCCAAGTTTACATTTATACTTCTTTTGTCTATAATCCAGACGAGGTGTGGAATCCAGAATAAGATTTTCACTCTGCAGCGGAGTGTGCGCTGATATGAAACTTCCTGGCAGATTAAAAGGTCCCGAGTTCGAGTCTCGGTCCGGCACACAGTTTTAATCTGCCAGGAAGTCTAATATCAGCGCACACTCCGCTGCAGAGTGAAAATCTCGTTCTGGAAACATCCCCCAGGCTGTGGCTAAGCCATGTCTCCGCAATATCAGTTCTGCAAGGTTCGCAGGAGAGCTTCTGTAAAGTTTGGAAGGTAGGAGACGAGGTACTGGCAGAAGTAAAGCTGTGAGGGCGGGGCGTGAGTCGTGCTTGGGTAGCTCAGTTGGTAGAGCACTTGCCCGCGAAAGGCAAAGGTCCCGAGTTCGAGTCTCGGTCCGGCACACAGTTTTAATCTGCCAGGAGGTGTGCAATGATTAAACATCCAAGACTGTACAAAATGAACAGTTCCAAGAAAAATAATAACACTGATTTCCGACTGTTTTTGCAAACCAAAGAACTATTCTCATGTTGCTTTTTACTCCCAAACACGATTCTGCACGTCTCTGTCACCATCACTGTGTTATTATCTTATTGAAATATTAATTACTATCAGTTTAGGCTTTGTGGAACAGTCAACTGGTCGGATACTTGGTCATATTTTATTTTGTGACCTTGTCATCAGTCGAAAGATTTTGTGGTTTGCGGGAACAGGCGGGACCAAATTCTATGATTATTTGTGCAAATTCAGCTGCTATTGCATCATAAAATACCTAAGGATGAGTTCTTATTCGTAACATTACAGTCTAATTTTGGACAAACATAAAAAGAAAATTGTGAAATTAAACTACCCATGTCATTACTTCTGGAATTTTCATTATTACTTATCCTTTTTAACTATGGTATATTTAAATAAACCTTCGAATTCTTGTACAATTTTCTCTTTATTGCTAGTTTCTGTGTAATGTCTCTCCTAAATGTTGTGCTCATTCTCTATTCTAAAGCCACAGGAGAAAGGAAGATCCTCTGTCCGATGGTTTACAGTATTTAAGTGCAAAGAAATTCGTGAATGGAACAATACGGAAAGCAAGGAAAAGACAACCGCTCACCCATAGTGCACTGATGTGTAATACAAAGAAATGTGTAACACAAAACGGTATTCACAATAGCTTTAGAGTTCTTTGCTTTTTCTAGCAGAAATTCACACACTCACACGCAGCCACACAGACCCCCAAACACAAATTTTCACCTTTCTGTTGAGGCTGATTTGCTGGTAATCAATAGTAAATGCAGGCCCAAATGCAAACGAAGGGATGGTTTGTTTGTCGCGGCATCTCAGATAAAATACAAGGCTGCTTCAAAAATCTACCCCTCTTGATACGTAATTTGTCAAACTCACATATGTTCTTAATCTCACATATGTTCTTGTGTTATGCGGTATAGCCGGCCGGTGTGGCCAAGCGGTTCTAGGCGCTTCAGTCTGGAACTGTGCGACCGATATGGTCGCAGGTTCGAATCCTGTCCCGGGCTTGGATATCTGTGATGTTCTTAGGTCAGTTAGGTTTAAGTAGTTCTAAGTTCTAGGGGACTGATTACCTCAGAAGTTAAGTTCCATAGTGCTCAGAGGCATTTGAACCATTTTGTTATGCGGTATTTGGATGATACATTTGTGGTGTGGTGGTCTCGCGGTCCTAGGCGCGCAGTCCGGAACCACGCGACTGCTACGGTCGCAGGTTCGAATCCTACCTCGGGCATGGATGTGTGTGCCGGCCGAAGTGGCCGTGCGGTTAAAGGCGCTGCAGTCTGGAACCGCAAGACCGCTACGGTCGCAGGTTCGAATCCTGCCTCGGGCATGGATGTTTGTGATGTCCTTAGGTTAGTTAGGTTTAACTAGTTCTAAGTTCTAGGGGACTAATGACCTCAGCAGTTGAGTCCCATAGTGCTCAGAGCCATTTGAACCATGGATGTGTGTGATGTCCTTAGGTTAGTTAGGTTTAAGTAGTTCTAAGTTCTAGGGGACTGATGACCACAGCTGTTAAGTCCCATAGTGCTCAGAGCCATTTGTGGTGTGGCCACATGGACTAGATATTCTACCTACGTTTCTTCAACAGATGAATTCGCTCTGTCGGAATATAAACTTCATAATGGAAGTGAAAAAAAAAAACTTTTCTTGATGTTTTGGTACGAAGGAAAGCAGATAGAACTTTGGGACACAGTGTCTACCGCAAGCCAACGCATACAGATCTATATCTGCAGGCCACAAGCTGCCATCATCCTGCACAATACGGTAGTGCGTTACGTACGTTATTTCATATGGCACATGTGGTATCTGATCCTGATAGCCTGTCGAGTGAAATACAACATTTGCAGACAGTGATCCGACAAAACGGTTATTCTGAGAGACAGATACTTAATTCATTCAGGCCCAACCGAGATCAATATATGGAGCATAATGAAGATACGAAGACACACACCACTTTGGCCTTTTTGCCATATTTTGGTGCCATGCCGTCAATAATCGGAGGAGTCCTCGGAAGATATGGAATTAATGTGTTATTCAACCATCTGCAAAAATAGGTTCGGTTAAGGATGATCTTGTCCTCAGGAAATGTGATGTGTACAAGATTCCTTGTCAATGTGGGGCCGCATATGCAGGGTGGTCCATTGATAGTGACCGGGCCAAATATCTCACGAAATAAGCATCAAACGAAAAGCTGCAAAGAACGAAACTCGTCTAGCTTGAAGGGGGAAACCAGATGGCGCTATGGTTGGCCCGCTAGATGGCGCTGCCATAGGTCCAACGGATAACATCTACGTTTTTTTAAAATAGGAACCCCCATTTTTATTACATATTCGTGTAGTACGTACAGAAATATGAATGTTTTAGTTGGACCACTTTTTTCGCTTTGTGATAGATGGCGCTGTAATAGTCGTAATTTGCTTCGTGATACATTACCCGTGTTAAAATGGACCGTTTACCAATTGCGGAAAAGGTCGATATCGTGTTGATGTATGGCTATTGTGATCAAAATGCCCAACGGGCGTGTTCTATGTATGCTACTCGGTATCCTGGACGACATCATCCGAGTGTCCGGAACGTTCGCCGGATAGTTACGTTATTTAAGCAAACAAGAAGTGTTCAGCCACATGTGAAACGTCAAACACGACCTGCAACAAATGACGATGCCCAAGTAAGTGTTTTAGCTGCTGTCGCGGCTAATCCGCACACCAGTACCAGACAAATTGCGCGAGAATCTGGAATCTCAAAAACGTCGGTGTTGAGAATGCTACATCAACATCGATTGCACCCGTACCATATTTCTATGCACCAGGAATTGCATGGAGACGAATTTGAACGTCGTGTACAGTTCTGACATGGGGCACAAGAGAAATTACGGGACGACGACAGATTTTTTGCACGCGTTCTATTTAGCGACGAAGTGTCATTCACCAACAGCGGTAACGTAAGCCGGTATAATAGGCACTACTGGGCAACGGAAAATCCACGATGGCTGGAGACAAGTGGAACATCAGCGACCTTGGTGGGTTAATGTATGGTGCGGCATTATGGGAGGAAGGATAATTGGCCCCCATTTTATCGATGGCAATCTAAATGGAACAATTTATACTGATTTACCACAAGATGTTTCACTGCATGAGAGAATGGCGATGTACTTCCAACATGATGGAATGTCCGCCACATAGCTCACGTGCGGCTGAAGCGGTATTGAATAGCATAATGCATGACAGGTGGATGGCCCGCACGTTCACCTGATCTGACGTCCCCGGATTTCTTTCTGTGGGGAAAGTTGAAGGATATTTGCTATCGTGATCCACCGACAACTCCTGACAACATGCGTCAGCGCATTGTCAATGCATGTGCGAACATTACGGAAGGCGAACTACTCGCTGTTGAGAAGAATGTCATTACACGTATTTCCTAATGCATTGTGGTTGACGAACATCATTTTGAGCATTTATTGCACTAATGTGGTAGTTACAGGTAACCACGTTGTAACACCATGCGTTCTCAGAAATGATAAGTTCACATGTATCACATTGGAACAACCGAAATAAAATGTTCAAACGTACCTACGTTCTGTATTTTAATTTAAAAAACCTACCTGTTACCAACTGTTCGTCTAAAATTGTGAGCCATATGTTTGTGACTATTACAGCGCCATCTATCACAAAGCGAAAAAAGTGGTCCATCTAAAACATTCATATTTCTTTACGTACTACACGAATATGTAATAAAAATGGTGGTTCCTATTTTAAAAAACGCTGTTGTTATCCGTTTGACCTATGGCAGCGCCATCTAGCGGGCCAACCATAGCGCCAACTGGTTTCCCCCCTCAAGCTAGACGAGTTTCGTTCTTTGTAGTTTTTTCGTTTGACGCTTATTTCGTGAGATATTTGGCCCGGTCACGATAAATGGACCACCCTGTATAGGCCAGATATGTCGCACAGTACAAGAATGCTACGATGAACATCAACGTCATACACGCCTTCGTCAACCGGAAAAGTCGGCAATTGCGGAAAACTGTCTGAACACAGGACATCGCATGATTTATGAAAAGACGGAGGTCTTATCCCCGGCATGATCTTTCTGGGACTGCGTTATCAAGGAAGCAATACATATCCGTACAACCAATAATCTCATTAACAGGGATGCAAGATTTCAACTGCGCACAGCCCGGAACCCTGAATTGGCTGCTATTAAATCACGAAGCGGAAATCAAGATTTTTCGATAACAGACCCGTCATAACAAAGTCGTAGTATGGTTTTTTAGTGACTAGCGTCTGGCAGTACCGTTAGTTAACACAACGTACAGCGCACGCGCAGGAGAGGCGCTCTGCGATTTTCGGCAGAGGGCGTTTGGGTACGGACATGCACATCATTGCGCATGCGTGATTTTCGCGCCTAAGAAACGGGGCGTCAACGTGCGGATACCGTCAGTCGTACCTAGCCACCAGCAAGGTTGAACCACCTGAAGATATCGGACAGTTGCTTTGAGGAAATATTGTGGAATTTTCACTACGTGATACGGCGGCAAACCCGTGGGGACTATTTACAAGAGGAAAGGAGTATGGAGAGTAGAAGCATGTAAGACAGAGAGAGGGAGAGGGGTGAAAACGAGATGGGGGGAAGGACAAGAAGGTGGAGATGAATAAGGAGACAGGGAATGGAGACAGAGAGAGGGTGGGAAAGGGGGGAGAGAGGTGGTGGGTGAGGGTGGGGGGAGAGGGAGAGGGCCAGAACAGAGAGAGAGAGAGAGAGAGAGAGAGAGAGAGAGAGAAACAGAATTCTCGCGTCCAGGCGTGGGAGAAGTTGGTACACGATTCAGACGGTGCAGCGGTGTTGCGGACAGAAGAGAGAAGGGAAACGGTACGGGGAGGCTAAGGGAATCGTGTTAACGGAAGTTTAGAGCAGGAGCTTGGCTAGAGTGAAAGATACACAGGAGACAATCCCACCTGTGCAGTTGAGGAAACTTTGCTCATAGTAAGCGTCCTAATGGCTGCTTAGTGGAGCAGCTGTTAACCTCGTTTGTGTTTTGATGCACAGCATGTTCGGGAACTGGATGGTGAAGTTTGCAGTTTGTCATACAGCTGGTCATTTGTCATACCCACATAGAATGCTGTACAGTGCAGCACAGCTGATATATAACATGGCTGATTTCACGTGTATTCCTGCCTTTTATTGGGTAGGAAATTTCCGTTGTGGGTGGGTGTATGTGACAAGTCTTGCATCTGGTCCGACTACAAGAGAATGACCTGTGGAATGCAAGATTGGGAGAGGGATTAAACGAGGAATGGGAAAGATTATTCGGTAGGCACGACTTTGGGTAGGATACCCCTCATCTTAGGCCATAACGAGAGATAGTCAAAGCCTTGGTGAAGGATGTGACTGAGCTTTTCAAGGCCGGGGTGATACTGGGAGATCAGGAGAGTGGTATTCAGTAGCTGTTTAACAGGTTTACCCATGTCAGAGACGGAAATGGAACGGGAGACATGTTTATGGATGAGCTGGATAGGACATTGTCTGTCAATAAAGACTCTTGTAGGATTATCGGTATATTTCGACAACTCTTTTTTCCCACTGCAGATGCGACGTTCCCTGGTGGCGAAACTATAAGGAAGATACTTTTCCACACGGAATGAATGACAGCTATGAAGGTGGAGGTACTGTTGGTGGATGGTGCGTTTGATATGAACACACTATTTATGGAGCTGAGAGATGGTAGTCGACATCTAGGGTGATGGCTTGCAGAGCTAAGATGGACAAGATGAAGCGGATAAGGGAGTACGGTTGAGGTTATGGGGGAAAGAGCGGTGGTTGTCCTTCCCATGAGTGCAGATCATGAAAATATAATCAATGAACCTGAACCGCACAAGAAGCCTCCATTGGATGGGAAAGATGCCTCTAAATCACATAAATGAGTTAGCACAGGATGATGTCATGTGAGTAACCATTTCAGTACCACGGATTTGTTTGTTTTATATATTTGACTTTCGAAAATAAAATAATTGCGGGTCAGGATGTGGTTCATTTGGAGGATTAAGTAAAAGGTGGTGAGTTTGCTATCAGGAAGTACCTATACTAATACTCCCAGCCAACTACAGTGATTGCCTTTCCCTTATTTTATGTAAGTGGAAAGTCTACTTTCCATACCCGTTATCTAAATGTATCCAAAAGTTTTTCGCGGGAACTAAAAGTGGTCTCCCAAAGATTCCATACAATTTTCCCGAGCACTTCCGTTACACTTTATATGGGCTACACCGTCCTCTTACGAGCCTAGGAACGTGTCTTTGAATTCGCTCGATGTTAGTCATCATGCGTACATGAAAAGGATTCCAAAGACTGGAACAATGCTCTAGAACCCTTTCAGTACATTTAAGTAAACTGTTCACCTTCCTAATACTGATTAACTGTGATCGTCCATTTCATATCGCTTCTTAGCACTACCCCTAAATACTGATATGATGTGACATATTCACTCTAATCCTGTAATCAGATATTGTCTATAATAGAGAGAAAGAACTCAATAATATCTTACAGTTATGCTCATTTTGATACAGCTGTCATTCAAGACCAACTGAACTTTTTTTTTTCCACGCCTTACCTGTAGACAACAGCATCTTAAGCGCACAGTCGTATACTGCTGCTGATCCTATCGGGAAAATCCGTTATTTATATACATCAAGATGAGTGGCTTACATGCCATGACCCAGTTGTCATGAAGAGTTAACGCACGACAGGCTGGATTTATAAACCTACATAAAGTTCTGCGAATTAGGAGAGTTACTTGAAGTCAAAGAGACCGCTGAGAGAAGCTGTCGGAGTAGAATGACTTTATGTTCTTTGTTGTCAGGACTAATATATGTTGAACACTTTGTTCCAGCTTCCCTAGATACAATCTATGAGTTCCCACATATTATCCTTTTATTTAACTGGAATTTCTACATGTAACTTGTTTGGCAGGTTATGACTGTGAATAAAATTATTTACAAATTATGCTAAACGCAATTGTTTGTCTCCGCCTTAGCTCTAGTAAATAAATTTCACATCTCATGCACTTTCCTTCTCATATAATTAGAGGGTGGTAACCCACTATAAGCTATGTGGGTGTAATTATCCAAGTTCAGTTGAATTATAATGAAAACGTCTGACTTTTAGAATGTTACATTTAATCTTAATTATTTTCATTTTCAACTAGATTGTTTAATAATGGCGTTATGTGTATAAGACGTTAAATCCATACGAAACAGCTAGACTTCAACAAAGAAAAGTATAGCAGAGACCATTTTCATTTAATGGAATTTTTTCTCGTAATTTTGTCCAGTCACAAACGCCTTACTGATTTGGGATCCAGGACTTTACCTAATGTGCCATTTGGCTCAATTTCCACAACGAATGTAGGATCATTACATCTTCAGTATTGCGACTAAAAAGTCTTACACTTCCATGTTGTTATAAAAAAGGAGACACTATTTCGGCTTACGAGTCACAGGAACATATCTTCTCTGAACAAGCACTTACCGAATCTGTTGATGATTTTGTAGACAGCGCGACTCTTCAGCAGAATCATGTAAATGAAGCACATGTAAAGAATACTTCCAACGTAGAGATACAGGTAGAATCCCTGAAATGAGAAATCGAAATTATCGGGTTATCAACTAATCATGACTTCTACATCTAAAACAAGTTTTTCGTTCTCTTATCGTGTTACTACATATACTTACGCAGAAATACGAACTTCGAAAATCATTATACAGCCTTTGTGATCACTAAAATGATGTTCAGAGACCAAACAACTAGTGACAAGAATTTCCAGTTAAACAGTCAGCAATAGTAGCAAAGGAAATGTCAAGCAAAACCGCTACATTGCAATGGTCGTTGTGAACAGTGCTACTCTTGCTAGTTTAGCCATTATTTTGAAGTTTGTACGTTTAATTATATGTAAATCCTTACAATCTGTTCCAAATACCTTACACATAGCAATTTCTCAGTAGAACGAAAAACTAGTCCAAAGTTTTACTTTTTTATTCACTCGATAACCAGTATCGGGTCGTCATCTATATGCGCTGTAGCTGTACGTTGCACATTTTTGACATGTTTATCGCATTTTCGTCTATCATACGATTGTTTAAAAACGGATCTCTGCCCGAAACTAGTAATCGAGTGAATAAAAAAGTTAAATTTGCAACTTTTGACTGGTTTTTCGTTCTATTGAGTAACAGAAGTTGCTGATCCACAGCCACTCTAGCATGCTGGAAGTTCATAAACAGCGATTTCTCCCACAACAGACTTTATTGATATTATCCGACGGTAGATGCTGTTACTGTTTCTTAAAACAGTCAACAACAATGCAGTTAACTTGTCACCAGCCTGACGGCTGCGGGTTCCCTGTCCTTAAACAAAAAAGCGCAATATGGCCTTCCGTCTCACCCTGCTTCATTAATTTCTATCTCTGTATTGCGTTGGGTCTGGCTTTCCCAGATTAGTGGTTTCCTGCAGAGGCCAGGGCGCTGCAATGCTTCAATCTTTTATTGTCAGCTCGTGACACATCTCTTCAGAGGTGGCAGACCGTCCAAGTTAAAACACGATACAATCGCCTTCCAGCGTTTAGGACACAACACAGAAGATGGCTCTTTGACGGACTTTAGACCCCACGCAGTATGCTGTTCCGAACTTTCTACCTACGTCCATCCTTCCTTTGGCGGTGCCCGTCATTCGTAAATGCCTACGATTCCTCCTAATGACCAGACTCTGGCTGTCTCCCCAGTTCGGCTGGCCTTTGCTGCCGGCCGCGGTGACCGTGCGGTTCTAGGCGCTCCAGTCCGGAGCCGCGCTGCTGCTACGGTCGCAGGTTCGAATCCTGCCTCGGGCATGGGTGTGTGTGATGTCCTTAGGTTAGTTAGGTTTAAGTAGTTCTAAGTTCTAGGGGACTGATGACCACTGCAGTTGAGTCCCATAGTGCTCAGAGCCATTTGAACCATTTTTTTTTGGCCTTTGCTCAACCTGTACTCAATAACACTTCCAACTACATGTAAATAGACTCCAGAAGAAGAATTTAATGCGAAGTTATAGAAATTGGATGTGGCAATCACTGACATTAACTTTAATCATACTTGTACTCTTGTTTCGTTGGGGTTAATTTACATCGCCTGGGCTTTTTAATTTATTGGAGTTTAATTATGAAGACGGAAATTTTGATAAAAACGCTCGTGTCATATTCCTATACCTTTTTGATGCCAGAACAATTTTTTCATTTATTCCTCTAGATATTTAAATCTATCTACATTCTGAGGTTTTCCTCCTACCAGTATTGTATAACCGAAGAAAAGCCACTATAGTGCTGCCGTTCTGAAAATAAAAAGACAGTGCGACGTTGGCACAGAATATCTTTAAATGTCATCGTGTTGAGCAACTGAGCCTTGTAAAACACGATAGGTACGAACTGTTGTGACAGTGCAGTATGGACAACCGTATTTGTATGGTTACCAGTTTCAGTAGCCATTTACTGCAAATATTTTAAGCTTGGAATTTTAGCAAAATAGCCAAAGAAAAAGCAACGGGTGTTCGTAGCGGGTGTTGGGCTGTTTTACCACATTGATCACCCATATAGCACACAGTTCAGCACACAACACATTTCAGGAAGGCGTTACACATGCGAGTGTTTTACTATCCATTTTGAACTGCTGAGCTATCTTCCAACGATTCCTATTTTTTTCTTATTCTTGAAAATGTTCCTGCCCAAAAACATATGTACGAAAAATGGTACGTTTACAAGCAGTGATTTCTTATGAGACAGAAATAAGCTCATGGTTTGACAAGAGTTTCGGTGCTGGTAGAAAATGTACTCTGAAATAACGCCAAGACTGCTGTATTAATTGAAACAAGTAACTCTGTTTAAGTCACAACGGAAACTATTATTTGGATAACTCTAATTTTATACGAAAATCCGACAGAAGATGGACGAAGTATTAATAAATAAATCGGAAGGGAAACACTGTGCAATTATGGAAACAGATGCCCTTACAGAAAGAACAGAAAGATTACCTCGTCGAAATTGCAGTCTATACATATACACTCCTGGAAATTGAAATAAGAACACCGTGAATTCATTGTCCCAGGAAGGGGAAACTTTATTGACACATTCCTGGGGTCAGATACATCACATGATCACACTGACAGAACCACAGGCACATAGACACAGGCAACAGAGCATGCACAATGTCGGCACTAGTACAGTGTATATCCACCTTTCGCAGCAATGCAGGCTGCTATTCTCCCATGGAGACGATCGTAGAGATGCTGGATGTAGTCCTGTGGAACGGCTTGCCATGCCATTTCCACCTGGCGCCTCAGTTGGACCAGCGTTCGTGCTGGACGTGCAGACCGCGTGAGACGACGCTTCATCCAGTCCCAAACATGCTCAATGGGGGACAGATCCGGAGATCTTGCTGGCCAGGGTAGTTGACTTACACCTTCTAGAGCACGTTGGGTGGCACGGGATACATGCGGACGTGCATTGTCCTGTTGGAACAGTAAGTTCCCTTGCCGGTCTAGTAATGGTAGAACGATGGGTTCGATGACGGTTTGGATGTACCGTGCACTATTCAGTGTCCCCTCGACGATCACCAGTGGTGTACGGCCAGTGTAGGAGATCGCTCCCCACACCATGATGCCGGGTGTTGGCCCTGTGTGCCTCGGTCGTATGCAGTCCTGATTGTGGCGCTCACCTGCACGGCGCCAAACACGCATACGACCATCATTGGCACCAAGGCAGAAGCGACTCTCATCGCTGAAGACGACACGTCTCCATTCGTCCCTCCATTCACGCCTGTCGCGACACCACTGGAGGCGGGCTGCACGATGTTGGGGCGTGAGCGGAAGACGGCCTAACGGTGTGCGGGACCGTAGCCCAGCTTCATGGAGACGGTTGCGAATGGTCCTCGCCGATACCCAGGAGCAACAGTGTCCCTAATTTGCTGGGAAGTGGCGGTGCGGTCCCCTACGGCACTGCGTAGGGTCCTACGGTCTTGGCGTGCATCCGTGCGTCGCTGCGGTCCGGTCCCAGGTCGACGGGCACGTGCACCTTCCGCCGACCACTGGCGACAACATCGATGTACTGTGGAGACCTCACGCCCCACGTGTTGAGCAATTCGGCGGTACGTCCACCCGGCCTCCCGCATGCCCACTATACGCCCTCGCTCAAAGTCCGTCAATTGCACATACGGTTCACGTCCACGCAGTCGCGGCATGCTACCAGTGTTAAAGACTGCGATGGAGCTCCGTATGCCACGGCAAACTGGCTGACACTGACGGCGGCGGTGCACAAATGCTGCGCAGCTAGCGCCATTCGACGGCCAACACCGCGGTTCCTGGTGTGTCCGCTGTGCCGTGCGTGTGATCATTGCTTGTACAGCCCTCTCGCAGTGTCCGGAGCAAGTATGGTGGGTCTGACACAACTACAAAGTTACACTTGAAAAGTTACAAATTCTAGTGAAGATTCATCCTACTGTAAGAGAACCATTACACCCAAGATGCCATAACAGAGGTGCAGCATCTAAGTAATGAGCACACAGGACTACATGTAAACTAACAACACTTCAAACAGTAAAATAGATTTGTGGCCAAATCTTAAGGAGGAAACTAACTTCCGCATGATGGGTCACTGACAAGTAACGTAGCTCAGTGAAACTTGGGCCATACGTATAACGAACTGCTACAGTATAGTACGAAAGGTAACTAAAAGAAATACCCAACAAGGCGAACGGTCGTGACACTTCTATTCCAAATCAATAATTACACTGAAGGCACAGAGATAGGGTTTGTGATCACTACAGACGGCAGTACATGCTGTACATATTATTACGTACATCTATGCGGCTACACTGTAACTCACACATATGTGTTTGGCAGACGGTTAATCAAAGCAGCTTCACAATAACTCTCTGCCATTCCACTCTCGAACAGCGCTCGGGGAAAACGAACACCTGTATTTTTTTCTTGCGAACTCGGATTTCCTTTACTTTATTATGGTGATTGTTTCTCTCCATGTAGGTCGCCTTCAACAAAATATTTTCGCTTCCGGAGGAGAAAGTCGGTGATTGAAATTTCATGAGAAGATCCCACTGGAACAAGAAACGTCTTTGTTTTAATGATGTCTACCCCAAATTATGCATCATGTCCATGACACTCTCTCCTCTATTTATCGATAATACAAAACGTGATGCCCTCCTTTGACCTTTCTCGATGTGCTCCATGAAGCCTATCTGGTAACGATCCCACACTGCGTGCAGAGCTTAAAAAGAGAAGGGACAATCATAGTACAGGCAGTCTCTTTAGTAGATATGTTGCATCTTCTAAGTGCTCTGCCAATTAAATGCAGTCTTTGGTTTGCCTTCCTCACAACATTTTCTGTATGTTCTTTGCAGTGTAAGTTCTTCTTAATTGTGATTTCTAAGTATTTAGTTGAATTTACGGCTTTCAGGTTTGATCGATTTATCGTGTAACGGAAATTTAATGGATTCCTTTTACCACTCATGTAGATGACCTCACACTTTTCATTATTTAGGGTTAATTATCAAGTTTCGCACCATACAAGGAAAAAACAAAAAAAAAGGTTCAAATGGCTCTGAGCACTATGGGACTTAACTGCTGAGGTCATCAGTCCCCTAGAACTTAGAACTACTTAAACCTAACTAACCTAAGAACATCACACACATCCATGCCCGAGACAGGATTCGAACCTGCGACCGTAGTGGTCGCTCGGTTCCAGACTGTAGCGCCTAGAACCGCTCGGCCACCCAGGCTGGCCGCACCATACAGACATCTTTTCTAAATCGTATTATAACTTGTTTTGATCTTATGATGACTTTACTAGACGATAAATGGCAGCGTAATCTGCAAACAACCTAAGACGGCTGCTCAGATTGTCTCCTGAATCGTTTATATACATACGGATCAGCCGAAGACCTATAACACGACCTTGGGGAACGCCAGAAACTACTTCTGTTTTACTCGACGACTTTCCGTCAATAACCCACGAACTATGACCTCCTTTACATGAAATCAAGAATCCAGTCGCATAACTGAGACGATATTCCAGGAGGACACAATTTGATTAGAAGTCAACTGTGAGGTACGGTACCGAAAGCCGGCAGGAGATCTATAAATATGGACCTGACCGTTCTCCCGTCTTAAATCCCATCTAGCACGTGGGGGATGCATTGTGTAGACGTATCAAAGAACGTCCACATGTTCCAATGACCATCCATCAGTTGTCTACAACGTGCTCCTATTCTGGCCACAAGGCTACTTAGGAGTGCTTGTGGTAAGGCGTTCCATTTCTCCACAAGCTGGGTGACAACTGTTGGATGATCGTTGGAACATGTGGACGTTCTGCAATACGTCTACACAATGCACCCAACATGCACTAGATGGGATTTAAGCCGGGAGAACGGGTAGGTCAGTCCACTCGTTGCAACAGCTGTTGCACCTGTGGCGGGTCGATGCCGCCACAGATTGTGATCCATAAAAATGTAATCAGGGCCACATGCATCCGTGTAAAGCCCATATGGGGAAGAAGGACAGTGTCACAATAACGTTGATCGGTGAGTGTACCTTGTTCGAATATTTGTAATTATGTGCGCCTGTGCAACGTTGTCTCCCCACACCATAACACCGGGACCACCAAAACCATCATGTTTGGAAATGTTCCAGGGTGCATTCCATCTCTCGACATATGAGGATACGTAATGCAACCAGGAACATTGTCGAACATGATCACCACTTGTTAAGGTGTGGGAAGCCATAATATTGCATAGGCATATGTTGTTGTGGTTTTCAGTCCAGAGATGGTTTGACGCAGCTATCCATGCTACTCTATCGTGTGCAAGCTTCTTCATCTCCAAGTAGCTACTGCAATCTACATTCTTCTGAATCTGCTTAGTGTATTTATCTCTTGATCTCCCTCTACGATTTTTACCCTCTACGCTGCCCTCCAATACTAAATTGGTGATCCCTTGATACCTCAGAACATGTCCTAGAAACCGATCCCTTCTTCTAGTCAAGTCGTGCTACGAATTCCTTGTTGTTGTTGTGGTTTTCAGTCCTGGGACTGGTTTGGTGCAGCTCTCCATGCTAATCTATCCTGTGCAAGCTCCTTCATCTCCCAGTACCTACTGCAACCTACATCCTTCTGAATCTGCTTAGTGTATGCATCTCTTGGTCTCTCTCTACGATTTTTACCCTCCACGCTGCCCTCCAATGCTACATTTGTGATCCCTTGATGCCTCAGGACATGTCCTACCAACCGATCCCTTCTTCTAGTCAAGTTGTGCCACAAACTTCTCTTCTCCCCAATCCTATTCAATACCTCCTCATTAGTTACGTGATCTACCCACCTAATCTTCAACATTCTTCTGTAGCACCACATTTCGTAAGCTTCTATTCTTTTCTTGTCCAAACTGGTTATCGTCCATGTTTCACTTCCATACATGGCTACACTCCATACAAATACTTTCAGAAACGACTTCCTGACACTTAAATCTATACTCGATGTTAACAAATTTCTCTTCTTCAGAAACGCTTTCCATGCCATTGCCAGTCTACATTTTACATCCTCTCTACTTCGACCATCATCAGTTATTTTGCTCCCCAAATAGCAAAACTCCTTTACTACTTTAAGTGTCTCATTTCCTAATCTAATTCCCTCAGCCTTACCCGACTTAATTCGACTACATTCCATTATCCTTGTTTTGCTTTTGTTGATGTTCATCTTACATCCCCCTTTCAAGACACTGCCCATCCTGTTCAACTGCTCTTCCAGGTCCTTTGCTGTCTCTGACAGAATTACTATGTCATCGTCAAACCTCAAAGTTTTTGTTTCTTCTGCATGGATTTTAATTCCTACTACGAATTTTTGTTTTGATTCCTTTACTGCTTGCTCAATACGCAGATTGAATAGCATCTGGGATACGTTACAACTATGTCTCATTCCCTTCCCAACCACTGCTTCCGCTTCATGTCCCTCGACTCTTATAACTGCCATCTGGTTTCTGTACAAATTGTAAATAGCCTTTCGCTCCCTTTATTTGACCCCTGCCACTTTCAGAATTTGAAAGAGAGTATTCCAGTATTCTGAAAGGCTTTCTGTAACTCTACAAACGATATAATCGTAGATTTGCCTTTCCTTAACCTATCTTCTAAGATAGGTCGTAGGGCCAGCATTGCCTCGCGTGTTCCAACATTTCTATGGATTCCAAAATGGTCTTCCCTGAGGTCGGCTTCTACCAGTTTCTTCTACCAGCTTCTACCAGCAAAGGCATAGTGACCTCCAAATCTTTGAACACGCTAGAGGGAGGCGTACTGGATCACGTTCACATGCACCAACGACCATCCAGCAGCAGTCAACCGCACTGGTATAGGAATGGAACGTGCTACCAAAAGCAGTCCTTATCAAGCTTGTGGTCAACATGGGAGCACATTGCAGAGCATCCATTGCCGTCATGATAATTACACACGGTATTAAGAACCATGACCTATCTTTTGTAATATCTAGGCGACCATCAAAGTGGTGGTTAGTTCAGTCTAATAATTGTCTTTCAATAAAAATGTCCTTGTGTTTGATTGCGTATTTCTTTCCATTGCCTTGTAAGTATGGTCAACGTTTCACCGAGCTTTTTCACTTGTCAGTGACGCATCATGCCAAAGTTACTTTAATCCTTACGTTTTGTACGACTGTGTATAATAACATAATGCAAAATTTTAGCACTTTTGATGCTCCATAGTAAGTTGAGGTATCGCGCGTTTAACAATCTGCTCAGTTTCAGACAGAAGTAACCTTATAGTCACTCATATAAGATGGAGCTGAGTTTGCATATTACCATGTAGCTTCAGCCTGAAGAATTGTGCAACTACAGGGACCTCATACGTTTAGTATATTCTACAAGTAATCAATGTCGTGTAATGAACGGGCCATCTTCTTGAGTTTGTCACTGCCACCTTTGCGAAATGTCAACAAGACTTTAATTCTCTCCTGCGTTGAAAATGTCTTGGGGTACAATAACATGTAGTCGGCCCGAAATACTCACCTGGAAGTAGTTTGCATGCACCTCTGCAGAGAGCACCTCCGTTATGGGCATAGCTATGCCGACCACCACCAGCAGCTTGGCGTAGAGCGCCGACAGGATCGTGCTGAGGGCGTCACTAGAACAATTGCACAAAGTTTGTCCAGTCATTTCAAGGACTAAGTGATGTGTTGCATAGCAGCATTACAACTCTAGAAATGTTATTCACTCATGAAATCTGTAGAAGAGTCAAGTGAGAATATTATTTCGTTGTGAGGCGCTCAGCTTATTTGCAGTTAGCTTAAAATGAAGCAGATGCTCAGGTCAATACAGGATAACCACTAATATCTGGTCCCTAGTTTCTGGAGAACCCATGATCATCTTTCACACCTGAATAATCTGTGCCTTCATTTCAGTAAATTAATCTTCTTCCGCGACTCAGCCTACGTATTCATACCATAATTAATATTCCACTTTATAGATAGCAGACAAAACCTGTGCCAAAGCGAAAATCGAACACAAGTCATTACCTTCCGCCGGAATTTTGAGCTCTGTGTGGATGACTCAAATGGTATTGCACTGGCTTGGAAATGCAAGCGTCTTGGTTCGAGTCTCATTCCGAGACGTTCAGTAAGCTCTACAAATTCTTTATTCATGGAGGCAATGGTAATTGACATGCTTACTAGACAAATAAATACGGCGAAAATACTTTATGACAAGCAGAAAAAGGGGTTATGCAAATATCTTTTATAGTGAATGATGAAAAATTAAAGATTTAATGCAACAAATAACCACTTCGCGTGCTTATTCTCTCTGTTCGTCCCTCCCTACCTGCTCCTTTATTCAAACACAGTCATACACTAATGCATTTAACATTCGGAAAACATATTTCTTTTAGATGAAGAAAATAGTAGAATAATGTTGTGTAAAATGGGCGCAAGGAGAATATATTGGATTGAAATAGCCAAAACGATGATGCCAATGGAAATACATAAATAATATAGAGGACACTGATTAGTAACTTTTGTGGTGTCTAGTTACAGAAAAAGTTTAACCACTGAGGAAATAAAAGAAACTACGAAGAGAGCCAAATTTAAGCAAAATATTTCATAAAAGTATTTCAGATCTTCATAGTTAAAAATGTACTTTCTCCTACATGTAGAACAATAATGCGCTTAAAATTAAACAAACAGACGTTTCGAACAAAAACGCTATGCGAGTTTGATAAATGATAGCTTTCCTATAGAAGAACAGGTTTTAAATATTTTATTGAAAATTAGAAAAAAATAGTAACATAATTATACTTTCACTGAGTGAGATTGTAGAATTACATTTTGTCACTGAAAGATATTTGTTAAGCACTGTTCCCTCCAGTTGATTATAGCTGACAGAAGGACTCAATTTTTGAAAAGCTAGTCAGTGCGATTGTGTGGAATTCATCATAATTTGTATTCGCTTTTCACTGCATTTCTGTAAAGTTTCTCAGTGTATTATGCAGTATATGAGTTTACAAGTGCACTGTGCAATACGTGAAACTCCATGTTCCTTAAAATAATAAATTCTAATGATAACAGAGAAAAAATACTGATTTTACGTAAGTGAGGTAGCTAAAAACGGACTGCAAGAATTGATTAACTTCTGAATGATAGCACTCCGAAATGAAACGTAACCTCTCAGGGAATAGTGATAAACGATTCGCATTCTTATTTGGTAGTAGCTTTTACATTTTGTATTCGGCACTTACAATTTAAGAGAAGCAGAGGGACTAAATGAAAGAGATGAATTTAATTCTATAGGAAACGTGATGAATAACATATTGAAGTAGAAATCTCTACACTTGCAAAGCGTGGACTGCACACCGTCCAGTGCAGCGTCAATGGAAAGAGTGGACAGCCTCCAGGGAGACAGATTTCAGTACCCCCTGTCAACGCTGATTTAACCAGCCGCCCCATCAATGGTCGGCCAAATTCGGTGGCAGACTTCGAGAACATGAGTACAGAGTAATTGGAGGACGATACCTAGCCTACGTTCTGCGAATAGAGTACTTGCAACTAGGAGGCACAGGATGCCACTTCATAAGAGAAGTTATTTTGATTTCTTATTGGAAATAAAGTGTTGAATTACAATTCAACTACAGATCATTTTGGATTCCTGCCACCGGCCATTGCAACTTCTCTCCTTCCTTGTTTATGTCGGTGCTGACTCCCACAGTAGCCGACACAACAAAATCAGATTGCGCGGGAGCGTGCTGAAAAGTAACGCATCCGAATTTGTAATTCTGTTCTCAATATCGGTTGAAATGTTACACATCATGCATATTACTCGGCCGACTTTCGCGCTCCGCTGGTGCAAGCTGCATCTCTCTGCCGCTGTAGGGCTCCGAATTGCACTGTGAGACATGGTCGTGTGTAACGTGACTACGTCAGTGCGAGAAAAAAGCGTGCTGTAGTCGAATTTATAACCGTTCACACATGGAATACCCTCTCCTTGAAGGGACGTCTTGGGGCGCTGTCATCTATGATCCTCCGTACAGTCCCGACTTGGCCCATCCCATTTTCATCTGTTCCCAAAAGCGGCGAAAGCAGAGAGTGAGATTGTGGCTCCGTCATCCAAGTAAAATATTCTGCAGTGAAGGTGCCAACGAACTGGGCTTTCACTGGGAGAAATGTGACCGTCGTCAGTGTGACTGTGTTGAGAAATAAATATGTAGGCATGAAAACAACGATGGAGAATATTAAAAACATCTGTTTCATTTAAAAAGCTGTAGGTATTTTCATACAAAAAATTCGGAGGCATTAGTTTTCAGCACATCCTTGTACATACGAATGTTATAAATCTTTGTAAGAGTACCTACGCAAAGGAAGGAGAAACTCTGCTGTAATGTCTACGCATTCCATTAAACGTATGACAATGTGTTGAATAGTCTGGAATACAATTGGTGACAACAGCGTTCACAGCGATGAATCCGCTGCGAAGCAGTTCGTTGTGGGATAGTATCATGTCTCTCGAAGCAACACAAAGATATTTGGAGCTTTTGAAATAACATGGGTGTGAGCGATAGGATTTGGTTCCGGTCGATACTTTGTTCGACTGTTTTCCCGTGACCTTTGAAGTCATCTGAGAGGATTGCATGGCCCCATAAACGGGTGGCTGAGCTCGTGTTCACATGAATTGACTTTTACGAAAAGTATAATTTATTAACTCTCACAGTAAGTTGTTTTCAGCTGTAGGAAACTTGGTAGCTCCATCTGCAAGTACCTTTTAATTCGCATCTTATATTATAGGCAGAATATGTAATGTCAAATAATAAATCACATTTTGTGAATCATGGAGACAGTGCAAAGTAAAGACCCTCTAGCTTTATATGCCCTACATCTCTACTTCAGTCAGCAGCTGTGATGAAGAAAGTCCGAGGATTTCCTTTCTGGCACTGATGCACAGCGTCGATTGGTACTCAGTGAGGGAGCTATTCGTGTTGTAGGTGGAATGTTCTAAGAAGAAACGGATCTCACTCTGTTATTGAGTTTACTTTAGAATGTGTCCCAGAGTCACATTTAGTCAGATCACGTAGAGAGGCACAAACACTCTTCCAGAGCCCTGTAAATGTAAGGAGGTCATGGTTAGGCAGAGATATAGGAACCAGATTCTAAACCGTAAGACAGAGGTGGAATCTGACATTAATTAATTTATTAATTATTATATTGAAACTGAAGAAATTGCTAAAAGTTATGAAATTAAGGAGACAGGACATAGATGAGCTGAAAGAACGAGATGTTTTTGAGAGTTTCAAACGGAGCATTAGACAACGATTGTCTGAAATAAGAAGCTTTGGGAGAAGAAACAGTTAAGGTAGCACACTACATATAAAAGACCTAGTAGAAATCATTGAAAATCGCAGGATATATTAAAATTAACTGATGAAAGAAAGCAATACGAAAATTCAGCAAATGAAGCTCGCGAATGGAATACAGAGATCTAAGAAATGACACTGACCGAAAGTGCAAAATGATGAAGTAGGAATGGTCAGAGGACAAATGTAAGGACATAGAAAACTATGGCACTATGGGGAAGACAGATACGGTCTATAAAATAAATTAAAGAGACCTTTGGATGAAAGGAAATCACCTCTGCTAATATCAAGAGCTCAGATGGAAAATCAGTACTGAGCAAAGAAGGGAATGGTGATAAGAAGAAAGGAGTGTATATAGGGACTAAACAAGGGAAATGAACTTTATAGACAGGGAAGAGGAAGTAAAAGGTAAATTGGGAGATCTGATACTGCGAGAAGAATTTGACAGAGCACTGAAGAACCTAAGTCGAACAAGGCCAGAACTACTGTAGACGTTCAGAGAGCCAGGCACGACAAGTGCTCCACTTGGTGTAGAAGGTGTATGGGACAGCGGAAGTACCCTCGTATTACAATAAGAATATAATAGTTGCAGTTCCAAAGAAAGCAACTGCTCACAGGTGTGAAGAGTGCCGAATTATCAGTTTAATAAGTAATGACTGCAAAACACTGACAGAAATTATTTACGGAAGAATAAAAACTAGTAGAATCGGAATGGGGGAAATGACTGAAATATTTTGGTCGAGCAGTTTAGAGACAGTTTTATGGGCTCTAACTGTGACCTGAATTGTGTGGGACTCCACAGAGCTTCTTCGAATAGCTTCGAATAGAACTTTGAACAGTTCGAGGTGTGGTCGACTTAGCACTTTCGTAATCTAGATAGTGACGGTATCCGACGTTACGTCTCTGACGATATTAAGTTAAGGATTAATAAATATTTTATTTTCGAAATTATAACCAGCTGCTGTTTAGAATGTAACTTACAACACTGACCACAATCCTGCCTACAATTAATAAATATTAAAAGTTACCAGAACAATTCACAGGCTAATGCGACAGGTGTCCCGTGGACGGAAACGTGGTCAGGTCACGTGTTTAATATACCCTTTGACTTGCAAGAACTCTAGGGGTTGGGTGCAGGAAAGTACGTTTCACAGTATTATGAATAAATAGACCTGAACGCCCAACAATTAGATTTCGCAAAATGAATTACTCAAGTACAGGTAACATGTTGCGAAAGGTATTCATTGTTAAAATGGATTGCGAAAGAAAGAGTGAAAGTGCGTGCATCGTGGTTGCTCAGGTGTACTCACTCGCCTAGCGTGCGGTTCTTCTTCTTGAAGGCCGCAGCAGCTGCCTCCGCGTCGCCTTTGCCGGCAGGGAGTCTCTCATCTGGGTTGCCATTCGAGAGCAACCTGAAAATGAGAACGCCAGGTATCAGTGCGGAACATCGTGGGCAGCAAAATTCTTGTAAATATTTTACAAAAACAAACAAACATATTTATCACTTGTTATTTTTGTGGATTTTAGTCCCTAGGCTGTTTTGATGCTTCTCTCCATGCTAGTGTTCTCGTGCTTGGTGCTTCATCTCTGCATCACTATTATTGGAACCTGCATCCACTAAACAGTGCTTACTGTGAAATACCATACTGCGTTCACAAACTATATTCAGTCTTATTATAGGATCTGCGTACTGCATCCAAGCCTTTGTTTCTTCCTAAAATAGTTACTCCCTACACATCCCTGCATTGTGAAATGAGCCTTTCTTTGATAGCTCAAGAAGTCTCCTATCAAGTTATGCTTCCATGTAGATGACGAACATTACGTGCCCAAGTGAAAGAATTGATAGACAATACTTTAATTATTTCGTTTATATCGTCTGAAGTGTTCTTGGTTTAAATTTAATAACCATGTCGTTTATCCTACGCCAGGTATTAAGCAGAATCATATACATGTGAAATGACACAATTTCAAATACTCTGACCGCGCGGAGTGGCCGCGCGGTTTGAGGCGTCATGTCACGGACTGTGCAGCCCCTCTTGCCGTAGGTTCGAGTCCTCCCTCGGGCATGGGTGTGTGTGTTGTTCTTAGCATAAGTTAGTTTAAGTAGAGTGTAAGTCTAGGGACCGATGACCTAAGCAGTTTGGTCCCTTAGGAATGCACACACATTTGATTTTTTTCAGAGACTTTACTCGTCTCCTACTGACGTGATTTTACGTATGTAGACTGAAGCGGCGAGTGGAAATCAGTACCAAGGGCGGGATTCGAACCTGGCTCTCCTGCTTACCAGGCAAGTGCGCTAGCCACTATGCAACACTAGCACAGCGGTGCGCAAAACTGCACGGATTACTCTCGCATAGCTCCCTTCTAAATCCAGATTCTCATTGCCATCTCAGTCTGCTTTAAATTCCTTCTTAGACACGAATAGAATACTGTTGAGTGTCTCCATGTTCTGGAATAGCACCTCAGCATCGAACGTAAATGGGGAAGGGAGCAGGGGGGGGGGGGGGGGAGGGGGATCCAGCCTGAAACCCAGGTGTAGTTACCTATGCAAAGAAATGACACAAAAGAGGGAGGCGTGTCAGTGTAATACATGCAGTTGTGCACTCTGCACTACCAAGGTGACTTAGTGAGGCTTGCACATGGGCCTAGTAAGCAGGAGACCCGCTTCGATTCCTGGCCTTGGTAGAAATTTTCACTCGCTGCTCAGTCTATATACATAGAATCATATATATCATCCAGAAACTGGCAGTGTAATCCTGTAATTGTCTGGTGGAAGGTATATGCGACACTCATCGGTGAAGACAACGTGATGCCAATCCTTAGCGGTTCATTCGGCATGTTGTTGGGCCCATCTGTACCGCGCTGAATGGTGTCGTGGTTGCGAAAGATGGACCTCGCCATGCACTTTGGGAGTGAAGTTGCGCATCATGCAGCCAACTGCGCACAGTTTGAGTTGTGACACGACGTCCTGCGGCTGCACGAAAAGCGTTATTCAACATGGTGGCGTTGCCGCCAGGTTTCCTCCGAGCATAATCCGTGGGTAGCGGTCATCCACTGCACTAGTAGCCATCGGGAGGCCTGAGCGAGGCATGTCATCGACAGTTCCTGTCCCTCTGTATCTCCTCCACGGCCGAACAACATCGCTTTGGTTCACTCTGAGTCGCCTGGACACTTCCCTTGTTGAGAGCCCTTCCTTGTGGAATGACTGGAACTGATCGGCTGTTGGACCCCCTCCGTCTAATAGGCGCTGCTCAAGCATGGTTGTTTTCTTTCGGCGAGTTTAGTGACATCTCTGAACAGTCAAAGGGATTGTGTCTGTGATGCTACATCCAAAGTCAATGTCTGTCTTCAGGGGTTCTGGGAACCGGGGTGATGCAAAACTGTTTTTGATGCGTGTATAAGTAGCGTGGCGTTTGATATTTGAGTGCTTGAATACATAAAGATGCAGCTTTCGTTAGATCTGTGTACGGTTCTGTTCCACTTTGCTTTGGCCACTTCGTTGCAACCCGATACTTGCATTTTGATGATTTAAGTGCTGTGCAACACTATGAGGTCATTGGAAAGGTTCAAAATGGCTCTGAGCACTATGGGACTTAACATCTGAGGTCATTAGCCGCCTAGAACTTTGAACTACTTAAACCTAACCAACCTAAGGACATCACATACATCCATGCCCGAGGCAGGATTCGAACCTGCGACCGTAACTGTCGCGCGGTTCCAGACTGAAGCGCCTAGAACCGCTCGGCCACTCTGGCCAGTTCAGTGGAAAGAGCTTTTTGTCCAGGCAGAGCAATCATTTAAGCTGAGGTACATTGCTGTGTGGAATTCAGCTCATTCAAAAGGGCTGGACCTAACTTTTTCTTTGTTTGGTTTAGTTGCAATCATGCAGTGGTCGAGAGAGGACCGCTCGTTCGCTGTGAAGACTTGATTTTCCAGTGGCGGTTCGGTCATGGCAGCCCAACTTGCATTCAGGGAGTAATTTAATATCACGCTTGCAGCTCGTGTTCGTGATCGAAAATCGATTGTTTTGTGGTGTCTTCGTTTATGGTTACTGGTAGCGTGTACAAAAAGAAACCAGAACCTTAAAGAACCGCCAGAACACCAGAAAACGGCGAGAAAACAAGGCTGGTGATTTCGAATTCCCCCCAGGAGATCTGCACGCAAATATGCAGCCGCTCTTGCAATTTATGATTGCACAGTGAGGGACTTCTTCGTGAAGACTTGAAATTTCATCCATAAAAACTGGCAGTGGTGCACATACTTCATCTGTGCGATTTTATTTAACTAAACGCTGCATGTGAAACTTTGATCGAAAACGTGCCTCATGGCGCTCTTGTTTTCTTAACGCCGACGCACAATTTCATTTGTCTGGAAAAATGAATAAACAAAAAATACGATACTGGACTGGCGCGAATCCCTGAGACCTTCAACCCTACATACAGAATGCGTGACTTGTGCGCGTTATCCTAAATTGGCATTATTTGCCCGCCATTTTTCGGAGAACGGTAGGATAATTACGGTCACCACCGAACATCATTTCGAGATATTGCGGAGGTTTTTCTTCCAGAACTTGAACAAGTGGATGTGGGGGATGTCTGGTTACAAGAAGGCGGCGCTGCGGCTCACACGGCACGAACGTTAATGACTCTATGAACACTTCCCCGACCTTCTCATATTTTCGAAGGGCGATCTTCAGTGGCCAGCAAGCTCGCCAGATTTAGCCCCCTGCGACATTTTCTTATGGGAGTATCTCAAATTCTTGGTTTATACCAATCATACACGGACCCTGGGTGGATTGTGGAACACTTTCGTGCTGATGTTCCCAACATAGACAGAGGCATGGTGGAGAAAATGGACGGATACTTCCAATTTTCAAATGCACTGAGCAGAATGAAGGCCACCTTCAAGATATTATTTTCAGTAAAACATTAAATGTACCTCTATTTAAAGAAACGAGAACTAAATTGATATCTCCAACACATTCCGTTTTATGATTTTTTTTAAATAAGGAAGTTCCTGCGCCGTACTCTATATAGCAATAAATCACAACATGGAAATATGTACACTGTGTGATCAAAAATATCCAGACACCAGGCTGAAAATGCCTTACGAAGTCGTGGAGCCCTCCATCGGTAATGCTGGTATTCAGAATGGTGTTGGCCCACCCTTAGCCTTGATGACAGCTTCCACTCTCGCAGTCATACGTTCAAACAGTTGCTGCAAGGTTTCTTGTGGAATGGCAGCCCATTCTTCACGGAGTGCTGCATTGAGGAGAGGTATCGATGTCGGTCGGTGAGGCCTAGCACAAAGTCGGCTTTCCCATAACATCCCAGAGTGTACTATAGGATTTAGGTCAGGACTCTGTGCAGGCCAATCAATTACTGGGATGTTATTGCCGTGCAACCACTCCGCCACAGGCCGTTCATTACAAACAGGTGCTCGATCTTGCTAAAAGATGCAGTTGCCATCCCCGAATTGCCCTTCAACCGTGGGAAGCAAGAAGGTGCTTAAGACATGAATGTGCCCTGTGCTGTGATAGTGCCACCCAAAACAACAATGGATGTAAGCCCCCTGCATGAAAAACATGACCACTCCATAACACCACCGCCTCCGAATTTTACTGATGGCACTACACACGCTGCAGATTACCTTCACCGATAACTCGCTATACCCACACACTGCCAACGGCTCACCACAATGTGTACCGTGATTTCTCACTCCACGTAACGTTTTACCACTATTCAATCGTACAATATTTACGCTCCTCTGCCTATTACACATTAAGACCATCTTCAACTGTCGGCGGTCTCTGTCAGCCAACAGACGAGGTCGGCCTGTACTCTTTTGTGCTGCATGTGTCCCTTCAAATTTCCACTTCACTATCCCATCGTAAATAGTGGACCTAGTGATGTTGAGGGGTGTGGAAACCTTGCGTACGGGCGTAAGACACAAGTGACACCCAATCACCTCACCACGTTCCAAGCCCGTGAGTTCCGCGGAGCGCCCCATTCTGCTCTCTCACGATGTCTAACAACTACTGAGGTCGCTGATATGGAGTACCTGGCAGTAGGTGGTAGCACAATGCAGCTAATATGAAAAACGTGTTTTTGCGGGTGTCCGGATAAATTTGATCACATAGTGTATTTCTGATTCTGTTACATGGAAATTCTGTTTTTTCGCATTATCAAATTTCCTCCGTTAGACCTTGAGTAGGTGATGTTACAAACGTCTCTCGTGATAAGGCCTTCAGTTCTACATACGAACGGCTAATGCTAATCATTTTGGAATGAGCGATTTAAATTCTGAGGTCATTTCGTTGGATTCTGAGCGTTCGAATTTACGCACTTCTCTTGCGTGTATTTATGGTGTAATGATTAACTTGTATGGATTGCGGACTTGTGAAAAGTATCTGATTAATTGATTTAAGCTGAGATTTTATTGTTCATTATGACCGTCCTGGGTAGGTGACTATGATAAGTGTGTATAAATGGTATTTTCGTGTTTCTGTTTTTGATCGTGATGGCAGATGCCACAGAGTGAAAACCGATGAAGGCAGGTAACCTACCGTTCTCTAACAGCACGAAGGGTGCCGCTAGCCGGGATAATATTTCCATCTGACGGATGGATCGCTACCAACAATATCACGTGACATGATACCACGTCTTTCGGTGGAGAGGTTTGTAAATTAACACTGGACTTTGGTACAAGCTCTGATGATTATGAAATGGAATCCAGCACCTTTACTGCCTTCACTCGCTAAATACTGGCGATGAAAATCACTCTAAGACAAACACACACACACACACACACACACACACACACACACACACACACACCACGAAGGAATTATCTGAATGGGTGCGATGTGTATATACATACAAACAAATGATTCTGATTTCAGAAAAAATGGATGATTTATTCAAGAGAAAGAGCTTCACAAACTGAGAAGGTCAATAACGCGTTGGTCCTGGTCCACCTCTGACCCTTATTCAAGCAGCTATATGGCTTGCCATTGATTGATAAAGGTGCTGGATGTCCACCGGAGGGTTATCGTCCCTAATTCTGTCCAACTGGGGCGTTAGATCGTCAAACTCACGAACTGGTTGGAGGGTCCTACCCATATTGCTCCAAAAGCTCTCACTTAGAAAGAAATGTGACAACCTTGCTAGCCAAGGAAGGGTTTGGCAAGCACGAAGATAAGTGGTAGAAACTCTCGCCGTGTATGAGCAAGCATTATCCTGTTGAAATATAAGCCCAGGATGGTCTGTCATTAATAAAGGCCATCACTCATAGTTGTTGGGCCATATGGAGGTGACAGTCAGGTTTGTATACCACTATTGTCCAAGGCGTGCCAGACGCGGCTTCGGTCTTGAATCTCATTGACTGGAGACGAATAGCCTTCAATGATGAGTCCCACTTCCAACTGCGTCCAATGACCACCGATGACGTGTCAGGAGATGCCGCAGAAAGCGGTGGGGTATAAACCTAATTACCGCTCAAAAAAATGGTTCAAGTGGCTCTGAGCACTATGGGACTCAACTTCGGAGGTCATCAGTCCCCTAGAACTTAGAACTACTTAAACCTAACTAACCTATGGACATCACACACAAGGCAGGATTCGAACCCGCGACCGTAGCGGTCGCGCGGTTCCAGACTGTAGCGCCTAGAACCGCTCGGCCACCCCGGGCGGCAATTATCGCTCGCCATACACCCCATCAACCGGGAATTATGGTGTGGGGTGCCATTTCTTTACATAGCACGACCTCTTTGGTTGTCATCTGCTTCACCTTTACAGTACAGTGGTGCGTAGACGATAGCCTACGCCCCATCTTGTTGCACTTCATGGCAAGACACCCTGGGCTTACATTTGAGCAAGATAATGCCTGCACGAATACGGTTAGACTCTCTACTCCTGGTCTTCGTGCTTGCCAAACCCTACGTCAGCCAGCAAGGTCGCCGGATCTTCCCACAATTGAGAGTATTTAGAGCATTATGAGCAGGACCGTCCAACCAGCTCGGAGTTTTAATGATCTAACGCTGCACTTGGGCAGAATTAGGCCTACGGTCGCAGGTTCGAATCCTGCCTCGGGCATGGATGTGTGTGATGTCCTTAGGTTAGTTAGGTTTAAGTAGTTCTACGTTCTAGGGAACTGATGACCGCAGATGTTAAGTCCCATAGTGCTCAGAGCCATTTGAACCAGAATTAGGCACGATATCCCTCCAAATCACTACCACCCGATGCCAAGCCGAATGACTGCTTGCATTTGGGGCAGAGGTGGACAGCGCGTTATTGACTTGCTCAAATTGTGAAGCTGTTTCTCCCGAATAAATGATCCAGTTTTCCAAAACTATAGCCATTTGATTGTGTATATATGTACATAATATCTACCGAACTCCGTTCCGTTCGGATAATTTCTTTGTGGTGCGTTGTTTGTTTCTTTATTTTTTTCTTGGTAAGTTCTGTGGCCAGAGTTTGGACTTTCGTCCTCTGGATCAAGCGCTGACGTTAGCGAACTCGTCCGCGGAGGCCGGCTGGTGATGGTGAGACTCACCAGCGAGTCTGCGGCAAGGTGATGGCGAGCATGGAGGAGCCTCGCCGCTGCGCCACCACGGAGGGCGGCCGCACAGCCAGCTGCACTTCGCGGTTGGCCAGCTGCGCGTCCATGTCGACGCCCGGTCGACGCACTTTGGCCACACCATCCGCTGCTCCCGCCACCGCCGCCGACGCCGCGCTAGCCATGGGGTCCAGCGGCCGCACCACGATCTCCACCGGCGCCAGGGGACGCAGCTCCTGCTGGCACCTGTAACATGGCAAGCAATCTCGTCTGTCCGGCTCTTAAGTCGACACCGCTGGAGAAACAAGAATGGCGCAGTTTTAGGCGAAGCGAAAGGAAGAAGGACAAGTAGTTGGAGCAGAGAATTTTATAGGGCTGTGCAAACGATGCTTGCGGTGGAACGAGCCGGAGATTTCCGGATACGTCGCAGAGCTCGAGGCTGTGTCGAATGTTTCTTGAGCAGCCACATGAAACTGCATATCAACAGAGGGCGGCTGCTGCACAAAAGAGTTCGTGCGCGACAAGTTTGTGTTTGAAGACAGCAGCCACGCTCAATCGACAGGCAACTTCACATTTGCGGCAGGTATTTGCTGCTGGTCGCTGATTATTGTGTGTGTGAGAGGGCATCGTTGTTGGGTACGACCTCGTACACAGTTTTAAGGAGAACAGGGCTACAGAGGGGTGGAGCTGCTGACCTCGTAGGAAAGCTGGACAGGAGCAGAAATGATGGGCGAACAAGCAATTACAGGAAACAAAAGCTTTAATTAACTAGTAGCTTTCTCCAAGCATATAAAGACTCATTATACATAATGCTGCAACAGAGTCCACCTAATACAGTAGCAACAAGAATGAGGCTCTCTGAACAAAAGCATAAACTGTGTAGTGTCAAGTAGCAAAGTGGCTTCTAGTGCAGTTGGGCTGTAAGGCTGCCACTAGATGTCCAGCATCGCAGAAGAACGCTCGTGCGTGATCGCTATATTCGTCGGACGGAAAACTGCGTTGCCGTTGCCAGCTTAGAGACGCCTGTGGAGTGGAATACGCGTGTGATACCACGTACATGAATACGACACATGCAGTGGCTGCCTTCATACTGACATATAACGTCGAAAACAATGGGGAACCGAAATGAAAAGTGCATTGGTGGATGAGAGAACTGTATCGTCAAGGAATGCAAAATGAAACAAACTTATGCAAGACATTACTTTCATAGTAGTGGTACATACAGTTCAAAATTATCACTACGTGATTTGGAACAAGAAAACGCGAAATCAAGCGAAAAATATGAAAAAAGGGCCCACTGAAAAGTATGCCTCCGGATATTTTATGTGAACTCTCCTAAGGTTTTTTTTAATTAAAACAAACATCATTAATATTCTACATCTTCACTCTTCAAGTCTACGTACTTATTTCTCAGCATTGTCACCCTGGCGATAAACACATTTCTACCAACAAGAGACAAATTTGTTGAGACCATCACTGTATAATGTTTCACTTTGTTGTTGGAGTCAGCTCAGGTCTGATTGCTGCACTAACACTGTCAAGGCTAAGTCCTCGAAGGTGTTCTTCAAGTTGTGGAAATAGATGAAAATCGGATGGGGCCAAGTCGGGAGTGTATGGAGGATGGTCAATGATAATGAACATAACGCGTTGGATTATTATAGATGTGGCATCGCTCTGTGTGATTGACATTACCATGCTGATGAAGAGGGTGCTCCACGTGCGTACAAAATCATGGAATTAGAAAATCTGTTACAGCACGTTGTTTGTCATGCACCAACATAGTAACGATACATGCAAGCAAATTGTATGCTACAATTCGGAGCCCTCTAGCGGCAGTGGGCTGCGAGAATGTAGACACAAAGAACAAAGATGTAGAATATTAAGACCATCTGCTTTATTTAAAAGCCTGATGACGTTTCACGTGAAGAGACTCAAGGACATTACTTTTCCGCCCGTCCTCGTATGAAAGCGGTTTCAAAAAGTGATTACTATGCGACAGAGGTTTGTGTAGGAAGCCAGTAAACATACAACTTTTTGTTTCAGTTCCTGAATTTGAATTCTCATTTCGCTTTTTATGCCCTTCCAAGTGTCCTCCCACGTATTTCTGTTGTGGTTGGGTCAGTGCTTTGGGTTCCACAACACCTCCAGATATATATTTCAAATTCAAATGACTCTGAGCACTACGAGGCTTAACTTCTAAGGTCATCAGTCCCCTAAAACTTAGGACTACTTAAACCTAACTAACCTAATGACATCACACACATCCATGCCCGAGGCAGGATTCGAACCAGCGACCGTAGCGGTCGCTCGGTTCCAGACTGTAGCACTTAGAACCGCTCGGTCACCCCGGCCGGCGATATATATTTCCCTCAATACGATTTTGGTATAAAATTCACTGTGTGGTCATGCATTATCCAGCTGGATGATGTCACTTTTCTGGCTTGCCGGAGTGGCCGAGCGGTTCTAGGCGCTACAGTCTGGAACCGCGCGACCGCTACGGTCGCAGGTTCGAATCCTGCCTCGGGCCTGAATGTGTGTGGTGTCCTTACGTTAGTTAGGTTTAAGCAGGTCTACGTTCTAGGGGACTGATGACCTCAGATGTTAAGTCCCATAGTGCTCAGAGCCATTTGAACCATTTTTGATGTCATTTTCTACCCTAGTCATGAAGGTTATGAGAACATGCCTTACCATCCCTTCAACAATTACTTATAATATTGTTGACACAACCAATAGTTCCCCACACTGCCGGCCGGAGTTGTCGAGCGGTTCTAGGCGCTACAGTCTGGACCTCCGCGACCGCTACGGTCGCAGGTTCGAATCCTGTCTCGGGCATGGATGTGTGTAATGTCCTTTGGTTAGTTAGGTTTAAATTAGTTCTATGTTCTAGGGGACTGATGACCTCAGAAGTTAAGTCCCATAGTGCTCAGAGCCATTTCAGCCATTTTTCAGTTCCCCACACTGCGATTCCGGGAGTTGTTGAAGTAGTCCCGTGAAATTCTTCTTCCTGTGACTTTACACCAGGTCTTCTACTGACACGTTTATGTTGATCTGACGGCCACAAACGGAAGTGAGACTCACCATCGAACAGCACAGAATGCCACTCAGTGTCCCAGTTGACTAAAGCTCTATGCCACGCTAGTCCTTGATGACACACAACAACACGAAGTCGCAACGCAGCTTCCAGTAATGGCACCCTGGCTGTAACCTCTGACGGGATTTCAGCTAGCGTTAGTCGTCTACTCTATAGAGTCAGTCGAACAATCCTAAAATATTCTCGAGATACCGTATAGTCCTTCTCGAGGGACACGTGTCTAGTCTCCTTTTCATATTTTTCTCTTGCGTCTGTCTCGTCATCACGTTCACTGCAGCCTCTGGACTACATCCAACTGTCTCTGCAATCTATTGGCATTGTGATCCGATGTCCGTCCTGCTACTAATTCGATTCTTCTCAGAATACAAAAGATGGTGATAAGCTACATCTTCACATTGAAACGTAACTCTCCTATTTGCCATGACGATTTTCGAGATGTTTTGGCCATAATTATGAATGAAGTTGCGAATCTGAAAAATGTACCCAACCTCCATAGTATCGACATAACCATAGTCTTTGTCTGTTCCTGAGATCACAGATGTTGGTCAGAGAGGTTACTTCTCTTGAAGAGAGTAGTAGGCACAGTATGTTAGGCAGTCTCGCAATGTACTCGGTTTGAAAAGGATGGAAGCTGCCTGCCATGCAGTGGAGGCAGCATTATTTAAAAAAAAGGATTTTGTAATAATGTTTTTGAGGAATATTGAAGATGTTGAGCAAATATTAATGGAAGGATTACGAACTCAAGTGTTAAGGTAATCCAGTTTTTTATGTTTGTAACTGTGTAGTTTCTCATTGTTTGAATATTGACTATGGCTGAAGTTTGCAGTAGAACTTTTATAATGCAACACAATGTTTCTCTCATAATTGAAACAAGTGTCCAGAAAAGTAATGCTGCCCAGGACAATTATTAACAAATATTTTGCTGACTTGTCTAGTTGTGAGAACTTTATGAAAGGTTGTATTGTTGTTATGGCTTAATGATGCATAGTTGCTGTCTTGTTTTTTCATTTATCTTTGGTTAAGTTTAGTTCTTCATTTTTCATTCTTCACCTTTATGAATGTGTTTCTGTACTCGCACTGCACACCGCGAGTTGTGTGCTGCAGAAGCATTTTTGTCAAAATTGGTGAGATACGGTCTTACATTGCACATCGCAAGTTTGATCATTATCTTAATAGTAACAGGTTGCAGAACAAACTAGCGTTTCGTTCGCATACGTAAACCAATGAATTTAATTATCATCAGAATTCATGTTTACTCTAAGATACAGTGATTGCCAGAGTGTACTTGTGAAAGTAATACCATGTCAGTTCAGGGGTTTCATATCAGTAAAAGATGTCAGGAAAGTGCTATCTTGTGAGTTTTCAAGCGCTTTTATCTGAAAGCCAGATGCGTTAGACTTTATGCTCATTTGCTCTCTGATCACAGTAGCAGCTCTGGAACAGCGATTGTTTACAAGACTAAACACAGAAATTAGTTATTTTCTGGGCTGTCATTTTTAATCTGAGTCATTTTTGTTTTGCAGTCACATGGGATATGTAAATCTAATTGAAAACGCATTACTTTCTCGCAGACAAACTGGTTAATGTACCATATACCAGATAGTCAGGATTTCAGATCCTCCAGCGTGAGCTCCACGTACCGTATTTCTATTCAAAATCAAATTTTCACAGTCATAGTTCCGTTGCTCTGCCCTCAGATCTACATGTTCCGATGTCAAAATAAGATTTGTAGATCTTATGGAGATGAACCTGAGACTTACAAAGACGAGTAGATGTTTTATACAGGGTGTTACAAAAAGGTACGGCCAAACTTTCAGGAAACATTCCCCACACACAAATAAAGAAGAGATGTTATGTGGACATGTGTCCGGAAACGCTTAATTTCCATGTTAGAGCTCATTTTAGTTTCGTCCACCTACGCTCAATGGAGCACGTTATCATGATTTCATACGGGATACTCTATCTGTACTGCTAGAACATGTGCCTTTACAAGTACGATACAACATGTGGTTCATGCACGATGGAGCTCCTGCACATTTCAGTCGAAGTGTTTGTACGCTTATCAACAACAGATTCGGTGACCGATGGATTGGCAGAGGCGGACCAATTCCATGGCCTCCACGCTCTCCTGACCTCAACCCTCTTGACTTTCATTTATGGGGGCATTTGAAAGCTCTTGTCTACGCAACCCCGGTACCAAATGTAGAGATTCCTCGTGGTCGTATTGTGGACGGCTGTGATACAATACGCCATTCTCCAGGGCTGCATCAGCCCATCAGGGATTCCATGCGACGGAGGGTGGATGCATGTATCCTCGCTAACGGAGGACATTTTGAACATTTCCTGTAACAAAGTGTTTGAAGTCACGCTGGTACGTTCTGTTGCTGTGTGTTTCCATTCCATGATTAATGTGATTTGAAGAGAAGTAATAAAATGAGCTCTAACATGGAAAGTAAGCGTTTCCGGACACATGTCCACGTAACATATTTTCTTTCTTCGTGTGTGAGGAATGTTTCCTGAAAGCTTGGCCGTACCTTTTTGTAATACCCTGTATATTAACTTTCAACGTTATCTTGTCACGTGTGTTGCGATTTCCATATGAAAAGTTACAGTAAAGTGAGACTCATCCCATAGACATTGTATACTAATGCTTATTCCTGATCTGTAGGAATGACTTTTCTTTACACTGAAAATAAAGGAAATAAGCTCGCATAAGACTGAATTAATCAATATATGCCAGAGATCTGGAAGTACCTATGTATCTGTTTCCCAACGTGGAGTCAACGAGTTTACGGTGTGACAGTTTCTGTCAGCGAATGTTCTTTCAGTACGATATTGTGCTCCATCGTTGATGATCTCGTCGCAGCATATTGGTGTAGTTTTCAACATGGGTCACGTACCAGTTGTTCATAGTACCCTACTGTAACGAATGGAACTGGCAGAGCCAAATTAATGGAAGGATGTGAGACAACGGGTTTGAGCACAGAGTTCGTAATGATGTCGAAAACTTAGGTTTACTTGGAGACTACTCTAAGGCCTAACGCTATTCACTGTGTGTGAGACGCTAGCACCAGAGAGCACTTTAGGGCAACGTGGAAGCCCTTGCGCAAATAACAATGTGCTCATCCCATCTGGACTACCTAATTCAGCATATGTGGGTAAGGAACGTACTTTATCAACAGAGATGTGTATCAGCAAGCGTCCTCGGTGGAGACTCCTCAAAGGCATACATGACATTGTCGCAACTGGGCTGCGGGTAAATGCTGGAGCAATCGTTTGGAGTGTTGCCATTTACTAGTACACCACGCATTGTTGGAGCCACGACCACGCTAACTGGCCGATAACACGGCGTATAACTCCGAAGTTGCCTGTGAACCACACATTCCTCGTATAAGGGTAACATGTGTTCACTAATAGGTCCTAAGTCACGATACTCATACAGGTATCTACGGAAAACGCAAAATTGTTAAACTGGCTGTCGACGTATGAATGTGTGACGTTGCGGCGCAGTTTCACAGCGCAGTTGACAAGGACAGTAAACGTGGGACATGTCGATTAGCGAAGGGCAAAGTCGTTCACCCTTGGGAACTAGTTCACTGATGACCGCTCTTTTTTGGGAACCGTTCATTTTTACTATTTCACCGTTCATTGTGCATGGTATATGGTTTTTATGAAAAATTTAAAATTAATAGCATAAGTGACTGAAGATGGTAGGTGCCAAGAGAGGACACTTGCCTCCCCCCCCCCCCCCCCCCCTGGAGTACAGAATTTTTATTCATAACAGAATTCTCACACACTTGGAATTTTTGTGATTCTGCAAAACATCTCGTTTAGCCAACTGCAGCGTTATGTGGCTCTGATCGCAGTGACATAATATAAGGTGACGCACGACAACCGGCCCCTAGTACAAACTGCTCGCCAATTACGCACGATTTGTTGTTACGAGCAGAATAGGTAAACATGTAATAATTACGCAGTGAAGAGGTAACAAATAAGCTAATGCAGACAACTTCTAAACAATAGATTACGACTGGTAAGCGACAATGAGCAGTTTAGTACTCGGGGCCGATTTTTCGTGCGCCACCCTGTACCACTGAAATAATATTGTAGGAGTTATCATGTTCTCTTTACAAAATGTCACACTATACTCTCGATTACGAAGTGCAGGCTTCATTCAGCTTTAAGTCGGTCTGCCTTCCATAACAAGAAACATTCTGTTTCACCTTTGCATGTATAATAACAAATAATCTTGCCATTTTACAAGTATTTCTTCTTCTGTTTGTCGAAACAGTGTAGTAAGCTGATACGCCGTTTTGTTACCTGAAAAGATGTATGTATTACAAACCACGTAATTTTTATTTAATTTACGTAATTATAAAATTCATTTTAATTACCGGTCGTGGACGCTGAATAGAATACGAAAATAAGCAGAAGTTCAGAGTTCAAAAAAGGTTTGAAACAGATCTAGAATGGACGTTCGAAGCGAACGAAACTAACAACAACTCGATACTGAACTATGAGCAGTCGGCAGTGGAACTGCGACGAGTGGCCGCGCGAAGGACGAGTTCGGCCGAGCGAGACCGAGACAGACGGGAACGAGACTGGCCAACGTGCCGTTCGGAAACGAGACCGACCGTTTCCCGTTCCCGGGAACTACAAGTAGAAAGCCACGACCGAAGTGAACTATGGAAGATCGTTCTTTAGAATTCGCTCCTCGCTCGTTCGTTCATCTCCGTGAACCGTTCCTTTTGATCCATTAGTTTGCGAACGACCCATCTCTAATGTCGATACCATGAGACAAAGTCTTTGCGAACTTCATTGCACGCAAAAGGCAGACGTCAGCATTTGAGACATGACGAGTTGTTGGGCTCAAAGAAGCCAGTTGGAGCAATTGGCGAATCGCTTGAGATTTGAATAGAAACGATGGCCCTGATCGACAATGTTGGCAAAGATGGGTAAACCATGACCGACCACAGTGTCCAGAAGGAAGCGGTTGACCTACAGCGACAACAAAACGTGAGGTCCGAGCATTCGTCAGAGAGGCACTCAGTTCCCCGGATTCATCGTTACCATCAAACTGACGTGCAATTGGTGCTTCAGTGACCACAAGGGCCATTAATAGACGCTTATAGAACGCGGGATAAGCAGAAGGCGCCCTTTGCGCCAATTACCACTCACCTCTGTACACAAACAAGACAGTTTACAGTGGTGTTGGGCACATTCGGCATGGAATCTCACTGAATGGTGTAGAATTATCTTCAGTGTTGAGACGCGTTTCGAATAGGGCCCCGATGAACAGCGGAAATGCTCTGGAGACACCCCAGACAGTGGTGGAATACCAACCTGTCGTCAGCCATACGTCCCGAGGGCCAGGACTGTTGCTCCGCGTTGCCGTTTCATTTAATAGCAGGATCCATTTGGTTGTCATCCGTGGAACTCTTACAGCACAGCGGTACGTCAGCGATATTTTATGCCCCGTTTCGTTGCCCTTCATGGTAAGCCATACTGGGTCTACATTTCAACAATATAATTCCCATCCGCACGAGACGAGAGTTTCTACTGCTTGTCTCCGTGCTTCCTAAACCCTACGTTCACCAGGAAGCTCTCCGGATATCTCCCCATTTAAAACGTTTGGAAAATTATGGGGAGGGCCCTCCAAGCAGCTCGGAATTCTGACGATCTGACACGCCAATTGGACAGAACGTCGCACGATTTCCCTCAGGAGAACATCCAGCAACGCTACCAACGAATGCTAAGCCGAATATCTACTTGCATAAGGGCCAGATGTGGATAAACGTGTTATTGACTTGCTCTTCTTTTTCAATAAATCATGCAACTTTTCTGAGTTTGCGATCATTTGTTTGTCTGTACATGTACATCACGAATCTACTGATTTCCGCCCCATTTGGGTAATTCTTCTATGGTAGCTCATTTTTTCTTTTATCTTGGGTATTAGGTTAACGTGTAATGGAAGTAACGCTCACATATCATCGGTGGCGGCTAGTCAAACGCTGTGATGACAGTCACGCCAATACGAGTACTCTTTTTCGAATACCATTGGTTTCATGGGACTTTAGCGGGAAACTTAGGTAACATGGACACTGCAGTGACAAGGTTCGGGCTATTGTATTGTATTGTACAGAACTGGAGATCTAGAGAAGCTTCGTCCCCGCTGTAGCCCTCAGTGGTTCACACCCCACAACAGGCTACAGTAGTCCACTTTACCCCACCGCCGCCCCACACCGAATCCAGGGTTATTGTACTGTTCGGCCCCCAGTGGACCGCTCCGGGAACGTTTCACACCACACGAGTGTAACCCCAATTTTGGCGTGGTAGAGTAATTATGGTGTAAGCGTACGCGGAGAAAGTGTTTGCGCAGCAGTCGCCGACATAGTGTAACTGAGGCGGTATTTAAGGGGAACCAGCCCGCATTAGCCGAGACAGATGGAAAACCGCCTTAAAAACCATCCAGAGACTGGCCGGCACACATGAGCTCGACACTAATCCGCCGGGCGGATTCGTGCCGGGGACCGGCACGCCTTCCAGCCTGGAAAGCAGTGAATTAGACCGCACGGCTAACCGGGCGGGCAAGGTCCGGCGTACTACATCTGTATGGCGAATCGGCGGCAACGTCTCCACATCGACCCAGTGGGCAACTGTTTTCACTGTTTGTAGCAAAATATGCTCACGTGGGGACGGTCAGCCGTTTTGAAGAGTTGCTTTTTCTTTGCTAGCTCCCGAGGTGGTGTACGGAACTGATGGCAGCTCAACTACTAACAAACTGAGTGAAAGTTCTTTCCTAATATTAGTTTCTAGGTTTCTATGTGTAGCACGGTACGAACTAAAACCCTTTTGAAATGAAGTAAATGTTTGGGGCAAATACATTGTGCAAGGAAATGGTGGATTAATAATGCAAATTGCTTCGGTCAACTACCAACACACAACTTAATAATTAGCCAGTCAATTCCTTTACGGATATCCCAAACCTGAAATATGCAATACCATTAGAGACGTGAGATGAACACCTACTCTCAGCTCAGAGCGGAACACATTTCCTCGATTCGTTTGGCAGGCGACATTGTACTACCAGTTTCGTAAACATCTTTCTATTCTTGCGCCTGAGGAAATAGTGTTCCATTAAATTTGGAAATTTGTGGTAAGTTCCTATGGGACACAACTGCTGAGGTCATCCGTCCCTAGGCTGACACACTACTTAATCTAACTTAAACTAACTTTCGCTAAGGACAACACACACATCCATGCCCGAGGGAGGACTCGAACCTCCGACTGGGGGAGCCACTCGAACGGTGGAAAGTCGCCTCAGTCCGCCCGAATATCGCGCGCGGCGCTTCCCATTAAACCGTTTCATAGTGACAGAAAGGTGTCGACAGCTGTCACATATTGTTTCCCAAGCCCGATGGTAGATCTCTATGACATGTGACTGACAATGTTGATTACACAGTATGACAAGTTACAACGCTACCAGTGTGTGACTTTACTACTAGTTCCTTGAGACCGAACGATTGGTGACCTACATGGCGGCATATAGATGGGGTCGTATTATGTTGAACCATCTCAGTGCGTAACCATACAATCCGATCGTCATGCATCAGCACTCACTCAGAGGCGTTATCCGATCGATGACATTTCTCTGTGCTTTCTGACCATCACTGGATCTGAAACCACTGTAATTCGCTAAAGGACACAGTAACGCAAAAAGAAAATCAAACAGCTCCAACAACGTCACGCAGTCTTTAAAATAATCGAGCAGCAACCTGCAGAGAACTTCAGTTTGATTGAGTTGCCTTCTTTTAGCTACCATAGCAATATTCAAACAGATAATAAGTTTAGTTACTTCTTCTGTTCACCATTTTCATACATTTTTGCTACCTTTAAACCCGTAACAGTCAGCTACAAATGACTATTGCTGTCAGTAACATAACTGTAGTGACTAATTTACGTGATTTGTTTCTCAGCGTGATAAATGTATTTTGTACAGAAACCTGTCGGAAACTAGCAGCAACACGTAGCAGAAAAATCTTAAGCCCATATTGCTAAGCTAATTCGCAAGAAACCTCTCAAGTGTGAGGTTGAATGAAGTCAATGACATTCACGGCACTCGACGCACCACGTATTGTCTACCACGCGACCACAATATTGGCAGCTAATGGCAACAGGGCGCGGGACTGCAGGGATCCAATGATGAGCACAGCATGAGGCTCCGGAGCGTAGTAGAACAGCTTAATCGAAGAGTAATTCACAACGGTGCTACAGGGCTAGTGGTGGCGATACGAAGCGGAGCAATAGCAACGATAAACAAAATAAACATTGCATTGTATCTACAACAGTTGCCGTAGTTGACATTTAGTGTAAAAGGAATCCAAGGGATTTCACAGAGTGAGAAAGAAGTGCCAATGAAATATTGGCGTTTCTGCAAGATGAGCCAATGGAATGTGCGCTGTTACGTCCTCTCGATTGTGCGGAAAATGTGCATGATGAGTACAATGATAACGATATGTGCTTAATCCGTGAAGTGATATAGAAACAACAGTCGAAGCATGTAGCTCCTCAACAATTCCGAACTGGGAGCCACAGATCCCGTCTCCAGCGAAATGTAGTAAAGGACAATCGTTGCCAAGAAGCGCGTACTAAACACAATTACATACATGGAAGATCTTCCGCAGCATCGTACACACGTAATTATAAACATATTTCGAGTAAGTTCACAGCAGTATCACCGCGTAATGCTTTAGTAAAACTACCGATACTCAAAGGAGGTGTAACGTTTTGTTATGCAAAACTCCGTAAATAAGGTGCGATGGACAACTGATACGACGGTAAATGAAAAATATCTGCGCGAGAGATAAATACTCTGTGGAATTTAAGCATCTCCGTACGAACTCGATAACAAAGATATACAGACTGTATTATGCTACGGCGAAGAGATTATTATTCCATGTTGGACATTGGAAGAGAGATTGTCGGATTGAGAGGAGATTGCTGGAAGCCACCATTAAGGCAGTAATCTATGTTTTATGGTATTGAAGAAAATCCATAAAAGCACAAAAGGAGTATCAGGTGTGTACAGTTCATAATCCTTAATCATTTCAAAAGAAATATTCAGTGATTATAAAGACGCAAGTCGTTCGGAAGTGTTCTGTGGTTTGATGGTGCGAACCTGCAGTCTTATACGGTTTTGGGATTCGTCGAGAATATTTCTCCGAAAACCTATATATTTTCACGAACTAAAGTTGGACGCCACATTCCATACACATGACACAGCATAGTACTTGACTGTGCCGATCGATTTCCGTAGAGCGATAAATTATCTTTAGCGACTTCAGGTGGAGATGCTCCAGCAAGAAGACTCAAAGAGATCTGCTGCTGCGAAGCGCATATGGTATTACCGTATTTTTTAACTTACGGAGAACAGTAAGCAATATAGACTTCATAACGACCGAAAACATAATTAAAAGGACTCAACTTAAATAAAAGAAGCAAACAATAAGAAGAAATCGCTAAACCAAACCATAAATAAATAATTAATAAAACGCTCATTAAATAATAGAGAAAATAAAAATAAGAACTTTAGAGAGGACAAGGCGCACTTGCTACAATAACTGGTATTTACTAATTTCAGGGATGCTCGATACAATTTACGGGATGTGAATGATAGTGACCACCGACGTTGTGAACATCATATTGCTCGCGAAATAAATTAGAATGATTTCAAGGGAAGCAGTGGATCGTTGCACAACTTCAAACAGTGCTATAGATGTTGAATCCATATGATAACGAAATTTCAAACAAATCGTCAGCTTGACCATGCACCACAACCTGCAGAATCATCTCGAAAATTTGTGGATGAGAGAAACAAAGTTACCCCAGAACGAGATTTTCACTCTGCAGCGGAGTGTGCGCTGATGTGAAACTTCCTGGCAGATTAAAACTGTGTGCCCGACCGAGACTCGAACTCGGGACCTTTGCCTTTCGCGGGCAAGTGCTCTACCAACTGAGCTACCGAAGCACGACTCACGCTCGCTCCCACAGCTTTACTTCTGCCAGTATCTCGTCTCCTACCTTCCAAACTTTACAGAAGCTCTCCTGCGAACCTTGCAGAACTAGCACTCCTGAAAGAAAGGATATTGCGGAGACATGGCCTAGCCACAGCCTGGGGGATCTTTCCAGAATGAGATTTTCACTCTGCAGCGGAGTGTGCGCTGATATGAAACTTCCTGGCAGATTAAAACTGTGTGCCCGACCGAGACTCGAACTCGGGCACACAGTTTTAATCTGCTAGGAAGTTTCAAAGTTACCCCATCGTTCTGTAAGGAACTTGGTTTCAACTCCGACGAATCGAGATTTGAAGAGGAAATGCATATAAAAGTTACCCAGGAAATTAGAGGTACCAAGAGGGTTGTATCAAGATCAACTAACATTAGTGACTTAACGCATTTGTATACGATTATACCGACTGTTAATCTTGCTGGTAAATGGACAGGAAAGTTATTTATTGTTCTCAGAGAAGTTTGAGGTGTTCTTCCTCCTACGATTCTTTCTCGTGTGCGTGATCCTGCAAGGGCAGTGGCGAATATGTACCTGCCAGAACTACAACTATGGTATGAGCTTTACTTTTGGCTAATAGCTGGTTAAAATAACTTGCTTTTTTTTTATTCCTGGTCTGTGTATGAAAAATCATACTGCTTTAGAGAAAACTATCCCTCCTGAAAAGTGTGTGACATTACAGTTCATTCCAACTGAAAACACTGGAAAAAATCAGCCTCTGAATGTATTTGTTCGTGCCTATAAAACATATAATCGCACTATCTGCAGCTACGCCTTAAATGATATCAAGTTGCACGAAAAGCTCTACGGTTGAGTGTTCAGCATTCGATTGCATGCCATCATATTTCATCATTTATGATCACTCCAATACAGTAATATGGTTGTATATGCATTCTTTAAAAGTGGATAACTAGCTGAACATGCTGCACGGTTTGTAACTCTCAAGGAGTTCGCCTTCGATCTTGTTGGTGCGAACGTTTGTTATCACTGTGTCGCGCCATTTTTCATTCCGTGTTCATGGTGGAAGCTAGTGATTTGTTTTGAACGTTTCCTGACTGTCGACAACGTCTACTTTGTGAAGGGTAATCAATACATCCCATAGAAGGTTCCTTTCTGCACATTCTGTCGCCCTCCTAATGCACATGGTGAGTCATTAGCCGCTAATATTTTTCCTGTCGTAATTGTTAACACAACGCATTCAAAAGAGCTTTACTGAAGATTAAACTTCCGACCTAGCACTGAAGGGGTCTCTTGTCAGGACTCCACGTTAACAGATGGTGTCTGAAATCCCGTCTGGCTGTTGTGACGTTGCATTTTCTGCACTCTTTAATCAACTAAGGCAAACGACAAGGTGTTTTCCTTGAAAAGGGTACAGCCGATTTCTTTTCCTATCCTTGTTAATTGCGATCCTAAGATCCATCGATAATGACATCACTGTCAACGGTGCACTGAATATGAAGCTTACTCACAGTATTACTGCAGTCGCGGTCTCGCCGCTTAATTTAATTGCTACTTTTCTGTGTCCTTCTGATAACAAAAATATAAAATAATAGAATAGGTCGATAATTAATCTAGTCAAGACCAACTTAACTTACGACTCATCATTTTAGTAAAGTCGTTTAAAAATGCCCTGAGCGCGTGTCTGGCTCTGCTCAGCTTAACTTACACCAGGAGGAGATAGTTTCGGACTTCATCTCGGCACCAATGTCTCCTGTCGCTTGGGTTCCGAGTATATTTTGAGTTCCCAAGTGCGGCTAGCGGAAGTAGTGAAGACGGCTGGCTTCGCTCACAATTTGCAGCGTCGTTCGCAGAGTAGACAGGGGTCCTTCGGTTTGTAGCCGAGTGGAGGGTCTCAACCAGAGGCTTCGTAGATTCTGTGACGGTCATGACTGTACATTTTTAGACCTGCGTTATGAGGTGGAGAGTTGAAGAACTTCCCTTGTTACATCAAGGGTTCACTACACAATTGAAGTAGCCACTTGGGTAGCAGAGTGCTTGCGGAATGGGCATGGAGTTTTTTTTTAGGCTAGCCGGTAGTTTGAAGTCCTCTGATGCACGTTTGCCAATCGATACATAGAGAGCGAAATCAGATCGCGTACAAGGTAGACACACTTTGACTATTAAAGTTTTAACGTTAAGTTGTCGAAGTATTCGTAACAAAGTTCCTGAACTTACTACCCTCCAGGAGAGTTGTTACGCTCAAAGTATACTCGGAACCGAGAGCTGGCTGAAACGAGAAATAGAAAGTTGCGAAGTGACTCAGAAGACGTAGTTGCTGAACAGTTCAAAGAAGACTTGAGTCTCATTTCATATAAGTACCCCGCTCATACAATTATAGTCGGTAGTGACTTCAATCTACCCTCGATATGCTGGAAAAATTATACGTTTAAAGCCGGTGGCAGGCGTAAAACATCATCCGAAATTGTACTGAATGCTTTCTCAGAAAATTATTTTGAACAATAAGTTCATGAGCCCACTCAAAGCGTAAATGCTTGCGAAAGCATACTTGACCTTTTAGAAACAAATAATCCTGGACAGCCGGCCGCGGTGTCCGTGCGGTTCTAGGCGCTCCAGTCCGGAGCTGCGCTGTTGCTACGGTCGCAGGTTCGAATCCTGCCTCGGGCATGGGTGTATGTGATGTCCTTAAGTTAGTTAGGTTTAAGTAGTTCTAAGTTCTAGGGGACTGATCACCACAGCAGTTGAGTCCCATAGTGCTCAGAGCCATTTGAACCAATCCTGGACAAATAGTGAGTGTTGTGACGAATACTGGGATTAGCGACCACAAGGCAGCTGCTGCTAGGCTGAATACCGTAACACCTTCAACCATCAAAAAGAAACGCAAGGTATATCTACTTAAAAAAGCTGATGTAAATGCTCGTAACGCCTTTTTAAGAGACAGTCTTCACTCTTTCCGATCTGATCATGTAAGTGTAGAAAAGTTGTGGAATGTTTTCAAAGAGATCGTATGAACAGCAATTGAGAGATATATACCAGATAAATTAATAAGTGATGGTACTGATCCCCCATCGTACACAAAACGGGTAAGATCGTTGTTGCAGAAGCAATGAAAAAAGCATACCAAATTTAAAAGAACGCAAAATCCCCAAGATTGTCAAAGGTTTACAGAAGTTCGAAATATGGCGCGTACTTCAATGCGAGATGCTTTTAATAATTTCCACAACGAAATTCTGTCTCGAAATCTGGCAGAAAACCCAAAGAGATTCTGGTCATACTTAAAGCACACCAGTGGCAAGACACAATCTATACCTTCGCTGCGCGATAACAACGGTGAAGTCACTGATGACAGTTCCACTAAAGCAGAATTATTAAACACGGTTTTCCGAAACGCCTTCACGAAAGAAGTAAATATTCTTCAATTCCAATCAAGAACAACTGCCAAGATGAGAAACAAAGAAGCAGATATCCTCGGTGTAACAAAGCAGCTTAAATCACTTAATAAAGGCAAGGCCTGCGGTCCAGATTTTATTCCAGCCAGGTTCCTCTCAGAGTATGCTGATAAAATAGCTCCATATTTAGCAATTATATACAACCACTCGCTCACAGAAAGATACGTACCTAAAAACTGGAAAATTGCTCAAGTCAAACCAATACCAAAAAAAGGGAAGTAGGAGTAATCCGCTGAATTACAGGCCTATGTCACTAACGTCGATTTGCATTAGGGTTTTAGAGCATATACTATATTCGAACATTATGAAGTACCTCGAAGAAAACGATTTATTGACATATAGTCAGCACGGAATCAGAAAATATCGTTCTTGTGAAACACCACTAGCTCTTTATACTCATGAAGTAATAAGTGCTATTGACAGGGGATGTCAAATTGATTCCATATTTTTAGATTTCCAGAAGGCTTTTGTCACCGTTCCTCACAAGCGTCTTCTAATCAAACTGCGTGCCTACGGAGGTTCGCTTCAGTTGTGCGGCTGGATTCGTGATTTCCTGTCAGAAAGGTCACAGTTCGTAGTAAGAGACGGAAAGTCATCGAGTAAAACAGAAGTAATATCCGGAGTTCCCCAACTAACTGTTATAGGCCCTCTATTGTTCCTGATCTATATTAAGGACATATGAGACAATCTGAGTAGCCCCCTTACATTGTTTGGAGATGGTGCTGTCATTTACCGTCTTATAAAGTCATCAGATGATAAAAACGACTTGCAAAATGATTTAGATAAGATATCCGTATGGTGCGAAAAGTGGCAATTGACCCTGAATACAGAAAAGTGCGAAGTTATTCACATGAGTACTAAAAGAAATCAGCTAAATTTCGATTACGTGACAAGTCACACAAATCTGAGGGCTGTACATTCAACTAAATACTTAGGGATTACAATTAGAAATAACCTAAAATGTAACGATCACATAGATAATATTGTGGGCCGAGCAAACAAAAGACTGCGATTCATTGACAGAACACTTAGAAAGGTGCAACAGATCTACCAAAGAGACTGCTTACACTACGCCTGTCCGCCCTATTCTGGAGTACTGCTGTGCAGTGTGGGATCCGCATCAGGTGGGACTGACGGGTGACATCGAAAAAGTACAAAGAAGGGCAACTCGTTTTGTAGTATCGCTAAATAGGGGAGATAGAGTCACAGACATGATACGTGAATTGGAGTGGCAATCATTAAAACAGAGGCGTTTTTCGCTGCGACGGGATCGTCTCATGAAATTTCAATCACCAGTTTTCTCGTCCGATTGCGAAAACATTCTGTTGGCACCCACCTACATAAGGAGAAATGATCATCACGATAAAAGAAGAGAAATCATGGCTAGCACGGAAAAATTTAAGTGCTCGTTTTTCCTGCGTGCCGTTCGAGAGTGGAACGGTAGAGAGACAGCATGAAGGTGGTTCACTGAACCCTCTACCAGTCACTTTATTGTGAATAGCAGAGTAATCACGTAGACGTAGACGTAAGAAATCATTTGCGCGGAAGGATCGGACAAGCATATCGTCATTTGACTGTCGTACAGACTCCCGCATGCAGGACATAGAAATAGGCACCCTTAGTGTAGAGAAGCATCTGAACGATCTGAAAACAAATAAGTCAACAGGTCATATGGAATCCCATTTCAATCTAACAGAGATTACTCTTCAGCGTTGGCTTCTTACTTACCTTACATTTTTGTAACTTCCTTTGCACGCTGTGTTGTATTTTAACGGATACAGGAGCGAGGAACAGATGACGTTCATGATCAGAGAATTCAGATATTAATTTATTCTACATCTAATATCGAATAGCAAAAATAATACGGAACTTTATTGTTGTATTTGCAGCGTCAGATGCTAACAGAAAATTTGAATCTAGAAATATATGCAGCTCCAAAAGATTTATAAATCTGTCACTCTTCAGTACAATGTCTGTTCAGAAAATGTCGTGCTCTGGCCACTATGAAAGTCTGTAAATGTTAATCAACTGGAAACCACACAAAATGGGCTCAGTGCATGAATGTTAGAATTAAGAACACCCGCCGCTGCAGCTCCAGAGTTCGTGGCAGTTCCTTGTACCGCGGTGGGAGCGGTAGGAAACAACGGCGTAACTGGCGGCGTGGTCCGCAGCATTAATCGCGAATCTCTCGCGCAGCGAAAAGTCTTAAGGGACTCCAAAAAACTGCAGGTGGCTCCTGTACCTAAGAAAGGTAAAAGAGCGGACCGACATAATTACAGACAAATATCCTTAACATATGTTTGCCGTAGAATTCTTGGAACACATTCTGACATCGAATATAATAAATTTCACACGATATCCTACAAACAATGAATGGAGGTCAACAGGTAGATTCCATGTTCCTAGCTTTCCGGAAAGAGTCTTGCACGAATGCCCCATTGCAGACTGCCGAAGAAAATCCGAGCATAGGGTTCGGTTCACAGATACATGAGTGGTTCGAAGACTTTTTAAGCAGTAGAACCCAGCACGATGTCCTCGACGGCTAATATTCCCAGAGACAAGGGTATCGCCAGAAATGCCCCACGAAATTGTTATACGAACGCTTTTATTCTCTATATATACGAATAATCTAACAGGGAGAGCAGCAACTTACGGCTTTTAGCTGATAACGCTATCATATAGGGGAAAGTGCCGTCATTGAGTGACTGTAGTAGTATACGAGATGACTCGGACAGAATTTCTAGGTGGACTGATGAATGGCAGCTTGGTCTAAATACGTAAAAACGTAAGTCGATGTAGACGAGTAGGAAAAACTGACCTGCATCGTTCGAATACAGCATTAGTGGGGTGCCACATGACACATTCACATCGATTAAATTTCTAGACGTGACGTTGCAAAGCAATATGAAACGGAATGAGCACGTCAGGTTGGTACTAGGGTAGGCGGACGCTCGACTTCGTTTTATTGTGAGAATTTTGGGAAATGCAGCTCATCCATAAAGTAGTGGCATATATTATGCTAGGGTGACCCATTCTTGCGCATTATTCGGGAGTTTGGAAGCACCACCAGGTCGTGTTAAAGGAAGACATCGAAGAAATTCAGAAGTGTAATGCTACATTTGTTACCGGTAGGATCGATCAGCACGCAAGTACTATGGAGATGCTCCGTGAACTCGAATGGGAATGTCTGGGAAGACGTCACTCTTTTCGTGAGGCACTACAGCGGAAATTTGGAGAACCAGCATTTGAGGCGATTGCTGAACGATTCTATTGCCGCCAACATACATTTAGCGAACGTAAGATGCGAGAAATTAAGAGTCGCACGGTGGCTTTTACACAGTCACTTTTCCCTCGCTCTGCTTGCGAATGGAATAGGAAAGGAAATGGCTGGAAGTGGTACTGCACCATACTGTGGCTTGCAGGTTATGTATATACGGGGTGGTCCATTGATCGTGACTGGGCCAAATATCTCAAGAAATAAGCGTCAAACGAAAAACTACAAAGAACGAAACTTGTCTAGCTTGAAGGGGGAAACCAGAAGGCGCTATGGTTGGCCCACTAGATGGCACTGCCATAGGTCAAACGGATATCAACTGCGTTTTTTTTTAAATAGGAACCCCCATTTTCTATTACGTATTCGTGTAGTACGTAAAGAAATATGAATGTTTTAGTTGGACCACTTTTTTTGCTTTGTGATAGATGGCGCTGTACTAGTCACAAACATATGGCTCACAATTTGAGACGAACAGTTGGTAACAGGTAGGTCTTTAAAATTAAAGCACAGAACGTAGGTACGTTTGAGCATTTATTTCGGTTGTTCCAATGTGATACATATACCTTTGTGAACTTATCATTTCTGAGAACGCATGCTGTTACAGCGTGATTATCTGTAAATACCACATTAATGCAATAAATACTCAAAACGATGTCCGTCAACCTCACTGCATTTGGCGATACTTGTAACGACTTTCCTCTCAGCAGCCTCTAGTTCGCCTTCCGTAATGTTCGCACATGCATTGACAATGCGCTGACGCATGTCCGGCTTTGTCGGTGGATCACGATAGCAAATATCCTTCAACTTTCCCCACAGAAAGAAATCCGGGGACGTCAGATCAGGTGAACGTGCGGGCCATGGTATGGTGCTTCGACGACCAATCAACCTGTCATGAAATATGCTATTCAGTACCGCTTCAACCGCACGCGAGCTATGTGCCCGACATCCATCATGTTGGTAGTACATCGCCATTCTGTCATGCAAACGTCGGTAGAACATTACGTAGGAAATCAGCATACATTGCACCATTTACATTAGCATCGATAAAATGGGGGCCAATTATCCTTCCTCCCGTAATGCCGCACCACACATTAACCCGCCAAGGTCACTGATGTTCCACTTGTCTCAGCCATCGTGGATTTTCCGTTGCCCAATAATGCATATTATGACGGTTTACGCTACCGCTGTTGGTGAATGACGCTTCGTCGCTAAATAGAACGCGTTCAAAAAATCCGTCATCTTCCCGTTATTTCTCTTGTGCCCAGTGGCAGAAGTGTACACGGCGTTCAAAGTCGTCACCATGCAATTCCCGGTGCATAGAAATATGGTACGGGTGCAATCGATGTCGATGTAGCATTCTCGACACCGACGTTTTTGAGATTCCCGATTGTCGCGAATTTGTCTGCCACTGATGTGCGGATTAGCCGCGCCAGCAGTTGAAACACCTACTTGGGCATCATCATTTGTTACAGGTCGTGGTTGACGCTTCACATGTGTCTGAACACTTCCTGTTTCCATAAATAACGTAACTATCCGGCGAACGGTCCGGACACTTGGATGATAACGTCCAGGATACCGAGCAGCATACATAGCACACGCCCATTTGGGCATTTTGATCACAATAACCATACATCGACACGATATTACATTTTCCGCAATTGGTAAACGGTCCATTTTAACACGGGTAATGTATCACGAAGCAAATACCGTCCGCACTGGCGGAATGTTACGTGATACCACGCACTTACACGTTTGTGACTATTACAGCGTCATCTATCAGAAAGCGAAAAAAGTGATCCAACTAAAACATTCATATATCTTTACGTACTACACGGATATGTAATAAAAATGAGGCTTCCTATTTAAAAGAACGCAGTGGATATCCGTTTGACCTATGGCAGCGCCATCTAGCGGGCCAACCATGGTGCCATCTGGTTTCCCCCTTCAAGCTAGACGAGTTTCGTTCTTTGTAGTTTTTTCGTTTGATGCTTATTTCGTGAGATATTTGGCCTGGTCACTATCAATGGACCACTCTGTATACAGCTTGTGTCTGTTTGATCAATTTCAGTACATTGTGTAAATATTTGAAATAAATCGGTGAAGAACTTTCCGATATTTTCGATAACAAATTTTAAAAAAGAATTTTCTTTAAATACTTTATACAGGCCTATATGTATATACAGGGTGTTTCGGGAGGAAAGGTCAATATTTTAGACAGTGATAGTAATAGTAATTCTGAACAAAAAATGTTATTTGAACATAGTTCCGCAAATGCTTCGTTAAGGAAATGCGCAAAAATTCATTGGCGTTCATGGTGGGATATTCGAACCTGTTCTGTGAACTGTACAACATGTTTACGATAAGTGTTAAAGCCGTTTGTAAAAGACATGGTACGTCTTTTTCAATTGAATACATGTAACATGCATGTTGTAATGCATTACGTACCAAATACAAAGTAAGTAAACATTATGTAAAAATGTGTAACATAACTGTACTTCTCTGTAACATTGTTTTCAAGAAACTCACGTTATGGTCCAGTTGTACTGCGTTCAAGTTGTGCACATCAATTTTGCGGAATTGAAGTTCCTTTCAATACCCATACCTCTCTAACGAAGCATTTGCGGACCTACAGGGTGTTTCAAAAATGACCGGTATATTTGAAACGGCAATAAAAACTAAACGAGCAGCGATAGAAATACACCGTTTGTTGCAATATGCTTGGGACAACAGTACATTTTCAGGCGGACAAACTTTCGAAATTACAGTAGTTACAATTTTCAACAACAGATGGCGCTGCAAGTGATGTGAAAGATATAGAAGACAACGCAGTCTGTGGGTGCGCCATTCTGTACGTCGTCTTTCTGCTGTAAGCGTGTGCTGTTCACAACGTGCAAGTGTGCTGTAGACAACATGGTTTATTCCTTAGAACAGAGGATTTTTCTGGTGTTGGAATTCCACCGCCTAGAACACAGTGTTGTTGCAACAAGACGAAGTTTTCAACGGAGGTTTAATGTAACCAAAGGACCGAAAAGCGATACAATAAAGGATCTGTTTGAAAAATTTCAACGGACTGGGAACGTGACGGATGAACGTGCTGGAAAGGTAGGGCGACCGCGTACGGCAACCACAGAGGGCAACGCGCAGCTAGTGCAGCAGGTGATCCAACAGCGGCCTCGGGTTTCCGTTCGCCGTGTTGCAGCTGCGGTCCAAATGACGCCAACGTCCACGTATCGTCTCATGCGCCAGAGTTTACACCTCTATCCATACAAAATTCAAACGCGGCAACCCCTTAGCGCCGCTACCATTGCTGCACGAGAGACATTCGCTAACGATATAGTGCACAGGATTGATGACGGCGATATGCATGTGGGCAGCATTTGGTTTACTGACGAAGCTTATTTTTACCTGGACGGCTTCGTCAATAAACAGAACTGGCGCATATGGGGAACCGAAAAGCCCCATGTTGCAGTCCCATCGTCCCTGCATCCTCAAGAAGTACTGGTCTGGGCCGCCATTTCTTCCAAAGGAATCATTGGCCCATTTTTCAGATCCGAAACGATTACTGCATCACGCTATCTGGACATTCTTCGTGAATTTGTGGCGGTACAAACTGCCTTAGACGACACTGCGAACACCTCGTGGTTTATGCAAGATGGTGCCCGGCCACATCGTACGGCCGACGTCTTTAATTTCCTGAATGAATATTTCGATGATAGTGTGATTGCTTTGTGCTATCCGAAACATACAGAAGGCGGCGTGGATTGGCCTCCCTATTCGCCAGACATGAACCCCTGTGACTTCTTTCTGTGGGGACACTTGAAAGACCAGGTGTACCGCCAGAATCCAGAAACAATTGAACAGCTGAAGCAGTACATCTCATCTGCATGTGAAGCCATTCCGCCAGACACGTTGTCAAAGGTTTCGGGTAATTTCATTCAGAGACTACGCCATATTATTGCTACGCATGGTGGATATGTGGAAAATATCGTACTATAGAGTTTCCCAGACCGCAGCGCCATCTGTTGTTGAAAATTGTAACTACTGTAATTTCGAAAGTTTGTCTGCCTGAAAATGTACTGTTGTCCCAAGCATATTGCAACAAACGGTGTATTTCTATCGCTGCTCGTTTAGTTTTTATTGCCGTTTCAAATATACCGGTCATTTTTGAAACACCCTGTATGTTCATATAACATTTTTTGTTCAGAATTACTTATACTATCTGAGCCGTGCGTGGCTCGTGTTCCCGCCATCATATATTCTACATCCTGTTTTTAACGTACTTCCACCTCACTACGTTAATTTAAATTACTACTGTCTCTGAGCTGCTGCTTTGCCCGACCGTGAGCGGCGTTAGCAGCGCGTATCGATATATCTCCTCTCGTAGTATCTTTGCTCGACTGCTAGTACTTCCTGGTGGTTGTCTGTCGTGACGGAGAGTTCGGGTTGAGAGTACGGGTCTGTCAGTCGGTTGGAATGTGTCTGGAGCGCAGTCCGGACCTACCAGTCGGGAGTTGCAATGCGGCCCTAGTTTAGTCGGGTTGGAGCAGCAGTGAGGTCCGCGCCGAAATGGCTCGCCCGACCATTGCCGCCACGCATCCTTTGAGCCGGGCCGCGGTCTTCGCCGATCGTCGGTCGGTCGGCTCGCCTATCGTTCATGAGTCGGTCGGCTGTGTGTGTGTGTGTGTGTGTTATGTAGCCTATGCCTGTCTGTACCTTTATTAGATTATTGGGTAAAAGTTGCAAGTAAATCGGCCAAGAACTTTTTAAGAGTTTTGGCAACAACGTTAAACAATACTTACGTTTGTATGGTAGTATAATTATATAAGTTGTACTGTACGTGATGTAAGTTGTAGTGTATGTGGTATGGCAGATTTGTGCCGCTTGCCAAAGAAAATCAGTAAGCACAAATGCTAACGATGTCATACAACCTCTTTTCTAGAATTCAGTTCAGATGGGGAAAGTAGATACAGGCTGAAAGAGCACCTCCCCTATCGGCAAAATATAACAAACTTAACTAACATGTAAAACAAATTCGTAATGATCTCTAGAAAGTAGTAACTACATAAATTTTGCGGTGCTTTTGGATTGGCCTCAACGGAACTGAAGAATCTTCAAAGGAAGGCCCATGTAGTCAGCTCACAACTGAATAGCCCATAAAATTACGTTTCTAGAAATTCGGTTTTGAAATTGTCAGCAAGATATTTATGACGTCTGCAGATACTGATACTCTGGAGAGAACCAACTCTATCGTATCTAGATAATAAGAATATTATTTTCACCTGTTTTAGCTCATTTCTATTTAATTTTGTAGTGAAGTTGTCGGTTTTCACATTAACACTGCAATGATTTTCCTATACATTGTGACTCTGAATTCCCATGTGAACTCCCAGTTGCAACAGCCAGGAGCCGCCGCAAGATGTTATTAGGAACAGAGCTACATAGTCAAAAATCTTATAAATGAGCTCAATTCGAAATATGAAAATATGCCGTTAAGTAAGTACACAACATTTGTATCTCTTCCATGAATTGCTTTCAACCAGTATTTTTCCTTTAATTTACAGCACAGTGGAGACTTAGTGTTGGGTTACCCTTGCAGGGAATGAAAATACATGCTGAATGAGATAACTATGCTGGACAGCTATGCTTCGCTTCACTTATATCCGATTAACAAGCTAATGGCGTAAACAACTTGCCCTCTTACAACACGTCTCCTTCGAGTACACCCTCTCCACCTCTAATAATACGCCGTAGTCGGCATTCCTTGAACCAAAACAAGCACTCTAAGCATTCAGCGAACAGCGCTACGTTTCGCTTAAAACTGACGGCCAGAAGAAGTCGTAATTTCTCAGACTTCCAAGTCTCGTCTTTCCCTCCGCTCTCCTCCGTGCCGCATTTCCGAGAAATCTCAAGTTTTAATCGCGAGCCGCCCTTCGTGCAATGCTGTTATTACGGTTGGCAGCGCACGGGTGGCGAGGTGGAGCCAGTTGCCTAAGGAGGGGTCGGCACGTTTTCTTTGATGTTGTTTTGGAGATCCGCACAGCCTCTGCATCCCAGCATTCCTCCATATTACGATATATTCAAGTCAGAAACAGACACGTGTTAAAACACGAATACGGAAATAAAGAAACAGCAATCCTGCCACATCTACATGGCTAGTCTGCGAATCACACTGAAGTGCCTGGCGCAACGTTCATCGAAGCACCTTCACAATATTTACCTAGTACTCCACTCTCTATGAAGAAGGGACACATATATCTTTCCTTGCGGACTCTCATTTCCCTTATTTTATTATGATGGTCGTTTCTCCCTACGTAGGTATTATCAACAAAATATTTTAGCATTCGGAGGAGACAGTTTGTGATTGAAATTTCGTAAGAATATCGTGCCGCAGCGAGAAGATCTTTTTATTAATGATGTCACCCCAGATCCCGTATAATGTCCACGACAGTCACCTCCCTATTTCTCGATATACAAAACATGCTGCTCTTTTTTTATCTTTCTCGATGTACTCTATTAATCCTATCTGCCAAGGATCGCATACCGCGAACTTTGACCTCTCTGACAGGAAATTACGAAATCAGTCACACAACTGAGACGATAGTTCAGAAACAAGCAATTTGATTAGAAGCTTCTGAGGTACTCTGTCGAAAGCATTCTGGAAATCTAGAAATGCTACTCATTGTCAGATGTAACTGTAGCCCGATTAAAATTACTTGATAGTTGACACTTCACGCGTTGAACCTGGTATCCTCCAATTAGAACGCTCAATGTTACGCCCGAGCCGGTCGCCGTTGCCAACAGCAGTTGGTCAGTTCACTTCCAATTCCATGTTTGACTTCTTTCTTAATATGTTTGGTGTTTGGATCCCGACTCATGGCAATGGCACTTTTATTTCGTATTTCATCACACATGATAACCACGCCAAAGACAACAACAATAACACACACACACACACACACACACACACACACACACTCACACAAAAACGGAACGATGTTAATGAAGCACACACACACACACACACACACACACACACACACACACACAACGATGTTAATAAAATACCCACGTTTTTACAGCAGCATTAACCAAACACTAGACTACCGGACACTACCCCTCAAGACGCGATTCAGCGTCACTCATACAGATATCACAGAGATCGCGAATTTTTGCGACTAGGTCATGACAGTCATGATTCCAGTAACATGGCATAGAGTAATAGTTAACGTACAAATCTCACTTTTAGAAGGTCGTCGGTTCAAATTTCGTTAAAGTTAGCGAAACTTTTTTCTTTCTAAATCGAATCAAAGGAGTTTGATTATTATTTTTACTCAGTCAGTTAGCTCAAACGCAAAAGATGGTTCAAATGGCTCTAGGCACTATGGGACTTAACATCTGAGGTCATCTGTCCCCTAGACTTAGAACTACTTAAACCTAACTAACCTAAGGACATCACACATATCCATGCCCGAGGCAGGATTCGAACCTGCGACAGTAGCAGCAGCGCGGTTCTGGACTGAAGCACCTAGAACCGCTCGGCCAACGCGGCCGGCCAAGGGACTTTTAGAGCAACTTTTACAGTGAAAAATAATGGTTTTCTAAGTGATCGCTAGTTGTACTAACCACAGCTGACAAGTAAATTAGAAATAAAGTTTCATATGTTTCCCAAACACAGTGACACGAAAGAAAAGTGGGAAATGCTGGTAAATGTGCAGATTCATTTTCAGTTGAAAATGCTCGTGCCTGTTCAGTACATCTCACGATTCCGATTATGAAAATGATTTGAAATGTGAACTATTAAATGTTCCTCCGAAACGCAAGCTAACGTCATTTTGTTCCAACTCTAATTCTACCATCATCCGATGTTGATTTATGACGCAGTGACAGGCCTAATAATGAGAGAAATATGTGGACACAAAAACGAACCTACCGTAAAGAAGAAGATATTCTACAGGTAAATATATTATCAACCAATGAAGAAATTACTACTAGACAAAACGTTAACCGTTAAAACCATCACTGCTGTGAATGAAACAATGCTTACACCAATAATTAGAAAATATGTAAACAGAAAGGAGGGCCTTATTCAGATTTACAGGATCGTCTCTCAATGTAGCACTGAGTTACTGAAATTAAAACATATTCAAGAGTGATTCATTACTCTTTTTCTGACTGTCAACAACTGGCTATGAAAGGAAGATGTACTAACTGGTCGTCTGAAGATATTGCAAAGCTGTCTATAACCAACCAATCTTGGCTACCACCGTCCCACAAAGAACTTAGTCTTCGATTTTGAGCCGTAAGTTGAGTGAAATACTATCAGGTAGAATGTGCAAGAACCGAAAAGAATTTGTTCATTTATCTGCTAATATATTGGCAGAAACTCAAGCTACGACTGTAGGCCCGTCACCTTCTGAGAGGCAAGGCACTTGCTGTGTACAGGAAACTGAATGCGACAGCAAGGACGTTGAGACTGTTCCAGAGGTGGGAGAAATCTTTGAGAACTGCACCGAATACGAATGGGAAAATGTTCCAGATTTGAAGGAAAATGGTGAGCAGATATAGATGTGTGCAGGATATATTGTTCATAGAGTTAAACACAAACATCCCTAATTAACACATTTGTATGGTTAACTAACTGATCATGTAAATGTTTCAGGAATGAATTGGTTTCAGATAATTTCAACTGGATCTTTAATGAAGCAAACTCAAAGTTTTATGAAATTCGCTTTAAAAATGGAAAGAGAATTACAACCATCTGACGGCAATTCATTGACCGAAACCCAAAAGCTTTTGTAGAGTTAAAGGACGTTATAAATGAGAAGTAATCAGGAACGAAGGGCTTTGCTGTAATATATTTCGTAAGGACATCCACTTTGATCAGAATGAAAGCTATCAACAACAAAAGCGAACTGAGGGTGAACAATAAACAAAAATTGGAAACAATGAAAAAAAGTCGTAACGTAAGTTTCCCGAATAGAAAAATTGTTTAAAATGACATTACAGACGGTTTCTGCGTATCACAGGTCTATGTGGTGTAAGCCTGTGTGAGCGTCTTTCGCCCGAAAACAAGCAGTGTCCTCCGAGATGGTGAAAGATGTTGACGTCCTTCGGAAACTTTACACTAGCGTTTCACCCAGTCTAGAAAAATATAGTCTATCTAACATAAAACTTATTAAACAGTAATAATAATAATAATAATAATAATAATAATAATAATAATAATGCACTGAAACTTGGGAAATCTCTGCTACGTTCCTACTTGCATTGCGTTAAACATGTGTGTGCCGTGCGCCTGTAAGCTTCAACGCAGTGCGGCGGGGAGAGAGGTTTCGCTGTGAAGTCGCCACTCGCAGCCCACCTGAGCACGACCCGACCGTGTATTCTAGTATCCTTGCCGGCACGTGAAATGAACAAACTCGATTTTCTCCAAAAATGTTGAGTCTTGCTATTTACATATTTTGAAGTCCTAGCTGTGTACTACCCAGCCTGTCAGTATGAATCATATTGATTGGGGGTATTTCTTACGCTCCTCTTATGAGTGTGACTGAAAAGTTTCATGCAGTGTGCTACAGGGGGTGACGCCAGGCGCAGTCGTCAAAGACTGAGACAGACCTGGAGCTGGCACGTTACACTAACTGATGATAAACACTCCTAGCGATGGGGTTCCTCACCCAACTACCCATGCTTGTGCCAATGTTAACATCACGACATCGGCAACTACGATTAAAATAAGCACGTGACTTTCGGCATTGGACGTTGATGCAGTGGCAGATCGTTGTATGGTCTGGTGAAACCCGATACCTTCTTCATCATGTCGATGGTAGGACACGAATGCGTTGTCTACCAGGGGAACAGTTCCGTGACACCTATACTGTGCGACGGTGACAAGCCGGTCGCGGCTTCATTGTGCTCTGGGGACCATCCGGGTGGATATTCATTGATCCAGTGGAGCTCATGCAAGACACCATGACGGCCAAGTGTTATAGTATACTGATTGCAGACCGCGTACATCGCTTCATGGCCGTCATGTTTCCTGAAGGCAGTGGTATTTTTCAGCAAGATAATGCGCCACGTCACAAGACCAAGAGCATGATGGAATGGTTCGAGGAACACAGTGGTGAGTTCCAAATGATGTGCTGACACCACAGCTCGCCAGACCTGAACCCAATCGAACACATCTGGGATGTGACTGAGCGTAGCGTCAGAGCTCATCGCTCCCTCCCGGGAAAGTATGGAAATTATATGATTTGTGTGTGCAGGTTGGTACCACCTCCCTCCAGCGACCTACCAAGGTGTCATTGCTTCCAAACCACGACGCGTCGCCATTTTATCAGTGCCAAAGCGGACATACTGGCTGCTAGGTAGGTCAGCATGAGATTTTCATTCAGCAGCGGAGTGTGCGCTGATATGAAACTTCCTGGCAGATTAAAACTGTGTGCCCGACCGAGACTCGAACTCGGGACCTTTGCCTTTCGCGGGCAAGTGCTCTACCAACTCAGCTACCGAAGCACGACTCACGCCCAGTACCCACAGCTTTACTTCTGCCAGTACCTCGTCTCCTGCCTTCCAAACTTTACAGAAGCTCTCCTGCGAACCTTGCAGAACTAGCACTCCTGAAAGAAAGGATATTGCGGAGACATGACTTAGCCACAGCCTGGGGGATGTTTCCAGAATGAGATTTTCACTCTGCAGCGGAGTGTGCGCTGATATGAAACTTCCTGGCAGATTAAAACTGTGTGCCCGACCGAGACTCGAACTCGGGACCTTTGCCTTTCGCGGGCAAGTGCTCTACCAACTCAGCTACCGAAGCACGACTCACGCCCAGTACCCACAGCTTTACTTCTGCCAGTACCTCGTCTCCTGCCTTCCAAACTTTACAGAAGCTCTCCTGCGAACCTTGCAGAACTAGCACTCCTGAAAGAAAGGATATTGCGGAGACATGGCTTAGCCACAGCCTGGGGGATGGTTCCAGAATGAGATTTTCACTCTGCAGCGGAGTGTGCGCTGATATGAAACTTCCTGGCAGATTAAAACTGTGTGCCCGACCGAGACTCGAACTCGGGACCTTTGCCTTTCGTGGGCAAGTCCTCTACCAACTCAGCTACCGAAGCACGACTCACGCCCAGTACCCACAGCTTTACTTCTGCCAGTACCTCGTCTCCTGCCTTCCAAACTTTACAGAAGCTCTCCTGCGAACCTTGCAGAACTAGCACTCCTGAAAGAAAGGATATTGCGGAGACATGGCTTAGCCACAGCCTGGGGGATGGTTCCAGAATGAGATTATCACTCTGCAGAGGAGTGTGCGCTGATATGAAACTTCCTGGCAGATTAAAACTGTGTGCCCGACCGAGACTCGAACTCGGGACCTTTGCCTTTCGCGGGCCAGTCCTCTACCAACTGAGCTACCGAAGCACGACTCACGCCCGGTACCCACAGCTTTACTTCTGCCAGTACCTCGTCTCCTACCTTCCAAACTTTACAGAAGCTCTCCTGCGTACCTTGCAGAACTAGCACTCCTGAAAGAAAGGATACTGCGGAGACATGGCTTAGCCACAGCCTGGGGGATGTTCCAGAATGAGATTTTCACTCTGCAGCGGAGTGTGCGCTGATACGAAACTTCCTGGCAGATTAAAACTGTGTGCCCGACCGAGACTCGAACTCGGGACCTTTGCCTTTCGCGGGCAAGTGCTCTAGGTGGTCATAATGTGCCGGTTGGTCAGTGTAAGTAGGTAGTCATAAAACTGATCGTTAAATATTGTGCTGTGACTTTTAGAGTAATGGCTCAGCATTGGACGTAACTAGAATTTCTAAGCGGAATACCATATTAGAATTTGAGGCTAGAGCATGACGTCTGCAGAACAGGAAAAATGATAAACTGACACTTCAGCAACTGTTTAATCACAGTAGCCTTAATCTACTGGAGTTCTGCTTGGTAAAACAGCTATACGACGTCCGGTGTGTACTGCCGTTCGATTCATTATGAGGGAATGGAATGCTGTATGTGTACTGCATGACGTGCAGTAACGAACAAAATACGGCCTGTTTTCCTCTCGACGGAAGAAATATTGACGGAAAAAGTTTACATGTGCTTGTCATATTGGATTGTTAGAGTGGTGCGGTGATATTTCCTCAGATGTTTTGCTGTCGTGAAATTGTGTGTACTTATGACACGACATTCTGTTAAAGTGCATAATGTGGCATCAGTGTAATTTCAGTTTCATCATCGTCATACTAAGAAAAGTATCAACAGCGAAACTGCAGCAACAATAACAGCGGGCAATTTTGCACCACACGAAAATTGTCATCAGCAGAAATGACAGTGGCGTTAACAGCAGCTACTGGTTCGGATGTAACTAGGACAACGCACTCCATCAAAACAGTTTCCCATATTGTTTTAGGGCCGCATCCCTAACGACTATAACACCCTCGAGGTATTTGTCGACAGTTTACAGCACTCGTTGTTCCTCGCTTGCGTACCACAAGAAACGATCTTTCTTCTGTTAAATCCAGCGTTCTTCTCCGGTACGGTAACTGCTATGTCTTTCAACAATACATATAAAAATCATTCGTTTCAGTTCCCTCAAAAAAATCAGCTATATAGAATTTTGGAAAAAATTTTATCAGCAACAGAAGCACAGTGGTCAGTTGTATCATTCTTCAGTCACCGGTCTGCGTAAGGACTTCAGAAAGTAATGCATCCACACTAACAAGCAGAGGCCTCAAGCGTTGGGATCGACTTTTTGAAACGGTGATCTAGGTTAAGACTCCAGGTATCACACTACAGCCATTCACCTTGGTGGGCCATCATTTGCGAGTAATGGAAGAAAAAAAATTCGGAATGTTGCGTGATGTTTAATAACGTTAAAAAAGGTGATACTCACTGTCTGGTTACGTGATGTAATGAGTAGAATAACAGCTACACATGCTAGAGGTTGTGGAGTCGTATCACGTCAGATACAGTAACTTTTTTATTTTTAAAACTTCATCAAAATGATTTGGATAATTACTTTTATTCAGTTAATTGATTTAAATGTAATTTTTTATTTCTATTCATTTCTCAAATTATTTTAATCACCGTATGAAATTTTTTCATTTGTTTTATTTTTTCCTTTATATCGTTCCTTTTCTAATCGGGATTTTTGTACATATGAATTTAATTGTATTTATCAATTATAGTATAATATAATATTATTATATTATTATAGTATAATATTATATATTATAATACAATATTTGAAAATTTCGATCTGTCAGTTAAAAAACAAAAGATCTAATAATCTATTTATACTGACTATGCAGTGGTGTGAAAAATGTATTTTTCGTTACAAGACGTGCAACCTTTTTTTTACGTGGTAATCCTCACACAAACATTTAAAACATAACGTGAATACCTCTTGCACTATCGACAAAATAACTCAGGTGAAAATTTAAATGAAAGAAGAGTGTATAAGTATAGAAAATTCAAACAAAATGAGAAACAGGTATAATGAACGCAATAATATACACGAAAAAACAGGGTCATTAAACAAAGGAAATTGAATTGGACTTAATACATATAATTAATTAAAACGCATGAACAAAAATTTTAAGTGGAAAAAGAATGATAGGAAGAAAAATGAGAGCGAATGACGAAATCGATATTACGATTAAAATGATGTGACAAAGGAATGGAAATAAAAAATTACATTTAAATCAATTAATTTAATAGAACTTACGATCACACTCATTTCGATAAAGATTTAAAAATAAAAAATAAATTACTACATCTGGCGACAATCGACCCGTACCCTGCCTCAGCTTAAACTACTGTCCTACCTATTACACCAAACAATCAAACTATTTTATGTAACGCTTTTACCGTTACTGAGCGTCACACAAAATTCCGAAATTTTTTCTCGTCAATTATTCGCAAAAGAGGGCCCACCAGGGTGAATGGCTGCAGTGTGTGATACCAGGGTTTTAACCTACATTACAGTAGAGATGGTTTCAAAAAGTCGATCGCATCGCTGGGGACCTCTCCTTGTAAGACCACAGCACAACACGAGTGTATTGACAGAAGAGAGTACATGCAACTGGTTCCTGCAGCTACAGTTTTATAGCGGTGCGGATAACAGGTTCATCGCATTTTACAATGTAAATGGTGCAGCAGCAGGAACTCCAAAAGCTGGAATACTTGGGACAGTAAGATTCTTGGGTCCAGAACGTCTGAATTATCGACGGATTCATCATAGAATTCTGGCGACATATGGACAACATGCAATGCCTAGCCGGAGTGAAATGGTGCCAACAATTCGCTGAAGGCCGCACGTAAGCTGGTGGTGCTGATCGGTAAATCCAGAGCTTGATCCGTGCGATATCCATCTTCCCTGAAAGCTGAAAGAACAGCTGGAAGATGTGGACTATCACACAGCCTTTCTGAAACGGCTCCGTGAACAAGGAGCGGACTTCTGTCGCCGAGGAACTAAATGGTTGGTAGAACTTTCCATCTGTTGTGTACGGAAGATTGGTGCAATAAAGTTACTTTGCCTGTCTACGTACCGTACCATTACTTCCTTTACACGTAATTGTTGTGGTGTAGAATTAATTTACTTATTTCGTATAAGTTAGTGCCGAATGCCACGTGTGGTTTGAAATAAATATACACATATATACATACAGCGATGATAATGTAACATAGCAGTTTAAATTCTGAATTTTGTTTTAGGAACGCCATGTATATTCTGAGAGCGAGTAAATGCATCTTAAATATATGTAGCGTGACTTAATATCAGTACGTAGGGAAAAAGGTTTTTATTATTTATGGAAATGTTACGCTCTCTTTTAATGAATGACAACGTAGCGTAGCCTGCAACTAACCCAACAAAAATATAGAGCATGAAATGATTTCTTTTCCCAGCAAATTAATCTGATGTCAGACAGAAAGAAAGAGTTGTACAAACACCTGCGTATTATTGAAATAATTGCATATAATATCTTTAACTTTATCGCTTTAAGAATTAAGTTAACTTTTAATAATCTGAGAATATTTTAAAACAGAGGTTAAGCGTCACCTAAGCCTTGCTGTGTTAAATCTCTGACTACGTTTTGTAATCAAAAAAATTAACTAACTTTAATACTGAAAACTGTCTGTAAAAATTCATAAAAGCATATAGTATTATTTTACTTTGAGAGCGAAGCACGCAAACACTGCAATATTCTATGGTACACGTAATGGCGGACTCAGCGCCACCTAAACAGTCGAAGCCAGATGGGTTATCGACAGTAATATTATTATTATCTTTAAATAAATTTCACGTGGAGGGAGCGGTATTTTTGAAAGTAAAAATAAGATACTTTCAATCATCAATATGTTGTAACCTTAAAGCTCATACAGACAGCTAGTTATACATACAGCGACCCACGGGAGAGAGAGAACAAACAGGCGAAAAACAGAGAACAAACAGGGGCGAGAAATATGGCTCTTGTATATATCTATATGACTTGAAGTTCCATGCTTTCATGGAACGTATTGAAGTGTCGTATTTCTTATCTCTGCAATTAACGGAAAATATTTACGATATTTGTCACAAAATATTATCAGATTCGACGGAATGACTGATAACATTACAGGCATTCCTATCTTTTTTAGCATTACATTCATACCAGTTGAATAAATCACGTCATACATCAGATAGGCATCCAGGTGACGCCACAGTACTAAGGTTCTTACCACGAGTCCTGAGTTGTTTATTTATATTCAATTAAACCCTAGCTGTACTTACTTTTATTCTATAATTTGCAGCTTCTTTTTTTTCAGTTTATAGCCATAGTACATACAATTTTATCTTCAATGATGAAGCACAATATTCAGAGTATTGCTGACGAGAGCGTGTTTGTTTACATCGTAAATTACGTCTAAAGTGATGTTACAATTTTATTACACTGTATATACCGAAACTACTTTTGAATTCAGTTGTGTTTGTAGAGTTCAAGGTTGTTCACCTTTGTCGTCCGCGTCGCCATGGGTGTCTGATCGTACACCAACAGTATTGAATAAATTTTCGGCATGCCCTGATTGTTCCCAGGAGCACACCGTAAAAATCTGCCCCACACCGCCAGGTTACGTGCGTCACTGAGCGAGCTGTGATCGTAAACATGCAGTGGCCACGCTAATAGAAGCTAACAGCCTAACGGCGCTGTGGTCGGTAGGGAGCCTGCTGTCAAAAAAGCTGTCCATTTGCTTGCAAATATGACAGCTTCCAATGCAGTTGCCGCTAGACACAGGAGCCTCTTTCAGTCATAAATGTACGCAGAATTTCCTTCTGCTTCAACGCCGTTGTTCTCTGTTACTGTTTCTGCATGTTACCTACTGCAGTCAACTAATTCACGTGAAAGTCAAATTTAAAATCCATGCTTTATGCATAATAATCCTGAAGAAGACTTCTTTTTTTGTTGGCAACAGTCTACCGGCAGTTTTTTATTCCACAAGACGCGATTACCCTATTAATTCTTTCGCAGGCGCACTTTTTAGTCACTCAGCGTAGTTATTTCTTTTAGTGCCATGCCAGAGTTGTGATCAGTATACGTAATCTATTTGTTTTTTGATAATTTTATTTTTGCGATTTAAGACCAAAAACTATGTTGGTGTGTATGCACCCACAGCCCTTCTGTGAATTGTCATTTTAGTTCAAATGGCTCTGAGCACCATCGGACTTAACAGCTGAGGTCATCGGTCCCCTAGAACTTAAAACTACTTAAACCTAACCAACCTAATGACATCACACACATCCATGCCCGAGGCAGGATTCGAACCTGCGACAGTAGCGGTCGCGCGGTTCCAGACTGAAGCGCCTAGAACCTCTCGGCCACACCGGCCGGCTGTCTTTTTAGTGGTTAAGTGTATTTCCCATTGTAGAAATGGTTCAAATGGCTCTGAGCACTATGGGACTCAACTGCTGAGGTCATTAGTCCCCTAGAACTTAGAACTAGTTAAACCTAACTAACCTAAGGACATCACAAACATCCATGCCCGAGGCAGGATTCGAACCTGCGACCGTAGCGGTCTTGCGGTTCCAGACTGCACCGCCTTTAACCGCACGGCCACTTCGGCCGGCCATTGTAGAAAGAAAGTGATCTCATGACAAACGGAAACTGATTGTTGTACGTAGCAGTTTTTATGCAAGTGGTGCAGTGTACTACCACAATATCTTAGGCGCATTCAGAGGTGGTAAGAGATGTTCTCAAAAGTTTCGTAGAATCATTAAGTTGACAGTGAGTGTACTTCACAAGGTCCACAAAAAACATATTAATTTTGTGGCAAGTACGCTTTCGAAGCGTCTTTGAGAAACTACTTTGTTGGTAAGCATACTTCCCAAGACCCTTTAGAGCAAGGTAATTTGGTGGGATGTGTGATTCCCATGGCCCTGAACGCTATACTTCAAACAAACATAAACTGTGGCTGGTACAGCGGACAACCACCAGATTTCAGGAGCGCACAGAAGTGGTTCGACATAGTCCCACAAATGCACAAAGGACGTAGAGTTACTGGTAAGTATATGCCCCATGGCTAGCGAAAGTATTAAATTTAACTTAAGTGCACAGTTCACGTCATTTCGGAATAAAATTGAGCTCCCAGTACTTGGCGACTTAACTTTGGTACTTGCACATCCTTATGTCATTATTAGTAGTGCAAACAATCTTGAGGTAAGTATCACAAAAGAACTCTGATTCACGCTTTTCACTTTAAATTTAAATCCGCATGTGGGTTCCACTTTTATCTTTGATTGCTATTCCCGTAACTAATTTGGTTGAGTTGCATACGTGATTCTACATTGCCGCGTGGATCATCACGTCTTATAAGTATATACCGTTATCACTTGGTAATACCCAAGGCATCGCAAATTAAATGAAATGAGTAGTTCATTTTAATAAAAAACAGCCTCATGATAGCAAATAGTTTACTTTAAGTACCTACATGTTAGTGTGCGTAGTTGAAAAGTACTGGACAGATTGAAAGCTGAAGGAGTGTACTGGTGGGGGGAGAATGGCGCGTCGGCTCTGTGAACCAAACAACACTGGTATAGTATGTCGGTAAACTGAAGTCATAGCATGCAGTTCCCCACTCTCTCCACTCAAGTATGTCACAAGGAGCTCCTAAACATGTTTGACAAGGTCACACCAATCATGTGAAGTTGACATCCGACTTTCGACAAACGTTTTTTCTTTTTTCGGAGTTCTTGATAGATATGCTATAGTTATAGAGTTTTTTATACAGAATTTAAATAGCCATACCGTTCAAACGAGAGTGAATAGTATTGTTGCGTATGCTTCTTACATCCTTCTTGGTTCACTTGTGAATTGTTGCTTAATTGTTACATGCTTCTTTACGAATAAGCTTGAGAGAGATGTCATCCAAATCTTCGCCTTTCCTTTTAACAGAACTTCGTGATATCCTTCTGTTTAATAACTATTCTGAAGCTGGTGTGCGGTCATTGTCGTCATCCAGACGTGAAAATAAGTTTTTTCTGCCTCCAGCATACAAACTGAAAAATTGTCGCGAATTCTTACCGCAGCTTGTCCATAGTACTTTTGATTCTAGAACCCTTCACATTGCAAGTTAAATGTACGCTACGACAATCATTAAAAACGCTGCAAAATGCGTCTCTGCCACAATTTTCACTTTAGATGGCTAACTTAAATTAGACAACGAAACACTATTAATCTGGTGCACATGGCTAATCAGATCTGTCCGCCCTGCTACCTGAGAACGAAGTTTTCCGAGTTCGAGTAGGGATTAACTGACTTTTTCGGTAGAACTCTTGGGGTACTATCCAGAACTGTAATCAGAAGTGCTGTATGAATTTATTTCTAGTGAAAGTGGTTCCCTCAGAATTGCAATTATCTCATAAAATATTAACTGCACAGAAATGTTACTTTTAGAATCGCGTTCATATTTTTTCGCAAATTGGCAAATAACTTTTTATAAGATTAAAATTTTTCGGTCTATTATTGCTTTCTTCAAGAAATTCTGCAGAACTAGTCAAATTTTGTACAGTAAAATCGAGAACTATAGCATATCTACCAGGAAGTGTGAACAAATCTGTATATCTCGAAAATCGAGTGTCAACCAGACTTGTTATACCTGCTCTTCCGCAGCGCGCTGTGCGTTGTAACACTTTGTTCAGACGTAACTTGGAATGTTAGCTTCCCACTAAATGAATTAAGAGCTTACGGAATACAGTAGATAGTATCTAATACAACTAAAGCAAGGAACGCGCACAAACAGAATCACGAAATTCGCCACTCGTTGCACTGCACTGCTAGACATGAAACTAACTGCCACGGCTGTTCTGAAAGGAAGTTCCGATCGGTCGTGAAACGGAAACCATGGTGAAAAACAAAAAAAAATGTTTAATTCTTAACAGTTATCTATACTTTCCAGCTACTTCTCTACATAGTCGTCGCCCCGACTTAGACATATGTCGTAGCGTTGTACCAACTTTCCAATACCCTCGTCATACAAGGCAGCCACCTGTGCTTTCCACCAATTATCTACGCTGGTCTACAGCTCGTTGTCTGCGGCAAAATGTAGTCCTCACAGCCAGCGGTTCAGGTGAGCAGAGATGAAACTCAGGGTGAGCCATGTCTGGGCTGTATGGTGGGTCATCAGACACTTCCCATCGAAAACGCTATAGGAACATCGTCATTGCCCCTACAGTGTGTGGCCGAGAATTGTCAAAAAGAAGCAAACGCATGACAGTTATGTTATGTGGGCTGCATGATATCAGGCGAAACCTCTCACAAGGCCCTCATACTTGTCGGTGACACTATTTTCCAGCCATCTTTATGCGATCACCGTAATCCCAGAACCGAAAACTGCGACGTGACGCTGTCGGCGGTGATACTAGACACTACCCAACATATATGTGCGAGGCTTATAGGATTTTCACAGTGGTTTCCATTTCGCGACTGATTGGAACTTACTTTGCGAACAGACCTAGTATTCTTGGTTGTCTTATGTGGCAGGTAGGACGCTCTTTCAACACTGCAGGAATTTGAAATCCATTAATAACGCACAGCCACACATCGGTGCAATGTGCATTTTCCTTTCCAGATGAGTCACATTCCAAAATAAGTGACGGCGAGTGTTTCCTAGAAATCGTCTTCTCCAAGGTGTAGCTGCACTTCTCCAGATAGGAGAAATTTTCGCACCTCCTTGTAATTAACGCAGTGGTCATTCTGTAGGATAGGAAATAGTAGGTTTATTAGCTTGTGGTTCTACTACATTGCTGGCTTCTAAAACTGGACCACCAAGAGAGCACTACGTAACATACGTCAAACTGACATGAAGTGTATTACACGTCAAAGACTAGCAGCTCACTGCAACAGTAAGCAGTAAGTAGGAGCAATGTCGTACACACTGCCTCACAACAAAAGTGAAGCAGCCAGAAGACATGTTCGTCTCTAATGTAACTTTATACATAAACGCACCATCAGTGGGTACGGGATGGTCATCTCAGTGCGTTAGCGTTCTTCGTGATTAGTATTGTTAACTGGCCGGGTACAGTATATAAGGGGCGTGTACAGCGTCAGATATTGGGTGATAACCCTGAATGACACGAAGATGCTCGGTACCCGCGTTTTCAGCACCTGATGAAATTTGAGATGGGCCTCATTGTTTGACACGGGCCTCATTGCGGGCCTCCATTTGGCCAGCTTCTTGAATCGTGCAATATCCAGATTTGTAGGGCAACAGATGTGATAGCAGTCCCACGTTTGACTGTATGGGATCGGGAGAGCAGGCACACTCGTAGGCCAAAAGGGAGGCACGCTGTATTGTGCACCATCCGCGAACAAGTAGTGGACTTCCTGAAACATTCTGTGTCTTCCCGCACCATTGGTAGGTTGGTAGGAGACTAGCAGCAACCGGGCAAGGGAATTACTGTCCAAAGCGCGCACAACTCAAACGTCTCCACTTTTTTATGAGACAATAATAGTCGGTTTAGGCCTAAATGACCATCTTCATCCATTGTCATAAAAAGAGTTTGTGTGAAATATGAAAAACTTTATAATAATCTCGGGCTCCTTTTTTCCAAAACATACGCCTGTGTTTCGAGTGGTGCTCTGGCCGGGAAACATGGACTACAGATGAATGGCGTCGCACTGTGTTCAGCGGCCATGGTTTTGCACTACCCAGATGACCATTGTCGGCAAGTATGGCGGCAACCTGGAAAGGTGTCCAGTCACTCTAATGCTTTGGAAAGGCACAGTGGTGTTACTCCTTGCGTCTTTGGGTGGAGAGCCACTGGGTATGGTTTCAGTTTGTCGCTGGTAGTGATTGAGAGAACTCTGACGGCATTTTCGTCACGGACGTCCTCCATCCTCATGTGTTACCTCTGATTCGACAGTATCGTCATGTCACGAAGAATGCATATCCACACATGGAATGTGTCTCTATGAACTCTCTGCCATGGCCAGCAAGATCCCCAGATCTGCCCGCTTTAGAGCATGTGTTGGACCAGCTCCGACGTCAGCTCCGTCCCAGTGGCCGTCTCCAGGATTTCAAGTACCAGTTACAACAGTTTTTGTCTGTCCATCCTTCTGATTGGAGGTTTGAGGGACTTCGGCCGTTCACGTCCGTAGTAAAACTCAACGCCTATAGCCGTCCTTACCATTTTATTTCTTACATGGCTACCAGTTTCGGTACTTCAGTACACCATCTACAGGCCTTAACGGGCGCTGAGAGGATTAACTCCAGTCGTATACACGATTCCACCAGTAGCAACATCTGTGAACTGGTCTTCGCAGACTACCTGTAACAACGATGTTGTGTCTCCAATCGTCAGCTATCAACTGACTGGAGGAAAACAGTCAGTTGGTAGTTGACCCTCTAAGCGTACGTTAAGGCCTGAAGATGGTGTACTGAAGCACCAAAACTGGTAGCCATATGAGAAACAAAATAGTAAGGATGACTGTAGGCCTTCAATTTTATTATAGCTACGATAGTTTTGGGCCAGTTTGCTTCAGGAGACCATACAACGTCTTAGTACACGAATCCAGGTCATACCCAGTTCTTCATACATTTGAATCGATTTTGTAGTCACTGAAATAACACCAGAGATCTTTTACTTTGTGAAATTTCTTTCCTTTTCCTCCTCCCTTTCTGGATGCTTCATAGTTTTTTGATACAATTTAAATACCATATTAAAGAAAAATTGTGGTTTGTTATTTAGAAATAGCACTCCATTGCCAGCTGTTTGCGAGAGGAATGTCTTATGCCTTGTGTAGGAAGGAGACATGTCTGTCAGCTAATGTCGGACCTCTACAGCGGAGGTATCATGGCCTATCCAGACTGTAGTCTGGTAAATCTACGCACCCCGTTTATCATACCACAAAAAAAATTACGGAAAGGTGACTGGGTTTAGCATTATCTAGACAGCGCGGTCAATCCAGACCCCCTACACTGGGCCCCCAAGATGAAATTTCACTCCCCCCCCCCCCTTCCACCTTCTGCAAAGCTTCCAATATGTAATAAGCCTCGGGAACTGTCTCACAGCCTTAGAAAGAAAGTCGTGGTCCAGAGACTACTGCCGGGGCAACCATCCCACACCATCACCAACATCTGCACATGAGGTAGTATATACCAGGGCTCACCACGTAGAGATAGCCTTTGGATAGAAGAGTCACATCTATCGAGCACACTCCACCCTTTACGCCGCAACTACACTGTCTGGCAGCGCCTAGTACATGCCGTCACAGCAGAAATTAAGCTAATCCCGATCGTGGGGAAGGGGGTGAATGGGATGATGTCACCCTTGAAATTACCGCGTCGTTATGTTGCACTGTTGACTGTTTCCGTTCACACAACAGTAAAAATTATGTAAAGCTCTTTCTTATGTATAAAAATTCACATGTTTTAGAGCACCCAGACACACCGAATAGTTTTGCCACATGAAAGATTGTATTCAAAGATGGAGGTATCACAGGTAAAAACAGTGCTGAAGAACTTCTCACCCCATCATCCCAAGAAAATTTCGCCGCAAGGGGGAAGACAAACAACTAATGTAAACAACAACAAATGAAATGTAAATATGAACAGCTGTCTGAAGACGAACATTTTGGTTCGAAAGCGGTTACGGCGCTTTTTGTGTAGGTAAGTAACATTATTAACAGTAACTCGCTGTTTCCTTCTTCTCAAGAAGCGTATTGTACCTTCTAGACAGCCACGGTCTCAAAATGTCAATTGTCGTATAAATAGCTTTTGAAAGTTTGCTAGTCGATGACAAAAAAAATTGCATAATTGCGGTGACTTCACACAATACTCTTATAGAAGGCACATAGGTCAACTTATAGAAGACGTCCTAGTTCTTCGCGAGACTTCGAGCACAGAACTCGTTGCTATCCGTTTGGGCTCCAGCCGAACTGTGAACGGCACACGCTGCGCTCCAGCTTACAATTGTTCCCCGTGATTTTAAACAATGAAACAATCAAAGTAAGCTCAAAAGCAACTAAAAGACCATACACTTTATCAAACAAGTCTTACGTCGTACTTAAGTATGAGCAGTGAGAGATCACTTGTAAGTTTTCTGACGTTATTTCGGCCAACTGAACACCGGATCTTACTTCAGCTGAAGCCTCTGTCCCGCTGGTTAAGTTTCTGCCAGCCTGACGTCGATTTTCTCTCTTGTTATACCGTCACACGAAATGGTCTCCAGTAACAAGAGGCTGGTAGCTTCCTATTTCACGTTGTACTTAAAGGTGAGGTAGTGTACGGCGACAACTGATTTAGTTGGCTGCTGGGGTCGTGGGCAACACTTTTTAGTCTTTAGCATTTTGTTCAACAGTTTATATAGTTTGTTCAACTTACGAGGTGCTATATTCGCACGACATATGGTAAACAACTGATTTTCGGAGTCCTAGATTATCTTTCATACATCCTAACAGATGTTATAATTTTGATGGATTAGTCGATGGACGTTGGAATTCATATATCCGTGTATTCTCCCGATATTCCCGGATTTGAGTTTGTTTCTCAGCTTAACAGAACACACGTGTCCGAAATCAATTTGTTCGTCTCGATTTCACGTGCACTACTACGCTACGTCACAAACGGTTATTGTTTACATTCTGTGTAGGACGAAAGAACGAATACAAAGTACCCTAGAGGAGCCACGTGTAGCAGTGGCCCCTACAGTTGAGAGTAGGATAGACAAGTCCAAGCCGGGCGGTGTGGCCGAGCGGTTCTAGGCGCTACAGTCGGGAACCGCGAAACCAATACTGTCGCAGGTTCGAATCCTGTCTCGGGCATGGATGTGTGTGATGTCTTTAGGTTAGTTAGGTTTAATTAGTTCTAAGTTATAGGGGACTGATGACCTCAGCAGTTATGTCCCATAGTGCTCAGAGCCATTTGAACCATTTGACAAGTCCAACGACTGCAGGTGCGGTGATGCACGTCATTGGGGCCTACGAGAAAGACAGACCGTATCACGTACGTCACAGCACGTGACACTGCAGGTCTTACGAACACCGGCAGCCGTTTCCGGTGGGCCGCGAGTAACTGTTTCTAACGTTTAATAATTCTTGACTGCGTGTTTAAATGTATGCAAGTTCTCGAAAGCGTACGACAAAATTAAGAACCTTAGTGTGTACATTTTCAATTAAATATTGATTTCTCGTGGGCCCTGCGCGAGGCCGAGCGTTCACAAAGTGTGGCGCACAATCTGACTAGTGTGACGCGACAAGACCGTTGCATGGCCCGTATGTCTTGTTAGATCTGTACGTCATCTGGTGACGTGACATATTCAACATTTGTCTTACAGTTTTGGAATATTTTCCGACATTTGCGACGAAATGTGTCTCATATTAAATTACATTTTAAACGTTAATAATAATCACCCTACGTAGATAGCTAATCTATAGGTTTTTGTGAACGAGTGTGCGAATATGAAAATATGAGAAATAAATGACCGTGTCTTTTGATTAGATTGATTTACAAGCTTAAATTTTTTACACCGCCAAGGGACCGTAGACCCTATTATTTGACGTAGCTTTCTACTTGATACCTCTATCCGTTCTTACGAAAATTTGGTCTTTACGTGCGGACAGACAGACAAAAAAGTGATCCTGTAAGGTTTCCGCTTTTACCCGCTGAAGTAAGGAACCCTAAGAAAAAACAGCACATGAGTCTCGCCTTATTTGTTCAACTCGCCTTATTTGTTCGACTCGCCTTATTTGTTCATGAGACCCAGAAAATATTAGATACAGGCTCCCAGGTAGATGCTATTTTTCTTGACTTCCGGAAGGCGTTCGATACAGTTCCGCACTGTCGCCTGATAAACAAAGTAAGAGCCTACGGAATATCAGACCAGCTGTGTGGCTGGATTGAAGAGTTTTTAGCAAACAGAACACAGCATGTTGTTATCAATGGAGAGACGTCCACAGACGTTAAAGTAACCTCTAGCGTGCCACAGGGGAGTGTTATGGGACCATTGCTTTTCACAATATATATAAATGACTTAGTAGATAGTGTCGGAAGTTCCATGCGGCTTTTCGCGGATGATGCTGTAGTACACAGAGAAGTTGCTGCATTAGAAAATTGTAGCGAAATACAGGAAGATCTGCAGCGGATAGGCACTTGGTGCAGGGAGTGGCAACTGACCCTTAACATAGACAAATGTAATGTATTGCGAATACATAGAAAGAAGGATCCATTGTTGTATGATTATATGATAGCGGAACAAACACTGGTAGCAGTTACTTCTGTAAAATATCTGGGAGTATGCGTGCGGAACGATTTGAAGTGGAATGATCATATAAAATTAATTGTTGGTAAGGCTGATACCAGGTTGAGATTCATTGGGAGAGTGCTTAGAAAATGTAGTCCATCAACAAAGGAGGTGGCTTACAAAACACTCGTTCGACCTATACTTGAGTATTGCTCATCAGTGTGGGATCCGTACCAGGTCGGGTTGACGGAGGAGATAGAGAAGATCCAAAGAAGAGCGGCGCGTTTCGTCACAGGGTTATTTGGTAACCGTGATAGCGTTACGGAGATGTTTAATAAACTCAAGTGGCAGACTCTGCAAGAGAGGCGCTCTGCATCGCGGTGTAGCTTGCTCGCCAGGTTTCGAGAGGGTGCGTTTCTGGATGAGGTATCGAATATATTGCTTCCCCCTACTTATACTTCCCGAGGAGATCACGAATGTAAAATTAGAGAGATTAGAGCGCGCACGTAGGCTTTCAGACAGTCGTTCTTCCCGCGAACCATACGCGACTGGAACAGGAAAGGGAGGTAATGACAGTGGCACGTAAAGTGCCCTCCGCCACACACCGTTGGGTGGCTTGCGGAGTATCAATGTAGATGTAGATGTAGATGTAGAGTCAACTGCATTACATACCCACCTATTAGGTAAGAACAATAGGCAAATGAACATACTAAAGCATGATTAATGTAATAAATTTAAGAAACGAAGATGGTGAGGTCCCATACTCCGAGGAGCGCAGTGGACGATGTGGGAGACCCGCACCGCTGTAGTAGGCAAGGTCCTGGCGGAGATGGTTTGCTATTGCCTTCCTCCGCCCGTAATAGGGATGAATGATGATGATGAACACGACACAACAACACCCAGTCATCACGAGGTAGAGAAAGTCCCTGACCCCGCCGGGAATCGAAAGCGGGACGCTGTGACGGGAAGCGAGCACGCTACCGCAAGACCGCGAGCTGCGGACATTTAAGAAATAGTTATATTTATTCACATGGAATTTATTTGGAATTGAGAGAGTCGTTTACGAAACTGTACCTTTGGAGCACATTGTTATACGTAACTGGACATTGGCCATGGGTAAATCGGAAATACTTGAAGAACTGGAAATGCAAGACTACTATGTGATGATAAATGTTACAAGAGCAGGTATAGTATGAAATGAAAAGACAGAGAAAGAACAGGGGAATAAATGCGTATAAAAGGAAGCAAATTGTTAGGACATTTGCTATGATTCTAAAGAATATTTAACTTACAGGGGAAGAGCAATATAGGGAAAATATTATACGACTGACTAAAGATAATAAATTGTCAAATGTGTTAGTGAGAATTTTGTGTGTACTGATTACGCAGAGACGAATAAATGTCAGTACAGGGTAGCTAAAGATCACAAACAGTTTAAACTCGTATATCTGAAGGGTAAAAAAGGTACTTCGTACTTACGGCGAACAGGTGCTTTCGCACGCCACTTCCAACAGCCCCTTTGTCAGATCCTTTAAGCCCAACACGAGATAATTTGGCGCACGTAGTGAGTACGAGCAGCAACGATGGTGGAGACGGGAGCAGGTGGCTTTGGCGCTAGTGGGTTGACGCTGCCAAGTACTGCGCGGCGAAGGGCCGACTGTTTTCTGCCAGCGTGCCGCGGTGCTAATCTGCAGCGCGGATGGACGGCAAACAAGAGCAGGTGGGTGTCGCTGCACTGATCCGCCGTCGCGAACCGCTGTATCCGGGCAGCGGCATGCAATATGGAGGGAGAACGTCCACTTTTAATAAATGATAATTAAAGATTATTTGTTCTAGAGAAGCTGCACGGTCATCAATGGTATCTGTTCTTTCGAGAACAGTTACTATCTTCATATATAGTCAACTTTTAACTTCCGACGTGAGAAATCCTGTGCAGATGTCCTTGTCGGAAACTAAACCGAATATTCAACATCAAGGAAGCCTAAACACGCCTACATTGGTTGGCTAAGTATTTGGCTGATTTGACTTCACTGTCTGTTGCTACTCATTAATAATGACTGAATTGTAACTCAGCCTTAAGGGTAAACCTATCGCTTTATTACCCAGAAATTTGGGTCAAAAGTCAACATTTTCAGGAGTTTTTAATTGTCCCCACGTTTTCACTTTTTTTTATTAATTTATTTTATTTAATATCATTTTGGACGTCTTTTAGGGCTATGCCTCATTTAACCTAATCATGAGGACAAATGTATAAGATAACGATTCCAAATTTCAAGTACTATCACCACCAACTCCATCCCCATCATTACCATCGTCGTCAACATCCATCTCAGATGCACTACTGGATAAATGCCTTCTATATCTTTTTTTATCCATAAATTTCCGTAGCTATACCCAGCTACGTTGATTCTGAGATGTTTTTAATACCACGTGCACGCTTCCTAATGAACTGTCATCTCGGCCTTTTTAACTCCTAGGGTAGAACTCTGACTATGTATCCCGCCAGTCTCTTATTTCATATTCATTGTAGTGATTATTATGTCGTTCACCCCAGTTTTTTCCCTGAGCCATTTGTTTGCTTTTATCTCTATCCTATAAACTCATAATACGTATCTTTCTGTTGGTATTTAGCAACTCTCTGAAACTTTACGAGTGACAGGACCAAATCGCAGTGTGATAAGTCAATGCTGAAGATACATACTGCTTGTAGGTTTTCTCTTGAGTCACAACAAAACCTTTGTTTTATAAACTGTAAGCCATTTTTCTGTTCTGCATAGATCCGTTTGCCTGCCGCGGTGGCCGAGGGGTGATAGGTGCTTCAGTCCGGAACCGCGCGACTGCAACGGTCGTAGGATCGAATCCTGCCTCGGGGACGGATGTGTGTGATGTCCTTAGGTTAGTTAGGTTGAGGTAGTTCTAAGTTCTAGGGGACTTATGACCTCAGATGTTAAGTCCCATAGTGCTTAGAGATATTTGAACCGTTTTGAACCATCGATCCGTTGATGTCGATCTAGATAGTGTGTTCAGTGTTGTCCCTTGTCACAAACACGTATCACTTCTTATAACGACTTCACTTCTAACTTCTATGGTTTCCTTTCAGTGTGGTGATTATGTACTCGTATAATTTCAGTTTCTTCTATTAGTATTTGCAAAGGAGGCAAACAATACAGTGACATCATTAACCCTAGAAATACCAAGCCATTTTACATAACAGGCATTGCCATGGAGGAAGAGGCTTTATGCCTGCACTAGGAAATCAAAAAGTACAATATCGATAACTGGTGTTAACTTATAGTGAAAACGTACTTTTTAAAGAGGGGCTGATGTGTTACTAGGGCCAATCACATGAAACTATCTTTTAGCGTACTGTTACCTACATCAACACACTTTCAATTACGCGTGCTACCAAGGGGGGTTTACTTTGTGCCAAACCTAAAAAAAAAAAAAAAAAAAAAAATGCAGATTTTCGCCAACTGTTGTTGACTTATAGTAATGACATACTTTTTAAAGAGCTACTGATGTGTAAGTAAGATTCTGAGCCTGAAGATGCTGAATATGACAATAAATTTTTGGGTTAAGTTCACTTGAAAAGCTTAAAAGATTTATGGATTCAGGTAGAATAATCCACTGAAAATTCATAAAGGCAATACATTTTTTTCAGAATTTTAAAATATCGAGTAATCGACACGTTTACGATGTCTTCGAAAGGTGAGCATTCAGACCCCCTCCCCCCCCCTTGATTTTCGAGGGTAAAGATGCAAGTGATTCACTCTATTTCATTTATCACTACTGTTTCTTCGTCTTCTCACTTCCAGTGGGATTACTGGGGACGGTTTTGGTGGTATAGAATTTACTTACTTGACTTCTCTTACACTTCTGATTTCGTTCTATTTTCGTGAAGTGTAGTATATTCTGTACCATAAACAAATACAATCCTCAGCACACTCACAACTTTCTCTCACATGTTCAGTTTTGTTGTAATGATTAAATGAAACAAAATAAGGTCTTCGAGAAATAGCAATAAAAGTCAACCAACTAATAAAGCAATTAAAAACTTCATAAGTTCGATGCTTCTTAACATTAGTGATAATTCTACAGAAAAGAATCGTTCATTTGACACAGCATACCGTATCTGAGTACTGACGATTGACTTTGGTTAGACGCCGCGTTTGTTTTGCATACGCTGTGGCCTGGACTCCAGACGAATGCGACGCTGATGCGCAGCCGTTACTCTCAACGCGATGCGAGCCTCCACATGCTTCTGCCAAACGTTAATCACCCCGGATGTGACGTCACATTCACCCGATAGTGCACAAGAAGGCAAGATTTGAACACATGCAGCACAAAGTATTCTACATACAGAGAACCATGATAGGCCGTGTTAAGGGGGAGGTAAATACGATTCTTCTGATGCATATATGCTCCGGATATAATTCATAACTTTTCACACCAAAAGCGTCAGGCTATCAATTTGTAAACTTCTGCATCGGCTGAGCTATTTACATTCTTCATAACGTAATTAATTAATCTTTGAGACACGTTTTAATTAAACTTTTGATTAAAATTAGCGTATCATTTTATCCATGACGGCAACACTAATAGCAAGGGAGTGATAACATACAACCCACATTTAGTTTGTAAGATATTTTTCGTTCTCTTTTTAATTACTTGATAATTAATTCGCATAGTTTTGCCAATAATTACAAAAGCCTCTGAGGTATGTTAATTTTTATTAAAGCAGTGAAAAGAGCAGAAAAATTCCTGCATGATTGTACTATAATTATCGAAGCCATAAAGACTAAGAAACTATTTTTATTACTGCTGCTAAATTTGCAGGTGTTCAAAATTAATTTCTGGTCGAACTGTTACATGTAGAATTAAATATGAGATATAAATTTTTGATTACATTTTGTTCATACTTTTAATTGTATTTGTGTGTCAAATGAAAGAGAGGCTGATGATAGCATAAAGTCACTATGTAACGTATAGTTATAGCGTTCGCCTGGAGGGGAGTGCCGAGGGCTTAAAAGAGGGCCCGTCACAGTTCTCTTTCGCATTGTTCCAGGCGGAGCTAGAGAGGCAAGACCTATGGTGGTCAGATCGGTGATCTAGCCGCACGATTTGCAGTGACAGAAGTTTCCCACATCGTCGCTCGCTGGGCACGACACTCTGAAATACTCGCGTCAAATTCAGTAAAGTATACTGTTTATTTCAAAAATAATCTTCATAAATATTTATAAATTTATCCCATTGTGAGACAAGATAGTCAGCGCCTTCACGGAGAAATGAGCGGGCCCACGTGCTGTCAAGGTTGTTTCGACAATACTGCAGAAGCTTTCAGCTGCGAACATTTCATTTTATTTTATTTATATGGTGAGTTCGCCATCCACTATATTGTGGGATCGAGCTGATTTCAGTCACTAAATTAAATAGCAGCTTATCAGATGCCTACAAGTTTTTTGTCATATTACAAACAATAAATTTTAATGGTTAAACTCAACAAACTGTAGTTGGCGTACTAAGTTATTTAGATTTTTTGCATCTACGATCAACTTAACGTTTATCAGCATATGATTAATACAGCAAACCCAGATTAACGTTAAGTTGATTGCAGGTGCTAAAAATCTCAATAACTACTATAGCAGAGGGAATTTTATTTTTAATTTAAAACGACAATAATAGAATAAGTACAATCATCCCCATACTAGGCAACGAAGCTCACGAGGAGAATATAGCAAATCTTCATCATTTGATTTCTCTTGAACTTCACTCAGTGGAAGAGGAGCCAAAATAAGCGAAAACATCTCTCAGCATATCCGCAGATACTCCATCGTTTCCGACAAAATGACAGTCAAAGTTTTCGACGTAATTTAGATAACTATTAGAGGGCGTTTATGTCCACCGGAGGCTGCGGCCTCTCCCTTTCAGCTCCGTGTTCGAAACCCTATTATAGTTTTTATTTATTTTATTTTCTTCCATTTTATCTAACCATGTCCGCGGAAGATTAACACACGAATCTTTCTTATCAGGTTAGGGGACACGAGGTTTTACACTAATTGTAAAATTTCTTCTGGGTTTCACAGTAAGTGTCTTATATTTATTAAACAATATACACTATTTGATCAAAAGTATCCGGACACTCCCAAAAACGTAAGTTTCTCATATTAGGTGCGTTGTGCTGCCACCTACTGCCAGGTACTAGATATCAGCGACCTCAGTAGTCGTTAGACATCGTGAGAGAGCAGAATGAGGCGCTCTGCGGAACTCACGGACTTCGAACGTGGTCAGGTGACTGGGTGTCACTTGCGTCATACGTCTATACGCGAGATTTCAACACTGCTAAACATCCGTAGGTCCACTGTTTCCGATGTGATAGTGAAGTGGAAACGTGAAGGGACACGCACAGCATAAAAGCGTAATGTGTAACAGGCAGACGTCTATCCAGACCATCACACAGGACTTCCAAACTGCATCAGGATCCACTGCAAGTTCTATGACAGTTAGGCAGGAGTTGAGAAAAGTTGGATTTCATGGTCGAGCGGCTACTCATAAGCCACACATCACGCCGGTAAATGCCAAACGACGCCTCGCTTGGTGTAAGCAGCGTAAACATGGACGATTGAACAATGGAAAAACTTTGTGTGGAGTGACTAATCACGGTACACAATGTGGCAACCCGATGGCGAATGCCTGGTGAACGTCATCAGCCAGCGTGTGTAGTGCCAACAGTAAAATCCGGAGGCGGTGGTGTTATGATGTGGTAGTGTTTTTCATGGAGTGGGCTTCCACCGCTTGTTGTTTTGCGTGACACTATCACAGCAAAGGTCTACATTGATGTTTTAAGCACCTTCTTACTTCCCACTGTTGAAGAGCAATTCGGGGATGGCAATTGCATCTTTCAATACGATCTAGCACCTGTTCAGCACGGCTTGTGGCGAAGGGGTTACACGAAATAACATCCCTGTAATGGACTGGCCTGCACAGAGTCCTGACCTGAATCCTATGTTTTGGGACGTCGACCTTGTGCCAGGCCTCACCGACCGACATCGATACCTCTCCTCAGTGCAGCACTCCGTGAAGAATGGGCTGCCATTCCCCAAGGAACCTTCCAGGATCTGATTGAACGTATACCTGCGGAAGTTGTCATTAAGGCTAAGGGTGGGCCAATACCTTATTTAATTCCAGGATTACTGATGGATTGCGCCACAAACTTGTCAGTCATTTTCAGCCAGGTGTCCGGATAGCTTTAATCGCTTAGTACATATTTGTATGATATTTTCAAGTGTTACAATCATTTTAAATTCTCGTACTCTAAATCTTCGTTTCCCTGTATGCGGAAATTTATCACTGCATGCTGAGAATATGTTCGCATCTTTTGCTATCCGTTGCGGGTCGCACGACGCTGCGTAAAGCTTTTTTCTAGGTGCAGGGCGGTGCGCGTCAAAAGGTAAAACGTCGATCAGTTGTATAAACTTGGAACACATATTATGTTCGAGTATAATATGACTTTTCTGGAGGCTAGAAACCTACTCTGTAAGAATCAGCATGGGTTTAGAATTAGACCATCGTGTGAAACCCAGCTTGTGCTATTCGTCCACGAGACTCAGAGGGCCATAGACACGGGTTCCCAGGTAGATGCCGTGTTTCTTGACTTCCGCAAGGCGTTTGATACAGTTCCCCACAGTCGTTTAATGAACAAAGTAAGAGCATATGGACTATCAGACCAATTGTGTGATTGGATTGTAGAGACATCCTAGATAACAGAACGCAGCTTGTCATTCTCAATGGAGAGAAGTCCTCCGAAGTAAGAGTGATTTCAGGTGTGCCGCAGGGGAGTGTCATAGGACAGTTGCTATTCACAATATACATAAATGGCCTTGTGGATGACGTCGGAAGTTCACTGAGGCTTTTTGCAGATGATGCTGTGGTGTATCGAGAGGTTGTAACAATGGAAAATTGTACTGAAATGCGGGAGGATCTGCAACTAGTTGACGCATGGTGCAGGGAATGACAATTGAATCTCAATGTAGACAAGTGTAATGTGGTGCGAATACATAGAAAGAAAGATCCTTTATCATTTAGCTAGAATATAGCAGGCCAGCTACTGGAAGCAGTTAATTCCATAAATTATCTGGGAGTAGGGATTAGGAGTGATCTAAAATGGAATGACCATATAAAATTAGTCTTCGGTAAAGCAGATGCCAGACTGAGATTCATTGGAAGAATTCTAAGGAACTTCAGTCCGAAAACAAAGGAAGTGGGTTACAGTACACTTGTTCGCCCACTGCTTGAAAACTGCTCACCAGTGTGGGATCCGTACCAAGTAGGGTTGATAGAAGAAATAAAGAAGATCCAACGGAGAGCAGCGCGCTTCGTACAGGACCATTTAGTAATCGCGAAAGCGTTACGGACATGATAGATAAACTACAGTGAAATACTCTGCAAGAGAGATGCTCAGTAGCTCGGTACGGGCCTTTGTTGAAGTTTCGAGAACATACCTTCACGGAGGAGTAAAGTAGTATATTATTCCCTCCTACGTATATCTCGCGAAGAGACCATGAGGATAAAATCAGAGAGATTAGAGCCCACACAGAGGCATACCGACAATCTTTCTTTCCATGAACAATAGGAGACTGGAATAGAACGGAGAACCGATAGAGGTACTCAAGGTACCCTCCGCCATACATCGTCAGGTATCTTGCGGAGTATAGATGTAGATGTTGATGTAGACACCTATGCTCTTGCCGTCGTGCGCGTGAAACTGATACTGCAGCTGTCACCTAGTAGTCGCTGCTGCTCACTTCGACTTCTCCTGACTTTTCCAACCAAGCAAATTGCCGCGACTTGCAGGACAGACTCCCCTCAAAGCTCTAAAGCGTTTCCCGCAGTTGGAGCCCGCAGTTGCACTGCATTGTCCGCGCCCTGAGGAAACGGAATCGCATGTTTGCATTAGTGCGAGTGGGAAGCGTGATCTCGCACGCGTTTTACGCAGCGCTTTGCAGGAAAACGTAGCTTTACGTTTCATTCTCATATCATTTCTTATATTAATTCTTATATTTTATTCTTAGGTTAATACTTCAGGAAGATTTGGTGCATTTCCTTGGATTAAACAAATCGGAAAACCATTCGAAACACAGAATTTCCGAACACCACGATCAGCACACGAAAGCAGGTTTTCCACAGTGACATTCCTTCGTAGTAATCTCACGCGGAAATGGAACGTCGTGAACATTGCTGATGATTTCACGCGTTGGCAATAATCTCATTGCAAACCATGCATAACGGATCACTTTACCGAACACTGGCGCCTGCAATTTTTTATGAGTCAAGATACAGTACAGGACTTCACTTAAAAGACCTTCCTGGCAGATTAAAGCCATGTAGCGGACCGAGACTCGAACTCGGGACCTTTGCGTTTCAAGGTCCGGCACACAGTCTTAATCTGCCAGGAAGTTTTATCATAGCGCACACTCCGCTGCAGAGTGAAAATTTCATTCTGGAGACTTTTTACATTCCTTTATTGCTTTCTTCTTTTTTTTAAGTGATTCACCAGACATGCAACTGGTAGACAGAAATGGAAAACTTTGTTTCAGTACAAATTGGGAAACATTCTTTTAGAAACCTTCTACGGACGTAAGCGGATGAATATAAACCAAAAATAAAAATAATAATCGGGTTCTGAACATGGGGCGAAGTAGTGTGAGGCCGTGCAACTAGCCACAGTGCCTTCTCTTCTGTTGAACTTTGTGCTCGTTGAAAGTGTCATAAACTACCTGGAAAACTTTAGAGCTTCGTTTCCTCAAATACGGTCTCGTATCTACGGGTAATCCGAGACACATTGTTTGTTTATTTTGACCCGTCTTCCATTGAGCGAGGGTGCTGAGAAATCGGGTTATGGTACTCGCCGTGTTCTCCTAGCCAGTCATATTTTGTTGTCCCATGTAGCAGTACCTGAAAATACTGGAGAGACTGATAGCTCTTCCTGCAGGGTCTACGAAAATATATAGGACAAACAGTTGAGGTAGATTCTCTGAAGGAATGAATTTCAGGTACGATATGTTCCCGTATGTTTCGTTCTTCAGTTGTTATAGACACAAGCCAAGTGTTCTTCTAAAAATGTGGAATGTTATAACTCAAGCTCCATAACACTACCAATTAAAGATCAGTGTACAGCGACGAATTGCACGTGTCTGATGTAGTATCTCGATACCCTAACGATAGAAGGAAAGGCTCAGAGAGTAGCAAAAAGTGGTAGATAGTTCCTCTTTCATCGAGAAGTCACGGAAAACCGTTCATATGGGATTAGCCGTTGTCCTGCTACAGGGAATAAATTTTCATCCAGGTGGATACATCGGCACTTAGTTTCTTGTTGTGAAGGATTTATATGCTCATTCTCAAATAGAACAGATGGCAGCCTTTCTGGATGTGGACTTGGCATTGAAACTGATTCTGTATGTATTCTAGTTAAGACAATACAGGCTTTCTGCTTTGGTAGTAACTTGAGCTCGCTTGTAATCGTAACTTTCTCTCCCAATTACGGTTTCGGCCATCCACTCGATGTCCATGTTCGTTTTCACATACCGGGGAGATTCGTAGCAGTGCGGTCCGTAGTTTGTGTCAGATAACGAAACAAATTTGGCTAGAAAGAACTTAAATCCTTAGCGTATCATAGACGAAAAGTTTATAAAATTACTGCAGTACCAATGTAAGGGTGACAACGGCAGGAACAGCAACAGCAAATTGATGGACAGTTCTGGATACTTCAGAGACAGCAGAGCGACTCTCCGAAGTGCATAGCAGAGAGGGGCTATATTCTGCAGAAAGCAAATATACTACTCGTGTTCATATCAGCATTATCAGCAGCTACGTTTGTGCTTGGTGAAAATGTCGCCGACGGTTTTACGAGGCTACTAAAATTTCTAATACTCACGTGCAGTCTGGTTTGCTAGTCGAGCTTGTTTGGAAATACGGCCGCTCGTAGAACCTAATAGCTGCCCATCGACGGTTTCGCGTAGTTTGATGTCCACTCATTTTGAGACGCAAACGCAATATACTTGGTATCAACCAGTCTGATAAGAAAGGAAACTAGTCCTACATTTCCTGATTGACCTACCTGCAGGGTATTAGCCGACAGCTTAATTGTAGCTAGCGCTCTTAGAATGTCCAGTTCTAGTTTAAGAGAGTTTTTTTGCTTAGCTCATTTGTTTAAACTACAAATGGCACAATGTACATTCGACAGTGGCTCGTCAACTGCACAATGTGCGTCCAATTTTGACTTTGCCGTGACAAAAATGCATCCTAGACCACGTCATTACCCAAAGACAACTAATGGCAATACAATCTATCAGGGATATAGTAAGAGGTTCTCCCTTACCGTCGGCTCACACAAAAACACGATGTCATACATACAGGGTAACTCACTAAGCTGTTCAATGCATGAATTTCCTGAATCGTTTAGGCTATCGTAATTTTATTTTGATTCAAATGATCGCATAAAATTTCTCACTAAATGACGCACAGTATGTTTTCATTACTACGTTGATTACAGAGATAACCGTATCAACTTTTAACGTTTCCAGACGGCGAAATACTTTAACTACATAGTGATGCGAAGACGTGACTGTAGCAAATTTCAGCTACTTCGTTAATAATATACGCTAAATAAATTCCCTCTCAGCTTGTTTTATAAACAAACGAACATTCTTACTAATCACTCGCCCTCTTGCATTCTGGTTGTGATAGCAGACGGAATTACGTGGGGTTAGAACAAAAATATGAAAATACAGCACGCTTGAACATAGTAGCAGATACTAGACAAGCCTGCAGGCTGCACTGTTGTATTGGACTGGGAACTACAATACATCTCTGCAATGTCCTCAACAGGTTTTAAGTGCCAGTCGTGGTCAGAACGGCGTTCTGTGTAGGTTCGAGTGCATTGTGTCGGAGCTAACTTGAAATCGAACATGGGCAAATTGCTGGTGTTCGCGTGTTGGGTGCTTCCGTAACCAAAGTAGCCGAAATGTTTTAGTGTTTCAAGATGCACTACATCGGAGATTTATACCGCTATATAGAATAAACATCATTTGCTATGACACAACGTAGACGAAAGTGAGAGATGCTCACTGAAGAGGACTGTGACCAAAAACAAGAGGACGATAGCTGCAAAAGTCACTGCAGAACTGAACATTGCACTCGCGAACCCTGTCAGCACGAAAAATACGAAGGTAGCTCCATAATCGGGAAAGTGCAGGGTGAGCTGGAATTCCAAACTCAGTCATTAGTGATACAAATGCCCATAACAACAGGTTCAGAAACCACAAAACCTGGCCTATGAGGCAAAGGAAGAATGGCACTTGTTCGGATGAGTCTTTTTCATACTGTCTCCAACTTCTGGCCATGTTTACGTTCAAAGAGTTTAACATGGCGGGTGTTTCTTGATGATTTGGGCAGCCATTCCATTGAATTCCATGGACCTTGTGGGTCCTCTCCAAGGTCGCATTACAGCCAAACTCTATGTCACCATTTAGGCTGATAAAGTCCTTTCCGTGATACAATGCCTGTTCCCCGGTGATAGTGTTGTGTTCCAAGAAGACAGAGCCCTCTCACACAGGTCCATCCCCTGAGGGACAGGTGTTTAGTCGCATCACCGCTGGCCACAACGCTCACCAGATCTCAATACTATTGAGCTTTTATAGTCTAGTTTGGAGAAAATTGTGCGTGATCGCTATTCATTTCCGTCATCTTCACCTGAACTTGCCACTGTTTTGGAGGAAGAATTGTGTAAGACTCCCGTAAATACAGGGTGTGTATTTATCCACTTCGAGACAACTGGAAGATGTTTTGTACGCCAACTGTTTCCCTACAGCGTATTAAGCGTGGAAATGTGCTTTTGCTGTTTCCATATCTTTGTCCATCTACTGTATGTTTACGTACCGGCAATAGGCGGCGCGTTATTATTGTCATGAAGCACCTTTAGTACTTCAAGCAAACTAGGCATCAATCTTTAGCTTATTGCTGCATGTGGTGAATCACGAATGCTGCAGTCCTCTCACTTGGTATCAACAAAGAGCAGAGGCTCACCGGAGGTTCGTTGACAAGAACAAACCGACGACAAGGAGACTAGAGGTAAAACTTTAATCAATACCACCGAAGTACACGCAGAATTGGAATTCTCCAACAGGAGAAATATGAGAAACTTAGCTTTTTCAAATGGAGCTGTAAAAATATCTGCTGCCAATATCGCAGTTATAAAGCAGAAGGCTTCGACTCCGTTTCAGTCTTCAAAATCCGATTAGCCGTTCCAGAGAAAACGCAATAATTTGAACTTAGGAACTGTATACAAAACTGTTTGCTGTCTTACGTGGAAGTTAGTTTTGTTATCCGTAACTGTCGAGCCAGGCTGATGCGGCGTTCCAGCTTGACACTAGTGAAGAGAGTTATCGCACAAAATCGTCGGGAAAAGTACAGTTGAAATAGGTACTAGCACGCTTGGCTGTACACCAACTGGAAGGCGAAGTACGTGGCATTTAAGGATGGTTCGCTACATAACTGCGGTAACGACTCTCCTATTCTTTATGCCAAGAAAGGTGCAAACCAGAAATTGAACGGATTTGTAAAACAGGGAGCTGAGGTCTGAAGATAAATAACTTCGCGTCAGGAGTTTAATGTCAGTACATACACTTTACATTGCAAAAGTAGAAGAAAAAGTAAATCACAGAGTACTGTGCTCATGAACACATCGTTAAAATTCAGTTTATTTCATCCAATATTTGAAGTGCCCACCGTTTACCGCTATACAAGATTTTAGTAACCGGTGCAAGGACTTTTGGGCAGGTAGAAGAGATTTCTTCAATATCACTGTACATGCTAAACTTTGCGGTATTTTATATGGTCATGAATCATCAGAACTTGTGGATAGAGTTCAATTTTTACTCATTTGCTGTGTATGCCAGAGTGGTTATATGTCAAAATACAATAATTTTTGTTAGATATTTAGTTGTGTGGCAAACAGAAAACAGTGACAAACACGTCACAGCTTAATACTTTCGCATACAGATGTTTTCATCATTCCAACTGTGGGATGTGTTTGATACTGTGCTCTGTGTGCCACACATCTAAGTATCGAACAAGTGAGCACAATCACATTGTTTACTCAGTAAATGTAACTGTAAAGTACGTGATGACGGCAGAAGTCTGCCGAAATGCATCGTGCTAATAAAATATTAGTAAATAGGGATTGAAGCAGCAGAAATTATTTTATAAATTTACAGTAAAATCACAGTCCTCAAAACATTACATACATACGTCGAAGCATAAAGATACTGTGGCCTGAAACGAGGCGAACGTACTGGACAGCCGATAATGCCATCACGTCCTATCAAGTGACTGGAAACAGCTGCGTGAGCGCTTCGCTAGCAAAAAACGAGTATTGAGCCAGGCAGCCACCGTGCTTCCACCACATACGTTAACGTATTTCATTTAATACTTCCCTTGGAGATCCGGTACCACTTCGACAAAAAGTGTACATATATTTTATCCATTCAGGTTTCTTCAATGAAGTAAGCACCGACCACGTAGTTTCCAATAATTCCACCGAGTGAGATATTGCAGTGGTCTGCACATTGCGCTTTCATTTGGGGGTACAACAGTTTAAATCCCTGTACAATCATACACACTAGGTTTCCAGTCATTTTCCAAAATCTCACCAATAAAATGTCGGGATGGTTCTGTTGAATGGTCACTCCCGAATTCCTTCCCGATCCTCGAAATAATTAGAGATTGTAATCCACCTGTAATGATCTCGATGTCGACGTTACGTCAAACCCTATCCCACCCTCCTTTCTTCATTACAAAAATCTCACACCAAACGTTCACACAACACAGTCGCTGATGTTCAACCCACGTCTGGCAGGGCGGATCTGAGCGGCTCGATAATTCATATTTCTTACACGTACCTTTCCACGATTTGTAGAAGCAGCTTCGTCGGTGAGGAGAACTGGTTAAAGAAAGAACATATTATTCCAATATCACGTCAGAGGCGATTGACAGACTATCATGCGCCTTCTTCATTCCGGTTAGTTAATAAGATGGTGAAGTGAAGCCATACGAATGGAAGCTGTTTGTTCACAAAATGCGAGCAATGTTGGGCTGCCTTATTCCAGAGCCACTAGCAGTTTGTCTGGAACAAACATGTGGATTATGATCAGCAGCTGCCAGAATATCTACTTCGTTCGCTCCGCTCGTTGTAGGTTTGCTCCTTACTCTGTGCGTAATATTCCAGTGCCCTGCCAATATCAACTTTTTCGCACATTCATTGGATTGTCATTCCTGTTGGAGACCGTCTGTTGGAATACCTCTGTGTGCGCAACTGAGCTGTTCTCTTAGCGTTTCTTCTGCACTCTCCGCAAAGAAGGAGCATATCTCGTGTCTCTGGGATTCTGAAAGACATTTATTTTTTTCTAACTAACCAGCACTCGACACGCTTGAACGACGCAAAAAGAATGAAAACTACATTTGGTCTGTGCTCCATTTATACTGGTATCTCAGCGGAGAAGAGCTCTGTTTCTCCCAAATGTGATGTGACGTATTTCCTAATCTGAGTATAAAGCCACAGAGCTATGCATAAGAAAGCAATTGAGGTTAACTTAAAAAGATATAAAACTTAAATTATAAGGATTGTAATTGCTCTCGAACTAGTAATAGTGTTACGAAGATTAAAAAGCCGTTGGTTTTATCTCTTTTTAAAATTACGATACTAGCAGTAGAAATTACTATAGTTCCACTCGGGAAAGCGAAGTGGATACCGATATATCTGTAATTAATGTAGCAATGAACAGAGACTATGTATCGATTAGTGAGGACTTTATCACAATTTGTGTGGGGGGAGGGGGTGGGGGAGAATTACTATAGCATGAAAGGTTCAGAAAATATCTTAGGTCACCAACTTAGCTGCATAGTCCAGTATAGAGACTCCAGTAATAATAGTGGTAGTTGTAGGAAAAGTTCGCAAAGCGTAGTGGAAACAAGAAACTCTTGACGAGGGAAAGTCCCCATAGCATCCCCCTCAGTTTTATTGGTAAGATGGTCCAGTGGAATGCCTGTGATAAACTGAACACAGATCAAGCATAAAAATAGAAAGAAGGTATACTGAACTGTGGAAAAGAAGCACTGAACTGCCTAAGCTATATATATGCAATATCGAGCGAAACTGAATAGCCACTGCTAGTGACTATGCGGTCACGATGTTTGACTGCGAAGGGGGAGACCCGTGTTCCTATCTCCTTCGTGCTCCATACATTTTTTCACAAAATTATGAACTTTCCGTGCGGTCGTCATTGACGTGTTTGTTTGCTGTATTGAGATATGTGTTTGTGTCGTGGTGTAATGTCCGATTGTAAAAGCGAGGTGCATGGTAGGGACCTCCAGACGTACCTCCTATTTGTTCTACACACGTACCACATCCTACGACTCTTGCGTTCCGTTTGGGAAGTTTTGACTCTTGAATTCCTTTGTTGTAACATAGTTCACATCCGTCTCATTTCTGTGAGAGGTCTATACGACATCTCGCCTGCTCTCACTATTCATCACATATACTTGTTAAGGTAATGTTCTTACCACATGAATCATATTCTGTAACCAATGCATAGTACGACAATTGGCAAAACTACAGAATCAGAACAGATACGTCAATGACCGGACGGGAAGTTCATGATTTCGTGAAAAAAAGGAGCACGAGCGAGATTTGAACATGGATCTCTCACTCTGCAGTCCGACACCAGGACCACAGAACCACGACGCCCTGGTTCTTGCGTTTCGCTCGATGCTGCACAGCTAGAACTTGGACCGTTCTCTGTTTCTAATTTGATTCTTTTTTCACAGTTCCGTACACCTTACTCCTGTCTTCATGTTTGACCTGTGATCAGTTTTTGATTTGCTATCCACCGGGCCATTTTACCGCTAAATTTAAGGGGTTACGATGATGAGTTTCCGCCGTTAGCATTTCTATAATAACAGTCGGCGTAATCACCTAGGCCACAACGCTACGTATTTTACTTGCAACAATCGTGGGCCTGTGGTTTCGCCCCGTCAACAGCTACCCGTCGCTAGCGCCACCCCACGTTACAGGATGCACATTATGCTGGCGCCCTCAGCCGATACCAAGACTCTACTCAGAGTGATGATTTTACTAATCTTCAACAACGTAAAGTAGGTTGAGAAGCGGTTATCGAAATGTTATTGACACTGATACTGATGTATCGGATCACAGCCTATGCAGGCAAATAAACTTTGGTTAGTAAAGTAACGTAATCAGACAATTACTTGAAAGTATCAGTCAGTGTCACATATAAAGACGTGTGTTAGTGCCATATATTAGTGGATACGAAGTTTTTTTCGATGGACTTATTGGATGTAAAGGTCTCGGTTTACTTGCCATGTCTATGATTGTCTCCATCGTCTTAGTCTGATGTTATGTCTAACTGTCATGAAAGTGGCGAGACTCGCACTTTTATGCGCAGCGGAAGGCATCTGATTGCCTGGATTTGATGTATTTCTTGCAAATGGCCTCTACTGCGGTGCCATCATCAACGTCCATGGTGTGTGTTTATCTACTCTATCCAGCATCGCTTGCAGAGCAATCAGTCACATTGGGCTGAAAATTACGAGAAGTCTTCCTATTTGCTCTCTGTTTATCAAATGTACGCTTCTATATACTGCTAAGTGCGTAGCCAGTGCCTCCATTAAAGTCATTTTCACATAGTGTAAGTTCAACTGCGTCCTTGATCAAAGAGTCCCAATAGTTCGATGCTTGAGCGAGAGCTCTCCCTCATTCAAACTAAACCGTGTGTTTATTTTATAGGCTGTGCGCGGCCATCGGTGATTTTTCGATATTCTTGTATTTAAGGCGACGCCTACGCCCTGCACAGTATTTCGGCAACTGTCCCACGTAGTAGGTGCCACACTCGCAAGTAACTCTGGTTCTCTCAGGACGAGATTACCTTTAATAGGTCATAAAATTTCTTTAATTTTCCTGGGTGGCTGGAAGACTGGTACGATTTCTTACCTGTTTAGGACTAAATCGATCTTACCAGTTGTTGCATCGAAGAATGGAAGCCCCGCTATGTGTTCGTCCTCCTGACATGTCTGAAAGGCGTTGTATCTTAGTGTCCTCAACAGCGTTGACCTACCGCCATGCGCAGAATATCTGCTCCTGCTGAACACCGTCATCAGCTTACTAGACTCGAAGAGAGGGTGCTTCTTTTCTGAAATAGTCCCAGCTCTGGGTTTTGCAATGTTGAAGACAGTTACTTTCTGAACTGGGTGATGAAAGCTATACCCGTTGAGATACTGGTCCGTATGCGTCGGTTTTCAGTACACCGAATGGTCGAGTCGTCCATCTGCTTTCTGTTCCACCAACATACGTGCGAAATGTAACTTCCCATCCTTCTCCATCTCTGCTGTAGGTTTTGTGTAATATGTACCATTCATATGGTCGATAAACAGCTGCAGTGCCTCACTGCCACATGGCGAAATTAAAAAAAGTATCATCAACCTATGTAGAGAAGTAGGATGAATGCAAGAGGGCACCGTTCAATGCTCCATCTTCAAAATCCTCAATGAAATGATTAGCTATGGCTTGTGACCTTGGCGAACCCATAGTTATTCCACCAGTCATTTCATAATGATATCCACAGTAAAAAATAAGTGTTCATAATGGTGTGCAGAAATAATTTTAAAATTTCAGGAGACAAATGAGCAGTAGTTTTAATATCCAACAGTACCTGCGTAAAATGGGAGACCATGTCTAGGCTGACTATAACTTCGCGTGGGCTTGTCCTTATCTCCTTTATGTTTTCAGCATACGTTTTTGAGTTCTTAATATGATGTCCACAGTAACCAACTACAGGTTGCTTATGTAGGAGAGCTATACCACTAGCAATTAGTCTCTTTGCGTATTTTAGGCAGACCACACAACGAGGGTGGCCCAGGTGTTCATGGTCATAAACTCTTCACAAGTTCGACAGAGTTGCCAGAGTTCTCTAGCAGCTCCCCTGCAATCCTGCTAAGCGCTGATGTGGGATCACGTCTGAAAATCTAGTATGTGCTATTTTCGATTAACAGACCACCTCTTTATGATAATCAGCAGCATTGAGGGTAGCCGTAGCATTCCCCTTGTTGGCTTGTAAGACGACTAACTCTTCATCTTTCTCCAATGAAGACAATAATCATCGGAAACTTGACATTTAATCCCAATTTTAAGTGGCAACTAAAACGACAGCTTTAAATCGAAGCTTTTGTAGTGTCTTTACCAACAGTAACTAACGTTCTTCGTCAATACTTCTTTAGTTAATTTTTTTCTCAAACACAAGATTCAGATTACAACCATAAGTAGCACCGATAGCTGGCCGAAGTGGCCGTGCGGTTAAAGGCGCTGCAGTGTGGAACCGCAAGACCGCTACGGTCGCAGGTTCGAATCCTGCCTCTGGCATGGATGTTTGTGATGTCCTTAGGTTAGTTAGGTTTAACTAGTTCTAAGTTCTAGGGGACTAATGACCTCAGCAGTTGAGTCCCATAGTGCTCAGAGCCATTTGAGCCAGCATCGATAGTATTCTGTACAATGATTTGGATGAGCTAGGTTGTACCAAAACTTTGAAGCATATGTTTCATTAAACTAATGAAGCTACTAGGTCTTTGCTGTTAAGGATGTAGTTAAAACGGGACTCAATTCCGCTGAGTGTAAGTGGAAGAAACCGAAGAAAATATAGTTTACATGAAAGACAGTGGCTTATTGAAAACTTGTTCGATTGCTTCTTGCACGTCGATGTAGGAAACTACCTAGGAACGATTAATAGAAAAGATCCAAATAAGAGCGACGCTTTTTATTCACGTGTTTGTTAATATTTGCTAGTGAGCGTCACAGTGCTGCTTATTGAAATGCTGAGGCAGACGCTACGGGAGCGTTTTTTACTGCTGAAATTCCGAGAGAGTACGTACCAAGAAGATTCGGTCAACGTATTTAATTTCTCCTGCTCTCGAAATGACCGTAGCGGTAAAGTCAGAGGAACTGCAACACATACAGTGTTACCAAGAAACGTTCTTTACGCCTACCACTGGGAAGTGAGCATGGAAGAGACTAAATGAGAGCGTACATGAAGTACTTTCCATCACACTCCATAATGACGGTTGTGGAATGTAGATATAAAGTTACATGCGGAAATTCTCGCTCACACCTACTAGTTTATCGCTGTAAGTCTCTCACACCCATCCACTCCCAACTGCCCATTCTCACTCACTCATTCGACCCAACTATCTTATTCTTGCTCTCCGCTCCAACTGTCACTGTCTCCTGTCTCACAGCCACTGTCGCCTTCGTTCTGTCCCACTACTTCCGTCTCACTGTCACGGTCTTCCCCTTGTTCTCTCTTCTTACTACTGTCTCATTGATTCTTTCCACCTGCAGCTATCTCTTTTAAGTGGCAGTATCCCTCTCTTCATCCTTATCATTGTCATAGATTCTGTATCTTATTATCACTGACTCCATCCCATTTGCACTTTTACTTTCGCTACCCCTCTCGCTGTCACTGTCTTTTTCACTCTTTTCCTACCACTTTTTTCTCGCTCTCTACTATGTCCCACTGACACTGTGTCCCTTTCTGTCTCTCACACTGCTATTGTCTCCTTCGCTCTTCTGCATCACACCCGCTGTCTACTATCTTCCAGTATATACCACTTCTCCGTCTCTTTCTCGCTGCCACTGCCTCCTTCTCTCTCGGCACAAAAAAAGCACGAATATATTTGCAAGCTAATGTTTTGTGAAAATCTTAAAAGGTGCTGAGGAAGATAGAATGAGGCAGCTGGTACTCCACTTTTCAGTCCGAGTCTTTTAACAAAGAGGTGCATATTCGCCTTTTCTGTGCTCTGATAGGAGCATTTTTCCGCTGGTTTCATTCTTTTCTCTGCAACAGCAGGGCACCTCACTCACTTAAGACTAATTTTACACCTCGGACCGGATTTTACGTGCACCGAAATTTTGCATATGTTTCAGTACTACAACGTTGATGATAACGGAGATACTTTATATCATATTTCTCATTGCTACGCCACTTTGTAAGCTACGACTTCTCGCCACACCGCAATTTACTTGCGTATTTTTCATGCAGACGAAAGGTATTTTTGAACCACTGTGTACGGATGAAGACATCTAGAAAGTTTTCAATATCTGCGAATGGGGTTTGGTCCGCTGATGACGGCGAAAACTGGTGAGAAACTTTTTTTTTTGGGGGGGGGGGGGGGCGGGGAGGGGGGAGGGGATTCTTTAGGAACCGCCCATGAATTTACGTAAATGCTTAATGCATTCATTCATTCACGGGTATACCTGTCAGTTTAATTACATCACGATTTTATCACGGGTATACCCTTCATTAATCAATCCACTTAATTTTTAAGTGTGTACGAGTAGGATAACTTTGAACCTCTGTTTCTAAGAAAGGGAGAAAGACATCAAAAAAATTTTCAATGTGTTTGAGATCGGGAGCCTGGGAATATATCTTAAAAATTTCAGCCGTTTGTTGTGCACAGCCATCTTGGAATCCACGGTTGGGTTTTGATCCGCTGATGATGGCGGAAATACAGTAAAATCCATTTTTTGGAGTTTCCGAGGAACGACCAAAGAAGTAATGGTGCCTCCGTCAGTTCCATCAAGCCAACTGTAGAAAACATCAAATGCAAAAAGATCCAACCGATTTGCTCCATTTGTCGAAGCAAGAGAAAGTATTTAATATTCATACTTTGACCCTGTACTGTAGGATAGTGACACTAAGACGATCTTCCTGTTGCGTGTACTAATGGTTCCTATCCCAGGGCTATCCAAAACACTTGACCCACCCCTTTATCGTCAATAGAACCCTAGGTATAAGTACTGAAAAATACCGTTTTTAAGCGCCGCGTTTTGGAATATGTTGGTAAGCGTGCTGGTGCATGCACGCCGATATTTTGAGGATGCCCCTCATGATTGCTTGTGGAGGATAGTGTTGTGTTTGCGTAGGTATTGCTATACATACAATTAAAAGGAAGAGAGATGATGATTCCTGATAACAATACATAGGATCTTCCTTTCGCATATCACCATCTGAAATGCTTAGCTTAACATCCTTATTTGAGGAAATCATCACCATCAACAGTGTCACATGTTCTCAAACCACACGTAATTTGGAAACATATTTTTAATTTAATTTGGGGTACTGACGCATGTCCTCGTAATCAAAAGCTTACGAGTTCTCCGGAATCCCTCCTACACTTATTAGCCAATAGCAGAGAATGGCTACCTCTTGCACGTTAGGCGTCGAGCCGGGCGTTTACGTGTAGAAGTAGTCGTTGCTAATGCTTGTTAATGAGCTCGGCTATTGAAGAGGTTTATAATAGTGTGGCTGTTATTTTATTATTTGTTGTTGAATGTTTTAATAAACAGACTATGTTTGCAATACCAATGCAAGGTAATCATTTAACGATACGTGTTTGGCGACAGTGACTCTAGCTGCTCATGTCGAAATAGACTCTAGCAGCTTCAGCGTAGTTGAGGTATCCAGAATTGGTGGAAATTATGGATTTCGTGACTGTGAGCAGACTCCGAACGACTGCTGCGCCGGGACCAGTCCACTGTCTTTTGCATGATCGAGTTAACAGGTGGCAACGAGAAAAACCGATCCCTTACACTCATGCCCTGCCTCCATCTTCCGTCAGTGAGGCAAAGAAACCCTAAAATCCGAGATACTGGCACGAAATAGTAAATAAAAGACGAAAAGTTTTGCTGCGAAAGAGAAAATAAGATGAAAGTAGTCATCAGAGGAAAAAAAATCTCTGAATGACACTGTGAGTTGTACTGAGGGAAAGACGAGACCGTAGCTAAAACTGAAGGTTCATTAAAAACAGAAAGTGAACTTGAAGGGACATTCTTTTAGAGAGCGTCACCACAGACGAAGATATAATGAGGAAGTCAACCAGGAACAATGTCAGCTGGAAACTCTTGAAACAAAGCATTCATTGAAAGAGGGTGAGAATGACAAAAAGAACAACTAAAAAAGAGAAGAAGTATCGACCGCGCGGGCCAGGGTGGCCGAGCGGTTCTAGGCGCTTCAGTCTGGAACCGCGCGACAGCTACGGTCGCAGGTTCGAATCCTGCCTCGGGCATGGATGTGTGTTATGTCCTTAGGTTAGTTAGGTTTAAGTAGTTTTAAGTTCTAGGGGGCTAATGACCTCCCTCAGATGTTAAGTCCCATAGTGCTCAGAGCCAAGTATCGACCGCACAAAATCTCCAACAGCATTCTCAAACAACAAACAAGTGATAAGGTCTTACGGGACCAAAATGCTGAGGTCATCGGTCCCTAGGCTTACGCACTACTTAATGTAATTTTAACTAACTTACGCTAAAGATAATACACATACCCATGCCCGAGAGAGGAGCTGATGAGAACTATAGGAGAAGAAAACACTTCACTTCCTCCCAAATTTAAGTTACTAAGATGCAAACTATTTTAAACTTCATAAGAATTTTAACGGCGACGGCCGAATTGGCCGAGAGGTTCTAGGTGCTATAGTCTGGAACCGGGCGACCGCTACGGTCGCAGGTTCGAATCCTGCCTAGGGCATGGATGTGTGTGATGTCCTTAGGTTAGTTAGGTTTAAGTAGTTTCAAGTTCTAGGAGACTGATGACCTCAGACGTTAAGTCCCACAGTGCTCAGAGCGATTTGAATTTTAACGGCTTCGTGAATTATAGCCTGCAGGCGATGTACAGTGTAAACAGTGTCAAATATCGATTTCATTCATTGGAAAATAACAAGATTCCATTATACTCGGCATAAGTAGCAAGAAAGTTGTGGAATGTTATTTTACACAGCAATAGTTGTTTTAAAAATATTTTGTACCAGAATCATGGTGGAACCACACTTACCAAGGGACAAACCAGCCCAATTTAAGACATATGACCGCATATACAAGTACTTTTGTTTATTTTTAGCATATTGCAGCCACGTCAGCAACTGTGATAGACTAATATATTGAAAAATCCGCCTCAGTTGCGAACGTTTTCTGGTCTTTACCCAGGTTTCGGCTAGAATAATCCAGCCTTCTTCAGAAGCATAAAATTACTATAACATGCCAGAGTAAGGCACAGTCAACATTAAAAATTGAACCTATAGTACCGTGGTACTATGTCGAATTAAAACTACTTAACTGAAGTCCAGTCCCTGCATCACTTCACCACGCGGTCGGTTGACAGCAGCAACTACGTTGGCACTGACCGTTGCACGCGGAATTGCACTGAGCACATAGCAACTCGTGTGCGTGCGAATACGAAGAGTCAAAGCTGTCTATCTTTGGCTGTCTGTATATCGCGTGTTGGGAGCTGATAACCATAATTGTAAGCGCCGCGCGGGATTAGCGGAGCGGTCTGAGGCGCTGCAGTCATGGATTGTGCGGCTGGTCCCGGCGGAGGTTCGAGTCCTCCCGCGGGCATGGGTGTGTGTGTTTGTCCTTATGATAACTTAGGTTAAGTAGTGTGTAAGCTTAGGGACTGTTGACCTTAGCGGTTAACTCCCATAAGATTTCACACACATTTGAACATTTTTTGAACATAATTGTAAGCAAACTAAGCATTATGGAGAAAATAATACGCAAATTGTATTAAATGGTAGGAAATTTACTTGCTTGGGTATACAAAGTTCAAGGATTACTTTTACGACTTTATGCACATATAGTCATCGTGTAAGGTATCCCCACCGAACATGACTAATAGCGAGCACCACACTTGTCTCATATATTTAAAACCTTAATCATTATCTATAATTTAATTAGGGTGTAACGCCCCTGTCGTCACACTTGACTACTACTGACCAACATGGGTCAAGCATGTTAATTAACGTGTGGCGGAGGGAACAACGTCTCCGTCATCACGCTTACGTGCTATTGACCGACATTGGTCGACTGTACTAAAATATAGTCTACGATGTAAGTTAGACGGGAAATATTTTCTATAGGTAACATTGTAAGTAACGCGATACACGTGTAACGTTATCGTTATCATTAACAGGGGAAATATTTAGAGCAGCTAAGTTCTACTTTACTTTGCTCCATAATTGTTAAATTCATCTATGTCGGTCAATAACATAGATGGTCGGGATCCCTCTACTATTATACAAACACGGTATCGATGGATTCAGGACCATAGTCAACGCCATGCGAGGTCTCAACGGACCTACGTGAGCAGCGCCTGTGAGGACAGATACACAGGTGTTGTTTGCTCGGCCGTATAGGATCAAACAGCCATGTCTCGTTCCTCTAGTCAGGAAATGGATTTGCTTGCAGCATGACAAGTATCCACATGGATAACGCTACGACTCTAGGAGCGCCACAGACTCTTAAACGGCGATGGTTTTTGCGATTTGCCTTGATGCTGCAGCACAGAGGAGAACGTCGATGCTGATGTACCAGTTATAAGCACAGCATAAAATTGAGCGTATTCTAATAAGCCAAAACATCATGACCACCTGTTTAATAGCTTGTTTGTCTGCATTTGGAACGAAATACATCACTGATGCTGCGTACCAGGATTCCGACAGTTTGTTGGTTGTTGTTGTTGTTGTTGTTGTGGTCTTCAGTCCTGAGACTTGTTTGATGCAGCTCTCCATGCTACCCTATCCTGTGCAAGCTTCTTCATGTCCCAGTACCTACTGCAACCTACATCCTTCTGAATCTGCTTAGTGTATTCATCTCTTGGTCTCCCTCTACGATTTTTACCCTCCACGCTGCCCTCCAATATTAAATTGGTGATCCCTTGATGCCTCAGAACATGTCCTACCAACCGATCCCTTCTTCTGGTCAAGTTGTGCCACAAACTTCTCTTCTCCCCAATCATATTCAATACTTCCTCATTAGTTATGTGATCTACCCATCTAATCTTCAGCATTCTTCTGTAGCACCACATTTCGAAAGCTTCTATTCTCTTCTTGTCCAAACTATTTATCGTCATGTTTCACTTCCATACATGGCTACACTCCATACAAATACTCTCAGAAATGACTTCCTGACACTTAAATCTATACTCGATGTTAACAAATTTCTCTTCTTCAGAAATACTTTCCTTGACATTGCCAGTCTACATTTTATATCCTCTCTACTTCGACCATCATCAGTTATTTTGCTCCCCAAATAGCAAAAGTCCTTTACTACTTTAAGTGTCTCATTTCCTAATCTAATTCCCTCAGCATCACCCGACTTAATTAGACTACATTCCATTATCCTTGTTTTGCTTTTGTTGATGTTCATCTTATATCCTCCTTTCAAGACGCTATCCATTCCATTCAACTGCTCTTCCAAGTCCTTTGCTGTCTCTGACAGAATTACAATGTCATCGGCGAACCTCAAAGTTTTTATTTCTTCTCCATGATTTTTAATACCTACTCGGAATTTTTCTTTTGTTTCCTTTACTGCTTGCTCAATATACAGATTGAACAACATCGGGGAGAGGCTACAACCCTGTCTTACTCCCTTCCCAACCACTGCTTCCCTTTCATGTCCCTCGACTCTTATAACTGCCATCTGGTTACTGTACAAATTGTAAATAGCCTTTCGCTCCCTGTATTTTACCCCTGCCACCCTCAGAATTTGAAAGAGATTATTCCAGTCAACACTGTCAAAAGCTTTCTCTAAGTCTACAAATGCCAGAAACGTAGGTTTGCCTTTCCTTAATCTTTCTTCTAAGATAAGTCGTAAGGTCAGTATTGCCTCACGTGTTCCAGTGTTTCTACGGAATCCAAACTGATCTTCCCCGAGGTTGGCTTCTACTAGTTTTTCCATTCGTCTGTAAAGAATTCGTGTTAGTATTTTGCAGCTGTGACTTATTAAACTGATAGTTCGAGTTTGTTGGTAGGTTTGTGAATGTATGTGGCATTAGATGCCTACGCACAGCTCATGTAATTCGCATAAATAACTGGCCGCTGATGCGTTTACACAGTGATGACACCTGATAGCGACCCAGATGGATTCAATAGGATTTACATCAGGTGAATTTACTCGCCGAGGTATCAACGTGAATTCACTATAATGTTCCTCGAACCATTTTAGCACAGTTCTGGCTCCGAGAATCGGACAATTATATTGCTGAAAGATGACAGCGTCGTCGGGGAAGACATCAAGCATGAAGGAATCTAAGGGGCTCGCAGCTGCCAGAATGTCTTCGATCACCGCCACAGGTCCCGTACAAGTGCAGGAGAATGTCTCCCATAGTATAATACTGCTCCCACCAGCCTGCGTCCGCGGCGCGCTGCACGTTTCGAGCAGCCGTTAACCTCAATGACTGCACTTGTGGTCACGACCATCGACCTAGTGTAGCAAAAATGTGATTCTTCCGAAGAGCCGACACGTTTCCATTGACTGACGGTCGAATCCCGATGGTCCCGTTCCCGTTGAAATAGTAACTGACGATGTCGTTGGGTCAACAAGTGAAACTTAGGGGCGGTCTGCTGCGGAACTCCATCCGGTGAACGGTATGCTCCAAAACACTTGTGTGTGCACCAGAAGTGTGCCCTTTGGGTAGATATGGCACAGATCACCATCTGTCCTATTTTACGGAGCAGATAACCCTCCGAAGCCCACATTACGGTCACGGTCCGTGCGGCTCCCCCCGTCGGAGGTTCGAGTCCTCCCTCGGTCATGGGTGTGTGTGTTGTCCATAGTGTAAGTTAGATTAAGTTAGACTAACAAGGGGAGGCCACCAATTGTGAAATTCAGATTCGATTCATACTGCGCATAATAAAAGCTCATGGCCAGATGTGTAATGTGGCAAAGCACCAAGATGCACTTCTCAGCCGTTGTCGAGAAAATCGACAGTTAAAAGAAACAGTTGCGGTGAAATACTCTCAACGATTAATAATTTTCCACAGGGTCGTGGCGCAGCGGTAAGCGCTCGGGTTTGTAATCCGAAGGTTGCTGTGGCAGGTATGAAATATAAACTCCGTTACTCGCTCGTTACACTTGAAGGACAGATGTTGAATGGGCCGAAACGAGCCGCCGCATAACACTGTAGTTCCCTGCTAACTTCGAAAGAAGGTAGATGCGGTCCCTAGCGCAACTTATAACATCGTCGAAAATCAGTGCGGACGGGAGAGTTTTGGTACACCCTGTTAAAAAAACGGAAAAATGGAGGCGGTACAATTGGAGAGCGAGCTGCCTTCACCAACATGCATAAGCAATTCATTAATAGTTTGTTTATATATATATATATATATATATATATATATATATATTTGAATCACAAAAAACTAACAATAAAAGAAAATTGCATGGCGCGAGATTCAATCCGGCGACCTTCGGATTACGAACCCGAGCGCTTACCGCTGCGCCACGACGCTGTAGAAAACTGTTAATCGTAGAGAGTATTTCAGGGCAACGGTTTCTTTTAACTGTCGATTTTCTCGACAACGGCTGAGAAGTGCATCTTGGTGCTTTGCCACATTACACCTCTGGCCATGAGCTTTTATTATGCGCAGTATGAATCGAATCTGAATTTGACAATTGGCGGCCTCCCCTTGTAAGTAGAGTGTAGACTTAGGGACTGGTGACCTCAGCAGTTTGCTCCCATAAGACCTTACTACAAATTTCCATTTTCCCACGTTCTGGGAAGAGTCGTGGACGTCTAACCATTGAGCGCCTAGTGTTAGTTTCACTCTCCTCTTACCTCTTTTTGTATATGTTCATGGCAGTAGCACGTGAGCATTGGACCAGATTCACCGTTTTCGAGATACTCGTTCACAGGCTCTGCATAATAATAATATGCCTTTCGTCAAAACCACTCATCTAGATGGATTTCCCCTTTCGCAGACCATTTTCTCTCTCGGATGATCCCCCATCCGTGTCTGCTCCGCTTACATACTTCCGTTACCGTGTAGAGGTCCTCAACGTCACCAGGAGGCATCCATTCTCGCGGTGGGCGGTGGTCATAATGTTTGGCTTATCAGTGTATCTGGTTGTGTAGTTTCCGACGAGAATGTTCCCGGGTTCCATTCGTCATCCTCATACTGGCCTATCACCTCGTGTGATGGTATGGAGTATCATTGCGTACACGATACTGTGGGGTACTTGCATCTGTCACGGTAGTTCAGTTTGACTTGATGCCCCGCCTGATTACAACCGTTGTTATGACCAAATGTGACAGCCGTGTTTCTAAATTCCACGCCGTGTATACACCCAAACCACATACAGAATTAATCATGTGTTCTTTTTACTACACTCTTTACGTACAATACGTAAAATTGCATTTGTTATTATTCCTTCGGCTGAGGACATCAGCCTTGATTGAAAGTTAACCGCGTTAAAGCCGGCATTTAACCCTATTCAATGACAAATTCTGGGGCACCAACCTCGATCAAAGTTAAACAAGAGAGTTAAACAGGCTGTGTCTCACGCCCACTTTTCTAGAGATTGCCAGGATTTTGCAAATGGGGCATCTCGATGTACTGAGACTCAAGGCATGGTATACACTACCCATCGTATACACTACCCTATAAGTAAGATGAAGCCGAATCAAACTTACTAGATGTAGAATTAAATTGTGCCTACACATGTGACCATGTGTGCCTGCTTTTCTCTAATAAGGGGACCACACGACAATCAGACTTTTGTGCAGTACGTTAGGTTCAAAACTCATATATACCTCTCTCATTGCAGTTCTACGAAAGTCTCAAAAATTGTCGAGAAAATCGACTCCTAAATTTTCTAATCAAATGTTAAAATGAGGTAAACATTTTCTAGAAGCCGTGTGGCTCTGAGGTAGCGTCCTTGCATCCTGTCTGGGGGTCTTGGGTTCGATTAAGGGTAAATTTAATTTTTTTAAAGAATGATTCATATTCAATAAGCATTTAAATGAAAATACAAGAAGATAGAAAAAATTAATCAGTACTTTTTTAACTGTACAGTCTTGATAAAAAATCTTTTTATAACGATCGGTAATTAAGAATAATTTCTTTGATGAAAACTTGTCTTCTGTATGCAGTATATAGAAATAAGACGACTTGCATTTATCATAAAAATGACAATTACATGTGTTAATTAACATAGAGTTAATGATTTCTGTATTTAAATGACATAGGCATTCGAACTGAACTGAAAAATACGAAAAAAAATGACCAAAACGAGACAGTGTACATTTTGTCATTTATAGTCAGCTTGCTTAGCTGAGTGGTAACGTGACTGCCTACCATGCAGCCAGCCCGGTTTCTATTCCCTCCCAGATTGGGGATTTTATCCGCTCATGCACTGGGTGTAGTGTTGTCTTCATCATTCTTTCATCATCATCACTGACACGGAAGTCGCCCAGTGTGGCATCGACTGAAATAACACTTGCAACCCGGCTGTCGAACTTCCCCAGATGGCGTCTCCCGACCGATAATGTCATTTCATGTTTTTTTTCTCATTTATACCGTAGCCGGTAGTTCTTTTACTTTCAAGTACTGAAGCGTTCGCATCGACGAAAAATTTGGTGTTCTTATTTGGTTTCCCGTTTCACCAAACATAAACGAACAGACGAGTGGCAAGGTGTAAACACACTTCTACTTGTTAATGAAAGTGGGACTATTTGACAACGATGTCTCTCTCCAGCGATTGTCTAGAAAACTAACCTACAGAGGTGGCCGTATGTAAGTTCAAACATTTCTGCATCTCCAGGGCGCCTTTCATTGAAATACACGGAGGTAACTGCAGTCAAATACACAGTTGTTTGACGACGGTTTTCTAATCGGTGAATAGTGTTGATGCACCGTAGAGACACTTAAAACGACGTCTAGTTTTAACCGTGATCACGGAACCTTGGTTATCTTACTTTTTGACCGAGGTTGGTGCACACGACCACTAGTGTTGCTGTTTTAGTGCTCACCCGTGCTATTCACGCTCTAAAGACCGGCAACTTTTCTCACAGCAGTGATATACCCAGTTGCCTAATACCCAAGCGGTTACATAATCAGATGACAGAGCTCAATCACGCACGCTGCTTACGCCGGCAGGAAGCATAGCGAGTGCCTTACGGACGCGTTTGTCTACGCAGACCACGTGATTGAAAATAGCTCTTCTAGTACCTCTGCGCATTCTGGGTATTTAGGGGAGTGCAAAGACGCTCAGAGGCATCGTTCTCGAGAGGCTATATTTGACGCGCCTGCTAGAGCACTTCAGCCAGGAACGCCTACTTCCGGATGAGTAGTTTGGCTTCCAGAGCGGTCACGCCACATTTCACCAACTGCTGTACCTGGTGGAGCCAGCCATGAGGGCACTGAAGACGAGGAAGTACCTCAGGGCAGTACTCATGGATGTTTCTAGGCCCTTCGACTTCGTGTGGCATGATGGCCTCGTGTACAAACTCTTTGTGCACGGGGTCCTGACGTCACACATATTCCTCCTGCGGTTCTACCTCTCTGGCAGGACATTTCTAGTCACGGCGGAACAGGGAACGTCAACTGCGAGGTCGTTACGCGCAGTGGTACCGCAGGGGTTAGTACACGGCCCCTTATTGTTCTCCCTGTACACCGCTGCGAGTGGCACTCGTGGAGGTGGCGCTCTCTGCTGTGTTGTTCACCCGCAGTGGGAATGTCGGCACTACGGGACGCCGTCTCCAACTTTGACGTGATAGCTTGAGTGTCTGGGCCACTGTATGGCGGCTCAAATTCAACGCTGGTAAGGGCCATGATGTTGCCTTTACTAAACGAAAGGTGCCGCCGGCTCAGCCGCCAGTCACCATCGCGCAAGACTCCATCCTGTGCACCTAGACGGCTGCCTACCTCGGAGAAAAACTCGATCGGAGTCTTACTGGCTGCTGCACGTCCGCAACATCGACAGGGCTCTAGGATGTTTACTCACGCTCTTTCCCTTGCTCAATCCAGAGTCGATGCTTCCCCCTCACCGCGGCATCTCGCTTTATCTGACACTGGTTCGTTCGGTGGTGGAGTACGCGGCCGAGTGTCGGAGTACGCTACCGACTCGCACATCGCTACGCTACAGAGGGTGCAAAATCTGGTTCTACACCAGGCACCAGCTACATAAGGATGCGGCCCTCTCGTTGTGGTGGGATAGGTTCCACTAAACAACTCATGCTTTTCACGAACAGACGCGCTTGTCCCGCAACCGGGTCGTTAGTACCTTCGGCCACCAACTCCATCACGGGTTGACTACGCGTTGGCTGGACCTGTTGAGAAAGTGACACTCTCGGCAGCAGCTTGAGGATCGCCCTCCTCACATAATCTGAGGCCATCCCAAAACGATAGAGCGCGACTACTAACCACGACAAGAAATATAGGAACAGCAGTTCGGTGCTTATCCTGCGACTGGAAGAGCTCAGTTCGCTCGCCCTTAACAGCGACTGCGACTGCTCCGAGGCATCTTCTGCCGATCTCTGGACCAGTCTCCAGTTGCATCCACAGTTCCTCCATCACAGACTCCACTGCAACTTTTGCTACGTACGCTGCCATGCCGCGCAGCCAACGCCGACCGAAGGAGCGCCTATGTCTGGTCTCTGCATCGGAGAGTAACTGGCTGTCGCTCGTCGACCAAAACTACGTTAATCTGTTCTACTTCTGAGTGTAAATTAACTCTGTTTCACCTTCGGCATCAGTTGGACTTTTATAAATTCGGTATTGCGCATCAAATATTACGAACTTGTAGTCATTAACCTTTCTCCAAAGAAGGAGTATTTTTTGTTTATGTATTTTTCAATAGAACTGTTATACATAGTTTACCTGGACTGTGTTCTCACTGTGCGTCGATCGGCACACGACTTTCCGAAAATATACCACAGGAGATGTTGCTTAGTTGCAAATGCTGTTGCAGACAACAGGACTGAAGAATACCACTCATAAAAGCCTCAAAATTGAAATCCTTAAGCTAATAAGAGGATTGTTTTTGTTCTGTCCTGAAATCACTGTACACGTGGGCACTTTCTTCCCAGTGATGGTTACCACAGAACGTTTGGTACGATCACATGTGTTTCGCTACAGCCAATTGGCGAGAGGTGGCAAATAAGTAATACATGTCTCTTGGATGTAGCTGCACATATCAGTCATGTGGAGAGGCATTTCCATCATTATACTTGTACGTTGCTGTAAGTATTTAATACTAAACAAGCACTAAAATGTGTTTCGGGAGAAGTACTTGACCTTCCTCGAAGGATTCCAGCAGACGTCCCCCTGGAGTTTCTGTTATACTATCGTAAAAGCTACACCGACCTTTTAAATCATAACAGCACGTCTCTTATTACGTTCGATGTCTGTCGTCGTGCCTGCTTGGTAAGGACTGCAAACACTGGAACAATAACTTAGAATTTGTCGCACTAACGTCTTGCGTACGATTTCCTTTAGAGATGTTCTACACTTCCTCAGAACCATTTCAACAATTCTAATTCTTCCTTATTTCTTACCTAATACATACGAGTATTTCACATGTTCATCCCACTTCATGTCGCTTAGTTAGCATCATCATAATCATCATCATCATTATCATCATCATCATCATCTACATTCATGAGTTACGTCCAAGGAATCTTTCGGATTCAGCTTCTTAGCTGCAAGGTTTCCTGGGCCGACCTATGTCCGTTGTGACCACTGGCTACATATTACAACGCTTTTTAGGATATGTTTCTTGTTGCATTCGGTTTACGTTTTCCTTCCACTGCTGCTTACATGAGTCGATTTCTTCTGTTATTGCAGATATTTTAAAAGGATATCTAATGTCTTCGTATGTTTACATCCTTGAACTGATATGAGGAATTTGATTTCTGACGTCACTATTCGATTTATATCTTCCTTGTTTGCTATCCAGGTCTCAGATCCGTATTGCAGCAACGCAATAGCTACTATTTTATAGAATTTTAGATCTGTTTTTCAGTTATTCTGTTTCTTCAGCGAAGATAGTTAAAACAACTTAATTGCCAGATTATTTTGTTTTCTACCACTACTTTTGTTTGCACCAGTTGCTTTTCTCGGAATGCCAGTACTTTTGTCTCTTCTATATAGATTTTGACCAGTATAGTATAACTTGTTTTAAAGTTTTATTATACTCTGGTCGTCAGCACACGTCAGTGTTTTTGTATATTGATCCTTAACCACTTCATTCCTTAATTATTTTGTGTTTCACATTTCACTTCTTTGTCATGTCATTTATATACAGGGTGAGTCACCTAACATTACCGCTGGATATATTTCGTAAACCACATCAAATACTGACGAATCGATTCCACAGACCGAACGTGAGGAGAGGGGCTAGTGTAATTGGTTAATACAAACCATAAAAAAATGCACGGAAATAGGTTTTTTAACACAAACCTACGTTTTTTAAAATGGAACCCCGTTAGTTTTGTTAGCACATCTGAACATATAAACAAATACGTAATCAGTGCCGTTTGTTGCATTGTAAAATGTTAATTACATCCGGAGATATTGTAACCTGAAGTTGACGCTTGAGTACCACTCCTCCGCTGTTCGATCGTGTGTATCGGAGAGCACCGAATTACATAGGGATCCAAAGGGAACGGTGATGGATGGAGCTTAGGTACAGAAGACTCTGGAACAGCACATTACGTCCACATGCTAACACCTTTTTATTGGTCTTTTTCACTGACGCACTTGTACATTATCATGAGGCGTGAGGTACACGTACACACGTGGTTTCCGTTTTCAATTACGGAGTGGAATAGAGTGTGTCCCGACATGCCAGACCAATTGATGTTCAATGTGGTGGCCATCATTTGCTGCACACAATTGCAATCTCTGGCGTAATGAATGTCGTACACGCCGCAGTACATCTGGTGTAATGTCGCCGCAGGCTGCCACAATACGTTGTTTCATATACTCTGGGTTTGTACGCACATCACGGTACACATTCTCCTTTAACGTGCCCCACAGAAAGAAGTCCAGAGGTGTAAGATCAGGAAAACGGGCTGGTCAATTTATGCGTCCTCCACGTCCTATGAAACGCCCGTCGAATATCCTGTCAAGGGTCAGCCTAGTGTTAATTGCGGAATGTGCAGGTGCACCATCATGCTGATACCACATACGACGACGCGTTTCCAGTGGGACATTTTCGAGCAACGTTGGCAGATCATTCTGTACAAAATGCGATGTATGTTGCAGCTGTTTGGGCCCCTGCAATGAAGTGAGGACCAATGAGGTGGTCGCCAATGATTCCGCACCATACATTTACAGTCCACGGTCGCTGTCGCTCTACCTGTCTGAGCCAGCGAGGATTGTCCACGGACCAGTAATGCATGTTCCGTAGATTCACTGCCCCGTGGTTTGTGAAACCCGCTTCATCGGTAAACGGGTAGAACTGCAACGCATTCTCTGTTAATGCCCATTGACAGAATTGCACTCGATGATTAAAGTCATCACCATGTAATTGTTGATGTAGCGACACATGAAACGGGTGAAAGCGGTGACGATGCAGTATGCGCATGACACTACTTTGACTCAGTCCACCGGCTCTCGCAATGTCCCGTGTACTCATGTGTGGGTTCATGGCAACAGCAGCTAACACACCAACTGCACCCGCTTCTCCTGTGACGGGCCTGTTACGGAACTGTTTGCGTGCTACGATCATACCTGTTGCATACAGTTGGCGGTAGATGTTTTGCAATGTGCGGCACGTTGGATGCTCTCTGTCCGGGTACCGTTCTGCATACACCCTGCAGGCTTCAGCTGCATTTCGTCGACACTCGCCATAGATGAGTATCATCTCCGCCTTTTCAGAGTTCGAATACACCATGGTCACAGTTCCTACAACACTACACTATTACAGACGTCTGGTAACACGGTGTACTACAGTTGGTCTGCGTGCGGAGACGAATGCAGATTAACAATAGCAGCAAGCGCTACATGCGGACACTGCGACAGCTATATCAAGCCACAACAGTGCACTACAGCCACACTCGTAAACACGGTCGTCATCGTAAACATGTCCCTGCAGATGCTGCTCGCCGACCGTGGCCCGTGTTTGTTACAACACGCAACTGAACGTCGGAGGTTTCAAGCGTCAACTTTAGGTTACAATATCTCCGGATGTAATTAACATTTTACAATGCAACAAACGGCACTGATTACGTATTTGTTTATATGTTCAGATGTGCTGACAAAACTAACGTGGTTCCATTTAAAAAAACGTAGGTTTCTGTTAAAATCATACTTCAGTGCATTTTTGTATGGTTTGTATTAAACAATTACACTAGCCCCTCTCCTCACGTTCGGTCAGTGGAATCGGTTCGTCAGTATTTGATGTGGTTTACGAAATAAACCCAGCGGTAACGTTAGGTGACTCACCCTGTATAAATTAAATAAATTTGGGAAAAAGTGCAACGCCGTTTAACTCATTGGTTAGTCGTATTGCCCTCTTTATTTATATTGTTCCCTGTCTTTATTACAAATTTAGATTCACGTATAATCTTTTTAAGGCGCAATCAAGTGTCTTGGAATTGTAATTTTGTGTACTGGGTTTTTAAGAAAAAATGTCGAAAAGTTAGTAATAATTATAACGGATTAAGTGTTGAAATAGCTGGGTATAGTGGATAAACGAAACGTCAATAGAGAAAACAGTTGTAACTGAATACCAGAATTGATTTTGATTAGGCGAGAAACAATGGATAATATATTCACTTTGAAGACTGATAAATAAAATAAGATAATTTAGTAATGAGACAAACACAGCTTTTATCGACTATGTCAAGGCGTCCGACAGATTAAAGGGGGCAACATTCTAGTCAGTACAACAAGAAAATCAATTATTAGCATTATCTTTAAATATTTAGATGATGTTTGCTTCAGATATTCGACCTATCCTGTTACTATGGGTTATTTCTCTTTGTTATAATATTTATTTTACATCTATGATGTTTTTAAAAGGATTGTCATTCATAATACAAAGTGTAAATTTTGTTCGAAATTTAATTATGAGCAACTATTAAGAATAATTAAAAACCTTGCCAGTGGAGAATATGCCAGCTTTCCAGTCTCTGTGTGATTAATTGTTACCGTTCGCTGAAAATTTTCAGGTTTTATTACGCTTCCGCTACACACAACTGATTTTACTTTCATTTCTTTACAGACATTGCTCGTTCAGTATAACGTACTGGTCAAAAGTTCGTTGAGCTAACCGCACATCTCTGAAAATGCTCCATATGATAATATCTTGATCGTTGGTAGCGGCGTGATACGGTGTCTAACGCCTTACGGAAATCTAGGAAGACGGAATTTACCTGTTCAACTGCATCTGTTGTTTTCTTGATGCCGTGTATGAATCAAGAAAGCTGATCTAGTTTTTCCTGAATCCATGCTGATTCTTTGTCAGATTATGTAGTTTTTCAAAAATACTGTAAAATGTTGATTCTCTTATTCATTGTGTTTTCTATGTTCTTGCCTTTCAAAAATTTTATTGAATTGTATTTAGTCAGAAGCCATATTCACCTGTAGTTAGTTTTTACTCGTAATTTATCCTCCGAAGGTGTACGTCAGATGTTATAGAACAACAAGTACTACTGTACCGCTGTAAAGAAAAAAACGGCAGTTGTTTATACTGAGAAGTAATTGTGCGGTGAAAATCAATAAACTATACTTGGCTTGAACAAATCATGGACTTTTAAATCAAGAATAAAAATTAAATAGAAGCGAGGGAGGTGGGGAGGTGAGCCAGGGAGGTTAGAGTTGAGCGACAAGTCAGCGATGAAGTTAGTACAACGAACGTGATTCATTACGAGATCAGGGCCTGATAACCATGCAGTTTAGTTCCCGTAATCTACTATCCGACCAACCAACCATTAAGAGATCGCTTGAATCTTCTCTTCTCAGAGTCTCCCCTCCCTTCAATTCCTTCCTGCCACCGCCCAGCAACTCTGTGGCACACAGGAAGAATGTAGTTATGAGATATTATCATCTCTCGGCAAACTGTTAACACCTCACCGCCAAAGACTGACGCAAGCACACGATGCGTTCACAGCTACTTATCTGCTCGGGTTTGCGAGCTCGTGTAGAGAATTACCTTATTTAAAGCTACAAGTACTTTATAGGGACGAGGTGTTGCTCTCCCTCTGTAAATTCAGTTCATTTGCCCGTTGTGTATGGAACCAAACAATTTATAAGTGGCTTTTCCTTTTCCACAATAAAGAATAATGTCTTGATTTTTTTAAAAGCAGTAAGAGGTGTAATTATTCTTATCGCCGCCTCGAGAATATAAAGTTATGTAATTAACGTGTTGTTAGTTATTTGGTTGTTTGTTTGATAGCTCCCTGCCACAGTGCCGCAGAGTGCGGCTTCATGGGTCAAACCAAATGGCACAGGTCATTCATAAAGAGAAATGTCGGAGGTAATTAGTTTTCGGCACTTGAAAGTGAACGGTTCTGCAAAAATCCGAGGTACTAAGTCGGTGGAAATGTAGGGCAACAATGCACCGACATAAAAAAACCGCGTGGGTTAGATGGCATAGAGGTTTTCACGATGGTCAAAGAATTCTGAATGACGAATAACAAAGTGGCCGACCAAACCTTTGTGACCAGCCGGAAATCGGGTAAAGATTGCACGCGATTGAGCTCGAAGTCATGTGTCACAATCGAGACGAAAAATAAAGAGATCACTTCTCAACATCGTGCACCACATTCTTAGCTTAAGGAAGGCTGGATTCCGCAAATGTTCACACCCATTCAGTAAAGCCTGCAAAAGCGAGAAGGCGGCGGAAATGTTGCAGCTGTGCCAGGCCACTCGAAATGACTGTTTAGCCTCCTAATCACCATGGGCGACTGCTGAGAGTATAAAGATGAGCCTGGCAATGAAGTCCTTGAGTGCGAGGTCGCCAGTTCACTCTGTAGTAAGGCTCGTTTAAAAGTGTTGTGTTAATAATTATGACAGCACCAACATTACCTGCTAATGACACACCATATGCATCAGGAGGGCGACAGAAAATGAGTGTCCGGAAGGTGCACAGATCAACCTTCTATGGAATTACACTTCACAATATGGACATCATAGCCATTCAAGAAATGTTCGAAACAAATCATTAACTTGCACCATGAACACAAATGAAAAATAGTACACCACCGTGATTCTAAAAGTTCGCACCATCAGGATCGAAAGCGAACTCCTTGGGAGTTACAAACCGTGCAGGATGTTCAAATAGATACCAACTCTTAAAGAATGCATCTGGAATCATATTAGTGTAATGGGGTGATGAGAAATGATGGAAGGTGATGCATATAGCCGAATGCGAAACAGTTTCTTGAGATGTTTATCATGAAACTAGCTATCCCCTGAGGCGTAGCTGCAGACACTGCGATAATATGTGTTACAGGCACGGAAAAGAAACAAACATCTACAGGCCTAATTTGTACAGTAGTTCCAGGTGGTACGAACTGGAATGTCACACACTTTTCAGGAGGTACAGTTTACTCTAGACGAGTATGAATTTTGTACGAAAACTTGGAATAAAGCAAAAGCAAATTATTTTGACCAGGTATTTTCCAAAAGCAGTGCTCATACCACAGCTGTAATTCCCTTACGCCCATTTTACCACTCTTACTCGCTGTGACGTAAACATTCCCTACTGCATTTGCCAGATCACTCACACGAGATAGAATCGTAGTGGGTAGAGCTCCTCCAGCTTCTCGTAACACAGTAAATAACTTTCCAGCCAATTTACCATCCAGATTAACAGTCGGCTTAAATGTGTACGAATGCATTAACGCATCTATGTTAGTTGATCTTGATACAACCTTCTTGGCACACGTAATTTTCAGAGCTCCCTTCATACGCATATCCTCGTCAAATCCCGATTGATCGAGTTGGGATAAGATTGTTTATCCCATCTACAAATTTTTGGGTCGATTCCGCACTTTGCTGCGCATCGTGCTTTGTTTGAAATTTACACCTTCCAATTCTGTAGCAATGGTTGATGTTAGGCAACCATCCACTGCTTCCCCTGAAATCATTGTAGTCGATGTGACGCGTAATTTGTTTTGCACCAGGTAATAGGTCACTACCATCAACATCCTGTCAACTGTAGCGAACATCCTTCAAACACGCAAACACCAGGTTTTGTAACAAGAGCGCCTTGACCTCCCATGAAAATCCGTGGTTTTTCTTATGCACTACCCGAACATATTGCTGCGGACTTATTCGAAATTTGTTCATAGTTGCTTTTTTTTTACTATGCTGCGGATGATCTTCAATGTACGTAATTATGTTCAGTCCCTTTGGACAACGATTGTCCTTTACTACGTCTGACTGGAGACGAGATTTGTGGTTGTCCAACACGGAGGATGAACTTCATGGCGCGACACCTGTTTCGGTATCACTTTCACGAGTTAAGCACGTATCGTCATCATTCTACTTCTCATGTACATTGCCCACACAGTCGAGGGTATACGACACCACACATTCCACTGACTGACCTTGCAGAAGCGCTAGCAATTCATCTGCTACTTCTCTCTCACTCTACGATATTGCTTGGGTTCCTTTCTGCCAAAACGTCAGTTCTGACACTATTGCAGATATAATGCAGTGTTTGCTTTGTTTATTGTTGTCATTCTTCTGATTTGTAGCAACACCATTAACACTGTAGCACTGTTGTGAGTTACTTGTCGACTAAGTAGCTCAACTACGCTCCGTAGCCTCATGTTGTGGTCGCCAGTGGATATCTCGAGTCCGGCCCCCTTTTGTCATTAGCAGCCAGTTTTGCAGTCCCATGGTATACAATATGTGGAACGTCGAATGCCGTAAACATTATTGGCATTATGCGACCTTGCACTCAAGGAGTTCCGTGTGAGACAAATGAGCAGAGCTGGGTTATAGGCTCAGGAGGCACAAGTGGCCGCTTGGGGCGAAAAGCAAAGAGGAGCGACACAGAATGCAAGGTGTGGAATTTGTTTGCATGATGTAGCATAATTAGAAGGAAACACTGATTCAGATGAATGCGTACGGTAACAGTAGCAATAAACTTTCCAGTAAATGTAAGTTAGCAGAACAGCCGTTTGCGAGGTAATTGTAGATGTGTAGTTACGAGCCACCACTGACTTCAGCATCAAATATTGTTGTAGATAGGATAAAGGTATTTCGAATGTAAGCTTTTCAACGAAAACCGCATCTAACAAGGCTCAGCCGGCCGCTGTGACGGAGCGGTTCTAGGCGCTTCAGTCCGGAATCGCGCTGCTGCTACGGTCGCAGGTTCGAATCCTTCCTCGGGCATGGATGTGTGTGTGTTAGTTAGGTTTAAGTAGTTCTAAGTCTAGGGGTCTGATGACCTCAGATGTTAAGTCCCATAGTGCTTAGACCCATTGGACCATTTAACTAGGCTCTAATTTCAGCCAAAGCCTAACTTAACAAGGATCACTATACTGCTTCAGCTAGTTACACGTTACAATACACACCGAGGTGACAAAAGTCATGGGATAAGTTCTATTATCGTGTCAGACGTCCTTTTGCAGGCGTAGTGCAGCAACTAGAAGTGGCATGAAGTTAACAAGTCGTGTGAAGTTCCCTGCAGAAATACAGAGCCATGCTGCCGCTCTAAATGTCCATAATTGCGAAAGTATTACCGGTGGATGGCTTTGTGTAAGAGCTGCCCTCACGATTATTTCCCATAAGCGTTCGATGGAAATAATGTCGGGCGAAACTATTGACTCAAGTTGTTCGAATATTCATGAAACCAATCAAATACAATTGTGACTCGTTGACATGACGCATTGTCACCCATAAAAATTCCATCGTTGTTTGGGAACATGAAATCCATGGAAATGGGATTGAGCGTTATGCGTCATTGGCCGGGAGGCCCTTGCGGGGCAGGTCCGGCCGCCTTGGTGCAGGTCTTGTTACATTCGACGCCACATTGGACGACCTGCGCGCCGGATAGGGATGCAATGATGATGAAGACAGCACAACACCCTCTCCCTGACCGGAGAAAATCTCCGACCCAGCCGGGAATCGAACCCGGGCCCGTCACGCTGACTATTCAGCTATCGGGACGCCTGGAGAGTAGTCTAACATAACCATTTCTAATCAATGCCCGGTTCGCATCACGAGACACCATTATGGACCCACCACCAGCTTGCTCTGTGCCCTGTTGACAACTTATGTTCATGGCTTCGTGAACTCTGCGAAACAGTCGAACCCTCACATCAGCTCTTACTCACTGAAATCGCAACTCAGCTGATCAGACCACTATTTACCATCTTCCCAGGGTTCAACCGATATGGTCACGAGCCCAGGAGAGGCACTGCAGATGAAGTCGCGTCGTAAGCAAAGGCAATCGCGTCGGTCGTCTGCTGCCAGAGCCTATTAACGCCAGATTTCGCCGCACTGTCCTAACGGACGGGTATATTCGTGGTACGTCGCACATGGATTTCTGCTTTTATTTCAGTGTAGCTTGTCTGTTAGCACTGACAATTCAGCGACAGAGAGCAGCGGTGTTTTCGTAAAGTGAAGCCAGTCTGCCACTGCATTATCCGCGATGAGAGGTAATGACCGATATTTTGTATTCTCGGCACACTCTTGATTCTATGGGTATAGGAATATTAAATTCCTTAACCATTTGATAAATGAAATGTACTATGCTTCTAGCTTCAACTACCATCCCGCGTTCAAAGTCTGTTAATTCCAGTCTTGCGGCGATAATCAAGTGGTAAACCTTTTGACATTTACCACCTGAGTATGGCAGCTCCGCCAATGCACTGCCCTTTTTATCCCTTGTGTACGCAATACTAACAAAAAAATAATTCAAATGGCTCTGAGCACTATGGGACTTAACATCAGTGGTCATCAGTCCCCTAGAACTTAGAACTACTTAAACCTAACCAACCTAAGGACATCACACACATCCATGCCCGAGGCAGGATTCGAACCTGCGACCGTAGCAGTCGCGCAGCTCCGGACTGAGCGCCTAGAACCACGATACCACCGCGGCCATCCGTAAATGTGCATATCGTTATTCCATGACTATTGTCACCCCAGTGTACTGTACACTTGTACCTCTTAAAGGAAGTGTACCACGTGTTGTCCTTACAATTTCAGGCGATACTGTATTGAAGTGAGTCACGAATTCTTTAAAACATCACCAGATCATCTCGAAAGGCTTGAAAAGACTGTACAGTTCGCTGTTATTGTTCTTCAACGAGAGTGCTGTACACTCGTCATACGACAAGGAGCCAGAGAGGAAAACTTAGAGGACTGAACTGAGGTGATCTTGGAGGTCAATGTAGAGGACGTACCTTACATGTCCATTCTGGTTGATATTAGCGGTTTAGACGCAAAAATTGACGCCCCAACATAGACGTATAAAATTCTGGTACTATGGGCCATGGGTGAAGTTCGGCTCAATTGGATGGGGGACTTGATTGAAAAGTTTACATTTCATAAATTCTTTTACTGCTAAGACAGTAATATTGGGATATTGAAATCAAGTGCCATCATATCCTCGTCCACCCTGGCCTACCTGGTCAGCTGTTCCGTAAATGAAGTGCTTTTTATCCAAAGCAAGCGGAATTTCCAACTAGTGAAGGGGGTACAAATGTATATAACACACTAGTGCAGGCCAATCAGCACAAGGACGAAATATCGGTAGCAGTAATAATGTTACTTGAATACGAAGAAAAGCGTATAGCAGCAGAATATTTACATTTCGTAAAACGCGTATAAGAATAATGTTGTTCCGAATACTGAAACAGCTCTGGTCGTTCCATCAGCTTGTTGGAACAACTTGTTAAACAATAACTCGTACTTAGTACGATCGGCTGGCTGGCCACCACCGGTAAAATGAACTTCACATACACCGACGAACCCATATGAAGCTCATATGGCTGTCAATGAAGTTCTGGACAGCACACTTCTGGTGAGGCATAAAAATATCGCCGACATTCTCTTGCAGTCTGTGAGGACTGGTGGATGAACGTATTAAATTTCTCAGAACGCGTTTCAGTCACGAGGGAATGAAAAATAAAAAAAAAAAAAAATTGTACTACGCAGAGCAGGTTTTGAAATATCTTACATAGAACATTCAGAAGAAAATAGGTCTGTATGATTCGGTTATCACCGGATCCTTTCCTTGCCCTTTGTTAATGACCACCGCCACAACTTTCTTCCACAGTGTAGGAACTCCTTTCACGAGACACTGGCGTTACATTTGACTCTGGAACATATCTAATTGGTCACATTTGGTTTGTATTAATTCAGAAGGGTTCCCTTTCAGTCCTTGAGATTTTTCTTTTTCTGTCTTAAAATTACCTGCCTAATTTTTTCTTGTGTGAAGGGCTACACAAGCTTACTGTTTCTATAGTCTTACCCTTCATACTATTTGTAGAGTAGGCTGATCCTTTGCATCGTTTTCCTTTCGTCAGGGAGTAGTTTTTCGATTAGCAGGCAGCTGACTTTCCGAAGTTTCTGTTAGTGTCCCATCATTTCTTTTGAGCCTGAACAAGACCTTTGGTGATCGATTTTTCTCGCAGAATATCTTGTATGGTATTCCCAAGGATCGGTTTCTAGGTTAGTCTCTACGAATTGGTTACATCATTCCATATTTGTTTTCCATAACTCTTTCTTAAAACGTTGTTTAAGATGCCTGTCTCTCAGCAGCCTTCGGGTTCTTCCTCCTTGGATCCTGCAGCTCCGGTATGGCTTCTTGGCTTTTCTTGTTTCGTTATCTTCGTATCTGCAATGCTTCAGTCCAAACGCATGATATTCGTCTAGCAAAACGTTTCGTGTCAATACCGAGCGAGGTAGCGCAGTGGTTAGCACACTGGATTCGGATTCGAGAGGATGATGGTTCAAACCCGCGTTCGGCCGTCCTGATTTCGGTTTTCCGTAATTTTCCTAAATCACTTCAGGCAAATGGCGGGATGGGTCCCCTGAAAGGGCACGGCCGAATTTCTCCTTAATTCTTTCCTAATCCGATGGGACCGATGACTGCGCTGTTTGGTTCCCTCCCTCAACTGAACCAACTAACCTCTCATGCCTCAATTTCTCCATGTATTAGCACTGTCACTTCTACATTTTGATGTCTACATCATTGCCTGACGATGGATTTCCCGGTCACTAAATTCAGCTCTACTCAGTTAGTCGTCTTCATGTTGTATTTAGACCCTATACCGACATTTTATGTAGTGTCTTTGGTTTCGCTTCCAGTGATGACATAGTGTATGACATTGTGATTACTCAGCGCCATCCCACTTTCAAGCTTCTAGCCTTTCACACGCCGTGCCGTTGCCGTATTTACTGAAGTGTTGTCAGAAATGTATCTGTGCAATTCTCCAGCTTCAGTGTTGTTTGAGCCATTTAAAACGTGACCTGATAAGCGATACGGGATTCCAAAAGCCCCTTTAACAGGAATATATTCTTTGAAAATCTGAAGGTAGCAAAAAAAAAAAAAAAAAAATAGTGGAAACGAAAGGTTATCTATAATATGTACAGGACATGCCATGTAAGTAGTAGCTGAGATAGGACTCAGCATTGGATCCTATCCTATATGTTGTTCAATGTGTATGTAAGCAAGCAGTACAAGAGAAGAAAGTAAAATTCAGGGAGAAGAAACATAAACGTCAAAGTTTGGCGACGACATTGTAATTCTGTCAGAGACGGCAAAGGTCTCAAAGACAGTCTGAACCGGGTAAAGAGTGTTTGGAAAAGAAACAGTAACATTAACAGCAGCAGAGGTGAAACAAAGAAATTGGCATGTAGTCGCAATCATTCACGTGACTGTGAGGGATTCAAATGGTTCAAATGGCTCTGAGCACTACGGGACTCAACTGCTGTGGTCATAAGTCCCCTAGAACTTAGAACTACTTAAACCTAACTAACCTAAGGATATCACACACATCCATGCCCGAGGCAGGATTCGAACCTGCGACGGTAGCGGTCGTGCGGTTCCAGACTGTAGCGCCTTTAACCGCTCGGCCACTCCGGCCGGCTGAGGGATTCGATAAGCAAGATAGTTGAAAGGAAGAGGATAAAAATGTATGCAGGTAACACAAGAAAGCAGTTTTGGAAATCTGAAATATTTTAAAGTCAAAGGTAAATTTGATACTTAGTAAATTTCTTCTTTTTTTTTGAAATGTAGCCTAGCACGGAAGTAAAATGTGGATTACGAGCAGTACAGAAAAAAAAACTAAGGCTTTTAAAATGTAATGCTGCTGAAAAATGCTACAAATTAAATTTGTGGATCGGATAACTAAGAGGTACTGATTGAAGTTGGAGAGAATAAAAACTTATGGCACAACTTGATTAAAATCAGAACACTCAGTTTGCGTATGAAGGGAAGTGTGGGGCTGGAAAGAGAGAGGGAGACCGAGTGTAGGCTACAGTAAGTAGATTCAAATGAATGTAGATTGCAATAGCTGAGCAGAGCTGAAGAGACTTGCACAGGTTAGAGCAGAGTGGACCGCTGCATCAGATCAGTCTTCGGACTGAAAGATGACAACAACAAACCGCAGCACGGCAGAGCTCTGCACCCGCTAGGATGGAGTGAGACTCAACAAGATCCTCGGCAGCCATTACAAACTGTACAAGATACCTCCTTTTGTCGGCAGCCTGAGATTGACGTTTTCCAGATTGTTGCATACTGCAGTACTCGGGAAAGCCTTAAAGTCAGTGGTTGAGGGCCGCGTTTACTGGCCACGCGGTTTGAGACGCCATGTCATGGATTACGCGGCCCGTAGTTTCGAGTCCTTCCTCGGGCATGTGTGTGTATGCGTGTGTGTGTGTGTGTGTGTGTGTGTGTGTGTGTGTGTTGTTCTTAGTATAAGTTAGTTTAAGTAATTTTTAAGTCTAGGGATCGATGACCACCTCAGTTTGGTGCCTTTGGACTTCAGACACATTTGAACATTTCACTGGTTAAGGCTTTTCACTCAACTCACTGTTAGGGATCGATACGCGGCTCTGAAGCAATGCTGCAGATTGTGATCTTCATCGAAATTCTGTGAACAACGCTGGTGGTTTCTGAGCTGGGGATCTGTTAGCGGCGTTAGTCATCTGTAAAGCTATGGGCCTGCTTTAGCGACTACGGTGCGGCGCGGCAATAGAACGTTGTATGACACATGGAGCGTGATTTCTGGCTTAACCGTCTACATCACGATCATTCAAACCTATATAAAAAGCCCTCTCCTGAAGGTGCGCTACATGCCAATGTGTTGGGTGGCTCTTGAGGGGAAACAATAGCAAGCGCTCTCAGATGTACAATGTTTGCACAGATGTGCGGGGCTGTGTCTCAGCTTATCACTAACTGCTAGATACGAATTCCATAGAATCCAAACCTCCCGTCACTACAGTGACAAAGAAACCAACTAAAAGAGTGTCGACGATTCTATCTGTGGAGCGGATCGCTCTGTTTTCTGTGGTGTCTACTCTACAGGCCGCAGTAAACATATCACACGGGGATGGCCGTTGGTCTGATAAAGGAAATAAATAATCAACCTTTGGCTGGATCGGTAGATCGTATGTCACCATTGAATCTTAGCTTACGCTGATATCCGAATACAACTAATGCCTCGTTTTCTGCAATTTTATTTTGAAGGTCAGTTTGTTCGTTGTTATTGAAGACAACTCTGACATTGTTCACTGCTACTGATTTGAACTCACGTTCCTTGCAGTCGTAACGTTCTGTCCCACCTACAATTTTGTCCATCGACATGGAGCTGATCTTTCTTTCCACTTGCTGCTGGTTTCATGGTACTGATGTTCCTACATGGTTTATCCAATTGCGGCACCGGCAACGACGTCAACTCCAGTAGCAGCACAGTCGGAGATAGTTCGAGATACTACATTAACAATACAGCCACTTGCTGAAGTGAGTAGCGGAGCGGGACAACGATCTGTCAACAGCAGCGACACCAATTGTATCACCTTGGTGTTGTCAGTATCTATGTTTGCGGTGTTTGATAATTAGAAGGAAACTTGGAACATGTATCTCCAACGGTTTTTACTGTTTTGCAAGTCATGTGGAACTTCTGATTCTCATGTTCAGCCAGCATGTTATTCCGGTTTGCAAATTACGGCCACTTGTAGAACCTCGTAGCTTGCCGTCCAACGTCTTGTGTAATTTGCAGTCCATTCATTTCGTGACACAAACGCACTCAGTGGCTGATAAACTAAGTTCCATTCAATACCAGAAGAAAGTGAACCAGTCGTACTAAATGCTGATGTACATGGTGTTAGTCGACAATGCAAATTTATGTGCTGAGGGGTAAAGTATCTTATGGCGAATATTTTGGGATATGGCTGCGCTTGCAAGTCCCAAGGAAGAAGTAGAGCTCACGCATATAAGAAGTCTGATCCTAGTTGACCGAGATACTTCAGAAAGATCAGACATTTGAAATTATGTCCGTAGCCCAATATAAAAATGACTAATCAACTGCACAACGTGTATCCTGTGTTAACGTACGTGAAGATAAACTTATCCTAGATAACGTCCTTGCCTAAGGGCAACTGATAACCGAAAAACGTCATCATCTATAGGATTTCGTGCCCCCATTACAAAAACTGTAAATAAACCTATAGTAAATGAAGTTACAAATTCCATCTTAACTCCTACCGTAAAAAAACCTGTACGTCACGTAAGAAGAAGAAATCCTAGCGATCGAGGTGATAGTCATTAGTGATGGTTCGCAAAATGTAGTAAAATCAAGTTGTAGTGACTCTACAACTCTATTTTAAATATCGCGTGCTTTTATCGTCTCTTATTTCGGGTGGCTGGTCGCACATCTTGAGTGAAGGTCGTAGTGCCTAGCTGTGCACTCGCAGAGATTAATTAAATGTACACTTCTAGAACTATTTCTACTTAAACTCAACTCTTTTATAAATGATAACCGTGTGTAAACCTGTTTTATTATAGTTAAGGCATCGTAATTCTGGTGCATTTTGTGGAAATTTTGGGTATCGTTGTCTCTTAAAACTAAATTAAACATTTCGCTTCGTTCATACCATGATTATCATCCCAAGAATTAGATTTTCCAACTAAAATCGAGTGCCAGTATTTACAACTGATCCAGGAACCAGTAAAAACTAAACTTGGTGGGTCTGAAAAGAAATAATTCTGCTTTCAAATTCAGCCTATAGTGCAGAAGGGATAAATTGTGAAAACACTTCTGAAAAAACATCTGCCTAAAGCCCACGTTTGTTACACGTAAAACACGTAACCTTGTGGTGTGATTAATTGTGCCAGCTGTGATCTCAGAAACAATTGCTACTCAGCGCCAGAGCTGCGTTGCATTTAGATTTTCGTAATTTGCTTTCGGTTACACTCATTACATATCAGCGATTATTTCACTGTGTTTGATATAGCGAGAGAGACGTCATAAGATGATTGTATAACTATTTTCCAATCAGCAACTGATCACCTTATTAGATTGTTATGCACATATGAGGGTGAAGATTAGTCTGATGTGATAGAAGAAGAAACAGGAGTCGATTTAGAAGAGATAGGGGATCCAGAATTAGAATCGGAATTTAAAAGAGCTTTGGAAGACTTACGGTCAAATAAGGCAGAAGGGATAGATAACATTCCATCAGAATTTCTAAAATCATTGGGGGAAGTGGCAACAAAACGACTATTCACGTTGGTGTGTAGAATATATGAGTCTGGCGGCATAACATCTGACTTTCGGAAAAGCATCATCCACACAATTCCGAAGACGGCAAGAGCTGACAAGTTCGAGAATTATCGCACAATCAGCTTAACAGCTCATGCATCGAAGCTGCTTACAAGAATAATATACAGAAGAATGGAAAAGAAAATTGAGAATGCGCTAGGTGACGATCAGTTTGGCTTTAGGAAAAGTAAAGGGACGAGAGAGGCAATTCTGACGTTACGGTTAACAATGGAAGCAAGGCTAAAGAAAACTCAGGACACTTTCATAGGATTTGTCGACCTGGAAAAAGCGTTCCACAATATAAAATGCTGCAAGCTGTTCGAGATTCTGAAAAAGTAGGGGTAAGCTATAGGGAGAGACGGGTCATATACAATATGTACAACAAGCAAGAGGGAATAATAAGAGTGGACGATCAAGAACGAAATGCTCGTATTAAGAAGGGTGTAAGACAAGGCTGTAGCCTTTCACCCCTACTCTTCAATCTGTACATCGAAGAAGCAATGATAGAAATAAAAGAAAGGTTCAGGAGTGGAATTAAAATACAAGGTGAAGGGATATCAATGATACAATTCGCTGATGACATTGCTGTCCTGAGTGAAAGTGAAGAAGAATTAAATGATCTGCTGAACGGAATGAACAGCCTAATGAGTACACAGTATGGTTTGAGAGTAAATCGGAGAAAGACGAAGGTAATGATAAGTAGTAGAAATGAGAACAGCGAGAAACTTAACATCAGTATTGATGGTCACGAAGTCAATGAAGTTAAGGAATTCTGCTACCTAGGCAGTAAAATAACCAGTGACGGACGGAGCAAGGAGGACATCAAAAGCAGACTCGCTATGGTAAAAAAGGCATTTCTGGCCAAGAGAAGTCTACTAATATCAAATACCGGCCTTAATTTGAGGATGAAATTTCTGAGGATGTACGTCTGGGGTACAGCATTGTATGGAAGTGAAACATGGACTGTGGGAAAACCGGAACAGAAGAGAATCGAAGCATTTGAGATGTGTTGCTATAGACGAATGTTGAAAATTAGGTGGACTGATAAGGTGGGGAATGAGGAGATTCTACGCAGAATCGGAGGGGAAAGGAATATGTGGAAAACACTGATAAGGAGAAGGGACAGGATGATAGGACATCTGCTAAGACATGAGGGAATGACTTCCATGGTACTAGAGGGAGCTGTAGAGGAAGACAGAGATTGAAATACGTCAAGCAAATAATTGAGGACGTAGGTTGCAAGTGCTACTCTGAGATGAAGAGGTTAGCACAGGAAAGGAATTCGTGGCGGGCCGCATCAAACCAGTCAGTAGACTAATGACAAAAAATAAATAAATAAATAAATAAAAAAAATGCACATGTATTTGCAACAATCATAGATGTCAATGTCTAATCTCTTCCTGAAGAAGGAACAGCTTGTAAAGGGAAGGGTGGTATTCAACTACCGAAACAGGGAAGCCTCTGCGCGTTTTAAATGGCAAGATATTTCCTTGCCGTTTCCGTTTCCGGAACGATTTTTCTTTGAGAGAAATGCGCAGTAGCGTGGCCCAGCGGACGGCCTAGTTACAGGCATTATTGGTGTGTTTCCTCTTTGGAAAAAGTGTGCGGCAAACAGACAGCAGTGGAGATAGTAGCCCAGCGGGCAGTGGTCGAGTAAGGCTCACGTTATAGTGCGCTCAAAAAGACTTTGATATTTTGAGCTAAAAATGTTGCGGTTAATGGAAGAAGGAGATAACTAGCACTTTTGCATTAATGAATCGTCTTTTGTAAATTTTAGCGGTGAATGCGAGATATTTCCGGGCAAAACATATTGCTGCAAGAATTACACCATCATTACATCAAGAATGGCTCCAAATGTTAGAAAATATAGCGAGTTTAGTCTGTCCAAGTAGTAAGAGACGTGACGACGCCGATAGCATATTTGCACCACATTTACAACTGCACTGAGTCTGCACTGACAGTTTATTTCGTACAAGAGAGATAGACATATTTTTGAAAGAATGTATGGCAATTGTTTTCTTTTGGGAACAATATAGTAATAATGTATTGTCAAAAGTCTCTTTTTACAACTACCTTATAGTTTTGCTTATATCGTATTGGTTAAGCGAAAACGAAATTGCGGTTTATGTAAATTTTGAGTGGTTAATTTATACAAAGAAGTGGAGAATTGAAATTTTGATGCGTCGCATTGTAACGGTGCTCGATTATATTATTTTGCTCCATTTCTCAAGATAAAGGTAACTATAACATGATAATAACTGACTCCATTTTTATTTGAAACTTTTCTTAAGAGTCTGCGGTGGGGCAGGTCGCGCTGTCACTATACTTCAAACTGTCTACCTACGTGGGTAGGCTTCAGGTTATTTACCCTTTCACTCTGCGATGGTAGATACTAGTTTAGCAGACAAAAGCAGCGTTGAGGAAAATTTGACTGATTATCTACCACGCAAAGGCTACATAAATCCAGTCCATGTGTAGTAGCTGAAAGTTAGTTAAACAATCGAATGTTTGGGATTCTTGCGTGAGTATTTTGAAAAAAAAGTCAAGAATTTCCTTTTAGTTGGTTTATTGTCATTAAAACAAGGAAATTGGCTATCAAGTCTGTATTTAAGATCCCAACATCAATTATGCAATGTTACTGACTGCCTCTGTAAAAAGTTCTCACCCGAAAGTAGCCAGAAGATGTTTAGTCTGACCCAATATTTTGAACGTCCTAAAGAGTCACTGCCGCGCGGAATGGACGCGCGGTCTAAGGCTCCGTGACGCGGATTGCGCGGCCCCTCCCGCCAGAGGTTCGAGTCCTCCCTCGGGCATGGGTGTGTGTGTTGTTCTTAGTATAAGGTAGTTTAAGTTAGTCTAAGTAGTGTGTAAGTCTACGGACCGATGATCTCAGCTGTTCGGTCCCCTAGGAATACACACACGTTTGAACATTTGAAACAGTCACTGACCCCCCACTACTTGCGGGTTAACACATTCAGTCGTTCAGTAGGCTTCTTGCAATAAAGTGCTCGCCATAATGTCTTGTTATCTGCGCTAATCACGCCACGCGGAGTTTATGGACGACGTGAAACATTCACACGCGAATGTCTACTGGAATAAACCACTCAAAAAGCTCAAACTTTCATATAATACTCCGTACTTTAGTCGCTTTTCGTCCGCGACACAAGAACCGACCAAACGCGCGAATTTCTTCATTTTGATAAAAATTTGATCAGCGCAGTTTAACGTAGGTGTTCACCAGAAGACGGCTCCCGAGTGACTACATCGACTCATAGATCGCAGGCAGAAAGCCCTACTCAAATTCGCGGAAAATGCTGAATTCCTATTGGCTAGTATGTTAAGCAGCCAATCAGACCATCTCGAGCATTTCTATATTCTCTGTATTTCTATTGTCAGCCAATCTTATCACAACTAATTTAGACTACAAACCTCGTAATTCCGAAACTAAATAAAATTTAATGAAAACCAAAGTACAATACCTTTCCACAAAATAATTTACTGATAAATTTAGTACCCAACGCCCCTTCTGGCTAAATTTTGAAAAATCAAGCTCACTCAAACATACGTCACAAATTCCCTTCCTGCACAACAACTTTCTCACGCGTACATTTTCATAGTTTTAATAAAATATCACATTCTTACTTTCCGTATGTCCTTCTTTCACCCCCACAGTCTCTCCAAAATATTCACCCAACAAAAACACGATGAAATAATAATTTCCTAATGTCTTTTTAATTATGTCAGAAATCTATGGTAATGAAATAAAAGAAAATTCTAGAAACTTAAGTTATATGAACCTATCCTCGTGGTTGTAGTTTCAATTTCTAATATAGATGAACGTATTACAATACTTAACTCGGCTTCACGATGCCAGCACGGTTATTATGTTTTACGTAAAATTTATATCTCCGAAAGTAGTGAAGTTTTTGATTTGGAATTTTAACAGTATGGTTGTGTTATCCGTGAAATTTGGTATATAAAGCATGAAAAAGCCCGACTAAGATTTAGCACTACTGCTTCAGATTCATAGTGAGTGTGTGTAATTTATAATATTACTTGAAAATACAGCTCTTCGGTTGCACAGGTAAAAAATTTTCAACTTTACCTAGGTTTCAACTACTCTAAGGCAGTCTTCATCAGAAGTAAAAAATTTTTACATTACATAGAGTAAATAGTTATGAAATGGTTTACAGCAACAGTGCTCACGTTTAAGATAAAAATATATCTGTACATTATAAAATTTTCCTAGGAATGCACAATTTGATTAAGACGCGCCGCTAAGGGTCGCGTTTGCGGCCGGCACTGTAAGCAGCATCAGACTAACCTATTTCAGGCAGCATTAAGCAAGGACATCGCTCGCTCGGCCCTCCACGGCAATAACCTATTAAAATAAAGTTCACTCTCTTTCTTCCTTAAGTGACCAATGAAACTACCTACCTTTTTAAAATTATGACGTAATGGCATGCGCAGCGAACACTAACAACAAAATATAAAGCACACTGCATAGCTAGAACGCACCATTAGACCCAGAAGAAGGCCGCTGCAATCGTGGCCGAAACGTAGGTTTTTCTCCAGCAGCAGTAGTTTTTACATTATGACGCGGTACCAAACCCAGAAAACTTTTACGTCGACTGACTCTGGCCACGGAAGCCTACGTAATTATAAATTTAACATTTCGCTTCGTTCATACCTTAATTATCGTTCCGAGAATTACATTTTCTCATTAAAATCCAGTGCCAGTATTTATAGCTGAGCCACGAACCAGTAAAAGGCAGGTCCTGCTCCACGGCGCGATACAGTATCGGTCAGATGCAATTCGCTGATACCAAAACTACATTCAAACTATGATCGCACTGATCATGAGCAACATGGATGTCGATTATCCCTGTGTACGGGAGTGTTCTTATCACTGCCTAACAATGATACATACTGGCTTATCTTTTCGCTGTCTGTTATGCAACTAAACGTCGTTTAATAATGTACAGTAAATAACTTACGGCTTTAAAAGGCTTATGTAGACCAATATCGTTCTCTGTAGTGTCTTCACCACTAACAACAACGTGTCCTGTTTTTAAATACAAAGTTCTGATAACATCATAGCTAACAGTATTTCGTTTAGTGACATGAAGGCTTTATGTAATGTATACATTGATTTATTTGAGTCTAATCTGGGTTGATAACAAAACTTTGAAGGACGCGTATAATTAAAGCATAATGATATATCTCACTAGTTCCCAGTGAGAGATATTTGTCAGATCGTTTCCATATCTTTTTGTCTTTCTAAAGTGTTCATTTTCTTTTGCCACTTGCTTATGGTTTGCGAATATAACCAGTCCCTTGGAAAGAAGTGTGTCATTGTGTCTTTAGATTTGCGTGTTCGATAAATGATGATCTGAGTCCGCACTCCTGATTCCTTTCCTAATCCAGCTAATATAAAAATCAAATCCGACATCGGATGACATAGAAGTAAATTAATAAAGGGAACATAGGAAGATACTGGTTTATGTCTCACCACTTGCGCTTTCAGTGAGACATCCAGCCTGTTGTGATTAAAAGTCGATTTAGGTCAATTTCCACCAGTAATTTCACTTTGAGCGTAAGCAGAGCAGATGTAACTGAACTCAGCCTGATTAGTAGTTAGCTCCTTTCAATAGAATGTGCATAGATGATTCGACACTCCTTTTAACAGGACGAGGAATATGCTAGTCAGATTTCATTGAAATAACAGCATTTTTCGTTTGATGTAATGTTTTCGTTGGAGCGAATTCTTACTTCAGTCATGTGGCTCTAAGGGCAGCCGGTCTGTGACTTTCAGACAAAAAGTATCTTAACGTAATGTATACAGCACTCTCTGCCTTGTGCGCCCACTTACGAGTTCTTTTCAAATCCACCGGTCGTCCGTCGTGCTATGATTTATGAGGAATGTCGTTTGGGAAACAGCCTGATTAATGGTGAAGTTATGGAGCCTCTAGATATGCAGGCACCAGCCGCATGGAGACAGCTTACACGCTGGCGGTGGGATGCACCCACGACCGTTTACTATCTTTTAGTTCAAAAAATCGATTTTTTTCAAATTGCATTTTTGGATCCATAGAAGTGTCTAGAATCCACCCCTGAAACGGTTTTTCAGACTACGGAACGGAAATGTTTGCCATTCGCGGATGAACAAAAACATACACCTGCCTGAAATCGGCGTTTTTTACGCACCAGTTTTTTCTTTCGGAGGACGGGTTATCGTACCGGTGTTTGGGAGGAAACACACAAAATTCTAATGAACTTTTAAACGCATGTGTTTGGAAGTTAGCCCCCAAGCATTTGCATTCTGGTGTGAAGACTGTGGAGATTGCGACTTTCCTGGCAGTGAGCAGCTTCAACGAAGGGTATTCAGCAATTCTGAAGACCATGACAACGATGGACGTCACCCTGGGACTCTATTCGACGCAGTTCGCCAAGCATTCGGACGACCACCGGATTCAAGCGGGTGAAAACCGCTTGTCACCGGCCGTACCAGCGGCTCTGGAGCAGCGCAAGATGGCCCAGATAGAGCAGAACGCACTCTATGAGGAAGAGGAAGGACTAGTTTATGGACACGGAATAGCAGATTGAACGTACGTTGGATAATATTGCATTTATATGTAGTCAAAACTTCAAACGCTTTTTTCTCGAAATGACGTTTTTTTTATCGCGCGGTATGGTAACTTCAAATCTACTCAACCGATTGGCATGGTTCTTTGTTTCCGGCGAAGCTAACTAAATTGTATAGGAGTTGTAGCACTTTTATTCCGATCCATCAACTACAAATATTTTACTTGGCCGGCGAAATCGAAAAATCGATGAAAAAACCCTTTTTTCTTCAAATGGCAGCCATTTTGTTTCTTATGGTCCAAAAAATTCATAAAGAATCTTATATACTTCGCTAACGTCAACTCAATTTTTATTTCAGACGTGCCGGCTGACCTGTGACATATCGCGCGTGCAGGTCTACATCGAAATTTTGTTTTGTTCCGACGGCACTTCCGCCTTTGTTCTTCTACATTTCCGGTCGAAAAAATTCTAGTTTGTAGAGGAAATATTAATAAACAGTTTCACCAAATTTGACACTGATATCTATAACACATCCCGAGAAAAAAAATTCTCAAAGAACATGCTTTTTTCGGGCGAAAGATAGTAACCTCCCCTTAATGGCGCCAGCCGAGAGTTGCTAATCTGTTGATTGACTGTGAAGTGGTAGCAGTTACTTCTGTAAAATATCTGGGAGTATGCGTGCAGAACGATTTGAAGTGGAATGATCATATAAAATTAATTGTTGGTAAGGCGGGTACCAGGTTGAGATTCATTGGGAGAGTGCTTAGAAAATGTAGTCCATCAACAAAGGAGGTGGCTTACAAAACACTCGTTCGACCTATACTTGAGTATTGCTCATCAGTGTGGGATCCGTAGCAGATCGGTTTGACGGAGGAGATAGAGAAGATCCAAAGAAGAGCGACGCGTTTCGTCACAGGGTTATTTGGTAACCATGATAGCGTTACGGAGATGTTTAATAAACTCAAGTGGCAGACTCTGCAAGAGAGGCGCTCTGCATCGCGGTGTAGATTGCTCGCCAGGTTTCGAGAGGGTGCGTTTCTGGATGAGGTATCGAATATATTGCTTCCCCCTACTTATACCTCCCGAGGAGATCACAAATGTAAAATTAGAGAGATTGGAGCGCGCACGGAGGCTTTCAGACAGTCGTTCTTCCCGCGAACCATACGCGACTGGAACAGGAAAGGGAGGTAATGACAGTGGCACGTAAAGTGCCCTCTGCCACACACCGTTGGGTGGCTTGCAGAGTATAAATGTAGATGTAGATGTAGAAGTTATGCTCCCACGACACTTATCGATGCCACAGATGTTTACGAGAACCGTGAGAATTTTCGTGGTGAAGTTAAGATGCTTTCGAAAATAGTTTGAATGGTAGGGGAAGGAATGAGCATTTGTCCAAGTCTTATAGGGTAACGCTGAGACAAGAGCTGCCACTGGCCGCTGGTCCCTATGTGGCAATAATCTTCCACATATTCATAAGACGAGAGGAGCCAAGTAAAGTGGAAAATTTTCTCTTTTCCGATGGGTTAGCTAATAATCACGAACCCTGACTGTCTGACGCAGATTTTTAGCGGGGTTAGTTTGGTGAGACGCCAGAGCTACGGAAAGAAAAAGCAGAGAGGGTATTGTGTTTCGGGGATCGGGGGAGAGAGCACTATGTTTCTGAGAGCGGTGGAGGAAGGAAGACATCCTGGTTCTGGCAACAGACCACATGAGTGTGAGGTCGCGAAAGGCCGATGATGTTTATGGCATTCGACGCCCCATGTATTGTCTACCGTGCAACCACAATATTGGCTGCTAATGGCACCAGGGACTGGGACTGGGGATATCTGATGGTGAGCACAGCATGAGGCTATGGAGCGTAGTTGAAGTGCTTGGTCGGCGCGTAACTTACATAACTGCTACAATGCTAGTGGTATTGATCCACAAATGATATACAAAGCAAACATTGCTTTATATCATCATCATTACTAGCCGAAGTTGACACTTTGTCAGAATGGTGTCCCAAGGAATTTCACAGAGTGAGAGAGAAGTGCAGATAAAATATTAGCATTTGTGCAAAATGAGTCAGTGGAGTGTGTGGTGTCGTATACGCTCGGCTGTGCGGATCATATTCAAATGGTTCAAATGGCTCTGACTACGGGACTTAAGATCTGACGTCATCAGTCCCCTAGAACTTAGAACTACTTAAACCTAACTAACCTAAGAACATCACACACATCCATGCCCGAGGCAGTATTCGAACCTGCGCCCGTAGCTGTCGCGCGGTTCCAGACTGAAGCGCCTAGAACAAATCCCGTCTCCAGTGGAAAATGATCCGCATTATAGTAAAAGAAAAAAAAGTGAATCGAATACGTCCATGACAACGTAATCATGTAGTTCATAGAAAAAACCACGGATATTCAATGGAGGACAAGGCGCACTTATTACAAAAACTGGTGTTTGCCTGTTTCAGGGACGCTGGATACAATTTTCAGGATGTTCATCTTAGTGACCTAATACGTTACGCACATCAATTTGCGCGCTACATTGATTACAGTGATTTCAAGGGAAGCGGTGGATGATTGTACAAATTCAAACATTGCTACATAACTGGAAGACGTAAGATAACGAAATTTCAAACATAGCGCCAGGTGGACGATGCACAGTATACTTCGCAATCGGGCCGAAAATTTGTAGATAAGATAAATAAATAATTATTCCGTCGTTCAGTACGGAATTTGTTTTCAACTCCGACCAGTCGAGATGTGAAGAGGAAATGCGTATGGAAGGAACACTGGAAATTAAAGGTATATAGAGAGTTTTATCAATGCCTCAACGCTTTCGTAAACATTTATGCCGACTGGTAATCTGGGGCGTAAATTGGCTCAAAAGCTATTTATTGAGCTGCGAGAAGCTGTAGGTGCTCCACCCCTTCAAATTCTTTCTCGTGTGCGTCGTGTTGCAAGGGCAGTAGGGAATATTTACGCCGGTGGAAGCAATAGTGGGAAACTAGGCATAAGTGAACTACAGCTCGGTATGAGCACCGTTTGTAGCAAATAGCTGGTCAACATAGCTTGCTTTTGCTTCACTTCTGGTCTGCGTATATAAATGATACTCCTTTAGAGCACACTATCCTTCTTGAAAAGTGTGTGACATTGGAATTTTATACCACTTGGAACCACTGTATAGACTCTGGATATTTCTTTTCCGTGCCTGTAAAACGCATATTCTCGCACTATCTGTATCTCCGCCTTAAAGGATAGCCAGTTTCACTATTAAGTTTCACAACAGTCTGTTCGCATTCCGTTGCATACATCACATTCCATGACTTTCATCACCCTACTAGACGAATATGATTCTAGATGCATTCTTTGAGAGTGGATGCCTAGCTGAACGTCCTGCATGGTTTGTAACTCCCAAGGCGTTCGCCTTCGATCTTGATGGTGAGTACCTTAGTGATCACTGTGGAGCGCCATTTTTAATTCGGTGTTTATGATGCAAGTTAATGGGTTGTCTTGTACATTTCTTGACTGTCGATGATGTCGTTTTTGTGAAGTGTAATACATACATCTCATAGAACGTTGATCTCTGCACTTCCCGGACACTCCTTTTCTGTCGCCCTCCAGATGCACATGGTAAATGGAAATGCCATGTGGCTAGGGCCTCCCGTCGGGTAGACCGTTCGCCTGGTGCAAGTCTACATCTACATCTACATCTACATTTATACTCCGCAAGCCACCCAACCGTGTGTGGCGGAGGGTACTTTACGTGCCACTGTCATTACCTCCCTTTCATGTTCCAGTCGCGTATGATTCGCGGGAAGAACGACTGTCTGAAAGCCTCAGTGCGCGCACTAATCTCTCTAATTTTACATTCGTGATCTCCTCTGGAGGTATAAGTAGGGGGAAGCAATATATTCGATACCTCATCCACAAACGCACCCTCTCGAAACCTGGCGAGCAAGCTACACCGCGATGCAGAGTGCCGCTCTTGCAGAGTCTGCCACTTGAGTTTATTATACATCTCCGTAACGCTATCACGGTTACCAAATAACCCTGTGACGAAACGCGCCGCTCTTCTTTGGATCTTCTCTATCTCCTCCGTCAATCCGATCTAGTACGGATCCCACACTGATGAGCAATACTCAAGTATAGGTCGAACGAGTGTTTTGTAAGCCACCTCCTTTGTTGATGGACTACGTTTTCTAAGTACTCTCCCAATGAATCTCAACCTGGTACCCGCCTTACCAACAATTAATTTTATATGATAATTCCACTTCAAATCGTTCCGCTCGCATACTCCCAGATATTTTACAGAAGTAGCTGCTACCAGTGTTTGTTCCGCTATCATATAATCATACAACAAAGGATCCTTCTTTCTATGTATTCGCAATACATTACATTTGTCTATGTTAAGGGACAGTTGCCACTCCCTGCACCAAGTGCCTATCCGCTGCAGATCTTCCTGCATTTCGCTACAATTTTCTAATGCTGCAACTTCTCTGTATACTACAGCATCAGCGTCTTTCGAGTTGACGTCACTTCGGCTACTTGCGTGTCAATGGGGATGAAATGATGATAAGGACAACACAACACCTAGCCGCTGAGCGGTGAAAATCTCCGACCTTGCCGGGAATCGAACCCGGGCCGTTAGGTATGATAGTCCGTCTCGCTGACTACTCAGCTACCAGGGGCGGACATGCACATGGTGATCCAAGACGGCTGCAGTTTGGTCAGTGTTGTTGCAGCAGTGTTAGGATTTAACTGAAATTACATCGTGTGAAGCTTAGGGACGTTGTGACCAAGTTACATTGCAGTTGTTTTACAGCCATGGTCGTGGTCCTTAATTTTATCATTTCAATTATTTCACAGTTGGAGATTCGACATTTATTACAGTGAATATTTAGTTACTACGACTTGCTCGTTAACTTACGAAGTGCATGTACTAATTCCGGTGCCTGTCTAAACTCTCCTTAATACAATGGGAACAGCAACTATTTCTGCCACATCATTTACAGTCGACTTAGTCACCATGTCCGTAAATATCTTTTATATAGTGTGTCTCAGTAGTCTGCGGACTCACCAAGCGTGTACTATTTGTGACTGAGACAGTTTACTGCTCGTCATGCTTCACTTTTCCCATTTCTGGAGAACCTTTGTGAAATAAACGAGCAATAATCGAATTTCTCTTGATTTCAGTCCGGTAGTTAGTTACCTCTGCGTCACTTGTATATGAATTAATCAAGGCCATCAGCCATACTTATTTGTGAGGGATATTGTTTATTATGACAGCCCCGTCGTGCAAGACTTCTTTTAAATAACAGATAGCTTACGATTAGTCTACAGGCCATAGGATATACTACTGTATTTTTGTATTAATGATTGATGCTCAGTCATTTGTCTACCCTTGTACTGAATCATTACTAGAATCAAGCAACATCATACGTAGTGTTCAACAGACCTGTTTCCTTTAGCTCAATCTGCCAAGATATTTATTCAACCCGTAATAGATATCTTTCACTAGGCTGATCCATGTTAAAGCAGAAGTTGTTAAAGCAGAACAAGTTGTTTAGAGTAATCAGATATTGTGACACCAGTCACGTCTATCCCATGGGCAACGCCTATGGTTGTAATTAGAAAACCTGACCTTGCAAAATGTAATTTGGATTTTTTGGACACACCATATGTTGTAATTAGAAAGATCTATGACACAATTTATAATTTTGGAAATCTGAAAGTATCTGTTATTTTGTAATCTCATCTAGGTGTCTACGCAATTCTGCGTCCAGACGATCTAATGGATAAGTTGCCAGGAAGCAGGTCGTGTTAGACTAAAGACTGAGCTCACATACAGTTGGCTCTGATGCAGAATTAACCCGTTGTAGGGTAATCAGTATGCCTTCTGAGCCATATCAGTGGAAGAAATTGCCTTTTGGTGTTCCGAGTGCTCCCGCAGTATTCCAGGAATGCCTATAAATATTTATACAAAACGTACCCCAATCTGCGAATAATTTAGGTGACATTATAGTCACTCGGTATACCCAGGAGCAAGGGAGTCTAAAAACACTCAAAGTTTTTTTCCATACTTTTTCATAGGTGTTCAATATGCCCGTCTTGAGATCCACGGTATATGTCAGTGCGGTATTCAAATTGTTCCCACACTACAGCGAGCATGTCTTGAGTTACAGCTTCCACAGCTGCTGCTATGCTATGTCTCAGATTTATTCATTGATGTTGGTAATGGAGGCACATAAACAGAGTCTTCTATAAACCGCAACAAGAAATAATCACATACTCTCGAGTTTACTTGGTTCCCACTTGGTGGTAGTATCTGGAAATGCGGGTATTTTTAAATCAAAGGATTACTAACTGAAGGATTGGTCTCACTGGACCAAATGATTCAACCTTACCTTGGAGACCAGTAATGTAAGGTTGAATCATTTGGTCCAGTGAGACCGATCCTTCAGTTAGTAATCCTTTGATTTAAAAATACCCGCATTTCCAGATACTACCACCAAGTGGGAACCAAGTAAAACTCGAGAGTTTGCTCTTTCCAACAGTACGTTGTTCACGCACATATTTCAAATAACATAATAGTTATATTTTTTTTAAATCGGATGATTATTTTTTATATACCCTGTATAATGCAGCTATTAAAAACGATTTAGTGTTAATGGACTCTTCTATAAATTAATTAAGTGTAATTACTTAATGGGCTCATATGTAAATTAATGAAGTGTAACTTTTCAAACCGAGCGTTCTGTACCACGGCCGCAAAGTGACACCACCCCAGATGTTGTCATTGCACAGTCCCCTAATGACTTTACGTATTTGCTATATCTACAATTATCGCTTGGTGAATGTAATAGACTAAGGAAACGTTAACCAGCTTTTGCAACTTTACCAGTATGTCTAAGGCCATAGAGAAGTCTCACATAACCGTTAAAGAATTCAATACCCGAACAGTTCATGAAGTATCGACCGAGTTTTCAGTTCCACAAATTAGACAGTAAAAATTAATTAGTACACCACATCTTTTATTGCTCTAAAATATCGTTTCTTTTATGATTGTCACGTGTTTCTAATTTTAGTTTTCTTGTAAATACACTAGGATGCATTTTGGCTTCATAAATGTTATAATTATTAACATTTTCCTAACCACTTGCGCGCGTTTTTAATACAACTTCAGACATAAAGTAGGATATGACGCACATGGTACATACGAATTAGCGCTTCTTAAATCTGCTTTTATACCCAATAATTTTATACGCAAACAAAAGCATGTGGTACACTTGTACACCGCTTAAGTGCAGGAATACAGGAGCATGCAGCACTTGAAAAAGTCTTAACGGTTGAAATCAGTTGATGATGGTGTAAATAACAGTGACTATGTAACAGCAAGGGTAAAAATGGAATTGTCATACACTGCACAACTATCTGATAAGTACACAGTGCTCAAGTAGACTATAGTGGGAAACAAAAGACTGATTTGCTTATTCGTAATACCAAATTTTGGAAAGTAACAGTGTCGTCAAACTAACACAAGGTAAGCAAAGACGAGATCCAGTTTCATAATCAATAATAAATTACAACGGCCATTGCGACATATACTACGTTCAGTCTGAAGTTTGGAAGATTAGTTCCGACAGTTGTCCAGAATTTTACATTGACTAAAAATTTTAGTAAATGTAAGACGATGTATGATAGTAGTGACAGTCACCCTCCTACGTAGTATATTTAAAGGCGTCAAAACATAAAGCACTCATCATTAACGACCCGATGCAGTTTATGCGCAAAATACGTAAAGATAAATTAATGGACGAAATGGAAAAAGTGGAAATATACAGTTATCTTAGAAACCAGTCCGATACAGTATTAAATGGATAGACAGAAACGTAGGAAATGAGAACTTACTATGACGTATGCCTGCAACACCTTAGGCCTCGACTAAATCATTATGGTGAAACGGAGACGCTGTACAGACTGTTACAAAGAAGATACTTAAATCTTAAGAGGTTGTGGTGTTACTACATAGATGTAAATATTACTATGACTTTATTACTTTATTGTAACTGGTACATTGTAGTCAAAACTTACTACGCAAAATAGCTAAACGGGTCGAAGGCTTATTCAATCACTTGTTGCCCAGACCGCTTTGGTAATAAGTCATAGCAAAAGGTAAGTTGAAGTTTCAAACTTCGCGTTTAAAAAATCCTCCTCGCAGGAGGATAGTTCAAACCTGTCCGCCGCGAACACTCCCGCATGGAGTACATCGTAACAGGCATCCCAGGTACAGAGAAGCAACTCAAGGAGTTGAAAACAAATACGTAGCCAGGACCGGATGAAACCCCAATCCGGTTTTAAAGAGAGTACTCTCTTGCATTGACTCCTTATTCAGCTTCCATTTATTGCGAGTCTCTTGCTCAGCGCAAACTCCTAAACGACTGAAAAAAAAGTAAAAAATCGCAGGTGACTCCTGTATATAAGATGGGTAAAAGAAGGGACCCACAAAATTATGCAACGAGTATGTTTAACATCTCTTTGCTGTAAAATTCTTGAAAATCTTCTGACTTAGAATATAATAAACTTCCTTGAGACGGAAAAGCTTCTGCCCACAAATCAGCAAGGATTTACAAAGCGTCGTTCGAGTGAAACAAAGCTTGCCCCTTTCTCGCATGATATTATGCGAACTGAGGATGCAGGGCAACAGACAGATTCCTAGATTCTGAAACTGACAAAGGCCCAAGCACTCTGATTAGCTTGCCAGATATGTGAGTGGCTCAAAACTCATTACGCTGTCCTCGACGGCGAGTGTTAATCAGAGACAAGGGTATGGTCAAGTGTGCCCCAGGGAAGTGCGATAGGACTGTTCGTATTCTCTTCATACATAAATGATCCAACGCGTAGCAAAGCATCATCAGCAGTCTGCTGACGATGCTGTGGAGTACTGGAAAGTGTTTTCGTTGAGTGTCTCCAAGAGGATACAAGATGAATGGTTCAAATGGCTCTGACCACTATGGGGCTTAACATCTGAGGTCATCAGTCCCCTGGACTTGGAACTACTTAAACCTAACTAACCTAAGGACATCACACACATCCATGCCCGAGGCAGATTCGAACCTGCGACCGTAGCAGCAGTGCGGTTCCGGACTGAAACGCCTAGAACCGCTCGGCCACAACGGCCGGCCGATACAAGAAGACTTAGGCAAAATTTCTAGTTGGTGTGATGAATGACCGATTGCTCTAAATTTAGGAAAACGTAAGTTAGTGAACATGAGAAGGAAATAACAATCCCGCAAAGTTCGAATACAACATTAGTTGTATGCTACTTGACACAGGCACTTCGATTAAACATCTTGGCATAACGTTGGAAAGCGATATGAAATGTAACGAGCATGTAAAGATTATAGTGGGGAAGGCGGGTGATCGACTTCGGTTTACCTGGAGAGTTTTATGGAAGTGTGATTCATCTGCACAGGAGATCGCGTGTACGTAGAACACTAGTGCGACCCATTATTAATTATTGCTCGAGAGTTTGCGAAGACAGCGAAGAAATTTATAGGTGGGCAGCTAGATTTCCTACCGGTAGGTTCGATCAACGTGAGAGTATTACTGAGATTTACTATTAAAAACAGTCTTGATCACGATTTATTTATCAAGGTGACCGGTTTCGACCACTACTGTGGTCATCTTCAGACCATTGAGTAGGAACCTCTTTCCGATGGAGATTCTCCAACGGAAAGAGGTTCCTACTCAATGGTCTGAAGATGACCACAGTAGTGGTCGAAACCGGTCACCTTGATAAATAAATCGTGATCAAGACTGTTTTTAATAGTAAATATTTGTAAGACATTGATCACTGCCTCTCCCATAACGTGTTCAAAAGTAATTAATATTACTGAGATGCTTCGTGAACTCAGAATGGAAGCTCTGGTGGGAAGACGACATTCTTTTCGCAAAACACAATTGAAAAAATTTAGAGAACCGGCATTTGAAGCAGACTGTAGAACGATTCTACTGCAGCCAACTTACATTTCGCGTAAAAACTACGAAGATAAGATGAGAGAAATGAGGGATCGTGTGGAGATACATAGTCGCTTTTCACTCGCTCTATTTGCGAGTGGAACAGGAAAAGAAATGATTAGCAGTGGTACAAGATTCCATTAGTCATGCACCATACGGTGGCTTGCGGAGTAAGTATGTAGATGCAGATCTAACTTACCGATGCTCCTAGACCTTAATTTGTAATTGTATTTATTTATTGTAACTTCTAGACTAAAGCACCGAACTGGACAGTACAGAAAATGTATGATGCTTCTGAGTATCAACAGTATAAATACGTAGTGTAGAAATGGCATAGGTTCCTTGTATGAACGAAAGAAGCAAAACTGGAAATTTTTGCCGTCACAAATATTTCGTGATGTAGAAGCTTACAAATGTATCTAGTAAGTTATGACATCTAATGCAACTTACACTGATGATACAACACATTGCAACCGCCTACTAAATAGGGCGTTGGTATATGTTTGCGACGCAGTGCAACAGCGACGCTGCTTGACATGGACTTGATAGGTTTGCCGAGGTATGTGGCATAGACTACACAATTTCCGTAAACTACGGGTAGACGATATTTGGGCACATCACTGGCGTCTGATAGTGTCCCACATCTGTTCGAACGGGGTCAGATCAAGGAAATTTGGTGGCCACAACATGAACACTAGTTCACCATCATGCTTCTTAAAACATTGTCGTACTTTTATGACCTTATATGACAGACAGTTATTATGGTGTAAATGCCATCGCCGTCAGGGAAGACGCTATGTACACACTGATCAGCCAGAACATTATGACCAACGACCTATTATGGATACAAAGCTCCCCAGGCTATAGCAGCGTCACCAGGCGAGAAATGACTGTTAGTCAGACACACGCGCAGTGCATGTGGTGTCAGTGAGCTTGCTGTCTGTGTGGAATGGGAATGGCGCCCAGTTTGTCTGAGTTTGACATTGGGCAGGTTGTGATGGCCCGGAGGCTCGGCAGGAGAATTTCGGAAACTGCACGACTTTTCATGTATTCAAGGAGTGCTGTCGTGAGTGTCTTCAACACTGGCGAAACCAAGGTGAAACCACGTCCACACGTCGTGGCGTTGGGCGTCTGCCCCTCATTGTAGATGTCGGACGTCGTAGGCTGGGCAGGCTAGTAAAACAGGACAATCGGCGAACTGTGGTGGAACTAACATCAGACTTTGATGCTGGGCAGTGGAGGAGTGTGTCTGAACACACAGAGCACCGAACATTCCTAAAGATGGGCCTCTGCAGCCGACGAACCACGCATGTGCCAACGTTAACCCTTCGTGCGTCACATTTAGAGAAAAACTGAGGAAATTTTTTTGTGTTGAATATTTACTGTACATGTTACACATATGCCAAATTTATTGAAAAAGTTCTTTTGGAGCTATTGGTTAATAAATAAAATAATGATTCCAAATGGCACCATTAGAAATTACATAATAATTACTCAAAAAATGCATCCATAACTGTATTTTAAACTTACCGTATTTCTTTCCCTTGCTCTTGAGGAACTACGTAAAATTGGCTCCATAACTAAGAATTTCAGTATACACAGAATAAAACTAAACACAACAGTTATTGTTCGCTAACAAATGCAGTAGCACATCTCACGACACTCCTCTGTTCTGCACTTCAAACAAACGGCGAGTCATGAAAGCAAACGCCACTGTGATCTGTTGGCCAAACTTGGAACACTTGAAGTGATGCCAGACGGTATCATCGAAGCATTGGGAAGCTCAAAAAAGCCAGCAATACTTAATGATGCAACTACGACTGAAATAGGCAGGTGACCATCGGCACCAGACGTTGGCGCAGAGACAGAGTATTTCAAGGTCTGATGAACCCGATACCTTTTCCAGCATACTGATGGGAGGGAGCGAATCCGTCGTCTTTCAAGGGAACAGCTCCTTGACACCTGTACGGAGACATGCTGGCAGCAGGTCTATTATGCTCTGAGGAACATCCGGATGGGGGTCCATGAGTCCAGTGGAGATCGTGAAGGCACCATATGGGCACGGAGTGTCGTACACAGGTTGCACACCCCTTCATGACGATGTTTCCCATCGGCAGTGGCATTTTTCGGCAAAATAATACGCCATGTCACAAAGACAGGTTTGTGTTGGAGTGGTTTGATGAAGACAGTGGCGAGTTCCGGATTCAACATAGCGCCAGAGCTCTTCGTCCTCCTCCCCGGAATTAGCTTGTGTGAGCAGATGTAATGCTAACTCCCTCCGGCGACCTACCGAAGCCTCATTGTTTCCCTTCCAGGTCACAACGCGTTGCCGCTGTTATCCGTGCCAAAGGTGGACATACTGGCTGCTATGTAGGTGGTCATATGTTCTGACTGATCAGTGTATAGCGATAAATGTCGTCCGCAGCCACGTTCCCATAGTCAATACCTGTCATGGTACCTTCGATTAATACCGCAACGTACCACAGAAACTGAGGCGAAAGTCTGTTATAGGACTATACTGCCTCCACGAGGCTTCGTCCATGGCGCTGGATGATGACTTATCCGGACTCGACCATCGACGTGTAACAAAAAATGTGATTCATTCGACCAGGCGACATGTTTCGATTGACTCACGGTCGAATCTACACTACAGGCCATTAAAATTGCTACACCAATAAGAAATGCAGTGAATAAACGGGTATTCGTTGGACAAATACGTTATACTAGAACTGCATGTGATTACATTTTCACGCAATTTGGGTGCATAGATCCTAAGAAATCAGTACCCCGGACAACCATCTCTGACGGCCGCGGTGGCCGAGCGGTTCTAAGGACTTCAGTCCGGAACCGCGTGACTGCTACGGTCGCAGGTTCGAATCCTGCCTCGGGCATGGATGTGTGTGATGTCCTTAGGTTAATTAGGTTTAAGTAGTTCTAAGTTCTAGGGGACTGACGACCTCAGATGTTAAGTCCCATAGTGCTCAGAGCCATTTTTGGACAACAACCTCTGGCCGTAATAACAGCCTTGATACGCCTGGGCATTGAGTCAAACAGAGCTTGGATGGCGTGTACAGGTACAGCTGCCCATGCAGCTTCAACACAATACCACAGTTCATCAGGAGTAGTGAATGGCATATTGTGACGAGCCAGTTGCTCGGCCACCATTGACCAGATGTTTTCAATTGGTAAGAGATCTGGAGAATGTGTTGGTCAGGGCAGCAGTCGAACATTTTCTGTATCCAGAAAGGTCCGTACAGGACTTGCCACATGCGGTCGTGCATTATCTTGCTGAAATCCTGCTGAAATGTAGGGTTTCACAGGGATCGAATGTAGGGTAGAGCCACTAGTCGTAACACATCTGAAATGTAACGCCCACTGTTCAAGGTGCCATCAATGCGAACAATAGCTGACCGAGACGTGTAACCAGTGGCACCCCATACCATCACGCCGGGTGATACGCCAGTACGGCGAAGATGAATACACGCTTCCAATGTGCGTTCACCGCGATGTCGCCAAACATGGATGCGACCATCATGATGCTGTAAACAGAACCTGGATTCATCCGAAAAAATGACGTTTTGCCATACGTGCACCCAGGTTCGTCATTGAGTACACCATCACAGGCGCTCCTGTCGGTGATGCAGCGTCAAGGGTAACCGCAGCCATGGTCTCCGAGCTGATAGTCCATGCTGCTGCAAACGTCGTCGATCTATTCGTGTAGATGGTTGTCGTCTTGCAAACGTCCCCATCTGTTAACTCAGGGATCAAGACGTGGCTGCACGATCCGTTACAGCCATGCGGATAAGATGCCTGTAATCTCGCCTGCTAGTGATTCGAAGCCGTTGGGATCCAGCACGACGTTCCGTATTACCCTCCTGAACCCACCGATTCTATATTCTGCTAAGAGTCATTGGATCTCGAGCAACGCGAGCAGCTATGTCGCGATACAATAAGCCGCAATCGCGATAGGCTACAATCCCACCTTTATCAAAGTCTGAAACGTGATGGTACGCATTTCTCCCCCTTACACGAGGCATCGCAACAACGTTTCACCAGGCAACGCCGGTCAACTGCTGTTTGTGTTTGAGAAATCGGTTAGAAACTTTCCTCATGTCGGCACGTTGTAGGTGTCACCATAGGTGCCAACCTTGTGTGAATACTCTGGAAAGCTAATCACTTGCATATCACAGCATCTTCTTCCTGTCGGTTAAATTTCGCGTCTGTAGCACGTCATCTTCGTGGTGTAGCAATTTTAATGGCCAGTAGTGTACGTGATTCCGAGATCAATGTAATCGTAATTCTCGTGGTTGGGTCAACGTAGGGACACTTAATCTTGTCTCTCACGGGACTTTAAAATGCACGTGGAATAGATGCTAGTGACTTAGCGTAGAATTAAACTTTCCACTACACTATGGAGCGTGAATTGAAGAATCTGGCACGTCAGATTTTTGCCTCGTAGAGGGGAACGTGGCCAGTGAGATGTGACATCTTTGTGCGTCACAAGCAGGACACAGCAGCCGTCATATGCTATGGCCTTAAACATCGTGTTTTTTGGGTTTTCTTTCTCTCAGAGTACGTCGTATGAATATAGACTATTTCAAAGTATCAGAAACTTGAGTACCTCTGTATACCGCACCGTTTTAGTTATAACGAATGAAAGGAAACTACATATCGATAGGTAAAGCCTTCGTGTAGTTTACGATTTTTGTGTTATTACTTGTGTGCTATTGGTTATCTTAAAAATCTCTTTGAAGAATAACAAATTTGCTTCAGTTATCAGTAATTTTTTAATTATTGAACTACCGATTTCGAAGCATAAAGCTTCATCTTCAGGTGCTGCCAAATAATTATGGGAATATAAATGTGTGACGGTCGGTCCAGACGAGCAAGCATATGTTTGTTTCACGCGTGTAGGGCTCCCTCACCCCTGTGACTGACTGGCCCGACCGCCACCTATTTACGTTCTCATACTCATTTGGTTACACCTGAAGATGATACTTTATGCTTCGAAACTGCTCGTGCATTAAATTAACAAATTACTGGCGCCTTAAGCGGATTTTCTGTTCTACAGAGTGATTCGCAAGTAACTGTAAACACTTAGAGGGTGTAATGTATGAATCAAAATAAGAGTAAAATTTGAAATAAAGTTTTGTCTGAAATTGCTTTATTTCCGAGTTATAAAGCATAATGTCATTTGTGACGCACATTACAGCATGGGTATTGAAAACATCCTGCAAATGGTAGATGAAGACCAGATCGTAAGTACTCATCGTATATGTACCACTGCAGGGGTTCCTCGGCCAACAATATGCTGTCAGCTACGGGGACCGCTAGTCCACCCTTTTCACGCGAAGAAGATGCTTGAGCTGCCACCTGTAGACTACCCTAGATGTCAGAATTTCTGTCAGTGGCTTCTCGAGCACCATGCTGCTGATCCAGTGTTTTGTCGTCGGGTACTGTTTACGGATGATGACCTCTTTACTCGTGTGAGTGTCGTGAAAACTCATGAGATGCACGTGTGAGCGTATGAGAACCCGCGCGACAATTACAGTAATATGACATCAACACCGTTTTCCAGTGAACATTTGGTGCGGTATGGTGGACCGCATGTTATTACACAGCGTATCTACAGTTTTTGAAACACGAATTGGGTGGTGTGCTTAATGATGTGCAACTTGCTTCACGAAAGAACTTATGATTTACGCGCAACGGTGCCCCTGGACACTTCAGTCGAGAGGCAAGAGAGTATCTCATTGTTGTTTATCCCGATTAGAGGATGTGTCGTGCAGGATCGGTTGCTTGGCCCGCCAGATCCCCGGACTTAGCCCACATTTGTGGCGGCCTGAAGGAGCTCGTATATGGTATTTCAACTGAGAATGTACCACAATTACAGCTGCGAAATGGAAGTGGCTCTGCTATTGTGCAGAATGAGATGAACGGAGCGGTAAGATGTTGAGAACGTCATTGTCTTCGTCTCAATGGACATCATTTTGAACGTGTTCTGGGGTACATGTAAAGCGAATAGTTGTGTTGAATTTCAAGTCCCTTCGTGTCGTTGCTTTCTGGAAAGAATTAATTTTATGTTGCACTTGTGATCCCTACTCTACCGCATACCTCGGAAATAAAGCAATATCAGACAAAACTTTGTCTAACATTATACTCTTATATTGATCCATGTGCTACACTCGCGAAGAGTACTGCTACTTTTGAATGACCCTGTATAAATATACTCATGTTCACAAGAAACAGAACACGTTGAACGACTAGAGACAGGACGTTCGTACTCACAGCGCTATGTTCAGGAAAATCTTAACGCATTGTAGAATGTACAACAGCAACCATCCCCTCAATAAACTCACCATTACTCCCACATCCAGCATTAAGTGAAGTGCATGGCTCATTGCAATGAAATGCATGTCACAGCATAATTTTATGCATCATCAGGGAGTGTAGTGAAGTATCCAGATCGCACCGGCGCCTGCTTCCTAATTACTTGCGAGTACAGATTCTCCACTCTGCACGCGCGTTCCGAACTACAGAACGGTGATAATGGCTTGAGAAAGCGCAAGCAACTCCAATGTCAGAGCTATCTTGGGATAACGAACTCTAATTATGGACGCGTTTGCGAAGCCAGTTCGCGTTGTGCGAACAGTGCGATCTTGAATTCGCAAGGTCGTTATACTGACGGCTGAAACTACTGGTCAGCGTACAGGTTGCTGAGTGTATTATGGGAGATAGTGACATGTATGTTCTACAGCTCGAATTCTGTAATATTTGCCCTGGATGCTATTACACGTTTTGTTCATTCTTTTCTTATACTAGTATAGTCCTGCCCAGAGATGTACCAAGAGGCATCCGCTTTCCCTCTCATGTTTTGTTTTTTTGAACAACAAAAGATTGCATTGCTTTTAAAACAACAGTAACGTATAGAATATTGCTTTTATCCAGCGCTAAAACAGTTACTTACAATTCTCTTACGCAAGGGTGAATCCTCTTCAGTCGGCTTATAATATAAGAACTTTTTGCATTTTTGTTTTGGACAAACTAATAAAGCAATCAACGTAAACCCTTTTGCAAAATATTTATTGATTCTTGGACCACATTTTCTGATTTTTTAAAGAAACTCACTCATCACTAAGCTGCCATTCCGAGAAGTTAAAGTTGAAACAAAGGTGTTGTTTAGTCGTATGTTTTGGGTCACGTTTTTGCAGTAACTAATGAATAAATAAAAAATATCCTGTTACTCCTTGCAGACATCCGCGAGGACTAATTAACTCAAATTTCAGAAAGATATCTTTACTAGAGTGTGCACAATCCATTCCGTCAGCTCGAGATACAGAGTACGTAAAGCTGATGAAATGGATTGTGGGTACACTAATAAAGATATGTTTCTGAAATTTGTGTGAATTACTTCTCGGACCAACAGATAAATTTCTTTTTATTTTAATTTATTCATTAGTTATTGCAGAAAAGTGACGTAAAACACACGACAAATCTACGTCTTTGTTTATTCTTTTGTATAAAATTCAAAAAAGGCTGCGCTATTATTCCGTGAGAAATATCCGATAGATTAAGGATTTTTTTTTTTAAGTTTTAAAGACAGCAGGACTTCCGTCACCGTGGACACACCTCGTTTTGGATAGAGCAACTTTAACATCTCTGTGGGGGTTAATGATGACTGAACTTCTTCGTCTACATCTACATCCATACTCCGCAAGCCACCTGACGGTGTGTGGCGGAGGGTACTTTGAGTACTTCTATCGGTTCTCCCTTCTATTCCAGTCTCGTATTGTTCGTGGAAAAAAAGATTGTCGGTATGCCTCTGTGTGGGCTTTCATCTCTCTGATTTTATCCTCATGGTCTTTTCGCGAGATATACGTAGGAGGGAGCAATATACTGCTTGACTCCTCGGTGAAGGTATATTCTCGAAACTTCAACAAAAGCCCGTACCGAACTACTGAGCGTCTCTCCTGCAGAGTCTTCCACTGGAGTTTATCTATCATCTCCGTAACGCTTTCGCGATTACTAAATGATCCTGTAACGAAGCGCGCCGCTCTCCGTTGGATCTTCTCTATCTCTTCTATCAACCCTATCTAGAACGGATCCCACCGTGGTGAGAATATTCAAGCAGTGGGCGAACAAGTGTACTCTAACCTACTTCCTTTGTTTTCGGATTGCATTTCCTTAGGATTCTTCCAACGAATCTCAGCATGGCATCTGCTTTACCGACGATCAACTTTATATGATCATTTCATTTTAAATCACTCCTAATGCCTACTCCCAGATAACTTATGGAATTGACTGCTTCCAGTTGCTGACCTGCTATATTGTAGCTAAATGATACAAGATCTTTCTTACTATGTATTCGCAGCACATTACACTTGTCTACATTGAGATTCAATTGCCATTCACTGCACCATGCGTCAATTCGTTGCAGATCCTCCTGCATTTCAGTACAATTTTCCATTGTTACAACCTCTCGATATACTACAGCATCATCCGCAGAAAGCCTCAGTGAGCTTCCGATGTTATCCACATGGTAATTTATGTATATTGTGAATAGCAACGGTGCTACGACACTCCCCTGCGGCACACCTGAAATCACTCTTACTTCCGAAGACTTCTCTCCATTGAAAATGACATGCTGCGATCTGTTATCGAGGAACTCTTCAATCCAATCACAGAGTTGGTCTGATGGTCCATATGCTCTTACTTCGTTCATTAAACGACTGTGGAGAACTGTATCGAACGCCTTGCGGAAGTCAAGAAACACGGCATCTACCTGGGAACCCGTGTCTATGGCCCTCTGAGTCTCGTGGACGAATAGCGTGTGCTGGGTTTCACACGATCGTCTTTTTCGAAACCCATGCTGATTCCTACAGAGTAGATTTCTAGTTTCCAGAAAAGTCATTATACTCGAACATAATACGATTTCCAAAATTCTACAACTGATCGACGTTAGAGATATAGGTCTATAGTTTTGCACATCTGTTCGACGTCCCTTCTTGAAAACGGGGATGACCTGTGCCCTTCTCCAACCTTTTGGAACGCTGCGCATTTCTAGAGACCTACGGTACATCGCTACAAGAAGGCGGGCAAGTTCTTTCGCGTACTCTGTGTAAAATCGAATTGGTATCCCATGAGATCCATCGGCCTTTCCTCTTTTGAGGGATTTTAATTGTTCCTCTACCCCTCTGTCATCTATTTCGATATCTACCATTTTGTCATCTGTGCGACAATCTAGAGAAGGAACTACAGTGCAGTCTCCCTCTGTGAAACAGCTTTGGATAAAGACATTTATGATTTCGGCCTTTAGTCTGTCGTCCTCTGTTTCAGTACCATTTAGGTCACTGAGTGTCTGGACATTTTGTTTTGATCCACCTACCGCTTTGACTTAAGACCAAAATTTCTTACGATTTTCTGTTAAGTCAGTACATAGAACTTTACTTTCGAATTCATTGAACGCCTCTCGCATAGCCCTCCTCACATTACATTTTGCTTCGCGTAATTTTTGTTCGTCTGCAAGGCTTTGGCTATGTCTATGTTTGCTGTGAAGTTCCCTTTGCTTCCGCAGAAGTTTTCTAACGCAGTTGTTGTACCACGGTGGCTCTTTTCCATCTCTTACGATCTTGATTGGCACATACTCATCTAATGCATATCGTACGATGGTTTTGAACTGATCCTCAACAGTATCTGTTCTTGAGAGAAAACTTTTGTTTTGAGCCGTCAAGTACTCTGAAATCTGCTTTTTGTCACTTTTCTTAAAAAAATCAGAAAAGTTTTTCAAAAATCAATAGATATTGCGCAAAAAGATTTACGTTGATTTCTTCGTTTCTCCGGAACAAAGTCGTAAGAATCACAAGCTGCCTGGGGAGAATGGACCTTTAAAGCAAATCCTACTTTTTCTATCAATATCTGGATGAAATATCTGCATCTCCGCTTTTTGGCACAGATTTGTGCCCAGTCTTTCTTACAGTATAACACATTTTATATAATGTTCGAGATTTCTTTGTAGTGCGGCTTCATTTACACTCAGTCGAGCTCCTTTGTTGCTGTTCGTGTTTTATTGATTTACAGTCGCTTTAAGACGTACGTTAGTGCACATAATGTTGCAAAATTATAAGTCCACTTTTTGTCAATTTCAGCCGTGGAACTAACATAGGCCACACCCTGGTACGTGGTTAGTGTAAATAATCGCTTCAATTCTGCCTTTTGTGCGTATGCGAGTGAGTGAGTGAGAGACTGTGTGTGTGTGTGTGTGTGTGTGTGTGTGTGTGTGTGTGTGTGTGTGTGTGTGTGTGTCAGACGACTATATCGTGGAATGTTCTCTGCGTGTAGTATTATTCATAAAGTTTGAGAATATACACTCCTGGAAATTGAAATAAGAACACCGTGAATTCATTGTCCCAGGAAGGGGAAACTTTATTGACACATTCCTGGGGTCAGATACATCACATGATCACACTGACAGAACCACAGGCACATAGACACAGGCAACAGAGCATGCACAATGTCGGCAAGAGTACAGTGTATATCCACCTTTCGCAGCAATGCAGGCTGCTATTCTCCCATGGAGACAATCGTAGAGATGCTGGATGTAGTCCTGTGGAACGGCTTGCCATGCCATTTCCACCTGGCGCCTCAGTTGGACCAGCGTTCGTGCTGGACGTGCAGACCGCGTGAGACGACGCTTCATCCAGTCCCAAACATGCTCAATGGGGGACAGATCCGGAGATCTTGCTGGCCAGGGTAGTTGACTTACACTTTCTAGAGCACGTTGGGTGGCACGGGATACATGCGGACGTGCATTGTCCTGCTGGAACAGCAAGTTCCCTTGCCGGTCTAGGAATGGTAGAACGGTTTGGATGTACCGTGCACTATTCAGTGTCCCCTCGACGATCACCAGTGGTGTACGGCCAGTGTAGGAGATCGCTCCCCACACCATGATGCCGGGTGTTGGCCCTGTGTGCCTCGGTCGTATGCAGTCCTGATTGTGGCGCTCACCTGCACGGCGCCAAACACGCATACGACCATCATTGGCACCAAGGCAGAAGCGACTCTCATCGCTGAAGACGACACGTCTCCATTCGTCCCTCCATTCACGCCTGTCGCGACACCACTGGAGGCGGGCTGCACGATGTTGGGGCGTGAGCGGAAGACGGCCTAACGGTGTGCGGGACCGTAGCCCAGCTTCATGGAGACGGTTGCGAATGGTCCTCGCCGATACCCCAGGAGCAACAGTGTCCCTAATTTGCTGGGAAGTGGCGGTGCGGTCCCCTACGGCACTGCGTAGGATCCTACGGTCTTGGCGTGCATCCGTGCGTCGCTGCGGTCCGGTCCCAGGTCGACGGGCACGTGCACCTTCCACCGACCACTGGCGACAACATCGATGTACTGTGGAGACCTCACGCCCCACGTGTTGAGCAATTCGGCGGTACGTCCACCCGGCCTACCGCATGCCCACTATACGCCCTCGCTCAAAGTCCGTCAACTGCACATACGGTTCACGTCCTCACTGTCGCGGCATGCTACCAGTGTTAAAGACTGCGATGGAGCTCCGTATGCCACGGCAAACTGGCTGACACTGACGGCGGCGGTGCACAAATGCTGCGCAGCTAGCGCCATTCGACGGCCAACACCGCGGTTCCTGGTGTGTCCGCTGTGCCGTGCGTGTGATCATTGCTTGTACAGCCCTCTCGCAGTGTCCGGAGCAAGTATGGTGGGTCTGACACACCGGTGTCAATGTGTTCTTTTTTCCATTTCCAGGAGTGTATTTGAAGCTATGGTAATTGGCCGCTGGTATGTTTCTTTTCTAGTTCTTAATTTTGGTGTACTATCCAAAGTGAGTTAGTAGATTTATCATCTACGTTTTCACCACGAGTGTGTGTATAGGAGGTACCACTGTGGAACGGACGGCCGGGGTGGGCGAGCGGTTCTAGGCGCTACAGTCTGGAACCGCGCGTACGCTACGGTCGCAGGTTCGAATCCTGTCTTGGGAATGGATGTGTGTGATGTCCTTGGGTTAGTTAGGTTTAAGTAGTTCTAAGTTTTAGGGGACTGATGATCTCAGAAGTTAAGTCCTATAGTGCTCAGAGCCATTTGAACCATTTTTTGAACTGTGGAACGTTTAGTGATATATTAATTATTTAAACCAGATGGCAGTTATAAGAGTCGAGGGACATGAAAGAGAAGCAGTGGTTGGGAAGGGAGTAAGACAGGGTTGTAGCATCTCCCCGATGTTGTTCAATCTGTATATTGAGCAAGCAGTAAAGGAAACAAAAGAAAAATTCGGAGTAGGTATTAAAATTCATGGGGAAGAAATAAAAACTTTGAGGTTCGCCGATGACATTGTAATTCTGTCAGAGACAGCAAAGGACTTGGAAGAGCAGTTGAATGGAATGGACAGTGTCTTGAAAGGAGGATATAAGATGAACATCAACAAAAGTAAAACAAGGGTAATGGAATGTAGTCTAATTAACTCGGGTGATGCTGAGGGAATTAGATTAGGAAATGAGGCACTTATAGTAGTAAAGGAGTTTTGCTATTTGGGGAGCAAAATAACTGATGATGGTCGAAGTAGAGAGGATGTAAAATGTAGGCTGGCAATGGCAAGGAAAGTGCTTCTGAAGAAGAGAAATTTGTTAACATCCAGTATTGATTTAAGTGTCAGGAAGTCATTTCTGAAAGTATTCGTATGGAGTGTAGCCATGTATGGAAGTGAAACACGGACGATAAATAGTTTGGACAAGAAGAGAATAGAAGCTTTCGAAATGTGGTGCTACAGAAGAATGCTGAAGATTAGATGGGTAGATCACATAACTAATGAGGAAGTATTGAATAGGATTGGGGAGAAGAGAAGTTTGTGGCACAACTTGACCAGAAGAAGGGATCGGTTGGTAGGACATGTTCTGAGCCATCAAGGGATCACCAATTTAGTATTGGAGGGCAGCGTGGAGGGTAAAAATAGTAGAGGGAGACCAAGAGATGAATACACTAAGCAGATTCAGAAGGATGTAGGTTGCAGTAGGTACTGGGAGATGAAGGAGCTTGCACAGGATAGATTAGCATGGAGAGCTGCATCAAACCAGTCTCAGGACTGAAGACCACAACAACAACAACAATCTCCCTATTTTATGTTGTTTTTCCCCCTTGATTGATTTGGCGTACTTGAGTTTCTTTGATTACATCGGTTCCTTGTTATCAGTTTCTTTTTTCTTGTTATTTCGTTATTACTGCGTCGTTATACCTAACATTAATTTCCATTTCTCCTGTGCCTATTCTTTTGGGCTGAATCGTCTTTCGCAGGAATAAGCTACGCAGGGTGATTCGATGATAATGTTACAAAGGTTCAGAAAAGATGGACGAGGATAAATGTATCTATCTGAAGCAAGGGACCCTGAAACGACCGAGCCGAAATCTAAAACCGAAAATCGTTCTGATAACTCTGACAGTGGAATACAAGTACTGTTGTTCCCAAGATTGTGGAGAAGCCGATCTCGACGACCACTTAGTTCTAGAGGTTTGGATATACCTCAGGTATTCTAATGCAGATGGTCTACTGTGCACTTACATGAGCACTCCTAGTGTACAGTGTCTGTACTGTAGTAGACTGCAATCTGTGTTTACAAGCTGAAGTTCTAACGTCAGTCAGCCCTAACCAAATGGAGTTTTACCCAGACATGATTTTCGTGTGTGGGCAAGCAAATGGGAGCAGCGGAGAAGTGGAAAGGTTGTACAGGACTAAATACAAGCGAAGTAGATATTCGGTGCACACCATCCTTCGAGGGCTGTTCTACCGGTCATGTGGAACAGGTAATTGGCACCACAGTAAGCCTAGGCGGACGATGAACTACACTGACTCCAGGCTTAGAAGACGCAGTGCTGGAATGGATGAAGCGCCAGCATTCAACACTGGATAAGTTGCACGAGATATGAATTTTTCGTGGAGTACTTTGTGGCGAGGAACGCAGTTACACCTGTAGACCTACCATCCACGAGAAGTGCATGCTTTGACTCCCGTTGATTTCGGACGTTGGCTCGTGTTCAGCCACTGGGTCCTGAAGTGAATAACATTAGTGAAAAACAGTCTAGACCGTAATGATTATTTTATTTAAAACGACCGGCTTTTGCCTAGTCTTATGCCATCTTCAGAACAGCACTGCAAAAATAGAAATCGTGTTAGTTAAATAAAGAACTCATTAGCTTAAAATAAAGATATGTTACCCATCAGCTGAAACTGAGGATGTCCAGAACAGTCAACAGACCTCACTGCTGCTCTTGGCTAGGCGACATTGCATTATATAGGTCTGGTGAGGGCGTGTTTGTGCTGTTTGACATCAACGTCAGCCAGCGAGGAACGATTTACACTACTGGCCATTAAAATTGCTACACTGAGAAGAAATGCAGATGATAAATGGGTATTCATTGGACAAATATATTATACTAGAACTGACATGTGATTACATTTTCACGCAATTTGGGTGCATAGATCCTGAGAAATCAGTACCCAGAACAACCACCTCTGGCCGTAATAACGGCCTTGATACATCTGGGCATTGAGTCAAACAGAGCTTGGCTGGCGTGTACAGGTACAGCTGCCCATGCAGCTTCAACACGATACCACAGTTCATCAAGAGTAGTGACTGGCGTATTGTGATGAGACAGTTGCTCGACCACCATTGACCAGACCTTTTCAATTGGTGAATGATCTAGAGAATGTGCTGGCCAGGGCAGCAGGCGAACATTTTCTGTATCCAGAAAGCCCCGTTCAGGACCTGCAACATGCGATCGTGCATTATCCTCCTGAAATATATGGTTTCGCAGGGAACGAATGAAGGGTAGAGCCACGGATCGTAACACATCTGAAATTTAACGTCCACTGTTCAAAGTGCCGTCAGTGCGAACAAGAGGTGACCGAGACGTGTAACCAATGACACCCCATACTCTACCGCCGGGTGATGCGCCAGGACGGCGAAGACGAATACACGCTTCCAATGTACGTTCACCGCGATGTCACCAAACACGGATGCGACCATCATGATGGTTTAAACAGAACCTGGATTCATCCGAAAAAATGACGTTTTTCCATTCGTGCACCCAGGTTCCTCGTTGACTACACCATGGCAGGTGCTCCTGTCTGTGATGCAGCGTCAAGCGTAACCGCAGCCATGGTATCCGAGCTGATAGTCCATGGTACTGCAAACGTCGTCGAACTGTTCTTGCAGATGGTTGTTGGCCTGCAAACGTCCCCATCTGTTGACTCAGGCATCGAGACGTGGCTGCACGATCCGTTAAAGCCATGCGGATAAAATGTCTGTCATCTCGACTGTTAGTGATAAGAGGCCGTTGGGATCCAACAGGGCGTTCTGCATTACTCTCCTGAATCCACTTATTTCATATTCTGCTGACAGTCATTGAATCTCGACCAACGCGAGCATCAATATCGCGATACCATAAACCACAGTCACGTTAGGCTACAATCCGACCTTTATCAAAGTCTGAAACGTGATGGTACGCATTTCTCCTCCTTACACGAGGCATCACAACAACGTTTCACCAGGCAACGCCGGTCAGCTGCTGCTTGTGTATGAGAAATCGGTTGGAAACTTTCCTCATGTCAGCACGTTGTAGGTGTCGCCAGCAGCGCCAACCTTGTGTGAATGCACTGAAGCTAATCATTTGCTTATCACAACATCTTCTTCCTGTCGGTTAAATTTCGCGTCTGTAGCACGTCATCTTCGTGGTGTAGCAATTTTAATGGCCAATACTGTACATAAATCACGTATCATCAGCAGCAGCTTCAGCGACTGTGGTCTATTGACTGTTCTGGACATCGTCGGCCTCAGCTGATGGGTAACGGCTGTTTGATTTTAATAATTATAAGTTTCTTTATTTTAAGTAACTGACATGTTTATGCAACTAGCACGATTTCTATTGGTTCAAATGGCTCTGAGCACTATGGGACTTAACATCTGAGGTCATCAGTCCCCTAGAACTTAGAACCACTTAAACCTAACTAACCTAAGGACATCACACACATCCATGCCCGAGGCAGGATTCGAACCTGCAATCGTCTCAGTCGCGCGGTTCCGGACTGAAGTGCCTAGAACAGCTCGGCCCCCACGGCTGGCTTTTATCTTTGACTGAACAGTATATACGTATGTGTACGACGTAACATGTAAGAAATCTGTCTCAACAGAACAACAGGTCTGAAGGCATTGGCCTGGTCAGGATAATATATCGAATAAAAAGAAAGGATAACAATAATAAGATAACTCAGGCGACTTTTGGTAAAGATTTTCTGAATAAATAAAGAAAAACTATAGGAAAATAACTCAGGTACCTTTTCGCGAATATTTTCCTCTCACATTTGCTGAGCGCATTTTAAAGTAAAAGTTGACAGCTGACAAGAGATAGCTTGTGACTGGTAGATGCACTGTAATCCAAGCTGAACAGTTTCTTTCCTTCAAGAGCGTCTTTTTTATCAAACCTCAGACAATCACTCATGGATACGGTGTTTTTCTATGGATGGGTAGAGGTGCTTCTCTTCATTGTACTCAGATTTAATTCCTCACGTTCCTAACACCTCTCATGATGTAGTAATTTATTGGAGTGGCTGAAAAATGAGTAATTCGTTAAAATTTTGGTGTGGAGTTGGCATTATTCACAGATCAAGAAAAATATCATAATATTGTTTGGTACATAGCTTCGTAGCTTATTTGTTTTGCATGTTGGTATTCACATTGCTATGGGTTTGTTAATCGAGTGTCATTTATTATTTGTGTTTCATTGTCTCTATTTAAGTTTATGTACTGTCGTTTGCCATTTCGAGATGGTGAGTGGAGCTGTGGACTCTAGAAAATGGAGTGCGAAGTGAAACAGTGGGTGCATCTCCCACGTATTTTTCTGTTTGAGTTCAATAGAGGGTTGATATCGGCGTAAGTAGCCAGGAACATTTGCGCCGTATGTGAGGTTAATGCCATTGGAAAGAGCACTACAAGATCCGTTTCGATATTAGTGATTCTCCACGTTCAGGAAGACTTTCTGGGTTTTAATGTAGATCGTTTAATCGCATTAATCCGCAATGAATCACGTCAGTGTACTGGAGAACTGGCAGATGTGATGAACTGTAATCATTCCATCATTGTGAGGCGCATGCAGTGGAGAAGGTTCAAAAACCAGGTGTACGGGTACCGCATGCACAAAGCCCAAATCGCAAAAATCAGCGGGTGGCCATACGTACATCTTTGCTTGTTCGTCATCATTTAGATCGTGAACAACACCAAGGTTTCCAATCCTGTATCTTTAATGGTGACGAGAAATGGTGTCTTAATGCTAGCATAAGGAACAGAAAAACAAAATAGCATCTCCCTGTACAAAGACCTGCGTATATCCACAAAAGATAATGTTACGCCTCTTGTGGTACATTTACGATATGGAGTACAACGAATTACTTGCCCTAGGTGTAACCATCGCTGCTGAGATTTATGGTCGACGACTGACACGCCTTGCAGACGCAATCCAAGAAGAACTACCAGGAAGACTGCGTGGAGTGATGCTACTCCACGATAACGCCCGCCCGCATTCTGGTAAACTGACAAAAAACACTGTACAGGAGTTGGGTTGGGAAGTCATTCCGCACCCACCTTATTCATCGTATCTTTCGCCCTCAGATTTTCATCTTTTCCGCTCTCACTCGAACAACCTTCAAGGAACTTCCTTTCTGGGTGAAAATGCGCTTCGAACATGGCTCGACGAGTTTTTCGCTTCAAAACCACGTGATTTCTACAGTTGGAAATCGAAAACTAACCCCTGTGTTGCCGGACTGTTGTAAATAATTATGAAGAATATACAGGGTGATTCAAAAAGAATACCACAACTTTAAAAATGTGTATTTAATGAAAGAAACATAATATAACCTTCTGTTATACATCATTACGAAGAGTAATTAAAAAGGTTTTTTTTCACTCAAAAACAAGTTCAGAGATGTTCAATATGGCCCCCTCCAGACACTCGAGCAATATCAACCCGATACTCCAACTCGTTCCACACTCTCTGTAGCATATCAGGCGTAACAGTTTGGATAGCTGCTGTTATTTCTTGTTTCAAATCATCAATGGTGGCTGGGAGAGGTGGCCGAAACACCATATCCTTAACATACCCCCATAAGAAAAAATCGCAGGGGGTAAGGTCAGGGCTTCTTGGAGGCCAGTGATGAAGTGCTCTGTCACGGGCTGCCTGGCGGCCAATCCATCGCCTCGGGTAGTTGACGTTCAGGTAGTTACGGACAGATAAGTGCCAATGTGGACTCTCCATACAGTTGACTGTGGAATTTGCAGGTCTCTGCTAGCTCTGCGAGTCGATTTTCCTGGGCTGCGAACAAATGCTTGCTGGATGCGTGCTACATTTTCATCACTCGTTCTCGGCCGTCCAGAACTTTTCCCTTTGCACAAACACCCATTCTCTGTAAACTGTTTATACCAACGTTTAATACACCACCTATCAGGAGGTTTAACACCATACTTCGTTCGAAATGCACGCTGAACAACTGTCGTCGATTCACTTCTGCCGTACTCAATAACACACAAAGCTTTCTGTTGAGCGGTCGCCATCTTAGCATCAACTGACGCTGACGCCTGGTCAACAGCGCCTCAAGCGAACAAATGCACAACTAAATGAAACTTTATAGCTCCCTTAATTCGCCGACAGATAGTGCTTAGCTCTGCCTTTTGTCGTTGCAGAGTTTTAAATTCCTAAAGTTTTGGTATTCTTTTTGAATCACCCTGTATTACGGATAACTGAAGCCTCTGTTACGTGTATGTGTTGTGTTTATAAACGCTTGGAATGGCGCTACGAACTTATGCACGAATCCATATAAGGATGATCTCCGTAACTGTTGCCCTTTTCGAACATATACAGGGTGTATCATAATTAATAGGAGAAACTGACAGTTGAAAATAGCAGAAGGGAAAAACGTTCCGGCAAACACGGGTCCGCAAGCGAGCCGTTGTGAACGTGGATTTATGAGTGGCCACTGATGCGGTATGAGGGATTGCTCTCCCTCTCTGTCCGAACAGGCCTCTGAAGGCACAACGGTGCCGACCGACTGCCGGCCGTGTCATCCTCAGACGACTGGCGTCATCAGATGCGGAAATAGAGGGGTGTGGTATTACCATACCGTTCTCCCCGCCGTTCTCGCTTTTGCTAAGCCGGAAAGGCTAATATTCGCTCAAGTACAAGTAACTCCTGAATGGGCAACACGAGGCTGAGGTCACCGACGTAGGTCAAAAGTACATGGCGAACATGATAGTCACCCATCCAAGTCCCAACCACCCCCCGTGTTGCTTAACTTCGGTGATCTGACGGGAACCGGTGTGTCCACAGCGGCACAACTGTTGTGGAAGTAATCCCCGAGTTAGTATAATGTCTTGAAATATTAAGCTTTCGATTAAGTACACATCTTATACAACAGTACCTCAACAGCAATAATGAAATTTATGATTAAGTACCCGTCTTACACAATAGCTGCTCAACAACAATAATGAAACAGATATTCTTAAAGTGACTATGATCATTATGTTATCAGCATGCATATTGTACCAGTAGATGCATGTACGAATCAGATAACAAGAAAGAATGAGAATAAAGGAGTTGTTCATTTTCTGATTCGGTTAATTGAAGTTGCTTTTTGTGTATATGATTCTTACAGTATATCATTTATTTATCATTCTGCCAATGGCAGAATCTCTTTCAAAGATCCATCTTTATTTCAACAGTTATTTAATGTTCATTCGGGTGATACAATGTTTAAGACGAGTTAACGTCGTATGTGATAGTAATTAATCCCATTATTCGTAGTCCAGTTGCCGTTGATCATGTCGATTCGTTTAATCTCGTACCTGTGCCCAGGTTTATGTAGACGGCGCATGCTAGTTTCTCGTAGTGCACTATCAAATCATACTAAAGTAACAGCAAGACCTATTTAGCGTTATGCAATCTGTCAGTAAAAGCAGGATCGCGTTTCGAAGCCATGTAGTTAACAAAAATATATAGCTGTTATAATTTCACTGCACGAAAGAGCATGTCGAAGTTCAGGAACGCGAATCGAACGTCAGCTCCGCATTCGACTCTTTCTTCCGTGGACTGGCTGTGTTCTAACTCGTGAGCATAGTAAGTTGTCCATGTCTATCTAGTATGTTGTGAGCATAGATGATGTAAGTTTTCGCGAGCGTAAGGAAACTATTAGTCTGCAGAATGTGAAACGTTTGATAAGACCTCCAGTTTCTAAGCAATCTGTTGAAGCAGTAATCGTACAACATAACGAAACTACACAGAATTTCTCTTTAATTAAAGACTGTGAGATATTTAGCGCTGAGCGACATTTAATCAGTTACAAGGCTTTCATTTCAGTTTTCTATAAATTTGTATGATTGTACCACGAAATTTCGGATAGCCTGGTTACATTTCATTTCCTCCCTCCCACGTCCTTAAACATTTCTTGGAATACAATGTTGCTGAAAAAAAGATCTTGCATGTGGCCTCTACAAACACTACAGTAACAAAAGGGACGAGTTTGCTCCTCATAGCTCTGCATACTAAGCAAGATGTAACTGAAGAGCCAAAGAAACTGGTACACCCGTCAAATGTGTAGAGTCCTGCGAGCACGCAGAAGTGCCGCAACACGGCGTGACATGGACTCAGCTAATGTCTGAAGTAGTGCTGGAGGGAACTGACACCATGAATCCTGCAGTTGCCATAAATACGTAAGAGTACGAAGGGGTGGAGATCTCTTCTGAACAGCACATCGCAAGGCATCCCAGATATGCTCAATAACGTTCATGTTTGGGGAGTCCGGTGGCCAGCGGAAGTGTTTAAACTCAGAAGAGTGGTCCTGGAGCCTCTCTGTAGCAATTCTAGACGTGTAGGGTGTCGCATTGTTCTGCTGGAGTTGCCGAAGTCCGTCGAAATGCACAACGGACATGAATGGACCCAGGTGAACAGACAGGATGCTTACGTGCGTGTCACTTGTCAGAGTCGTTTCAAGACGTATCAGCGGTCCCATATCACACGCCCCACACTATTACAGACCCTCCACAAACATGAACAGTTGCCTGCTGACATGCAGGGTCCATGGATTCATAACGGTGTCTCCATGCCCGTACACGTCCCTCCGCTCGATGCAATTTGAAACGAGACTCGTTCGACCAGGCAAAATGTTTTCCCTCGTCAACAGTCCAATGTCGTTGTTGACGGGCCCAGGCGAGGCGTAAACCTTTGTGTCATGTAGTCATCAAGGGTACACGAGTGTGCCTTCGGCTCAGAAAGCCAATTTCGATGAATTTTCATTGAATGGTTATAAAGCCCAGCATTGAAATCTGCAGCTGTATACGGAAGGGTTGCACTTCTATCACGTTGAACGATGCTCTTCAGGCTTGGTCCCGTTCTTGTAGCATCTTTTTCTGGCCGAAGGGACATCGGATATTTGATGTTTTGCCGGATTCCTGATATTCACGGCACACTCGTGAAATGGTCGAACCGGAAAATCGTCACTTCACCGCTACCTCGGAGATTGTATCTCGTCGCTCGTGCGCCGACTATAACACCAAGAACAAACTCACTTAAATCTTGATAACCTGCTATTGAACCAGTAGTAACCGATCTAAGAACTGCGCCAGACACTTGCCTTATATTGGTGTTGCCGACAGCAACGCGGTATTACGCCTGTTTTAATATCTCTGTATTTGAATGCGCATGCCAATACCAATTTCTTTGTCGCCTTTGTGTAGATTAGCTGCACTAGCCATTATTCAGTTAGCCTCCAACATGTAGGAAATTCTATAACAAAAAAAAATGGCTCTGAGCACTATGGGACTCAACTGCTGAGGTCATTAGTCCCCTAGAACTTAGAACTAGTTAAACCTAACTAACCTAAGGACATCACAAACATCCATGCCCGAGGCAGGATTCGAACCTGCGACCGTAGCGGTCTTGCGGTTCCAGACTGCAGCGCCTTTAACCGCACGGCCACTTCGGCCGGCAATTCTATAACATCTATTTGTCAAATGTTGCTTGTGAATAAGGACGAGGCTAAGTGCTACATCGACTCTGGGTTAAGATCATGTAACACAAGTTCAGTCATCGGCCTTCGGCGAATTCTCAGCGCTGACGCGATAGAACGTAATATTATTTAGTCAGACCATCTGTACTCTTCATTGTTACGCTCGCTGATTCGCATCATTATGGCGATTAGTGTCGTTAATTGTAATTGTTCGCTTCACGGAGCTGAATTTACGTAGCCCATCGTCGTACCTTTAAGGCTTCAGTGCGGGATACTGCTGTGGCACTTGTCCTGGAGATGTCAGTTCGAATCCCAGTAAAGAATTCCCCAACTGCCATGAAAGCTATACATACAGTTTAAACATTACTATTACAAAAGAAGACCGTTAATATCTCGGTATTTCAGAATTTTTTTTCCTTTACTGGCTGCTCAATATACAGATTGAGTAACATCAAGGATAGGGTACAACCCTGTCTCACTCCCTTCTCAACTACTACTTCCCTTTCGTGCCGCTCGACTTTTATAACTTCCATCTGGTTTCTGTACAAATTGTAAATAGCCTTTCGCTCCCTGCATTTTACCCCTGCCACCTTTCGAATTTGAGAGAGAGTATTCCAGGCATCATAGTCAAAAGTTTTCTCTAAGTCTACAAATGCTATGAATGTGTGATTGCTTTTCCTTAACCTATTTTCTCTGTGAAGTCGTAGCGTCAGTGATGTTCCTACATTTCTCCGCAATCTAAACTGATCTTCCCCGAAGACGACTTCCACCAGTTTTTCCATCTTCTGTTAAGGATTCATATTATTATATCACGAAAAAAATATTTTTTGCCATTCTTCGTCAGTGTGTCTGGCTGCAAAGATACCTTTTTCTTTGAAACGGGTATATGTATCCCGTTGAAATTCATGTCAACTAATAAGGTCTACGTTCCGTTGATGGTGTAAATAATTTGAGGTTCTAAGTCGAGGCAGTCACAAGATACGGCCACATATGTTACATATTTTAATACTAACAAACTCACTTATCAAAACCTGTAGATGAACTGTCCATATACGTGTCGCGCTTGGTGGTTTAGCGGTAGAGCGCATGCCATGCAATTGAGAGTTCGCGGGATCGAATGTCAGTCGGACCACAAATTTTTCAGTCCTTGTTGTAATCCTGCCTTCACCTCGCAACAATGTGAAGAGTCTGCAACTCACACTGCTCACGTCTACGACTTTATTTTCACGCTGGTAATATCACTCTGCTCAGCACTGTGCATTCATTTAGCTAATAGCCACAGTTAAATGTGTCTTTTGCAAAAACTGTGCCCTCTCACTATCCCTGAGTGTGTATATTTATCGGAGATCCATAGTTTTCCTTTTCCATTACGAACACCAAATTCATACAGTAGCAGCCAAGCTCTCTTCGCCGAGAGTAAGCGAATCAGTCGTACCCTGAGCATGCTGATATCATAAGTCAGATGCGCAAATGTCATTTCAGATGCAAAAATGGAAGGTGTAAGCAATTCTCCACAGTATTGTTGATACCAGACGTACCAGTTTGGTACTCTCCGGTACGCAGACTCACTTAAAGTAATAAATTCCTCTCTCGAAGGGCTGTTGGAGCACAACAGTCTTTGGATAAACCTGATGTATCTTCCATTAAAACAGCGTTCCCAGCGTTAAGCGTGACCGCAACATATCAAATTAATTTTTTTCATTCGATCGGGGTTTCAAACCCCGACATCGAAGTAATGAAGACTCTGTAGTAGGCTACCCACACAGTTTTTAAAGCATCCTTGCTTTCAGTGCCTTCGTTAGACAACGGTCAGTATACGATGTAGTAACAAGTACACGGGGAAAGTGTATCACGGTCGTATTGAGTAGATCCCACGGGTTAAGTTGAGAGATTGCATGCCACTCTCTCACTTTAACAACATTGTCAGTCAGATTAACTTACATATTTTAGGGCGTGATCTCGGTTTTCCCCGATACTAGATTTGGTATGTGTGGTTAATAGCTTTTTATACATGAGGAAACGAGGAAACTGTGGGCAGAATATTCTTGTAATTGCATGTGTAACTTGTAGAGGGGGGGTGGGGCGGAAGTGGAGGTGACCGAAAACAGGAAATGAGATGAATTGGGGGTCATACACGCTGAAAGCAGCGAGCTGGCCCTGCAAGTGATTCTAGGAAACAGTGTTCAGTGGTTCTTACCTACAGAGCTACTTCTGGCAGAAGAACTTTCCTCCTTCCGCTTTGGATCGGATACAATGGCGCCGGTTTGCCAAACATTTTACCTGGGGCTGGCACCAGTCCATCACGGAAGACAGCTTGATGGAATAAAGTGGGAAGAGCAAGCCGTTTAGGAGACACTGCTGTAAACCGAGCTTTGGTGCAAAGCGGTGGAATGTCATAAAACTCCATGCATTCTCATGTTAGAAGCTGCGACGATACGGACATAGTGGAGGTAGGACTTTAGCCCCCTCCTATTACGCCAGAAGTCGCCAAGGTTCTTTTAGTGAACGCCAAAAACATACATTTCATGGGCACGACTGTCTGGGAAGCTAACTACCTTCTTTCAGGAATTGACCTGGAAAGACTAGATCACTCTGTAAATGAGGGACTGTGGTACCGTCTAGGTAGATGTTTTTCGCTAAAGCATGGCGATGCTTACCGTGAAAACGACGCCTGCCGAGTCTAAAATCTCGTTTTTCCAGACGAGAGACGTCTAGAGTCACAGACTTGCTCCTCTCACGATATGCAAAGTAGAGGTCTCGTCCCCCAGTGTGGGAACCCTGGAGCTGTGTCTGTATTTACTACCAGGCCAAAAGAACAGTTAAGTTCGATTGATTTGTGCAATGTGGGGGCGGCTTCGTTTTGGTGATTCGGCTGTCGTACCGACGCTTGGTGGAAAGTGGGGGTGATTCTTCGGGCTCTTCGTCTTCTGGCCCTCCCTTGGTGAGGAACATCGCGTCATTCTCTAGTGGGTGAGACTTGTGGATTGTATCTCGGGGTGGGTTAAGAGCCAATGGCAGTTTCCAACTGTACTGACAGTGGAACTGCATATCATTTTGGACATATTGTGTGGCTGGCTCAAATGGCTCTGAGCACCATGGGACTTAACTTCTGAGGTCATCAGTCCCCTAGACTTAGAACTACTTAAACCTATCTAACCTAAGGACATCACACACATCCATTCCCGAGGCAGGATTCGAACCTGCGACCGTAGCAGCAGCGCCTAGAACCGCTTGGCTACAGCGGCCGGCCATATGTGTGTCTCGAGGATGAACCTATTCGTCCTGAGTGGGCTGACTGACTGAGTCAAATTGGTTTGGTCAGACCAGCGAAAAGGTGCACCCCTCACTCAAATCTGCCTGGATTTCAGGGCTCAGATAGGCAAGTTTTCCGCATTCTGATAATCAGAACGCCAGACCACGTAATTTGCATATTTTAGTTGCTGCGTCAGAACGTTACAGCTGCCGCAGCGGGCTGCTTCTCGCCCACGGTGCGCCGTTTTCTGCTGCCATCTGAATCAAGGTGAAGGGGTAAAGCATTGCTGCACTGGTCATGATATTCACAGCTCCCTGTTCTCGGGTGAACTATAGTTTGTGGTATGGTTGATCGTAGTTGATTCCATTTGAACAGAGTAGGGCTTCACCGTGAATTCATGTAAACAGAGTCAGATTGTATTGTAAGCACCGCAAGGTTTAATAAAACTTCTCACTATTTTGTAAACTTAAATACGCCACTGTTCTCTTTCATACTGTCTCTACTGGTCACGGTTTTTTTTTCATTGTGGTTACCATGAGTAGCTTCACCAAGACATATACGAGGGTAATCCCAAAAGTAAGGTCTCTTATTGTTCAAATGTTCAAATGTGAGTGAAATCTTATGGGACTTAACTGCTAAGGTCATCAGTCCCTAAGCTTACACACTACTTAACCTAAATTATCCTAAGGACAAACACACACACCCATGCCCGAGGGAGGACTCGAACCTCCGCCGGGACCAGCCGCACAGTCCATGACTACAGCGCCTGAGACCGCTCGGCTAATCCCGCGCGGCTTCTCTTATTGTTTTTGTAACTACATAGACCTGTTTTTTCTACAATGGTTTGCATCAGTTTACAGCTTTCGACATAATCACCATTTCTGTCGATGCCTTTTTGTAGACGCTATGGCAGTTTTTGTCTGCCCATGTCATACCAGCTCGCCGCCATGCTGTTCACCTCGTCGTCGTAGCTGAATCGCTCTCCGGCCAAATGTTGTTTTAACTTAGGAAACAGGTGATAGTCACTGGGTGCCAAGTCAGGACCATAGGGTGGGTTGGTGATTATGTTCCACTGAAACTGTTGCAGGAGAGCTAAGGTTCGTCGAGCGATGTGTGGGCGGGCGTTGTCAGGGAGAATGTGTACGCCCTTGCTCAACATTCCTCGTCTCCGGTTCTGAATTGCCCGTTTGAGTTTTTTCAGAGTCTCACAGTACATGTCAGAGACATCAACTCGTTGCCGCATGTGGTCCTCAGTCACCATGCGTCGCACCCATCTTGCGCACACCTTCCGGTAGTTCAATGTTTCAGTTAAAATTCTATGAGTGGTGCCTCGGGAAACCTCAGGAACCAACGTGCAGAGATCATCCAGGGTGATCCGCCGATCTTCACGCATGCTTTGCTCAACCTTCAACACTCTCTCTTCAGAAACTGACGGTCTCCCGCACCTTTGTTCGTCGTGAATTTCAGTCCGACCAGCTGCAAACTCTTTACACCACTTACGAACATTTTGACATCCATGCACGACTCACCATACACTTCCGTCAATTGGCGATGGATTTCAATCGGCGCTGTGCTCTTTGCGTTAAAAAACCGAAGAACTGCGCGCAATTCGCACTTGGCGGTAAGATCGAACGGGATCTCCATTCTCAACGGCTGCCAAGCCAAGACTGAGCGCCTCAGCGCGGCGTGCGCATGTTTATTCACAACGCGTGAAGCACTCTTCATAACAGTGTGACCAACTGCCACACAAACAGATTTCTGTACCTATAAAAAAATAGGAGACCTTACTTTTGGGATTACCCTCTTATTTATGATTAAAGCGAGCGACGGCCTGCTAAGTCCCAACAACACCGACGTGCGCGAATGTGCTTCCGTCAGAGCTGAATAGTCTTATGGAGCTTTTCTATTCATTAATAATTAAAATTCGGCAAATAAGTTTTCTTGTTGACGCCTCGTAAATGAGGAAGTCTGTATCTGGATTGATTCACCGCCACTTCAGGTTACATAACAAACACTAAATTTGTGTAGCAAATACGCATCCATTTGTTCAGTGGTAGTACAGTGACAGTGTTTTCGATTTCAAACAGCAAATGACGTTAAGTTAATATCGACGGTACGACTCGGTGGTCTCCAATCCTTGAGCACAGATTTTCTACTCTCTTTTCTCTGGATTTAGAGTACGTCAACAATTGTACAACAAATATTCATTTCAAATTTTCTGCAGCGGTTCATCACTGCATAGCCCAACAAGTCCCAACAGCATTGCGAGAATACTTCAAAAGTGATGAGTTCGCTTAGTGGAAGAAGATATCCTGACACCTATCACGTCTAGTCGATGAGCAACTGCGTTGTGAGTTTCGCGCAAACCAAAGGGTGTCCTCAGCACTTTAGGTGGTTTCAAAGTACCCATTGACGTACAGTTGGACTTTGATGGCTATTGCATCCTCATTTAGAAGAACTAACGTCAAACACATCTAGTGACCATATCTGGTAGATACAGCAGAAGCTTGTAACCAACTGCATTCGTAGGAACAGCGTAGGTAATTAACACGTGCATCGCATTGTACAGATGTAATATGAAAGTCTCATGAATCGCTAGTGTGCACTTAACTATTTAGATAATAAAACTGTCAATGGCCTGCTACAAGAAGACGACCGATCGGAAACCTACGTGTACTTTCCTACATGTTGCGATAAAATGGATCAAAATGTAATCAGTATGTGACTTCTTTTGTAAATTGGGATATCTAGGCCACATGTAGGCCTCACGTAGAAAATTCAAGTACTCACAAATTTGAATGATATAAAGTCGTTTATCGGAAAGTTTAATTATTATGCCGCGTTGATACCCATATCAGTCAATAACTAACACAATAAATGTGCAAAACGTAAATCACCCAAGCAGTGCTAGCACATTTTACAAAAATTAAAACAGTATCAAAGGTCCGCTCCTTGTCCAGCCACCTGCCTTGTCAGTCCAAAAGGTTCTGAGGTTCGATAAAGCCGGGCGAAGTGGCCGTGCGGTTAAAGGCGCTGCAGTCTGGAACCGCGAGACCGCTACGGTCGCAGGTTCGAATCCTGCCTCGGGCATGGATGTTTGTGATGTCCTTAGGTTAGTTAGGTTTAACTAGTTCTATGTTCTAGGGGACTAATGACCTCAGCAGTTGAGTCCCATAGTGCTCAGAGCCATTGGTTCGATAAATAAAAATTGGAGATAAATTGAGACCGTCGTTTTAAAAGCCTCAGCTGTATTCCTCCACTTGGTACAAGGAACGAACGTCCATACAACAACGTGAAACTGTCAGAAAAGTCCTTGTTTGGGATCTTGTTCAACTCTCATATTTCATTGTCTTGAATGTCAGAATCAGCGTTAATTTCTGCACTTTTTCGTTTTCTGGTACGTTCGTATTGATAATACCGAGCCTCGTCACCCGTGACAACTTTTTCCAGGTTGGAATGATCCACATTTTGCGTTTCAGGCAAATCACGGCTGTCGTCGAAGCGTCACTGTTTCTGTTCAGGAGTCAAGGAGTGCAGGACAAACTTTGAACACACATTTCTTTTCTTCAAAACATTCTGGAGAGTGTCCAGAACACTTGATTCGGAGGTGTTGCTCCGTTGCGATGTGTGACACATCCGTGTTGACGCATTACAGGTGGACGTTCATTTCACAACAACGCCTGCTCACAACTGACCAGCCGAATGCACATCTGTTGTTTCCTGTTGTTAGTTCAAGCCATCTAGGTACTGCACTGACGCCGCTTATACGCCAGAAAAAATCATTATGGAAACACTTTGGACGGACGGTGTATATCCGCGCAATTATGGATTTGAAGTTCGGCTTCGGTCTGGCAGTGTACTACAGGATATCAAGTTCTTTTTTAATCTCGCTGTGTCATAACTGCAGACGTGACATTGGTTCAAATGTCTCTGAGCACTATGGAACTTAACATCTATGGTCATCAGTCCCCTAGAACTTAAAACTACTTAAACCTAACTAACCTAAGGACATCGCACACATCCACGCCCGAGGCAGGATTCGAACCTGCGATCGTAGCCGGCACGCGGGTCCAGACTGAAGCGCCTAGAACCGCACGGCCACACCGGCCGGCGACGTGACATTCTGCGTAGCGCTGAATAAAAGTAGGCTTGTGTTGTGTCGTATGACAAGATTTCGTGTGGATTATAGCGTCGGTACACGTCGGTTTCCCAAACACCCTAAAGCTATGCTTGTCATTGGATTTCGAAACTTTTAAATCAAAAGGTTATAAAAGGAACTCGTATTTTGTAACAGACTGCCAAAACAAATGGATACGCCAGTTCCAATTAAAATAAAGGCTGAAAGGATCTAAACGATAAAAGAAACGTATTCATGTCAGCATGACGTATCAGGGCATAAAATGTGGCAAAACTAAAAGGCCTTTCCTTGAAAGCTACCATCAAAGCGGAAATACCTTACCACAAAGAGTTCGACATAATATTTCAAGCGAAATAAGTAGTTACCAACGCTTAACGAATTATAGGATCACTTGATATCATTTCTTTGGGCAGGCAGGTAGGACGTTTACAACTCGTTTTAATGAGCACGCTTCTTCACAATAAAAACCGCCCGGGGAACACGTATCTCAACATACAACCACACAATCTTGGACATGTACGTAAACATGGAAATCCTGGGCGAAGTCAATTATGGGCGATATCCATATATCTTGGAGGAGCTCGAAATATGTTACGCGAAAAGAAAGGAATCAGAAAAATCTTTGAATCAACGGAAACTGGTCTTCCTGGAATGCCTATTTCAGCATATAAGATGACGTTATTTGCTAAATATAGGATACCTGACTACTGCCTGATTCCGTAATCATAAACAGGCCTATTTCATACGTGATCTGTGCCAGTGGGTGGCTGCAGCGTGCATAAACGCAAGCAAGTATCACGCTCGACGCTCAACTTCTTGAGTTTGAAGGACTAGAACGAGACATTACTTCAATTTCCAAACCAGTATAACGCAATTCTTTGAAAAAAAAGAAAAAATAGATTTTAAAAAAGACAAACGTCGAAAATCACCTTTGAAAATTAAAACTCCGAGAAGAGTGAAGTACAAAAAACAACTACAGTTTGTTGAAAGAGTCGTGGATAGCTGAATGCGTAACGTGTTAGTCTTATATGCACAAGGTCATTTGGTTCGATTCTCGTCAGTAATAACATTTTTTTCATTTTCATTTAAATTCTGTACCTACTCTCAAATGGAAATTCTATTTAACAACTACTGAATCGTAACTTATAATAAAAATACCATCTTCCTATTTTCAGTCACTAATGGCATAAAAATAAATTAAAATCTTACACGGACAGGGGAAATGCTCCACTGGTAAATGAAAAAATATAAATGGTGCTCTAAAGTTCTCCTTACGAACTTCTAGGACCAGTCGAGGGGACTGAATAGACAATGTTTTGAATTGGAGCCCCTGTACGGTAACGCCATGCAACGATGCTACAGAGATTCGAAGTTACAGACGGCGGCGCCTGCAAATGTATGTATATAAAGGATGGTTGCGTGAAGATGTTATAAACTTTCAATGATGACAGAAACAGAGAAATGTAACAATTCTGAGGTAAGAGTCTCTATACCGGAAACGAACAAGTCGAAAGCTTCAAACGGAAATGGTTCTGATTCCTCTGACAGGGGAATATATGTATTGGTACTGTTGTTAAGAATGTAGGGTACGCAACTTTCAGAGGTGGTGGTATGGACCAAAACAAGAATAAATGTCCAGTAAACATGGGCTCTAAAAGGCATTTCTTAAGAGGTACGAGTATCTGTTCCATTGAGGAGACGTGTTTCACACTAGCGAAGATGAACAAGAGCTCAGATTTCCTCAGGTATGCATTTTAGAGCCCATGTTTGCTAGGCATTCTTTTTCTTGCTTTGGTCCAGAGGTATCAAAAAGGTTTTCGCTTATGACTTTCAGCTCGTTCGTTTGCGGCACAGGCACCCTTACATCAGACTGCTACGTGTATCCTTCTCCGTCATTAGAGAAAATTTCTAACATCACCACGGAATCACCCTGCATACAGGGTGTTCGGAAATTCCCATTACAAACTTCCCTAAAAGTAGAGAGGAGTGAGAACATAATATTTTGAACAGGAACCCACGTCCGCAGCCAGCCGGGGTGGTCGAGCGGTTCTAGGCGCGCCTGGAACAGCGCCACCGCTACGGTCGCAGATTCGAATCCTGCCTCGGGCATTGATGTATGTAATGTCCTTGGTTAGTTAGGTTAAAGTAGTTCCAAGTTCTAGGGGACTGATGACCTCAGAAGTTAAAAGTCCCATAGTGCTCAGAGCCATTTGAACCACGTCCGCATATCTACCGTTTCCGTTCCGCGACGCTTTTAGTTCAGCTGTGAAACGCGACCACGTCTGCTGAGTGAAAGAGAAAAGTCTCAGAGTTGCTTGTCCTGGTATGTAATAGGGAAGACGGGATGACGTGTACTACGTCAGACGGTCACCTGATGTCAATTTGCGAGACTACTGTAGAGATAGAGGAAGATCTGAAGGCACGAGTCTTCACCGCTGCATTAGAAATCGATGAGAGACCGGTCGGGATGGAGAGCGTGTACCATAACATGCTTCATAGGTACAATGTCTGTAATAATGTTGGCTGTCACCACATTGAGCCGCTGTTGTAATGCATCAGAACTCTTCTGTACGTACAGTAAGCTGGATTCTTTCTCGTTTTGGAATAATGCAAACACGCAGTGGGTGTTAATAAAAACAAATTTGTTTAACTGAAAGTGGCTGTTTCTTTATGGTTACCTTTCGAATTTGAAAATGGAAATGAGTGTTTGGCGTCACTTGCCGGGAGGTCCCTTACGTGGCAGGTCCGGCCGCCTTGGTGCAGGTCTTATTACATTCGCCCCCACACTGGGTGACCTGCGCGCCGTATGGGGATGAAATGCTGATGAAGACAACACAACACCCAGTCCTTGAGCAGAGAAAATCCCCGACCCAGCCGGGAATCGAACCCAGGCCCGTAAGACGACAATCCGTCACGCTGACAATTCAGCTATTGGGGCGGACACCTTTCGAATTGTTTCCTAATAATTGACCTGTGTCACACTCAGTTCAGTTCCTCAGTCAGAAGTGGTTGAGCTAAACATCTGAATTGAAACGGTCGTAGAGCTTTGACGCTCCGTAGCGTCGTTGGGTGGCGTTCACGGACATGAGTTCCAGTTGTCTAGTCAGTCCCCTCTGCATGTTTTAGAAGTCTGTAATGGGAATTTTAGAGAACCCTGTAGAGGAACCATGCCTAAGAGTGCGCAGTTAAGGAATAGTCTTAAATAACTGGCTCATTAGCAGTGGGGAAACAAAATCATTTTAAGTTTATATTCATTAACACAAAATCTATACGTTCAGCAAACTACAGCAGCAGAGAAGTAATACTTTTATTTAACTATTCAAATATACAAGAAACAGTAAATGCGCACTCTTTCGTTCACCCACGGTATGCAAAACATGCCCAAAGAGTACGCATTTAAAAAATATCACAAATAAACGCAGTATCACCCTCAAATCAAGAGCAATGTTCGTGCCACTCTTGATACACTGGATCGAGTCCTCTGGAGCAGCAGCCACGCGGGGTATCCGCGCGGTCCAGGACACCTTGACAGGGTTTGCGTGACTGCCCCCCCCCCTCCCTCGCCACCACCAATCCCCCCTCGGAAGTTTGAGTCCTCCCTCGGGCATGGGATGGGTGTACGTGTTGTCGCTAGCGTAAGTTAATTTAAGTTAAACTAAGTAGTGTGGAAGCCTAGGGATCGATTACCTCAGCCTTTGCCTTAAAGCACACTTCTTCATACCAAGAGCAATGGCAACCTAATCTGAAGTCATTCAGAAACAAAACCTATCCTTCGGACTCGATGACACACTCAAGAGGTATAAATTTGCAGTTACGCCCTGAAAAGAACGCACGCCCTCTTTGCGGACGCTATATGCATGCTCTTTCGTACAGACACAATGATTCCAAGTGAAGTCAACACATGGTAGCACACGTCACATTTGCAAAATATGTGGCCGCAGTAAGGTGGACTGCAAGCCAGCCTTCGAAAATGCAATCAAGAATTAAAGGCTATCGCTCGTGTATTCTGTGTATAACTTATCCAACAGAGTACCAGAACTGCAGTAAGAAGGATGAAAAGTGGTTCTTACCTGTTTCATTTCAGAAACATAAGATTTCTTCAAGCATCTTCTACAAGGTGTTTCTGATAGCACCCAGTACACAACTACGCTAGTGCCGAGCTAATTAGTTTAGTCAGCTCTCAGGAATACAATCTGCGCTCTCTTTGGCACTGCGCACTCTTTGGTAAATTTACCATACAAATCGTTTATACTATTCAGTCTGTAGAAATAAAAATGTATTTGCTTTCTATACGCTATTTCGCATTATTGCACCAAATTTTAATTTATTTTGAATGTTCAGATTGTAAGAGACTGGTAATTAAAAATAAAGAAGTTTCGTTTTTATTAGAACATTATGATTCAATATTTGTTAACTAACATTTTCGTTTTATGATAAATATATAACCTACAAATAAAAGTAAAAAAGAAATGCTGTGTGCGCGAATCGAAGCAAGAACCTCGCAAACTCAGGACTTAACCACTGTTGTTGTTGTTGTGGTCTTCAGTCCTGAGACTGATTTGATGCAGCTCTCCATGCTACTCTATGCTGTGCGAGCTTCTTCATCTCCCAGTACCTACTGCAGCCTACATCTTTCTGAATCTGCTTATTGTATTCATCTCTTGGTCTCCCTCTATGATTTTTCCCTCCACGCTGCCCTCCAATACTAAATTGGTGATCCCTCGATGTCTCAGAACCTGTCCTACCAACCGATACCTTCTTCTAGTCAAGTTGTGCCACAAGCTCCTCGTCTTCCCAATTTTATTCAATACCTCCTCATTAGTTATGTGATCTACCCATCTCATCTTCAGCAATCTTCTGTAGCACCACATTTTGAAAGCTTCTATTCTCTTCTTGTCTATACTATTTGTCATCCACGTTTCACTTCCATACGTGGCTACACTTCATACAAATACTTTCAGAAACGACTTCCTGACACTTTCAGCAACCAGAAATTGTTCCACTATGGTGCAAATGATTTGAATTTAAGAGCGCTGGAAAATGTTCTGGGCCGATTTCTTAGAGATTTTTGAGAAATATGTCGCACTAGTTTAGCAAATTTATGTCTAGTGCTGACCTTCTGATTTTATAACAATGTAGAATCTCTAGTAAACCCCGTTGTCAGTACAGGTATTTAATATAAGAGACACCTTGTTGCTGTCAGGCTGCCACGACAGCGCAGTCAAAAGCATTCAACAGAGCATCCACACAGCAGTGATGAGCAAACACGTGGAGATCCAATCACTTTTCCAGGAGGCTTCTAATAACAAGAGGCTAGGAATTTGGATCATGTGCAACAGTATTGTGAAGATATAATAATGTGTCTTTGGCCAGCTTCATGGGAATTTAATTTCATGGATGAGATGGCGTATCAAAATGAAATGGATGAAGTGATCACACAAACAAGAGTAAACGTTTGTACTTACTCGGTGTCGCTCTCCTCGCTGAGTTGGTCCATGACTGGCCTGTTGGACAGCGACATGACTGCTGCTGCTGCTGCTGCTGCTGCTGGGTCCAGTCAAGCACACGCGCACCTTTTCCGGGTGGTCTCCTCTTCTGCTGATGGTGCCCCAGCGCGGCTGAACGCCCTGCACAGAAAGCAGCGCGCCCCGCTAATAGACAGCCACCACTGGGTCAAAGTCCCGCAGCCCCGCGCCGGGCCTTTCATCTGGCGCTCTGCTCCCCGCCTGGACCAACTCCCTGCTGTGCGCTAATGCACTCCACCCGTCGCCATGCCGCCGAACCCTCTGCCTGCTTTCAGCTGGTCCCAAGTTAGCGACTCCCGGCTCCTGGCATCGCTGCATCTCTCTTCCGTGCGGAGGAGTGGACGGCTGTGTTTTCGTTTACTTTGCTAGTTCTCATTCCTTATCTATTCTTTATTAGTAATCAGACACTGCCTTCTGTCATCTTGTGTATTGTATACACTGTTGAAAGTTAGGACTGTTTTGCAGGCTATCCACATCAAACCTCTCTAGTTTCCAAACGCCGCCAAAAAGAACACTATGAGATATAGATACCTGCAGTTTGGGACACCATGTAAGGCAAAACAGACAACTTTTTTCTAGCTGATTCCATTTGTTTTGTTTCAGGTTGTAAATATGAGGGCTATTTAGAAAGTGTTGACTGATCTGGGGTGTAATGGAAACCACAGTCAAAAATCTGATGAGACCTTGCACAGATGTGTTGGGCACTGTCTCTAGTCAGTTTACCTGGTTGGTGGAGTCTTCCACGGCCTTTAGTATGGATAGAGAATCTGATTGTTGTGTGCAGATGAGAGCCGAGTTGGTGACAACTCTTAGCTCCAGGCTGCGATGGCGTCGGTTATACAGGCTGAAGCTGCAGTGGATGGGCACCACGGCCACGTGGGGATCCAACGAACGTCCAGCACGTTCGAGTCCTCCAATCGGTTCTCAATGGTGGCCAGCTCAGTTACTACTTGAACTGAGGTTGACCCCTCACCCAGCGTCAAGTGGGAGATCGCCTCAGGGCGTGGCAGGCGGCTTCCCAGGGTCTGCAAGTAAGGCCTCTTCAGTTAGTCTGACAAACAGGTTCCAAGTACTGTCTTTGGTCAGACAGATGCAGTCGCCTGTTCTGTTTCAGAGGAAACCTCTTAGCCTACAAGATCCAGGCACTCAAAGAGGGTGTGATATTGATGGTTGGGAGCTCCAACGCTAGGCTCGTTATGGGGCCACTTAGAGACATAGCTGCCAAGAAGGGGAAGAAAGCCAACGTGCACTCCATGTGCATTACGGGTGGAGGTATTACAGACGTGGAACGAGTCCTTCCGGATGCCATGAAGACCACAGGGCGCATCCAACTGCAGGTGGTGGCTCACGTCGGTACCAGGAACATGTGTCACTTTGGATGGGAAGAGATTCTGTCTGATTCGAGCGGCTGACAGAAGTGCTAAAGGCTGCCCGTCTTGCTTGCGAGATGAAAGCAGAGATGCCCATTTGCAGCATAGTCGACAGGACCTTTTGTGGACCTCTGTTACAGAGCAAGGTGGAGGGTCTGAATCATAGGTTCAGCCGGTTCTGCTACCGTGTAGGCTGCAGATAACGCGCCACAGGGTAGTTAGGTTTCGCGTTCCGCTGAGTAGGCCAGGAGTCCACAACAGGCAAGATGCGGCTACATGGGTAGCAGGGGATGTGGCGTGGACTGGGCGGCTTTTTAGGTCAGAGGGTCTCGGGAAAACACAAAAAGGGCTTCAGCCTCAAAGGGTGCAGGCTGAACACAGGAAGAACGCAGATACAGGAAACATCGGTGTAACAGTTGTAAATTGTCGTAGCTGTGTTGGCGAAGTACCAGAGCTCCAAACGCTGAAAGGAAGCAGGCTAAAGCCGGAGATAAGTTCAGCTGAAAAAACCTAATGGTGTTCCGAAAGGATATGCTAAACACAGTGGGCGGTGGCGTGTTTGTTGCTGTTAGAAGTAGTTTACCTTGTTGTGAAATTGAAGAAGATAATTCCTGTGAATTAATATGGCCAGAAGTCATTCTTGGCAACCGGAATAAAATAATAAATGGATCCTTTTACCGACCTCCGAATTCAGATGATACAATTACTGAAAGGGTCAAAGAAAACTTGAGTTTGGATTCAAACAGGTACCCGACCCATACGATTATAGTTGTTGGTTACTTTAATTTACCCTCGATGTACTGGTGAAAATACATGTTTAATTTCAGAGGTACACATAAGACATCATCCGAAATTGTGCTAAATGCATTCTCTGAAAATTATTTTGACCAGTTATTGCACGAGCCCACGGGAATAGTAAACGGTTGTGGAAACACACTTGACCTCTTACCAACAATTAATCTGAGCTAATGACGAGCATCAAAACGGATACAGCGATTAGTGAACACAGGGTTTTCGTTATCCTCCAAAACTAAACGAAAAATATGCCTTTTCAGAAAAGCAGATAAAAATTCACTGGATGCTCAGAGACTATCTCCACTCCTTCCAAAATAACAATGTAACTGTTGACCAGATGTGACTTGAATTCACAGAAATAGTATCGGAAGCAATTGAGAGACTTGTAGCAAATAAATTAACAAACGACGGAGCTGATCCTTCTTGGTACACAAAAAGGGTCAGAACACTGTATCTGAAACAACGAAAAACGGGGACTTCAATTTGAGATGCATATAATAATTTCCACAACGAAACTTTGTCTCGAAACCTGGCAGAAAATCCGAAGAAATTCTGGTCGTATGTGAAGTATGTCATCGGCCAGACACAATCAATGCTTTCTCTGCGCGATAGCAATGGAGATACTATGGAAGACAGTGCTGCCAAAGCAGAATTACTAAACACAGCCTTTCGAAATTCGTTCACTGAAGAAGACGAGGTAAATATTCCAGAATTCGAATCAAGAACAGTTGCAGACGTGAGTAATTCAGGAGTAGATACCCTCGGAGTAGTGAAGCAACTTAAATCACTTAGTAAAATCAAGTATTCCGGTCCAGACTGTATACCAGTTAAGTTCCTTTCAGAGTGTGCTGACACAATTGCTCCATACTTAATAACCATGTACAACCATTCGCTCAGCGAAAAATCCGTAACCAAAGATTGGAAAGTTTCACAGGTCACACCAATATTCAAGAAAGGTAGTAGAAGTAATCCACTAAATTACAGGCCCATATCATTAACGTCGATATGTAGCAGAATTCTGGAACATATATCGTGTTCGAACACTATAAATTAACTCGAAGGAAACGGTCTATTGACACGCATTTAACACTTACTTAGAAAACATCGTTCTTCTGAGACACAAGTAGCTCTTTACACGCGCGAAATGTTGAGTGCCATTAACAAGGGATTTCAAATTAATTCCGTATTTACGGATTTCCAGAAGGCTTTTGACACTGTACCACAAAAGGGTGTAGTGAAATTGCGTGCTTATGGAATATCGTCTCAGTTATGTGATGGGATTCGTGACTTTCTGTCAGAGAGGTCACAGTTCGTAGTAACTGACGTAAAGTCATCGAGTAAAACAGAAGTGATTTCTTTCGTTGTCAAAGATAGTGTTATAGACCCCGTGCTGTTCTTTACCTATATAAACGATTTGGGAGACAATCTGAATAGCCGTCTTAGGGTGTTTGCAAATGACGCTGTCGTTTATCGACTAGTAAAGTCATCAGAAGATCAAAACAAATAGCAAAAAGATTTAGAAAACATATTTGTAGGTTGCGAAATTTGGAAATTGATCCTAAATAACGAAAAAGGTGAGTTTATCCACATGAGTGCTGAAAGGAATCGGTTAAACTTCGGTTACATGACAAATCAGTCAAATCTAAAGGCCATAAATGCAACTAAATACCTAGGAATTACAATTATGTACAACTTAAATTGGAAGGAACACATAGAACATGTTGCGGCGAAGGCTAATCAAAGACCGCGTTTTATTGGCAGGACACTTACAAAATGTAACAGATCTACTAAAGAGCCTCCCCCACTACGCTTGTCCATTCTCTTTTAGAATACTCTTGCGCTGTGTGGGATCCTTACCAGATAGGAGTGACGGAGTACATCGAAAAAGTTCAAAAAAGGCAGCACGTTTTTTATCATCGCGAAACAGGGGACAGAGTGTTACTGAAATGATAGAGGATATACAGGATATAAAACAAAGGCATTTTTCGTTGCGGTGGAAACTTCTCACGAAATTTCAATCACCAACTTTCTCCCTCCGAATGCGAAAATATTTTGTAGACGCTGACCTACATAGGGAGAAAGATCATCATAATAAAATAAGGAAATAAGAGTTCGGACGGAAAGATATAGGTGTTCGTTTTTTCGGCGTACTATAAGAGACTGGAATAATAGAGAATTGTGATGGTGGTTCGATGAATCCTGTGCCGGGCACTTAATCGTGATTTGCAGAGTATCCATATAGATCTAGAAGTAGATGTAGTATGCCCGCCGATCGCATCACATCGCTCTTTTCAGTAATGTGAGAAATGGCTAGTTATAATTAATACAAACCGTTTTCCCGCTGGTTCCCGAGTCATCAAGGCAGATCGTTTAAAACAGTTTCTCTGCCTCAAGCAGTCTTTTCAACGAGATTGACTGATGAATCAGCTTGGCGCTTGGAGCACATGGGATGCAGTTCTTTACGTACATCTCAACTGTTGTTCCCTATGTGGCCACCAGTGATTTTCCGCAACACGGTGTTCCGTGGCTCGTCGTTTTCTATGCCCAGCTAAGATGGAAACATATGTTTGCCTCAAAAACAGGCTAGCACAAAGATGCGGCAGCCGCTTTGTGTTTGCTTGTAAATCAGTCTGGGATCAGATCTGGACTTCGTGTTTTTCATGTACCACAGACAAACCAAGGCTGTGGCCTGAGCTCTGAGTCACTCGTCTGTGCTTATTCCAGCGCATTCTACAGCCTGTATTTTGCGGCTTAATCCGTCAGCTTTACTATGGGATATCCCTGGATGAAGCACTACCTCGCAGTCCAATTTTCTATGCCCCAGCGGGTTAGCCTACGGGTTGAACTTGACAAGCCGGGAAATAATTTTAGTGCAGCGTGATCAGCTATGGACATAAAATGTCTCTCATAGAGATAGCAATGAAAATACCTGATAGAAAAAATTTGCGCCAGATTTTTCATTTTCTGTAGCTGAATAGGTTTTTCTGCTTTATTCAGTTGTCTATTAACATAAGCTGTGGGGTGTTCCTTCCCATCTCTCTCTTGGCTCAGAAAACAGCCGCGGGCATGGCTGCTTGAATCACAAAACAAGATAAACTGGTTTTGATAGTAAGGAAAAATGAGAAGAGAACCTGTGGTCAATAATTCCTTTAACCATTGATATACTTCTTGACAGCCTGGAGTCCTGCTAAATTTTACACTATTTTAGTAGATGTGTAATGGTTTTGCTACCTCCGCAAATTTTTTAATGTATTTTCCATAGAAATTCGTGATGCCGAGATATAATTGTACTTCTTTGACGGTGCTAGGTGTTGGAAACTCTTTTATGGCTTGCAAAAGTCGTGTCACTGTGCGAACACCATCCTGGAGGATAATGTGATCTAAATAATCTAAATAGCGAATTTTTTGCAGAACGTGACATTTTTTCAAGCTGAGGGTCAGCCATTCTGCACGCAACCATTCAAATACTACCCCAGATGCAACATGTGCTCCTGAATGTCAGTGGAGTGTATTATTTTGTCATCTAGATAAACTAGGCATTGTTTTGTTTTCGTGCCATATAGAACTCCCTCTAATAAACGTTGGAAAGTCGCCAGTGCGTTTTTCAGACGGGAGAAATTTGACAACATTAGAAGTGCCCAAACGGGACAAAAAATGCTGTCTTAGGCCAATCTTCTGGCACTAGTTGTAATTGGTGATACATGGTGTATAAATCTAAGGTGATCAAGTAACGGCATTCCCTAATGTTTAAGTGATATTAGACATGGAGTATGTACTGGTGACTATTAACTGGTTTAGAAACCTGTAATTGCAGCAGATCCTATAAGCGTTTTTCCCACCACGGACTTCTTGGGTACAATTACTACTGGAGTTGGTCAGGGACTACTACTTTCTTCTATGATTCTGTCCAATGCTGTTGATCTATGAACTCATCCCTTACAGATTGCTTACACTAGGGAACATGACATGGTTTCTTGTATGCAGGTGGCTTGTTCCCAGTGGGAATTCTGTGTTGTACTTGAGTTGGAACTGGTAGTGGCCCACGCTGGTTATGCAACCTTTATATTCTTCTAATAACGTCTCCATAACTGCTCTATCATGTCCTTTCAGATGTGATACTTTTCCCCTCAGTAGAGTTACACTGAAAGTGTGTTCTAGCTTCTCGTGTCCTGTATTGAAATCCCGTTCTAATTCGTCCTTCAAAACTTCTAGGCTATCTGTCAGTGTTCCTTTTGATACCATCAACTCATCTCGAACAAAATTATCTATACTGTTGAGCAATACTCAGCTAGAGTCTTCCACGTATATCAAAACTACATCCTACAAAACATTGTGCCTGTTCCAGTATCTCATTCTCTGCCAAGGGATCTATCACACATATAGTACAGATTGGTAGGTCAGCTACTAAGTTCATTCACAGCAGCATTCTTCTGCCTTTAGGTATCATATTCTACGATTCGAATCTAAGGAGACGACGTTCGCAGTTTAACTGGCTTATCCAACGTTTTGAGAGTTCCTTGCGACAGTACGGATCTTTCAGCCATAAAACTGGGACGAAACGATGTACCATCTAACTCCACTGTTCGCTGCTGTAGATGTACTTTGGTGTGATGTTTAGTCAGGAAGTCCAGACCCAGAGTGACGTCACAACTAACGCCCATGGAAGGTGGAAATCCCAGACATATTCGGAAGTCTCTCCCTGACTGTGTACGTTTTTGAACAGAGAGCTGCACATGCTTGCGCCTGTGGCATTGTGACTTCGTACAGAAATGTAGAATGTGGCCTGGAGCACCACACCTGCAACACACAATCTCCGCACTAAACACTACCCGCCTCTCTCTTGGTCTAGTTACTGAGTCAATTTCAGTCAAAGCTAGAGCAGTTGCCGTTGCTTCGTCCAGGATTGTCGGAAACTCCATGTGTACTCTCCTTGACATTTCGGGGGGCAGGCCCCACAAAAATGCATCAGGCGCCCTTTGTTCTGCGTCCTGCAAAATGTCTTTACTGGCACCATCACGACTCGTTAATTCAAACGTGTTGACATTAATTTTTCTGATACGGTCCATTAAACTCTCCATTGATTCTCCTTGCTTCTGCCCTATACCACTGAATTGTTTACGATAATGCCACCAGGTATTCTTCTTCCTTTAACGATCCCACCCATCCTGAAAGACGGCAAAAGGCTGAGCATCACACAAGTCCTCGTTGCATATCAAATGTACTGAGGCATCCCATACCAATTTTAGGCAAGGTATACTTAACAGTTGTATCCATGAAGACGAAAATATCTTCCGCAGATTTGTTGGGAAACGAATCCGCCACTGAGGTTGTACCAGCGTGAAGGATAGGCTAACATACTTCCGAAGATGACCCTTCCCATCTTTCACCCTTCAAACGATTCAGTTCTCTACTTAAAGCTTCATTGCCACCTTTAACCTTCACGACATCATTTAATACATACTGAATTGTCACCTGGGTTATTGTTTTTTCAGAGCCAGCCACCTCGCTCAGCATTACCACCACAAGCGTATACTGTACCGAAGTAGAAAGGAAAGCTCAGACACTAAAGGACAAACCCAAAATAAAACGCTTGTTGTCGGCACTTACGTGAATGCTTGAGCCGAAATCCACTGCTGCTGCAACTTATTGTCTTCAAGGCCCCGATGTACGACGATTTCAAGCTCCAGCACGTATTCTTATAGTAGTATTTTATAGAATAGTCTGTAGGGTGGGAGTGGGCGAGTGGTTCTCATTGAAGGTTGGCCATGAAGCGGGTGAAGAAGGCAGTCAATCAGTTGATAGAGCACTTTATTGACGGATACGTGGAGACATGATTCAGCACATCCGAAATGGACAGTCTACAGGCCACAGGATCTGATCCTCGGACCCTAGCATGTCGATACAGATTTGCAGACGCAGGCATTCCCCGTGGATGACAGCTTCGGACTAGCTATCACAGCACTATGGCGAATGGTGGCTGATAGCTGCAGCTAATTGTGCAGCAGAGACGCGACGCCAGTGCGGTCGGTTTGGACACAGGTAGCGGCCCTGCGGAGGCATTGTCATAGATGCGGCGACGACCAGTAGAGGCTGTGCGTCATATCGTAAGACGACACCGTGATAACCTTGTACTGATGGTTTAAATCCCGATTGCACTTGCTGACAGTTGCGGAAGTTTCCCGTATTGAGACCACGTGGAAATCTCTGGAGCATTGTTGATGGCCTGGTATGGTGTAACTGGTAGGTCTGCCAGCGAAGCAGTCTTGTCGAAACGTGGTAACGGCGACTGTGGAAGAGACATCCCTACTGATGACGCTGAGCTGCCAGGAAACGGGCCAGCAGACCGTGGTCTGGTTTCGTTGCTGGGCTGCTGTTTCGGCTCTCCTAGCTGCTCTGACTGATTTATTAACTCAAGTAACCACGGTTGCTACGATGACACCGTAACCATTAATACCCGTCCCTATAGCGACGATGTCGATAAGTTCCGGCCTGTTTGTAGCCAACAGGTCTGAAATACAGGATGATTCAAAAAGAATACCACAACTTTAAAAATGTGTATTTAATGAAAGAAACATAATATAACCTTCTGTTATACATCATTAAATGGTTCAAATGGCTCTGAGCACTATGGGACTTAACTTCTGTGGTCATCAGTCCCCTAGAACACAGAACTACTTAAACCTAACTAACCTAAGGACATCACACACATCCATGCCCGAGGCAGGATTCGAACCTGCGACCGTAGCAGTCGCTCGGTTCCGGACTGAGCGCCTTAACCGCGAGACCACCGCGGCCGGCTTATACATCATTACAAAGAGTATTTAAAAAGGTTTTTTTTCACTCAAAAACAAGTTCAGAGATGTTCAATATGGCCCCCTCCAGACACACGAGCAATATCAACCCGATACTCCAACTCGTTCCACACTCTCTGTAGCATATCAGGCGTAACAGTTTGGATAGCTGCTGTTGTTTCTCGTTTCAAATCATCAATGGTGGCTGGGAGAGGTGGCCGAAACACCATATCCTTAACATACCCCCATAAGAAAAAATCGCAGGGGGTAAGATCAGGGCTTCTTGGAGGCCAGTGATGAAGTGCTCTGTCACGGGCTGCCTGGCGGCCGATCCATCGCCTCGGGTAGTTGACGTTCAGGTTTCATAACTAACCTTTTTCGTAGGACTCTCCATACAGTTGATTGTGGAATTTGCAGCTCTCTGCTAGCTCTGCGGATCTATTTTCCTGGGCTGCGAACAAATGCTTGCTGGATGCGTGCTACATTTTCATCACTCGTTCTCGGCCGTCCAGAACTTTTCCCTTTGCACAAAAACCCATTGTCTGTAAACTGTTTATACCAACGTTTAATACACCACCTATCAGGAGGTTTAACACCATACTTCGTTCGAAATGCACGCTGAACAACTGTCGTCGATTCACTTCTGCCGTACTCAATAACACAAAAAGCTTTCTGTTGAGCGGTCACCATCTTAGCATCAACTGACGCTGACGCCTAGTCAACAGCGCCTCAAACGAACAAATGTACAACTAAATGAAACTTTATAGCTCCCTTAATTCGCCGACAGATAGTGCTTAGCTATGCCTTTTGTCGTTGCAGAGTTTTAAATTCCTAAAGTTGTGGTATTCTTTTTGAATCACCCTGTATAATGACGGAAAAAAAATCACAACACCAAAAGATAGTCTAGGTAACACATATAAGATCACAGGTTAATGGAAGAGCTAGATGAACCTTACAAATGTGATATATTAGTACATTAATAACCGATGTCACCGCCAGAATGTTGAATGCAAGAACTAAAACGTGCATGCATTGTTCTGTACTAGTAGAGGACGTTAGTTTGTGGTATGGAGGTCCATGGTTGTTGTACTTGGCCGGTAAGTACAGGGACGGTTATTGCTGTTTTTGCATGACGATGGGGTTATCGTCTGTTGATGTCCCATGTGTGCTTGATTGGAGACAGATCTGGTGATCGGGTAGTCCAAGGCAACATGTCGACACTCCGTAGAGCATGTTGGATTACAACAGCTGTATGGGGGCGAGCGTTATCCCGTTGGAAAACTCCCCCGTGGAATGCTGTTCATGAATGGCAGCAACACGGGTCCTATCATCCAGTCACCATATTGATGTGCAAACTTTTCTGTCAGTGTGCGCCGAGAGTGCTCCTGCTGTCATACAAGACCTGACCCCAGACCATAACTCTAGGTGTCTGTCCAGTGTGTCTAGCACGCAGACAGATTAGTTGCATACCCTCACCTGGCCTCCTCCTAACCAAAACACGCTCATCACTGGCACCGAAACAGATCCTGGTTTCATCAAAAGCACAACAGACCTCCACCATGCACTGCAACGAGCTCACGCTTGACACCACTGAAGTCGCAGATGGCGGTGGTCTGGGGTCAGTGAATTGCACGCTACACGGCGTTTGGCTCGGAGCTCTCCTTGAAGTAACCGATTTGCAACAGTTCGTTGTGCCACCGTGACGTTATCTGATGCTCAGATTGCTGCTGCAGATGCAATACGATGCGCCAGAGCCATGCGCCGGACACGATGGTGTTCCATCTTGACAGTACCACGTGGCAGTCTTAAGCCCGGTCTTCTTGCGACCGTACGTTGCTGTGACCACCGCTGCTAACAGTAACGTACAGTGACTACATTCCTGCCAGGCCTTTCTGCAGTATCGGAGAAGGAATTTTTGCCCTCTTGTAACGCTATTACACGACATCTTTCAAGTTCAGTATGGTGTTGATAATGGCGTCTTTGTCGCCTTGTATGCAATCTTGACTAACATCAATTGACCACGTCCAGTCTCAAAGGTACCTAACGCTCAAGATAGTTACAGCGTGTGTTTAAAGCAAACATGATTTGCATCCTCACAGTGGCACTACTAGCGCCATTCTAATGCAGCTGTCGCCGAGTTTTAAGAGACATCGTCTTTCAGATGTAGAAACGCGCCTACCAACTTTCGTTTATGTCGCACAACTCACAATTGGTGTTGCGATATTTTCTTTCCCGCCACCGTATCTCCATTGCGTGTCAGCTGTCGAACGATCTGTTTAAGACCGTTTTCGGAAAATATGTTCAGAAGTACTGAATTTCTTTCTCTACCTATCTGCTTTTCATTTGTCTACCCCTCACCTACATCTACAACTATATCTATATATCTACATACATACTCCTAAACCATAGCACGGTGCGTGGCCGAGGGTACTCTGTACCATTACTAGTCATTTCCTTTCCTGTTGCACTCGCGTCTGTGTCTGTACTCCAGTTATGAATCCATAGACGTCCCAGTCTGTATTGGGTTGGCAAAAGTCGTCTCCTAGACCTGTTATCCGTGACCCTTCACTGTCACACCCAGTTTCGATCTCCATGGAGACAATTTCTCTTTAAACTGCAAGGAGCACTCCCCCACCTACGGCGTCTACATTTACGCCTACATCTGCACGGATACTCTGCAAATCACATTTAACTGCCTGGCAGAGGGTCCACTAAACCATCTTCACAATTCTCTATTATTCCAATGTCGTATAGAGTGCGGAAAGAACGAACACCTATACCTTTCCGTACGAGCTCTGTTTTCCCTTATTTTATCATAATGATGTTTTAGCCGGCCGCGGTGGTCTCGCGGTTCTAGGCGCGCAGTCCGGAACCGAGCGACTGCTACGGTCGCAGGTTCGAATCCTGCCTCGGACATGGATGTGTGTGATGTCCTTAGGTTAGTTAGGTTTAAGTAGTTCTAAGTTCTAGGGGACTGATGACCTCAGAAGTTAAGTCCCATAGTGCTCCGAGCTATTTTTGAACCTTATGCCTAACGAGACCTAGAAAGTGTGATCTTGACGGGAAAAGGATTTTCTTTTATAGTGCTTTCAAGTCAGTCCTCGAATAATTTCTATTTGACTGTGGCCAAATGGAAGCTGTTCACAACTCTCGTGCATACTAGGTAGCTCCTGCATTTTGAGAGGCGACCACATACCTAGATTCTTTGAATGTTTCTACTGCAGTTGAGGTTCTTATTCTGAATGCGTAGTTATTGTGTAATCCTGTGGAATGGAAAATGTGGAGACATGTGATTTAGTATTACATATGACTCTATGTGTTTTGGTTTCTCTATCACAGGTATATTGTGTAATGCCCTACTCATATTGTGGTGTGTGGAATTTCAGAATGTAGATTTATTCAAAAGATTACTTCACGAACTTTATTTCGTACAGAAGAATTCAGTTTGTCACTCATGTCATTGTTTCCATGTGTACTACATATGGGCCGTAGCACTACCACTTACCATCAAATATGGCACGATACTAGTTTTTTTTCAGGCTACTGCACCGGCGAAGGACGCTCTGCTACCAAGATCACAAGCAAGTGACAAATTATCATCTTGCTCCATACGGACATTTTGACGTTTCACGTATACTCAGGTGCGGAACAATTAACGCAGAAATACGGGAGAGTTTCACGCATCAGGAACGTTATCCGGTATTGGTTTATATAAAGGAATGCTAGAGGAATTAATTTGTACTACTTCAGGGTTTTATCCTTAATCGTTGAAGATAGTCCTTGATGATTAACTGTTCCTTCAGTGGTTAGGACTAAGTATTGCGTTGGCCTCGGTTGTTCAATGTATACTGTGAATTCGCCTTTGATGCTGTATTTAATTACTCCTATGGGGAAGATTATGCATCCCATTTGCCTTAGATGTTTAATGTATATCATTACCCAGTGTCCTTAGCGTATGCTGTTTGCCTTTCAGGATGGAGATCCTTATGTCAGACGCAATCACTATGTATATTATAAACGTGGAAGTTTGTGTATGATTATGTTTGTTAATCCTTCATACTGATACGATAGGATGGATTTAAAAGAAACTTGTAATGGAATTAGCTTATACCATGACTGATTACACAGGCCACTTTTTAAAGTGTTTGGTAGAAGATATTTATTGAGTTGAAGAATGTAATACTAAATGTGGAGTAATAATTATTCTTCGAGAAAGCTATTTACTCGTCGAATTTTGAAATGTTTCGTATTTGTGCAAATGCCTTTATTGTTTAATATGTCCTGCATAAACGATTCAACGTAATGAATGCAATGCTTATACAGTCCTCAAGATGTTTAATCCATACTTCCATAAAAGCCTCTAGCAATTTAGAAGATGAGCGTCAAGCACATCTTATAGTTTCTGAATCGCTTGAAGGGTCACAACGACGGAGCCATTTAAATGGTGTAAGACAGAAAGATATCGTGCCTTTGCATGTAGAACGTGGTAGGCTTTTAGCGAGACTGGATCTGATGACGTTATGCGAGCTTATCCGCTGGTAACAGGCACACACATGAAGGCAGGTAACATTGTTGCACGTACACTTATTAAAAAACTTGTGCTGCACTAAACAAGAAATTTCTTCTTTTCTTTCTTTGTTGAGTTAATATGTTTGTTACTCATTCGCGCTGAAGCATCTGGAACGGATTTGGATGAACTTTGGAATAGAGATAGCTTATATCCTCAATAAACATGTAGACTATCTTTTATTTCGAAAAATATCCCTGTTTCCATGGGATGGTCGACTTGCCTACTGTTCTCGTGGGATGGGTAACATGACTGAGAAGTTACCAACGCAAGTTAACTGTGAAATGAACGATTAAGTTCAGCGTGGGGGTACTGCCACCCAAGAAAATCGGTGGGAACATCAACAAAAAAATAATTCATCAAGTGCCTACACATCAATGGATACAGAAATTACCCGTGACGACGCTACTACATACCCTGCAGAGTTTCTAAACTCCTTAGACCTATCGGCGGTGCCGTCTCACAAGATGGAGCTGAAGGTGGTTGTGCATTTCAAACTGATGCGTAGCCTGGATGCACCAAGGTCATGCCAAGAGCGTCATTTAACGCTTCACGGAGCTGAGAAGGCATTTCGTGCAGGCCACCATTATCACCAGCGAAGAAAAAGGAGTGACGGTATCGATACCACGAATTTCTGCCGGCCGGGGTGGCCGAGGGGTTCTAGGCGCTACAGTCTGGAACCGCGCGATCGCTACGATCGCAGGTTCGAATCCTGCCTCGGGCATGGATGTGTGTGATGTCCTTAGGTTAGTTAGGTTTAAGTAGTTCTAAGTTCTAGGGGACTGATGACCACAGCAGTTAAGTCCCTTAGTGCTGAGAGCCATTGAACCATTTTGAACCACGAATTTCTATGATCACAACAAACTTTCCCTTCAAGTTCAAACGCTTGCAGTTCTCTTTGAAAATTGCCTTCTCGATCGTTATTAATAAGAGTCAAGTACAAACACAGGAACTGGCAGGAATTTTTCTGGGCTTATGGTTTTCTTACGAACAGCTCTGCGTTGGCTGCTCGCGTGTATCGAGAGTCATAAATCTCTACGTATAAGCAGAGAGCAAGAAATACAGAGTATTACAATAGATTTCTGTCTCTCACCACACCACACCAATTACGATTTTTTCTGTCCTAGGCATGTCGCAAAGAGTCGTGAAATTATTTACTCCTTTTCCAGGCACAATTTTTAATCCGCTACTGGGTCGCGTACAAAGTTTTTCCGTAAGTAAACGAGTGAGTTGTGTGTCTGCCAGCTTCTCCTAATGTCTCAATTCTTTCTTTTTTCCCTTCACGCTGCGCGGGTTGTGGGCAGCATGTGGCTCGTCTCCTCAATAACTCCAAGAGTTTACTTTTGTGATGGAGCATACGCGTAGATAGCGAGTTTCGGCATAAACATTTCTTTATAATAACTGTTTTACCGCGGATAACGCCTCGGTACGCGGCTTGTATCAAATAAACTCAAGCACCAAAGTAAGTGGTATAAGCACATGCGTATTCAAATACAGAGATATGTAAACAAACAGAATACGGTACTACGTGTAAACAGAATACGGCACTGCGGTCGGCAACGCTTTTATAAGACAACAAGTGATTGGCGCAGGTGTTAGATAGGTTACGGCAGCTACAACGGCAGGTTATCAAGATTTAAGTGAGTTTGTACATGTTATAGTCGATACACGAGCGATGGGACACAGCATCTCGGAGGTAGTGATGAAGTGGGGGTTCTCACGTACGACTGTTTCACGAGTGTACCGTGAATATCAGGAATCCGGTAAAACATCAAATCTCCGACATCACTGTGCCCGGAAAAAGATCCTGCGAGAACAGGATCACCGACAACTTAAGAGAATCGTTCAACGTGTTAGAAGTACAGCCCTTCCGCAAATTACTGCAGATTTCAGTGCTGAGCCATCAACAAGTTTCAGCGTGTGAACCATTCGACGAAACGTCATCAATATCGGCTTGATGACTGTGAGACACAAAGCTTTACCCCTCGGCTGGGCACGCCAACGCCGACATTGGGGTGTTGATGACTGGAAACATGTTGGCTGGTCGGACGAGTCTGGTTTGAAATTTTAACGAGCGGATAGACGTGTACAGGTAAGGAAACAACCACATGAATCCATGTACCGTGCATCTCAGCAGGGGACTGTTCAAGCTGGCAGAGGCTCTGTAATGGTGTGGGGCCTGTGCAGTTTAGAAACAACTTTGATAGGTGACACGTACGTAAACATCCTGTTTGATGACCTGCATCCATTCAACTCTAATGGGCAATTTTAGCAAGATAATGCGACACTTCACACGTCCATAATTGCTACTGAGCGACTCCAGGAACACTCTTCTGAGCTTAAACACTCCCGCTCGCCATTAACATCCCGAAAAATGAAAGTTATTGAGCGTATCTGGGATGCCTTGCAACGTGCTGTTGAGAAGGGATCTCCACCCCCTCGATTCTTACAGATTTATGAACAGTCCTGCAGGATTAATGGTGTCAGTTTCCTACAGCTCTATTTCAGACATTAGTCGAGTCCACGCCGCGTCGTGTTGCGGCACTTCTCGTAAGCCTTGGTAAGTGGGTGGTGGATGCTGACGCGATGCAACTCGTCTCCAGGTGCATGCCAGACGTTGACTATGGGATTCAAACCGGGAGAGCGAGCGGAACACGCCATGCGTGCAATAACTTCCGCTCCCAAGAAAATATCAACCACCTGTACTATATGAGGTCGAGCACCATCGTCCTACCAAGTCTGCGCCCGCAAATCCTCGAAACAACGGCAAGTGATGTCCCAAGAGCTCGTCACGATACCTGACTGCAATTAAACTTTGCCAAATCACCCGTACTAGTTCATGAAGAGGTGTTCGAGTGGTGAACATAATCCCTGCCAACTTCATTAGGGATGCTTCTCGATATCAGTTTTTTTCCGCAATGGTTGGGTCCCGAAATCATGCTCCACTTTCCCTCCAGATGCGAATCTGCCGTCAATCACACCTCAGACCAAATCGGGATTCATATGTGAAAAGAATATTGGTGCGTTTTGTCAACCATCCAAGTGGCATGTTGACGACTCCACTCTAGACGTTCCTTACTGTGAAGACATGTCAGAGGTGCACATACAGCAGATCTACGACAATAAAGCACACTCTGCGGATGCCTTCTATACATTGTCGGCCTCGATATAACTCGTTTGCAACAGGGATCGAAACGGCGATAGTTTTATAAATATTGACAATGCGGTCAAAAACCCAGAAATATTTTATTGCCTATGGCATTATTAACAATCAGCGTTCGAAGAAGACCGGAAGAAAAGAAAATATTCTCTCACTCCACAGTAACTAAATGCGTATCAATTGATTCGACTGATGTGTGGCTACGATCTCTGGCTACGGTTCGATTCGTTTGTTTAATTCATAATAATAACTACTGACCATGTTTGTCGAACACAGTAATAGGTTTCTTTTCTTAGCTCGTGTGTCTTGTGAACTGTTAAGGAAGACCACAGGCCAATATGTGAGATAACTTGAGAGATATTTGGCCTTTTGTTGTTAAGGATTCCACTGCACGTTCCTTACACTAACTGAATAAAAGAAAAAGAAACAGCGAGGAAGGCATTCTAGTACACCGTCCAGTCACATTAATGTGATCATCTATCAAAAGCCTGACTACCCATCTCTTACAGCGCGGACCGTTGAGAGGCGTATATTAGGAGAGTAAGCGAGGTTCTGGGAGGTTTCTACAGGGATTTGAAGCAATGCCGATTCCATTACCGTGACCAGCTACGCTGTGTTTCTCCGTTGAGAAATAGCGCGAACAGTCCGATCGAGTTGCTCCCACAGATTCTCGACTGTGTTATAATACAGCGAATTTGGCGGCCAAGGAGTAGGGTAAACTCATTCTGGGGTTCTTCGCATCACGCAAGTACTCTGCGAGCTGCGTTACACGTTGCATTGTCCTACTGATGGACAATCGTGCTGACGAAAAACGAACTGCATGTAAGTGTGAACATGATCTCCAAGGATGGACACATACTTGTGTTAACACAGAGTGCCTTTCAGAATGACGAAATCATACTCGAAATACCACGAAAACAGTCCTCGGACGATAACAGTTCCTCCTCTGGCCTGGATATTTCCGACGATTGTTGCAGGGTGTTAGCTTTCAGACATATTACTTCATACACGCCAACGGAAATCTCTCCTATGGAGCATAAGACGTCTTTCATCTGAGAGTCTCAACTGTTGCCACTCAGTGGACGTACGTTTGCCGTAGTGGCGTCCAAATTCTAGCCATCGTCGCCTATGAACAGCATTCAAAGTGGGTGCACGAACCAAACGTCTGCTGCGGAGGCCAGTCAGCGGCTACTTTCGCTGAACGGTCGTTAAGGAGACACTGTTGGTAGGCCTCTGGTTCATCTGGGCGGTCAGTTGCTCAACAGCTGCACATCTGTTCGCCAGTACGCATCTCAGTAGCTGCCGGTTATGCTGTCATCCACGGCCTGTGGATGACAGCACCACAGCTGCCTCGAAGCCGATTCTGGATCGCCATTTTGCCATGCACGGTATGTCTTAACTACGGCGACAAAGTTAGTCGTTCCGGAAGTGCTTCCACCAATTGCCCGAAACCAAGCGATCAAGCCCTTTCGGAATTCAAATAAGTCCCTCTGTTTCCGCAATACGATAACGACCGCACTATCTCCCGCGTGCTGCTGACACGCTTCATATGTCCCCCGCTGCTAGTGCTGCCACCTGCCATCTGTGAGAGGTTATTGCACATTGAGATCAGACACAGGAGGTGGGAACATTAATGTTACTGGACCGTGCATAACCCCAGCGTGTGAGAGGGAAGTTCAGCAAATTCGGTTCGCATTAGCTCACAAGAGCCTGACTGTGGTTTTTAAGAGTTTTTCTAGATGTGCCTAGACAAATTCTAAGCTGGTTTACCGTCTCAAGAGCACAAAACACAAATATAAAATACGAATTCACATAGAACAAAGTTAACACTATTCACAGACAAGTCATGTACCCCAAGTCCATCATTAGGCTGCATGATACTCTAGCAAAAGAACAGACGTCAGATTACAAAACTATAATAAAATCGCGTTCTGGCCTTTCCTTGTCAGTAGCGGGTCATCCCACGTGGTATATAAAGAGAAATAATAATTTTGGTAAAAACTGATCCCAAGCCATAACTCTGTGTGACAACCCATGGTCGCTTGTTATTATAAAAACAATGCTGACGATAAGCATACTATTCAAGACTCGTTTTCTTAATTATTGGCACTTTCAAATAAAAAGCAATGATTACACACATAATAGGCAAAGTGCATTTTTTTGATCAAAATATCCACGGGTATGCTGCAGGTCTATAGTGTCCAACGGGCACAATATTTCGGCGATCATACATGTCGCCATCATCAGGTGAACTGACGGACTGAGCTCCTGTGAACGTGCCGGCACGGAGATCCGTACGCTATGGCTGCTCAGAGGGAACTGGGTTCGGTCGCGGCGGCGGCCGATTTAAATACCCTCCGCCCGCGGCGCGCTCCCTCCGCCGTCCGCGCCCCACGCCACGGTCGCGCGGTGGAACAGATTGCGACGGCGTCTGAGATGACGTCGGTGTGATGGCTCTGTCCGCCGTGGTCGTCACAGCTATACGTTTGCTCGATTTACTCTTGATGAACCCGATCGCTGGTTCCCAAGCCTTGCTAAGATTATAGCCACAGTCACGGTTTATGAGGTCGTCATTGGTGCGAATTTCGATGGCCTCTCTAACAACGCTGTCCCAGTATCTCGACGTCTGTACCAGAATCCTCGTGCGGTCATACTCCATGGCGTGATTTTCCGACAAACTATGTTCAGCGACCGCCGACTTGCTCGGATACATCAGTCGAGTGTGCCTCTGGTGTTCACGGCATCGATCCTCGACGGTACGCATCGTCTGACCAATATACGACTTGCCACATTGACACGGAATCTGGTACACGCCGGCCTTCCTCAAACCGAGGTCATCTTTGGCGCTCCCCACCAGTGCACGAGTTTTATTTGGAGGACAAAACACAGTTCCAACCCGGTGTTTCTTCAGAATGCGGGCGATTTTCCCCGAGAGTGCGCCTGTGTATGGAATAAATGCAGTGCCTACCTCCTCCCTCGTGACTTCATCCATCTCAACAGGTTATGCTGCAGTGGTTGGGCGGAGAGCACGTTGAATCTGCCACTCTGAGTACCAATTTTCTCGAAATACAGTTCTCAGATGTTCCAATTCCTGGGGTAGACTCTCTGCGTCAGAGATAGTGCGCGCCCCATGTACTAGAGTTTTAAGTACCCCATTCCTCTGTGAAGGGTGGTGGCAGCTGTCTGCGTGCAAATACAGATCAGTGTGCGTAGTCACAACTTGGCGATTCTTGAAAGCTTGACGTTTTAGGGTCGTACTTGGCTCTTTCAGATATGAAGAAGTTTACAGTAAATGTAGCGTGTAATTAAAAGCATAGCTCTAATCAAGACTGTTAATAAACATTATAGAAAAATTAGAGAAAGAACAGAAGCTTGATTGCGGGGATGTGACCGAAACGTGCCACTGTCCGAGTGAGAGCCCAACGTAGGAAGGATGGAAGATTAGGGTTTAAGGTCCCGTCGACAGCAAGATCGTTAGAGACGGAGAACAAGCTCAGATTGTCTTACAGACGGGAGGGGAAATCAGCCATTCCCTTTTAAGGACCCATCCCGGCATTTTCCTGGAGCGATTTAGGGAAATCACGAAGATGTCTACCAATTAATTGATGATAGATGATGCTGGTCACTTAAGGTGCACAGAACAGGTGAGAACGCTGTTGCGAAAGCAACGAAAACAGAATGTCAAAATTAAAAGAACACAAAAACCCCTAGATTCGTAGTTTTATAGAAACTCGAAACTTAGAGTGAACTTCAACGCGAGATGCTTTTAATAGTTTGTACAACGAAACTCTGTCTCGAAATCTGGCAGAAAACCCAAAGAGATTCTTGTCGTATGTAAAGTACACCAGCGGAAAGACACAATCAGTGCCTTCACTGCGCAATAACTTTACGGAGGACAGAGTCACTAAAGCAGAGTTACTGAGCACAGTTCTCCGAAATTTCTCCAGCAAAGAACACGAAGTACTTATTCCGGAATTCGAGTCAAGAACAAACACCAACAAGAATAATTAGAAGTAGATATCCTTGGTGTGGCGAAGCAGCTTAAATCATTTAATAAGGGCAAGTCCTCCGGTCCAGATTGTATACCAATTAGATTCCTTTCACAGTGTGCTGTAGTCTTAGTCATATATAACGGCTCGTTCGTAGAAAGTTGCAAAAATCACACCAATATTCAAGAAACGTAATTGGAGTAATCCGCTGATACACAGAGTCATATCACTAACATCGATTTACAGTAAGATTTTGTAACATATGCTGTGTTGGAGCATTACGAATTACCTCAAAGAAACCTATCTATTGACAAATATCACGTATTCAGAAAATATCGTTGTTTTGAAACATAACCACCTCTACATTCTCACGAAGAAGACATCTATTGACGGCGGGGGAGTAGGGTCGTCAAATTGATTGCATATTTTTAGATTTCCAGAAGGCTTTTGACACCGTTCATCACAAGCGACTTCAAATCAAATTGCGCGCCTATAGAGTGTAGCCTCAGTTGTGCGACTGGACATGTGAATTTCTGTCAGAAAGGTCGCAGTTCATAGTAATTGACAAGAAGTCATCGAGTAAAACAGTAGTAATAGTCAGCGTACCCATAGAAATTGTTGTAGATCCTCTGCTCTTCCTGATCTAAATGAACGATCTATAGCACTCTTAGATTGTTAGCAAATAATGCTGTCATTTACCGTCTAGAAAAGTCGTCAGAAGGTAAAACCCAATTGCAAAACGGTTTAGACAAGATATCTATATGGTGCGAAAAGTGGCAATTGGCTCTATGTTACGAAAAATGTGAGGTCATCCACATGAGCACTAAAAATTATCCGCTAAGTTTCAGTTACACGATAAACCACCCAAATCTTAAAGCTATACTTTCTACTAAATACTTAGGGATTACAATTACGAATACCTTACATTGCAGCGGTAACATAAATGATATTGAGTCGATATAAACCAAAGACAGTGGTTTATTGGCAGAACTCTTAGAAAATGTAACAGATTTACGAAAGAGATTGCTTTCACTACGCATGTCCGCATTGGTGTGCGGTGTGGGATCTGCAACAAGTAGGTTCGACGGAGGACGTCGAAGAAGTTCAAGGAGGTGTAGCTCGGTTTGTATTATCGTGCAATAGGGGAGTGAGTACCACGGTCATGGTCCGGATTTGGGGTGGCAATCATTTCAACAAAGGCGATTTTCGTTGCGGCAGGATCTTCTCGTGAAATTTCAACAACCAACTTGCTCCTCCGCCTGTGAAAATACAGGGTGTTTCAAAAAGAATATACGTATTACAAAGTGTTATTTTGTCCAAACCATTGATCGCTGCGCCTCGGCTCGGCTATTGGAGAAACGAATACATAGTCTAGTTTATATTAATAGACTTAATAGCCGCTAGATATCAGTTGTCTTCTGTTTTGCTTGGTAACCGTCATATATTTAAAGAGCCTATTCCGCAACAGAAATCATTCTGTGTTCTCCAGTTTGCGAAGTGCAATTCCGTGATTACAAAGATGTTTCAGGCTGAGGTACCAAATTGATCCTCCGAATGGGTGGAACATTCGCTGATGGTATAGACAGTTTCTAGATACAGGAAGCGTATGTAAAGGAAAGAGTCCTGGCCGCCCTCGTGTTCCCGAAGAAAATGTCGCAGGAATTCAAACCGCTGTCCATCGTAGTCCATCAAAATCAATTCGTCGTGCCAGTCGGGAGTTACAACTTCCTACAACAATTTGGCGCCTTTTGAGACGGCGGTTGGTCATGAAGCCGTACATGTTAGAGCTGTTACAAGCTCTGCGTCCTGATTGCAGACGCAAACATTTGACATTTTGTAACGAGACTCTTGATGCTATTGACTATGATGACACTTTCGCACAACTCATCGTGTTCAGTGATGAAGCGACTTTCCATGTTAGTGGTCAGGTCGACAAACACAATGTTCGAAAAATGTTCAAATGTGTGTGAAATCTTATGGGACTTAACTGCTAAGGTCATCAGTCCCTAAGCTTACAGATTACTTAACCTAAATTTTCCTAAGGACCAACACACACACCCATGCCCGAGGGAGGACTCGAACCTCCGCCGCACAATGTTCGAATTTGGGTTCTACAGAACCACCTGCAGAAAATGAACATGTAGTAAAATTGCCCAAATTCAATGTGTTTTGTGCGATATCCCGATCATCTGTTTACGGCCCATTCTTCTTTGATGGAAACATGGTTAATGTCAACATTATCTCGCTATGTTACAAAACTGGTTGTTTCTGAGGCTGCACGAAGACAACTTCATTTTTCAACAAGAGGGGCAACCCCCGTCACTGGAGTCGCCAATTGCGTGAATATCTGAATGAAACTCTACCGGACCGTTGGACCGGTCGCCACGGTGATGGCGACTCAACATGCGTCAGTTGGGCTCCAGGGACCGGATCTGAAACCCTCTGACTTGTTCCCGTGGGGTTTCGTTAAAGACAACGTTTGTGTACCACCACTTCCGCAGAACCGGATCCGTACTGCCGTAACATCAGTGACAAAGAACATGCTTGCCGGAGAATGGGAGAAATTTGAGTATCGATGTGAGATTGTTCGTATCGCTGATGGTTCAAATGGCTCTGAGCACTATGGGACTTAACGTCTGAGGTCATCTGTCGCCAAGACCTTAGAACTACTGAAACCTAACTAACTTAAGGACATCACACACATCCATGCTCGAGGCTAGATTCGAACCTGCGACCGTAGCGGTCGCGCGGTTCCAGACTGTAGTGCCTAGAACCCAGGCCGGCCATACTGAACACCTGTAACCTGAACTTGAGGGGCATGCATGTGTGTGATGTCCTTAGGTTACTTAGGTTTAAGTAGTTCTAAGTTCAGGGGACTGATGACCTCACATGCTAAGTCCCATAGTGCTCAGAGCCTTTTGATTTTTGAACGCGAGAGGTTCGTAAATACGTGCGTAAAGTTTCATATTCGTATGTCTTAAAGTTTAATACATGTATGCATTCCAAGCACGTACATATTTTTGAAACACCCTGTATTTTGTTGGTGACTACCTACACAGGGAGAAATGATCATCATAACGAAGTAAGAGGAATTAGAGCTCGCACAGAGATATTTAAGGCTCATTTCCCTCCCCCCACTCCCTCCCCATCCATCGGCCGTTTTGACTGGAACAGTAGAAAAATAGCTTGAAGATGGTTCGATGAAGCCTTTGCCAGGCACTTAATTGTGAATTGCAGAGCAATCATGTAGATGTAAATATAGATGTAAATGTAGACGCTGGTGAAGTAAATGTAAATCTGAATGGTCGGACATGGTTCTGAACCGCATTTCTTCCGAATGCGATCCAGTGTGCCACCCACCTCACCGGGGTGAGAGTCTAACGTAAAGGAGTGGGTGAACTGTTTTGCAGGCAATGGAAGTGAGTAACTAGTGAACATCAAATTGATGATGAGACCTACCGAGACAGACTATAACTCGGATTGGGCAAAGGTAGACAGTAAATCGTAGCGCCGTTTTCAAGGGAATCATGAGGGTGATGATTTGTGGGGCGCTCAACTGCTCGGTCATCAATGCCCGTACAAATTTCCAAGTTTTGCACAGTCCAATTTTTACACAGCCCAGTCTAGCCACTGTCACAAATAATGGTGATGATGAGGACAACACAAACACCCAGACCCCGGGCAGAGAAAATCCCTAACAAGAGCCGGGAATCGAACACGGGATCCGGTGATCCAGAGGCAGCAACACTAGCCACTAGACCACGAGCAGCGTACGAATCATGGGTGACTTGGTGCTGAGAAATGACAAAAATATTGTAGAAATCGATGGAGGTCTGCAGTTTTGAACACAACTGTCCTCGAACGCTGCAGTGAAAAACAGGATGATTCCATTTGATAAAGTGATAACAGAATAAAAGGCTCGTAATCTAGTACAAGCAAATGGTCGTGTAGCATTGTGTAGTTTTGGACACTCTTGTACGAATTAAGTGGTGAAGGCATCACTACTTGAACTGATTTTCCCACCGCATCCCCCTCTCTAGAGTCACGAATCTAGGATGGAACCGTTCCTAAGTTGACACTATTCACTCATTGCTGAACTGCCTGCTGAGTTTCATGAAAGACTCGAGGTCACAGTGAAAGCCTGGAACGAGTGGGATAGACATGTTGGGTGCAGCCGGTATACCAAAATATAGACATATATAGCGAGACTGCTGACTCAAAAAGTATAACAAGCGCAGTCCTGTCACCCGCATAGAAAACACTCCTTACCCCTAATGTGCGTGGATTCAGGCGCACAGGCACGAGGGAACAGCGTACCTGTATTGCGATGAGTCGCTGCGTGTCCTTCCAAACCGTGCCCGCTGCACTACCGGCAGCCGTGGACGCCAGACTAATTGCGAGGCGACGACGGTTGACGAGTGAGGCGACACGGGGAGCTGTCTTTTAATTGCGGCGAGTTAGCGCCCTGTTGCCTGCGACTGGCTACGTAACTCTTCCAGGTGACGCGTCGCCCGCCTACGGACTACTATTAGCGATCGGCATCGCACACGTTCTCGTGCACCAGTGCCGAGACTAGACGCACATCACCTGCTAACATACGCGGCCGTCAGTGGAGACTTCTCAGTGTTAGGGATGGTGGTATACCAGTTCTTCTCGTCTCAAGTTTCATCTATATGTACATCTGCGTGAATACTCTGCGAATCACACTAAAGTGCCTGGTAGATAGTTCACTGAACGACCTTCCCAATAATTCTCTATTACTCCACTCTCTCTGTGAACTCTGACTTCCCGTGTTTTATTACTCTACTGCCCATTAAAATTGCTACACCACGAAGATGACGTGCTACAGACGCGAAATTTAACCGACAGGAAGAAGATGCTGTGATATGCAAATGTTTAGCTTTTCAGAGCATTCACACAAAGTTGACGCCGGTGGCGATACCTACAACGTGCTGACATTAGGAAAGTTTCCAACCGATTTCTGATACACAAACAGCTGTTGACCGGCGTTGCCTGGTGAAACGTTGTTGTGATGCCTCGTGTAAGGAGGAGAAATGCGTACCATCACGTTTCCGACTTTGATAAAGGTCGGATTGTAGCCTATCGTGATTGCGGTTTATGGTATCGCGACATAGCTGCTCGCGTTGGTCGAGATCCAATGACTGTTAGCAGAATATGGAATCGGTGGGTTCAGGAGGGTAATACGGAACGCCGTGCTGGATCCCAATGCCCTCGTATCACTAGCAGTCGAGATGACAGGCATCTTATCCGCGTGGCTGTAATGGATCGTGCAGCCACGTCTCGATCCCTGTGTCAACAGATGGGGACGTTTGCAGGACAACAACCATCTCCACGAACAGTTCGACGACGTTTGCAGCAGCATGGAGTATCAGTTCGGAGACCATGGCTGCGGTTACCCTTGACGCTGCATCACAGACAGGAGCGCCTGCGATGGTGTACTCAACGACGAACCTGGGTGCACGAATGGCAAAACGTCATTTTTTCCAATGAATCCAGGTTCTGTTTACAGCATCATGATGGTTGCATCCGTGTTTGGCAACATCGCGTGAACGCACATTGGAAGCGTGTATTCGTCATCGCCATACTGGCGTATCACCCAGGCGTGATGGTATGGGATGCCATTCGTTACACGTCTCTGTCACCTCTTGTTCTCATTGACGGCACTTTGAACAGTGGACGTTACATTTCAGATGTGTTACGACTCGTGGCTCTACCCTTCATTCGAACTCTGCGAAACCCTTCATTTCAGCAGGATAATGGACGAGCGCATGTTGCAGGTCCTGTGCGGGCCTTTCTGGATACGGAAAATGTTCAACTGCTGCCCTGGCCAGCACATTCTCCAGATCTCTCACCAATTGAAAACGTCTGGTCAATGGTGGCCGAGCAACTGGCTCGTCACAATACGCCAGTGACTACTCATGATGAACTGTGGTATCGTGTTGAAGCTGCATGGGCAGCTGTACCTGTACACGCCATGCAAGCTCCGTTTGACTCAATGCCCAGGGGTATCAAGGCCGTTATTACGGCCAGAGGTGGTTGTTCTGGGTACTGATTTCTCAGGATCTATGCACCCAAATTGCGTGAAAATGTAATCACACGTCAGTTCTAGAATAATATATTTGTCCAATATTATTATCTGCATTTCTTCTTGGTGTAGCAATTTTAATGGCCAGTAGTGTATTATGATGATTTCTCCCTATGTAGGTCGGCGACAGAAAAATATTTTCGTGTTCGGAGGAGAAAGTTGACGATTGAAATTTCCTGAGAACATCGAGCCGCAACGATAAACACCTTTGTTTTAATGATTTCCACCCAAATCCTGTATCATGTCCGTGACACTCTCTACGTCATTTCTCGATAATACAAAACATACTTCCCTTCTTTGAACTCTCTCGATGTACTCTGTTAACCCTACCTGACAAGGATCCCACACCGCGCAGCAGTACTCCAAAAGAGGACGGACAAGCGTGGTGTAGGCAGTCGCTTTAGTAGACCTATTGCATCTTGTAAGTGTTCTGCCAATAATACGCAGTCTTTGGTTCGCCTTACCCGCAACATTTTCTATGTGTTATTTCCAGTTTAAGTGGTTCGTAGTTGTAATACCTAGGTACTTATTTCAATTTACGCCCTATACATTTTATTGGTTTATCGTGTTACCGAAGTTTAACACATTACTTTCAGCACTCATGTGGATGACCGCGCACTTTTCGTTATTTAGGATCAACTGCCAATTTTCGCACCATACAGATACCTTTTATAAATGGTTTTTAAATCTGTTTTGATCTTCCAATGGCTTTACTAGACGAGAAACGACATCACCTGCAAACAACCTAAGACGGCTTCTCAGATTGTTTCCGAAATGGTTTATATAGATGCGGATCAGCAGAGGGGCGTATAACACTACCTTGGGGAACGACAGCAGTCACTTCTGCTTTACTCCATGACTTTCCGTCAATTACTACGAATTATGACCTCTCTGACAGGATATCACGAACCCAGTCGCAAAACAGGAACGATATTCCATAAGCACTGAATTTGATTGTAAGCCGCTTGTGAGGTATGGTGCCAAAGCCTTCTGGAAATCTCGTATGTGGAATGAATTTGAAATCGAGAGCACTCAACGCTTTAACCTCACTGTTAAAAAGGCTCAAAGTAATCTGATTCTAAAACATTTTTGCAAATTTGTGGTAAGTTCCTACGGGACCAAGCTCCTGAGGTCATCGGTCCCTAGGCTTACACACTACTTAATCTTACTTAAATTGACTTACGCTAAGGACAGCATACACATCCATGCCTGAGGGAGGACTCGAACCTCTGACGGGGGGAGCCGCGCCAACCGTGGTAAGGCGCCACAATTTTGGAAATTTGTGGTAAGATCCTATGGGACCAAACCGCAAAGGTAATCGGTTCCTAGGCTTTACACACTACTTAACCGAAGTTAAACTAACTTACGCTAAGGACAACCGACACACCCATGCCCGAAGGATGACTTGAACCTCCAACCGGGGTAGCCCACGAACCGTGGCAACCACGAACAGTGGCAACGCGCCTTGGACTGCACGGCTACCCCGCGCGGTGCAAGTTGCCTCAGACCGCGCTGCTACAGACTTCGTACAAATACTGAAAAACTGTAATTAAGGTGAAAGAAAGTGTATGAGATCTCTATCGTTATGGGATTGAAGCTATCTCAGGAATCGGTCTCATTGTCTCCGCAAAAGATGGGAAATATGAAGGAGACAGGCGTGGCGACAGCCAGAGCGAAAGTTCGCAAGTTGATGACTTCCCTGCATAATCGCTTTTGGACGGTACTAATTTTTCACACTTGAACGACAACAAAATTAAGGATTCAGTACCGAGCGAGGTGGCGCAGTGTTTACCAAGCTGGGCCCGTATTCAGGAGGGCGACGGTTCAAACCCGCGTCCGGTAATCCTGATTCAGGTTTTCCGTAATTTCCCTAAGTCGCTCCAGAGAAATGTCGGGGTGGTTCCTTTGAAATGGTGCGGCCGACTTCCTTCCCCGTCGTTCACTCGTCAATAGGGACTGATTACATCGCTGTTTCGTCTGCTCTTCCAAATCAACCAACCAACTAGCCAAGGGTTCGCCCAGTCTAGTGTTTTGTAAACCCTCGCCGCCAGTTTTGTAAAGGCCTCATGGCTACTGCTGTGGAGGCAGAGTTGCCACTGTTGTTACGGTAGGGAGAGTTTGTGAGTTCGTGAAGTGGCTTCTGGTGCAGTACACCGCTAAGACAATTTCTCCCTGCCACTATTACACAGCTATGCCCCACGGTCACGTAACAGGATAGGAGAAGAGAGGTTCTACAACACTCCAACAAATTAAGTGTGGTGTTGGCCCACCCTTAGCCTCGATGACAGCTTCCACTCTCGCAGGCATACGTTCAATCAGGTGTTGGAAGGTTTCTTGGGAAATGGCAGCCCATTATTCACGGAGTGCGGTGCTGAGGAGAGATATCGATGTCGGCGAAGCCTGGCATGAAGTCGGCGTTCCAAAACGTCCTAAAAGTGTTCTATAGGATTCAGGTCAGGACTCTGTTCAGGCCAGTTCATTACAGGGATGCTATAGTCGTATAATCACTCCGCCACAGGCAGTGTATTATGAAGAAGTGCTCGATCGTGTTGAAAGATGCAATCGCCATCCCCGAATTTTCTTCAACAGTGGGAAGCAAGAAGGTGCTTAACACATCAGTGTAGGCCTGTGCTGTGATATTGCTACGCAAAACAACGAGGGGTACAAGCCCTCTCTTTGAAAAACAAGAACACACCATAACACCACCGCCTTCGAGTTTTACTGTTCGCACTACATACGCTGGCAGATGACGTCGCTGCTCATTCGCCATACCCACACCCTACTATGGGATCTCCACAGTGTGTACCGTGATTCGTCACTCTAAACTACGTTTTTCCACTGTTCAATCACCCAATGTTTACACCAAGGAAGGCGTCGTTTGGCATTTACCGGCATGATGTGTGGCTTATGAGCAGCCGCTTGACCATGAAATCAAAGTTTTCTCACCTCCCGCCTAACTGTCGTAGTACTTGCAGTGGATCCTGATGCAGTTTGGAATTCCTGTGAGGTGGTCTGGGTAGATGCCTACCCATTTCACATTACGACCCTCTTAAACTGTCGGTGGTCTCTGTCAGTCAACAGACGAGGTCGGCCTTTACGTGCTGTACGCGTCCCTTCACGTTTCCACTTCTCTGTACCATCGGAAGCAGTGGACCTAGCGATGTTTAGAAGTGTGGAAATCTCGCGTACAGACGTATGACGCAAGTGACACCCAATCACCTGTCCAAGTTCGAAGTCCGTGGAGCACACCTTTCTGCTCTCTGTCTAATGACTACTGAGGTCGCTGATATGGAGTACCTAGCAGTAGGTGGCAGCATAATGCACCTAATATGAAAAACATATTTTTTTGTGGTTCCGGACGCTTTTGATCACATAGTGTACGTCTATCACCGTTTCCATTCCTCTTCTTTACAGGGTGACAATCAATGAACTATATGAAAAAACATAAATTATTTACAGAGTACGACATGCACGCACGTTATTCATTACAGATATTCGGATTTAGCACATGTTCTATATGCTTACCATCATTGGAGATGATGTGGCGCAGATTAATAGCGAAATTCTACATGACGCGCTGAAGTGTCAGAATATCGATACTGTCGATGACCTCCTGAATGGCTGTTTTCAGCTCAGCAATGGTTTTGGGGTTATTGCTGTAAACCTTGGCTTTAATATAGCGCCACAAAGAGGAGTCGCATGTGTTCTGATCCGGAGAATATGGCGGCCCATGCCAGTGGCCTCAGGATACTCCAGAGCCATTATGCGGTCCCCAAAGTGCTCCTCCAGGACATCGAACACTCTTCTGCTTCGATCGAGTAGAGCTCCGCTTTGCATGACTATATCTTGGCGAAATCAGGGTCACTTTGGATAATAGGGAAGAAATCATCTTCCAAAACTTTCGCGTACAGTTCGGTAGTCGCCGTGCCTCTAAGCCACACAGTCGCCCGTTGAGGATGAAGAGACTTCTCGATCGCCAAATAAGGATTCTCAGTCACCCAAACGCGTCAGTTTTACCTATTGACGAACTCATCCAAATGAAAGTGGGATAGGCCGCTAAACCAAACCATATAGCGCATAGTAATTCCCACCATGCCCCACGGCCAGCCGTGTAGTTTCAACATCCTAACGGAAACCTTTCAGAAGTTCTGACGATTTTATTTCATATAGTTCAATAATTGTCACCCTGTATCAAGAATTCAGAGCACATAGCCCAGTGTGGTTAGCATCGCCAGTTGTAAAGTTGATTAGAATTGGGCAAAAGTATTTTGTACTGAAGGTCTGATCTAGCGGCTCGGGAACGTTTCTATAGCCTCTAACACAGTATTCTGAGGCGGCGGCATGTTTCTTGACTTTTTCATCAAATTTTATGTTATTTTCATACGAGATTGTCTTTTTTCATTCACTTTCCTATTCGGTTTTTACTTGTCGACTTTTCATCTGTATTGCTCGCTGATAACATGAGTAGTTAGGGCGTAGCTTGTAGCAATGTAAGTAACTCACCTGTCTGTACCTAATGTGACACTTCATTCTAGTTGTAGTTTTCTCGATGAATGGATCACGTCTTGTTAAGGGGAACCCGTTTTCGCTGGGGCGAAAACAGGTGGAACTTTCGAACAACCTTTGATGAACTGCCGGTCGTTCAGAGTGCGGGTGCTACGCTAGCGGAACACGCCAATAGTCGGGCGGGCATTTCATTTTCCAGGTAAAGGTACCTCGGACTATGAGGAGCGGAGCGCAAGATTGGCGTCCTCTACAGCAGAACGGGGAACCACTTGTGGAAGGGGTGAGAACTGTGCTTGTTAGTAAACTTTGTGTGTTTACAGCCGTCCACTTGGCGTTATCCTGTTGTGTGTAGACTTCAGACACCGTTTCTTCAAGCAAAATGTATAGCAACTCGTGCGTCTGCGAATTCCCAAACTTTTCCGTTCCAGAATTTCCGACGAACAACTCTGTAGGTGGGAATGGGGCAACACTCGTTTCCCGCTTCAATACACACATACCTTACTGGCAGATACATCTTTATGTTGGGAGTTAGTGAACGGACTTTCAGATCCCTCAATGGAGGAACACTTGGACCCTTTCCGGGACTGGCTAGAAAGAGGGTGCCGGGTGCATTTCTGAGGTCTGAAGAAAGGCTGTCAAAAGTTAAAAAGCTATCGTACTACGCGATTCTACTTAGCATTCTACTTTGGACTCTGCTCTCGTACTTGTTTTGTTCGACTTCGTCCTTCTACCAACTACTTAAAATTTCACTATCAACTTATTCCCATCTGCGACCAGTAATCGTGAGGATCCTGACATCCGTGATTCGAAGTCACATCACGTCTACTCTCCCCAATAATATTTAGTAGAGGCTGCAGTTAGGGGCACCACAACTTGTCCACAGTCACCTCGACGGCAGTTGCAGTAAAACCGCTTTTGTAATGCGTACTGTAAACTTCTAAAATCACAATATAGTGAGGGGAAACGAGTTCATTCCTGGTTTCTGTTTTTGACCTACGCGCTTCACGCACTAGTATGCAAGTTTTTCAGCTACGTATACTTGCTTCAAAATGGATCTTTTCCGTAACCAGTCATGTTTCGTTCGTCAGCGAGTTTATTCGTTGCAGCTCACCCGTCTCAAGATGGCTGTTCCTGATTCTTCCTTTATTCATTAATCTGTTGTGTTCACTTGCCGGGTCCATACAATAAGCCGGCCGCGGTGGTCTCGCGGTTCTAGGCGCGCAGTCCGGAACCGTGTGAATGCTACGGTCGCAGGTTCGAATCCTGCCTCGGGCATGGATGTGTGTGATGTCCTTAGGTTAGTTAGGTTTAAGTAGTTCTAAGTTCTAGGGGACTGATGACCACAGCAGTTGAGTCCCATAGTGCTCAGAGCCATTTTGAGCCATACAATAAGACCACCGACAATGAGCAAGAAAAGAAATTTGCCTTCTTGCCGTTCTGTGGCTCCGTGTCGGACAAGATAATCCGCCTGCTGAAACGACACCAGATCAAATAGATCTAGAGGCCTCCGACTAAACTCCAGTGAAATGTCCCAAAATATGATGAACAAAGTATAGGAGACGTGGAATGGCGAACCTAGGCTGAGCACATCTTACTTCGTTAAGAAATTACAAATTTATTTCAAAATTTGCCAACAACCAGAATGATAATTAAAACCACAATCTTCTCTTACACCTGATATATATTAATAAACAGCAAGTTTTTCCTACGTAACCGCCAGGTTAGCCGAGAGCGGTAATGCGCTGCTTCCTGGACTCGGGTAGGCGCGCCGGCCCCGTATCGAATCCGACCGGCGGATTAACGACGACGGCTGGTGTGCCGGCCAGCCTGGACGTGGTTTTTAGGTGGTTTTCCACATCCCCCCATAGGTGAATACCGGGCTGGCCCCCACATCCCGCCTCAGTTGCACGGCTCGCAGACATCTGAACACTTCCGTAACATTCCTGGATTACACTAGTCGCAGACAGTTGGGGCACACTAATTCCGTCCCGGGGGGGAAGGGGGGAGGGGTGGGGTACGGGCAGGAAGAGTATCCGGCCACCCCTTCCACTATCATTGCCAAATCCCATTAACAATGCCGACCCTGCATAACTGCCGTAAAAGGCACGGGCGAAAGAAAAAGAAAGAAGGAAAGTTTTTCCTACATAAGCAGTCTTTATGACAAAACAAATATAAATTCAAACAACAATCTTCACTTACACAAGGAAATTTAGAATGGAAAAATAGTAATTGAAATAACTACTATATATCGCAATAAGTAAACCGCAACCACACTTTCCCCCAGACAACGAGCCCAAAATTTTGAACGGCCTTAAGGCCCTTAAATAAAATCTACACAAGTATGCCAGGGCAATTAACTGAGGATTCCTAATTTAAATTACACAACAACCATGAACAAGAATCAATCCTCCGAGAAAGAGGGAAAAGTTACAACTTTAAGTCTGGTAATCTTCCAGTGAGTTACAAGAAGTGTCCAACCAAATTGGTCCAAGCTGACTGCAAGACCAGTGAAATACAGACGGAATCCAAACGTTTAAAAATTAAGAACTGTAAACGTTTGTAAACTCAGGTACAGAAAATAGGTCCTTAAGTTCGTTACATTACATTACATGACAGTGCAAGTTCGAAAACGCTGTTACTTAAAACCACCCATCAAATAGAACATCCGGAAAACTTAACTTGTTTAATAGCAGCGGCTGGACTTTAAACTTCAGCGAGAGATAGCGGCCACCGGAGACGCCGTCCGCGAACATTCACAGGTAGAAATACAGGAGTACGTTCACGCGGAAAGCGCAGCGTCAATTACTATGAAACGGTTCAGAAGCCAAGGCTGCTAACAAATTACTGCACTACAGTCAAGAGCTTCGATAATTAGGTCTTCAGGTCTTTCAAGCCTTAACAAAGCCCTTAAAGTAACGTAATGTTCACTAAGCAAATACTTAATTCTAAGTTAACTGAATAAGGCTTAAACCTTTCAATTATTAGTAGAAATTTCAGTTACTGTACCAAAACTGCTAATATAAAAGGATGAAGCTCTTGTGATAACCAATAGCAAATTTACCAACAGATATCGAATTGTCTGTTGGAACTACGGGATAATAGATACGAGCTTACCCTCCTGGCACAGACTTCAGGCTTAACATTTACAAATAAAATAGAGGTTGAAAACCCTCAAGATTCAAACCCTTCTAAAACGAATTAAAAAAAAACATTAGTTTAAAACATCAAAGGTTATTCTACATTGCTTAAAACTTAGAACAGATAAAGAATGACCTACAGCTAAGGAACAACAAATGGAAACATCAGTAAACGTTAAATACCGCCTGAAAAATCGGAGCAGAACAGTTCGAAGACAAATTTACCACTTCGGTCAGTGGCCGACGTAAGTAAATATTAATGTAAACCGAGACTAGCTCGGAGATTCTAGCAGACTTTCTGCCCGTTCAACACTTCTTACACGTATACAGAGTGTCCCAGCTATCTTGTCCACCCAAAATATCTCTGGAACAATAACAGCTATTGGAAAACGACTTTCACCGGTATCAATGTAGGGCTGGGGCCCATGAATGTACATATTTGGAAATATTCTAAAACGAAAGCATATGTGCTTTTTAACAAAAACTTATGTTTTTTTAAATGGACCTCCTATATTTTTTCTTCAGCAATCCATAGCATGACAAAGCACATACACAATGGCGTTGGTTGCATAGCAATATTCCCATTACATCCCGAGATATTGAGACGCGAAGTTGACGCTTGAAACACCCGACATGCGCTGCTAACGCACGTCCTGAGGCTCAGGCGTGAACCCCATGCTGCCCGTAATCGCGATGTGATTGACATGTGTAATCACACCTCCATACTTATCAAGAGGGACACTTACTTTTCAATCACATCGCGATTACGGGCAGCATGAGGTACACGCCTGAGCCTCAGGACGTGCGTTAGCAGCGCATGTCGGGTGTTTCAAGCGTCAACTTCGCGTCTCAATATCTCGGGATGTAATGGGAATATTGCGATGCAATCAACGCCATTATGTATGTGCTTTGTCATGCTATGGATTGCTGAAGAAAAAATATAGGAGGTCCATTTAAAAAAAACATAAGTTTGTGTTAAAAAACACATATGCTTTCGTTTTAGAATTTTTCTAAATATGTACATTCATGGGCCCCAGCCCTACATCGATACTGGTGAAAGTCGTTTTCCAATAGCTGTTATTGTTCCAGAGATATTTTGGGTGGACAAGATAGCTGGGACACCCTGTATAAATAAAAATCAGTAAGCAAATCAGCAAAGGTACACTCGCGGCTTCAAGTAGGTTACAGTAATTGCAAGAAAACCTCGTATTTCAAACTCCACAGTTGAGGTCCAGTATGGGAAAAAAAACAATACGCACCAAAACTTTTTTAGCACTCATATGCCAACATTCGAAGCAACATTCCGGCCGCCAACATCCAAACTGCACACGGCGAGAACATTGCTGAAGGAAAATTGCTGCTGAATTCTGTCTCCAAAACCCATAAATCAGCCACGATGGATGATATTGTGCATACGGCTCCGAATACACAAAGAGACCCCAACGGCCACCACGTCAACAGACTGGCCCCTCAGTCTGCAGCCTCGTAGCAACACCAACCCGCCAACCTAACCACGGATCCCGCCTTTTACTCACTCACAAAGAGCGATAAACAGAGCGAAACAGTGCGGAACTCGCTCTATCGGGACGCCAGTCAGTCAGAATGTCCAAAGATAGCACAACGCCGCCACGGCTCACTGAGATCATTTAAAGACGCAGCATGTTTGAAAACAAAATGTTCATATGTGTGTGAAATCTTATGGCACTTAACTGCTAAGGTCATCAGTCCCTAAGCTTACACACTACTTAAACTAAATTATTCTAACGACAAACACACACACACCCATGCCCGAAGGAGGACTCGAACCTCCACCGGGACCAGCCGCACAGTCCATGACTGCAGCGCCCAAGACCGCTCGGCTAATCCCGCGCGGCCAGGTCTGAGAACACCTGGAGCCTACAAGGTACGTTGCGAGTGTGGCCATTCTTACGTCGGAAAAACAAATTGGTTGAAATGGCTCTGGGCACTATGGGACTTAACATCTTAGGCCATCAGTCCCCTAGAGCTTAGAACTACTTAAACCTAACTAACCTAAGGACATCACACACATCCATGCCCGAGACAGGATTCGAACCTGCGACCGTAGTAGTCCCGCGGTTCCGGACTGAAGCGTCTAGAACCGCACGGCCACCGCGGCCGGCTCGGACAAACAGAACTCACTGTGGAACAACGCGGGAAGGAACATGAGTGGTTTTGTTGCTTACGCTACCCTGAGAAATCTGGTTTCGATGAGCATGATTTGAAAAATGGTCACTGGATGAAATTTGACGGAACCTCCATCGTGGATCGCACCAAAGATTCCTGGGGTTGTGTAGTTAGAGAAGCCACTGCAATAAGAATCGCCGATACCACCCTAGAGACGGTGGCCCGCAGCTGAGCACGGCGTGGGACACAGCCATTGCACAGTCGAAGCGGGCACATCAAAGACAGAGTCAAAGTGTGCACGTATACGGCAGCTAGTGTATGTAATGGACGTAACAGCAGTCCATTGGTAATCATAGCAGTTGACCAAGACCAGGGAGTGATTGCCCGAAAGCTCGAATAATTTTGATCACCTGATGCGACTGGAATCCCGAGAACCTTTTATTCAATCTTACTGCCGCCACAATTCTGCATTCTTATAACTTGTTTGACAAGGTTACGTGTTAACGAGGTTTTATTGCGACAGAGAAAGAAACTGCACGTTTACTCGACACAAAGTCCTCAACCGAACTGTCTTTGACTCTCTGTGCCGCAGATATCATACACCGGGGTTTTTACTGTTTGGTCTGTGATATCGATGTTGTTGTCGTCGAAAAGCAGGCTGTAGATACAGAAGAATAATTATAGAAATATACATAGAACATGCAGCGATAGGAAAGATAAGAAATACACGAAAGAAACTACACTCCTGGAAATGGAAAAAAGAACACATTGACACCGGTGTGTCAGACCCACCATACTTGCTCCGGACACTGCGAGAGGGCTGTACAAGCAATGATCACACGCACGGCACAGCGGACACACCAGGAACCGCGGTGTTGGCCGTCGAATGGCGATAGCTGCGCAGCATTTGTGCACCGCCGCCGTCAGTGTCAGCCAGTTTGCCGTGGCATACGGAGCTCCATCGCAGTCTTTAACACTGGTAGCATGCAGCGACACCGTGGACGTGAACCGTATGTGCAGTTGACGGACTTTGAGCGAGGGCGTATAGTGGGCATGCGGGAGGCCGGGTGGACGTACCGCCGAATTGCTCAACACGTGGGGCGTGAGGTCTCCACAGTACATCGATGTTGTCGCCAGTGGTCGGCGGAAGGTGCACGTGCCCGTCGACCTGGGACCGGACCGCAGCGACGCATGGATGCACGCCAAGACCGTAGGATCCTACGCAGTGCCTTAGGGGACCGCACCGCCACTTCCCAGCAAATTAGGGACACTGCTGCTCCTGGGGTATCGGCGAGGACCATTCGCAACCGTCTCCATGAAGCTGGGCTACGGTCCCGCACACCGTTAGGCCGTCTTCCGCTCACGCCCCACCATCGTGCAGCCCGCCTCCAGTGGTGTCGCGACAGGCGTGAATGGAGGGACGAATGGAGACGTGTCATCTTCAGCGATGAGAGTCGCTTCTGCCTTGGTGCCAATGATGGTCGTATGCGTGTTTGGCCCCGTGCAGGTGAGCGCCACAATCAGGACTCCATACGACCGAGGCACACAGGGCCAACACCCGGAATCATGGTGTGGGGAGCGATCTCCTACACTGGCCGTACGCCACTGGTGATCGTCGAGGGGACACTGAATAGTGCACGGTACATCCAAACCGTCATCGAACCCATCGTTCTACCATTCCTAGACCGGCAAGGGAACTTGCTGTTCCAACAGGACAATGCACGTCCGCATGTATCCCGTGCCACCCAACTTGCTCTAGAAGGTGTAAGTCAACTACCCTGGCCAGCAAGATATCCGGATCTGTCCCCCATTGAGCATGTTTGGGACTGGATGAAGCGTCGTCTCACGCGGTCTGCACGTCCAGCACGAACGCTGGTCCAACTGAGGCGCCAGGTGGAAATGGCATGGCAAGCCGTTCCACAGGACTACATCCAGCATCTCTACGATCGTCTCCATGGGAGAATAGCAGCCTGCATTGCTGCGAAAGATGGATATACACTGTACTAGTGCCGACATTGTGCATGCTCTGTTGCCTGTGTCTATGTGCCTGTGGTTCTGTCAGTGTGATCATGTGATGTATCTGACCCCAGGAATGTGTCAATAAAGTTTCCCCTTCCTGGGACAATGAATTCACGGTGTTCTTATTTCAATTTCCAGGAGTGTATGATTCTTAAAAGCGTCAGATAAGAATTGAGTTTTCCTCCGCCCCTATTCAGAATCTTCCTAGAGCATGCAGTTAATGAGAGCAAAGAATAGCACCCACACATGTGAGTAAATGGAGAAAGAGTAGAATTTCGTAGGTTCACGGATGACGTAGGTGTTGATCGGGGCTTAGTTCGAAGCGGTACTCATCACTGAAGACAGTTCTACTCGTCAATGAGATTCCAGGACGAAGATGCGTCTGGGGATGCCCCTGACAGCAATATGATACCAACCTGACCGCCGCCCCCTGTATGGCCGGAAAACCGGTCTGATGGTGTGGGGCGCCATTTATTTTCAGAATAGGACCACGTTGGTTGTCAGCTCAGCGGTACGTCGACGGTATTCTACGCCCCGTTTTGTTTCCTTTCATGGCACCCCATCCTGGGCTTACATTTCAGCAAGATAATGCTCGCCCGCACACGGCGAGTGTTCCTACTGCTTGCCTTCGTGCTTGCCACACTCTACCTTGGCCGGCAAGGTAGCCGGATCTCTCCAGAATTGAGATCATTTGGAGCATCAGGGGCAGGGCCCTCCAATCATCACGGGATATTGACGATGTAACGCGCCGATTGGACAGAATTTGGCACGATATCCCTCAGGAGAACATCCAACAACACCATCAATCATTGCCAGGCTGAATAACTGCTTGCACAAGGGCCAGACGTGGACCGACACGTTACTGAGATGCTCAATTAGTGATGTTCTTTGTCTTTAATACATCGTCCCACTTTTTACTGAAATAGTAATCATTCGCTTTTATGTACATGAACATCACATCTACCCATTTCCGTCCCAGTCGAATAATTCATTTGTAGGACACTGTTTTTTTTCCTCAAAGTTAATCAGATTAGTTGATATGTATACAGACGAAAATGTTAGTCGTATAGAGACATCTTTAGGAGAAATTAAGGCATACACTGGACTGAGACAAAACGACGCCACTACACCTATTTTCATTTAATTTCCTCTTAGAGAAGAACGATAGAGAATTTACTAAACGTATTCTACCAGGGGTCTGAATGCAGGAGGTGAATATTACTAGACTTGCCTACACAGTTGATGTAGCATTAAAAATCAGCTCCAAAGCAGAATTAATAGGAATGATGCAAAATTATTACAAAATCGCCGAAAAAAACATGATTATGTGGTAATGAAGAAAATAGAGAATAACTGGCTGTATGTAAGAAAATCCGAAGTGATGCAGCTTCCAAGCCAGATGGATTCTCTTGCAATACAGCTGATCTCTTCAATTGATTAGGGTATCATTTTACTAGCATCGAACTGATATCGAAATTGGCTGCCATCTAGCAACAGTAAAAAAACACTTTTTAGTTTTAGTAAATTCATTAAAAAAAGAGCGCTTAGCACTAACTTCAGTTCGCCTGCATCAATCTATTGTTCAAAAAAATGGGTCTGAGCACTATGAGACTTAACTTCTGAGGTCATCAGTCCCTTAGAACTTAGAACTAATTAAACCTAACTAACTTAAGGACATCACACACATCCATGCCCGAGGCAGGATTCGAATCTGCGACCGTAGCGGTCGCGCGGTTCCAGACTGTAGCGCCTAGAACCGCTCGGCTACTCCGGCCGGCAATCTATTGTTGTGCCGCAATATTATACGGAAGCAAAACCTTGATGTTTGTAACGAAAGATGAATAAATACACTTTTTATTCGAAAAACAACTACCAAGGAAAAATGTTGGACCGGTATGTGATGAAAATAACATGGAGTGGAGGATAAGAAGAAAATGAAGAGTTAAGAGAGCCGTACAAACACCATAATATCACCGAAGTGCTAAAGAGAAGACCGAACGGTACTGGCAATACAGCAAGATTAATGGAGAACAGACTACAGAGTGCAGCATTCTGCAGAACCGTACATCGACCGACAGGAAGAGGAAGAGCCACAAAGAGGTGGCTAGATAAGATCCAGGTTGACAAAGCAAGAATGAAAATCAAACCGAAAGGACAAAAAGTGCACTCTACCACTCGAGGGAAAGAAATGGAAGAGGCTAGTAGAGAAGGCGTGTGGTCAGTTAGGTCCTTGCCATATCTAAAGTAATATAACGCATGTCCAGAAAGTAAGTTCGGGTCAGTCACGAAACGGAAACTACATTGAAACTCAGAAATGTTTTATTTGCGATAGTTGGCTCCACCTTCCAGCTACTTCTCTACACAGTCGCTGCTCCAGCTAGGACATCTGTCACACCGTTAAACCAACTTTCCAATACTCTCGTCATAGAAGGCAGCCGCCCGTGCTTCCCGCCAATTCTCTACGTTCATCTATAGCTCGTTGTCTGTGCGAAAAATGTTGTCTTCATAGCCAGTAGTTAATGTGAGCATAGATGAAACACAGAGGGAGCCAATTACCGGCTGTAGTGCGGGTGATCAAACACTTCCTATTGAAAACGCTGCAGGAGCATTTTTATTGCCCGACCGAGAATTGTCATGAAGTAGGAACCGTATGACAGTTCTGTAATGTGGGCTGCATAATATCAGGCGAAGTCACTCACCAGGACCTCATATTTGGAGGGAGACACTATTTTCTACGCATCTTTATGCGCTCGCCATGCGCTAAGAACTGAAAAGAGCGAAGTGATGCAACCGGCAGTGATACTAGAGACACTTTCGAACACATATGTCCAAAGCTTTATTAGATTTTCACAGTGGTTTCCATTTCTTGACCGATCGGAATTTACTTTCCGAATATCCCCCGTATATATATAAATGTGTGTGTGTGTGTGTGTGTGTGTGTGTGTGTGTGTGTGTGTGTGTGTGTGTGTGTGTGTGTGTGACAGAGAGAGAGAGAGAGAGAGAGAGAGAGAGAGAGAGAGAGAACACTAATAAAACCGACAAACTGCTGATCGGATTCCTGAGGGAAGAAGGTACTATGAACATGTGGCAGGAAATTGATCGTTGCCCTGGTAGATGGCGTTGACGAATGGCAGTTTCTCTGACCACGTGCCGTGTGTTCCTTGTGTTGCAGGCTGTTGATTGTCGCAGCGCACTGCAAACAGCAGAATGGTCCGGTATTCATGTCGGGAACAAACTGAGATGGTATTTTTACGGTGAAGCAGATGGAAATGGCCGAGAGGCAGCACAGCTATACCAAAACAAGTGCCCTCACAGATGCCAGCCACATCGCACAATATTTCAAGCCCGTTTTTGGTGTTTGTGTGATTGTAAAAACGGCCAAAACTGGCTTGAAATGTTGTGTGATGTGGTTTGTGTCTGTGAGAGTACTTGTTTTGGTGTAGCTGTGCTGCCTCTCGACGTTTCCTATCTGTTTGGTAGTACACAAATACCATCGCGGCTTGTTCCCGATACGAATACCGGACCATTCTGCTGCTTACAGACGATTTTTCGTCCATTTCCAGTCGGGAAACCGTCCCAACAGTCCAACAGTTTGTCGGTTTATATCGTCGATAGAATTTCTGAATGTCGAGTCTGTGTACTGCGATAATATTGAGTATTTGTGGAAAAACACTAATCGTTTCATTGTCACCCACTCACCATACAGAAAATTTATCAGAGAATTGTTTATACTCTTCAGATGTTTAATGAAACAGTTCTCCCACATAAATCAACTCAAAAGACTCTATTGCGGACGTCTTTTTAGGTATGCTAGGTTGATGGGTAGTCTGGACACAGGTAGCCCTGTTTGAACCACTCGAAAAATATCTTTCACTGTACCATCAGTGAAGTAGCTGGCAATAATGCAACTAGGCAACTGGGCATCATAGATGTAACGCTGGAAGTTTCTGATGTTAAACGACAGTTTATGGTCTCGACGAACACTTCTCTTAAGCAGTTTCTCCAGACAGGGAAGTCATTTTATAGATATTTAGCAGACAATTTTGAAATCAAAAACATATGATATCTGCATTTCTTGAAGAGAAACTTGTCGCTTTGGCATCACTTCACAATGATCTCCGATATCTGACGTATACTGTACATTCGGTCACGCTACCTTATAGACTGGTTTACAAGGCCGAAGCCTACGTCGTAAGGATGGAGAGAATGTGCCTGAGTATAATGCTGTTCTAAGCACATTTGCCTCTTCCACGATTTAATTTTTTTCCTTGCAAGATGTATTTTTCAGTCAGTATTTGAATCTCATCTGACTTTCAACCACTGATAAGCAAATGTCGTCACAAAAACGCACAGCTGACAGCAGTAATCCGCTATGTTTTTGCATAAGAGACAAGGAACAGTGGTGTGTTGAGACCCTTCTCCGAGGAGTTACGAAACGTGGGTATCCGTATGAGCATGGGACCAACGTTCATTCATCGTAGCACGTTAGTCCCAAGGGGCGTTATTCTGGCAACAACTTATTTTATCCAGTATTGCGACGGAGTTCCTGAGACCATTCATATGTACTTACCAATGCTGAGTTTCAGTTTCTCGCTTTTTCTAATTATATTCCTATCATCTCTTTTTCAAGGCGTTCATGCACTGTAGCAGGTTTGAATTAGCTTGCGCTAATCAGCCTGTCACGTAACTTCAAACATGGTTCGTATTTCAGAATACGCCAGTGTCCAAATAACTAGCTACTGGGCCACATAACAGCAGTGCGTCTAGGTTCACAGGGGTATTAAATGAATATACATACATCAAAAAAAGTTTTGGATCACCGCGTTTCCCAGAACTCCTGCAGATAGATGTTGACTGTGGATATATCACAGACATGGTCCCTGGCACTGTTCAGAGATGTCACTAAACATACCCAAAGATGTAAACAACTATGCATGAGCAGCGCCTATTAGACGGAGGGGTTCCTACAGCCGATCACTTCCAGTCATTTCACCGGGAAGGCGGTACATGGCTCGTGTTGTCTGTAGTTTAACCATTTCTAGACGATCAATATCGCGGTTCGATCGCGTCCGCATTGTTACTTTGTACCAGGAAGGGCTCTCAACAAGGGAAGTGTCCAGGCGTCTCGGAGTTAACCAAAGCGATGTTGTTCGGACATGGAGGAGATACAGAGAGACAGCAACTGTCGGCGACATGCCTCGCTCAGGCCTCCCAATGGGTACTACTGCAGTGAATGATCGCTACCTACGGATTATGGCTCGGAGGAACCTTGACAGCAACGCCACCATGTTGAATAATGCTTTTTGTGCAGCCACAGGACGTCGTGTTATGACTGAAACTGTACGCAGTAGCCCGCATGATGCGCCACTTCACTCCCGACGTCCATGGCGAGGTCCGTCCTTGCAACCACGACACCATGCAGCGCGGTACAGATGGAACCAACAACATGCCGAATGGACCACTCAGGATTGGCATCACGTTCTCTTCACCGATGAGTGTCGCATGCGCCTTCAACCAGAAAATAGTCGGAGACTTGTTAGGAGGCAAACCGGTGACGCTGAACTTCTTAGACACACTGTCCAGCGAGTGCAGCAAGATGGAGGTTCCCTACTGTTTTGGGGTGGCATTATGTGGGGTCGACGTATGTTACTGAGGGTCAAGGAATGCGCCATAACGGCTGCACGATACGTGCTTGCCATCCTTCGACTGATAGTGCAACCATATCGGCAGCATACTGGCGAGGCATTCGTCTTCATGGATGACAATTCGTGCCTCCATCGTGCACATCTTATGAATGACTTGTTTCAGGATAACGACATCGCTCGACTAGAGTGATCAGCATGTTCTCCAGACATGAACCCTATCGGACATGCCTGGATAGACTGAAAAGGGCTGTTATGGACGACGTGACCCACCAACAACTCTAAGGGATCCACGCCGAATCGCCGTTGAGCAGTGGGACAATCTGGACAACAGTGTCTTGATGAACTTGTGGATAGTATGCCACGACGAATACAGGCATGTATCAGTGCAGGAGAACGTGCTACTGGGTATTAGAGGTATCGGTGTGTACAATAATCTGGTCCAACACCTCTGAAGGTCTCGCTGTATGGTGGTGCAACATTTAATGTACGGTTTTCATGAGCAATAAAAAGGGCGGAAATGATGTTTATGTTGATATCTATTCCAGTTTTCTGTACGGGTTCCTGAACTCTCGGAACTGAGGAGATGCAAAACTTTTTTTGATGTGTGTATATACACATGCAAGATGCCCTTTTGGTATTACCTGGCAACAACCACTGAAAAGTATAATATTGTCGTAAACGAATGGTATTCATTGGCTCATTACAGGTCACTATCGACACTGACTGAGTTTAAAACATTAGTTCAGATTATGTTTGTTTGCTTTTTCTACACATCTTACATTAACTTCATAGATCTGATTGGATTTTTAATAGAGTATTTTCAAATATTGCTCGAAATAAGAACATTTTTTACTGTTATTCGGTGGATGTCCTGCAAGGACAGCTTCTGGACATTGTTTTCGTGTCATTCTATATCGCTGTTATACAAAGTGATACTCTCTCTTGCCCGATTTGGTTGCAAGTCCGTACTCGTACATCACTCTTACTTGTACATAATAACGATCTTTCACTGTGAGAATGCGACATTTGCTCAGATAGGTTGAACCAGTGGTCCTCGTATGGCATGCCATAATAAATTTCATACGCTGTAGTGAAATGCATACTGTTGTGAAACTTCCTGAGAGTTAAAAATTACGTGCTGGTTAGGGACTCTAACGTTGGACAGAGCTAGGCTGGTGCGCATAACGACACGTCATCATAGCTTCAGTTCTGTCATTATATTTTTCCTAATCTCTAGACTTCCCAGAAGTTCTGTTGCGTACCTTGATGGACTAGCACCGCTTGAAGAAAGTGAATGGCGAATATATGACTAAGCTACATCGTGTGCACCAATTTGAGACATCCTGAGTGATGAAAATTATATTATGCATCTGGTCTCAAGCCCATCACCATGCAAGTTATACAGCGGAGCTTTTGTGAAGCTACAAACGAAGGCTCAGGTACTGGCGGGAAGGAAGCCGTGAGGGCGTGTCGTGCCTTTGTAGCTAAGTCGGTGAGGATGGGCTTTTGTTACAGTAGAGCGTCAATTAACCGAACGTCCCACAAACTAAGGACTGCTTTACCGAACTGTTGGTAACGCATGCTGCATCCGCTATCCTTTGCCCCCCCCTCCCCCTCGTCTTCCCTCACCCCCCCCCCCCCCCCCCCACCACAACATCAATGCCGAGTTGCCGCCAATAGCAACCATTCGCGCTGTGTTACGATAGTTTGTGTCAACTTTGCCGTTAAAGTAAACTTGTGATACAATATGCCTAAACGTAAGTGTTCCCTTTTCCATGAGAGGTACACTGAAGAGCCAAAGAAACTGGTATAGGCATTCGTATTCAAATACAGAGCTATGTAAACAGACAGAATACGGCCCTGCGGTCATCAACGTCTGTACATGACAAGAAGTGCCTGGCGCATTTGTTAGATCGGTTACTGCTGCTTCAATAGCTCGTTATCAAGATTTAAGTGAGTTTGAACGTGGTGTTATAGTCGGCGCACGAGTGATGGGACACAGCATCACCGATGTATCGATGAAGTGGGGATTTTCCGGTACGATCGTTTCACGAGTGTACCGTGAGTATCAGTAATCCGGTAAAACATCAAATCTCTAGCATCGCTGCGACCGGAAAAAGATTCTGCAAAGACGGGACTAACGACAACTGAAGAGAATCATTCAGCTTCACAGAAGTGCAACCTTTCCGCATATTGTTGCTGCAGATTTCAATGCTGGGCCATCAGGAAGTGTCAGCGTGCGAACCATTCAACGAAACTTCATCGATATGGGCTTTCGTAGCCGAAGGCATACTCGTGTGCCCTTGATGACTGCACGGCAAAAAGCTTTACTCCTCTTCTGGGCCCGTCAACACCGGCAATGGACTGTTGATGTCTGGAAACATGTTTTCTGGTCGGAAGAATCTCATTCCAAATTGTATCGAGCGGATGAACGTGTACGGGTAAGGGTACAATCTCATGAATCTATGGATGCTGCATGTTAGATGGGGACTATTGAAGCTGATGGGGGAGGGGGGGGCCCTGTAATGGTGTGAGGAATGACTCCTGATACGTCTTGATACGACTGTGACAGATGACACGTACGTAAGCATCCTGTCTGATCACCTGCATCCGTTCATGTCCATTGTGGATTCTGACGAACTTGGGCAATTCCAGCAGGACAGCACGACACACTACACGTCCAGAAGTGATACAGTGTGGCTCCAGGAACACTCTTCTGAGCCTGAACTCTTCAGCTAGCCACCAAACTACAGAGACATGAACAGTATTGAGCATCTCTGGAATGCCTTGCAACGTGCTGTTCAGAAGAGATCTCCACACTTTCGTACTGTTACGGTTTTATGAACAGCCTTGCAGGACCGATGGTGTAAATTCCCACCAGCACTACTTCAGACATTAGTCCAGTCCATGTCATGTTGTGTTGCGGCACTTCTGCGTGCTCGCGGGGGCCCTACAAGATATTAGGCAGGGATACTAGTTTCTTTTGGTCTTGAGTGTAAATACGAGATTAATAAATGGTTAGAGGAAGGTGACTCCGCAACCATGCCATATAATTAGTACAAGTACGGTAAGTCGACAATTACGAGTATAAAAAGACAAAAGACGAGCATCACAAATTTTGTATGTAAGCTTGATTGAACTCATCGGTGGATAAGTCATAAAATTATGAATAGCACATCACATTCACCGGATCTGGATGACGCTGTTTACAAGCGGTGTTTTCGAAAAAAGATCGCAAGAACAACCTTTCTGTGGTTCTATTTTCTGTGCGAAGCAATTAAATTTAATGAAAATCTTGGAGCGCCCCGATTTTTAAAGCAAGCACGTACTGGTTAAAGCGCTTTAAATCAAGGAGAACATTAGGAGAAATCTGTCTGCTGATTCTTCAGCAGCTGATTCTTTCAAGATCAAACAAAGGGACGGATTGAGAGAGGAAGATTATGCTTTCGAACACGTTTGCAGTGGCAACGAAACTGAGCTCAATTGGGAAAGTTTACCAAGGTAAGCTCTTGCTTCACGTCGTGCTTTAGCAGCACCTGATCATGAAATTAGAGATGTTGTTTCAAACACAGTAATACGTCTGTAATGACTTTTGTTTACACCCCAGGAAGGAAGGCCTTAATAAATAGCACGATTCACACGGAATTGTTGATTGGAATCTTTGGAACTATCTGTAAAAGCTCAGCAGTTAAAGAGTGTCAAAAGGAAGAAAATATTACTGCTCTTTGACAGATCTCATATTTATCCATCATCTGATATCTCATATGGGAATGGCGAGTTCATAAAAGTGACGTTTCTTCAATCTGATATAACCTCCTTATTATAGCCCACGGGTTAAGAATTGTTACGTAAGTTATTGTTAGAAAGAAACGAGAAGGGAGAAGAAATCAAAAAAGTACTGATTTTAACCCTTTCGCGGCTACGAGGGCCGAGCGACCTGGCTGCCCGGCCGGCTGACGGGAGGAAACGCAGTGTGCGCCTGGCCGGCGGGTGGCGGACTCAGCCCTGTGGTCGCTGTAGGCTACGGCCTCTGCAGGCTTCCCGCACTTGCGGCGCGCACAGAGCCACTGTTCAGTAATGTTCCTTCTAAAAACAGTACACCCTGTATGGCCACAGTGGCTATAGTTTCTGATAACCACGAAAGAGAGCTTCGAAACTAACCAACACTTTCAGTTATATGTTTATAATGGAATGAAAAAGTTGCTTTAGAAAAATGATGGGAAAATTAATAGTAATTCCTGTAACTCGAGACATATACCATTGATGTATGTGCCTACAACATATTAAAAGTTCATTAACATCGAAAGAATATTTTTCAAGGTATGAAGTTTTAAAGTGAGTAGTGCGTAGCGAAAACGCCCAAATCTCTTGCCATTCTTGCTACTATCTTAAATAAAAAATAATAAAACCAAATTGTGTCAGGTATCCGGACTCTGAGTTAAACAAAGAATACATCTGAAAAACTCATTTTTCGATAGGCTCATGTCTCCGCTTGTAATTAAAGCCTTAAGTCGATTCTCCACAGTAAGAAATCGGATGGTAAACGTTTACCTTCTTCTAGCTCACTGTTTTCTTTTTCAGTTCGTCACGTTCAGTACGGTTTACCTTATTGGTTTCCCATCCTCATTTCTGACACAGGCTTAGGACTGCCGCTGCCCTTAAAAAACACTTTTTTTACTTTTATTTACTTTTTTATTTTTGCTTTTAGCTTCCTTTACTTGAAACATACACAGTTACTAAAACATCCTAATATTTCTTTAGTGTGTGATATTTTTCGAAACATGACATCACGCAGAGAGCCAATTTACACTTTTTGCATCGTATGCATGTTGTTTTTCGTTGTGAATGAGCAGTACATACAACTATGGCGAATCTCCTTTTTCTCCATTGCTACGAGGAACCCTGAACAAGCTCCCACTTTATTATGCAAGGGCTTTCTTCTTTGCTTGTGCGTGGGATCGCTCTTTCACACGTTTGACAATGAAATTTATCAAGCATCTGATGGATTATTTCCAAGTGGTATTTCGCTAGTGGAATCTTCTGTAGCTTTTGTATTTCAAAAATAGTTTTTGCATTAAGCACACACAAGTCAGTCAAATGAAAGAATACTTTCATGTAACAGTTCACTGTCTTTCGGATGCACTGTACAGAAGATAATAGGATGTCTGTCTTATCAACTGCACCCTTTGACTTGTTATAGCTGACAACACAGATAGGTTTCACTTTGGTTTGGTCCGTTCTATGCTCTTTTTTCTCTGTCTCCACAGACTCTGATCGATTTACGCTGGAAAGCATCCACACTTCTATTTTGTCCACCTATCTTACTGGCATTAATGTTCCACAGGAGTGTAACTGTATTTCCCCATTTTTCAGCTTGTCTGGCAACGGTGGTAAATGTTTCCTATTTTGCGTGCTGTTCCGACGGCGTTCGTACATTTATCATGGAACCACAGGAATAACTCGGGGCTCGAATATCAATTGTCTAAGTAAATGGTAAACCTTTGGTGAGGCATGGCAATAACAAACCCACAAAACATCGCCTGATTTTCCCCAATCAGCATTTACAGATTCTATTTCCGTGGCGGCACCAGTGTAGACAATATAATCCAAAATATAATGGGATTGTACGTCACAAATACGAAAACTTGAATGACAAAAATACTATTTTTATTTGGTATGTACTCCTTAATTCGGAACTTTCCTTTGAGAAGTAGCAGACTTTCGACGATCGCTAGGTTTTCAAAGGTTACTACTGCCTCGCGGACTATCTTTTTTGTGTGATCTACAATGAAACGTATTTTTACAAGTACATCTTGAGATGCGGTGGAATTGTCGCTGAAGTGCAATAAACGCTGGATCATCTTGTGCCGGTCACTTTCTATTATGTTAGAAAATAATGGTGTTTGAGCAAAGACTCTGTCGACCAATATTTATTCACTCCGATCTTTTCACTTCTGGGCATAAGCATAGAACACGCTAGGAAGCAATAAAATTCTGCTGGCTCTAGACGCTTCCAGCGTGCTACTCTCCCTGATACTGCCGTCATTTTTTCAGTAATAAATTTATAATAATTATTTATCGGTGTACAGATGGTGGAAGCGAATTCCATGGACGTAAAAAAAAAAAAAAAAAAAAAAAGGAAAGAGAAAGAAAATCTAAATGACTTGCTTGCGAAGTCTGCTTTTAGCCCGCTAAATGTATTCACCAAACGGTGTCGTTTCATCACTGGATTACTACCCGCCCGATCATACTTTCTTTTTCCTGTCGAAGTTACATTTACTTCATCTTCTTTTCCGTCTTCACAGGAAGGTTCTTCTGTTCGTGATGTCGAGGTTTCAGCAGTACATCCAGACGCATCCAACTCTTCGTCGGAAGAAAGCTCCAAAGTATCTCTACAATCATCGTCGCTACTGTTCATAGGAATATCTACGATTTCCTTATCTTATGAATTGTGTCCTGACATGGCAAAGACTACACACACGAACACTGTCGTCTCACCAGAAGAGAAAGTGGGCGAATGTTAGACTCGTAAGCAGAAAGGGACCAGAGGAGGTGAAAACTAAAGCGCTTTCCTCCATTACAAAGAAGTCCAGATAATGACACAGTTGTCAGAAATGTGGACAACAGAAAATAACAGTTCTATCGTGCACGTTAACCGCTCCCGATCTCGGGTTTATATGAATGCCATTAGCCGTCTGGACTTTCCGCCTGCCGGGCGTACATAAACAGCCGTAGCCGCGAGAGGGTGAAAGATGCGTCCTCCATAATCGGAGAAACGTGGGTACTGTAAAGAAGTTTGAAAAAAAAAGAGAAAACATGGAATAAAATTATGGTTGTGGAAAAAAGTTCTCAAAATCTAAATAAAAATGACGAACTGAATTATATGTGCGGGATACTCAATCTACTAATACAATTCAGTCGAATAATGTGATGTAGAAGACAGTCAATAATGGCTGAGTGGCCGGCCGGTGTGACCTAGCGGTCTTGGGCATTTCAGTCTGGAACCTCGCGACCGCTACGGTCGCAGGTACGAATCCTGCCTTGGGCATGAATGTGTGTGATGTCCTTACGTTAGTTAGGTTTAAGTAGTTCTAAGTTCTAGGGGACTGATGACCTCAGATGTTAAGTCCAATACTGCTCAGAGCTATTTTTTTGAATGTCTGAGTGTTGACGATGCAGATCCATGGCACCAAATCACACAGGTCAGTGAGATTGTAAACCTCTTCACCAATAAAGATGACGCCACCGGCATCTCATCAGCTAGTGGTCCAAAAAATGAAGATGAAAATTTGCCAGCTGCATCTGAACCATTTATATGTTTGGACACTGCCTTCTGATAGTTTTAAACTCACGATGAAAGAGACCAGGATTAGATATATGTCCTGAAAACAATGCATGACTTAGCTACTCATAAGCGGGTAGGTTTTGGATGGGCTTAATTAAGAATTTTTTAATCGTTAATTCTATAATACGTACTATATGTATAAAAGGCATATGTTATATATTTCTTGTTTACTAGGCTCTACTACGTACATTCATGTTGCACTTGTCTTTGTACTTATAAAAGAGATTGATGTTGTTACAATGACAAAAAAAGATCTCAGTACCAAGAAGGAGTTGTGTCGCGCAAACGAAAGTAGGTAAGCGTGTTTCGACATCTGAAAGATGATGTCTACTCGTATCACATGTCATACTTTCAGAGTGGCATTAGTAGCGCCACTATGAGGATGCAAATCAAGTTTGCTTTAAATACAAGCTTTAAAGATCGTGAGCGTTTCTTACTTTTGAGATTGGAAGTGTTGAGATGATATTAGTTAAGAATGGCTCTAAGGCGACAAAGACGCCATTATCAACACGTCACTGAGTTTGAGCGAGACCGTGTGATTGGGTTATGAGAAGCTTGATGATACCTCCGTGATATTAGAGAAGGACTTGTCAGGAATATAGCCATTGTACAGTGTTGGTAACGAGAATGTACACTCGTATGAACACTGGGTTCCGGTAGTCCCGTGGCAGTACCAGAGGGAAGACCATCGTGTTGAGCGTATGGCTGTTGCGCATAGTACTGCATCTGTAGCGGCAATTTTTAGCAGCAGTAGGCATCACAGAACGAACTTTTAAAAATCGATACTTCAAGGACATCCCCTAGCCAGACGCTTTGAAGCGTGCATTCGACTGGTCCAAAAAACACCGCCGTTTGCGACTTCAGAGTGTCAAGCGAGAGCTCATTGTAGGGCAGGGTTAAGGTCTATTGTGTTTTCTGATGAAATCTGGTTCTGCCTCGGTGCCAGTGATGGCCCTGTGTTCGTTAGAAGGCCAAATGAGGGCCTGTAACCAACCCGTCTTCGTGGTAGACACACTGGAGCTATGGTCTGTGACTCGATTTCGTATGATAGCAGGAGCACTCTCCTGGTTCCCAACTCACTCTGACTGCAAATCCGTACATCAGTCTGATGATTTGATCCGTTGTGCAGCCATTCATGAGCAGAATTCCAGGGAGCGTTTTCCAACAGGATAACGCTCACCTTCATACCGCTACTGTAACCCAACATCCCCTACAGGTTGCCGACATGCGGTCTTGGTCTGCCTGATCGCGACATCTGTCTCCAATCGACCACATATGGGGGCATCATCGGACGACGGCTACAGCGGAACCCCAAACAGTATTAACCATCGCTGTATTAACCGCCCAAGCGCACCAGCCGCGGAACTCCATCGCACAGACTGACATCCAGGACCCGTGCAACACGATGCATGCACGTTTGCATGCTTGCCTTCAACATTCTCGTGGTTACATCGATTATTAATGTACCAGCATTTCACGCGTGCAATGACTTATCTTGCACTTACGGTGAACTGTGATCTTGCAATGATAACCACTTAAATATGTCAGCTAAACCAATGTATTTATGAAACTTAATTACTCTACAATATTATATTTTAGTGTGGCTATTTTTTTCGTCTGTGTATGTGTCTGTGGTAAATTGGCAAATAAAAGTATACAGTTCGATTACATGAATAAACCGATTTTCCGAACAACTATGTCCCACAGTTTGTTCAGACACTCGACACCCTATCATACAGGGCGAATCAAAAGTCCTTGGACACCTTCATAAGTTGAACGATTAAAGGGAAAATTGAAATGTGATGATGGGAACATAGGTTTGATGTGGGGCCGCAACTTTTGCAGTGAATGTCATCATGGACGCCATTTCGAAATCGGCCATTTTTGATTAAAGTAATTTTTGTTTATAGGGAAGGGGGGTGTATGACACATCAAATATCACTCGTTTGAGCTCTGTAATTTAGAGGTGTAATTTGTTTTTGTCTATCTTGTACAGTTTGGAGGTTATTAATATTCAAAGTTGGGAAATTACCTTCATACCGACTGCTACAGCACATGTTCTACGTGTTGTCCATCTCGTGCAATGCACAGCTGTAGTCGCTGCAACCACATTAATAACTTCTAAATTGTACAAAATAGACAAACACAAAATACAGCACTCAATTACAGAGCTCATGTGAGTGTTACACCTCCCTTCCCATTTAGAAAAAATGACTTGAATCCAAAATGGTGGATTTAAAGATGGTGGCCATGAATGACATTCACTCCGAAAATTGCGGCCCCATGTCAAACCTATGTTTCCATCATCACATTTTAATTTTCCCTGTAATCTTCCAACTTATGAAGGTGTGCAAGGACACCCTGTATTTTGAAGTCTAATTTCTGTCAGTCCTTACATATCGAAAGTCTTATACTAGCCAAGGTATGCACTGGACCTTCGAACACGCTACAACTTTCCTTGAAGATGTCCTCCGCAGATGGGGCGAATAGTTGGGTGTCAATAAAACACTTATCCGACGACGGCATAATAGCCTGTAGCGTTCTAAAACGTGAGCTTCCCACGACTGTTGGCCACTTAATGCAGTTCCAAGTATATGAGCTTCTATGTGCATTGCAAACGATGATTACTTTATATAACCGACATTGCTGCATGAATGAGAATGTTATGAATATATTGAGTGTTGGCTAGCGCTTAGACTCGTGTACCAGTACTTGAGTCCGAGCTCGTTTGACAGCACGGAGGAGGCGCCTGGAGAATGCAACCAGACGCGCTGCAGTGGCTGGCAGCAAAGACTGGTGTAGCCTCGTAGGCGCACACGGCACGCGCGCGCACGCTGCACGGCCGCATTGTTCGCGCACTGAATGCCTTGTCTGCAGCTGTCGAGATGAGCTGCCGTTATCTGGCACACAGAGCCCTACATACGCGCACTCGCTGTCGCCAGACAGCGGGTGGGGTAGTGGGAGGGAGGCGAGTGGGTGGTGGTGGGGGGGGGGGGGGGTGCGTAAAGAGCGAAAGAGGAGGGGCGGGAGAGGCAGAGAGAGACGATTAGCCAGGGTGGGGGACGGGGACAGTGGCAGAAAGGGGGCGGGTGTCGGCTCGCGCAGGCAGCCGGCACAATAGCCACCCCCGCGCACAATGCGGCCGCGTGCCCTCCCCTGGCGCACGCACAAACCTGCCCGCACGTGACACGCACCACGCCGGCGGGAAAATGAAGAAAATACGCAGCTCATGCTGGCGAGCATGCGAGCTCCGCTGGAAAGGCGGGAAACTACGTGGACCGTCGCAGGACAGAGCAAGAGGTTACTATGTACGAGTGCACTCACTCGCGTATTAGAAGTCTGCAAGGATAAGAGAAATGAAAATCCGCATCCTTATCTTCAAGATTTTTGTCTCCGTCCACGGATACTACGAGGGTTATTCGGAAAGTAAGGAATGAACGGTGGCGAAATGGAAACCACAGTGAAATTCTGCACAGGAGTGTTGTACAGTGTCTGTAGTATGTCCGTCGATCGCGTTACGTCGTTCCTTTTAGTTCTGAGCACACAGGGAACACATGAAGATACCTAGAACAATAGCGTCTCCCGCCAAGTACGAGGGCATGGTGAGAAATTTCACCTGAAGCTTTGCAGCCAACATTACGTAACTGTTGTGCGGTTTCTTCTTCAAGACAAATGGTTGGTTTGTAGGGGTTGAACCGGCCGGAGTGGCCGAGCGGTTCTAGGCGCTACAGTCTGGAACCGCTACGGCTGCAGGTTCGAATCCTGCGTCGGGCATGGATGTGTGTGATGTCCTTAGGTTAGTTAGGTTTAAGTAGTTCTAAGTTCTAGGGGACTGTTGACCTCAGAAGTTAAGTCCCACAGTGCTCAGAGCCATTTGAACCATTTTTGTAGGGCCTGAAGGGACCAGACTACAAAGGCCATCGGTCCCTTCAAGACAATTTTCAGCCGCGCTTCTGCAGGGGCAATGAAGATACTCCTGCATCGTTTTCAATTGGAAATGTTTGAATACCCACAATACAGCCCGTAATTGTCCCCCTCTGAGTTTCATCTCTGCTCACATGAACTGCTGGCTATGAAGGCAGCATTTTGACACAGACAGTGAGCTGTAGGCCAGCATAGAGAATTGGTGGAAAGCACTGGTGGCTGCCTTCTATAACGAGAGTATTGGAAAGTTGGTACAATGCTACGACAAAAGTCTAACTCGGCTCGTCCACTATGGAGATATGTAGCAAATAAAACAGTTTTGATTTTCACTGTGGTTTCCATTTCGTGACCTATCGATTCTTACTTTCTGAATAGCCCTTGAGAAACACTGTAAAGCACTTTTGTCTTAAGGCCCCTTATTAGTTAGAGAGCCCGCACGACAGACATGCAAGATGGGTTGCCGACCTCCTTGCAGGAGCGCGGAGAGAAACATCACCAGCGGATACAAACAAACAGACTTTCCAAATAAACACGGAACTACTTCGCCAGACAACATGTGCTCCAGCAGTCATAACTCATATGACTCACATAGCACCGTGCTGACCTGGCTTTATATGCACGTCTGGACGGTCAGACTGGCAGTGTTCTCCTACCACTGGTAACAGCTCCCGCCAGTACTTTTGCTGCCCCTAGCACTGTATATATTCACCGTAGCACTGTAGCAGCATGTTGTATTGTGTAAATTAGTAAAGTAGATTTTTCTCAGTGTTTTCTTGCATTGTCTTGTTTCCCTGCCTGGTTTGCCACCACAAGAGTTGTGTGGTTTTCTTGTTGTTCTTGCGATTCAAACTTACCATATGCCGAGAAGATACTGTAGTAAATTGTGTTCAAATTGACTGTTAGTTCTTTCCTGCCGACCGCAGGGCACTACAACTTTAATTTATTTAGTGCACCTGAACACCTACAGTAGGATTGCTGATGGCTTAAGTTTTCGTCTTCTGAAGACGCATCTCGTAATTTAGTCTCCGCTGTGTCTGCGAGAAGGTGCAGGACACGACCGCAAACAGAGAGGGCGCCACGCGGCAGTGGCACCGTTCAGAGAGATGCGACATTTACGGTCAGACAACACAGGCTATGTTATGCTTCCGTCCTAAGTCATCGAAATAGTTCCCAAGTGAACTTTTATCTTCATACACCAGGACGCTACGTATCCAGTGAGTATAGATATCTCTGTCTACATAAAAAGTGCTTATAAAAATTGTGTCCATAAAATCAATTCACACCTAAATATTTATATTCCATATACTTAAAAAAACGTTGAAGTTCTAACACAACGTTTTGTAAGTTCGGTTATATTGATTTTGCTGAATATATACCAGCGATGATCTCTTTGCCTGTACAGTATCTCTGTTCATTGTGTTTTTTATTCATTTATAATATGCTGCATTACAATATTAATATTACTACATGTATGCATTGTGTGTGTGTGTTTGTGTGTGTGTGTGTGTGTGTGTGTGTGTGTGTTTGTTTGTGTTTGTGGAGTGTAATGCTTTTATTATATTTTGATGATGAAGATGAGAGAAAGAAGAGGGTGAAACTCGGCGCCCGCACATAGCCTAATCCTCGTTAATAGCACCATGGGGGCCGCCAAGCTTAACATCCCCATCCGACGGACACGTCGCCATCGACAGTGTCACAAGCTCCCACTTCGTGAGAAACTGCAGGGAGGTTTTGTATTTAAGCTAGGGCATTGGTGCAAAGTCTGGTGATCAGGAACTTTAAGCCAACACCTCTCCTTCCATTGCCAGCTAATACTGGTAGTGAAAATTATTTCCACCACCATGATTCGAACCATCTTACCCCAGAGTCGACCATCACTGCACAAGCGGGCATTAGCAACCTTGTTTTTGCATTTTGTTCGTTATCATTCGTTGTGTTTGGTTGTAGCGGACGTCACATGACATCCGTTGAAGTTTGTTGTTGATCCCTTCACTCAGTGTCTTTATTACAGAGAGCAGTCAGCTCTCTGACCGTACACAGCATCACCTCGGCCACGGACACTCGTTCTCCTTGTCCTTTCTAACAGTATTTACACCTACAGCGCCAGAAGCGTGTCTCAAGACAGCATCAGCACTAGTCTCCCGTCGCTGCCCACAAAAGATTATCCGGACAATCTATTAGTTATAAAAGTCATCATTCACTGGAGTTAGGATCAGACCAGAGTTCATAGGTAGATCAGTGCAAGTGAACTTTTAACAACATTGCCATGCATTATCTTCACACTCAACGTACCTTATTTTTAACAAGTTTCTGCTAATTTGTGTTGCCTTCAAATTTTCCATAGCTTTTCTGGCCCTGTGACGAAGCTATATAGGTTCTAGTGCAGACAAGCCACATCAGTAGCAGCAGCTAGTTTCACCGATAAGAAGTTCTCTTCCGGCCACATTTGTAAGTTGGACGCCAAGTGTACTTGGTGAACACAATATTTTTCATTCTCTAAGAAATTAGAGGCCGAGGTTGTTGACATTTACCAAAAAAAATAGTGTGCCATATTCTTGATACGCTCTCCACGCTACAACTGTCTGTCCGAAGTCAAATGAAGTCGTATTGAAAATTTTTTATCACGTACTGTACACCATTTGAAGTTAGTCACATGGTTTACTTACCAAATGGGCGTTAATTCGCTTAACGTTCAGTTACGTTTACTTTACACCGACGAGCCAAAACATAATGACCACCTGCTTAATAGCGTGTTGGGCTGCGTGTAGAACGCAGTACGTAATCGATTCTGCGTATCATCTTTTATACTGTTCTTTGGTGGACTTGTAGAGGTACGTGAATAATAGGCCGATGGCTTCCAGATGATTCACATCAGGCAAATTTGATGGCCAAGACATCGATATGAGTTCGCTATCATGCTCCTCAAACCACAGTAGCAGGTTTCTGACATGGAGACACGGACATCACCATGGGGGAATAGATCAAGGATGAAGGGATGCAGGTGGTCAACAGGCCCTATACAAGCGCAGGAAAATTCCTCCCATAGCATTATACAGTTCCCATCAGCCTGCGTCCATGGCGCGGATCATGTTTCGAGCCGCCGTTCACGTCGATGACAGCGTTTATGGAGATGGCCATTGTCCTAGCGTAACAAAAAACGTGATTCATCTGCCCAGATGATTTCCATCAATACGCGCCCCAGCCCTCCTGATCCCGTGTCCACTACAATTGTAATTGACGATGTCGTTGGTTCACGTCGTTGGTTGGGAACACGTAGGTGCCGACTGCTACGGAGCCCAGTGTTCAACAATGTGCGCTGAATGGTGCGCACCGAATCCCTTGTGCTTGCACCAGCAATGTGCTTTTTGGCTAGAGATGGCATATATCCCCGCCTATCCTACGTTACGCAGCAGACAAACCTCCGAACTTCACGTTTTGTGTAGAGTAGTGAACGTCCAACCATTTAATGCCTAGTAGTGGTTCCACTGCCCTTCTACCGTAAATAAGCACCACAGCAACGCGTGAACATTCAATCAGATTCACGGTTTCCGAGATACTCGCTTACAGGCTCCGGGAATAATAATTTGGAGTTTGTCAAAGACGCTTATGTCAGTAGATATCTCAATTTTCGGCCCGTACCGTCGCTAGAATTATTACACCATCCATCTCTGCTCCGCTTATATACAAGGGGCGTCCAGAAAGTAAGTTCCGATCGGTCGCGAAGTGGAAACGTCTATGAAAATCCGATAAAGCTTTGCACAGATCTGTTGGGCAGTGTCTCTAGTACGACTCTAGATAGCATCACGTCGCTCTTGTCATTTCTGAGCTCACAGTGAGCGCGTAAAGATGACTAGAAAATAGTGTCTTCCGCCAAGTGCGAGGGCCTGGTGAGAAATTTCGCCTGAAGATATGCAGCCAACATCACATAACTGTCGTGTTGTTTCTTCTTCAAGATAATTCTCAGCCGCATTTTGCAGGGGCAATGAAGATGCTCCTGCATCGTTTCCAATTGGAACTGTTTGATTACCCACAATACAGCCCGTAATTGTCTCCCTCTGAGTTTTATCTGTGGTCACATAAACCGCTGTCTATGATGTCAACATTTTGTCACAGACAACGAGTTGTAGGCCAGCTTGGAGAATTGGCGGAAAGCACTGGCGGCTGCCTTCTATGATGAGGGTATTGAAACGTTGGTACAACGCTACGACAAATTTCTGACTGCGACTACGTACAGAGGTAGCTGGAAGGTGTCGCTAACTGATATTCATTGGGGTTTCCATTTCGCGATCAATCGTAACTTACTTTCTGGACAGGCCTCGTACTTTTCGTACCCCTTTACATTCCTGCAACTCCATCAGATGATATGCAACCTCGGGGTGGGCATTGGTCACAAAGTTTGGCTTATCAGTGTACTTCTCAACGAAGTAAGCCTTGCATTGTATATACACTACTGGCCATTAAAATTGCTACTCCAAGAAGGAATGTAGATGATAAACGAGGATTCATTGGACAAGTATATGATACTAGAACTGACATGTGATTACATTTTCATGCAATTTGGTTGCCTAGATCCGGAGAAATCAGTACCCAGAACAACCACCTCTGGCTTCAATACGATACCACAGTTCATCAAGACTAGTGACTGGCGTTTTGTGACGAGCCAGTTGCTCGGCCACCACTGACCTGACGTTTTCAATTCGTAAGAGATCAGGAGAATGCGCTTCCCAGGACAGCAGTCGAACATTTTCTGTATCCAGAAAGGCCCGTACAGGACCTGCAACATGCGGTCGTGCATTATCCTGCTGAATTGTAGGGTTTCACAGGGATCGAATGAAGGGTAGGGCCACTGGTCGTAACACATCTGAAATGTAACGTCCACTGTTCAACGTGCCGTTAATGCGAACAAGAGGTGACCGAGACGTGTAACCAATGGCATCCTATACAATCACGCCGGGTGATACGCCAGTATGGCATGACGAATACACGCTTCCATTTTGCCTTTACCGCGATGTCGCCAAAGACGGATGCGACCATCATGATGCTGTAAACAGAACGTGGATTCATCCGAAAAAATGACGTTTTGCCATTCGTGCACCCAGGTTCGTCGTAGAGTACACCATCGCAGACGCTCCTGTCTGTGTTGCAGCGTCAAGGGTAACCGCAGCCATGGTCTCCGAGCTGATAGTCCATACAATCACGTCGTCGAACTGTTCGTGCAGATAGTTGTTGTCTTGCAACTAAGAGTCATTGGATCTCGACCAACGCGAGCAGCAATGTCGCGATACGATAAACAGCAATCGCGGTAGGCTACAATCCGACCTTTATCAAAGTCGGAAACGTGATGGTACGCATTTCTCCTCCTTACACGAGGCATCACAACAACATTTCACCAGGCAACGCCGGTCAAAAAATGGCTCTGAGCACTATGGGACTCAACTGCTGAGGTCATTAGTCCCCTAGAACTTAGAACTAGTTAAACCTAACTAACCTAAGGACACCACAAACATCCATGCCCGAGGCAGGATTCGAACCTGCTACCGTAGCGGTCTTGCGGCTCCAGACTGCAGCGCCTTTAACCGCACGGCCACTTCGACCGGCAACGCCGGTCAACTGCTGTTTGTGTATGAGAAATCGATTGGAAACTTTCCTCATGTCAACACGTTGTAGGTGTCGCCTCCGGCGCCAACCTTGTGTGAATGCTCTGAAAAGCTAACCAGTTGCAAATCACAGCATCTTCTTTCTGTCGGTTAAATTTCGCGTCTGTAGCACCTCATCTTCGTGGTGTAGCAATTTTAATGGCCAGTAGTGTATTTAAATACAGGATGAGGATGAAGTCTTTCCCCGATTACAGAAATTTATTTTTAAGAATGTGTGTGGTTGATTGCATACCGTAGATTATCTCACAAAGTTATTATGGATACCCATCTACATGTGCACTTACAACATCTGATTTCTTTTCTCTCTCTTCTTCTTACAGGGTGCATAATTCAGGAATTCTGCTGTCACAATGATGTCCATGCAGGAGGAAGAGCAAAGTGTTTTGTGGTGTCATGAAACACCGTAGTCTATTACAAGTCAGTGGTAGCACCCAAGTGCCTCTCATCTGGATCCACCAAATGTGAAGAACATCAAACCACGGTATAAATAATTTAAAGAGATTGGTAGTGTTGTTGACAAGGTGAAAAGCTGTAGACCTGCAGTGCATGACAACGCTGTTGATACCGCATTTCAACGCAGTCCGCAGAAGTCCAAGAGTCGTTGTCTCCAGAGAAAACAGGCCCACCTCAGACCAGTGGAGCGACGATTTTACATATACGGCTGGATGTGAAAAAAAAATTGTGTCAAATCTTATGGAACTTAACTGCTAAGGTCATCAATCCCTAAGCTTACACACTACTTAACCTAAATTATCCTAACACACACATCCATGCCCGAGGGAGGACTCGAACCTCCGCCGGGACCAGTCGCACAGTCCATGACTACAGCGCCCAAGACCGCTCGGCTAATCCCGCGCGGCGGCTGCGTGTCCATGCATGCAAAACTAACTCCAGTATAAATAATAAATCAATTAGTTCCTTTAGTGATTCATAATGGTGCGGCCTAATGACCAAAATTATTTTATTCAAAATGATACTGGCCGTGGAATCCTCGGAAGTTACAAGTGCTGCGAGGGTTGCAGCCAGATGACTGGGTCGAGACGTGCTGAGGTTGTTAGGAACGTGCTAGAACGATTTAATGTTTACAGTGACTAACTTAATAGAGTTTGTTTTTTTCGATGAAGCGGCTTTTCACATTTTCGTGATGATAAACAGGCATAATGTCCCGATATGGGGTCGGAAAAACTACGTATTGTGGTACAGCATACCGACTAATTAGCCAAAACTTTATGACCACATGCCAAGTAGCCGGTATGTCCATCTTTGTCGTGGATAAAAGCGGCGACGCGTTCTGGTATGGAAGCAATCAGGCCTTGTTATGTCGAAGTTGGTTCCACATCTACACTCACAGGTCACCTATCTCCCGTAAATTCCGGCGAGCGGGAAGATGAGCTCTGACGCCACATTCAGCCACATCCCACGTGTGGTAGATCGGTTTTAGATCTGACGGGATGTGGGGCGCCAGCACATGAATTGGAACCCACTGTTTTCCTCGAACTTCTCTATCACTCTCCTGACCTTGGCACATGGTGCATTATGCTGCTGAAAAGTGCCACTGCCGACGGAAACATGATCACCATGAACTGGTGCACGTGGTCTGCAAACAGTGTACAATACACATTAGCTATTATGGTGTCTTGCACCAGCTCCAGTGCAGCCATGGATGCCCACGTTAATGTTCCTGTCAGCATAATGTAGCGCCCGCCAAGCTGTCTCCGTCCTGCAGTACAGGTACCAAGGAGCTGTTCCCCTGGAAGACGACAGATTCGCGCCCTGCCATCGGTATGATGAAGAAGGGTATCAGGACTTATCAGGCTAACTGACGCTCTGCCACTGCGCCAGCGTCCAGTGTCCATAGCCACGTACCCATTTCATTAGTAATTGCCGATGTCATGGTGTTAATATTGGCACATGCAAGGCTCGTTGGCTGCTGAGGACCATCGTTAGGAGTGTTCGGTGCACTGTGTGTTCAGACATATTTGTACTTTGCTCAGCATTAAACTTTGATGTTAGTTCCACAACAGTCCGCCGCCTGTACAGATTTACCATTCAGCCCAGCACACAAGGTCCGGCATCTGTAATGAGGGGTGGCTGCCCAGCCCCACGACGTCTGGACTTAAGTTTCACCTTGGTTTTGCCTCACCCTCCTCGAACACCCGACAAGACGTGCAGTTTACGAAATGCTAGCGTCGAGTGTCCGAGCTATCAAATCTGCCCTCGCTCAAACTCAGATAGATCGCATGCGTTCGCCATTCAACACACAGACAACACGCTCACTGATACTACATGGACCGTGCTTGTGTCTGACCATCAGTCATTCCTCGCCAGGTGACGCTGCTATCGTCTGGACGGGTTCATATCGATAGTAGGTCGATGGTCATTATGTTCTGGCTGATCAGTATAAGGGACAGCCAGGAAGTATTCATGTGGTGTGGCTAACGCACAGCATAATTATTGGACCGTTTTTTCATTGAGCTCTTTGTTACTGTAACAGTTTACCTGGACACGCTGGAACTTTACACTGAACCTCAATTACTGGAGTTTCACCCATGGGTAGTGTTTCAACAAGATGACGCCCCGCCACACTGGTGACTTTTCGTTAAGTAATTCTTGGATAACATCTTTCCGGACAGAAAAGTCAGTACAGATGGGACCATCATGCTCATAATGTTCCCCAGACATAGCCTTTTCGGCTTCTCTTTTTTTGCGGTGTCACGTTAAGGATAATGTGTTCAGTTCACCAGTTCCTGAAGCACAAATTCTTAGAGACGAATGCGGGGTATTGTAGAGGTGATGCCGGAAAAAATTTGGCAATGACATGGAAAGAAATTGAATAGCCCTTAACGTTCTACAGGAAAGAGGCGGAACAAATATGATAGTGTATCTACAAAAAAATCTTCGTGAATCAAACGACCATTTTTAACAAACCACGTAGCCCTGTCTACCATGTAATTACTTACAAAGACTTTTTTTTAATCAGAGAAAGACATCACTCTCAACCTTTATGTCTCAGAGTGACGGTGATGAAGTAAATGATTTTAGGTGTTATTTGTGACGTGTGGTATATAGAACTAGGACTCCGATCATAGAGCAAAAATTCCAGTCGATGCAATACCCTACAACAGCATACAGGTGGCTTTCAGGCAACTTTCAATAATTTTGTGAGTGAGATATTTGCCTGCAAAGAAAACAAGAATGACGTCGGAAGTAAGACAGCCGCTGCTGCGATGGAAGCAGGAGCTGCAGAAAAACGACGAAGAGCATACCGCCGTATTTATCCCTATCAACAACGCATCTGCCCTTTCCAGAACACTGCGCACTGAAGCCAATACAGTGACTCTACTCTCAAAATAACTAAAAACTGTGACTTAAAAACAAAAATGGGTATCATTGATCGAAGAGACGGAAATAGTAGTACCGATCCTCTCGTTTAAGTTCTAATCTGAAAGTATTATGGGGATATCATCTGATTTAGCTGCGTGTGTCTTACCAGCAAGGTAAGTACTATCTTTGTATATAAAAGGCAGTGTCCAGACTGACTGACGGTCTGACCGACCCACCATCGCCCAGTCCAGAGCACTAAGGATAGAAACTTGAAATTTGGAGAACGTGTGGGTCGTATGCTGTAGGCATCGTCTAAGAAGAGATTTTCAGGAATTCCAATCCCAAGGGATTAAAATAGCGATTTTTTTTCCTGGAAAACGTCGCTATTAAGGCAATTTTGAAGTTAGACCTATGAAAATTGGTATTTGGTTTGTCGGTCAGAAGTAAATAAATTTATGTTTAACATTTTTGGAAATTTAACCATATGGGGGTGAAATAGGGGCCGAAAGCTTTTTGAAAATATATCATTAATGAAGAACTATTAATATATTTTTTGAAGCTCCATTTGTGAACATTGGTATTGAACTTGTCGATCACAAATTTAAAAATACGTGTTTCAATGTTTTTCGAAACTGAAAGGGGGTAAAATAGGTGATGAAAGTTTTTACGAAAATATTTTATCAAGAAAGCATTTTTAAAGCTAAATCTATGGAAATTTAAATTTGGCTACTCAGACAGAAATAGAAAATATGAGTTTCATTATTTTTGGAAATTTAACCCATGTGGGGGGTGAAGTCCCCGAAGTTTTATGAAAGTATTTCATTGCAATAGTATGTTCAAGGCTAAATTTTTGAGGAGTGGTGTTTGGTTTTTTCGTTACAGATGAAAAATTACGTGTTTCACTGTTTTTGGAAATTAATCTGCTAAGGGAGAGAAATAGGGGATGAAAGGGTTTACGAGACTATTGCACTGTTGAAACAATTTTGAAGTTAAAACTATGAAAACTGGTATTTGATTTCTTAGTCAGAAAATAAAAGAAAGCATCTTTTAGCACTTTTGAAAATTCAACCGCTAATGTGATAAGACAATGGGTGAAAGTTTTTTTGAAAATAAATAATTTCTAAAGAACTTCCAAAGGATTTTAAGGCTACATCTATGACAACGGATATTTGACTTCTCGGTTGGAAATAAAAAAAATTCGTGTTTCAATGTCTTTGGAAATTCAATCCCTAGGGAGTGCAATAGGGGATAACAATTTTTAAAAAAATTTTTCCTTACACTAATAAACTTTTAAAGCTAAATTTATGAAAGTTGGTATTTCACTTCTCGGTCAGATTATAGAAATATTTGTTAGGGGATGAAAGTTCTCCACAAAAACGCAAAAGGCATGATTAGCGAAAATTAGGACTCGAGATACCAGAATCGCTTTTTGGTCAGAAGTACATTCGGAAAAGACCATGCTTGTACGAACTTCACTAGCGTGAAAAGTTTAGAAAGTGTTGCAGTTAGTGAACAACATAAAAATTCGATTGGATAAAAAGAAAAACAATAAAATACTCTGCAGGCCATACAGTCTATGCGAGTGAAGGTGGTGGAGCTAATACTTACCGATATACGCGGATATATCTGCGGATATCTGGATCCGTGTAGGTCTCTCCGTGAGGCTAAAGAAGGTTCTACACAGTTGGCAGCCATTTTTCCAGTTTTCAGCCGTGAATTGCAAAGGGCTGCCATAGCACAGACCGAAAGCTGTAGCTTTCTAACACTGGGCAGCACTAAGACGTTGCCATAGAAATGTAAAAACAATCGCGCTACGTGATTCGTTGTGGCAGACGCGCTGCTGAAGTCCACCTTAACTGGTAGCGATCTTTCTTGCCGTATAGACTATTTCCGTCGTCATGGTTGGTAGCAAAATGAATAATCACTCCTCTGAAAATACAAAAAGAGGACAGGCGCATGCGACATGACTAAAAGTGACACAATAATTTGTCCTGATAAAGGGACAACTTTATCCAGAGTGGAGCAAATAAAAGTACCCTGGAGAACAGAGTTCCAGAATACAAAGAAACACAGCAGCGGAAAGGAAATACCGTACTAACCTGACTATAGCGTATGTTGAAAGTGACCGCCATTCATCTCTTGGCAATTTTTGGCTATGGTCAGCAAGTTGCTGGAGGTGGATCGAAGCTGGACTGGACTGCTGGAATTGCTACGGTCTCGTCCGAAATATTCTGCTTTAGTTTTCGAAGACTGTGAGAGCTGTTGGGATATAGCATAGACTTGAGGGCGCCCACACAAAGTAATCTCACATTGACAGATAAGGTGACCTGCGTGGCCAGCTAGGGCCACGACCAGTCTGACGTCTGCTAACTCTGTCAGGCATGGAGACTGCGTAAATGTACTCCCAGTTTCGGCCGGATATACGGGCTATCGCTCCACCCTGTTGGAAGTAACTGAAGGTCTTTTCCTCCCCCGCTGATGCTGCCAGAAACGGTTGCGAAATGTTGGCAGTGTAACGCCTTGAAGTCAGCGCCTGATGAAAGAATGCAGCGTGCGGACACTGCACACCAAACCCCAACCTTGTGATCATCAATTGGTGTTTCGTGGAAGTTATCCGGATTCTCCGCTGTCCAGAACCTGTGATTCTGTGGGTGAAATTAGGCTCATAAGACACAAAGAAATGTCCAAGCATTCATTATTACTTCCGTGAACAGCCCCTCACAAAACTAAAGGATCTGAGGAGCATCTGCTGGTTTTAATGCATGAACAACAGACACTCGGTAGGAATGCATGTGCAGGTCCAGATGGAGTATTTGTCCCCATGATGGACGTGAGATACCGGTTTCTTGCGACAGGCGTTAGGCTAATTTGGTAGGATTCTGAATCATTTTCTGGCTAACTGCAGCCACATTTTCTGGTGTGTGGAGGCGTTTCGGAACGTTTCTTCGCTTGTTAAAAACAGATCCTGTCCGACCCGATTTTCGGGCCAAATGTTGCATGGCACTCTTTGCCACCATTAAACTTCTCAGCAAACAACTGACCACTCTGTTTCCACGAATTAGTTGTCACTTTGAACAACGCATACTCGCGGCATCAATATGAATACCAATGTACCCATTGAACTGCTCCACTTGCAGACACAGCCCACACTACACTCTGAGCCAGTGTGGATCACGTGATGGACATACACGTGATGTGCCCATCACGGTGTGTGGTTATATACATACATTCACATTCGATCGTATCCAGTCGTTCAGGTCACTTTTGTTTACCTCACCTTGTATATCGCAGCCATGACTGCCTTTCGCAGGAACTTGTCACCAAAGTCGCTCTGTCTCAGACTAGGCATAGCATCAGTGTGGTCACAAGGCATATTTTCAAAAACTTTTTTGCTGTACCTTCCAGGAGGCTGCTCTAAAAATCGTCAAGTGCCAAGAAAATGGCAAAGATTCGGATCAACTCCACACTGAGATCAAAGCTTAGAAAAAAACCTGCAGTCTTTACCGAAATAACTTGCTGGCTTTCCAGCGTAAAACAAAAACCATTCGTACTAATTCCTTGGTGACGTTGATGGTGATGTTATTTTCTTTGCATTAGGCAGATCCATCACTCCAGGTTCAGCATTCCCTTGTCCCCGCAGTTTCTGATCTTCCTTTTCACTGATGTATATGACACAAAAATGGTCAAATGGCTCTGAGCACTATGGGACTTGACATCTGAGCTCATCAGTCCCCTAGAATATAGAACTACTTAAACCTTACTAACCTAGGGACACCACACACATAAATGCCCAAGTCGGGATTCGAACCTGCGACCGTAACGGTCGCGCGGTTCCACACCGAAGCGCCTAGAACCGCGTATATGACACAGTCGTGCCATTCATTAGCTGGTCATGTTTTCAGTCTACAGTCGATGTGATGCATCTTTTATTTCGCAGTCTCTTCTCATCCAGTGTACTCAACAATTTTTTCCTCTTCTTAATTGTTTGCAGTGTTTATCTTTTCTTATTCATCCTGTGTAATGCCATCTCACACCATATTATACCCGTTAGTTTCACACCTGCCATACTTCTCCAGATCTGAAGTTCAAAAGCTTCTGAGCATTTCTCGTTTCTCTGCCAGAATGCCAATGTCTTGGAACTGTAAAAGACCAACACTCCATTTAAAACACTTCAACTTATCGAGAATAGTTTGTTTAATTGACCGCTGAAAATTCTCCTCGTTTTGCACAATATTTCTTTTGATATGTCTGTATTTGCTTTTATCTCTTGATTTAAATTCCCCAATGAACTATACTTCTCTGCTGTTTATTAACAATTGCAATCAGATTTTAAGAGACAACCCACCTTATGCCTCCCTTTTTATTAAATATGTAATATACAGGATGTCCCAGCTATCTTGTCCACCCAAAATATCTCTGGAATAATAACAGCTATTGGAAAACGGCTTTCACCGGTATCAATGTAGGGCTGGGGTCCATGAATGTACATATTTGGAAACATTCTAAAACAAAAGCATATGTGTTTTTTAACACAAACTTATGTTTTTTTTAAATGGACCTCCTATATTTTTTCTTCAGCAATCCACAGCATGACAAAGCACATACACAATGGCATTGACTGCATCGCAATATTCCCATTACATCCCGAGATATTAAGACGCGAAGTTGACGCTTGAAACACCCGACATGCGCTGCTAGCGCACGTCCTGAGGCTCAGGCGTGTACCCCATGCTGCCCGTAATCGCAGCAGGATGGCAGCAGACCGTATTATTCGTTTCGGACCTCTTGATAAGTATGGAAGTGTGATTACGCATGTCAATTACATCGCGATTACGGGCAGCATGGGGTTCACGCCTGAGCCTCAGGACGTGCGCTAGCAGCGCATGTCGGGTGTTTCAATCGTCAATTTCGCGTCTCAATATCTCGGGATGTAATGGGAATATTGCGATGCAATCAACGCCATTGTGTATGTGCTTTGTCATGCTATGGATTGCCGAAGAAAAATTACAGGCGGTCCATTTAAAAAAAACATTAGTTTGTGTTAAAAAACACATATGCTTTCGTTTTAGAATGTTTCCAAATATGTACATTCATGGGCCCCAGCCCTACATTGATACCGGTGAAAGTCGTTTTCCAATAGCTGTTATTGTTCCAGAAATATTTTGGGTGGACAAGATAGCTGTGACACCCTGTATATGTGTAAGTAAATCCCTAACACCGAGCGAGGTGGCGCAGTGGTTACACGCTGGACTCGCATTCGGAAGGACGACGGTTCAATCCCGCGTCCGGCCATCCTGATTTAGGTTTTCCGTGATTTCCCTAAATCACTCCAGGCAAATGCCGGGATGGTTCCTCTGAAAGGGCACGGCCGACTTCCTTCCCCATCCTTCCCTAATCCGATGAGACCGATGACCACGCTGTCTGGTCTCCTTCCCCAAACCAACCAACCAACCAACCTAAATCCCTAACAAATTTCATTTGATATTCTGTTAGTATAATATGTAAGGCAGCAGGATAATTTTTGTCACCTAACATGTTAATTTCCCCATTAGGTCGACTCTACTCGTTAAGTCGATTCGTTTGATATGTAACAAGCCATACTTTGAACGCAATTAGGTACTTCGCATAGTACAAAGTGTAATTAGAACATACATGCCTTACATGTACAAGGTACTAACAATTCCTACTTGCCACTGCAGAGTGACCGCGCGGTTACAGGCATCATGTCACGGACTGCGCGGCCACTCCCGCCGGAGGTTCGAGTCCTCCCTCGGGCATAGGTGTGTGTTTTGTTCTTAGCATAAGTTAGTTTAAGTTAGTTGAAGTAGTGTGTAATTCTAGGGACCGACGACTTAAACAGTTTGGTCCCTTAGGAATTCACACACATTTGAACAATTCCTATCCCCTTAGCATGCAGATACATACGTAACATTTTGGTAGTAAAGTCTAACTGAAGTGAAAGAGGTCTGGCAGTCGACAATGCAGAAACGCGACAGGGTAATATAGTTAGCGATCTTATAACAGAGCCACCCACACAGCATGGAGGCTAATTAGTGGACAATTGACGTGACCCTCGATTTGCGCGAGATGAAAGCATAAAATGCAGCTGCAGCGTCAACGGCCTTTTGTAGACCGTAAAATTACGTGATACTACCGTAGGACAGTGCGTGTGCTTCACGTGATCACCTGTCCTCATAGAGCCTTTAACGCATGGAGGGAATCTCGAATGCTGGTTGGTCGGAAAGAAGCCAGCATATGTAGGAGTTTGTTAGGCATATTTTTATTGGTCGAGTAAGTGGCGACGGACATTCACACCCATTGGCCGAAAGCAGTCGTGGAAAGAAGCGATGCGGTGGTACGTTGAGGGAAGTTAGCCACAATATAGTCAATTACGAAGGGATAATTCTGACCGCACTGTCTATCTGGAGGGGTCGTGTGTTGCATGGAGCACTTAATGCTCTGTGGTGACGCCGAGAGAGATATTTTTCTGTGAGCACTTTGTTGATTTAAGAAGCTCTGTGCCGGCCGCATTTGTGCTGGATTCCTCGCGTGTCTCCGTACTGGAGGACAGGAGAAGAGCAGTTACAGTTATCATTCTTGGGAGAGCTTTCGAGGGCAACATTGTGTATGTCGTCCAGCCTTGGCGAGTATACAAAGTAATTTGCCTTGGAATCACGGAAACATAGGGAAGTTTTAGACGGTTAGATTCAGTCAGAGGTCAACATAGTTTTGTCAGGTCAACAGGTTTGAGAGGCGACACACGCAACAGCCGACCGCCACCGAGATTATCACTGCATTCTGCGAAAGATGAATGACGCATTTCTCAGGCATTAAATGTTGAAGTCTGGCTGGTGCATTCGATTCAGGTTTGTGTTATATTGGAGTAATTACTCGCGTTCCCTCCCATCCATGACAGCTATGTAATTCACGTGTGATCTTGAGGTTTAAATTTGAGGAAATGGTTTGGCAGATAGGAATTATTGTCTACCGACGGTAGTTTAGTATACAGGGTGTAAATTTTAAGTTGACAGACCAGAATAACTCGAAAAATAAGCTTCACACGAAAAGACGTGTACAATCCAAAGTTGATTATTTTCGAGGGTGGCATCTGCTGGTGCTAAAACTAGCCCGCCAGCCCAGCCCTCTGGGGGTGGGGCGGAAGGCAACTTTAAAATTTCAAATGGGAACCCCCATTTTGTACTGCAGAATCAGATTCTACCTAAAAAACCACGTAGGTTATGTCTTAAACATTTGTGTTGATTCTTGGTAGCTGTCGCTGTAATTCAAGAAAATCCATGTTCTCATTTTTGCGTTGAAAATGGTTACGGATAAATAAAAAATACTTATTTACTTCTTAAATTTTGATTTGTTAAAACGCTCCCTCTCTCCCCATAGGGTGGGGTTTGAGAGACAGGAATTAGAGTTTTGCAAATGTTGACAAACAAAGCTTATCCGAATCTGCGAAAAAATTAATGTGTGGGTCAACATTTGTAGAACATCAATTCCTCTCTTTCAAACCGCACCCTATGGGGAGAGAGGGAGCGTTTTAGTTTTAGCGAATCAAAATTTAAGAAGTAAAAAAGTATTTTTTATGATCAGTAACCATTCTCCATGTAAAAATGAGAACATGTATTTTCTTGTATTACAGCGCCAACTACCAAGAATCAAAACAAATCTTTGAGACAATATTTACGTAGTTTTTTATGTAGAATTTGATTTTGCAATAAAAATGGGAGTTCCCATTTGAAATTTTAAAGTTGCTTCCCGCCAAACCCCAGGGGGCTGGGGTGGCGGGTTAATTTTAGCACCAGTAGATCTCCGCCTCGAAAATAATCAACTTTGGATTCTACACGTTTTTTCGTGTGAAGCTTATTTTTCGAGTTATTGTTGTTTGTCAGCTTAAAATTTACACCCTGTATATTGCCACAGTATACAATTTTGGTTTTGATTGCAATGTCAGTTGAAACCCTTTTAGTAGATTTTCGATGTTAAGTTGCTAGTGACCTTAATTAATGTTTTTCCTGTGTTAATTTTTTCACGGAATCTTCCTAGTTTGTATAGAATTTTCCTAAGATTACTCATTCCGCATATTGAATCCAAAAGTGTCCAGTTTTAGTTGTATTTGTTACCATCTTTCAATTTTATACATAAGTGGACTTCTAAAGCGTCTGTTATATAATTTGAATAACAATTGTTGATTAAATATCTATAGGTCATAAAAATACAGGAATTCAATGCTTGTTCCTAAACAAATATTGCTTTCTTGTATAATATTCTGTTTTTCCTCAATTATTTATATCTGTTACGTTCAGGTTGTTTTCTCTTCATTTTTCTGGTTGTTTAACCAGAATAAACGTTTCTCAAAGTAATTAGCACCTGTACTAAGGTTGTTACATATATTTTATTTCTATTCCAGTCCAGTTTCTTTAAGCGGTGTAAGTAATTATTTTCTGAACAAAGAAATAACTTGATCGTCGATGTATTATTAATCCCTCAATACTTAAGTCATTAGACAGGGTGAGTCTTACCAACTTATAAAACTTCTGAAGTAGATGATGCTGAGACAATTAATGTAAGTTAAGGGAGAGCAAATGTCGGGAAAGACTCCAAAAATTGATGACAAATGTTGAACACGTGACATCACCAGATGATGTACCTCACTGCCCGTGCAGCAGTTGAGCCTGTCGCACCTAATAATAGCAACCCAATTCAAGTATTCATGTCAGTTTTACTCTGGGCCCATGTGTGAGACTTTAGTGTGAGGGACTCAGGGCACAAGACTTGTGTCTGGCAAAAAGTATTCTTTTTTTATTGCTGTGTTCACACTTTGCTACTTTATTTGCCAGTCTCGCAGTTTCTGCCGGTTTATTGCAAAGTACAGTACAAGAAAAACCTACCGTACGGCGTCAGATGTAAATGAGCATAAGCTTCCGAGTTGCTAAATAATGTCACATAAAAAGAAAAGAAACGTAAAATAAGAACAGCATTTCTTGGTTTAGTGACGACAATAATTTTGTAGCTCCTACGTTTACAACAGATCACATCTACAAAAGGTGTTTGAAATTTGAATCGTTTCCTTGAATGCAGGTATTACATCAATCAATCGTCCCTTCAGGCCATAGACCAACAGTTACACGTGCAGTGAGGTATGTCATCTGGTGACATCACATCTTCAACATTTCTGATTCATTTTTGGGGTATTTCCCAACATTTTCGACCCCATGTCTCTTGTATGAAATTACTTAGCGTCATCTGCGTCGCTTCGAGAGTTTTTAAATGGTGATACGAATCACTGTGTATATTTCTCTGATCTGTTACAAATTATTATCTCACTATCATCATTTCGCCACATTCATTCTCCCACTTTATTTGATTATGTTTTTGGCAACTGTAGTAATTCCACAAGACCTTGAGAGTTAAAATATGACGAGTGAAGAAAAAAATAGTGAATGACTAACGAACATTAATGATTTTCATTTATTAATTGTCTTATTTTCAAAATGAGCTTTATATCTGGCAAAATACATAATTTTATGCTTACAACTAATGAAGTTTTTTGGTACCTGATGGAATACTTACTGAACGAATTACTTGTCCTTTAGCTTTGTTTTTATTCATTTAACTGTTTATCTAAACATAACTCAGTTGGGAAAAATTAAACTCTGTGTGAAATACTAATCAAGCAGAAATTATGATTGTGATGTTTAGAAGGTGTACTGTACGTTCGACGAGAAAAGTTTTCTGCAAAGCTAAACATCTGGAAAGAAACATGCATTTAACTACATCTCACATTGCACTACCTGCATGCAAAACTACTTCATTTAAAGTCAAAGAATCACTTGTCTTTTGAGGTAACAATAATTAGGGGCGGCTCACCTTAGTAAAATACATTCTTCAGCAGTTTGATATCACCAAAGAAACATGCATTTAACTACATCTCACATTGCATTACCTGCATGCAGAACTACTTCATTTAAAGTCAAAGAATCACTTGTCTTTTGAGGTAACAATAATTAGGGGCAGCTCACCTTAGTAAAATACATTCTTCAGCAGTTTGATATCACCAGCAAATGAGAAAGTTCTTTTAAATCATTTGTTCTATGAACAATCACCTTCAGTTACACCATTTTATAAAGTCTTGATTACCTCATTCTTACCACTAAAGGAACTGAATGATAGCCATTTCAACTATTTATGGGTGCAATGGAAATAAATACAGTTTGAGAAATCTACTTTGTGAAAAACATAAGTCGTTCTTTTCCTCTGTTTGCTGGTACGTGTTTAAGTGATATTACATCATCATCATTGGACTTCGTTTCATTTTTCGGTAAAACTAAAGTAACTATTAGACACATATGAAAGTAAACTGGTATTATGGTCATTATATTCATAAAACTGTTTCAACGTAAACACAAAGTGCGTTTGGTTGTCGATTCTAATGTTTGTCTTGTCTGTCACCTTTTATCAACTGCAGCTAACATGGATAGTGATGAGTGGAGGGAGAATTCAACCTTGACTTTTCAGAACCAGTTGTCTCAACATTTAAGCATACTTATTTAGGAAGATCGCTAGACAGATCTATCATTACGCGCAGATTGGGATATGAAACTCCGAAATACAAGTCCTGCAATGGAACAAACCAAAATTGAAACGTCTATCTTTGTTAAAAGTTGTGCGAGTATATTTGTAGAATGGGAAATCACCGCCACACTCGATGTGTAAAGTGTGCTTGATGGTAAATATAATACAAATATAATAACTGAAACATTCTAGTGCGAACACAGAGTGACAGAAACAAAATCGTCAGTGTAGTTCTTCCCAAATCTGCAAGCCAAGTGAATTATCTTCAGATTAAAAACTTAATGATGGTTCACTAATGACGTTGTTTTGCACATCGTCATTAGACGAGCTCTATTTAAATGTGGATGAATGTAAGACGAGGTCTAGCGCATAGACAATGAACTGTATTGTACCTGATAACATGATTAGTGGTGATTAAGTAGCAGTGTGAACTGAGGCTATCACATAAAATCAGAATCAGGAAAGGTGAACTGAAGACTTAATTTTGTTGTAAGAGTTCCGGCAAAGTGTATGCCTTCTGTAAATGAAACCACGTAAAAGACGTTAGTGTGATCAGTTGATTCTAGAACATCGTTACAATGTTCAGTGGCTTCATCAAATACCAGTGACAACATACAAGCCCATACGAAACTAACAGAAATACTCTGGGAAATTAAATGGAATTCTTTGGAAGGAGGATAATGTATTTTTCTCGAAATCCCATTGGGTAGATTTAGAGAACATTTATTTGAAGAACGGTGTCGTACCATTATGCTGTCACCACCATCTGTCTCTTGAGAATAAGCAAAATATTATAGTGCACATACAGAGGCATATCGACAGTAACTTTTCCTCAGTATGTTAATGGAATTGGAAATGCAGTCAATAATATTCATATACTACGCATTGTTCAATAGGCTGAGGACCATACAGGGTGTAATTACAGACATGTGATAATTGGTAGCTTGACATGTACCCACTTCAGTAATTTAGTTGATGTTTCTCTTCATCTAACAGTCTTTCCCCAAACACATCACATAATTTACTACCTGGTGTTTTCTCCACGGTCGTAACCACACCGTGGAGCGGACTATGCTCGTCAGTACAGGATATTCGCTTTGTGTCCACACATCCCACTTCATTATCTGACCTGTTCCCCATGGAAAAATAAACGTTAATGGCTTGCTAGTGCCATGCGTACCTGTAGGTACTAACCAGTTTAAAAGTTTACTGCTCATAATAGCTGTAATTGTTATTCCACAAACGAAGTTACTACGGATGTAATGTTTAGTGTAATGTCCTCAGTCATCCACAAAAATATCTATATTTACACCCCTAATGTTGTGTATACGCATACACATGATAGGCATTCAATAAGTAATGCAGGTTGATCATATTCAGGATTCCCATAATTGTTATATTATATTATCCCTCTCTCTTTCGGCTACAAGGTTTTTCAACGTAATGTCCGTTCAATGTGATGGACTTACGCCACTTCACAAGAGAGACTGTGTGCTCACATGGTACCACTCTAATGGTCGACATCCGAGCCAACATCTAACTGCATCTATAACCTCTCCATCATCAATGTACTGCTTCGCATGGAATGCATTCTTCATTGGGCCAAGCAAATGGAAGTCGGGAAGTGCCTGATCTGGGCTGTAGAGTGGATGAGGAAGAACAGTCCAGAAGTTTTGTGAACTCCTCTTGCGTGAGCAGACTTGTGTGAGGGATTGCATTGTCATGGAGAAGGAGTAGTTCGTTTGCATTTTTGTGACGACAAAGACGCTGAAGTCGTTTCTTCAGTTTTGTTGAAGGTAGTACACTACACTTCCGAGTTGATCGTTAAACCGTGAGGGGGTACATCAAACAAAATAATTCCTTCACAGTTCCAGAAATCGTCACTATGAACTGCTTGGTGAGGGATTGGCTTTGAACTTTTTCTTTGGAGGAGAGGTGGTGTGGTATCACTGCATGTGTAGCCGTACGGTTTCCGACTGGATGTGATGATCCCATATTTCGTCGCCTGTGATGATGTTCGACAAACGAGTCTCACGATCAGCCTCGTAGCGCACAAGGAATTCCACATAAATAGTCATTTGTTAATCTTTGTGGCCTTGTGTTTGGCAGCGAAAAACTCAGTGGGTACACACCTTTCAGTACCCCAACAGGTGGACGAGTGTGCCACTGAGACGTCTAGTTGGGCAGCGAGATTTTTGATTGTAATCTGTCGATCACCTCGATTGAGCGTGTCCGCACATTCCAACGTTGCAGGTGTCAAATCTGTGTGTGGCCGGCTGGCACACGGGGGAAAGAATAGGTTCATGCAATCTTATTGCAATGACGACAGACTCATCACCCAACGACTCACCGTGCTTTTCTTCACTGCCAGGGCCCTGTAGACGTTCTGCAAGTGCCTATGAACACCAGCAATTCTCTCGCTTCCCGTCAATATGAACTCAATGATGGCTCTTTGCTTGGAACGCACCTCTGTTACAAACGCCATTTTGAAATTTTGAAGACTACGTACAAAGCCAATACCTATGGGAACTCAATGAAACTACAGGTGGTGACGTGGGAATATTCCAAGATGTCCTAAAAAAAAGTAGTTTTTTAACAGAAATTGGCCAAGGGGAAAATGTGTTGCATTACTTATTGAAAGCCCCTCGTAGATGTATACAAGAGATGTATACAACGGATGTATATGTTACCGGCCAAACCCGATTTTAGGATGAACTAGTTACGCTAGGTCAAAGTCGTTCATCCTGTTACCGATAGGATAAAACAGTTTAGCCTAGGTCGAATCGGTTTATCCTAACTACAATTTACATGCTTTATGATAAATTGGTACGTCCTAGTCTGAACTAATGTTGCCTAGACTGAACGCATGTCGCTGCCTGTACGAATGGGGAATCCTCGAATCATCTCTGGCTCACCCCTCGCGCCTCTTACCCGCTCTTCGATCGAACTGTTCATTGTTATGCGCGGTATTTTGCATGGGCGAGCATGTTAAGTTGCTGGTTGCGTTTAAAAGATTTTATTATAATCCTAACATAATTATTGTGAGGCGTTTCATCATGGATGAGCCTTCGTGTAGTAGACAAGCCAATCAAAATCCCTGAACAGAAAAGTTTATGGACGAAATTTTGCACAGTGAAAACAAAAAGTCTTCTCATTATAATGTGTTATCAGCAGACGAATATGCGGATTTGGTTAAACAAGTAGAAAGTTGGAAAAAAGAACATCATTACAAAAAAGAAGACAGAAACCATTTGCTGTTTTGAAAATTGGTGAAGTGAAGAATAAAATTCTTTGTTCTAGACGATGAGCTTTATGATGTGATTGACGCAGCTCATGTAGCTGTGGGTCATGGAGGTCGTGTTAAGATGTTAGCTGAGACATCAAAAAAATATGCCAATATCACAAGGAAATGATGTGCCTCTATTTATCAATGTGTGATGTTTGTCAACAAATGAAGATAAAAAAGAAAAGAGGGCTAGTTTCAAAGCCAGTTCTCCATTCGGAAATGAATAGCAGACGCCAAGTCGATTTGATTTATTTCCAAACACAACCAGACAGGAATTTAAAATTCATTCCAGTTTACCAAGACCATCTCACAAAATTTGTCTCCATGCGTTAACACCAAAGAGGTCTGAACAAGTGGCCTATCATTTGAATGACATATTCCTAACTGTAGGGGTGTAGTACATTCCTCAATCTGATAATGGCAGAGAATTTGTCAATAATGTTATAAGTGAACTCGCAAAGCTTTGGTCAGAACTGACAATTGTGCATAGAAAACCAAGACATAGCCAAAGTCAGGGTTATGTTGAACGTGCCAACCGAGACATTGAAAATATAACTTCTTGGTTAAAGGACAACAATTCGACGAAGTGGTATGAAGGATTAAGTTATGTCAAATTCATAAAAAATCGAACTTACCATTCTGACATAAAACAATCACCTTACAAAGCATTATTCGGAATGGAATCTAGAATAGGACTTTCCACTTCCTCGTTGACCCAAGAAATCATAAATGATATTCAGGATGAAGATGGCCGAAAGAAGGCAATCGAAGATTTCGACGTCTGCATTCAGAAGTTTTTAGATGTGGGAGATATTAACCAGGATACTAAAATATCTTTAAGGACTGCAGCCGCAAAACATTCTGTTATATCAGGACAAGGCTTCGTGAATCGCAGTTGCATGAAAAACTGAACAACAAACAAATGCAATTGTAAGAAAAAGAAAGTACTCAGCAGTTCTAAGTGCCATCAAAGTAAACCTTCCAAAAATAAGTAAATAAGCAGATGAGGTGATTTCTGTAGATGTATGTATATAAGTAGATCTAGCGATAGATGTGAAATTACTGATTAGTTAATAAATAATTTTAATGAATCACATTGACTATTTTATTATTATTCCATTATTCAGTTTACTTTGAAAAGCTTATAGAAGATAGAAACTAGGTGATATTAGTTCAGACTAGGACGTACCAGTTTATCCTATCCAAAGTAAATTGTAACTACGATAAAGCGATTCGACCTAGGCTAAACTGTTTTATCCTATCGGTAACAGGATGAACGAGTTTGACCTAGGCGAAACTAGTTCGTCCTAAAATCGGGTTTGGCCGGTAACATATACAACAGATTTAGGAAACAGCCACTTTCGACCTTCAGTGATCTTCAGAGTATAAATAAATGTAACAGCATACCTAACACATTGTACATGCTAGATGGGCTCATTGTCTGACAAACAGATGCGTTGAAACTTTTCAATAGTGGTGATCTTCTTTGTGAGAGCGTATTGTACTTTACAAACATCCACATAGTGTGAATAGAAATTAATTATGCATAATTGTTACAGGATGTTTCCAACGATTAATTCTGCAGAAACTGATGATACTTTCGTGACCAGACAGCGAGATGTCTCTGGCGTAACTGTACTGCGCAATTTTCGGTTACAATAAAATGTACTGAGCTAACTAAGCATTTGATTGGTTATGACACACGTAAAGAGAATTGCATTTCAGTACTTATGCACTTAATTACAACGCGACGATCACCTGACAGTTCGTACAACTAGAAGTGGTGCCACGTGTTAATTTTATAAGCTGACAGAAGGCAGCGGTTATGCAGCGCTGAGCTGGTGCACAGGTGAAAGCGTAGCGCGGTAGCCGGCTTGTTCGGGGCCAGGACTGTGGTGTGGGGCAGGGGTTTGGGGGCGGCGTGGGGTTTGGGGAGGGGAGGGGGGTGTAGGGTGTCGGAGCCGTCAACCCGGCGTGATTGGCGCCCGGGGAGGCGGCGCCGTGCTGCGCCTGATTAGCCGAGCTGTCGCGCCGTGGCGCTGTCATCGTTCGATCGCGGCGGCCCGCTGCAACCTGATTGGGCCGCCAGGTACGTCTCGTTACCGAGCCACGGCTGCGGCCGCACTCTTCCCCACACACAACCACAGGACAAATGGGTGTAGTGTGTCTCCTCAGTGTAACGACGCAGCGCATCGATAGGAAACACGGAAACTTGAACACCTGAAACTACGAGTAATTACATGTTTACTGAATGTTCCAAACGTACAACATTCACCTTGGAAAGTTGCACGTAAAGGTTCTCCATGTATTGTTGCTTACTTATTTCAGTCATGGTTGCGATATGCTATAGGCACTTATTATCTACACCTGACAAATGTGCTGTACATAGTAAGGGCCAAGCTATCCCACTATATCTTTAAATACCGGATGATCAAAAAGTCAGTATAAATTGGAAAACTTAGTGAACCACAAAATAATGTAGATAGAGAGGTAAAAATTGACACACGTGTTTGGCTGATAAACACCTGCTGGAACGTACTATGTTTATGCAGGATGGCGCTCCACCCCATATTGCTAGACGCGTGAAAGATCTCTTGCGCGCGTCGTTTGGTGATGATCGTGTGCTCAGCCGCCACTTTCGTCATGCTTGGCCTCCCAGGTCCCCAGACCCCAGTTCGTGCCATTATTGGCTTTGGGGTTACCTGAAGTCGCAAGTGTATCGTGATCGACCGACATCTCTAGGGATGCTGAAAGACGATACCCGACGCCAATGCCTCACAATAACTCCGGACATGCTTTACAGTGCTGTTCTCAACATTATTCTTCGACTACAGTTATTGTTGAGGAATGATAGTGGAAATATTGAGTATCTCCTGTAAAGAACATCATCTTTGCTTTCTCTTACTTTGTTATGCTAATTATTGCTATTCTGATCAGATGAAGCGTCATCTGTCGGACATTTGTTGAACTTTTGTATTTTTTGGTTCTAATAAAACCCCATATCATTCCAGGCATGTGTGTCAATTTGTACCTCTCTATCTACATTATTCCGTGTTTTATTCAGTTTTCAAATTTTGTACTGACTCTTTGGTCACCCGGTATATTAACAAGGGTCGTTTAATAAATAATACATCAACACTTTCTATAACGCTTAATACATACAGGACAATGTCGTTTAGGTGCTTAAAATTCTATGCCTCTTCTGCATGAGTGTGAAGTTTCGAAATTTTCCGACAGGAGACATACCCGCAGTGAACCATAAAACTGAATAGGCAAGCCACCAGTTACAAGCAGTGCTCAGTAACTTGCTTGTGGAATGACAAACGTTCGTAAACATACACTACCTTCCATAATTATAGACAATGGAAAGGAAATACAGTATAAATTGCATTTAGTTGTTTTCCAAATGTTTATTAGGCTCAAATAATACACAGGAAGATGCCACAATTAAATTTTCGATTTCTCAAAATAGCCCCCTTTGCTTTCATCACTGCCTTGCACACTCTCGGCATGCGCTGCGTCAGTTTTGCCAAGGTTTCAGTTGGGATTAATCTCCATTCTCGCTGCAGGACCTCCCACTATTGTGACCCACTTATGATTTCCCGTTTTCGAATCCTCCTGTCCAATATATCCTATAGCAGCTCGTTTGGGCTACAGTCAGTGGATTGGGGCGGCCATTCCATGTTTTTCAATATTTTGCGAACCTCTAGAGACTTCACATAGTTCTGACACAAGCGAGACGTATGTTTCGGTTCGTTGTCTTGCTGCGAGACAAATCCTTTCCCAATCAGACGCAAACCAGTTGTCTTAGCATGTCGCTGGAGAATGGCATGATAGTCCTTTTGGTTAATTTTTCCATCTATCTGCACCAAATCTCCGACTTTATTTCCTCCAAAGGATCCCCATACCATCACAGAACCCCCTCCATGCTTTACAATTGGTATTACGCACTGAGTATTCAAGCGTTCATGGGGTAAACGGCGTACAAAATGGCGGCGTTTATTTCCAAATATTTTGAACTTGGAGTCATCAGTGAATAAGACTCTTTCCCAATTCCCCGCTGTCCAACGTTGGTGTTCCTTAGCCCACTGAAGCCTTTTCTTCTTGTTAACAGGGCGCAACAGTGGTTTCTTTGTTGCTACATAACCTCGGAGGTTGTTGTCTGCCAGGTGTCGTCTCACTGTTGAGTGGCTCACCGGTGCATCCCTCGTTGCGTTTAGTTCAGCAGTCAATTCATGGACAGTTTTTAATGTGTGACGTTTACTGGCCACTACCAAATACATTTCCTGGCGTTCTGATATTTTCCTGTGTGCTCCTGAGCGAGGACTATCTGCGTAAGAGCCTGTTTCTCGACGCTGGTGTATGGTTTTGACAACTCCACTGACGGAAATCATCAGTTTCTTTGCTATTTGTCGGACACTGTTGCCTTCTTGGTGCAAAGTTATTATCATTAGCGGTGATTCATGAAGATTCTGGCACTTTGGGGCCTTTTTCAATTACTTTCGCGGCGTGTTATTCCTTTATGAAAACGCAACTACAAGTGAACAGAGCCGCGCTGGATTAGCCGAGCGGTCTCAGGCGCTTCAGTCACGCACTGTGCGGCTGATCCCGGCGGAGGTTCGAGTCCTCCCTCGGGCATGGATGTGTGTGTGTGTGTGTGTGTGTGTGTGTGTGTGTGTGTTTGTCCTTAGGATAATTTAGAGTAAGTAGTGTGTAAGCATAGGGTCTGATGACCATAGCAGTTAAGTCCCATAAGATTTCACACACATATGATTTTTTTTTTTTTTTTACCAGAAATGTAAACAACGTACCTCTTCATAGCCATGCGGTCTGCTCGCGCCACCTGGCGTGTTTAGTGGAACTGCTCGGACAGGTAACGTCGGTTTACATAAAACGGAGCAATACTAGTATATTCCAATATGTATGTATATGTACAATAATTAAGTGTACAATACTGTAGGTGTAATGATTAACCGTTATTTGAGCTTGCTATTCCGTATTCTAACCAATAACTCACGTAGATCACTTACATCTTGCTCCGTTGCAATACGCAGCATGGCGTTTCCGAACTTATGGAAGGCAGTGTACACTGAGGTGACAAAAGCCGTGGGATAGCGACATGCACTTATACAGATGACGGCAATATCACGTACATGAGGTATAAAAGGGCAGTGCAATGGCGGAGCACTCATTGGTACTCATGTGATAAATGTGAAGAAATTTCCAACGTGATTGTGGCCGCACGTTGAGATTTAATAGACGCTGGACGCGAACTGCTAGTTGGAGCTACACACATTTCCAAAATCGTTAGGGAATTCAATATTCCAAGATCAATAGTGTCAAGAGTACACCGATAACGTCACATTTCAGGCATTACCTCTCACCACGGACAACGCAGTAGCCGAGGGCCTTCACTTAACGACAGAGACCAGAGGCGTTTGCATAGAGTTGTCAGTTCTGATAGACAAGCAACACTATGTGAAATAACCTCATAAATCAAGGTGAGACGTAAGACGAACGTATCTCTTAGGACAATGAGCCGAAATTTGTGTTAATGGGCTATAACAGCAAACGACCGACCCGAGTGCCTTTGCTAACAACGCTACATCGCCTGCAGTGCCTCTCCTGGGTTCGTGACCTTATCGGTTGAACCATGCACAACCTTAAAACCGTGGTCTGGTTGGATAAGTCCCGATTTCAGTTGGTAAGAGTTGATGGTAGGGCTCGCGAAGCCATGGACCCAAGGCACCATTCAAGCTAGTGGTGGCGCCATAATGCTGTGGACAGTGTTTACGTGGAATGAATTAGGTCCTCTGGTCCAACTGAACCGATCATTGACTAACAAGGATTATATATGGCTACCTGGAGACTAATTTCAGCCACTCATACACCTCGTGTTTCCGAACAACGATGTAATTTTTATGGATGACAAAGTACAGAGTCAGAACGTTCTGGACAGTTCGAGTGAATGATTTGGACAGCCTTTTTGTACGACATGAATCCCAGCGAACATTTATGGGACATAATCGAGAGTTCAGTTCGCGCATAAAATCCTACAGTGGCAGCCATTTTGCAATTATGGACGGCTATAGAGGCAGCGTGGCTCAGTATTTCTGGAGGGGACTTCCAGCGACTTCTTGAGTCGAGTTTCTGCGATATGCTAGGCAAATGGAGATCTGACACGATATTAGGAGGTATGCCGTGACTTTTCTCACCTCAGTGTACATAAACGTTTGTATGGTGTGTGCTCTACCACATCAGAATTATCCAGTCACAAAGTGGAGAACATTAGAATGAGGTCTGTCTACCCTTCCGCGTCATGATGACCTGAAATCTGTTGGGGACACTTTTTGTGAGGTGTGAGAATGAATATGGAGGAATGCCTGTACATTTTTCCTCAAGAGCCGAAATTAAAAGAGGTAGTGATACTCAGTGCTGGGAATTGGTGCGAATTTGACGTTCTAAGATATCTTAAAAGGGTGTTTCATTGGGTTCAGGTCAGGCTACTGAGAAGACTATTTCAGAAATGTTATTTTCCACAGATCATTGCCTTACAGCCGGCCGGAGTGGCCATGCGGTTCTAGGCGCTGCAGTCTGGACCCGGGTGACCGCTACGGTCGCAGGTTCGAATCCTGCCTCGGGCATGGATGTGTGTGATGTCCTTTGGTTAGTTAGGTTTAATTAGTTCTAAGTTATAGGCGACTGGTGACCTCAGAAGTTAAGTCGCATAGTGCTCAGAGCCATATGAACCATTGGCTTACAGATGCTGCTTTGTGTCAGGGCGCACTGTCACGTTCGTAGAAACACCCATTGTTCCCGTACTGTTCCTCTACACATAATGCTCTGAAACATGTTCATATTCTTCCACATTTAGCTTTTTCTTATGCGCAGCAAGGAGACCAGAGTCTAACCACAAAAAACACTCACATACCGTAAAATAACCTCCTATATGCTTCACTGTCAGGACTACACATGCTGGTAGTAAATGTCGTCCAGATGTTCACCAAGTCCAACTTTCTATGCTATGTCCGCCCGGATAGCTGAGTGCTCAGCGCGGTGGTCTCTCCCACCAAGGTTCAAAAATGGTTCAAATGGCTCTGAGCACTGTGGGACTTAACATCTGAGGTCATCAGTCCCCTAGAACTTAGAACTACTTAAACCTAACTAACCTAAGGACATCACACACATCCATGCGCGAGGCAGGATTCGAACCTGCGACCGTAGCAACAGCGCGGTTCCGGACTGAAGCGTCTAGAGCCGCTCGGCCACCTTGTCGAGAAATAAAGCGGTGTACGTGGTCTGCAACCAGTGTACAACACTCCTCGGCCGTTGTGGTGCCATGCGAGAGCTCCACTGGACCCATGCATGCCCACGTGAATGTTACTTTGAGCATAATGAAAGCGTCGCCAGCTTGTCTCCGTCCTGTGTCAAAGAGCTGTTCTCCTGGAACACGACAGACTCGTACCCTTCCATCGGCATGATGAGGAAGGGATTCATCAGACCATGAAACGCCCTGCGACTGCACCAAATTCCGGTGCCGATAGTCACGTGTCCATTTCATTCGTAGTTGCCGATGTGGTGGTGTTAACATTGGTACAGGCATGTGTCGTTGGTTGTGGATGCCCATCGCTGCACTATGTATTCAGACACACTTGCACTCCGCCTATCATTACAGTCTGATGTTAGTTCCGCCACAGTTCGCCATCTCAAACGTTTTAAAATTTTGCTAGCATACAACGTCTGAAGTCTGATCCGTAATGAGGGGTGGCCAAACAACCCCAAGACCTCTCCACGTGGTTTCACTTTTTTTTCTACATATTTTGAAGACACTCACCACAGCATTCCTCGAACACCTGACAAATCATGCTGTTTCCGAAATCCTCGTTGAAACTCAAATACATCGCTCGCCTTTGCCATTCTACACACGGACAGCGCGCTCACATACTACATGCACCCTGCGTGTGCCTGACTAGTGGTAATTTTTCCCCAGGTGACGCTCCTATCACCTGGACGGACGACAGTGGGTTGGTAGTCACAATGATCTCACTGATCAGTGTGTACGCTAAAGATGCAGCTGGTATGAGTACTATTGGGAAATGGATAAAGAGAATTAACTCGTCAAAAACTTCTGAAACTAAGCTCCTCTAACGGCCACATGTCCTGTCACACCTACTGTTCCTGACATGGTGAATCACGCGGATCTCATTACTCGTGCAGATCGGCGCGTCACAAGTCGACAATGGGCACTGCAGCTGACGGTGAGCATTGGAAGTGGGTGTGCAATGACCTTGGATATTCAAAAGTGTGCCCAAGGTGTGTTCCACTAACGTTCACAACACACCACAAGATTCAAAATAAAGCCATTTCATCAGAATTGTTGGAACAGTTTCAGGCAAACAGAGGCCTTTTAGTCACGGGTCATTATAGATGAGGAAACTGGGGTGCGTTACTCGGAGATTTTGCCGGCAGGGAATAAATTCTCTTATGCAACGCTTACGTGAGGCGTGTGAAACCTAAGTTGAATAATACCGTACGTAAAATAAATGGTGGTGGATAGTGTGGCGCTGTATTAGACGAGCGATTTGCGGCGCTGCAGTCATGGACTGTGCGGCTGGTCCCGGCGGGGGTTCGAGTCCTCCGTCGGGCATGGGTGTGTGTGTGTGTTTGTCCTTAGGATAAAGTAGTGTGTAAACTTAGGGACTGATGGCCTTAGCAGTTAAGTCCCGTAAGATTTCACACACATTTGAACGTTGTTTTGGTGGATAGTGTCACCAATTTATAACTCTTAAGAATAAGTATATTCCAGGAAAAAAATTGTGGGGTATTATATATAACACTTACGTTACCGTTCCTAAGGCCGTGTCCTCAACGTGCAAGTGATGAGGATGGATCCGAGGGAGGAGTAGCAACCTTGTTAAAAATCGATGGTCCTCCAGCCCCGGGTGATAGAACAAACTGAGGGGCCCTTGCTGCGCGACAGCGGAGACCTTAATGTTAATGAATGTGAGAGGATGGATCTCAATAAGGCGGAACTAGCAGAAGAGGCGTCTCATTTAACAAAACCCATTTTGCGTCTGACGTGGATCAAGCGGCAGTGTGCTTGGCGTATGTTCGGCAGAGGTACGGCTGGCTTTTAAAAATCTGAAACTAGCCCCTCCAGTCTTAATCAACAAGCTTTTTTGCTTACTACACTTACATTGTAATTCCAAGTAACAAATAGAGCTTTTTAGTAATAACAAAATTATACCAGGAGGTAACAAATACTCCACCACCCGTGGCGCAACTAGTCTCTCGGATTTTCGGCATACTAAACTAAAACGTTATACTACAAATCACAAGAAATAAGAGTCCTCGAGGCAACTAAAGAACAAAATCAAAACTTTCTTTGGCACAATCAACATTAAGCCTCTCCTAAACCTGAGAAAGCTCTACAAATTGGGAAAAACTCTTGAAGAACAAAAAATTAAAATTTTAGGCATACGAAAGACAAGACTGCCATATGAGGACACATATGAGGACACCATGGATTTTGGTAATTACAGGCTTTGTAAAGGCTGAAAAAGAAAAGTAGCCCTTCAAAGTACACACCGTCTGGGAGCGGCATTCGAAGTTCCACAAGTCATTCTTAAATCTGTAAACGAATAAAAAGCTATGAACAACAGACTGATGACAATTTCCTTAACACTTGCATGGTATCAGCTCTGGAAAAACATATTGTATGTCGGTTTTTTTTTTTTACCGCAAAGTGATTCAAGCAACATTATGTCGATAAAATTTGAAATATGTCCACAAAAGTTATTTATTGAGAAACATATGCATGATGTTGGTATTACAACTCCATAGTGTCTTAATATAATTAAGTTACATATAAATTGTAATTCTTTGCTACATTTGTTTTGTAATTTATTAATATCACTTACATGGAATTTTATTAGAAAAACATTTGTACTCGCTATCCGTGTCATATGATCAACAATCATTGCACAACACACTTATCCTAGCATGTTCTTTATAGGCTGATTTGTGACACTTATCTTATTGTTGATTCACTTTCTTGTCGTTTGAATCTGGGCAGGAATCACACCATTTTCTTTTCTGATTTGGAACATCGGCTTCCGGCTTATCATGTTGTTTTTCCTTTAGAAGATCCTTAAAGCCTGGTGATATTATTGCTGAACGAATGCGTTGTGTTCTGCACAGGGCGACAGGATTTGTCATTCAATGTGAGGTTTGATTCTTTCCCTAGTTCTGAGAGGAATTCTCTTCTTCCATTTTTACTTCTCATATATTGTAAAAATTTACGTAAGCATTGAGACAAGCTAAATCTAATAATTCAAAAATACAGCGTTTGACAAATAATTTCCAGATATCTTATCAACTGTATCAACTCCAGACTGTTGAGTTGTAGAACATTATTATTTCATGTTTTTTGTGCTCATGATCACGCGCATCAAATGTCTGGTGTAGAGTAGACAATAAAATTTCTGATTTATTTTGTGTAGGAACGTACGAGGCTAAAACAGTATTCTGTACTTACACAAAAGTGGTCGATAATGGACGCCTCAGTTTTGATGGCAACACTTCTTTTGCTATCTTTGGTTATCACAAAGAGTTCCCACAAGTTTCAGTTTATTGGGAATAATTTCTTGTTCCAAATTAAAACTTGTAAAAAAGCTTTCAGTGGTACTGTTCCTACCACTTCCCTTCAGGTGATTAACTAAATCACGTACCACTCGTTTCTCTTGATTTATTTCCCTTCCTTCAGCAGATTTCCCCGTATACATTTGTGTATTTATGACATAATAGGTCTCACAATCTACAGAAGCCCATACTTTCATCTCATAGTTTCCAGGTTTCGAAGGACTGTACACCTTGAAAGGACACCGTTCCCTGAAAGTACACAGATGGTCATCAACAGTAATATAAGATCCAGGGACATCAGACGAAATGTATGCATCAACAAACATTTCAAACACAGCCCTTGTAAGTACAGCTTTTGATCCAGAAGCAGCTTTTCGTTCATATCGAAGTTTATCATCGAACCAGAGGAACATCAAAATATAAACGCTTGAAAAGCTCATTGTGGCTCGAAAAATAGGTACGCCATACTCTTCTGACCAAAATTCACTCAAAGGCTTCCCACGTGCCTTATGCAAGCAAGCTATTATTAGTAGACCAAAGAATGCCTGCAGCTTTGTAGAATCAAGTTCAATCCAGCATTCAAGAGTTGGGTACAGAATTTTATGATCGTTTGCATGATCATTGGTAAGCATTACTATTACACTCTGCGTGTGATTGGTGACAAAAGGTCTGAATCAATCTGCCCTGCCGCGCGGGATAGCCGAGCGCTCTGATGCACTTGTCACGATCCGCGCGGCTCCCCCAGCGGAGGTTCGAGTCCTCCCTCGGGCATGGATGTGTGTTTTGTCCTTAGCGTTAGTTAGTTTAAGTTAGATTAAGTAGTGTGTCAGCTTAGGGACCGATGACCTCAGCAGTTTGGTCCTATAAGACGTTACAACAAATACCAGTCTGCCCTCGTCTGCTACTGTGATCTAAGGTGACGTGGGATATGCGCAGTTTCACGTATTACATTCCTTCAAACCTGGTACTGTATTATATATTATCTGTTCACTTCTGTACACAAAAGTAGATGCACTCGTTATCTGAATACCATTATCATCTTCTCACAGTCACTCACATCCACTTCATCTCCGATCTGTATACCATCCTCTATCAAATCTCCATCAGGATCACTGTCATCCACGTTTCCAAAAATTGATTCATTATCAGTATCACTCTTCTGTAAATCTACCAAAGCCTGCTCGAGACGTAACAAAACTTATGCAGTATAATACTGAAAATCACATATTATATAGCTGGGGTATTTTCTGATCCCATAGCAAAAATTTCAAACTTTTGTACTACAGACTGTAATATAATCATAAATATTTTACCCAGTTATAATAAACAGTCTGTGAATAGCATATCTGGAGGATGAGTAGTCTACACCCGCATTAAAACTGTTTATTTGTGGTTAAACGAGCCTTGGGATGTAAAAAGACCCCAGACATCATGCGAGGGTTAAAGTGTGCAGATAAAATGTACAAAAGATTAATGTACATATGCCCATCAACCAGCAAAATAAAGCAAGCCCAGAAAAAGTAAATAACTCATGTAAGGTGGCAGAAAACAAAATCTCTAAATTCCCGCAAAATCATGTGAAAATTCTAATGACTGCATCCGTACAGTCAGAGACAGAGACAAAATTTTGAAAAACGATCAGTTATTTCCCCACGCACAAACAGACCAATCAAAATGGAAATAGAGTGGTAGAACTATGTAGAAATTCCAACTCCAGAACTATGTCAGCTCATTCCAAAAAATAAGTCTCAGAACGAAAAGCCTGCCGATCACCCAAGTAGGGTATAGGTGTATGCCATAGTGATCACATCGTAAACTCCTACCCATCTCACAAAGACATTTTAAATGTTCAGTTACGCTTAATAACGATTATACACACAGACCACGGCTTAAACCGTGGGAAACTGAATTTAAAGCCCCAAATATTCAGCAAAAGGATGAAAGTAATTCCTAAATTTGATACTAGGAGATTCCAGACACTGCCATTAGCAAAAAACTCGAGAAAACGCAAACAAAAAATCGGAAACAGCTCAAACACGAGCTTATCAAAAATGCTTCAAATGGCTCTGAGCACTATGGGACTTAACAGCGGAGGTCATCAGTCCCAAACCCTAGAACTAAGAACTACTTAAACCTAACTAACCTAAGGTCAACACACACATCCGTGACCGAGGCAGGATTCGAACCTGCGACCGTAGAGGGGGCGCGGTTCCAGACTGTAGTGCCTAGAACCGCCCGGCCATCCTGGCCGGCCACGAGCTTATAAAAACTTCACAAAACGAAATAACTGTATAAAGGAGGAGAAAAATATTCCTTGATGGAATGTATATTGTGAACAAGCCGCAATATCTTGACACATAGCATTCAAAACATTGAGTAGGAACAAATCAGAAAATGCATATGTCGTGTTCTACAACTACAAAAGAAAATTCAAAATTAACTATACTAATAAAAAGTCAGTATGACAACAGTCAACACAGTGAAATTGAATCTGACTCTCAGAAAACAACACCAGGACTCTTTATAAAACCTTTAAAACAAATACGGGTTTTTAAACTCTGCCTTATGTAAAAGATAATGTACTTTTTTTATGTTTACCAAGACATGTTTCGACATCTGTGTGTCATCTTCTGTGAGTCTCGATTTATTTTTATAAAATATTGTACAAAGTTCATGGTTCTTCTTTTTCTATTTTAGGCCTAAAAATTATAGCATGTGCCTTTTGTTTAATTTATTTCGACTGCTGACTTGTAACTACATTACTTGTGAAAATGGAACTCTACAGGTCGGTTTGTTTTTACGCCTCTTTATTGATGTATCAATATGTAATCTACAAAACAGTCATAAGGTTGTTTAGGTATTTTTGAAATGTGTAGTGGTTGTGTATAACACAGTAGTTACGTTTTTCGTCCACTTATGTATCTTTTGTGGGTTGTCCTTTTCTATTGCGGTTATGTACACTTTTCGCTACACCTTTCTTGTATTTCACTGTCTTCTGTTTTCATATGCTTTTTTTTTTTTTTTACGCAAGACGGGTTTACGCCCATACTAGCCACATTCATAGAGAGGCGGTATACTATCGCCGCGGGTCACTTGTTTATTGTTTGTTTGTGGTGAATGTGGTGCTAATTTTGATGTTCGGTGAAAACTGTTGTGGTGTGTCTCCTGTGGGGGAACTTATCTAATGCGTGCGTCTGTGCGTGCGTGTGCGTGTGTCTGTGTATGTATGTATGCGTGTGTGTGTGTGTGTGTGTGTGTGTGTGTGTGTGTGTGTGTGTGTGTGTGTGTGCGTGCTTGCGTACGTGCATGCATGCGTGCGGAGAATGAGACAGAGAGAGGGAAAGAGAGGGAGGCGGGAGAGAGATTTGGAAAAAAGATTGAAAGTGACTGAGAAGCAGATATTTTGGTATATTCGAGGATGGTTGAATACTGCAGGTATGTTTTATCTGGGAGGTATCTTTTTTATAATTCATTAAGCGTTGCAAATGTTATTAAATCGCACAGCGTTGTATATTCGTTCAAGACTTGCTTTTTTTGTATTACGGCCTTTCGCATGTGGTATCTCTATCCGTTCTATCGTATGGCTCTGAGAGAAACTATTGCTTTCTCTGAGGATCATGAGACCAATCTCAGAGTTGTTTGAGACGTGATTTCCTTGTATGAGATGATCTGTGTGTACTATCATTTTTTATGGCTCTCAGGTGCTCAGAATGTCTAGCTTTAAAGCTTCCGTGTGTTTGGCCTATGTAAACACACTAGCATGAATTACAGGTTCACTGATAGATTTTATATTTGGAAAAATTTGCCCTCGGATGTGTTCAAATTTTTCTGTACTGTGTTATTTATGCGGAGTGATGTTTCTAGTCCTTGTTCCATCAGAATTTTTCATACTATGTGGACGTTTTTGTTACTTTACGTTATTCTGTGCCATCGTATTCGTGGTTCCAAGTGTTCTCTCTGTTTCTCTGTGTTGGTGTTCCTGCCCATTTGTTGACGCTGGTAATTTACCCATGTTTTGTTCTTTCCTAATATAGTTTTTCTGCTTCGTTGTTTAATTTGTTTACTATTTGTCTGCTGTACCCGCCCTCTCTGGCTATTTGGTGTATTGTGCTTCGTCCCTGTGGATACCTGTCTTTGTACAGTGGAGTTGCGTCAAGCTTGTGATGCAACTATCTGAGACTTGAACGTTCGTGTGACAGTATTTGATTGGATTGCTTGTGAATGGGTATGTTTGTGACGCTATATTTCAAGAATATTCCACAAATAATTGATTCGGGATATGGCGATGTCTTGAAAATTTAGTTTTATGTATACTTCCGACACAGCTGTATGGCGTATATGTTTTTGTCCGAATGGTGAATTTTATTTGAGAGTGTGCTGTTTCTTATGTCACTATAGCTGTTTTATCCGGATGTCTGTTTCATGGAAATTGAAAAAGAAAACCCACCAAAAGTGCACAATAGAACGGAAAGCGAAAGTAATGTGACATATACGATCAATAATCACGAAAATGAATTTCAAACCGATGCAAATTTCGTTACAACTACTTGGCAGATGAGATGCTGTTTAAACGACAAAAAGGCATAACAAAGCCGACCTGAAAAATTCCATTTCTACAAGTAATGTAGTTTCAGGTGAGCAGTCGAAACAAATTAAGCAAAATGTATGTGTTACAGTTTCTAGGCCTAAAACGGAAAAAGAGGAAACACTATATTTGTATGATACGTTACGGGAACGGCACATAGGCGCCGAAACAGGTCTGGCTAACAAGAAAAAGAAATTCATTATGTTTTGGATAAGGTGGAGTTTAAAATCCCAAATTTAATTCCCAAACACGGATAAAACGTCAAAAGGAGTTTGCAAGCCGTGCAAGATGATTTTCTAGAAAACCACCTCCAAAATCCCTGCTTCAAGGAGGAAAATGAACACTCGTCACTTAACAACCAAGAAAACTGCAAGGACCTTTACAAATATTTTTAAAAACCTTGAAATTGCAGTGATTCCTAGGGAAATTTGGATCATAAATTCTCCCGAAATCCAACTCATATACAAAAATACAAAAGGAAGACGGATTGGTAGATAACTTTAGGTGTTGAAGAAACACATGGAATCTGCTGAAGATGGAATTCTTGCAGAGCTCCTGAAATCAGCTAAAAGGAAACATTAAAAGAAATTAAACTGATCATGAAACACATTTGGCATACTAGAAAATTTCCGATGCCTAGAAAATCACATTGATCCATCCACGACATAAAATGGAGACAGAACTAATGTTACAAATTGCATGGACTTCTGTCCTTCCTGTCTCATACAGAACTTGAACGCAAAACCGGCGAGTATCAAACAGATTTCTGTCTGAATAAATCTCGCCCAGATCAAAATTTTGGTTCTGACACTAATCCTCAGGTATCAAAAAATTTACAACAAAGATGTAATATGTACCATTGTAGATTTAAAAGCGCTAATGAATCAGTGAACAGCATGTTTGTCTTCTAAATTATGAAGAACACGGCATGAGCATCAAAACCACTGTAATTATTACAGCCCCACATCCACGATAGTTCCGAACCAGGGCACAAAGTTGATACTGGTGCCACCCCCTCCCTCCCCCCGATCGTTTGAAATCGGAAGTAAAATATTTTTAAGAAATCGATTCCTCACAAATATGTTCATTTTGTTACGCACATCTTTCTGAAAAGTTTGATGTATAAAACATATACACTCCTGGAAATGGAAAAAAGAACACATTGACACCGGTGTGTCAGACCCACCATACTTGCTCCGGACACTGCGAGAGGGCTGTACAAGCAATGATCACACGCACGGCACAGCGCACACCAGGAACCGCGGTGTTGGCCGTCGAATGGTGCTAGCTGCGCAGCATTTGTGCACCGCCGCCGTCAGTGTCAGCCAGTTTGCCGTGGCATACGGAGCTCCATCGCAGTCTTTAACACTGGTAGCATGCCGCGACAGCGTGGACGTGAACCGTATGTGCAGTTGACGGACTTTGAGCGAGGGCGTATAGTGGGCATGCGGGAGGCCGGGTGGACGTACCGCCGAATTGCTCAACACGTGGGGCGTGAGGTCTCCACAGTACATCGATGTTGTCGCCAGTGGTCGGCGGAAGGTGCACGTGCCCGTCGACCTGGGACCGGACCGCAGCGACGCACGGATGCACGCCAAGACCGTAGGATCCTACGCAGTGCCGTAGGGGACCGCACCGTCACTTCCCAGCAAATTAGGGACACTGTTGCTCCTGGGGTATCGGCGAGGACCATTCGCAACCGTCTCCATGAAGCTGGGCTACGGTCCCGCACACCGTTAGGCCGTCTTCCGCTCACGCCCCAACATCATGCAGCCCGCCTCCAGTGGTGTCGCGACAGGCGTGAATGGAGGGACGAATGGAGACGTGTCGTCTTCAGCGATGAGAGTCGCTTCTGCCTTGGTGCCAATGATGGTCGTATGCGTGTTTGGCGCCGTGCAGGTGAGCGCCACAATCAGGACTGCATACGACCAAGGCACACAGGGCCAACACCCGGCATCATGGTGTGGGGAGCGATCTCCTACACTGGCTGTACACCACTGGTGATCGTCGAGAGGACACTGAATAGTGCACGGTACATCCAAACCGTGAACGAATCCATCGTTCTACCATTCCTAGACCGGCAAGGGAACTTGCTGTTCCAACAGGACAATGCACGTCCGCATGTATCCCGTGCCACCCAACGTGCTCTAGAAGGTGTAAGTCAACTACCCTGGCCAACAAGATCTCCGGATCTGTCCCCCATTGAGCATGTTTGGGACCGGATGAAGCGTCGTCTCACGCGGTCTGCACGTCCAGCACGAACGCTGGTCCAACTGAGGCGCCAGGTGGAAATGGCATGGCAAGCCGTTCCACAGGACTACATCCAGCATCTCTACGATCGTCTCCATGGGAGAATAGCAGCCTGCATTGCTGCGAAAGGTGGATATACACTGTACTAGTGCCGACATTGTGCATGCTCTGTTGCCTGTGTCTATGTGCCTGTGGTTCTGTCAGTGTGATCATGTGATGTATCTGACCCCAGGAATGTGTCAATAAAGTTTCCCCTTCCTGGGACAATGAATTCACGGTGTTCTTATTTCAATTTCCAGGAGTGTATTTCTGCTATTGTCAAAACTTATTCTCCAGTTAACTTCACTATTTCAGTCAGTTACCAGTTTAGTTATCCCATATATATTCTCCGTTTAGGCATTATTTCATGTTCGCACAATGCGTTTTCCGCGCTCTTCCGAGAACAGGACTTCAGGGGCTGCTAACCGAGGACTGTACAACTGGCCGTTAGTAGTGTAGCAAAGTGACAAAATTTTTCTGCCAAAATTTCATTTTTTTGGATGCACCGAGAAGATTAATATGTAATTTTTCTTACCTGTTATTTGTTAGTCGTTTGTTCCTACCCTGGTAGTTTGAATGTATGAATTCCGCTAGTAATTATAACAACGCTTATCAGTCGTACACCCCGCTCTTGTTTATTCGGCTCAGATCGTATAACCCCGTTCCTTTTTGTCGGCGGGAAAGTTTTCAAATTCCCCTGGCAGGGACATCACACAAATCATGCACACATTCAAAAACCAACTTGTGATTCTTTCAGAATTCAACTTAGAATTAGTCCAAAAACCAACAGGAATTCGTTTCAAAATCATATGGATAATCGATAGAAAAATGTGCGCTGGATGCTAGGTACTTTGTGACACAAGGTTTCTTACTTCAAGAATATGAATTTTGCGTACGCTGAGAAATCCACGGCAAATGTCAAGAGAGTAGTTACAGAGCATTTTGAAAGCAAAACAGGGCTGAGACAAAGCTAAAATTAAAGTGCACGTTAACAGAATGGAACCATTCAGATGAACCAGACAACTTGTGTAATTCTGTAAAACTCGCAGTAAGGTAAAACTTGAAAGAATAAAATGAATCGATATAGTAACAGACCACCCGAAAGAATAAAAAATAACACATTCAATTTTGTCGACAGAACCTGACATTTTGACTCTGTGATTGTGTATAAAATGCAAGACGATTCCTACAAAGAACGAAATAGCAACCAGTCACTGATACCATTGATGACAACTTCATCTTCAGACAATTCACATTTAGATTACGTTGCCGTTGCTTGTTACATTACATGTTTTTTGTGGTTGCGACCAGAGATGCTCAAGTCGGTGTTGCCTCACAGCAAAAAAAAAAAAAAAAAAAAGTGAGATGGGTATTGAACTGCAACCGTTCTCAATAATGAACAAAAACAATGCAAGAAAATCTCTAAGGTAGAATCAGATTAGTTTTAGATCACTTACGTCAAAATTACGTTCTATTGTTGACTGATTGTGTTCACAACCGAAACAACAAAAAATGTAATCTAAACCTAAACAGCCGTTTGAAGATCTATCTGTCGGTTCGAATCGGTAACGGCTCTTCTTGTGTAAATAAATAGCATTAATTACAGTAGCTGGTTTCTTCTTTGCAGGAATTGACTTGTAGAAGTAACACAATCCAGGTGCATATTTGGACAGAAAACTCACGACTGAATTCACCTGGCACGAAGCCGAGGAAGACCAGAAAAGCTTGGTACGATGACCGGATGGAAAGAAAGTAATTTGAGGACAAAGGAATGGTAAAACAAAGAGCTGAAATTCCTATGTTGTACCTCGCATGGTCCGCTAGGACCCAAACGTGAATACTACACAGGGTGTCTCTCCTAAGAGGCCGAGTGGTTCTAGGCGCTACAGTTTGGTAACGCGCGATCGCTGCGTTCGCGGGTTCGAATCCAGTCTCGGGCGTGGATGTTTATGTTGTCATTAGGTTAGCTGGGTTTAAGTAGTTCTAAGATTTAGGGGACTGATGACCTCAGCAGTTAAGTCCCATAGTGTTCAGAGCCATGTGAATGGACGTTAAATTGTGTGCTCTTCTGTACCTGGGCAGGTCAATTAGTTAAAAAGTCAGAGGAATTTAAAGGCAAACTACCACAAGTAAGGCCCCTCTTACTAAAGCACGATGCTATTCAAAACAACTTTACCGTTATTTCGCTTTTTAGGACTCTTTACAGCTATGACGAACACATTTCTTCAGTTTCGAAAATATTTACATTTCAACTTTTACTATCAGTTCCGAAGTAAAAGCTCCGAAGTAAAAAAATGTGTATCGTTCTATTTAAGTGAAGTGCAGATTGTGATATTACAAAGTTTTTCATTCGTCTTCGCAAACACTGTCTACGTCAAATTTGTGATCGCCTGTGCTATTTTAATGTGTGTAAACAGAAAGTAATCACATCTACGTCGACTTCTGTACTCCGCAAACCACCTTAACGGCGTGGGTATAGAAAGATTGTTGGTGAGTCTTCGTGGCGACCTCGAATATCTCTAAATTTAACTTTATAACGTTTTCACGAGGTATATGTAGGAGGATGCAACATATTACTTGTTTCTTCTGGGAGAGTACGCTTTCCGAATTTTAAGAATGGACCAGTGCATATCTGTGACGGTTTCACGCTAATATGAAGCTCTTCTTTGTATGTTCTCTGTTTCCTCTGTCAATCTTTGCTCGTACGGGTCGCATACTGACGAGCCCTAGTAAAGTATCCGTCAAAGGAGGGTTATGTAAGCTACTTGCTTCGTAGGTGGATTGCTCTACGTAAAAATTCTCGCAACAAATCTGAAGCTGCCACCTGCCTCCTTGTAGTTAATTTTATGTGGTCGTTCCACTTTAAATAGCTCCGTACGCACTGTCCCAGATATTTAATGGATCTAACTGCTTTCAATGCTTTCTCGGTTGTCGTATGATCATACAGCCACGAGTTTACTGCTTATTGAGGATCAACAGCCGACACCTGCAACAAGCGCCAGTCCATCGCAGATCTTTCTGCTTTTGCGCTACAGTGTTTAACCGTTGCGACCAATCTGTAAACGGCCACATCATCCGCTAACCACGTGAAGGAACTTTCTGCGCATATACTCTGTCCGAGTTGTTCACTCAGAAGACATTGGCGGATGTCTTCATTTTTGTCGTTCGTGTTCAGTGCTAGTAGCAGGCCTGGTATGTTATACAGAGCGGGGGAACAACATTAGCTGTTGAATAGTCTCTGTGTGTGTCTCGGACATGTCGCGTACTCGTGTGAGATAACGCTATCGGCACCTAACAGAGTTTGATAGCGGCTTCATTTTGGGTCTTTTCCTGACCGGTTGATCGAATCGTGGAATATGCAGATTTGTTCGACATTTATTTGTGATAGTGATCCGACTTGGGACAGCATAGAAACTTGTCGGAAGTCATACTCGTCGTAGTTCAGGCGAACACATGTGGCCACCATTATAGAGAATTGCTTATCGCACATCACAACCCCTTGAGATCAGTGTCAGCTATCCAAGAAAAAGGATCTGTCTCGTTCTCCGTCATTAGGTGGAGACTATCAGAGACAGACTAGGGAATTACCATTCCAAGCGTAGGCTTCCGTTAACACTAGAACACATTCAGCTGCGCTGAAATGGTGTCCTCATCGAAAAGCATGAACTGTGGATGAACTTCGTCCCAGTGTCAATACCCCAGATATTAAGGATCAGTTACAACAGTTGTAGGTCAGCGATCCTAAAGAGAAAAGATAACGGTTTTATGACACTTCTCTATGTAATCAGTGGGTGCTGTTACGTCAGAGGGGTACAACGTCATGTGATAAAGGAGCTCATAGTGCCAAGTTCTTAGTAAATTTGATCGATTTTGTAATCACAGAAACAACATCACATATCGTCTCAACCAGCGAATTTTCATTTGGTTCTTTCCCCGTTATAGGTTTTTTTAAAGCGTTAATAGTAGTAGTTCTTCCATAATACACCCTTAGTTACACCAGAATTTATTTTTGCGTCTAAATATTTCCCTCCATTCAGAATGGCGTGCTTTGTTGTGTTCGCTCTACAGTCCAGTCACATAACTGGTTTAGTATTCCGTATGCTCTTATTTTATTCCTTAGGTGACAGAGCAGAACCGAATGAAACGCCTTCCGAAATTAAAGGAACACAGAATCAACCTGGCCACAGGTATCTGCTGCCTTGGGGGACTAGTGGACGAACTGGTACCACGTGAACGTTTATTGCTAAATCTATGTAGGTCCCTGTGGAGGAGATTTTCGGTCACCAGAAAGATGATAATACTCAAGCATATACAATGGAACACCATCCGGAACAGGCCTTGAAAGCCCAGCGGTACCGACCGGCAGCCATGTCACCCTTAGCCCTTAGGTATCAGCAAATGTGGATGCGGAGGGGCATATGGTCAGCACACCGCTCTCCCAGACATTGTCAGTTTTCGTGACTGGTGTTGCTGCTTCTCAGTCAATTAGGTCCTCAATTGGCCTCACGAGGGCTGAGTGCTCCCCAGTTTCCAACTCCACTCAGAAAATCTGGACGGTGACCCATCCAAGCGCTAGCAAACCCCACAGCGCTGAACTTCGGTGATCTGAAGGGAACCGGTGCTACCACTACGTCAAGGTCATTGGCTACTTGAGCATATAACGTGTTCTAAAATTCTGTAAGAGGCTGATGTCATCAATAAAAGCCAACACTTATGTACATCTGTAGGACGTCCCTTTTTCAAAACTGGAATGACATGCGTATATTTTCAATCGTTAGGAACCATTAGCTTATGCAGCGACTTGCGGTACACTGCTTTAGAAGAAGAGCAAGATCTCTGGCATACTCTGTTTAGAATAGTATAAACTACTGGCCATTAAAATTGCTACACCAAGAAGATGACGTGCTACATACGCGAAATTTAACCGACAGGATGAAGATTCTGTGATATGCTATTGATTAGATTTACAGAGCATTCACACAAGGTTGGCACCGGTGGCGACACCTATAACGTAATGACATGAGGAAATTTTCCAACCGATTTCTCATACACAGACAGCTGTTGACCGGCGTTGCCTGGTAAAACGTTGTTGTGATGCCTCGTGTAAGGAGGAGAAATGCGTATCATCACGTTTCCGACTTTCATAAAGGTCGGATTGTAGCCTATCGCGATTGCTGTTTATCGTATCGCGACATTGCTGCTGTCGTTGGTCGAGATCGAAAGACTGATAGCAGAATATGGAATCGGTGGGTTCAGGAGGGTAATACGGATCGACATGCTGGATCCCAACGGCCTCGTATCACTAGCAGACGAGATGACAGGCATCGGCATGGCTGTAACGGATCGTGCAGCCACGTCTCGATCCCTGAGTCAACAGATGGGGACGTTTCAAAGACAACAACCATCTGCACGAACAGTTCGACGACATTTGCAGCAGCATGGACTATCAGCTCAGAGACCATGGCTGCGGTTACCCTTGACGCTGCATCACAGACAGGAGCGCCTGCGATGGTGTACTCAACGACGATCCTGGGTGCACGAATGGCAAAACGTCATTTTTTCGGATGAATCCAGGTTCTGTTTACAGCATCATGATGGTCCCATCCTTGTTTGGCGACATCACGGTGAACGCACATTGGAAGCGTGTATTCGTCATCGCTATATTGGCGTATCACCCGGCGTGATGGTATGGGGTCGCATTGGTCACACGTCTCGGTCGCTTCTTGTTCACATTGACGGCACTTTGAACAATGGACGTTACATTTCAGATGTGTTACGACCCGTGGCTCTACCCTTCATTCAATCCGTGCGAAACCCTACATTTCAGCAGGATAATGCACGACCGCATGTTGCCGGTCCTGTACGGGCATTTCAAGATACAGAAAATGTTCGACTGCTGCCCTGGCCAGCACATTCTCCAGATCTGTCAGCAATTGAAAACGTCTGGTCAATGGTGGCCGAGCAACTGGGTCGTCACAATACGCCAGTCACTACTCTTGATTAATTGTGGTATCGTGTTGAGGCTGCATCGGCAGCTGTACATGCCATCCAAGCTTTGTTTGACTCAATGCCCAGGCGTATCAAGGCCGTTATTACGGCCATAGGTGGTTGTTCTGGGATCAGGATCCATGCACCCAAATTGGGTGGAAATGTAATCACATGTCAGTTCTAGTATAATATATTTGTCCAATGAATACCAGTTTATCATCTGCATTTCTTCTTGGTATAGCAATTTTAATTGCCAGTAGTGTAGTTATTGTTTCAGGAACCGTACAACACGTTTCAGGATACTTACGATCGTAGGTTTTAGTAACTCTGTTTATATTCAGTTTGGTCCTCGTACTATATTCAGTTAAGTGCGAGCAGGTATTGTACACGGATGTTGCATAAACGGATGATCAAAGTTTCAGCGAACTCTCCATCCGCGGAAGCCTGTTGCCCCATCGAGTTCACGCACGACGAAAGGTTGGCGCTCGCGTTTCACCAGCATGCCTGGTAACCACAAGTGCCCTCAGCGTCTGCACTACGGTCCCAGAAGCGAGCACAATACCACAACAAGACCTCGAGCGCTCGTGTTCACGAGGCAGCGTTCGGCGTTCCGTGAGTGTGACAAAGTTAATCCTCAAACCGCAGCGCTCTACAGCGAAGGGAAGTGAAAGGAGAGGAATGTGACGCGACAGAATGAGAATTGGGCACACGAGGGGCACAGTTTACGAGATACCAGGATGACTCTTTACACACCATCTAAATTATTGATTTACTTGTATCAGAGTGTACGGTACCACTGAATGTATGATATTTCTTTAAACGTTTAACAACATAGTGTGGTGGTCACCTTACACCAATATGTAACGTCGATAAACACTGCCATAGTATCTTGATTCTGTAATGAATTAAAATATCTATGTATCTCAAAGTTTAAATTATGCTCTGTCTCTATTAATGATGAGAATCGTTGCTGTAATTCAATCATTAATTTTTAAAACAACTGAGGCACTAAAGGCCTCCTCACTACCACCTTTTGTCCTCCGTCCTTCTTCATGCACAGACTCATTTCTTTTTTGTTTGTGAATTAAGTAGTACAGTAGAGCGTCGATTATCCGTAGTAATTGGGAGACATGGGTGTTCGGAAAACTGGTTTGTTCGGATAATCGAACTGTACATGTTTATTTGCCAAAAAGAAGTACTGTACAGTGAATTTATTCATAAAAACGGGCATCCCTTTTAATAGTACAAAGTAACATACAAAGGCAACTTCAGTATGAATATATAGTATGTGGCACAGTTTATTAAACAAAAATATATACATATTACAAACGCATTTTGTATGAACGATACACACAGTATACAAAATTAACGTTTAAAAAAATCATTTATTTTGGTCTGTCTAAGCAAGCCTACACCCTTACGAGCAGCTAAGTCACGTACTTTTTTCTATCTGAAACTGGTCACTTTCATCTTGGGCTTCAAACCATCCCAAGGCAGTATCTAAACAAGTGAACGCCTCAGAAGCTGTTAGTATACTTTCATCTTCACTTTCTGGACCACGGATTGATGAGATGCTGGCGGCGTCATCTTTATCAGTGACGACGCTTACAATCTCGCTGTCCTGCATGATTTGGTGTCCTGGATCTGCATCATCGATATTCATCCATACATGAACGTCTTCTTCATCACATTCGTGGCAATCTATTTCTTTTAGCATACCGAGAATTTCGGACATATCATTCTGTTCGTCATTTTCAATCATACCTTGTGAATTTTCTTCTGTGTCCAAAATTTTATTCCAGGCTGTCTTCAAATTCTCTTCCTTTACACTATTCCATGCTGCGCTGATTATGTAGGACGCGTCTTTCAAGTCAATATTCTTATGATTTCTTAACAGACTTTCTTCTCCATCCTCTTCTCTTTCTAACAATGACTTACGCAACAATTCTTTCCTGTAGGGTGGGAGGGTAACAGGTGCGAGCGAGTACACAGTTCGGTTAAGAGGTCGTTCGGTTGTTCGACGTTCGCATAATCGACGCTCTACTGTAATAATGATGACATTTAACTTCATTTGTGCTTTTAATTAGTAGACGTTTGGTAAAAATCTGCCTAATAATGACGTATTCAGAATTTGTTAATCTCACAGCTATTTACCTATTTTGGCCAATGACTGTTTTGGAGGCGTGTGAATTTCGCGCCGTCACGCGTTACTATGAGCATATTTGCCGCTTTCTACAAGCCGAACGTTGGAATCTAATTTACTCCTTAAAAAGTCTGATTACTGTTTTTGCGTTACGCAAATTATTCTTGGTGGGCTATATTCCACACTTATCGTGACAGTCCGCCGTCACCGAGCTTTCCTGTTCTCCAATGACAAAATGGTTCAAATGGCTCTGAGCACTATGGGACTTAACATCTGTGGTCATCAGTCCCCTATAACTTAGAACTACTTAAACCTAACTAACCTAACGACATCACACACATCCGTGCCCGAGGCAGGATTCGAACCTGCGACCGTAGTGGTCACGTGGTTCCAGACTGAAGCGCCTATAACCGCTCGGCCACTTCGGCCGGCTTTCAATTATCAGAAATGCTGGCGCGGACACGAAGAACTCTTTTACGAAGTCTTTCTAAAATTGCTTTGCAGTAATATTGGTTAAGTGTCTGCCCAGGAGGCCCCCACTATTTATGAAGAATTCCCTTGGAATCAAAGAAGCAGACAAGCACGCATTTCACTTTTGACTTTGACATGCAAGCTGGTTTTGGTCTGGGTGATCCCTTTGAGCACCACTGCGAACTTTGGCGTCTTGTTTCTGGATGGTACTGAAAAAAAAAAAAACAACTTTCATCATCAGTGATAACACAGCTTAACAATTCTGGATTGATTTCCGTTTGCTCTAGCAGATCGGCTGCCACATTTTTCCGTGTTACTCGCTGTTGTGGTGTGAGATTTTTGGGGATCATTTTTGCACAATCTCTCTCATACCAAGATCTGCAGTTTTTATTAGACAACCTGTTTCTCGATTAATATTCAGTTCTTCTGTAATCGTTTTCACGGATAATTATCGATCAGATCGTACGAGTTCGGGCACCCTGGCCAAGTTGACATGTGTCCGTGAGGCTGATGGTCGTCCACTGTGGTCTTCATCTTCAACATTCGTTCTGCCTTCACTAAACATTTTGTGCCAACAAAAAACTTGAGCTCTTGACATAACTTCCTCTCCAAAAGCCTTCTGAAGCGTACTGTATGTTGTCGTCGCGTTTTCACCCAATTTAACGCAAAGAGAACTGGAATACCATTGCGCAATATTATGCGGTTCCATTTCTGTGACGAGAGTCACAAACACGTGTTAACTTATTAAAGCACAACTCACGACTGAGCAGTGGCATCGATGTGCCGCTTGGACTAGAAGCAGCTTATAGACCAAGGTCAAAGACATTGTGCCTGTGCAAGCCTGCAGGGTTGCCACATCTTGCAAAGAATATCAGTCTCATTACTTTATTGTCGCACCTCGTATTCTTTAATGTGCTTCAACTATGGTCACTTTCATGTATCCCATTTTCGTATAATTCGCTTTCAGAAAATTGGATTTCAGTCATTTCGTTACAAGTTTATTAACCGTTTTTTAATATAACACACTACGATTCTATTTTTGGCTGCAGACTGGTGGTTAATAAATACGGGGATGGACTTATTTAGCTTAAGAGGATAATTTTTAATAATCACATTGTGCTTGAATTAACATTTGCGGTCAGTAATAAATAAAAGAATTACACCAATTGCAAAAGAGTAGTTCAAGAGCTTTATGGCTGATTACATTTCGCATAATATAATTGTTTTGAACTATGAGTAGATTAATTGTGATTACCTTTGGCAATACTTGTTCTGAAGCTCTTGACACATCCCCATTATACACCAATATTAAAAAGAAAACGATAATGTGGCCATTGTATTAATAATTACTTTGCGCACCTTTCCTGAGTGCTAGTTCTAAAATATTTTGAGATAAACAGAATAGTGAAAAGCAAAATTTGTTCTGGGAGCCATTAGTGCATTTCATTAACATGTAGCGCATAGCAAGTGCTTGCCCAAAATATCAGTTAGTGTAACTAATCAGGCAGCATCCATTTTGTGTCTGTGATATCTGTCCAACCTCATTGCATTACAGGGTGCCGCCTAGTTCAGTGATATTCTTTGAAATCGGCAAACTTCTATTTCTGGATAAGAATACAGGGTAATATCAACAGCAGAAGAAAATTGGTGTAATGGGTGTGGGGTAGATTACGAATAGACGGTATGCCACAGAATGAGTTACGGTGAGTAGTTCAGTGGTTCTCATCAGTTTCTGCAGCAAACCAAGGCCGAAACAATAGTTCAGGTGTACATACGGACACCGCAAGCAGAAAATTAAGAGACAGAGAAATTATACGAGAAGATTGATCAGGTAATTCAGTGTGTAAAGGGACTTGAAAATCTGATAACCACGGGGAATCGGAACGTGGCTGTAGGGGAAGGAATAAAAGAAACGGTTACGGAACAACATGGGCTGGTTGATAGGAATGACAAAAGAGAAAGACAAATTGAATTCTGCAATAAAGTTCAGATGGTGATAGCGAACACTCCGATCAGGAATCAAAAGAGGAGGAGGTATACTTGGAAAAGACCCGAAGACAGGGAAATGTTGCAGCAGGATTAAATCATCGTCAGACAGAGATTTCGTAATCAGACACTGAATTGTAAGGTGTACCCAGGAGCAGATATGGACTCACCTGACAATTTAGTAAGGATACAGAGTAAACTGAAGTTTAAGAAAATCGTCCAGAAGAAGAAATGAGGAAGGAAGTGGGATACTGAAGTGCTGAGGAATGAGGTGACGCATTTGAAAGTCGTTAAAGTCGTGGATACTGCGGTAAGCAATATCACAATAGTCAGTTCATTTGAAGAGGACTGGACCTCTCTATGAAGAGAAATAACAGATGTTGGACAAACAAACATAGGTACATGGAAGGCAATGAAAGTGGTACACATGACCATCACATCGAATCTGCACCCATATGAGTCTGGACTTTTGGTTGGTAAAGTGCATAAATGTGTGAGCACCCTTATTCATGATTGTGGAAGAGAACGAGAAATTAGTTATGGTTAGTCATGTACGTGCACCTCTAACCCCAAATTGCAAACAAAATTTTTACGAAGTGTAATTCACCTGTCAAATTTGGTCCTTTCCACAAATGAATAGAATGTGATTCAGAAAAGCAACTGCATGTAATGTAGAAAGATACAGAATACCCTTCAGATAAAACCACAACTGCAAAATATTTAGTTGCTCATGGGCTAAAGAAAGGGACATTTTAGTTTAACACTCAACAGGCTAATGATTTTCATATCCTAAAGACTTTTAAAAAGACATTACATTAGCAAAACATCATTACCATAATATTAGACAAAGGCAACAGTATTGCACTTATGAAAATCATGATTATTTTAAAAAAGTAAATGACTTTATGAATCTCACATGATTCCAAGACCTTCTAAAGACCCCACCAAATTACTCAACGATGATATATTAAATATGAAACTAATTCATGCAAAAGCGTTTTTCTGAATATGAAGAAAATCTATTAACCAACACGAACCCTGTGCCTCTTAGAATAGCTGGGATTCCTGAACTACGCAAAAAAAGTTACCCACGCTATGTCATTATTCAATGCTCTGTCTTGCATACTGGGATTCCTGAACTACGCAAAAAAAGTTACCCACGCTATGTCATCATTCAATGCTCTGTCTTACATACTGGCCAGTAAACTGGACATTTTAATTAAAAGCAAGATTAAATTCAAATTAAAGCATGGTATTTCAGTCTACCTGACACAGCGCTAAATTAGTATCCTCTGATTTCAGCAGTTCGTTTTCCAGTATACTAGTAGGGGAATGTTTTCACTGTGACAGTTAATGTACAGGTGTAATATCAACCCTGTGGAACTGAATGACTTGTGACTGGTCACTCTAAAATTCTTAGTACAAAACTATTTCCAGTTCCAAGGGGCTGCATATCAACAGTTAGATGGCTTAGCTTTGGGACACTTATTAATCTACTTTTAGCCGAAAAACTCGTGGACCATTTTCAACAACAATTTATGCATAAAGGACCCGTGAGTGCATATGTTAAGTGCTGGATCAGATATTTAGATGATGCAATGTATGTATGTTACGGACACAGACTGAAAGAAAGCTCAGTACCTGTTTTTTCATAACTTAAAACATCAACATAAAAATATTCGGATCATAATGGAGATTGGCAGCAACCCACAAGCTTTCTAGATCTAACCACTGTCGTCAGTGCGCTAACACACTGCTTCAAACTTTACAGGACAACTATACCTACAGAAACATCAATACCTCCTTGCTCATAACACACACACACATGCAGCTATCCATGCATTGGTACACCGTCTCACATATGCTCCCGTATCCAAAAAAGGTTTCCAAGCAGAGTCAGACATATTAAAATTTATTGGCTCAGCTTATGGCTAGAATTCTGTCTCGATTAACAACATCTTTCACAGGAAACAAAAACTGAAAATTATACCGCTCCTCTACCATTATTCTGCTGCTTCATCCTGTCTGCAGGAACTGGTGTACAGCATCATATGTAGGACTGGTATCACAGAGTGTAGAAAATCACTGAAACGCTGAAACCATAGATTTCCTACTAATCTAAAAACACTACAGCCCTGTATATTTTCAATGCCAAAGATAAGATCCAGTTACTAACAAACAGTGGGGCATACAGTATTATTTGTCCTGAGTGCAGTAGGCTGAGACATAGCAACTAGGCTGACAGAATGCGAACGCAGTTGGAGATTGCAGAATTATGGCTCCACATTTGCTGAGGATGTACAGAGTGTAGGCCATAGCTACCAGCCAAAGTCCCATTCCCTTCATTTAATAAATAAACGCCAAAATCTCGTCCTGGTGGATGTCCTGGAAAGCAACAAACTTTTGGCCCGCAATCCTGATTTAATATTAAGTGGCTCAACACAGATCAATGCTTCCCCTCTACCAAAATTCACTTAATCACCTCAGTTTTCCATTGTTTCCCACAATGTCTGTTCCTTTATATTCATCCGTTTTTCTATAGTCATCAGTTTTAATTGTATTGTGATTGCCTATGTACTCCTTATATTCTGTTGTTACAATTGTCAAATTATCTTTTACACAGTTCCTGTATCACATTCCATATGCAGCGTGATTTTTACCAGCGTATACAAACACTTGAGACTGATCGATGAGAGGATACGGAACCAAAAATGTCTAATGAACATGTGTCCGGAAATGCATGTTTTCAATGCTAGAGACCAGTTATTCATTCTACTTTTTTACAGAGGCTGCTGTCTAATACTATGTACCATGTAGCCTCAGTTTCAATATGCATGGTCTCCTCCTAGAGCGTCGTACTGTTCGTCATATCTCATGTCCTAGCGCCCTCTCCTGCCGTAGTAGTTGGTAATGTTGTGTCCGATTCACTTCTCTTGCTGACTCACCATGTAGTGGATGTGATACACAGTTGTAGAGAAAGGCTCTGTATTCGAATCGAGAGTTTGCCAACATGGTGTTTACTTACGGAAAGGCAAATGCCGATGGGCGGCGGGCACCGAGGTTGTATCAGGAGATGTAATCCCGCAGACAGCGACCAAAGCATTCATCTGAACTTACGTGATTACTCTGCTATTCACAATAACGTGCCTAGCAGAGGTTTCAATGAACTACCTTCAAGCTGTCTCTCTACCGTTCCACTCTTGAACGGCGCGAGGGAAAAACGAACACTTAAATTTATCTGTGCGAGCCCTGATTTCTCTTATTTTATCGAGATGATCACTTCTCCCTATGTAGGTGGGTGCCCACAGAATGTTTTCGCAATCGTAGGAGAAAACTGGTGATTTAAATTTCGTGAGAAGATAACGAAAAAACCCTATGTTTTAATGATTGCCACTCCAATTCATGAATCATGTCTGTGGGATTATCTCCACGATTTCGCGATAGTACAAAACGAGCCGCCCTTCGTTTTACTTTTTCGATGTCATCCGTCAGTCCCACTCGATGCGGATCCCACACTGCACAGCAGTATTCTAGAATAGGGCGGACAAACGTGGTGTAAGCAGTCTCTTTAGTAGACCTGTTGACCTTGTGAGTGTTCCGCCAATGAATCGCAGTCTTTAGTTTGCTCTACCCACAATATTATATATGTGATCGTTCCAGTTTAGGTTATTTGTAATTGTGGTCCCTAAGTATTAAGATTTGTGTGACATACCGCGTAATCGAAATTTAGAGGATTTCTTTTAGTGCTCATGTGAATAACTTCACACTTATCTTTATTTATGGTCATTTGCGATATTTCGCACCTTACAGATATGTTATCTAAATCATTTTGCAATTCGTTTTGCTCATCTTATGACTTTACAAGATGGTAAATGATAGCATCATCTGCAAGCAATCTAAGACGGCTACTCAGACTGTCTCCTATGTCGTTAATATAGATCAGGAACAATAGAGGGCCTATAACACTTCCTTGGGGAACGCAGGACATTACTTCTGTTTTACTCGATGACTTTCCGCCTGTTACTAAGAACTGTGACCATTCTGACAGGAAATCACGAATCCAGTTGCACAACTGAGCCGATATTCCACAGGCGCGCAGGTTGGTTGGAAGGAATGGTGTCGAAAGCCTTCTGGATGTCAAAAATATGGAATCAAGTAGATATCCCCTGTCGATAGCACTCACTACTTCACGAGTGAGAAGAGCTAGTTGTGTTTCACAAGAACGATATTTTCTGAATCCGCGCTGACTGTGCCAATAAATGATTTTCTTCGAGATAATTCATAATGTTCGAACACAGTTTATGTTCCAAAACGCTAGTGCAAACCGACGTTCGTGGTATGGGCCTGTAATTCAGCAGATTACTCCTATTTCCGTTCTTGGGTATTGGTGTAACTTGAGCAATGTTCCAGTCTTTAAGTACGTATCTTTCTGTGAGCGAGTGGTTGCTTATAACTGCTAAATATGGAGCTAATGCATCAGCATACTCTGAAAGGAACCTGACTAGTATACAATCTGGACCGGAGGCCTTGCCTTTATTGATTTAAGGTGCTTTGCTACACCGAGGATATTTACTTCTACGTTTCTCATCTTGGCAGTTGTTCTTGATTGGAATTCAGTAATATTTACTTCCTCTTCTTTGGTGGAGGAGTATCGGAAAACTGTGTTTAATAACTCTACTTTGTTGGCACTGTCATCAGTAACTTCACCATTGTTACCGCTCAGTGAAGGTATTGATTGCGTCTTGTCACTGGTGAGCTTTATTTATGACCAGAGTCTCTTTGAGTTTTCTGCCCGATTTCGTTTTGTCAATTATTAAAAGCATTTCGCATTGAAGGACGCGCTATATTTCGAACTTCTGCAAAGCTTTACCAATTTTGGGGATTTTATTTCTTTTAGATTTGGCATGCTTTTTTCGTTACCTGTGCAACAGCGATCTGAACCGTTTTGTGTACCATGGCGGATCAGTACCATCACTTATTAATTTATGTGGTACGTATCTCTCAACTGCCGTCGATACTATATCTTTGAAATCGTTCCACTTCTTTTCTACGTTTACATGATTAGATCGGAAGGAGTGACGACTGTCTCTTAAAAAGGCGTATTTTTATTAGCTTTTTTTAAATAGATGTACGTTGCGTTTCCTTTTGATGGTTGTGGGTGTTACGGTATTCAGCGTAGCAGTAACTGCCTTGTGGTCGCCAACCCCTGTATTCGTCATGATACTTCCTATTTGTCCAGGATTATTTGTTATTAAGAGGACAAGTATGCAACAGTGTTCCGACGTTTGTCTGAGACAGGGTCATTTCAGGAAGCAGGGAATCATAAAGTACCCGAAATGTTCGGACACCAGACTTGGAGAAAATGTGATTAACACTATGGAAGCCGACCCCTATGGCAGCCCAAGCCAGTTGGCCTGCCATTACAGGATTAGCCAGACGACTGTGTGGAACATTATCCATGACAATTATTTCTACCCTTATCACTTGCAGCATATGCAGAGCTTACTAGCGACAGAGTTTCCATATTGGGAGTAGTTTTGTCACTGGTTTCTTCAACAGGCAACCACGATTTCGGGATTTGCATCATACATCCTATTCATAGATGAGGCCACCTTTTGGCGTAATGGTATCTCCAGCTTTCATAACAGTTATCTGAGCGATAGTATGCAGAGCTCCCATGGTATGGTGACAGCGAATCATCAGCATTGGTGCAGCCGGAATGTTGGGGCCGGGATAATTGGTGACCGTATTTTGGGACCAGTCTTTCTTCCACGTCGCCTAACAGCCAGAACTACCGGCGTTTCAATCGGCGACTTTACCTCCGCTGCTTGATGAAGTGCCATTGATGATTTGAAGGGGTATGTGGCTGATACATGATAGTTCTCCAGCCCACTTCGTCGTTAACGTCTGGACGTACATCAATCGTGTCTTCCCCGTTCGAATTATTGGACAACTGGATTCAGATGCATGACCTACTCGTTCACTGGATCTCAACCGCTGCTATTTCTGGTTATGGGGCCGTCTCAGAAGTATTGTCTATGTAGAACCAATTCCAGGTGTGGAGACACTGGAGCAGCGTATTTATGCTGCCTTTGACACTGTTTGGATGCAACTTGGCCGATGTGAACGTGTGAGACAGAACATGCAACCATTTTCAGCACATCCTGTAAATGTGGCTGCATGGTACAGCGCGTTTTAGACCACAGTCTCTGTAACAAATGTATGAATGAATAAATGGTCTCAAGAGTGGTGACCATGCATTTCGGGATATAAGTTCATTACAACTCTCTTGATCACTATCCTCTCATCGATCAAACCCTAGAGTTTGTGCACGGTGGAAGAAATCACCTCTTCAAGTTATCTTTTAGTATTTTCGTCAATCACTACTTTAATTTTTTATGGACTGTTAATTACATGCATTGTTAGGTAGGCCCCCTTCTCAGAGTTTAGTACTGATGTTTTACCTGGTTTTCTCAATTTATATTTATATTTTATTCTTCTTTCGAATAACCCATTTGGAGGTTACGATGAATCAACTTTGGATATTCTTATTGTATTAGATTTCGTTATTTTCCAAATTTCCTTCATCCTTTTAGTGTTGTTCCCTTTCTTCTTGAGTCCACATTCGTCTAGTTGTTTTCTTTCTCTCCTGGAATTCTGCCTTTTGAACTGCCTTTCTGAAATGTGTTCTGTTTTCTATCGTGTCTATTGAAATTAGAGCATTTTCCATGTCCTTCTCAGTCTGAATGAACCATGCGGGCTTGGATTTGTAGCTACTGAGTAATGTGAATATCCGCTTGGTTAGTCTGTTGTTATCTGTTCTGAACATATTCTCAAAAAACTGTAGTCTTCTCTTCCTCATTACGTTTTTCAGTTTTCAAGTATATCTCTCTGTCTGGTCTTAACCTGTATTTAGCATTATCGTTTCTTTTAGCTCCCAGAATTTTTATTTAAATCTTCTATCGACCTTCTCTAGATTCTCAAGATCTCCATTTCTTGTCAGATTAAGTGTTTCTGCCGCATACAAAGCTACAGGTCTGCCCACTGTTTGGTAGTGTCTTAATTTCGTGTTCCAGGATAAGGATTTTTTGTTATAAACATTTTTGGTCATATAAAACACTCTTTCCATTTTGTGCACTCTAGTTTCTATAGCTGTCTTTTCTTTTGCATTGTATGTAGTCCAGTCTCCTAGGTATTTAAAGGAATCTGTTTTGTTATTGTACTGTTGTCAACTGCAATATTTTGAGGAGCATCACAGATGTTTATCATGAACTTTGTTTTTTCAAAAGATATTTGTACTACTTTGGTTGCTTGTTTTTGCAGTTCTCTTATCTGGTCTTGGGCATTATCTAGCGAAACTGCAATCAATGCCATGTCATCTGCGAAGGCTAAACAGTCGACAGTGATCTTGTTTGGATTCCTTCCTAGTTGAAACCCTTTAGTATTGATGACATTCCCGGATTCTCGAACTATCTTCTCTAACACACAGTTGAAAAGCAGAGGTGACAAACCATCTCCCTGTCGGACGCCTGACTATTTCAAACGATTTTGAGAGCTCTCCCCTAAATTTTACTTTCGATTCTGTTTTTGTCAAAGTTGCTTTAATTATTTCAGTTGTTTTAGTATGGAGTCCCAATTTTTTAAGATATCAAGCAGTGTATTTCTGTCAATTGAATCATAGGCTTTTTTAAAATCCACAAAAGTAATTACATATTTTAAGTTCCTGATATTCCCCATTTCTATTATGTTCTATAACTTTAATATTTGTTCTGCACATGACCTTCCCTTCCGGCCTGATACTCCACTAATTCTTTGTCAAGTATTTCTGCTGCTCTTTTTAAAAGCGCCTTAGACAAGATCTCATAAGTCACTGGTAAGAGAGAGATTCCCCTATAATAGCTACAGTCTGTTTTCTTCCCTTTTTCTGTGTAGTGTATGTGTTAGTGCAGACGTCCATTCTGCTGGTGAGCTGCGTGTTGATTAGATTTCTTTGAGTATTTCTGATAGACATTGTATCATGTTGTCACTAGAGTACTTCTATAGTTCAGCAACTATATTATCCTCTCCAGATGCTTTATTATTTTTGAGGTCCTTGATGATTTCTTTTATTGCTTCTGTGGTTGGCGGTTTTGAGTCTGGTGGTGTAGGGTTTACAATATCGAAATTTAATTGTAATGTAGTTCTTGAAAGTATTCGGAAAGTATTTTACAGTTCTCTGTGCTATTACATGCAGTTTTCTGCGTTTTTGTACCCGTGAAAAAATAGACTAGGTGGAGTGTATTTCTTTAAGCTACTTTTGAAAGTTTGTATAAGTCCCTAGCATTGTTCTGTTTGAACTGGAGTCTACTGATGCTAGTTGGTCTATCATGTATTGCAGTTTGATGCTTTCTTCTGGGATTCTTTTAGGGAGTTCCTACTTTTATCATTTTTATTTGCATTCCATATGTTCGAAGCTCGTTGTCTTGTTAGGATTATTTCGTCACACTCGTCATTCCATCAGGCATGTTTTCATTTTTTGGTAACGAGAATGGTTTCTTCTGCTGTCTGTACTATGTCTTTTTGAAGTTGTTCCCATGTTTTAGGTGTTCTCTTTTCCAAAAGTGTCCTGAAATTATCTTCCTTGGTTAATTTCTGAGTCTCAAACTTTTTAGGTTGATATTAGATCTTTCTTTTATATAATGACCTAACGTTAAATTTAACGATAGATAGATAGTGATCTGTATCTAAACCTGCACTCTTAGCAACTTTTACATTGAGTATCTCTGAGGTAGACTGTCTGCTTATAGCAACATGGTCAAGTTGTTTCTCCCCACAGACTGGATTCGGGGATACCCATGAAGTGCTTATATTTATTGATCACGTTTTTGACGTCTTAACTGAATGTCCATGGCAGCATCAAAGATGACATTAATATTGTAACCTCCTCATTGTATTTTTTTTCTTTATGGAATTTAGCCCAACTTTACCTCCCATTACGTAAAATCTACGTATTACCAAAAAGTATGTCTCCACAAACTATTGTCCAATTTAAACTCGCATGCTGAACTTTGCCTAAACAGAGCCTAATATGAACGGTGACCGATATGAATGCAATTTGTCTTTATATTAAATGCACAACTCAAGTAAAAGAGTTATCTGGCCCTAATCAAAATTTTCACTTACCTCGCGTCTTCACAACAATGTTGCAAATTTTTCCAAAGCACAACAACAAGCAGGCAGCGACTAAGCCAGATTTCTGTTTGCAAATACATATTCGAAGTGTTGCATGTCGTAATGCGTAATGATAAACAGTGGGGTGGGGAGAGTAACCATTCCTATGAAGTGATATTCCAAGACAACGATTTGAGAATGAAGCATGTATTCAAAGAAAGATAGAACAAAACTTCGTATGATCTTCACACATAGGTCTGAACAATACTATGCCTAAAAGAGTGAACAATGATATAAAGAGGGTACCATGTTAACAGAGAATTTCTCTAAACAGTTTAAACGGTTAATATGTTGATGCATGACTCAGGGAAGCGGAGTGGTCTTTCTCTCAGTTCTGAGCAAGTTAACTAGCTGATACTAATCAATCCTAGCTCCGCAGTGCTGCAGTCTTACTCAAACTGTTTTTCTTCAACACATAATATCATTCAAAATTTATATTCTCTTCAGTTTCTAGCATATCCATCTTATTCAGCCTTGCTGTCCTTTACAATATTCTTCGTCTAACAGATACAATCACAAGGCAACACAGCACTACTGAATACATCCATCACCTACTGCACTTCAACTGAAAATGTATCAGGCTATGCAGAGGCAAAGACTGTGCCACGGAAAGACCAAAGATTATTTAACAGTAACTTAACTTGCTGTGTCTCAGATGTATGAGGGTCATTCCTGATAAGAATGGGACAAGGACAAAATTCTAAACGTTATGATTGGAACATACAGAACATGTTAAAAATACAAAGAGAAAAATAGTCTTACAAGAACATGAGTTATAGAACTACAGTTAAAAAAATATTTACAAAATTGAAGAACATGTGAATGAAATTATTAGTAGAATTCTCTACAGGCAGGTTATCATGTTTCATGATGTCTATGAGAACGTCCTGCACAAGCCTATTTTGAAGTTTATATGCCATATTTTGTATTGAAGAAGTATTGCTGATCTATACTGCTTTTGCAGCATACAGGAAGTTGGTCAGAGTGTCTATACCACACAAGCCCTACATTTATGAAGCACAGACACATAAGGTAGTTGCAGTTTGTACGACGACAGTAGATAGAAGAGTGTCATTGTCACAAACAAGTTTTCTTTAGCTCATTGCAATAATGTCACTGTTCTGGAGAGTTACGTGGAAACAGACTCAGTGAGACTATGCACAGTTCTCAACTGACAATTCCACACACGCGCAAACAGTGCTTGAAGACGACTGTGGTTCCATTGATAACTCCAATGCCATCTTGTAGTATCGAAGAATTCTCTATGAAAGTCTACTGCAGCTTGTACCAGTGAAGTATGCCAACATGTGAACCGTTGTCGGAAATTACTTCATCAATGCGATCAACTTCTCGCAGGAAATTACTAACAAAGGCTTTGGATACTCTTGTGGCAGTAGCTTTTCGTAAAGGAGTGAATGAAACGAATTTTGAAGTCAGTTCAACGGCAACAGAAATTTATGAGAATCCATTGAGTGATCTGACAAGAGGTCCTAACTGGTCTACTGCAGCCAACTCTTTTAGTTTAGAAGGAATTATAGTAAATATTGGTGCTCGATGCGAAATGATTGATGGTTTGGCTTTCTGACACGGTTTGCATTTTACTAAAGCTTTCTGTTTTCTTTTCTGCATGTTATTAAAGTAACAAGTAGTACGAAGTTTATGAAAGCATTTATTCGAATCAAAATGAGCATAGCTGAATTGTATGCACCCAATAAGCTTATTTACAATATAATCAGGTATTCACAGAACCCAAAGAATTTCACTGACTGTACATATTTTCGAAAGAATTCTGTTAAGTACCAAATAAAACTGCCTTATTGCAATGTTTGTTTTGTCATACCTTTTACTTTTTACATCTTTCCAAATAGGGTCTTTATCCTGTTCATACGCCATGTCTCGTAAAGAAGAGGAGATATAATTTTAAGAGGCTACCTTTCGTATATATAACAAATTAAAATTTTCCTCCAAATCATTTTCAGAAGTGTTCTTGACAAAACTAATAGCACCACGTGATAAAGTGTCCACCACAACATTTGCAGCACCAGGAATGTGAACAACAGTGAAGTTAAACTCTTGTAAATACAAAGCCCATCGTTTCAAGCGGTCATGGTTTAGTTGAAATTACATTAAAATTTGGATCGCTCGATTATCAGAGTACACCTTAGTATGTTTCCCAAATAAGAATAACCAAAATTTAGAAAATACGCAAACAATTGCCAATGCTTCGAACTCGTTACAGAAAAATTTCTTTCAAATTTAGACAAGACGCAACTGGCAAGGGCTGTACTTCTCTGCAAAGTTATACCATTCTCTTCATATTCTTTGAGCAGATGAACTCCAGGCCCAATTTTTAACGAGTCCGTTGATCAGCAAAAATCTCGTGATAATCAGGATGCGGAAGTATTGGAGCATTAAGAAGTGCATCTTTGAAACTCTGAAAATAAGTGTGCTTGTTCACCCCAGTGCCATATGGTGTTTTTTTCCCGTAAGTGAACTTAATGTAGAAATGAAAAGAATTTTTATACTTAAAAAACGTCGATAAAAATTTTCTAAACCAAGGAAACTCAAATTTGACGTTTTGTGGTTGGAAGGGGGATTTCCCTAATTGCTTCAATTTTCTCTGGGTCTGGTTCAATACCTCCTGATGAGCTTATATGACCAAGAAATTTTACTTTTGTTTCTCCAAACTCTGATTTTTCTCAGTTGACAGTGAGTCCCGAATCTTCAGAAATGCCCAATAAGCTTCTAAAAACACGAATACGTTGTGACCGAGATTTTTCTGCTATAAGAATGTGATCAACAAAGGATGTTATTTGTCTTTTCAAGTAGTCAGGTAAAATAGAGTTCAAACTTCGAATTAATGTAGCTGACGAGATTTTGAGGCCAAAAGGTAATTTACGAAATTGACAGCACACACCAAAACATAATAACACATTATATTATCTACAATGAGAATGTAGCCCTATTTGCCAAAAAATTACGCGGAGTTCTACAGCAGCTAAGGTTTGCACAGTATAGAAGTTTTGCAAGAGTTTTCTAATGTTTGTAGTCTGTCTGTTTCTGTTGAAATAATCTATTACAAGTCTAATCAAACCATCTACCTTCTTCACAATATGTAATGGGCTGTTATGTTGAACTTACTGTGGGTTCTATGATTTCCTGTTCTAGCAGGACTGAATTTCTGCCTCTACTTTTTCCCTGTAGCGCTGTAGCAAGCTGGAATGATGTATGGTTTAACGGAAAACGTATTGTGTTCTTTGACCTGGAATTGATGTTAAAAACCTTAATAGTTTCTGTACGATGTGTAAAAACAAATGAGTGTGTGCGCAAATGTCAAGAAGATCCTTTCAGTCAGTTTCTGTACATTGCTCTACTCTATGCACCTTTTCCTGAATGAGACTCTGTACATCGATTTCCATGTCATCATAAAAGGTAGTGCGGCTGGTCCCGGTGGAGGTTCGAGTCCTCCCTCGGGCATGGGTGTGTGTGTGTTTGTCCTTAGGATAGTTTAGGTTAAGTAGTGTGTAAGCTTAGGGACTGATGACCTTAGCAGTTAAGTCCCATAAGATTTCAGACACATTTGCACTTTTTTTTGCAGAAAAGGTATGTACACAATTTGTGTTATTACGTAAGCACTCGTATGGAATTTGCGATGCATTATGTCAAAAACCATAAATAATTTATTTGTTCTTCTTGTTCTGAGACCCAGTCTTGAAATGTTAATGAAACTGACTTACCCTTCACTTCCATTCCTGCTTCGGCGTAATTGAAATTCAAAACAGTTTTAATTTTGTTTAGAGAATCTACTCGTGATATTATTTCAGTGGACAATAGAGGAGTAATTAATAAATTCGTCGAAAATTTATAGCTTTGACACATGTAGTCTAAACATGTTTACTGCCTCACGTCAACACTTTTTCCAGATATCGTTTCCTTGTATTTTAATCTTACGTAATGGTAAAGTCTGACGATCTGTTGTTGTAATATATTTGTGGAATGCAGTGTCACTGATCACAAGAATAGGGCTACCAGAGCCAAGGACAGTGGTAAGAGTAGTGTTGCCTACATAAATGTTTGTTATTGGATAAACTACAGAGTTTTATTTGTCATCACTCTCTTCCAGTAAAATGTCTCTAATGTCTTCAAAACCCAGCGGCGTGTTTTGTGTGATTCATAGTATTGTTTGCCGTAGCAACTAGTCATTGTTTCGTATTGCTTTCTAGTCACTGATTACCTCGTCGATTTGGTGATCTAAGTTCAAGTATTTACATCCGTGGCGCTAGGCTTGCCCTTCCAGAATTTTGCCACTGTGAATTGCCATATTGATTATTGTAACTTTGTTGATTTCTATTTGCGTCATTGTTGTTGTGCCACGTATTTTGCGGATTTCGTCTACCTGAATTGTGCCGATGAAAATTTGTATGATTACCATTTGAGTTACAGTATTGTCTTTGATAATTTTGATTGTTATGGTAATTATGGTTCCGGCATTTTCCATTACTGTAATTCCTGTGATGTCTGTATTATTTCATAATCAGAGCTCCGGAAGTTACGTTTGTCACAATAATCATTATTTAACTGCGAGAACTGTGCGACGTACGGTCGATGTCGGTTATCCCGCCTGTAACTGTTTCTGAGATTGTGTTTGTTTTTCGAGTCCCCACAGTTTTTGTTTTCATGCGGTACAAATGCGTCTTCCGTGTCATAGTTTCTGCTGTGCTTGTTATTGTGCCTTTTCGTTAAACCGCTGTCATTGTCCAATTCCAAATCCTGGAGTAATGTTTGGAATGCTTCTAAATCATCTTTGCATCAGCCGGCCAAAATTACGTGTCTCAAATGTGTAGGTAACTTTCTTAAACAAATGCGGGTTAGCTCTGCGCACTATATACCGTGCTTTCAAAGTGATGGCTCTCTATCTTCCACCATAATCGAGCCCATTAACATGAGGCCACAAATATGAGGTAGCCAAGGAGGTGATAACGTGGGTTCTACAATGCCAAGACTGCTTGGTAGCTACTAAAGGAAAACACAATTAATTAGCAGGAGTACAAAATAAGAAAGTATTTATTACTTAAATCTGCTGCAGTCCATGATCAGCTGGTTGACAATTATAGAATACGCGTCTGTGGAATGACATAATTTACAAGTCACAAATCTTGCAGTGACAAATTAATCTCTTGTAATCTTGAATATCGAATCCGGTGAATTTGAAGACTAACTAGGAATGGCGCTACAAATACTTGATGGCAGCAATGACTGAGCTGCAGGCGATGACTAACATCGGCGATGGCTGACCACAGAGCGCGGCTACGAACTGTAGACTGGTGCAGCTGCACTACTCTCCTGCTGCCCATGAAGTGGCCTAGAGGCGAGCATAAGTACTGCGACTGGCTGTGTACTCTTTGGCTAGCACAGCCGTTCTTCTGTTCCGTTTATCGAGAGAATCGCATCCGGGAGATCGATCTCTCAGGCGGCGGTGTGGTCGTATGACTGACGACATCACACAAAGTATTTTGCTGGGCTCGAGAAGGCAAACTGTTCAAAGTTTCGTAGCATTATAATGCTATGTTTTATCCGATCTTGTGTGGCCCGTGACCAGTAGGCTAACAAAAATGCTCGGCAGAAATCATTTACGCTTTGGTAATCTCTCACTATTGAGTTCATTCTTGCCGCACATTCATTTTCCAAACACGTGCAGAGAAATTCCGATTTGTGTTAAAGTAGCCAGTTTAGTGGTGAAGAATACAGGAACAGATCAATCCAAGCTTGGGGGTGAGTTTCGTACTGTAATTCCCAAAATCTTTCAATTTACGTACTGCCAGAAAGTGTTTGTAATCGAAGTTACCATTTCTGTGCGAACCAGATTGTTCTCTATTGCACCACCTCGGTGATTCATTGTCGTGTCAGGATGTGTGCTACGGTTCTCGTGGAAAATCACCTAAACGTCACAAATCTGAAAGGTTACCAAAGTTTTCTGAATATGAATGTACACTGTCAAATTCATCCTTTTCATCGTTGCGGTTGAGCTTTCTTTCAAAACGCTGGACTTTCTCTTTCATAGTTTCGTATAACGCTTAATTTCTCGATAAATTTCCTCTTGGTTTTCTTTAAAATTTGTTAATGACTGATATTCTGCTATTTCTAAGAATTGTACTGGCATTGTGTCATTTCAGTCTCTATCATGCACATTTTCATTGTTAGGTCATCAAATTTTTCTTTAATTGTGCATAGAGGGAAAGGTGTAAAAATGGGCACAGGAGTAAGTATGGGCACCCCTACGAAGAATGTATGAATGTATGGGAAGTGCTGCAGTCTGGCGGCCAGGACTGAAAACGGTGCATGTTGTTCACAGATGGTAGCAGTGAACAGTTGGAAGCATCGTTTCAAGCAGTGTAGTTACAGTTTCGGTTACTGCGTGGATTGGTATTTGTTCAGGACTGCAAACGTCTGACAGGTACGTGTAATCGTTTTCTTTTGTATCCTTCTGATTAGTTTAAAACAATTTCTCGGTGATATCCGGAATGACGGCATCCTAAGCTACTTATAGAAGCACGTTCTGTGTTACACACGCTTTTAGGTTAGACGTGATAGTGGCCATGTGGCTTAAGAATGGTTGGTGTAAATATGGGCCCATTGGGTTTGTATAAAAATGTGCCCATATTTAAGAAGAGCCCACAATCTCACCATATGTTCTCTTAAATAATGTAAAACATTTAAATAATTTTATGGGGATATGGTTAGTCGAATTTTGTTTAAAGTTCATATATACAACAAACACAGCAACAAACAAACAAACGGAATTTTCAAATTGCGATAAAAGACCCTATTGCTTTTGTTTGTCCTTGCAGAATGCCGAGAACGAAGTAGCGCTATGAATGTAAGAAGCAGAGGCATCAGTGGCATAATGATGTTAGATGCCATAGCAGTTGTGAAAACAAGGGAGGCTTCTGTCAAAGGTGCTGCAAGAACATTCGGAGTGCCTCGTAACACTTTGCAGAGATTTTTTAAATTTGATAAAATCCTTGAGCAAGCGGTTCAAGAGACAAAGCTTGGAAGGAAACCGATTTTAATTGCAGACATCGAAAATCAGCTGGTTTCTTATCTTCTTGAGATGGAGCAAAATTCTTTGCATGCACTTTAGCAGATCTGAGAAGAGTGGAATTTTTACTTGCCCAGAGAAATAGTTTGACAACCCCTTTCAAAGGAGGAGAAGCAGGACGACCTTGGGATGACATTTTTATTGAGAGGCACAAACCTTGTTGAACTTCATATGCCAGAGTCTTAGGCTTCAATAAAGAGAGTGGGCGTGTTTACTTCGATTTCTTGGCAGACCCTTTCAACAAACACTCATACCCAGCAGACCGAGTGTATAACGTGGACGAGACAGGCCTGTCCGTTTTCCAAAGCAAAATTTCAAAAGCGATAGGGATGAAAGGGAAGAAAGAAATTGCAGCTCTAACGTCTGCAGAAAGAGGGCAACAATCACAGTTATCGCATGCATGAGTGCTTCGGGACATTACGTCTCTCCAATGACAATCTTTCGTAGAACCAACATGTCCCGAGCTCTATTGAGTGGCTGCCCCCCTGGTGCAATTGGTAGAGCTCATTCCACAGGGTTGCTTCAAAACAATTTGTTCACTGAAAGGTTCGTTCACTTCATTAAGGAAACATCTCCGGCTGTACAGAGGTCTGTTCTCCTCACCATGGATGGTCATTATAGCCACGTTCGAAATCCAGGTGTGATTGACTTGGCGAAAGAACACCGCGTGACTATCATCTCACTTCCTCCACATTGTGCCCACAAACTGGAGTCTCTAGATAAGACGTTCATGGGATATCTGGAAACGTACTACAGCGAGGCAGTGAGAGTATGGTTGCATCACAATAGGCGTCCTCTCACACCTTACGACGTTATGAAGGTTTTTGGCCAAGACTACTTTCATACCCAGTCAACTGAGATAGCAATAAACGGATTCAAAGTAACTAAACCTATGAACCGTTGCATCTTCACCGAAGCTCATTTCATGGCTGTTGAGTTGGTTGCAGGATAAACTTGCTCCACAGTGGAACACGGATCTAATATTTCTGAATCAAACGCTCTTCTACGTGCTATCTGTGGACCATCGACATCATCTGCTTCTTCTTCGAGTTATCCTGATGTAATATACAGTCACATCAAGCTCTAGCTATGCCAGTTTATGAAGGCATTGAAACAATGGGAAGTTCTCCAGGGACTTCAACAAATGCAGTTTCACCATTCGACATATCTCCTGTCCCAAACATTAAAAAGAGAACCACAACGCGGGGACGAAAAGCAGCAACCGCCTGCCACGTCACTGGAACGCCATACGAAGATCAGTTGACAAAGTTGCTTGATAGAAGTGCTGTCAAGAAGAGGTCGTTGAGTTTCTCTAGTGCTCGAGGCCGCCCTGCGGACGGAGGTGCAAAATCCAAAGGCCTTCAAAAAAAGGAAATTTGTTCTACAAAACTGTCTGATTCATCATCAGACTCTTCACGCTCCTGCAGCTCTCACCTTGCGGACAGCGATAATGACCTTGATGTGAACGAGGGGGATAACCAGATTCAAGCGATGCAAGTTGCATCTTTTGTGATGAAAAGTTCTCTCAAGGCAGGAGAGGAGAGGTGTAGATTAAATGCGTCATGTGCCAAATGTGGACACAATTAGATTGTGCTGGCGCTGAAGGAGGTACTAACATTTGCGATTACTGTAAATAATTTCAGATTTCATGGATAAGCGTACGAAAGTTGCTTTTTGTGGACTACCATTGTGTATTCTTTTAACCCATTTCATTTAAATATTTCAAAAGATTTCTTGCACCTTTTTGTAGATGCCCCTATTTTCATCCCCTTTCTTAAGTTCCATTTTATAAACTTTTTGTAAACCTATGTTTCCGAACAAAAATAATGTATACTGATCATTGTTTCGCCTCTCATCATTTATTAAACATGTTGTAGTTGTTAATAAATTGTCTGATTCGCGCAGTGGGCTTCTGTATAACTGTTCACTGAAGGTGATGTGTGTTCTGTTCGTTCAAAAGACACTGATGCGAAACCTGATTCTGATGAGTCTGTTACTAGTTGTTGCAAAGATTCGCACGACTGTGGCAACATTTGTACGCCTTTGGGGGACTGTTTCGACTTATCGTCGACCAACTCAACTTCAGAATTTGCTTGTTCATTACCCATCGTTCGTTATGTTTCATTATTGTTCGCTACACTGGTTCGCTAGACTTGTACAATATACGCAGTGTTGGCTTTTCATTTACTATTATGTTGTTCTACCAGGAAGCGAGGGAATAATCAGTTAACATGAAAAATTCTTCAACTGATCGACAAAAGAGGAAAGTACAAAATGTTCAGGGAAAGACAGGAATACAGAAATTTAAATCACTTATGAATGAAATAAAGAGGAAGTGAGAGGAAGCCAAGGCGAAATGGCTACAGGAATTGTGTTAAGAAATCGAAGAATAAATGATCGTCAAAAGAACTAATTCAGCAAATAGAAAAGTCACAACTTTGTGTGAAATGAAAAGCGAGGGTGACAACACTAAGAGTGGAATAGGAAACCCGTTGTTAAACGCACATGAGAGAGCGGATACGTGGAAAGAGTACGTTGACGGTTTACATGAGGTGGAGAAATTACCTAATTAGGAGACAGGCGAGGAAGTAGGATATGCAAGCGATAGGGGATCTAGCCTTAAAGTCAGGATTTAAAAGAACTCTGGAAGACTTGAGATCAAATAAGGCAGAAGCGATGGATAATATTCCACAGGAATTTCTAGACTCACTGAGGGGAAGTGTCAACCAAACGACTGTGGACGTTGGTAAATATAATCTATGAAACTGGTGACATACCGTCAGACTACCGTAAAAATGTCATCCACACAATTCCGATAACAGAAAGAGCAGGTAAGTGCGAGGATTATCCCAGAGTCCTCTTAGAAGCTCATGCATTTTAAGTTACTGACGAAAATAATGTCCAGAAGAATAGGAAGGAAAACTGAGGGTTTGTTAGCTGACGATCTGTTTGGATTTAGGAAAGGTAAAAACACCAGAAGGCGTTGCTAATGCTGCACGTGGCAATGGAAGGAAGACGGGAAAAAATCGAGACATATTCATATAATTTGTCGAACAGGGAAAAGCGTTCGATAATGTAAAATGGTGAAAGATGTTCGAAGTTATATGGAATGACGGGCAATATACGAGTGCAGCATATACAATAAACGAGAGCAGGCAATAAGACAGCAAGACCGTGAACGAAGAGCTCTTATGAAAATGTTTTAAGACAGGAATGCAGTCTTTCGCCATTATAGTTCAATCTATACACAGAGGAAACAATTACGGAAATAAAAGGAACTTTTAAGAGTTGGATTGAAATTCAGGTTAAAGAATATCTATGATAACATTCGCTAATAACACAGATATCCTCAGAGAATGTGAAGAAGAGCTACAAAATCCGCTGAATGGCATGAACAGTGCTATGAGTAGAGAATATAGCCTGAGAGTAAACCGAAGAAAGACTAAAGTAATGAAAAAGTAGCAGAAACGAAATAGCTAGGAGCTTAACAGGAGAATTGGTGATCACGAAGTGGACGAAGGAATTCTGCTACCTTGAAAGCAAATTAACATATGATAGACGAAGCAAGGAGGAAATAAAAAACAGGCTGCCACGGCCAAAGATGGCGTTCCTGGTCAGAAGAAGTCCATTAGAATCAAACATTGGCCTTAATTTGAGGAACAAATTTCTAATAATGTACGTTTGGGATACAGAATTCTGTAGGAGGGCTGATAAGGTGACGAATATGTGGAAAACACTGACAAGAAGAAGAGACATGGTGACTGGACACATCAGGAAATCATCTCCATGGGATTGGAGTGACCTGTAGAGGGTAAAAACTGTAGAGGAACATGTTGTTGTTGTTGTTGTTGTTGTTGTTGTTGTGGTACATAGAGACTGGAATTCATCCTACAAATAAGTGAGGACGATCGGTGAAAGTGCTGCTTGTAGATGAAGAAGTTGGCGCAGGAGAGGAATTCGTGGTGAGCCGCATCAGAGCAGTCATGAGACCGATGCCAAAAAAATGCTTAATTTCCTCAGTTTCCTTCTTCCCGTGACCACGATTGGAAATCTCATACACATTGCGGACTTGAACCTATTCCGAACACTTTTATTATACCAGTGTTGCATAAAGACTGAGGCACACGATGTACTACGTGGCAAGTATTTGGACACTACTTTACTACGTCAAATTTAGCGCTCTACGAAGCCGCGACCAACAATGGTAGGGAGAGTTCTTTTAAGCGGTGAACACTAAAAATATGAAGTTGAAATTTTTCATTGATAGATATAATATTTATTTTTTTTCCTTCTGCGTCTTGTATTACTTCATACCTAGTATGATAGAGCAGGTTGTTCGTGATAGGTCCATATACCAGGCGAACTTGTGGTAGGGCACAATGTGTCCGAATTGTGAATATTTGACAGGGAATTTCAAATTCTCAAATGTGTCTTGCAGTTATGGGAACCATACAGAGCCCTGTTGATCACTACTAAGCGTTGGGATCTTATTTTAATTTAATTCTGGGGCAGTGTACCTCCAGACAAAAAATGTGAAAGCCTAGTGTATGTGTAAGTGTATTCGTATACGTCTGTTCAGAGGAAAGTCGGTGTAGAGTGCACCTTGGTCGCCGCTCATCGCAAGTGATGCAGAAAGACAGAGCTTGTTTCTGAGACGTCTCTTCTTTACACATTGCGCTCTCTACACCAAGGACTAGAGTGGACCGTTTGAGATCAGGCCAATTACATGCAGTCTCCAGTCTTTTCAGTGAAATACCAAACTTGATGGAACTCAAGTCCCAGTTGGGAATAGATTTAAAACATATTGCCAGTTCCAAGATTTGACTTAGGACAATGGGAAATTACTTTTAATTTATTTCTGGGGTAATGATGTCAATCAGCCCTATACGAAATACAATTTTTTGTGATGACTGAATTATTTTATGCATTTCATGCCTTAATGGTTTCGGCGGGCTGTTGTAGTAGCCTGTTGTCTTAGGTCAAATATACCAGTAGTCTGGTGGTGAGACAGAAGGGTTCCGAATTGGGATTATTTTTCGATGTGGTGAGCGAGAGGTGGGGGGGGGGGGGCGTGAGGGAGGTGGAAATTCCCCAGTTCCGGAATTTGCTGGATAACCAAAGGAAATTCCTCAAAAATCTTGGTCGGAACCTAGGGGTAAGAACCAACTGAAATATTTCTCGAACAAAGATGGTACTGTCTCAGTCAAAAATTGAAATTTTGTGTACATATATAAATGTACACTACGTAATCAAAAGTATTCGGACGCTTAATAGTGGGTATGGAATATGCCCATCCCTCACTTTATGCCGGCCTCAAGTCTACGATGGAGAATTTCAAAGAGGTATATGAATGTATTTGGAGGTATGGCAGTCCATTCTTCCTCAAAAGCTGAAAAATGCGAAGGAAGTGATGTTGGGCGATTGGGTCTGGAGCGAAGTCGATGTTCTGACTCATCTACACTCCTGGAAATTGAAATAAGAACACCGTGAATTCATTGTCCCAGGAAGGGGAAACTTTATTGACACATTCCTGGGGTCAGATACATCACATGATCACACTGACAGAACCACAGGCACATAGACACAGGCAACAGAGCATGCACAATGTCGGCACTAGTACAGTGTATATCCACCTTTCGCAGCAATGCAGGCTGCTATTCTCCCATGGAGATGATCGTAGAGATGCTGGATGTAGTCCTGTGGAACGGCTTGCCATGCCATTTCCACCTGGCGCCTCAGTTGGACCAGCGTTCGTGCTGGACGTGCAGACCGCGTGAGATGACGCTTCATCCAGTCCCAAACATGCTCAATGGGGGACAGATCCGGAGATCTTGCTGGCCAGGGTAGTTGACTTACACCTTCTAGAGCACGTTGGGTGGCACGGGATACATGCGGACGTGCATTGTCCTGTTGGAACAGCAAGTTCCCTTGCCGGTCTAGGAATGGTAGAACGATGGGTTCGATGACGGTTTGGATGTACCGTGCACTATTCAGTGTCCCCTCGACGATCACCAGTGGTGTACGGCCAGTGTAGGAGATCGCTCCCCACACCATGATGCCGGGTGTTGGCCCTGTGTGCCTCGGTCGTATGCAGTCCTGATTGTGGCGCTCACCTGCACGGCGCCAAACACGCATACGACCATCATTGGCACCAAGGCAGAAGCGACTCTCATCGCTGAAGACGACACGTCTCCATTCGTCCCTCCATTCACGCCTGTCGCGACACCACTGGAGGCGGGCTGCACGATGTTGGGGCGTGAGCGGAAGACGGCCTAACGGTGTGCGGGACCGTAGCCCAGCTTCATGGAGACGGTTGCGAATGGTCCTCGCCGATACCCCAGGAGCAACAGTGTCCCTAATTTGCTGGGAAGTGGCGGTGCGGTCCCCTACGGCACTGCGTAGGATCCTACGGTCTTGGCGTGCATCCGTGCGTCACTGCGGTCCGGTCCCAGGTCGACGGGCACGTGCACCTTCCGCCGACCACTGGCGACAACATCGATGTACTGTGGAGACCTCACGCCCCATGTGTTGAGCAATTCGGCGGTACGTCCACCCGGCCTCCCGCATGCCCACTATACGCCCTTGCTCAAAGTCCGTCAACTGCACATGCGGTTCACGTCCACGCTGTCGCGGCATGCTACCAGTGTTAAAGACTGCGATGGAGCTCCGTATGCCACGGCAAACTTGCTGACACTGACGGCGGCGGTGCACAAATGCTGCGCAGCTAGCGCCATTCGACGGCCAACACCGCGGTTCCTGGTGTGTCCGCTGTGCCGTGCGTGTGATCATTGCTTGTACAGCCCTCTCGCAGTGTCCGGAGCAAGTATGGTGGGTCTGACACACCGGTGTCAATGTGTTCTTTTTTCCATTTCCAGGAGTGTATAAGGTGTTCCAATGGGTTCACGTCTGGAGTCTGGGAACGCTAGTCCATTTCAGGAATATTATTTAGCACAAGCCATTTCCTCACACACGCTCCTTGAAGACAGGGTGCATTGTCTTGCTGATATAGTCGACGTCTCCGAACTGTTTCTCTACTGTACGCAGTATTCAATGCAGCAAAACTTGTTCACATCCTTCAGCATACAGTGTTTTCTTAAGCGCGATAAGCGGACCACAACATAACCAGGGAAAACGCTCCCTTACTGTAACACCATCTGTTCCGTACGTCCCTGCTGGCACTACACATGGTGGCAGGTGAAATTCTACAGGCATTCGCCAAACCCAAGTCCTTTCATCGGAATACGACATAGAGTGATTCATTACTCCAAATCATTCGGTTCCGCCCATCCATTAACCTGTGAGGTTGGTCGTAACACCACCTCAAGAGTATCTTAGCATTTATTGCTGTACCCCATTCTCTTTACCTCCCTGCACACAGACATTGTGCTAGATGGATTGCTGCTGTTTTCCACTGATTTTAAGGGGGGTAGGACGTCAAACGGGCCGACTTGGAGCAGGAGAGGCATCACAGGACATTTTAGTTTCCAGTGTCTATACTTTTACAAATAAATTGACAAAACTTTGGCAGCATCACCAGGAAGGATTCAGGATTCACACTCATTGCAGTGGAAGTTCGAAAACATAACAAAATAATTTTTTTTACTTGCTAAATTTCATCATTTTTTGACTTAGTAATGGCTGCATTTGTTGCTATAGGTACACTTTTCTTCATAAGTTAGAGAGATTCTTAGATGAATTTTGCGCAGCATACATACCATACTCACAGGTGTATGAAACTCTAGAATTTATTTAAATTACGAAAAAACTATAAACTTCATGTTTAGAATGAACACAAATTTTATAGTTCATTACCTCAATCTTTACCACAGTTTTTAATAGATTTGGAAAATTCTAGACTTTGATACACCTTTAACTATGGTTTCTATGCTGTGCAAAATTCATCGAAGAATCTCTCTTACTTATGAAGAAAAGTGTACCTATAGCAACAAATACTGCCATTAGTAAGTGAAAAAGAAATGATGAAATTTCACATGTAAAGAAAATTATTTCGTTATGTTTTCGAACTTCCACTGCTATGAGTGTAAATTCTGAATCCGTCCTGGTCATGCTGACAAAGTTTTACGAATTTATTTGTAAAAGTATAAACAGTGGAAATTAAAATGTCCTGTGGTGCCTCTCCTGCTCCAAGTCAGCCTGTTTGACGTCCTACTCCCCCTAAGTGATTTCGTAGACCCATCCTCCGACGGTCTCTGTCGGTTAATACATAGGTTTTACTGGTCTTGATTTAGCTGTAGTTGTTCCTTCGCATTTCTGCTTCACAATCAAATCACCAACAGTTCCTGTGGGCCACTTCATATGGGTTGCAATGCTCTTGACGAAATTATTACTCTGATGAGATCCTATGATTACTCTACACATGAGTTCACCAAGCCCTGCTGACCGATCCACTCTGCTGTCACTGCTTCATCATTGACAATACTCCCTGCTTTTTGTTCTTGTAATGGTAGATCCGTTTCTCGTGACATCTAGTGGTCAATTCCGCATTACGTATGGTATTCCGAGATCTTTAGATGAGGTAGTGTGTGTGTTTGTGTGTGTGTGTATGTGTGTGCGCGCGCACGCTCGTGTGTTATTCGCCTTTCCTTGCAAGTTTTCTATGTTTGAGATTATGGGTTATTTCTTCTTTATTTGTGGATGATAAACACTGTTAACAGGACAGCTAGTTAGATTACTGTTAATTTACGTAAGTCCTAATATAGGTTGTATGTATTACATTTTATAGTGAATAAGTCAATAAAAAAGAAAACACGCCATAAAAATGCTATATTAACTCTTCAGCAGCCGGCTGAACTAGAAGTACGTAGAGTTGATTCTGAAAAGCACTCCTCGTCCGGGAGGACACCACTTTGGCGACCAAAATACGCTGGAGAATTTCATCGATGTAGTCAGCAATATTTGCGCCGGGGTGTAGGTAGCAGCGCAAATACGGTTATTAAGTTAAGAGGCTGCCACTCGACGTTCATTTGGGCGTGATGGAAATTTTCTGCCGCTCACAATGCCGTTTATTCCGTTTATTTGATAACACCGTGATGAAATCAATTTGCAGAAGCTACTCCGCCGGCAACAAATGTATTTTCAGGTGCATTCTTCAATTTCATTTTTGCGTAGCAGCCCCTGAAATGGACACTGTTAACCGGATTCCGAAATTTCCGCAGTATTCCTGTCAGGGATGTTAAAAGCTCTGACGTCTACCGAGAGGAAACTACATTTATGTATCGTTTCGTCAGAAGGGAAACAATGTGATTTTCATGCTTTGCTATTGTTTTACTCTGATTTTCTTATCGTGAACTATTCATATTGGAACAGGTATGAAATAACTATAAGCAACCTGTTAGCTTCTTAGTTGGAGTTACAAGCAAACTTCAAAATTTTTGTAGAATGAACAACAGTTACTTCTCATCAAAGAATTCCAAAGGCAAAATAATTATATTTCACATTTCCTGATTTTCCTGGGAATAAACTGAATAAACTTGCAATAACCTCTTAAGGGGTCACATTGGTCATTAACAGTTAATGTTTCATCAGGTTACATTCTTTCTCGGCGGTTTCCTAAGAAAAGTTCCCAAATATAGTAAACCGGTGCCACGGCATAACTTGGTCTCTTTAGCCCGCTTGTCACTGAATTTCAAGGCTGTACGAACATCTTCAAATCTGTTAATTGAAAATGTAGGACTGGGGAAGTTATATATCTGTGATTGGAACATACAAGTTTCTTACCTACGACAAGCACTAATCAGCAGCCCAAAAACGGCATTCATTTCCTCCACTGTAATATTCTGCCAATTATTTTCGTTGATACTAGCAATTCGCCAATCGTCTGAATTCATACAGCATACTATTTCCTCTAACATTTCTTGCACAAAAAATAGCCCCTGCTTTCCTAGGAATGACAGTTACACTACGTCTTACTGGAATAAGTGGAATTTTGATGATATTGTATACTCAGATTCTACTGGATGGTGGCGCCGCTTTACTTCACTACTCCACTAACATCCATCGCGACTGATGTAGAAATCAGCATTTCTGTATTCTGTCTCACCTGATTAATTAATGAGTTGTCCACTTAGGGAGGCTATAAGACATGAAATCATTATCTTGGGGAACATCATTGCCAGAATCGGAGTCATTTTCCTGATCAAACAAGATTCATTTTACAATCATCAGAAATTGTTGATTTCAAATCTTGATCATTTCTAGTGACTTCAGACGAAGTTCTTTTGCTTCTAAAAGGTAACGTGGATCATGCTGTAATACAAGGATTAAAGCATCATGCATTATTATTCTATTTATGTTTGTTTGTTTGTTTGTTTGTTGTTGTTGTTGTTGTCTTCGTCTTCAGTCCAAAGATTGGTCTGATACAGTTCTCCATGCTACTCTATCCTGTGCGTGCTTCTTCATCTCCGAGTAAATCCTGCGACCTACATCCTTCTGAATCTGCTTAGTGTATTCATCTCTTCGTCTCCCTCTACAAGTTTTACCCTCCACGCTTCCCTCCAATAATAAATTGGTGATCCCTTGATGCCTCAGAACGTGTCCTACCAACCGATCCCTTCTTCTTGTCAAGTTGCGTGACAAATTCCTCTTCTCCCATTTCTATTCAGTACCTCCTCATTAGGTATGTGATCTACCCATCTAATTTTCTGCATTCGTCTGTAGCACAACATTTCAGAAGCTTCTATTCTCTTCCTGCCTAAAATGTTTATCGTCCACATTTTAATGCCATACACGGCTACACTCCATACAAGTAAATTCAGAAAGGACTTTCTGACACTTAAGTCTATACTTTATGTTTACAAATTTCCCTTCTTCAGAAATGCTTTCCTTGCCATTGCCAGTCTACATTTCATATCCTCTCTACTTCGACCACCATCAGTCATTTTGTTGCCCAAATAGCAAAACTCACCCACTATTTTAAGTGTCTCGTTTCCTAATCTAATACCCTCAGCATCACCTGATTTAATTCGACTGCATTCCATTATCCTCGTTTTGCTTTTGTTGATGTTCATCTTATACTCTCCTTTCAAAACACTGTCCATTCCGTTCAACTGCTCTCCCAAATACTTTGTTATCTCTGACGGAATTACAATGTCATCGGCAAACCACAATATTTTTACTTCTTCTCCATAGATCTTAACTACCACTCCAAATTTTTTCTTTTACTGCTTGCTCAATATACAGATTGAATAACATCAGAGGTAGGCTAAAAAAAACTCTTATAACTGCCATCTGGTTTCTTTATAAACTTTAAGTAGCCTTTAGCTCCCTGTATTTTACTCCGGCCACCTTTAGAATTTCAAAGAGTATTCCAGTCAACTTCGTTGAAAGCTTTCTCTAAGACTATGGAATCTGTAATCATAGGTTTGCTTGTCCTTAACCTATTTTCTAAGATAAGTCGTAGGGTCAATATTGCCTCTCGTGTTCCAACATTTTTACGGAATACAAACTGAGATCCCCGATATCGGCTTCTAACAGTTTTTCCATTCGTCTATAAAGAATTTGTGTCAGTGTTTTGCAATCCTGACTTATTAAACCGGTAGTTCCGTATTTTTCACACCTATCAGCAACTGGTTTCTTTGAGATTGGAATTACTATATTTTTCTTGAAGTCTGAGGGTATTTCTCCTGTCATACATCATTCCCACCAAACAGAAGAGTTTTTTCATGTCGAATGCTCAAAAGTGTGTGAATTCTTAAGGAAGCAAACTGCTGAGGTCATCGGTCGCTAGACTTACATACTTCTTAACTTGCACTAACTTATGCTAAGAACAACTCACACACCCATGCCTGAGAGAGGAACTCGAACCTCCAGCGGGAGGGGCCAGCGCAATCCGTGACATAGTGCCTCCATCCACGTGGCCACTCCGCGCGGCTCTAACGTAGTGTTGTCTACTCCCACGGCCTTGTTTCGACTTAGGTCTTTCAGTGCTCTGTCAAATTGTTAACGTCGTATCTAATTTCCCATCTAATCTTCATCTACGTACTCTTCCGTTTCCACAGTACTGCCCTCAAGTACACCTCTCTTTAATAGACCCTCTATACACTCTGTCCACCTTTCTGCTTTCACTTCTTTGCTTAAGACCAGTTTTCCATCTGAGCTCTTGATATTCATACAGGTGGATCTCTTTTCTGCAAAGGTCTCTTTAATTTTCTGTAGATGCATGTATCTTACCCTTAGTGATACATGCTTCTACATTCTTACATTTGCCCTGTGGCCATTCCTGCTTATCAATTTTGCACTTTCTGTCCCTTACATTTGCCCTGTGGCCATTCCTGCTTAGCAATTTTGCACTTTCTGTCCATCTCATTTTTGAGACTTTTAAATCCCATTTCACCTGCTTCATTTACTGCATTTTTACATTTTCTCCATTCATCACTTAAATGTAGTATCTCTTGTGTTATTCAAGGATTTATGCTAACCCTCGTCTTTTTGCCTACTCGATCCTCTGCTACCTTCACTATTTCGTCTCTCAGAACTATCCATTCTTGTTCTACTGCTTTCCTTTCCACTGTCCTTGCCAATCGCTCCCTAATACTCCCTCTGAAACTCTCTACAACCTCTGCTACTTTCAGTTTATCCAGGTCCTATCTCCGTAAAATCCTGCCTGTTTGCAGTTTCTTCAATTTTAATTTGCAGGTCGTAATCAGTAAATTGTGATCAGAGTTCGCATCTGCCAATGGAAAGGTCTTAATCTCTGAGTTACCGTTACATAATCATATATATATATATATATATATATATATATATATATATATATATATATATATACTAATGATACTAAAAGGCTCCTATTTGCATTAGACTTCTAGGTTTACAAAAGAAGTAAAGAAAAATAACTGACTTGAGTTTCACCAGTTAATGTTTTCCACAAAGGAAGTCTATTTATCTCCAAGGACAAAACAGGAAATTAACTAAAACGAACAATTTTTATGATAATTTATTTATAAAATGAAAGGTTGTCCGGTCCAATAAAAAAAACCTGCTATGCATACAAGGGTTAAAGTTTCTATGAGTGATCAGAAAACCATACAAATCTGTGTCATTATAATGGGTTTCATTTTATTTTAGTTTCAGAATATTTTGACCAAATTTTCACTGTATTATAGAGTGTGTGATACAGTGGATGCGAGAGTAAACATGGAGGAGGGAACGGAGGAAGACAGTGATTAAAGTGCCTTCTACAACGAGGTAAGGAAATTGGTTGTGCCCATTCAAAGGACCCATCCCACTATTCACCTTAGGCATTTTGGGAAATCGCGGGAAACTGAAATCTGGATGACAGGACGGAGTTATAAACTGTTGACAACCCGACTACAAGTTCAACAGTATCACCGCCGCACCACCTAACTCGTTGAGTGAACGTGAGTGAGACAGGGAGGCAGGGTGAGAATGAGTGCAGATTCATGTAAGATTTATTTATTTTACGTATTTTTATTCATTTAAGCATACGTGACTATAATTACACCGCTTGACAATGAAAGCGAAGCACCGAGAGGGGCGTGGAAAACGAAATGAAACTTCACCGACTAAGAAGGTGGATGATGTTTCTTCACTGATTACAAAATCGAATCAAATTTATGAAGAACTTGTCACAATACGAGCCCGCTGATCAGTATAACGTTACAGCTCCCCAGGCCTGTGTGCATATAATGATTCGACTGAGAAGAGTGTTACACAGAAGAGCCAAAGAATCTGGTACACCTGCCTAATATCGTGTAGGTCCCCGCGAGTACGCAGAAGTGCCACGACACTGCGTGCCATGGACTCGGCTAATGTCTGAAATACTGCTGGAGGGAACTGACAGCAAGAATCCTGCAGGGCTGACCATGAATCCGTAAGAGAACGACGGGATGGAGATCTCTTCTGAAGAGCACGTTGCAACACATCCCAGATATGCTCACTAATGTTCATGTCCGGGGAGTCTGGTAGCCAGCAGAAGTGTTTAAACTGAGGAGAGTGTTCCTGGAGCCACTCTGTAGCTATTCCGGACATGTGGGGTATCGCATTGAACTGTTAGAATTGCCCAAGCCCGTCGGAATGCACAATGGACATGAGTGCATGCAGGTGATTAGACAGGATGCTTACGTACGTGTACCTGTCAGAGTCGTATCTATACGCATGAGGGCTCCCATATCACTCCAACTGCACACCCCCCACGTCATTACAGAGGCCCCACCACTTTCTGAGAGTCCATGGATTTATGAAGCCCTCCGCATACGTCCATCTGCTCAATAAAAAAAAAAAAAATTTTAATTTTTGACAAAGGCGTCAAATTCCACCAATTATAACTTTGTTACAGCACCATAGATTGTCCCAATGAAAATAAGACGCTATTTCTATAACAACCGCCGATTTTTCTATGCAAACACTGTTTTCGTTGTCGAAATGTCAACCCTTGAGGTATCTTTCGCAGTACACAATAATCTCTGTTCATCTGATGCCTGCCTCCCCGGGGTAGGATGCAGTTTAAACGTCAACTATCGATGCACTTTGGTAACATCGTTCCGCTGTTATTACAGAAATATTAGTCTGGCGCTGACATCAGAAGAGATTAAAATTAACCGTATTTCTTTGGCATCACATAACCGTAACATACGACGTAACTCCCCATAGTACAATCTTTGACAGCACCACTAACGTCCACAGTGGAACAGGACGCCATTTCCATGATAGCCCTCGGTTATCCAGGTAAACTCTGGGGCAACGACACGTACTCTAAGCCTTCTTTCATACCAATGAACCATTTTAATAGTATAATTTATATTCATTGACGAATAATGATCAATAATTGACATTATGATGTATTACGTAACTGTTCCTTCACAGCTGTGTATTAAGTTATCTAATCACGAACGTGTTTTCTGATTGGCTACCTGTGATGTCATACTTAGAAAGGTGGGTGTGTCCAGCCCTATCAATACGCGTTCCCTCCATGCAGTCAGCAGTTCCACGAGCTTCGAGGGCCGACGTAACTCGTCTGGCAGTGTCCATCCACCGCTCTGGGTATAATTTATTACTATTGATCTTATTTTTATATATTTTTATATATGTTTTATATGCTTATTATAACGTCTACACTACTTTGGAAATTTATCTTTACATAGTCTGTGCTGACGGGCCCAGGCGAGGCGTAAACCTTTGTTCGTGCGTTCATCAAGGTTATACGACTAGGTTTCTACTCCAAAGCCCGTATCGATGATGTTTCGTTGAATGATTCGCACGGTGACACTTGTTGATGGCCCAGAATCGAAATCTGGAGCAATTTGCGGATGGGTTCCATTTCTGTCACGTTGATCGATTCGCTTGAGTCGTCATTGGTCTCGTTCTTGCACGATCTTTCTCCGACCGCAGCGCTGTCGGAGATTTGATGTTTTACCGGATTCCTGATATTCACGGTAGCGTCGCGAAATGGTTGTACGGGAAATCCCCACTTCATCGCTGCCTCGGAGGTACTGTGTCCCATCACTCGTGCGCCGACTATAACACCACGTTCAGACTGACTTTAATCTTTATAACCGTCCATCGTAGCAGCAGTAACTGATCTAAAAACTGCCCCAGACACTTGCATTGCCGACCGCAGCGCCATATTCTGCCTGTTTAGATTTCTCGGTATTTGAGTACGCATGCCCATACGAGTTTCTTTGGCGCTTCAGTGTATAAAGCCGTTGCATCCTGTCCTGAGGCAAGCTGGTGCACAATGTTGCAACTGGTCTTGTTGAAAAATATCATCACGATTCCGTCGCGTGAGAGGTATCACGTACGTTCGCGGGATATCCGTGACTTTCAGTTGTACAGTCATAGTTCACTCAACAGCTAGCATCCGTGACCTGAAGTTTACACCCGATAGATCCGCACACTGTCACACGCAGAGTAACATCGTTGTGCCTCCCAAGAACATTAGAAGAGTAGCACCTCTCTGCAGATCTTCACCACACTGTCCGATGAAGGTTATCTACGGTAGCACAGATTCGTAATTCATCTCTTAACACAAAGAGACGCATTTACCAGGAGTCCATGCTCCCCAGTGACGGCACCACTCCATATGCAGCCACTTGTGTTGTGGCGTTAATGGCAGTCTATACGTGGAACGGTGATTCCTTGGTCCGGCTGCTGCTAGTCTGTAACTAATGCTGCAGAGTGACACGGAATGTTGATAGGGGTCCATAACTTGTTCTCAGATGGAGTAGCAGGTGCGTAGTGGTCAGACGTGCCTGGCGCTTCATGCGGCGATTGTGGTGGTCAGATGCCATCGACCGAAAATTTTGATGGTGAGTGCGCCTGCCCTCACGTAACCATGCAGTCCAACATTGGGCCTTTGTAACATCCGAGTGCGATAAAAATCTGGATATTGCACGATCTTAATAGCCAGCCACATGGAGACCTGCAATGAGGCCACTTTCAAACCACGACAAGTGCTGGAAACGTTGTTTTATACGACTACGTGGCATCCTTGTTTCCTTCACAGGTATTACTCAACATTTGGCGTTGTTGGCGCCACTTTTATACCCTACCAGACATGGTATCAATGCTAAACACGAACAATACTAATGGACTCTGCAGTCCGTTCTATCCGTCACATTGCGACTCTAATCATTACACACACACACACACACATACACACACACACACACACACACTTATTTTTATGGTGCTGCACCAACAAGCCTTTTGTTTAAGTTGAGCTGCCGGAAACACACACTCTTCAGACACATGAGGCTTTGTGCAGCATAGTAACTAACTTATAGTAAAATATCAACTTCGTTACAAGTGCGTGGCTCTATCCATTAGATAATGTTGACGAAAATATACCACCATCTAAAGAGAAGATGTCTAAAAAAATACTGTTACCTAGAGGAATTGTCACTTATCCATTCGAAATTCATGAATGCCAGTGTGATGTTAAATAAAGTCGTCATAATTCCTGATATATTGGTGAAGGATGAAACTAGCGAAACATTTTTCAACCGCATAGTACGAGAGTTGTCCAGAAAGTAAGTTCCGATCGGTAGCGAAATGGAAATCACACTGAAAATCAGAAATATTTTATTTTCAAGAGTTAGCTTGGCTACATCTTCCAGATACTTCTCTACATAGTCGCCGCTCCGACTTAGACATTTGTCGGAGCGTTATACCAAATTTCCAACACCATCGTCATAAAAGGTAGCCGCCTGTGCTTTCCTATAATTCTCTATGCTGGTGTATAGCGCATAGCCTGCGCCCAAGTGTTGTCTTCGTATCTAGCGTTTCATGTGAACAGACATGATACTCAGGATGAGTCAATTAGGGGTGTATTGTGAACGATCGAACACTTCGCATCGAAAAGGCTGCAGGAGCGTCTTCACTGCCCCTGCAGAGTGCGGCTGAGAATTCCCATGAAGAAGGAAGTGCATGGCAGTTGTGTTAGGTGGGCTGCATTCATTAAGGCGAAGCCTCTCAGTGGGTCTTTCCTCCTACTTAGCGGGAGACATCGTTGTTCTAGGAACCTTTACTCGCTCACAGTGCGCTCATAAATGGAAAGAGCGTCTTGATGAGATCGACGGGCATGCTAGAGACACTACTCAACATATCTGTGCTAAGATTCATTGGGGTTTCACTGTGGTGTCCATTTCACGACCGATCTGAACTTACTTTCTGGACAGTCCTCATATCTCTTTAACGGTGAATGACACTGTTCCCTTTATGCATACACATGAAGCGAGATGCGAAAGAGGTCGATTATAATGTGAAACACTTCAAATTATGTAAGTAACTCAGATCTTTAACGTATGACGTGATTTGAGAATTTACCAACATAACATACGATATAGGATGACACACTGATTATTTTGAGATAAGAAGCCAATGGTGGAAAAAAAAACATTTCAAGTAGTATGAATTCTTCAATGGGCTACATGAGTTGTGGGTATGCAAACTGTTTTTGCTTCAGACCTTTGAGAATAACACAATAAAGCAGTTCCAAGAAAGTAGATGCAGACATGTGGGATGATTATAAATCCATCTGATTAGTAAATCATGTTCACAAAATACTGAAACGAATTATTGACAGAACAATGAAAATATTAGTAGAAGTTGATCAAGGGGTAAACCAGCTTCTGCTTCAGAGAAACGAAGGAACACGCGAGACAATAATAGCCCTACGACGTATCTTAGTAGACAGGCGTAATAAATTCATATATACGTTAGTAGTATTCGGGAAGTAAGCTTTTGACAGCGTTAAACAGTCGTTTTGAAATCGTGACGGTATCAGAGATACAATGCGGGGAGCGAAAGACTATTTCAAACTTTTATAGAAACCAGAGTGCAAGTGTAAGAGCCGAAGGACGTGAAAGAGAAGCAATAGTTGAAAAGGGAGGGAGTTGTAGCCTCACCCAGACGTTACTATATCTGTACATTTAGCAAGCAGTAAAGAAAACTAAGGGGGGATATGGCTAGGGAATTAGAGTTCAGGGTGAAGAAAGGAAAACTTTGATATTTGCCACTAACAGTGTAATTCTGTCAGAGATGGCAAACAAGATGGAAAGTCAGTTGAATGGAGAAGGCAGTGTCTTCAAAAGAGGTTATAGAAGAAACATCAACTAAAGTAGAACAGGAATAATGAAATGAAGTCGAATTAAATCAGGTGAAGCTGAAGGAATTAGGTTAGGTAATGAATTGCAAAATATTGTAGATGAATTTTGGTATTTGGGTGCAAAAATAATGGACAACACCCGAGGTAGAAAGCATGTAAAATGCAGACTAGCAATGGCAAGAAATGTTTTAAAACAAGAGAGAGAAGGAGAGAAAAATTTTAACATCTAATACAAATTTAAATGTTAGCAAGACTTTTCCGGAAGCATTAGTCTGAAGTGTAGCCTTGTTCGGAAGTGAAATGTGAACGACAAACAGTGCAGACAGGAAGATACTGGAAATTTTTTAAATGTTGTGCTACAGAAGGACGCTGAAGATTGATGGTTAAACCAGATAATTAAAGAAGTAGTACATCGAACTGTGGAAGAAATAAATGTATAGCGCAACTTGATTAACAAAAGGAATCGGTTCATCTACATCTACACGGGTACTCTCGAAATCACATTTAGGAGTTCATCGAACCACTTTCACAATTGTCTATTATTCCAATCTCGTATAGAGCTCTGATTTCCCTTATTTTATCGTGGTGATCGTTCCTTCCTGTGCAGGTCGGTGTCAACAAAATATTTTCGCATTCGGAGGGGAAAGCTGGTGATTGGAATTTCGTTTGAAGGTTCCATCGGAACGAAAAACGCATCTCTTTTAATGATTTCCAGCCCAAAATCTGTATCATTTCTGTGACACTGTCTCCCATATCTCGCGATAATACAAAACGTGCTGCCCTTCTTTGAACTTATTCGATCTACTCCGTCAGTCCTATATGGTAAGGATCCCACACCACGCAGCAATACTCCAGAAGAGGGCGAACAAGCGTAGTACAGGCAGTCTCCTTAGTAGGTCTTTTACCTTTCCTAAGTGTCCTGCCAGTAAAACGCAGTCTTTGGTTAGTCTTCCCCACAAAATTTTCTATGTGTTCCTTCCAATTTAAGTTGTTCGTAATTGTAATACCCAGGTATTTAGTTGAATTTACGGCTCATAGATTTGACTGATTTATCGTGTAACCAAAGTGTAACGAATTCCTTTTAGCACTCATGTGGATGACCTCACACTTTTCGTTATTTGGGGTCAACTGCCACTTTTCACACCATTTAAATAACTTTTCTAAATCGTTTTACAATTTGTTTTGATCTTATAATGACTTTATTAGTCGATAAACGAGAGCGTCATCTGCAAACAACCGAAGATGGCTGCTTAGATTATCTCCCAAATCGTTTATTTAGATAAGGAGTAGGAAAGGGCCTATAACACTACCTTGCGAAACGCCAGAAATCACTCCTGTCTTACTAGATGACTTTCGGTCAATTACTACGAGCTGTGACCTCTCTGACAGGAAATCAAAAATACAGTCACGTAACTGAGACGATATTCCATAAGCACGCAATTTCACTACGAGCCGCTTGTGTGGCACCGTGTCAAAAGCCTTACGGAAATTCAGGAATACGGAAGCTATTTGAAATCCCTTGTCAATAACACTCAACACTTCATGTGACTAAAGAGCTAGTTGTGTTTCACAGGATGTTTTCTAAACCCATGTTGGCTGTGTGTCAACAGACCATTTTCATCGAGGTAATTCGTAATGTTCGAACACAATACATGTTCTAAGATCCTGCTGCATATCGACGTTAACGATATGGGCCTGTAATTTAGTAGATTACTCGTACTACCTTTCTTGAATATTGGTGAGACCTGTGCAATATTCCAGTCTTCGGGTACGGATCTTTCGTCAAGCGAACGGTTGTATATGACTGTTAAGTATGGAGCTAATGCATCAGCCAGCATACTCCGAAAAGGAACCTAATTGGTATACAGTCTGGACCAGAAGACTTGCTTTTATTAAGTGATTTAAGTTGCTTCACTACTCCGAGGATATTTACTTCTACGTTACTCGTGTTGGCAGCTGTTCTCGATTAGAATTCTGGAATATTTACTTCGTCTTCTTTTGTGAAGGCATTTCGGAAAGCTGTGTTTAGTAACTCTGCCTTGGCAGCGCTGTCTTCGATAGTATCTCCACTGCTATGGCGCAGAGAAGGCATTGATTGTTTCTTGCCGCTAACATACTTCACATACGACCAGAATCTCTTTGGATTTTCTGCCAGGTTTCGAGACAATGTTTCATTGTGGAAACTGTTATAAGCATCTCGCATTGAAGGCCGCGCTAAAGGTGACAAAATGAACTGCACTAACTACAAAGGAATCGCCCTACTTAGTGTCTGCTACAGGATCTACTCCAACTGTATACTGGATAGAATACAGCCATTTGCAGAAGACGTGATTGGTGAATATCAGGGGGGGGGGGGGGGGGGAATTCAGAAAGGGCCGTTCAACTGTCGAAAACATCTTTGTGCTGCGACATCTCACCGAAAAGTTGTGGGAGTATGGCGAAGAACTTCATGTGTTCTTCATAGATTTTAAGGTGTGACTGCATCCACAAGGGGAGAGTCTGAGGAACAGGCTAACGGAGTTTATAATATCTAAGAAACTTGTCAGTCTAGTTGCAATTTGTCTCACTGATTCAAAAGGCAAAGTGAAGCTCAGAACCAACTCACGGAGGGCTTTAACACAGGGATGAGACAAGGAGATGATGTGTCACCTCTACTGTTCAACCAGGCACTTGAAAAGATAATAAGAGAAGTCTCTCATAAAAGCTTGGGGGGTATAGTGGTATAAGGTGAGAAAATCACACATCCCGTTGTCCAGATCTACCGAGGAACTAATGTGATGAGTGAAAGCGTGGAGGAGGAAGCGAGCAAAATTGGACTCTTTATGAATGAATCAAAGACGGAATATCTGGTGATGAGCTGGGCCCACACTTATCCAAGGGACCCACTCCAGCCTTTGATAGTCGGAAACCGATCCTACAAAAGGGTTCGTGAATTTAAATATCTGGGGGTAATATTTACAGAAGACGCAACATGTGAAGCAGAAATCAAAGCGAGGTTCCAAGCCGCCAACCGATAATACTTTGGTCTCAGTCAACTTCTTGCATCGCATTGTCTATCGAGGAATTTCAAACTCCAGCTGTATAAAACAATGATTCAACCTGTAGTAGTGTATTGTTGTGAAAATTGGAGTGTCCGGAAAAAAGACTTGAACAATCTTCTTGTTTCTGAGCGGGAATTCTTATGGAAGATGTTTGGCTCGGTACAAGATGAGATCACTGGAGAGTGAAGGATCAGACGTAATTGTGAACTAGGCGAAATGTGCGATAGACCAGACATCGTAGGATTGATGAGAACCAAGCGCCTTGTATGGCAGGACATGTCAGTCGGATGGATAAATGCCGATGGCCTTTGAAAGCTATGGATTATGCTTCTGTGGAAGACGCCCACTAGGAAGACCAAAGAAGAGGTGGAGGGATGGAATCCATGAGGACTTGCTGCAGATTGGAATAGAGAATGACTGACGCCAGGAGGCACAAAACCCAGAGGAGAAACCTTGTAGCTGTGCGCTGTCCTCTGGTCCTGATCGCATTAAGTAAAGTGAAGTAAGTAGTGAAAGTTGTAAAAGGGGCCAATGATTAACTACAGTCAGCAGGGTAAAATGGATACAAGATGCAGCAGTTATGCAAATATGAAGAGGCTTCAAGGGGCTAGACTAGCGTCGAGAGCTGCACCAGACGAAGCTTTCGGACTGAAGACCACAACAATAACAAGTGTGTGGTGCCGCAACCTGTAGATCCCGGTAAGCTGAATGGAAATTCACCAATTAGTTTCGTAAACACATCATTCTCGAAGCAATAGGGAACTGGTTGAGGAGTGGTGAGGTACTGGGTTCGCAAAATGAAGTACAGTGAACAACAGTTTCTTATCAGAATCAATTGAACTCTTTACAATCAGAAAACAGAAAGTTAAATATAAACCTTGAAATGCATGGGAGTAGAATGCTAATGAAAAGAACAACATAGATCGCCCCCACATTGTTGGTAAAAAATAAAAGTATCAAAATAACCCAAAGTGATAAGCAGCTGCAACCACATTGTTAATTGCCATAAGACGTTGCTCGTTAAAAGACAGTTATATGTCAAGAACACCAACTGATCAGCAAACGACTGTACTTAGCAACTGCGCAGATGGCTTAGTGCCCAATGATAAATTTCTGCCAAGGCCAATCCATTTCAAGTAAAACAATTTTAAATACCGTACTAATTTCATTAAGGAGCCCGATGCCTCGCACATAAAGACACTTTTAAGGCAAAACTGAGAAATTTTAAGTGAACAGAACTTCGCTTCAAGTAACTTTTGAAGGATCTTTAACATCGCACATCCAGGGCAAGTAGGTTATCAGGCTTGTAAACACAGCAAGATGTACGGCGCAATGGTTGACTAAAACATTAGGTGAAACTTGTACTAAGGGCCGTCTCTAGTCAGTGTCGATTAGATTTACTTAAGCGACATTAAAAAAATCAGTTGCCTTAAATCATATACAACTGAAATATAAATCGCCAAAACAAGGCAAACACTTATTTCAGAGGTTAGAGGAAATTAAACAGCGGCAACAGCCGACAAAATATACAGACGGAATCAACTAAGCGCGATGGACTGAAACGTCAAATAAACAAATAACAGGACAGTTATCACACAGGCGGCTAGTACGGAAAACCAAAATTAAACACTATTCTAATAATATGCAAACACTTAGGAATAAAGCAAGTTTGGCAGTCACTGAAAGTGTTAAACGCTATTACAGTAAAACACAAAACACTAATCAATAAAACAAGTGTAGCAAGCACTGTAAGGGTTAAACACAATTGTAAATACAAACACCAATGAACAGAACAGAGCAGGTAAGCATTGAGTACAAACAGCTTACAGTTAATCTTAACAGTAAGTGCGTTAAACACTATTCTAATAAAACGCAGAACCAGCAAAGAATTAAAGAAGGCTAGTGATCACAGAATAAATATTACCTCAGAGAGATTACTTGCAGTTAGACTTGCCAGAAAGTGCGGAGTGTGAACAGACAGAAGGAGGAAGAGGTGCACATGGAGAAAGGGAGGAGGTGTGTGTAATATATGTCGAATGCTCAAGCAGCTGAAGCGACAGGGAAAAGGGTAATAATTAGTAAAATATATTTTTTGGTTCCATATGTCAACGTAATGTTGGAGTTACACGAATATACCATTGTTTTAAACTGTATCATCATTTTGAGATGTACTGCAGTGGCGACTATGATAATAGCCTTATACAAATATGTGATTATTACAACAATATAAAATGGTGCAAGCTGTTCGAGATTCTGAAAAAAGTAGAGGTAAGCTATAGGGAGAGACGGGTCATATACAATATGTACAACAACCAAGAGGGAATAATAAGAGTGGACGATCAAGAACGAAGTGCTCGTACTAAGAAGGGTGTAAGACAAGGCTGTAGTCTTTCACCCCTACTCTTCAATCTGTACATCGAGGAAGCAATGATGGAAATAAAAGAAAGGTTCAGGAGTGGAATTAAAATACAAGGTGAAAGGATAACAATGATACGATTTGCTGATGACATTGCTATCCTGAGTGAAAGTGAAGAAGAATTAAATGATCTGCTGAACGGAATGAACAGTCTAATGAGTACACAGTATGGTTTGAGAGTAAATCGGAGAAAGACGAAGGTAATGAGAAGTAGTAGAAATGAAAACAGCGAGAAACTTAACATCAGGATTGATGGTCACGAAGTCAATGAAGTTAAGGAATTCTGCTACCTAGGCAGTAAAGTAACCAATGACGGACGGAGCAAGGAGGACATCAAAGGCAGACTCGCTATGGGAAAAAAGGCATTTCTGGCCAAGAGAAGTCTACTAATATCAAATACCGGCCTTAATTTGAGGAAGAAATTTCTGAGGATGTACGTCTGGAGTACAGCATTGTATGGTAGTGAAACATGGACTGTGGGAAAACCGGAACAGAAGAGAATCGAAGCATTTGAGATGTGGTGCTATAGACGAATGTTGAAAATTAGGTGGACTGATTAGGTAAGGAATGAGGAGGTTCTACGCAGAATCGGAGAGGAAAGGAATATGTGGAAAACACTGATAAGGAGAAGGGACAGGATGTTAGGACATCTGCTAAGACATAAGGGAATGGCTTCCATGGTACTAGAGGGAGCTGTAGAGGGCAAAACCTGTAGAGGAAGGCAGAGATTGGAATACGTCAAGCAAATAATTGATGACGTTGGTTGCAAGTGCCTCTGAGATGAAGAGGTTAGCACAGGAAAGGAATTTGTGGCGGGCCGCATCAAACCAGTCAGTAGAAAAAAAAAAAAAAAAACCATTACAACCTTAACACAGGTACCTTATACGTTGCGTGTGGGTACGTGTTGCAATAAAACCACAACTGCAATACGATTCCTACGACGGTTGCGAGGGTGGAAGCTCGCCTGACGCAGCGAAACGACTTGGTGACACATGACAGGCTTCCGCGCGGTGGGGTCATACACAAGTTTGCGTTGTGACGCACACTGTAAACGCGGGCAAACGAAAACTTGATTTAAAGTCTGTCTGCAAGTTTTAATTACTGCGGCGACAGGAAATATAATTAAGCCGCAGGTCGCAAGGCGGCGCCGGAGAGACACCGGTGCTCTCTGCTGCAATAAAGGGTTGCCGGGGTGGCGTCGACGTCGGTGTCTTTGGCGCCCTTGCTACGCAGCGGGCCGCTGCACCCTTTTCCGCCCCGGTCGCGTCCCTCTCGCCTTTTAATGAGGAAGCAAGCGCGCTCCTGCACAAAATGAGTTTCAAATCGAATTTCAGTCCATTCTTCAATGATAATACACTTACACTTGACTCGCTCGCGTTCCTGTTTTCTCTCAGAAATGTCGCAGGATTGCTTTCTTACTTCCTTTTTACGCTTCGTCCCTTCACTACCTCCAATGCGTACCGGGGAAACTTACTTTTCGGTGGATTTTTTGCTTGAGAGCTTTTACACTACGATAGTGTTAGATTAAAATTTATTGTCTCCTATAGAAATGTTGGAGAATGAGTGGTTGTCTTTTTTTATTTCTGGGAGTGCTCACTGTTCATTATGATTCATTAAACACAAAGAAAAATCAGAAATAGAAATTGCACATCAGAGCGAGCTGAAATTGGCATTTAGAGTTTCTGGAAAGTGATGACGTCACTGAAAATTTTGTTCATATTCCTATACAGGTTTCCCTAATGCGTCGTACCTACTACATAACTGCCTTCAGTGACAAGTACGTTACTGGTCTATGATATACGTTTGTAAGGTTACATTACATAACATGTTACAAATGAGTAACATGACCGCTGCATGAAACGTGTAATAGGTTAAACATAGTATCGACAACATAAGAATAACAAAATAAAAATTGAAGTAGTTCAAACAATATTAATATTATTTTCAGAGTGATTTATAAAAAAAGTTGCTGACACAGACGCAGCAGCCACTAATTATGTTAGGAAGACGTTAAAGCAATAATATATTTATCTCAATAAGTATCCAGTTTCAAAAGAGTACCCGCAGGCAAATGATGCCAAAGTACTCTCCCAAGATGAACAGCAACGTATTGTTGTTATGTGTCTGAACCAGTTATGTGAAGGAAGAACAGTTTATTGTAGGACTTCCATAAGTCTATGACACACTGAACTGATCGCAGTTATCTTAGAAATTCGTGCATGAGATCTTCCCCCCCTCTCTCCCTCCCCCCCACCAGCCACTCTCTCTCTCTCTCTCTCTCTCTCTCTCTCTCTCTCTCTGTGTGTGTGTGTGTGTGTGTGTGTGTGTGTGTGTGTGTGTGTTTGTGTGTGTGTGTCTACGTCCTTCTCTGTCTCTCTCTCTCTCTCTCTCTCTCTCTCTCCTCTCTCTTTCTCTCTTCCCCACTGTTATTATTCAGAAGACGTACAAAATTACGCGTTAAAACTATCATAAGAAAGTAAACGCACAGGATGTAAGAACCATTTCCAATGTTCAGTGAAACTGTTTACAGAGGATTCTAAGATCTCCAAAGGATAGAACTGAGAGAGACTGGAAGACATCCGTAAGTCTGCAAGTTTTATCATTAATTATTTGTACAGCGCTTGTTAAATGGAACAGCTACGAAAGCTATTTACATAAAAATACTGAAGTCACTTGTGGACTGTATAGCCCATGTCAGTGTGTTTTTGAAAATGAATTCTTGTTTGAATGGGCTTCACCACCCTCTGATATCCCTAAGAGTGTTACTAGAAAGTCTGTCGACCGAGGCTACTGGCGCTGTCATTAAAACACGGTAGTCAGATAACAAAATACACAAAGAATTAAGGAACAAATTCATTGACGTGCTACGTTTCGGATTACTGGAACATATTTCAGAGCTTTAACATCATGGTACTCACGGGGTAAAGGATAAACGATATACTCCACACGAAGTCGAGAAAATAAATTAGAGCACATCAACGGGAATGTGTGCAAATGAAGACGACGCTGTTATCATGGAGCGCTGTTGGGTAAATTTAGTGGTCTGTTATTCGATAAACAGAGGGTGACAATTTTGATGTCTCCATAGTATGCCGAGCGTCCAAAAGTAGTATGAATGCTGCAAAGGTGTATGTGGTGCGTTTGTCTCGGTGCAGTAGTTGCATCAATGGTCTTCTGACCTGTCTCATTCAAATCGACGGCGTTCGCCCCATATGGCTCTGCAGAGATGGCGTCCGTTCGTAAAACACTTGTGGTCTTCCTGAGCGGAGGTTCAGACGAGTGGGAAAAATGAAGTATCCACCCACACACATATGCAAGGACTTGAGGAATGCCGAGGCAGGGCCTAGTTGTAAGGGCAGTGTGGCACAATCTAGTAATAATAGCTCTAGATGGAGGTTGTTGAGGCCCTCCCCTGTGTTAAAGCATAAAACAATTAAACGTACGAATTTAAGAAACATACTTAATTATCAGAATAAAATTTTAACTGCGCAGCGGAGTGTGTGCTCATATGAAACTTCATGGCAGATTAAAGGTGTGTGCCGGACCGAGGTTCGAACTCGGGACCTTTGTCTAACTCGGACAAATGCTCTTACAACGGAGCTACCCAAGCATGACTCACGACTCCTCCTCACAGCTTCACTTCCACCAGTACCTGTGAGATCGGGTCTTGTGTCGTGCTTGGGTAGCTCAGTTGGTAGAGCATTTTCTCGAGTTAGGCAAAGGTCACGAGATCGGGTCTCGATCCAGAACACAGTTTTAATATGACAGGAAGTTTCATATCAACGCACACTCCGAAGCAGAGCGAAAATTTTGTTCTGGAAACGTCCCCCAGGTTGTGACTAAGTCATATCTCCTCAGCGTCCATTCTTCCAGAAGTACTAGTCCTGCAAGTTTCGCAAAAGAACTTCTGTGAAGTTTGGAAGGTAGGAGACGAGGTTCTGGCGGAAGTTTCAGCTGTGAGGAGCAGCCCTGAGTCGTGCTAGGGTAGCGCAGTCGGTCCCGCGTCCCGATCCGGCACACAGTTTTAATCTGCCAGGAAGTTTCTTACTTAAATATTGTTTAAATAAAGTGCACAATAAAGAATTTCATTGCTCATCTGCTGCGTGTTGCTTGTCGACGAAAACGTGGGACGCTGAAAGAATAATTCACATTTGGAGAGTATGATCCAGATTTTGATTCTCAGATAAAAACACTTTGTGGTTAAAATGCATTCACATGTTAATTTATTGCCTTCACATCACATATAGTAATTGCTATATTTCATGTTAACTTTACAATTTCTTCAATACAGTCAGTTACAGCAGATCCATAAATCAGATATTTATTTTCTCTTCAATAGAGGTTTACATGAATAAAACAAAGCATCAGTTCGTAATTAAACTCGTAAGTTTCATCACCCATAGTCATTTGAATAAAATTCAAATCTAACAATGATATCAGAACTGTGCAAAATGGTAGGAGGTGCTTACAGCTACATCTCTCTTCCCTCCAACATACGATCTAACTACTAATAAGGGCAAAGATTGTATATACATCAAAGAAACATTTTATATAACAAATAAATTAGATACCTGCTATATTTTTGAACTTATTTTGGAAGTTTGCAATAATCAATTTTTAATATTGTTGATTTCAAGTGGAGGTAACATTAAATGAACATGTTTGGAAATAGATTCGGAATATGAAAAGTAATTATGTTACTTCAGAATAGTAAAACTTATATTTTCGTATTATTACAGTCATAAGAGATGCGAAATAATAAGTTTGAATTCGTCTGTATCGTTTAAAAAATTTATATAATATGTATGTTAATCCTCTTCCTAACTTTACAGATATGTGCTACATATTGCGAAAGATAAGCCACTGATCAGTTCCATTACAATGTGTAGTTGCAGTAAGTCGGAAAACCACGAAATCTTCCAAGACACGTATTAAGAAATGCAATACTTTAGGTTGAAATGGTATAGTACTTTAATTATATCCCTCTTCATTAGTGACGTTCTTGCTAAATATATTTTCAACGTTCGTTTCTTTTTCATCACACGTTGACAATAGTTGCTTTTAGCATAACCTATCCTATATTACATACTAACGTAAAGCTATATGAGTTACTGTGGTTACTGAATATGCCGATGAGTTAAAACATTACTATCTGCTGGTTAACAACGTCTTGGTCCAGCCTGGGAATGCAATAGTACAGTGATTCCAGGTGAAGCGAGTGGACAAGATCTTAGTAGGGTTTAGGAGGTATGTGGCAGCAGATGTCTAGCCATAGGTCACGCAATTTCCGTAAATCGTAAATTGCGGGCCAGTGCTTTGTGGACACGGAGGTGGCACCCGATAGCGTCCCAGATATGTTTATCTAAACCACTACTGGCATTATTCTTTCCATTACTACCACAGGTGTCCTGAAAGCTCTGATGGATGTTTCTATAATATAATGATACACCTAGCGGCTGCGTCTGTGGCGCGGTGCATGTTTCCAGCGGCCGTCTTCCTGGATTACCGCGTACCCGGACAAGACCATCGACTTGGTACAATACGAAATATGATTCATCTGACTACGCGACACGTTTCCATTGATTCATTTAAATCACCATTAAGGAACATAAACAAAAATTAACAGATAGTTAACAATAGCGTCGAGCCGACTGAATCCCGTTGCCATTACTGAGCAGATATGATGTGGTGCAGTAAGTACATAAGGTCCTCGAAAAGTAGACCAACATGGGCTTGAGAAAACTTGCTTTATTAGGGGAAAAATGCCTCTGAAAAAGATCGTGAGTGGATAGCTAGCACCACGCCTGCATTGTGCACTGAACGGCCAAAGAAACTGGTACACCCGCCTAATATCGTGTAGGACCCCCGCGAGCACGCAGAAGTGCCGCAACACGACGTCTCATGGACTCAACTAATGTCTGAAGTACTGATGGAGGGGACTGACACTGTGAGTTCTGCAGGGTGGTGGTGGTGGTTATTGTTTAACGTCCCGTCGACAACGAGGTCATTAGAGACGGAGCGCAAGCTCGGGTTAGGGAAGGATTGGGAAGGAAATCGGCCGTGCCCTTTCAAAGGAACCATCCCGGCATTTGCCTGAAACGATTTAGGGAAATCACGGAAAACCTAAATCAGGATGGCCGGAGACGGGATTGAACCGTCGTCCTCCCGAATGCGAGTCCAGTGTGCTAACCACTACGCCACCTCGCTCGGTAGTTCTGCAGGGCTGTCCATAAATCCGAAGGAGTAAGAGAGGGTGGAGATCCCTTCCGAACAGCACGTCGCAAGGCGTCCCAGATATGCTCAATAATGTTCATGTCTGCGGAGTTTGGTGGCTAGCGGAAGTGTTTAAACTCAGAAGAGTGTTACTGCGTAGCAATTCTGGACGTGAGGGGTGTCGCATTGTCCTGCTGGAATTGCCGAAGTCCATCGGAATGCATAATGGGCATGAATGGAGGCAGGTGATCAGACAGGATGCTTACAAACGTGTCACCTATGCGGAAATATGCTGTGCTTTAATTCCTTACACGTTTTCGTACTTAAGGTTTATGTCAAATACTGTGCTGTGGTGGCAGTGAATTTCATCTCTCTGTTTTCATCTGCCACTCATATTTACGTCAAAAACAGTACTGCCTCATAATCGGTATAGCTCATGTCTCTCTGTTCATGTAGAACTAGCGACCCAGCCCGGCTTCACACGGGTAGCATGAAGTATCTGCTGCTTGTGTGGCGTAGCATATTTTGTTTGCCGGCCTCTGTAAAAAATTATGAATAAATTTCAGAGAACAACGTTAAGTGACTAGATATCAGCACTTTCGTATCACTTACGCAATGCAAGTAGCGCACAACAGAGAGGCTGTCTGGCGGCATGAATGCTATGTTTTGCGTCCTGAATTGGCGTGTGGAGCGACATGTCATGGCAGTGACGGGAGCACCTCGTGAGGTAAGTAATAGGGCTGGAATCAATGTAAGTATTGTATGTGTCATGGGTTTATGTGTCTATGAGTGATTCAATGTCTATCGGAGGCTGGCTGAGGCGGAAAATATAAAAATAAAAAAATACCAATGATGTACATGTTTAGCTTGTTTTACAGCACTCGTTTTGTAAAGTGTACCCTACGCGCTGTGATGCATTGTTGAGATTCATTGCCGCAGTTCTTTATTGTGGATTCCTTATGATAGGCTTCTTCCTCGTGACCCGCTAAGAATAATGTCGGCATCTAGGTTTAACTCAGAGAAGTCAGAAAGCTGAAAGTTTAGTGCCGGCTGGAGTGGCCGAGCTGTTCTAGGCGCTTCAGTCTCGAGCCGCGCGACCGCTACGGTCGCAAGTTAGAATCCTGCCTCGAGTATGGATGTGTGTGATGTCCTTACGTTAGTTAGGTTTATGTAGTTCTAAGTTCTAGGGGACTGATGACCTCAGATGTTAAGTCCCATAGTGCTCAGAGCTATTTGAACAATTTCCGAAAGTTGAGTCATCAACTGCTCTTGTGAAGGAACATAGTGTACGTAAACGAAACAAAGATGTTTGAAAACGTTTCACACCTAGCATAAAAAGCAAAACAGCACGGAACATTTTGGATTTGCATGCTCTTTTTTTTTCCTTTTTTTTCTTCCCCATGCAATTATCACAAACTATTGCAGAGAAATTATTGGCTAAAACTATCTGATTATATGAAATTGTAAGTCTCACATCACAGCCTGATGCTGAGTGGTTATCTTATCGTTATCGGTCATATTTATTACAATGCTTCTAAGTTGAGTAACTCTCTGCTCGTTGTTTGAGGAATTCGCATTGAATTAAGAGTGCGAATTGCGATTGCTAATCTAAGAGAAAGCAGAAACTGAAAGTCTGAAAACTGTCATCATATTTCGAAATGTGTGAGATTAATGCTACCCTACCCAACCGGAATTCAATCTCGCAGTCTTTCGTTTTCCAGCTAACTGCTCTACCGCTTGACCACCACACCAAAATCCTACAGCAGTTCAGAGATTAGTCTGCATAGACAGGCGGACGCGAGGAAGCGACTTTAGTTTACATTGAAAGATATTCCACTGCCTAATCATCAGTGAATTTCATCTCTGGCTTTGTAATACATTACACATGGTGTGGGACAGGAAACGAACTTATACAATTTTGTTGACTTAAAATGGTTCAAATGGCTCTGAGCACTAAGGGACTCAACTTCTGAGGTCATTAGTCCCCTAGAACTTAGAACTAGTTAAATCTAACTAACCTAAGGACATCACACACATCCATGCCTGTGGTAGAATTCGAACCTGCGACCGTAGCGGTCTCGCGGTTCCAAACCGCAGCGCCTAGAACCGCACGGCCACTGCGGCCGGCTTGTTGACTTCATATTTACGCAATGTGGTTCACATTTTTACACGTAAACTAATGTCAGTTTACAGTTTACAATTTTCACACTAAATTCAGTTATAAAATAACAATTCACATTTTTTTCACACATACATGCATGGTTGTCTATTATTAACGGTGAAATCTAACATAATCATCATTCTTCAGGCAGTAATGGCTACAAGTTAATTTATTCATCTTACTAGGAAGTATGAAACGCATATCATCTTCTACACTAAGTGCTTATTTGCACTGCTTTACGACTGAAACTGAATGTAGATTAGAACGAATTATACACTGCGCAATCGATTTTTGGTTTTCATTTAACATACTTCCCGATAATCATCGATGGTAAGATCTTTTTCTAATGGGTGTTTCACACCTTCTCCAAGTGCTACGAATTCTTGATATCTCCTGTCAAGCCATGTTTCATTAAAATAAGTTTCTTTTTATTGATGTGTGGGTTGTTACAAATGTTACTATAAGAGCAAGACGAGCTGTCAAATCACCTATGCACACCGCTTTGGCGTCAATATTTGCCACAGCTACATGATATATTTGGCTATTTCCTGTGTAACAAATTTTAACATTGTTTGGCTCATTTTTTTAAACATATAGCCATAATGAAAACCTACAAGCAGTGTCTTGGAAATACCTGAAATAGTGTTTATTAAAGCTGTAGAGTTATCGAAAATAATGTTAAGTTTGCTCAGTTCAATGGAAACTAATTTTCATTAAAGACTTGGCGGCCTTTGAAACTCGGCCTAACAATCACAGCAACCGCCTGTGTCTATCTCTTTACTAACCTCACACCACTCATTTTTTCCACATTTTCAATAGTTTTGCCGAAACATCTAATATTCGTAAGTCTGAAGGAACTTTTTTCGAAACAATTATACATTCATGATTTTATCAGCATTAAGTTCGATATTCGTTTCCGTCCTGGCTAACTGATGGTATGACAAATTCAGTGAATTTAGCATCCTGGCTAACTGATGGTATGACAAATTCAGTGAATTTAGCATAGAATGAGCTTATTCTTCAGACGCTGCTGTAAACTGCTATAGTAAATCACGTAATTTTTCTCACCGTAGAATGTGTAAACGAGCTAGTTTAGAATGCCCAACTTGTTGATGTGAGACAGTGCAACAGTTTTCTCTGGACATGATGGTAGGCCAGAATGAAGTTCAAGTAAATTGCCTGGTTACACAAGATACACCTAAAATATAGCATAGCGCTGAACCATGCTTGGTGGAAAGACGATTGTGATACATTAATTATAATGAGACAACAAACTTGGGCCAGCTGGAACGCAAATAAAAAAATTTATAGAAACAAGGAAACATGCCTCAAAAGGTCTCAAACAGATCAGTGTGCAACATATAAAACATCAACTAACGTCAATTGAAACACACTTTAAGCAGAACAACACAAGGAACTTTTATAAAACATTCAAAAATATTTTAAAGAAGTATACACCATAAAGTTTACAATTTATAGATCCAAAAACACATAGACTGCTTATAATGACACAGAACACTGCAGAATACTTGTGGACTACTTCAAGGAACTACACTACTGCGATTCACCAAAAGAAGAATTTAATTTTGATAATGTAATCCAAATACTAGCAAACTCAAAGCCATCAACAAAAGATCAAATCAAATAAATCATAAAACAACTAAAAAATAACAAAGCATCAGCAGAAGACAATATGCTGAATTGAGAAAACACGTCTGTGACAACATTATTCCATGTCTAACAGAAATCATTAATGAAATTTTGACAACAAACAGCTTACCATCAGAATGGACATCGGCGTTAATACATCCACTACACAGAAATGAAAAAAAAAAAAAACGATACCAGCAACAGTTATAGAGAGTTCTCCCTCTTACCAGTGGCATATAAGATCTTGTCCATGGCACTTTTAAATAGAGATGCAGGAATACACAACCGACAATTAAGTAGTATCAAGCAGGATTTAGTCAGGTAAGGTCATGTACAGAGCAAATATCGGTGATTCCACTCCAAATCTTAAAATTCATAACAACACAATTTCTAAAACAAACTGTTTTAAATTCCTAGGAGAATGACTAACAAGCAACGAAAAGAAAATATAGCCATAGAGAACAGAGTACATAAAACGGAAAGGGCATCCCAAATGACAAAAGTCATATATAACAAAAAGCTAAGGCACCACCAACCACTGGTAAGGCTTGAAATACAGCAGAAACACTTAAACTAAAAAAAGACGGGGATTTTGAAAAACTGTAAAAAGTTTAAAGAAGAATTCTAAGGAAAATACTGGGACTTAGAAGTAAAATTACTGTTGAATACAAATTAAAATCAAACAGAGAGCTCCATTTGAAAATGTAATAGTTAAATGATAAAATGAGGAAAAGAAGACTACAGTTTTATGGCCACGTATTCCGAATGGATAAACCAAGCAGATTTTCAATTTACTAAACAGCTACAAATCCAAGCCCACATGGTTCAAAGAAATTGACAAAGCGGTGATAAAAACAGGAGTACGAATGGACATAACAGAGTACAGCATACTTTTTAGAGAAGCAATGTAAAAGCCAGGATTTCAGGAACGAAGGAGGTCTGCGAAAGGCAGAAAGTGGACGCATGAAGAAAAGGAATGACACTCCCAAAAGATGAAGGAAGTCTGGAAGCGACGAGAATTAAATACAAAGGAGCGAAGCCAAAGTTGATTTATAGTAGCGTCCAATAGGATTATTCGAATAAATAAATGAAGAAGACTCCCCATCCTAGTTTTCATCAATGTTAGCCATAAACCTATTGTCTGGATGTGCATGTCTGTATTATCAATGAACAATATCACATTTGACACCACATTCAGCAAACTGTAATTGTTCCTTTTCCATGATAAATTGCTATTTACTTTAATGGGTTTTAGCAAAGGCGTAACGCGCCAGGCTAGGTGAGGTCATATAACAGCCCAGATTTAGTTCATATATTTTCAGTTAAAGTGTACAGATGTTTCCGGACACAGAGGTCTAATGTGAGATGTCAGTTTTCAAATGTAAATCAGAGTAATCTTCTAAGTGCTTACGTTTAAATAAACTACACAATTTGCATGTTCTGCGATATTCTCGTTCTTTGATTTCTGCCTTACTTGTTAACAAGCTCTTGAACGCCTCAATCGATGGAAGCCGTGTCTCCAACAAAATAGATTCATCAGTTATGCCTCCAAGGAAAGACGCCTTTCTTCTTGAGGAAATTAAAGTGTTTACTAGCAGGGACGCATGTTCTCGTTATTTTCAGGCTTTAAATATGAGGCACATTTTGCTAGAGAGCTCGTCCTAAAGTTGAAGAAATCTATAAACCAAAATTTTATGTTGCTACGATAACCCACTACGATAGATTTATTGAATGTTTTGTAGTTTCCCATCTTTACTGCAGTCACAGAAATATGGTATATATTATTTTAGTCACTTTCTCCATCCGTTTGCAGATGTTCATGATTACAAAATGCGGATTGAAATCCGATAAATTGTGAAACACGACAGGCACCAGAAAATTAGATCTATAATTTAAATTACAATCTCCATGGCCGACTCCAGGAAATTTGTCTGTAAACTAACAAAGATCGCTGTATTCCACACTTGTTTTCTTGAAGTATTCTTTGCAGTTGTGACAGATTCCCCCTGTTGAAAACGCCTCTTCCTCTTCTACACCAGTAATATGTTCTTGTTTCGCAACAAGTAATTTTTTACTCACTGAGCAATCAGAAACAGTGATCTGCCAAACCAGTCCATGTGAACTGCACCAACGTAAGCTGAAACTTCGAATATTCGTTGCTATAAATACACTGCACATAGAAAGCTATATGATACGGCTTGTGTGCATAAATGTTACTAAAACCTGGTGGCTAGAAGCATTCGACATATGGTACCTTTAACTGTTTGTTATACGAATCGAATTTTATGAACTGTTTCTCCTCTTTGGGCATGGCGCAGTTGACAGGTTTAACCTATGTGCAGTCAAAAGGGGGGCGTCATATTTCTTTAAGTAGAAGTAATACAGACATCGTTCTCATAACTGATGAGAAGAAGTAACATTACTACATTCTAGCACTGAAAGTTTTTTTTGTGTAACATAAATGGCATATACCTCTATTACCAACCTACTACAGTAACAGATTTAGGTATTTCTCAGGATGGTGCTCTGTGATATGTAGCAGTAGAACCAGGAATTCTTCCTTATCCTCCTTGTCTTCCACTGTCATCCATTCATAACCAGAATACTGGATGACATAGAGTTTAGGTCTTCTTTCTCTTTTTCGAAAATGTGACCATACTTCAGCCCTGCAGGAAGTTTAATTCCTATAGATGTGACCATTATTGAGATTCACGTTTTGCATTCTTATTTACAGGTTATAAACCTGCTATATCTGAACACTTAAAACATTCGTTGTCCCTCATCTATTTTCTGTAACCTTACCACTTAACACGTCTTTGAACTATTTCCTTCAACAGTCAGGTGGTGTCTCTCTCCCTAGAAGTCTCCAGTTTCACAAGTTTATGTAACAACTCGTCAGTAATATTAGTCGAGTATTCTTCTCAAAAATTTCAGATGGCATTAAACTTGCATTCTTCGTACTGAGGAATATTTTATTTTCTTGACTTGGGCAAGAGAAAGCTGCATACTTGCGAAAAATTGATTTTAATAGATTGGTTAACTAGATTAACTCTGTTCTCCGAAACTTGGAAATAGACATTCAAGAAATGTCTACGCCGTTTAGCCGCGGGGGACTAGCCGAGCGGTGTGAGGCGCTGCAGTCATGGACTGAGCGCCTGATGCCGGCGGAGGTTCGAGACGTCCCTCGCGCATGGGTGTGTGTGTTTGTACTTAGGATGATTTAGGTTAAGTAGTGTGTAAGCTTAGGGACTGATGACCTTAGGAGTTAAGTCCCATAAGATTTCACACACATTTGAACATTTTTTCTACACCATTTAAACCTAACGCTGTTATCTACCAGACCTGTACATACTCAGCTTCTAAATGCAGAGTCAACAGAAACTCATTCAGGATCGCCTAATTTTATATGTTTTGCTGCTAGTTCCTCCATTATTGCTAACTTGCCAGAAATACAACAGTATTACTAGTCTCAAAGTCTCAACGACGATGTTTAAAATGTTCTAGCTATCAAGAGACTTCTCCATTGGCTCTCTTGTTCTTGTTCTTCTTAGTCATCAATCAGGTTTTAGCTCCTGCAGTGCTTCAACGACTAGAGTATTCTGCTGCTCGATGATCAGTCAGTTGTGTTTCCTAAAGTCACTGTTCCGTTTCCAGTTGCTTGCAGCTTCTACAACACTAAATGAGAAGGAGCATACTCTAGGAAAGACAAAGTAGTTGCTTTCAGAGAAATGGCAATTTCTGCAACAAACACATGTATAACAAAAGCCTGCAGTAGAACTGAGAAGATCCGAAGAAGAGTTGTGAACAAGCTTGACAGGCAGGAACGTTTCAGGAAGAGAATCATTAAGTGGAAGATGAAAGGTTCTTGATGTACAGGTCAGAAACATTTTTTTGGAAAGCTGCCCCTTATGTTGAATTTTCTTCACGTTAGGCTATTTTGACGAAACGACTACAATTCTTCATTTACTGCTCCGATATGGTACTATAGACGACAGCCTGTACGAATTCTGGAACAGTGAATAAAGAACGTATGCCCGAGTTGCAAGTAATCAATACGTAAAAATACAAAATTGTTAATAGTGATATATGTTGGACTTCCATCATTTGAAGAGATTCTCACGTACACTGAAGTACTAAGGAAACTGATATATGCATTCGTATTCAAATGCAAAGATATGTAAACAGGCAGAATACGGTACTGCTGTTGGCAACCTCTATGTAGTGTCTGGCGCAGTTGTTAGATCGGTTACTGCTGCTACAGAGACAGGTTATCGAGATTTAAAGGAGTTTGAACGTGGTGTTATAGTCGGCAAATGAGCGATTGGGCACAGCTTCTCCGAGGTGGCGATGAAGTGGAGATTTTCCCATAGCCCATTTCACGAGTGTACCATGAAAATCAGGTATCCGGCAAAACATCAAATCTCCAACATCGCTGCGCTCGGAAGAAGATCCTGCAAGAATGGGACAAACGATGAGTGAAGAGAATAGTTCAACGTGACAGAAGTGCAGCCCTTCCGCAAATTGAGATTTCAATGATGTGCAATCAACAAGTGTCGGAGTGCTAACCATACTACGAAACATCATCGATATGGGCTTTAGGAGCCAAAGGCCCACTCGTGTACCCTTGATGGGTGCACGACACAAATCTTTACGCCTCACCTGGGCCCATCAACACCGACATTGGACTGTTGATGACCGGAAACAAATTGCCTGGTCAGACGAGTCTCTTTTCAAATTGTATCGAGCTGATGGATATTTAGGGGTCTGGAGACAACCTCATGAATCCATGGACAGTAGGGGACTCTTCAGTCTGGTGGAGGCTCTGTAATGATGAGTGGCGTGTGCAGGTGGAGTGATATGGGAGCCCCCATGCGTCTAGATACGACTCTGACACGTGACACGTACATAAGCATCCTGTCTGATCACCTGCTTCGATTCGTGTCCATTGTGCATTCCGATGGACTTTGACAATTAACGTTAATGTTAATGTGTGTGAAATCTTATGGGACTTAACTGTTTAGGTCATCAGCCCCTAAGCTTACACACTACTTAATCTAAATTATCCTGAGGAAAAACACACACACTCATGCCCGAGGGAGGACTCGAACCTCCGCTGGAGCCAGCCGCGCAGTCCATGACTGAAGCGCCTTAGACCTCTCGGCTAATCACGCGTGGCGGTCTTGGGCAATTCCAGCAGGACAACGAGACACCCCACACGTCCAGAATTGCTACAGAGGGCTCCAGGAATGCCCTTTGAGTTTAAACACGTCCGCTGGCCCCCAAACTCCCTAGATATGAACATTATTGAGCATACCTGGATTGCCTTACAAGGTGCTGTTCCGGAGAGATCTCCACCACTTCGTACTCTTACGTATATATGGGCAGCACTGCAGGATTCTTGGTGTCAGCTACCTCCAGCACTACTTAAGACATTAGTCGAGTACATGGTACATCGTGTTGAGGGACTTCTGTGTGCTTGCGGGGGCCTTACACGATATTAAGCACGTGTAACAATTTATTTGGCTCTTCGGTGTATTTCAAAAAGAAAGTGTTGAATGACAGCTATGCTGGTTCAGCTTCAGTAACACTCCACTGGTGTCTGCTCCTGAGTTGGTAAAGCAACTTAAAACACATGCATTCCAATGCTGAGAGACAGGTTCAGACTGTCTGCTCGATTATTCTACGAGTAGTTGCTGCAGCCAGAAAACAGGCTGTTTTGAAACCTGAGTAACGTGGCACACAGATGGAACAGCACGCAGTGGCTCGATCTGCTTTGGCAATAATTGACTACTTAGCTAAATAATCCGAAATCTCCCCATGCGAAATGCTCATAAACATGTTGGACAAATACAAACATTGGGACAACAGGAATATAGAAGCACAAGGAAACGCAGGAACAGTGCTAAGCACTTCAGCTGCACAACCAAGAGGCAGGAAGTAATTCCATCGTAGGGTCAGAGCGAGCCCGCTGACGTCTGCGCACGTGCGTTGGTACAGTTTCATATTTCACTGGCTCGATAAGTCATGACAAGTTAGGTCTTGCAAAATGCGTAGTCAGTGAGCTAATTGGCACTAGTGTCAACCCCAGAATCAATTGCAATGTCGAAAACAGCTTGAGCTACCCAATACTTTCCAAAATGGCTTGCAGAGACAGCAATCATTACTTCCTTAAGTATGAGTTATACACTGATCAGTCACATTAATATGACCGCCTGCCTAAAGCCAGAACAACCAGCGTGGACGTAGAGGCAGAGAGTCAGTGAGGGTCTGGAAGGTATCGTAAAGGTTATAAGGCAATGCGCTAGGTTTTACGATTGAGGAACCATGGTGCGAACAGTGCGATAGAAGTGGCCCCACACATTATCGACTGAGATTAAATCCGGGGTGTTTGGCACCCGACAGCGTACGATAAACTCATTCTGGTGCTCTTCGAACAACTGACATACACTTCAAGTTGTGTGACACGCTGCAAAGTGCTGCGCGTGGTACCAACGTTCTATACCACACATGTTAGGGGTTGCATATATGGACCGCGGTCCGTAATATAACGGGTGATCAAAAAGTCAGTATAAATTTGAAAACTTAATAAACCACGGAATAATGTAGATAGAGAGGTAAAAATTGCCACACATGCTTGGAATGACATGGGGTTTTATTAGAACCAAAAAAAAGAACAAAGTTCACAAAATGCCCGACAGATGGCGATGGACCGCAAAACCGCTACCGTGACGGGTGAGAGGTACGCCGATATGTTACAGAATCGCGTCATCCCCGACCTGGCTGATAAACACTTGCTGGGACGTACGATGTTTATGCAGGATGGCGCTCCACCCCATTATTGCTAGATGCGTGAAAGATGTCTTGCGCGCGTCGTTTGGTGATGATCGTGTGCTCAGCCGCCACTTTCGTCATGCTTGGCCTCCCAGGTCCCCAGACCTCAGTCCGTGCGATTATTGGCTATGGGGTTACTTGAAGTCGTAAGTGTATCCTGATCGACCAACATCTCTAAGGATGCTGAAAGACAACATCCGACGCCAATATCTCACCGTAACTCCGGACATGCTTTACAGTGCTGTTCACAACATTATTCCTCGAATACAGCTATTGTTGAGGAACGATGGTGGACATATTGAGTATTTCCTGTAAAGATTATCATCTTTGCTGTGTCTCACTTTGTTATGCTAATTTTTGCTATTCTGATCAGATGAAGTACCATGTGTCGAAAATTTTTTGAACTTTTGTATTTTTTTGGTTCTAATAAAACCCCATGTCATTCCAAGCATGGGTGTCAATTTGTACCTCTCTATCTACATTATTCCGTGATTTATTCAGTTTACAAATTTATACTGACTTTTTGATCACTCAGTACTATATCGCTGGACCCGCGAGTCGCGACTAGCGCCTCTAGCGCCGCTCCGCGACTTGTGACAAGTATCTGGCGAGCTCTCGTCCACTCTTGCTCGGGACGGCAACTAGGAATGTAGCATAGCCTTCAGCTGATGGGAAGCAAGCTCTAACAAAGCGCATACTTAAGTATGGCATAAGAAATGCCTCTCTATATATCTTTTTGAGATTATATGTATATAGCAATGTAGAAGACTGTAACACAAATAAAGTACAATATATATTATTTATTACTAACGACTACTAATTACTTCAATCGTTGCAGATACAAACTATGCAGCCAGCTCCATACCGTCTTCATTGCCAAACCTGCAATATATGTTTCTATTTAGCACTGGCCACCTGTCATCATAACACCTGACGACGATAATCATAACACTGCGTGTAGGGATGGAATGGTCCCTGAGAACAGACTACCTAAACTAAACTCCGTCCGAACAAGCCTTAAAGACCCAACAATACCTATCGACCGCTGTGCCATCCTCAGCCCACAGGCGTCATTGGATGCGGATATGGAGTGGCATATGGTCACAACACCGCTCTCCCGACCGTTGTCAGTTTTCGTGACCGGAGTCGCTACTTCCTCTTCAAGTAGCTCCTCAATTGGCCTCACGAGGGCTGACTGCACCACGCCTGCCAACAGCGCTCGGCAGACCTGACGGTCAACCATCCAAGAGCTAACATCGGTGATCTGACGGGAACCGGTGTTACCACTGCGGCAAGGCCGTTGGCTCCCAAGGATAGATGCATACTTGTAGTGAACCCCTGTGCCTGCTAGAATGACGAAATCACCCAGGGAATGCCACGAAAACATCCCCAGACCATAACGCTCCATCATGGTTTTAGGGTGTTTGCTTTCAGGCGTTTCACTTCGTACACACCAGTGGCCATTTGTCTGATGGAAAATAAAACATGACTTATCTGAAAAGGCCGCTTGTCGCTACTCAGTGGCCGTACTGGAGTGCTAATTCCATCCTTTGTCACCCACGAACAGCAGTCAGCATGGGTGCATGAACCAGGCGCCAGCAGCGGAGACCCATAGGCAGCAGCGGTCGTTGAACGGTCGTTCAGGGAACACTGTTATGATGGTAGCCTCTTGATTCGTCTGTGCGGGCAGCTGCCCAACATTTGCATGTGTAAAACTGGGTCGCGGCGGAGGTTCGAGTCCTCCCTTGGGCATGGGTGTGTGTGTTTGTCCTTAGGATAATTTAGGTTAAGTAGTGTGTAAGCTTAGGGACTGATGACCTTAGCATTTAAGTCCCATAAGATTTCACACACATTTGAATATTTTTTTGTAAAACTAGTTCAAATGTCTCTGAGCACCATGAGACTTAACTCCTGAGGTCATCAGTCCCCTATAACTTAGAAATACTTAAACCTAACCAACCTAAGGACATCACACACACCTATGCCCGAGGCAGGATTCGAACGTTCGACCGTAGCAGCTGCGCGGTTCCATGCTGTAGCGCCTAGAACCGCTCGGCCACACCGGCTGGTAGTTGCATGTGTATTCGCCCGTACTCATCTACGCAGCCGTCTTTCACCCCTGTCGTTTATGACCCGTGGTGCACAGTAGTTGCGTCAGCGCCGGTTTTGGACTGCGCCATTTTGCCATTAAAGGTATTCTTTAACCACAGCGTCACGCGAATAGTTTAGAAACTTAGTCGTTTCGGAAATGTTTCCACCCTGGTGCGAATGCCCTTTGAACGTCAGATATATCTCTCCGTTTTCGCATCACAACAACGGCTGCTCTGTTTTCCTAGTCCCCTTGACACATTTTATATACCCTACACTGCTATTGGTGCCGCCTGCTGTATACGAGTGGTTATTGTACGTTGACGTCGAACATAGATGGTGGACTCATTAATGTGACTGGGCAATGTAAATTAAACTACGTCCGTAGTACGGTGATCATCCTTAATACCGGAGTATTGCATAAAATATTCGCGGACTTCTTGCCACTTCAGTTCAGGATAAAATCTCGATCTTTCGGCGATTACGTGCGTTGTCTTCCTCAAGAGCAACTGACTCAGTTAGCTGCTCCTTACGATGCAGGTAATCGTAGAATGCTCAGAGTTTTACCCTGATTGGATACGGGAACTTTTATACAACAGTGCCGTCAAGAAAGACTTCGTTCTTAAATAATAGTGCATTATTGAAACACCTAACAAATAGTTAGGATAACTTTTGAACATAGCTCTAATTCAGCAAAATGCTGATCGTTTGTATGCTTTTGAACACGACTTTAAATTCAGACACTTTTTAACGTGGCAGACTAAGTTACAGCTTGCCAGCGGCATGGCGCCATTGAAGTCGGCTAGCTTATCTCGCGTAATGTGAGCTACACCTGCCTCGCCAGCTTTCCGTTTGAAAGCTGCCGACGGGAACGCGCGTATTGTGCGGTCATGGATCAGTAGCGGCTCTTAACGCAGTTATATCGCAGACTGCTGTTTTACAGACCGATGCATATTGGACATGCTTTTTCGCAGTTACTTGTGATATTTCCTGCGTTCAAATGTAAGATATAGTAGCCGTTTGCAGACGTGGTTACCGACGTACAACACTGGTAGTATGCAAGCTAACGTCTGTGACAATGATTTTAAGGTAGCACACTTCTGCTGATGCAGATCATTCTTGAAACTTCTTGGCATTAAAACTGTGTGCCGGACCGAGACTCGAACTCGGGACCTTTGCCTTTCGCGGGCAAGTGCTCTACCGACTGAGCTACCCAAGCACGACTCACGCCCCGTCCTCACAGCTTTAATTCCGCCAGTACCTCGCCTCCTACCTTCCAAATTTCATTCTAGATCATTCTTGTGTTCGTGTCTGAAAATATATATCATATCGTTTGGGATTGTCGTCATATAGCCGATGTGCTTGATCCATTATTCAAACATCTTCTGATATTTTCTTCATGTATTGGGCCACAGCCTCATTTTGGTTCCAAATGATGAAACAACTTCAAAAACCACCGTAGGCTGTCAGTTTTATGTGCAACGGTCTTTGTTGCGCCATATATAGATTTCACGCTTTCAGCCTATGACCATTTTCAAATACAGGGTAAAGTTGCGTTAGTCGTACCACAGCCTGAGCTGTACTCCAGTAATATCTGTTCCACTTTTATAAAATACGGACAGCAAATGTTATAAAACTGAATTGAACAATCGTTCGAGTAAGAAAAAAACATATGAGCGTCCCACTGGTCGTCGTAACAGAAGAGTAATTAAAAAGCAAGTTTGTTTGACGTTTTTTATTGCGCTCTCTCGCTCACTTTTAAGCAATTTCAGAGAAGAATAAGATGATGGAGTATTTGTTTTGTATCACGACTATTTTCGTGGTACTCTGCTATTCATTTAAGCATAATCAAAGGGTATACAACTTCGAGGTTATGCCTGTAGATCTGGTACAGAACAGCAGAGGTCTAACCGCCTAAGTCGTACCTGTGGAGAATTCGTTAATCGTACTGGTACGACATACGCGTGATAGAAATTACATACCAACTAAAAATTATTTGTTTCAGTTAATCAGTAGGACAAGGAGACATTACAACACGTGGAAGCAAGAGCATAAGGACGAAGCTTTGCTGAAACATCGGAATGGTGAAACTCGATTTAATGAAGCATGTAGAAGATACAATACACCAAAGCGTACGCTACATCGTCATATGAAAGGTTTACATAAAATATCAAAATTTGGCAGACCTAATGATATGACAGCAGAGGTGGAAGATGAAATGGCACTGCATATAATTAATTTAGAGTCTAGTTTTTTTTCGGAGTAACTATTACTGAATTAAGGAAACTTACCTACCAACGTAATGAGAAATATCATCTACCGCTTCGCTTCAATAAAGAAAGAAGAATAGTCAGTAAAAAGTGGTATTACTGATTTATGAAAAGTCGTCCCACTTTGTCCTTCCGAGTTCTCGAAGCAACACCAAAGGCACGAAGGAAGGGGTTTAATAAAGAGTTTGTTAATGAATTATTTTATAAATAAGAGAAAATAGTAGGTGAACATGAGTGTACTGCTGACCAGATATGTAACGTGGATGAAACCCCTTTATGGACAGTTCAGAAACCATCTACACCAATTTCCCGAAAAAGCAAATAACAGGTGCGCGTCATCACAAGTGGAGAAAGGGATCTTACAAGGACATGTACATGTGCAAAGAATGCAGCAGACGAATGCACACCTTTATATTTAAGCAGAGCAGAAGGAATGATCATCTTACAAATAGGAGCTGCACCAAACACAGCTGGATGGATGGATGATATCAGAACTATTTTTTCGATGCCTTGAATATCCCATAAAACGTAAAAAAGAAGAAAAAAAGGATCTGAAACCAATTTTCTTTCACTGCATGGATATAGCACACACACACTAAACATGTAAAGACAATGCAGTTGTAAAATTAAGAAATTAGTTTGTGATATGTGTGTGCAAACCAACTGATTTTCCATATGCCAATTTAAGCAATTTAATTTGTTAAGAATTTATGTTTTGTTTCACATGTGTACTCTCATTAAGTGTATCTATGGAAATTGCGTTAAGTTTATAGTTTGTAATTTATTATTGTGAGGTTTTTTTTACATTATTCCATGTATTTATTATGTCTCGCTGACTTATTAACCTGAGTACGACTTAGGTTATAGGGATTGGATTAGGAAAGCAGGCTCCTAAATCGTACTGAAGGTACAGTTTTGAAAACGATAAGAATCCCATTTTAAGAAAATATTTTTGTATTTGTGTGTAAACCGTTTGATAGTTTAAAAAATTAAGTTTCAGTTTACGCAAAAAAATGTGTTATTTAAATTGCCCTACCAAATACAGTAATTCTCTGTTAAGAGGTACGAAGTGAGTAACCTTACCCTATAGTGTTGGTGATGTTTGTGTGTGTATGTGCGTGGGAGCGTGTGTGTGTGTGTGTGTGTGTGTGTGTGTGTGTGTGTGTGTGTGTGTAAGCGACATTTGAAACGTGTTTCGCGCAACGTGGGGACTAACACTTTTTTCCATACATACACACACACCACACACACCCACCCACCCACCCACGCACCCACCACACACACACACACACACACACACACACACACACACACACACACACACACACACATACTGGAGGAGGGGGGGGGGGGGAGGACTGGCGGTAAGGCATCCACCGCGACCTTAGCTGTTACATTTGTATCTCAAAAGCAGGGACTCACAATTGAAATATGCCGAAATAATTTTCATGTGGAAGATGGCAGTGCGTTGCATGCGCACATACACTGATAGCCAACTGCACAGTAGCACATTGGTATACCTTTGAATTGAAATACAGCAGCAATTTTGCGTAGCATGAATTCAATATGTTCTTACTAGGTGTTCAGATGGATGTCGCACCAGATGTTTACGCGCAGATGATGCACGCAGTTACCGCAAATTACAGGTCGCTGATTTGTGCTCCGAACAGGTTAATTTGATCGCCAAGACATCAACGTGAGTACACTGTAAGGCTCCTCCAACCACTGTAGCACGATTCTGGCCTTGCTGGGTGGAAAGTTGTCCTGCTAAAAGACACCGTGAAGCATTAAGGGACGCAGGTAATCCCCAATAAAGTTCACATAGTCCACATGTGTTACGGTGGTTACTACCACACGTCAAATGGAAATCCATCTACATCTACATCATACTCCGCAAGCCACCAAATGAAGAGTGGCGGAGGCTACTTCTGGTGCCAGTAACAGATCCCACCTGTTCCACTGCCGAATGGCGCGTGGGAAGAGTGATTGTCGGCAAGCCTCTGTATTAACTCTAATTTTTTTAATTACCTTCTCGTGGCCATTTTGCGAGATGCATGTTCGAGGAAGTAATATATTGCCCGACTCTTCCCGGAAAGTGCCCACTCGAAATCCAGGTGAATGATCGCCGTAGCATAATAATACTCCCACCGGCCTGCGTCCACGGCCCAATTTCGATTATCCTGGGCCCACTGCGGTCATGACGCAGTGCACTTTGGACAACAAGGGAAGACACGGGGTTCGTGTGCTACTGAGTCCAACAATCTGCACACGACTGCGTACTCTGAAACACTTGTGCCTGCACTAGCATTGTACACTGTCGTCATATCTACCGCACATCTACGTTTACCCCGCTTTACGTTGCGGGGAAGACACTGGTCTCTACGTTCTGCTCTGAGGCGCTGGCACCCAGCACCTTGTCGGTTCCCTGTATCTCCCGTCCTTAAGATACTTTCGATAGATGCTCACAGCACTAGCACGCGAACTGTCGACCAACTTCGCCGTTTGCGAGGTACTCGTTCTCATGCACTGAGCCGTTACGGTCTGCCTTTATCAAAGTGGATTTCCTTGTATGCCGCTCCTAGTTGGAACAATTCCCCATTCGTCTGTGCTCTGCTAATAAAAGAATCAGTTTCTTAACTCTGTAGAAAAAGAACTACTGCTCGATCAACGTCATACTTGAACGTAATATTATCGGACAAGGGGGAAACGTTATGGAATGACGAGAAATTAACAAAAATTTTACTGCTAGATGGCGCTGTAAGCGTCATATAGTATTAGGATTTGGCTACGACTGACAGATGAATCACAGTACGACGCCTGCAGTGTAAGCTGCACGTATGTCAACCATACTGTGCACTGTGCACAAGTTTACATTCGCAGTTGAGTCACAGCAAAATGGCTCTGAGCACTATGGGACTCAACATCTTAGGTCATAAGTCCCCTAGAACTTAGAACTACGTAAACCTAACTAACCTAAGGACATCATATACACCCATGCCCGAGGCAGGATTCGAACCTGCGACCGTAGCAGCCCCGCGGTTCCGGACTGCAGCGCCAGAACCGCACGGCCACCGCGGCCGGCTGAGTCACAGCAAATTCGAAGCACGTCAGATTGGAGAAATTGGTTTGTAGTTGTCTAGAGGCCAAAAACCGCTTAAAAAGAAACAATGACATCGCTTTTCAGGTGTTCGGAGGGCAAAAATTGTATAAAAAAGCATCAGTGACCTCGGTTTTGACTATCATGAACCTGGCGCAAGACGTTTCCGATATAGTGTGCTGTCCACGATTTTCTCTCACAAGCTGAAATCTAGAAACAGTTTTTCGGAAGTGACGTTCACAATGCGTTGCGCACTGCGTACCATCAACCCAGCTACGTTTGTAATCGGTGCGCAGTACACAGAATCTGTCATATAACCTGGCACACACATTAAGATCACATGATCTGAATGGCTTGGCAGTTCTAGCATTTCCAAAATGCCTCTGGCTGTGCAGTGCGCACTAAAAATGCTACCCACACATCCACGCTGTTGAAGGCATGGAATAACGTCGATGGACGAAAATCTCTCACAGTGTTTACCAGTGACGGCACGGTAACACGATCCACAGGACCCATCTCATTGAAAAAATATGGCCCTACGAAAAATGATACCGCCAACCAGCACCACACAGCTACCTTTGCAGAATGAATTGGTACCAGTTGTTCGGGCAGATTATCCATTGTCCATTTCTGTAGTTCTGTGTACTTATATGTCACTGGAGATCGAAATGGGCTTCGTCTACCCACAGAATGTTCCATGGCCATTCATTATCCACTTCCACGTCCGCGGCTCGTGGCCTTGTGGTAGCGTTCTCGCTTCCGCGCACGGGGTCCCGGTTTCGATTCCCGGCGGGGTCGGTGATTTTCTCTGCCTCGAGATGACTGAGTGTTGTGTGTCTTTCATCATCATTTCATCCTCATTCACCCACAAGTCGCCGAAGTGGCGTTAAAGAACTTGTGGTGCGGTGGCCGACCCGCCCCGAGAGGGGTCTCCCAGCCACCAATGCCCTATGCTCCTTATCGTTATTATCTACTTCCACGGGAACAATTACAGCAGACGTTCGTCTTACTGGCAGGTCAGCATGAAGTGAGTCCTAGACGTGGGTAATTTTATAGAAAATTCGTAGAATTTTGTGCAGCCTGCTCAAAGGCGTGTCCGAAGTTCGGGCAATTCCCCATGCACTCCATGTTTACACACCACCGCTCGACCCCTCTTGTAATGTTGTGGCCACATCTTCTACTGACGTCGGATCAACTGAGTTCCTCCCTCTGCCACATTGCACTTCAGACGAATCTGTCTTTACGAATTTAGTAGTCATTTTCTCTAGACCTCTGGCAGACATTTGACCAACACCCATTTTTGCTGATTTGAGTGTACGGTACTTCTGCAGAGCTATTGTCGCACAGTCAGGGTACTTGAAAAGGAGCTTTACTATCAGTGTTCGTTCCGGCATTGAGACAGTCGATCGCTTCAGGCATAAACTGAGAAACAGGCGTGTATCCCAGGGCAGTTTTTTTATATATATTTGCCTCCTAAAACGCCATCTAGTGGTGAAATTTTCGTTAAATTCTTTTGTTTCTATGACGTTTCCCCCTCCTTCGGTTGAAATTTGGTTACTCTCAGCAGGGATTATTTTTATACAGCGTTTTGTAACTGGAAATTTGATAGTAATCACCTCGTACTTCTGTATACTAGAATGCATGCAGCACCATATCACAGCAGATCATTATTTATACAACTCATGCATCATAATAAAAGTGACAAGGACTGTAAATCTTAAAAGCTATCAAAAATATATATACAGCCTACACTCTGCACAAAAACTAGTCTCTCTCTCTTTCTCTCTCTCTCTTCCTGTATGAACAGGCCTTGGGAGGCCCAATGGTACCGACCGGCTGCCGTGTCATCCTCAGACGACAGGCGTCACTGGATGCGGATATGGAGGGGCATGTGGTCAGGACACCGCTCTCCCGGCCTTATGTCAGCTTACGAGACCAGAGCCGCTACTTCTCAGTCAAGTAGCTCCTCAGTTTGCCTCTCAAGGGCTGAGTGCACTCCGCTTGCCAACAGCGCTCGGCAGACGGGATGGTCACCCACCCAAGTGCTAGCCTAATCCGACAGTGCTTAATTTCTGTGATCTGACGGGAATCGGTGTCACCACCGTGGCAAGGCCATTGGCAAAAACTAGCCTAAGCAAACTGCTACAAGTCTGAAAATTACTGAAAAAGTGTATTTGGATCAACCAGTAACACACAGCATTCACTGGTGGAAGCCGACAGAAAATGTTTGTTTCTGTTAAGCAAACATGATCCATTTAGTTATCATAACCATAAGTTTTATTATTTTAGATACTTTCATTAAGTCGCACTCACTGGTGGATAGGAAGATATCTTCGAATGGAACATCTCGTAGGCTGCTGTTAAGTCAATCCTTAATATTTGCTTTCTTGCAGTTCAACTGTACCAACAGTACAACAGTACAGTGTCGGCAGACATTTCATAAACGTAAGAGGGATGGACTGGTAGATTGCAAACTTGGGTGGTACGGCTGGCTTGCATGACTCAGTGGTAAGAAGAGATAAAATAGCGGTTTTATGCGTCGATTCGTTAGACAATTTTCATCTGTTACAAATATGTCTAATCCTCTGTTATCAAATAGAGAGACAGCCTGGATTTGGACCCGCTACTCCTTTTTGTGGTCCAATGACGTCGTCACTTCATCGCTGATGCTTAGATTAAATTATATTTTTTGAAGGCAGATATAATGTGTACAGAGAGATTCAAACACTGGTGGAAAGTTATAATTGTTTACTTATTTCAGTACAATTTAATACCGCGTATTATCGGTTTCGAATGTTATTGGTCATCTTCAGTTCTTCGCAGCTTAATTACAGTGAAACACTTCGACTTCGTCGTAGTGTGTGGCTGCCTCAATACTTACATTTTAATTTTGAGATATGGAGTTGCACTGAACTTCGTCTTCATAGACGGTACGAGCCGTTTGAATTGAGCTACTCCGGTACATAAATTTCTTTCAAATACAGATCTTCGAAATGTACACCATGTTTTTGTTTCGTATTCACGCTAACTTGTTAAATTATGCAGCGGAAGCCCCAGAGAATGGATACACCACACGATAATAAGTCTGGAACAGCACAGTTGTTATAAGCTAAAGACAAATGCAAAGTAGCACGGTTTCAAGCAATACCTGTCCGTAGCGAAAGTTCCAATTATACTCGTACTAGAGTTACAAGTAAACAGCCAGAGAGCATTCCAAGAGAAAACAAAGCCACAGCACGGTTTTTATTACTGATGTACCGAGAAGGTACAGAATACATTCGCGGTAAACACAGCGCAGGTTGTATTACCGGGAAAAGCAAAGTGAAGACCTGCACATGTTGGCAGCACTGTCTTGGTTTCTTTCGAGAAAACACGAGAAGTGGAAAGCTAGCTGCCACACGCCGCATCTGGCTAACAATGTCCTGAATAGCTCAACAACTAAACATTGCCCAGCTCTTTTGTAGCCCTATTACTCCTAGAATCTATCACTCTGACAGCGTTTGTTCACACTGTAATTTATGATCATCTAAGTTACCTATAAATAAACCACTTTTCGCACTACATGTGATGCCTGTTTTTTCATAAAAATGTCATATGATTTGTGGGTTTTGAAAATGTGTTGTCTCGTTCACGCACGATAACTTGTTTCCTCCGGCACCTTTTCAGACCCAATCCCACAGACCCAGATATCAATTAGTAAAGAAGAGGATAGTGATAGTTCTTTTGTTTAGATTGTCTTGAACCGTTTTATAACAGAAAGGCTCACAAAAATGGATAAATTGTACTGAATGTGAGAAGTACGTTCATGCGTGAAACAGCCCTGGGCCAAATATATCTTTTACTTATGAAAACTGTGAGATTGCGCTCGTAAGTGACCATCCTAATATAGGATGTTTTCTTAAATATTTACTTAAATTACTATTTTAATACCTAAATTGGTCTTAATATATATATTACTGGTTTATAAATATCGTTGTTTGATTTTTCAATACTTAATATAACTTTTTTTTTGTAGCTGATTTCTTTTTTCCCATAACCAGTGACGACCAAGCCCAATGTATTTGACAACCAGTACGGAGTCGGGGCAAGATGACACACAATTTTACTCCTACAGAACTTTTATTTCTAAATAAAGCCAAATTTTGCTGTGACCTTAAATTTTTAGGAAGATATATCCAAGGAAACATTTTACGTAATATACTGACGGTGGAAAGGAAAGCTGTAACACTGAGAATTCAAAACTTAAAAAACATAAACTGCAACAACCTACCGCTGTCCCCCAGCCTCCCTTTTCTTCCGAAGACCACCACAATGTGGCGGAGATGGGGTGTTGCGGGGGCGGGGGGAGGTTGGGGGGGGGGGCGTTGGCGCTCTCACTGTCCTATAAAACAACCTGTCCACCTACCTGATTAGGCTTCTTGTTGTCTGCTCCTTCACTCTGCGATGGTAGATACTGCTTTAGCCGACGAAAGCAGCGTTGAGGGAAAACTCGACTACGTACCTACCACGCAAAAACCACATAACTCCAGTCCATGGGTGGTAGGAGCTGAAAGTTAGTTAAATTATCGAATGTTCGGGATTCTTGCATTACTCGTTAGAATAAACGTCTAAAATGTCCTTTAAGTTGCTTTAGTGACATTAAAACAAGGAAAATGACTGTCAAATCCGTATTTAATATCCCGACGTAAATTATGCAATGTTACTATCTCTGTAACAAGTTCACACCCAAAATCAGCCAGAAAATATTTAATTCCACCGGACACTTCAAACCCCCCCTCCCCCTCCCCATGAACCATGGACCGTGCCGTTGGTGGGGAGGCTTGCGTGCCTCAACGACACAGATAGCCGTACCGTAGATGCAACCACAACGGAGGGGTATCTGTTGAGAGGCCAGACAAACGTGTGGTTCCTGAAGAGGGGCAGCAGCCTTTTCAGTAGTTGCAGGGGCAACAGTCTGAATTATTGACTGATCTGGCCCTTTCACACTAACCAAAACGGTCTTGCTGTTGTGGTACTGCGAACGGCTGAAAGCAAGGGGAAACTACAGCCGTAATTTTTCCCGAGGGCATGCAGCTTTACTGTATGATTAAATGATGATGCCGTCCTCTTGGGTAAAATATTGCGGAGGTAAAATAGTCCCCTATTCGGATCTCCGGGTGGGGACTACTCAAGAGGAAGCTGTTATCAGTAGAAAGAAAACTGGCGTTCTACGGATCGGAGCGTGGAATGTCAGATCCCTTAATAGGGCAGGTAGGCTAGAAAATTTAAAAAGGGCAATGGATAGGTTAAAGTTAGATATAGTGGGAACTAGTGAAGTTCGGTGGCAGGAGGAACAAGACTTTTGGTTAGGTCGATACAGGGTTATAAATACAAAATCAAATAGGGGTAATGCAGGAGCAGGTTTAATAATGAATAAAAAAATATGAGTGCGGGTAAGCTACTACAAACAGCATAGTGAACGCATTATTGTGGCCAAAATAGACACGAAGCCCACGCCTACTACAGTAGTAGAAGTTTATATGCCAACTAGCTCTGCAGATGATGAAGAAATTGATGAAATGTATGATGAGACAAAAGAAATTATTCAGGTAGTGAAGGGAGACGAAAATTTAATAGTCGTGGTTGACTGGAGATCGACAGTAGGAAAAGGAAGAGAAGGACATGTAGTAGGTGAATATGGATTGGGGCTAAGAAATGAAAGAGGAAGCCGCCTGGTAGAACTTTGCACAGAGCATAACTTAATCATAGCTAACACTTGGTTCAAGAATCATGAATGAAGGTTGTATACTTGGGAGAACCCTGGAGTTACTAAAAGGTTTCAGGTGGATTACATAATGATAAGAGAGAGATTTAGGAACCATATTTTAAATTGGTTATGAGCTGTAGATTAAAACTGAAGAAACTGCAAAAAGGTGGTAATTTAAGGAGATGGGACCTAGATAAACTGAAAGAACCAGAGGTTGTACAGAGTTTCAGGGAGAGCATAAGGGAACAATTGACAGGAATGGGGGAAAGAAATACAGTAGAAGAAGATTGGGTAGCTTTGAGGGATGAAATAGTGAAGGCAGCAGAGGATCAAGTAGGAAAAAAGACGAGGGCTAGTAGAAATCCTTGGGTAACAGAAGAGATACTGAATTTAATTGATGAAAGGAGAAAATACAAAAATGCAGTAAGTGAAGCAGGCAAAAAGGAATACAAACGTCTCAAAATTGAGATCGACAGGAAGTGCAAAATGGCTAAGCAGGGATGGCTATAGGACAAATGTAAGGATGTAGAGGCTTATCTCACGAGGGGTAAGATAGATACTGCCTACAGGAAAATTAAAGAGACCTTTGGAGAAAAGAGAACCACTGGCATGAATATCAAGAGCTCAGATGAAAACCCAGTTCTAAGCAAAGGAAGGAAAGCAGAAAGGTGGAAGGAGTATATAGATGGTCTATACAGGGGCGATGTACTTGAGGACAATATTATGGAAATGGAAGAGGAGGTATATGAAGGTGAAATGGGAGATATGATAGTGCATGAAGAGTTCGACAGAGCACTGAAAGACCTAAGTCGAAACAAGACCCCGGGAGTAGACAACACTCCATTAGAACTACTGACAGCCTCGGAAGAGCCAGGCCTAACAAATCTCTACCATCTGCTGAGCAAGATGTATGAGACAGGCGAAATTCCCTCAGACTTCAAGAAGAATATAGTAATTCCAATCCCAAAGAAAGCAGGTGTTGACAGATGTGAAATTTACCGAACTATCAGTTCAATAAGTCACAGCTGCAAAATACTGACACGTATTCTTTACCGACGAATGGAAAAACTGGTAGAAGCTGGGCTCGGGGAAGATCAGTTTGGATTCCGTAGAAATCTTGGAACACGTGAGGCAATACTGATCCTACGACTTATCTTAGAAGAAAGATTAAGGAAAGGCAAATCTACGTTTCTAGCATTTGTAGACTTAGAGAAAGCTTTTGACAATGTTGACTGGAATACTCTCTTTCAAACTCTGAAGGTGGCAGGGGTAAAATACATGGAACGAAAGGGTATTTACAATTTGTACAGAAACCAGATGGCAGTTATAAGAGTCGAGGGACATGAAAGGGAAGAAGTGGTTGGAAAGGGAGTGAGACAGGGTTGTAGCCTCTCCTCGATGCTATACAATCTGTATATTGAGCAAGCAGTTAAGAAAACGAAAGAAAAGTTCGGACTAGGTATTAAAATCCATGAAGAAGAAATAAAAACGTTGAGGTTTCCCGATGACATTGTAATTCTGTCAGAGACAGCAAAGGACTTGGAAGAGCAATTGAACGGAATGGACAGTGTCTTGAAAGGAGGGTATAAGATGAACATCAACAAAAGCAAAAGGAGGATAATGGAATGTAGTCGAATTAAATCGGGTGATGCTGAGGAAATTTAGATTAGGAAATGAGACACTTAAAGTAGTAAAGGAGTTTTGCTATTTGGGAAGCACAATAATTGATGATGGTCTGAAAAAGAGAAATTTGTTAACATCGAGTATTGATTTAAGTGTCAGGAAGTCGTTTCTGAAAGTATTTGTATGAAGTGTAGCGATGTATGGAAGTGAATCATGGACGATAAATAGTTTGGACAAGAAGAGAATAGAAGCTTTCGAAATGTGGTACTACAGAATAATGCTGAAGATTAGATGGATAGATCACATAACTAATGCGGAGGTATTGAATAGAATTGGGGAGAAGAGGAGTTTGTGGCAAAACTTGACTAGAAGAAGGGATTGGTTGGTAGGACATGTTCTGAGGCATCAAGGGATCAGCAATTTGGTACTGCATCAAGGGATCAGCAATTTGGTACTGGAGGGCAGCGTGGAAGGTAAAAATCGTAGAGGGAGACGAAGAGATGAATATACTAAGCAGATTCAGAAGGACGTAAGGTGCAGTAGGTACTGGGAGAAGAAGAAGCTTGCACAGGATAGAGTAGCATGGAGAGCTGCATCAAACCAGTCTCAGGACTGAAGACCACAACAACAATAACTTCAAGGGCCCTAAACAATCACTGATGCACGACCGCTTGAGAGTTAACACATTCAGTCGTTCAGTAGGCTTCTTGTAATAAAGTGCTTGCCACAGTATCTCGCAACCTGCACGAAACACTCCAAGCGGAGTTCGTGTACGACATGAAATGTTCACACGCGAAAATCTCCTTAAATAAACCACTCAAAAGGCTCAAACATTAAAAAAAATTGCTAAATACTGTAGTGACTCTTCATTAACGTCAGAGAACCGATCAAACGCCGAATTTCTTCATTTTGGTACAAATTTCACCAGCACTATTTAACATAGTTTACCAGAAGACAGCTCTCGAGCGACTATCAACTCATAGATATGAGGCACAAAACGCTACTCAAACGCGCAGAAAATATTGAATTCCTATTGGCTAGAATGTTAAGCAACCAATCAGCTCATCTCTAGCACCTGTACTCGCGATGTCTCTTATGTCAGCCAATTAGATTATCACAAGTAATTTAGACTAGAAATCTCCGTGATTCCGAAAATAAATACGATTTAATGAAAACAATACACTGTTCCTTTCCACAAAATAAATAACTACTAAATTTAATACTCAGCTCCCCTTCTGGTTGCGTTTTACAAGATAAAGCTTACTCGGATGTACGTCACAAATTCCTCTATGGCACAACAACCTTCTCACGCACACGTTTAGATAGTTTCAATATAATATCACAGTCTCACTTTTCACATGTAGCGGTTCTAGGCGCTTCCGTCTGTAACCGGCCCACCACTACGGTCGCAGGTTCGAATCCCGCCCCAGGCATGGATGTGTGTGATGTCCTTAGGTTAGTTAGGTTTAAGTAGTTCTAAGTTCTAGGGGACTGATGACTTCAGATGTTAAGTCCCACAGTGCCCAGAGCCATTTGAACCATTTTTCATATGTCCCCCATTCACTCTCTCAGTCTCTTCAAAACACTCACATAAGGGTACCTACATATGTAAGTATATATTGAGATTTTTTGTAGAGGGAAAGTTTGTTACAAGAAATCTCAAAATATACGTTTCCGATATACTGCACATTTATACACGTCCCTGTAATAAACGTTTAGACACATATAGACTAAATGCTTTTTAGTATATAAATACAGGCATAAAAATTTACAGTAATGTAATGTTATTAGCAGACAGAAAAGTTGTAGTTATGGTTTATTAGTTTATGATTAGAATATTACTACTACTACTACTTCTAGTGAATTTCAATTTGAAAAAACAATGAACAAGGCTCAAGGTTAGAGAGAGAGGAAGAGGAGATGGACACAGGAATGGGAGAAATGGGATGGAGGAGATGGACAGAGACAGGGGGCAGTAGAAGATGGACAGAGAAAGGGGAGGAGAAGAAGAGCAGAGAAAGAAAGGGAGGAGCTGATGGGCTGAGAGAGGAGAAGGTCGGCAGGAGATGGAGAGAGAGGGGGAAGGGAAGGATGGACAGACAGAGGGGGAAGAGGTGTTGGGCAGATAGAGTGGGAAGGAGGAGGAGATGGAAAAAGAAAGATGGATAGACACAGGGGAGAGTACGATATTGGGATGTATATTCGATTCCCATATTCATTAGAATCGTGTGTTATTTCTTTTCTTTCTTTTCCATTTAAGCAGACTGCTCCATAGCAAAGCGTGGCCAGGTACAGCTAGTAATAATAATATAAATAATCCGTCTAAACAAACTAATTCTAATTCGTGACATACTTATGGACAGAGCATCTAAAAAGAAATTTTTGGGAGAATTATGTCAGACCTTCGAAATCAGTAACTATGAATGGAAAGGCGGTGTTCTATTCCCAATTACTTTTAAATGAGTTATAGAAAACACAGCGAGAATTTGGAATAAAGAGCTGAATGAATATCAGATTTCACCAAAAGGTTGATGGGAGGAAAGAAAAATATTGGAACAAACAGTCTCGTATTTGAAGATTACTTGGCTATACTTTCTAAAAATGTGTAATGTAAATTAGTCTTCTAAAAGAAATAATCTATAGGACCAACGTAAGAATTTCTACAGAAGAAAACCTAATTTTTATAAACGTTAAAAATGTACCAAAAATTTTGAAATCAGATACTGGAGAGTCAACGTGAGAAAAAGGTTTGGAAAAATCTGCTGTAGAGGAAAGGACACGTAAAATGGGAAGGGAATATGATATAATTAAACACTTTTACAAAAAAAGTTTTCTGTCTAAAGATGCACTAAAGTACAGTAGTGAAACCAGAATGTCTACAGGATGTGTCATCAGGAAAGATATATGCATTGAGGGGTGACAGTGTTAGCGAATCTGAACAAAAAAGGTCATATCAACATAAGTCCTGTCCTTAACAGTTTCCGAGAAGCTGATGGAAACAGTGAGGAACAGGACAAATGCAGATGACAGTAAATGAAATAATGAGATCTATTATCATGTTAAATTCTGTACATTTCCTCTAAGTTTATTCGAATGGTACTTTTATTTGAGCACACGCTCGTCAGTCACATGTCCTTCTTTACCAGCAGTCATATGTAAATACTACCAAAGCGCCATTAGGTTTTACTGACCATTTCAGTGCACACTTCACTTGCGTATGGGGCGATGGCCGCACATAAATTACAAGCAAGTAGTTCCTCCTTAGCGCCTATTCCGCTTCTAGACTTCGCTCTTAAGCGAACCCCCCAAACAGTGATTACATGGAATAAGATCAACTTACCTCGGTAGACAAGAAATGATTCCACAGCGACCGATACAACGCCAGGGATACGTTTCAGGGAGATACTGTGCCACCGGGCGTATGGACTTACCCCGGATACGGTTAAGAAAGGGGCATATGTTCATTTGAAGTTCTTTTTCTCATGACTATCATGGGCAGATAGAGGGGGAGGGAGAAGGAGATGGAAAAGGAAACGGGGAGTGTTAGAGGGATAGACACAGGGGAGAGAACGAGTTTGGGATGTATATCCGGTTCACATATTTATTAGAAACGTGTGTTATTTCTTTTCTTTCTTTTCCGATATTAGGCCCTCGAAAAACTACGGAAGATTTGAAATTACGTAGCAATAATGAAATTTATCGGAACATAGAAAACACATAGGAAGCAATGAGAAAAAGAGAACTGATATTTTTTGAACATTTATGTGGAATGCAAGACAGAAGATTAGCCAAAAATCTTCAAGTTTTTGCAGGATAAGAAGTCAACAAAAATTTGGATCCATTTAGAAAACATAATATCAAATCTCAAGGAACAACCGACAGAGATATGTTTAGGGAAAATTTATGGAATATGGAAGGATTAGAAGATAGGAGAGTGAAAAGAACTGGTACGAAGCGGACAGAAGACAGGAAGAAAAAACGTAGCGAACAAATGAAAGGAATATCAAGTAAGGAACTGAGATACGCATGTGGTTCTTAGTTTATCCACCAGAGAAGAAAAAGAAATAATAATAATAATAATAATAGTATTTCGCTACTATTGTTCAACATACTGTTACTCAAAAATGTAAGGGAATCAGAAAAAGAATTGAAGATACAGGAATTCTGGCTGTCAGATATTTGCCAGTGATCTCGCCGTACTCTCAGATAACACAATGGCTGCAGTAGAACTAATCGAAGTCCTGAAAGAGAAGGCTGAAAAGGTCAGACTACAGATCTTTAAGAAAACAGAATATTTGTCAAACCAAAACATGCCCCAAAGTAATAGCGACAAAATATGGTTAGATCAAGACAGTTAACAAATTCAAGTATCTTGGGTAGATGATATAAGCAAATAGGATAGAGAAAGAAGTTCACGGCTGGATTAATCAAAAGATGACTGGAGTATCCTGAAAGAATGAAAACATTTACAATCTATCATGCTCGTCAGGTAATATAAACGTGAGACATTACAACAGTGTCATGAAACCGGAAACTTCATATGCATTAGAAATGTTGGTCATGATTCGGAAAGGTGCACTAGAAAATGTCAGATATCTAACTTAGTGCATGACATGCAGAGACGTCGACTGAAATTTACGAGCATATTAAGTGAATGCCGGACGCTCGACAAAATAAATAGATGCTGAAAGACACAGAAATCTTCAATAACATGAAGCGGTTCACCGAAGTCAGAAAAGATCTGAAGGGTGCTGGCATAACAGATTCAGATATACAAGCAGACAGCTATTCAGCAAAAAATTACTGAAGTGGAAAGTGTGCCAAGAATTTAACAAATTCGAGACAGGAACAACTGGGTCAGAAAGAAAGAAGCAAAGTGAGAAGACGAAAGATGTGTGTCACCTGAGAAAATCTAATAACAAATAGACGCTTAGCGTGGCCTACGCGTGTATAGCAATAACAACAATAATAAAAAATGAATAACAATATTAATAAATGTACTGATGACATCCATAGGTGCAAAATTCTGCGTTTCCACAAATTTCGCACATCTGTTGCAATGTATCGAATTATTACGAAGTGTCATCTTGCACTGAAAGCGTAGCATGCCGCAAGGCCGGGAGGACAGGAGATTTTGGTTTTCACGCTGGTACAACTGACGATGGTTACTGGGCCAAGAGAGGAGTGTACTTGCTCAGCGCTGCTTGCAGAATGTTACACACACTCTCTATGTATCTGAAGACGTACTATTAACTATTAATCGATCTTTTTCATACTTGGTATACCAAATTCCATAGATAACACAACCATACTGTTAAAATATCAAGTCAATAACTGCAATACTTCCGGAGATACAAATTTTTACCTAAAACACATAATAATTGTGCTGGCATTGTGCAACTGAGTTGCAATTAATTCATCTATAGTATCAACTGAAACTACATCCAAGTGGATATGTTCATATAATTTAATTTTCTGCAATTTTATTTAATTTCATTACCACATATTATAGACTCAATGAAAGTCCTTTGGAAAGCAATTATTTCATCGCGTCTTGGTTGTGTGAGTGCTTTGGAGAGACTGAGAGAGTGAATGGGGGACATATGAAAAATGGTTCAAATGGCTCTGAGCACTATGGAACTTAACATCTAAGGTCATCAGTCCCCTATAACTTAGAACTACTTAAATCTAACTAACCTAAGGACATCACACACATCCATGCCCCAGGCAGGATTCGAACCTGCGACCGTGGCGGTCGGCCGGTTCCAGACGGAAGCGCCTAGAACCGCACGGCCACTCCGGCCGGCTCCCCATCCACCCTACAGCCCTGACCTATCCCCTTCGGACTTTCACTTGTTTGGGACATTAGAGAATGTCATTCGTGGAAGACATTTTGAGGACGATTATAGAAGGTGATTCACACAGTGAAGCACTGGATCCGCCACCTGGACACGGACTGGCACCTACAGGGCATACATGCCCTTGTTTCGCGCTGAAGGAAGACCACAGAACGGGATGGAGATCACGTTAAAAAAAATACGGTGTGTAGATACCCAAGGAGACGCCGCAAACACGAATTGGAAGAAGCCCTACTGCAACGCGTTGATGAGAACCTATCAACCAGTACATCTGCAATGTATCTGACTATTAATGAATGGAAATGTAAAACAACTGATGTGCTGGGTCATGTTTAATCAATTACATGTGTTCCCGTTACCAACACGTTTTCGAATGGTTATAGTACGGAAACAGTAGTTTCGTGACATGGGTTCCAGTTCAAAATATTATCTACTCACTCCCACCTTCAACTCCTAGAAGTTTGTAACGAAAATTTCCGAATACCTGATCTTTATATTTGTTATATTATTATTATTATTATTATTATTACTATTATTACATTTCATTACCTAGGTATGATTAGTGCAGGAAAGGAGGAAATCTCTAGGGACTACCGAAAGCAGTACATGCCAGGTTGGAATTAAACTATTTAGAAACAATATGATGAATTTCTAAAATGTGAGGACCCAAAAATAGCGGATAAGCTACTTCATAATCTCAACACAGCCAGACGAATTAGTTGGACAGAGACTGTTCAGTCACTCCATTTTCAAAGATCAAATAGAAAAGCATGGTCAGTATTAAGGAAGTTGGATGGAAACAAAATTAAAATAAGGAGCAACATGCAAATATCAGCTAATAGGATTGCTTCACATCTACTGTTCACATCAAGAGCCCCAAGGGATAAAACTCATACAAGCTACATCATACCCAAACCTACATTGCTCAAAAAGAATACGAAGGATCAATCCGACTTCGCAAGAACTTTCTCTATACCTGAAATTTCTGCTGCTCGTAAAACTCTAAGGCATTGAAAGGCACCAGAAAGTGACGGAATCCACCGAGAATTCTTTCTGCATAAAGGAAACTACGCAAAATATGTCTGGCGGATTTCTTCTCCGATATTATGATATCTGGTTGAGTCTCACAAAAAATGAAGCAGTCAAAAATCATAGCAATACTCAAGCCCGGCAAGGCACCAGACCAGCCTAAGAACTACCACCCAGTGGCACTGTTGAGCACTGTTTATAAGTTCCTTGAAAGAATTCTATACAGTTTGATTAGTCCAGTAATCTTTCAGAACCTTCTTCTTGAGCAAGCTGAACTCCCTCCAGGACGGAGCTGCAATGATCAAGTCTTATCATTAACAACATTTATTGAAGCAGGATACTAAATGAAGCAAAGAACATCAGTCACTTTCGTCGATCTATGTACAGCACATGATAGGGTTTGGAGGCATGGACTGCTTTATAAATTAGTGCAACTTGTCCCATGCAGACAGATAACAAAACTAATTGACAACATGTTAATTGGAAGGATGTTTACTGTAACTACAGGAAAGACACTAGCTGCCCAAAAGTATTGAATAATGGCTTGCCACAGGGATCCGTCCTTGCTTCTCTCTTGTTTAATCTATGTATATTTGATATCCGTGCAACATCGTCCAGAATGTTTGGCTATGCAGACGACTGGGCAATAGCTAGCCAACACAAATCTTTTGAATGAACTGAAGAAATCCTAACTTCTGATCTACATATCTTAAGCCACTATTTACGAAAATGGAGGTGACAATCAAACTCAAATGAAGCAGAAGTTTCATGTTTTCGTCTGTCCAATAGATTGGCACACAGAGCCCTCGATTGTTTTGAAGTAGACGAACTTCATCATAATATGCACCCAGAATCCCTTGCGATCACGTTAGGTCAGGATACTTTCTTCTAAGAATCCCTTCACACGAACGTCAACTAAGCTCAAAACCACAAACGACAGTCTCCATAAACTCTGCGGCTCTCGTTGGTGATCGTCAACGGACACTCTCCGGGTATCAGAACTGGGTTTGGTATACTCAGCAGCAGAGTACTGTCCGCCTGTCTGGGTTAATAGTCCATACTTTAAAAAAATAGACGTACACCTTAACGAGGCCACTTGCATTGTTAGTGGGTCAATAAGGCCTATTCCCACATCCGAGCTACCTATCTTGAACCACATTTAACCTCATGCTATGAGACGGAAGAGCGCGCTACTGCGTGAATACCTGAAGATTGCTAATGGCACTGACCTTCCAGTAGTGGAGCGAAAAAGACTAAGATCACAAGCAGCACTCTCATGGAAACTGTTTTCAATCCCGTCGCTGAATGGAAACGCTGCTGGCAACAAAACTGTTCCCCGCAATCCCTGAAGCTGCCATGCATCCAGATTCGACCAACCTCGAGTAATTTGGACTGTCTTGGACCGCATCCGAACGGGACATGGACGATGCGCAGATACTCTCTACAAGTGGGGCAAATCTACATCACCATCCTGTTACTGTGGTGCGGAACGACAGACAGTTGCTCATGTTGTATCGACATGCCCCGCACGTTCCTACAAGGGTCCTTTCGAAGATTTCCTCACAGCGAGGAGTGATGTTACAAAATAGATAGGATACCTTGATATCCATCTATAGGTGTTGTTATTTGTGTTATTTTATGCTGGAGATCTGTGCTTAAATGTTGATGTGTAGCAATTTGTAATCTTTATACAGGGTGAAAAGTATTTAAACCGACAAATTCTGGGAGGTTGCAGGGGACATCAAAACAAATATTTTTCCCTAATGTCATTTTTTTCTATGAGGATTATTTAAACCAGTGGAGGCCGAATTACGCTCTTCAGTTGTATTACGATCTTCAGTTGTTAGAGGGCGTGTTACGCTCTTCAGTTGTAGACAACTGCTGTCCTCCAGTGCAGTAGTGCATTGTCTCTGTTTACTAATTTAGCGATACACCTGGAGTGAGTGCACTGATATGGTTGGTGCGTACTACGTTGCGCACCACAACGGACGAGCTGCACAGCGGGATTATCAACAACAATATCCTAATCGCCGTATGCCGCATCATACGACCTTTGCTGCTGTGTACCAATACCTGCGTGAGACCGGATCATTTAACAGATTGCCTGGACAGGGACGCCGTCGCACGGTAAGAACGCTGCGATTTGAGGAAGCTGTCATGCAGCATGTGGAGCGGGATCCTTAAATCAGCACTCGTGCAACTGCACGTAACATGGGGACGAATCAGACGAATGTAAGAACAGTCCTTCGAGAGCAATCGTTACGTCCATTTCACTTACAGCGTGTCCACAACCTGGAACCAGTGGATTATCCACCCAGTTTTCGCAGTGGTACCTGGAACAGTGTGAATGCATCCTACATTTCCATCCTCTGTATTGTTTACCGATGAAGCAACATTCGGGGGTGATGGAGACTTCAGCGTGCACAATTCGCATGTTTGGAGCGAGGATAACCCATATGCCACAGTTACTAGCGCTCATCAAGTGCGGTTCTTCGTTAATGTATGGGTGGGTGTTGTTTGGGTACTGTTTAATTGGGCCGTATCTGCTACCTAGTTGTTGTCTCTTGGTCATAAAAAATGGAAAAGTGTTTGTTGGTTTAATTAATTTGCCGCCAGGGAAACCGTCCTCTACCGGTTTAAATACTCCTCATAGGGCCGGCCGGGGTGGCCGAGCGGTTCTAGGCGCTACAGTCTGGAACCGCGCGACCGCTAAGGTCGCAGGTTCGAATCCTGCCTCGGGCGTGGATGTGTGTGACGTCCTTAGGTTTGTTAGGTTTAATTAGTTCTAAGTTCTAGGGGACTGATGACCTCAGATGTTAAGTCCCATAGTGGTCAGAGCCATTTGAACCATTTGAAGCAATCTAAAAATCACGTCAACATTTGAACCATTTTTGAACTCCTCATAGGGAAAAATGACTTTAGGGAAAAATATTTGTTTTGATGTCCACTACAACATCACAGAGTTTGTCGGTTTAAATACTTTTCACCCTGTATATGTATTGCTATACGATAAATAAATAAATAACTTAGGCACGGTAATTAATTTTTTTTGGCTTGTGTTATGAATAAAGTTATTTTCTTCTGCAACGGCGACTGCTCTTCAGAGGCAAGTCGGCGTGTAATAGCCGCGTGTCACCTCCTAAATGAGAGCCCAGTCGCCGTTGTAGAGCGGCCAGCCGCGGCGTGGCCCCGCCTCCGCGCTGCGGCTGTAATAACGCCAGGCAGCGGTGCGTCCGGCGTGAGGAGCGGCCACCGCCAGCCCAGCGCGCCGTGCATACAGGCGCCACACAATGCGTAATCCGATTACGCAGCCGCCGTTCGGCTGGAGCCTAGGCGAGGAATCACACGTCCAAAAGCGCAGAGACCGGCGAAACAGCCACTGCTCGTCATTACTTGCTCATTTCTTCCTGCTGCAGCGGGCCACTGGACGCTGCGGTGTGTCTACGTGTAGAGACACTTGTTGATCTCAATGGTACCCAGTGAGAAAACTTATTTTCTTTCCGAAATGGATTTTCACTCTGTAGTGGCGTGTGTCCTGTTCTGAAACTTCCAAACCTTGCCTCGTTAACTCGATCTGGTATCATTCACCTACAAAAGGCAAATGTTCCTGATTCGAGTTCTCATCCGAGATACAGTTTTAATCTTCCAGGAGTTTAAACATATTTGTTGGATAACTATCACTTATTTTTCTCATCTACGCGGACTACGACGATGTTCCTTCGCTACGGTCGCAGGTTCGAATCCTGCCTCGGGCATGGATGTGTGTGATGTCCTTAGGTAGTTTTAAGTAGTTCTAAGTTATAGGGGACTGATGACCTCAGCAGTTAAGTCCCATAGTGCTCAGAGCCATTTGAATAATTTTTTATTCTTCCTTCAATTCACACGCATGTAGTGTTGACTTGTTTAAAGAAGACGAAGGAACATTAGAGTTTAGCGTACTTCTGGCAGCATTGGTAATAGAGGAGGGCTTATGATCACCGGCTTCCCAACAACAAGGGAGAAAATTTGCTGCGTAATATCCAAAAGTGAGCTCCATGGCTTTAACACTATGCACTCTTCGGCGGAAAAAGTAACCAATGAAAGACTTGAAGACGACTTGTGCTTCACTCCTTGGGATAGCGAGTCCAGTGTCTTAAGAAACGCGACGGGTACGGACTGAACCGTGGGATTGGACGTACAGGGTCTGAATTTGTGCCAGTTATTCTATTTCTGAAAAGTAACTGAAACCTTTTCCGTTACAGTCTTAGCACAGAGAGAAGATGGACATAAAAGACACAACCTTCTTTAGAAATAACGTCTTGTAAATTGTAACAACGTTGTTATTAAAATTTTATTGTCTAAATTCTGTTATTGATGTTCAAATGTGTGTGAAATCTTATGGCACTTATCTGCTAAGATCATCAGTCCCTAAGCGTACACACCACTTAACCTAAATTATCCTAAGGACAAACACACACACCCATGCCCGAGGAAGGACTCGGACCTCCGCCGGGACCAGCCGCACAGTCCATAACTGCAGCGCTGAGACCGCCCGGTTAACCCCGCGCGGTGTTGTTATTGAGGTGCCTGTGAAATGGGACGACGTACTCTTTAGATCCCCATCTCCTTATCACGTATTATTTATTCTTTACATACATTAATGCATGAAACACAAACACAATAGAATTATCATGAACTATCTAGTGATGGCGGAGATATGCTGAACTAAATGTGACCATACCGCTGGGGCTGGAAGCTCTTGTTCATCTTTTCTCCGTGTTTGCGACTTAAGATTTGACAATTTTTGAAAACTACCTTCTAAGAAACATTTTTTCTATCTTTTTAGTCACCGAGACATGTTTCAACACCTATGTGTCATTTTCTTTGAGTTAAATGTATGTAATACAATGTTTGTGGTCGTTTATACGGGAATTAACAGATATTTGTGCTGATATTTTTACATGTGGTACCTTAATAAGTGCCCATTTCAGAGTGTTGGCTGTTCTTCCTCTGTGTCGAATAGTTTTTCCACAAACACTTAAGAACTTAATGGGCTGATGTTTTTGCATAGTCGTAACTGCACCTCTAAGTGTACTAGGCTTGTCAGTATAGACTACCCGTTTTGCGTCCACATGTCCACAGTTCAACACTTGACCTGCTGCCGAGAAGAAAAATAAGTGATGAGGCATGGTCTTGCCACACATACTTGCATTTATTAGCCAAGCTAAAAAGAGGCAACTTGTAATAGCTCCAATTATGAGCCTGCAAATAACGTAAATGCTGATGTAGTGTTCTTCAGCAAACCACTCCCAAGCACTTATTACTTTTACACCCTGTATATTGTAGGCCTAAAAATACTAACATGTGCATTTTCTTTTGTTTGCTTCAACGGCTCACCTAAAAAAAAGGGGGGGGTTTCTTTTGTCGTTTTCATAGCATGTCGTCTGCAACGTAGTGACGAAGAATTTTGTGCCGTTTTGAAATACTTTTCGTTCGTGGTGATTATGTGTGTTACTGTACCTATATTTATGCTGAAAACCTGTTATTGTTTACATCTACTGGCGATTTTTGGATCTGAACACTTGAAGGGAGGTCGGCAGCCCACCTTGCTTGTCTGTTGTGCGGGCCCCCTAACAGATAAGGGGCCGCTACGACATTGACGACGACGTGTCGCCCATGCAGGACTGTGGGTTCTCGCCCATCCACTTCCCATCAGACTTGTGTTCAAGACTTGTGTAGTAAACTGTTATAATTAAATAAATGAATCAACTGTCTCGAATATGAAGTCGACTCTCCATGCCTACCTGCTTCAGAACCCATTGGCCAACACATCATTAACTTGTGACATAGGTAGCATGGGGGCCTGCGATCGCATGATTAGCTAGAATGTAAGGTGTTTTGCACACTGGACTGGGGCCTGCGTTCGCTATATAGTTAGCTAGTAGGTGAGGTGGTTAGCACACTAGACTCTCATTCTGGAGGCCGACAGCTTAAATCCACTTATGGCTATCCAGATTTAGGTTTTCTGTGGTTTCCCTGAATCGTTCCAGGCAAATGGTGTGATGCTTCCTTTGAAAAAGGGGCATAGGCGGTTTCCTTCGCCATGCTTTCATCATCTGAGGTAGTGCTCCATCACAGTGGGATGTTAAACTTCAATTGCCTTTCTTTCCTTTATTCCTTACACGATTAACTGAACACGCCCATATTACTGCTCCCGGTCACTGAACAGCAGGAATCTACTTGTTATGAAAACTTTCTCGACGTATTCCGGATGTGGCACATCATCAAAACGTGTCTAAAAGAAAACTGTTGTACAAGCACAAAATCGAGATAATGCATTAAGCGAATACCTTACCTGATACATGGACAACCAAGTTTACATAATAGAAACACATTCGATACAAAGTATTGTTTCGTGAGGTAACTCTCATCGGTGCCTTACTGCCAGCCACTTGGGGTTATAAGAGTAATTACCATTACATACCACTATGTGGCGTTATCTGTAACAGTGCTGGGACTGCGCATTAAATGTCAAGTGGCAAAACAATAACAAGATCAACTGCTGAACCATATGCAGCAACATTAAAAAACGATAAACCATATTACATTAGGATTCCCACCGACTGCGAGGCTCTTTTGCAATCACTGACTGGGAGACAGATGGAAAAATGATACGACTACCCAAGCTGCGCCGATTTTTCGGAGCATACCGCCTGGCGCGTTTGACGATATGTGATATACTGCATCTTTGAATGCTCCCTTGCAGAAATAAACCAAGAGTAGTCATATTGGGGGCCCTTGCAGGGCACTTACGCAGCAGTCCGTTCTGTTCAACAGCCAGGATATTTTTCGTTCAATATTTGCGTTGCAGGACGGCAAGAGTGAGCTGCGCAGCCGTCATGTGGAGACCACACATACTTATATTGTCGGTTAGCCAGTGTTCTAGTAGCATCTATAAGTATGGTAGAACGTTCGCAAGAAGGTGTGCATACATATTTCAATATATTATGCGACGAATGAGACCCTGCTGTGTTGTTTACACTCCACAGCCTTTTTACATATGAATAAGCCAGAGTGGGTTTCCTGCTACCCATGAGAACAGATTACTAAGCGTTGCCTCATCGATAATGATAAAGTTTCAAAAATACAATGTCGTCTCTATAACGACAGTCGAAAAGGCTGATATTTATGTCGATGCAGGATATAAATAAGACTCGTGTGGCTGATCCCTTAGGCTAAGCGCAAAATTGAGACCGTTTAGCACGTGTGACGTAACATGACACTACAGCGCTAGTCCAACGCATATTGAGACGAGTACACATACTTTGCACGCGCCTGTGTGTCGACGCTCTGCACTGACAGAAACGAAGCACGCGCATCCTGTATCTTTCTTAAAGGATTTTACGGAATCTATTCGACCAAAATATTTGATTTTGCCATACTTGTAGTGTTATATGTCAGTTCCGAAGCGAAATACTCATCATCTCACTAGTTCTCATACTTATTGTGTTGTAGACATTTTAATAGGACACTACTTAAAATAATTAAAGTTTGTAATGGAAAATAGGGATCGCTATAATTTTGCGTTTGGTGCTTATTACTCCATATGTTGTTGTATATGAAATTTAGCTAACTTTTCTTTAGACTTGGGAGGAGGTCTTTACCGTGTCCGATCTCGAAAAAATGAACCCTCTCTCCCGACCTCATGCTCGCGAGAATAAAATATTCACAACATCCCTCATATCTCTTAAACCACTTGAAACGTCGAAACAAGGTTTTGGTGAATGACGGTACACAAGGCGACTATTTTCCCAGTTTGTAAACATTCTGTACTTCCTTATCTATGGCCATATATCTGAAATTGTACTTACTATTTTATTTTTATCACTTCACTTTTTAAGAGATATAGACAGCTACTAAGACAAGAGTTTTCTAGTTTGAAAATGAATACGAAATTCCTACTCTTCTTACCACAAACCGACACAATGAGGTTTTTCGCAAGCTATTGAGGTCTCTGGTCCCCAGTTACTCGTTTGAGACATCCCGTTTCAGAATTCTGTCACAATAGCTACTGCAAAAATGAGTTTGTGCTAATTATAATGTGTTTTGACTAAAGAAGTGCAACTGAACCTGTCAACATGAGAAATGTGGCCGTTTATGAATGGTGTTACTTCTTCGAATGAGAAGGTTAACAATTCACATAAAAATAATTGGCCAAACTTGTTAGAATTTTGGTTGAATCCAAGTAACCTATCGTATTTTTAACACTGAACCACTGGAATGGAAAATTACCATACGATTTTATTTCTTTTCTTCATCTGAGCAGTATTAAAATAATGCCGAGCGTACCCTTCAGGCGGAATGACACGCACATGCCAGATGCTGGTAACTCAACAAAGGCTTGCAAAACTGACAGTGACTGATTCGCGAATAAAACAGTTGTTATTGAGAAACGTGAACAATTGACGCGTCTCAAACACAATGGCCAGTGCATCGTCAGTAGCTGAGAATAATGCGCGCTACAGAAATGCGGAAGCTAGCCAAATGTGCTTCCTGAGAGGAAGAGTTCACGTCTTTCGAAAAACACTGTCATAAAAGTAGATCTGCCTTTGTCAGCAATGCAGTTCAACAAATTAAGTATATCAAGTCACCACACTCTTTCACGATATTCATACTTTTGGAATAATACCGACCACTACTTAATTTATGTAGCTTGTTGTATAATTAGTTTATTAATGCTGACCACTGAAATGCTTTTTCTCGTCACGACGAGCCGATTAAAACATTGTTATTCGTGAGGGCATCTCGAATGTTTCTAGCTTGCAGTGGAAATCTGATATCCATATGTACGTAGTATGACTCTTATCACATCGATATGCAAGTAATGATAATGAAACTTAAAGTACTTCATATCTTGGACGTTTTTTGGTAGGAACATAAAGGGGTCATACTTGTGGAAATTACGTCTTTTCGACTTTTTGTAACAGATCGTAGCGATACGTCAGCATGATAGGCAGCAAGTAGATAAACTTGTTTTACTTTCCAGCATTGCTTCTAGATCACATGATTTTACAGTATACCTTACTTCCTCATTCAGTATGCTCACCATGAATCGAATGTCCCTTCTTACGATCTGAAAACATTGTGGAGGCAGAAGATATAATCCCAGTGCCTAATGGCTCATCTGTTATTGAACGATGCACTGTTCTTGACGAAAGAATGAACAAAACAGGAAAGTATGCAGATGTATGTAATTGAAATTTATTATGTACTAACGAAAACAGATGGAGCCCTCAAATGGCGTTAAACGAAACCCTACTCAGTGCCAATGAAATTCAGTATTCTGTAAGGCTGTATTTTACGGATGGTCAATGCTACGACTGTACATATGCGCCATGCCAAAGTGAGCATATGGCAGGACTACCTTCCCGCTCCCCACCACACCCCTCTCACAGCGCGAGAAACTGTGCCACAACCACAACGCCGTGCGACCTGGAGCAGGCGAGTTTCTTGTCTCAGTCGCAATTTAGTAAAAAGTCGTGCCACCATGTCGATTCATGAGCGTCGTAGCCAGGGCAGCTTCGACGTGTGTTCTTTCTTCTCCTTCTATGGTTGACGTTCAGGCTCCCAGTTGCCATTAGTGTCCTAATAATTCGTGCAAGGGCCTGGAGCGTCGTATACTGGCGTCAGGATGGATAAACGTATACTATTGTACTGTTTTGATGGCATCTCCGTAACATTCGCCTCACACAGATAGCGTGTCTAGCTTCACCTCGGCTGTGTATTTATCAACGTGCAAGGAATGTTCAAGCAGAAATGATCCATCGATAGACGATTCATTTCCTGGTGAACGCAAGTAAACAGTCCCATCCTGTGAGCTTGTTAATGACTTGGGTCGCAAAGGCGTCTGCTGAAATGAAATAAAGTGTTTTTTATGTGTGCAGTGGGTGGTTCAAATGGCTCTGAGCACTATGGGACTTAACTACTGTGGTCGTCAGTCCCCTAGAACTTAGAACTACTTAAACCTAACTAACCTAAGGACATCACTCACATCCATGCCCGAGGCAGGATTCGAACCTGCGACCGTAGCGGTCACGCGGTTCCAGACTGAAGCGCCCTTAACCGCACGGCCACACCGGTCGGCTACAGTGGGTGGTGTTTTTCTTTTTTCATAGTGTCTGTCGTTTAACTCATGAACCCTCTTAGCGTGTGCTGTCAGAAAACCTTTAGTCGAAGTACTGGATACAGTGCCAGGACATTTCACAAGAACCCTGTTTGGCGATATTTACACCATAACAAACTAGCCTATGAATTGTGACACATTTATGAACTACTTTTGTGATGCGTTTAACGATCAACATTAACAAATGTTGCAGCATTGTATTTGTATGTGCTTTCGAATACTTTTAAAAAGAGTATGTCGTTCCATTAAAAATGAGTGTATGTGTGTCTGCTGTGATGTGAATATCTCCCGATAGAAGCAAGCTGAAGCTGCTATTTAAATTGAGAGTTTTTTACATGTCCCTTCCATTCAACATTCATCGAAGATATAGAAGCGGAACAACAAAACATTTATCAACGCCGCTTTGCGTATTGTGAGCAGTGCACTTCACTCTTTAATGTATTTCGTAACCTGGGGATTAAAATAAGTAAGCTCCTTAACCAAAGTATTCTCTGTAAGTGATCAAAGTTCCTAGAAGCATGTCAATGGGCTTCTGAAACAGTATCACCATTTAAAACGAGAAACGTATAGGTTACTTCTCAAAATAACGATGGATTTTAGTTTCTTGTTAGAGTATTTTTTAGTTAGATTGTGTGTAGTTTTTCTGATAATTCAAAGCCTATCTTATAGCACTTTTGTCCTCATGTCTACAAACTATCTCCGTCACATTTCAACGTATGCTGTCTTATGATGTCACGTGCTACAATGTGTTAAAGGCAAATAAAATACAGGAAAGATATATATGGCTGCAACGGCGTAATAGTGTTAGTGTTATTCAGATTGACTTTATGATTACCTTTTAGGAATATTTAACATGTTTCCCTCAGGGAATGTTTTTCTCTTCTGCAAAGGATGGTCGTGTACGACATGTTTTGAGAAGTTCTCGTTTCACCGTTTCAATTGTTTACACTTTAACGAATGAAAATGGGTTAATATATATGATCTCATCTGTGCTGTTAAATGCGATGTATTCGTTTCTTAGCGATCAATGTAGAAATTTCAGTGCGCTGCAGATCCGTGGGCAGAGCTGTGTAAACACTCGCGGAAGATTTATAGCCCGCAATAATTCAAGCTGGACCCCCCGATTCGGAGGAGAAAAATATTACTGTGTGTTTTTTCTATTGCCAAAAATAAGATCTGTGGGTAGGAAAGAAAAATTCCAGGTGATGGACGAATGGAATCCTAAATGCATGAATATTATAACGCTTTTCAGACGAGAGTGCCAATGTGATTGAGACTGCTTAGAAATTATTTCTCAATCTCTTATCTAACAGGGAATTTGAGCTCGATGTTTTGTGGACAAATCTTACACCATTATACTGATAGTGCAGCATAGATACTGCAGAAATTTTATGTCAAATTGCCGTTATATTACCACACTGGGAAAAGGAATGTGTTGTTAACAAATAGAAAAATTCTGATAATGTCTTTTATACTTTATTGTGTCGTGATATGTTGTTGAAAATATAAATTCAGGAAGAAATTTTGCAATTTTGGAACAGGTTCTCCCACATATTTTCGGATCTTTTGAAATTATATAATAATCTTCGGGTTAAAGCTCTTTTGTCTGTGTTTGCTTTAGCAATACATATGTTTTTGGATGGGGTCCACCTTTAGCAAAACACCATTTTGTTTTTTGTCCCACGCATGTTTCACTGCAGTTGCAGCATCATCAGTGTTTTTTTTATGTTATGGCTTCTTACCACATGGTGTGGGTTTCCTGCTGTATTACGTTTTTACAGTATCTGTTTAACTTTAGAGTTTGTCATGGTTTCTTTTTTCCTCATCTTCTCCACTGTCAAGTTCTGCGTATTGACTTGTCACTATCACTGTTTACCAGAAATTATGTAATACATTAGTCACCCTACTTTTAATTTTCAGCTAACTTTCAGGAGCCTGGACGAAAGGTTTTTAGGCAGAAAAAATTTTAAGAAGTTCTTCATTCTCTGCCATCACACGTGCAACGGTTCATCGAATGACTGATAACTGGTTTTCGCAGTAGCGTAATCAGTATACGTGATATAATGAAATGCTTCGCATAACAACATAAGCTTGCTGTTTACCATATATAACAAATATAAATACTTCACATCCTAAGGGGCATCGGCACTCACCCTCACTGCATTGGCGCAAATATTCCGCCCGCCACTTTCAGTCATCAGCGTGCCACCTCCACTGGAAATGTATCGAGACAGGCAGTGCCTATCGTTTGGACTCCTAGAACATACTTGGCTCTTTCCATCGAATAGCACCAAGATTTTTTGAAAATCAGCCTTGCGCATGGAATACCAGCAAAGCTCATAATCTGCAGAATTGTCAACAGCACTGATCGTGACTCCTCGGTACTGAGAAGAATGGAAGACCTGAGGCAAAGGCATCGAAATTTCTGTGACTAGCTAGGCTGCGACTGCCTAGATTGACGGCAAAGTTCTGAGAACTCTAGAAAGCCCCTAAAAGGGTCAGAGTTGCACTACACATCAGAGGCTGCTACCCAGGTAGGTGATTGTGTGTGAGCTGTACATAAATGTTTTGAAAGGTGAAACGAGTCTTCATTCCGTCTTGATAATGATTTCTATAGGAGACCGGAAGTAACAGTGTAAAAGTCAAAGTAATGCCCCACCACAGCTGAGACTATTATAGTCCTAGTGATCAACTCCGAAAACATTTGAAAATCCCCAGCGTTTAAAATTTAAAATACTTCTAAAAAGTGTTAGAGTTCACATTAGATGAGAGGTACTTGTCTTGCTACATATAAGTACAGAAAAATAGCTAAACCTCGATATCGACTGACAGGCTATAAACACACATAAAAAAAATTGCATCACCTCGGTTCCGAGAGATCCGGATCCTGTACATAAAATTGGATTAAACATAAACATAATTTCACCCCTTTTATTGCTCACGAAAACCACACATTGCACCATCATACAGCGAGAACTTCAGAGGTGGTGCTCCAGGCTGATGGTTCAAATGGCTCTGAGCACTATGGGACTTAACATCTATGGTCATCAGTCCCCTAGAACTTAGAACTACTTAAACCTAACTAACCTAAGGACATCACACAACACCCAGCCATCACGAGCCAGAGAAAATCCCTGACCCCGCCGGGAATCGAACCCGGGAACCCGGGCGTGGGAAGCGAGAACGCTACCGCACGACCACGAGATGCGGGCAGTGGTGGTCCAGATTGCTGTACACACCGGTACCTATAATACTCAGTAGCACGTCCTATTGCATTGATGCATGCCTGTATTCGACGTGGCATACTATCCACAAGTTCATCAAGGCATTGTTGGTCAAGATTGTCTCATTTCTCAACAGCGATTCGGCGTAGATCCCTCAGAGTGGTTGGTGGGTCAAGTCGTGCATAAACAGCCCTTTTCAATCTATCCCAGGCATGTTCGCTAGGTTTCATCTCTAGTCAAGCGAAGTCGTTATCCTGAAGGAAGTCATTCACAAGATGTGAACGATGGGTGCCCGAACTGCCGTCCATGAAGACGAATACCTCGCCATTATGCTGCCGATATGATTGCAGTCGTTATCCTGAAGGAAGTCATTCACAAGATGTGAACGATGGGTGCCCGAACTGCCGTCCATGAAGACGAATGCCTCGCCAATATGCTGCCGATATGATTACAGTCGTTATCCTGAAGGAAGTTATTCACAAGATGTGAACGATGGGTGCCCGAACTGCCGTCCATGAAGACGAATGCCTCGCCAATATGCTGCCGATATGATTGCAGTCGTTATCCTGAAGGAAGTCATTCACAAGATGTGAACGATGGGTGCCCGAACTGCCGTCCATGAAGACGAATGCCTCGCCAATATGCTGCCGATATGATTGCAGTCGTTATCCTGAAGGAAGTTATTCACAAGATGTGAACGATGGGTGCCCGAACTGCCGTCCATGAAGACGAATGCCTCGCCAATATGCTGCCGATATGATTGCAGTCGTTATCCTGAAGGAAGTTATTCACAAGATGTGAACGATGGGTGCCCGAACTGCCGTCCATGAAGACGAATGCCTCGCCAATATGCTGCCGATATGATTGCAGTCGTTATCCTGAAGGAAGTCATTCACAAGATGTGAACGATGGGTGCCCGAACTGCCGTCCATGAAGACGAATACCTCGCCAATATGCTGCCGATATGATTGCAGTCGTTATCCTGAAGGAAGTTATTCACAAGATGTGAACGATGGGTGCCCGAACTGCCGTCCATGAAGACGAATGCCTCGCCAATATGCTGCCGATATGATTGCAGTCGTTATCCTGAAGGAAGTTATTCACAAGATGTGAACGATGGGTGCCCGAACTGCCGTCCATGAAGACGAATGCCTCGCCAATATGCTGCCGATATGATTGCAGTCGTTATCCTGAAGGAAGTTATTCACAAGATGTGAACGATGGGTGCCAGAACTGCCGTCCATGAAGACGAATGCCTCGCCAATATGCTGCCGATATGTTTGCACTATCGGTCGGGGGATGGCGTTCACGTATCGTACAGCCGTTACGGTGCCTTCCATGACCACCAGCGGCGTACGTCGGCCCCACATAATGCCACCCCAAAACAGCAGGGAACCTCCCTTGCTGCACTCGCTGGACGGTGTGCCTAAGGCGTTCAGCCTGACCGGGTTGCCTCCAAACACGTCTGGTTAAAGGCATATGCGACACTCCTCGGTGAAGAGAACGTGATGCCAATACTGAGCGGTCCTTTCGGCACGTTGTTGGACTCATCTGTACCGTGCTGCATGGTGTCGTGGTTGCAAAGATGGACCTCGCCATGGACGTCGGAAGTGAAGTTGCGCGTCATGAAACCTATTGCGCACAGTTTGAGTCGTAACACACCTGGACTCTTGCCTTGTTGAAAGCCCTTCCTGGCACAAAGTAACAACGCGGACGCAATCGAACCGCAGTATTGAGCGTATAAGCATCGTTGAATTACAGAACTCCTTCCTGGTGGAATGGCTGAAACTGATCGGCTGTCGGACCCCTCCGTCTAATAGGCGCTGCCTATGCATGGTTGTTTACATCTTTGGGCTGGTTTAGTGACATCTCTGAGCAGTCAATGGGTCTGTGTCTGTAATACAATATCCACAGGTCAACGTCTATCTTCAGGAGTTGGGAACTGGGGTGATGCAAAACTTTTTTTGATGTGTGTATGTATCTAAAGTGGAAGGTTAGACCTATGGCAAATGTGTTTGAACATTATGAATCACCTCGAAGAAAACGAGCAAACGCAGATTAAGCAACTATCATTCTTGTGAAACACAACGCAGGTGTGGATTTAGAGAATTCTTGTAAATTTCGCGCAGCTCTGGCTGGAAGATAGTAGTTAGGGGACCGATTGTCATATCGGACGGCAGGCGCGTGTGATGTTGATATTTAGCAAACGATTGTGCAAGGCATTATTACGAGACTGCTCGCAGGCGAAAAGGCGCGGCCCGGTGGGCACTGTAAGCAAGTGTGAAATAATCAGGGCATCGCTCAAATCAGGCAGTCGTGTCGACGTTCTGTCCGCGTCTAGAACCGGAAAGAATGACGAGTGATTAAGCTGCAGGCCAACCACGACGACCTATGGTGATGAATACCGGCGACCAACAGGTCCGCTGAAATTATCACCAATCTCCACTGCACTGACGCGCCATAGCTGTGGGGGGAAGGCCGCACCTTGGATCTGCACCGGCGTGAGGAACGAGAGGGCTGTTGCTCTCCCCGCTCTCTAGGTGACATAGTCCGGCGGACTACAAGCTACCGACCGCAGGGGCGGGGCCGGGGAACGAACTCGCGGCCTCCTGGGTGTAGTCGCTGACCAAGCTTCCCTGGGTGGAAGGCCAGAGCCGCTAAGGCTCACTACAATGACGGCGGACGGCTGTTTCCCTTCGGCGCTCTGCATGGTATCCACGAGTTGGGCTTGAGGGAGCAGTCAGCCGTGTCGTGGGCACAGCCAACTCACGCGGCGGCCTCTTAGCCGTGCCCGCTACGTTTACAAATCTGGTCGACAGGATGTCCATGCGGCAGATACCGGCATTGGCATTGGCGCTGACCAAGCGCCAGCAACTGCAATAGCGGAGGGCCAGCTGTGTACCTTCGATGCAATAAAGTCAATGACACACTTGCCGGTGTTTCTCTGCACGCTTCGACGTGAGTCACCCTTCTCTCCCAAATCATTCTTCTCGGTCGTTATGACATATTTCATCTCCTGGGCTCGGGGGGAGGGGAGAGGGTCGCAGATTTAGAATTTTTGACTTGAATGCCCTTATATTTTTATTTAATTTCACGTCTATTCGGTCGCTGCTGTAGGATGATATAACCAGTCTGGAGCAATCCCTTTTCTTTTTCTTCGAAGCCGTTCATAGGATTGAAATTATATATTGTCACCTTCTTCTTCTTTATCTACATATCTTTGCATTTCAAAAGCACGTGCAATATCTGGAACACAAAGTATTTCAGTCCTTTTGCCCTAAATCCCTTCTTCATCGGTTAGGTTATCGACATCGGCTTGAAGTATGTGATCATCAACTTTTCTGGTGTATTGTGCTATATCTTTTGAAAAGTTGCTGTTCATTTCTCTATTTTTACTTCCCCTATCCTTTGACATACCTCAACGAAGACTGACGTTTAAAAATTACATTGAAGCAGAGATTTATTCACCTGGCAATAAATCATTACCACTAAAACGTTGTTTGTAAATTACAGCTATGAATAAAATTATTAATCCGTTATGAAAATATATGTTTATATTATAGTTAATAAATAATTAAGGGACTCGTCAACTGTATAAAAGAAGAGTATCTAAATTAGTTATTTCTGCACACTCATCATGAACCAACTAGCTTCAACAAATACGGCTGATGAACTGAAATTGTTCTTCGGAATAGATTCGGTTTGTATATTATTAGCATGCCATTCCATTTTCGCAGGCTCCTCTAGGAATGTACGATTACAAAATTAATTTTTGTATTAATAAAATATTCCGATGTCCTCAAATGAGGACCATTGAACGTAACGGATTAATAAACTGAACTTCTTGCATGATTTATACAATAAAGCATAAAATATTCAGATGTCGTCAAATGAGAACTATTGAATTTCTTGCATGGTTTATATAATAAAGCAGTCTGAACAGTGGCCCCTGTAGATTAATTTGTCCTGCTAACAACTCCCACATGTCACGATTCTAACTAAGCGTAATGTTTCAAAACCTTAAATAAGGCTGCGAAACAGCAACTGTGTAAACCTGAAGAGGTTGAAAAATCAGCCAGCCAGTTGCAAACAAAGCTTGATTAGTCCTTGACCTAGGTTTCGATATTTGTATATCTTCGACGAAAAGACTGTGCCCTGTTTTTGAAGTTTTAAAATAGTATACGGACATTAAGTTTAAAGTTTTAAAAACAGTGCCCACTCTTCCTGAAGGACATATTTTTACAAATATCCAAACCTAGGTCAAGCTTTGTTTCCAACTGATTTTTCAACCTCATCGTAGCAATGTGTATTTAAAAGCTGTTAAGCGCTGCCCATGATTCTCAGGTTGCTAGGTCCAAGAGAACCGAGACCGTTCGTAATAATAAAAAAGAAAATTTGTCATAGCAAATCAACCTGCTTTTTCAGTTTCCGCCGCCGTTATGCCAAGTGACCAGGCTTCATTACACCTGTCAACGCCATTTCAGCACCACCACCCAACAGCACAATCTAGTAACAGCACCACTAGTTTAATTTTCACCAGCCATCAACACAGCACTCTCAACCTGCATCTGTTACAGTCACATCAGCCACATCGGTACCTGCATCGTCAACACCTACTTCATGACCTAAACCCAATCTTACTTCAGGTAAGTTATCCTACCATAAAAAATCTCGATCGACTGAGTAACCAATTTCCGTAAGGAACTTTGGCCGAAAATTTCAGTAGAAACCTACACAGCAGTTGGAGTAGAAACGCAGCTCCAGCCGGGGTGGCCGAGCGGTTCTAGGCGCTACAGTCTGGAACCGCGCGACTGCTGCGGTCGCAGGTTAGAATCCTGCCTACTGCATGGATGTGTGTGATGTCCTTAGGTTAGTTAGGTTTAAGTAGTTCTAAGTTCTAGGGGACTGATGACCTCAGTAGTTAAGTCCCATAGTGCTCAGAGCCATTTGAACCATTTGAACAAACGCAGCCCATGAGCAGACAACGGCTCACTGAACCCTGACAACGCTAGATCAGTAGACTTCTTCCCAGCGTATATCATCGCATTACATAACCAATTGTCTCTTTTTGTCCCAACCTGATCAAAGATTCAATGGCATGAGACAATACCGCTCCCACCACTGAAATTATGATATTTTTCCCATTGTATTTCAAAATATTGCCCCTTTTAAAATGGGCCGCATGGGATTAGCCGAGCAGTCTAGGGAGCTGTAGTCGTGGACTGTGCGGCTGGTCCCGGCGGAGGTTCGAGTCCTCCCTCGGGTATAGGTGTGTGTGTTTGTCCTTAGGATAATTTAGGTTAAGTAGTGTGTAAGCTTAGGGACTGATGACCTTAGCAGTTAAGTCCCATAAGATTTCACACACATTTGAACATTTTTTTTAAAACGGACCACATCTTTCAACAAATCACACTGGTTGCCCAATCGGTATTTCACCTTATTGCTGCCAGGTCAAACTCACAGAACCACGCCCATTTCACTTTCTCCCGCGTACGTATCATTGTTTAATTCCACTCCAACTCGTCCCACTACTGTTTCCAGTCCTACTGAACTTAAACCTTGTTGTACTACCTTAACACTCACTAAGCACACCTGACATTGTCCCCATATACACTGACATGACAAAAGTCATGGGACACCTTCTAATATCGTGTCGAGCCTCCTTTTGCCCGACAGTGCAGGAACTCGACGCGGCATGGTCGTTGTACAGGGTGTCCAGAAAAGGGCTCCCTGATTTCAAAATTAAATATCTCGAAAACAAAGATCGATAGAGGAATGCAGTAAACGGTATGTTTATTGTGAAAGCTGTAAGAAGTTTATACAGCAGTTTGAAATAATAGTTACAAAAGCTGCTAACAGATGGCACTGTACGCTGTACAGCTCATATCAGCATACATAAGTGAAATAATCGTATGAAAACAATCATTGCAAACAATCACATCACAATGTTTTCAAAATGTTCACCATTGGCACTACAGAGGTGGCGCAAACGAAGAATGAAATTCGCCAACACATTTCGTAGTGTCTCAACCGAAATGGATTCACATGCCACAGAGATCGCCGATTCAAGCTCGTCCAGCGTGGCGGGATGCTTCGGGTAGACCGTGTCTTTCACTGTGCCCCACAAAAAAAAGTCACAGGGAGTCAAATCCGGTGAATATGGAGGCCAATCCATGCCTACCAGTAAATTTGGGATATTCCAAAGCAATGACTCGATTCCCGAAGTATTCCTCAAGAAAGCGAAACACTTGTTCGGTCCCATGTGGTCCGGCTCCATCTTGCATAAACCATTCAGTACGTGGTCTATCCTCTAACGCTTGCTGTGTGGCGACAAATTGTTCCAAAATTGCAACGTAGCGTGCACCAGTGACCGTTTCTTGAATGAAAAAAGGGCCAATAATGCCTCTGCTGCGTACTGCAGCCCACACAGTAACATTAGGAGAATACAGGGGTTTCGCTTCACACCAATATGGCTTTTCGGAGCCCCAAAATCGCCAGTTCTGCTTATTCACGTATCCATTCAGGTGGAAGTGTGCTTCATCTGTAAACCAGATGCAGCCAACATCAAATCCTTCACTATCAATCATTGTGAGCATTTGATTAGCAAAGGCAACCCTTTGTTGCACAGCTCGTACGGGTATGGCCTGATGCGTTTGAATTTTGAATGGAAACATGTGTAGGATCTTTCTCAATATTTCCTGCGTGCTGGAACGCTTCAAACCAGTCTCAGATGCAATTCTACGGACGGATGACATTGGATTTCGCTGAATAATTCCAGAAACTGTGGCGATATTTTCAGGCGTAACTACGGTTTTCTTGCGGCCAACTTGCCCCACTAGATCATCAGTTACGCTGCCTGTTCGTTGAAATTTTGCGAAGAGCGTGCGAATGGTTTTCGCATCGGGTCCTTTTGGAATATTAAATCGTGCTTGAAAACTTCGCCTTGTTGCCGTAGGACTCTCTCCTAACATGTGGTACTCTAGCACTAGAAAAACGCGTTGTTCAATGGAGTATATGGTTTTAATCTCTTCCTTCGGTACGCTAACCTCCTTTCACGTATCAATAGTGCAACTGATCGCTCTGGGCTTCGGATCACTATTTATACTAGGCATTACGTATGGCGATTACAGCGCCATCTGTTAGCAGCTATTGTAACTATTATTTCAAACTGCTGTATAAACTTTTTGCAGCTTTCACAATAAACATACCGTTTACTGCATTCCTCTATCGATATTTGTTTTCGAGATATTTAATTTTGAGATCAAGGAGCCCTTTTCTGGACACCCTGTATGCCCCTGCAGGAAACTAAGCCATAATACCTCTATAGCCGTCCGTTAACTGCGAGTGTTGCCGCTGCAGGATTTTGTGCATCTCTCGATTATGTCCCATAAATGTCCGATGGGATTTATTCCGGATGATCTCGATGGCCAAATCATTAGCTCGAATTGTCCAGAAAGTTCTTCAAACAAATGTCGAACAATTGTGGCACGGTGGTATGGCGTACTCCCATTCATAAAAATTCCGTCGTTGTTTGGGAACATGAAGCCCATGATTGGCTACAAATGGTCCTCATGTAGCCGAACATAGCCAAAAGACTTAGTCCATTCCATGTAAACACACGCCACACTTGCAATGTTTATTGTCGACAACTTGGATCCATGGCTACGTGGGGGTATGCGCTACACTCCAGCCCTATTATCAGCTCTTACGAATGGAAATAAGGGCTTCTCTGACTAGGGTACGGTTTTCCAGTCGTCTAGGGTCCAACCGATATGGTCACGAGCCCAGGAGAAGTGCTGTAGGCGATGCCGTGCTGCTAGCAAAGGCACTCGCGTCTGTCGTCTGCTGTAATGGCCCGTTAATGCCAAATTTCCTAACGGATACATTCTTCGTTTCTCTCACATTGATTTCTTTGGTTATTTCACGTAGTGTTGCTTCTCTGTCAGAATTGCCGACTCTACGCAAACACCCCTGCTCTCGGTTGTAAGTGAAGACCGTCGGACACTGCGTTGTCCGTGGTGAGAGGTAATGCCTTAAATTTGATATTCTTGGCACACACACGTCACTGTGGATCTCGGAATATTGGGATGGCCACCAATTTCCGAAATAGAATGTTCCATGCGTCTAGTTTCAACTACCATTCCGCGTTCACAGTCCGCAAATCCCCGTCGTGCGTCCACAATCACAGCGGAAACATTTCAGATGAATCACTCGAGTAAAAATGACAGCTGCGCTAATGCATTGGCCTTACATACGGTGGGTACGCGATGCTGCCGCCATCTGTATATGTGCACATCGTTATGACATGACTTTTGTTATCTCAATGTAGTATCAGCTAGCCTCTCATACACCACTTCCACTTTCCTTCGTATAATCAATGATCACATGACTGATCCATATGTTTTGCTGGAGCTGGTCATAAAGCACAAAAACGTGATTTCCCGGCCAAGGTAAAAAACAGCGACGTCATCACAGATTAGAACTTCGAAGACACAACGTTGTGCCTACAGACTCTCATCGTTACAACAATTTCCTTAACACTAGCCTCTGTATGTTTTTCATCTACCAATGTTAGTTCTTAAGTTCACTGAGATCTTAGAAAAAGATAGTTGAAGGTTAGTATCATTGTACTGATACTGACAGATCATTGAATGAAGACAGGGTATTTTCCTTTTCCTTAAAAAGCACCTTTTGGCAACATATAGGCCAGTTTAAAACTGATTTTTATCCTATGTAAATAAGTTACACAAAACTGCAACCAGTCACTTTTTTGAATAATTATGTTTTATTCCATGAACCGGTTTTTCGAACCTTTTTATGTTCGTCTTCAGATGGTTTCAGGAAGTTACATGATTATTGTTAACACAATGCTGGGTGCTGGCTCTATGACAAAAAGATGGAACACACTTTAATGTATCGCCATTACAATAGCTTATTTGTCGATATGGATGTAAATTTAGTTTTTTACTTACTGCGGAAGTATAGGCGGCTTTTTTCGGTTAGTGTCCATATTTCTGCCGCCATTTTAATGTCCAGTTGTTATATCACCACACACACTTCCACACAAACTATATTAATTTACGCTCCAACAGCGAGACTTTTTCAGCATCCAACATGCGCTTAACAACTGTGCGTGACAGAAAGATATTACATAGGCCTAATCTGCACAGAGATGTAATTTGTTCTTCTTTACATGTATTAAGAGTCGATATAAGGGCAAATATTAGCTTTTTTTTGTCGTAGAGCCAGCACCTAGCATTATGCTAACAGTAATGATGTAACTTCTTGAAACCATCTGAAGATGAACCTGAAAAGGTTCGAAATACGGTTCATGGGATGAAACATAATTATTCAAAAAAGTGACTGGTTGCAGTTTTGTATAACTTATTTACATTCAATATACAGTCTCGGTTCTAAAATTCAATAATGGATAAGCATAATCTGATTTTTATCCTTTTTCCACCACGTTAAAGATAATTTAAGTTCTTTATACCTTCTTGTTCCTTTATCCTAACGATTATCACGATGACGGTACAACAGACACACTCCATTCAGAATAACATGATATATTTGTTATTAGTGATTAACCACAGACATTATGTGACATTAATGGACCATTTCACGTTTGCAAAAAAAGGGATTATATGTGTTTTGCTTAAGCTACTTTTTACCAGATTACTGCGCACTTTCACATCTGCCACATGGTTAGTAGATGATGAGCAGTGTTGAAAACGCAACTCCTATATTAGCACGCACTGGATGCTGCGGTTTTGATGCTCACCTAACCCACGCAACCCTGTAGTGGCAAATTAATTTCGCTGTTCGCTCCCGTCGAACGTAAGGCTGGGTGATAATGCTGAGAACGGGGTTATTAATCAGCAGATTACTGTGGCTCCTCCACTGTTCACGGCGAAGAGGTTATCTTGCTGTGCGGATCTGAGTTTACAGTAAGGAAGTGCGTCTACGCCTCACGTAGCCCACCCGTGAGCGGTCGAGTGTTGCAGGGTTGTGACGAGCCCTCAAACACTCCCACATACAGATATTTCATTTCGAGATCGATAACTCACGGTTGCGCGGTGCTGCGCTGCGCCTGCAAAAGTTCGAATTGTGGTGGTGGAAAAAATTTCCATCATTAATATTAGGTCGGTAGGGAGATAAGGACCGGAAGTGTTTTATTCATGTTCATCAGGCGTTGTGTCCCGTCGACAACAAGAATTTGAGAGGTGGGGCACATTAACCGATTGTACAGTGACGAGCAATGAGATCACCCCAGCCTATTCGCGTATTTTCAAAGGAACCATCTGCATCCACATCTGCATGTACTCTGCCTGTGGAAAAAAGTAAAGCAGCTGGAAGAAATGGCCGGACGTCAATTTAACTCCATACATGTACACGCATCAGCTGGTGTGTAAATGATGAGAGCTGATATTTGTTAAGTTGCTGTCTGTCTTTGTTTCTGTCTGAAATTAACCAAAATTTACTTCCCAATCTACGTATAAACAAAACTATGTACTCACAAATTGTTATTCAACTTACACTTGTATGCTAAACATTGCCGGCCGCGGTGGCCGAACGGTTCTAGGCGCTTCAGTCCGGATCCGCCCGATTGCTACGGTCGCAGTTTCGAATCCTGCCTCGGGCATGGATGTGTGTGATGTCCTTATGTTAGTTCTAAGTTCTAGGGGACTGATGACCTCACATGTTAATTCCCATAGTGCTCAGAGCCATTTGAACCATTTTGCTAAACTCTGACTGAACATAACCTAGTTAGAACCGAACTGTAACTGGTCAGAATGCAACTTGTCTTTATGTTAAATGCGTAACTGAAGCAAAACAATTATCTGTCTCTAATCAAAATTTCCACTTACCTCGCTTCTTGACAACATTATCGCAGATTTCTCGAACTCACAGTGTCATACAGCTAGCAGGCTGCGATTAAGCTACATTTCTGCCTCTAAATACACGTTCTAACCGTTCCATGCGATAATGCGTAATGACAAATAGTGTGATATGGAGAGTAACTGTTCATATGAAATGATAAGCCAAGACAATGATTTTAGAATGAGTATATAATCAAACGACAGAGTAATTCGCGTGACCTTCACACATTATATGGCTTTCAACAATAGTACGCTCAACAAAGATTTGAAAAAGATATAAAGTTAACAGAGAATTTCTATAAAAATCAAACAGCTTAATTAATTAATACACTAAAGCGCTGAATAAACTGGTATAGGTGTGCGTGTTCAAATGCAGAGATATGTAAACAGACAGAACACGGCGCTGGCCGTGCGGTTAAAGGCGCTTCAGTCTGGAACCGCGTGACCGCTACGGTCGCAGGTTCGAATCCTGCCTCGGGCATGGATGTGTGTGATGTCCTTAGGTTAGTTAGGTTTAATTAGTTCTAAGTTCTAGGCGACTGATGACCTCAGAAGTTAAGTCGCATAGTGCTCAGAGCCATTTAAACCATTTTTTGAATACGGCGCTGCAGTCGGCTACACTTGCATAAGACAACAAGGGTCTGGCGCAGTTTCAAATCGTATCGAGCGGATGAACTTATACAGGTATGGAGACAACCTCATGAATCCAGGGACGCTACATGTCAGCAGGGGACTGTTCAAGCTGTTAGAGGCTCTGTAATTGTGTGGGGCGTGTGCTGTTGGAATGATATGTGACTCCTGATACGTCTAGATATGACTCTGACAGGTGACACGTACGTAAGCATCCTGTCTGATCACCTGCCTCCATTCATGTCCATTGTACGAGGGCAGTTCAATAAGTAATGCAACACATTTTTTTTCTGAAACAGGGGTTGTTTTATTCAGCATTGAAATACACCAAGTTATTCCCCAATCTTTTAGCTACACAACACTAATTTTCAACGTAATCTCCATTCAATGCTACGGCCTTACGCCACCTTGAAATGAGGGCCTGTATGCCTGCACGGTACCATTCCACTGGTCCATGGCGGAGCCAACGTCGTACTGCATCAATAACTTCTTCATCATCCGCGTAGTGCCTCCCACGGATTGCGTCCTTCATTGGGCCAAACATATGGAAATCCGACGGTGCGAGATCGGGGCTGTAGGGTGCATGAGGAAGAACAGTCCACTGAAGTTTTGTGAGCTCCTCTCGGGTGCGAAGACTTGTGTGAGGTCTTGCGTTGTCATGAAGAAGGAGAAGTTCGTTCAGATTTTTGTGCCTACGAACACGCTGAAGTCGTTTCTTCAATTTCTGAAGAGTAGCACAATAGACTTCAGAGTTGATCGTTTGAGCATGGGGAAGGACATCGAACAGAATAACCCCTTCAGCGTCCCAGATGACTGTAACCATGACTTTACCGGCTGAGGGTATGGCTTTAAACTTTTTCTTGGTAGCGGAGTGGGTGTGGCGCCACTCCATTGATTGCCGTTTTGTTTCAGGTTCGAAGTGATGAACCCATGTTTCATCGCCTGTAACAATCTTTGACAAGAAATTGTCACCCTCAGCCACATGACGAGCAAGCAATTCCGCACAGATGGTTCTCCTTTGCTCTTTATGGTGTTCGGTTAGACAACGAGGGACCCAGCGGGAACAAACCTTTGAATATCCCAACTGGTGAACAATTGTGACAGCACTACCAACAGAGATGTCAAGTTGAGCACTGAGTTGTTTGATGGTGATCCGTCGATCATCTCGAACGAGTGTGTTCTCACGCTCCGCCATTGCAGGAGACAGCTGTGCACGGCCGGCCCGCACGCGGGAGATCAGACAGTCTTGCTTGACCTTGCGGCGATGATGACACACGCTTTGCCCAACGACTCACCGTGCTTTTGTCCACTGCCAGATCACCGTAGACATTCTGCAAGCGCCTATGAATATCTGAGATGCCCTGGTTTTCCGCCAAAAGAAACTCGATCACTGCCTGTTGTTTGCAACGCACATCCGTTACAGACGCCATTTTAACAGCTCCGTACAGCGCTGCCACCTGTCGGAAGTCAATGAAACTATACGAGACGAAGCGGGAATGTTTGAAAATATTCCACAAGAAATTTCCGGTTTTTTCAACCAAAATTGGCCGAGAAAAAAAAATGTTGCATTACTTATTGAACTGCCCTCGTACATTCCGATTAGCCGGTTGGTGTGGCCGTGCTGTTCTAGGCGCTTCAGTCTGGAACCCCGTGACCACTACGGTCGCAGGTTCGAATGCTGCCTCGGGCATGGATGTGTGTGATGTCCTTAGGTTAGTTAGGTTTAAGTAGTTCTTAGTTCTAGGGGACTGATGACCACAGATGTTAAGTCCCATAGTACTCAGAGCCATTTGAACCATTTGAACAGTTTCGAGTAACTTGGGCAATTCCAGCAGGACAATCTGACACCCCATATGTCCAGAATTGCTACAGAGTGGCTCCAGGAACACTCTTCCGAGTTTAAACATTTCCGCTGGCCACCAAACTCCCAAGACATGAACACTATTGAGCATATCTGGGATGCCTTGCAACGTGCTGTTCAGAAGAGATCTTGTACTCTTGTGGATTTATGGACAGCCCAGCAGGATTTATGGTGTCAGCTCCCTCCAGCACTACTTCAGAAATTAGTCGAGTCCTTTCACGTTGTGCTGCCGCACTTCTGCGTGCTCGCGGGGGCATACACGATATTAGGCAGGTGGACCAGTTTCTTTGGCTCGTCAGTGCGTGTTGATGAATGATTCAGGGAAGAAGCGTGGTCTTTCTCTCAGTTCTGAGCAAGTTAACTGGCTGACAATGATCATTCCGACAAATTAGTTCAAGAAATCTGTGTGAATTCCTAAGGGACCAAACTGCTGAGGTCATTGGTTCCTAGACTTACACACTATTTATGCTAAGAACAACACGCACAGCTATGCCTGAGGGAGGACTCGAACCTCGGGCGGGAGGGTTCATACAATCCGTGACATGGTGCCTCAAACAACGCGGCCACTCCGCGCAGCTTTTGGGTCGGAGCTGGTAATTATTGAGAGAATCTGATGACTCAACAGTACGGTATGGATACCTGGCTCCTCCTGTTATCTCTCATGTGACAGTATTATGATGGCATCGTTCAGCAAGACAATGCTCCGCCACATACGGCACTTGTCTCTATGAACTGTCTGTGTGATGCTGAGGTACATCTGTTGCTAATACGAACCCCCACATCTTTTCCAAACAGAACACGCGTGGGACCGGCTTGGACGTCAGCTCCGTCCAAGGGGCAGTAACCAGGATATAAGGGACCATTTACAACAGTTGTGAACCAAAGTCATATAAATAAGGGGGCTATTATTACAAAGTTCTTATTATAGTTGACTTGATTTTTGCATCATCTACGTCTACATCTACGTGATTACTCTGACATTCACAATAAAGTGCCTGGCAGAAGGTTCAATGAACCACCTTCAAGCTGTCTCTCTACAGTTCCACTCTCAAACGGCACGCGGGAAAAAACGAGCACTTAAATTTTTCTGTGCGAGCCCTGATTTCTCTTATTTTATCATGATGATCATTCCTCCCTATGTAGGTGGGTGCAAACAGAATATTTTCTCAATCGGAGGAGAAAATTAGCGATTGAAATTTCATGATAAGATCCCGTTGCAACGAAAAACGCGTTTGTTTTAATGATTGCCACTCCAATTCACGTATCACGTCTGTGACACTATCTCCCCCATTTCGCGATAGTACAAAACGAGCTGTCCTTCTTTGTACTTTTTCTATGTCATCCCTCAGTCCCACCTGATGCGGATCCCACACCGCACAGCAATATTCCAGAATAGGGCGGACAGGCGTGGTGTGAGCAGTCTCTTTAGTAGACCTGTTGCATCTTCTAAGTGTTCAGCCAACGAGTCGCAGTCTTTGGTTTGCTCTACCCACAATATTATATATGTGATCGTTCCAATTTAGGTTATTTGTAATTGTAATCCCTAAGTAGTTGAATTTACATCCCTCAGATTTGTTTTATTTATCGTGTAATCCAAATTTAGCTGATTTCTTTTAGTACTCATGTGAGTCACTTCACACTTTTCCTTAGTCAGGGTCAATTGCCACTTCTCGTACCATGCAGTTATCTTATCTAAATCATTTTGCAAGTCGTTTTGATCATCCGATGACTTTACATGACGGGAAATGACAGCATCATCTGCAAACAATCTAAGACGGCCACTCAGATTGTGTCCTATGTCGTTAATATACACTCCTGGAAATGGAAAAAAGAACACATTGACACCGGTGTGTCAGACCCACCATACTTGCTCCGGACACTGCGAGAGGGCTGTACAAGCAATGATCACACGCACGGCACAGCGGACACACCAGGAACCGCGGTGTTGGCCGTCGAATGGCGCTAGCTGCGCAGCATTTGTGCACCGCCGCCGTCAGTGTCAGCCAGTTTGCAGTGGCATACGGAGCTCCATCGCAGTCTTTAACACTGGTAGCATGCCGCGACAGCGTGGACGTGAACCGTATGTGCAGTTGACGGACTCTGAGCGAGGGCGTATAGTGGGCATGCGGGAGGCCGGGTGGACGTACCGCCGAATTGCTCAACACGTGGGGCGTGAGGTCTCCACAGTACATCGATGTTGTCGCCAGTGGTCGGCGGAAGGTGCACGTGCCCGTCGACCTGGGACCGGACCGCAGCGACGCACGGATGCACGCCAAGACCGTAGGATCCTACGCAGTGCCGTAGGGGACCGCACCGCCACTTCCCAGCAAATTAGGGACACTGTTGCTCCTGGGGTATCGGCGAGGACCATTCGCAACCGTCTCCATGAAGCTGGGCTACGGTCCCGCACACCGTTAGGCCATCTTCCGCTCACGCCCCAACATCGTGCAGCCCGCCTCCAGTGGTGTCGCGACAGGCGTGAATGGAGGGACGAATGGAGATGTGTCGTCTTCAGCGATGAGAGTCGCTTCTGCCTTGGTGCCAATGATGGTCGTATGCGTGTTTGGCGCTGTGCAGGTGAGCGCCACAATCAGGACTGCATACGACCGAGGCACACAGGGCCAACACCCAGCATCATGGTGTGGGGAGCGATCTCCTGCACTGGCCGTACACCACTGGTGATCGTCGAGGGGACACTGAATAGTGCACGGTACATCCAAACCGTCATCGAACCCATCGTTCTACCATTCCTAGACCGGCAAGGGAACTTGCTGTTCCAACAGGACAATGCACGTCCGCATGTATCCCGTGCCACCCAACGTACTCTAGAAGGTGTAAGTCAACTACCCTGGCCAGCAAGATCTCCGGATCTGTCCCCCATTGAGCATGTTTGGGACTGGATGAAGCGTCGTCTCACGCGGTCTGCACGTCCAGCACGAACGCTGGTCCAACTGAGGCGCCAGGTGGAAATGGCATGGCAAGCCGTTCCACAGGACTACATCCAGCATCTCTACGATCGTCTCCATGGGAGAATAGCAGCCTGCATTGCTGCGAAAGGTGGATATACACTGTACTAGTGCCGACATTGTGCATGCTCTGTTGCCTGTGTCTATGTGCCTGTGGTTCTGTCAGTGTGATCATGTGATGTATCTGACCCCAGGAATGTGTCAATAAAGTTTCCCCTTCCTGGGACAATGAATTCACGGTGTTCTTATTTCAATTTCCAGGAGTGTAGATCAGGAACAGTAGGGGGCCTATAACACTTCCTTGGGGAACGCCAGATATTACTTCTGTTTTACTCGATGACTTTCCGTCTATTACTACGAACTGTGACCTTCCTCACAGGAAATCACGATTACAGTCGCACAACTGAGGCGATACTCCGTAGGCACGCAGTTTGGTTAGAAGACGCTTGTGAGGAACGGTGTCGAAAGACTTCTGGAAATCTAAAAATATGGAATCAATTTGACATCCCCTGTCGATAGCACTTATTACTTCATGAGTATAAAGAGCCAGTTGTGGTTCACAAGAACGATATTTTCTGAATCCGTGCTGACTATGTGTCAATAAATCGTTTTCTTCGAACTACTTCATAATGTTCGAATGCAGTATATGTTCCAAAACCCTACTGCAAATCGACGTTAGTCATATAGGTCTGTAATTCAGCTGATTACTTCTACTTCCCTTTTCGGGTATTGGTGTGACTCGAGCAATTTTCCACTCTTTAGGTACGGAACTTTCTGTGAGCGAGTGGTTGTATATAATTGCTAAATATGGTGCTATTTTATCAGCATACTCTGAGAGGAACCTGACTGGTATACTATCCGGACCGGAGGCCTTGCCTTTATTAAGTGATTTAAGCTGCTTCGTTACTCCTAGGTTATCTACTTCTATGTTTCTCATCTTGGCAGTTGTACTTGACTGGAATTCGGGAATATTTACTTCATCTTGTTTGGTGAAGGATTTTCGGAAAACCGTGTTTAATAACTCTGCTTTAGTGGCACCATAATCAGTGACTTCACCGTTGTTATCGCGCAGTAAAGGTATTGATTGCGTCTTGCCACTGGTGTGCTTTATGTATGACCAGAATCTCTTTGGGTTTTCTACCAGATTTCGAGACCGAATTTCGTTGTGGAAATTATTAAAAGCATCTCGCATTGAAGTTCGCGCCATATTTCGAACTTCTGTATTACTTTGCCAATCTTGGGGATTTTGTGTTCTTTTAAATTTGGCATACTTTTTTCGTTTTGTGTACCATGGGGGATCAGTACCATCACTTATTAATTAATGTGGTATATATCCCTCAATTGCTTTCGATACTATCTCTTTTAAAATATTTCACAACTTTTCTACACTAACATGATCAGATAGGAAGGAGTGGAGACTGTCTCTCATAAAGGCGTTAAGAGTATTTTTATCAGCTTTAAAATAGATACACTTTGCGTTTCTTTTTTATGGCTGTGGGTATTACGGTTTTCAGCCTAGCAGCAACTGCCTTGTGGTCTCTAATCCCTGTATTCGTCACAATAATCACTATTTGTCCAGGATTATTTGTTGCTAAAAGGTCCGGTATGATTTCGCAACCATTTACGCTTCGAGTGGGCTCATGAACTAATTGTTCAAAATAATTTTCGGAGAAAGCATTCAGTACAATTTCTGATGACGTTGTATGCCTACCGCCGGCTTTAAACGTATAATTTTTCCAGCATATCGAGGGTAGATTAAAGTCACCACCGACTATAATTGTATGAGCGGGATACTTATTTGAAATGAGACTCAAGTTTTCTTTGAACTGTTCAGCAACAGAGTCGGGGGGTCGGTAAAACGACCCAGTTAATAGTTTAGTCCGATTGTTAGGTATAACCTCTACCCATACATTTCACACGAACTATCTACTTTAATTTCGCTACAAGGGAAACTACTTCTGACAGCAATAAGTACTTCATCACCAATTGTATTTAATCTATCCTTTCTGAACACTGTTACATCGTTTGAAAAAATTTCGGCAGAACTTATTTCCGGCTTTAGCCAGCTCTCTGTACCTACAACTATTTGAGGTTCAGTGCTTTCTATCAGGGCTTGGAGCTCTGGTTCTTTCGTAACACAGCTACGACAATTTACAACTACAATACCAACCGTTCCTACAACTACCTCACTGTGTTTTACCTGCCCACTTTTAGACGGACGCCCTTTCTGTGGTTCTCGGAGACCCTCTAACCTAAGAAACCGCCCAGTCCCTTCCACATAGCCCCCGCTACCCTTGTAGCCGCCTCCTGTGTGTGGTGGACTCCTATTAAGTGGAACCCGGAAACCCACCACCCCGATGGTGCAAGTCAAGGAATCTGCAGCCTAAACGGTCACAGACAGTCGGTTCTATTGACGACGCTGCAGTTGGTGAGCTCCGCCTTAATTTCGGAAGCTGCTTTACCATTTCCTTTAACCGCCCGAAACCAGACAGAATCTGCTCCGATCCAAAGCGATAGACGTCATTGGTACCGACATGAGCCACCAGCTGCAGTTCGCTGCACCCTGTACTCTTCATGGCATCCGGAAGCACCCTTTCCACATCCGGAATGACACCCCCAGGAATGCACACGGAGTGCACACTGGCTTCCTTCCTCTCCTTGGCAGCCATGTTCCCAAGGGGCTCCATTACGCTTCTAACGTTGTAGCTCCAAACTACCGGCAAACCCACGCTATGTGAATGCCCAGATCTTGCGGGCCGAGAAGCTTCCTCCGGAACAAGATGGACGACTGCATTTGGCTCACATACCCTCTCAGTTCATGAAGTTCCACCTAGTTTCCTCCTCTCCTTCTCGGTGGTTCAAGTAGCTTGCATCTATATAATTGCTCTACAGTTCACACTCATGTGCCTGTTAGACGACGCCTGGAAGGACTTTCATATTATCTCTCCGCCAGTCCACTTTAGAATAGCATGTGATGAACAACAACAAAATGTTTTCTTGCGAGCTATGATACTGCTCATTTCTCTTTATTTGGGTGAGAGTCAACAAAATATTTTGGGTTTCGTTGTCGACAGGCGTTGATATACATCAACGGAGACAGTTGAAAATGTGTGCCCCGACCGGGACTCGCACCTGGGATCTCCTGCTTACATGGCAAACGTTCTATCCCTCTGAGCCACCCATGGCACAGAGAATAGTTCGGCTGCAGGGATTTATCCCTTGAACGCTCGCCGTGAGATCCACATTCCCAGCTTAATGTCCACACACTAAGTTCGTAGTGCCCCTGCCCATTACACTCATTACTCGCGGCAGACAGTCCTACCGCGTCCAGTAAGAGTTTGGGCAACGCGTGTGCACCTAGCACAGAAGAAGAAGGTCAATGGCAGGTTAGTCTTAATTATATGAAGATGGTATTTGTTCTTTCGGACATGTCCGAAAGAACAGATACCATCTTCATATATTTATATAAAATAATAAGTAGTCTTCTCCAGAACAGACAAACGCAAGTAACACTTCTGGTCCTAGCGACCGCTACAAACAAAAGTTAGCCAACTGAAGTGCAGTGACTGTTGATCTCTAACTGAGCTACATAGAGACTGCTGATGAAGAAGCTACGATGTGTCAGCTAACGAAGTGGCTAACGTTGAAGCCGCCGAGCAGTCGGGCGCGGCGCGTATGTCGTATTCACCTAGGGGCCTCTGCTGTCGCGTTGTCGTCCTGGAGGGATGTCGGTCAGCTTACGATTGGCTGAGCTTTTCTCACAGCCTTCTCTTCTCTGTCGTTCGTGACTGGCGTGCCGGCGCTGACTTTACACCGTAGCAACGGTAATCATCGTAATTTAATAACAAAACACGACACCGCACTCTAAACACACTGTTCATAGCCATTGCCAGTAAAACACACGTGACATCTGAAACACGATAAACAAAAGCCTCGAAATTGCCTTTAACAGAAGATCTTATATCAGGTAACGAGACACAAGTAAACTGCTTGTGAGCGGCCACTTTTATGTAACCAAGATGTCCTTAAATTGACATACTAAATAGCTGATTACATTTGTTGGGAAAATTGCTTTTATGCCACCAGCTTAAAATTAAAATTGTTATCCATGCACTAGCAGTACAGAGGCAGGAGCTGCTTAATGCTTTACTTCTCAAAGTCAACGGTCTAAGACTGAAGTAATCGTGTTAACAGTGTAATTGACGTGAGGAGCGGAAACTGTTGTAGTTTATCGCTTGTCTAATCCATAATCTCGTTAATCTCGTGGTCGTGTGGTTCCAGGAAACCTAATGTGCCCTCCCGGTTTTTGCCGAATAGTCTCTGCAGGATTCGATTCCTTTTAATGATTACATCAGGGTATCACCTACAATTTATAAAAGAAGTTGACATTTTTAACGAATATTTCCTCTCCAACCTACCGTATATGAGTTATGTATATGAGTGACGCGCGCAATGGACCACAGAGAGCTAGTAATTACAGGTCCCCTTATTGGGATAAGAGGTATGGATTCACAATAGACCACTAATCGTTTGAACTCACTGATACCGCCGAATGTTACTGAGAGGCTAGGGCTGATTACAAACGTTTTTCAGTCACGGTGTTCCGCAGCCTTTATGAAGCTGATGAATGACAGGGAGAGTGAGAGACAGAGAGTGGAAGAGACAGAGGGACGAGATTGCTTGTTTTTTTTGTTTATTTTCATTCTGGCAGGACCAGCGCCTGACAACACACCCTTCTTCAGAGGTCATACAATTTGTTACAGTTGCCTCACAGAATTTATGTAGATTCTTTTTTTTTAAATTTTACATGATTTCCAACTGCTTTTCAGCACGTCCTCGTTGTATTACAGATGAGGCAACGTGTTTTATAACACCAGCGATGCATTTTGTCGTCAAAATTACAAAACACACCAATCATAATGTAAAGCAGGCTGTCTCATTTGTAAGACAACGAGGGCGTCCTGAAAATCAGTTAAAATTAACGTGTAATGGGAAGTGAAATCAAAACGAAAAAAATGAAAAATAGTACGTCAATTTTTTTTATTACTTCAGTAACAGCCGTAAGTATTAATACATTTATCCCACTCTGTGACCAATCGGCGAGCGCCTTCATGTAGAAACGTTCGCCGTTGCCTACGAAACCATGACATTGCCCAAGCGTGCATCCTTTCGTCTGAAGCAAATCGATGGTCACGATTGTCTTTCTTCAGGGTGTAACCTCCCCCTCACTTATCGACCTTAATGACAGTGAAAAATTGAACCGCGTGTACCTAATGGAAATTTGGGAAAAGTAATCGTCACCGAAGTTAATCTGTCGGTAAAGAGGGCGGAAAGGGTTACATCTAAATGAAAGGAAAAATGCAATTGAAACTGGTGGAAATTAATTTTGAAAAGGGGTAAAGTTAATAAAGAAAGTAAATGTGCGGCCGTTACGTTAACAATTAACTAGCGGTAATTATATATTTGAGATTTGGGGGAAATTACGGTCGCCAGTCCTATGGACAATTACTATAGTAACTGAAAAAGAAAGGTTATTACACATATAATTAGCACTAGAAGCGTGGCAACTGAAGGTTGACACGTGTAGGGTGAAAACTGAAAGTTTGTCAGAAGTAATAAATTTCGCTATACTCTGACTTAATTTAGCAAAAGAATTAATAAAACCGGAAAACTGAAAGTTAATTTAGTGACTGAAATTAATAGTGAGATTTGTTTCTGAAGCACTACGAAATTCAATAAAACAAGGTTAGTCTTGGGCTACCTCAACAAGCTACTTGAATCTACGCACATTAGAAATAAGAGATTTAACTTTGAACTGGAATTAAATGATTCTGAACAATTAACAATAGTAACATTTAGTACGTACCAAGCCGAGCTGCAGTCACAGGTAAGATAAAATATGGTAACAAAACTCGCACTCTTAATTTGTGCTTGCGTAATCTAAATACAGTAGCCAGCTATGAATACATTAACTGAACTTTGAAATTAAAGCAGTGAAATAGAATGATATTACTTCAACGCTGGCGTCTGAATTTCAACGACACTCGGGTTAATTTCGGAAAAGGAAGAGAACCTGCTTGGTAATGCAATTGGGGCAATGAGCAACAAAGGTTCATGCTAAGTTGCTGTAATTTCGTGATGCAACAATTTTAAAAGCTGAGGTCTGCCATACAGTTCTAAAACTTTACGTGCTTCCAGTCTTCCTTGTTGGCTGATTGAAGCTTTGAAGCCGTCGATCGAGGAGGTGGCGACAATCACTCATTGTCGGCCGTCGCTGTTGCAGAAGCTGGATGTCGGCGCGCCTTCTTCTCGACACGGTCTCCAGCCGAAACCGGCTCTTGATGTGTGCCAGCTAACGCTTCCCGTCCGCGACGCCGTGTCAGAAACTATCATAGCAAGTCGAGCGCAATTACATGCTGCCAAACCCCGAAAGCGCGGAAACTCGCGGGAGCGTCACACAACACACCTGCTCCACTGCACTACTCCAGCAAGACTCTCCTCTGCCCGCGCTCCACGCGACAGAGTTAACACTACCAAAGATCCTAAACACTTTGGTTCTCCACACGACCTATCGATGTAGTTGTTCGATAGTATAGTTTTCCCTAGACAAGACCCAGCGTAAAAATACAAGTAATATGTACAAAACAAACCAATTATACATCGACATAAATGCATATATATATATATATATATATATATATATATACAGTAAAATAATTACAATATATAAGGAGACAGAATTGTCATATCTTCAGGTGACAAAATAAGGAAAAAATTCATAGTACAATAGATGGAAATAAGAGGATATACATTTCCGGCGTTACAAAGGCTCCAAAAAAACGTGTGGGCAAGCCCACATCTTACCGAAATGGTTTCGACCACGCTGCAGAAATTTCGCTGGAAGTTCGCATACTTTTCTCTGAAAGGCAGTTTTTGAGGAGCTGAAGTTTACGTTGGAAAGCTTTTATTTTTCCGACCGTATCGTCGATGAGATAATTTTCTTTTGGGAGTTTCAGACTGGAATCATTTAGAAGACGCATAACGTTTGGGTGAAGTCCTAAGTCAGCTACCCATTCACGGTCATTCAAAAATAGCTCCACACTTTCTTTTTCCTGCAATAACTTCGTCACGGCATGGCGTAGTCGAAAAACTTGGGTACTCATTTTTCTTTTCCTCAGCCGTGTATCTTAGCATCGTAAGAGGTATCTGGATAATGCTCTTCAAATGAAATTAAAAATTCTTTGAACTGACGATAAATGAGTCCGTGAGAACGAATACAGTTCACGATACGCACCACTAAATTTATCACGTCGGCAAGACCGATAACTTTTGCACAAAGAGCTAATTGGTGTGCAAAACACTAAACGAAATGTAAATTAGCAACGTAAACCTTCTTTCCGCAGTAGGCCAATAAACACTTTTACTTTGCCGTGCATTGCTGGCGTCCCGTCTCTGATTACGAAAAACAGCTTTTCCCAAGTGAATCCTGTTTCTTCATCTGCTAGTTTGACGGCTTCTAAAATATTAGCCCCTGTAGCAGCGTCTTCCATCACAATTATATCCAGGAGCTCTGCCGCTACCGTCGATACGTAAAAGTCGGCGTTGGGCACAATACTCGTCCGAAATCATCCTGAACGCATTCCCAGAATGTTGTTTTGAACACTTAGTTCAGGAGCCTACTTCAAGTGTTCAAATGGTTCAAATGGCTCTGAGCACTATGGGACTTAACATCTGAGGTCATCAGTCCGCTAGAACTTAGAAGTACTTAAACCTAACTAACCTAAGGACATCACACACATCCATGCCCGAGGCAGGATTCGAACCTGCGACCGTAGCGGTCGCGCGGTTCCAGACTGAAAAGCCTAGAACCGCTCGGCCACTCCGGCCGGCTACTTCAAGTGTAAATGGTTGCGATAACACACCTGACCTCTTTGCAGCAAATACTCCTGAGCAAATAGGGAGCATCATGACGGATAGACGGGTAAGTGACCAAAAGATTGCTGTAGCGAGACAAAATACCATAATATCAAAATCCACCAAAAATAAACGCAAAATACATATATTTAAAAGAACAGATAAAAATTCTCTTGACGCCTTCCTAAAAGACAGACTTCAGTCCTTCCAATCTGACTATGTAATTATCGACGGCAGTTGATATATATATATATATATATATATATATATATATATGTGTGTGTGTGTGTGTGTGTGTGTGTGTAAGACAAATTAATGAGATTACAATGAAACGAATACCCGTAGCTGCATACAGGCGTTGATATAAGCCAACAGGGAGAGTTAGAATGTGTGTCCCGCCCCGGACTCGAACCCGGGATCTCCTGCTTACATGGCAGACTCTCTATCCATCTGAGCCATCTTTTTTGCTTATTTTTTATTTAATTTAATTTTATTTTTTCTTTCTTCTTTTTTTTTTTGTTTAGAGCCAGGTATCCCAGTGAGCCGTGGTAAAAATTGCTGTTTTGAAGACCGCGCCGCAGCGCGTAGTGTGAAGCAGTCGTCCTCCGTTTCTGGCAGTGGCGCCGCTGTGGCAATCGCTGCTTTGGTGTCTCCCTCTGGTGGGAAAGGAGAAAGATTGCCTGTTCACGTGCATTTAAGGGGCGATTTGAGCTCGCCAGTCGGTCAGTCTTGGTCAGTCTCTCGTCCCCATCATGCTAGTCTGTCTCTCGTCCGCATTTGTTAGGCAGGTAGTGTCTGTCTGTCATTCGGATCAACCTTTAAAGCCTGCAGAATGACAGTCTTTCCACTCCGTCAGTAAGAGAACTCAGCGAGTAGTCGCCCGGTGGGGGCTTAGTTCCTTCATCTGAGTCTGCGCGTTAGGCCGCCAGTCTGCTCGAGTTTCCTCAGGCAATGGGCATTGGCGGTTGGATCGATCGGTTGGTCGGTCGCGCACCGAGACGCAGGATGACTTGTCCGTCTTGAGCGTCGGCGCATGCGAGGTCGCCACTTGAGTCCAGTGGGCCGCGCCGTATAGCGAAGGGTAGTGGCTTTGCGGTCGACACGAGAGCAACAGGAGTCAACCCACGAGTCCGGCCGGTGCGAGCTGCGACGCCGTGAGACGTTAGATCGGCGTTGTCTTCCTGCGTCCGTTGAAGCGGCTGGCAGCGGACGGTTCGGGAGAGCGATTTGGGGGTGCTGCGCCAGGTCTTCTCGAGAAATCGCAGTTTATTAGAAGTTAAGTGATTGGTGATATGTTGTTTGATTTACTCTTGTTAAGTTCTACTTGTTTTCTTGGTTAGGTCACCAGCCGTTTTGCTTTGGGGTCGTCCCACCATTCTTCTCCGTTTATCCACCCGCGGGAAGGTGGTTGTTTATTAATCGGGTGGCCCGTTTTTCCCTTGTGGAATAGGGGCCGGTTAGAGCAACCTGCGGTTCGGGTTGTTCGCTAATCTCACTATCAATCTACCGTATGTTAGTAGCTGCCTCTGTCATGTTTGTCGGATTTGGCGTGTTAACGAATTTATTGTTTGGAGTGTAACGACCTAATATCTGAAATATGTTTTGATCTTTGAAAACTTTGATATTATTGTCTATGATCTCGAGAGGCGGTACCTGTGTACTGTAGAGCATCTTAACTATTACTTGGCCAACCTTGTAGAATTTTATATAAGATTGCATTTCATGAGCTTTTATTTAAATGATCATTTCAGTATATAAAGTTGCCACCCTTTCACCGTAAGACCATTTTTAGATGTTAAAATCAAATTGCACCTTCGGTGGCAAGATTAATATTTTGATTGTTAGTGTTTTGTACCACTTCCATCCCTCCTACAGGGGGGGGGGGGGGGTGCATAGCAAATGTGCTTGTGTAAATTGTTAAAACTCTTAGTTTAAAGTAATCTGGTCTGTTGCAGATTTGCACCAGTGTGGTCTTTCAGAGACTATTGTGAGCGGTCGTAACTACGGCCGTGTCAAAAGGGAGCGGTAAGGTTCTCTGCCCGAGAGCTCATACAGTCCAAACTTGTTTCTTTCTGCCTCTAAATAAACTGTAACTTTTATACTTCGAGGGTGCTTTCTGATTATAATTTTAAATCTGTTTCTTTTAAAAAACGCTTTTAGGCACTATTAAAGTGAATAAAATGCCCGTTTGTTAACAGAAATTTGGTTGCTATTTAATCAGTTACTCCCTGGCAACTGCTTCCATGCTTACATAGTGTGATTAAATGTGTTAATGTTCTTGATGAATCACTAGTAAATAAAAGAAATTCTTAAGAATATTCTATGAAAATAAATCACGGTTCACCCAGCTACTTTTTTTTCTTTTTTTTTTTTTAAATTACGCCACCTTTTTTTCTCCTGATGTGGCGTCCATGAAAACAATATTACTCTAAATGATGGTAACTAAATTTTCTTTTTTCTTATTTTTTTTGTAAGTTTTTTGGTGTCAGTTGAGCGGAGTGAGATCCACGAAGTTCGTCTTTTCGAAAATTGCATTAAAGGTGCCGTGTCTTTACGTAACTGTCAGATTAGGTGGCTTCGCAATGTCTCTTTTAAAGTTTCTTTCCTAAATTCGGGAAAGTCACTGGCCAACCTCACACACTGCTGTTCGTATATTTCATAAGAACGTATGAAAAGGAAAAGGTCTTCCGTAGACCAGGGAGTCCTTGAAAGGCATAGAATCCGCCATCCGCAGAGTCAATTTCTGACGTAGCGTCCAGGAAAACAATGTTACTCTAAATAATGGAATATAAATTTTCTTATCAAACATAATTTAACTCCATCTGCTGTTGTAACTGCGGCGACCGTGCGTTCAAGGGCTTAACATCACAGGAGCCACAGAGGACACAAAGGATAGTGTGACTGCAGGGACTTATCTCTGGCACTCCTCCCGTGAGACCCACATTCGCTACTTATCGTCCTGCAGTATATTCAGACTGCCCCTGCCCATTATAATCATTACTCGCGGCTTTACTGGCGATACCCGTAAGAGTTCGGGCACTGTTTATGCATCGGCACAGAAGAAGAAGGTGGTCAAATGGCCGGTGAGCCTTATATAATGTCCGAAAGAACAGATACCATATTCATATATAAACTAATAAGAGGTGGTGCTGATCCGCCTTAATACACAAAATAGGTCAGAACACTTTTGCATAAGCAACGAAAACAGCATGCCACATTTCAAACAATGCAAAACTTCGAAGATTGGCAAAGTCTTACATAATCTCAAAACTTAGCGAGAACATAATTGGGGATGCTTCTAATAGTTTTCACAACGTAACTCTGTTCCTCTCCCACGAACCAAGGACCTTCCCGTTGGTGGGGAGGCTTGCATGACTTAGCACTACAGCTAGCCGTACCGTAGGTGTAACCACAACGGAGGGGTATCCGTTGAGAGGCCAGATAAACGTGCGGTTCCTGAAGAGGGTAGCAGTCTTTTCAGTAGTTGCAAGGGCAGCAGTCTGGATGACTAACTGATCTGGCCATGTAACGTCAACCAAAACGGCCTTGCTGTGCTGGTACTGAGAGCTGCTAAAAAGCAGCCGTAATCTTTCCCGAGGGCATGAGGCTTTACTGTATGATTAAATGATGGTTGCATCCTCTTGGGTAAAATATTCCGGAGTTGAAATAGTCCCTAATTCGGATCTTCGGGCGGCGACTACCCAAGAGGACGTCGTTATCAGGAGAAAGAAAATTGGCGTTCTACGGATCGGAGCGTGGAATGTCAGATACATTAATCGGGCAGGTAGGTTAGAAAATTTAAAAAGGGAAATGGATTGGCTAAAGTTAGATATAGTGGGAATTAATGAAGTTCGGTGGCAGGAGGAACAAGACTTCTGGTCAGGTGACTACAGGGTTATAAACAAAAAATCAAATATTCGTAATGCAGGAGTAGGTATAATTTTGGAACACGTATTATGTTCGAGTATAATGACTTTCCTGGAGACTAGAAATCTACTCTGTAGGAATCAGCATGGGTTTCGAAAAAGACGGTCGTGTGAAACGCAGCTCGCGCTATTCGTCCACGAGACTCAGAGGGCCATAGACACGGGCTCACAGGTAGATGCCGTGATTCTTGACTTCCGCAAGGCGTTCGATACAGTTCCCCACAGTCGTTTAATGAACAAAGTAAGAGCATATGGACGATCAGACCAATTGTGTGATGGATTGAAGAGTTCCTAGATAACAGAACGCGGCATGTCATTCTCAATGGAGAAAAGTCTTCCAAAGTAAGAGTGATTTCAGTTGTGCCGCAGGGGAGTGTCATAGGACCGTTGCTATTCACAATATCCATAAATGACCTTGTGGATGACATCGGAAGTTCACTGAGGCTTTTTGCAGATGATGCTGTGGTGTATCGAGAGGTTGTAACAATGGAAAATTGTACTTAAATGCAGGAGGATCTGCAGCGAATTGACGCATGGTGCAGGGAATGGCAATTGAATCTCAATGTAGACAACTGTAATGTGCTGCGAATACATAGAAAGATAGATCCCTTATCATTTAGGTACAAAATAGCAGGCCAGCAACTGGAAGCAGTTAATTCTATAAATTATCTGGGAGTACGCATTAGGAGTGATTTAAAATGGAATGACCACATAAAGTTGATCATCGGTAAAGCAGATGCCAGACTGAGATTCATTGGAAGAATCCTAAGGAAATGCAATCCGAAAACAAAGGAAGTAGGTTACAGAACGCTTGAATACTGCTCAGCAGTGTGGGATCCGTACCAGATAGGGTTGATAGAAGAGATTGAGAAGATCCAACGGAGAGCAGCGCGCTTCGTTACAGGATCATTTAGTAATCGCGAAAGCGTTACGGAGATGATAGATAAACTCCAGTGGAAGACTCTGCAGGAGAGACGCTCAGTAGCTCGGTACGGGCTTATGTTAAAGTTTCGAGAACATACCTTCACCGAAGTGTCAAGCAGTATATTGCTCCCTCCTACGTATATCTCGCGAAGAGACCATGAGGATAGCATCAGAGAGATTAGAGGCCACACAGAAGCATACCGACAATCCTTCTTTCCACGAACAATAGGAGACTGGAATAGAAGGGAGAACCGATAGAGGCACTCAGGGTATCCTCCGCCACACACCGTCAGGTGGCTTGCGGAATATGGATGTAGATGTAGATGAATAGGAAAATAGTAATGCTGGTAAGCTACTACAAACAGCATAGTGAACGCATTATTGTGGCCAAGATAGATACGAAGCCGACGCCTACCACAGTAGTACAAGTTTATACGCCAACTAGATCTGCAGATGACGAAGAAATTGAAGAAATGTATGATGAAATAAAATAAATTATTCAGATAGGGAAGGGAGACGAAAATTTAATAGTCATGGGTGACTCGAATTCGTCAGTAGGAAAAGGGAGAGAATGAAACGTAGTAGGTGAATATGGATTGGGGGTAAGAAATGAAAGAGGAAGCCGCCTTGCAGAATTTTGCACAGAGCACTACTTCATCATAGCTAACACTTGGTTCAAGGATCATTAAAGATGGTTGTATACATGGAAGAAGCCTGGAGATACTGACAGATTTCAGACAGATTATATAGTGGTAAGACAGAGATTTAGGAACCAGGTTATAAATTGTAGGACATTTCCAGGCGCCGATGTGGACTCTGACCACAATCTATTGGTTTTGAACTGTAGATTAAAACTGAAGAAACTGCAAAAAGGTGGGAATTTAAGGAGATGGGACCTGGATAAACTGACTAAACCAGAGGTTGTACAGAGTTTCAGGAAGAGCATAAGGGAACAACTGACAAGAATGGGGGAAAGAAATACAGCAGATGAAGAATGGGTAGCTTTGAGGGATGAAGTAGTGAAGGCAGCAGACGATCAAGTAGGTAAAAAGACGAGGGTTAGTAGAAATCCTTGGGTAACAGAAGAAATATTGAATTTAATTGATGAAAGGAGAAAATATAAAAATGCAGTAAATGAAGCAGGCAAAAAAGAATACAAGCGTCTCAAAAATGAGATCGACAGGAAGTGCAAAATGGCTACGCAGGGATGGCTATAGGACAAATGTAAGGACGTAGAGGCTTATCTCACTAGGAGCAAGATAGTTACTGTCTACAGGAAAATTAAAGAGACCTTTGGAGAAAAGAGAACCACTTGTATGAATATCAAGAGCTCAGATGGAAACCCAGTTCTAAGCAAAGAAGGGAAAGCAGAAAGGTGGAAGGAGTATATAGACGGTCTATACAAGGGCGATGTAGTTGAGGTAAATATTATGGAAATAGCAGAGGATGTAGATGAAGATGAAATGGGACATATGATACTGCGTGAAGAGTTTGACAGAGCACTGAAAGACCTGAGTCGAAACAAGGCCCCGGGAGTAGACAACATTCTATTAGAACTACTGACAGCCTTGGGAGAGCGAACTATCAGTTTAATAAGTCACAGCTGCAAAATACTAACGCGAATTCTTTACAGACGAATGGAAAAAGTAGTAGAAGCAGACGTTGGGGAAGATCAGTTTGGATTCCGTAGAAATATCGGAACACGTGAGGCAATACTGACCCTACGACTTATCTTAGAAGCTAGATTATGGAAAGGCAAACCTACGTTTCTAGCATTTGTAGACTTAGAGAAAGCTTTTGACAATGTTGACTGGAATACTCTGTTTCAAATTCTGAAGGTGGTAGGGGTAAAATACAAGGAGCGAAAAGCTATTTACAATTTGTACAGTAACCAGATGGCAGTTATAAGAGTCGAGGGACATCAAAGGGAAGCAGTGGTTGGGAAGGGAGTGAGACAGGGTTGTAGCCTCTCCCGGAAGTTATTCAATCTCTATATTGAGCAAGCAGTGAAGGAATCAAAAGAAAAATTCGGAGTAGATATTACTCGTAAAATCCATGGGGAAGAAATAAAAACTTTGAGGTTCGCGATGATATTGTTATTCTGTCAGAGACAGCAAAGGACTTGGAAGAGCAGTTGAACGGAATGGATAGTGTCTTGAAAGAATTATATAAGATGAACATTAACAAAAGCTAAACAAGGATAATGGAATGTAGTCGAATTAAGCCGGGTGATGCTGAGGGAATTAGAATAGGAAACGAGACACTTAAAGTAGTAAAGGTGTTTTGCTATTTGGGAAACAAAATAACTGATGATAGTCGAAGTAGAGAGGATATAAAATGTAGATTGGCAATGGCAAGGAAAGCATTTCTGAAGAAGAGAAATTTGTTAACATCGAGTATAGATTTAAGTGTCAGGAAGTCGTTGCTGAAAGTATTTGTATGGAGTGTAGCCATATATGGAAGTGAAACATGGACGATAAATAGTTTGGATAAGAAGAGAATAGAAGCTTTCGAAATGTGGTGCCACAGAAGAATGCTGAAGATTAGATGGATAGATCACATAACTAATGAGGAGGTACTGAATAGGATTCGGGAGAAGAGAAGTTTGTGGCACATCTTGACTACAAGAAGGGATCGGTTGGTAGGATATGTTCTGAGGCATCAAGGGATCACCAATTTAGTATTGGAGGGCATCGTGGAAGGTAAAAATCGTAGAGGGAGACGAAGAGATGAATACACTAAGCAGATTCAGAAAGATGTAGATTGCAGTAGGTACTGGGAGATGAAGAAACGTGCACAGGATAGAGTAGCATGGTGAGCTGCATCAAACGTCTCAGGACTGAAGACCACAACAACAACATATAATGGAAAGACAGAGATTTCGAAGGAAAGTTTTAACTGTAAGATATTTCCAGGGGCAGATGTGGATTCTGACCACAGTTTACTGGTTATGACCTTCAGATTAAAACTGAAGAAACTGCAAATAGATTGGATTTTTCGGAGATGGGACCTGGATAAACTGAAAGAACTAGAGGTTGTATAGACTTTGAGACGGAGCGTTAGGGAACGATTGTCAAGAACAGGGGACAGGAATACAATAGAAGCAGAATGGGTAACTTTGAGAGATGAAACAGTGAAGGCAGCAGAGGATCATGTACGTAAAAAAAAACAGGGTTAGTGTCAATCCTCGTGTAACAGAAGAGATATTGAATTGAATAGATGAAAGGAGAAAATGTAAAAATGCAATAAATGAAGCAGATGAAAGGGAATACAAACGGCTCAGAAATGAGATCGCAGGAAGTGCAAAATGGCTAAGCAGGAATTGCCAGAGGACAAATGTAAGAATTTAGAAGCCTATATCATCAGGGCTAAGATAGATGCTGCCTACAGGAAAGATAAAAAGACCTTAGGAAGAAAGAGAACAACCTCTATGAACATCAAGAGCTTGGATGGAATACCAGTCCTAAGCAAGAAGGAAAAAGGGTGGAAGGAGTATAGACAAGGGAGACGTACTTGAGGGCAGTATTATGGAAATGGAAGAGGACGTAGACGAAGTTGAGAAAGGAGATATGATACTGTGTGAAGTATTTGACAAAGCAATGAAAGACTCAAATCGAAACAAGGCACTGTGAGTAGACAACATTCCGTTACACTTACTGATAAAAAAAATGGTTCAAATGGCTCTGAGCACTATGGGACTCAACTGCTAAGGTCATTAGTCCCCTAGAACTTAGAACTAGTTAAACCTAACTAACCTAAGGACAACACAAACATCCATGCCCGAGGCAGGATTCGAACCTGCGACCGTAGCGGTCTTGCGGTTCCAGACTGCAGCGCCTTTAACCGCACGGCCACTTCGGCCGGCAGACTTACTGATAGCGTTGGGAGAGCCAGCCATGACAAAACACTTCCATCGGTGAGCAAGATGTATGAGACAAGAGAAATACCCTCAGACTTCAAGAAGAACATAATAATTCCAATTTCAAAGAAAGTCAGCACTGACAAATGAGAAAATTACCGAACTATCAATTTCAAATTGGAAATTTGTGGAAAGGTTCTCTGGGACCAAACTGATGACGTCATCGGTCCCTAGGCTTACACACTAACGAAACTAATTTAAACTAACTTACGCTAAGGACAACACATAGGCTCATGTCCGAGGGAGGATTCGAATTTCCGACGGCGGAGGCCGCGCGAACCGTGACAAGATGCTCAGAGCGGGCCGCTACCCCGCGCGGCCTCAAGTCAATATGTCATGGTTGCAAAATAATAATACGAATCATTTACAGAAGAATGGAGAAACTGGTAGAAGCTGACCTCGGAGATGATCAGTTTGGATTCAGGAAAAATGCAGGAACTTGTGATGCAATACTGACCCTACACTTTCTCACAAAAGACAGATTAAGTAAAGGCAAACGTAAATTTCTAGCATTTGTAGACTTACATAAAGGTTTTGACAGTGTTGAGTGGAATACTCTCTTTCAAATTCTAGAGATGGCAGGGGTAAAATACAGGGAGTGAAAGCCTTTTTACAATTTGCGCAGAAACCATTTGGCTGTTATAACAGTCGAGGGGCATGATAGTGAAGCAGTGGTTGAGAAGGGGGTGAGACAGGGCTATAGCCCATCCCCGATTTTATTCAATCTGTATACTGAGCAAGCAGTACAGAAAATTTGGAGTAGGAATTAAAGTCCAGGGCCTAGAAGACTGTAAAGATGCACAAGTCACACCAGTGCTCAAAATAAAAACTTTGAGGTTTGCTGATGATACTGAAATTCTGTCAGAGACAGCAAAGGACTTGAAAGAGCAGTTGCACGAAATGAATAGTGTCCTGAACCAAAGGCAAACTGAGTATAATGGAATGTAGTCAAATTAAATCAGGTGATGCTGAGAGAATTAGATTAGGAAACGAGATACTTAAAGTAGTAGATGAGTTTTGCTATTTGGGAAGCAAAATAACCGAGGATGGTCGAAATAGAAGAGATGTAAAATGTAAACTGGCAATGGCAAGAAAAGCGTTTCTGAAGAAGAGAAATATATTATGGTCGAGTATAGATTTAAGTGTAAGGAAGTCCTTTCTGAAAGTATTTGTATGGAGTGTAGCCATGTATGGAAGTGAAACATGGACAATATACAGTTTAGACGAGAAGAGAATAGAAGCCTTTGGAACATGGTGCTACAGAAGAATACGCAAGATTAGTTGGGTAGACATGTAACTAATGAGGAGGTACTGAACAGAATTTAGGAGAAAAGAAATACATTTTCTGAGGCATCAAGGGATCTCTAATTTAGTACTAGAGGGAAGCGTGAGTTAAACACCGTAGAGGAAGGCTAAGAGATGAATGCCATAAGCAGTTTCAGGATGATGTAGGTTGTAGCAGTTACTCGGAGATGAAGGTGCTTGCACAAGATAGAGCAATGAGGAGAGCTGCTTCAAACCAGTCTTTGAATTGAAGACCACAACAACAACAACAACTCTTTCTTGAAATCTGTCAGATAATCCAAAGAGATTCTGGTCTAATGTTAGATACACCTGCTGAAAGACGCAATCAACACCCTCGCTGCGCGTTAATAACTATGATCTTACGAATGACAGTGTCACTAAGGCAGAGGTACTAAACACAGTTTTCCGAAATTCCTTCATCGAAGTAGAAGAAGTAAATATTCATGTATTCGAATCAAGAACAATTTCCAACATGAGTAGCTTAAAAGTAGGTATTATCGGTGTGGCGAAGCGGCTTAAATCACTTAAGATAGACAAGGGCTCTGGTTCTGATTGTATAGCAGTCATGTTCCTTTCAAGGTACGCTGATACAATAGCTCCATACTTAGCAATCATATACAACCGCTCGCTTGTAGAAAGACACGTACCTAAAGACTGTAAAGATGCACAAGTCACACCAGTGCTCAAAAATGGAAACAGGAGTAATCCGTCGATTTGCAGTACGATTGTGGAACGTACTACACCGTCTATATATGAAGATGGTGTCTTTTCTTTCGGACATGTCCGAAAGAATAGATACCGTCGGTGACCATGCAGCTCGTTAGAATGAATTTTCAATGAAATTAATACCCTCAGCTGCATACATGCGTTGATATAAGTCGACGGGGACGGTTGAATATATGTGTCCCGACCGGGACTCCAACTCGGGATCTCCTACTTACGTATCAGACGCTCAATCCATATTTTATTTCAGTTTGTTCGGTATTGTTCGTTGCGTTTGGTCTGGACATGTCGGAAAGAACGGATACCATATTCAAACATATATAGTTACGGTTCAAATGGCTCTGAGCACTATGGGACTTAATTTCTGCGGTCATCAGTCTCCGAACTTAGAACTACTTAAACCTAACTAACCCAAGGACATCACAAACGTCCATGGCCGGTGCAGGATTCGAATCTGCGACCGTAGCGGTCGCGCGGTTCCAGACTGTAGCGCCTAAAACCGCTCGGCCATTCCTGCCGGCTATAGGCAAGGCTCACAGGCCGTTTGACCATCTTCTTCTGTGCAGATGCACAAATGGTGCCCGAACTCTTACGGGAACCGGTATTAAAGCCTCGAGTAATGAGTATAATGGGCAGGGGCACTATGAATATAGTGCAGGACAATAAGTTGTGACTGTGGGTCTCACGGGAGGCATGCCAGAGATCAGTCCTTGCAGTCGCTCTATCATCTGTGTCCTCGGTGAATCAGATAGAGTATCTGCCATGTAATCAGGAGATCCCGGGTTTGAGTCCCGGTCCGGGCACACATTTTCAACTGTCCAGTTGACTGACATCAACGCCTGTATGCAGCTGAGGGTATTCATTTCATTGTAATTTCCTACTATACCATGATCGGACATTATTGTTACCTTAAAGAAAACAATTTGTTGACAAACAGCCAACATAGAACACTTTTAGATTTCCAGAAGGCTTTCGACACCGTTCCTCGTAAATGATTACTAATCAAATTGCGTGCCTATGGAGTGTATTCTCAGTTGTGCAACTGGGTTCGTGATTTCCTGTCAGAAATGTCACAATCCGTAGTAACTGACGGAGAGACATCGAATAAAAAAGACGTAATATCTAGCGTTCCCCAAGAAAATGCTATAGGCCCTCTGGTCTATACAGGGTGGTCCATTGATAGTGACGGGGCCAAATATCTCACGAAATAAGCATCAAACGAAAAAACTGCAAAGAACGAAACTCGTCTAGTTTGAAGGGCGAAACCAGATGGCGCTATGGTTGGCGTGCTAGAAGGCGCTGCCATAGGTCAAACGGATATCAACTGCGTTTTTTTAATTAGGAACCCGCATTTTTATTATATATTCGTATAATACGTAAAGAAATATGAATGTTTTAGTTGGACCATGTTTTTCTCTTTGTGATAGATGTCGCTGTAATAGTCACAAACGTATAAGTACGTGGTATCACATAACATTCCGCCAGTGTGGACGGTATTTGCTTCGTGATACATTACGCGTGTTAAAATGGGCCGTTTACCAATTGCGGAAAAGGTCGATATCGTGCTGATGTATGGCTATTGTGATCAAAATACCCAACGGGCGTGTGCTATGTATGCTGCTCGGTATCCTGGACGACATCATCCAAGTGTCCGCCCCGTTCACCGGATAGTTACGTTACTTAAGGAAACAGGAAGTATTAGCCACATGTGACGTCAACCACGACCTGCAACAAATGATGATGCCCAAGTAGGTGTTTTAGCTGCTTCGCGGCTAATCCGCACATCAGTAGCAGACAAATTGCTCGAGAATCGGGAATCTCAAAAACGTCGATGTTGAGAATGCTACATCAACATCGATTGCACCCGTACGACATTTCTATACACCAGAAATTGCATGGCGACGACTTTGAACGTCGTGTACAGTTCTGCCACTGGGCACAAGAGAAATTACGGGACGATGACAGATTTTTTGCACGCGTTCTATTTAGCGACGAAGCGTCAGTCACCAACAGCGGTAACGTAAACCGGCATAATATGCACTATTGGGCCTACTTTTTGCTTACCAGTTATTTTAATAAGCGAAAAGGTCACATCTACACTGAAGAGCCAAAGAAACTGGTACACCTGCGTAATACCGCGTAGGGACCCCACGAATACGCAGAAGTGCCACAGCATGACGTGGTATAGACTCGACTACTAACGTCTGAAATAGTGCTGGAGGGAACTGACACCATGAATCCTGCAGCGCTGTCCATAAATCAGTAAGTGTACGGCGGGGTGGAGATCTTTTCTGAACAGTACGTTGCAAGGCATCCCAGATATGCTCAATAATGTTTATGTGCGGGGAGTTTGTAGGCCAGCGGAAGTGTTTAAACTCAGAAGAGTGTACGTGGAGCCACTCCGTAGTAATTATAGACTTGTGGGGTGTCGCACTGTGGAATTGCCCAAGTCCGTCGGAGTGCACAATGGACATAAATGGATACAACGGATCAGACAGGATGCTTACGCACGTGTCATCTATCAGAATCGTATCTAGACGTATCAGGAGTCGCCTGTCACTCAAGCTGAACACGACCCACACCATTACAGGGCTTCTACCCGGTTGAACATTCCCCAGCTGACACCTAATGCCCATAGCTGCATGAGGTTGTCTCCACACCCGTACACGTCCATCCGCTCTATGCAATTTGAAACGAGATCGGTCTGATCAGGCAACATGTTTGCAGTCATTAACAGTCCAATGTCGGTGTTGACGGACCCAGTCGAGGCGGAAAGCCTTGCGTCGTGCAGTCATCTAGGGTACACGAGTGGGCCTTCGGCTCCGAAAGCCCATATCCATTATGTTTCATTGAATTGTTCGCAGCTGACACTTCTTGATGGCCCTGCATTGAAATCTGCAGCAATTTGCGAAAAGGTTGCACTTCTGTCACGCTGAACAATTCTCTTTGGTCGCCGCTGTCCCAGTTCTTGCAGGTTCTTGTTCCGGCCGCAGTGATGACGGAGATTTGATGTTTTACCGGATTCCTGATATTTATAGTACACTCGTGAAATGCTCGTACGGGAAAATCCCCACTTCATCGCTACGTCGGAGAAGCTGTGTCCCATCGCTCGTGCGCCTCCCATTACACCACGCCCAAACTCTCTTAAATCTTGATAACCTGCCACTGTAGCAGCAGTAACCGATCCAACAACTGCCCCATACACTTGTCTTATATAGGCGTTGCCGACCGCAGCGCCGCATTCTGTCTGTTTACATATCTTTGTATTTGAATACGCATGCCTATACCAGTTTATTTGGCGCTTCATTGTAAGACTATGGAACTTGTAAGCAATTGTTGATACTTCTCACTAGTGAAAGGTTCTTAGCACATGTATTCGCAGAGTATACACGTTGTTTCGGAAAGCATAATTCTCTATCAGTCTTCGACAAAGGGATAGAAGAGAATGTCCCTTCTGAAAGGTCTAGTACACCGTGCAAATTCACGTTGCTATCTTCCTGATGTACTTCCACGTCATCTTATAAAACGCTAAAAATACCCAGAAAATACTACGAGAAGCGTCCCAAGTAATGCCACACTTTTTGTTTTCTCGGCCAATGTCGGTTGATAAATGTGGACATAGTGAAATATTCCGCTTCAGCCCCTCTAGTTTCGTGAAGTCTCAATAGGTGGTGGCGCTATACATAGCCTTTAGAGTGGCCCTGATTTAGGTTTTCCGTGATTTCCATAAATCGGTTCAGGCAAATTCCGGGATGGTTCCTTTGAAAGGACACGGCCGATTTCCTATCCCACCCCTCCCATATCCGAACTTGAGCTCCGTCTCTAATGATCTCGTTGTCGACGGGACGTTAAACACTAGTGTTCCAAGCGGAAAGCTGCCATGGAGTTTCTTTTTATGGAAAACCAGAGCATTGCAGATATTCATAGACGCTTGCAGAATGTCTGCGGAGCCCTGACAATACACAAAAGCGCGATGACTCGTTGGGCAAGGCATCTGTTGTCATCGCAACAAGGTCGCACAAACCGGTCCGATCTCCCGCATGGCGCCTGGTCGCACACCGTGATCTATGGAGTCTTTCTACACATCGAAATCAAACACATAACCAGTTTATAGGTACCACACACTTCTTTATTACAAACATATTGCTCTTATCAAATTAACAGTAGCAACACATATTTTTCAAAAGTGTCTCAACCAAATTTCATTAATTAGAACAATGTTCATTAAAGCATCATTAATCAAATATGACTGAGTGAAGTAAATCACACAAACTTCATGACTTAGATGGAACAGTTTTTCACATGACTCACGACTCACATCAAAACTCTGACTATTTCCAACAGCTAAAGAACGCATTAAGTCCAACAAACTCAGATCTTTCCCAATTTGCTTAGCCAACTTTCATTAAATAAAACAATATTAATAGAACCACAATTAATCAGATCTCGAACATGCTTCAACTAACATATGAACTAATTTTCTTGTAACTCAAGACCCGGCTAAGAACATTAATCCACTTAAGTCCAATAAGCTCAGATCTTTCCAAAGTTGGTCTTAAAATTTCTGACAATTTAACAAGATTATAATACATTCAGTATAATAATAACATATGAAATCGTCTTAACATGGGACCGCTTCAACTTTACGGTAAATTGGTGATGGGCGCGAGCAAACTGAAAGGATCTAACAGATACAGGAGATGCACGGACCAGAAGGTGAAATAAAAATATACTCAACTTTGATCTACAAATAAGACTGCGTAAAACCACAACGCTCCACCGGCAAGATGGAATTGCCGCACGTTAACAACGTAAGCATAGACACCAATGCAGGTCCTTAATTTTCACTCTTCCACCGTGATTCCCGATCGGAGCTTGCTCGCGTCGACCACCGCCAGTTATCTGAGACTTATACACATCAGCTGCAGACAACATTCTGACGCAACAGATACACGGGGCAGTTATTAATAAACCTTTAATTCTACACGGCACAAATTAGCCTTAAGCAGACTTAATACACGTTAGAGTGGCTCTTAATATTTGATTAGACAACCTCTAAAACAACAAATAAAATAATAAAATACAAAAGGAATTAGGGAAAATATTTCGGCCCGCTTCTGAACGCCAGGCACAAACTTACCCACTACTTGGTATGCATTACACACGGCTTCATGTCTATTGGTTGTGCGTCACTAGGACTCCCTTAAATGCCGTCAACATATCAGGCAGCAACATCGAAGGTAACTGAAACAGCCAAGACAGTTTTCAGTGCACAGGAGTATTCAATTATCATGAATAGAACCCACCGATGAACACTACGACGACTCCAGTTCATTGACTTTGAATCACATGCAAGAGACACGAAGGAAACCTGTCCCTCACATATCCAAGAAACCCCAATCACCGTCGGCAGCGGGTCTGCATTACAACGGCCAAACACGCCGCAGCGGCCCACGCTTCTTCGTCGAATCGACTCGGCCACTTACCACGCTGCATACAGGCATAACGCCAGACGTGACTGTCGAAGACACAGCTGATACCCGAACTGAAGGGGAGAGCGCGCGCGCCGCAGTTTAATAGCCATCCGCCAAAGGTACGAAGTCAAGCAGGCATCGAAAATCGACTCCGACGATCGAGAATCGATGGAGACTGGCGCCAGCAGCGCAACAGCTCACACCGCTGTGACTGTCGTAAGGTAAGAACGTGCGGTCACTGTCACCTGAAGTGATGGATGGATCATAATAAAACACCTCGCTACTTAACTAGAGGTTTCTGTTGGTAGTGCTGACACACTCGTCCACCAGTTAGGGTACTCAGTGCCATATGGGATACACTTTACACTCCGGATCTCGCATTACAACTTCCACCTTTTTGGTCCAATCAAGGATGTCCTACGCAGAAAGCAGTACGTGGATGACGGGAGGTTGTTGATACAACAAGACGGTGTTCCGATGTTGACCAATAAGTGGTACAATGCGGACATACAGGCACCCTCAGTAGGGTAATCGCCGCATTGAAGGGAGATTAGGTTGAATAATAGGGGTTTGCAGCCAAAGCAATGGGGAATAGTATGGTGCACTGGAATCATGAATAAAACCAATTTGCTTTTAGAAACCAATTGTGTAGTATCATTCGTTGAACACCCCACGCAAAATAGACGCCGTTTAGTCCGCGTTGCGGCTTGAGAGTATTTGTAAGGCAACTGTGGATGTACATGTACAAAATAAGACAGACAACTGAGACCCTAAACCAGCCTAATAACCGAAACAGGGATGACGGCTACGGGTTCCGGACATTCTGGTTGGCGGCGACCTCTTTACGATGAACCGCGTATGATTCCGGGGCTGCGGTCACACCAGACACTTCCGCGACTGGCCAAACCAAGATCGTTTTCACGACTTTTCTCCGAACTAACTGCAGGAAAACACGGCCCGCTTAACTTGTCCCCTATTCGCAGTGGCTCCTAATTACTAGCCCTATAATGCACTAAATGTATTGTATGCTCTCTGTCTTCTACAACAAGCCAGTGGTACTCCTCTTGACAGTTGCTAAGGAACAGCTGACACTTACTAAGGGACAACTGCTAATTGCTACGGAACAACGAACAACTGCAATGGAATATCTAACGAATGATAGTAAAAGGAAATTTAGAGGTCGGGACGTGTTAAATGCACCGAAACCTGCGCTCGAACTCTCGGTAAACATTCATGCATTATGATGTTTGACGAAGTTTGTTGTTGTACTGCTTAGTGCGACATTCTGTGTGGTAGGGCAACATGTCTGAAAGACAAGACATCATTTGAGTGCTTACGATATTTGACGCGAAATTGGACTGCTTGAGGCCAGTTAAAGCGTCACTATTGTGGTCACAGTGTTCAAAAGTGTCATCTCGCATTTAAAATGACTGCTGAAGATGGAAATGTTATGCGGAAACATGCCGGTGGTCGGAGGTGCATCGCCACGCCGCAAGAGGATCGATACAGAGGCCTCGTAGCGCAAAGGAACAGACATATAGCTTTAGACAGATAGCTGCAGACCTTGCAACCACTACCTGCGCACGTGTCTCTACCAGAACCATTTCGCGGCGATTAAACCAGGCTGGTTTGTATGCCCGGAATCCTGTCAAATTCATCCCAGCTCAACCAGATCGTAGACGGAAAAAGAGTTCGTTGGTGTAGCGGCCATGTTGGTTGGCGTCATCAACAGTTGTTCAGAGTGATGTTCTCTGACGACCTCCCGATTCACTGTCGGAAGTGATTCTGGCCAGCCGGCCGGTGTGGCCAAGCGGTTATAGGCGCTTCAGTTTGGAACCGCGGGACCGCTACGGTCGCAGGTTCGAATCCTGCCTCGGGCATGGATGTGTGTGCTGTCCTTAGGTTGGTTAGGTTTAAGTAGTTCTAAGTTCTAGGGGACTGATGCCTTCAGATGTTAAGTCCCATAGTGCTCAGAGCCATTTGATTCTGGCCACCAGTTAGTATGGAGAGAGAATGGAAGGCGTTGCATACTGCAGAAATTTTAAGAATATCATTGGTATGGCCTAGGCTTTATAGGGTGGGTAGGTGTTAAGAACAGTGACCAAATACTACGCGCGTTACCGCTACAGTACAGTGGTATTGCACGGAGACTATTGTAGATCATGTCTGTCTGATTATGGGAGCTGCAAGTCCCGAATTTCCATTTATGGACGGCAATGCGGGTGCACGCAGAATCACTGAGGTTTCGGACTCACTGGAAAGTGAACAGATTGAACTATGGAATGGCCCGTGTACTGCCCGAACGCAAACCCTATAGCACATGCCTGGGGTGCTCTCGGTAGACGTGTTTATCAACGAACACTCCCTCGCTAGACAGTGCTAGGCCTGTAAAACACCTTGAGAGATTGGGACAATATTCCTAAAGAACTCCTCACCAGTTGGGTAGGCAGCATGAACAACACGTGCTAAATGTACATTAGTATCCGAGAGGGGATATTCCTTCGTGACAATCCGACTTCGATCTTTATGTTAGGAATACAACCTGTGTCAGTCCTGAACGTTATTTATGTCTGTTATCATGTTTTTCCATGTGGTGGAATATGTTCCGTTTATTGCTGTAAATATACCGCTCTACCTCTATTAAGGATGTACTGTGTTTCATGTCGTCTTTCATTGCCTGTCTTGTACAAGAATGTGTCTGTTCCTTAGCCGTCGTCAAGCAGCGTATTTTAGGGCCAATACAATAAAATTTCACGCCATTAGACTTATTACTGCGTAGCAACGCAATACGATACATCATCCATTCCCCTGCCCGCGCTAAGTCATTCTGCGACCTGAATAACGCCGCTGCAACACAACACAAACGTAAGTTCTTTTAATATTCTATTATTTTAAGTATTTTGTAATATGACGTAGCAGTGCACCCACTAAGATTTTAAGGAGATTGAGATCAGCTGCGTAAGCATGTGTATCTGTATCCTGTATAGTGCTGCGGTGAGTGGACTTTGAATATGTTATCTTAATGTTTTTGCATTTGTGTGAGTGCTCAACTGTGTTTTTCATTCTTCGTCCTTGGTCTCTTGCAAGCCCCTCTTCAGGACAGAATACGGAAATAATAAATGAATCATTAATTAATATTGACAATTTGCATCTGTTGCAAGTATTTTGTGGGAATGAAAAAAAAAATACTGGCAGTGAAATTGATCCAGAGATTTTGCGCTTGAGAAACTAAGCGCTTACGCGCTCGGCTGTGATATACGTACTTTAATACTAGCGACCATACAAGGTACATTACAATTATACGAAGAGACAATCGCGGTTGCAAGGTTTTATTTTTATTACAAATAATGCATTTAGGCTGGTTTAGGCCTCCTCAGATTTTCTGAAAGAAAGGGAAAAACACGGATGCAATTATACAAAATTAGAACCTAGAGGACAATGTTATAAGCTACACTCAGTTTTCAAAAATTATTTTAAGAAGTTTAAGAAACCAATTAAACACTCACGAAGGGCTGTCAAAGCACTAAATATGACAGGCTGGTAGGTTGGTTAGTCCGAGCGATGGTAGCAAATCATTGAAGGAAGAACCATCGTTGTAGATGCACTGGAACAAAGCCAGTTCCATAAGCTTAAAGGGATAAAAACCGAGGATAAATGTATGAAGACAAACGTAAACGAGAGGAAAGGGCACAGACAGATAAAGTAACGGAAAATATCTTAAAATAGTCAGAGTCTCCAGGTGGAGAGTAGTGTAGAGCAACATTTATACTGAGTGACCTGGATATCCAGTGACTAAAAGGTCTAACAGATAACCACACTGGAACTAGAGAGCAGAGAAAAACCATGTTGCCCTCTCTAGTAAGGCGGTACAATCACAGAAGGATCTGCTGTCGGTAAAACATAAATTAATCTATGTGTAAGACTATAAGAAGAAGGGGCTAGAGGCAATAAGTAAAAGTGATTAGACAGCAACTTAACTAAAATACATGATAGTGCAAAGGATAAAATTTCAAAATTCTTGGAAATCGAAAGAAACTAACGTTAAGGAGTATAATACAACAAATTTTGCCATAAAAACAATAAAGGATAGAATAAGTTGTATAAGTTCAAAGCACGTCGAAACTTTCGACATCAGTTTTTTCGAAACGGTTGAGAATTGCGTCCTTCTGTTTACATAATTGAAGTCCTAGTCGCGCCCTACACACCTGATTAGTTTGAATCACACTAGTGAGGCGAAGATCACACAGTAGCCTTGTGAGCTAATTCTTCGCTGAATCTACGGAGTGTAGAAGATGACCCCAAACCGCAAAGTAGTAGCAGTAGTATGGTGTCCGGCCTTACGACAGGTCTTGTCATGGATTAAGCCACTTCCACTTTTGTCTGTCCATAGCAAGTATTTTCATTTCTGAATATTTGTCTCCTCTGATATTGTCCAGCATTTGATATCTTCTTTTTCCTCTTCCCCTTTTTCCGTCCACCATTCTTTCTATTCGTTCCTTCAATAAACAGTTCCTCCTCAAACAATATCCAATCCAGTTCCGTTTTCTCTTTCTGATGACTTTCAGCATGTTTCTTTCTTCTCCAACTCTTATAAATACTTCTTCATTCCTTACTCGGTCTTCCTATTTCTCTTTTTCCATTCTTCTATGGATCCACATCACTAGTGCCTCCAATCTTCTTTCATCTTCTGTCCTCAATGTCCAGGTCTCCGCACAATATAGTGTAACGCTTCAGATGTAACATTTGGCAAGTATCTCCCTCAGATATTTGTTTAGTGGTCCACAAAGTAATTTCTGTTTCCTCTTGAATCCTTCTTTTGCCATTGCAACTCTTTTACTAATTTCTGTTGAGCAATACATCCATTATTACACTTCCAAAGTAACTGAAGTTATATACTTGCTCCATTTCCTCTCCCCCTATTTTCATACGGCATTTTCTCCCCTTTCGTCCAATTACCAAGCTTTTCGTTTCCTTCTTGTTAATCTGCATTCCATATTCTTCTAATTTTGTGTTTAGATCATCTAAAATTTGTTTCATCTCTCTTGCACCCTCTGCCGTCACAACCATGTCGTCTGCAAATTTTATACACTCCACTCTCCAACCCTCTATACAAACACATCTCCTTCCATCAAAACTTTCACTAATAATTTCCTCCAGATATATATTGCACATACATACCGCAAAGACAATAGAACAGGCTCGTCCAAACTGTACCCCTGGGGCGCCAGCGCCCGCGATCACCCGCTGCCTGCGCCCCGGGCTAATTCGTATGTTGTCGCAGTGGCCGAGCCGTGTCGCTTAGCTGGCCGCGCGGTCCGCCAGCCTCGCCTCGCCATGCCGCTGTTTGCGCGCTTCGTACGAACGTCAGACCGCCGCGCCAGCAGCGGTTAAAAGCATGGATACGACACAGAGCCATTAGTCAACAGACGTAAGGCTGCAGTGTATCCAGATGGATGGTCAACAGCAGCAGACAAAAAGAAAGAGGAGCGGTGCGTCCGCACTATTTAAACCCGATTTGGAAATTAATTTCCTTTGTACTGCTGTCGAAAATCATTCCAAATGTTTAGTATGTTATCGGAAATCCATGTATTTGAAAAAAAGTAATCGATTGAACGGCAGGTTAATATCTGTCACAAATATCAGCTTGAAGAAGTGAAAGAAAATTTCAAGCAGCATTACAGTGAAGTAAATGTTTCCTATCGTTAAGACTCTTCATTATTTATAAAGATCATAAATAAAACTATATTTTATATGTGATATGTCAGCAATGTGCCAGTTGTCGAATGTCAGATTGTCAGCAGTAAGGTACATTACTTTTCGGTTAATTTTTATATTTGGGTTGCATTAAATGGCGTCGCACAGACATAAGAAAAAGTTTCAGGTGCGTTATTTTTTGCCACTTTCTGAAAAGCCGTCATAAACGCTCTCTCGGGCAGCAAAGTGTCATTAAGAGTCATTCTTTGTTTTTGTATATTTGTGTTTTTGTGGATGGGAAAACATATGTTGTAGTTTGATCTATGTTTTCAATTAATTAAAACGCAAATATTCCAACAGATATAAAATTATTTTACGACCACATTTAACTGTTCTTGTTAGCGTCTAAGGCCGCTTTTCAGAGGAACGGGGGGAGAATACACCTAAAACCAATATTCTTTGTTAGTTTTTTATCTGAGTTTCAATGAATGAAAAAATTAATTGTTAAAATGATAAAAATGTTTTAAAAAACAGGATTGTACAAAATTAATTGTATGTTCTTTTTTTGTCGGGGTAGGAGCAGGAAACTGGCGGGCAAAATTTGCGCGCAAGTTACAAATGCTCGCTGAGAATTGCGAAAGCAAGGAAACCCTTTTCGGCTGGGAATCTCATCAAGGATTGCCTGGTCGACTCGGCAGCTTGTATTTGTCTCAGGTCGAGAATGGCTGACGTTGGCTGTTCCTTATTCGCGGCAGCCCATTGTCTGATACACCAGAAGATTGTCAACATAAAAAATGTTATGGACACAGTTCTTCGAACGGTTAACTATCTTCGATTGCATGGACTCACACATCGCCAGTTTAAAGAATTTCTGGCTGATATCTAAGCGGAATACACGGACATCCCCTACCACGCCGAAGTAAGATGGCGGAGCACAGGAAAGGTGCTTCATCGGTTTTTCTCCTTGAGGGGCGAAATAAATACTTTTTTGGAAATGAAAGGACGTCCAGAAGAATTACTTCGTGATCCTAAGGGGTGGTGAATTTGGCTTTTTTGAGTGACCTTACGTGTCATTTAAATACTTCTAACACTTCACTCCAGGGCGAAAATCACTTTGTTGTTGACTTAGTGCAGACGATTCAAGCATTAAAAAAAAAGACTTATTTTGTGGGAAAAACAGTTGCGCGAGAAAAATTGTGGACACTTTCCTGCACTAGACAGCGCTAAAGAAGATGTGGATTTTTCAGATTATGTTCAAATCATTTGAGAATTACAAGAACAGTTTGAAAACAAATTTTTGGAGATAACTGAGCTTTAACCGGCCTTAGATATATTTGTTATCCCGTTTTCCCTTCGGGCAGAGGACGTCTCACAACTGCTTCAACTAGAGCTGATTGACCTGCAGTGCGATATCCGCCTTAAGAACTGTTTTCTTATGTGTAAAACTCTGGATGACTTTTACAGCTGTCTTCCACGAGAGAAATATTCTCTTTTGCACAAGCACGCGGCCAAAGTTCCCTCAGTGTTTGGTTCCACGTATATTTCTGAGCGCTTTTTCTCTTTTAAAGCTTGCTAAAACTAAGAACCGTTCATTACTTGGCGATGAAAATTTGACTAATTCTTTGAGGTGAGCAGGATCACGGAATGTTGTACCAAACCTAGACAAAATCGTTTCGTCGAAAAAGAAAAACGTGTAAAATGTTGTCTTCTTTAACAATGTTGACTGTAGGAATTAAAGAGCCTTATAACCTTATTTTTATTTTTTAGTAAGTTTTCAAACTTCGTCAGTTAAAATTATTACGTACAAAACAGCAAACTAAGCATCCGATTTCTAAACTCTGGAAAGGGATACAAAAAGCTGTAGCACGAAGTACAACAGAAAATATTTACTTGTAGCTATTAACAGTAAGAATGAGACTCTATATCCCTTACATAAAATTATTTCTAAAATAGAATATTTGTGACTAGTTCATTTTATAAACTGATATATTTTTCAGAAGACGCCCATGGTACATATGACGAGCGTGCATGTGCAGTACTAATAGAATCAACCTGTGGCTCAGAAAACTACTAAGTTATTCTTCGATTCTTGTTTTGGATATTGTTTTCTATAGCTTTGCGTAGTAATTCTGCCACACGAACACAATTTCTTACCTAAACAGTAAATGGTTTGCTTGTTTTACCGCTCATCGGCCTCTTTTACAGAGGTGCGCTTCCTCTGTTATTTTGTTTACGTTGGATCTGACCGCGGGACAGTCGAGCGCAGAGCAGTGCTATGCGGTCTCACTCGCTCCTCAGCTGTCTCTCGCTCCTACGCCGACACTAGCGACACACGGTCGCGGACGGGGCGCTGAACTACACTGCCTTGCGCCCGCGGGACCCGGGCGCGCCCGCCGGGTGCAATTCTTGGATGAGTCTGCAATAGAATATATTGCACATTGGGTGCTTACGTAGAAAACTACGTATCAATTGGGTTTAACTGCTCAGCTTTGTGTTTATACCTTTTACTGTTCTTCTTTAACCCCGTGGCTCGTGTACTTTGCGCTCTCAAGGGCTCAGTATTCGTTTGCTGGGTACAGGCTTGGCGACCCAAGGGTTCCTGAGCAAGGGACTATTAAGCGCCGCTAGTCCTCTGTCACTGTAAGCTCTGGGCATGCTTCAGCTACCACCATTCGGCGCCACGGTGGAACGTTTTGTGTAACAGGGTACGGGGATTTTGGCATGACTTACGGTTTCGCGAGGGTGGTAAAGACCTCTGCAAAAATATCCTCAGTCTCAAGGTGTGCTGCGTGCTGATAAGAAGCACGGTTGTTGAGGTGGAACATTCGTTAGCGGCCGACCTCTGGAGAATCTGCTGCACCTCGTTTGTAAAAGGTTTGTCCAGTTCTGCCTAGGAGGACTTTTATTCCCCTGTCTGCCCGTGGAACAGAGATGGATCGTTCGAGATTTCTCCTTCCTCCTCCCAGAGAAAGTCTGGGCCACTCGATGATACCGACACCCAGTCTAACAAGACGGCTCAAGTAGCCAGTCCTCTTGACTCAATCAATGGTAACAGAACGCATGCTGTTTGTCAGAATGGGTTTATAACAGTTAAATGGAAAAGGGAAGTTTGGACAAAGTTTCACCATTTTACCTTTAGAGGACTGAACCTTAAGAAGTTATTTACTAACGATTCATCAAGAACATTAACACATTTAATCACACTATGTGAGCGTGGAAGTAGTTGCCAGGGAGTAACTGATGAGATCAAAATGAAATTGCTTTTAACAAATGGGAATTTTATTCCTAAAAGGCTTTTTTTAAGACACAGATTTAAAATTATAAGAAGAAAGCACCCTCTAAATATCAAGTTACAATTTATTCAGAGGCAGAAAGAAACAAATTTTTGAGTATATCAGCTTTTGAGCTGAGAACCTTGCCGCTCCCTTTTGACACGGCCGTAGTCACGACCGCTGACCACAACCTCTGAAAGACTACACAGGTGCAAATCTGCAACGCACCAGATTACCTTAAAGTAAAAGTTCTAACAAATCACACAAGCACACAAACTATACACCCCGTAGGAGGGATGGAAATGGTACAAAACACTAAAAAGATTAACTTGCCACCGAAGGTGCAACTTGATTTTAATTTCTAAGAGAAGTCTTACGGTGGAAGGGTTTCAACTTTATATACTAAAATGACCATTTAAATAAAAGCCCATGAAATGCAATCTTACATAAAATTACACAAGGTTAGCCAAACATGCTCTACAGTACACATATACCGCCTCTTAAGAAGATAGGCAAGATAAAAACCATATTTCAGGAATTAGGCCGTTACACGTCAAGCAATAGATTCGTTAACACACCGAATCCGACAAACTTACGGGAGATTGATAGGGAGACTACCAAACAACCCGAACCGCAGGTTGCTCTAACCCCCCCTCCCCCTTCTCCACAAGGAAAAAATGGACCACCCAATTCATAAATAATCACCTTCCTGCTGGTGGGCAAACGGAGAAGAATGGTGGGACGAACCCAAAACAAAGCGGCTGGTGACTTCACCCAGAAAACAAGTAGAATTTAACAAGTAAATTAAACAACATCTCACGAATCACTCGACTTCCAATAAACTGCAATCTCTGGCGAAGACCTGGTGCAGCATCCCCAAAACGCTTTCCTGAACCGTCCGCTGCGAGCCGCTTCAACGGACGCAGGAAGGCGCGCCGATCTCCCGTCTTACGGCGTCGCAGCTCGCACCGGCCAGATCGATGTCGTGGTTGACTCCTGTTGCTCTCGTGTCGGCCGCGAAGCCATTACCCCTCGCTATACGGCGCGGCCCACTGGACTCACGTGGCGACCTCACATGCACCGACGCTCAAGGCGGACAAGTCATCTTGTGTCTCAGAGCGCGACCGACCAACCGATCGCTCCAACCGCCAATGACCGTTGCCTGAGCAACTTGAGCAGACTGGCGGCCTAACGCGCAGACTCAGATGCAGGAACTGTCCGCGACCGGGCGACCACTCGTTGAGTTCTCTCACTGCGCCACAGATTCGGACAAGTGACTAGCAAGCTGGCGAAGAGAGACTGATCCCAGACTGACTCCAGACTCACCGAGACTGACCCCGACTTACCGCGACTGACCGACTGGCGAGCTCATAGAGCCCATTAAATGCACGTGAACAGGCAACCTTTCCCCTTTCCCACCAGAGGGAAACACCAAAGCTGCGACTGCCGCAGTGACGCCACCGCCAGAAACGGAGGGTGACTGCTTCACACTAGCCGGCCGGAGTGGCCGTGCGGTTCTGGGCGCTACAGTCTGGAACCGAGCGACCGCTACGTTCGCAGGTTCGAATCCTGCCTCGGGCATGGATGTGTGTGATGTCCTTAGGTTAGTTAGGTTTAATTAGTTCTAAGTTCTAGGCGACTGATGACCTAAGAAGTTAAGTCGCATAGTGCTCAGAGCCATTTGAACCATTTGAACTGCTTCACACTACGCGCTGCGGCGCGCTCTTCAAAACAGCAATTTTTACCACGGCTCAAGGACATTGCTGGAACCTTATAATCTGTTGACCACTTGCGCAATGGTGCCCTGTTGGTGGAAACGTCATGTTCCGAAAAAGTGAAGATCGTCCAGAAAGCTTAATACCTCGGGGAGTATGTACTAGAAAGTGAACTGCCCAACGCCGTGAAGGTGTTGTGATAGGCAGGGATCTGGTTGACATTCCCCGATAGGAAATGAAAACTGAGTGGTCCCACGAAGTCATTATCGATGCGCCAAAGATTATGGAAAGGATGGATGGATATCCAGTCAAATCAGATGTTTTTTATCCTTACATTTAAAAGCACCAGATTTCCAGAGCATGTTAAGACAGGTTTCCATCCGGTCTTGAGTAGGGATTGCAGTACCTTTCTTAAAGAATGGAGGATCCAGGAGATAAAAACGAAAAAGCGCGTCCTGTACGGTAAAACGGAAAACATATAAGAGGCCATGTAGCTGCCCACGTTCTCTGCCTTCTTTGCTTCCATTCTCAAATAGCCAGTCCATTAATTCGATGTCGCTATAGAGACGGAGGTTGCTAGTGTCACCACTAGTACCAGTACTTGTCCTGCTGCAGGTACTTCGCAGCCTACCCCTCCTCCCAGAACATCAGGAAAGATCTTGGAGGCTGACATTGTGGAACTTCCTGCCCTCCAAAGATCAGGTCTTGTCCACAGTCCAGCGCTGGCACAACCACTTCCGCAGTTGTGGCTCCGCAGCAGTCTCATACACAAGAATCGAGGTCAAAGGCGAAGAACCGCTCACTGATGGAGACGGGAAGAACACAGTCTGACGACGTCGACGTCATCCGATCTGACATCTGTATCAAATCCTCTTCCGAGGCAATGGATCTAAATGTCGTACCAGGGCAATCGTCTCGCCTCAAGACTGAGCCTCCACCCGTTGATGGCTCTCCTTTCCAGCAGAAATTCAGGATGAAAGTGCTACCCCCGTGACAGATGGCTCACATCCCATTTAAGCATTAATGGGTTCAGGGTACATATGGGGGAACTGAAAAGCCTAGTACAGGAATACCCCGCCATTCTTGTGTTTGCAGAAAACACATTTTAAAGTATCTAATGCACCTGTACTAGGGGGCTATAAGCTCTATCGTCAGGGTGATGTGACTGGCGAAAGTGCCAAAGGAGGGTTCGCTGTGTTTGTCGCGCACGACTCCTCTGCTCACCCTCTGGCTACTGATCTGCAAGCAGTAGCTGTTGAAATTCATGTGTGATGGGGGATACCTGTTTGCTCACTTTATCTACCTCCACAAGTTGCAATAGACTCTGAGGCTTTCACAGGTCCCCCTACCATTTCTCCTAATGGGAGACTTCAATGCTCATCATGTTTTGTGGGTCTCGACCTCTGCTTGCCCTCGGGCTCGAGTTTTGGTAAACTTCATGACGTCTCACAAGCTCTGCATCCTCAAAACAAGTACTCCCACCCATTTTTGTATTTCTGCTGGGTCGTTCTCAGCCATCGACCACTCTTCCTGCCCTCCAGTCTTCAAACACTATATTCAGTAGGAAGCCACTGACGACCTTCATTCCAGTGAGCAGTTCCCACTCCGCATTCACCTACTGGATAGAGCATTACCTGAAGACAGTCCACCAAAATAGATGGTTATCAGGATAATTGGACGCTGTTCAGACATCTGGCTGTGTTTTAACACAGGGACAGTGTCGAGGAGTAGGTAGCCATCACGCCACTGACTTATCCAATCCAGTCTTCGGGTCATCTTAACAGGTAACCTGTACCTTGGTGGACCAGTGAGTGCCACTCATCAATCCATGTCAGATGTCTGGCTTTTCGACGGTTTAAGTAATGCCTGATAGCGGAGAAAGACATAACATTGCGGGTCGCAAGACCCAAGTTTCGACACGTAATTTAGGAGAGCAAGAAAAGGTCATGCCAAGCGTTCCTAGATTCCATCAACCATTACACTTGTTCTACAACAGTACTGGAAGCCATCAGGAGGATTTCTGGTAAACACAGTCGTTTATCAAGAGCAGCAATGCTGAAATGATAGTGTTTCCAAACAACGCCCAGAGGTATTGTTCAGACGTTGGCAGAGCATTTTGCAAAAACTACTTCTAATGCCAGCCAGGAGGTGTCGTTTCACCACTATCGTACGACTCTAGAGAGGGGCAAGCGGGACTTCAGATCCAACAAATCTGAGTCTTTGAACTACCCTTTTTCCACATAGGATCTGGAATAGACATTGTGTGAGACTCATGATACTGCATCCAATCACGACCAAACTCTGTGCTGCATGCTACGATATTTGCCAGCAATGTCAAAGAAAATCCTCCTCGATTGTTTTAATTTGATATGGCAGACAGATCACTTCCCCAGGGGAGAGTGGAAATTTTGATTTCTTTCCTCAAACCAGGAAAGGACAGCACATGTCCCAATAGTTACCAGAGTATCGCCTTAACGTGCTGTGTAGGAGAGACCTTGGAGTGAATGGTTAACCATCGTCTGGTCCGGTTGTTAGAGACCAGGCAACTCCTTAGCCACTATCAGTGTGCATTTCGGAGATTTCAGTTCACTGTCGACAACCTGACCCTACTAGAGACAGCTATGCAGCAGGCTTTCCTACGTAAATATTACTGTATTGGTATATTCTTTGATATACGTAAGGTGTATGATACTACTAGGAAACACAGTATTTTCGTACACTGCAGCCATGGGGCTTTCTTGGCTACCTCCCCATCTTCATACCACTGTCATTTCTGTCTAAGCGATTTTTAGGTATCGAGTTGGTGACATGCTGTCAGATCAATCTCATCAGGAGATTAGTGTCCCTCAGGGCTGTATTGTAAGTGTTACCCTCTTTGGCATAGCCATAAACAGTATAATATTTACTGTAAGGAGTCCCATACAATGACCCTCATTTGTGGAAGATTTTTCCGTTTCCTGTTCCTCTTCCAGTGTTGCAAAGTGACTCGTCAATTACAGCTTACAGTGTGGCGGTTAGAGGTGTGGGTTAGAGGAGTGGGCTGCAAAGATGAGTTTTCAGTTTTCTGCCAGTAAATGTTTGTGTGTTCATTTTAATCGTTCTAGACGTATTTTTCATTTACCTGACTTGCATATGAAGCATAGCACTCTGCATTTTAAAGACTCAGTGAGGTTTCTAGGCCTGATCTTTGGCTCTAAACTGTCATGTTTACCACACTAGAGAGACAAAGTCAGAACCCAGAAGGCACTGAATATCTTAAAGTGCCTTAGCCACAGGTCTTGGGGCGCATCTGTTCCAGTTTTATAGTGCCTACATGCTTTCGTGGCCAGACTACTGACGAACAGTCTACGGGTCGTATCTGAAAATTGTTGATGCTGTCCATCATGAGGGTATTAGGCTGAGCACAGGTGCTTAAGGATCAGCCCCATAGTCTCTGTTCTGAGGCTGGGGAACCGCCATTCACCATACAGTAGCAGCTCCCCATGGTGCGTCAGGCATGTAAAACTTGGAAACTTGTGGTAAGGTCTTATAGGACCAAACTGCAGAGGTCATCGATCCCTAAGCTTACATCCTACTTAATCTAACTTAAACTAACTGACACTAAGGACAACACGCACACCCATGCCCGAGGGACGACTCGAAACTCCGACGGGGGGAGCCGCACGAACCGTGACTAGACGTCTTTGACGGCGCGGCTACACCGCGCGGCTCAGGCATGTAAGTTCTTCGCAATTCCGACTTCACCTGCATACCATACTGTTGCTCTGGAACTCCTTTACTCCAACAATCCACGAGCAACAAACCCATTTGGATCCACCTGCGGCATGTGCTGCTGTCATTTGGTATGGAGCATGTACAGCTCCAAATCCAGGGTTCTAACCGCCTGCCACATTGGTTACTGCAGATGTCCAGAGTAATTTTAGGTTGGTGCAGAATAGGTGCGATTGCACTGCTGCATACGTTTTTAATACTTTATTTTCTGCCGAGCATCTCAACTCTACAGTTGTCTTAACGGATGGATCCAAACAGTGGAACTCCATAGGTTGCTCTGTTATTTTCGCTGCTCGTGTCCTCAAGGTCCGACAGACTCGAGACTTCACAGTCTTTGAAAAGGAACTGTATGCAATATTGCGGGCACTGGAGCAGGTAAGGCGTGCTTTGAGTGCTAAATTCCTTCTTTATTCCGATACTCCGAGTGCCCGTCACTCTCTAGAACGCTTGAAAACAGCAGATAAATAGCCCAGAATGTCCAGGACGCTCTTTTGATCACAACCACAGCTGGAAGCACAAGCGGCCAAAGACACTGCTAGCTAGGGCATAGCCACCTATGGTAAACTAACATACGCAAACAGCGACAAACGTCGGTAAGCCCCTGCATATCAGCAACACTGACTGGCAACTACCAGCTGCTATTAGAGCCGACCAACAGGCCACAGCAGGGACACCGACGAGCTCGCCCACAGACGCACAAACAATAATCTGCCAACATTCCCTCTTACTGTGCTTCCGGTATATGACCTATCGGACACAAGATCGATAACAAACCTAATTGTTGCAGATTGCTGACGCTGAACGAGGACTCTGTACCAGCACCCAGCGCCAGCCGCCGAGCAGCACAAACGCACAACGTCAAGGTATCGACATGCATGATACCCACTACTAACAAAGCCTATCCTTGCACAACCTATCGCAGGCAGCATGACAACCGCTACTGCTCTTACCACCCGACCTAACTTTCGCAGAGGTTTTTTCCCTTGGCTCTTGCCTTGGCACTTTTTTTCCTCTGCCCTTCAAACCGCTACCCTTCGTCATATTTCGACCAATCTATCTCCAGATGAGCGCGTATTAATGGTTAATCCTAACCAGACGTACGCAAACATTGCAGTACCCACATCCTCACATTAGTGAATACTAACCCTTATGCAGAGATGGCAGTAGACCTTTTGTGTTGGCCATCATGCCGGTGTGGGCGTGGAGGGGCTCCACCTCTATTAAAAAAAAAAAAAAAAAAAAAAAAAGGACGCTCTTCTCCAACTGTAACGGGTTATGAAGCAGGTACCTTTCTGATGAGTACCAGGACACGTGGGTATGGCGGGATACGAAAGAGCGGATGTAGCAGCCGAGGACGCGTGTAGCAATCCTCAGTTATTTCAGTGTGCTTTACCCCTGCATGCTGCCACGTCGCTGTCGATACACCGAGTTATGCGTCGATGGGAAGATGAATGGCTGAACGTGTCTGATAATAAGCTGCCTCTACTAAAGCCCACTACGCGTTTCTGGCGCACCTCTTTCCAGCCGCGAAAACAGGACGAGGTCCTACACAACCATCTTCACAGAGACCACAGTCATCTGAATCATAGCTTCTTGTTGCGGCGCGGTGACCTTCCAGTGTGTGGTGCCTGTGCAGTATAGAGCAGTGTGCGCCACATTTTACTAGATAATATTTTAGTTCCAGACTAGACGGCACTGTCAGATTTGCTGGTAGACCTACCCTCTATTTTAAACGACACTGAAATGATTGCGGTGAAAACTTCCCGTCTCCCCTATATCTCTTTTGTTACGCAACCTTCCCTTCTAAAATAACCTATGAAACCCTTCCCTTTGGATTTCTATCTCTTGCTTAATAATAACAAATGAAATCTTCCCTTTGAAATTAATTTTCTTTCTCAGTAGTAGTAAGTGCATTCTCCACATACAAATTAAAATACTGTTTATTAAAAGTGATTTTCTGATTATTTCGACGAAACATAGAATGTGTCGTCGTCGTGGCCCTCAGTCGTTACCTGCAATAACCCAACTGTTCCTTACCTTTTTTATTGTTACTAGATCGCCATCTGACTGCTACATCGAACTGCGACATGAATATACTTACTCTGTATTACTGTACTTTATTAGCTGCTGGTGGGCTGTCATAATAAGTGGCTGTATTTATTACCAAAGCTGACGTTATTCTTTAATTAATTTGGACTGAAGTTACGTAATTCATAGTTAAACTTTTTCTTGACAACAATAAAATTTTGCAGAGTTTTACTTTGATGGTTTTTCTGATGGATTACACTCAGTAATGCAATATTGCTGGCAAAAATTTATTATATTCTGAAAATGATTCTTCAAATATTTACTGTTTGTAATGAAATGATTTTACAAACGTTCAAATGGGACTTACTTTTTACAATAATCTTACAACTAGCATTGCGCAAACATACCTTCAGTAGTCTTGAGTTTCTCAAAAAAAAAAAAAAATCAATAATATTAGTTCCTCTTATGATAACAGCTGATGTCTCTGTACATCCGTTTATAATCTCTTGTAAATCATAGCTGGTGGCTGGCAGGCACACCGCTCCTCTCAACCTCTCGCGTCAGACCGGCTACCGACTCGCTTCACATCTCGCTTACCACTGTCATCCTAGGAACGCTAAAGTGCGGTCTCTCCCGCCAACGATGCTTTCTGGTGCAGACAATCCTTGCTACCATTACAAAATGTATCAATGCGCGGTCTTTGCCGCTCTTTTCTTAAAATGTATCCATGCGCGGTCCCTCCCGCCCTTTTTAAAATTATATCAATGAGTGGTTTCTCCCGCCAACAATACTTCGGTGCAGACATTCCCTGCTACCACAGCTGATTCCAAAATGACAAATATTAATTATTCCTACTTAATCCTATTAATAAAAAATAAACATCTTTCATAAATTGTTGTTTGACAATAGACAATAGAAATATACGTCTTACAGTGGTTATAATTTTTTAGGTTTTGTGATCCGTGCTAGTTGTTTCCACAAATTTTAGTTAGGTGGTCTTAATGTGTTAACAGGGGGACTGGCTCGCCCACAACTTTTCGGCGTGGTGAGCCAGTCACATTTTCCTGTGCCTTTCTGTTAGCTCTTCTGTGGTTTTACTTCTGTTTTTAATCCAATGTACAGCATCTTTGTTTTAAGGCCTGTGTAATGGAGCCATTGTTAGGGTAATGCGAGTGAGATGGGAGTGAATGAATGAGTATAACTTTGCAGGTTTCCTCCTCAATGTGTGACAACAATTTTAGTCATTTTACCCACATTCGTTTCTTTTAATATGTGTATGGGAGCTGCTAACCTCGGTGATGTGCGCCCGTAAGCTTCGAACACACACTCGTGTCGTTAGTGTGCCTGATGTAAAATCAATGTTGATCATTTTATGGTATTTTCTTGTATTTTCTTTTGCTCATTTCTACTTTGCTACGTCTTCTGTTGAATATTTAGCTATAACGCCGTTTTATATATACGTAGTCATCTCCTGCCGAGCGCAGAATAGATGTAGCTGATTTTCTATAGTGTATTTACATATTCCACGAAGTAATTTGCACAGAGCGTTTCGTAATATTTCGTGGATACTCCGGTCATTCGAACAGCATTCTAATTAAGATCATCATTATCATCATCATCATCATTTAAGACTGATTATCCCTTTCAGCGTTCAGTCTGGAGCATAGCCCCCCTTATAAAATTCCTCCATGATCCCCTATTCAGTGCTAACATTGGTGCCTCTTCTGATGTTATACCTATTATTTCAAAATCATTCTTAACCGAATCCAGGTACCTTCTCCTTGGTCTGCCCCGACTCCTCCTACCCTCTACTGCTGAATCCACGAGTCTCTTGGGTAACCTTGCTTCTCCCATGCGTGTAACATGACCCCACCATCTAAGCCTGTTCGCCCTGACTGCTACATCTACAGAGTTCATTCCCAGTTTTTCTTTCATTTCCTCATTGTGGACACCCTCCTGCCATTGTTCCCATCAACTAGTACCTGCAATCATCCTAGCTACTTTCATATCCGTAACCTCAACCTTGTTGATAAGGTAACCTGAATCCACCCAGCTTTCGCTCCCATACAACAAAGTTGGTCGAAAGATTGAACGATGCACAGATAACTTAGTCTTGGTACTGACTTCCTTCTTGCAGAAGAGAGTAGATCGTAGCTGAGCGCTCACTGCATTAGCTTTGCTACACCTCGCTTCCAGTTCTTTCACTATGTTGCCATCCTGTGAGAATATGCATCCTAAGTACTTGAAACCGTTCACCTGTTCTAACTTTGTTCCTCCTATTTGGCACTCAATCCGTTTATATTTCTTTCCCACTGACATTACTTTCGTTTTGGAGATGCTAATCTTCATACCACAGTCCTTACATTTCTGATCTAGCTCTGAAATATTACTTTGCAAACTTTCAATCGAATCTGCCATCACAACTGTTTTGTGTTCACATATCTTAATCTCACCCAGCCAGCCTATTGTTTTCAACATACGATCCATAAATAATATGAACAACAGTGGAGACAGGTTGCAGCCTTGTCTTACCCCTGAAACTACTCTGAACCATGCACTCAATTTACCGTCAACTCTAACTGCTGCCTGACTATCCAAAAGTTTGCCTCCTATTCCATAATCTCGTAGAACAGACAATAACTTCCTCCTAGGAACCCGGTCATATGCCTTTTCTCGATCTATAAAGCATAGATACAATTGCCTGTTCCACTCATAACACTTCTCCATTATTTGCCGTAAGCTAAAGATCTGGTCGTGACAACCTCTAAGAGGCCTAAACCCACACTGATTTTCATCCAATTGGTCCTCAACTAATACTCACACTTTCCGTTCAACAGTACCTGATAAGGTTTTACCTACAACGCTGATTAAAGAGATACCTCTGTAGTTGTTACCATCTTTTCTGTTTCCATGTTTAAAGATTGGTGTGATTACTGCTTTTGTCCAGTCTGATGGAACCTGTCTCAACTCCCAGGCCATTTCAATTATCCTGTGTAGCCATTTAAGACCTGACATTCCACTGTATTTGATGAATTCCGACTTAATTTCATCCACCCCAGCCACTTTATTGTACTGCAATCTATTCACCATTTTCTCCACTTCCACAAACGTGATCCCATTCCCATCATCATTCCTATCCCACTCTACCTCAAAATCTGAAACATTACTGATCGCATTTTCACCTACATTGAGCAGCTCTTCAAAATATTCCCTCCATCTGCCCAAGGCATCCACAGGATTCACCAGAAGTTTTTCTGACCTGTCCAAAATACTTGTGATTTCCTTCTTACCTCCATTTCGAAGACTGCTAATTACACTCCAGAATGGTTTTCCAGCAGCTTGACCCATAGTCTCCAACCTGTTTCCAAAGTCTTTCCAAGATTTCTTCTTGGATGCTGCAATTATCTGTTTGGCTTTGTTTCTTTCTTCAACATAAATTTCTCTGTCTACCTGAGTTCTAGTATGTAGCCATTTTTGATACGCCTTCTTTTTCATTTTACAGGCTGCCTTGACTTTGTCATTCCACCAAGCTGTTTTCTTCATCCTACTTTTACACACTACTGTTCCAAGACATTCTTTAGCCACTTCTAGTACTGTGTCCCTGTACCTTGTCCATTCCTTTTCCAATGACTGTAATTGACTACATTCAACTAACTGGTACCTTTCTGAGATCGCTGTTATGTACTTGTGCCTGATTTCCTTATCCTGAAGTTTCTCCACTCTTATCCTCCTACATATGGACCTGACCTCCTGCTCTTTCGGCCTTACAATCCCAATTTCACTGCAGATTAAATAATGATCAGTGTCATCAAAGAATCCCCTGAATACACGTGTGTTCCTCACAGCCTTCCTGAATTCCTGATCTGTTATTATATAGTCAATGACAGATCTGGTTCCCCTGCCTTCCCAAGTATACCGGTGAATGTTCTTATGTTTAAAGAAGGAGTTTGTGATTACTAAGCCCATACAGGCACAGAAATCCAAGAGTTGTTTCCCGTTCCTGTTGGCCTCCATATCCTCTCCAAATTTACCCATAACCTTTTTCATACCGTTCTGTTCGATTTCCAATCCTGGCGTTAAAATCACCCCTGAGTAGAACACTGCCCATGTCCTTTACTCTAACAACTACATCACTGAGTGCATCATAAAAACTATCCATCTTATCTTGATCTGTCCCTTCACAATGCGAATATACTGACACAATCCTAATTTTCTTGCTAGACACTGTCAAATCTATCCACATCAGTCGTTCGTTTACATACCTTATTGCAACTACGCTGGGTTCCATTTCTTTCCTGATGTAAAGCCCTACACCCCATTGTGCTATTCCTGTTTTGACTCCTGACAGGTTGACCTTGTATTCTCCCACTTTCTCTTCTTTCTCACTCCTTACCTGAATGTCACTAACAGCTGAAACGTCCAGCCCCATCTTACTTGCAGCCTCTGCCAGCTCTACCTTCTTCCCAGAGTAGCCCCCATTGATATTAATAGCTCCCCATCTCATTACCATTTGTTTGCCAAGTCGTATCTTAGGAGTCCCTGGTTTGTCAGTTAGAGGTGGGACTCCGTCACCTCCAAAGGTCCGAGACATTTTGCTCTGATTGTTGCCGGCATCATATTTAAAGTACCAGGGAAGCAGGTTGCTAGCCTTACTTGCCCCGAGTCCCATTGGGTTTTACCCCTAACGGCTGAGGGACTAACTGGTGGATTTGGTAGACTTTGCCGTTTGAGCACAAAGGTGACCACGACTCAGAATATGTCCGAGATGCCCAGACTTATTCCAAAGTAACTGGTATCCCGACTGTCGGGACCACTTACTTGGTCACTCATACGTTGCCCGTGGTTCATGAACTAGGACATGACTACAGGAACCCACACCACATAATTCAGAATATTTGAAGAAGTATTAGCAGCAGTTGATCCCTTCCATATCTAAGCACTATGATTACAAACAGGAGCCACGATCCCCATTGCACAGTGTTCAACCATGTTAAACTATTAAACTCTTGTAATTTTTGTAGCATTTAACGAGTGATTTTAACAATATTTGATGTTCAGTAATGCAACCTGTGGCTGCCATTTATTAGCGGCACGAATTATTGCAGGTGTAAGCTGCTCAGTAAACTTCTGTTGCATTTTTGAGGCCAGGTAACGTTGTAAAAACATTGTATCATGAATTTGTTTACTTATTGTAGTAGTAAAATTTATTGTAGAGTAACCCCCTTAGAACTTCTGAACTTATTCTGGTCCACTTTTCTTTTTCTGGGTGGGTTATTAAGTAGTGTCACTTGTGAAGTCAGCATAAAGAGTTAATTTGTTTGATCAACAAAAATGGCAGTATTTGAACAAACTGTGTCAATCTACTATATTCGTATCTCAGTTAAACTGATCTGTCTGTACCATGGAAAGAAGAACAAACGGAAGAGATGTGAAGATACTGTCAACAGAGAGCAGTAAATTAGATAACGAACGCAGTTGATTCTGGACAGATCATAGATGCTAAGGGAGAGATTATAAAGTAGTTGAGGAATCTGTGATGCTGTACATCCAGCAAAAGAGCCATTTAAATTTAGTTCTTTAAGCTGTTTCTGGGTTTAAATTAGTGTTATGACTAACGATGCACAGTGTCATGATGTATGTAAGTACCGTTAGCTAAAATAAATTCGATGGATTTAAACTGGAACACGTAAAAACAAGATGTTTGGGTACATAGATTAAAGCTTGAGTGTATGAGTGTCTACAACCAATCTGAAGTACGAAGGAAGAGAAGATTGTGAGTCTTAGGGAACATCTTGAGGATAGAAAATATGTGGGCCAACAAGTTGTGAAACACAATATTCTAAGAAAAGAACAATCGGATGGAAGGAGGCAGAGAGTACAGGAGAATAAGTGGAATAAGGAGGGAAAAATTCGCACATGTACATTGTGATGTAGAAAACATCTTTCTCGGCCCATCTACCATTCATTTCATGCCTTCCATCTCCATTTTGTTTTCACTGCCATAATTCCGTCTTCCTTTCCAGTCTGTACAACCATCCCTTTGTTTATTTCCTTGTCTCTCTCAGTAATTACCAACACACGTAACTCCGCTGTTTACTGAGTAACCCTAAGATTACTAATAGTTTCCACCATAGAATCTCTTCCTTTAGTATTTGTTAGGGATTATCTGTATTAGAGGAAAACAGTACGTCATCAGAGAAAGGGAGGTGGTTCATGTGTATCCAAATAACACGTATTTTTTTTTTTTTTTTTTTCCTGCTATAACTGTCAGAAAGCTTACTCTTGCACTTCGGTCGTAAGGAGGCTATTTGCATGTCTCAGATGAATATCTTCGTAGTCTAATGGAAACTGTAATACTGATGCATCATACGTGCTTCAGTGCACAATACGTCGCTTTTAGTGCAGGTTACGATGAAACTGAATGGAAAACTCTGTCAGAATCACTGAAGCGCAGTCTGGCATTTCATAGTAACTGCTCCACTTGATAACTCTGTTCACAACTTGCTAATGGTCGCTTACACACATACACACACACACACACACACACACACACACACACACACACACATACACACACACACACACACAATATATATGATCAAAAGTATCGGGACACCTGGCTGAAAATGACTTACAACTTCGTGGCGCCCTCAATCAGTAATGCTGGAATTCAGTATTGCGTTGGCCCACCCTTAGCCTTGATGACAGCTTCCACTCTCATAGGCATACGTTCATTCAGGTGCTGGAAGGTTTCTTGGGGAGTGCTGCACTGAGAAGAAGTATCGATATCGGTCGGTGAGGCCTGCCACGAACTCGGCGTTCCAAAACATCCCAAAGGTATTCCATAGGATTCAGGTCAGGACTCTGTGCAGGCCAGTCCATTATAGGGATGTTGTTGTGTAAGCAGTCCGCCACAAGTCGTGCATTATGAACAGGTGCTCCATCGTATCGAAAGATGCAATCGCCATCCTCGAATTGCTCTTCAACACTGGGAAGCAAGAAGGTGCTTAAAACAACAATGTAGGCCTGTGCTGTGATAGTGCAACGTAAAACAGAAAGGGGAGCAAGTCCCCTCCATGGGAAACACGACCACACCATTACACCACCGCCTCCGAATTTTATTGTTAGCAGTACACACGCTGGCAAATGACGTTCACCGGGCATTCGCCATACCCACACCCTGCCATCGGATCGCCACGTTGTGTACCGTGATACGTCACTCCATACAACGTTTTTCCCCATCGTCCAATATTTACGCTCCTTACAACAAGCGAGGCGTCGTTTGGCATTTACCGGCGTGATGTGTGGCTTATGAGCAGCTGCTCAACTACGATATCCAAGTTTTCTCACCTCCCGCCTAACTGTCACAGTACTTGCAGTGGATCCTGCTGCAGTTTGAAATTCCTGTGTGACAGTCTGGCTAGGTCTGCCTCTTCAACTGTCGGCGGTCTCTGTCAGTCATCAGACAAGATCGGCCTGTATGCTTTCGTGCTGCACGTTTCCCTTCACTTCTCCACTTCAGTGTCACATCGGAAACAGTGGACCTAGGGCTGTTTAGGAATGTGGGAATCTCGCGTACAGACGTATGACGCAAGTGACAGCAATCATTTGACCACGTTCGGAGTCCGTGAGTTCCGCGGAGCGACCCATTCTGCTCTCTCACAATGTCTAACGACTATTGAAGTCGCTGATACGGAGTACCTGCAGTAGGTGGCAGCACAATGCACCTAATATGAAAAACGTATGTTTTTGGTGTTGTGCGGATACTTTTGATCGTAAGGGACGTGATTTAAATATTGGTGTACAAGTAATAAAAATGCCTGTCTACCATAAACGTATCGTTTTATTGGTTTAATTGTAACCAGTGGGTTGGAATCAAACCTGTTTATAATTTTTGTCTTGTTGTAAATATAAAAAGAACTTGTTTCAGAAATTAATTAGGTGTGATTTTTTTAATTACTACATTTTCGTTTGTATTCCGCATATATTAAGAAGTATCATTTTAACTATTATTTTTCAGGCATTCCCGTATTTTTCATGGGTAATTTTGGTCTGTTTTCGCTTTCGCTTATATCGTTATACATTTACTTGCGTAAAAGACGACTAAACATTGCACGACTATAATTTTTACCTTACTAAGATGTCTTTGTGTTAAGTATGTGTAGTGTTGTCTGAGAGATTCGGTGTACATTGCATTTAGAGAGGTTCTCTATGTCTGCGTTTGACGTATGTGTACTATGACGTTTTCACTTATGTTGATATGTATTTATTTAATTATGTGGTTGGAATGATGGGTTGGTGCGGGCTTTACTGATCTAGACAGTAAGAGCGGTTGGTGGAAGAGAGATTTAATCACGAGTACAAGCCTGTGAAACTTTGAATGCAAAACAAGGAAATGGGAGAGTGTGGTGGTTGTTAGACACTGAAGGAGAAGGTACAAACGAGTTAGGGAATAGCAGAAAGGAAATAGGAGAGAGAGAGAGAGAGAGAATAAGAGTTTTTTTTTTTTACTTTTTAAATTAAAGTTTTCTCAGGTACTGTATGTAATGATTGTATACCGTGTTTGGTTGCTAGTGTTTATCCGGTGATTAAATATTGTTTAATGTATGTCAGTGCTCTGTGTATGTAACAGGATTTGCGAAATGTGCGAAGACTTTCTGCTAATTTTGCTGATGCTAGTTCATTTTTATTATGCTTGGTTTCTTTGGTCATCAGTCTACGTATGTGGTATCTTCATCGTAATGCGACATGATTTTCAATACTGTAAATGGTGATACTTATATCCTTTTATATTGCGCATAGTCTACTTTGTTCAGTCAAGGGAGCGTTACTGCAGTGAAGCAGTGTATTAACTTACCCGAGTTGTGAAACTGAAAGCCAAACGAACAATGGCAGAAGTAGAGGCAGCTGGGATTTAGTGCTCCGAATCAGAGCTGTGGAAGACAGATTGTGGGAGTGCTGCGAGCAGAGATAGCGGAAACAGCAGAAACTCGCTGCAGTCTTAGCTCCGCTGAACCGTTTTGGATCTTGACGGGAACTAGACGATGATAGAGTAAGGTTAGTTTTACACTTATCCGGAAGCGGTCACTCAGAACTTCTCAAAACTAGTTCCGTGAATTTTTCCTTTACCTCGTAATGAGATTCTGCGGTGGCATTATTCCCTTCAATCATGACTTGAAATATCGTAAAGTACTATCCAGTAAAACGTAAAATACATGCAGCCCATTACAGACAGCGATACAAATACACACGTAAGTGCCAACTGCGTTAATGCGACTTCGTTTACTTGGCGCGAGGAAAAACAACTATTTTCCAATACTTGGAGTTGCTGATAAACTGATTGCTTATGAGATTTAGAAATATTTTACATTTACTGCGATCAGTAAGGAAATGAAGAAATGAGCACCATAATAATGTAGCAGTATAGACTGAACGGTCCAATTGGGTCCATACGATCAGCTTAGTGAACAAATTCATCGTATTTGACGCAGAGCCTTTAATTCACCTCGACATCGCTGCCATGTGTAGCACGTGCATGATCTGTGAAATTTATCTGTTGTTCCGATCCGATGAGTACTCCACTATCTGTATGTAAGCCAAGTACTTTATGTTAGACGGTGAAAGTTCTATAGACGGGATGTGCGCCAAGGAATCGTGGTAACTTTTTCGGAACATAAAAACAATTTTCAGATAGCGTAAGCAGCAGTCTGTTGCAGTATGCTGACGATGCTTTTCTCGCTGCTGTTCAAAGCAAAAATCCTGTTTAAAATCTGTTGCTCTAAAAGAATAATTATAAACGATTGAAAGATTATTGTACTAGTGGTAAACTTGTTGATCTGTCAAACTTTTAGACTCTCCCGGGGTAAGAAGAAGCGATATGGACAGTACGAACACCTCGGTAAGGTGGAAGTGTATATAGTCATTTAGAGCATTGTGGGAAAGTGCAGTACATCTACACGTACACAAGGTGATTCTTATTAACGTTTGATAACTCCACCGGCGACGGAGATGACGTTGGGACAAGTAATTTCGTATGACGCATAGGGCCGCAAATGTCGGGAAATACACCAAAAGTGGATGACAGATGATGGACCTGTTACGTCACCAGACATACGTCGACGTACCTGCAGTGGTGGAGTGTATAAGTCTGTCGCACTGATCATCCCAATCCAAGTCAAGTATTCACGTCGGTGTAGTTCCGTGCCAACTAACGCGACTTAAGCGCGTGTGGCTCAGGGTTCGAGTCTTGCATCTTGTATCTGGCAGGCAACATTGCTTTGCATTGAGTTAGACAATTTTGTGTTTACAATGATAAAGATATTTTACTTAATTTACCTATTTCGGGGTCTCTTGTGGTTGACTGAAAATTGCGGTACAATAAAAGCCTACCGTATTGCGTCACAAGTAAATAAATATGAACTTCCGAATTGCATTGCTAGCAATAAATGATGACGTGGTTAGTAAATAATTCTCCGAACAAAGAATAAGGGACAAAAGGAAAGGAACGTAAAATTAGAATAGCTTTTGCTTGGTTACAGCAAGGAAAACAAATTTGTAACTTCTCCATTTACAACAGATCACATTAAAAAAGGAATCTGAAAACAGAATGGCGTAACGCGACGATGTGTATCATTGCCTCCTACCGGCGAGGATAGCATCGACAAGCCCAATCGCTTCACGTGAGGCGAAGCGTGTTACCTGGTGACGTCACATGTTCAACGTTTGTCATCAACTTTTGCGATATTTTGTCTCATATTAAATTACTTGTCTTAGCATAATCTACGTCGCTTGAGGTTTCTTAAATGTCACAAAAAATCACCTTATATACTCCTGTTACGTAAAATTGTTTATTAGAACTATGTCTCCGGCGGTAACGTATTAAGAAAACTAGGGCCAAATTATGTGTTTGGTTTAGTCTCAGGTACTGTCGTAAAAGTCAAGAATGATAATAATACTGTAACTTACATTTACTTCCCGACGGGAAGATGGCTGCGCCATATTTAGCTCGGAAAAGGTTCATTTGGTATTTTACTTATCGTGAAAATAAGTGAATTATCCCTCCAAATAACTGCACTCAGAAAAATTATAGGACTTCTAGAAAAATAAATTGTTGCATGTTCTAATGAATGAAATACGCATGTAGTAGATCTTCACAGATTGACCATTGAAATAAATTGTTGCATGTTGTAATGAATGAAATACGCATATAGTAGTTCCTCACAAATTGACCATTGAAATAATCGTGAACCAAATGAAAGGCTTCCGTATTTAATTATACCACTTTCACTGAATAAAATTATCTTTTGCTTGTATCTAAAATGAAAGCGGCTCTTCAAATGACGTATTCATATTGCAAAAGTTATTTCATACGTTTGTAATTAATATTCCATCCTCATCCGCAAATAAGACTCACATTAAATAAAAGCTCAGCGACAGCCACCAAGAAAAATCTAATTCCTCGACACCTAACTGCAGGAGAGATCAAGTTACAAGAGAGAACTAATCGTAAAGGAGCATTTTTACATTGGTCCACTGTATTTGTAATTATCTGATAGACACTAAAATCGTTGTCATCACAAGGGATATTAATGATCACACAGTTTACATACCACTGCCTTTCACAGACGATAAATTGTCAGTAAATTAAATATTGTTTTTATTGCGTGTACTTGGCAGTGTCATTATGTAGCCATTTATCTTAATAGACAGTAGAAAATCTTTAAATACGGCTTTAACGCTACAAGCAGACCGATGTGAAATGAATGGTAGAGGGAACTAAGCGCTGTAATGTGTGGGAATGTTTCCTCCCTTTCCCGTCGACTCTAACCTTGTCTCTACGGCACTTTCCTAAGTGATACGTAAAAGGTTGGAGAATAGATTCTTCCCTTAATACTAACTCTTGAAAATTTGTAAGGGCATAATTGGTGTCCATCTTAGAGCGTCAGTCAATTGAGTTTTTTCAGCATTTCCCTGACTCTCTCTCGTATACAAAATTATAACGATTCGTGCCGTCCTCCTCTGTACACGTTTAGTTCCCCTACTAACCCTATTCGGTACTGGTCCCACAAACTTAAACCTGTTAAGGAAATCTCACAGAAGATTATAGTGTGATCTATTTTAGATTGATATTCTAGCATGGTTAGTTCCATTCGGTGCCCCTTGAAACACCAAATAGTTAGGCTACCTTGGTTACGGAAGCAACCACCATACGAACACCCACAATATACTCACGTTCAAATTCACTTAGCTCCGACATAATAGCCGGCCGCTGCGACCGAGCGGTTCTAGGCGCTTCAGTCCGGAACTGCGCTGCTGCTACGGTCGCAGGTTCGAATCGTGCCTCTGGCATGGATGTGTGTGATGTCCTTAGGTTAGTTAGGTTTGAGTAGTTCTAAGTCTAGAGGAATGATGACCTCAGATGTTAAGTCCCATAGTGCTCAGAGCCATTTGAACCATTTAACAGGAACATTATATTCATATGCATAACACAGACAAGACAAACATTATGTTATTAGAATCTAACATTGTTTAGACAGTAAGGCCCACCTTTACAGCACAGCCTTACTATCCAGACAACAACTGTGCATATCTTTAGAGGAATAAGAGACGTAAATGCGATCTGTAATTTATCTATACAAAACATTCAAGAATATTGTGTTTCTCTGTAAACAAACCGTCAGTAATTAATGAACGTAAAAGAATTAGGCATAAATTCAGTGTAGTGTATGAGTGGCATTTGAATTAGCAGCGTGACGATTTAGTTGTGAGCTACTAAAATCGTCCGTCTTGGTTTGCGTTATAGGGTTGATTCCTAAATACCGTTAACGATAACCGTGGAGTTTAGGAAGACAAACTTGATCAAAGAACAGAAAAACGTTGAGGAATCTAAATGTTAGTAATTCCCAAAATGGTGAATGGGTGCATACTATGGTTAAATAAGGCGCTTCGAGGTCTGCTGGTAACATGCATTCCTCGAAACCGAAAGGTCGAGGGATCAAATTTCGATTGGACCAGGGAGTATGTCAGTCTGCCTTTATAGCAGACTTCATCTCTCAGTGATGTGTGTATTAGTAAAGATTCCCTTTGCAGGCAGGATTACTGGGGCAGGTCACAGGCAAGCAAATCTCCGAAGTGTTGCCCAATTGTAATAAATGCAACATGCGTTTGATCTACATTGTAATATTATTAATATTGTTACTGTCGTTAAACTGAAAAATACAGAGTGACAGAAATATAAAAAGTCATAGTAATCCTTTAAGTAATACTTAGCAAGTATCAGTTCCTGAAGAGTGAGCCTCAAATAGCTTGATCAACTGACGTGGTATTCTCTATAAACTGATGTGTTTTTTACATCTCTTAGTGCTTATAACCATATTATACACACAGGTGCGTTGTCGTTATCCTGTCTTTCGTACTGTAGAAAACTTTGAGGAGATCTGAAGTGTGAAATTGAATTGTAAGTATGGTAGGGAAAGGTAATATATATATATATATATATATATATATATATATATATATATATATATATATATACATGAATAGTTCTAATATACACTGCTGTGAAAACTTTCGCATAAAGTGTCACTGCCAAGTAACGTTCACTATGCGATTAAAAGTACCTGGACACCTGGCTGAAAATAACTTACAAGTTCGTGGCGCCCTCCATGAGTAATGCTGAAATTCAATATGGTGTTGGCTCACCCTTAGCCTTGATGACAGCTTCCACTCTCGCACGTATACGTTCAATCAGTTCTGGAAGGTTTATTGGGGAATGGCAACTCATTTTTCACGAAGTGCTGCACTGAGGAGAGGTATCGATGTCGGTTGGTGAGGCCCGGGACGAAGTCGGCGTTCCAAAACATCGCAAAGGTGTTCTATGGGATTCAGGTCTGGACTCAGTGCAGGCCAGCCCATTACAGGCCGGGCATTATGGACAGGTGCTCGATCGTGTTGAAAGATGCAGTCCCCAACCCCGAATTGCTCTTGAACAGTGGGAAGCAAGAAGCTGCTTAAGACATCAATGTATCCCTGTGCTGTGATAGTGCCACACAAAACAACAAGCCCCCTCCATGAAACACACGACCACACCATAACACCACCGCCTCCGAATTTTACTGTTGGCACTACACACACTGGCAGATGACGTTCACCGGGCATTTGACATACCCGCACCCTACCATCGGATCGCCACGTTGTGTACCGTGATTAGTCACTCCTCACAACGTTTTTCCACTGTTAAATTGTCCAATGTTTACGCTCCTTACACCAAGCGAGGTGTTGTTTGGCATTTACCGGCGTGGTGTGTGGCTTATTTATTTATTTATTTATTTATTTTATTTATTTATTTATTGTTATTTATTTATTTGTTATTTAGGAGAAGTCTCCATGGTCATGGAACGAGTCAATACATGAAATTATAACACGATTGTAGAAACAGATAAAATGAAATATAAGAAACATATTCAGGCGACAAGTCGTTAGTTTAAATAAAGAAAATCAAGAATGTAACACTGGAATTTGCTTAATTTTTTAGCTCTTCCAGGAGCTCCTCGAAAGAATAGAAGGAGTGAGCCATGAGGAAACTCTTCAGTTTAGACTTAAAAGTGTTTGGGCTACTGCTAAGATTTTTGAGTTCTTGTGGTAGCTTATTGAAAATGGATGCAGCAGAATACTGCACTCCTTTCTGCACAAGAGTCAAGGAAGTGCATTCCACATGCAGATTTGATTTCTGCCTAGTATTAACTGAGTGAAAGCTGCTAACTCTTGGGAATAAGCTAATATTGCTAACAACAAACGACATTAAAGAAAATACATACTGTGAGGGCAATGTCAAAATTCCCAGACTATTGAATAGGGGTCGACAAGAGGTTTTCGAACTTACACCATACATAGCTCGAACAGTCCGTTTTTGAGCCAAAAATACCCTTTTTGAATCAGAAGAATTACCCCAAAAAATAATACCATATGACATAAGCGTATGAAAATATGCGAAGTATACTACTTTTCGTGTTGAAATGTCACTTATTTCAGATACTGTTCTAATGGTAAATAAAGCGGCATTTAGTTTCTGAACAAGATCCTGAACATGGGCTTTCCACAACAGCTTACTATCTATCTGTACGCCTAGGAACTTGAACTGTTCCGTCTCGCTTATAACATGCCCATTCTGTCTGATTAAAATGTCAGTTCTTGTTGAATTGTGGGTTAGAAACTGTAAAAACTGAGTCTTACTGTGATTTAGCATCAAATTATTTTCCACAAGCCACAAACTTATATCATGAACTACATTATTTGATAATGTTTCAATATTACACACAAGATCCTTCACTACCAAGGTGGTGTCATCAGCAAACAGAAATATTTTTGAATCACCTGTAATACTAGAGGGCATATCATTTACATAAATAAGATACAGCAGTGGCCCCAGCACCGACCCTTGGGGAACGCCCCATTTAACAGTGCCGCATTGGGACTGAACATCATTACCACTCTCAATATTGCGGAGGATTACCTTCTGCTTTCTGTTCTTAAAGTAGGAGGCGAACCAATTGTAAGCTACTCCCCTTACTCCATAATGTTCCAACTTCTGCAGTAATATTTTGTGGTCAGCACAGTCAAAAGCCATCGTTAAATCAAAGAAAACACCTAACGTTCGCAACCTTTTATTTAATCCGTCCAAAACCTCACAGAGAAAAGAGACTATAGCATTTTCAGTTGTTAAGCCATTTCTAAAACCAAACTGTACATCTGACCGCAAATTATGTGAATTTAAATGCTGCAGTAACTTTGTATATACAACCCTCTCGATAACTTTAGCAAACACCGATAGCATAGAAATAGGTCTATAATTGTCAACATTATCCCTGTCTCCCTTTTTATAAAGTGGATTCACTACCGAGTACTTTAATCGGTCAGGAAACCGACCACTCCTAAAGGAAAAGTTACAGATATGGCTAAGTACTGAGCTAACATACGTGGAACAATACTTCAGTATTCTGCTAGATACCCCGTCATATCCATGAGAGTTCTTGGTCTTTAGTGATTTAATTATTAACTCAATCTCCCTCTTGTCAGTATCATGGAGGAGCATTTCAGGTAACAGTCTCGGAACACTTTTTTCTAAGAGCGCTATATGATTCCCTGTTGGGACTAGGTTTCTATTTAGTTCACCTGCTATATTCGGAAAGTGATTGTTAAGTACTGTACATATATGCGACTTATCAGTAACACGGACATCCCCACTACGCACTGATTCTATATTCTCGACCTGTCTCTGCAGACCAGCCACATCCTTTACGACTGACCATATGGTTTTAATTTTATCCTGAGACTTAGCTATTCTATCTGCATACCACATACTTTTTGCCTTCCTAATAACTTTTTAAGCACCTTACAATACTGTTTGTAATGGGCTGCTGCATTTAGATTTTGACTGTTTCTAACGTTTTGATATAATTGCCACTTTGTTCTACAAGATATTCTTATCCCTTTAGTCAGCCACCCAGGCTGCCTGTTTGTGCTAGAACCCTGTTTTGAACATTCTAACGGAAAGCAACTTTCAAAGAGCACGAGAAAAGTCTTGAGGAAAGCATTATATTTATCGTCTACTGTATCAGCACTATAAACATCTTGCCACTCTTGTTCCTTGATAAGATTTACAAAAGTCTGTACAGCAACTGGATCAGCTTTCCTAAAAAGCTGGTAACTATATTTGACATGTGTTGCAGCACAAAAATCTTTTAGACTTAAAATTTGTGATTCATGATCTGAAAGGCCATTCACCTTTTTGCTAACAGAATGCCCTTCTAATAATGACGAATGAACAAAAATATTGTCTATGGTTGTTCTACTGTTCCCTTGCACTCTCGTTGGAAAGAATACGGTTTGCATAAGATTATATGAATTAAGGAGGTCTACCAGCATCCTTTTCCTTGCACAATCACTTATACAATTAATATTGAAGTCACCACATATAACTAACTTTTTGTATTTCCTATAAAGTGAACCAAGAACCTCCTCTAGCTTTAGCAAAAATGTTGTGAAATCGGAGTCTGGGGATCTATAAATAACAACAGTAAGAAGTTTAGCTCCACTAAATTTAACCACACCTGCACAACATTCAAACACCTTTTCAGTGCAGTACTTTGAAACATCAATTGACTCAAATGGGATACCGTTTTTCACATACATGGCTACTCCCCCACACCGCAAAGAGCTCCTAGAAAAGCTGCCAGCCAACCTGTATCCTGGTAAAGGAAGCCTCTGAATTATCTCCTTATTTAAGAAGTGTTCAGATATACCAATAATTTCAGAGTCAACATCTATAAGCAGTTCACTAACTTTATCTCTAATACCTTGTATATTTTGATGAAATATACTAATTCCCTCATTAATCGGATACCCAAGCTTTGTAGAAAGTGGTTTCTTTGTTAGAGAGACTTCCCTTAAGCAGGAATACCTATCAGCTGACTTCAATCTAAAAAAGGTACAGCTCTAACACCCACAACTACCGGAATTTTCCCATGAGTGATCCCACCACCCCCACCTATGCTGTAACCTATAAGTTTTGCCAACCTCTCCTTCCCATACCTGTTGAGGTGCAGGCCATGTCTAGTGAAACCCGTCCTACTGATACACTCCACCGACACCACTGAAAAGTGCCTCATGCCTTCTGTCATCAGCGCACCCCCAAGTCTCATGTTATTACGCCTGACGGCTGTATTAAGATGAGGCCGATCGTGACGCTGAAACAGTTCCACGAAATGCACATTCGTGTTGCCAGTCTGAGTGGCTATCTTTTCCAGGTCACCATCTATGTCATACTCCCCATCCCTATCAATACTATTACCAGCCCCAACCACAATCATTACCTGATCCTCTTTAGTAAAATCCCTACATAACCCTCCTATGTTAAAAGTCACCTGAGCCAATCCTGCATTAGGCTTCACAATGCTGGTGACCTGGTACTCACTCCCCAAAACTTCCTGCAACTGCTGGCCTACACCTCTACCATGAGAAATACCTAACAGCAGAACCTTCTTCTTTCTCTTAGACTTTGCAACTGTCCTAGCCACCGTAACTGCTGAGGTCTGCTGCATACTTCCTACATCTACAGCTACTAGAGATTCCTCTCCACTAGACTCTGACAGTTGGTCATAGCTATTACAAACACCAATAGTAAAACTATCTGAAAATCTCCTTCTCCTAGCAGATCTCTTGCCAACAGCCAGCTCCCATTCCCCAACCCCCTTCTCCCTCCTCATCCTATCTAGCTCCTCCTGTGCGTTTTTCAACTGCACCTGAAGGGCACAGATCTTACGCTCCGGCTCCTCTATCAACTTACTCTTGCTACATAACCTGCAGTTCCAGGAGAGGATCTCACCAGAATGCCCACTGGCTTCCCCACTGCATTCCCCCGAGTGAAAATACTTCGAACTAGTCTCACACCGCAATCCACTACTCACGAACCTACGGCAAAGCCCACACTTCTCACTCATGGTAAAATTTTACAATTATTGAAACAAGAAAACAACTTTATCTAAGTTCCGCTACTACAATAAGAAGATGTTAAAAACTGACTACAATTATCACAAACTTGCTCTACAAGGGAAGTAACTACTATTATTGACAGTATTAATCAACAACAAATGAGAATATAACAAAATACTAACACAGAAAGAAAATCAAACGTCTAATGACAGTAACGAAACTGAAAGCAGTTCGCAAAAATTTCTTCTGAAGTTATTTCACCGGAAAACACCAAGAACACCGGTTGAAGACTACTAAAGTTCCTAAATAAACTACTATACACAAACAATTAATTAGTACTTAGCTTTCGATGCGCCGCTACAGCTGCAACTGGTCAGCGCGGAATGTAAACACGGGTAAGAGGTTAAGTTGCTCGATACGAAACACTCACAAATATCAGGCCACAACACAAGAAATGCAGAGGTGAATGAAGAAACCACTAATAAGTCACTTATATAGTAAATATTTTCACAAAAACAGTTAAAATATATATCTGAAACCTAAAAATAGATGAAAACTTAGAGAGCGATCTCACACGCAGCCGCTCGACCATGGAATCCAAGTTTTCTCACCTCCCGCCGAACAGTCATAGTACTTGCAGTGGAGCCTGATGCAGACTGGAATTCCTGTGTGATGGTCTGGATAGGTCTGACTCACTAACTGCCGGCGGTCTTTTTTAGTCAACAGACGAGGTCGACCTGTACGCTTTTGTGCTGTACGTGTCCCTTCACATTTCCATACCACTACCACATCGGAAACAGTGGACCTAGGGATGTTTAGGAGTGTGGAAAACTTGCATACAGACGTATGACACAAACGACACCCAATCACCTGACCATCGAAGACCGTGAGTTACGTAGAGCGCCCCATTCTGCTCTCTCACGATGTCTAATGACTACTGAGGTCGCTGATACGGAGTACCTGGCAGTAGGTGGCAGCACAATGCACCTAATATGAAAAACGTATGTTTTTGGGGGTGTCCGGATACTTTTGATCATATAGTGTAGCTCGATGGAACTTGGACCATACGTAGAAAGAACTGCTGCAGGATAGCACGGAAGGTAGTTGATGCAAATACGCAATGAGACGAGCAGAGGTGACGCTTTAGTTCAGCAGCAATAGTTACACTGAAGTCATACCAATTCATGAAGGTCTCTCGTGTATTATAAAAGGCGGGACATGGTTCTTAATAGGGTGTGCGATCACGAGAACCGGCAGTATATGGTCTGCAACGTGTCCCCATCCTGGCCACAAAGTTGGTAGAACGTTCTTGTGTAGGGCATTCCATTCCACCATCAGCTCGTTTGATAGCTTCTGGACGGTCGTTGATGCAGGTGGACGTGCTGCGATACATCCTCCCAACTCATTGCACAACTGCTCGATGGAATTTAAATCGTGGGAACGGGCAGGCCATCCCATTCACCGAATATCCTCTCGTTCCATGAACTCCCTCACCTCGACTTTCCAATGCAATTGCGCGTTGTCATCCTAAAAAATAAAATCTTGACCATAAGCACCTCTGAGAAGACGCGCACAACGAAGGAGTACATTGATCGATGAGCGTAGCTTTTTCAATAATTTGGTGGGCAGAACACCCACGCGACAATATGCCTCCCCACACCATAACACCTGGACTCCAGAACGATCATGTTCGACAATGCTGGGAGTACCGACATACAGTGAGAACTGAAAACATGCGCTGCAGCCAGCAACATTTAACTGTATCTTTTTTGTTTCTGTTATGAAGTCCACTGACTCATGCCTGTGAAGCGATGAATGGGGTGATTTACCTCGCGAGCCTAGGTGACCTGTCCAACTTGCCATTGCAACGTATGGAACTATTTGATAAAACGAGCAAGATGTGTTGAGCACAGTTTATAATTCGTGTAAAAGGATACATTACCCACATGCTCGGGGACAAAAAAGTTAGAGGAAGCTCGCAAAACTTGGCAGCACCTCTAATATAACCTCCGCGAATTCCCAATCTGATACCAAATGCCGGCCGCTGTGGCCGAGCGGTTCTAGGCGCTTCCGTCTGCAACCGCGCGGCTGCTACGGTCGCAGGTTCGAATCCTGCCTCGGGCTTGGATGTATGTGATGTCGTTAGTTAGGTTTACGTAGTTCTAAGTCTAGGGGACTGATGACCTCAGATCTTAAGTCCTATAGTGCTTAGAGCCATTTGAATTTTGATACCAAATGTTAATGCTTTATGGGGAACCCGCCAGGATAGCCGAGAGCGCTAACGCTTTGCTTCCTGGACTCGAGTAGGCGCGCTGGCCCCGGATCGAATCGGCCCGGCGGATTAACGACGACGTCCGGTGTGCCGGCCAGCCTGAATGTGGTTTTTAGGCCGTTTTCCACATCCTCCTGGGTGAATACCCAGCTGGTCCCCACGTCTCGCCTCAGTTGCACGACTCACAGACATTTGAAACACATTCACACTATTTAGCGATCTACACACGACGCAGACCGCTGGGGTGCACCAATTCCGTCCTGGGGGTAAGGAGTGGCGGCAGGAAGGGCATCGAGCCACGCCTTACAATTAACATGCCAAATCTGGTTAGCCATGGCCGCCTCTGCGTAACCGCGGGACAAGGCGCAAGCGATAGAATAGACAATGCTTTATTGGGACGCAAACAGGAAGCCGCAATGTCATCCATCATGGCGCAACGATCAACTCTGAGATGTACTGTGCTATCCTCAGGAGACTAAAGACACGACATCAGCGTGGTCGTCGTCAAGAAAATGTAGACGTATTTCTCCTACTTCCTGACAACATAAGGCCTCAAACAAATTGACACACATTAGAGGAAGTCACGAAACTTCATTCGACTGTTCTTACCAAGCGACCCCACAGCCCAGATCTCGCAACGTCAGACATCCGTCTATTTGGACCAATGAAGGACGATTCCGGAGGAGGCAGTACGTGGATGATGGGGAGGTTATTGACGTCACAAGACACTGGCTCCAACGTCTACCAGCGGAGTGATACCACGCGAGCATTCACACCCTCCCAGTAACTTGGAGTAAGGCTGTCGCACTGAACGAATGTGAGGTTCAGAAACAGGGTTTTGCAGGTAAAGGATTGGGGAAAATATGATGTATTGTAATTCTGAATAAAACCAATATGTTGCATTACTTGTTGAACGCTCTTCGTAATACTGTGCCATAAAAATCATAATATGAACGTAGATCATCTTTAGGGGTAGGTAACCACTTACCGAACTAGAAAAGAATATAAGCTGATCGTCAGAGGTTATTTTTTACAGGAGAATGCTGTAAACGTAAGTGGACTCAGAAGAAAATGAATAAGGCAGCCCTACACAGAATCGACGAGGTACGGAATTCGTTGGAATCTAGAAGAATCTTCGCTTGGCTAAGTTCCAGCAACTTAGCGAACAAATAAGAAAGTTATGATGTCATTCGTCACAATAATTTTACTGTTAGGTGTACAACTTTGCTTCCGCCGTTCTGTAATAAACGGCAGTAGCGGGATGTGGGATTCGGGTGGTTGGTCATAGACATCTGTAAACATAGTGCCATAAAAATATTAGTCGATTTGTGATTGCATCATAACGTTATTCTCGATTAAGTACGACAACCTACGTACCCATTTCTCGCCATTTGCGGGAAGTTTTAATTTTATGCTTTAGCATGAAGAAATCTGCCGCTGTGGCTCTTAAAATGCTGGGTAAGACCAATGTTGTGGGAATTATTAGTGGAAGAACGTGCAGAGAATGTTTTCAACGCCTTAAGAATGGTGATTTTGATGTCGAAGACCAGCATGGCGGTGAAAGGCAACGTTTTTGTAGCTACTGAAACAGACGAAGACAGTCGCAGGACATCGTTATCGAAAGCAATTGATGCGTTCGAGCCTAACACTGAAACACAAACGGCCACAATACAGCGATAGACACATAAAGGTAATTTTACAGGCGTTGAGTGTTCGACCCCATGTAGCAAAACCCCTCAAAATATACATGGAAACGTTGAAATGAGAAGTCCTATCTCCCCCGCCGAATTCTCCATACGTTGCTCTCTCTGACTACCACCTTTGTCGATTGGTGGCATACAGTCTGGCTGACCAGCACTTCCGACCAAATGAACAAGTGCAAAATTGAATCGATTCATGCATCCCCACAAAGGACGCCCAGTTCTTCCGCCACGCGATTCGTATGCTATCCGAAAGATGGGAGAATGTAGTGGCCAGCGATGGGCGATACCATGAATCATAATTTTTTTGTAAGTTTTTCACATTAAAGCCCCAAACTTCGAGAAAAAACGGAGGAAGCAAAGTTGTAGACCTTGTAAATAATTGTAAGGCAGTTCTTAGATTTATTTATTTATTTTTATTGAACGTGATCGATTACATTGCTGTATTACATGACGGAAAGTTGACTTTAACTGTCAGATCAACGAAACTTTTTGTTGTGTTATCTGGGCTCCGGTTCTTGTACTCTATTCAGCCTCCTAAAACGCAACATACCACTCATGCGGCCACATCAGACAGTTTGCTTTGCAAATTTAAAATTAGAGCATGACAACATTTGGTTTTGTCAGTCTTCTGGTTTTCTACGACGGCAATTCGGAAAGTTAGTACCGATCAGTCGCGAAGCAGAAACCACTGTAAAAATCAAAAATGTTTTATTTACAATAGTTAACTACATCTTCTAGTTACTTCTCTACATAGTCGCAGCTCAGACATTTGTAGTAGCGTTGGGCCAACTTTCCAATACTCTCGTCATAGAAGGCAGCCACCTGTGCTTTCCACCAATGCTCTACGCCGGTCCACAGCTCGTCGACTGCCCCAAAATGTTGTCTTCAAAGCTAACAGTTGATGTCAGCAAAGATGAAATTTAGGGGCAGCCAGTTATGGGCTGTATTGTGGGTGATCAAATACTTCCCATCGAAAACGCTGCAGTAGCATCTTCATTGCTCCTGCAGAATGCGGCCGAGAACTGTCATGAAGAAGGAATCGCATGACGATGGTGTTATGTGGGCTGCATGACATGAGGCGACATCTTTCACCAGGTCCTCACACTTGGCGGGAGACGCCATTTCCGAGGCATCTTTATAACTGAGAAGAGCGACGTTTCGCGGTCGACGGACATATTAGAGACACTGCCCAGTACATCTGTCAAAGCTTCATCATATTTTCGCAGTGGTTTCCGTTTCGCGACCTATCTGATCTTTCTTATGAAACAGCTCTCGTATTTGCTATGTACTATCATTTAGACTCACTATTTTTTGCCGTTGCCGTTGCCGAAGAGTAACAGTAGCTGTACTAGCGGGCAATAACAAGCAACCTGTTTAACACTAGAAACATGAAGCATTCAGATCTGGAGTGAAACGAATATACACTACTGGCCATTTAAATTGCTCCTGCACGAAGATAACGTGCTACAGACGCGAAATTCAACCGACAGGAAGAAGATGCTGTGACATGCAAATGATTAGCATTTCAGAGCATTCGCACAAGCCCAGATCACATAAGAAACAGATTGACCGTCCTAATGGCGGAACAGGCAACCATAAAAATAGTTTTCCCGTCGGTCAACAGATGTCGCAGGTGACGCTACAATGCTAACTAACCTGTCCATGTCACGGAATTGGCAACGCTGTATCTTAGGTGACGTGAATTAGGCTGATTTGTGTTCGGCTAGAGCACTGCAGGCGAAATGCATTCGTCACACAGCTGACTGTATCTCATGATCGGTTGTGGTTTTTCCCGAGTTTTCAATCTAAGAATGTAGATTATCTCCTATAATTCTACAAACCAAGTTTATTTCTACTGTAGGGATACTTTTCACAATCATATGCGAAATGAAATAAATGAAAAGTAACACACAAACATTTCTCGCGAGTTACTGTTGAAATGCAGACTGTATTGCAGTTGCATAGGTTTTACACTCGCTTTCCATGCCGTCTATTTCCTCTTTGTTATACAGCTCTTCTGATACGGATTATGGTGGTAAAAAAGATCTCCATGTGCAGGTTAACACTATAAAACTTTAAAAATCTTCTCAACGTCTTTGAAATATAATCAATTAATTTACTGACAAATACTGCACCGAGCAGTGTGTTTCGCATCCTGACATTACCGACAGAATTATTTATTTTGCATAGAGTATGTATAGGGATTAGGTGAGTTATAACGACTATATATTTTTCACTTTGAGACTGTAAATAAGTTTAAGAAACAGATTTTGCTTACTTTCTATTTCTATCAGAGTTCTTAAGTATAACCAGATTTTGCATTTTATTACTGTTAGTTGTATACGAATATAATTTCCTGTACGCACTTAACAACGATATCTTCGAAGAAAATAAAGGAAGGGCTGCCACGTTATATCCGAATATAAGGTCGGCAAAATTTAGATAGGATCGAATGCTTCGGGCTCTCTATCAATTCTTACTCGTAACTGATTCATTGATTTACCTGGATTTAAAACCCACTTCCGTACCCTTCTACCACTGGTATGTCAGAAACAGCTGTACTTCACAGACGCCAAATGGTGGAAAGCTGCTCGCGTTCGGGCAGTGTTGCCACATATTTCACAGAACAGAGTGCCATCTAGTGGTTGGTGCCACAAGTAAGGGTGTGACGCTGTCGCTGCCTGGTGGCCGTTCCCTGACAAGGGTTGCCTGCTACACCAAGCGATCGGGCAATCTGTTTCTTACGTGATCTGCGACACAAGGTTGGCGCCGGTGGCGGCACATACAATGTGCTGACATGAGAAAGTTTCCAACCGATTTCTCATACACAAACAGCAGTTCAACGGCGTTGCCTGGTGAAACGTTGTTGTGATGCCTCGTGTATGGAGGGGAAATGCGTACCATCACGTTTCCGACTTTGATAAAGGTCGTATTGTAACCTATCACGATTGCGGTTTATCGTATCGCGACATTGCTGCTCGCGTTGGTTAAGATCCAATAACTGTTAGCAGAATATGGAATCGATGGGTTCAGGAAGGTATTACGGAACCCCGTTCTGGATCATGGCCTCGTATCACTAGCAGTCGAGATGAGAGGCATCTTATTAACATGGCTGTAACGGATCGTGCAGCCACGTCTCGATCCCTGAGTCAACATATGGGGACGTTTGCAAGACAACAACCATCTGCACGAACAGCTGGACGACGTTTGCAGCAGCATGGACTATCAGCTCGGAGACCATGGCTGCGGATACCCTTGACACTGCATCACAGACAGGAGCGCCTGCGATGGTGTGCTCAACGACGAACCTGGGTGCACGAATGGCAAATCGTAATTTTTTCGGATGATCCAGGTTCCGTTTACAGCATCAGGATGGTCGCATCCGTGTTTGGCGATAACGCGATGAACGCACATTGGAAGCGTGTATTCGTACTGGCGTAACACCTGGCGTGATGGTATAGGGTGCCATTGGTTACACATCTCGGTCACTTCTTGTTCGCATTGACGGCACTTTGAACAGTGGACGTTACATTTCAGATGTGTTACGACCTGTGGCTCTACCCTTCATTCGATCCCTGCGAAACCCTACATTTCAGCAGGATAATGCGCGACCGCACGTTGCAGGTACTGTACGGGCCATTCTGGATACAGAAAATGTTCGACTGCTGCCCTGGCCAGCACATTCTCCACATCTCTCACCAATTGAAAACGTCTGGTCAATGGTGGCCGAGCAACTGGCTCATCACAATACGCCAGTCACTACTCTTAATGAACTGTGGTATTGTGATGAAGCTGCATGGGCAGCTGTGCCTGTACACGCCATCCCAGCTCTCTTTCACTCAATGCCCAGGCGTATCTAGGCCGTTATTACGGCCAGAGGTGGTTGTTCTGGGTACTGATTTCTCAGGATCTATTCACCCAAATTGCGTGAAAATGTAATCACATGTCAGTTCTAGTATAATATATTTGTCCAATGAATACCCGTCTATCATCTGCATTTCTCTTGGTGTAGCAACTTTAATGGCCAGTAGTGTACTTACTTAGTGCGTTGAACATGTCGGGTTTTGTACGTACAAAATAGAGTTTGCGGGAAATGTTACTTTTCTGCTTTCATATCAACAAATCTGCTGCGGAAAATCATCGTTGCTTAGTAGTAGTGAGTGGAGAATATGCTCTGACGGTAACAACTATCAGAGATTGGGTTCGACGATTCTAAGACAGTGTTCCAGAGGTGTGCGACAAAATAAGCCTTGGCCAGTTTTATGTACCATGAGCTGCTACAGACGGTTCAGATGGAGAGTGCCGGATGGTACGAAGCATGATTACTCAATCTGAATTGCACAGTTTAGAAGGAAAAAGCCCGTAGTATACTCAGAGATATGAGTATGAGAGTGCCAAACTGCATTTCGCGAACAGTCTATATACACTCCTGGAAATGGAAAAAAGAACACATTGACACCGGTGTGTCAGACCCACCATACTTGCTCCGGACACTGCGAGAGGGCTGTACAAGCAATGATCACACGCACGGCACAGCGGACACACCAGAAACCGCGGTGTTGGCCGTCGAATGGCGCTAGCTGCGCAGCATTTGTGCACCGCCGCCGTCAGTGTCAGCCAGTTTGCCGTGGCATACGGAGCTCCATCGCAGTCTTTAACACTGGTAGCACGCCGCGACAGTGACGTGAACGTGAACCGTATGTGCAGTTGATGGACTTTGAGCGAGGGCGTATAGTGGGCATGCGGGAGGCCGGGTGGACGTACCGCCGAATTGCTCAACACGTGGGGCGTGAGGTCTCCACAGTACATCGATGTTGTCGCCAGTGGTCGGCGGAAGGTGCACGTGCCCGTCGACCTGGGACCGGACCGCAGCGACGCACGGATGCACGCCAAGACCGTAGGATCCTACGCAGTGCCGTAGGGGACCGCACCGCCACTTCCCAGCAAATTAGGGACACTGTTGCTCCTGGGGTATCGGCGAGGACCATTCGCAACCGTCTCCATGAAGCTGGGCTACGGTCCCGCACACCGTTAGGCCGTCTTCCGCTCACGCCCCAACATCGTGCAGCCCGCCTCCAGTGGTGTTGCGACAGGCGTGAATGGAGGGACGAATGGAGACGTGTCGTCTTCAGCGATGAGAGTCGCTTCTGCCTTGGTGCCAATGATGGTCGTATGCGTGTTTGGCGCCGTGCAGGTGAGCGCCACAATCAGGACTGCATACGACCGAGGCACATGGTGTGGGGAGCGATCTCCTACACTGGCCGTACACCACTGGTGATCGTCGAGGGGACACTGAATAGTGCACGGTACATCCAAACCGTCATCGAACCCATCGTTCTACCATTCCTAGACCGGCAAGGGAACTTGCTGTTCCAACAGGACAATGCACGTCCGCACGTATCCCGTGCCACCCAACGTGCTCTAGAAGGTGTAAGTCAACTACCCTGGCCAGCAAGATCTCCGGATCTGTCCCCCATTGAGCATGTTTGGGACTGGATGAAGCGTCGTCTCACGCGGTCTGCACGTCCAGCACGAACGCTGGTCCAACTGAGGCGCCAGGTGGAAATGGCATGGCAAGCCGTTCCACAGGACTACATCCAGCATCTCTACGATCGTCTCCATGGGAGAATAGCAGCCTGCATTGCTGCGAAAGGTGGATATACACTGTACTAGTGCCGACATTGTGCATGCTCTGTTGCCTGTGTCTATGTGCCTGTGGTTCTGTCAGTGTGATCATGTGATGTATCTGACCCCAGGAATGTGTCAATAAAGTTTCCCCTTCCTGGGACAATGAATTCACGGTGTTCTTATTTCAATTTCCAGGAGTGTAGTTTGTGTATGTTTTAAGGATTTTAATAAATCTAGTATTTTCCCATGACCCAGGGACTTCGTCTTTGGTGGGGATGCTTGCTTGCCTCAGCGATACAGTCACCCGTACCGTAGGTGCAACCGCAACGGATGGGTATCTGCTAAGGGGCCAGACAAACGTGTGGTTCCTGAAGAGGTGCAGCAGCCTTTTCAATAGTTGCAGTGGCAACAGTCTGGATGATTGACTGATCTGGCCTTGTAACACTAACCAAAACAATCTTTCTGTCCTGGTACTGCGAACAGCTGAAAGCAAGGGCAAACTGCAGCCATAATTCTTGCCGAGGCTATGCAGCTCTACTGTATGGTTAAATGATGATGGCGTCCTCTTGGGTGGAATATACCGGAGGTAAAATAGTCCCCCCTTCGGATCTCTGGCAGGGGACTACTCAGCAGAATGTCATCTGGGGAAACAAAACTGGCGTTCTACGGATCGGGTGTGGAATGTCAAATCTCTTAATTGGGCAGGCAGTTTAGAAAATTAAAAAAAAATGGAAATGGATAGGTTGAAGTTAGATATAGTGGGAGTTAGTGAAGTTCTTTGGCGGGAGCAACAGGTCTTATCGTCAGATGAGCACAGGGTTTTACAAGTACAAAATCAAATATACATAATGCAGGAGTAGGTTTAATTATGAATAATAAAATATGAACGCGGATAAGATACTATGAATAGCATAGTGAACGCATTATTTTAGCCAAGATAGACACAAAGTCCACACCCACCACACTAGTTCAAGTTCACGTTCAAACAGCTCTGCAGGTGATGAAGAGATTGAAGAACCGTGTGATGAGATGAAAGAAATTATTTAGATAGTAAAGGGAGGTGAAACTTTAATAGTCATGGGGGACTGGAATTCGATAGTAGGAAAAGGAAGAGAAGGAGAAATAGCAGGTGCAAATGGACTGTGGGAAATGAAATGAAAGAGCAAGCCACTTAGTGGAATTTTGTACAGAGCATATTTTAATCATCGCTTACATTTGGTTTAAGAAACATGAGAGAGGGTTGTATACGTGGAAGAGACATGGAGACATTGGAACGTTTCAAAGTGGTTACATAATGGAAAGCCAAAGATTTCAGATTCAGATTTTATAGTGTGAGACATTTCCAGTGGCAGATGTGGACCACAATTCATTGGTTATGAACTGTAGATTAAAACTGAAGAAATTTCAAAAAGGTAGGAATTTAAGAAGATGGTAACTGGATAATCTGATAGAACCAGAGGTTGTTGGGAGTTTCAGAGCAAGCATTAGGGAACGATTGACAAGAACATGGGAAAAGAATACAGTAGAAGAGGAATGAGTTGCTTTGAGAGACGAAATAGTGAAGGCAGCAGAGGATCAAGTAGGTGAAAAAACGAGGGCTAATAGAAATCCTTGGCCAAAACAAGAGACGTTCAGTTTAACTGATTAAAGTGGAAAATATAAAAATGCAGTAAAAGAAACTGGCGAAAGAGAATACAAATGTTTGAAAATCAGATTGACAGGAAGTGCAAAATGACTAAGCAGCAAAGGCTAGAGGACAAATGTAAGGATGTAGAATCGTATATCAGTAGGAGAAAGATGGGTACCACCTTCAGGAAAATTAAAGAGACATTTGAAGAAAAGACTACCACTTAAAGTTGAAGGTTATGTTATAGAAAGGGAAGAGGACGTAGATGAAGATGGGGTGGGAGATATGATCCTGCGTGAAGAATTTGGCAAGACATTGAAAGAACTAAGCCGAAACAAGGCGCCAGGAGCACGGAACCTTCCGTTAGAATTACTGTTACCCTCAGGAGAGCCAGCCATGACAAAACTCTTCCCTTTTGTGAGCAAAAGTAAGAGAAAGGCGAAGTGCCCTTAGACTAAGAAAAGTATATAATAATCCCAATTCCAAAGAAAGCAAATCCTGATAGGTGTAAAATTATCAAAGTATCAGTTTAATAAGTTATGATTGCAAAATACTAACACGAATTCATTACTCAAGAATGGAAAGCTGGTAGAAGCCGATATCGGATAAGATCAGTTTGGATTCCGGAGAGATGTAGAGATACGCGTAGTACTGATCCTACAGTTTCTCATAGAAGATAAGTTAAGGAATGGGAACGTGCGTTTATAGCATTTGTAGAAAGAAAGCTTTTGACAATGTTGGCTGGAATACTCTCTTTGAGGATTCCGGAGATGTAGAGATACGCGTGACAGTACTGACCCGACAGTTTCTCATAGAAGATAAGTTAAGGAATGGGAACGTGCGTTTATAGCATTTGTAGAAAGAAAGCTTTTGACAATGTTGGCTGGAATACTCTCTTTGAAATTCTGAGGCTAGAGGGGGTCAAATACAGGGAGCGAAAGGCTACTTCCAACTTCTACAGAAAACAGATGGCAGTCACAAGAGTCGATGGGCATGAAAAGCAAGCAGTGGTTGAGCAGTCACTAAAGGAAACAAATGAAACATTCAGAGCACAAATTTAAGTCCAGGGGGAAGAAGTAAAAACTTTGAAGTTTGCCGATGACGTTGGAATTCTGTCAGAGACAGCAAAGGTCGTTGAAGAGCAGTTGAACGGAGTGTACAGTGCCTTGAAAGGAGGATATAAGATGAACAACAACAAATGCAATACTAGGATAGTGGAATGTAGTTCAATTAAATAAGGTGACGCTGAGGGAACTGGATTAGAAAATGAGGAACTTAAAACTAGGAGGTGAGTTTTGTTATTTGGGTAGCAAAATAATTGTTGATGACTGAGGTACAGAGGATATAAAACGTAAACCGGTAATGGCAAGAAAAAACGTTTCTGAAGAAGATAAATTTGTTAACATTGAGTATAGATTTGTCATGAAGTCATGAAGTCTTTTCTTAAAGTGTTTGTGTGGAGTGTAACCATGTATGGAAGTGAACATGGACGATAAACAGTTTAGGTAAGAAGAAAATAGAAGCTTTTGAAATGTGATGCTACAGAGAAATGCTGAAAATTAGATGGGTAAATCACGTAACTGACGAGGAGGTACTCAATCTAAATGCGGAGAATAAACACTCATGGGACAATGTGACTCGAAGAAACGATCGATTGATGGGACACATTCTGAGACATTAGCGGATCACCAGTTTAGTACTGGAGTGAAGCGTGGGGAGTAAAAACGTAGAGGGGGGCCAAGAGATGAATACACTAAGCAGATTGAGAAGGATGTTGGTTGCAGTAGTTACTAAGAGATGAAGAGGCCTGTACAAGACAGAGTAGCATGGAGAATCGCAGCGAACCAATCTTTGGATTGAAGACCACAATAACAAATATAAACTTAGTGTTAACAGACATAGCTTAACGATGTATTTTATCTAGTGTTGATCAACTTCAGCTTTTGTTTGAGTGGTGTGCTCGTTATGAAAGTGCTCCTACAGGTGGAACGTGCAATTTGTCATTGATGAAAAGTGTCTTTCTTCAAACTGAAGAGAGACAACTTATTAGCCAAGATAGCAATGGTAAAACCTTCATTTACGATAAGCGGTCTCGGTAAGCAGAGTTATCATCATCTGATCTTCGAATACTGTACAGATAATGTAGAACATAAAAACTAGCGTACATGACATTAACATAATACTTAGATTGAATTATTATTACACATACCTCAGTACTGGTTAACACATATGGTCAATTTGAGCTATGAATGTACTCCGTATTTTAGCTAGCAGGACAGTAGACGTAAAGTACATTGGCATGTCATAATTAAAACTGGTATATACAGTATGTTCAAAGTGCATCCGTTCCATATTACAGAGCACAGAGTTTATCACTGATGCAAGAACGCGGCTGAAGTAACATTCAGTAGAAGTTACCAGAGGACTTGTTGACGTTTGGTGCCGCTAGCAGCTACTTGTATATTCAGGTGTTCATCAATTGCAAATACACTCCTGGAAATGGAAAATAGAACACATTGACACCGGTGTGTCAGACCCACCATACTTGCTCCGGACACTGCGAGAGGGCTGTACAAGCAATGATCACACGCACGGCACAGCGGACACACCAGGAACCGCGGTGTTGGCCGTCGAATGGCGCTAGCTGCGCAGCATTTGTGCACCGCCGCCGTCAGTGTCAGCCAGTTTGCCGTGGCATACGCAGCTCCATCGCAGTCTTTAACACTGGTAGCATGCCGGGCGTATAGTGGGCATGCGGGAGGCCGGGTGAACGTACTGCGGAATTGCTCAACACGTGGGGCGTGAGGTCTCCACAGTACATCGATGTTGTCGCCAGTGGTCGGCGGAAGGTGCACGTGCCCGTCGACCTGGGAACGGACCGCAGCGACGCACGGATGCACGCCAAGACCGTAGGATCCTACGCAGTGCCGTAGGGGACCACACCGCCACTTCCCAGCAAATTAGGGACACTGTTGCTCCTGGGGTATCGGCGAGGACCATTCGCAACCGTCTCCATGAAGCTGGGCTACGGTTCCGCACACCGTTAGGCCGTCTTCCGCTTACGCCCCAACATCGTGCAGCCCGCATCCAGTGGTGTCGCGACAGGCGTGAATGGAGGGACGAATGGAGACGTGTCGTCTTCAGCGATGAGAGTCGCTTCTGCCTTGGTGCCAATGATGGTCGTATGCGTGTTTGGCGCCGTGCAGGTGAGCGCCACAATCAGGACTGCATACGACCGAGGCACACAGGGCCAACACCCGGCATCATGGTGTGGGGAGCGATCTCCTACACTGGCCGTACACCACTGGTGATCGTCGAGGGGACACTGAGTAGTGCACGGTACATCCAAACCGTCATCGAACCCATCGTTCTACCATTCCTAGACTGGCAAGGGAACTTGCTGTTCCAACAGGACAATGCACGTCCGCATGTATCCCGTGCCACCCAACGTGCTCTAGAAGGTGTAAGTCAAGTACCCTGGCCAGCAAGATCTCCGGATCTGTCCCCCATTGAGCATGTTTGGGACTGGATGAAGCGTCGTCTCACGCGGTCTGCACGTCCAGCACGAACGCTGGTCCAACTGAGGCGCCAGGTGGAAATGGCATGGCAAGCCGTTCCACAGGACTACATCCAGCATCTCTACGATCGTCTCCATGGGAGAATAGCAGCCTGCATTGCTGCGAAAGGTGGATATACACTGTACTAGTGCCGACATTGTGCATGCTCTGTTGCCTGTGTCTATGTGCCTGTGGTTCTGTCAGTGTGATCATGTGATGTATCTGACCCCAGGAATGTGTCAATAAAGTTTCCCCTTCCTGGGACAATGAATTCACGGTGTTCTTATTTCAATTTCCAGGAGTGTATAAATATTCAATTTTAAGAAAAATTATTGACGATGACGTTAACACACAAGCGTGACCGAATGTCCAGAAGTTCTCTAGTAACTTCTGCTGCGTATCAGTTCAGCGGCGCTCTTGCATCAGTGATGTACTCTGTAATGTGTCGTAAGGGAGGGATGCACTTGGCGGAACATCTTGTAAGTACTGCTTTTAGCTTTCACATGCCAGTGAACCTTACGTCAACTGTCCAGCTAATTAAGATATGGAGTACATTTATAGCTGAAATTGGCCTTATGTGAACCTCTACTGAGGCATGTGTAATAATAAATCAGTCTATGTATTATATTAACGACACGTAGGCTAGTTTTCATGATTTACACTTTCTACACAGTATTCACTTATAAGATGATGGTAACTCTGTTTGCCGAAACCGATCATCGTAAAATCCTAAATAAAGTTTCACAAATGCTATCTTCCGTGAGAATTTGTCTCTCTTCAAGTTAAATATTTTTAAATCGCCCCTTACACTTACCATGAACAAGTTAGCTGTCTTTATACATTTGAGTGTTCTTACGAAAACTACTGTCTGCTTTATAGGTGTATATTTATAACTCGATGTTCCTCTCATAACCGATTTTAAACTCAGGTAATACTCAAGTTTTTTTCTCAACTGCAGAAATTCCTTAGAGCACTTCATAAAGCTTACAACGTCATTTAGTTTCAGAAAATCGTGGTAGTACCACAAACGAATTTCCTGATGACGCCGTATTACCTCACCAAGCATCAGGCTTCAGTAAAAGATACGCATTTGCAAGTTTTTTAAAGTACGTCCGCGTTGCAAACCGAGTGAAGGAGACCTTGAAGGGATTTCCATGCGGAGTCACCTCCCCCCCCCCCCTAACCCACCTCCACTACCCCTTCCCCCCACCATTTCCCTCCATGTTCACAGGACATGGTTCCTTCCTATTACTAATTTTTCGGTCCATGCAGGATAGCTTTTCTGACCAACACTTCACGTCTGTCGATAACTGGCCCAGTGAGCGGATCACTTCAAATGAGACAGATTTAGATTTGTTACCCGAAAAATGAGAAAGGCTGTAGCTCCTGACGGATACTACAGTAAATCACACTACTGGCCATTAAAACTGCTACAGCACGAAGATGACGTGCTACAGACGCGAAATTTAACCGACAGGAAGAAGATGCTGTGATATGCAAATGATTAGCTTTTCAGATCATTCGCACAAGGTTGGCGCCGGTGGCGACACCTACAACGTGCTGACACAAGGAAAGTTTCCAACCAATATCTCATACACAAACAGTAGTTGACCGGCGTTGCCTGGTGAACCGTTGTTGTGATGCCTCGCGTAAGCAGGAGAAATGCGTACCATCACGTTTCCGCATTTGATAAAGATCGGATTGTAGCCTATCGCGATTGCGGTTTATTGTATCGCGACATTGCTGCTCGCGTTGGTCGATATCCAATGACTGTTAGCAGAATATGGAATCCGTGGGGTAATACGGAAGGCCGTGCTGGATCGCAACGGCCTCGTATCACTAGCAGTCGAGATGACAGGCATCTTATCCGCATGGCTGTAACGGATCGTGTAGCCACGTCTCGATCTCTGAGTCAACAGATGGGGACGTTTTCAAGACAACAACCATCTGTACGATCAGTTCGACGACGCCTGCAGCAGCATGGACTATCAGCTCGACCCGTGGCTTTATCCTCCATTCGATCCCTGCGAAACCCTACATTCCAGCACGATAATGGGCGACCGCATGTTGCACATCCTGTAGGGGCCTTTCTGGATACAGAAAATGTTCGACTGCTGCCCTGACCAGCACATTCTCCAAATCTCTCACCTACTGAAAAAGTCTGGTGAATGGTGGCCGAGCAACTGGCTCGTCACAATACGCGAGTCACTACTCTTGATGGACTGTAGTATCGTGTTGAAGCTGCATAGGCAGCTGTACCTGTAAACGTCATCCAAGCTCTGTTTGACTCAATGCCCTGGCGTATGACTGCCGTTATTACAGCGAGACTTGGTTGTTCTTGGTACTGATTTCTCAGGATCTATGCACCCAAATTGCTTGAAAATGTAATCACATGTCAGTTCTAGTTTAATATATTTGTCCAATGAATACACGTTTATAATCTCAATTTCTTCTTGGTGTTGCAATTCTAATGGGCAGTAGTGTAGCTAGTAAATATGCCGTTATGTTAAAATATATATGTGTCCTCTGTCCATGGTGACAATACAAAGCTGCCGGAGTTCTTTTGTCCTGGTGAAGCAGAGGAACATTTATTACGGCATAAGACTTTTCTTCCGTTTCTTAAGTGCCGTTACAGTAGACGCTCGTGTGTATCGCTTCGGCAAACAAGCTGCCCCCCCTGAGGGTGAGCCTGTGCGCAGGATTTCTTTCGCCGCCTCGCAGAGTGTCGGCTCGGCGCGGCGCGGGTCGGTGGGGCTTATCGACCGCGGAGGCGGCGATGCACACAAACACAGCGGACTGTCCTATGATCAGCGGCCGTGAAGCGCCGCGGCGCGCCGCTTTGTGAAGGCACCCACTTCCACTGTCCGCTGCCGGCCTCCTGCTGCCCTTTCGGCCCCCCCGCGGGCCAGCCCTGAGCCCTGCGCCCTGTGCTCTGCGCCGACTCTTCCGCCGGCCGCTGCCGGCGACTGCGACTTGTCTCCCCAGTGGGTGCCGCCTCCACCGCCGGTGCTGAATCAATATTGGCTTTCCGCTAAATCTTCTTCCCGGCGCTGGCCGCCCGGTCCCTCGTGCTGCCGCACTCCGTTCCCTCCCCCACCTCCATCACCCTTCTTCCTGGTCGTGCGACCGGTTTGGCGCCTGCCGTTTCCGGGGAAAAGTCAGCAGACTACTCGCAGGAACGAACCGCCGTACAGGCTGCTCAAGAGTCATCATTTCTTCTTTCTCCTTCCCTTGTTTCACTCTCAAGCCGCCGGCATCTCGTGGTCGTGCGGTAGCGTTCTCGCTTCCCACGCCCGGGTTCCCGGGTTCGATTCCCGGCGGGTTCAGGGATTTTCTCTGCCTCGTGATGGCTGGGTGTTGTGTGATGTCCTTAGGTTAGTTAGGTTTAAGTAGTTCTAAGTTCTAGAGGACTGATGACCATAGATGTTGAGTCCCATAGTGCTCAGAGCCATTTGAACCATTTTTGAACTCTCAAACCGCAAATGACCTACGCGGGCATTTGGTGAACACCGGTGAGTGACAATAATGCTGATGGGCATGATGATGACGATGTATTCTGCCCATCAGGCAGGCCCATCACAGCAGCCACCAATTCTCCTAGTTTTCCGCCATTCTTTTCGTATCTGTGTGTGATGCATCTGTCTCGATACCGACAGTTAACTAGTACCTTCTTCCACTTCTGACCCTCTTTCCAGTCGTCATTCCTTCCAATGCGTCGTTCGTTGTGTAGTTTCTTCTCATTCAATGTTCTAGACCTTTTTTCTGAAACTTCCTGGCAGATTAAAACTGTGTACAGGCCGAGACTCGAACTCGGGACCTTTGCCTTTCGCGGGCAAGTGTTCTATCAACTGAGCTACCCAAGCACGATTCACGCCCCGTCCTCACAGCTTTACTTCTGCCAGAACGTCGTCTCCTACCTTCCAGACTTTTCGGGAGTGCTAGTTCTGCAAGGTTCGCAGGAGAGTCTCTGTAAAGTTTGGAAGGTAGGAGACGACGTACTGGCAGAAGTAAAACTGTGAGGACGGGGCGTGAGTCGTGCTTGGGTAGCTCAGTTGGTAGAACACTTGCCCGCGAAAGGCAAAGGTCCCGAGTTCGAGTCTCGGCCCGGCACACAGTTTTAATCTGCCAGGAAGTTTCATATCAGCGCACACTCCGCTGCAGAGTGAAAATCTCATTCAGTTCTTTTCCTACTCTTAGTTGTTCTCAGTACTTGACTTTTCTCGCTCATTCTTCGTAACACAGCCTCATTCCTCAATTTTAAGTGGATCTAAGCACTATGCGACCTAACATCTGAGCTCATCAGTCCCCTAGACTTAGAACTACTTAAATCTAACTAACTTAAGGACATCACACACATCCATTCTCGAGGCTGGATTTTGAAGTTGCGAACGTAGCAGGAGCGCGGTTCCGGACTGAAGCTCCTACATCTACATCTACATCTACATGACTACTCTGCAATTCACATTTAAGTGCTTGGCAGAGGGTTCATCGAACCACAATCATACTATCTCTCTACCATTCCACTCCCGAACAGCGCACGGGAAAAACGAACACCTAAACCTCTCTGTTGGAGCTCTGATTTCTCTTACTTTATTTTGATGATCATTCCTACCTATGTAGGTTGGGCTCAACAAAATATTTTCGCATTCGGAAGAGAAAGTTTCGTAAATAGATCTCGCCGAGACGAAAAACGTCTTTGCTTTAATAACTTCCATCCCAATTCGCGTATCATATCTGCCACACTCTCTCCCCTATTACGTGATAATACAAAACGAGCTGCCCTTTTTTGACAATAGCTCGGGCACAGCGGCCGGCTTCCTTAACTTATCTATCAATTTCACACCTTCAATTCTTTTCCAGATTCACATTTCAAACGGTTTCAAGTATTCTTTTTCTCACCACCACAGTACCTACCTTTTCACACCAAACACTGCAACAGCCTAAATGAAACACTTCACAGATCTTTTGCTTGTTTCTTTGCCAGATCAGAGGATACAGTCTTCCTACTGCAAAAAATTTCTTTTGCAATAGCCATCCTTTATTTATATTTCTTGACTACATGTCATGTTTCTGATAATTTTCGATCGTGTGTACCTGAAGTTACCAACTGTTTCCACTAACTCATCACAAATTTTCAGTTTTGTCTTTCGTGATGGCCTTCCAAAAATTATTGCATTAGACTTTTTAGCATTTATCTTCATTCCATATTCTTCGCAGATGGTGTTTCGTGTTTGTAATATATTTTTAATTCTCTTTCTCTTTTATTCAATAATATCTTGTCATCAGAAAATCTTAAAATTTCCTTATCCTTCTTCATACTGTCACGCAAAACTTTTGTTGGAAGCTTTTCAAGCAACTGGACTCTTGGCACAACCGACAACAAATATAAGCCTAATGGCTGTGTAAATTGGTTGCTTTTTCCTCCAAAATAAGTATTACATTGACATTCCTCTGTAAGAGAAGTAAGTTTCTGAATCCAATTGCAGGCCTACATATTAAATGCTACAATAAGTCATTTGCATTTAACGTAATTCATAGAGTCGTTGAAAGCTTTTAGTGAACGCAGAAAGAGCGACTAGACCTACTGTGTTGTTCTATTTTCAATAAAATTGTGTTAGCTATTAAGCTGTGTGGAGAGATTCAAAATGTGATATTTCTGAATCTTTTTAGTTTAATAATGGAAAGTTGCTACTAATTACTTCAATTTCCGTCGGAAAAATGGGACAAAAATTCAGAAAATCTCATGTAATTTATATTGAGATGATAAACGGGAACTGGGGTTTAAATGTGAAAGTTATACTTTACACTCAAAGAAAATTAACCAGTAACCAGCCAAATTTCATAGAATCAGGCATTACCGTACCATACTGGTCTGAAAATAAATTGCCAGTGCGTATGACTCGGAACGCTAAATTTCGAGGAAGAAATTAAAAAATGGATTTTACGCTAAAATAAGCCGCACATTAATTGATAGTAGAAAAATTACCAAAAATTTATTTGTACTTACATGTAAGATCTAGATATATACTATAAACATTTGTTCACTCTCTCACCCTCACTCCTACCATTTTCGTCACTCCATTCCCACAGTACATCATCCTCACTGCCATCCTGCGTATTCGATATGCAGCATTTCGTGCACCCCTTGACGATGGACTCTGATGGTATTGAGGTACATGAAGCAAGAATCCAATCGTACGATAGTGAATTTGGTGGCTTCTGAAGCTTGACAGACGGTGTACGGACATGGTCTTCTTCCAGTCTGTAAGTCTGAAGGCTTTCGTGGCCGTAGTCAGTGAAGTTAAAATGTTCTAGGTTATTAGGCTGCGTAATATTTCCTTCTAAAATAATCGATGTTTCGACACCTCTTCTCCAGGATGTTTCGGTGTCCACTGTTGCTAGAATACTGTCAGAGACTATTTTTTTTTTCGGTATTGTATTTCAATGCCCCACATGGGGCGGGCTGGCAGCAGCATAGGCGTCGATCTTCAGCCTTGAGACAGACATTAAGTACGCAACATGGAGACATGTAAAAAACATCAGAAAGTAGGAAATACGGCGAAACAAACATATAAGTGGGTAAAATAATGGAAGACAGCTCAAAAAGGGCGGGAACTGAAAAATGATGCTAAAAAGCCAAAAACTGTACGCAAAAAACTACAAACTGTGACGATTAAAAAAGAAACACAAGGCAAAGTATGGCTGGAGCATAAAAGTAGCTATGGACGGCGTAGCGCATAACAATTACTGACAGTAACACTACGTACAAGTGCAGCACACGATTAAAATCACAGCTCTTGACGTCACGGGAGAACAGCACCAAACACAACACTGATGTAGCACACGGATGACATGTCAGAGACTAGTGTGGTGTTCTCTTGTAAAGAGGAGTTTTCCTGCGTTTGTCCTGGAGAAGTGGAAGTATCGGTTAAAATTCTTGTGGCTACCTTTGGTGAGGCATCATCATAGGCTAATATGCCCGCACTGATGCAGAAGAAGGGGCGTTATTGGCTAAACGCTTATGAATACTATTGGCGGCTTCTCGTCATTGGATAAAAGGCACCATCCCACACTTACACTGGAGAAGGGTTATGGGTTGAAATTCCCCCTGCTGCTAATGATTGCCCATCATCATTGGCTAGATGCGAAACGGACAGGGCAAGAGAAGGGGACTGTTTACCCAAAATATTATTGTCAGCCGGGGTGACTTGGAGCGCGTTGTTTGTACTGCCCGCACACCGCGGCCGCATTTTCACTTCCTTGACGGCGGGGAGTCACGATGCAGGAAACCCATAGCCGTCCTCTCTATTGACATTACACGCATTCTTGGAAATTTCAACCGCTCCTCGGACCTTTCTTCTGCTGTCAGAGCCACAGTTCTCATGATGTTCTGCTACTGCCGATATGACACTTTCTTTTAGCCGCGTGTGCCGTTCGTGTTCCTTAATGCGTACTTTAACAGTTCTTCCCACTTGACGCATATACACTTTGCAGCAGCCTCATGTCACTTGAAAGACGCCTGCATTGTGGAGGCAACCAGGTGCATCAACTTTACGTCGGAAAAAATCTTTTATTTTGTTTTGACTAGAGAAAGATGTCTGGATACCATTTTCCTTTAGCAGTCTGTTTGTGCGATCAATGACCCCAGAAACTAACGGTAACCTAATGGAATTCTTATTAGCGTGATTAATATTCCGCTGAAAAGCCCTGTCGATTGAACGACTATCATAGCCATTTGCCTTCACTGTCCTCTTTAAACACCCAACGCCGATTCCAGGTTGTAGTCATCGCTGATACCGAAGGCACGTGGAGTGTTGAACACTGCTTACTTCTGGGCTAGGTGGTGGTGCGAAGTGTAATCTAAATACCTGTCTGTGTTAGTCTGGTTTCTATACGCTCCGTGACCTAGAGTGTCATCAGATCTTCGTGTTATCAGATCTTCTGCACACCAACACATCTAGGAATGTGAGACCTATCTCATCCTGAAGAAGATTCCAGCAGAGAGATCGAAACGTCGATTACCTTAGAAGGAAATATGACGCCACCTAACAACGCAGAATATTTTAACTTCTGTCACTCAGTAGTGTTTCGAGGGAACTACGTCGTTTCTCCAAACTCGAAGCCCATACAGGCTCCCAAGCGTTATCTTAAGCTTTCCTGGAGAATCGATTGTTTGTGCTGTTCTCGGGTTTCCAGCTGCGTGAAGTCTCCTCTGTAACACGAACAGAACTGCACCCGGTACGACGCCCGAGAGCAACACAAACAGTCGAATCGCCTGGGAAGCTTAAGATCACACACCTGGTTCCTCTGCAGGGAGGATATGTATCAGAGATTTAAGAATGTGGATGAGTTTCGCGACTGCAAAGATCGTCTGCTCAGCTCTCTCGACTTCCTAATGAGGTACCGTGACCATAACTTAATATCAACATTCACGAGGACCGACAATCGTATAAAAACCAAGGCCACCCGCCGGATCACAAGAAGGGCTTCGTTGGCCCTAGTAAGGGGAGGCATCCGGTACACACGTCGGCGACTGGATACAAAATCCAAATAATTACTTATAGTCCACTTACAGATGACTTGTATAGTTTGCCTGATTCTTGGGAGGGGGGGGGGGGGGGGGAAGACACTGTCTCGTGACCTCATGAGGATCGATCACGACGCTGTGCTACAACCAAACAAGTCTCCAACTTCGAACGTCTGGCAGTAAAAGAGCGACAGCCGCAAAAAGAACAGCGACGAACCGTAACCAATCTCACGGGGAAAGAGATTGACGAAACTGCAAAATCACTTCTGGAAAATGGACTCAACTTCACTCCAGCAACGACTGCTATGCCAGATGCAAATTTCATTAGTGTTATAGGACAAGTACTTTCCAACTTCCAGCGACGATGCGGAAGAAATACGTCCGGAAACGGGCCGTGCGCTCACCAGAACTACTCCAACAAGTACGAACATCGCAAAACTGGAAAGGGCTGCCATTCGAGGAGTAGAGAATCATCCTGAAATAGTCATTCTACCTGCACAAAGGAAACGCCACTGCATTTTTTCCTCTACCAGAGTACAATCGCAAAATGTACAACCTACTCGAAGATGCAGATTACAGAAAATTTAAGGGAGACCTGATCGACAGAATGAAGAACTAGAACATTGAGCTCCTATGTCATTCTCTGCCGAAGGAAAACGTCAAAAAGTTTAAACCTCGATCTGCATCATCATCAAGGCTCTACGACTTACAAAATGTTCATAAACATGATGTTAGTTTACGCCCCACTGTGAGAAACCTAGATGCACCTGGACAGCATTTAGTCACTTCGTCGGTTAATGTCATCACCACATCAGGAAGTCTGCACATTTCACTCAGCGGCTGCAGGAGCTACGCCTTCGTGACAAGGACCTTATGGCGAGCTTTGATGTCGTCTCCCTCTTCACAAGAGCTGCGCTTGTGACTCCCTCAAGTTCATCAATGAGAAATTCAACCCGACAATGACTAAGCTATTCGAATTTGTCCTCAAATCCGCGAAGTGTATTCCCTCCCACAAATAATTATATCTATCATTAGTAAATGAAAACTTGCAGCATAACATTGTTTGTTTATCGTAAAGATCCTTTAGTATTAATCATGTATATTCCAAACATAGTGGCATTAAGATAATTCTATAATTTGCTGGCAGTATGTGACCCGTTTAAGTTTGAGGTGTATGTGTAGTTTAAAAACTGTTGCTTTTTCTACTTCTTGTAATTCTTTCAGACGACTATTTTTATAGCCTGTGGACTTCTGTGAGAAGTACTGAACTGTATGTACTAAGCCTTGTCAGTATTCAGTGGTAAACCGTTTCTAAAAGACATAATTGTTACTTCAGAATTTTTTTTTTTATTTTTAAAAGTTTCAGTCTTTAGCCATTTAAGTATGAAGACAGGGAAAAATTTGTTATTTTATGAGATGAAAATTTTAAAATCCTTATGGACGTTTACATCTTATCATCATATACTGGATTTTTATTTATAAAAGCGTATAGAGCGTTTTCGGTACGATTTCCTGTTTATAGCTAACATACGCAGTAGTTTGATGTTACTTTTTAAAACGCTGTCAAAAATTATGTATGCATCCCATGGAAATGGAAATGTAATGATGATATGTGTACATGTCTGGCATTTTGTTATAAAATTTTATTAATGTTGAAGCCATAGATACGTTTCCATGTTCACTTAACAAAGGTGAAACCTCAGTAGTGAACTAAGAGAGAGCTGACACAGCCTACATTTATGTTTTAAATTGTACTTTAGCCTCTCACCTACCAGCAGCCGACCGCTGTGGCAGAGCGATTCTAGGCGCTTCAGTCCCGAACCACGCTGCTACCACGGTCGCAGGTTCGAATCCTGTCTCGGGCATGGATGTGTGTGATGTCCTTAGGTTAGTTAGGTTTAAGTAGTTCTAAGTTCTAGGGGACTGATGACCACAGAAGTTAAGTCCCATAGTGCTCAGAGCCATTTTTGATATCCAACTCTACGTCTCTAATAACATCAATGCTGATATCCTTTAGTACCAGAAAATGATCTAGTGTTTGGAGCAGCATTGTATTTTTAAGTGATTCTTCGTATAATTTGTAATGAATGACAGGATTTTTGTGCCAGTTACTGTAAGTATGCCAAATGAGAGGGATAAATGGTATGGCTCACACATTCCTTAGTTCTTTAACCGGGGAATACGAATATCAGATTACTTTAAACAACCAGTAGAATGGCTACCGATTCGTAACTATTGTGAGAGTGCGTGTTATCGATTTCAGCATGAGTTACTGTTTCCTGCTTTGAAAACGAATGGTCCTTAAATGTATTCTGTTGCGCACCAACTTTGTATAGGGCAGTAAAAATAGTAAAATTTTTGAAGTCCCAGAACGAAGGTATCTCGTTCCATTATGGCACTGTCGACACGAGGCGGCCGCAATGAAAGCATTTCGCCACCGAGTATGGGTCACGACGAAATACATCGGCGTTTCTAGCGAGCCAGGCAGCAGCCGCCAGCAGACTGTAGTGGGTCACCCCGGCCAAACAGGATCATGTGGGGTGGTTATGTTATGTGACGAAAGAAAGGCTAAGGCGAATGCAACAAATGATACCAAGAGTCTTACGAACCAGTTCTGCGCTGTCAAAAACTCGTTTAACAAGTGCAGCAGAAGGATAACCGCGGATACCTTCGTAATAGCAAGCTCTGCAGAAGGACAACCGCGAATAGCTTCGTAATAGCAAGCTCTATGCGGTCATGACGGATGACGTGAGGTAAACTTTAAACACCACTTCGCTCCATAAATACGCCAGCAGTTTAGCTCTCAAGGCAGTCGGTCAGACAGATCGATGCCGTACATGACGTTCACACTCGATTCCCTGATTCTGTCGAGCTGACGTCTGGCACAAGTCTGTTGTAAATTTCCTCCACGCTACAAACAACAACAGCCGCTACTGGATGGCTACCTCGCCATAATCACCAGTTGCAGAGTTCAACGCTACATTCTGCCTCTGTCGCAGATGGCAGGACCTGAAGGGCCTTCCGTCGCATCAGGATCAGGACATTCCGGCGTACTGAGTAGTGCATACCTGGGTGGCAGGCCATTATCTTCAAACTTCACGACTCCATGGCAACCGTCGTCGCGTTACGATGGATGACGAAGAATGGTGGTTAGCGGGAGGGACAGAGCACCTCCCAAGTCGGCGTATGTAAGATCAATACACGCAGTCTGAGTGATTGTTGGGGACACGAAATATACACCACTACTAAAAAATTTCCTGGAGATCACGAAACAATCAATAACGTCAGCACCTATGACGCCGATCAAACACTCGACGGTTCATCATATCCTCACCACCCCACGCTCGCCAACTTATGCACGCCGTCGATGTTTAACACTGGCTAAATTACAAATTATCGAATGCTCAAATGTGTGTGAATTCCTAAGGGACCAAACTGCTAAGGTCATCTATCTCTAGACTTACACACTATTTAAGCGAACTTAAACTAACTTATGCTGAGAACAGCACACGCACCCATGCCCGAGGGATGACTCAAACCCCGGGGGAGGGGCCGCGCAATCCGTGACATGGCGCCTCTAACCGCGCGGCTGCTGTTACAACCTGAGCCGGGGCCACCGCAAGCGCCAGCCGCCAGTGCAACAGCCGGCTGGATCGAAGAGTGCGGTGTCAGCTGCCGTGAACGGGTTGAAGGCCGCTTACGACGCGATTTCTCAGTGGGAACAGACGAGTATAGACACTATGTGTGTTTTTATGGGAATAAACAACTAATTCTGAATCTTCTTTCACTGCGCCTACCTGCGACGACAGATAACGACTATCCTTCCTAGGAAAAGCGGCAAGGATCGAATTGGGAGACTGCCTCCTGACACAGTACCAACTCTACTTGCGGCCTCCCAGTAGCGGCCTGTTGCTGTTCCTTCGCTTTTAAACTCTACTAGCTCCTTTTCAGTTGGTGTATACAGAATGCCTTATTCTTACAACCTCAGTGTTTGTGTTGTGGAATATAACAAAGCAAAGATGCTGTAGTTTCCGCCACATAAAAGCCAATCACATTGTGATAAGTACCCCTCGTTTGTGTAAAATCAATAACAGTAGTTATAAACTAGAACTCTCACTTCTAGAGAACATATTCTTCAGCCAGGCAAGCGTGATTCATCACTCCAGATCAGTTGTTTCCAGAGCAGTGGTGACAACTGACACCAGCTACAACGTCTCATAGCACTGACTGCAGAAATGTCTGGCTGATGACGACCTGCTTAGCCATAGTAGCTCATTATTTTTAATAACCGACATTCACTGTGCTAGCTGGACTACTGGTGAAATTTTGGAACTCATGAGTAACTGCTGCAGCAGATTTCATGTAATTTTTTACAGCAACTCCTCGCCATGCTCGACGGTTCCTCACTGTCATTACATGACATCTGCCTGGTCGTGGTTTAGGCATGGTTGTTCCTTTGCTAGTCCACTTCAGAATTACCCTGAAGTGACAAAAGTCAAGGGATTCCTCCTAATACCGTGTCGGAGATCCTTTTTCCTGGCTTAGTGCACCAACTCGATGCGGAATTCACTCAAAAAGTAGTTCGAAGTCCCCTGCAGAAATATTGAGTCATTCTGCTTCTACAGCTGTCCATATTTATGAAAGTATTGCCGGTGCAGGATTCTGTGCACGAGCTGACCTCTCCATTATGCCCCATAAACGTTCGATGGGATTCATGTAGCGTGATCTGGATAGCCAAATCATTCGTTCGAATTCTCCAGAACGTTTGTAACCTCCCCCTTACTAATCGGTCTATCCTGCTTGCGATATAAAATATGACCACGGATCGCGTGTATGCCTAATGGATTTTTACTAATTCGATAAGGCTATCTCTCGCGAAGAAGTAGGAAAAATGGGTCAAATGGCTCTGAGCACTATGGGACTCAACTTCTGAGGTCATCAGTCCCCTATAACTTAGAACTACTTAAACCTAACTAACCTAAGGACATCACACACATCCATGCCCGAGGCAGGATTCGAACCTGCGACCGTAGCGGTCACGCGGTTCCAAACTGAAGCGCTTAGACCCGCACGGCCACACTGGCCGGCGAAGAAGTAGGAGGAAAGTGTACAACCAACCCTTCTGATGGAAAAGTATACAAAAATAATAAAAAGGAATTAAACCGAACAGGGCTATAATTTGGAAAAGAATGAAAGTTATTTTGTGCATTCACTCACGAACAACACTGGACGGAAAAGGGGTACCATGGTCATGAATCCAAAAGTTACACTAATGAATGAAAAAGAAATAATTAACGGTCGCCAGCCCATTAGGGCAATTTACATCCAGATTCCTGTACAAGACGATGGGAAAGAAACGACATGTATTATTAAAAACTGATGTACCAAAACTGAAAGTTGTCACGTTTATTTTTTTATACTAATTTTAAGTGAGTATGTAATAATAAAGAAAACTGATAAGTCACTCTTACGTTATGTTTGGCATTAAATTTTGACAAAGACAATACAGTAACTTCGTTACGTGAACAATGACTTTCAGTGACCTCAACATAATATCATCAAAGAAATTTAGAAAAAAAAGCATGCACTTTTTACTTTGCAGTTACTTATTTTGCAAATTGGATTTCATATTATTTTCTGAACAACTTAGCCGTTTTTACTGACTTGAACAGAATTAAATACTAGAATATGTAACAAACCAAACAGCCATGTGCTCCAAGCTATATGTAAAATAAATAAAACATCCCCACTCTTAATTTGTACATCTCTTTAGATTTGAACTTTTTCTAGTGACTGATTCTCAAACTTGAAAAATGAAATTGCTTTACTTTAGTCATATACTGAAGCCTCTGTTGTACAACAGTTAATTGAAAGTAGACTCAGGTAAAAATTCTTAAAAGTGAAATTATTCATTAATAAACTGGCTAAAACTATTCAATTTGTTTCTTATGACACTCTGCATATAGAAAAAAAAAAAAAAAAAGGAACAAGGATCGTACTTGGTAACAATATTTGGGGGCAATGAAGGCACAATTGCCCTGATTATTATTTAAATAAATTTTATCAATCAAATCACTTTCAGTTGTACTGCTGGGTTAGCTGTTAACACTTACTACCAATGAACAGTCTTACTTCAGTGCTGTGCATACGACGAAACTCGGAGCCGACGACGAAACTATGTTGCTGAAACTGCTGCTGGTATTGAAGAGGGTAGCACCTTTTGAAACCACAGCTAATTACAGGAACGGGCAATCGTAATTGATACAGCCTCTTCCGCCCCTCCACTGTCCGTACTCCTGCTACTAGACATCTGGCCGGCGTGCGTACATGATGCTGCCAAAATTGGTACTCTCTACTGCGAGAGCGTTAACACCACACTTCCGCCCACTACAAGCACTGGAACCTATCTCTTTCTCTCCGCGCACTCCGCGCAAACAACCACCTGCCCAAAGATTTTACAACACACAAGCACTGCTATTATCGTTGCTAGGCGATGCAAATAACAATTCCTTTGGCTTTTTCCAAGAGCTTATAAGTTTCACAGTAAGACACAGATAAACACACTGAAACGTCAACAGACTTCTACCTCAATTTACACATGCAGCGAAGCAATGTCCGTAGTTATTAAAATAAAGCATTTAAATTACAAAAATTTACATATACTTAAACAAAAAAATTATTTATCTGTAGCAGGTGCCACGCATCCCGCATTTCTCCAAAGCAACCGCAAACAAATGTGGCCAGGTGACATGGCGCATTATTATCCATAAAAAATCCATCATTGTTTGGAAAGATGAAGTCCATGAATATCTGTAAATGGTCTCCAAATACCAAAACCTGATCATTTACAGTCAATGATCGGTTCAGTACGAACAAAGAACCCAGTCCATTCCACGTAAACGCAGCCCACGCCAATATGGAGCCATCTCCAGCTTGCACAGTGACTTGATGACGAATTTGGTCCGTAGCAACACTCGATCTCTACCCTCAGCTCTTAGCAACTGAAATCTGGACTCATCTGACCAGCACACAGTTTTGCAGTCGTCTAAGTTCTAATTGGAATGGTGATGAGACTGAGAGAGGTGCAGAACGACCAAGAACCGATGTCGTGCTGTTAGCAAAGGCACTCGCGTCAGTCATCTGCTGCCATAGCCCACTAACGCCATATTTCGCCGCATTGTCCCACGTTGATTTCTGCTGTTATATCACGCAGTGTTGCTTGTCTGTTAGCACTGACAACTCTATGCAAACACCGCTGCGTTGTCCGTAAGGAGAGGTAATTCCTGAAATTTGGTATTCTCCGCACATTCTTGACTCTATGGCCCTGGGAATATTGAGTTCCCTAACGGTTTCTGAAATATAATGTCCCTTGCGTCTAGCTTAAACTACCATTCCACGTTCCAAGTCGGTCAATTCCCGTCGCGAGGCCGTAATCACTTCTGAAACCATTTCACATCAATCTTCTCAATGCAAATGACAGCTCCACCAGTGCAGTGCCATTCTATACCTTGTGCACGTGATACTAACGCCATCTGCATATGAGCTTATCACTATCACCTGATTTCTATCACCACAGCGTGCGTCACTGGCAGTGGACTTGGACTGATAGACGGGTTTGAATGTCGCTGATGGTTCTGTTGCTTAAGTTACGCCCAGTGACTAGTCCACGTTTGAAGTGAGTGAGCTCTCCTGATCGACCCAGTCCGCAGTTACAAGAAACTCCTCACCTTCTTTTATATCTGCGGGTCCGCCTCTTGTGGCGTCTAGTGGTCAGTTTCTCGTTACACAGAGGTGTACAAATACTTTGGATCAGTTAGTCCAAGGCCAGCCACACCACACCACCGGCACGTGTATCGGATGTGTGGACTGTGTGTAATCTAAAGACAAAATTTTTCTCGCCGGCCTCTGTGGCCGAGCGGTTCTAGGCGTTTCAGTCCGGAAACGCGCTGCTACTACTGACACATGTTCGAATTCTGCCTCGGGCGTGGATGTGTGTGATGCCTTTAGGTTAGTTAGGTTTAAGTAGTTCTAAGTCTAGGGCACTGATGACCTCAGATGTTGAGTCCCTTACGGCTCAGAGCCAGAACCCTCTCGACTTTGTTCGTCCCGTCTTGGGAATACCCAGCAAGGCGCGATACTTACTTGATGATGCAGAGGAGCATTTTTCGGACGTCACAGCTCTCTTCAGTTCAAAAGAATTGTGGTATGAAGAACGTTCGTGGACCGGTGGCTGTTTGCATCAAAAGAGGCAAATGCCATCTGTCGTCACAGGCTACTAAAACTGAATTGGATTGACGGGAGAGAGGGGTGAGAAGACTGAATATCGATTATGCAGTCACGTAAACGACATTACAGTACCATACAGAAAGAAGATTTAGTCGACAATAAAGACGTAAAAATTATAATGATCGATAGACGAGACACTTGCAACAGTTATCGATTGAACTGAATGAAGCGCATGGGGACTTTACGTATTACTGGAAAGTATGTTAGTTAAGTTAAGGAGCATGCTTCGAACGATTTTTCGATTTAAAATGCCCTACTGTTGAACTTGTGTAGGAACAAGGCATGCAGGAACGAAAAATAGAACATCCGGGACGTATTGCAGACATCGCATTTTGAATGGACTTAATTGTACACTGTCCACAGTAAGACACAACAACACGACAAATGAGTTATTTCTGACTAGATGGGGATGCATTTCAAAAGAAAATCGCTTTGCAGAAGGGACAAATTATCACAATCAGAGTCCAGTTCCCTACGCATACTCGAGTTAAAGAAAAGTAGAAGTTTGAATTCAATATTACCTTTACAGAATTACAGTGATAGTTTTCTAAACGTTTCTACGACACTTCCAATCCTAAGTCTGTTTTGGAGCCGTTTTCGAGACCGTTTACCGTCACAGTTGAAAACATCGCTGAGCGTGTGCATATGTAAGCGACTGATCCGAAATATAATTCCCGTTTTGACAACAACTACTTTAGAATTGCGTAGACTTCCGCGCCCAGAGTCAGTCGACATAAAAGTTTTCTGGGTATGGTACCTCGTCATAATGTAAAAAACTACTGCTGCTGGAGAAAAACTGACGTTTCAGCCACGATTGCAGCGGCCTTCTTCTGGGTCTAATGGTGCGTTCTAGCTATGCAGTGTCCTTTATATTTTGTTGTTAGTGTTCACTGAGCATGCCATTACGTCATAATTTTAAAAAGGTAGTTAGTTTCATTGATCACTTAAGGAAGAAGGAGAGGTAACTTTATTTTAATAGGTCATTGCGGTGGAGGGAGAGCGTGACCTCTGTTGTCTATTGGCTCTTCTGTTTTTACCATGACTGGTGGGCACCGTCGAATGAGAAGTTTGCTGCTGTCTACCAACTACTGGACGTCGGCTGCGCGACGGCAGTTACCTATTAAAATAAAGTTCCCTCTCCTTCTTCCTTAAGTGACCAATGAATCTAACTACCTTTTTAAAATTATGAAGTAATGGCACGTGCAGTGAACACTAACAACAAAATATAAAGGACACTACATAGCTAGAACGCACCAACAGTCCCAGAACAAGGCCGCTGCAATCGTGGCCGAAACGTTGGTTTTTCTACAGCAGCAGTAGTTTTTTACATTATGACGCGATACCATACCCAGAAAACTTTTATGTCAACTACTTTTACCTTAAAACTGTTCAGGACGTCTACGTAATGAGGTTACACATGGGCTCAAATGTTTCGATCAACATATGTGTGAAAGACCTTTTCTCGATTACTATACTAAATAAGTCACGACCGCATGGCAACCTGACTGATAAAATCTGCGATATAGTCAGCGTCTGTCTGTATGCCGACAATTTGTGCCAGATGGAAATTATTTTACGTCTTCAGCGCGACAGCAATAAATAATAGTGAAATTTAGTTTTGTTTGTGATCTGTGTTGTTGAGGATTGTGAGATATAAAACCAAATCGTATGCAATGCGACGGCATCGCCATTTAAATTCAGCGCGTTCGTATTGCCCCCAGCCCCCACCCCCCCCCCCCCCCAAATTCCCCCTCAGACAGCGTACAGTTGGGGTGGGGGCATTGTGCAGGCAGACTGAGCACTTAGGCTCTCCTGCCGGGCCGCTCCTGAGTTGGTGTACATCGGAATCAATACGACACTCAGTACACAATCTTTTTCTACACGATGACTGATTGCTTCAAATTTTTAGTGGCAATTCTCACTGCCGCCTGTGACGTCATATAGACGATTGCGCGCGGCTCTCTAGTTTTTTGTGGGCCACGGGGCAGTAAATTCCTAATACCGCAAGTACACTCCTGGAAATGGAAAAAAGAACACATTGACACCGGTGTGTCAGACCCACCATACTTGCTCCGGACACTGCGAGAGGGCTGTACAAGCAATGATCACACGCACGCCACAGCGGACACACCAGGAACCGCGGTGTTGGCCGTCGAATGGCGCTAGCTGCGCAGCATTTGTGCACCGCCGCCGTCAGTGTCAGCCAGTTTGCCGTGGCATACGGAGGTCCATCGCCGTCTTTAACACTGGTAGCATGCCGCGACAGCGTGGACGTGAACCGTATGTGCAATTGACGGACTTTGAGCGAGGGCGTATAGTGGGCATGCGGGAGGCCGGGTGGACGTACCGCCGAATTCCTCAACACGTGGGGCGTGAGGTCTCCACAGTACATCGATGTTGTCGCCAGTGGTCGGCGGAAGGTGCACGTGCCCGTCGACCTGGGACCGGACCGCAGCGACGCACGGATGCACGCCAAGACCGTAGGATCCTACGCAGTGCCGTAGGGGACCGCACCGCCACTTCCCAGCAAATTAGGGACACTGTTGATCCTGGGGTATCGGCGAGGACCATTCGCAACCGTCTCCATGAAGCTGGGCTACGGTCCCGCACACCGTTAGGCCGTCTTCCGCTCACGCCCCAACATCGTGCAGCCCGCCTCCAGTGGTGTCGCGACAGGCGTGAATGGAGGGACGAATGGAGACGTGTCGTCTTCAGCGATGAGAGTCGCTTCTGCCTTGGTGCCAATGATGGTCGTATGCGTGTTTGGCGCCGTGCAGGTGAGCGCCACAATCAGGACTGCATACGACCGAGGCACATGGTGTGGGGAGCGATCTCCTACACTGGCCGTACACCACTGGTGATCGTCGAGGGGACACTGAATAGTGCGCGGTACATCCAAACCGTCATCGAACCCATCGTTCTACCATTCCTAGACCGGCAAGGGAACTTGCTGTTCCAACAGGACAATGTACGTCCGCATGTATTCCGTGCCACCCAACGTGCTCTAGAAGGTGTAAGTCAACTACCCTGGCCAGCAAGATCTCCGGATCTGTCCCCCATTGAGCATGTTTGGGACTGGATGAAGCGTCGTCTCACGCGGTCTGCACGTCCAGCACGAACGCTGGTCCAACTGAGGCGCCAGGTGGAAATGGCATGGCAAGCCGTTCCACAGGACTACATCCAGCATCTCTACGATCGTCTCCATGGGAGAATAGCAGCCTGCATTGCTGCGAAAGGTGGATATACACTGTACTAGTGTCGACATTGTGCATGCTCTGTTGCCTGTGTCTATGTGCCTGTGGTTCTGTCAGTGTGATCATGTGATGTACCTGACCCCAGGAATGTGTCAATAAAGTTTCCCCTTCCTGGGACAATGAATTCACGGTGTTCTTATTTCAATTTCCAGGAGTGTAGATAAGGCGGCGGCAGGAAGCTACGGTTAGTGATAACCGCTGACTAAGTAGTGTAAGACGTGTATATTTCTATTGTCAATTGTCAAACCACAATTTATGAAAGATGTTTATATTTTATTAATAGGATTAAGTAGGAAAAATTATCGACGCGCAAGTCGCCGAAGTGGCGTCCAACAGAAAGACTTGCACCAGGCGAGTGGTCTACCCGACGGGAGACCCTCGTCACACGACATTATTATTAATATTTGTCATGCTGGAAATAATTGTGGTAGCAGAGAATGTCTGGACCAAAGTATTGTTGGCAAGAGAGACCGCACATTGATGTAATTTTAAAAAGGGCGGGAGAGACCGCGTATGGACACATTTCAAGAAAAGAGCGGGAAAGACCGCGCATTGATACATTTTCTAATGATAACAGGGATTGTCTGCACCAGAAAGCATCGTTGGTAGGAGAGACCGCACTTAAGCGTTCGTAGGAAGTCAGTAGTAAGCGAGAAGTGAAGCGAGTCGGTAGCAGGTCTGAAGCGAAGGGTTGAGAGGAGCGGTGTGCCTGCCAGCCACCAGCTATGATTTACAAGAGATTATAAACGGATGTACAGAGATATCAGCTAACTATTATCATAAGAGGAACTAATGTTATTGAATTATTTTTTTGAGAAACTCAAGACTACTAAAGGTATGTTTGCGCAATGCTAGTTGTTAGATTATTGTAAAAAGTAAGTCCCATTTGAACGTTTGTAAAATCATTTCATTCAGAATATAATTAATTTTTGCCAGCAGTATTGCATTACTGATTATAACCCATCCGAAAAACCATCAACGTAAAATTTTGCAAAATTTTATTGTTGTCAAGAAAAAGTTTAACAACCAATTACGTAACTTTGTCAAATTAATTAAAGAATAACGTTAGCATTGCTACTAAAGAATAACGTCAGCTTTCGTAATAAATACAGCCACTTATTTTGACAGCACGCCAGCAGCTAATAGAGTATAGTAAAACAGAGTAAGTATATTCATGTCGCAGTTCGATGTAGCATTCAGATGGTGATCGAGTAACAGTAAAAAAGGTAAGGAACAGTTTTGGGTTATTGCAGGTAACGTCTGAGGGCCACAACGACGACACATTCTATGTTTCGTCGAAATAATCAGGAAATTACTTTTAATAAGCAGCATTTAAATTTGTATGCGAATATTGAGAAAGAGAATTATTTTCAAAGCAAGAGATAGAAATCCTAAGGGAAGGTTTCATAGGTTATTGTAGAAGGGAAGGTTGAGTAAGAAAAGAGATATAGAGGAGACGGGAAGGTTTCAGTAGTTTATATGGAAAAATAGCGTCAGTCGTCGTGTAGCCGCGCGTGCAACAGCACTGGACGGCGAACGGAGAGGCCACGGTACAGGAGGCGATATAAACGTTCTCGCCAGACGGTGTTTTGCATATGTGTTCTCAACTTTACACTGGAGCAGAGTTCAAATGGGTCAAATGACTCTGAGCACTATGAGACTTAACATCTGAGGTCATCAGTCCTCTAGAACTTAGAACTACTTAAACCTAACTAACCTAAGGACATCACACACATCAATGCCTGAGACAGGATTCGAACCTACGACCGTAGCAGTCGCGCGGTTCCGGACTGGTGCCTAGAACCGCTCGGCCACCGCGGCCGGCGGAGCAGAGTGAAGGAGCTATTGGGCAGTATGCTCGAGATACAGTGAAGGACGTAGCAGGACTGGAGGCTTTTAATAGCAGAGATATTATTGCTTGTCGCACCTTTCAAGTAAACGAGGTGTACAATAGACGGTCCTATTTCACTTCAAATATGCCGCTTGTTGTTAGAACCAGGAATGATCGGAGTGTGAGTCCGCGGCTGTGTACTTTAAGGGCCAAGGAAATTGTGCGAAAAAGAAATTCACTGGTGGTCTTACCTTTTATTACAGAGACTGAAACAATTTACCTGTCGTTTGTCGTTTGTTAACGTACCGTGAGGGTTTTTTTTTTTTTTTTTTAGAAAAAGACAATAACAAAAAGGCTAAATAGTCTACACGTTGATCTCGCCAAATGCCGAGAAGCTCTCAGGTCGCTCTGAGATGCTGTCTGTGTGAAGCACCCCTGGGCATCTCTGTGAGTCTCGCTGCCACCTGTGACGACATATGGGCGTTGGCCCGCGGCTCTCTAAGTGTATAGAGCAAAGAAAGGGAGAGTTAAATGAAATTATTTGTCTGATTGATTTTTTTATTAGTTTAACAATCGTAGCAAAGCGTGTGTGTTGACGGGCTGCCGTCAGGGCTTCTTGATCGGCACGAAGCCGGGTGGCAGGTCGTAGTGGACGGGCTCAACGGCGCCTCCCCTCTGCGCGCACACGCTGAACTCGGCGATCTTGCAGCAGAAGTGGCCGGCGGCGCACTGGCGGCTGGTGTGGCAAATCTGCCGGAACGCCTCCGTCGGCACAACGAACGTGGGCGGACAGCGCGGCACGTGCTCTGCAACACACGCCAGCTGCTGTGACCGAGGGAGTACACTAGTCCTAGGTACGAAAACGTATCAGAGACACACTGCCAAATACACTGCTGGCCATTAAAATCGCCACACCAAGAAGAAATGCACACGATAAACGGGTATTCATTGGACAAATACATTATACTAAAACTCAGATGTGATTACATTTTCCCGCAATTTGAGTGCATAAATCCTGAGAAATCAAAACCCAGAACAACCAACTCTGGCCATAATAGCGGCCTTCATACGCCTGGACATTGAGTTAAACAGAGCTTGGATGGCGTGTACAGGTACAGCTGCCCATGCAGTTCATCAAGAGTAGTGACTGGCATATTGTGACGAGCCAGTTGATCGGCCACCTTTGACCAGACGTTTTGAATTGGTAAGGGATCTGGAGAATGTGCTGGACAAGGCAGCAGTCGAACATTTTCTGTATCCAGAAAGGCCCGTACAGGACCTGCAACATGCGGTCGTGCATTATCCTGCTGAAATGTAGGGTTTCGCAGGGATCGAATGAAGGGTAGAGTCACGGGTAGTAACATATCTGAAATATAACGTCCACTGTTCAAAGTGCCGTCAATGCGAACAAGAGGTGACAGAGATGTGTAACCAATGACACCCTATACCATCACACCGGGTGATACGCCAGTATGGCAATGACGAATACACGCTTCCGATGTGCGTTCACCGCGATGTCGCCAAAAACGGATGCGACTATCACGATGTTGTAAACAGAACCTGAATTCATCCGAGGAAATGACGTTTTGCCATTCGTGCACCCAGGTTCGCTGTTGAGTACACCATCGCAGGCGCTCCTGTCTGTGATGCAGCGTCAAGGGTAACCGCAGCCATGGTCTCCGAGCTGATAGTCCGTTCTGCTGCATACGTCGTCGAACTGTTCGTGCAGATGGTTGTTGTCTTGCAAACGTCCCCATCTGTTGACTCAGGGATCGATACGTGGCAGCACGATCCGTTACAGCCATGCGGATAAGATGCCTGTCATCCCGACTGTTAGTGATACGAGGCCGTTGGGATCCAGCACGGCGTTCCGTATTACCCTCCTGAACCCACCGATTCTATATTCTGCTAACAGTCATTGGATCTCGACCAACGCGAGCAGCAATGTCGCTATACGATAAGCCGCAGTCGCGATAGGCTACAATCCGACCTTTATCGCAGTCGGAAACGTGGTGCTACGCATTTCTCCTCTTTACACGAGGCATCACAACAACGTTTCACCAGGCAACGCCGGTCAACTGCTGTTTGTGTATGAGAAATTTGTTGGAAACTTTCCTCATGTCAGCACGTTGTAGGTGTCGCCACCGGCGCCAACCTTGTGTGAATGCTCTGAAAAGCTAATCATTTGCATATCACAGCATCTTCTTCCTGTCGGTTAAATTTCGCGTCTGTAGCACGTCATCTTCGTGGTGTAGCAATTTCAATGGCCAGTAGTGTATTAAAATCGCAACTTCAGGAATGTCGCATGCAACAAGGTTCACATAGGGATGAAATGACTACATACTTCCGATAGGCAAATAATCAGCATTTCAGCTCTGCCGCGAAAAGAATGGATATGGATGCCCGGATTTAAAACCGTTGCGCGCTAAATAGAATGGTCATCTGTGCTCGTTCTCAAGATTGTTGTATCGTTACAGATTCTGCATCAGGTTTCTGATGATCTTCAGACCAAGTTCATGACTTTCTGAATACTATTACAGCACCAGTGTAGTTATATTCATGACCTCTCGAAAATGTGTGTGGTTCATATTATTTATTAACTGAGTACCTGGCATTGACTTTGTATGTACTCGTATTTATGACAGTCTTCTATTAGTCCATCTCATCTTTCACCTTCTGTCCCCTCCCACACACTCTGTCCACCTCGTCCACTCTTCACTCTCAGTACAGCCTCTCCTGCCACTTTGTCAGTAGATCAGCTCTCCATCTCTCTCTGTCAATCTGCTCTTCCTCCCTCCCTCACTCTCTCATTCCATCATTCAATCAACTCCTTTATCTATCTGCTGCATCCCCCTCTGTCCACCTCATCACCTCCCTCTGTCGCTCAATATCCTCCTCAGCCCCTCTGTCAATGTTCTCCTACCCCATCTCTGTCCTACTCCTTATCCTCCTCTGTCTGCCCATCACCTCCTCCACCATCTCTCTGCCCATCTCCTCCTCTTTCCTTTTTCTGTTGAACTCCTCTACCTGTCCATCTCCTCATCTCCCATTTTGTTTTCCATTTCTTCCTCTCCATCACTCTGCTCATCTCTTCCTCTTCCCTTTGTCTGATGCTGCCACAGCATTTCTTTCCAGACAATTAGTAATTTGAGTACCAAATTTGATTAAAATTCATCCAAAAGTTTAGGAGGAAGTATTTACCCTAGACTTTGTCAGCATATGCACTTGTGACATATTTCACATACATTTCATACAGTTCATTAATATATGTACACATATTTCACCTTTAGCGAATTTCGTCCTGCTGCTCCGTTTTCACACAGGTCAATGTTCATGGCGTCACATCTCCTCCATTATGTGCTGTATTTTCAGATTCAGAGAGTGATATAAGGGTATAGGTTCTCCTGGATTTTTCCTGTATACAGATAGTACTAGAAAAATAATAAGTTAAAAGTCATGCATGATGCGACAGTTATCACGCATCTCAGTGTTTATAAAGTCATATTTCTTGAACTATATGTCGTGTAGTCACATATTTTAAGGTAAATTCTGTGATATACGCGAATACTGTCTGCAAACTGTCTTGTAGCAAAGAATTAATAGATTAAAAAGTTATTCCTAATGCGGCATATATGTTCATTGAAAATGTAACAAGGGATAAACTTTTTTTCCTTTCATCATTTTGTGGGAGATGAAAGCGATAGAAAGTCTACTAATGGTTTGAAATTATGTGTGAAATTTGTAGCAAGCCACTAAGTGGTCTCATTCTCAAATAATGAATGATTATAATCTGCCTATCTGGCATCGTGAGCTACGATACTTCTTCTCCCCCGCTCTTATCCCTTTGAGAGCGAAATGGTTCTTAGGCCAGCGATGGTTCCTTCAGGACAGTAAGTGATATGTGTATCAAGTTTAGTTGAAATCGAAACAGTGATGTAGGAGGACATGTGTAACTTTCATAAATATGCAGATCCACTCTTACAATACGTATGGTTTAAAAACTTTTAAAATGCCTGTCCAAAATAGAAGCAGATTAAAGACAATAAAATAGCGAATAAAATTAAAGAAGTGATTGTTCTAACCCCTCCAGCAACACATTAGATGGCAGCCCTGTCTTGGGTAGCGCTGTATCTCTGTGTTAACGAAGCCATGCCTCCCAAACTTCTCGCTCCCCACCCCTTTCCCAGCAGTGTGCGATTTTCAGGGGGGGATGGGGGGGATTTCCCCCCCCCCCCCCACACTGCATCAGACCATCCCATCCTCTGGCTGTAGTTTATGCATCCCAACCTGAGATGTTTATTTCCCACGCACTGGAGTAAAACTTTACAAATAATTTAAATTTGTGGAGCCGAACACTGAAAGCTTTTAATACAGTCTTACTATTAATACTATTAATATGTTTGCTTATTAATTTTGCAAAAGTGTTATGTAGTAGTTAAGCATTTCAAAACATTTAGAACTAAATGATCATTGTCATGTTGTCATTGTTGCTTTCGTCTAAGGTGCGTCATCCGTTTACTTGCGAGCTTGCGAGGAAAGTAGTGTGGCAGTCAAACCGCAGCAGTCGTACCGCAGAGTTGGGTGAGCTGGGTGCTGAAAGTCCCACCCCGGGGCCTGACACAGGGTGGTGACCGGCCCGTGCCTGTGCGAACAGTTACCGTTAGGCCACCTTTTGGCAACGGTATGGCACGGACTAACGCGCCTGGGACGAAAGCACACATTACTAAATAACGCACCACCGTCTGCTTCTAGTTCCTAGGATACTATTTCTTGGACCTTCTTTAAATACTCTTCCACCATCGTTTACGTTTCCTTTGGTTTTCATTTCCGTTGTTAGCTGCATGTGCAAGTACCAAGTAGGCCGCCGCTGCGATACTTTATCATCCTTTATACTGCAAGACCGACACACGTGTGGCACAAATTCTGTTGCTTTGGTATAAATTAACCTGCCGCATGCAACGTACGCCGCAAGATGTTGCCTGTTGTAGCATGCTACAAGACGACGCACGCCCCATTTCTGTAGCATGCCACAATGTGGCAAGACGTCGCCCCAGCGTAAACGAGGCTTTAGAGCCAGGTCTGTATTGTATGATGGAAGTGATGTGTTGCGTACGAAACTAAAACCTGCTATCAGATCCAAACGTCGTGAGAAACTGTGAAGAGGTGTCATCCTGCAGCAAGATAACGCTCGCCCATATTCTGCCAAACAGACAGCAGACGCAATAAAGGAGTTGAGATTCGAGGTGCTGTAATATCCACCATACAGTACAGACCTGGCTCCAAGTGATTTTCACATGTTTGGACCCTTAACGGAAGCACTACAGGGAAGAAGATTTAAAGGTGATAAAAACGTCATTGCTGCGGTGCAAAATTGGTTACAGATGCAACCGAAAAACGTGTTTTCTGATGAAATAAAACAAAAAACTCGTAAAACGTCGGGAAAACTGCATTGAAGTCCAGAGAGGTTACATATAAAAATATCGCATGTTCCTATCATCAGAATAAGTACAGGTTTTCACAAATGTGCCTTTACTTCTTGAATTCCCGTCGTATACCTGTATGTAGATGATTTTGTAAATAAGCTTTACCTATAATGTACTTTTAAAGATATAACAAGGGATGGCTTCTCTGATAGTGCATACGCGTTAATAGTGAGTTTCGGCATTAACACCTATTTATAAATAACTGTTCAACAATGGGTAACGCCATGGTCTTAGCTAGTGACATATATAATTATACTAACTCCCTAAGACATCCCCCCCCCCCCCTACTGGTAAAAGCACAAATTGCACACTGTTTCCCAGTACGTGTCCCTCAGAGGCCCAAACCGTATTAGCGGAGGCTGTGCCAATGTCGCTCGCACCGACAGCCATACAAGTCTCTTACAGATAACCAAGACTTCCTAGGAGTTCTGATGAATTTTTATCTCACAAGGGGCAACAGCCAAATGACAACAAGACAAGTGGAAAAAAAGTAAGTAGACTCCTTATTGTTTCAAAAATAGTCTTCGTAACTGTTAATACATGGCCGAGCGGTTCTAGGCGCTTCAGTCTGGAACCGCGCGACCACTACGGTCGCAGGTTCGAATCCTGCCTCGGGCATGGATGTGTGTGATGTCCTTATGTTAGTTAGGTTTAAGTAGTTCTAAGTTCTAGGGGACTGATGACCTCAGATGATAAGTCCCATAGTGCTCAGAGCCATTTGAACCATCTTAAGATAGTCCAGGTGTTGTGGTACAAGCTCTTTCTTAATACCCCACGTTAGCCTCACTGCTGGTGAAGTACATGGTCCAACACGCACACTACTCTGATCGCTGTGTGCTGCCTGAGACTGAGACTCTGTTGCGACTGCAAGTGACTGGGCTGCGACTGAACACTCGACTGACTCTGAGCTAGAGGCTGAGCTAATTGCGACTGTGACTCCCACTGGATGACTTATTTGGCCTGTGACTGACTGGATGAGCCGTCCGGTCCGCGGCGGCGATTCTGAATACTGGCAGTCGACAGGGCGTTGGCGGCACCTTTCTTGCGAGTTTGTTTTTGGCCTCTGTCCTGATAGACTCGCTTGCTCCAGTACCTACTATCGACCTTCTCGCAGCCTCTTTGCCGATCGGAGTGCCGGCGACAGCTTGCGCCAGCACAAATTACTGAAGCTCTGAGAATCCAATGAAGGGCATCCAGGATGAGGAGATAAATGGTTGTTTCCACTTTGTTCTCGACAATTTCATGAATCGTGGGTATCAGGCACATGATGGACATATGCGTTACACAAGCACTGAAATTCCAATATAGGGTACGCAGGATGAGGTTATCTCTTTGTTTCCACTTTGTTCTCAATATCTTCTAACATTACACTATCGGAAATCACATCCGGAAGCACATCGCCTTGTGTTTTGAAACAATTTGTTGGTGTTTGGTGCGGCTCTCCTGCATATCGAGTGTACAGTTACGATCGCGCACCTGCTTTATTAACCTGCGAGTACGCAGGAAGAACGGGAGTGGACAGGGAGAGGGAGCTGCAATTCTAGCTGTTGCCTATCCCATAATTATCTGTGGCTCTGAAGACAACTCGTGGTACTCAACAAGCAGCAGCAGCAGCGTCGTCGGCTACATTCTTCGCCGTTCACACAGCTACAATATCGTAAGGCCGGTAACTACTATTGTACAGACAGTACCCTGTAGCATTTATTTCACAAACTGTAATAACCAACTTTCTTTAGTAATAACCTGTAATAGTTAAAAACTGAAGTGCATCCGTATTTTCATTGTCCTCAGACATCATTACGGAGCAGAATGTCTTTCCTTTCCATGTGATCAGCGCGTGTCGCAAAGCTATGAAAATTTATTAACTATTTAGTGCCAGTTTTGTTTCTTTGCTAATAACCTATTTCAGTCTAAATTTTGCTGCCTCAGTAACTGTTCATTCTTATATTGCATAACACAAGCTTAATTAATTTGCAGTCTTGAGCATTAACTTCACTCATTTAAATTAACGCAAAAATTTTACTGGCAAAACTGACAATTTAAGATACAGCACAAACTGCGAGTGCACAATTTCACTTATTCTGTATCTAGCTTAGCAAGTGACTTCTGCTGGCTTGATATGTATTTCATTGTTCTTATGTTAAAAAAAACCAGATGCGCATTTGCTTAAAGGAAATTCAAATGAATCTTTCAATAGTTAAAAGTGAATTGCTTGCCTTTTTACGAATTTTGCATTACGTTCTGCTGAGTTTACTGAAAGTCATTTTTCCGTAACAAAGATTCAGTTACAGTTATTTATTTAACCAGGAACTTCATTTAACTTTAATTTCACAATTTATTATTTCAGAATAAATAGCTGCAAACGCTGTGCTTTCTGGTTTATTTATTTTTAAGTGACTTGTTGATTTGTGGAAGAGCGTGACGACCTTCTTTTGCGTGATTATTTGCTTCATTTTCCACTTTTTTTTTTGTGATTACTTCTCTTACGATCTTGGATATCCTTTGCCCTAGTGGGCTGACAACCGTTTAATTTTATATATATATATATATATATATATATATATATATATATATATATATATATATATATATTTGCTGATCAGTATTAAATGTTACGTGGCAGCATCCCCCCCCCCCGTGCGCTTCATGAGCGATTGCACTATATTCCACCATTTCAAAATTATCAGCATTTAAATTAGGTTTGGAATAGAGCCTTCCTTCAGAATGACTGTTGTACACTTTCCTCCTACTATCCGGTATTATTTTTCTTCGGTAACGATAGCGTTACTCACTGCAAATTTCATTAGGCGTACGCGATCACGGTCATTTATACTGAAGTCCAAGAGGAGGCCGATTAGGAAGAGGGAGGTTACAAAATTTCAGATATTTTTATGTAATTGATCGAAGATGTAATGGTTTTGTTACGTACTTAATTTTTGTAGGGCAAAGGTATAATTTGCTAACATACCCATGCCTCAATTATTGTTCAGTGGAATATGGAAGAGGGCCAAAGTCACGTTCGCCTAATTCTTTTGAGCAGCGTATGAGATAATTCCTCTGTCCTTATATTTCTCGTTTCTTTCATTTGCAAGTGGCCACATTTCTGAGGCTTAAATAACTATACTCTTGATGATGAGACGCAATACCACGTTATAGTTTGTTGCGTGATACTAGTGCTCCAAATCCGTTCATGTAGGGACTTCGTCGGTAGTTTACTCATATCTACTTTGGTCTCAGTATCTTTGTCGCAGGTTTCGTGATTGGCTGTGACCAAACGCTAGCATTTAAAAAGGTCACACTTTTAAATATTGTTTACGTCTTCGAGAGCTAAATCCATTAATTGTTTGCCAATATGCATGTACTCCGTCCTGCCAAAATTGATTGTCAGACCCTTGTTTAGTCCTTCTGCTTTTTTTCCGTCGAGAATTCCATTTCCTATCTTACATTTCAGAAAATTATTTCGTCATCTGAAAAAAGTTGTGAATGCATTCTATCCTGTCCACTTGTGAACAATTTTTCAATGGTATGTCTATGCGTGTATTAAAAAGTAATAGGGATAGACTGCAACCTTTGGTAAGGCCTGTGATGGTTTTAAAGTACTTTAGGTCTCCTTATGGTAGGTACAATCTCAGATCTTGGGATTCTGTCATATGCTTCCTCCAAATCCACAAAAATCATGCGTATTTCCTAGTTACTAGCCCTACTATATTCAACTGCTAATCTAAGACAGTAGACTTTATCCTAACATGATGTAACATCTCTAAAGCCACTTTGTTCCTGTGTAAGATACGTCATATTTTGGCCAATCTTCTCCATAAGAATACTAGAGAAGAATTTTGTCACTGAAGGTAACACAATAATTCCCCTGTGTTTCGAACTAGCCTCCGTGACCCCTTTTTGACAGATGTTACTAAAAAAAGACATGTTCCACTCTTTAGTTACGTCTTCGCCTTGTTCTGTTACAATAAAAATTGCACGCTAATGTTCTGCTATCTTTTATCCCATTCTAATGTTTCCTGGACCAACAGCTTTTTAACTATTTGCTTCTTTATTGCTGCCTTCGCACTTTCCTTTGATATTTCCTCCTCGCTTTCTAAAACCACCTTTTTTGTCATACGCAGCTGACGTTGTTTCTGTAACAGACCGGTGTAACTTGTTAGTTACTGATCTGGTGATACTACCTGTATCTTACCTCTATCTCCACACTGCTGGAAAATGGCTGGGAAACAAAGACATTGTTGGACAAAAAACCACAGGCTATGATGCACGACACAAAACATACACGTAATAGGAGTGGGGTGGTATAGTTGCTGAGAAATGCTTTCCAAGAGGGCCACACTCCTCTTCAAAGTGAAGATGAAAGATCTTTGACAGTGTAGGTACTACATCTGCTACAGATTTCACCACGTGGTAAAGGAGGATAACAGACTTAAATAACATTCAAATGACACAGGTCAGTCTCCCAAAATAAGCGTCGATATCGGTCTGTCAGTAAGGAACTGCTCTCTTTGGGCACTACGCACAATTTGCATACGTTATTCACTGCCTAGCAAACTGTTGAAGACTCCTGGGGGAATAAGGTCCCACTTCTCTCTAACCTCTCTAAGGCATTCCTTAGTTATGACACGGTTCGAAGATAGGATGTTCGTTGAGAAACAAGTCCACGAAGAGCATCCCAAGCAAGCTTTATAGGGTTTATGTACGGGGAGTACACAGGCAATTCCATACGTACACCTAGCGGTCCTGTGTGGGTGGCATCGTCGTCGACAAAAAGAAATTCTGGACCTACCACTCCCCTAAACAGACGAACTTGATCCAGAATACTCTCCCTGCAATACCGCTGCCCTGTAACGGTACACTGAGCAAAGATATGCAGATGTGTACGGTCATTGTGTGTAATGCTTGCCCACACCATAACGCCTAGGCCATACCGATTACGTTCATGAATATTCTCTGGTGTGTAACGTGTTCCCCTCTCTCCACACCATCTAGTGGCCAACTTCGCTTGCCACAGTAAACTGGGATTCGTCGGAGAATCTCATTCTGGACCACTGTTGCTGACCTCAACCAACATTCTCCCTGCACCAATGAAAACTTTCTCGACGATGACGTGGTTGAAGTGGGAAGAATTTAACAGGCCTCCGCGTATACAAACAGCCTGATTTAATCGTCGTGAGATGTTCCTGTCAGAGACACGTGTACCGAAAGCGGTTGCAAGGTCTGCAGCGACTCTTTCCGCCTCTAGGGCTGCGTATCGATCCTCTTGCGGTTTGATGATCCGTCTACAACTATCGACATGCTTTCGCATAGCATTTCCACTTCACAGTCAGTCATATGGACATATGGCCGGGAAAAGCGTTCCAAGGAAGATACACCCACTTGAAGGTGGAGATCAAAGATCGTTGACAGTGTACGTTTCAACGATTGAAAGCACATCAGACAAGTGGGAATGTTCTGCGGTACAGGTCTTTTACTTCATGACTAAAGAGGTCAGTAATGCTGTCCATGTTCAGAGGGAGTCAGCAACGACAGTGATGCGGCTGCCCCCAAGTATCGATACCAGAGCGTGCTGTCTACATGGGCATCAATACTGTCCCTTTGAGTGTGGAGCTAAAACAGTGCTACAGACAGAACATTCCCACTTCCCTAGTGTGTTCCCATGTGCTTTCAATCATTGAAACCTACACTGTCAAAGCTCTTTTATCTCCACCCATGCAACGCATTTCTGGGCATATGTCCATGTGCCGTTTTTTGCTCTTTATCCTTTCACGGATGGTTTCCTGGAGTTCGTCACCAATTAGAGAAATCAGCTGGTATATTGTGAACAATCGGGATCTTATTATCCTTACTTGGAATACATTCGAAGTTACTTTCTTTCCTATTGAATAAGATAGCATAGAATGTTGTTTTAGGAATTCTTCGATTGAGTGTAAAGTCTATAAAAGAGCTCCGTCTCATGGCACCTTTGTTATTTTTTTGACAATATGATACAGTATGGAGCACTTTTCAGCTTCCCAAAAGGAAGCTCTGGATTCTAATTGGTATGAGGGAGAGATTTCTGTGTGTTCAATAGGATAAGTACAGAACAGCTGTTTTAGAGCAATATGTACAAGGAAGGCAAGTTTAACAGTCGTAAACAATTTTGAGAGTATAAAATCGAACTCGTTATCCAGAAAAGTGAATACAGTTATCAGTGCAAAATTACATGCTGAATGAGGGACAAAGCAGGGATCGAAGAGTGTAAACAAACCAGTGGAACACCTGAGAATAAATATCTACAGTTCATATTAGATGAATATTCCATAGAAAACGCGAAAAATCAACAAATATGAGCTAGTGAGGACAGTATGAGTATAAAAAACATATTCGAAAAGACGAGTGGAGGTATGAAGCAAAAAACTCTTATGTTGGCAGACAGTCGAGGGCGGCATTGTGCGAGACTCTTAAACCAAAAAATACAGCTCAAATCTGATATGTTTTCATTGATAAAACCAAATGTAGAATATAAAGAAGTCGTGCACAACGTGAAAGGCATGATTGCAAATTTCACAAAATACGACTATCTGATCGTCATAGGTGGAGCAATTGATATAAAAAATAAGATTCAAGACTTCACAGAGAGTGTTGCTGATCTACTACAGAAAACGAAAGGTATTAGTGTCATCCTCTGTACGATTCCAAATACATTTGATGAGTTACACTGTAACAATAAAATATATCAAATGAACGATTGTTTGGTAAATACGACTCTGAAGCTCAGTCATGTCAGCATTGTAGATTTAAACAGGTTCCTGAGACGAAGTGCTTAACAAAACATGATTTTCACATGGTGACAAACGGAAAATAACAGATGTGCAGACATATACAGTCGGAAACAAATCCGAACTACAGCCGTCGCCACATAAAAACAGTTACAGAAGAACACGAACTTCAATAACCAAATGAAATAAACCAAAAGGAATCTGCATATACAAAACCTATACAAGATATGAAACCAACGCTAACATTAGAGTTAGCTACTGAAGAAACGAAAATGTCCCCAATGTTAGCATCAACTACTGGAGAACGACATAGGGAAACTCCTAAACAGAAAGTGTGTGTTCTTTTGTAGATGAAGACTCAGCTAAAAAAATCTAATTCAAGGAATGAGAAACGACAATTCAACAGACATTCACACCCAGAAAAAAGAGACACTATCATCTGTACAGAAGAACCTCCCATTGCTTGGCAACCCAGTGGAAGACTGAAGATAGCCTCCACGAAGTATGAGGATTTACTGGACACCAAAAGAAGGAGGGCGCCAACCCAGCACCACACGCAGCCTCATCAAACTGGAGCAGCAAAAACAAGCAAGCCCCAAATTTCAGACTAAATGCTGACCTTGTAGTGTTTCACCAAAATGTACAACCACTAACAAATAAAATTGAAGAATTTAAAATACTCCCAGAGAATGAACTTAAAAGATGTTTCAGTTCTGTGTATAACTGAACACAGGCTGCAAAAAGACACAATGAAAATGGTATATTTTCCAGAATTCAAACTAGATAGTCATTTCTGCAGGAAAGAAGAAGATTATGGTTACAGTTGTATCTACATTGGAAGTGATATCACATTTGTACTCATTCAGTTCCCAGAAGATATTACTGGAAAATGAGATTAGGAAATATCATGTGTTTAACTGTTAAATGAAAATGTGGCCATAATTTGTTTGTACAGTACCCCCAATAGTGAGGCGAACACTTTGCTACAAAATTTAGAATACCTTCTTCATAAGCTATCGAAAAAGAACTGATGTCTGATTATTTGTGCTGACTTTAATATTGATTTTTCTTTAGAATCAGGACAACAGACTGATATATTTAGTCTCTTCTTAACGTTTAACTTGAAACCTACAATAGAAACAGCAACGTACATAACAAACACTTAAGCCACAATAGTAGACCAAATATTTACTGGCGTTCTTACAAAATGTAATGCAAAACATTTCACCATAGGTTTTGGAGATCATATTACACAGATAACATCAGTGAAAGAAGATCATCCTGTACATCCTAACAAGACATTAGTAACCAGTACCAGGAACTTCAGTGTACTAATCATAAATACATTTATTAATGGCTTAACTAAAGAGATGTGGGAGGAGTTATACAGCTATAGCAACACAAATGAAAAATTTTATAAATTCCTAAGCACATTCAGCATTACTCGAACTCTACTTCCCACTCATAAAAAAGAATATCAGGAAAAAATTCAAAAAGCAGTTAGATAAATTCAGGCATAAAAGTTTCACTGAAGGAAAAAAGATTTCTCTATACCATAGCCAAGCAAAACAAAGCAACTCCGGAATTTGATGCGTATTTTAAAAGACACAAATAGATTACAAATAAAGTTATCAGAAGGTCAAGTACATGGAGAAAGCTACAAATGGAATGAAAGCAGTGTGAGCTATTGTTGGGAGAGTAATTGGAAAAATACAGGGAAAACGCTGTAACATTAATCTGCTTGAAAATGGAGACAATTTCTGACTCACACCGAGTAGCTGATGTATTTAATGTATATTTCACAGAAATATCAAACAAATTGATGGAATAACAATAAAAAACAGCTTCTGTAAACAGAGATGAGCAAAAAATTAGCTTAAATGTAAAACAATCTTTTTGTATCGAACAGATTAAAAGGAAACACTAAATATTATAAAGGAAAAACTAAAAATCGTCGAGGTAAGACCTCTTTTCAAGAAGGGAGTCAGGACAAATGAAAAGAACTGCAGACCAAATCTCTGCTGTCTGGTTTTTCTAAAATACTGGACTAAGTTTTTTACATATTCCCAACATGCATTGGCAATACTCAAATCAACAGAAACTGCCATTTTTCACTTAGTTAACGAAGTCTATACTGGAATAGACCAGAAAGCATATGTATCAACAATATTTCTGGACCTCACAAAAGCTTTTGATGCGACAGACCACAACTTACTACTGCAAATATTCAAGGACGTAGGAATTATGGGTCTGGCACAATACCTGAAATGCAGAGAACAGGTACTTGAAATCATGCATCAGGAAGAAAACGTTTTGTACATCCAACAATCTAACAGAAAAGAAATTAAGTACAGTGTGTCCCACGGTTCTATCTTGGGTACAATGTTGTTCTCAATACTTATAACCATCTAGTGATTCCCACAATATACAAAAATTTTCGGAGGACACAAATGTAGTGATAAAAGACAAAATTGCTGCAGACCTACAAAACTGAATTACAAAATTGCACCACACATATTGCAAAATGGTTCACCACAAACAATGTTATTGTTAACACAGAGAAAACTGTTGCAATGCATCTTAATACCACACACAATAAACGTTCATTAACCTCCACCCTAAATCTATTTAATATAAAATTAGAAACTGTAAACTCAAAAAATTTCTAGGATTATGTCTTCAGGGCAACATTATATAGGACGCAGACATCAAATACATCATCAAGTAACTTATCCCAATATGCTATGGCATAAAAGTACATGCTAAGTGTGCACCAAAAGAAATGTGTATTATGCCCAAGTGGAATCACTGCTACGATATGGCATAATTTCTTGGGGAAATTCGCCAATAACCAAAAGCTATTTCATAGCACATAAGAGGGATCATTAGGGTAACTGACAATGCCACACCCTAACATTCTTGCACACTCCTTTTTAAAGCACTCCAGGTACTATCACTCCCATGCCTATACATCCGTGAGATAATTACAAATACAAAAAAATCCAGAAACTAGAAACCACTCAACATGTACAAATCAATCAGTTCACGCACATGTCACCAGGCAGAATCAGACTTCCACAGCGAACAGGCAAGCTCAACTCTCAGACAAAGTGTACCACTGCAAACTGGCAAGAAAACTTTGCAATAAACGTCCCGCCACGTGAAGGAAAAAAAGAAACACGAAAATTCAAAGTGGCTTTGATAACATATTTACAAGACAGGTTCTATTATACTGTAGATGAATATCTTTTAAGATAAATTTCAATTACTTCCTTTGATGGATGAATATCTGTTGACATAAGTTTAAATTATTTTCTATTTGTATGATGTATCAGAAGCTACTTTTGTTATCTATGACACTGTATATTAGGTTGTACTGTTTTATTAATATATTGTATTTCAATGATTTACTGTACTGTACCACGTGCTTGAATTATTAATGTTATTGAATCAATGCTATACAAATGAATAAAATAAATAAATAAGTATGATTCATTTTCCCCCAGCCACTTCTTTTGACACAGTTATGCCTGATTTCGGCTGCGGTGGCCAACTTCAGATGCTAAGAGCGGCATTTCATTAGCAAATGCTCATGCGTGTCCGCAAATGCCGCTCTTAGCTTCTGAAGAAGGTCATTGTGACCGAAACGGGTTACGATTCTATCAAAAGAAGTGACTGTGTCAAAAAATATACAAAACTTTAAACAGGTCAATCACCGTCTCCTTTACCGAAATATTTTTCTTTCCCAAAAATTTTGAGGGTGGCGAGAACAGCGAATTCACATATTGTCCGATGACCTTAAAGAGAAAAGAAATGAACGTTGATATTGACTAAAGGTGAATCCTTTCCAAAGGATGCATCCTGGGATTCACAATTTTGAGAAAACGACGGAATTTTGTGGAAACTATGGAGAAAATAAATCTGGATGTTGAAACCGTCGTCCCGAATCCCAGTCCGTCTAAAAAGGGCCATCATAGAAGTTCGAAGGGAAACATAGGTACAGAGAAGGTAACTGCGAAGAAACCATGGGTGACAGAAGAAATGCTTCAACTGATCGATGAAAGGCGGAAGTACAAAAATGTTCCGGGAAACTCAGGAATAGAGAAATACAAGTCGCTGAGAAATGAAATAAATAGGAAGCGCAGGGAAGCTAAGACGAAATGTCTGCAGGAAAAATGTGAAGACATCGAAAAAGAAATGATTGTCGGAAGGACAGACTCAGCATACAGGGAAGTCAAGACAACTTTCGGTGACATTAAAAGCAAGGGTGATAATGTTAAGAGTGCAATGGGAATTGCACTGTTGAATGCAGAGGAGGGAGCGGACAGGTGGAAAGAATATACTGAAAGCCTCTATCAGGGGGAAGATTTGTCTGATGTGATAGAAGAACAAATAGGAGTCGATGTAGAAGATATAGGGGATTCAGTATTATAATCAGAATTTAAAAGAGCCTAGGAGGACTTAAGATCAAATAAGGCGGAAAGGATAGATAACATTCCATCAGAATTTCTTAATTAATGGGGGGAAGTGGCAACAAAACGATTATTCACGATAGTTTTTAGAATGTATGAGTCTGGAGACACACCATCTGGCTTTCGGAAAAGCGTCATCAACACAATTTCTAAGACGGCAACATCTGGCAAGTGTAGAATTACTACACAGTCAGCTTAACAGTTCATGCATCTAAGTTGCTTACAAGAAAAATATACAGAACAATGTAAAAGAAAATTGAGGATGCGCTACATGACGATCAGTTTGGCTTTAGGAAAGGTAAAGCAACGAGAGAGGCAATTCCGACGTTGCGGTTAGTAATGGAAGCAAGACTAAATAAAAATCAAGACACGTTCGCAGGATCTGTCGACGTAGAAAAAGCGTTCGACAATGTAAAATGGTCCAAGGGGTTCGAAGTTTTGAGAAAAGTAGCGATATGCTATAGGAGGAGATGGGTCATATACAATATGTACAACAGCCAAGAGAGAGTAATAAGAGTGGATGACCAAGAACGAAGCGCTCGTATTAAAAAGGGTGTTAGACAAGGATGTACCCTTTCGCCCCTACTGTTCAATCTGTACATCGAGAAAGCAATGATGGAAATAAAAGAGAGGTTGGTTCAAGGGTGGAATTAAAATTCAAGGTGAAAGGATATCAATTATACGATTCGCTGATGACATTGCTATCCCGATTGAAAGTCAAGAAGAATTACATGATCTGCTGAACGGTATGAACAGTCTAATGAGTACAGAGTATGAACTGATAGCAAATCGAAGAAAGACGAAGGTAATGAGAAGTAGTAGAAATAAAAACAGCGAGAAACTTAACATCAGGATTGATGGTCACGAAGTGGATGAAGTTAAGGAATTCTGCTACCAAGGCAGTAAAATAACCAATGTCGGACATCAATCGCAGACTATCAATGTCAAAAAGGGAATTCCTGGCCAAGAGAAGTCTACTAATATCAAATATCGGCCTTAATTTGAGGAAGAAATTTCTGAGAATGCACGTCTGGAGTACAGCATTGTGTGGCAGTGAAACTTGGATTGTGTGAAAACCGGAACAGAAGAGAATAGAAGCGTTTGAGATATGGTGTTACAGACGAATGTTGAAAATCAGGTGGACTGATAAGATATTAAATGAGGAGGTTCTGCGCAGAATCTGAGAGGAAAAGAATATGTGGAAAACACTGATACGGAGGAGGGACGGGATGATATGACAATCGTTAAGACATGAGGGAATGACTTCCATGGTACTAGAGGTAGCTGCAGACGGCAAAAACTGTAGAAGAAGACAGAGATAGAAATACAGCCAACGAATAATTGAGGACGCGGGTTGCAAGTGTTACTCTGAGATGAAGAGGTTAGTACAGGAGAAGAATTCGTGGCGGGCCGCATCAAACCAGTCAGAAGACTGATGACCAAAAACAAAACAAAAAGTTAGTGATAATGTTAATGGCAGGTTATAAATTGAGCTGAGTCTTTAGATACTTCTTCATTGATAGTTTCAATAGCTAACACTCACAGAGTGGTTACAATATATGATCTGAACACAGTAAATACTGAGGATCAAGTGCCAGATATTTTCAGTTATAAATAAATGACTACCACATAACAGGTAATGTATTATGATTGTAGTAAACTGCGTTTAGATACTGCAATTTGCGATACTAAAAGATGTTATGAAGGTATTCTTACTGTAATGGTTTCCTTCCTCTGTTTCAGTCAGTCGTTGCCCAATGATCCCCTTAAAATTACCGGAAAACTATGAGTCTTAACATATTAAGGTTCCATCTTCTTAATTTGCTACCGTTTACTATCTGCTTAGTTGTAAAGTGCAGTTCACAACGAATAAACTATCGTCTGTCGGTTCTGGGGCGATCGGTTTTCTAAATGAGATAGTGAACAATCTTGAACGGCAATCATTAAATCTCTTTATGGTGAAATAAGAAAATATGAATAATGAAATTTGTGAAAGACGGCACCTTAAAGAAGATAATGAAAATTGGTATGTCTTCAGCGAACTTCATTTTTATTTGATGTAGGTTCACAGTATACCTAAATGCACCGCGCGTGTCTGTGGGCTCTGCCGCACACCTCAGCAACGGTCCTTCATTGGCTACCGTTAGAGCCTGCCACTTTCTAATGGGAACGTCGATTCCTCGAGCCGCCGCGTCACCGCGGAAAACGCTTGCAGCTAGCGTTGCCACCCACCTCGCTGCCATGTAGAAACGGGAATCGGGCTTAAGACTTTCGCAAATTATTGACGCTTGTTTTCATTAACCCCCTTCCCCTCCTGTACTTAGAGAATGTTAGGCTCTGTTTGATGTTCCGTGCAGCATCACATTCAAGACAGAAAGTCCTGAATTGTAAGCAACGAAGAAGGAAAGAGATTGGCTAACTCATGGAAAGTGGTATTCACTGATGTATTAGCAAAGCAGACTGAGTCTGTTGGAGATATTTTTCACGGCACTGTTGGAGATAGAAAACCCCATTTGCGCCATTTCTTGAAGGAAGATTACTTTAGGTCAAGTAGCCAAAGCAATAAATAAAATGTTATTTTTTTATGCTTTGAATAACATTCTCTTGTAATATTATGTTTTGTAGGATTTTCATTTGTACGCATTTACTAATCATATCACGTAATTAAAAACAGTAAAAGAATCTTATAGCACTGTGGAGTCTGTCGCCTATGGGGAATTTTTGAAAACAATTGGTATACCTGAAGAGGTATAGTTCGTATTTTCTGGTAAGTTAAAAGTGGCGCTGCCAGCTAGGGTTAGCTTTTCTTTTCAAGATTAAATTTAGTTCGATAAGTAGAGAGTTAGGAGAGAAAAAGTAGCATCTTAAAAAGGAGGAGGAGGGGTAACACGAAAAAAAAAGTGGATAAGGCGACCGTTCGCCGTAAGTGGGAAATCTGGGTTCAAGCTCAGGTCAGGCACGAATTTTTCATACGTCACAACTGGTTAATAATTACCAACAATATCTTGGTTTACTCTCAGTTTCGTCAAAATTTTTACTAAACGAGATTTTAATCTCCGATTTGATACTCTTCAGGATGACGTTTTAAAAAGTGAAATAGAAGTTTAGTTGTTTTTTTTTATTCTTGTTCAGTACCTTGTACATATTTCAGTAGCTTGTTCCTAGCTCAGACTGATTTGTGTAACTGCAAATTACAGTAAGAAATTAAAGTATATTTCGTTGGTTTTGCTTTATAATTCACTGGCTAATATTTAGGTTCAAAGTATAACACAAAATTTATAATAAAACACACTTTTGTTTTTATTGTCATTTCAAAATATCTTGGTCCAGCAGACCCACGACTACAGAAGGGTTACTACTTTTCTTTACAACAGTCAAGGGTTAAATCGCATGTGTAACCACTGTGTGTACCTGTTGCACTCCATAATGCCGTGTCCTGATGTGATGTTGTGCTGCTGCACTACCTGCTACAGCGGCAGGTACTTACGGGTGCGGCAACACTGGTCGTAAACAGCTCAACAACAAAGGCGCACGGCACGTTATGAGCGCCGTCACGTATTCATTCCCCGCGCTGTAAATGTTATTTCGTCGTTGCTGTTCTGTAGTGGGATTTTATTTGAGAGATTGCCTCGCTGCTTGAATGCCACGGTCTTGGGGAAAGAACAACTTTTTCGCAGATAATGTGCCAGCACTACTGTGTTCCACACTATTGAGGGTAGCCCTAAAATTCTGCGTTCGATAGCGGCGTTTGAGAAATTCGCTTACCAGATCGAAGCACAATCGTCTAAAATTATGTTTTACACCCTCCACATCGCTACAGACTAAAGGACCGGGTTCTGTTCAGGGTAGGATTTTGACAGCAGTCAGCTGCACTTCCACAGTGCAGACGCGGTTATCTGTCTCCACCAGTGAAGTCAACCGTCTGAAGGTATCGACGACTGCATCTAGACACAGGCAGCAAACGTCATTCGAGTCGACATGAACTGCTATTTATTATCGTTTGCCACCAGCACGTTTAACGGGAGCCGGCAGAACCTCCTCCACATCTCCGATGAAACGTGCCGGCAAGCATTCAGAGTACACACTGGCCTCCTCCGCCCCCCCACCCCCCCTCTTTTTCCTGCTGTTTCTCCGCTGCAAGCCATTGCCCACCCAACGTTGTAGCTTCCGATAAGCAACATATCGACAGGTTAGTGATTGCGCGGACTTAACAGGAAAATGGACCACCGGCGCAAGAAAAGACACACCTCAAGCGGTATAAGAAAAAACGAAAAGGGGTAACTGGGAAAAGAGCAGCCTGAGAACAGTGTTACGCGTAGAACAGATGTGAGAGCGTGACGTCATGTGCTAGATAAAAAGATATATCAGCCACGAACCATCATTTATATATGAAAAATTTATCCGTGTGACGTGTGCGATCTCAAGAACAGACAATGCCACCGTACTTGTATGGCATTACCTTATGAATACAGCGGAGAGCAGAAAATAAGAGCCGCACTGGGTAGCCGCGCGGTCTTGGGCGTCTTGTCACGGTCCGTGCGGCTCCCCCGTCGGAGGTTCGAGTTCTCCCTCGGGCATTGGTGTTGTCCATAGCGTAAGTTAGTTTAAGTTCGACTAAGTAGTGTGTAGGCTTAGGGACCAATGACCTCAGCAGTTTGTTCCCATAAGACCTTACCACAAATTTCCAAATTTTCCAGGAAATAAGGCTATTTTCATTTTCAGGCCATTGTCAACAGAAATGGAGAAACTGTACGCTCACCGAAGAGAGAGATTAGGGAAGCTAAATTTTTCGATTCTCAGAGGTGGTGAACTAAAAATGATTTGGAGAACATGGGAAGGAGTACACAGTGAAGAAGACAAATACTTCTGCTGTGACACTGTTGGATGAAACTGCCAAACACAGGTACAGCAAGATCTCTAATAAATTATACGCTGTCTTGGGAAACTTAAGCGTGAGATAGATAAAGTAACATGACATGTTAACTACTCTATGGAGATGAATGGAAGTGTGCGACTATGTTACCAGAGGCCTCCCAGTCGTGCACAGAAACCTGGATGTCATATGGCATTAGGTTAGCGTGTTTTAAAGCTGGTACCTCAACGCGAGGAAGTATCAGGATCAGGAAAAGACAGTGCACTGCGGTGGTGTTCTTCATTACAGCATGCACCATAGACAACATTCCAATGACTGCACAAGGGGTAGAATCATCACGAAGGTGGAAGATGCGTGAGGAGGATTGTAGCCCAGGAGATTGGTGTTGGTCACAGCATTGTCTCACTAGCATAAGGAGCGTTCCGGACCACATGCCCTGCTGCCAAAATGACAGAAGTCGGTCTACCATAGCCAACTACAGCAGCAGGTTGCTGATTCTTTCTTCTTTTAGGGGAGTTTCTTACCCCAAGGGTAAGATTCTTATCCCAAGGGCAAGAGGGTACACTGAACCTCTGTCCGCTCCTCCACCCTCGTTGTGAAGGTCATTGGCAATACGGAGGTGACTCCCTACGCTGTACGTCTTCGGTTGCTAAGTAGCAAAGTGGCTATCGTGAAATAATAATAGCGATGCCAATCCGCAAGAGCATGTTGCCTAATTTTCGATTGATTTGAATAAAAGTTTTGATAGAATCACTCATGACGTCCTTCTTGCAACTAAACAGACTCTAGGTTTCATTTCCTCCTGTGCCAACGTATTTATGAGTATTTTAATGGATGCAGCAGAAAAATCTTTGATTTAAATACAGCTAAAAAAACGTCATCTTGAAACCAACATATCATAGAAACTGCAACAAAGAATACCAATAATCGGACTCATTTAAAGATGATAATCTTGGCAATGAAAAAAGTTAAACGAGTAGCGTTCTGGAACTTGAGACCAATGTGGCAAACAGGGAAACAAACGGAAGTGGTACAAGAAATGAAACGATACAGATTAGAAATTTTAGGATTAAGTGAATCAAGATTAACTGGATTTGGAGAAAGAAGAAGGACATATCCTCCTTCATTCTGGAAGCAAGGATGAAAGCCATAGTGAAGGAGTGGCATTAATGCTAGACTGGAGACCAAAGCGGTCTCAGATAGAGTGGCACCCAATTACAGAGCGAATCATAGTCATTCGCTTTGCAACGAGGGTAAGACCAGTGACCGCTGTACAGTGTTATCCACCAACAGAAAAGACTGAGGATGAAGAGAAAGACAAGTTTTATAGCAAACTCCAAGAAAGGCTGCAAAAGTTTCGAAAAGGAGATATCCTCCCCTGTTTAACCTGATCATTGGAGAATCTATTTACCCCCATAAACGGTGTCACAAAAGAGGCGTGGGTTTCACCAGAAGACAAAACAGAGAACGAGAGAGACCAGTTTGAAATTTTCAGGACCTGGCGAAGATCACTCCTAGATGTGAGGAACAGGAGAGGAGCAGATGTCGGTAGCGACCCTATCTTATGTTAGCAACAGTCCGTCTAAAAATAGCTGCATACAAGAGACATTGCGATCAGAAGAGCATTAAGTTTAATTTGGGAAAGGTGGACAATACAAAAGTCTGAGAGGAGTTCTCAATCCAACTGGGAAATCGTTTTGAAGTCCTTAGCAGACGAATCGAAGAGAACGACATTGAGGGTCCACGGGATGCTGTGAAAATGATCTATGCACCGCCTCTTGCAGAAATTCTTCAAACAAAGAATCACGGCAGACAATGGATTTCTGACCACACTTGGGATGCAATACAGTTGAGGAGGAAGGCAAAACTCCGGCTGAATAGTAGACAGACAAGGGAAGTAAAAGAAGAAATCCAACAGGAATTCTACATATTAAATAGGATGGTGATGAGGAGTTTCAGAAACGATGAGAGAATCTTCACTGATAATCTCGCAGCTACGGCGGATACAGCAGGTAAAAGAGGCGACAAGACCCTATATAACATCACAACGGAACTGTCAAATAAGAAATTTGGAGGTGATGTACCAATCAAGGATAAGCAAGAGAAACTACTCACAAATCGAGAAGACCAAGTGCAGAGGTGGAAAGAACATTTTGAGTACGTTCTGAACCGTGAAACTACAGATGACAATGTAACTCAACTGAATGTGAATGGGGAAGAACTCCTACAAGATAAGTCACTTAACGTAGAACCCCCTTAAAGAAGAAATCAATAAAGGAGCCCAACAAATAAAAAATGGAAAAGCTGCAGGCCTGGACAACATCAGTCCAGGGTTACTCAAAGTAGATCCCTTTGTAGCAACAGGAATTGTACATCACTCCTTACAGCCACGAGGATGAATGAAAAAGTACCAAATGATTGGAACAGAGGCTTCCTCATCAAGCTTCACAAGAAAGACCTATCGGTTTGTAATAATTGGAGAGGTATCACGCTACTGTCACTCTCAAGCAAAATCCTCTCATGAGTAATCCTAAGTAGGATAAAGGCATATGAAGACAAGAAAATAAGAAGATAACAAACAGGATTCACGGAAGGTCGCTCTTGCATTGACTAGATAAACACCTTGAGAATAGTAGCTGAATATTCATATGAATACCAGTCCCCGCCTTACGTGCTCTTTGTAGACTTTGGAAAGGTCTTAGACAGTATAATTAAAACTGAAATATGGAGCTCACAGCAAACTTTTGGAATTCTCAAGAAAATAATTGCTCTTGTCAGTTGCATATGTGGAAACTGCACGCGGATGTTCGACATCAAGACCTGTTTTCAGATCTAATAGCAGTGAAAACAGGAATTAGACAAGGCTGTATGCTCTCACCAATACTATTTAACAAAGTACTGAATATTGTAATGACGCAAGCAATGCATAAAGTGAAAGGAATGAAATGGAGCAATGGAACACATCTAGATGACCTACATTTTGCAGACGATCTTCGCCCTCTATCCCACAGCCTCAACGACATAAGAAAGAAACTAGAAGATATTAAATCTGCATCGAAGAAAGTCGGATTGAAAATTGTTGCCCAAAAAACAAAAGATATGCGGGCAACTGATAACACCACTGCAGAGCGTAAGCCAGGTAATCGAAAGCGTGGATAAGTTTTGCTACCCTGGGAGCATGATTACACCATATGGTGGTGCAACGGAGGATATTAACACTAGCGCCACCAAAGATGACCAAAGTAAGAGCTATCGATAGTGAGACTAACAAAGGTTTAATGCAGTGCACAGATATTTCCAATAATATATTCGACACCAAAAACCATCATGTCGACCTGGGTCTGATTTCTCTGGAGAGTGAATACACTGATCAGCTATCGACCTACTATCGATATAAGCCTGTCCAGGTCATAGCAGCGTTACATGACGAGGAATAATTGCTAGTCAGACACACGCACGGTGCATGTGATATCAATTCGCGTGCTGTTCATGTGTAGAGTGGGGAAGGCGCGCGATCCATCAGAGTTTGTCCGAGGGCAGACTGTGATGGTATTCTTCAACAGGATAATGCGCCATGCCGCGAGGCCAGGAATGTGATGGAATGGTTCGAGGATCACAATCGCGCGTTCCGGTTGATGTGCTGGCCCCCCAGCTTGCCAGATCTGAACCCGATCGAACACGTCTGGGATGTGATTGACCGTGACGTCAGAGACGATCACACCCCTGCTCGGGATTTTCGGGAATTAGGGCACTTGTGTGTGCAGATGTGGTGCCGTCTCCCTCCAGCGGCCTACCGAGGCCTCACTGCTGGCATGCCACAACGCATCGGTGGCAAATCTGGATATACCGCCTATTAGGAAGATGGTCATAATGTCCTGGCTGATTATTGTATAGGCAGATTCAAAATGCAAAGCGCAATATTGCCGACAGACGGAGGAGTACCAGACTTAATTGACGTAAGAATTAAAGGAGATGCACAGTTTCCAAATAGTGTAAAACAGAAGGCGTTAAAATCTGAAGTACTGAGTCATAAACCTACCACTGGAACGTCTTTTTCTGAACAAAACTGTATCATATTTACTTTTTCTCAATAAAATCGTATTATATTTCCTTATTTTATTGTTACTAGGATGCAGCGTTACTAGGATGCAAAAATAAAAGGTAAGATGATAAATCATATCGGAAAAAGCCGTCATATAAAGACAAACTCGTTGTACACGCTCTAGAAATGCAGACAGAAATCTTCTGGGAAACTGTAGATGGAGCTCAACTCTGCCAGCTACTAAACAAAATACGGGTTTAGGGAATATCAGAGCAGGTGTGTAAATTCAAGAACGCTTATGAAACGGAACGCAATACAATACCCTTCATAGGGAGGAACATGTAAGTGTGAAAACTCCCTCATTATTATAATTATTTATTCAATAGAACCGCATAGTGCAAATGATTACTATCTGCACAGTATGAAAGAAAATATGAAACCGTTGCGTGGACGCTAGCGCAGAGCGTTTAGTAGTTGTACTTCTAAAAAAATGCAAATAAAAGCAGAAAGGTAATATGATACAAAATCTGTTTAAGACCAAAGGAAGATCGATTGCATTGAGTAGAATTATAATCTAGCACTGCGATGTGACTCATATGATGCTATTCCGGTATGTGCTTGTGGCCCGTCTCTAGTAAAAGTGTCGTCGAGAAACCATCAAACTCCAATCGTACAATATTCCTTCCTTCTTAGGTTCTAAAACGTGTATGGAAATGTTAAGCTCGAAGTGGATCACTCATAACTTATTTATAACACATCCACGCAATAAAAAGGTATATACAAGCACGTGAAAAACTTCAAAAAGTACGTTACACATTACTACGGCTGGCCAGTAAACTGTTACTGAATGCTACACTACACTTCAAAGCGACACAAGTGCCGCGAGGGGTTAGCAGAGCAGTCTAAGGCGCTGCAGTCATGGACTGTGCGGCTGGTCCCGACGGAGGTTCAAATGGTTCAAATGGCTCTGAGCACTCTGGGACTTAACTTCTGAGGTCATCAGTCCCCTAGAACTTAGAACTACTTAAACCTAACTAACCTAAGGACATCATACACATCCATGACCGAGGCAGGATTCGAACCTGTGACCGTAGCGGTCGCGCGGTTCCAGACTGTAGCGCCAAAAACCGCTCGGCCACTCCGGCCGGCGGCGGAGGTTCGAGTCCTCCCTCTGGCATGGGTGTGTGTGTTGTCCTTAGGATAATTTAGGTTAAGTAGTGTGTAAGCTTAGGGACTGATGGCCTTAGCAGTTAAGTCACATAAGATTTCACACACATCTGAACATCTGCGACACAAGTACACTATGTGATCAGAAGTATCCGGAGACCCACAAAAACATACGTTTTTCACATTAGGTGCATTGTGCTGGCACCTCCTGCCAGGTACTCCATATCAGCGACCTCAGCAGTTATTAGACATCGTCAGAGAGCAGAATGGAGCGCTCTGCGGAACTCACTGATTTCGAATGTGGACAGGTGATTGGGTGTCACTTGTGTCATACGTCCTTACTAGAGATTTACACAGCCGTAAACATCCCTAGGTCCCATTTTCCGATGTGATAGTGAAGTGACAACGTGAAGCGACATGTACAGCACAAAAGTTTGTAGGCCGGCCTCGTCTGTTGACTTGCAGAGACCACCGACAGTTGAAGAGGGTCGTAGCGTGTAATAGGCAGACATCTATCCAGACCATCACACAGGAATCCCAAACTGCATCAGGGTCCACTGCAAGTACTATGACAGGTTGGTGGTCGAGTGGCGGCTCATAATCCACACATCACGCCGGTAAACGCCAAACGACGCATCGCTTGGTGTAAGGAGCCTAAACGACTGAACAGTGGAAAAATGTTGTGTGGAGTGGCGAATAATGGCACACAATGTGGCGATCCGATGGCAGGGTGTGGGTACGGCAAATGCCCGGTGAACGTCATCTGCCAGCGTGTGTAGTGCCAACAATAAAATACGGAGGCGGTGGTGTTATGGTGTCGACTTGTTTTTCATGGAGATTGCTTGCACTCCTTGTTGTTTTGCGCGGCACTATCACAGCTCAAGCTTACATTGACGTTTTAAGCACCTTCTTGCTTCCCACTGTTGAAGAGCAATTCGGGGATGGTGATTGCATCTTTCAACACGATCGAGCACCAGTCCATAATGCACGGCCTGTGGCGGATTTTTTACAGGACAATAACAGCCCTGTAATGGACTGGCCTGCACAGAGTCCTGACCTGAATCCTATACAAAACCTTTGGGATGTTTTTGAACACCGCTTCGTGCTGGGCCTCACCGACCGACAAAGATAGTGCAGCACTCCGTGAAGAATGGGCCGTCATTCACCAAGAAACTTTCCAGCACCTGACTGAAGCTATGCCTGCGAGAGTGGAAGCTAAGGCTAAGGGTGGGCCAACACCATATTGAATTCCAGCATTACCGATAGAGGGCACCACGAACTTAGAAGTCATTTTCAGCCAGGAGTCCGGATACTTTTGATCACATACTGTACATAACACTATAGTTTTCAACGTAGTCATCAAGTCTCTGTAGCCGGCCGGGGTGGACGAGCGGTTCTAGGCGCTACAGTGTGGAACCGCGCGACAGCTACGGTCGCAGGTTCGAAGCCTGCATCGGGCATGGATGCGTGTGATGTCCTTAGGTTAGTCAGGTTTAAGTAGTTATAAGTTCTAGGGGACTGATGACCTCAGATGTTAAGACTCATAGTGCTCAGAGCCAATTAAACCATTTAGAACTAAGTCTCCGTAAACAATGATCCTGAATCTTCTACCATCGTTCAATTTCTCGACGATAGAAATTTGCTATTTGGTCGCTGAACCACCCGAGAACAGCTGTGCGAACGTACTCTTCGCTGTAAAATCTCATCCCACTCAGATTATGTGCGCGTTGTCGTCTGTGGTCGATGTTCATGGCTTTCTTCCAGATGAGCATCGCCCACGTCTGTGCGACATTTCATTTGGTTGATATACAGCCAGAATTTCATGGCGAATCGGTGTGCAATTTGGACGTTTTCCCCTAAAGAATGGCAGTTCGCCACGTACTTCTCGGAGAACGCTTCCAGTTGATGCGACACACAGTGATGCACCTATTGTCCGGAGCGCACCATAACTGTGTCTGCATGAAGCTCGGACAATGTTCCACCGTTTCTGAGCAATTGTTTTAGCGTGGGACAACATGTGTACTATGTCATAGCAGTATGTTCAAGCTTGACTGAAATTATTCAGTACATAACACGATGTCAATATCCTAAATTACATAGGGAAAAAACAGCATTTGGACCTACATTCAATTGCCTTCTACTGTGCGATGAAGTTAGTACAAAAGAGACAAAAAACGCATTTCAGACAGACATGACCAATGTCCTCTGAAAAGTGTGGATATGTAAAAACAAAAGACCTCTATTAAAAGTGCGCTGTACTAAATCTATGAAAACAGTGTAAAACATACCAAACATCGGATGGAGTACTACGACATCATGCTACAAGACGCAGAAAAATGCATTCATAAAACCCCAGTGGCTTCTCCCTCGTGCTCTGTAAAGCACTCGGATCCACCCAGCTGCTCTTAAGCCAATAATTGATTTTAGCAAAAGCAAAACACTCCTACAACACCTTAAGCTAGGATGTGATTTTTTAAAATTTTTATAGAAAATATTTGCCTTCTGTGTCTGACTTAAGCCAACAACGCACCAGATGAACGGAAGTCGGACACGCGTAGTACCATCCCCCTATAAAAGATGCAATACTTCAATTAACATGTTTACGTGACTAGTTGCGGACATAGGCATATAGCTACACACATCAACAAAAATTTCGCATCACCCCATTTCCCAGAACTCCTGAAGACAGACGTTCACTGTGGGTATTGTGTCACAGACAAAGTCCTTTGACTGTTCGCATGTGACACTAAACCCTTCGAAAGATGTTAACAACCATGCATGATCAGCGCCTATTGGACGGAGGGGGTCCGACAGCCGATCAGTTCCACTCATTCCACAAGGGTGGAGGTACACGGCTCGTGCTGTCTGTAGTTCAACAATGCCTAGACGGTCAATACCGCGGTTCGATCGCTTCCGCATTGTTACATTGTGCCGGGAGGAGCTCTCAACAAGAAAGTGTGCAGGCGTCTCGGAGTGAAGCAAAGCGATGTTGTTCGGATATGGAGGAGATACAGAGAGACAGGAAGTGTCGATGACATGCCTCACTCAGGCTGCCCAGGGGCTACTACATCAGTGAATGACCACTACCTACGGATTATGGCTCAGAGGAACCCTGACAGCAACACCAACATGTTGAATAAAGCTTTTCGTGTAGCCACAGGACGTCGTGTTACGACTCAAACTGTGCGCAAAAGGCTCCATGATGCGCAACTTCTCTCCTGACGTCCATGGCGTGATCAATCTTTGCAACCACGACAGCATGGGCCCAACAACATGCCGAATGGACCGCTCAGGATTGGCATCACGTTCTCTTCACCGCTGAGTTTCGCATATGCCTTGAACCAGACATGTTTGGAGGCAACCCGGTCAGGCTGAATTCCTTAGACACACTGACCAGCGAGTACAGCAAGTGGAGGTTCCCTGTTGTTTTGGGGTGGCATCACATGGGACCGACGTACCCCGTTGGCGGTCATGGAAGGCGCCGTAGCGGCTGTACGATACGGGAATGCCATCCTTCGACCGGTAGTGCAAACATATCGGCAGCATATTGGCGAGGTATTCGTTTTCATGGACGATAATGCGCCCCTGATCGTGCACATCTGGTGAATGACTTCCTTCAGGATAACGACATCGCTCGACTAGAGTGGCCAGCATGTTCTAGAGACATGAACCCTATCGAACATGCCTGTGATAGATTGAAAATTGCTGTTTATGAACGATGTGACCAACAAACCACTCTGAGGGATCTACGCCGAATCGCCGTTGAGGTGTGCAACAATCTGGACCAACAGTGCCTTGATGAACTTGTGGATAGTATGCCACGACGAATATAGGCATGCATCAATGCAAGAGGACGTGCTACTGGGTGTTAGAGGTACCAGTGTGTACAGCAATCTGGACTACCACCTCTGAAGGTCTCGTTGTATTGTGGTACAACATACAAAGTGTGGTTTTCATGAGCAATAAAAAGGGCGGAAATGATGTTTATGCTGATCTCTATTCCAATTTTCTTTCGGGTTCCGGAACTCTCCGTTCCTAGGTGATGCAAGCCTTTTTTATGTGTGTAGTATTCCTTCGCACATGCATGCATGTCCGAAGTAATACTGCGTCGTACTTCTAAACAAAACAGGCACTGAAATATCATATTTATTCTCTGACACAGAATGTACCAGTGCAGGTGGCAGACAGAGAATTGACCACTTTCGGAAATTTTGATCATGGCCATGGAGCGTGCTCGGATAGCCTAATGGGAAGGCGACCGATCGCGATAAGCGAGAATTCGGGTTGGAGACCCGATCCGCTGGCCACTGTGGTCGAGCGGTTCTAGGCGCTTCAGCCCGTAACCACGCGGCAGCTACGGTCGGAGGTTCGGATCCTGTCTCGGTGACTGTCTAGGGCACTGATGACCTCAGACGTCCCATAGCGCTTAGAGCCATTTGAACCATTTTAGACCGGATCCGGCTCAAATTTTCATTGTCCTCGTTCCATTGTGCAGCTGATGGTTGTCGATATTCCCAAAAGTCAATACGGCTCACATGTCACCAACAAACGTCATTCATAATTACTGAAAGTTGGTTTCAAACACTGAAATCTCATTAGCATACCTACAATCCATACCCTACTGTTTTACGAATTGAATAAAAGCACAAAGTATGATATGTTATTTCAAGCATACCAGTGACAGACAAATAATCTTCCGCCACATATTACCTGTTAAGGCGGCCATGGTGCAGGCACCTGTGATAAGCAGTAGCAGCAGGAAAAGTCGTCTGCGGAGGTCCATATTGTCTGCGGCCGCTCGCAGTTTGCACTACTTTATATTCATCGCCCGCGCCGTAACTTTGAATTGCTTCGACGCTTATTGCAACCAGTCGCTGTGCCTCATTAACACTGACTGGCTGTAGACATCCAGTGGACACTCCGACATACGCAATGCATTCTACGCTATGTACACTTCCAACAAAGTGCTGTTAATCCAAATAAAACCTACCGAGTTATCATGCTGTCTTTATTTTTCGTATTCCAAACTCGGCGCCTCTAACCTATTGTATAACTGTCAGGAATCACTGTCATTAGCATGGCGACCAAGAACCTCCGAATAATTTATTTGGATTGGAGAGCTGTAGACATCTACTGCTGTTGCGAACACTGCACTGACCATATCTCGGATACCACTGATTACCACACACACCCAGCTTTTAAAATTCTTCGTGTGTATTGCCAGATTCCTTCCCTAGGTGAAGTATACATTAAAACATTGGTGTCGTATACGTATAAGCAATGCCTCAAACCCGGACCATTAGCCAAGGCAGCGCAACGGAACACAATTGGCTGTCATTGGTAAGGTAATCCATTCAAATCCTCGTATGACTATCCATTTTTACATTTTCCACGGTTTCTCGAAAATGGCTAAAGCAGAGCTCGGTTGGTCCCTGTGAAAAGGCCACGGTCGATTTCCTTCCTCATTCTTTCCAAATATGCACCTGTAATGCATTTCTAACGTTCTAGTCGTCGGTGGAAAGATAAATCTCAGACTATCTTGCTTCCTTTTCAATGAGTTACGTGAACGTCAAGGGTGCAGCTGAGAGATCTATTGTGGTCCTTGCAGATGTTGCCTATTATTGATTTTGGGAACAATATTAAAATGAACCTCACATCGATGATGCAGTCATTCGTGATAAAGTATTATATAAAAATGGCTACACAAATATTCTGTCAGATTTTGATGCAATTTCAATGTGGTTTAATGTTAAGAACTTGCTTAAAATCTAGAAAACTGTAAAATTATGCACTTCCCAAAATGTAGGAGAATAGTAGCCAATCACTACAATATCAGTGAGTAACAAACGTGGTCAGTCAACTCAAACATACAATGAGGTGACAAAAGCCATGCAATACCTCCTAATATCTTGTCTGACCTCTTTTTGCCCGGCCTAGAGCAATAAATCGAGGTGACGTGGAGTCAACAAGTCGTTGGAAGTTCCATTCAGAAATATTGACCCATTCTGTCTCTGTAGCTGTCTATAACTGAGAAAGTGTCGCTGGTGTAATTTGTTGAGCACGAACTGACCTCTCATTATGTCCCATAAATGTTCGATGCGACTCTTGTCGGGCGATCTGGGTGGCCAAATCATTCGCTCGAGCCGTCCGGAATTGTCATGAAACCAATCGCGAACCATTGTGGCCCAGTGACCTGATGTCGTTGTTTGGGAACAAGAATCTCCAAGAGTCTCCAAGTAGCCCAACATAACCATTCCCAATCAGTGATCCACTCATCTGGACCAGAGGATCCATTGCATCCAGTGTAGACACAGCCCATACCATTATAGGGCCTCCATGAGCTTGCACAATGCCATCTTCACAACCTGCGTCCCTCTCTTCGCGGGATCTACGCCACAGTCGACACCTACCATCAGTTCTTTGCAACTGAAATCGGGATTCATCTGACCAGGCCACGGTTTTCCTGCCGTCTGTGGTGTGACGTATATGGTCACGAGCCTAGGAGAGGCGCTGCAGGCGGTGTCGTGCTGTTAGCAAAGGCACTCGCGTCGGCTGTCTGCTGGCATATCCCATTAACGCCAAACTTCACCTCACTGTCCTAAAGGATACGTTCGACGTACGTCCCACATTGATTTCTGCGGTTATTTCGCGCAGTGACCACTCTACGCAAACGGCGCTGCTCCCAGTCGTTAAGTGAAGGCGTTTCACCACTGAGTTGTCCGTGGCGAGCAATAGTGCCTGAAATTTGGTATTCTCGGCACACTCTTGACATTGTGAATTTTCGAGTACTGAATTCTCTATCGCTCTAACGATTTCCCAGATGGAATGTTCCATGTGAGCCCCAACCACCGTCCTGCATTCAAAGCCTGTTAATTCCCGTCGCGTGGGCATAATCAAGTCGGAAACCTTATCACATCGGTCACATGAGTACAAATAACAGCTTCGGCAATGAACTGGCCTTTTATATCTTGTGTACGTACTACTACCGCCATATGTGTACGTGCATCTCGCTATCCCAAATGTGACCACAGTGAACACTCTGGTGCAACAAATTGTGTGTATATTACAGTCTACGTCGCGGGTAAAGCAGTTGGTAGACTACAGATCTACATATGAGTCTAGTTCTGTCAGACATGTCCGGCATAAAAAACACCTCTCACATCTATATTTCTATGGGCGCGATGGCTATTCGCTGAAAATGTTTTAGCGCGACTGCCCAACCAACGTCCGAACTCCTACGGGAACTGAAAATCTCCGAGTGAGGGATTAACGGGGCTGATATAGTTTCCGCGAGGCGAGCGGGAAGTTGGGTTTTGATCTGACGTAAAGCGCGTCTGGATGACCGAGGTGGTTAAGGTAACAGTCTAGAGAAGAGGAACATCGGGGTGCGATGCCCGGACCGGCACAAGTTTCCAATTGCCACCGCTGCACTGCCGCGATGCCCTATGCGCCTGGATGTCATTATTTCCTTCCTATCTCTTTTCCATCCCATTTCCTTCTGATTCTTTCGCCTAGTTATGCATGTAGACTTCAGGTCATTGATCGGATACTGGAAAAAGACATATTCAAAGAAGACTGTCAAAAAGAGTTTGTGTGACCTACTTTACAACATTGTTCACATAGCCATAAGAAATAGCACTTCTTGTGTTTACCAAATGTACTTGGCTTAGAAATATGCAGAAAGACAGTTCACGATCACTAAAACTAGTTTCTGTTACGACGTGGTTTGCTAGAATGCTGTTACTATACTCATGCTCATAAAATAGGGATAATGCTGATACATGATGAAACAACGCGCTGGTGGGCGGTTTGCGCGTTTAAATCACCTCCGGGTATGACCATGCTGTGCATTTGACCTGCGGTCGTCGCACTGTGGCGCTGGAAGCAGTCCACATACGCAGAGGTGTGTTGGTGCATGTCAGAGTACGGTGCAGCGAGTTAGTGTGCAGACGTTTTCAGACGTGCTAATGGTGAATTTGTGTCGAAAATGGCTCAAAGAACACGTATTGATTACGTCATGAGGGACAGAATACTAGGGAGACTCTAGGTTGGTCAAACAGAGCAGGTCGTTGCACGGGCCCTGCGTGTGCCACAAGTGTGATCTCAAGATTATGGCAACGATTCCAGAAGACAGGAAACGTGTCCAAGCGCTACGGTACGGGACGTTCACAGTGTACAACACCACAAGAAGACCGATATCTCACAGCCAGTGCCCGCAGACGGCCACGGAGTACTGCAGGTAGCTTTGTTCGGGACCTTACCGCAGCCACTGGAACCGTTGTCTCCAGACCCACAGTCTACAGACGACTGAACAGACAAGGTTTATTCGCCCAGAGACTCCTGGTCACAGGAGGGCTCGTAAAGCCTGGTGTCCAGAACACAGTACATGGTCATTGGAACAATGGTCCCATATTATGTTCACGGACGAGTCCAGGTACAGTCGGAACAGTTATTCCCGCCGGGTTTTCATCTCGCGTGATCCAGAAACCAGATACCAACCCCTTATTGTCCTTGAAAGGAACTTGTGTGGAGGTCGTGGTTTGATGGTGTGGGGTCGAGTTATGATTGGTACACGTACACCCCTGACTGCTACCCCTACAATGACCAGTGACGAGCTCTACCAGTGACTTTTGATTATGACTGCTACTTTTCCCACCCCTAGCTGGGCGGTCAGCACATCTGTAACAGGTTAAGTGTATCGGGAAGTCATTTTGCACCAATATGTCCGCCTTTTCAGGGATGCAGTGCGTCCCACCTTCTTCCTGATGGATGATAACGCAGGGCCCACCGAGCTGCCATCGTGGAGGAGTACCTTGAAACAGAAGATATCAGTCGAATGGAGTGGCCTGCCTGCTCTCCAGACCTAAACCCAGTCGAGTACGTCTGAGATGCTCTCGGTAGACGTATCGCTGCCCGACTTCAAACCCCTACCACTCCTCACGAGCTCCGACAAGCACTGGTGCAAGAATGGGAGGCTATACCCCAGCAGCTGCTGGACCACCTGATCCAGAGTATGCCACCCGTTGTGCGGCCTGTGTACGTGTGTATGGTGATCATATCCCATATGTCGCGGTACATGCGCAGGAAGCAGTGGCGTTTTGTAGCACATGTTTTTCTGGATGGTTTTCTCAACCTATCACCGATACCGTGGACCTACAGATCTGTGTCGTGTGTGTTCCCTATGTCCCTATCCTATTAGCCTGTTTTGCGTAGTGCCTCCGGGCAACGACCAGCCTTCAAGATGTTTTTAAGATACTAAGATATGCGATAATACTTTTCACACTAACAAATCTCTTTTGGCCATATATATGCTCCTGGGACAGCCAAGCAGACATCGGTAGGGAAGCCCACCCCGCCTAATGTACCAAAGCTGAGACATCGTGAGTCGAGGCCAGGCTGCAATAAGGGAGAAGGCTTGCATCTGGAGCTGTTCGGCTCATTGGAATAATAAGAATTTCCATGTACACCGACTGTCTTGCTGCAATCAGCCACAACGTTCTCTTCTCTATTTCAGCAGCCGTACGAATACTGTATGCCTAGGTGGGAATGCTGAACACTTCCTGACTAGCACTAAAAATGACTCTCCCACCCCAACAAATTGGTCACTACACAGCAGCCACTACAGTTCTTAAATGACGATCATGATAGTGCTTTCCAGTAATTCAGTGTTCACTTGCATTTATCTGTTTTCAGCCATGGTCTAGTGTTGAATTAAGTGAATGATAACTATGTTCACTCATAGGAACTCCAATCTGGGGCTTCTTGGCGGAGACTATGGATACAGTCTTGATCCTGCTTAACATACTGTTGATATTGTAAGAGGAGTGGTAAGAAATTATACATCGGTAGATGTGATGTACATACACAGACACAGAATTTACGAGCGTAGCAAATGCTCAAATGTGTGTGAATTTCTAAGGGACCAAACCGCTGAGGTCATCGGTCCCTAGACTTACACACTACTTAAACTTACTTAAATTAACTTATACTAAGAACAACACACATACTCATGCCCGAGAGAGAACTCGAACCTTCGGCGGGAGGGGCCGTGCTGTCATTGATATGGCGCCTGTAACCGCGTGGCCACTCCGCGCGGCTTACGAGCGTAGTTCTAAAATTAAGTTCCGTTTGTAATAAAAATTAACAGATAAACAAAGCAATTTATTTCAGTAAAGTGTATAACTCTCACACTACTTTTCAGCATAGCCCCCGTAATTATCCAGGCATTTGTCATACTGTGGTATAAATGACTTAGTAGATAGTGTCGGAAGTTCCATGCGGCTTTTCGCGGATGATGCTGTAGTATACAGAGAAGTTGCAGCATTAGAAAATTGTAGCGAAATGCAGGAAGATCTGCAGCGGATAGGCACTTGGTGCAGGGAGTGGCAACTGATCCTTAACATAGACAAATGTAATGTATTGCGAATACATAGAAAGAAGGATCCTTTATTGTATGATTATATGATAGCGGAACAAACACTGGTAGCAGTTACTTCTGTAAAATATCTGGGAGTATGCGTGCGGAACGATTTGAAGTGGAATGATCATATAAAATTAATTGTTGGTAAGGCGGGTACCAGGTTGAGATTCATTGGGAGAGTGCTTAGAAAATGTAGTCCATCAACAAAGGAGGTGGCTTACAAAACACTCGTTCGACCTATACTTGAGTATTGCTCATCAGTGTGGGATCCGTACCAGATCGGTCTGACGGAGGAGATAGAGAAGATCCAAAGAAGAGCGGCGCGTTTCGTCACAGGGTTATTTGGTAACCGTGATAGCGTTACGGAGATGTTTAATAAACTCAAGTGGCAGACTCTGCAAGAGAGGCGCTCTGCATCGCGGTGTAGCTTTCTCGCCAGGTTTCGAGAGGGTGCGTTTCTGGATGAGGTATCGAATATATTGCTTCCCCCTACTTATACCTCCCGAGGAGATCACGAATGTAAAATTAGAGAGATTAGAGCGCGCACGGAGGCTTTCAGACAGTCGTTCTTCCCGCGAACCATACGCGACTGGAACAGGAAAGGGAGGTAATGACAGTGGCACGTAAAGTGCCCTCCGCCACACACCGTTGGGTGGCTTGCGGAGTATCAATGTAGATGTAGATGTAGATAACTTTATGTATTGCCTCGTCATAGCATGTTGCCGTCTGTTGCCCATAGTGCGCAAAGTTTATGAAAAAAACTTCTTCAGTAACAATGTCGTAAATTATTGCTCTTGAACTTTGTGGACGTTGACAAGCAGTAACATTAATCTTAAACCTACGGTTCTTCTTAATCATTTCTTCGACTGCACTAACCAGTTCCTCGGAAACCTCTGATGGACGTCCCCCTTGTTCTTCGTCATGCATTTGATTGCGCCCTTCCTTAAATTGTCGGACCAATCTTCTCACCACTGAAACACTCGTTACATTTTCTCCTTAAACCTCGCAGATTTGTCGATGAATGTTACTTGGTCTAACCTTCTTAGCATTCAGTAAACGAGTCACAGGTATCAGTTCATATGTGACGGGGTTTTTGATCAATGATGCCATTATAAAAAATCACGACGAACGACACACAACACAGAGCGAGCCCGAAATTGCATCATTTCGTTCTGTATGAACCAGAGATACTACCGCTCATGAGCGGTTCAGCGATCGTAGCAGTGTCGTGGAGGGAAATCGAAACGGAACTTACTTCCCGAACTAAACTTGTATTACAAATTTAGAAGAACTGGATGATTTATTGAACAGAAAGAGCTTCACAAGCTGAGAAAGTCAATGAAGCATAGGTCCTCCTCTGGCACTTATCCATCCTGAGGGCTATCATGCCAAATTATGTACAACTAGAGTCCAGAGATCGTTGGATGACCCTGTCCATAATGTTCCAGATTTTCTAAGTAGGGTGGAAGATCCACTGAACTTGCTGGCCAAGTTCTGGTTTGGTAAACACGAAGACGAGCAATAGAAACTCTCGTCGTGTTCAGTCGGACATTATCTTGCTGAAATGTATGGTATTCTGCCTTACGGCAGGTCTTGTCATAGGTTAAGCCTCTTCCCCTTTTGTCTGTCCATAGCCCGTCTTTTCATTTCTGAACATTTCTCTCCTGTGTTATTGTCCAGCATTTGATATCTTCTTTTTCTTCTTCGCTTTTTCTCTCTCCCGTTCCTTCTGTTCCTGCCTTCAGTAAACAGTCCCTCCTCAAACAATATCCAACTCAGTTCCTTTTTCTCTTTCTGATGACTTTCATCATGTTTCTTTCTTCTCCAACACTTCTTAATACTTCTTCAATCCTTACTCGGTCTACCCATTTCACTTTTTCCATTCTTCTCCATATCCACATCTCTAGTACCTCCAATCTCCTTTCACCTTTCTTCCTCAATGTCCAGGTCTCCGCACCATTTAGTGCAACGCTCCAGATGTAGCATTTGGCAAGTCTTTTCCTCAGATCTTTGTTTAGTGGTCCTCAAATTAATTTATGTTCCTCTTGAATCCTTCTTTTGCCATTGCAATTCTTTTCCTAATTTCTGTTGAGCAATACATACCATCCATTATTACACTTCCTAAGTAATTGAAGTTATTAACTTGTTCTATTTCCTCTCCCCTTATTTTCATATGGCATTTTCTCAACTTTCCTCCATGCTTTTCGTTTTCTTCTTGTTAATCTTCATTCCATATTCATCTAATTTCGTGTTTAGATCATCTAGCATTTGTTCCATCTCTCTTGCACTCTCTGCCATCACAACCGTGTCGTCTGCAAATCTTATACACTCCACTCTCCGACCCCCTATGGAAAGGATGGTTTGGCATTAAGGGCAACAAAATGGGGCGTACAATATTGTGACGTACTGCTGTGCTGTAAAACCGTCACTAAAGACAACCAAAGTACTCCTGCTACGAAAAGAAATGGCACCCCAGACTATCAGTGCTGGTCGGAGGTCTCTATGGCGGGCGACAGTCAGGCTCGTACCCACAGCCGAAAGGAGCGTCTCCAGACACACCTCTGCTGGTCATCGGGCATCAGTTCTAAACAGAACTCATCACTGTAGAAAATTCCAGTTAATGAGATTCCAGGACGAAGACATGTACTAGCGAATCCTGAGATGATTCCTTCGACTGCACCGTCTCTTAACCTACTGAACTAATGTAACTGACGAAATGTTTTCTCAAATGTGTTTTGGTTGGCACTATGACGGTGTAATAAATACCAATGCAATACAAGCATAGTGGCAATTCTGTAGTTTATTTCACTTTATCATTAACCAGCCATCAGTCACATTCAGTAACATTCTGGACAAAAACAGTGTTCATCGAATTACATGGAAAACTGAAAAAGTCGTCAAGTTCCCTTACTTTCTCTTAGCATCGTGGGATGCACTACACGATTGGAATTCTCTTCAGGGATCACCAGTCTGTCAGTGAGTGCATACTGATACTGTCAGAATCAGTCGCATGATGAATTATTACGGTATTCCATTCACTCAAACGCAAGGTTGTAGTTACACAGGAATGTGCCACATCAAGGACCACACATCACTGTATCTACATGCTTGAGTTAGCACTAACCTACAGCGCCAGTTAATGGCCAGAGTTTGTATAAATGAAGCAAAATGTTGGAACAACCTACTACTACCTCTACGCCACGTCCAGCTATGTTACGGCCCTGATGCACCTTTCATAGTCGACCGGCCGTAGAGTCGTCTTCTGTCTAAAGACAGAATTTGGGCACTGTGTGGGGGGGTTCTGCAATAAATTTCAGCCGGTAACAGCGAATACTCCGTTCAGAAATCATAAGCATAGGAGGTATACTTGGAAAAGGCCGGGGGATACGAGAAGATTCCAGTTAGATATCATCATGGTCAGGAAGAGTCTCCTAAATCAGATTTTAGATTGCCAGGCTACTTGACTGGTTATGAACGATGTTATCTTACCTATAATTTCTGAATGGATATTGGATATTGTCACTTTAAAAAATATTTTAACGATGTGCTGAGCCGTCATGGCAATTGTACTAATTAAAAGTGTTTTTATGGTATGTATCCTGTAATTACTTATTTTTATGTACTTTCGAATTTTGCTGCAATTTTATATGCCGGTTTGTGTTTTTGGATATGTAATTGTGATTCCTATAAGTTGTTGTATGTTACTGGATTATTATGTGCAATTTTACATCTTCTGTCTCTAGATGATTCGTATGGAGCTGAAATTTATTTGCCATCTTGACTTCGGGGGTTTTCAGTTCTTAATACAAAAATGGTTCAAATTGTTTAAAGAGGCGAGACGATTGGTTTTAAAGGAAGATGGAACCGGCAATCCAGTTGCCGACTTACAGATGAAAACATCAACACGGCTGCTGTCATTGTGGGAGAGGATGAAGGAACAATCTTAGAACATTTTCTAAAATATTTATAATTGTTTTGGGAAACACCCCGAATATGGTTACAGAAAATTTATACGTGAGTCGTGTTTCTGAGCGATGGTTTCGAAGACTGCTGACTGCTGACTCCGAACGAAACGGCATTTGGGTACAGGTCTGCATGCAGTTGATGTTGGAGGCAGATCCTGAGTTTCATTAAAAGTAATCACAGCTGATGAACTTGGGTGCATCATTTTTATTCTGATAGCCAACATCAAAGCTGAGTGTGGAAATGTCCTTCGTCATCAATGCCTTAAGAAAGCAAAAGCGATGGCTTCTGCTGCGAAAATTATGGTCACTTGGTTTTTTGATAATCATGGAATAGTTTATGAGGACGCTGCAGCTGCACAGACATCAATAAATGGACTATACTTTTTTTTCACTAGCTGCTTATATTTTATGACCCACCGTCTAATTTCTTATGGTGGGTCGTATATTGCCACTTAGCCGCTGTGACTGGGTCCGGGGTCCGGAGTGACTGAAAGTAACACCACCCCGGCTCCCAAAAGTAATCACAGCTGATGAACTTGGGTGCATCAGTTTTATTCTGATAGCCAACATCAAAGCTGAGTGTGGAAATGTCCTTCGTCATCAATGCCTTAAGAAAGCAAAAGCGATGGCTTCTGCTGCGAAAATTATGGTCACTTGGTTTTTTGATAATCATGGAATAGTTTATGAGGACGCTGCAGCTGCACAGACATCAATAAATGGACTATACTTTTTTTTCACTAGCTGCTTATATTTTATGACCCACCGTCTAATTTCTTATGGTGGGTCGTATATTGCCACTTAGCCGCTGTGACTGGGTCCGGGGTCCGGAGTGACTGAAAGTAACACCACCCCGGCTCCCGTCCCCACTCACACCGTTGCCCGTGTCCCGCCACGTGGAGGCGGGCTCTATTGGTTTAGATCCATTTGATATCTTTTTTTTGTGTGTGCATCATTAGAAAAACTTATAACTAATACAATATCAAGTAAGATATTAATAAACGAAACGAAATTAAATATTTAGAAAGAAGGAAGGGAGAGAACTGAATAGAGAAGGGATAGGTATAATATTGCCCGTCACCTGGTTGTGGGCGGCGGCCCGGGTCTTGGAATGACTCTCAAGACACTGGCCGTCGCTCACCATGCCTTTAACATCTACCATCCTAAAAACTAACTTAACTAGAAGCGATTGGAGTACGTTAAAGCTAGAAACTAAGACTAAGACCTCCATGTCCAGCCTGCTAAACTATTTACGATATACAATAGAGAGGTAACTGATTTTGTGCTTGGCTCAAAGTTGCATATGAAAGGGTACTTGTGGTAAAAGTAATAAGGTAATGACGCTAACGGTTTGTGTTGAGCCTACAAGGCTCCTAGTAGAGTACATCAGACGCAAGCACCTCCCGGCCCCGCCGACAACACGACCTGAACGGTGGTTTTCCCCGATCTACCATAGGCATCCGTTGGGTTGGGCTCAAAAGAGAGGAACCACAATTAAGATCCTTCCATCCAGGACGTGCGCCGCCTCTTACCAGGGGACGTAAGTCCCTTGAAGAGGTGACTAACATTAAGCTTCAGATCAGAAGTTATTAGTGTAGTGGAGGTTGAGGTATAGGCTGTGTAGGTTGGTTGTACAAACAGTTCACGCTGAGCCAATGAGACTTACAATGATACGTGGTGTGGCAGTTAGCACCTTCCGGCCCCGCCAGCAACACAGCCTGAACGGTGGTTTTACCCGATCTACCATAGGTATCCGTCGGGTTGGGCTCAAAAGAGAGGGACCACAATTAAGACCCTTCCATCCAGACTGCGCTGCCTCTTAACGGAAGGCGTAGGTCCCTTGAAGAGGTACCCAGCTTTAAGCTCTTATTAGACATGGAAGTGCTGTTAACTATTTACATATAAGGTGCAATCTGTTTTTAGGATTGTGTGTGACTTGTGCACCTCTTGTCGGTTGTTCCACTCTGTTCTTTGAATTTGACGTGGTTGACACTATGGATCATCCGCGCTGGACGCTTCAACATCTGTGTTGGTGCCCTGGTCTGTATCTGTTTCTTCTTCATCACTCGTGGTGCTAATCATATCTGTGTCCCCCTGGGCATCGTGACGTCTGTTTCGACCGACTTGCCTTCGATAGGGTCTGTTGCGCAAGTATTCTATTTGTTGGATCTTCGAGATTTCGTCCGTTTGTTTGTTGAGTTCAGTCCACCTTTCCGGGTCGCGTATTATGGCATATCGTTCTGTGTGTTCAGGCGATTTATGTGTACTGTGTGTCTTATGTTCGAGCGTTGTCCGCAGAAGAAGACAGTATGTTCAGGGGAACCTTCTTCCCCGCATGTGCATCTATTAGTCTGCTGCAGACTCACGCGGTACAGGTGAGTGGGATAAGGGCCATGTCCTGTGATGAAATGTACCATACCGCGGCTGGGATCAATATGTTTTAGTTTTAGTCTTTCCCGGATATCAGGGAAGAAGTTGTATACACGGCGGCCCTTATCGCTGTTAGTCCACTCGCTCTGCCAGGTATCCACTCGCCATGCTCTGAGTTGGCGTGTTGTCTCAATCGGTACACCAGCGATCTGCCGAACCCGGTCTATTCTCCCCATCCTAAGCCAGTACATCGCTGCGCGGTACCTGATGGTGATATCTATGGGGAAGATTCCCATGACGACACATAATGCGTCATTTGATGTTGTGTTGAATGCCCCTGTTAGTCGAAGTAGAACACTTCTTTGGCCTCGACGTACAATGGTTCTGTTGGTTGAGAGATTTAACCTGGGGGCCCACGTATACTATATATATATATATATATATATATATATATGTGTGTGTGTATGTATATATATATATATATATATATATATATATATATATATATATATATATATATATATATATATATATATATATACTACAGCAATGACCTGAAGGAAAAGATCGGATATCCATGAAACAGACGGAATGTTGCATCAAGGTAATGAACGGCCACATATTGCAAATGTTGTTACTGAACAACTTGCAAAAATCAATTTGAAGTGCATCCCTCACCTTCCATTTTGTCTGGATTTAGTTCAGTGTGACTTTTTTCTTTTTTGCTAACCTGAATAAACACCTTCGTGACAGGAATTTTCGGTGATCGGACGCAGTAGTGAAGGCTGCGAATGCGATTGTGAATGATCTTTTAAAAAAAGCATTTTCAGCAGTTCTTTGCAGACTCGCAGGAACGCTGGGACCAGTGCATCGTATTCGACGGAGACTTTTTTGAGAAGGACCATCGAAATTTTGAGGATGAGTAAAGAAGGTATGTTGCCAAAAACTTATGATCAGTCTTTATTGAACAGACGCCGTTTATCGTAAACATGCGGTCATGATAATCGATTGTAGTCTCCAAAAAGTGATTACTGTCAGCGGTAAACAGTGGAAAATTTTTGGGGAGTTGAATCATATAAAATAATGCAGAACTTCATTCAAAACCAGTTACTTCTCTTGTATTTCATGTGAATGCGGCATTGGTTAAACCTTTGCCCATCTATACAGGGTGGCCCATTGATCGTGACCGGGCCAAATGTCTCACAAAATAAGCATCAAACGAAAAAAGTACAAAGAACGAAACTCGTCTAGCTTGAAGGGGGAAACCAGATGGCGCTATGGTTGGCCCGCTAGGTGGCACTGCCTTAGGTCAAACAGATATCAACTGCGTTTTTTTAAATAGGATCCCCCGTTTTTATTACATATTCGTGTAGTACGTAAAGAAATATGAATGTTTTTGTTGGAACACTTTTTTCGCTTTGTGATAGGTGGCGCTGTAATAGTAACAAACGTATAAATAGACGTATCACGTAACATTCCGCCAGTGCGGACGGTATTTGCTTCGTGGTACATTACCCGTGTTAAAATGGACGGTTTACCAATTGCAGAAAAGGTCTATATCGTGTTGACGTATGGCTATTGTGATCAAAATGCCCCACGTGCGTGTGCTATGTATGCTGCTTGGTATCCTGGACGACATCATCCAAGTGTCCGGACCGTTCGGCGGATATTTACGTTATTTAAGGAAACAGAAGTGTTCAGCCACATGTGAAACGTCAACCACGACCTGCAACAAATGATGATGCCCAATAAGGTGTTTTAGCTGTTGTCGCGGCTAATCCGCACATCAGTAGCAGACAAATTGCGCGAGAATCGGGAGTCTCAAAAACGTCGGTATTGAGAATGGCACATCAACATCGACTGCACCCGTATCACATCTCTATACACCAGGAATTGCATGGCGACGACTTTGAACGTCGTGTACAGTTCTGCCACTGGGCAGAAAAGAAATTACGGGACGATGACAGATTTTTTGCACGCGTTCTACTTAGCGACGAAGCGTCATTCACCAACAGCGGTACGTAAACCGGCATATTATGAACTATTGGGCAACGGAAAATCCACGATGGCTGCGACAAGTGGAACATCAGCGATCTTGGCGGGTTAATGTAGACGTGCGGCATTATGGCAGGAAGGATAATTGGCCCTCATTTTATCAATGGCAATCTAAATGGTGCAATGTATGCTGATTTCCTACGTAATGTTCTACCGATGTTACTACAAGACGTTTCACTCCTTGTCAGGATGGCGATGTACTTCCAACATGATGGATGTGCGGCACATAGCTCACGTGCGGTTGAAGCGGTATTGAATAGCATATTTCATGACAGGTGGATTGGTCGTCGAAGCACCATACCATGGCCCGCACGTTCACCGGATCTGACGTCCCCGGATTTCTTTCTGTGGGGAAAGTTGAAGGATATTTGCTATTGTGATCCACCGACAACGCGTGACAACATTCGTTAGAGCATTGTCAATGCATGTGCGAACACTACGGAAGGCGAACTGCTCGCTGTTGAGAGGAATGTCGTTACACGTATTGTCAAATGCATTGATGTTGACGGACATCATTTTGAGCATTTATTGCATTAATGTGGTATTTACAGGTAAACGCTGTAACAACATGCGTTCTCAGAAATGATAAGTTCACAAAGGTACATGTATCACATTGGAATAACCGAAGTAAAATGTTCAAACGTAGCTACGTGCTGTATTTTAATTTAAAAAACCTAGCTGTTACCAACTGTTCGTCTAAAACTGTGAGCCATATGTTTGTGACTATCACAACGCCAGCTGTCACAAAGCGAAAAAAGTGGTCCGATTAAATCATTCATATTTCTTTAGGTACTACACGAATATGTAGTAAAAATGATGGTTTCTATTTAAAAAAACGCAGTTGATATCCGTTAGACCCATGGCAGCGCCATCTAGCGTGCCAACCGTAGCGCCATCTGGTTTCCCGCTTCAAGCTAGACGAGTTTCGTTCTTTGCAGTTTTTTCGTTTGACGCTTATTTCGTGACATATTTGGCCCGGTCACTATCAATGGACCACCCTGTGTACAGCGTGATTACGTCAGTCCACTTCCCAACACGAATGTTTCACAACTTCCTTAAGTACCCATGGACGTTTCTAAGACCTCATAGATATTATGGCACACAATTCAGGGTTTCGGTCCTGACGGACGTTTCAAACCGACCGGCCGCAATGTCATTCTCTACCAATGACGTCACTCTGTCGTGTGGCCGCCATAACACACTCCCAGCCGCCGCCAACATCCCAGACAGCACGGCCGCCTCAGTCAGTATGACGACACTAAGTGCAACCCGTTCCAGTCCTTCTCACGAAGAAAATCCTTACCACTACCGGGAACTGAACCCAGATCTTCCACACGGGATCAAACACTCAGTTACGGTGACGTACATTGTCCCATATGCACTGATATAATACCGCAATCGCATAATTGTTGACAAAAAAAAAAACAACAGCTTAAAATGTAGAACACATAATGCGAGAAAGTGTTATTAACCTGGTAACTACCAAAAACATAATTGTCAATATTTAACAAAGGAAGTAGGATAATTCTAAAACTGGTAAGGACATGAACATTCTGATGTACGAACAGAACTATGTTTCTCCTACGCGTGTCAGTACACTTTTTTATTGGTCGTTGCAAATCTGCACTAGATTTTTCGGCCGGCAGAATGTAAACAATACAAGGTGATTACTTTCGATATCTATTTTTCGTTTAATTTGGTACAGTCTCTGAGATGCTCAGCATCTAGCACATGAGCAACAAGCTCAGTTGTAACATGATATTAAAATGCTTCTTATATAAAACCGCTACGTAATCAGTCCTGAATAACTCGGGAAAGTTTCTCTGTAGAGTTCATATTCACATGATAGCATATGCTGTACGAGACCAGATTACTATTAATGTATTAACAGTGTTCACTAATAAATATGGTAATAAATAAAATGTTGATTTCATTTACAAAAATACAATTACTTGTTAACATTTAGTGTTTCAGTAATCAGGTGCCAACATGTCAGAAAAAAATAAAATAAAACTAGTTATAGCTATCTGATATACAGAGCGAATTCGAAGTCCACTGTCAAAATTTCGGGGGTACCCAGGGTATTTTCTGAGTGTTTATACTTCAGGGACACGTCGTTACCGTTTAATCGTTTAAGAGTAGTAATGTAATTTGTTACGCCCATTACATTTGTTTTCGTGACAATACGTTCACAACAGAAAAAAGCTTGTACTGTGAAACCATCAGAACATACAACACCGCACAAAAAGTGTTAGAATAAGTGTTCAGATAACTTACGTGAATACAGGGAGCGTTTCGAAGAGCATTCACTGTATTTTGAGGAAATATGATGTGAAGTGTGTGTTTCGACCACTCAGTAAACCAACAACAGCCTAAAATGTAGAACACATAATGCGAGAAAGTGATATTAACCAGGTATCCATTCTTTTCCATCTCCATAGTCAAGCGAATATTCGCGTAGATTGAATTCAGGTGTTCTAGGAATGCGTTAAAATTCTCATCGCCATGTGGCCAAACAACAAAAGTATCGTCTACATATCTGAAAAAACAGATAGGTTTCAAAGCCACACACAGGAGGTACTTTCCTTGAAACCTTCCATAAACAAATTGGCAATAATACGTGACACAGGGCTTCCGATCACAACTTCATCTGTCTGCTCGTAGTACTGCCCATTCAATAAAAACTAAGTAACAGTCAACGCATGTCGCAGTAGGTTCCTCAATTCAGCACCAAATCTAACCTCAATCAACCGTAACGAATCAGACAAAGGAACACTACTGAAGAGATAGACCACATTAAAACTTACTAAAAAGTCAGAATGATTCAAAGGCATTACATAAAATCGACGTAAGAAATCCGTCGATTTCTCCTGTCGACATATCGGCGTTGTCGACAATGTTACACGGATGTATTCCCGTAAGTTATTTCAACATATTATACGCCGGGAGAATCTAAGATCTCACAGTGGAACAGCAACGAGACAAATATTTAAATACTATGCTGCGGATGCCGTCGCTGTGCGAATAGCTCATCGGTAGCGTCCGTCATTGCGTCGCTCTACCGTTGCATTCAGTGAACCCGTTCACAAGGTGCATACTGCTGTATACCACCGGCAAAATATAACTAACACTGATGGAAAAACAAATCCGAGGCGAACCGAGCAGTACTAAATGATAGCTTCAAGGCGAGGTGCAAAGTGAGGATCGCTGTTTTCAGCAGCAGGTACTGAAGTGTCGCTCAGATCGACACAGGAAAAACAGTGAACAATGCTTACAAAGTTTACTGACCAAGGAAGGGAAACTAGTGCTTCGACGTTAATAATAAAATCACAATTATAGTGTCTCAGGTATAAACACTCGACAGTATGGTGATTCCACAGTCTGACCAAGTAACACAATTAGGATCTTCGTAGACAAATGCGCTTGTATGAAACTGTTCTCCTGAATAACACCAGCCTAGGCACAGGAAAGCCTTTCATGGACACAGTCCAATTGCACCAAGGGAAACAACGATGAATGATGAATACAGTGTCGTCGGTTCCTATCACGGACTATGAGAGCAGACGATGCGGTGAACAGCACTCTCCCGGAGGTTAGGAGAGGCTATCGAAGCCGGAAGAACAGACTTATGTAGCTCTGGCGCCGAACTTGATAGCGGCCAGAGGCTGAATACTAACGGCGCTATCTTCTGGTCACGTGTGTGGAGGATGCGAATAGGTCCGTTGCAACTGGCGGCCTCTGCTAGTGCTGGTACCGCCGAGCCGCCTGCTATACGTCCGCTACTGCGACGGGGCAAGTCGGCCACTCTGAGGCGTGCAGGGCTTATGTACGCTGCACGCGCGCCCGAGGTCCCCGAAGGGTTGCCTATAGCTTTTGCGCAGATGTCCGGGATAGCAGGTACACTGAGTAAATGGAACAAGTTTGTTTCCAAAGAAAATACACAACGAATAGCGCCGACGGTTTGCACTGTTGTCCAGATGTTCTCGGTGCAATAAATATACGAGTATAAATGGAGGTGGTACGCCCGATTAACCTGCTGGACAGAACAGGTAATTTGGATTGTGGAAAGGACCAAATAAGGTTGGGGTCAGTTTCACCTTCTAATTGTAATTTATTGCAATTTAATAACACTTTTACAACCAAAGCGGCACATACCCGGACGTTTGCCGAACGCTACTCATTCACGGCTGAAGGCCTCCAAAAAGGAAATCTTAACAAATCAACAAGATAAAAAAATGCAATTAAGGTAGCAATAAAATAATTACAAAAACATCACAGCAAAGTAGATACAACAAACATATGCAAGGTGCAAAACCAAAGACTGAAGGCTACGATTAAGTTTCAAAATTTTGTAATATATTACCATAGACTTTTAAAGGCAGAAGGCCACAATGTTTAAAAACAAGAAATCTTAGATATCAACAAGATAAAAATGCAATTAAAATGCAAATAAAATAAATTAAAAACACATATCACGGCTAAGTGGAAAGCCTCAAGGCAAGGCAGATAGAACAAACATATGCAACGTGCAATAGCAATGGCTGAAGGCCACAATTAAGTTTGAAAATTTTAAAACATGTTACCATAATCTTTTAAAGGCAAAAGGCCGAAATGTTTAAGCTTGAAAGATGAATTAAAGAATAAATTTTGCAAAATTTTTAAGAAAAAGGAAAAAATAACCATAAGCCTTAAATTTTAAGCAGCTGATAACAGATAATTAAACACCGGTGGCACTCAGAAGCCTCAAGGGAGATCGGTCTGCCCTCGTTCACTTAGATGAGACAGGTGGTGAGCCCAACTGCACATGCATGATCCGTCGGAACCCAACCAGGGGACAGCCACGAACCGACCGACACAACGACTTACTTCCCAGCAATCAGTACATGAGAACTCAAACAGAAAAGGTTACAAACGTGATAATCCACAATGGAGTATGTATTAGCTGTCAAAATTACACACCATGTTGGACAGCGTCAACAGCTGAGGAAAGGACGCTGCCTGCAATTACGTTAATGGCCAGGGCAGGTAACCGGAACACTAACGGCCACTAGGCAGAAAAGTCCACTGGTACACTTGAGTTTGAAACACGATAATATAGTTATCTTCACCCAAAGGAACACTGCCTGAACGTACGTCAGTGTCCAAGGCAGGTAACCAGAACACTAACGGCCACAAGGCAGAAAATTCCGCTGGTGCACTCCAACTGTAGTCAACCAAAGTAGTTAATTGCACCGCATGGCTGCTAAATTTCAGCAGTAGAAACACTGGGTGTTGCTCACAGGAAAACCTCCCCAACAGCAAACCACTGAAACACCACAACATGAATGGACGTGGCTTGGGTAGTTGAAACCACTAATCAACTATGACCTCCTGGGTCGATGAACCACGAAGCCCATAGCGATCTGACAGCTCCACACACGCTCCGACACCGTGCAGGGGCTGCCAGCGGACCCAGCCGACTGCACCGCGCGGAGATGACTTCCCTCATCCGCAACAACTGACAGACTGCCTGCAAACCCCCTAGCCGGCCAGTATATGCACCAAACCAAAGATGGTACACGGCGCAAATATCGATACACATCACTACTGCCGCACGTAGAAGGAAGAAGAACCCCGACGTAACCGCAACAAGGGCGGGAACCAAACACGGATAGACGGCGCAGTTCACAAAAACGCGTTGTTGGGAGTGAGCACGGCTCAGCAGATATGAAATCTAATGTAATGCAACGAACCACTGAAGACAACTGGTCACATATATCAAAACACTTAGAAAGTACTCCTGAGCAATCTCTGTAATTCAGCTATTCTGTATCGAGCCATCGGAGAAGAGAGAGCCCTAATACTGGAATTCTCATAAAATATCCCCGAATAAGCACCGAAATTTTGTCGATTGAATTCTGGTTCATCCTGATATATTCGGAAGACAGTAGGAAAAAATGAATTCACAAGAATGTGCGACATCTTTTGTCACTTCGTGTTGCCACCTGGTGCGCGCCTCAATTTTTTTGGTCTGCATCCACGTGAAACAGCATTCTTCGTTACTGCTGAACGGTTCACATTAACCTTAATTCAAGAAATACAATGGACAGCACATACATTCCTTTCTAAGTCGTCTGGTTGCTCATGATACAAGTGAACTGAGATGCAAACAAAATTCAGTTTTCCAAGACAATCATGTGGCAATAGAAACAATAAGTAGCAGTATGTCTGGATAGAGTGTCCATAGGAGGATGTACTAGCAATTACACTATGCAGTGTCTTTCTCCCCAGCTTGTATGCCTCCGTCTGCGGTTGCAGGGGCGCCTCCATGACCATAAATGCGCCTTCAAATCGTAATAATGACTCTCTCTTAACTCGACCTGCTCTGCCGTACTGGAGTATAGAAGTTTGTCAATAAATGCAGCTACGAACATTCATCACTTTGTCCACAAAAATGGGTTTCTTTGCGATGATACAACTTATAATTTACAAGAAGCACTATATTTTAAAAATCAGTATAGGAGTTAAAATTATTCACAGTTCGACTACTGTTGATGTTGGATTAGGAAGTAACGAAGCAAAGAGATCTAGTTCTGCCTAAGCTGTTCGGTTCGTAAGGCGAGTTTGAAGTAAATGTAACAAAATGGGAACCAGTTCCACTGAAGTGAATTATCTAACAGTCACTGAGTAGAGTTACTACCACAATGCTGTATTGTGCATCCCTTTCCTTTATTCCACATCCTATATCTACATATTTCTGTAACTGCCATCTATGAAAGTACTAATCTGTAGGCCGGCCGGAGTGGCCGTGCGGTTCTAGGCGCTACAGTCTGGAGCCGAGCGACCGCTACGGTCGCAGGTTCGAATTCTGCCTCGGGTATGGATGTGTGTGATGTCCTTAGGTTAGTTAGGTTTAATTAGTTCTAAGTTATAGGCGACTGATGACCTCAGAAGTTAAGTCCCATAGTGCTCAGAACCATTTGAACCGGCCAACGACGTCAGTTCATCCGGCCCACTGATGGTACTCCAATTTGCTTTATGAAACGTATGGAACACGAGAAGTATCTGCCATACCGCTGGTGTTACTAGGATTACGTGCAGCCGTTAAACAAAAAAATGGTTCAAATGGCTCTGAGCACTATGGGACTTAACAGGTATGGTCATCAGTCCCCTACAACTTAGAACTACTTAAACCTAGCTAACCTAAGGACATCACACTCAACACCCAGCCGTTAAACCTGCCACTGGAGCTTCGGCAGCATAATTCGCGTATCGTTAACCACTCAGACTCCTTTCAGAATTTTGTAAAGCAACGAAATGGCCACCCGCCACGGGAATCTTTATTCCTACTTCAGCAAGCCAAGAGTGGCATCTCTAAATTTCGCCCGTTGCCGGCATCCCGACATACGGAGTGGGATATCTTTGTGTCCAAGGATCTAAAGATGTTTTCTAATATCATGTTGCGTACGAATTCTGTCAAATACCGTACACGGGCCCTCGTCTCCTACTATCCTGTATGAAATTCATTCGGCGACATGCCCTCAATCACCGTCAGTTCCAGGCTTTCCTTGAAGAAATTCGTTATGAGTTCTGTGACCTCCTTTATCACACAGCATTGAGTTCGCTCAGCTGCTGTGAAATCCTGTTTCATTTCTACAAGCTCCGAAACGAAACTCTCCGAAGCGAAATATATGTTTTTCTCACTTGAACAGAGAGAGTTGATCCACAGCTGACAAATCCTGCCTGACTGTAGAGTTATCATTTTTGGTGGACATCACATCCAGTTGAATGAACTCATTTTGAAACTTCAGTGAGAGGATAACCCCACCTGTCATCTCTACAAAATCAACGCATTTCGGAGAAAACTGTCATTGTTTGTAGAACAACTGGAAGGAGAAAACTTTGCCTTAATGATGTAGCAGTTGAACTACAGCTGGATTTTATTGATTTGCAACCAAATGCCTTGTTGAAAGAGAGCCACAGAGAAGCGCAACTTGGTCAGTTTTACGATTGCTTACTTTACTTATATTGGGTTTCCGAAATTGAAGAAATTTTCCGTTGGTATGGCATCAGTAATTGGAACAACTTAAGCCTGTGAGCAAACATCTTCAAAAATATAATTGCGTGGGCTTCCGCGGCCAGTGTCAGCTTACATAAAAGTTTTCTGGGTATGGTACCGCGTGATGACGCGGTACTATACCAAGAATATTTTATGTCGATTTTCTAAAATGATCCGTAGTCAGCACATCGAACGACAATTCTCTTGATTTGCTACAGCAATATCCAATCCAACTCTGATGGCATCTAGAAAGGCAAAAGTCAGTTTCAAAAATCTCATTAACGTTTTATTCTACTTAGTTTGTGAGATTGGGATATGTGCACATTAGAGCACCTTTTCGCCAGCGCCGCTCCTTTGATAACTTTTTCAGTAATTAAATGTGTTGGTTGCCCTTGCTTTTTATGCATTACAACCACTCACCCAAGATTACCGCGGAATTCTGACCTTAGGTTCTTGTCTTTTTTTTCAGAGCTTTTGTTCTGCCTTGCAAGTATTGTACAGAATGATAATGGGGTCCGCGCTCGTCATTTCGTCAGTTATCCGGCGCGCTGTGGAAAAAGTTTGCCGACCTCCCTTTTAAAGTGTCAAGTACAATACATTATTGAGGCACTGTCACTTAAAATACAAGAGATATGATAAAATGAAAATATACATCAGTGGTCCATCTCACTCATAGTTGAAATATGTTGTAACAAATAAAGAATTATACTATTGAATATTTTTGTCAAAAACAATATCATCAATTTATTATAAATCTTGGCTGAGCAATGGTTCTCCTATTGAGTTATGGGTTTTGTTCAACTGTTAGACTGTCTCTCTCTCACCACAGCAATTACAAAAAAATGGTTCAAATGGCTCTGAGCACTATGGGACTTAACATCTGTGGTCATCAGTCCCCTAGACTTAGAACTACTTAAACCTAACTAACCTAAGGACATCGCACACATCCATGCCCGAGGCAGGATTCGAACCTGCGACCGTAGCAGTCGCGCGGTTCCGGACTGAGCGCCTAGAACCGCTAGACCACCGCGGCCGGCCAGCAATTAAGCTTACTGCCAAATTTTGCCCGTCGTCAACAGGCGTGATTTTTGTTAGTTTCGTAATAGATTTCGCGACAATCAACACATTCATCCTCATCTCATTCATGAAAGTTAATTTCGTAATCTTCTAAAATGTCTGCACCTGATAAACAGGGTGGGCTATTTGCAAGATTTCTCTTACTGAGCTTCTTCGGTCTGTTTTTCTCTTCACTGTTATTTCCCTTGCCGACCTTTTTGTGGCTTTTTTCTGTTTCCTTCCTTTCCTTACCCCTCTTTTTCTATACAGTTTCAGTATTTCTAGCAGAGTTTAGCCCTTTGGATACTTTTGCTGCCTTCCACTTAAAATTCATTATCAATAGAAGGAACAGGTGATATTCCTTTCAAAAGTTTTGTCTGTTTTGGCTTACGAGTAGTCAGATTTGAGGTATCAGTCTTGAAAGTTAGATTCGGTAGGAGTGCAGTACAAAGTTGTGTCAGTGAAGGAATTTGACTCGTGCATATAATTCTGCTCTTTTGATGTGCTTGGAATCAATAGGTCTTCCGATGAGCTGCTGTTTAGCGCACTCCGCCACAAATCATTACATCATCCGATGAGCTTTGAAGTGGTTGGTTGGCTTGTGTGTGAGATTCTGCTCCTGCATTTCTTACAAAAAGATATCTTCCGACAGGTAACCATAGTCTGAGACCGCGACCATCTTCAGTGAGATTACTGCGCATGCTTTGGAGCCATATTTAATTGTGCTTCATCTCTCTCTCTCGTTAAAACAAATGGTACATGCCTCCCAAATAAAGCTAGTCCATCTCTCAGGCCGCCTTCAGTAGGATTATTGCACATGCCTTGGCACTAAATTTAATTGTGCTCCATCTCTCTCTAATTGTGGTCCATCTCCCCCAAATAACACTAGTCCATCTTTCCCAACTGTCTAGGAGAGATAATCCAACTCGACTTCTATCTGTAGGCAGCGAACTCGGTGGCCATTTTAGATTAGTTTTATTTCTAATGAAGATATGTGACTACGAGAAACAGGAAAACAACAGCAATACTTCTGCACTAATTTTGTTCACAAATGAGCGGGAAGTATTCTGCAGCGTCGCATCTGAAATCCACCACTGTTCCGTTTCACCGAGTGGTCCAACTCACCTGGAATTATCCTATTATTATCATTTTCCTTGTTGTTTCCTTCTGAATTTAAGATGGTTCAAATGGCTCTGAGCACTATGGGACTGAACATCTGAGGTCATTAATCCCCTAGAACTTAGAACTACTTAAACCTAACTAACCTAAGGACATCACACACATCCACGCCTGAGGCAGGATTCGAACCTACAACCGTAGTGCTCGCATGGTTCCAGACTGAAGCGCCTAGAACTGCTCGGCCGCACCAGCCGGCTGAATTTAAGATTTGATCATAATATTTCCTTGTGCATTAATCTGTAAATTCACTTGAAAAGTTTAAATGATTGTAATATATGTAGTACACAGCCTGACAAAAAAATTAAGCACGCAGAAGGGCAGTAGGAAAATGAGACTTCACGTGCTGGCAAGGTATATGATGTTATTTCAGCGATTACAAAATCGAATCCCATTTACAAAGAAATTGGGAATATGTGCCCAGTTATCAGTGTGACTTTCACTGGCAGGGAAGAATGAACTGATTCCACTGGGACGCGTGTCATGATTCAAGGCGACCCACAACTGTTGCGACCGATCTTTGACATCCAGTATACTGGCAGTGAGACATATTCCGTCTGGGCAGATCTGCGGATCTTGCTGGCCAAGGCAGTACTTTATACAGACATCCTATAAGAGACATTTGCCCGGAGCGGACTGGCATTGTCCTGTTGAAAAACTGCATTACAACATTGTTTCAAGAGAGGTAACTCATGAGGATGTATGACGTACTCGACGACGCTTAGTGCTGTCAGAGGCAGTTATCACCACGCTTGACGTGAAATCGTACACGATGGCTCTCAACACCATTGCACCCCTGTGCCCCTCCAAAACGTTAAAAGAATGTGACCGCCTTCAGATCATCAAGACTGGTGCAGAATCTCTTTTTATCACTGAACATAACGCGCTGCTAGTAATTAGCAGTCCATGCTTCCCGTCACGGCGCCACTCCAAACGCAACTTGCTGTGTTATGGTTTCTACATCCTATGCACTGGATTGTAATTTCTTAGCCCGGCTGCTGTTAGCCCCCAACCAAACGTGTTGGATGACAAATAGCGTTACAAGCAGCCCATTCCTTGTTCTCAGATGGCGGGTGCAGATGTGAATGGGTCGCACTGTGTTTGGTGCGCAGTACGGCGATCCTCCCGTCGGATCGACAGACTTGGTCGAGTGGAGCCTTGACGACATTCATGCCTATCCTTCTGTTCCCAAACAGACCAATATCCGACAACTCTCACATCTGAATGCCTCACAACTCTGGATGTTCGACGATTCGCTCAATTGGCTAAATGAAGATCCCCACAATGCTGTACCTTTCAAACTCTGTCAGATGCGGGTAGCAGTGTTTCATACGCGTACGCACCATCTCTGTGATCTTCATAGTGATCAGTGAGCATCTGATGCTGTTTACACCCCTCACACACTCTACCAAGACCGAGCGAGGTGGCGCAGTGGTTAGACACTGGACTCGCATTCGGGAGGACGACGGTTCAATCCCGCGTCCGGCCATCCTGATTTAGGTTTTCCGTGATTTCCCTAAATCACTCCAGGCAAATGCCGGGATGGTTCCTCTGAAAGGGCACGGCCGATTTCCTTCTCCATCCTTCGCCAATCCGATGAGACCGATGACCACGCTGTCTGGTCTCCTTCCCCAAAACAACCAACCAACCACTCTGCCAGGACTGATAACAACAGTACACACGGCACTCAGATGGCCATTCTACCCATCACAGACAACTGCAACACTAATCATTTATGCACCGGTCGATGATGTGCACGCGGACGGAATTATATTCACATGCGACCATGTCTGCAAGGTGGTTCAATTTTTGTCACGTTTTCCAAGGGAAACCTTTGTTTGCAAAAACAGTGAGTTCCTAGACACTCCTAGTTCTTGTATCCTGGACATACGGAAGGATAGTTTTGCAATATTTGCGTTCTTATGGGTTCTCTCGGGAAAAGTGTACACCAGTCCGCATTTTCTGGCACACCTGCTCTTTGGCACGACACTATCGATTGTCCGGCTGTAGTAGGATCTTTACCCATGTTGTGAGCTCGCTGGTGTCTCGCGCTCGCGGCAGTTGGTGTTGGACTTGCTACGAGACGCAACGACGTGCTTGCGTGGACGTAAGAGGTAAACAGGCGTGCTCGGCCAACAGCGGCACCGGAGGTGTACCTCGTAAGACGGTCGCGAGTTTGTGGTTGACCTGCCTGATGTCAACAAAAAAATGGTTCAAATGGCTCTGAGCACTATGGGACTTAACATCTCAGGTCATCAGTCCCCTATAACTTAGAAATACGTAAACCTAACTAACCTAAGGACATCACACACATCCATGCCCGAGGCAGGATTCGAACCTGCGACCGTAGCGGTCGCGTGGTTCCAGACTGAAGCGCCTAGAACCCCTCGGCCACCGGCAGTCGGCTGATGTCATCACCTGGTGCTGTTCGTCACATTGCCTTGGTGCCTGTTTTCTCGGAGAGACCCATCCCTGGAGACCATCTCGAACAACGCTCTCCATCGAAGGTGTAAGTGATTTTGGTGCCTTCGTTTCGTTGAACTATTTGTGTTGCAGCGAGTGTACTTGGTTGCCCTAATGTACGCGTTGTTGAAGTGAGAGCATGGAGACCAGCAGTTATTACTTCTTTGTAAAAATCCGCTGGTTGGATTACTATTACGTATCTGATTAGCACGCAGGTGTGTGTGTTATATTTTGGGTTTTGGGACAGTATCCAGAAGTTTGTGTATTGTTTGAATGAATTTTCGGTGTATTTTGATTGCCATCAAATCGACATCCCTTGTATAATGCTGTAAAATTTGGCTCGCTTATATACGTGCATTTATTTGAAAGCACTCACTCAGTTATTAGTGTTGTTGTTGTTGTGGTCTTCAGTCCTGAGACTGGTTTGATGCAGCTCTCCATGCTACTCTATCCTGTGCAAGCTTTTTCATCTCCCAGTACCTACTGCAACCTACATCCTTCTGAATCTGCTTAGTGTGTTCATCTCTTGGTCTCCCTCTACGATTTTTACCCTCCACGCTTCCCTCCAATACTAAATTGGTGATCCCTTGATGCCTCAGAACATGTCCTACCAACCGATCCCTTCTTCTGGTCAAGTTGCGCCACAAACTTCTCTTCTCCCCAATCCTATTCAATACTTCCTCATTAGTTATGTGATCTACCCATCTAATCTTCAGCATTCTTCTGTAGCACCACATTTCGAAAGCTTCTATTCTCTTCTTGTCCAAACTATTTATCGTCCATGTTTCACTTCCATACATGGCTACACTCCATACAAATACTTTCAGAAATGACTTCCTGACACTTAAATCAATACTGGATGTTAACAAATTTCTCTTCTTCAGAAACGCTTTCCTTGCCATTGCCAGCCTACATTTTATATCCTCTCTACTTCGACCATCATCAGTTATTTTACTCCCCAAATAGCAAAAACTCCTTTACTACTTTAAGTGCCTCATTTCCTAATCTAATTCCCTCAGCATCACCCGATTTAATTAGACTAAATTCCATTATCCTTGTTTTGCTTTTGTTAATGTTCATCTTATATCCTCCTTTCAAGACACTGTCCATTCCATTCAACTGCTCTTCCAAGTCCTTTGCTGTCTCTGACAGAATTACAATGTCATCGGCAAACCTCAAAGTTTTTATTTCTTCTCCATGAATTTTAATACCTACTCCGAATTTTTCTTTTGTTTCCTTTACTGCTTGCTCAATATACAGATTGAACAACATCGGGGAGAGGCTACAACCCTGTCTTACTCCCTTCCCAACCACTGCTTCCCTTTCATGTCCCTCGACTCTTATAACTGCCATCTGGTTTCTGTACAAATTGTAAATAGCCTTTCGCTCCCTGTATTTTACCCCTGCCACCTTTAGAATTAGAAAGAGAGTATTCCAGTCAACATTGTCAAAAGCTTTCTCTAAGTCTACAAATGCTAGAAACGTAGGTTTGCCTTTCCTTAATCTTTCTTCTAAGATATGTCGTAAGGTCAGTATTGCCTCACGTGTTCCAGTGTTTCTACGGAATCCAAACTGATCTTCCCCGAGGTTGCCTTCTACTAGTTTTTCCATTCGTCTGTAAAGAATTCGTGTTAGTATTTTGCAGCTGTTACTTATTAAGCTGATAGTTCGGTAATTTTCACATCTGTCAACACCTGCTTTCTTTGGGATTGGAATTATTATATTCTTCTTGAAGTCTGAGGGTATTTCGCCTGTCTCATACATCTTCCTCACCAGATGGTAGAGTTTTGTCAGGACTGGCTCTCCCACGGCCATCAGTAGTTCCAATGGAATATTGTCTACTCCGGGGGCGTTGTTTCGACTCAGGTCTTTCAGTGCTCTGTCAAACTCTTCACGCAGTATCATATCTCCCATTTCATCTTCATCTACATCCTCTTCCATTTCCATAATATTGTCCTCAAGTACATCGCCCTTGTATAGACCCTCTATATACTCCTTCCACCTTTCTGCTTTCCCTTCTTTGCTTAGAACTGGGTTTCCATCTGAGCTCTTGATATTTATACAAGTCGTTCTCTTCTCTCCAAAGGCCTCTTTAATTTTCCTGTAGGCAGTATCTCTCTTACCCCTAGTGAGATAGGCCTCTACATCCTTAAATTTGTCCTCTAGTCATCCCTGCTTAGCCATTTTGCACTTCCTGTCGATCTCATTTTTGAGACGTTTGTATTCCTTTTTGCCTGTTTCACTTACTGCATTTTTATATTTTCTCCTTTCATCAATTAAATTCAATATTTCTTCAGTTACCCAAGGATTTCTACTAGCCCTCGTCTTTTTACCTACTTGATCCTCTGCTGCCTTCACTACTTCATCCCTCAAAGCTACCCATTCTTCTTCTACTGTATTTATTTCCCCCATTCCTGTCAATTGCTCCCTTATGCTCTCCCTGAATCTCTGTACAACCTCTGGTTCTTTTAGTTTATCCAGGTCCCATCTCCTTAAATTCCCACCTTTTTGCAGTTTCTTCAGTTTTAATCTACAGGTCATAACCAATAGATTGTGGTCAGAGTCCACATCTGCCCCTGGAAATGTCTTACAATTTAAAACCTGGTTCCTAAATCTTTGTCTTACCATTATATAATCTATCTGATACCTTTTAGTATCTCCAGGGTTCTTCCATGTATACAACCTTCTTTCATGATTCTTAAACCAAGTGTTAGTTATGATTATGTTGTGCTCTGTGCAAAATTCTACCAGGCGGCTTCCTCTTTCATTTCTATCCCCCAATCCATATTCACCTACTATGTTTCCTTCTCTCCCTTTTCCTACACTCGAATTCCAGTAACCCATGACTATTAAATTTTCGTCTCCCTTCACAATCTGAATAATTTCTTTTATTTCATCATACATTTCTTCAATTTCTTCGTCATCTGCAGAGCTAGTTGGCATATAAACTTGTACTACTGTAGTAGCTGTGGGCTTCGTATCTATCTTGGCCACAATAATGCGTTCACTACGCTGTTTGTAGTAGCTTACCCGCATTCCTATTTTCCTATTCATTATTAAACCTACTCCTGCATTACCCCTATTTGATTTTGTGTTTATAACCCTGTAGTCACCTGACCAGAAGTCTTGTTCCTCCTGCCACCGAACTTCACTAATTCCCACTATATCTAATTTCAACCTATCCATTTCCCTTTTTAAATTTTCTAACCTACCTGCCCGATTAAGGGATCTGACATTCCACGCTCCGATCCGTAGAACGCCAGTTTTCTTTCTCCTGATAACGACATCCTCTTGAGTAGTCCCCGCCCGGAGATCCGAATGGGGGACTATTTTACCTCCGGAATATTTTACCCAAGAGGACGCCATCATCATGTAATCATACAGTAAAGCTGCATGCCCTCGGGAAAAATTACGGCTGTAGTTTCCCCTTGCTTTCAGCCGTTCGCAGTACCGGCACGGCAATGTCGTTTTGGTTATTGTTACAAGGCCAGATCAGTCAATCATCCAGACTGTTGCCCTTGCAACTACTGAAAAGGCTGCTGCCCCTCTTCAGGAACCACACGTTTGTCTGGCCTCTCAACAGATACCCCTCCGTTGTGGTTGCACCTACGGTACGGCTATCTGTATCGCTGAGGCACGCAAGCTTCCCCACCAACGGCAAGGTCCATGGTTCATTAGTAGAGGCTCGTATTCTGTATAGCTAGTCATTTATACGTAGTTACTTTATATACGTGCATTTATATGAATGCACTCAGTGAAAGAGCAATTGATTCTTCATTTATATTGTTATTTACTGACCTCTTAACTTATATTAATTGATGTTTGGTTGGTGTTTGCCGCGTCTTCTGCGGTCTGTTTGTGTTCCAGTTTTCTCCGAGTTGGGGTGTGTGCGAGCGGCGCCACGTTCCGCTTCGGTGCACAGAAGCTGGGACGTCTCCTTCTAATGGGAAGTGACTCCCTGCTGGGCCCCGGTGTTTGGCATTTAGGTGTTGTTTTGGACGGCTGGTCTGCTGCTTCCGGCATTTTAAGTCAAGTCACCTTTTGCCAAGGGCAGCCTGGTGTCACTGCCCGTTTGGTTAACTTTTAACGTGTTTCATGTATTATTTTTTTTTAAAATAAGTTTTTTTTATTTTCATGGGAATGAATTGTATTAAATTGTAACTTGTTCCGCTGTTTGTGTTGTTTGAGTTCTTAACGAACTGGTGTGCGTTTTATAAATCACTTTCATATTGCAAATTATTGCTCTTTAAAAGTTATCTGTGCCACATTTCTTTAAATCACCTGAAATGTTTGTAGTGAACTACAAAGTCAGTTTTTGTAATTGTAATTTGCTGTGATATTTTGGTATTGTCTTTGGTAGTTGTTGTGTTTAAGGAGTGACATTATAGGGGCCTTGACCTTCCATGCTAAGTGTACCCCTCATCCCGACTTCCCTAGTCACAATCAATAGCTCAGTCTTTTAGTAACACGGCCATATACCAACTGGAAGAAAACTCCAGAGAGTTCTCCCGGTCAGTGAAAGAGAAAGTATCATCCAAAATGTATCGAACCCGCTGGTAAACCTGTTGTGCATCATTCGGACAACGAAAAGCCACATCAAGGTGTTTGCCATAGGAAACTGCTTCTATCAATGACGAAAACTCTGATCTTGTGTGGCCGCCAGTAACTGCGTCTTCGCGGCAAACACGACGCTCCAAAATTAGTCACACTTCGGTGATTTTCAGTGATGGGTATTGTCTTCGTTTCCCGACGTTCCGAGTTGAAGTTCTGGATTTGATTTTGCAAAGGCATCTTCAAAATAGTTCTACGAACGCACAGTGCATCAGGGCTGGTGTTCAAAACCGTGTAATACAAATATGTGGTGATATTACAGGAGAGGAAGTTTTCCACACGGACAGTGGTTCTAAATGCTTCTTCGTTCTTGCTTGACGAACCGCAGGCATAGTGAGAACTGAGAAACTATCTTCATGTGTTCGGTATTCAGATTTGGATTTAAATATGGTTCTTGATGTTTGTACCAGCTACAGACTTGACAGCGCATGGTCTGGCGAAGCTAATACGATCCAAGTTGAAATTGACAACTGGCATGAATTCTGAACTTTTTGGGCTTAGAGGTATGACAGAGCAGCGACAATAAGTGCTCATTTACGTCGCGCACAGGATTTCGTGAGAAAGGAGTACCCACTGGCTCTTTATGTGCTTTTCGGAGCCCTCTTCGCTGATTCGTGTTCTCTTCAAGCTATCAGGAATTGTAAAGGGTCTTTACAGTTCATCGGAAACTTCATTGGGAGTTCTGCTAGACGTAATAATGCTCTGATGCAATCTGCCAAGGTTTATTACAGGTGGCTGGAAACTCAACGCTTTTGGCAATATGCGAAACCACGCTGGATTTACAAACGTGAAGTCACTCTGTGCTTCAAGGAAATGTTTATAGTATAGAATCGTGTGCTAACAAAGAAACTGCTCAAAACGTACCGAACTGCCATCTGAAGACTCTCACAGCTTGTCATTATTTCTCTTGAAGTACTAGTAAAAACTTTCCCCTTAATCGTTTCCCTTTGGAGAACGCTTCAGAGTGTTTATTGTGATCTTATACGTTGGTAGTGTGTCCAATGTTTTAGAAGAAATGGTACAGGATAGTGATAAAGAATCTATTTAAAAATATCCCAAAACTCGCAGAAAAAATCGAAGCAACAATCACAGTGAGCCACTTTCCCGAATTGCCACGATAAACACACCAGCTGATCAAAAGTATCCACACACCCACATGTAATGCATAATTGCCCACTGTACTTAACGAGAGTCGGAACCGCCTGTATAAAAGGAGGCTGGGCACGTTGTCGTGTCAGTAGAGAAGCAGTAACAATACAGTGGTTTGATCAGCAGAGCTGACTGAATTCGAACGTGGGCTAGTCACTGAACGTCACATGAACAACAAATCCGTCACGGACAAGTAAACCCTCCTAGGGCTATCCCAGGCGGCTGTTGGTGATGTGAAGTCGAAACGCCAAGGAATAATCATAGCTAAACCAAGACCAGACACAGATACTAACGGACCGTCGATCACTGCGAGGTTTGGTTATAAAATATCACATAAAATCAAGGAATAGCCCGTGAGTTCGAAAGTGTCACCAGGAGTCCATCTCGCATAATCACTGTGCGTAGAGAGTTAAAAAGAGTGAGGAACAATGGTCATAAGCCACATATTCATGTAGTCAGTGATAAACGACGCCCGACGCGGTGTAAACAGTGACGCCAGTGGACAGTGGATGAGTGGGAAGGAGTGACTTTGAGTGATGAATCACTCTGCATCCTTTGGCAATCCAATGGAAGCGTTCGGATTGACGAATGCATGGAGAACGCTACCTGCCATCCTTTAAATTCAGCATTGATGTTCAGAGGGGACGTGGGGGTGTTTCTAATGGTTAAGGTTTGGTCACTTTATTGTGCTTAAGAAAATGCTAAACATGGACGGTTATGCTAACATTCTGCAACATTGTTTACTCCATACAGCAGAGGAACAGTTCGGAGACGATCAGTGATTGTATCAGCAGGACAATGCATCGCATCAAAAACCTGCATATGTGATGTAAAGGTTTGTGCATAACAATATTTATGAAATGAACTGGGCTGCACAGAATCTGGAACTTAACCCTGTGGAACACCTTTAGATGAGTTATAGCCTCGACTTCGCGCCAGACCCTAGCTTCCAGTATCACTAACTTCTTTGGTTTCGGCTACTGAGGAAGACTGGGCTGCCATTCCCCACAGACTTGCAGACACTTATCGAAAGTGTCCCTAGCAGAGTTTGAGCCGTTGAAAAGGTGAAGAACAGACACACTCGATATTAATATCCACTAACAGGTGCCTGGATGCTTTCGATCATGCAGAGTGATCCAGCTTCCCATACCGAAAGGTTTTATGCAACCTGCAACGCCTTCAAACCCCCAACGTAATTATCAGATTTTTATATTCTCTCGCTCGCTACGTGGAAACTTTTAGTCCTACAGAAAAAATTAACAGCGCCTATTAGTAGGAAATTTAATTTATTTAAATTTGGTACTTTGATATGTTTTCTCGGGAATCCAAGAGTTCCGAGTTATTCAAGGGAGACGCCTTTGAAATTAACGTTTGTACGTTTTTCTTCAATATTTCGAAAACTATGAGCTCTAGGAAAAATGTGTCCCACGACAAATTTAACTACGGCGGTTGCCCTGAAAGAAATTCACAGCATGTTTTTATTCAGTTATTATTTATTGAGCATAATGAGAATTACACACACAAAAGAATGGTATTTTATCTATATATCCCATTTTTCCTTGTAATCTCCATCCCGTTCAACGGCCTTCCTCTAGCGTGAAACAAGGGCGTGTATGCCCTGTCGTTACCCGTCCTTGTCCAGGTGGCGGAGCCAGTGCTTCATTGTGTCAATCACCTCCTCATATTCTTCAAAATCCTTTAATGGCTCAAACAAGTGAAACTCCGATGGGGGGGGGGGGGGGATGTCTAGGTAAGGGTGGATAGGGAAAAATTGTCCTACCCATTTTGCGATGTGTTCAGCAGTCCTCAGACTTTTGTGGGGCCGAGAGTTATCGTGTTGCAGCCAAACTTCTCCTGGGTTGCTGTGGTGCCGAAGTCGCCAGAAGCGCTTGTTGACTTTTGTCAGTGTGTTGATATAGGCTTCTAAATTAATGATACCACATCTTGGGCATCACACCTTCAACAGTCCCAGAACACGGTGATCGTGATCTTACTGGCGGAAGCAGTTGCTTTGAATTTTTTCTTCTCTGAAGAGCAGGAACGGCGCCATTCCGTCGACTGTCGTTTTGTTTCTGGCTCAAAATGATGAACCCAGGTTTCATCACCTGTCAAAATCCAGGACAAGAAGGCCTCCCCCTCAGCTTCAAAACGTTGCAGAAAATCAAGACAAATGTTTTTTCTGTGTGATTTGTGATCCGCCGTTAGACACCGCGGGGCCCCTCTTGCACACACTTTTGAATATCCAAGATTGCGGATAGTTGCATTCACACTTCCATTGCTGATTGACAAATACAGCGCCAAATGCCGAGTCGTAATGCGTCTATCCTCGAAAATGGCAACAACAGCTCGCTGCAACATGTCAGGTGTGACAGATGCGGACGGTCTCCACGACCGCTGCAAATCGTGGAGTTCCGCCGAACCCTGTTCTGATGACCTCTCCCTCAGCGCCAAGCGACTAACTGTAGTTCTGTAGACATCAGATGCTCCACAAACTTTGCACAATCGTTTGTGAATAATCCGAACAGTTTCTTTCTCTGCAGTGACAAATTCAATGACAGCACGTTGCTTGTAACGTACGTCACCTACAGACGCCATTTTGAAACTGCCCTGCGGCTACACTAGCTGTCGGTAGTGACGGATACTTGGTACGCTCATTCAGGTGACTTTCAAACAGTGCATACGTGGCGTTCCGCATTCAAAAATGGCTCTGAGCACTATGGGACTTAACTGCTCAATTCATCAATCCCCTAGAACCTAGAACTACTTAAACCTAACTAACCTAAGGACATCACACACATCCGTGCCCGAAGCAGGATTCGAACCTGCGACCGTAGCGGTCGCGCGGTTCCTGACTGTAGCGCCTAGAACCACTCGGCCACTCCGGCCGGCGTTTCGCATTCGTATCATTGTTTTCGACTGAGGAAAAAGAAGCGGTGTATTACCTGCTGGGCAACCCTCGTATATAAAATTTCGTACAAAATACTACCGTTCATTTCTTCTGTAGGACTAATACTTTGCACAAAGCGAGCGAGAATATAAGAAAAACTTTCACGTAGTGTTTGAAGACGTTGTGGGTTGTATAAGGCACTTGTGTAGGGGCAAATAAATCACTGTGCGTAGTGTACTTGCTAAAGATAAGGCCAGCAGCTATTCTGTAATTGAGTATTTGCTTGGTACAATGAATTTTTGGGCTGAAGTAAAAAATTCAGAAGATTACGTTCTTAAAATATTTAATATTTAGACATTTCCTTCCACCCCCCCCCCCCTTCTCACCATCCCAAGCGCGTAAGAAATTCTTAATACGTCCATGGATAAAGCCAGTAAATAAAAATAAAAAAAAGCAATGCATTACGTAGTTTCTGCGCTGCCTGCTCCTCACGTCGGCAGCCTGCTTTACTTTCTCCAGATTGCTCCGCCGGAGCGTCACGACGTTTTGTGAAGTACCTTTTTGTAGCGTGCCCTTCCCAGCGCAGGTCGAGCTAGCAAAGAGTCGCTTCTGCGCGCTGTTCGTTACGCCCAGGAAGGGCGCATTACCGGTCAATCGCGGAGCCGGCCCGCCTTCCGCAGGTGCGATAACCAGATTGCACCCCCTGCCCCACACAAACCCATTCCTCCCCCATACACCCTCTCTCCCCTACGGACCCACAGCACGGCCACATCTGCTCGCGTGCGACACATCCGCGCCCCGCGTGCGTCGCAATTTCGTGTCCGCTTTTGCAACTTGTGTAATGGACATTTTTATTGGGCGAAGCTGTTCTCGCCATGTTAGTCGTTCTGGTAATTTCTTGCCGTAACGAGGCCGGTAACTAGATTGCGAATCGGCCGGCGCGTGCCTCTCCGGCCCGCTGCTATATCGTCCGGCGGGTCCGCTGCCTTCCGCTGACGTCACACGCCTTTCACACGACTACACGGGCCCCGGACCGGTGCAGCGCGCTATTTTCGAGCCATCGACCGCGCCTTTTTGGCCAGTAGAACGTTCGCCCTGTTTTTATGGAGATGGTGGTTTAGCACTGCGACGAAGTACCATTTCGGCAACGATGGCGTGTGGAATTGAAAAAGTAAAGCGATTCTTTGAAGATGGATGCGGCGGAAGACGTGGAATGCTTAACTGCTGGCGTCAGGATCAATCACGAGAATCGCATGGTTTTCAAATAAGATGTCAATAGTTATGTTTAAAAATATTTTATTGACTACAATACGCAGTTTATGTTGGTTAATTCATTGTTTGATTTATGTTTTGAAGATCACATCGCTCAGATACTGGCTATTTACGTTTATGCATGATTCCAGTCGGTCCTGAGTACTCAGAGTAGCATCAAATGATATGTGGTGCGGAATACGATCGATTTCCTTCTCGATTGTCATCTTTTCATTGTCAAGGTAGCGTGATTAGTTCATATACAAGACGTCCGCAAAGGAAGTCCACAGGTCGTTGCCTAATGGTTAGAGTTGTTCTGTCTGGATCACTGGGTCCCGAGTTCGATTCAGGGCCGGGTAGGGGATATTCTTCGCCCGGGGACTGGGTGTTTTTGTTGTACTCATAATTCCATCACTATTCAGGAAAATGGCAACTCTGGAATGTGTAAGGTTTGCGAATTTGAAAGGGCGCTCGTAACCACGCTGTTGGGCGCCCCACATACCAAAATCTTCGTCATTGGAAAACAACCGAGAAACATTAGGCACAGGTTCTTTATTAAGAAATAATTTAAAAAACGTGTTATAAACAGTTCCAAAATGCATACCCTAAGGGGTATGAGCACTTGTTCATCTTCGATACAATAAGAAAGATCTTTGCTTTCCACATTTTGAAAGGAGCAAGTATTGGGAGAAACAAGACAAAAATGGCTGGTAAACATTGGGACTAGAACTCATACTTAACAGCTAGGAGCACTTGTTTATCTTCGCTAGTTGCAAAACATATCCCGGCCACTGAACGTTTGCCGTAGCTCTTAATGTACGCATTTTAGAGCCCATGATTAACACATTTTTTCTTGTTTTGGTCCGTACTACGTCCTCCCAGAATATGAGAAGCAAAGACGTTGCAATAGAAGCGATGTGTGTTTTATGACAATACAGGCTTTCTCGGCGAATCTTGATGATAAAATCTTCTCAGATTAACAGCCGAGTCAATGTGTTGTTGTCCAGCAACATTTCAGCAAGTTTCTTACTTGCCATCTTCAGGCGAAGTGTCGGGTTCATTGCTGCTCTCATCTAATACTTTCCCCTCTTTGGGGAAGTGTGTGGGGCAGTTTGTAGCCTTGCGGCTTTTACTCCTCTGTGTACTTGTGTGTGTGAACTTATCTGCGATTTTTTGGAGTCTGTGAAATGTGATGAATGTTTCGTATGTTTCTGGTACTTGCCTGGGGTTGGCGAGATGAGTACTATTTTTGGGGCGGGAAGAGGATTAGGATTTGGATATACGGATGTTAGTCGTTGAAGATCGTCATAGGGCGTTTGTGCTTGGCGCGGGACATGTCATACCGACCTAAGGAGTGGATGAGGTTATTTCTAGATCTGGAAGAGCTCTCGTAGAAATCCCTTGCAAGATCTTGGAATCTTTCTCTGAGGAGTGGGATTTCGGCAGCGGCGTGCAGATCATCAGTGGGGAATCCAAGGGGTAGGTGCAGTGTCCTGAGGGCGCGGTTTTGCAGCCTTTGGAGTTTGTCCAGATGCTGCTTTGCCGCGTATCCTCAGACGGGGCATGCATATTCCATTACCGGCCGGATCAGGGCCTGGTACACACTTACTGCTACTGGGCTGGGAAGGAAGCTGGTTGAGTTCAGGATTCGGTATAGGATGGACATTCTGGCACAGACCTTCCTGTGGACCTCATCTATGTGGGGTTTCCACCCGAGACGAGTCCAAGGTTACGCCAAAGTACTTGGGGGTTCTGCGCCTGGGGAGTTGGGTTACGTTTAGGTGAAGATGTAGGGGGGGGGGGGGGGGGGCTTGAGGAGGTTCGCGCCTTCCGAGCCTGCAGGTAATCAGCATAGCCTGCGTATTTTCAGAGTTGATGGTAATGCGCCAGCAATGGGCCCAAGTTTCTGTGCCATCTAAAACCCTTTGTAGCCTATGGATGACCAGGTCCTTGTTCGCACTTCTCGTGTAGAAGGCTGTGTCGTCTGTGTACTGTGCAGTCTGCACCAGGGGGGCTGTTGGTATGTCCGCAGTGTACAGACTGTACAAAACGGCCCCCACGACCGATCCCTGTGGCACCTCAGCACGAATGCGCCTTTTCGTGGTGGTAGCAGTTTCTACTTTGACGGAGAAAGTTCTATTCATAAGATAGCTTTTGATCAGCTTAACTATTCTCCCAGGAAACCCTTGTGTGTACAGCTTGCAGAGTAGCCCTCTATGTAACACTGAGTCAAAGGCTTTGGCTATATCTAGTAGCACGATCCCGCAGTTGCCTCTGTGGCTGAAGCTCTCTGTGGCTGCTTTAACCACTCTCATGACCTGTTGTGGGGCAGAGTGGTTCTGTCAGAACCCGAATTGGAAATCCGGCAGAAGTTACTCTCTGGTAATATGTTCCTGTATGGGTCTTAGCAGGAGGCGCTGATAGATCTTGCTGAGAGTTGGCAAGAGGCTAATCTGCCTGTAGTACTACGGGAATAGAGGGTCTTCCCTGGTTTGTGTATCGCGACCACTTCCGCATGTTTCCAGCAATCTGGGAACTCGCAGGATCGAGTAATCTCGTTGAGGACGTTCGCGAGATGTGTGATCGCCGTGGGTGGGAGATTTTTGACTAACTGATTGGTGACACTGTCGTGTCCTGGTGCCTTTTTTGTGGGGAGGGACCTAATTACTATTGCCACGTCCTCAGGGGCAAAAAGTGTGGGTTCGTCCTCTGGGCACTCTTCAGCTTTGAGAAAGACAGCCAGTTGACGTCTGACTACCTCTTCATGCTCTTCATCCTGGGGTTTCTGCCGCTTGAAACTGCTTCTCGAAGGAGTCGGCGAGGGCGTTGGCCTACTCAGCATGACTGTAGATCAGACCCCGCTCGCTGTGCAGTGGCGGCATCCTAGAGCGTCTTTTTGTGACTGTTCGGTTGCTTGCCATAGCGTATGATCGTCTACTTTGAGAGCTGTGAAGCAGTTTTGTCATTGCTGGTTTCTGTGCTCATTGAGCGCTACCTTCAGTTCTCACCGTAGGCGATTGAGCAGCCTCCTGGTGGCCAGATTCATGGTGATCTTCCACTCTTTTGCCACTCTGTTCTTATGTCGAATTTGAGCTAGCAAGTGTTCTGGGAGCTGTATTTGTGGCTGTGGGCCATCTTTTTGTGGAGGGATGGCCTCTTCCGCTGCCTGCAAGATGGTGCCTGTTAAGTCTCGTAGCGCTTGTTCTACTGTTGCGGCAGTAGGTGGCGGAGCGCGAGCGATATCAGAGGCGACAGTTTCTCGGTATCGCTCCCAGTCTGTACGTTTGTAAGTCGTCTGGTACCGTGGACGTCCTACCCATTCTCCCACACCGACCTATAGAATCACTGCGTTGTGGTCGGAGGATATTCTGTTGATTGTGTTTGCGGCCACAAACCCTGCGATCCTCCTAGTGAGAGCTATGTCTAACACGTCGGCCCTGCCTCAGTTTTTTGGAAAATACACTCCTGGAAATTGAAATAAGAACACCGTGAATTCATTGTCCCAGGAAGGGGAAACTTTATTGACACATTCCTGGGGTCAGATACATCACATGATCACATTGACAGAACCACAGGCACATAGACACAGGCAACAGAGCATGCACAATGTCGGCACTAGTACACTGTATATCCACCTTTCGCAGCAATGCAGGCTACTATTCTCCCATGGAGACTATCGTAGAGATGCTGGATGTAGTCCTGTGGAACGGCTTGCCATGCCATTTCCACCTGGCGCCTCAGTTGGACCAGCGTTGGTGCTGGACGTGCAGACCGCGTGAGACGACGCTTCATCCAGTCCCAAACATGCTCAATGGGGGACAGATCCGGAGATCTTGCTGGCCAGGGTAGTTGACTTACACCTTCTAGAGCACGTTGGGTGGCACGGGATACATGCGGACGTGCATTGTCCTGTTGGAACAGCAAGTTCCCTTGCCGGTCTAGGAATGGTGGAACGATGGGTTCGATGACGGTTTGGATGTACCGTGCACTATTCAGTGTCCCCACGACGATCACCAGTGGTGTACGGCCAGTGTAGGAGATCGCTCCCCTCACCATGATGCCGGGTGTTGGCCCTGTGTGCCTCGGTCGTATGCAGTCCTGATTGTGGCGCTCACCTGCACGGCGCCAAACACGCATACGACCATCATTGGCACCAAGGCAGAAGCGACTCTAATCGCTGAAGACGACACGTCTCCATTCGTCCCTCCATTCACGCCTGTCGCGACACCACTGGAGGCGGGCTGCACGATGTTGGGCCGTGAGCGGAAGACGGCCTAACGGTGTGCGGGACCGTAGCCCAGCTTCATGGAGACGGTTGCGAATGGTCCTCGCCGATACCCCAGGAGCAACAGTGTACCTAATTTGCTGGGAAGTGGCGGTGCGGTCCCCTACGACACTGCGTAGGATCCTACGGTCTTGGCGTGCATCCGTGCGTCGCTGCGGTCCGGTCCCAGGTCGACGGGCACGTGCACCTTCCGCCGACCACTGGCGACAACATCGATGTACTGTGGAGACCTCACGCCCCACGTGTTGAGCAATTCGGCGGTACGTCCACCTGGCCTCCCGCATGCCCACTATACGCCCTCGCTCAAAGTCCGTCAACTGCACATACGGTTCACGTCCACGCTGTCGCGGCATGCTACCAGTGTTAAAGACTGCGATGGAGCTCCGTATGCCACGGCAAACTGGCTGACACTGACGGCGGCGGTGCACAAATGCTGCGCAGCTAGCGCCATTCGACGGCCAACACCGCGGTTCCTGGTGTGTCCGCTGTGCCGTGCGTGTGATCATTGCTTGCACAGCCCTCTCGCAGTGTCCGGAGCAAGTATGGTGGGTCCGACACACCGGTGTCAATGTGTTCTTTTTTCCATTTCCAGGAGTGTATGTGGGCACCTGCTCTGGAGGCTACTCTAGAATCCCAATCATTGTGTTCGGCACTGAAGTCGCCCACTATTATGAGTTTGCCTTCAATTTGCCCTAGAGCATCTATGTCTCCCTCATCTATCTGGTCTTGTCGGGGTCGGTAAATTACAACAGTTGTTAGGGGTCCGGTGGCAGTGGTTACTTCCGCCACCACTGCTTCGATTTTGTTGGTAGCTGGTAAGAATACCTGGTGTTGGGGATCCCTGTTTTTATGTGTATGGCGACTCCTCCACCTTTAGTTGGCCTGTCTTTACGGTAGCTAACGTAGTTGGGAATTGTCGTTTTTATTCCCGGTTTTAGTTGGGTTTCCCCCTTCATGCATCTATCGATGGAGAACTCCTTCATGAGTTGTCTGAACTCGACCTCTTGATTAACAATGCCGTCTGCGTTAAAGGCGCACATTGTCAGGCCTTTGATGTTTGGTCGTGTATCAACGATAGGGTTTTGAAACTACTGAGGAAGTCGCAGAGGGGAGCGACTGCTGGACTGCTGCCTGAAAGGCAACGAGGATCTGTGTGTTCTGCCTCTGGGCCTCCCTTAATTCCTTCATCATTTCCATGACGAGGTTCATGGTCTGCACCATAATGCCTGACACATGAGCCGAGGGTGAACGCTGTGTGTGGGGTTCCCTAGAGCATTCTGTGTCATGGTGGACCTTGTCGTTGTTGCTGTGTGTTTCCCAGTGTTGTTCTTGTGATTGTGTCTGGTGTTGTGGTGAAGGGGCGAAGGGGCTACGTTTCCATGGCTTCTCGAAGGAGAAACCACTTCTGCATATGTTGCCCTTGGTGTGTCCTGTCTTGGTTTTAAACAGGCCTTGTCCGTGTGTGTTGTCGTGTTTTGTTTCCTTGTGTGAATGGATGGGTTGGTGGTGTTTTGTTTGCGTGTATGGGGGGCGGCCTTAGCGCCCTTTGCCTGCTGTGAGTGTCTTTTGTGGACCTCACAATTTGGTAACCCGCTGTGTGGTTTTTGCCACACAGCCTGCACCTCATTTGTGGGTCCGTGTGTTTTAGTGTGCATGTCCTTGTGTCATGGGCATCGGCGCATTTTCTGCACCTTACTGCCATGATGCAGTGTGCTGCAATATGATTAAGGCCCTGACACCTGAAGCACTGCACCATCTTGTTTTTGCAGAGTAGTGGTTCAGTGGTGACAGGCACAGCCAGGATCATCTTTATTTCCCTTTTGTTTTGCTGGATATCTGGCAGTGTGACCTGGTACAGGGGCCATTTCCTTCCTATGTTGCCCATCTGCTGGACCGCCTTGATGATGTACCCCTGGGCAGTCAAGCCTGTTTTGATCCCTTGGGGGGGGGGGGGGGGGTCAGTCGTCTCGGGAGGTCTCTGATCACGATGTTCTTATTTCGTGTTTTTGTTGTGGGGAATGTGTAGTGGGGTATGTTTTTGTTGTTAAGAAGTGTTTTGACTGTGGTGTAGTGTTCAAGTGTGCGTACTGTTATTTTTATTTTATCATCACCTGCAGGTCTTGCCTGGAAACTGCCTCCCCCGATTTCTGTTTTAAGCATCTCGAAGAGTTCATCATAGTTTTGAGTAAACTCTGCGACAATCCCCAGGGTGACGACAGGTGCTGTCAGGGGCGCAGGTTCCTCAGAGGGTGATGGTCGTTGGGGTGCGGTGGTGGAGTGCTTCTTTCTCTTGGAGTGCTTCTCCTTCCTGTCGTTCTTTGCACGTCGCTGCTTCGTGGACGTGCTCTTGAGTGGGGAGGAACTGAGATCGGGTAGGGGGTTGGGTAGCAGTTGCGGGTTTGGGAAGGATTTCGGTCGGTTGATGGGACTTCTGCTTGCCATTTAGGTCGAGGATGTGTTCGGCGAGGCGATTTCGGGCATTGGCAAGCAGGAGCTGGCTAAGGAGAGGGGAGGGAGGGAGGGGATCGCAGATACTGACAATGTAATTGTTTGTTTGTTATTTGCGTGTGTTTTCCTTCCATGTACCCATTGCCATGTCGGGAGCAGAAAGGGGGGTTGCTGCTAGGTGATTATCAGTTGCAACTTTTGTTGTCACCGTTGGGTTTTCCGGTTGCATTGCTGACCATTGAGAACGTGTCTGGGCATCCTAATGTCTGGTCTCCTCCTCCAAAACAACCCACACCAGCAACTTTTGGCTAAGTTAAAAGCTGGAAACTATCAACAGTCGCTAATTTTTGGAAGTGATGGCAGTATTCATTTTTAAGGCTGAAACAAGTGTACTATTTGCGTTTCGACAATAATGTTGTTCTCTTTTTCTCTGGCCAGATGGAATAACATTGCAACCATTGTGGTCGCGCAAAGATTTTGTATGAGTAGAAATTACTCCACAGCAAGTTTATCTTTGAGCTTCCTGAGCTTCCTTTGAGCTTCATGCGTGGGGCTTAAGGCCAAATATGTTCTACAATATGTCTACATATATAACCGTCAAGCCATCTTATAATGTGAGGCGAAGCATAATTCGTGCATGTTTGTCACTTTCCCACTTTCCTGATCCGCCTGTTAATAGTACGATAGTGTGGATTCCAGAGTGATAGCAAATATTCACGCATTGAAGGAATGACTATTTGGAACCCGCCCTCCTTCGTGAGTGGACTACCCTTCGTGAGGATTCTCCCCGTGAATCTCAGTTCTGTATCTGCCTTACATGCGATTAATTTTATATCGGTTTTCACCATTCATCGATTTCTACGTACACTCACAGATATTTAACGGTCGCAACAGATTCCAGTGAGTGTTCTGGAATCGTGTAATCATACAATATTTTTGTTCATTGGTGCACAATAAGTTACAATTCTTTATGTTGAGGGTCAACTACCAAACTCTCCACCAAACATCGATTCTATGCGAGTCGTCCTGCATTTCGCTACTGTTTACTAGAGTTCGACTTATCTTTGCACGACATCATCATTTGCGGAAGGCCACGAGAGGCTTCAGAAGTTATCTACGAAGACACTAAGGCGACAGGCGTCGTTCATTCCGACGTGACCTACAATTTGCTACCACCTGAACCCATTGCGCCAAATAGCAGTTGTTACCCATGAAGAGTGGACACTGGACTTCTTTCTCAACCTGCCCACTATTACCCTGAAAGGGTCCACTATCCGCCTAACGTTGGTGGCTTCAAATGACCAGCAAACCCACCTTACGTACTTTCTAGAAGATTGGTTCCAGCTACAGCATACGAAGGATTCCGTGCTTCTTCAGGTATACTTTTAGCAGGAACAGTGCCACAAACCTGTGTTTAAGGCAAAATGGGTCATCCGCGAGGGCCACTTTCACCTTCCACTCAGATATTCCCGAACCTGTCATTTCTCGACATTCAGTGTAAGATGGGTGTCGACTGGACAGGACGAGTGAATCGAAAGGCCTTTTAACATCAGGAATCCTAGGTGACGATAGAGGTACCAGATGTCCCAAGGGCACGTACTCGTCTCAGGGGCTCACAGTCATCACTGGCGAGGGCAGCGATCTTAAACCTGTGAATCATGGGGAACAGATCTCCCTGTGGGATAAAAAGTCCTCAGTTTAATTTCCGTGTCAGATTTGCATGAACTCCTGAAACGTCCCCTTAGAAAAATTATACATGACTGTGTTTAAACTGACATACAATATTTTTAGCACAACGCATTCTGACTTTCAAAAATCCCTATACATTTCACAAGTCACTTACCTCACCAAAAATCTTCGTTACTCGAACTACTGCAATACAGCGAGCGCCACTACTGCCAGCTAAATAAAAGATTCAAACTACTGAAGGCACTAACTACTAATAGGCATAGTTAGCAAATGAAAGATTTTGATACAGAACAAACATTGTATTTACCTCAATAGTGTTCAAAAGTCATAATGTATATAGCAGTTCATGACATCCAGTCTTACAAATTTCAAAACTCCGCCATCTCTCTCCCCACATCCACCACTGCTGGCGGCTCACCTCCAACTGCTCAACGCTACGCGCTGTTCACATCCATCTGCCCAACACTACAATGGCAGACAACAATGCAAACTAGCCACAGACTGCACACAGCACAGCCAGTGATTTTTCATACAGAGCGCTACGTGGCGTTACCAATAAGAAAACCTAAACAGCCTACTTACACTCCTACTGCCTCAATCATCGTCGTCAGTAGCTAAATCTGATTTTCGTACAACTGGCAAGGCTCGCACTTCTATGCCCAGGAGAAGCATGTGATTCAATGGATTACATCATGATGGCAAAACAAACGATGTGTACTGAGGTGGTGCCCTGTACCAGATTTTGTTTAATCTATATCCAGAATTCCTTGAAGGCTGTCCCTTGCATCAGGCCGTAAATTGCAATATGTCCTCCTCTGTGCTGTTTCTTTATCACGAGTAAGCTTCCATGCATTGCTAAGATCATAGCCTGTATCTCTACTGAATTTGTTTTCACATAGCCTAACTGCTCTTCTAATCACAAGTCCGAACTGTTCGATGCGTGAACAAGTACTCTCGTTTGTTCAGACAAAATCTTATGTTTATTTCACAGGCTATGCTTGACCACTGCTGGTCACCAACTGTTTTGTTTTCTACTACTCTCATCGTGCACAGACTAGTCGGGCGACTTCCCTATACTACAAGTACGTATTTGTTCACCTACGTAGTTCACTTCCGTTGTCGACACTTTCTTCTCTCTCTCTCGCCTCATGCCGTCGCTTCCGCCGCAGTCTACTCGTCGCCTCTGTCTTCACCGCCGCCCGCTATCCTTATCTGCTGTCATCACCTCACACCGGACGTCGCTGCCGTCATCCTCCACCATCCAGGAGACGTTCCGCAATCGTCAGTTATCATCGACCTTCTGTCCTCTGAATCCTCTGACCCACAATGGACACTCCAGCCGATCCATAATTTGCACCCCCCCCCCCCTCCTCTGCTCCTGCAATAAATACGTGGAGCACTTCCTCTGACGCACCACCCCATTTCCACCCTCCTCTTCCAAAAATATCGTCCCCGTCTGCAGTCGCTTCCTTTGCCTACACTGTCCCCTTCCAACGACCTCTTCCACGTCTACTTCCATATCCTTTGCCTATCCCAAACTTCCAACTTTTCCCACACCAACTACCTTCTCTGCGAATCCAGACAAAATAACAACTCGCCGAGCTACTGTCGCAACGCCAGAAACAACATTATCATCTACATGTGATCGAACCCACTTACGCCTATTGCAAGGACCTGCACTATGCCACATCCGGCCTTCTCCAATTTCCCAACCCCTACCACATCCCATAATCACCGAAAAGCCACAAAAGCGCCCTAACGCAGGACCCACTACTAGCACCATAACCAAAAAACCACAACTCCTGACCCTACTGAACTACAGACACCAACTCCCCCCCCCCCCATCCCTGCCCCTTCTTTGCTGCCTGTTTTCACTTCCCTTCTCTCCTACGTTGACCCTAAATTCCAAATAAGAAAAGTAAAAGCCATGCAAAATCTCGTTCGACTCCACAATCAATATCCTTCGACATCTCATCATCAAACTTTACCTGAAAATCACCTAACACACATAACCACCTGTCTCTGACACCCAAAAAAACCCCACACGAGCCCCACACACCAGAACACATGGAGTCCACTCCCATCTTAACCTCAACATCTTCTCCAACACTGTCCTTCATTCCACCACGTACTGACAATCCTAAAACACTATCCTTTGAAACAAACAAGTACCTTCCAGACCGCAACTTATTTGTATAACAAATCTTACCCTGCAATGACAGTGGTTGCCAATTCCTGATTTCCAAACACAAGACTACCTTCCTTCCCCCTTTGGTCCACATACCTTCCTGCTCACTCTTCAGCCCACCACAGCCCAGACGACACCCCCCCCCCCCCCCATCGCCCACCAAATCTCACTTCCGTGATCAAGTGGACTGGTCCTGAGATTACAGTGGGGGATACTTGAAGGGGAGCTAACTGCCATCCCTAGCCTCAATATTCGCAAAGCCCTTCGAATTCACTACTATTATCATCCTACATTCCTCACCTGAGGATTTTTCTAAAGATCCCTCAACCATAGATCACTTTCTTCAGAATGGAGCCTTCATTACCAACTGCCAACACAAAGTATAGCTTTGCTGTCCCTAAGCTCAAGCCTACCATTGCCACAAATGCCTCATACACAACAATCAATTAAAGTTGCAGAAACCCACCTACCTCCTCCCACCGCAAAGATAATCCCAAACTTCAGTCCGCACCCATCTGTAACATTTGCAACCAATCCTATCTCACTTACTCCTATAAATGTGCAGCCAAACCAATTTCCACGCCGGCCGGAGTGGCCGGGCGGTTCTAGGCGCTACAGTCTGGAACCGCGAGACCGCTACGGTCGCAGGTTCGAATCCTGCCTCGGGCGTGGATGTGTGTGACGTCCTTAGGTTGATTAGGTTTAAGTAGTTCTAAGTTCTAGGGTATTTATGACCTCATAAGTTAGGTCCCATAGTGCTCAGAGCCATTTGAACCAATTTCCACTAAACCTGAACTGATAGTCCCAGTCCACCTTACTGACACACCGCTTCACCCAAACAACTTCCTACATTGCACTCCTACTGCTGAAGACATGATCCACTTCATCATCACCATCCTTCGAAACGTCCACTCACTTAAGAGTCCACATATCCTATACAAGGTCATCCTGGAAGCCAATTAATTATTTCATTCAAATGCCACTGACACATACTCCCAATACCGATTTCACTTCTTCTTTTCCCTAGCAGACACCCTCGTCGAATGCTCTTTCGTTCACCCTTGAACAGCCCCTCACACCTCACAACATCTAACCCACCACACCATAGGTAGTTCCTCCGCATCACTTAAACCCTCTCCCAAACACGCCCAACAACTCTTTCCTCTTCTCCGCAATTTGGACGTGAGCGTTCTATCCTCATCCTCCATTCACTGTCCATCGTGAACTCGCGCATCTACCCATTGCCTGGAGCTGGTCAACAAACATTAAACATCAACATCTGAAACTCGTTGGCTGAGCAGCTCACCATACTATGTAAATTCCACCAGATCAGTATCACCTAGCTATTTTTTCAATACTGTTGCTTTTGTGCACCTTTCTAAGTCTTTTAATACTATTGTCATGTTCCTAAAACAGTAGGCTAAAGAGCGACTACATCGCTGCTGACAGCCCATCGCCGAAAGGGGGAATACAACGACAATAAATAAAGAGAAGAAGAAAGCCACTGCTGATTTTTCCTAAGGTGATACTGATGTTCGATGCGCAATCAGCAACATTCCGTATAGACTGATCTACATAACGTTTGTCACAGTTAAAAGGATTATTATCAGTTCCCAGTACTCTCAGGCTATGATTGTCTTTGATAGGAAACATCATTTCTTTAATTTTCCTGTGAGGCCAGAAGACTAGTCTGGTTTCTTGCCGGTTCAGGACGCCACCTACCTTACTAGTTGTTGGACTGTACAATGGAAGCCACGCTACGTGTACATCCTCTCGGCTTGTTTGAGCGGCGTTTTGGACAGCATCGTCTCTTGGTTTCCTCAAAAAGGTTGACCTAATATCACGGACAGAATATCTGTTCCTTCTCAACACAATTGTCAGACGGCTTATCACGGAGCTGAGGTGATCCTTGTACCAAATTAGTCGCAGATATGTGTACTAAGCGGTTTAGCGTAGCTCTCTTCTCGACTGGTTGGTGGAAGCTATGCCCGTTGATAAATAGTTCTGTACCCGTCGGTTTTCTATATACAGAATGGTCGCGTCGTTCATCTGATTTTCATTCGACCGACACATCTAAGAAAGGTAATTTCTCGTGCGTCTCCACCTCCACTGTAAATCTTATGCTAAAATATACTTTTATACCACTTTAATGATCAACGAACTGCTACAGTGCCTCACTTCCATGCAGCCAGATTAAAAATGCATTGTCAGCGTATGTAAAGAAGCAAGATGGACGGAAGAGAGCACTAGTGAATGCTCATTCTTCAAAATTCTCCATGAAAAATCAGCTATGGCTGGTGACAGTGACGTACCCATGGCTGTTCCATCAGTCATTTCGTAATAATTTTCACTGTATAAAAAGTAACTTGTCGTCAGTGTGTGCCGAAATAATTTCCACACTTCAGGGAAGGAATGGGTGACCGACGGTTTTAATGTGTCCTCCACAGGTACCTCTGTAAACAGGGAGATCATGTTGACGTTCATCATAATTTCACTCGAGGCTGGCCTCATCTGCTTTATAATACCAGTAAACAATTGTGAGTATTTAATACTATGCCCTCAGTGGCAGACCATGAGTCCAACAATTTGACTAAGTTCTTTGCCGTCGTATATGCAGCAGAGCCGACAGCGCTAACGGTCGGTCGCAATGGTACGTGTATCGAAAGCTTAGTATTTTATCGGAGGAGTAAACCAGGAACATTTCATGCAAGAACTCAGTCGCTACAGACTTCGTAGCCAACTTCCATCTGTTTCCAGACTGTGGCTAATTCCTCCTGCTTCCATGCACATCATGTGCAGTCTCCATCCATGTTCTTCTATGCAACAATGACTGTACTACTAATCCAAGCAGTATGAGTACTGTTTATGTTGGTTATTACTACACTACACAGTCAGCTCATGTGACACAATTGCTCAAAAAATGTGCAAACAGAATAAGTTAGAGACTGAAAGTGACGTTATTTACAATGAGAGGCAGTTGCATTTGGAAAATTCTGGAGGATGTTTGCTGTGCTATGTTGTAGTAATATCCTAATACTGCAATAAGTAGATTCATTTTCGAAGATCGATGCAGAAAAGGAAAGAGTGAGTACTGAAGACGTTGGAGAAGACAGAAGAAATTTTAAGCAACAATATTTATTTAAAGCTTATCGCGCAAGACGTCGGGAAGGAGAAGATATCGAACAGTTTAGAGTCAGCAGAATTTACATTAAGAAAGTGCAGTTATACAATGATTTGTTCGAGAAGCAAACCAAAATGTTTTCCGTAATACTGAATGCTGTGAATTCTATTGCCCCGTGGACTGTGGAAATTCACCGATAGTGTCCTTGTCATTAAACTGTAATTGTTTCGTTGAAAAGTTAGCCAAACCAGTGCGACGGCCAAGAATCTGATCGCTCAATTTGGCATTTTGAGATGAAGTTAATGAACGGAATGTCTGCCATTTAAACGTGCTATTAATCAGTTGTCCATCGCTAAACTTTTAGAAATAGTGTCCACAAAGTGTGTTAACCCAACATGTCCCACCCCACATCCGTTTGGAAACAGTTAAAATTTCTTTACGGTGTATTGATCTACAGTATGACACTCTGGAGTAGCTACAGGAATTTTATTTGAATTTTGTTGATCAATTGTAATTAACGGGACGTCCATCGCCAATTTCATGGAGTTAAGAGATCTTCAGGAGCGTATAGCGCCGACTCCAGAGAACATCCATCGTAAGGTAGGCAATAACTGTGATTCAGATATCAACTGTAATTCGTCATCTTTGCTGCTGTGTCTTACAGAACAGCCTTCAGACGGAATATTACATTAAAGTGTACCGAACTGTAAGAACAGTGTTTACTTTCCTAAGATAACAACTGACATTCGAACACAGTATATCGGCTACATTAGGCAGCATATAAATCTTTCGAATCTGGGTTACGTAAACAACTGTTTATTAGTGTTCATTTATTTGACGCAGCAAGACGTGTTGGTACAAACATAAATCGTCGTGTTCAAATGGAAATTACAGTAAACTCTTTTTAAATTAGGTTCAGTGTGGATAACTTACCCTACACTGATTTGCTAACACAAGTGGTTCAGTTACCCTGTGTTCAACCGTTCCATGAAGCATAGCTGGCTTACTTGACGACATATCTGGTTTCAATAGCTAACAGTAAATCGTCATTACAATAGAACAGGCTCGTCCAAACTGTGCCCCCGGGGCGCTAGCGCCCGCGATCGCCCGCGGCCAGCGCCCCGGGAGAATTCGTGTGTTGTCGCAGTGGCCGAGCCGTGTCGCTTAGCTGGCCGTGCGGGCCGCCCGGCCGCCCGCTGCGCCTCGCCGTGCCCCTGTACGCGCGCTTCCTACGGAAGACCGCGGTCAAAAGCACTGATACGACACAAAACCGGATCTCGATGGATGGTCAACAGGAAAAAAAGAAGAGAGAGAAGAAAGAAAGGAAGAAAGAAAGAGGAGCGGCACATCCTCACTATTTAAACTCGAGTGGGAAAAGCACTGTTACGACACAAAACCGGATCGGGGTGGATGGTCAGCAGAAAAAAAAGAAGAGAGAGAAGAAAGAAAGAAAGAAAGAGGAGCGGCGCGTCCTCACTATTTAAACTCGAGTGGGAAATTACTTTTGTACTGCTGTCGAAAATCATGGCAAATATTTAGTTTGTCATCGGAACCTCATCTATTTAAAAAAGTGCTCGACTGAACGGCACTTTAATACCTGTCACAAAGATAAGTTCGAAAATTTGTCGCAAGAGGACCGCCAGACAAAGCTTGAAGAACTGAAAGAAAATTTCAAGCAGCATTACAGCGAAGTAAGTGTTTCCTATCGTACGACTTTATTATTTATATAAATGATACATAAAACTATATTTTATAATCTGATATGTCACTTAGAGAAGTGCCAATTATCGAATATCCGATTGTCAGCAACAAGGAACATTTCTTTTCCGTTAATTTTTATATTTGGACTACATTAAATCGCGTCGCACAGACATAAGAGAAACTTTCATGTGCGTAATTTTTTGCCACTTTCTGAAAATCCGTCACAAACGCTCTCTCGAGCAGCAAAGTGTCATTAAGAGTCATTCTTTGTTATTGTGTATTTGTGTTTTTATGGATGTAAAAACGTATGTTGTAGTGTGATCTATGTTTCCAATTAATTAAACCGCAAGTATTTCAATAAATGAAAATTTATTTTTCTACCACATTTCGCTGTCCTTGCTAGCGTCTAAGACCGCTTTTCAGAGGAATTGGGGGAAAACGAACCTAAAACCAATCTTTCTTAGTTAGTTTTGTATTTGAATTTCAATGAATGAAACAATTAATTATTAAAATGACAAAAGTGTTTTAAAAAACAGGATTGTACAAAATTAATTGTATGTTATTTTTTACCGTGGTAGGAGCAGGAAACAGGTGGGCCAAGTTTGCGCGCAAGTTACAATTGCTCGCTGAGAATTGCGAAAGCAGGGAAACCCTTTGCAGCTGGGAATCTCATCAAGCATTGCTTGGTCGACTCGACGGCTTGTATTTGTACTGCAGACCTCACAAAAAAATTTGAAAAAATAGCTCTTTCGCCTCAAACTGTTGCTCGCCGAGTCGAAGATACGGCCTTAGATATGGAGCAGCAATTAATGGAGAGAGCGGCAAACTTCATTTCATTTTCTATCGCTCTTGACGAGTCCGCGGGCGTTGCGGACACATCTCAGCTCGTCATATTCATTCGAGGTGTCGACGACAATCTGCGTGTTACAGAAGAATTTCTCGACCTTATACAATTAAAAGATACAACCACGGGTTTGGATATTTTTCTAGTCGTGAAAAACGTTTTAGAGTCAATGGGTTTAAAATGGGAATGCCTGACAAGTGTAACACTTGGATGCAGCCCCTTGCGCTGCGAGGGATACGCACTGGATTCCTGGATTACGTCAGGTCAAAAATGGCTGATGTTGGCTGTTTCTTATTCGCGGCAGGCCATTGTCTGATACACCAGGAGGCACTTTGTGCGAAGATTGTCAGCATAAAAAATGTTATGGACACAGTTCTTCCAACTGTTAATTGTCTTCGATCACATGGACTCATACATCGCCAATTTAAAGAATTCCTGGCTGATATCAAAGCGGAATACCCGGACATCCCTTACCGCACCGAAGTAAGATGGCTGAGCAGAGGAAAGATGCTTCATCGGTTTTTCTCCTTGAGGGGTGAAATAAGTACCTTTTTGGAAATGAAAGGACGCCCAGAAAAGTTACTTTGTGATCCTAAGGGGGTGGCGAATTTAGCTTTTTTGAATGACCTTACTGTACATTTAAATACTTTGAACATTTCACTCCAAGGCATACGATTCAAGCATTTAAAAAAAAAACCTTATTTTGTGGGAAAAACAGTTGCGCGAGAAGAACTGTGGACACTTTCCTGCACTAGACAGTGTTAAAGAAGATGTGGATTTTTCATATTATGTTCAAATCATTTGCGAATTACAAGAACAGTTTGAAAACAGATTTTTGGAGATAAATGAGCTTCAAACGGCCTTAGATATATTTGTTCGCCCGTTTTCCCTTCGGGCAGACGACGTCTCACAACTGCTTCAACTAGAGCTGATTGACCTGCAGTGCGATATCCGCCTGAAGAACAGCTTTCTTGTGTGTAAAACTTTGCATGACTTTCACAGCTGTCTTCCACGAGAGAAATATTCTCTTTTGCACAAGCACGCGGCCAAAGTTCCCTCAGTGTTTGGTTCCACGTATATTTGTGAGCACTTTTTCTATCTTTCAAAGCTTGCTATAACTAAGAACCGTTCATTACTTGGCGATAAAAATTTGACTGATTCTTTGAGGTTAGCAGTTACACGGAATATTGTACCAAACCTAGACAAAATCGTTTCCTCGAAAAATAAAAACGTGTAAAATGTTAATTGTCTTCTTTAACAATGTTGACTGTCAGAATTAAAGAGCTTTATAACCTTAATTCTATTTTTAATAAGTTTTCAAACTTGATCAGTTGAAATTATTACGTACAACACAGCAAACTAAGGATCCCATTTCTAAACTCTGAAAAGGGATATGAAAAGTTGTAGGACGAAGCATAACAAAAAACTCTCTCTCTCTCGCTCCTATGCTGACACTAGCGACACACGGTCGCGGACGGGGCGCTGAACTACACTGCCTTGCGCCCACGGGGCGCGCCTGCCGGGCGCAATTCTTGGGTGAGCCTGCAATAGAACGTCTGGTATTTGTCTATGTACTGACAAACGCGGCATTGCTCGGGTATTCATTGTCACCTTTTAAATTACGAAATAGTCACACAAAGAAATATACATAACGTATAATTACTGTATCCAGGTTAAGATACATAGTCCCGGGCAGTTTCAGTAAAATGGGCGCAGCTGCTTCGCGAGTCTACGACACCATTTTGTATATCTCTCTATGGCAACGCCTCTTCATACATCTACAGACAGCTGTCGGTATCTACGATAGCCGTTTGCAGTTGAAAACTTTCAAAAGCGCTGCCAGATATCAAGGATTTCCTCAAGCTGACTCGATTGTTGGAGTGGCTTAGTAGTAAAGAATAATGCGGCATTTTTTCACGTACAGTATCTCAAGTGTTTACGACGTCAAGTCTCTTGAGCGGTGTGTCGTACAATGATAAATTTGTGTAGGTATATTCAGCGGCGTATTGCATACTGTCTGCGAAATACGTTGCGAACAGAGTTTGTAGCAAAGATATTATATATCTGAATGTCATGGAAGACGCGACAGTTATCACGCATCTCAGTGTTTGTAACGTAATATGTCCCGATCCATGTGTCATACAATGGTACAGTATTGTAAGTACATTCAGCTGCATATGTGGATACTGTTTGAAAAATGTGTTCCGAATAAAACTAGTAGAAAAGAAGTAATAAATTTAAACGTCATGCACAATGCTGCAGTTTTTTACGCATCTCATTGTATATGACGTCGTACCTCCTGAACTATGATAGTAGGTATTTATTACCTGCACAGCTATCGCTGCCTGAAGTAAGGGTTATGTCTACCAAGTGTGATCGGTCCAGTGGCTTAGGATCAGACGTGGAGTGTGTCTGTGTGTTGGAGTGTGTCTGTGTCTATGTCAGGTATAAATTGAAAAGTTAGCTGCCAGACAGTTTCATACAGCTGCATTCGTTTACAATCGGTGCACAAGTATTAAGTACTTATGACAGTATAATGTACTCTTGTTATCAAAGAATTAGTCGGCTTGGGGAGAGTATTGGTTTCGATTATATTTGTGAGCTATAATCGGACGTATCGTAAATCACGTCAGCGATTTAAAAGCTCTGCAAACTTCTGTATAACTGTTTCAACGAAACCAGAACTGTCCTGATTGTTGGAGAGAAAGAAAGTACAGCTGGTAGGACTATTTTAGGACGAAAGACAGCAACATCAGCTGGATTGATTCCCTTCTTGTGGGAAAACCTTATGAAAAAATGGTTCTAGATTGAAATGCCATTCGTTATGTAACACACGCTTCTTTTGTACTTGGGATGAGTACCAAAGTCGAAAAAAGAAGAAGCAAATTAACCAGTGTGGATAAAAAGGTAACGCTTAAAACTCACAGGAGAAAGAAATCAGCCATTTTAAACATCTCTCTTCCACATGTATTACTGACGTCGAAACAGCTTGGAGTGCATTAAAAGGAATTGTACAAGAAACCGGTGAAGAAATAGACATGTCCCTACCTGGACGCCGCGAGATACATCGTAACGTGTTGTTATTGACAGGAGATGTTCACAGTATAGTAAGAGCGAAAAAAGAGTACTGTCACGAGTTCCTTGCTTAAACAACATCTGAAAACTTGATCACTTATTGTGATACCAAACGTGATGCAAAGAAGGCAGTTGCAGAAGCTAAAATCTATGAAAAGCATGTCACACTAACAGGCTCACGTGATACACAGGGTGGTCAAAAACGGTCTGAAAAGCTTTTGAGGGGGTTTCAGGGTAGACTGTGCTGAGAAATAATTCTTAATAAAAAAATTTGATACGTTTCGCCGTTTCCGAGTTAACTAAGATCGAAGTTAGCCAATAAGGTCTTTCTGAGTGCTAGTTCATGCGGCTCGCGAGGTACAATTAGCATCAGTGGTTCTCACAGCGTAGATGATAGCACACGGGAGTGCTCAGCCTTTGGCTTGGGTTCAGTCCTTACTGCCGTCTCATGTCCAATGTTTGCATCTCTCCCTTCTTCGATTTTAGGAACCCAAATGAAGAACACTTTGTCGCCACCGTCTCTGGCGGACCGCTTGAATCTGCGAGCGCAACGGCCTTGTTGACTAACTTCAATGCTAAGTAACTCGCAAACGGCGCAACGGACCGAAATTTTTTATTAATAATTATATCACAGCACATCCTACTCTGCTACGTCCTTAGGGACTTTTCATCCCCTATTTCGCCTAGCAAAGCTGCGGCTTAGGTATAAGGTATACACATATACATTCTGCGACATCAGTGACGAAGGGGTTAGACTCTGCGTTGATGGAAAGAGGGCAGCAGAGAGCTGACGGCAAGAATTCGAAGTAGGCTCCAATGAAGAGTTCCCGCATTTCCCGTTATAACAGCTGGTGCCCGTTCAAGGATCCATCACGCCAGTCACCAAGTATAAAGTTGTAGAAGGCTTAGGAAAGACGAAATTTGGGAAGGTGATAGGAGGATCTGCCAGTGGAAATACGGATATCAAGTTACTGGTATATAGCTGAGGAGCTGACAGTTTCCTTAGTAAGATCAATGGAGAGAAGAAGACATCAACCGAGAGGATACTGAGCACTGCAGTACCAGAATGGAAAAAAAGGGGAACCCCACTGAAAGTTCAGTTTGTCGCCATTTATGTCACCAATCACAAACGCTGAAGGTCTTACAGCGCATCACAGACAGCAGTATGTGCATGGTTGTCAATATTACCACCAGCCAGTGGTTTTGTGTTAGGCTGTGGGACCACCGATGGTATCCGCGCAACTCGTTTGCTTGTTGAAAAACGCTGTGAGGCCTCTAAGCAACTTTACTTCGCTTTCCTGGGTCTGGAATAGGCATTGTCGACTAACATGTCATATCACGTGATTTGCCCAGCCAGAGCATGACGGAGCTTGAAGAACTAACTGCTCTCCCACAGTCTTGCCTGCACCAGCAGTGTACTCTGTCGTCATACCTGTCACAGATGGCCGTCAATCCTGCTTTGCAGAGTGGGTGTCCTACCGACCTCAACATTCTGTGATTAGACGTGGATTCAATACCTTGTCATCCATTCGTGGTTCCACGGTTCTTCAACCACTTTCCTGGCACGCGAACAGCCGATCGATCACCTGCGCCGCTTCAGAGATGGCCATTTTCAGGCGATGGGCCATTGCAGTTTACTGTGTCGCTTATGTCGGTGAATTTCCCTCGTCTGTGTCCTGTATTATCACTAGAATGATGCTTTACCGTGTAACCTGCGTGGAACGGTAGCAGGTGACGTTTTTATCTCGAGTTGGGCAGTGTTCATAATGTTTTGGCTCACCAACGTAGGTAGACGCAGATGTCTTGACTTCGTCACATGTCAACGCTAAACGCCTCCTTTCAACTCGTTGTTTCCTTCCCATCTTTCCTCTATATCACTCTTAGCTTACCTCAGCATGAGGCGACCCATGCCATGGACGAGCGCTCGTCGTATGACTGCGACCTCAATACAAGGACCAAAGCAAGCAGGGGAAACATGTGGGTTCACCACCACCGAAATAGGCAAGGAGATGCTGAGTGCTTTCTGGGAGAGACTTGGTGTGGTGTGCTCGTCAGTGGCACTTCGTGACAGGAGCATACTACCAAATTCTCCTGAAGAGTTTATGGGATACGGTCAAGACGAAGCGGAGAAGGAAGCTGTCACAGGGTGTGTATTTGCTCCGTAACAATCCAGCTCATCCTGAACAGAACACAATGACACATGCCGATCCTCTGGACTACCAAATTTTGCCTGTCCCCCACATTCACCTATCACTGCTGCAAGTGACTTCTTCCGCTTTCACTGGAAGAAGACACTATTGTGCGGCAGGCATTTCCACAACGAGGAGGTAATTTTCAAGGTGCATCGTTTCCTGAAAAACTAAAATGCAAAGCTTGACAACCAAGGTCTCCAGCAACTAATCTGTGGCTGGGAAAAACGTGTTGCACTGAAGGGTGAATACGGGGAGAGAAGGATGGTTGCAGCTTGATTTTTTCGAGCTTCACGACTAGCCCTGGTAAGTAGCCCCCAAAAGAATTTCATCCACTACGACAGGTCGTATCGGAGTATGGATCCTTCACTCAAATGCGGTGTAAGGTATTCCCTGGAGATTAAAACAGTGTGCTAAGCTTTTCTCCCACCTGAACGTTGACCTTTAGCAAATTACTTGACAGTTCATGGGAAAGCTGCTCTCTTGTGAGATCTAGCATTGTACCCATGTGGTTGTTGCATTATGATAACGCATCCCTTCGCACTGCAATGTCGCTACACACGTGAATAATCGTAAACTACGCATAGTTTACCTGTTAATTTACAAGCTAATCAAATACCTACTAGAGTGCTTATACATTGAGGTGACAAAAGTCCTGGATAGCGTTATGCACATGTTCATATGGTGGTAGTATCGCGTACACAATATATAAAAGGTCGGCGCACTGGCGGAGCTGTCGTTTGTACTCTGGTGAGTCATGTGAAAAGGTTTCCGACGTAATTATGGCAGCATCACGGGAATTAACAGACTTTGAACGCGGAATACTACACTACTGCCCTTTAAAATTTCTACACCAATAAGAAATGCAGATGATAAACGGGTATTCATTGGACAAATACATTATACTACAACTGACATGTGATTACATTTTCACGCAATTTGGGTGCATAGATCCTGAGAAATCAGTACCCAGAACAACCACCTCTGGCCGTAATAACGGCCTTGATACGCCTGGGCATTGAGTCAGAGCTTGGATGGCGTGTACAGGTACAGCTGCCCATGCAGCTTCAACACGATACCACAGTTCATCAAGAGTAGTGACTGGCGTATTGTGACGAGGCAGTTGCTCGGCCACCATTGACGAGACGTTTTCAGTTGGTGAGAGATCTGGAGAATGTGCTGGCCAGGGCAGCAGTCGAACATTTTCTGTATCCAGAAAGGCCAGTACAGGACCTGCAACACGTGGTCGTGCATTATCCTGCTGAAATGTAGGGTTTCGCAGGGATCGAATGAAGGGTAGAGCTACGGGTCGTAATTCATCTGAAATGTAACGTCCACTGCTCAAAATGCCGTCAATGCGAACAAGAGGTGACCGAGACATGTAACCAGTGGCCCCTATACCATCACGCCGGGTGATACGCCAGTATGGCGACGACGAATACAAGCTTCCAATCTACGTTCACCGCGATGTCCCCAAACACGGATGCGACCACCATGATGCTGCAAACAGAACTTGGATTCATCCGAAAAAATTACGTTTTGCCATTCGTGCACCCAGGTTCGTCGTTGAGTACACCATCACAGGCGCTCCTGTCTGTGATGCAGCGTCAAGGGTAACCGCAGCCATGGTCTCCGAGCTGATAGTCCATGCTGCTGCAAACGTCGTCGAACTCTTCGAGCAGATGGTTGTTGTCTTGCAAACGTCCCTATCTGTTGACTCAGGGATAGAGACGTGACTGCACGACCCGTTACAGCCATGCGGATAAGATGCCTGTCATCTCTACTGCTAGTGATACGAGGCCGTTGGGGTCCAGCACGACGTTCCGTATTACCCTCCTGAACCCACCGATTCCATATTCTACTAACAATCGTTGAATCTCGACCAACGCGAGCAGCAATGTCGCGATACGATAAAACGTAATCGCGATAGGCTACAATCCTACCTTTATCAAAGTCAGAAACGTGATGGTACACATTTCTCCTCCTTACACGTGGGACCACAACAACGTTTCACGAGTCAACGCCGGTCAGCACGTTTTAGGTGTCGCCACCGGCGCCACCATTGTGTGAATGCTCTGAAAGGCTAACCATTTGCATATCGCAGCATCTTCTTCCAGTCGGTTAAATTTCGCGTCTGTAGCACGTCATCTTCGTGGTGTAGCAATTTTAATGGCCAGTAGTGTAGTTGGAGCTAGACATATGCGACATTTCATTTCGGAAAACGATAGGGAACTGAATATTTCGAGATCCACAGCGTTATTAGTGAACCAAGAAAATCTAATTTCAGGTGTCAGTTTCACCATGGACAATACTGTGGCCGACGGTCTTCACCTGACCATCGAGAGCAGTGGCGTTTGCGTAGTGTTGTCCGCGCTAACAGACAACCATCACTGCGTGACACAACCGTGGAAATCATATTGAGACATATGATGCGTATCCGTTAGGATAGTGCGGCGAAATTTGGCGCTGATGGGCTATAGCAGCAGACGGCTGACGCGTGTGCCTTTGCTAAAAAGCACATCACATGCACCGCGTCTCCTGGGCTCGTGACCATATCGGTTACACCACAAACGACTGGAAAACTGTGGCCTGGTCAGATGTGTCCCGATTTCAGTTGGTAAGAGCTGATGGTAGTTTTCGAGTGTGGCACAGTCCCCATGAGGCCATGGATCCAGGTTGTCAACAAGGCACTGTGCAAGGTGGTGGTGGCTGTATAGTAGTGTGGGTTTGTGTTTACATGGATTGGACTGGGTCTTCTGGTCCAGTTGAACCGGCCATTGACTGGAAATGGTTATTTTGGGCTACTTGGACACCGTTTACAACCAATCATAGACTTCATGATCCGAAATAACAATCTCATAAAGTCGCGATTTGTTTGAAAAAAAAAAAAAAAAGAAACTCTTCACAGTTAGAGAGAATGTTGTAGGCACCCAAATCACTCGACATGAATCCCACCGATTATTTATGGTGCATGAACGAGAGGTCACTTCGTGCACAAAATCCTGCAGCGGCAATAAATTCGCGATTACGGACGGCTATAAAGGCAGCGTAGCTCCGTATTTCTGCAGGGAACTTCCAATGGCTTGTTGAGTCCATTCCACAACGAGCTGACGCACTACGCTGAGCAGAAGGAGGTCCGACACGATATTAGGAGGCATGCCATGACTTTTGTCACCTCAGTGTATAGTGTTAACACGATATGCTCCTACGGCGAGGGAAAAAAATGACATTAGGGAAAAATATTTGTTTTGACGTCCCATACAGCCTCCCAGAGTTTGTCGGTTTAAATATTTTTCACCCTGTATATCAACGCTCGCTAGCAGCTGCAGGTATTAATTGTTGTTGTTGTTGTGGTCTTCAGTCCTGAGACTGGTTTGATGCAGCTCTCCATGCTACTCTATCCTGTGCAAGCTTCTTCATTTCCCAGTACCTACTGCAACCTACATCCTTCTGAATCTGCTTAGTGTATTGATCTCTTGGTCTCCCTCTACGATTTTTACCCTCCACGCTGCCCTCCAATGCTAAATTTGTGATCCCTTGATGCCTCAAAACATGCCCTACCAACGGATCCCTTCTTCTACTCAAGTTGTGCCACAAACTTCTCTTCTCCCCAATCCTGTTCAATACCTCCTCATTAGTTACGTGATCTACCCACCTTATCTTCAGCATTCTTCTGTAGCACCACATTTCGAAAGCTTCTATTCTCTTCTTGTCCAAACTGGTTATCGTCCATGTTTCACTTCCATACATGGCTACACTCCATACAAATACTTTCAGAAACGACTTCCTGACAATTAAATCTATACTCGATGTTAACAAATTTCTCTTCTTCAGAAACGATTTCCTTGCCATTGCCAGTCTACATTTTATATCCTCTCTACATCGACCATCATCAGTTATTTTACTCCCTAAATAGCAAAACTCCTTTACTACTTTAAGTGTCTCATTACCTAATCTAATCCCCTCAGCGTCACCCGATTTAATTTGACTACATTCCATTATCCTCGTTTTGCTTTTGTTGATGTTCATCTTATATCCTTTCAAGACACTGTCCATTCCGTTCAACTGCTCTTCCAAGTCCTTTGCTGTCTCTGACAGAATTACAATGTCATCGGCGAACCTCAAAGTTTTTACTTCTTCTCCATGAATTTTAATACCTACTCCGAATTTTTCTTTTGTTTCCTTTACTGCTTGCTCAATATACAGATTGAATAACATCGGGGAGAGGCTACAGCCCTGTCTCACTCCTTTCCCAACCACTGCTTCCCTTTCATGCCCCTCGACTCTTATAACTGCCATCTGGTTTCTGTACAAATTGTAAATAGCCTTTCGCTCCCTGTATTTTACCCCTGCCACCTTCAGAATTTGAAAGAGAGTATTCCAGTTAACGTTGTCAAAAGCTTTCTCTAAGTCTACGAATGCTAGAAACGTAGGTTTGCCTTTTCTTAATCTTTCTTCTAAGATAAGTCGTAAGGTTAGTATTGCCTCACGTGTTCCAACATTTCTACGGAATCCAAACTGATCTTCCCCGAGGTCCGCTTCTACTAGTTTTTCCATTCGTCTGTAAAGAATTCGCGTTAGTATTTTGCAGCTGTGACTTATTAAACTGCTTGTTCGGTAATTTTCACATCTGTCAACACCTGCTTTCTTTGGGATTGGAATTATTATATTCTTCTTGAAGTCTGTGGGTATTTCGCCCGTCTCATACATCTTGCTCACCAGATGGTAGAGTTTTCTCATGACTGGCTCTCCCAAGGCCATCAGTAGTTCTAATGGAATGTTGTCTACTCCCGGGGCCTTGTTTCGACTCAGGTATTAATATAATTCTAAAATCCGTCTTTGTGAAATATGTTTCGCATTGAACGGTGGATAGGTAGAGAAGGTATGACGCCGTCTCCAAGTTAAATGTTTCCAGCCTGATTTTGTTTTTAAAGTGATGAAACTTTGTACCTGCCACGTGTACCCAGGAAGACTACAAAGTGGAGTACCACAGCCTCTGTGCGGGACCGGGTCGCGGAGTGGCGGAACAGGAGGCGTTGTTTACAGCGCAGTGCTGCAGGCAGGCACGTAGGAACGCAGGCAGGCCGCCACGGCCTCCGCCGCTGCTCATTCAATTTGTGCGTGGCGCGCGCCCGCGGCGGAAGCTCATTTCCTGCGTGAAAGCGGCGGTGGCGGCGGCGGCGGCCGCGGCGGGGGCCGTGCTGTGTGCGACACAGGTACCGGAGCCTGCTCCGTAACCTGGTCTGCTAGACGGCTACACGGCTTGTACTCTGAACACTGAAGAATTATGCCATAGATAGCTTCCTATAGTAAACTGGTGGCGTCCTCGGTGGTTACCTGAATGACCGTCTGCAGCATCTGATTATATATGACGATAGTAACTGCTCTCGAAAGAACATAGACCATTGACGACCGTGCAGCTTCTCTACAATAGATGACAATTAATTGAAACCCTCAGCTGCCGACAGGTGTTGTTGATATACCTCGATGCGGACAGTTGAAAATGTACGCCCCGACCGGGACTCGAACCTCGGATCTCAATTAATTATCATTTATTCTAGAGAAGCTGCACTGTCATCCATGCTCTCTGTTCTTTCGAGAACAGTTACTATCTTCATATACAGTTCAAGGCTATCCGGCCATTGACCTTCGTCTGTGCGAATGCGCACAGGTTGCCCGAACTCTTACGGGAATCGTCACCTTAGTGGGCGCGAGTAGTGAGTGGATGGGCAAATATCTATTAGGTACATTACGTATGTAGACTGTGGACAGTTGGGAATGTGGGTCTCACGGGAAGCGTCCAAGGGATAAGTCCCTGCAGTTGTGCTAGTCATCTGTGTCCTCGGTGGCTCAGATGGATAGAACGTCTGCCATGTAAGCAGGAGATCCCGGGTTCGAGTCCCGGTCGGGGCACACATTTTCAGCTGTCCCCATCGAGGTATATCAACAATACCTGTCGGCAGCTGAGGGTTTCAATTAATTAGCATCTGATTTCCTCAAATGAAACTGTATGGTTCCATCGATCTCTCAAAGTCTCAAACGTCTACGATGTATACGACGTTTGTGACAAAAGTAACGACAATGACAACACCGCGAGCAATCTGACAACACTGTGTTGTCCTTGTGTAGACCGGTATGTTCTACATCTACATCTACATACATACTCCGCAATCCACCATACGGTGCGTGGCGGAGGGTACCTCGTACCACAACTAGCATCTTCTCTCCCTGTTCCACTCCCAAACAGAACGAGGGAAAAATGACTGCCTTTATACCTCCGTACGAGCCCTAATATCTTTTATCTTATCTTTGTGGTCTTTCCGCGAAATGTAAGTTGGCGGCAGTAAAATTGTTATGCAGTCAGCCTCAAATGCTGGTTCTCTAAATTTCCTCAGTAGCGATTCGCGAAAAGAACGCCCCCTTTCCTCTAGAGACTCCCACCCGAGTTCCTGAAGCATTTCCGTAACACTCGCGTGATGATCAAACCTACCAGTAACAAATCTAGCAGCCCGCCTCTGAATTGCTTCTATGTCCTCCCTCAAACCGACCTGATAGGGATCCCAAACGCTCGAGCAGTACTCAAGAATAGGTCGTATTAGTGTTTTATAAGAGGTCTCCTTCACAGATGAACCACATCTTTCCAAAATTCTACCAACGAACCGCAGACGACTATCCGCCTTCCTCACAACTGCCATTACATGCTCGTCTCACTTCATATCGCTCTGCAATGTTACGCCCAAATATTTAATCGACGTGACTGTGTCAAGCGCTACACTACTAATGGAGTATTCGAACATTACGGGATTCTTTTTCCTATTCATCTGCATTAATTTACATTTATCTATATTTACAGTTAGCTGCCATTCTTTACACCAATCACAAATCCTGTCCAAGTCATCTTGTATCCTCCTACAGTCACTCAACAATGACACCTTCCCGTACACCACAGCATCATCAGCAAATACCCGCACTTGCTATCCATCCTATCCAAAAGATCATTTATGTAGACAGAAAACAACAGGGGACCTACCACACTTCCCTGGGACGAGTTGCGTTTTGCAAGAGCGATCCTTTCTAAAGTCGTGCTGATGCATGGACAGCAACTTCTCTGTCTCGAGGAAATTCATTATATTCGAACTGAGAATATGTTAGAGAATCCTGCAACAAACCGATGTTAAGGCTATTGGTCTGTAATTTTGAGGATCCGTCCTTCTACCCTTCTTATATACAGCCGTCACCTGCACTTTTTTCCAGTCGCTCGGGACTTCACGGTCGGCAAGATGCTGAGTCCGAGTTTCAGCTCTGTATCAATCACGTCATCTTTGAGGGCGCTATCAGCGAAGTTACGTTTTCGTTGTGTGTTACGAAACTGGAACAGCGCATTTAGAGCAACATTATGACATCAGGTTCTGTGTTAAACTTGGAGGAACCGTGAGTGTATGTTGGGAAGTTTTAACAGGCCTATGGAGAACATTTTTTATCAGAAGCATAAGTTTCTCGCAGGCATCAACTTCAAGAACCGACGAAAAGGTCGTGCTCTTCTGAGATCAGACCGAAATTTAGCAATTCTAACCAAGTGTTTTACAAAGATGAAAGGGGCAGGAAAGGGCGAATTGATTCAGACCGAACGTTGCAGACAAGTGGATGTTGCGTCATGACAGTGTTCCTTGTCACAATCCCACTTCCATCAAGGAATTTTTGGCCTCAAAAGATATTCTTTTTGTTCCACAGTCCCCCTGTTCATTTCATTAGAGTCTTTGACTTTTTCCTTTTCCCGAAATGGAAAAATGTCTTAAAGGGATGTCATTTCGGGATCGACATGTTAAAGGCCCTACAAGTTAAAGCCTTTCAGCGTTGCTACCGAGACTGGGAACAACCACTCTGCTAGTGTATAGCTACCGAAGGGAACTGCTCTGAAGGGGACAATACTGTTGTTTGAAAAAATTAAAAACTTTGGTGGATAAAAAATTAGTCTCATTACTTTTCTCACACGTTGTATATACAGACTGAAGTGATAAATGAAAATTTGAGCCAAGGCAGGGAATAGAAACCGGAACTCCAAATCAGTATGCAGATACCCTAACCACTATGCCATCCTAACAGAGTGTCTTTGCACGACTGCACGGGCTACCCTAGTTTAGGGGCAAACCCAAGTGGCCTGAGGCTGAACGGGGACCTGGAGTGAGGAATGAGGCGTGCTAGGCAAGTCCCTGCAGTTGTATAAAGACTTGTGCCAGGGTGGCGTAGTGGTTATCGCATCTGCCTAGTGAGCAAGAGATCCGCATTCGAATCCACACTTGGAACAAATTTTCAATCGTCACTCAGACTCGAGACTTTAAAACGTGTCTGGGACAATATACACTCCTGGAAATGGAAAAAAGAACACATTGACACCGGTGTGTCAGACCCACCATACGTGCTCCGGACACTGCGAGAGGGCTGTACAAGCAATGATCACACGCACGGCACAGCGGACACACCAGGAACCGCGGTGTTGGCCGTCGAATGGCGCTAGCTGCGCAGCATTTGTGCACCGCCGCCGTCAGTGTCAGCCAGTTTGCCGTGGCATACGGAGCTCCATCGCAGTCTTTAACACTGGTAGCATGCCGCGACAGCGTGGACGTGAACCGTATGTGCAGTTGACGGACTTTGAGCGAGGGCGTATTGTGGGCATGCGGGAGGCCGGGTGGACGTACCGCCGAATTGCTCAACACGTGGGGCGTGAGGTCTCCACAGTACATCGATGTTGTCGCCAGTGGTCGGCGGAAGGTGCACGTGCCCGTCGACCTGGGACCGGACCGCAGCGACGCACGGATGCACGCCAAGACCGTAGGATCCTACGCAGTGCCGTAGGGGACCGCACCGCCACTTCCCAGCAAATTAGGGACACTGTTGCTCCTGGGGTATCGGCGCGAACCATTCGCAACCGTCTCCATGAAGCTGGGCTACGGTCCCGCACAGCGTTAGGCCGTCTTCCGCTCACGCCCCAACATCGTGCAGCCCGCCTCCAGTGGTGTCGCGACAGGCGTGAATGGAGGGACGAATGGAGACGTGTCGTCTTCAGCGATGAGAGTCGCTTCTGCCTTGGTGCCAATGATGGTCGTATGCGTGTTTGGCGCCGTGCAGGTGTGCGCCACAATCAGGACTGCATACGACCGAGGCACACAGGGCCAACACCCGGCATCATGGTGTGGGGAGCGATCTCCTACACTGGCCGTACACCACTGGTGATCGTCGAGGGGATACTGAATAGTGCACGGTACATCCAAACCGTCATCGAACCCATCGTTCTACCATTCCTAGACCGGCAAGGGACCTTGCTGTTCCAACAGGACAATGCACGTCCGCATGTATCCCGTGCCAGCCAACGTGCTCTAGAAGGTGTAAGTCAACTACCCTGGCCAGCAAGATCTCCGGATCTGTCCCCCATTGAGCATGTTTGGGACTGGATGAAGCGTCGTCTCACGCGGTCTGCACGTCCAGCACGAACGCTGGTCCAACTGAGGAGCCAGGTGCAAATGGCATGGCAAGCCGTTCCACAGGACTACATCCAGCATCTCTACGATCGTCTCCATGGGAGAATAGCAGCCTGCATTGCTGCGAAAGGTGGATATACACTGTACTAGTGCCGACGTTGCGCATGCTCTGTTGCCTGTGTCTATGTGCCTGTGGTTCTGTCAGTGTGATCATGTGATGTATCTGACCCCAGGAATGTGTCAATAAAGTTTCCCCTTCCTGGGACAATGAATTCACGGTGTTCTTATTTCAATTTCCAGGAGTGTAGTTTCATTTGATTAAATCGCCTATGCCTGTGTCTCAGGCAGGATTCCCCGTCTCATTCGAAGTTGAGGTGCTACGTACTTCAATACAGTTGGAGAGCCTCTGCAATGCTGTTTAAGTTTAGGCTAAGTACCATGTGGTCTGAGGGGGGGGGGGGGGGCAGAATGTGAATTTCGATTGAGGAAGGAAGCCTGCTGTTGTTCGAAGGCACTGTACGAGGGTGAATGTTGGTTAGCGCATCTTCCTAGTGAGCAGGACACCGGAGTTCGAATCGTGGCCTTGTTACAAATTTTCATTTATTGCTGCAGTCTGCATATATGCATCTCATTAGGTGTCTGATTCCCTCAGTGCTCCGCAAACCATTCGTCAGATAAAACAGGCCAGAAAATCCAGAATGTTCTTGTACAGATGCAAGGACAAGAATTAAGAGGTATCATTCTGCTTAGTATGAGGTCTCGTTGGAAGGAGATAGCCAATACTTCACCCAAGGAGGCGTAAACTTTTCCAAATTTGATCCCGTCTGCAGAGACGGTCATTAATGCCCTGTGGAAATAATGCTGGGTTACAGTTGCGTGAGACGTGGAAATTCGGCCTTGTATCTGACTCATGTTCATTAATTATCCTCCAAAGTAATGAATTAGGAATTGGATGATTACTAAAGGAAACAGCAAACACAATTAATTCTGTTTATTCCTTAAAAGAAAACATTTGGCAAGAAATGATAATATTATTTTAGTAAACCTCAGAGTATCTGATAAAAGAGTCTGGGGTAAGGTTCTGGTAATCACGTAAATGAAACGACTACAGTGCACAGCTGCACCGTTATTGTTGTGCTTTTAGTAGAAACACAGATAGTACTAAGGAAGGGAGATGAAAGCATGCTGATCATTGATTCAGAGTGCAAGTCTTCAGAGTGAAGATTGAAGTTATGTATTTCTTTAAGATGGCTTTAATGTCCCTAATTGTCTTGTGGTTGCGGCTCGTTCTAACCTTAGTAAATTGTAGGTTGATGTCGCTGTGACTGCACAGTCAGGCGCCATACGAACGGCCCTCAACAACGTCTAACGGTGAACCAGCCTGAAATACACTACTGGCCATTAAAATTGCTACACCACGAACATGATGTGCTACAGACGCGAAATTTAACCAACAGGAAGAAGAAGCTGAGATATGCAAATGATTAGCTTTTCAGAGCATTCACATCCAATGACTGTTAGCAGAATATGGAATCGGTGGGTTCAGGAGGGTAATACGGAACGTCCTGCTGGATCCCAACGGCCTCGTATCACTATCAGTCGAGATGACAGGCATCTTATCCGCATGGCTATAATGGATCGTGCAGGCACGTCTCGATCCCTGAGTCAACAGATGGGGACGTTTGCAGGCCAACAACCATCTGCAAGAACAGTTCGACGACGTTTGCAGTAACATGGACTATCAGCTCGGAGACCATGGCTGCGGTTACGCTTGACGCTGCATCACAGACAGGAGCACCTGCCATGGTGTACTCAACGACGAACCTGGGTGCACGAATGGCAAAACGTCATTTTTTCGGATGAATCCAGGTTCTGTTCAAACCATCATGATGGTCGCATCCGTGTTTGGCGACATCGCGGTGAACGTACATTGGAAGCGTGTATTCGTCTTCGCCATACTGGCGCATCACCCGGCGATAGGGTATGGGGTGTCATTGGTTACACGTCTCGGTCACCTCTTGTTTGCACTGACGGCACTTTGAATAGTAGACGTTAAATTTCAGTTGTGTTACGATCCGTGGCTCTGCCCTTCATTCGATCCCTGCGAAACCCTACTTTTCAGGAGGATAATGCACTACCGCATGTTGCAGGTCCTGTACGGGCCTTTCTGGATACAGAAAATGTTCGGCTGCTGCCCTGGCCAGCACATTCTCCAGATCTTTCACCAATTGAAAAGGTCTGGTCAATGGTGGTCGAGTAACTGGCTCGCCACAACACGCCAGTCACTACTCTTGATGAACTGTGGTATCGTGTTGAAGCTGCATGGACAGCTGTACCTGTACACGCCATCCAAGCCCTGTTTGACTCAATGCCCATATGTATCAAGGCGGTTATTACGGCCAGAGGTGGTTGTTCTGGGTACTGATTTCTCAGGATCTATGCACCCAAATGGCGTGAAAATGTAGTCACATGTCAGTTCTAGTATAATATATTTGTTTTCTTCTTGGTGTAGCAATTTTAATGGCCAGTAGTGTATTTCGAAGTCCCTCGAAACATCTACTCTGGTGGTATTGCAAGGCTCTAGGAGATGATACAGTTACAGCTCTCTCCGAAGAAGAAGTAAAAATAAGGCCTTAAAGGCTCTCTCCAAAGAAGGAAGTTTGTAATGAGTGTTCACTAAAAGGAAAACTTCTTGCTCTTTACTCTAACCGTTCTGGCTGGCCTATGGATCTCTCAGGTGCTGACTTGCAAAAACGTCCCTCAGAAAATGACGCTTCCACTCCCAGAGATAATCCTTGTGCAGTTAATCAGTAGTGTGTGACCTACCATTTAACACTGTAAAAAAAGTACCTCGCTCTCTTTCCATCTTCCTCTGTGACCAATAGGGAGGACACTCGTCAGAATAGTCGAGTTTCTCTGCATAACCTCTAGTTTATAATCAGCCAATTCTTAAGTTGCTTAAACATTTGGTTTTTACAAAGTCAACATCCATGAGCATCTCACAGCTTCAAAAATATCCTAAAAGTGAGAGTTCTAGCTACATTTCCGAGATAATATCTCTAGCATACAGTGATTTCCAGCTAAAAGACCGCTTTCTGCGTTATGTATGGGCTTCGCTAAAAGCAGGATTCGTTCTCATTCCACTTGTGCTTTGTAAGAGCGTTAGCAGCTGAGGGCGTTATGCCACACGAGATCTTATCTGCGTTTGCCTGATGTGCTTCACATGCCGATGGTGGCACTACAATTGACTGTTCTGTGGCCTGCGAGCGATTGATCTTCGTATCCCCCAGCACTCACTTCCGAGAATCGCTCCAAGGGTAGTAAGTTTCTCCGTTGAGCCTGGATGGAAGAACATATAGCCCTAACAAATGGTCACAAACAACGCTAGCCCAAATGTTCACGGAAGATCTTTGCTGATGTGATGACCTGCACAATTTCGAGAGAACTCTCAACAGCCCGTGTGTCCTGATTGAGAAAATTTACAATATGATCACATTGAGCTATATCTGTGAACTACACATTTGCGCTTAAGTGGTGGCTGATACAGTGTTCAATAGAACATTCACGAATGTGTACCTGTACAGTAAAATTAGTTGCACGCACTGTACATGGTATTGATCCAGCAGGTATCATGTAATACTCTACAGAAAATCATTAGGTCAACATTACTTGCTAATGGAGGGTATTTAGAAAATTTCATTCAAGAAAGTGTTTCACACTGTCCTTATACGTTCTTTTCCTATGTGTTTTCATGATTAATGCGATTATGAAGAAACGTAGGAAATGAGCTGCAACATGAAAATAAATCATTTCTAGACCCACATACACACAACATAATTTCTCTCTCTAGGTGTGAGTGATATTTCCTGAACGTATTGCCATATATGTTTTTTGTGACCTGTATATACCTTCTCATCGCATCTGAGATATGCTCTTTAGTGGCAAATTACGTGACAGAGTAGGCCAGGCAAGATCAAATACGCTCCACAACACGTTTGAAGTGTGAACTACAATTGGTGTCGCTTTACCCTGTAGGATTATCAAATGTGGTGTCTCGGTCATGTCATTCATAACAATAGGGCTGACCACTCTTGCACGTTAGTGTGGCCATTAAGCTTCACTTCAAAAATCACCAAAAAGGTACTGTTGTCCTATCCAACAACTTCCCACACCATGATCCCAAAAGTTGTAGAGATAATTGCTACTTCCCGTTATCTTTCACCATGTCATCTACGACCGGCCAGGGTTCTCCGATTGTCGGAGAATCTACACAGCAGCAGCCAGGCGGAGGGATCCGCAGGGCTGAGCAGCAACGACAAGGGAGAAATTGTAAAGTAAGTTGAATAAATAATTGTAAAACTCCACGCCATCTCAATCTTCGGCGCAGTCACTGTTTCTGCTGCTAGCAAGTGGTGCAGAAGACGAAACAATAGGAAACCACGCACAGGTAAACTAATAACGAGATTTGTTGTCGTTGAATGCGCTCTACTTTCAAGCTTAACTAGACGGTGTTTCAAAATGTTCATCCGAATTCCAAAGATTATATCTTCACAACGAATGCAGATATAAATCTGGGCTGAATTTTAACTAACACATCATCAAAACTAAATGTTTATCTTGGTGCCTGTTGCTAACTGCCGGTTGTTGTGTCCCCCACTGGTGATTTCTCGAATGGTTCAAATGGCTCGAAGCACTATTGAGCCTATGCGCGAGGCAGGATTCGAACCTGCGACCGTAGGAAGAGCGCGGTTCCGCACTGAGGCGCCTAGAACCGCTCGGCCACAACGGCCTGCTGTGATTTCTCTGGTGCATATATCTTGCTTGCACATTCATTACTGAAAGGACAATGTCGATAACACATCAGCAAAAGGCGCTCTGCACTTTCATTTTGAACAAGTGCAATATTCAGTTACAACTATTAGGCAAGATTTTCTTAGAGTATGGCACTGTACATCCTATGGCGTAAAGGATTTCGCGTTGTATCACACCATTGGGCTCCAAGGTTGCCGAATCACTTGACACATGATTTTTATTAGTGGTTGGTTTGTAAACAGTTTCCCGAATGTGCTTCTCCTGGCAACAGTCTAGGGCGATCTGCGACACCGAAAACCAACACCAGTGAATGAAGTGGCTCCAATCTGTTTGAAAAGTATGGATGGACTTTGACTGTTGCCTGATGTTTGCCTTGCGTCCAGGGAGACGGAACATGGAAAATTTGAGAAAAGTAACTGAGAAGTCCGATCCTAAAACTAATAGTGAATAGTAACCCAAAGTTGTATCTGTTTGCATGCAAAAGATATGACATAGCGAAATCGGATTTTTCTGATGAAAACATTGTAGGTCCTAGTGTACATTAAAATCCACCTCAAGTTTAAATCTTCTTTCATATAGAACATAAAGTCTTGTGAAGCGAGATTAAATACTTTAAAGCACCCTATATTTCTATTTTGATATGACATGAGAGAGAGAAAGAGAGAGAGAGAGAGAGAGAGAGAGAGAGAGAGAGAGAGAGAGAGAGAGAGAGAGAGAGAAAGAGAGAGAGAAAGATTGCAATTCTTTCCCTCTCATGTCATTTAAATCTTAATGTTAATGACTATCATGATTTCTATATGAAAAAGTTTTGAATCGCAAATCAATTTTTACACTTTTTTGTGGTCTAAACGACTAAGCTGAATTGATGTTGTTGTGGCCTTCAGCCCAGAGACTGGTTTGATACAGCTCTCCTCGCTAATCTATTCTGTGCAAGCTTCTTCATCTCCCTGTACCTACTGCAACCTACATACCTCTGAATCTGTTTGGTGTATACATCTCTTGGTCTCCCTCTACGATTTTTACCCTCCACACTGCCCTCCAATACTAAATTGGTGATCCCTTGTTGCCTCAGAACTTGTCCTAACAACCGATCCCTTCATCTAGTCAAGTTGCGCCACAAACTCCTCCCCAATTCTATTCAATACCTCCTCATTACTTATGTGATCAACCCATCTAATCTTCAGCATTTTTCTGGAGCAGCACATTTCAAAAGCTTCTATTCTCTTCTTGTCAAAATTATTTGTCGTCCATGTTTCACTTCCATACATGGCTACACTCCATAAAATACTTTCAGAAACGACTTCCTGACACTTAAATCTATACTGGAAAAAATTTCTCTTCTTCAGAAACGCTTTCCTTGCCATTGCCAGTCTACATTTTACATCCTCTCTGCTTTGACCATCATCAGTTATTTTGCTCCCCAAATAGCAAAACTCCTTTACTACTTTAAATGTTTCATTTCCTAATCTAATTCCCTCAGCATCGCCCGTCTTAATTCGACTACATTCCATTACCCTCGTTTTGCTTTTGTTGATGTTCGTCTTATAACTTCCTTTCAGGACACTGTCCATTCCGTTCAACTGCTCTTCCAAATCCTTTGCTATCCCTGACAGAAATACGATGTCATCCCCGAACATCAAAGCTTTTATTTCTTTTCTATAGATTTTAGTACTTACTCCGAATTTTTCTTTTGTTTTGTTTACTGCCTGCTCAATATACAGATTGAATAACATCAGGCACAGGCTACAAACCTGTTCACTCCCTTCCCAACCACTGCTTCCCTTTCATCTCCCTCGACTCTGAGAAATGCCTCCTGGTTTTTGTGCCGATTGTGAATAGCCTTTCGCTCCCTGTATTTTACTCCTGCCACCTTCAGAATTTGAAAGAGAGTATTCCAGTCAACATTGTCAGAGGCTATATCTTAGTCTACAAATGCAAGGAACGTAGGTTTGCCTTTCCTTAATCTAAGATAAGTCGTAGGGTCAGTATTTTCTTATGCATCCCAGTATTTCTACAGAATTGAAACTGATCTTCCCCGAGGTCAGCTTCTACCAGTTTTTCCATTTGTTTGTAAAGAATTCGCGTTAGTGTTTTGCAGCTGTGACTTATTATATTGATAGTTCGGTAATTTTTACATTTATGAACACCTGCTTTCTTTGGGATTGGAATTATTTTATTCTTCTTGAAATATGAGGGTATTTCCCGGGTGTCATACATCTTGCTCACCACATGGTAGAGTTTTGTCAGGACTGGCTCTCTCAAGGATGCCAGTAGTTCTAATGGAATGTTGTCTACCCCCAGGTCCTTGTTTCGACTCAGGTCTTTCAGTGCTCTGTCAAAGTCTTCAGGCAGTATCATATCTCCCATTTCATCTTCATCTACATCCTCTTCCATTTCCATAATATTGTCCTCAAGTACGTCGCCCTTGTATAGACCCTCTATATACTCTATCCACCTTTCTGCTGTCCCCTCTTTGCTTAGAACTGGGTTTCCATCTGAGCTCTTGATATTCATACACGTGGTTCGCTTTTCTCCTAAGGTCTCTAATTTTGCTGTAGGCAATATCTATCTCACCCCTAGTGATATATGCCTCTAAATCCTTACATTTCTTCTCTAGCCATCCCTGCTTAGCCATTTTGCACTTCCTGTCGATCTCATTTTTGAGATGTTTGTATTCCTTTTTGCCTGCTTCATTTGTTGTTGTTGTTGTTTTCAGTCCTGAGACTTGTTTGATGCAGCTCTCCATGCTACTCTATCCTGTGGAAGCTTCTTCATCTCCCAGTACTTACTGCAACCTACATCCTTCTGAATCTGCTTAGTGTATTCATCTCTTGGTCTCCCTCTACGATTTTTACCAACCACGCTGCCCTCCAATGCTAAAATTGTGATCCCTTGATGCCTCAGAACATGTCCTACCAACCGGTCCCTTCTTCTTGTCAAGTTGTGCCGCAATCTCCTCTTCTCCCCAATTCTATTCAATACTTCCTCATTAGTTACGTGATCTACCCATCTAATCTTCAGCATTCTTCTGTAGCACCACATTTCAAAAGCTTTTATTCTCTTCTTGTCCAAACTATTTATCGTCCATGTTTCACTTCCATACATGGCTACACTCCATGCAAATACTTTCCGAAACGACTTCCTGACACTTAAATCAATACTCGATGTTAACAAATTTGTCTTCTTCAGAAGCGCTTTCCTTGCCATTGCCAGTCTACATTTTGAATCGTCTCTACTTCCACCATCATCACTTATTTTGTTCCCCAAATAGCAAAACTCCTTTACCACTTAAAGTGTCTCATTTCCTAATCTAATTCCATCAGCATTACCTGACTTAATTCGACTACATTCCACTATCCTCGTTTTGCTTTTGTTGATGTTCATCTTATATCCTCCTTTCAAGACACTGTCCATTCCATTCAACTGCTCTTCCAAGTCCTTTGCTGTCTCTGACAGAAATACAATGCCATCGGCGAACTTTAACATTTTTATTTCTTCTCCATGGATTTTAATACCTACTCCGAATTTTTCTTTTGTTTCCTTTACTGCTTGCTCAATATACAGATTGAATAACATCGGGGACAGGCTACAACCCTTTCTCACTCCCTTCCCAACCGCTGCTTCCCCTTCATGCCCCTGCCATCTGGTTTGTGTACAAATTGTAAAGAGCCTTTCGCTCCCTGTATTTTACCCCTGCCATCTTTAGAATTTGAAAGAACGTATTCCAGTTAACATTGTCGAAAGCTTTCTCTAAGTCGTAGGGTTACTGTTGCCTCACGTGTTCCAACATTTCTGCGGGATCCAAACTGATCTTCCCCGATGTCGGCTTCTACCAGTTTTTTCATTCGTCTGTAAAGAATTCGCGTTAGTATTTTGCAGCTATGGCTTATTAAACTGATACTTCGGTAATTTTCACATCTGTCTGAGTCTTTATTTACTGCATTTTTATATTTTCTCCTTTCATGAATTAAATTCAATATTTCTTCTGTTACCCAGGGATTTATAGTGTACCTCGTCTTTTTGCCCCTTAAAAAAGTGTAATAATGATTCCCTTCACATCTACATGTTCCTCTGCATATATACTCGCAAAAAATTGTGTACTCGATGGCAGAGAGTTCTGAATATCAGTAGGAGTGATTCTGTATCCTGTGCCCTTCCTATGCTCTGCATATATCCCCTTATACATGCGCTGTCTTGTATATTATTACCATGTTCCCTACATCTGGTATGTGATCGACTATGGACATATGTGAATATATACAGATAAGATACTTCCTTTATTTCTGAATAACGACAAACAAGAAAACTAAAATTATCCACACAGAAACTTAAGAAGCAGTTGAATACAACATACTTCTTTTGCACAAGAGAAGAGACTCAGAGATTAGGAATTAAGATCGAATAGCTCCAAAGTTAGGGTCACAGCCAAAAACGAATAAAACTAATATCCTTATAGGACCCATTGTTAATGCTATTAAGCACTGATGCTATATTAAATTTTACAAAACCAATACAAATTTCCAACATCTTATTTGGCAAAAAATAGTTACCAAGCAATTCAGAGCATAAAAGAACTTCAGATCCTAGTCAATGCATAGCTTATTTTCGTAGACATAGTAAACTTCCACAGCAGCATACACAAATGAATCCTCAGTGGCATCACTGCAGAAATTTTCATTAACTACCTTGACAATAAATTTTGTATCTGCAATGACATCACCCACAAAACTGTATACTACTGTTTCATTGTAAACAACGCAAATACTCTAAACCAATGTCTTCTGGCACATAAGACACACTTCAAAATATTCTTCATATCATTTTGGATCTTACACATACACTTTACACTCTTCATTTATGTATGCCAAGAAAACAGCACTGCTAAGCAAAGACATGATAAATGTGTAATTGAGAAAAGATTAAACTAAAAAAAGAAAATATATGAAATATGTAATGTTTCAAAAACAGAGAGAGCTTTTACTTGAAGAATGAAATTATCATTTAAGGACTCTAAAACATGTTTTATTCAGTTTTTTCTGTTTTCTAATTTATACAATTGGCAGCAGAAATTCAAACTGAATATTATAAAGCCATCAGATTGCATGCCATAATTTGTACTCATTTGTACATACAAATATCAATGTTATACATAGAACTTTTGATGATAGAGTTTATAACTTAGTTGAGGGAACTAGAAATTAAAAATGGAGCCTTTCAGGAAGTAAATATGGTTGCTCCTAAATGTTAGAGTTTAGCCGGCCGAAGTGGCCGTGTGGTTAAAGGCGCTGCAGTCTGGAACCGCAAGACTGCTACGGTCGCAGGTTCGAATCCTGCCTCGGGCATGGATGTTTGTGATGTCCTTAGGTTAGTTAGGTTTAACTAGTTCCAAGATCTAGGGGACTAATGACCTCAGCAGTTGAGTCCCATAGTGCTCAGAGCCATTTGAACCATTTTTTGTTAGAGTTTATACTTAAGTAACTTCATACTGACTTCATAGACAGATATCAACATTGCATGTTCTACTTGTAGCACATTATAAGAATTGTTGTAAATTAAAAGTATTTATTAATATTCTGAGAGTCTATTTAGCATATTGATATTAGCGTATTTAACTTACGTTCTATAGTAGTTGTTATGATGCTATGTGGTGCTGATGTTATTCTCCAACAGTGAGGATACTTCTTTTTTCAGGTTTCTGATAGTTGGGTGGAAGTGGCTTGTGTTATGTTTAATTTGTAGAACAGCTCAACGAAGTTATGTAGAAACTGTTTATTTACTAGCTCCAGTTGCTGTTTCAGAGCGTCCTGGAGTAAATTGAGGATGTGAATGTGTATTTATTGCTTTTCCTGTCTTCATGGCATGTAATCTCTGTAAGCTACCTTCGGTGTTAGATACTAATGACCTATGATGATCCACGTGAGTGGCAGTGTCAAGCACAAGTGTGAAATCCAAACTGACAGAGGAATATTCTGAAATATGTTTTATGTACCACATACATTTATTTAGAATACATACACTGTCTACAACGCAATGGTTTGTACAGTGTCGTGGAATGGCGTAGGATCCATAAGTTAGTTATTTTAAATTTTTCACAGATCATTTGTATGGTTAATCCTTATGATCTGGTGTCAGTCATTTTTCATTCACATTATACATGCATATGTAAGTATGGCTATATGCTGATTATCTACAATTTTTTAGTAGTGAATACAGTACAGAACAGAAGGGCAGGGAGAAATATTTTCAACTTGTTTCCAAATTTAACTTTGCTGTCAGTCTGACATTTTATATGACTGTTTAAGTGATCAAAAATTTTGGTGGTAGTATTGTTCACACCTTTTTGGGCTAAAGACAGCCGTAATGTGAAGTAATAGATATCATTTTATCTTAAGGTACTGAAATTATGTACATCATTCTGACTTCTTGAACTGCAGCAGGTTACTTACAACAACACTCATGGCAGAATTAATATCCTATGAGGCAGTGAAATAGCTAACTTCTCAAAGTGTAGTCTACAAGATGATCATGAGTGAGCACCAGATATTATTTTAATGGGACATTTTTGAGCCATGAGGACTTTCTTCCTCAAAGCCGAACTATCCCAGAATATTATTTCATCTAGCATTACTGAATGAAAGTATACAAATGTATGTCAAATTCTTGATTTTTCTCTACCCAAGATTTGTTTGAAATCATTGCAAATCTTGGGTACGGCTCTGGTGAATCGTACTGCATAGAAGCATTTGGCACCATAGTAATACAGCTGACTGTTACAAACCGGTTACTTCAAGGACAGCTCCGAGACAGAATCCCTGTTGCTACATTCCACAGTCCCCAAACCATCGCCATCTGCGGCTTCAGTGGTGTCATGCACGAGCTCATTGGAAGGCGGGGTTAAGGTCCGTTGTGTTTTCTGATGAAAGCTGGTTCTGCCTCGGCACCAGTGATGGTTGTCTGTTGGTTAGAAGGAGGCAAGTGGTGGGCCTACAACCGACCTGTCTTCGTGCTAGGCATACTTGACCTACACCAAGAGTTATGGTCTGGGATGCGATTTCTTATGACAGCAGGAGCACTCTCAAATTTGTACGCCAATTTGGTGATTACGCCTGTCGTGCTGCCATTAATAAACACCATTCGAGGGATGTTTTTCACCAGAATAAAGTTCGCCTGCATATTGCTGTTGTAAACCAACATGCTCTACAGAATGTTGACATGTTGGCTTGGCCTGCTCGATTACGCAGATCTGTCTCCAATCGATCACATAAGGAACATCATCTGACGACAACTCCATTGTCATCCACAAGCAGCATTAAGTATTAACCGTCCCTGAATTGACCGATCAAGTGCAACAGGAATGTAACTCCATCCCACCAACTGACATCCGGCACCAGTACGACACAATGCATGCGTTTGGCGGTTACACCGATTATTAATGTAGCAGCATTTCACATTTACAATGGCTTATCTCACATTAACCTGTGATCTTGCAATGTTAATCAATCAAATATGTTACCTAGACAAATGTATTCCCGAAATTTCACTACACTACATTAACCGTTTTTCAGTGTTGCTTTTTTTCCCCGTTATTGTATTTTGCTGCACACGAGCTGAAAACTATCTACTAAAATTAGACTGGAAGATCCTTCTTAAAAGAAGGCTACATTGTAATCTCTACAAACTATTAACTGCTTCTTCTTGTCTGACAGGTAGCTGAATACTACAGCTATATTACTCATAAATTGCTGAAAGTTTCCTAGAGAGAATCTGCAGCGTAATTTTTGTGGATACAGGCTAGAGGAGCAAGAGTTTTGTTGAGCTAGTATCTGGTCGTGTAGCATAAATGTGCTAAGATATAGATGTCTTGGATATCTGGTTTTATGAGAACTGTGGCAGTTTAAGTGAAAATTTCGCGCTGAGATATTAGCAATGTCGATGCAGACAACTCTGGTTTGCTTCACAGTCAACTGTTCGTCGTAAGAAACTGACTCTGGGGCTACTTGCGGGGCACCGTTATGTGTTGTTGCCCACACCAAGAGTCTATAACCTCTCACTGTGTTTACTGCCTATCAGGCCATACTAACCACACCTAAGCATTATTTTAAACGCCTATGACAGGACGACCTTTAGACAGAGCGCCTTTCATGTATCACATGATTACTCCGCGCTCACTGCGTCACTTGATTTGATGACAGACGTTCAAGTCTTTCTGCTAGCACAAGGTATCGTTGCCATAAAGTACCAAGTGCAGGACCTTCTTAGAGGGAGCTGAGGGTTTTGACCGGTGTCAGCCAATGGTAGTTTAAAGCGGCAGAATACGTTTCTGCTTCCACCTTACATCGAGAACTAAAGCTTTCTTCTTGCTTCTTCTTCTTGTAGAGGCGTCGACTGATGAGACTATTTTTCCGCCTCGTCAACTGCCCTGAGCAGTGTGATACGTCTTTCTCTCCCTGTGCAAAAGAGTCTAACGCCAAACGACCCCGACGGACCACCGAATCATCCTCAGCCGACAGGCGTCACTGAATGCAGATGTGGAGGTTCACGTGGTCAGCACAGCACTTCCGACAACGTTGTAAGTTTTCGTGGCCGGAGACTCCACTTCTCAATCAAGTAGCTTCTGAATTGCCCTTACAAGGACTGAGTGCAACCCGCTTACCAAGAGCGCTCGACGGACCCGGAAGGCCACCTTTCCAAGTGCTAGCCAAGACCGACAGCGCTTAACTTCGGTAATCTTAAGGAAAGTGGTGTTACCGATTAGGCAATACCGTTGGCCTGTATGATATGGCAATCATAATTACAGACAAAATGGTTCAAATGGCTCTGAGCACTTTGCGACTTAACTTCTAAGATCATCAGTCGCCTAGAACTTAGAACTAATTAAACCTTACTAACCTAAGGACATCACACACATCCATGCCCGAGGCAGGATTCGAACCTGCGACCGTATCGGTCGCTCGGCTCCAGACTGTAGGGCCTAGAACCGCATGGCCACTCCGGCAGGCAATTACAGACATTTTGTCTGGTCTGAATATGAGTGCATTTGATAAGCAAGCATTCGAGCGTTGGTAAGATTGCCGCTTGCCACAAGCTTTGCATCCCCGTTCAGTTAATTGAGAAAATGAGGTGACCAAACTCTTAAGATACATCATAATACCGTGTGTGGCCTCCTTTTGATCGGCGTAGTACAGCAGCGCGACTTGGCATTGACTCAACAAATCATTCGAAGTCCCCTGTAGAAATATTGAGCCATAGTCTCTCTATATCTGTCCATGGTTGCGAAAACGTTGCAGCTGCACGATTTTGTGCCCGAACTGACTCCTCAGTTATGTACCATAAACGTTCGATGGGCTTCATGTCGGGCGGTCCAGAATGTTCTTCAAACCAGTCGCGTACAATTGTGGCCTGGTGACATGGTGCATTGTCATCTATAAAAATTTCATTGTTGTTTGGGAATATGAAGTCGATGAATTGCTGAAAACAGTTTACAAATAGCCGATCATAACTGTTTCTAGTCAGTTTTCTGTTCAGTGGGACCAGAGACCCAGTCCATTCACGTAAGCACAGCCGTCACCATTGTGGAGCCACCACCAGCTTCAGCAGTGCCATGTCGACAATTTAGATCCATGGCTTCGTGGGGTCTGCTACGCACTCGAACCCTACTGTCAGCTCATACCAACTTAAATTGTGACTCATCTGACCAGGTCGCGGTTTTCAGTAGTCTAGGGACCAAACGAAAATGTTACGAGCCCAGGAGGAGCTGCAGGCGATGGGATGCTGTTAGCAAAGGCACTGGCGTCGGTTGTCTGCTGCCATAACCTAAAGGATATGTTTATCGTACGTCCTACACTGATTTCTGCAGTTATTTCACGCATTGTACCTCGTCTGTTAGTACTGACAACTCTACCGAAACGCCACTGCTCTCGGTAGTTTAGTGAGGGCCAGCCGCCACAGCGTTGTCCGTGCTGAGATGTAATCCCTGAAATTTGGTAGTCTCGACACACCGTTGACAACATAGCTCTCGGAATTTTAAATTCTGTAATAATTTTCGAAATGGTGTGTCCTCACTCGTCTAGCTCCAACTATCATTCCGCCTTCAAAGTCTGTTAATTCTCGTAGTGCGGCCATCATAACGTCCATTTCACATGAATAACTTGAGTACAAGTGACAGTTCCTCCAAGCACTGCCATTTTATACCTTATGCACGTGATACTACAGCCATCCCTTTGCATTAAACTTGTGAGCTCATTAACGTATACCTTTTTCTGGTGTTATCAATATCAGCCACGTGTTTTCAGGATATATACTGGGGGCAGTGAGCTTCTGACTTATGTTAGAACTTATTTTGAGGGATACATTGCACACGTGTTTCTTATTACGGTTTGACATAATTAACATTTTCAGCTAATAAGTCGACGTCCATGCCACTACTTCGAGATCTTCGACTGCTGGGACTACGTGATTTTTGATAAGTGCATTCAGCTCCCAGGCTAAATGTTATCAGTTATTAGCCAAACTAGGTAACATTGGCAAAGATATTTACGTATGCGTGAACGGACCTATAAGGTGTCATTAAACCAGTTATAGCTAATGTGATGTCTTACGTAATTAGTAATTACTTTAATGCCTTTCATGCAAAATTAAGTTACTTCCAAGTAACCTATCCCCTACTTGTTGCGCCTTGCATGAGCTTACTTCCACCTACTTAATAAATAAAAATGAATATTTGTTTGTTTGTTTCTCTTTTATGAGTTCCTATACCACTCATCCGACTGCAATGAGACTTTGGTGTGTTTTTATGCGCACACCGTGGAAAATGTTTGTAAGTGTACGTACAGTCTAACACCAATGGAGGCGGGGTTGGGGGCTGTGGAGGAATGGGGTGACGTGGAAGCTTAACGTAGGGACGTGCGGAGCAACTGCAGTTAAATTATTTACATAAATGGTTCACTCCTATGGGCAGAGTTGGGGAAAAGAAGACCTGACACGTAATGGTATACGATAACAACAGATATTAGTATCAAACCCATAGTTTTCGATGTTGCTAGAATTATTGGTGACAGTCACTATGACGTTTCATCCATAGAGTTGTTGATAGGGGGAGGGGGAGAGGTACAAAGACAGTGACAGTTCAGCGTGTCTCTATAATACCTGGAGAGATATCTATCTAAACTGGAACTCGTACCACTTGCTGTCTGGAAAAAATTACTGTGACAGTAAGACACTCCTAGCAGCTCTATAGTTGAGGGCTTTGGTTAAAAATTGTCACATAAAAGGGTAATTCAAGAATGCCAGGAGCAATTTAAAACAAATTTGCGTAAATATACTGTGAGAGTAAGACACCGCTACTGCCGTTAGAGGTGAGTGTAACTATGAGAAGGAGTAACATTTACAAACTTCAAAAGGACTTGTTGGTGTAATTAGTAAACTTGTAATACTTTAAAAGCATCAAGAGCAATCTGACTGTTATTTGTGTTGTACAGTGGATCAGCCATTCACATTCTCTCTAGAGTTACGTTACGTGAAACTGCGGACAATCAGACAGCTGCCAGCGATAATCCTTTTTCTCGAAATGACAATCGGTAACTGACAGAGTTAGAAGTTTCCTCAGAATTCATAAGTAACTGCAGGATGAAATGTACTACAAGTAGAGTTAAAATATTTATTTGTCGAAAATGATTATCGTATGCAACAATCAAAATGTTTAATTGGTTTCACAGAATATGGAAAGATTAAAAATATTATACATCCTACAGCCCTTGAATAAATATTTCAGATTTAATTGAATGTATAAAACATACTTTCACATATTTTGAACATGTGAATGTGTCTGCTTCGTATATGTATAACTACTCACAACGAAAGAGAGTAATTGCAACACATGGTGGGTACAGTTAGTCAATAACTAAAATTTTACGAATGAAGGAAAAGGAGACTGTAAAATGGTAACAGTCGTTATTCCATACTTTCTTTGCCAATAGGCATATGTTAATGAAAATAATTTGTACCTAAAAATAATTAGCGAACCAATTATCCGCTTTGCAGTGGAGTCTGACCCGATGTGAAACTTTATGGCAGATTGAAATTGTGAGCCGAACGGGGAGTCGATTGTAGGATCTTTGCGTTTCGCGATAAAGTGCTCTACCATTGAGCTACCCATGCATAACTCACGACTTGTCCTCACAGCTTTACTTCCGCCAGTACGTCATCTCCTACTGTCCAAGCATCACAGAACTACCCTGCGAAACATACAGGGACTACCACTCTTGGAAGAAAGGCTATTGCGAAGAAGTGCCTTAGGCACAACCAAGGTCACGGCATGTTTCCAGAATGAATTTTTCATTTTTTCATTGGCAAAGGCCCCGAGTCCCAGTCGCAATCTGACACATGGATGTAATCTTCAAGAATGTTTCTTAAGAATAATTACATATGTGTGTAAATATCTGCAATTACGCTGCTACACATATGTTTCACATTTGTTACCACGTGAAGTAAGATATTTATACACTAAAGGACCTAACAAAGAGTTTGAGTGAATATCTTTTACAGCCACTAACCACTGTGGCTGAAATACGGGGTGGTCAGAAACAGTCTGAAAAGCTTGTAAGGGTGATTCAGGGTGGATAGTATTGAGAAATAATTGTTAAAAAAATTCAATAAGTTGAGACAGTTTCTAGTTAATTGGTATTGTCGTCAGCCAACCATGTCGTTGCAAATTCAAACAGCCTTCCGGAGGCACTGTTTCCAAGCGTGTTCTTAGTTTGGTTTCTTAAAAATGAAGAAGAGATCCACATAAAAACTGAACTGGGACAATATTAAAGATGGAACCCGCGCCAAAGGCTGAGCAGTCCCGTGCAAAATTATGAGGACATCTGACAGTAACTAGATCTGCGGGGCCGGTTGAATCTGCGCTCGCAACAGCCTCATTGGCTAACATCAATGCTAATTAAATGGCTCTGAGCACTATGGGACTTAACTTCTGAGGTCATCAGTCCCCTAGAACTTAGAACTACTTAAAACTAACTAACCTAAGGACATCACACACATCCATGTCCGAGGCAGGATTCGAACCTGTGACCGTAGCGGTCGCGCAGTTCCAGACTGTAGTGCCTAGAACCGCTCGGCCACTCCGGCCGGCAATGCTAATTAAGTCGGAGATGGTGCCCCGTATCGAATTTTTTTTACTAACGATTGTTTCTCAGCACAATCTATCCTGAAACACAGTTACAAACTTTTCGTACTGCTTCTGACCGCCGGCCGAGGTGGCCAATCGGTTTTAGGCGCTACAGCCTGGAGCCGCGTGACCGCTACGGTCGCAGGTTTGAATCCTGCCTTGGGTATGGATGTGTGTGACGTCCTTAGGTTAGTTAGGTTTTAGTAGTTCTAAGTTCTAGGGGACTGATGACCTCAGAAGTACCGTAGTGCTCAGAGCTATTGTTTTTGCTTCTGACCTCCCTGTGTATTATGTATCAATTGAGCCGGGCAAACGGGAAAATGACCAGTTAGAAGTTAAAGATTACCCTCGTTCAGAACGCCATTGGACGTCTACTGACTACGCTCATGTCCGGTACGTCAACGAAACTGTGCTTGCCTATCGAAGACTGACTGTCCGAGAGATTGCAGAAGAATGTAAGATTTCAGTTGGATCGTGTCATAAAATCCTGATACAGCATCTTGGAATGCAACGTGTTGCCGCCAATTTCGTTCCACGCTCATCAGTCAAGACCGGAAAGATATTCGCCTCGCTAGCTGTAACGAGCTTGTAGATCGCGGAAATGAGAACGATATGGTCGTTAAGAGGATCATAGCTGGTGATGAGACGTGGGTCTACGGTCACAACTTTGAGACAAAGCTTCAACCTTCGGAACGGGTCAGGAAGGATTCTTTAAACCCAAAAAAAGCTCGTCAGGCCAGATGAAATGTCAAAGCCATGCCGATAGATTTCTTTGACTTTGAAGGATTAGTTCATCATGGTTTCGTGCCACACGGTCAAACTGTTAATCGATGGTATTTTCGGGACATGTTTCAACACCTGTGAGAAAATGTGAGAGCGGCTTGAAATATGTCAGCGGCCTTTGTGGACGAGCGGTTCTAGGCGCTTCAGTCCGGAACCTCTGTGCTACTACTGTCGCAGGTTCGAATCCTGCCTCCGGCATGGATGGTTAGTTAGGTTTAAGCAGTTCTAAGTCCAGGGGACTTATGACAGATGTTAAGCCCCATAGTGTTTAGAGCCATTTGAATTTTTTTTTTTTAATATGTCGAGACAGTTGATAGCTCTTGCATCACGGTAGCGCAATCGCACATGGTGGTGCGTGACTATTGCACAAAAAACGAAATTACTGTGGTACGCCATCCTCCGCATTCTCCACACCTGGCGCATACGAACTTATTTTTATTTCCAAAGTTGAGAACTCCGCTGAAAGGACGAAGATTTGCAACGATAGACGAGATAAAAGAAAATTCGCAGACGGCGCTTCGCGCGATCCAGCACGAAGCATACCTATACTGATTCCGGAAGTGGAAACGGTGTTGGGAGCGGAGAACCAATTGTGGAGCAGAGTATTTCTAGGACACCATTCACAGTAAATAATAGGTAAGCTTAGAAAATTTTTCTGTAAAAAATTCTGGAATGTTTTGAAGAAACTTCGTAGTGATAATATTGTAAAAGTTATTTCGCGCAGGAATCTAGCGGTTATGTTGTGTTAACAGGGGACCTAGAAACGACGGAGAGGCTACGTCCCTGCCGCAGCTGCGGTGGTCCACAACCCCACGACGACTACCGCAGTCCACTTCACCCCTCCGCCGCCCCACACCGAACCCAGGGTTATTGTGCGGAGCGTCTCACACCAGACGAGTGTAACCCCTATGTTTGCGTGGTAGAGTAATGGTGGTGTACGCATACGTGGAGAACTTGTTTGCGCAGCAATCGCCGACATAGTGTAACTGAGGGATAAGGGGAACCAGCCCGCATTCGCTGAGGCAGATGGAAAACCGTCTAAAAACCATCCACAGACTGGCCGACTCACCGGACCTCGACACAAGGCCGCCGGGCGGATTCGTGGCGGAGACCAGGCGCAACCTTCCCACCCGGAAAGCCGTGCGTTAGACCGCACGGCCAACCGGGCGGGCTAATCTGGCGGTAGTAGTGGTAAATTCTGTTTAGCAGGCTCTGCAAAGGGGCATGGGCACGTGATGAAGCTATTGTTTTAGGTTTCTGAAATAGGGATTACGTTACAAAAAAGTATTCGTTGATCTACGGTAGCGGTGACCTTTCTACAAGTAATGCAAATATTCTAGTCCCTAATAGAAAGGTCAGATCGCGTTATCCATGGCTAAAATGCGCTCTCACGGTGCGAATTTTAGAGCACAAAATATGTTCATTACACTGCGTGAATACTTAGTCAACTAGACAGCCTATAGGCTGCTGTCCATAATAATGTGCGCGATGTGGATTACATAAACGGTAAAGAGTGTTTACTTTTGCCACTGTGCAGGTACGTGGCTACGCTAGCAGTGGGGTGGCACCCGCCGGTGACCACGCCGCCGCTATCAGTGGCGGGCCGGCGCGTTTCCCAATTTTCGCTGTTTTCGCGACTTTTTGCTCCCTCGTTTTTTTTCCCCCGCTCTTTTTTTTCCAGCTATGTGCGTGGGGCAGGGATTGAATAGCACGTCATTACAGCGGTTTAAAACACATCTGCCATTAAAGGAGGCGGCGGCGCTGGGCGCGCGAGATAATGGGCCGCCCATTGAGGGCGCGGGTAGCCATGCGGCGCGCGCGCCGACGGCCGAATCAATCAGCAGCACAACAGGCCGGCGGCTCTCCTCTGTCCACAATGCGGCCGCGCCGCGCCGCGCCGGCTGCCCCGCGCCCTGCCGCGAGTATAAGCCGAAAAGGCGGGCGGGCGCCTCTGCCGCTGCAGGCCAGACACCCACCTGCGACTCGGTACCGTCTGCCCGAACCCCGTCTTCAGTGCAGTGGGCATCAGGCTCAGCCCTGCAGTGACTTACATACGAGGTTTGTCCCGAAAATACGTATAAAAGTTGAATAATGTCTTTATGTTACAAGTTGCAGTCACCTCTAGATGGGACTACTGCTGTAATCAATCCCATCAACGCTCAGTTCGAGTCAGAGCACTCTGTGTGAAGGTGGGGGTATGCAGCAGCTTGTTGACAGTTACCGGTTTTCGCCTGCCGTCGGCATGGAGCTCTCTCTGATTGAGGAACAGCGCGTCAACATCAAGTTTCTTGCAAAGCTAGGCAAGAATTGCGTGAGTGTTTGAAACAGGTTTACGGAGACAATTCTCTGAAGTAACCAACCGTGAACAAGTGGTTAAAAAGGTTCCGGGATGGCCGAGAAGAAAACGATGACCCTCGCCCAGGACGCCCGTCGACATCGAGTTCCGATGCAAATGTTGAACGAATTCGGGCTTGTGTTCTTAAAGACCGTAGATTGACAGTCAGAATGATTGCTGACGAGCTGTCAATCCTCTAAACAATCGGTCACGAAATCCTGACACAAAAACTTGAAATGGAGAAATTGTGTGCGAAAATCGTACCGAAGCTCTTGACGCCAGAACAGAAAGCAAAGAGGGTTGAGCCGACCGGAGTGGCCGTGCGGTTCTGGGCGCTACAGTCTGGAGCCGAGCGACCGCTCCGGTCGCAGGTTCGAATCCTGCCTCGGGCATGGATGTGTGTGATGTCCTTAAGTTAGTTAGGTTTAATTAGTTCTACGTTCTACGCGACTGACGACCTCACAAGTTAAGTCGCATAGTGCTCAGAGCCAATTAAAGAGGGTTGAGTGCTGTGAGGATTGGTTGGAAGCAGGGGAACGAGGGGACTTTCTCAACCGAGTCATCACTGGAGACGAGTCCTGGTTTTACGAATTCGATGTGGAGCTCAAATCTCAAAGCAAGGAATGGAGACTAGCAGGAGAATCGAGAACAAAAAAGTCGCGAAAATCAAGGTCCAATGTGAAGACAGTGTTGATTGTTTTTCTTAATTCTAGGGGCATTGCTCATAAGGAATTTGTCCCTCGTGGCCAGAGAGTGAACGGAAATTTTTACGTTGAAGTTGTGACACGTCTCAGAGCTCGTGTGGCCCCATTTCGTCCGGAGTTGGCAAAAAGGGGGCAGGTGGATCCTTCATCACGACAATGCCCCCGCTCACACGTCGCTCTTTGTGTGCGCGTTTTTGGACCGAATCTCAATCACCGTGACAGACCACCCGCCTTATTCACCCGATTTAGACCCGTGTGACTTCTTCATGTTCCCGAAATGCAAAATGGTGCTTCGGGGGCGGCACTTGGGAGATGTGGAAGCCATCAAGGCGGAAACGACACGGCAACTGAACAACAGCTGAAGACTTTCAGCAATGTTATCAACAGTGGAAACGACGTCGGCAGAAGTGTATCGCGTCTCAGGGCGAGTACTTTGAAGGAGACCATATTGAATACCCGAATAATTGCAAAATAAAGTTATTATTCAACTTTTATACGTATTTTCCGGACAAACCTCGTACGAGGGTAATCCCAAAAGTAAGGTCTCCTATTTTTTTATAATTACATGAATCTGTTTGTGTGGCAGTTGGTCACACTGTTACGAAGAGTGCTTCACGCGCTGTGTGTAAACATGCGCACGCCGCGCTGAGGCGCTCAGTCTTGGCTTGGCAGCCGTTGAGAACGGAGCTCCCGTTGGATGTTACCGCCAAGTGTGAATTGCGCGCAGTTATTCTGTTTTTGAACGCAAAGGGCACTTCGCCGATTGAAATCCATCGCCAATTGACGTAAGGTGAGTCGTGCATGGATGTCAAAAATGTTCGTAAGTGGTGTAGAGAGTTTGCAGCTGGTCGGACCGATATTTGGGAGGAACAAAGGAGCGGGAGATCGTCTATTTCTGAGGAGACAGTGCTGAAAGTTGAGCAAAACATGCGTCAAGATCGGCGGATCACCCTGGATGATCTCTGCACGTCGGTTCATGAGGTTTCCCGAAGCACCGCTCACAGAATTTTAACGGAAACATTGAACTACCGGAAGGTGTACGCAAGATAGGTGCCACGCATGCTGACTGAGGAACTCATGCGGCAACGAGTTGATGCTTCCCGTGCATTTCTTCAACGCCTTGCAGCCGAACAGGACAACTTTCTGGACTCAATCATCACGGGTGACGAAACCTGGGCATACCACTTTACACCTCAGACCAAGAAACAATCACGCCAGTAGCGGCATCCTTCTTCGCCAAAGCCGCGGAAATTCAAACAAACACAGTATGCCGGTAAAGTCGTGACAACCGTTTTTTGGGATCGTAAAGGGGTATTGTTGGTCGACACTATGCCCACTGGGACCACAATTAACTCTGACAGGTACTGTGAGACTGAAAAACGGGCAATTCAGAAAGGGAGAAGAGGAATGTTGAGAAAGGGCGTACACATTCTCCATGACAACACTCGCCCACACATCGCTCGGCAAGCCGTTGCTCTCCTGCAACAGTTTCAGTGGAACATAATGACCCACCTACCCTATAGTCCTGACTTGGCGCCCAGTGGCTATCACCTGTTCCCTAGGTTAAAACAACATTTGGCCGGAAAGCGATTCAGCTCCGACGACGAGGTGAAAGAGGAGGTTCATAACTTTCTCAACAGCATGGCGGCGAGCTGGTATGACATGAGCACACAAAAATTGCCACAGCGTCTACAAAAAAGCACCGACAGAAATGGTGATTAAGTAGAAAAATACACACCTGGAAATTGAAATAAGAACACCGTGAATTCATTGTCCCAGGAAGGGGAAACTTTATTGACACATTCCTGGGGTCAGATACATCACATGATCACACTGACAGAACTACAGGCACATAGACACAGGCAACAGAGCATGCACAATGTCGGCACTAGTACAGTGTATATCTACCTTTCGCAGCAATGCAGGCTGCTATTTTCCCATGGAAACGATCGTAGAGATGCTGGATGTAGTCCTGTGGAACGGCTTGCCATGCCATTTCCACCTGGCACCTCAGTTGGACCAGCGTTCGTGCTGGACGTGCAGACCGCCTGAGACGACGCTTCATCCAGTCCCAAACATGCTCAATGGGGGACAGATCCGGAGATCTTGCTGGCCAGGGTAGTTGACGTACACCTTCTAGAGCACGTTGGGTGGCACGGGATACATGCGGACGTGCACTGTCCTGTTGGAACAGCAAGTTCCCTTGCCGGTCTAGGAATGGTAGAACGATGGGTTCGATGACGGTTTGGATGTACCGTGCACTATTCAGTGTCCCCTCGACGATCACCAGTGGTGTACGGCCAGTGTAGGAGATCGCTCCCCACACCATGATGCCGGGTGTTGGCCCTGTGTGCCTCGGTCGTATGCAGTCCTGATTGTGGCGCTCACCTGCACGGCGCCAAACACGCATACGACCATCATTGGCACCAAGGCAGAAGCGACTCTCATCGCTGAAGACGACACGTCTCCATTCGTCCCTCCATTCACGCCTGTCGCGACACCACTGGAGGCGGGCTGCACGATGTTGGGGCGTGAACGGAAGACGGCCTAACGGTGTGCGGGACCGTAGCCCAGCTTCATGGAGACGGTTGCGAATGGTCCTCGCCGATACCCCAGGAGCAACAGTGTCCCTTATTTGCTGGGAAGTGGCGGTGCGGTCCCCTACGGCACTGCGTAGGATCCTACGGTCTTGGCGTGCATCCGTGCGTCGCTGCGGTCCGGTCCCAGGTCGACGAGCACGTCACCTTCCGCCGACCACTGGCGACAACATCGATGTACTGTGGAGACCTCACGCCCCACGTGTTGAGCAATTCGGCGGTACGTCCACCCGGCCTCCCGCATGCCCACTATACGCCCTCGCTCAAAGTCCGTCAACTGCACATACGGTTCACGTCCACGCTGTCGCGGTATGCTACCAGTGTTAAAGACTGCGATGGAGCTCCGTATGCCACGGCAAACTGGCTGACACTGACGGCGGCGGTGCACAAATGCTGCGCAGCTAGCGCCATTCGACGGCCAACACCGCGGTTCCTGGTGTGTCCGCTGTGCCGTGCGTGTGATCATTGCTTGTACAGCCCTCTCGCAGTGTCCGGAGCAAGTATGGTGGGTCTGACACACCGGTGTCAATGTGTTCTTTTTTCCATTTCCAGGAGTGTAGCTAAATGTTCAATGTAAATCATTGTAGAAATAAACAGGTCTATGTACTTATAACAAAATACGAGACCCTACTTTTGGGATTACTCTCGTAACTATTCGGACACTTATTAACAACTAGTGTTTGCGACACACTGGCTCTATGGTTCAAAGAAAACAGTATAAAAAAATGGTTCAAATGGCTCTGAGCACTATGGAACTCAACTGCTGTGGTCATCAGTCCCCTAGAACTTAGAACTACTTAAATCTAACTAATCTAAGGACATCACACACATCCATGCCCGAGGCAGGATTCGAACCTGCGACCGTAGCAGTCGCGAAAACAGTATAATCGCAAACTAAACTGATCAGCCAAAACATAATGACCACCGAAGTATTATCAATATAAACGTGTCCACACGATAGTAGCATCACCTGGCGGGGAGTGACAGCTAGTCAGACACACGCAATATGCATGTAGTATCATTGAGCATGCTGCGTGTGTAGAATGAGGAATTCACGTGATCTGAGTTTGACCGAGGGCAGATTGTGAAGGCCCGAAGGTTCAGCACGAGCATTTCTGAAACTACACCCTTGTCGGGTGTTCCAGGAGTGCTACGGGGAGTGTCTTCAACATCTGGTGAAACTAAGGTGAAACCACGTCCAGACGTCGTGGAATTGGGCAGCCATCCCTCATTACAGATTTCGGACGTCGTAGGCTGGGCAGATTGGTAAATCAGGACAGGCGGCGAACTGTGGCGGAACTAACATCCAACCTTAATGCCAAGCAGCGGACAAATGTGTCTGAACGCTTACCGCACCGAACAGTGCTAACGATGGGCCTCCGCAGTCGACGGCCCGTGCTTCTACCAATATTAACACAACGACATCGGCAACTACGACTGAAATAGGCACGTGACATTGGTGCAGAGGAAGAGCGTTGCATGGTCTGACGAATCCCGATACCTTCTTCATCATGCCGATAGGATGGCACGAATCGTCGCCTCCTCGACACTAGTTCTACAGGACATGATGCTCTCGGATACATTCACGTGTGCATCCATGGATCCAGTGGAGCTCGTACAAGGCACCATGACGGCCAAAGTGTATCGTACACTGGTTGCAGACTACGTACTCCCCTTAGTGACCATCATGTTTCCTGATGGCAGTGGCATATTTCAACAAGAAAATGTGTCATATTCCAAGGCCAGGAGTGTGACTGAGTGGTTCGAACAGTGGCGAGTTCCAGTTGATGTGCTGGCCCCCCAAATCGCCAGATCTGAACTCAGCCTAACGCATCTGAGACGTGATTGAAATTGGTGTCGTATATCGTCGACCCCTTCCCCCCTGCGACTTGCGTGTACAAATGTGGGGTCATCTCCCTCCAGCGACCTACCAAGGCCTCATTGCTTCCATGCCACGATGCCTGGTGGCTGTTATCCATGCCAAAGGTGAACATACCGGCTGCAAGGAAGGTGGTCACAAAGTTCTGGCTAATCAGTGTACTAATCAATATCCGTCTATGACGAAATCAACGCCACAGTATCATATTTGCGTTTAGCAAATAGGGGTGAACAAAATGGTTCAAATGGCTCTGAGCACTATGGGCCTCAACATCTGACGTCATCAGTCCCCTAGACTTAGAACTATTTAAATCTAAGTAACCTAAGCACATCACACACATCCATGCCCGAGGCAGGATTCGAACCTGCGACCGTAGCAGCAGTGTGGTTCGGGACTGAAGAGCCTAGAACCGCTCTGTCACAGAGGGGAGAACCGGTGACCCTGGAACCTCCGAGTGCCATTACAGTGCATCAAAAAACTTATTCTGGCACACTCAGCTGTACTGCAGAGGACGTATGTAGGAGCCACGAGCAGTGTGAACGTAAAAATTCTGTTAGGTAGTGTTCTGTATACAACCGAAATAACGATGGGCCGCAGAGGAAGAGAGAGCACATTCTAAGAAAGGCAGCTAGTAATTTTTCACGATACTAAAGGCGTATGTTACAAACGAAGAAAAGTTGGTGTTTGCTGGTTCAAATGGCTCTGAGCACTATGAGACTTAACATCTATGGTCATCAGTCCCCTAGAACTTAGAACCACTTGAACCTAACTAACCTAAGGACATCACACAACACCCAGTCATCACGAGGCAGAGAAAATCCCTAACCCCGCCGGGAATCGAACCAAAAGTTGTTGTTGTTGTGGTCTTCAGTCCTGAGGCTCTCCATGCTACCCTATCCTGTGCAAGCTTCATCTCCCAGTACTTACTGCAACCTACAGCCGCTTAGTGTATTCATCTCTTGGTCTCCCTCTACGATTTTTACCCTCCACGCTGCCCTCCAATGCTAAATTTGTGATCCCTTGATGCCTCAGAACATGTCCTACCAACCTGTCCCTTCTGCTTCTCAAGTTGTGCCACAATCTCCTCTTCTCCCCAATTCTATTCAATACATCCTCATTAGTTATGTGACCTACCCATCTAATCTTCAGCATTCTTCTGTAGCACCACATTTCGAAAGCTTCTATTCTCTTCTTGTCCAAACTATTTATCATCCACGTTTCACTTCCATACAGGGCTACACAGAACACTCCATACTAATACTTTCAGAAGCGACTTCCTGACACTTAAATCTATACTCGTTGTTAACAAATTTCTCTTCTTCAGAAACGCTTTCCTTGCCATTGTCAGTCTACATTTCATATCCTCTCTACATCAGTTATTTTGCTCCCCAAATAGCAAAACTCCTTTACTACGTTAAGTGTCACATTTCCTAATCTAATTCCCTCAGCATCACCCGACTTAACTTGACCACATTCCATTATCCTCGTTTTGCTTTTGTTGATGTTCATCTTATATCCTCCTTTCAAGACACTGTCCATTCCGTTCAACTGCTCTTCCAAGTCCTTTGCTGTCTCTGACAGAATTACGTCATCGGCGAACCTCAAAGTTTTTAGAATGAGATTTTCACTCTGCAGCGGAGTGTGCGCTGATATGAAACTTCCTGGAAGATTAAAACTGTGTGCCCGACCGAGACTCGTTCTCGGAACCTTTGCCTTTCGCAGGCAACTGCTCTACCACTTGCCCGCGAAAGGCAAATGTTCCGAGTTCGAGTCTCGGTCGGGCACACAGTTTTAATCTGCCAGGAAGTTTCATATCAGCGCACACTCCACTGCAGAGTGAAAATCTCATTCAGGAAACATCCCCCAGGCTTTGGCTAAGCCATGTCTCCGCAGTATCCTTTCTTTCAGGAGTGCTAGTTCTGCAAGGTTCGCAGGAGAGCTTCTGTAAAGTTTGGAAGGTAGGAGACGAGATACTGGCAGAAGTAAAGCTGTGAGGACGGGGCGTGAGTCGTGCTTGGGTATCTCGGTTGGTAGAGCGCTTGCCCGCGAAAGGCAAAGGTCCTGAGTTCGAGTCTCGGTCGGGCACACAGTTTTAATCTGCCAGGAAGTTTCAAGTCTCAAAGTTTTTAGTTCTTCTCCATGGATTTTAGTACCTACTCCGAATTTTTCTTTTGTTTCGTTTACTGCTTGCTCAATACACAGACTGAATAACATCGGGGAGAGGCTGCAACTTTGTCTCACTCCCTTCCCAACCACTGCTTCCCTTTCATGCCCCTCGACTCTTATAGCTGCCATCTGGTTTCTGTACAAATTGTAAATAGCCTTTCGCTCCCTGTATTTTACTCCTGCCACCTTTAGAATTTGAAAGAGAGTATTCTAGTCAATATTGTCAAAATGTTTCTCTAAGTCTAAAAATGCTAGAAACGCAGGTTTGCCTTTTACTTAATCTTTCTTCTAAGATATGTCGTAAGGTCAGTATTGCCTCACGTGTTCCAAGATTTCTACGGAATCCAAACTGACCTTTCCCGAGGTCGGCTTCTACCAGTTTTTTCATTCGTCTGTAAATAATTCGTGTTAGTATTTTTCAGCTGTGACTTATTAAACTGATAGTTCGGTAATTTTCACATCTGTCAACACCAGCTTTCTTTGCGATTGGAATTATTATATTCTTCTTGAAGTCTGAGGGTATTTCGCCTGTCTCATACATCTTGCTCACCACATGGGAGAATTTCGTCAGGACTGGCTCTCCCAAGGCCGTCGGTAGTTCTAATGGAATGTTGTCTGCTCCCGGGGCCTTGTTTCGACTCAGGTCTTTCAGTGCTCTGTCAAACTCTTCACGCAGTATCGTATCTCCCATTTCATCTTCATCTACAGCCTCTTCCATTTCCACAATATTGTCCTCAAGTACATCGCCCTTATATAGACCCTCTATATACTCTTTCCACCTTTTTGCTTAGAAGTGGGTTTCCATCTGAGCTCTTGATATTCATACAAGTGGTTCTCATCTCTCCAGTACTGTTTCCGATAAAATCTGAAGATTCCGGGGGAAGACAGGGTTGACAGTCCGATGCGTACGGGATGTCAGAACGTTTTCTGTGCGAGAAGAGCGTGCTATCATCAGAAAGACGTATAAGGATCCCAAGATAAGAGCTCCAAAACTCACTATTGAGATTGCCAAAGACATCGGAAAGGAAGCGCATCCCGCAACATTTCGGAGGATGCCCGGAAGAGGTATTCCCGGCAGCACCGCAAGATGGAAGCCCTTCATAAATAAAGTAAATCTAAGAAAGAGAATGTTGTTTGCCAAAGAGCTTGTTAGCGGCGAGAATATGGAATTATGTCATATTTGCTGACGAAGATAATTTAACGTATTTCACTCTGACGAGAGGACGACGGTTTGTCGTCGACCTCATACTGAGCTTCTACAGAAAAATGTCAAAGGAACTGAAACATGGATGTGGACGTGTAGCGGTGTAGGGACGAATGTCAGCGAATGGTGTTGCTAAATTGGTTTTTATTAAGGATAAAAAGGACCACGTTCAGTAACTCAAAATACTGAGGGACAATTTTCAAAGGATTGCCGAAACATGGAAATTGGGGAATATTCGAAATTTTTATCAAGATAACGACCCGTAATACATCGCCTGGAATGTGAGAATGTGGATACTGTTTAACTGTCTAAAGGGGCTCCATCCTCCCCTTGAATCACCAGACTTGAAACTGATGAAGAATTTTTGGGACAAACTTCATAAAGAAATATGGAAAACACCAATCACGTCTAGAGAACAGCTGAAAAATAAACCGCAAGAATGGCGGGGGAAAATATTTCGCGAGTACATACGGAAATTAGTCGAAAGTATTCCAAGTAATCTCATAGAAGTAATTAAGGTGAAAGGAATGACTAGAAGATACGTAACTTTTGGACCATGAGTAGAAAGAGAGGTGTCTGAATAATTTTGTGCCGTACTGATTTTGTTTTTGATTGTGTTTGTTTGTTCTTATGTCTGTATTTGCAATGTTCTTTAGAAGTACGATGGACGATTAGTTTTTACATTCCTTACAAGAACTTGAATTTACTTTACACCAGTGCTGTATTACTACTGAAATTCCTAATACGAAGGGAAGTATAATACATCGTGACTGTCCGAATAATTATATGACCTCGAAGAAACCGATTTATTGACAAATAGCCAAAACAGATTCGAAAAACATAGTTCTTGTGAAACTCAGCTAGCTCTTTATTCTTACGAAGGAATAAGTGCAGTCGCCTGGGAAAGTCAAATTTATTCCATATTTTCATATTTCCGTCCCTCACAAGCGACTTCTAATGAAATTGAATGCCTATAAAGTATCGTCTCAGTTGTGCGACTGGATTCGTGATTTCCTATCAGAAAGGTCACAGTGCGGTGTAGTTGACGGAAATTCATCGAATAAAACAGAAGTAATATTTGGCGTTCCCCGAGGAAGTGTTAGAGTCCCTCTGTTATTCGTGATCGACATACGCGCTGTAGGAGACAATCTGAGCAGTCCTCTTAGATTGTTTGCAGATGATGTTGTCATTTACTGTCATATAAAGTCATCAGATGATCGAAACGAATTGTAAAATGCTCTAGACAAGATATCTCTATGGCGCAAAAAAGCAGCAGTTGACTCTAAATAATGAGAAGTGTGAAGTCATCGACATGAGCACTGAAAAGAATCCGCCAAATATTATTTACGCGTAAATCGCACAAATCCAAATGGTGTAATCTCAGCTAATTACTTAGGGATTACGATCACGAATAACTTAAACCGAAACGATCATATAGATAACGCAGTGGGGAAAGAAAACCAAAGATTGCGATTAGCTGGCAGAACACTTAGAAAATGTAGTACGTTTACTAAGGAGGCTGTTTGCTTTTCGCTCGTCCGCCCCCTTCTGGAATACTGCAGTGCGGTCGGGCATCCGCATCAGATGGGATCGACGGAGGACATCGAAAAGTTCAAAGAAGGGCAGCTCGTTTTGTAGTATCGCGAAACAGAGGAGAGATAGATACGGATATGATATACGATTTGGGATAGAAGTCACTAAAACAAGGCGTTTGTCTCTCGGCGGGACATTCTCATGAAATTTCAATCACCTACTTGCTCCTCAGAGTGTGAAAATATTTTTTTGGCACCCACCTCCGCAGGCATAAGCGATCATAATAATAAAATAAAAGAAATCAGAGCTCGCACTGAAAGATTTAAGTGTTCGTTTTTCCCGCGCGTTGTTCGAGAGTGGAGAAGTTCTTAAAGGTGGTTCGATGAACCATCTGTTAAGCATTTATTTGTGAATTGCAGAGTAATCATGTACATGTAGATGTAGATTAAGTGCTTCGCCGAGGTTTCAGAGAAACATCTTTAGACTGTTTCTCGACCGTCCCATTCTCGAATAACACCCGTGAGAAATGAACACATAAATCTTTCCAAGCCAGCTTTAATGTCTCTTACTTCATTACGATGGCTTTTTCTCGCTAGTTTGGTGGGAGACAACAAAATACTTACACATTCGGAGTTTTAAATTGTTGAGTGATATTTCGTAAAATGATTTCGCCACAGTAAAAAACGCGTTTGTCTTAACGATGGGCACACCAAGCCGTGTGTCATATCCGTGACATTCTCTCGCTGTTCGGTGTTAAGTTCTGATCAGTCGCGAAATTAAAAGCACAGTGAAAACCCGACGAAGCTTTGTACAGATGTGTCGCACAGTATCTCTTGTATGCCCGCAGATCGTGCCACGTCCACTTTTCAGTTCTGAGCGCAGTGTGATACCTAAAACAATAGAGTCTCCCGTCAAGTGTAAAGTGTATGCTGTCATTCGATTTCTTCGTGCTGACGGGTTCCACCTGATTTCAGGCAACCCACATAACGTAAATATCCTGCACGAGACTGAACTTCGTCTAAGGTGCAGGAACTTTCAAACAGGACTTACAAACGTTCGTGTTGCAGGCCCTCAGGCAAGGAAGCGAGTGCGAATCCACGACCTTGTTCAGCTAATGGACCAGACTATTAGAGAACATCGCCCATAAAGGACAATTCAGAACAAGTGAAGAAGAACGTTGTCTTCATCACAATGCTCGGCAGCACACTGCAGCAGCAACAAAGACATTCCTGCAGCATTTTTGATGGGATGTATTTGATCACCTACCGTACAAGACGGATGTGGCTACCCCTGCTTTTCATCTATTTGCTGATATAACCGCTGGCTATGAGGACAGCATTTTGACACAAACACGCTGCAGACCGGTGCAGAGAATTGGCGAAATGCGTATGTCGCGACCATTCACAGATTCAAGAGAAAACAGCCCACGTGCAAAACGAGTTACCCTCTTTGAACTTTATATGTGCCCTCCTTGAGTCTTATCTAGTTAGTATCTAATATGTTCACAAATACTCCGTAAGAGGACAGACAAGCATCATTTACACAGTCCCTTGAGCAGATTCGTTGCATCTCCAAAGTGTTCTACAAATAAAACGTAATCGTTGGTTCACTTTCCCCAATTTTCTATATGATGATTCCAGTTTAAGTGGTTCGTAATTGTAATCTCTGTCCGCCTCTAAAGCTGAATGGTCAGCGCGGCTGTCTAGCGTGTGGAGAATCCAGGTTCAATTCCTGATATTGCAAGGACTTTTCCTTTGAAGAGGAATGGAACGGGGTGCCAATTAAGGATCTATTTGAATGAGAATTAGCTGCTCCAAGCTTTGCATACCTGAGCACGGCCGGAAGAAAGGCGTGGTGCCGACCCCATGTATCTCCACGCCGCATCCAAATGACTCCATTGGATGAGGATGACACGGTGGTCGGTCAGTCCCGACTGGCCCATATGTGGTCAAAACGGCAGAGTTTATTTGCATTCCCTAGACACTTAGTTGAATCGTCAATCTCTCAATATGTGTGATTTATCGTGTAAATAAAAGTAAACAGAATTCTTACATTAGTAGGCGTACTCGTGTGGAGGACCTCACACTTTTTATTTTTTAGCGCTTTACAATTACCTTCCTAAATCGTTTTTAAATTCTTTTTCATCTTATAGTGGCCTTAGCAATTTAGGATGTCAAAAATTTTCTTGCGAGACAAAAGTTTCTATCCACAAATCAAACGGATTTAGAGAGCGTCGCTCGTGTGAACCTGATGTTGCCCTTTCCTCGTACGATATCCTGCATAATAAAGGATGAAGGGTAACAGGCATATTCGTAGACTTCCAGAAGTCATTTAACACAGTGTCCCACTGGATACTGTTAACAGAAGTCCGATCACACGGAATACGTTCTCTGATGCGTGAGTCAAAGACTTTAACTAACAGAACCCAGTTCGTTGACCTGATAGCGAGTGTTCATCGCAGACAAAGCTCTCGTCAGTGTGTCTCAGGAAAGAGTGATAAGACTACTTTTGTTCTCTACACGCACTGTCTGCTCAAAAGTATCCCGTAATCTATTAATGGATGTCGATATGAAGTGTTCTGTCCACACTTCGCCTTTATGACTGTTTGAAATCAGCTGGAGACACTTTCGATCAGGTGTTTGAATGTCTGCCGAGGAATGGAAGAGACGAAACCATAAAAGATAGTGATGTAGGACGCTAGGGTCTGGAGGGAAGTCGACGTTCTAACCCATCGCAAAAAGGGTTCCATTGGGTGAAGTAGAAACTGTGAGTAGATCAGTCCATTTCAGGAGTGTTACTATCAACAGACCATTGCCTTACACATACTTTTTATGACAGGTTGCATTGTCATGATGACACAAACAGTCTACGAACTATTTCTCTACTTTATGCTTCATACAATTCTATAAAATGAGTTCATATCCTATAGCATATGGTGTTTTCTTAAGTGCAATAAAGGGATAGCATCCTAACAAAATATGGCAGGTAATGTTCTCCAGGTATTCACGAAACCGAAACCTTCCATAGCGTTGCCACGGGGCTTAGCTTGATTCACCACTCCAAATCACTCGTTTCCAGTCATCCACTGACCAGTGGTATCGATCTTTATACCAATTCAATCGTTGCTTAGTACTGACTACGGAATTGCGCGGCTTAGCAGCTGCTCGACCACTCGACCCCATCTTTTTTAACTTCTTACGAACATTCATTGTGCTAGGTGGACTACTATCACCACTTTGGAGCTTACGAGTCATTCTTTGCACTGATTTTATGCGGTTTCTATAACGGCCCTCCGCAATGCTCGATGGTCGCTGTCCGTGAGTATAAAAGGCCTGCCTGGTCTTAGTTTCACTATGACTGTTCCTTCGCATTTCCAGATCACAGTCACATCACGGAAAGTCGACTTGGGCACCTTTAAAAGGGTTTAAAGGTCATTTATGTGTTTGTCACTCAGGTGATATCCTTTTATAGTGGCTGCTCCCCTTCTCGTAACATCCATTGGTCAATTCCACTTTACATACGGGTATCCGGATGCTTTTGATCTGATAGTATACATTAACGACCCCACAGATAGGATGAGGAGCCATCTGCTATTGTTTGCTGAAAGACTGTAGTGAATGGGATAGTGTCATCTTCTAGTAACTACAGGAGGATAAAAAAGATGACGTAGACAGAATTTCTATTTCTTATGACGAACTGCGGCTTTCTCTAAACGTGTAAAAGTCTTAATTAATGCGGATAATCAGGAAAAACAATCCAATGATGTGTGAACATGTTATTAGTGGCGTGCCCTTTGAGGCATTCTCGTCAGCCACATATCTAGGAGTAACGTTCCAAAGAGACATAAAAAGAAACGAGCACTTAAGCTCAGTTTAGGATAAGGTAAACGGTCGATGTCGGTTTATTGGGAGAATTCTATGAAAGTATAGCTCATCTAAGAGGAGTATAGAATACTAGTCAGACCCATTCTTGAGTACTGCTCGAGTACTTGAGGTCTCGACCTAGTTGGGTTAAAAGAAGACACCGAAGCAATTCAGAGGCAAGCTGTTAGAGTGGTTATCGTTAGGTTCTATGAACACACGAGTATTATGGAACTGCTATGTCATCTCAAATGTGGAGGGGGATAAAGTTATTTTCGCGAAGTACTGTTGACAGGCTTCAGAGTACTGTCATTTGTGACAGACTGCAGAACATATTATTTAAATTGAAGGTCGGGGTGGGAGAAGGGAAAATAAAATAAAGGGAAGGACCGGATGATATTAGCTGCGTCGGGACTTTATGTGGTATCGGCGGCAAGAAGTAAAATTGTGTGCCAGCCCGGCACTCAAGCCCAGGAGCACCTGCTTACTAGGCAGTTGCGTTAATCGCTGCGCCATCCAGACACAGTGTTACTCGTCAATGCATGGACTATTTCGGCACGCTCCCCAACCATCCCACACTCCCACCCAGCGCCATCTATCCGCAGTTCCCGTCTATGTCCTCCATGCTTGCTAATTTTAGATTCCCGCAGGACGTCGAGGGATATTGTGCATCCGGACTGAATGTGGTGGATTCATCGCCCATCAAGGCGAATCAGTTAATGAAGGCGTGATGTCTGTTCTTTCGAATTTTTCCGAAATAACAAACACCACACGTTCGTAAAAGACTGCAGAACGTTCCAGCTGCAACCAACACAAATCAGAGCCCTCACTGAAACATATATTCAGTCGTTTTCGCCTCGCTTCATTTGGGAGAGGAACAGGAATGAGAATAACGGTAGTAAAATGTATGCTGTGCCATGCACCGTATGGAGACTTGCGGACTGTGTTTACAGACGTAGGTGTAGAAGTTCATGGCCAATTTCATATGTTTACTCAATCTAGTGTCAATGCGGCAATCAGAAACCATGAGCAACTCATTACAACCCAAGTACTGAACGAAGGGCAGGACAGCGTCTGATTCTGCTGCCATCTTCTTCTCTGGGACACTTTGCGATCGTTTTTATATTTTTTATTTAGCAGGTGGACTTCAACAGTACATACGATTATTTGACTTTCTTACAAGTGAAGGAAAAGGAAGGAAGGCTAAGGTTTAACGTCAGCCGACTGCCATGTCATTACAGCTGGAGCTCAAGTTCGGATTCTTTCAATGATGAGGAAGGTAATCCGCAGTGCCTTTACAAAGGAATCACCCTGGCACTTGCTAGAAGCGATTTAGAGATATCGGGGTAAACCTAAATCTGGATGGTCGGACGCGAACTTCAATCGTCGTCCTTCTGTGCTCTAACAACAGCGCCAACTCGCTCGGTAGCATTCATGTTGATACAGCTAAGCAAGCGAGCCACAAACACACTGAAGAGCCAGAGACACTGGTACAGTTCGATTCCCGGCGGGGTCAGGGATTTTCTCTGCCTCGTGATGGCTGGGTGTTGTGTGATGTCCTTAGGTTAGTTAGGTTTAAGTAGTTCTAAGTTCTAGGGGACTGATGACCATAGATGTTAAGTCCCATAGTGCTCAGAGCCATTTTTTAGAATCTGGTACATTTACCTAATATCGAGTAGGGCACCAGCGAGCACGCATACGTGACGCAATATGGCGAAGCATGGACTCGACTAATGTCTGAAGTAGTGCTGGAGGCAAATGACACCATCAATCCTGCTGGGCTGTAAATAAATCCGTAACAATACAGGTGGGGTAGAGATCTCTTCTGAACAGCACGTTGCAAGGCATCCCAGATATGCTCAATAATGTTCATGTCTGGGGAGTTTGGTGGCCAGAGAAAGTGTTTAAACTCAGAAGAGTGTTCCTGGAGACACTGTGTAGCAATTCTCGACCTATGGCGTGCCGCATTGTTCTGCAAGAATTGCCTAAGTCCGTCTTAATCCATAATGGACATGAATGGAACGCCCCATACCATTAGAGAGCCTCCACCACCTTGAACAGTCGTCTGCTGACATACAGGTTCCATTGATTCATGAGGTTGTCTCCATACCCGAACACGTCCATCCGCTCGATACAATTTGAAACGAGACTTGTCCGACCAGGCAACATGTTTGCAGTCATCAACAGTCCAATGTCGGTGTTGACGGGCCTAGGCGAGGCGCAAAGCTTTGTGTCTTGCAGTCATCATGGGTTCACGAGTGTGACTTCGGCTCCAAAAGCCCATATCGATGACGTTCGTTGATTGTTTCGCACAGTGATAGTTGTTGATGGCCTAGCATTGAGATCTGCAGCAATTTGCGGAATGGTTGCACTTCTGTCTCGGTGAACGATTCTCTTCAGTCGTCGTTGGTCCCGTTCTTGCGTGATCTTTTTCCGGCCGCAGCGATATCGGAGATTTTATGTTTTACCTGATTCCCGATATTCACTGTACACTCGTGAAACGGTCGTTCGGGAAAATCGCTACTTCACTTCTACCTCGACGATGCTGTGTCCTATCGTTCGTGTGCCGACTATAGCATCACTTTCATACTCACTTAAATCTTAATAACGTGTCATTGTAGCAGCAGTAACTGATCTAACAACTGCGTCAGTTACTTCTCTTATATAGGCGTTGCCGACCACAGCGTCGTATTTTGCCTGATTACATATCTCTGTGTTTGAATACACATGCCTATATCTGTTTCTTTGGCGCCTCAGGTGTATATTCAGAACGATGAAATAGCGGCGACTGGTGTGAGATAACTTATCAACGATCACGTGGTTGAAGGCGGAGGCGGCCGAATTTTACGACGAAGGAATTTCCAAGCTCGTCCATCGCTACGATAAGTGCCTTAATTTAAATGGCAACTATGTAGAAAAGTAGCATTTAAGTGTGGCTTTCATCTGTATATAATAAAAAAAAATTCCAATTCTTTATTTATTTTTAATTCCAAAAAGTAATGTACTTTGTGGATAGCCCTCGTACATACACTACAGCACCACATCCACGAGGAAGGGGCCCTTACCTGTCTATTGCCGAGAGATCCCACATGTGGTCTAGTATTATAGGATAAGACCTTATTTTACTTTTTTCGTTAGGATATTTCTCTTGTTGCCATACCTTACAAGTCTTTAACTCTTTTCGCACTAGCCTACTGAATTCCTTATAATAGTAATAGTTTTGGACGTGAGCCAAACACTTCTTTATTGCAAAATGCCCTTACCTATAATGTACATGCCATATTAACTGTCTCACATATTCATGAACAATACGTAGATGTAGTCGTTTTAATAGACAATGGATTGAAACTACCACATTATTTACGTAATGAGACGAAACTGTTCAAAATTAATTTTGATACATTGCAATATAACTTACGTGAATTAAACACATCCACCTCGTTGATTTGAAAGTTAAATATTTACACTTTTCTGCCATAATACAAATGTTAAACATTTAATATTCTGCACATCATACAATAATAGATACCAGAAAAATGTTCACAATCATTGTGATAATGAAAACAGTAGTGCTTCATGTTAAGATCTGTCGTAATTTACTGCGTGGTGTAACTAGACTTACACATGAAACAAAAATCATAATTTAGCTACATAAGTTATAACTGAAAATATGTAGTGAGATAACACTTTGCCATTGAAAAGTTGCTTTTTGTTCATGTTAACATAAGAGATGCACGTTGCTAAAATTTGCCAGCTCTTCATACATTCATACTGTTGAACAAAATTTACAGTCTCCTTTGTTTGTGACATCATTTTCTAAGTAGTCGTTGGTTTGTGACAATCGACTTGGAACACTCGGCCCGCCGCAACACTATGTGGACTCGACTGCGAGAGGAACAGAGGTCCGAACTTGTGCCACCCTGCTTTTCTCGTAGTCTAGACTGCAAGCCTCCCAGAACCGCAGCTCATTGAACAGTTATCATTTCACCCAACAGGCACTTTAAGACCCTATAAGAGAAGGATTAATGTCATTTACATCCAAACTCCATTCGCACATAGTTTTTGGCTATCATTGTTTATGTTGATGCATTGTTGGGAAAGTACCACAGCTCCTAGCGCTAATAGGAAGTACTGATGCTCAAATCGTTATAGGCACTGGAAGCTGGCTAAATCCGGATGTAACCTCAGCCGAAATTTTTGCGAAGAACCTAACGGTGTGCCGAAAGGATAGGCTAAACACGGTTGGCGGTGGCGTGTTTGTTACTGTTAGAAGTAGTTTAACTTGTCGCGAAATTGAAGTAGATACTTCCTGTGGGTTAGTATGGGCAGAGGTCATTATTGGCAACCGGAATAAAATAATAACTGGATCCTTTTACTGACCTCCCAATTCAGATGATACAGTTGCTGAAATGTTCAAAGAAAACTTCAGTTTGATTTCAAACACGTACCCGACTCATACGATGATACTTGGTGGTGACTTAAATTTACCCTCGATATGTTGGCGAAAATAAATGTTTAATTCCGGAGATACGCATAAAATATCATCCAAATTGCGCTAAATGCATTCTCTGAAAATTATTTCGAGCAGTTAGTTCACGAGCCCACGCGAATAGTAAACGATTGTGAAAACACACTTGACCTCTTAGCCACAAATAATCCTGAGTTAATAACGAGCATCAAAACCGATTCAAGGATTAGTGAACATAGCGTTGTCGTAGTGAGAATGAATATTGTAATCCCCAAATCCTCCAAAAATAAGCTAAAAATATACCTATTCAAAAAAGCAGATAAAATTCCCTTGACGCTTTCCTGAGAGACAATCTACACTCATTCCAAATTAATAATATAAGTGTAGACCAGATGTGGCTTAAATTCAAAGAAGCAGTATCGGCAGCAATTGGGAGATTTATACAAAATAAATTAACAAACGATGGAGCTGATATTCCTTCGCACACAAAACGGGTTAGAACACTGTTGCAGAAACAGCGAAACAAACACGCCAAATTTAAACAGACGCAAAATCCCCAAGATTGGCAATCTTTTACAGAAGCTCGAAATTTAGCGCGGACTACAATGCGAGATGCTTATAACAGTTTCCACTATGAAACTTTATCTCGGTACCTGGTAGAAACTCCAAACAGATTCTGGTTGTATGTGAAGTATGTTAGCGGCAAGAAGCAATCAATGCCTCCTCTGCGCGACAGCGATGGAGATACTATCGAAGACAGTGCTGCCAAAGTAGAGTTACTAAACACAACCTTCCAAAAAGCCTTCACGAAAGAAAACGAAGTAAATATTCCAGAATGCGAATCGAGAACAGCTGCCAACATGAGTAACGTAGTAGTAAATATCCTCGGAGTAGTGAAGCAACTTAAATTACTTAATAAAAGCAAGTCTTCTGGTCCAGACTGTATAACAATCAGGTTCCTTTCGGAGCATGCTGATGCATTACCTCCATACTTAACAATCATATACAACCGTTTGCTCGACGAAATATCTGTAACCCAAGACTGGAAAGTAGCACAGGTCACACCAATATTCAAGAAAGGTAGTAGGAGTAATCCACTAAATTACAGGCCCATATCGTTAACGTCGATATGCAGCAGGATTTTGGAACATATATTGTGTTCGAACATTATGAATATCCTCCAAGAAAACGATCTATTGACACACAGTCAACATGGGTTTCGAAAACATCGTTCCTGTTACACACAGCTGGCTCTTTATTCACATGAAGTGTTGAGTGCTATTGACAACGGATTTTTTCAGATCTACTCCGTATTTCTGGATTTACGGAAGGTTTTTGACACAGCTTGTGGTTTATGGTCTCAGTTATGTGACTGGATTTGTGATTTCCTGTCAGAGAGGTCACAGTTCGTAGTAATTGACTGAAAGTCATCGAGTAAAACAGAAGTGATTTCCGGTGTTCCCCATGGTAGTTTTACAGGCCCTTTGCGGTTCCTTATGTATAAAAACGATTTGGGAGACAATCTGAGCAGCCGTCTTCGGTTGTTTGCAGATGACGCTGTCGTTTATAGACTCATAGAGTCATCATAAGATCCAAATAAAGTTCAAAACGATTTAGAAAAAATATCTGAACGGTGCGAAAAGTGGCAGTTGACCCTAAATAACGAAAGCGTGAGGTCATCTACATGAGTGCTAGAAGGAACTCGTTAAACTTCGGTTACAAGATAAATCAGTCTAATCCAAAAGCCGTAAATTCAGATCAATACCTAGTTAATACATTTATGAACAACTTAAAGTGGAAGGAACACATAGAAAATTTTGTGGGGAAGGCTAACCAGAGACTGCGTTTTATTGGCAGGACACTTAGAAAATGTAACAGACCTACTAAGGAGACTGCCTACACCACGCTTGTCCGTCCTCTTTTAGAATACTGCTGCGCGGTGTGGGATCCCAGATAGGACTGACTTAGTACATCGAAAAAGTTCAAAGGAAGGCAGCCGTTTTGTATTATCGCGAAATATGGGAGAGAGTGTCACAGAAATGATACAGGATTTGAGCTGGACATCATTAAAAGAAAGGCGTTTTTCGTTGCGACGGAATCTTCTCACGAAATTCCAATCACCAGCTTTCTCCTCCGAATGCGAAAATATTTTGTTGACACCGACCTACATAGGGAGGAATGATCACCACGATAAAATAAGGGAAATCAGAGCTCGTACGGAAAGATATAGGTGTTCATTCTTTCCGCGCGGTATACGAAATTGGAATAATGGATAATTGTGACGGTGTTTCGATGAACCGTCTGCCAGGCACTTAAATGTGATTTGCACATTATCCATGTAGATGTAGATTTGTCTAGAAAAATATAGCCTAGGTCAACTCAATAGGTGTGCTATTCACTTACGGCACTTTGCCAAGAGACACTGAGCATTACGTTTAGCGCTAGCATAGAGTCTTTGGTAATGCAAGTGCCGAATATTTTCATCTACTTCACTTGTAGGCGACGCAGCGCTCACAGCTTCCGGTCGACTCTATGGAATGTTCACAGTTGCGCTCTGCGTGAGAACAGTCTGTCTCGCTACTTACGACACCTATTCACTCTTTCATAGTTTATTGCTCTTAAAAGGGATCTGACTGCTATTCTTAACTATTTATTTACGTAGTTACACAGTGAACGCCCTTCTGTTCGGATTAAAGTGGTGTTTGCACTCGTAGGACGTCTTTTATGCAGTGATTCCCATTACTTAATGTGGTTTCCAGTTCACTCGCAAGTTTTTGTCTAGCCACGATTATTTACCGATAGCACGTGGAAGGATACAAATTCAAATCAGCATTCACTGTCCGTACATCACTGCGTTCAATATGTATTTGTAGGTCCTTCGATCAGTTCGTTCAGCGAATCACATCTTTGTGATGATGATGATGATGATGTCCTCCTCGCCGTGTCCGGCGCAGCGACTCCGTCAGTCTTCTCTGTCCTTGGTGTGGTAGGCTCGGATGTGGCTCGCGAATCCGAATTTCGCTTTGCATATCCTGTTGCATGAAGCACAGTGAAGTTGACCAGCAGAGTTGTAAGTATACGTATAGACAGGCTTGAGCTGAGATTTTCGGAGCTCTCTTTTAGCATCCAGGTTCATTAGACGCTTTTGCTCGAATTGTTCAATGCTCTTATGTACAGTTGATCGCCACTCCGATCGGCGCAACGCTAGCTCCTCCCAACGGTTGCTTGGAATGCCACAGGTTGCAAGGTGGCGTTTAATGGTGTCTTTATATCGCAGGTGTTGACCACCTTTCCTCCTCTTCCCGCACGAGAGCTGCGAGTAGAACACCGCTTTATGTAGCCTACTGTCATCCATGCGTACTATGTGACCACTCCGTCTCAGTTGATGTTTCATTATTAAAGCTTCAATACCAGCTAGTTTCACGCGGCGCAAAATCTCCGTGTCTGGGACACGGTCTTCCCATTTCATGCGCAGAATTGATCTTAGACATCGAAGATGATATTTATCTAGCTTCTTAATGTCAGCTTTGTAACAGCACCAGGTTTCCGAGGCATAGAGTAAGGTGGTTAATACTACTGCTTTGTAGACTGCAATTTTTGTTTGTAGTTTGAGATCATGTGATTTCCATACTCGGTCACTAAGCTTACCGAAGGCTGAGGCTGCGCTGGCTATACGCGCTGTGATTTTCGTTGTCAGGCAGTTGTCACTTCTTATTTGGCTTCCCAGGTATTTGAAATTTGACACATTTTGCAGTGGTTTGTCATTTATCTCAATACTGGAGTCATCTGAATTAAGACCTCTAAGTGGCTGTTTGAGAACTTGCGTCTTAGTGATGCTAATGGCTAAGCCAAATCTTCTGCAGGAGGCATTTAGCAGATTTATGTAAGTCTGAAGAGTTTCGCAAGAATTAGCCATCATGCATACATCATCCGCGTAGAGAATCTCTAAGATGGATAGTTTGGTTACGCCACTTTTTGTTCTGAGGTGAGAGATGTTGAAGACACTTTTGTCTGTTCTTGTGTCGAGACTAATTTGATTACTACAGGCTTTGGTCGCGTCTCTCATAACAACAGCGAAGTAAAGTGAGAAGAGTGTGGGAGCCAGAACACAGCCTTGTTTTACACCACATGTCACGGGAAACTGTTCTGAGAGCTTGTCCTCATGGCGGATTTTTGCCATCATGTTTTCATGAAACTGCCGAATCAAACTGACAATTTTGTCAGGGCACCCAGTTTTCTTTAGTATGATCCAGAGAGCTTCCCGTGGGACACGATCAAAAGCTTTTTCCAGGTCTACAAAGCACATGAACAAAGGCCGATGTTGCTCTAAGCTTTTCTCTTGCATTTGTTTGACAACAAATATGGCATCCACTGTGCCTCTGTTTGGGCGAAAGCCACACTGGGTCTCTGGTAGCAGTTTTTCTGCAAAGTGTGTTAACCGGGTGTTAATTATGTGGGCAAGAACTTTTCCCGCTGCTGAGAGAAGAGTAATGCCCCTGTGGGAGCTGCAGTCTGATATGTCACCCTTGCCTTAATAGATCTTGGAAATACAAGCATCTTTCCAGTCTTGTGGAATCATTTCATAGTCCCAAATCCTTAAGATCAGAGCAAACAATGGTTTCTTGATGTTTGGCCCCCCATATTTATATAGCTCTGATGGCAAGTTATCTAATCCTGCTGTTTTGTCATTTTTCAGCTTGGCCAGTGCTGAAATGAATTCATCGTAGGAAGGGGCATCCGCAAGTTGTTCCTCAACTGGCAGGTCTTCAAGTGCTTCTATGTATGGAATATCGGTTGTCTGATGGTCGTGATTAAGAACGTCATTAAAACGTTCCGCCCACCGAGACAGGATGTCACTCTGTTGCGTCAGCCGACAACTTTTCTCTTTGTTATAGACTGGTGCTATCTTCCCAACTCTTGGACCAAAGATAGTTTTCAGGGACTCAAAGAATCTGCCCGTTTGGTGTGTGTCGGCATATAACTGTATTTCATTTGCTTTATTTGCCCACCAACTGTCTTTGAGAGCACGTACCTTCACTTTCAGATTGTAATGCGCTGCTCTACGCTTGTTATCATCAGGGGTGCGAAGAGAGGTTCTGAAATCATTAATTAGCTTTCTGATCTCTGGATCTGAGTCGTCAAACCAGTCCTGGTGCTTCTTCTGAGGCTTTCCCAAGACTTCTGAAGCACAGCCACGCAGTCTACTAGCGTATGCACTCCACTGTTCATCTACAGGGGCAGATTCAGATATCAAAAGGCCATCGACACCAAATTTTTCATCCAGTTTTGCTCTCATAGTCTGATCATTGGCCAAGATTTTGCAGGACAATTTTGTTGGTATTTTGTGTGAAGCTCGGCGTGGTGCCTTCAAAGTTATCTTTAATTTGGACCTTACGAGTCGATCGTCTGACCATCCCTGAGCGCCTCTCATTGCACGTGTGACCAGTACGTCACCAAGATCTTTTTTCCGTACTATCGCATAATCCAGAAGGTGCCAGTGTTTAGATCGTGGATGCATCCATGTCGTTTTATATTTTTCAGGCAGACGAAAATATGTATTTGTCAGACAGAGTTCAAACTCGCCACATAGAGTTAGAAGATCCAAACCATTCGAGTTGCATTTTCCAATCCCATGGCGACCGAGGACTCCATTCCAAGCACTGAAATCATTCCCAACACGAGCATTAAAATCACCAAGTAACAGAAGTTTATCTGCAGAAGGAATATCCCTAAGGACATGTCGGAGGTCTTGGTAGAACTTGTTCTTCTCTTCATCCGGAGATGGCAATGTAGGTGCGTATACATTGATCAAGTGAAGATATTTCTTGGATGCCAGGTGAAGTCTGAGTGTAAGTATTCTGTCACTGATACCTTTTGGGAGTTCTGTTAGTGAACATGCCAATTTATTGCGTATGGCAAAGCCTACCCCACTTTCCGCCCTTTCAGTGGATGATTTTCCACTCCAGTAGTAGGTATAACCTCCGAGCGGTTCACATAACTGTCCAGAGTCACTAAGATGTGTTTCACTAATGGCGGTAATGTCGATGTTATATCTAGCCAATTCCCTTGCGATAAGTCCTGTCTTTCTCTCTGGGCACTGATTATGGTCGTTATCCTGTAAAGTACGGACGTTCCAGACTCCAATCATTAGATATTTAAGGTAACTGTTTATTTTATTATTTTTTTGACCGCATATGTTAGTGAACAAGTGACCGCAGTTTTCCACTTGTGCTGGGTTGAGACGGGCTATGTTTAGGCCACCTTTTCTAGGCCCCTCCCTGGATTATGGAAAGCAGAGCGATCCTAAATAGGGCTGCTTTGTCGTCTGACGAGCTGCCGAACCAGTCCTTCCGTCTCTCACGAGTACCAGAACGACCATCACCGTCTGACTGCCTAACGTGCAGAGCACCAACTAAGGTTCAGGTACACCAAACCCTTGCCTCACCATCAGTACTCCATCGCCGCAGGACTTTCAAAGCTCATAGTCCATTGAAACTTAGCCGGAGTCATCTGCGCGTGAAGGTATTTAAAGTGGGCACGCAGTTGCGCAGATGCAGATCCACTCTCTCGTCCTCTGCCTCTGGTTGGCGGTGGATCGTAGGGCCGATACGACTGGCAAGAGGCACTGGATGCAGTGAATGGCCATATGCCACTGGAAGTATCCTGACATACGCACATCACAGGTGCCTTGGTTCGTCGGTACAAAAGCCGTGTGTGTTTACTATCGATATTACCCGCCTCCTACACCGATGAAGAGACTGACAGAAGGGAAGAAAGAAAGGGAAGGGACTGGAAGGGAAAGAGAGGAAAGGACGGTAGGTCGTTGTGAGGCACACTTCGTCTTGCTCCTCTGCTGAGACCTGACCGGCTAGGTTGAACCTGCCAGTAGCTACGCTACCACCGGTATAGCTCTCAGCTTCACAGGAACACGCAAACTCTCCCACCCGCACGGACAGTGCTACGATAAGGTGGTGCCTCCAGGGAGATGTACTGAGTACATCTTAGGAAATTTTCCAGCGTTGATGTATCATTATATAAAATTACCTTAGAAAGATTGTTTGTCTTTTAGTAAAATATCATTCTTTTCTGACTTTCTGCATATTGATAATGCCAGACTACAAATGCCGTGTGTGTTTCACATCGGTGTTTCACTTATACAGATTCAGTTCCTTATTTAGTGATTTATAACCTGAATATATATATATATATATATATATATATATATATATATACCGGTCCTCATTCAGGTTATAAATCACTAAATAAGGAATATATATATATATATATATATATATATATATATATATATATATATATATATATATATAGCAGCCTGAACAAAGAATCAAACGCGAAACACGCATGCGTGTGTCCTAACTGATAGATTGTCTAAAATCTGGATCCATATTCTCTGTATTTCATACTAATCACTTATTCTGGCAGTGTATACTGCCAAACAAAACGACACATATATGGACACGAACGTGAAATGAAATCCTTACAAAAATAAATTCCATTAAATAAAAAGTGTCGAGTCTCAAAATGGTTCAAATGGCTCTGAGCACTATGGGACTTAACATCTGTGGTCATCAGTCCCCTAGAACTTACAACTACTTAAACCTAACTGACCTAAGGACATCACACACACCCATGCCCGAGGCAGGATTCGAACCTGCGACCGTAGCAGTCGCGCGGTTTCGGACTGCGCGCCTAGTGTTGAGTCTCACATCAAATAATACGTCACGGTTTACTAAAAAAATAGTTCTTGCATACGCAATCTCTAATGAACGTTTTGTCAGTGGTATAAATTTATTACGCATTTACAATTAAACATACATATATTGAAAGAAATCAATATAACGAAAAGAAAAAAACTATCTGCAACTACTATACATATCCAGAATAGTATTTGGTTGCTGGCTCAGCCCAATAATTCATTTTACGTATAAAACGTCTTGAGGTCCACGTGAGGATACAAGCCTCTTACTTCATTATTGTTATGTGCTGTGCGCCTGCTTAGCTGGATCGTAACGTGCTCACGTCCCATGCAAGTGGGCCCGGGTTCGATTCCCGGCCGGGGTGGAGATTTTTCTCCACTCGGTGTTGTGTTGTCCTCATCATTTCTACCCCATCACCGGCACGCAAGTCGCCCAATGTGGCGTCGATTGAAATAAGACTTGCACTTGGCGGCCGAACCTCTCTTCCATATGCTCATTTCATATTAATTTTTTTTTTTTTTTTTTGTAATGTGCTGGGAAATCCTAGCAACCCTCATGAGTTATCCTGAGAATTTTATATGATACATTATACAATACGTGCTATTGCATGTTGTAGCCATGTATGGAAGTGAAACACGGACGATAACTAGTTTGGACAAGAAGAGAATAGAAGCTTTCGAAATGTGGTGCTACAGAAGAATGCTGAAGATAAGGTGGGTAGATCAAGTAACTAATGAGGAGGTACTGAATAGGATTGGAGAGAAGAGAAGTTTGTGGCACAACTTGACTAGAAGAAGGGATCGGTTGGTAGGACATGTTTTGAGGCATGAAGGGATCACAAATGTAGCATTGGAGGGCAGCGTGGAGGGTAAAAATCATAGAGGGAGACCAAGACATAAATACACTAAGCAGATTCAGAAGGATGTAGGTTGCAGTAGGTACTGGGAGATGAAGAAGCTTGCACATGATAGAGTAGCATGGAGAGCTGCATCAAACCAGTCTCAGGACTGAAGACCACAACAACAACCTTCGGATGGGACCTAAGCTACACTGAACCTCCAACATTGTACTACTGTGTCTTTTGTTAACTTTTTGTCAAATTGTTCATTATGAAGCCTAGCTTGCTCTGCAAGAGTGACTAGTGCTTGCTCTATTTTATATTCCTGGGATGTTTCATTTCTTTCTATCTTAGGAAGATGATTTAACCGTTCATTGGATTCAGTAACTGAAAACGTAAGCTCTGAAGGTGTAAAACCTGCAGAGGTATGAGGTACATTATTATAAATTGTTTCAAACGGAATAACGTAGTCGACCCATCTGGTAAGCTCGACATGAGCATAAGTTCCTATAATTCGATGTAGCTCTCGAAATATTCTAGGGCTGAGGTAGGATACTAATTGCTTTATATCCTGCAGTTGTATGAAATGTTCCCACCTCCTGCTTACAAAGTAGGAAACATTATCAGATAAATTGGAAATGGATTTTCCTACTGTTGGTAGGAAATCAGAAACAACTCTGTTCATAAATGAGGTGGATGTTCCAGATTTTATTGGGTGCGTCTTTACATATTTACTAAAGATGAGAATAAGAACTTGACAACCTCTACAACCCCCCCCCCCCTCTCTCCAACCCCTCTACGTTTGGAATGGATTCTGTTAGATCCAAAGCAAGGGTTGTACCGGGAATGTTGGATGCAGTTCAGTTGTTTTGCACACGTTTATGGGCTTTTCATTTTGGCAAATGACACATGTTCCTACTAACCTCTGTACCTGCTTCCCCAGGTTGCAGTAATGACAATACGGCGTTATCTTGTCCGTGCACTTTCTCATGCCAAAACGCCCTCAGGTATTATGGGTATACCAAACATTATTTATCGGGGTTAGTGTCGTATTAATACTATAACATTTCTTCATGAAACTAGTAATGCCGACTAAGTGCATGTACAGAATCAGTTTTTAATGTTTCTTTTATGTTTCTCCATATAGGGTCTGCGCCCTGCAGCAGTCCTAAGTTCCTGCACATATTCAGGTGCCATTGTCTGTAGGATGCATCTTTGATCAGAAGTACTTGTACTCTGAAGATTTTTCTACCATGTCGGCAAATTCCGACAGACCTTGGGGTAACCTGTATTAGGCATCTGCTACTATGTTATACTGTCCACTTACATGACGAATCTCAAGTCATATTGCTGTAGGGATAATGCCATCGAGACAGCTGCACATGCAATAAGTTGTGTGACAAAAGGAAACTGAGCACCTGATGGTCGCAAAATACCTTAACATGTTTTCCACAAACATATTGAGGATATTATTTAAACGCCCACACTACCGTGACGGCCTCGAGTTCTGTCACTGAATATGCTCGTTTGCACACTGACAGAACTCTGTTCGCGAAACCAATTATTTTAAATCTAGTTTTCCTGGATGTTTCAGCTGCCTCGAACAGGCACAACTTGAAACATCCGTTGCCGGACAGAAATCCTTACTCGTGTCTGGATGTTGCAGAATATCTGAATTAACTAGGGCCTGCTTAATAACATCGAAAGCTATCTTGCTTTCATCGGTCCAATATCAGTCATCATATTTACTCAATACTCACAATAGCGCATTGTTGGTTAGTAGCTAGGCTGGCACGAAGCGCCTAAAAATGTGACCAGTCCCAAAAATGCTTTTAATTGTCTCTTGTGGTATGGAAAATCTTTAAGTGCATCTATTTTCCCGGACGCACGAGGAACTTCAACTGTTCGTGCCCAGACCTGGACTTTCTCAAGTTAACTGCGACACCGCCATCCACACGTTCTTGCCAAATAGTTTTGGCAATAAGTAAACCAGCTGCGTAGATAGTTATCTTGCCGAGGGGTTCCGTCCCCAACACGGTGACAATCGCAGCCATAAATACGCCCGCTTTTACGCTGAGACCAAAAGGTAACACCTAAAACTGGTAACTAGGTCCAGCAAATATGGAAGCCGTATATTTTTGATGACTCCAGCAGTGCAGTCTATAAGTATAACGAATGTCAATTGAGGTAAGGTATTTCGTTCCGTAAAAATTTTGGAATTGTTTTTCTAAGTTTTCCGGTCTAGTCTGCACTGGAATAATGACTTTATTTATGTCCCGTGCGTGAATACTACGCGAATGCTTGTGTTTGCGTTTATAATTGCCAGCAATGGACTACTATGAGGTGAAAATGATGTTTCTAATACAACCGAAACGAATATCTATCTTATCTCTCCCATGACAGCCTTTTTCTGGATCCACAGCACCGAATAGGTAGCACGAACGATATGTCTGATGCTCGTGAACTTGCATATGATACACGTATCTAACGAAAACATCAGGTTTTTCTCAAAACATCTCTTCATGTTGGTGCAACAGCTGTGAATGTTCACGCTGCTGTGCCCGACTTAGATAATCATACTACTTTGGATTCAATCAGATTGGCAGTTTTCTGTGCTTCTGCACTTCAATCTGACAATAGCCCTTCTTTGATTGATTATTGCCTACCAGTAATACGTTCCATTGGGTACACGGAACTCGAGCCGCATTGACAAAACTCAGGTTTTAGCCATCTCTATTGCTAATTTCTTTTCCTGGTGAATCAGGCTAGTAAGTCAACATGAGAAGTCTATCTGTGGGTCCCCCTCGCGCATAATATCCCATCCCAGGATAACAAGGACCGATAAATTAATCATCAATAGAAAAATGCATACTGTTGCTCTTTTTCCGAATATCACTTCGACCTGCACCTGGCGCTTTATTATTTGACGTTTCGCAACGATGACTCCAAATACTTTACAATTTTTCAGTGGCATCACGGGTAGCCTTTTAATCTAACTCACAACTCTAAAGAAATTGCCATCCATAACCGAAACCGATGCTCCAGTATCGATTATCAGTTGTACTTGAATCCTATTTATGCTGCCGTTTACTGCAGCTTGGACTTTCTCGACACTTTGTTTCTGACAATTACGGGTTTCATCAAACAGTCTAAGATCTTGCCCCTCACTATACCTTACCGTGTTTACAACATTGTACTGAATGCCTTCACCCTGTGCCGCGACCGCCTGCTGAAAACTTACAGGACTCGCGCATAGTTTGACACTTGTGAAAGTTTTCTCTGGTTCCTACACGACGTGTCCACAATATATTCACAATGTTGTGGTGTTTAATTTTGAATATTTTATTACGAAGGTTGCCAGTCCCACTGATATCCTGTATCAGGCATAGAAATCGCTGTAACATGATTTATTGGTTCACTCTGAGATTGTTGTGGTTGTTACCCTGAACTGGGTTTCCACGGACTGGGTCCGGGGTTCTTCCACGACCCACAAAAAGTTCATATGTTTTTATTTATGTTTGAATTAAACCCGTTGTTATTTCGCCTTTTCCGATTACAGCTGTTATAGTTATTCTGGTAGCTGCCATTGTTAAATCTACCAAACTGTGGCCTACCATTATAACTGTTTATGCTACTAATTGAATCCTGGTTACGGTAGCCGCTATTTCCTTTACCATTGTTACTCGGTTTGAGACAGTTTCCCCTTTTATCTCCTCGATGCTTGTTGTGCTGCCAGCTGCTCTTTCCACTGCTACTGTTTGCCATATTATTCTCAATCGAATTCTTCGCGTCCTCCTGTATGAAGTCTAAAGAATCGTTTATAAAAAGAAAGTTTTACAAATCTGTATCGGGCCAATGAACTAGTTTTGCTCTAATCGAGATTGGTAAGTCCTAAAACATCTACGTGTAATACCGGCCCGTCCCAATACCGTGGCATGTTCAAGTATTCCTCTATATATTTTCTAAGGTTCCCCTGCTTATGGTTATATATCTCTGGGCTGTATCCAAGTTTCCTCAGTCCTTCTTGAGCAGAACGTGACCAAAAACGCCTTAGAAATTCTTCTCAAATTCACGAAGGTGTTGCAACTTCCAGTAGCTTGGAGCGGCCACAAGATGCATTCCCCGTTATGTGTACAATTTCCAACTGCATCTTGCCGCTCGGTGCAAGGTCGAGACAAAACACTACTAAAGTCTTTAATGTTAACTATGAGATGCAATACTTTCTTACCATCGTTAAATGTCTGAAACTGCCGGTGTTGAAGGAACTGTGTGATCTTGCTTCAAAACTGTATCCAGTGGCACCGAAATTGAACCATTACCTGCGTTGCCCCCAGATATTGGTTGATGAGTAAATGATGGTCAGGGAATAAAGGGAATGCAGTTTTCAACAGTAGCTGACACCTCCAGAAGCTAAACAACCCTGCCTCAGTAGCTGAGCCAGCAATTGAAACTAACGATTCTCAACTTGGCAGAACAAGTCTAAACCTCCAGCTGCTTAAGATTCCGCCTTTGCAAAGACCACAAGTCTTGTAATTAAATTTCATCACACACGTTGCGAACAAAATCAAAGAATTACGTACATTACCATAAGTGTTTCGTCGTTAACTAGTTAATTTCGTCCATCTGATTTATATTCCGCAGTAAATTCCCCCCCCCCCCCCGCGCTCTCTCTCTCTCCCTCTCCCTCTCCCTCTCTCTCTCTCTCTCTCTCTCTCTATATATATATATATATACACTCCTGGAAATTGAAATAAGAACACCGTGAATTCATTGTCCCAGGAAGGGGAAACTTTATTGACACATTCCTGGGGTCAGATACATCACATGATCACACTGACAGAGCCACAGGCACATAGACACAGGCAACAGAGCATGCACAATGTTGGCACTAGTACAGTGTATATCCACCTTTCGCAGCAATGCAGGCTGCTATTTTCCCATGTAGACGATCGTAGAGATGCTGGATGTAGTCCTGTGGAACGGCTTGCCATGCCATTTCCACCTGGCGCCTCAGTTGGACCAGCGTTCGTGCTGGATGTGCAGACCGCGTGAGACGACGCTTCATCCAGTCCCAAACATGCTCAATGGGGGACAGATCTGGAGATCTTGCTGGCCAGGGTAGTTGACTTACACCTTCTAGAGCACGTTGGGTGGCACGGGATACATGCGGACGTGCATTGTCCTGTTGGAACAGCAAGTTCCCTTGCCGGTCTAGGAATGGTAGAACGATGGGTTCGATGACGGTTTGGATGTACCGTGCACTATTCAGTGTCCCCTCGACGATCACCAGTGGTGTACGGCCAGTGTAGGAGATCGCTCCCCACACCACGATGCCAGGTGTTGGCCCTGTGTGCCTCGGTCGTATGCAGTCCTGATTGTGGCGCTCACCTGCACGGCGCCAAACACGCATACAACCATCATTGGCACCAAGGCAAAAGCGACTCTCATCGCTGAAGTCGACACGTCTCCATTCGTCCCTCCATTCACGCCTGTCGCGACACCACTGGAGGCGGGCTGCACGATGTTGGGGCGTGAGCGGAAGATGGCCTAACGGTGTGCGGGACCATAGCCCAGCTTCATGGAGACGGTTGCGAATGATCCTCGCCGATACCCCAGGAGCAACAGTGTCCCTAATTTGCTGGGAAGTGGCGGTGCGGTCCCCTACAGCACTGCGTAGGATCCTACGGTCTTGGCGTGCATCCGTGCGTCGCTGCGGTCCGGTCCCAAGTCGACGGGCACGTGCACCTTCCGCCGACCACTGGCGACAACATCGGTGTACTGTGGAGACCTCACGCCCCACGTGTTGAGCAATTCGGCGGTACGTCCACCCGGCCTCCCGCATGCCCACTATACGCCCTCGCTCAAAGTCCGTCAACTGCACATACGGTTCACGTCCATGCTGTCGCGGCATGCTACCAGTGTTAAAGACTGCGATGGAGCTCCGTATGCCACGGCAAACTGGCTGACACTGACGGCGGCGGTGCCCAAATGCTGCGCAGCTAGCGCCATTCGACGGCCAACACCGCGGTTCCTGGTGTGTCCGCTGTGCCGTGCGTGTGATCATTGCTTGTACAGCCCTCTCGCAGTGTCCGGAGCAAGTATGGTGGGTCTGACACACCGGTGTCAATGTGTTCTTTTTTCCATTTCCAGGAGTATATATATATATATATATATATATATATATATATATATATATATATATATATATATAAAGCTTACTTAAACGAGGCAACATATTAGTGGATTTCCATTAATCTCAGTCTTTTTTCTTGTTTATTGACACGAGTGGTCTGTTATTCGTGGGTGTGCTTATGTAGTTCGTCCAAGACTCACAACTCAGTAGTGTGTGCAGTTGCAGCTGCAGCGGGTATAAAGTTAAGTAATGACAAAGTTATTTGTGCACTGTTATACAGTTATTAAATATAATAATTTTCAGCTGTGTTTCGTGCTGTTTGTGGCGAAATAAGTTTAATAAACTTTTCGAAACGTTAGCTCGCCGTGATTTTTTAGAGTTTTCTGTGCTTTGAAGTCGTTCAGTAAATCTCGTTCTTTAGTTTTCAGGTGACGTTTCTTATTGTTTCTAGTGACATATTTCAGTAAAATTTTCATTGTGTTGAGTGTTCCACTGGCCGCTTGAATTTTTGGTTTTAGCTAATAATTTTATGAAGTTTTGTTGGTATTGGTATTAGCTGTGGTCTAGTAGTATTAATACAAGTAGTTGCTTTCTTAGTAGATAGAGGATTTCGAGACCGCTATTGTTAGGTCTATAAATAGTTCTACTGGTATAACTGCACTTAGGTAACGTAGACATATAGTTTTTTTGCAGTAACCGTAAAATTTTCCAATGCGTGAGAAGTGTGGGCTCTGTCGTATGTATGTTAGAAGTGGATTACGGTGTGGGATTTGTTCAAAGTATTTTCATGAGGGGGAATGCAGTGGAGAAACCAGTAGGCATTTTAGAGAGATCCTTTCCTGGGAAAGCAGAATCTGTAGTAGAAATAAGTTGATAGAGGAGCAGGAGCGTAAGATCTGTGCCCTTCATGTGCAGTTACAACGTGCAAAGAAGGTTTACGAGGGTGAAGGGAGGTGGGGAATGGGAACTGTCAGTTGGCAAGCAGCCAGCTAGGAGGAGGAGGAGGTATTCGGACAGCTACACTTTGCGTATATGCAGTAGATTTGACCAACTGACAGAGTTGAGTGGAGAGGAGCCTCTTGTAGATGTGGATGCAGGGAACATGCAGCAGTTCTCAGCAGTTAGGAGGCCTAGGTTAGTTGCAAAGTCAGACAGAAAGGGAGTTCTGCTGCTAGGTAGTTGACACGGTAGAGGTGTGGGCCAGCAGTTGCAGGAAGTGTTGGGAAGTGAGTATCAGGTCGCCAGCATTGTGAAGCCTAGTGCAGGTTTGGCTCCGGTGACTGACAGCATAGGAAAGTTACGTAGAAATTTTACAAAGGAGGATCAGGTAGTGATAGTGAGTGGAGCAGGGAACGGTCCTGATAGGGACGGGGAATATGATGTGGGTGGTGACCTGGTAAAGATAGCTACTCAAACTGGTGGCACGATGTGCATTTCGTGCAACTGTTGCAACGTCATGATCGGCCTCATCTTAATGCGGCTGTTAGGCGCGTTAACGTGGGGCTGGAGGGGGCGCTGATGGCAGAAGGCATAGGTCTCATTTCAGTGGTGCCAGCTGGGTCTGTCAGCAAATCAGGTTTCACTAGGCATGGCCTGCACCTCATTAGATATGGGAAGGGGAGGCTGGCAATGTTTATAGGTAACAGTGAAGTGTGTGGTGGTGGGATCACTCATGGAAAAATTCCTGTAGTAGTTGGTGTTAGAGGTGCACGTCTTTTAGATTAAAGTCCGCTAATAGGTATACTTGCTTACAGGAAGTCCCTCTACCAAAGGGCTCACCTTCTGAGGATGTCATGTGCCACGTAGAGAAGAAATTAGCATGTTTCATCAAAATATAAGACGTATTACAGATAAAGTTATTGAACTGCTTATAAATGTTGACCCTGAAACTATTGGTATGTCGGAGCATCACTTAACTAATTTGACAATTCAGAGCCTTCCATTACCAGGATACAGAATAGCTGGCTGTTTTTCAAGGAGTACCTTGTAGGGTAGGGGAATGCCTATAAAAAACAGTATTCCATTTGAGTCCATAGACCTATCACAGCACTGCACTGAACAGATATTTGAATGCTGTGCAGGGGCAGCTGAATTTAATGACACTATACTTCTAATTGTTGTTTGGTTATAGGTGCCCTGACTCTGACTGCAGAGCATTTCTGCTCAAGCTAGAGAGGGCTCTTCATTCACTTTGTACAAAGTACCAGAAATTAGTTATATGTGGTGGCTTCACTATAAATTTTGTGTATGATGGTGCAAGAAAAAGGATATTGGTGATCTCCTAAATTCATATGATCTGTGGCAGACTATTTTTTTCCCAAGTAGGGTGCAGGGGAACAGTAGCATAGCCATAGACAATATTTTTGTTCATTCTTCATTTCTAGATGGGCATTCTGTTACTAAAAGCGTGAATGGTCTTTCAGATCATAATGCATAAATGTTTTGTACTCAAACAAATGGCACATGTAATATTAAACTATGTAGGAACGTTAATCCAACAGCAATAGAGAGTTTTTTAACCCTTGTCGAAGAACAAGTGTGGCAGGATGTTTATAATGCCAGCCGATAACATAGATGATGAATATAATGCTTTCCTTAACACATTTCTAATGCTCTTTGAGAATTTCTTTCAATTAAAACGTTCTAAACGGGGTAGTGGAAGTAATAAGCAGCCCTGGTGGCTTACTAGTTGGATAAGGATATCATGTAGAGCATAGTGAGAATTATATCAAAATGTTAGAAGTAGTCACTATCAAGCTGCGGTAGTCCATTACAAAGAGTGTTTGCTTAAAAATGTTATCAGGAAGGCAAAGAGTATGTGGTATGCAAATAGAATAGCTAATTCACGGGATAAAATTAAAACCATATCGTCAGTTGTGAAGGAAGTGCCTGGTCAGCAGCACAAGGTCGACAGTATTATTGCCAGTTCGCAGTAAAAGTATTTGTTACTGATAAAGCAGATATATGTACAGTATTTAACAATCATTTTCTGAAAATTGCTCGTGAATTAAATAAAAATTTAGCTTCTACAGGGAATCACATAACTCTCTTGGAAAATGCCTTTCTGAGGTTGATGTCTGAAATACTCCTCTGTGATACACACAAGGGGGAAATTGAATCAACAATGTAATCACTGAAGACTATGAACTCTCATAGATATGATGAAGTATCTAGGAGAATATTACTGTGCTGCACTTGTTGGCCCTGTATTTAGCCATATTTGTAATTTTTCCTTTAGGTACTCAGTAGTAAAGCCGCTTTATAAAAAGGGAGAAAGGGATAATGTATACAATTTTGGACCTATTTCCATGCCATCAGTGTTTGCTTAAGTTATTGAAAAGGCTGTGTATATAAGGATAATTGATCATTTTATATCGCATGATTTGCTACAAGTGTACTGTTTAGAAGACGCTTAACCACTGTAAAAGCTATGTACTCTTCTCTCTGTGAGGTACTGGATGGGTTAAACACAAGGCTTCGAACGCTAGGCATATTTTTTGATTTAACTAAGGCGTTTGGTTGTGTTGATCACAAAATATTGCTCCAAACGTTGGACCATTACAGAATACAGGGAGTAGCTCACAATTTGTTCACCTCTTGCTTTAACAACAGATAGCAAAAGCTCATTGTTCACAACGTTGAGAATGGCTGTGATGTGTGGTCTGAGTGCATTACTGTCAAGTGCGGGGTGTCCCGCACGTCAGTGTTGGGGCCGGTCCTCTTCCTTATTTATATAATTGATATGCCCTCTAGTGTAACGGGTAACTCTAAAATATTTCTGCTTGCTGATGACACTAGCTTGGTAGTAAAGGTTTGTTGTGTACAACACTGGAGCGGTTTCGAATAGTGCAGTTCATGACCTAAGTTCATGGCTTGTAGAAAATGAACTAATGCTAAATCACAGTAAGAGTCAGATTTTACAGTTTCTAACACACAATTCAACAAAACCTGGCGTTTTAATTTCACAGAGTGAGCGTAAGATGAGTGAATCTGATCAGTTCAAATTTCTAGGTGTTCAGGTAGATAATTAACTGTTGTGGTAAGCCTACGTTCAGGATCTTTTTCAAAGAGTTAATGCTACCATTTTTACTATTCGAACGGTATCTGAAGTGAGTGATCGTTCGACAGGAAAATTAGTCTACTTTGCTTATTTTCATTCGCTTCTTCCCATTCAAAAGATCTTTTCGGCTCAGAAACGGGCGGTTTGGGCGGTTAATGATGTAAGTGCACGAATATTCGTTACTGTCATTGCTTGTTAACAATATTAGCTTATTCCCAAAAATAAGCAGCTTTCGCTCAGTTAATACGCGGCAGCAAAAATCAAACTTGCATTTGAATCGGACTCCCTTAACTCTTGTGCAGAAAGGTGCTCAGTATACTGCTGCATCCATTTTCAATAGGCTACCACTAGAATTCAAAAATGTTAGCAGTAATCCACGCGCTTTCAAATCGAAACTGAAGAGTTTTCTAATGGGTCACTCCTTCTATACTGTCGAGGAGTTACTTGAAAACGAATGCTGATTGTTGTATTGTTGATTGGGTTTACTTAAACTTAGGATTGACTTTTATCAGATTCATAAACATTTTATGTTTATCTGTTATTACTTTTTTGTTGTAATTTCAGGTACTGACACGTTCCATGGCCTTGGAGATTTGCTTCTCAATTTGGTTCTACGAACCTTCATGTGTAAATAAGTAACATAACAACAATATAATATAGGGAATGAAAGGAATACAGTTTCCGCAAGTAGTTGACACCAAAGGGAGCTGATGCCTCTAGCCATTCACCCCCCACCCCCTGAGCCCCCTCCACAACCGCACTTTAGCTGACACCCTTTCAGCAAGTTGAAACTAACAAGTCACAACTTGCCAAAGCAATTCTCAACTTGTGTTGCTGACGTCACGATGGTCAGACATGCTGACTTTTGCTCATCCACATCGACACAATCTCCAAGAATATCATATTTCGCCATATTAAGACACCTGCATATGTGGGCTTATAATAGTCAACGATTCACTTGTTCATCATTGCTCTACCCAACAGAATCTGAGCGACAATGGCATCTCACGTAGTAGATAAGGAGGACTTGTCATGTCATGGGTGAGGCACTCACCTGGTTCATGTGGTGTCATAAATGTAAACAATGTGATTTGGAATCGCCAACGTAAACAAAGTGCTCTGGAGTAACCATGGATGTACTACTCGCACACAGTACATTATTACCAGCTCATAAATTCATCCATGAAATAGATTGAATTATTAAGCAGCTACGATTTCAGATCATTTTATTAAACACTGGGTTAGTGTATAAGTTCGTAGCATCTTTCTATAAGTTTGATAAACACAACACCAACAAGCAACAGAGAATTTAGTCATCAATAATATATTCTCCTTCACTATTTACAACATTCTGCCCACGATGGGATAACTTTTAGATTCCACGGCTGTAGAAATCGTTTTGAGAGAAGAACTCGTCGACCTATGTTCGGAGCACATCTTCATCCGGAAAGGAAGCTCCTTTAATGTTCTTCAATGGAAAGCAGAAAAGGTGAAAATCTGAGGGCGCACAATTAGGTGAATAATGCGGCTGCGGGATCACTTCCTAACCAATTCCAGCATAATGTTTTTTTATCAGACTAGTAGAATGCTGGCGGGCGTTATCGTGTAGTAGGATCATTTCACTCGGTCTTCCTGGTCATTGTTCTTGGACTGGGTCTGCAAGACATATAAGTTGTTGACAATAAATGTCAGGCACGACAATTACAGCTCGGAGAAGCGGTTCTTAGCACAGGACACCGTCGCTTTTCCACCACATGCATAACATTATCTTTTGTAAATGCACGCAGGTCTTTGTACGGGAAGTTGCTGCTTTATTTGGGCTCAGCCATACCTTTCTTTCCCTTACGTTAGCATAAAGACACCATTTATCATCACCAGTAACGAAGATAGGAAAGGTCGGTGTTGTGATGATTAGTAAACACAGGTGCACTTATGGTTACCCGCTGATTTTTGTGACCTTGGCGTAGAGTATGGGGTACGCATATATCCGATTTTTGAACCTTCCCCATTGCAAGAAAATGTCGCACGGTAGTGGAATGATCACAGTTAATCACATTTCATAGTTCTTGCGGGCACTGATGTGGATCGTTGTGGATTAATGCGTTCAAAAGGTCTTCATCAAACACCAAAGATCTTCCTGAACGTGGAGAGTCACTAATGGCAAAACGATGCTCCTTAAAGACGAAAAAACTATTTTCTTGCCGTGCTCTGCCAAATGGCATTATTCTCATACACGGTACAAATATTTCTGTCTACCTCCGCTGCTATAGCCTCTCTATTGAAATCGAACAGAAGAATATATCGGAAATGTTCCGATTTATCCACTTTGCAGTCCATTTTCTAGCATCCAAAGCAGCACTCACTATCTCCAAATGACAAAATTACAAAATGACAACATGTTAACTCAAATAACAAGACAGAACTACAAATAAAAAATGGCAATCGATAAATAAATCCGTAGCACCCAGAATACCAACATGCACAAAGAAACTCTACTAACTTATGCGACAATCTGATATGAGATTATGTTCTGGGTAGAGCGTCAAACATTTTTACGACTGGATACCTTACTCCTTTCAGAGTCAAATTAACGCTGAGTAACGCATAATGTGTGGTTTTTATGGACTTTTCACTTGCTTTCTAAGTTTGATTTTCTTTTGACTACCATCTTCGGAAGGAAGTAAATACACTAGGAGCATGTGTAACACAAAAGTGAATATCCTTCATTTGCTCTAAAACTCGTGTTTCGTTTGAACTGACAAGGACTAAGGCTTACATCGTTATTAAATGTAATCTATTGTGCTGTTTAGTATTCTGTAAATTGCTAGATTTCAGCGATATACACAAACAAATCATACATGCACAGGCTGTAAATTAATTTGTTCCACACAATTCCTATAGAAATCGTAAAAATGGCTACCGTGTAACTAACTAATACACAGCTAACTTGGCGTCACACCTGCACATGAATTGAACCGATGTGTTATGATTCCAGCAGCGAGAGTCTGAATTCATGTAATGCTTGCTTCCATGCATGCCTATTAAGAATTCCGATTACCACAGCGGTACCCTATAACAGAGCACCAAAGTGTGCTCCATACTGCTGTCCATGAAATGACATTCACTGTGCTGTACGAGCCACATAATAGATTTAAACATTTTTCCTATTGATGTGCAACTCATCTTTATTTATTTACAACGATAGCTTGTACTTAACATTGTTTAAGTTCCATGGCATTCAACATGTAACTAATGCTTCTTTCTTTTCCACTGATTTATTACAACTAAAGTACGTTCTAAAGTAATATAATGTATCGCATCAGTTTCCAGTCACTAATTCTTTCTCACATTAGGCCAGTTCATGTACATGATTCACAACAGAACGAAAATGGTAACATTTGCCAATTGTGATAATGTTCGTCCTTCAGCACAACGAAGAAGAATTGAGATAAACACGTTGCTGGTGTTTCTCGACTGACCACGTTCATCTGTCTGCGTCAAGTAGACAGTGACATAAACAGCAGTCACTTGAAATGGATCGCTGCCCTAGTCTGGTATTCTTGTGGTCTCTTCCTGCAGTATAATAAGTGCCTCGCGGTTCAGCTTGTAGCTCTGCCCACTCACAGTTCTAAGGCAAGTAACCTTTTGTACGAACGGAAACCCACTCTAGAGAGATAACTACTTTTTCAGTAACTGAGAAAGGTGAAAGCCCCCAAAAGTAACTAGTCTTTAACGTTTCTCTACAATACAATCATTACATTTTCATTTCGCCTCTGTCGAAATTATTTCTGGACTACTATGTCAGGGTTATCGCATTGGCGACCCACTTTTTTCACGACTAATTTCAAAGCTCCATCGAGCTCCGAAGATTTAAATTTCTTTAACACAGGCAACTGATGTTCGCGCACACTGTAATTCTATTTACTATTAAGTAAAAAAACCAAGCTTATTGTCTTACACTCAGAAAGAATTTTTGCACAAATCAGCCTCTACTTATTACACTACGTGACACAAAGAAGCGAAGAACCCAGAAGACATGGCCAGACATCAATGTAACTTCGTACATGTACAGGCCATTGACGGATATCAAAATATTTACTCACATATCTCTGTGACAAGGAGAGTGGCAACTAGAGTCGATTGAGGTGGTTCGTGTTTAGCGTTGTTACAAGACTTGGTAGGGGTGTGTGCAGCTTCAGATGTAGAGTGATCACTGTGAAAGACGGTGGAGATGCCAAGTACTAGTTGAGACAGCATTATCAGCACCTGAGAGAATCTGAAATGACGACTGTGCATCTTGGTTTGGCCGAATCGTCGAACAGTGCAATATCCAGATTTGTGGGGCACTCAAAAGTTAGAGTGGCCGATGTTGGCGTGCATGGGAGTGTGAGGGCAGTAGTCAAGGCTCCATTCTGAACAGATCTGTACAACGAGATCGATTGCTATTTTCCGCTATTATTTACCCGTGGTCTATGGGTAGCATCTTTGATTAATAATCAAAACGTCTTCGGTCCCGGATTCGATCCCCGTCACTGCCTAAATATTGATAAATAATAGGCACTGGCGGCCGAAGACTTCCGGCATAAGAAGTCAGCCTCATTCTGCCGACGGCCTTTTCAAAGAGGGCGGAGGAGCGGATAGAGGTTCAGGGCACTCTCTTGACCTAGGGGTGGGAAATTGCCCCTAAAGGCGGAAGAATCAGCAATGATCAACGACATGAGGATGGAGAAGGCAATGGAAACCACTGCATTAAAGACACGTAACGTGTATCCACAGGAAATGTGGCCTGTAATTGAAGAAGCGTCATGATGATCTCTCCATTGGCAAAAGATTCCGGAATAGTCCCCCATTCGGATCTCTGGGAGGGGACTGCCAAGGGGGAGGTCACCATAGGAAAAAGATTGAATAATCAACGAAAGCATAACGTTCTACGAGTCGGGGCGTGGAATGTCAGAAGCTTGAACGTGGTAGGGAAACTAGAAAATCTGAAAAGGGAAATGCAAAGGCTCAATCTAGATATAGTAGGGGTCAGTGAAGTGGAGTGGAAGGAAGACAAGGATTTCTGGTCAGATGAGTATCGGGTAATATCAACAGCAGCAGAAAATGGTATAACAGGTGTAGGATTCGTTATGAATAGGAAGGTAGGGCAGAGGGTGTGTTACTGTGAACAGTTCAGTGACCCGGTTGTTCTAATTAGAATCGACAGCAGACCAACACCGATAACGATAGTTCAGGTATACAAGCCGACGTCGCAAGCTGAAGATGAACAGATAGAGAAAGTGTATGAAGATATTGAAAGGGTAATGCAGTATGTAAAGGGGGACGAAAATCTAATAGTCATGGGCGACTGGAATGCATTTCTAGGGGAAGGAGTAGAAGAAAAGGTTACAGTAGAATACGGGCTTGGGACAAGGAATGAAAGAGGAGAAAGACTAATTGAGTTCTGTAACAAGTTTCAGCTAGTAATAGCGAATACCCTGTTCAAGAATCACAAGAGGAGGAGGTATACTGGAAAAGGCAGGGAGATAAGGGAAGATTTCAATTAGATTACATCATGGTCAGACAGAGATTCCGAAATCAGATACTGGATTGTAAGGCGTACACAGGAGCAGATATAGACTCAGATCACAATACAGTAGTGATGAAGAGTAGGCTGAAGTTCAAAACATTAGTCGGGAAGAATCAATACGCAAAGAAGTGGGATACGGAAGTACTAAGGAATGACGAGATATGTTTGAAGTTCTCTAACGCTATAGATACAGCAATAAGGAATAGCGCAGTAGGCAGTACAGTTGAAGAGGAATGGACATCTCTAAAAAGGGCCATTACAGAAGTTGGGAAGGAAAGCATAGGTACAAAGATGGTAGCTGCGAAGAAACCACGGGTAACAGAAGAAATAGTTCAGTTGATTGATGAAAGGAGGAAGTACAAACATGTTCTGGGAAAATCAGGAATACAGAAATACAAGTCGCTGAGGAATGAAATAAATAGGAAGTGCAGGGAAGCTAAGACGAAATGGCTGCAGGAAAAATGTGAAGACATCAAAAAAGATATGACTGTCGGAAGGACCGACTCAGCGTACAGGAAAGTCAAAACATTAAAAGCAACGGTGGTAACATTAAGAGTGCAACGGGAATTCCACTGTTAAATGCAGAGGAGAGAGCAGATAGGTGGAAAGAATACATTGAAAGCCTCTACGAGGGTGAAGATTTGTCTGATGTGATAGAAGAAGAAACAGGAGTCGATTTAGAAGAGATAGGGGATCCAGTATTAGAATCGGAATTTAAAAGAGCTTTGAAGGACTTACGGTCAAATAAGACAGAAGGGATAGATAACATTCCATCAGAATTTTTAAAATCATTGGGGGAAGTGACAACAAAACGACTATTCACGTTGGTGTGTAGAATATATGAGTCTGGCGATATACCATCTGGCTTTCGGAAAAGCATCATCCACACAATTCCGAAGACGGCAAGAGCTGACAAGTGCGAGAATTATCGCACAATCAGCTTAACAGCTCATGCATCAAAGCTGCTTACAAGAATAATATACAGAAGAATGGAAAAGAAAATTGAGAATGCGCTAGGTGACGATCAGTTTGGTTTTAGGAAAAGTAAAGCGACGAGAGAGCCAATTCTGACGTTACGGCTAATAATGGAAGCAAGGCTAAAGAAAAATCAAGACACTTTCATAGGATTTGTAGACCTGGAAAAAGCGTTCGACAATATAAAATGGTGCAAGCTGTTCGAGATTCTGAAAAAAGTAGGGGTAAGCTATAGGGAGAGACGGGTCATATACAATATGTACAACAACCAAGAGGGAATAATAAGAGTGGACGATCAAGAACGAAGTGCTCGTGTTAAGAAGGGTGTAAGACAAGGCTGTAGTCTTTCGCCCCTACTCTTCAATCTGTACATCGAGGAAGCAATGATGGAAATAAAAGAAAGGTTCAGAAGTGGAATTAAAATACAAGGTGAAAGGATATCAATGATACGATTCGCTGATTACATTCCTATCCCGAGTGAAAGCGAAGAAGAATTAAATGATCTGCTGAACGGAATGAACAGTCTAATGAGTACACAGTATGGTTTGAGAGTAAATCGGAGAAAGACGAAGGTAATGAGAAGTAGTAGAAATGAGAACAGCGAGAAACTTAACATCAGGATTGATGGTCACGAAGTCAATGAAGTTAAGGAATTCTGCTACCTAGGCAGTAAAATAATCAATGACGGACGGAGCAAGGAGGACATAAAAAGTAGACTCGCTATGGCAAAAAAAGGCATTTCTGGCCAAGAGAAGTCTACTAATATCATATACCAGCCTTAATTTGAGTAAGAAATTTCTGAGGATGTACGTCTGGTGTACAGCATAGTACGGTAGTGAAACATGGACTGTGGGAAAACTGGAACAGAAGAGAATCGAAGCATTTGAGATGTGGTGCAACAGACGAATGTTGAAAATTAGGTGGACTGATAAGGTAAGGAATGAGGAGGTTCTACGCAGAATCGGAGAGGAAAGGAATATGTGGAAAACACTGATAAGGAGAAGGGACAGGATGATAGGACATCTGCTAAGACATGAGGGAATGACATCCATGGTACTAGAGGGAGCTGTAGAGGGCAAAAACTGTAGAGGAAGACAGAGATTGGAATACGTCAAGCAAATAATTGAGGACGTAGTTTGCAAGTGCTACTCTCAGACGAAGAAGTTAGCACAGGAAAGGAATTCGTGGCGGGCCGCATCAAACCAATCAGTAGACTGATGACCCAAAAAAAAAAAAAAAAAAAATTCTTACGGTCCTTTCATTTACATCAGTACTCCGGAAGCCATCTGATACGGTGTGCGGCGGAAGATATTTCATTTACCACTAACTGATCCCTCCTTCCCTGTTCTATTCGCGATAGGCGCGTGGGAAGGTGATTTTCGGTAAGCCTCTGCACTAGCTTTAATTTTTCAATTTTTTTTGTTGCGCCCATTTCGAGAGAAGTATGTGGAAGGAAGTGATGTGTTACCCGACTCTTCTTGTACCATACTCTCTCAGAAATTGAATAATATATCACTGTGTGATTCACAACGCCTCTCTTGCAGTGGTAACCAGTGGAGTTTGTTAAGCATCTCTGTAACGTTCTCGCGCTGACTAAAGAACCCCATGACGAAACGAACCTCTTCGTTGGATCTTCCCTATCTCTCCTATCAGTCCTATCTGTTAAGGGTCCCAGACTGATGAACAATAATCAAGAATAGGTCGAAAAAGTGCCTTGTCAGTCACTTGTAGAATGAATGAATGACGTTTCCTTAAGATTCTCGCTATGAATCTCAGATTCGCATCTAATTTTCCCATTATTCTTTTTATGTGGCCATTCCACTTAAGATCGCCCCTGACAGATACTCCTAGATATGGCACGATTGTTATTGTTTCCAGCAGTTCGTCACAAATAATGTAGCTATAAGGTAAACGATTTCCTTTCCTGTGTGTGCTCAATGTGTTACATTTAATTACGTTCAGGGTCAACTGCCAGTCCCTGTGTCATTCGTCATTCTTCTGAAGGTCATTCTGCACATCATTTCTGCCTTCAGGCGCTGCCACCTTGCTGTAGACAACAGCACCATCTGCGAAAAGCCGAGAGCATCCGACACAGTCTACCAGGTAATTTATGTTCATTGTAAACAGTAACTGTCCTATAACACTTCCTTGGGGTACACCCGAAATACCTTTACGTCGTTGATTATATTCCGTTAAGAGCGACGTGTTGAGTTCTATCTGCGGGGAAGTTTTGAATCCAGTCACCAATCCGGTCGGATACTCGGTAACTTCGTTTTTTTTATTTAATTTAATTTAATTTATTTATTTTTGTTCAGTAAACAACTGTGCGGGACAGTGTCAAATGCCTGCCTGAGGCAGGCACGGATCTAGGGGGAGAGGGGGGAGGGGGGGGGGGAAAGGGGGGCGAATCGGAATATCTGGCGCGGGCGGCAACTTCAGGTGACGCCAAACTGATATTCTTGAAAAAACTTGCTTCACAAAGCCCCTAGTATCCAACGCACATTGGTCTATCGATTATTCATATGATTCTGAAACGCATTTCAGTTAGTGTTTGAACATTTCTGAACACATTCTAAGTTGATTTGTAAACGAATCATAAGTTGAATTTTAAATGCGTGCATAGGGTATGTGATGTCTCTTAACATCCTATTTTAAACGACTGAGTGGTGGAGATGGTTGTGGGGTGACGCCACTATCAAGTTTTTGCCCCCGTTCGGAAATAACGTAGATCCGGGTCTGGCATGAGATCAATGAACATGACATCAATCTGATTGCCGCTGTCCACAGTTCTGTGGATCTGAAGAAGGAACAGAGCGAACTAAAATTCAAAAACATCTGTTCGCGAAATCCATGTTGATTTTTATGTAGGAGTTATGTATCTGTCCTACGAATCTTGTCGAAAACGGAAAGTCCTGCGCAATTTTCCAGTCGCTAGGTACCCTTCGTTGCTCCAGCGGCCTATGGGGAGCAAATTCTTTCGTATAATCTCCTTAGAATCTTATAGTATCTCAGCTGGTCCTGACGCCTTTCCACTGCAACGTGAATGTAATTTTTTTTTTCTATTCCACAATCTGCCATTTCGTACCATGATGGAAAGGAGGGACAGTATTATGATCTTCTACGGTGAAGCAAATTCGGAAAACCAAATTCAGTATATTGGCCTTCTCTCTGTCATTTTTCATTGTGGTGCCATTATGGTCACTGAGTTAACGAATGGATTATTTACGTAAGACCAGAACCACTTGCGGTTTTATGTCAGATAGGTTGGTAAAACTTTACTTTCAGGATAAGTGAAGTCTTCTCTCACTGCTCTCCATTCGCTCATTTGCGCTTAGTTCACCTTTTGTTTATCAGATATGTTTTCACTTCTCTTCGATCTTTGATGAGGGTCTCTTTGTTTACGTAACGCGCCTGTTAAACCACCGTAGGTATTTCTCATTCTTTAAGACCTTGCTCGGAATATATTTTTCTGAGGGGTATGGAATAATACTTTTGAATTCTTCCCATTTGTGTTCAACATCTCTGTTCCCAGCACTCAATATTTGATGTTGGCTACTCTGATACTCTCCAATTTGTATCCTTCCACTCTTGCTCACCAAAACTACACACGTTAAAAAAACGTTTTGCATCACCTCGGTTCCGAGAGTTCCGGAACCTATACAGAAAATTGGAATAGAGATCAACATAAATATCATTTCTGCCCTTTTTATTACTTGTGAAAACCACCCTTTGCATGTTGTACCACCATACAGCTTGACCTTCAGAGGTGGTGGTCCAGATTGCTGTACACACCGGTAACTCTAATACCCTGTAGCACGTTCTCTTGCATTGATGCATGCCTGTATTCGTCATGGCACACTATCCATAAGCTCGTCAAGGCACCGTTGGTTCAGATTGTCCCACTCCTCAAAGGTGACTCAGCGTGGATCTCTCAGAGTGGTTGGTGGGTCACGTCGTCCATAAACAGCCCTTTTCGATCTATCCCAGGCACGTTCGGTAGGGTTCATCTCTGGAGAACATGCTGGCCACTCTAGACCAGTGATGTCGTTATCCTGAAGAAAGTCGTCCACAAGGTGAGCACGATGGAGCTGCGAATTGTCGTCGATGAAGACGAATGCGTCGTCAATATGCTGCGGCATGGTTGCACTATCTTTCGAAGGATCGCATTCACGTATCGCACAGCCGTTACGGCGCCTTCCATGACTACCAGTGGCGTATATCGGTCCCTCATAATGCCACCCCAAATCAGCAGAGAACCTCCACCTTGTTGCACTCGGTGGACAGTGTGTCTACGGCGTTCAGCCTGACCGTGTTGCCTCTAAACACGTCTCCGACGATTGTCTGGTTGAAAGCACATGCGACACTCATCGCTGAAGAGAATGTGATGCCAATCTTGAGCGGCCCAATCGGCATGTTGTTGGGCCCATCTGTACCACGCTGCATGGTGTCGTGGTTGCAAAGATGGACCTCGCCATGGACGTCAGGAGTGAAGTTGCGCATCATGCAGCCTATGGAGCATAGTTTGAGTCGTCACACGACGACCTGTGGCTGCAAGAAAGGCATTTACCCGAGCCATGATCCGTATTTAGCGGTCATTCACTGCAGTAGTAGCCCTTGGGCGGCGTGAGCGAGCCATGTCATCGACAGTTCCTGTCTCTCTGTGTCTCCTTCGTATCCATACAACATCACTTTGGTTCACTCCGAGATGCTTGGACACTTCCCTTGTTGAGAGAACTTCCTGGCACAAAGTAACAATGCGGACGCGATCGAACCGTGGTATTGACAGCCTAGGCATGATTGAGCTACAGACAACACGAGCCGTATATCACCTTCCTGGCGGAATGACTGGAACTAATCAGCTGTCGGAACCCCTCCGTCTAATAGGCGATGCCCAAGCATGGTTGTTCACATCTTTGGGAGGGCTTAGTGACATCTCTGAACAGTCAAAGGGACTGTTTCTGTGATAAAATATCCGCAGTCAACGTCTGTCTTCAGGAGTTCTGGGAACCAGGGAAATGCAATACTTTTTTTGGTGTGTGTATTTTCCTAGATTTATAACATTCTCTGTAGTACCCATAATCAAAGATGCTATCACAGCGTTATGATCACTATTGCCCCCCTCTACGTTAACTGATTCAGCAAGTTCAGGCCTGTTTGTCGCTAGAAGGTCTAAGACGTAGCCTTCGCGAGTTGGTTCTCTGATCGAAGTAGCTTTCGGACGAGATATGCAGAATAATGTCACACGATTCCTGTCTCTGACATCAGTCTACCTATACTGGCAAGCTGAAGTCACCCCCCATTACAACAATGTGATCATGAAACTTGTTAAGCAAGTCTGCACGAGCTCTCTGAAGAGCTCTGCCACTAGTGCTCCTGATGTACATGACCCATGAAAGCATCTAATCACCATTTTAGACCCAGCATTAATGCTTAACTTCTCTCAAATTAATTCACCTTCTGAATGCGAAGTAATGTGGCTAGTTACTACACCATTCTTTACTGCAATAAATACGCCGCAATCGTCGGAGGCTAGCCTAGCGTCACGATAAATGTTCCATTCTTAATTTAGGATTTCATTGCTATTCACCTCCGGTTTCAACCAATTTTCTGTTCCTAATACTGTCTGGACATTATAACATTTAATAAGCGATTCCCCAATCTGGGACTTACCATGGATACTTCTGCAGTTTACTAGTATGGTATTATTATTTTCTATTTCCCATATACGGGGAAGAGCATTCCCTGAGAATTATGTGGCTCATGTACCTCCGATTTCGGCAGGCAATTCACCTCGAATCTCCAGGAAGGGGTGAGGGTTCCTCTAACCTAAAAAACCCACATGTGCAAGTCATACATAGTTTTCTAGCCTAATAGCCGCTTTCTGTGTGTAGTGCTTGCCTGACCTATCAAGTGTAAACCTACAACTCTCCACCCAACCGGATGTCGTGAAATTCGCATCCAGTAGTACCGTAGAATCGTCTGAGACTCTCGTTTAGAGTAGCCCCCCCCCCCCCCCCCCTCCAGAAAACCTATCGACTGCACACTGGCAGTCTCTACCGACCTCCCTGCTGTTTCCATGAGGATCTTCGTTACACACACAGCACTGGAGCTTCCATTGAGTAGCATATTCATCCTCTACTCTTGTACGGACTGAGTAGGGAAGTCGGCCAATGGCACCGTATGGGAGGTGTCCAGTGCTGGGTTAGAAGTGTTAACAATGGGCAGCACCTCGTATCTGTTGCTAAGGTGTTGAGGAGTCAGCCGTGCTGCGTGTTTCCATTTTAATCTTCCGCCCAGACACACACAAACCCACCACTGTCTACCACCCACCCTTGGGTGAAGACAGACCGGTCAGATGATGTGTATTAGAAGCCTCAGCAACAACTGGGTCACCAGGGATTGTAAAGGCACCAAAGGCGTTGCAGGTCTCGTCTCCAGTGCTCCATTGTCGCCATTGTTTTTAGTAGTAGTCAGAAACCTGCTGACCGTGGGCAATGCAGTTTTCAGCTGTTTAAAGACGGCGGCCAGTTCCCCTTACATCAGCACAGAACAAGCACAGTCGCTATCTATAAAGTGATACGTAAAATACTGTATGAAATCTCATAAAATACAAGCAATACAGTCCAGACTAACTGCGAAGGAACAAGCAGACTCCTAAAAAGGAGAAAATTTCTGGACTGTGGTGATACTGAAGTTAAGATGTACGCAAGGTATAAACGAGAAGAATAAACAACCGGCAAAATTTGCTCTGTAAAGTTCTCACATCAACCTAAGACTGCAGCTCTTCAAATGGAATTACGTTTCTCTCTGACGACAGAGGTATCGACAGTTATTTGTGGCTAGAGACTCGGATTTCACAAAAGCTGCTGCAGAAAATAAATACGCAAGCTCTAAATGTAAATAAACACTAGTCAACCAGGAAAAAACATCGATGTCCATTCTTTTCAAAATATCATTAAAAAAAGGTACTGAACTAAACTAAACGCTTCGTACTAACACAAACTGCTGATGCTGCACTGCTGGTCCGTCCTCCTGTCTGGTTGTCAGACGTAGCACTGAATAATAAAGTACTGGTCACTAGCCCTAAGGACATTGTGCACCTACGCTACAAACTCGGCTTTCACAAAACCTACTGCTATAAATGAATACGCAAGCTCTGACTGTGAATAAATACTAGTCAGTCACACAAAAATGTTCATGCCGTGCCATTGGCTCGTTTAAAATAAGGCACTAAACTGAACTAAACGCTGTATCCTAAAACAAACTGCTGGCGTTGCTACTGACAGTCGCTCCTCCAGCCTGTGTGTCTGAACTTAGACTGGCTTTTTCTATAGTTTCACAGCTATGTTCGTATTTTGTGCATTTGTTCCCTAGAAAAGTAATTCCATAGTTAAGAACTGAGTGCACACAGGAATAGCATCACACTCAAAGACACATGCATTTAATTCACTTGCTAACATGTGCGCATGACTCTTTGCAAGATGGTTTGGAGGTGAGTACACCTCAGATATCCTGAATGATTCAGTTACATCAAGTACACATCACTGCTAGATTAACATCCCTTGGATGTTACAATCTTATCTATAACTGTGAGTTTCTTTTAGTCATCTCTTTTATCAATAATGTTACACATAAATACTTACTTATGGATTAAACAAGAAATGAATTAAGAGGCACTGATCTACACAGCATCACGAGATTACCGTTATTAGTTTGTTTCTACTCTGAATGTTCCATCAGTTACAACTGTGACGTCTTACTATGCTGTGGGACGAATACATTACTGTTATAATGCGCTCTCCAAGTGAAATAACAAGTTTACGAGATTATCTTCAGATATTTTTTTAAATAGTTATTTGTACATCATTCTGTTCAATTGCACACGTACATTGTACAGTGTGGATCAAAATGACTTTACAACTTTGGAATGACGTAGAAATTTATTCAGATAACTTACAGAATCGGTAGATGTGTCGTTTTGTAGGAAACAGCCTCATGTTTCACATTAAAGTGTGAAGTCTCTTTTTGGTTGTATGTGACTACCATTCGTGATGCGGCAAACATCCCGCAGGTAATCACATTCCTCCCACATTATTTACAGTAAACCGGACGTAACATGTGCAACGGCAGCGTAGGTTCGGTTTTCCAGGTCGACTAAATTATTTGGTAGGGAAGAAACATACACACAGTCTTTAATGAAACACCGGGGAAAGAAATCCGGTGCTGTCAAGTGTTGGGAGCGATGTGGCCATGCTATTGATCCCCCATGGGTAATCCACCGACCTGGCAAGTGATTATCGAGGAAACCGCGAACTTCCATGAGGGAATGATGTGGAGCAGTCTCTTACTTGGGGATTCTTTAGCGTGTTCGGTGTGAAATTAACACCTAACAATTGTTGCAGAGTTCGTTTCACACACAGTGAGTTCGATACGCAACAGTGGGAGTACCGTAAGTACTTAAACTGTGCACTCCGCTGGCGCATCTGGTGGCAGCATGGGGTACAGGTGCACTACGCGAATCAGATTTCAGATTTTTTGCTAAAAAAAAGACACATTTACCGATTCTTGAAGTCGTCTCAACACATTTCTATTCACTCCAAAGTTGTAAGGACATTTTTAACTCACTTTGTATTATTATACATTCATAAATTCTTTATGGCTTGGATGAAGTTTCAAGCAGATAAAATTTCAGTTTATTATTTTATCAGTTAGATTGTTTACTGATAAGATCGTCAAGAATTTTAATTACTGTATGATTTGAACGCTATGTGGTGGATAATGTAAGCATTTTGTTTATGAATTTTACTGTGGTTTTGGAACTGTAATTCATTGCTGACAACGTCAGTACCACAACTACATAATTCCGTGCAACAGACACTTTCGTCCTTGGTAAAGACTTACACCAGAATATGATGTTGTGAGACGTTAGCGAATGAAAAGAAGAAAAGAAAGTTAACATCTCATTCGTAGCCCAAAAGTTGTAGAGGTTAGAAATTTAGGAATTTATCTAACATCTGCTTTTCCATTTAGCTTGTCCTCAATGTAAAAACTCTGTTTCATTAATTGAGTTACCGTCATGCAATGGTGTGGTGTGGTCAGGCCACATGTGCACAAAATCGCACGTATTGCGTTTTATCTAAGTTCAGGTGTAGTCTGTTTCCACACAACAAGTAATTAATTTTCAAGACAGTTTTATTCACATTTTCAAGTGTTAAAAATTCTCCATGACGCTTACTTAATATACTTCCATGTTGCGCACATAGAACTATTTTTGTTTCCTGACAATGTGACGGCAGCTGATTTACTTAATTTATATAGAAAACAGAACTAGGCCAAATATCGATCCCTGTGGTGTACGTATTTGTGATTTCTCTCCGTTAGCAATATGCGTTTTCGTTGGGTATGATCAAGACCTCTGATACCACAATAGTTTATCATTTATAGAAGAATTTAATTATTGCGATTTTGGAAAATTACCGAAAAAACCAGTTGGCAGAATTTTGTCATTTCAGTTTTATATAATCTGATCCGTGAACTGAAAACTGCACTGACCCACACTAAAATGGTCTCAGTTGACTGACTTTAGTGTGCAATGAGAAACCATAAAAAGAATTTAACTATCGTATAATGTGTCTAAAGTTTGAAAATGCTAGCAAGTATTATAGCTGCTAGTATGCATGATTTTATTTTGTAATGTTACTTGATTTTCGAGTCTTAGCCCAGTTGATGAATTAGAGACGATGAACTGAGGCCATTTCTGAACGATCTGATACATTTTACTGAAGTTTATTAATTTGGGCCTTTCTTTCCGCCAGAATATGCTTAGGCAGTAGCGAGTTCCAGAAATGGTGAACCACACACATTAATGTTTAGTGCGAAACAGTTTAAAATGTGTATTTTTAGATATTACAGTCAAACAGAGTCCATCACATTTTCCACATGTCAAAACCTGAACGCCTAAACAAACGCCCTGAAGTAAATGGCACTATCTCATCATTATTAATGTCCCTGGAAGAGCCAGCCATGACAAACATATTCCTCTAAGAATGCAAGATACATGAAATAGATAAACAACCTCAAACTTCAAAAAATGTAATAACCTCTATCACAAAATAACTTTGAATATTATTGAATCATTAGGTTGACAAGTTAATTTAATACTAGATTTATTCACAGAAAAATCGGAAAACTGATAGAAAGTGAACTCAGTGGAGATCGGTTTGGTTTCCACAGCAATGTAAAAACACGTGAAGTAGTACTAAGGCAAGGTGCTTATTTTAAATTGAGACAACTAAAATCTCGAAAATGACGCATCATGCGGAAGCAAATGAGAGCTTTTGGAGTGGGTATCACACAATACCGTAAATAGGCACTTCAGTGCAACAAACACTTCCGTCCTCGGTAAGGAAAAGTTAATATTCATTAAGGGGGAATTTGTCTGTGCTACATCTGGGCACCTCCAAACCACACCTCCTGTATGGATGAGGTCAACTTTGTATTTTAAAACGCCTAAGTTCACTCAGACTGTTGTTTCCCATTAGTGGTATATGGTGCTGTAATCCACAAATATCAGCTGTGACTATTTTTACAGTTAAAAACTGACGCACTTGATTCTACATTTCATTTACGACGTAAATTTAAACCTTTGTTTTGTAATGGGTGATACTGCTGATGAAATGTTACTTGAGTTCTGCAAATGTGATTGCACAGGACATATAACATGGATAGCTATTGAAATTTCTGACAAATAAGCTACCTGTGTGGTAACGTGACTTTCCGTTCCCTACGATGTTGTTTCTGGTATGTCACCGAAACATCTAAGTGCTTGCTTTCGGTGGCAAACGTCGAATCCAGCAATCAGCTTTCAAAAAATGGTTCAAATGGCTCTGAGCACTATGGGACTTAACATCTGAGGTCATCACTCCCCTAGACTTAGAACTACTTAAACCTAACCAACCTAAGGACATCACACACATCCATGCCCGAGGCAGGATTCGAACCTCTTACCGTAGCAGCAGCGCGGTTCCGGACTGAAGCACCTAGAACCGCTTGGCCATGCTGACTTATTTCAATGTGTATTTCTAGCCACTGCTGTAACTCTCCCGCTGGCCACTAAGTGCTACCGATGGATACAAACCACAATCATTTTAGTAAGGTAAAATGTCCATGGAGTGGTACTGACAGGCGCACCTGTCATGGATAATCACCAAAATCAAGCATAGCAAGGGTGAGAGGCAAGGGGACTCACCGATATCTGGCACTCAGATGGCAACGGAAAACTATTATGTCTATGTCGTTGTTCCTGGGTCACGTTAAACGTAGTTTCAAACCATAGACTGAAACGGGTAACCATATTTCACTGTACAACTAAATTATCATCATTTAAAGAAATTTCGGACAGAAAGATGAATCGTTCGAACACAAAGGTTTAAATTTACATAGTACGTGAAACGTGAAATCAAATGCTGCGGTTCTTAATAGCAAAAACAGACACAGTTGATGTTTGTCGATCACAACGCCATCTACCACGAATGGAAAACAGTAGTTTGAGTAAACCGTACGTATTTTTTAGCGTAGAAGCCGAATATGCAACAAAAAGGGCAGATTTACAACTTGAAAATACGAAGTTTACCCTGCCCATGCTGGAGGGGAGGAGATGAACACTTGAAGGGCAGACGTCCCTTTACTAACACTAACTTTCCACCAGTAATTTCTTTTATACGTTGCTTTTTTTCTCAGATATTTAGTAGTCAAAAGTTAAAACAAATACCCTGTATAAAGGGTAATTCCGTGAAGATGTCACAAACTTCCAGGAATGATGAAGAAGGGTAAATGTATCACTTTTGAAGTAAGGGACTCTGATCTGGAAACGGTCGAGTCGAAAGTTATAAGTGAAAACCGTTGTGGTACGTCCAACATTGGAATGCATGTAACTGTACTGCTGTTATTAAGATTGTAGGATAGGCAACTTTCAGGGGTGGTATTACGTACGAAAAAAAAGACAAAATATCTAGTGCATATCGGCTCTAAATTGCACATCTTAATAGCTCTGAGCACTTGGTTGGTTGGTTGTTTCGGGGAGAAGACCAGACAGCGAGGTCATCGGTCTCATCGGATTAGGGAAGGACGGGGAAGGAAGTCGGCCGTGCCCTTTCAAAGGAACCATCCCGGCATTTGCCTAGAGCGATTTAAGGAAACACGGAAAACCTAAATCAGGATGGCTGGACGCGGGATTGAACCGTCGTCCTTCAGAATGCGAGACCAGTGTGCTAGCCACTGCGCCACCTCGCTCGGTATGAGCACTTGTTCATCTTCGATACAGTGGAACCAATCTCTTCTACTGTAAGCTCTTTGCTTTCCACTTTTTGGAGGAGGTTATGGACCAAAACAAGGAAAGTAATTCCATTAAATATGGGCTCTAAAATGCATACGTTTAGAGCTGTGGGTACTTGTTGATGACGTGTGCTTCACAGTATCGAAGATGAACAACTCTTCATAGCTCTTAACGTATGCAGTATAGATCCCATGTTTATTCGACATCTTTTTCTGTCTGTACCACGACCTCTGTAACTCGCCTGTCCTACAGTCTTAGCAACAATAGTATTGGCACATATATTCCATGTGAGAGGTATAGGATCGATTTTCGCTTATAACTCTTGCCCTTCGTTCCCGTACCACGGTCATTTACTTCAGATTAAGACATTTACCCGTCTCCACCACCCCTGAAAGTTTGTAACATCACGAAACGACTTATAATATTTGTAGGTTTACAGAAAGTATTGGCAGGTAAACACTCTTTATAATTGTGAAGATATCAGCATCGAATAAAGGAACTAAATGTTATTACAGCTTCTGCACAAATCATACTACTGTTACGAGAGTCAGATCAGAAGTCGCAGAGCAGTGAAAATCTTACTTTGCTGGTTACGTCGAGCTCTGCAGCCTATGTGGTTTTAGCACAGCCATTGCTCTATCAGCCATGTTAATTAATTTTATCTCCTGTGCCAATTACAGGTAATACAACTGTGATAGTTTCTGTTATCCATCACACACAGGTATATTTCACATTACCACATTTGTGAATAATGCCTGGTTGATATACGATTTATCTACAAAAATAGGTGCATAAATAAATTATCTTTAAACCAGATGAGATATAAAGTCTTCCCGTCTTCCTGCAACTGACAACGTTACAGTAGTATGCAGCACCAAGTTATTCTGTACCCTGAGTCAAAGGTAGTGCTGTTTCTAAAGCAGTATAAAATTTAATATCCCACTGGATTAACCGTACAGTCTTCAAAGGAGATTACACAAAGGAATAACAAAAAATTTTAAGCTTTTAGGTACTCTGATGCACACTTAGCAACTGTTTTCATAAATATTAGTCAAGTCAAATAGCAGACATACCTTGCAAAAGGTGGGGAGAAGAGTTTATTTTTTCAACTCGTCATATGATTGGAAAGATTAGAAAACCAAGTTTTGACAACAAAATTCTCTTGGGAAAACTTTCTGCAGTCAAAATATCTCAGTTTCATTTGCTCCAATCGCTTTGACGTCTATTTTCTTTTTTAAAGAGCACAAAATTCTCTACAAATTTGATTCTTACCATTTTTTTCTACTCCCAGTATCTAAAGCGCTACAGAGCGTCAAAAAATACCAATTTTTCAAATTTCGAGCAAAGTGGCAAATTACCTAATTTTTGAACACTGTTATTTCAGTTTCTATTTGTGTAGTATAAACATATTACTCATCATGTTATTCATTGGAATTTACTATCTCACTCTGCTGCAGGGCCAGGACAAACAGCATCATATTCAGTAACTACGAACACATTCACGTCGGATTGCGTGAAGTTTATTTGTGTTACAATATGTAATACGATTGCATACAAGTGCCGTACATTTTCTACAGTTGATTGACGTTAATGATCAGTTATATGTGGATGCAAGAAGTTGTCGCATCGAACGAGATGGCATAGACTTGCGTATGCTGCGTGATTGATTTTCAGTGCACCCTCCCTCCCCTGAAAGTGATTTTACAATGTCTATCAGCAGTGGTGTTGTCGGAACGGAGGATGTTAATTGTTGTATGTGTCACGAAGAAGGGGAAAAAGGCATGAAAAGAATAGTTGGTGACAATTTCCACGATGTAAAGTTCAGTAGAAAAGATAACGTTGTGACTCTCCTTTCTGCGTTCAATTCTGTAAAAGCTGGTAGCACTAAAATTACTCCTGCTGATCCTTTAACTCTTTTACAATGGATATGTTTAATGAAACAAAGTGAAGAAGAGTTAAAAGCCTTTCTGAAATATGAACTTGCTCCTTACGCAATGTCCCTATTCTCAGAAAAAGGCGTGCAAAAAGGAACAAAATCTTCATTCTATAATGCCTTCGTTCCAGTGGAAGATGTGAAGTCAGGTGAACCGAGTAAATTTTTTGTCATTGATGGAGGGTATCTTATCCACAAAGTAACTTGGACTCGAAATGTTTGCTTCAAGTCAATAGCCCAAAGCTATGTTTCTTACCTGCAACGTCATTTTGGATCTCAATTTGCTATTGTATTTGATGGGTATCCATATGAGGGAGACAAATGTACCATAAAGAGTGCTGAGAGGATTCGTAGGTCCAAACAACATTCTTCGGTTGACGTTGTGGTTGAATCAGAGATGGTAAACCAAGTCCCTCACGACAAGTTCTTGTACAACGAACGAAAGAAGATGCGTTTGATCACACTTCTTAAAATGGAATTTCTAGAGTGTAGCATTGAAGAGCACCAGGCACAAGAAGATACTGGTGCTATGATTGTAACATCTGCCATTTCAAGAACCAAAGATTTTGGAAGTGTTGTCATTGTAGGAGAAGATGTTGACCTGCTTATGCTCAGGACCGGTTTGGGGAAAGGCATTCAAAGCCTACTTTTCTTAAAGCCAGGAAGAGGTAATGCAGAAGACAAGTGGTTTTCCACTGCATCTTACAAGTTTGACAGTGAATATACTCTGTTCACTCACGCCCTTAGCGGATGTGATACAACATCCGTTTCTTTGGGTCAAGGAAAAATTAAGTGCTGCAATATTGTTGCGAAAAATGAACACCTAACCTCAGCGCTTTGCACGTTCAATAAACCACATGCTACCCGTGAAGAAATAATAACAGCAGGAGAACAAGTTACTATCGCATTGTATAGTGGAGGTGTCAGCAGTTCCCACACACTTGACCATTTGCGGTACCAGCTATTCGCCAAGTCTGCCACAAAAAGCAAACTGAATCTTGCACGGTTGCCACGTACACAAGATGCTGCACAACATCATTCGTTGCGGACTTACCAACAAGTCCAAAGTTTGATGGGAAACTGGAAACCTCGTGAGAAATGGGGCTGGAATCACAGTGAACACGGTCCAATACCCGTTATAATGAGCCAAGATCCAGCACCTGAAACACTTCTTCACATTGTTTCATGCTCATGCAAGCTGAACTGTGGCAGAGCGTGCTCCTGCAGAGTGGGTTTGAAATGTTCTTCAATTTGCAAGAAATATATTGGGGTCAACTGTGAAAACGAGCCAAAATTTTTATATGAAGACAGTGAAGAAGATGTTATGGAGGATGTTGAGGAAACCGCTGACGAAATCAACGAACTTGCTGAGGCTGACTCGCTGTTTAAAGAAGAGGTCAATCTGGGATCAACTCTATGTACAGACCCTGAATCCGTAACTCAAGGTATTTCTGGTGACACTGAGGAACCTGGCCCACCAAAACGTTGGAAGTGATGCTTATATCTGTCTCAAGTGCGCTAAAGTGCGATGTTACAAGTATTACACACCCAGAACTGTCAAAATTTTTTAGTAACTGACAATGCATTTTAATTGTAATAAAGCTACTTATAATAGTTCAGTTTCCTGAGACAATTTATTTTGTGTGTGTGTGTGTGTGTGTGTGTGTGTGTGTGTGTGTGTGTCTGTGTGTGTGTGTGTGTGTGTGTGTGTGTGTGTGTGTGTGTGTCTTAATGATGTATTTTTATATTTATAGTTTTACAAATAGCAGGGCTGAGATGGCCCAGTATGAACTTCAGGTAGTGATGTAAGAATCGCAATACTTGGGTGCCCAGCAATCCTCAAGCTGCATACAGAGAAATTGAATACCGAAAGTGAGATGGTAAATTCCAACATATAACATGATTTATAATGTACTAATACTACACAAACAGAAACTGAAAACAATAGTGTTCAAAAATAAGGTATCTTGCCACTATGCTAAAAATTTGAAAAATTGGTATTTTTTGAGGCGCTGTAGCGCCTTAAGACATTGGGAGCAGAAAAAATCGTAAGAATCAAATTTGTAGAGAATTTTGTGCTCTTTAAAAAAGGAAATAGACGTCAAAGCGATAGGAGCAAATGAAAATGAGATATTTTGAAAAAAACTGAAAAAAGTCCGAAATTTTCGACGTTTTTTGACTGCAGAAAGTTTTCCCAAGAGAAATTTTGTTGTCAAAACTTGGTTTTCTAATCTTTCCAACCATATGACGAGTTGAAAAAATAAACTCTTCTACCCCACCTTTTGCAAGGTATGTCTGCTATTTGACTGGACTAATATTTATGAAAACAGTTGCTAAGTGTGCATCAGAGTACCTAAAAGCTTAAAACTTTTTGTTATTCCTTTGTGTAATCTCCTTTGAAGACTGTACAATTAATCCAGTGGGATATTAAATTTTATACTGCTTTAGAAACGTTGTGGTAATCTTGGAAAGTTACTCTGGCATGTGCAGGACCAATTCCACATGAAATGAATTTTTTTTCATGAAACTCAGTTTTCTAAACACCGAATGGGAATGAATCAAGGATATAACGTGCTACTATTTCTAATGTTGAACGACTGCTGCCGAAATAAATGGAGTGATGATAGGCCAATCATCTCCCATTTTACCATATGAAATTATCCAGTAATGAAGCACCAGATGTTACTGCTCTTCCTGTATCCTAGTTTTAAGTTAGTCAGAGGTGACTTTCTTTTTAGTCTGCCTACTGTGCAGCGGTTTTTGATTTGCATCCGCGAAATATCCTGAAAATTTGAAACTGTTTTCCTGAAACACTCGGATTCGTACATCTGCTTTTGGCAGGCAATGCTCTCAGCGACTTGTCTTGTACTCCGAAGTGTGATTATGGATAACATTTTTAATACACGGTCACAATTCACACAAAAACGCCCGTCAATTGAGCATGAAAATGTAACATGAACACGTAATGCTATACAGTTTTTCTTAGCATATGTTTCCGTCCAGAGTTAAACTACTGTGGCTCCTGTCGTATACAGTACGTTGTGTCCAGCAGCGATTCGTAGGATTTGTAAATCTAGAAAAAACGTTCAGGACTGTGATTAGAAAGGGCACCCTGTAGCGTTTATGATACTTTAGGGGCTTATGATTTTTCATATCGTGCAGAAATGCATACACAGTTGTAGCGATACAAGCCTGCAGAAAAGACGTGTTATCCACTCCACAAGTGACAAATGGTCATCCATATTCACCGGGAGCGTGCGAAAGCAATGCGAATAGGCTACGTTTTCCTCGAGCGACGACAATTGAGAAGAATTTTCATAACAGATTAGGCGACAAGATTAATAGCATCCAGTATTAGGATTTAATGTTAAACCACATGCAAATTATACACTGTCTTTTTGCTCTAATTATCACAGCCCAATGAAGACAGGGAAATGGGCAAACGGGGTATCAAACCCATCAGCGTGAGGTCTAGGTTTGCAAAAACATATTTAATTGCTTAAAAGTAGCATGTAATTAGGGAAAACTTAGTGATTTGAGAGAAAATTAGACAATGAATTTTTGTCCATACAATGCAAAGAGTATGAACTGCACAATTTTACTACCAAATTGACCAGCATGAAGTCTAGTTGTGAAAAAAGAAAATATTTAACTTCTTGAAAGCAATCACGGTAATTAACGGTAATTACGATAAAGATAATTAGCGATTTAAAGGTAAATAAAATATTTCACCAACTGCTGCTGCTAGCTATGTAAATCAGATATCAGAAAGCCAGTTTTTTAACGTCTATTTTGCGTGTAAAATGTTAGTTTGGTACGATATTTAACTGTAAAAATGATTTATTTCGAATCAAGTACTAAATTCAAAAAACAGAAGACGTTAGAAAGCAGATGAGGTGCCAATAAGATCATGATTTTTGAATAAAACTTGAAAATAAAAGATGCACAGAGGTCACTGTCATCTTACAGACTGACTTCTTTGTGCTGCACTTGATAAATGTAACTTACATTATAAACCTAATTTTACGGTAGCTGTTCTATTTCGCAATATATAGAATTATTAGGTGCGTTTTATAATCATGAACGCACGCAAACGAGGGGAAGACAAGACTGAAATAATTCCAGGCCACGCTTCTCTAATTATGGTGAACATGGGAAAACATAAAACATTCACGAAATCTATCCCAGTGAGCTATCGTAGTGACCGGTGAAACAGCAACCAAAGCATTAGATTACCAAAGAATGTGCGAAGTTAGGAGTTTGTTTGAATGCAAGACATTGAGAGATTACTCCAGTTTATATCTGGAAACCTATGACTCGCTTTTGGCTGAGGTGTTTCAAAACTTTTTCACACTATATTTTAATACATATACACTAGAACTGACCTATATCGGCACTTCACCAGCTTTGTCATGGAAAGAGCTACAGAAAACTACTAACGTAAAACTGAAATTTATTACGAACTATGGCTGACTATTGCGAATATAAGCATGAGACTTATGTTACGTACCCAAATGGTAAGTCTGATTACTGGACCACTTCTCTCTCACAATCCCCATTAATGATGAAAAGAAAAAAAAAATATGGCTTACTACTGTTTCGCTGTTCATGCAGTAAAGCTACCGTCACATGCATGGACTATTAATTTATTACTTCCTTTCTAATAACTCTATTCATGATACGTTTTGCAGATAGTATTCACATATACCAGTGCGTGTATTTGCAAAAATATATAACTGTAGGACACATCGTTCAGGAGATTTGATGTCATAAATACTGAGCTGTGTGACAAACTTTCTTTTTTACGTCTTTACTGCTGATTCTGTTCGCAACACATTTCGCAGTGTGCACGTGTACCACCGGATGTATCATTGTGCAACATATAGTTCAGGAAATAGACCTCATAAACATTGAGCTGTGTAAAAACGAAGCAGCACGGCAAAATTCGCTAGAGGTAAAGTTGAAGGATGTGTACAAGCATATGTGAAATAAGTTAAATATACACGTGAAATACATGTGACAAGTGAATATGCTGGCAAAACATCGAGTAAAGAGCTCTTCCTAAATCCCTGGGTCGATTTCAACCAAAGTTGATATGCATATTAGTTACCACATGGAAAGAATATTGTGGGAGAACCAATAATTTTTTTGAGGTAGGGGTGATAACATGGGCAGAGGGGGTAGGAAGAGCTGGACATACAGAGAGGGGAATGGAGATGACACAGATATAGGAGAGGATGAGATGGACTGAGGGAGAGTGAAGGAGGAGATTGACAGAGAGATGGGCAGGAGGAAATGTACAGAAAAAGGAAAAAGTAGACGAGTCGAGAGAACAGGAGGAAGAGATGTACCAAGTGGTGGGGTTGGAGGAAATCGACAGAGAAAGGGAAAAGAAGACCGACAGAGAGAACGCGAGGAGAAAAAGAGGGAGGAGGAGGAGAAGCTGGACGGACAGAGGAGGAGGAGGAGGAGGAGGAGGAGGAGATGGATAGAGCGTGTGGGAGGAGTCGATGGATAAAGATACGCGGAGGAGGAGATGGATAGCGAGGAAGCAAGAGGAGAGAGGGGCAAGCAGGACATAAACTAATTGAATTATAATAAATACATATCCAGGCAACGATGGGTATTCAGGTAGTACGTTATAAAGTGGAAGTATAATATGGTTTGTTGGTCATCAAGGCAATTGATTCGTGTATCTCTTTTTAAGAATATATGTGAATCATCATTCATCTCTCGAAACAAGTCTACGGTTGGGTAGAATATGCTGGAGAAACATTGAGCCTTGCTGAATCTTTTTACTAAGTGAGTGGAATTTCTACGCAAATTTTTGACCTGCAGCAATTCAATCAGTATACAAAAATAATCGAATAGTGATCCGTAGTATAAGCAATGGGACAGAATCTGCCGCTTTAGATGACCCTGTCTCTCCAACTCAAAGACGGTACTGGAAATAAAATGTTACCCTCATCTGCTACATAATCTGTGAATCAATACCACCCGAAGCAGCAATTCTTCAGCTACAGAGACGCCTCCATTACTTATTTCTGCCAATTCTCATTTTCGTCCCTCGAATTTCCACCTTTTTCTAGCGGTAATAACATCTCTGGCTCCAGCCTGTACCGACGGTGAGCAACATTGCTACAGGGAGGCAATATTCAGATGTCAACAAGTTCTCTAAAATAAAGTTATTAATAATATCTTAAGCCGCTCTTGTAGCTAGTCGGCTCGGAATACCTTAACCCACTCTCCTCGTTCCTCCGCCCCCTTTTCCCTTCCTTCCCGTCCTTTTCTCATTATTTTTCTACGGCGCTCCGAGCGTCCCAAGTTTATGAGTAGAAACCGCAAATCTAAATAGCAATTACCGGCATCCGCGCAGAGCGAGACTCGGTGGCGGCGCAGAAAACTCAATTTGGCGTCGCAGCCGCGACCTGCAAAGGCTGTGGCGGAGGCGGCGGCGGCGGCGGCGGCGGCGGAGATGGTGGTGATGCGCACAGCGTCTGGCGCCTGCAATAACCGCATCCCGCGAACCGCCCAGCCGCTGCCGTTGCGGGGTTGGAGCAACACCACCCACAAGACTTTGGTTGGAGGCGTCCTTTCTACACGGCGTTACTCCCACACTCCCACTGCTGCGCTGGATGGATGTAGCTTCCCTCGTCTCAAGGCTAGCACACACTGTTTCAGGCAGGGATGGCTTTATAGATGGCAGCGCGTTAGGCCAGAGACTTTCACCACGGTCCCTTTGCCAGAAACTCGTATGTTTTTGTTCGTTGATGGAGAGTTCAGAGTCAAAGTAAACCAAATCAGCTTTGTATATTTTTCAGCAGGATCTACCACTGCGTCGCATAAATCTACCAATATGTCCTACAAACATGCTACTTTCCTGTTTTTTGTCGTATGCTGTTTTACGACTGGTCTGCTTGGGGAACGGTGGCGCCGTTTTTTACGAGATCCTGAAAACAATTTTTGCGATCAGCCAGAAAGAATTGGAGAACATACTGATCATATTTTCCAGTCTGCAATTCCACATTCCTCTTGTACTCACTGAAAGAAATGCTTCTACTTTCTATTTATTCAGCGGGATCAGGAACTAAGATTATGAATGACAGTTTTGAGGTGTAACTGAAGAATTTATTCAGAAAAAATTCACACGAAAAAATTTGTAATATTCCTGATCATCATCATCATCTTGGACAGTTTCCATCCACTGGCTGGGTCTGTCGGGAACACAAGCCTCTCCATCGTGTTCTGTCTTTCCACCATTCCCCCTCTTCCACCTTCGTCCAGTTCTCTCCTCTTCTCGTCACACATTCCTTCACTCCCTTCACCCATCTATCTCTTGGTCTTCCTCTGGGCCTCTTCCCCTCCAGTTGCAGATCAAACATCCTCTTTGGAATTCTTCCCTCATCCATTCTCTTCATGTGTCCATACCACTGCAGTCTTGATTTTTCTATCCTGTCCTGTACTGGTTCCTCCTTTAGTCTTTCCCTCACATACACATTTCGCAATCTGTCTCGTCTTGTTACACTCAACCTGCTCCTCTGGAACTTCATTTCACTAGCCTGTATTCTACTTTTGTCGCTTTTGTGCATTACCCATGTCTCACTTCCGTATGCCAATATGGGGACAAAGTAGGTTCGGTATATAATTCCCTTGGATTTCTGTGGCACCTCCTTGCTCGAAATATTCCTGATAATAACAATAATAATGTTCCCATCATAAAGAGCACTAGTAGCAGTTTAGAAGCGACCTCTACGGTAAGTTCCAATTAAACGGTCTTTCGCCACGAATGTGGAAAACAATCTCACCACTTGCCACGCGGTTTTGCTAACAATACGGGCGGCACACAAACTGTTACTTCCGCGAAATCTAAGCGATATAGGACGGTGTACAGTCCTCGCTAGTTCACCTCCTACTTGTACCGAAAACACGCTTTTATTTGCAGCCTGGCTGTTGCGTCATCCAGGGTAGCGCGTAAGGCGGCGTTTGACTGACGTGGACCGATTGATAGCTGGGTGCGAAGTGTCTGACTCTCAGGCCGTACTTACGTATGGGCTCAGCGAACGGCTGAAGGGAACATCTGCCGTCAGCCTCTTTATGCACCGCTAGCGGCCTCTAAATGGCCACCTTCATGGACACATATTACTTAATAACTCCGCCATGAATCTATTTAAAATCTTCTTAGTTTTTTTTATGAATGGGGTTAAGTTGGCTTAAATCTCACAATATGTTTCAGCTCGCCTGCATTTAAACTTTGCCAACTAGAAGTTTCGAACGGTACGGATAATAGACCATGACTTATGAACTAAATCTTTAAGAGACCTTGCATTGATTGTTATACGTCCGCCCTGGTAGCTGAATGGTCAGCGCGATGGATTGCCAATCCTCTGGGATCGGGTTCGATTCCCGGCTGGGTCGGGGAAATTTCTCCAAAAAATGGTTCAAATGGCTCTGAGCACTATGGGACTTAACTTCTGAGGTCATCAGTCCCCTAGAACGTAGAACTACTTAAACCTAACTAACCTAAGGACATCACACACATCCATACCCGAGGTAAGATTCGAACCTGCGACCATAGCGGTCGCCCAGCTCCAGACTGTAGCGCCTAGAACCGCTCGGCCACTTCGGCCGGCGAAATTTCTCCGCCCAGGGACTGGGTATTGAGCTGTCTTCATCATCGTCCTATCATCCTCATCGACTGCAGGTCGCCGCAGTGACGTCAAATTGGAAGACCGGCACCCGGAGAACGGCCGCCCCATGGGGGGCTCTAGCCATACGAATAAATAAATGAAATTGATTGTTATTTACATCAAAGTCTTGAAACTTGTTATAGCTTTATTATTTAATTGGTTTCATCAGGTGCTGTAATCAGAACTGTCTATCATTAGTATAAATGATAATATATTACAAATAAGGATGTCTTCGTTCCAAATTTAGTTTTCAGTAAATTACTCAAAAGCTATTAGATGTAGCTTAATGGGGCTACATATTTAAGATTTTTCATCTCAGACTGACGCTTCATACCAATTTTCATCTTTCTAAGTCTAATTTTTGCCTCTTTCAATTTTTTGTAAAAACGCCGATATTGACCAAAATATTTTTCCAATGAAGTTGAAACTTGTAACAGTTGATTGTGACATACATTTGCAGATTATGAACAATTTTTGGCTTTCTAGCTTTGTTATTTAGCACCACTTACTTTTTTCTTAGAACAATGTATTTAGGGAAAGGTATTCATCTGATCACTCTGAAATTTACCAGTTTGAACATTAATATACTGAAGTATTTATATTAACAAAGTTAGGAAAAGCTACTTTATAATTTGTTTCTTAGATTATGGATCAATATGTGTATGCTACGCACAGGCGCGTTATGATGACGTGGGGCTAGTAGCAGTGAACTGTGGTAAGTCCCGGCACACTCGTTCACCTCTGTATCTCTCAAATGATACATCGGTTGTTTCGCCACATGCTATCCACGACTTATCGAAGCAGTAAGCAGACGCGTAGCGACAGCACTGTCTGCATCTAGAGAACAGTTTTTTATTCACATGCTAACAGAGAAACACTGCGTTGCCGAGGTAGTTACTTATAGCTGTGTGTCAACGCCCCTGGCCTTCCGCTTAATGTATATGACGTCACATATCCGAACTATGTGTTTCACAATGATATAATTTTGTTGGTACATTCAGCAGCACATGTTATACATTCTGCAAAATATGATGCGAATGGACCGAGCAACAACAAAGTAATAAATTCGTGGCCGATTCTCACGGCTCTCACTGTTTATGACGTCATATCTCCTGAACTATGAATCGTACAATGATACAACACTCTAGGTATATTCAACAGCATATGTGGATACTGTCAGCGAAATTTATTGGAAATAGAATTAGTGGCAAAGAAAGAAGACGTAAATAATGGTTGAATTATTCGAACCTTACATGCAAATGGAGATTCTATATTTTTTATTTGTATTAATATACATGTAGGACGAGGAATTTACTACGGATCTTACATATACATACACACCTGAATAATTGGTACAGTAATCCTATTCTTAGTTATAGCAACTGCATTTATAGGATACGTTTTACCTTGCGGTCAAATATCATTTTGAGGTGCGACAGTAATTACTAATTTATTATCAGCAATTCCATATTTAGGAACAGATTTAGTTCAATGAGTGTGGGGAGTGGTGCGGCATTGTTGCACGCATTTCTCTGTTTAATGTCATATTTCCCTAATTACGCGTTGTACATGACATTATTTTGCACTTCCATAGAGTTCTGTGCGTGCATACTGCCTGTAAAATATGTACCGAATACAGGTAGTAGTAGAGCGGTGATAAATTATAGCGTCATGCCTCATGCGGTACTTTTACCGCACAAACAGAGGAAAAATAGTACACGATAGACACTTTTCCTTTCATAACTTTGTAGAGGCTGTCAGCGAGAAAAAATTACATAAAGGTTTCAAATTATTTTTTAAGTTTCTTGCAAGTCGCTAAGTGCTCTCCGTCTCAAATAGTGGATGTCGGAATTCACACGTCGCGGACGAAGCTTCTTTTGCCCGCTCGGTTAGCTGTGCGATCGAACGCACTGCTCTCCGGGCGGGAAGGCGTGCCGGTCCCCGGCACGAATCCGCCCAGCGGATTAATGTCGAAGTCCGGTGTGCCGGCCAGCCTGTGGATGGTTTTTAAGGCGGTTTTCCACCTGCCTCGGGTGAATGTGGGCTGGTTCCTCTTATTCCGCCTCAGTTACAGTGTGTCGGCGATTGCTGCGCAAAAACACTGTCTCCACGTGCTAGTGCACCATAATTACTTTACCACGCAAACATTTGGGGTTACATTCGTCTATTGTGAGACGTTTCCGGGGGCGTCCACTGGGGCCGAACCGCACAGTAACCCTGTGTTCGGTGTGGGGCGGCGGAGGGGAGAGTGGACTGCTGTATCCTGTTGTGGGGTTGTGAACCACTGAGGGCTACGGCGGGGTCGAAGCCTCTCCGTCGTTTCTATGTCCCCATTTCAGTACAATACAATAATGTACAATACGCTTCTTTTTCATCCCCACCCCTTGGTGGGTGCTTACCCCCAGAGTGATTGTTGCCTGAGAGCAAGGTTCACGCTGAACAAGTTTGGGCCAGGTGGTTTCGAAGGAGATGTGAAACACACACACATTCATCCACTTTTACAATATGTATGCACTGAGCGGGTAAACATAAGTTTTTTGGGACATAAGCTTTTAGTGTCACCTATAAAATTTACTTCTAATGGCATGACATCTCTCGAAACTGAGCAACTCGTTTCTATCAAAAATTGTGAGCTTGCAAATGCATGACATGTCAGCCATTTCCTAACCGCTACTGTATTTTAGCTCGTTTAATGTTGGCAGCAGCTGTACACAAAACACTAGCGGACCGTAGTCAACAGACTTCTACCGAACTCCAACAGTCCATAACGAGGGCGTCCTGCTTCAGGACATCTTGGACAAATATTAATTCTACCACTACTGTCGTCACGCATTTCACTCCCCAACGCTATCATTAAACAAAAATTTCATCTTGACTTTTACTGCAAATATTAACCACCCGTTCTATAGTAGTAAGATTTTCACACTTAGAAAAATATTCGTCGAATTTATTAGTTTCGTTTTCTGTTCAGCATAAAGCTTTTTTTTGTATTTTGTGCATCACATACTCCATTCACGCTGTTCATCCTCTGGGAAGGACTGGTTCTTAATAAAATATTAACAGCTAAACATTCAGTGATGGCAAACTTACATCCAAAGCTACGTCAGCTAAAACTTATCGATGCATGACAAACATACAGCATTTAAAAAAAGATATCTCCTCGATTTGACAATGTACACTGTAAGAGAAGAAAAAAAATGACACACCACGAAGGATATTGGATGACTTATTCAAGAGTAAGAGCTTCACAAGCTGAGGAAGACAAAACGCATTGGTCCGTCCCTGGCCCTTATGCAAGCAGCTATCCTGCTTGACACTGGTTGAGTGAGCAGTTGGATGTCCCCTCGAGGGATATCGTGCCACATTCTGTCCAGTTTGGAGCGTTAGATCGTCAAAATTCCGAGCAGGTTGGCGTGCCTGCCCTTAACTTTCCAAGCGTTCTCCGTTGGTGAGAGCTCCAGCGGCCTTGCTGGCCTAGGCAGAATTTGGGAAGCAAGAAGACAAGCAGTACTAACTCACGACGTGTGCAGGTGGGCGTTGTATTGCTCAAACATAAGCCCAGGATTGCCCTCGAACCAGCTCAGAATTTTGACTTTGTAACATGCCAATTGGATTGGCACGACATTCCTCAGGAGGATTAATTGCTTTGCATAAGGACCAGAGGTGGACCAACATATTATACGAGGGTAATCCCAAAAGTAAGGACTCCTATTTTTTATAAATTTATAGATCTGTTTATTTCTACAATGGTTTACATCAGTTTGCAAAGATGATGATCTAATAGCATGACATAGTAACATGCCACATCACGACACCACACATAACGAACATAAGGAGTCTCATTATCCTAAGATATCAGGAACAAATTGGAACCTGGTAGATAAACTAGGACTGTAATGCAGAGATAGGACGCCAGACCATGTAAAGAACTTCTTGAGAGGCGTAAATTAGGCATTAGGCATAAGGTAGATTATAAGAAAAGATTTTTGTGCTCAAACCTCCCGCAAGAAACAATCGTCAACAGCCCACGACAGGGCGGTGGACGACAACTGAAAATGTATATGGGATGTGAATGGGCGGGATCAACGATTTTCTGTGATGCTGAGGCGCCGGCAAGAGCACGAGAAGGATGGTAATCTGTAACCAAGGCATCCCTTATACGTAACTGTGGTAGCAACCTCGTCATTGTAAGGTAAGTGCAAGGAGGGTAGATGAGCAGCAGAAGTTCGATGTTGCGTCCACGCCTTCTGAAAATTCACTTTTGACCGATATTCAAGTCGGAAATACTGCAGGGAATGAAGGGGCGCAAAACCGAAACAGCAGCCAGCATGCGGAGTTAAAACAGAAACGTCTCGCCGAAAGCCTAGATAGGCTGAGACACAGTTTGGCAAAAAATTACGTGCAGAATTGCATTGTCACTACCAGACTGCGGTATTATATTGAACTACAGAGATGAAGGAAAATAAATCAATTAGTGCTGAACTACACATCCGAATCAACAATTGAAACACTTCAAAGCAACTAGTAGTCAATAATTTCCTATATCCTGCCCAGGGAAGAGACAAGGTTCAAGTATGAAGAAACGAAAATGCTTGGAAGAACAGAAGATGAAGAAGCCCAAGACTGATGTTGAAGAGAGAAGATGAGCGAAAATATTTCGAAATACACCTTTCCAAATACCAATCCTATTGTAAACTTGATGTCTGCTAAGTGCTACAAAAATATAAATACTTTCCGCAGTTGCTTACAGAGAAATATACACGTTTTAAAGTAATACTCCACGAAACTCTGCACTAAAAAGTCGACATTATTATGAGAGCCATACCAAACTATGGCAACATTCTGCTGTAAAATTCAATGAAGAACGATGCTGTCCACCCAAAGGTTTCCCGACAAACACCTTGTACAAGTCCTTCAGCTTCGCGCTAAGGCCTTTGTTGCCAACCTCACGCAAGAACATTCATAGGCATCATGTGAAAATAGTGGTCGAAATTAGATAAAGATTAGAGCTGGACAGTGAAAAAGCTGCAAAAAGCACAACGATTAACATAAGACTTCGATGTATTGATGCAATTTACATCTCTCTATACAATACGTGTAAGACTCTGAGTAAGAACTGTATAACGGTCTTTTCATAGTCTTTGTCTCGTGAGTAATGCAGGAAGAACTTTTTGTAAAGAAATGTTTTATGTACTTACAATTTTAATTAGAATAATATGTTAAAAAGAAAACTAGTTCGTATATATTGTCTTAAAGATAACATATCTGTAAAGTTAATGTACTATCTATGAGTGCAATATTTTAAAATTTTATTCATGCATAGTTATCAATGGAACATTTCTTACAAACCACTTTCTCTGTTAGAATAATATATTTTTTTAAGAATAATATGTCTGTATGAATATTGTTTGCGACTATAATACGGTACTTCTGAATTTTGCATGAATCGTTAACATAAAGTTTTAAGATATTGATACGAGTAGGATTTGCTAAAGCATTCTTTTGATGCTTATATAAGTGTTAGAATCATAATTCTTATAAAACAAACTGCAGGATGTAAATACTGTATTTTTAGGTTATGTATAAAGTCATTTAACTTTTTGAGCTAATTTAAATTGTATGCTGTTGAAAAAGTAATACTAAAAGATCGATGTCAGAGACTCCTCATTTTTGATATAAAATCAAAAATACACACAACACATTTAAATGAATTAGAAAAAGAAACTGATATCAGTATTAATAGAAAAAAGAAACCTTATCAATGAAAAAAAATTAAAGTCATCGGTTACAGGTAACAATCAAATCATTAAAAAAGTTAACCATGTTAAAAATTAAAGTATACAAACAAATAGTATGAAGTAGAGTAAGGACTAGACCAAGTGGCTTACCAATACCCAATGCCTGAGAAAAAGTATAATTTTTGACTGACTTAGGCAACGCCTCAACCACTGTCTAACTTCAGTACAAAAATTATCGCGGAAGGATGGTGATATGTAAGGTGTCAAACAGATAACACACCTAGCACTGAATTCCTGAAACAATTCCAGTTAACTCGATATGTCACACAACATCGTTACGTCAAATTGTACGAATTTTATTCATATGCAGATCGAACAAACAAACCCACATCTCATAAATATAAACCACTAACACTCACACTAGTAACTGCACGCAAGTAATTTCCCAGACCCCAGCTACGAGGCTCAGTTCAGAGGGAAGGAGAATTTTACGATGGAACACCCATACCGTGTTCGGCCAAAAGCTTCACAGCGGTACATCCATTTGACACCATGAGATGTTGGAGCCACTGCTTACACCGCCGGCGGCAAAAGCCGCTCTAGTCCCTGGTTTTAACAACCGCCCTTCAGGAAGCCTTCTAGAAGAACACGGCCGGAGTTGGCACGAAAACATCTGGAGAAACCCAACTCAGAACATTAGTGACTCACTGTAGCCACCTGTTTTAAAACTCACATGAAAGAAAAAGATGTTTATCTCAGTATTATGTAGCAGAAGTTATACTCTGCCCTACGAAAGAAACCACCCCTGTGATAGGCTACAAAACCTCTAGTGAGTGGATTTATAACATGTACGAACGCTCTGATTGGTCAGAAAGGAAAAAGATTTGATATACACATATTCAGAGAGAAGAATTCGCTATTGCTTTTGCAAAAAATCGTCGAATGTCTGAGCAAGACGTCTCGTGTCGCGTTGAGACGACTGCGAGAGTCATTATTTGAACACTTGTTCACAGGCTCGTCTTATCTCGTAACGGGTTACACTGCAAAGTCTCCTAGTACGCAGAATCGCATAGCGATCGATTTCAGGGCAACGATGTATGTGCTATTCCAGATAGAAAGCGTGTACAATGCCAATTAATTTAGCTAGGGAACAATTAGGAGTCTCGGCTTCACCGAAGACGTAGGAAATGTGTCAGACTGGAGTTTAACCGTCGAGAGAGTTTTAGAACAGATTCTCAAGATCACAGCTCGCGCCGACAGCCGCCACTGCCCCCAACGACGAAAGATAAACACGTGTGCTCTGGCTGCGCCAGCAAGTGATATTAAATTGACACTAAGAAGTGCGGTCGTCTCTGTATCTCCGACTTTTTTTACTTTCAACCATGATCTGTAGTTAAATATATTCATGGATGTCGGGCTTAATTGAAGTGGAAACGAGAGATATCCGATATAACAAAAAGAATTGATCAGCCACTGCACACTGCTTTATACTGTTAAGTTATGGAATTGTTTTAACTGTGTACTTCTTTGTGGTGGCTCTTTACCGACCTCAATTTAATTTTGGGTATTTTCATTGTGCATTTTAGCGTAATTGCTATCTCTGGTTCACATGGTATTTAATTTGTTTTTGTTTTATCGACCTCCACACAGTTTCGTCAACCATCTCACTATTAAGGAACCTTACAATAATTAGGAATTTCACTTCAATATTTTACCATCCTGTCCGTATCATAAAATGGCATGAAATCATAGAATAAAAGTAAATCTTAATAACGAAAAATCTAAGATTTTCATTTTTTGCTGACATACAATTTCGCCTGAACCCATACACTAATTTCTGTAAGCGATAACGTTTCCTTTATAGGGAGTGTAGTGTAACCGTCATTGAGATCATTGTCTGACTGCATGACTGTCGGCACTGCTGCACTCTTCTGAACTCTGCATGCGTGGGATGATATCTTTCTACCTTGCAGGTGGGTTCAACACCGAATTCCTAAAACACTAGAGACCGATGACCTCAGCATTTTGGTCCCATACCACCTAAAACACACAGAGCGTCCTTACGCAACTGTGGTAGGAAGATAGATCAGAACCAGTCTCACACATGTTAGAATTACTCACGTGTTTCGAAGTGTATAATAACGCGTTGTCTAGTTCATTATGGGAACTGCCTACAGCCTGTGAACGAATTTTCCTCATATATTTAAGCCAATGTGGTGCATATGTCTTAACTAGCTTCGCACAGGTTGCACCGTTTATTTGTCCTAGACCGCGTTTCTCATAGGGTGCTTTTTTATGTCTGGCTGCGTTCAAAGTATGTTATTATGTGATTGTATCGCAATTCTTGAGTATTGAATTCAATAATTTCATTGTTCGTCGGTTTTTCTCCTTATCAGGGTTCTGATTCTCGTTCGCTGGAAACTTAAACGTAATTCGCGCTCTTTGTTTCGTTTTTTCGCTGTTATTTTTGTTTTCGCCGTTTAGCTTCAGAAGTGGTAAGATTTCTTCCTCTTTTACGTCTGGGTATTGTATACAATATAAATGAAATCAACTTTGTATTAACAAATACATTAAATGCACTTCACACTTTATTTTGGATTTGTATTCAGTCACTGTTTCACTTCGACTACTCACACTTCAGTTTGTTTCTGTTCACGCAATGCACTATTATTCAGTTCCTCCCTCTTTCAGTGACAAGAAACTGACGTTCGAACCCACGATGTGTCTTGCTTTATACCCCCCTGTCAATGGGTAGCGCCACCAATGGCGAATTCCAGAACTTACCATAAAGGCTTCGAACGGTCCACAATGTTGCAGAACAATCCACAACATTCTAGAGTGTTCTGCAATGTTCCACTATGATCTGCGAAGTTTGTGGATATTCCAGAACGTTCTGGAATCTTCCAGAATGTTCAAGAGTATTCCCAAACATCCCGGATCACTATGGAATATTCCGGAACATTCTGAGATGTTGTGGAATGCTCTCTAATATTCTCGAACAGTCTGGAATGTTCTCGAATACTCTCGAAAGTTTTGGAGAGGTATAGAAATTTCTAAGAGGTTGGAACTTCTCTGCCCTTACATCTTCAAAAGCAAGCCCTTCAGGTGATGACGGGACCCTTCTTCATGGATTGATCGTAAGTGGCGCAGTGGTTAGACACTGGACTCGCATTCGGGAGGACGACGGTTCAATCCCGCGTCCGGCCATCCTGATTTAGGTTTTCCGTGATTTCCCTGTATCACTCCAGGCAAATTCCGGGATGGTTCCCGTGAAAGGGCACGGCCGACTTCCTTCCCCATCCTTCCCTAATTCGATGAGACCGATGACCACGCTGTCTGGTCTCCATCCCCAAACAACCAACCAACCTTGATCGTACCAAGAATCGTTTCTGAGTTTTAGAGGCAAGCACATTGTTCAGTTACTATTATAATACATAATACTGAATATTGATTACACATTCACAGAGGTGTGGAACAAACTATGTGTGTTGAGGGTTGACTATGTAAGGAAGTACATGTTCTTACATTCGTGTCACAAGCTGCAAAACTCTATCACATTGTGCCCTTTATTAATGCTAATATTCCAAGTCCTTTGGATTCGTTACCGGACCATTTTCATTTTACCGCTCATAAAATTTGATTTTACCCCGAGGTCGGGAACCATTGATGATACTATTGCAGAATTCTCTGCTGAATAGTTAAAATGTGGGGTTTCGATTAAATATAAAAATAAAGGCATAGTTTATGGCTGAGGGACTGAGCACAAGTCATCATCTAATGTGATTACTAACAGACGATATGGAAGCCACGATGTTTCCCTTTCTCCCACATTCCACATTTCTTTCTCTTCGATGCTCTCTCTCTCTCTCTCTCTACAAAGTTCACGTAAGTGTAGACTGAATTAATCCATACTGGGAGAATGTGGACCAATGAAGAAAACATTAATGGACATCATTACAGAGATGAAAACTGCTGCAAGTCACAGTTCCGACTACAGTGGCAACACTGAAGCGTTACCAAAGTAACTAAGGACCATGGGTCATCGCCAAGGCCTTATCCTCCGCAAACAAAATGGTGTGGAGCAAAGCTATCAAACTCTTGTTTGTGCTTGCACGGATTTCATTCGGAAACATAAGTGGCGAATCAGACGCCCTTTCTGTTTGATAAATACTGTGGGAACAGTAAGAGCATTAAAGCAGGTGAATTTGGTATCGAGGAGTATTTTCTGGATGATTTACCTTGCTTTATATTTGTTAAGTAATAAAGAAGAGATAATAAGTTGAGATGCACTCATTTAGGGCAAAGAGTAGGGAAAAGGGAGCACACTTGTATTGGGTTTAGTCTACCAAAGATGAATGAACAATTCGTTCAACAAATCCTGCCCATGATCAAAAGGTACGGACGATACATATTTCAGTTGTACAAAACAATATCGCAGTGCCTCTGTTATTCCGCGTTACGATACAAACTTTCTTCGGATATACCTGCATGTCGAAAAGAACAGGCACTGCGACGACTAAAGCCGTTTTGAAATACTTGAGATGTACTCGCAGTTGCTCGGATATCCAAATGGTAAGGCGACCGCTCGAGATAAGCGGGATATCTGGGTTCGAGTTCCGTTCCGGCACCAATTTTCGCTGTCGTCATTCCATTATATAGCTGATGGTTTGTCCACATTCGCAATTGCGGGTACATAACGACTATGAAAGGCTGCGAAATCAGCTGTAAGGAAGTTTCAGTTAGGTGGAGCGATTCGTCACATAGTGTCATTATAATTCATAAAGCGCTCGGCGGTGTCATGATATTGATATGTTTGTGCAACCAGCTGAAGCATGTAATGTGACAGCAGGATGAGATAACTATTTGGAACGCATGGACGTAATGGAAAATGTAGCATTACTCTCACTTTCGGATGGACAGTTTAGTCGTTTAGTGAGTGTAGATTTGTGTACATTTACGCACTCTCCGCTACTGACTGTAGCACTAATACGATACCCATTGCGTCAGGTTCCATTTCCTAGAAACCACGAACACCTCAGACGGTGTTATCGCCGTCGTCGATGTGATCTTTAAACTTGTGGCACGCCATATGAGTTGACCGCAGACGTACTCGTATTAGACAGTACCTCGATGATCGCATTCTAGCAGTTCGCTCTACTGAACCGCACTGTGAATCAGTGCAAAGTGTTTAAGAATGCTACAGGATTCTTCACTAAGTGTTGCGGGAACTCTTGCAGCAATAATGTATGATATATTCTGTACATTTGCTCGTTGGTCATTACTGTGGCTAACAAGGCTCATCTACAATAAATACTTGACTCTTGTCACAAATTAGTTGACACACAACGTTGATAGTGAGGTGTGTTATCGTAATCAACAATCATGATTGCTGCGAAACCTAAATAAGTCTTACTACAGGCACTAGTATAGTCCGATGGGATCTGATGATAAGTTACCCATTATGCAGAACAACTAACATTTAACTGTGCTGCTTCTGCCCGTTCCGAAAACATGTGACTATTTCATTTCGACAAACTCCTTAACTATACTGTCCCAGAAACTTAACGTTTGCTCCACGATACTGGATTATATTTGAGGCAGTGTTCGGTGAAAGTTGATATGCTTGGTTCTTTTAGTTGCTGCTCGACCAGCGCAAAACTGCACTTGCATTGAACGTGTGATACGTGAATTTAACCAAAATTTGCCATTGCAACGCTGCCAGATATACAGTGCATCTTGAACAAGGGTTGGAACATCTGCACTTCCTGTCTATGTAAATGAAGCGGTGTTGCTATTACAATATAGTTTGCATGAAATTAGTTCTTACTATTGTGAATAGTATTGCCTTATCGCTTCGAATGTTACGAGTTTTTCCTTCGAAAGTACAGGGTGTTTCAAAAATGACCGGTATATTTGAAACGGTAATAAAAACTAAACGAGCAGCGATAGAAATACACCGTTTGTTGCAATATGCTTGGGACAACAGTTTATTTTCAGGCAGACAAACTTCCGAAATTACAGTAGTTACAATTGTCAACAACAGATGGCGCTGCGGTCTGGGAAACTCCATAGTACGATATTTTCCACATGTCCACCATGCATAGCAATAATATGGCGTAGTCTCTGAATGAAATTACCCGAAACCTTTGACAACGTGTCTGGCGGAATGGCTTCACATGCAGATGAGATGTACTGCTTCAGCTGTTCAATTGTTTCTGGATTCTGGCGGTACACCTGGTCTTTCAAGTGTCCCCACAGAAAGAAGGCACAGGGGTTCATGTCTGGCGAATAGGGAGGCCAATCCACGCCGCCTCCTGTATGTTTCGGATAGCCCAAAGCAATCACACGATCATCGAAATATTCATTCAGGAAATTAAAGACGTCGGCCGTGCGATGTGGCCGGGCACCATCCTGCATAAACCACGAGGTGTTCGCAATGTCGTCTAAGGCAGTTTGTACCGCCACAAATTCACGAAGAATGTCCAGATAGCGTGATGCAGTAATCGTTTCGGATCTGAAAAATGGGCCAATGATTCCTTTGGAAGAAATGGCGGCCCAGACCAGTACTTTTTGAGGATGCAGGGACGATGGGACTGCAACATGGGGCTTTTCGGTTCCCCATATGCGCCAGTTCTGTTTATTGACGAAGCCGTCCAGGTAAAAATAAGCTTCGTCAGTAAACCAAATGCTGCCCACATGCATATCGCCGTCATCAATCCTGTGCACTATACCGTTAGCGAATGTCTCTCGTGCAGCAATGGTAGCGGCGCTGAGGGGTTGCCGCATTTGAATTTTGTATGGATAGAGGTGTAAACTCTGGCGCATGAGACGATACGTGGACGTTGGCGTCATTTGGACCGCAGCTGCAACACGGCGAACGGAAACCCGAGGCCGCTGTTGGATCACCTGCTGCACTAGCTGCGCGTTGCCCTCTGTGGTTGCCATACGCGGTCGCCCTACCTTTCCAGCACGTTCATCCGTCACGTTCCCAGTCCGTTGAAATTTTTCAAACAGATCCTTTATTGTATCGCTTTTCGGTCCTTTGGTTACATTAAACCCCCGTTGAAAACTTCGTCTTGTTGCAACAACACTGTGTTCTAGGCGGTGGAATTCCAACATCAGAAAAATCCTCTGTTCTAAGGAATAAACCATGTTGTCCACAGCACACTTGCACGTTGTGAACAGCACACGCTTACAGCAGAAAGACGACGTACAGAATAGCGCACCCACAGACTGCGTTGTCTTCTATATCTTTCACATCACTTGCAGCGCCATCTGTTGTTCAAAATTGTAACTATTGTAATTTCGAAAGTTTGTCCGCCTGAAAATGTACTGTTGTCCCAAGCATATTGCAACAAACGGTGTATTTCTATCGCTGCTCGTTTAGTTTTTATTGCCGTTTCAAATATACCGGTCATTTTTGAAACACCCTGTATATGCCAGTAAAGTATTGTATATTGTAAAATAGATTAGGTATACTAATAGAAATTGTTTTCTACGTGGAAATGAACTTATACGTCGACCCTCACATACTGACTGTACGAAAGAGCATACAATAACAAAAACTGTATTTTAACGGAAACAGGTTTACTTGTCATCACTTGCAGGCAATGTAACATTGTATATGCAATTGAAATCGTTATCTTAAATGTGTTTGTCATTCACAGAATTTTTAAAGGATTTTTGTTTTAAATTGATCAATACTATCTCTTGTCAGCGTGTGGAATACATATGATCTCTCAGGCTTTCTCAGTGCAATTGATTAATAGTGTGTTCCCGGTTGCTGCACCGGTTTGTTCTTTCCATTTTATGCACTATATTCCGGCGACTGATACAGCTGTCATATTCAGGCGCTACGAATGTTGCTGTTATGTGTACTCCTGGCTGGAATCCAAACAGACTGTGAGCTATCGTCGGTGCCACGCCACTACATATAGCCCAGTTCAATTCCGCACTTCCACTACGCCCTTTGACGCTCTTTGTTTTTCAAAGCTCGCACTGATGTTCCCTGGAACGCAAATTATCTCCTCATTTTCCAGCTCTGGTGGGTGTGATAGCAGACAGGTTTGCAATAGACCGAACGCTGAACCCCAAGCGCTGTTGAAATTGTACCTGCCATCCCAATTTACTACCTTATGTGACTATTTCATTTCGACAGACTCCTTAACTATACTGTCCCAGAAACTTAACGTTTGTTCCACGATACTGGATTACATTTGAGACAGTGCTCGGCGACAGTTGATTTGCTTGGTTCTTTTAGTTGCTGGTGTTCATTGCGTCTCACCTTGACTGTTCTGATACTCTGTCGCACGTAGGACTTGCCACATCCGGCTTCCGGAGATATACATAATGTTTAATATTATAGAGAATACTCTTTATCTGAGTTGAAGAGAGCGAAAGAAACTGAATGCGTCGCTTCCGAAGGAATATACCAATCTTTTCGGGTATTGGGTCAGTATAAGATGGATAAAGTATTTTTGGTTTCTCTTCCTCGGTATCAGTCTCAACCTCTCTCTCAGGTGTTCTTGATTTTAACTGCATCACCTGTTGAATTTGCTGATCTGATTAACTATTCCTTCGAAAAACCATTCATAGTTGTTGTAGTTCTTCTCCTTGTCCAAACGTGTTCGAACTCAATGGATCAAGGTGCTTAGCACTGAATTATTTATTTTTTTTTTTTGACGGATGGTGATGATTCGATGCTTGGAGATAGAGATCAGTGTGGGCATATTTTCTATATACACTGTGACTCATTCTGTTAACCGACACGTCGACGAAAGATAGTTTGCTCTCTTTTTCAAGTTCCATAGTGAATTTTATGTTACGATGGATGGAATTTAAATTTTCCAGTAACTCCTGAAGCCACCACGCTCCATATGGCCACATCAATTACCCATTTCATAATGATTGACCCCTGATTTTGAGCTCATATTCTGGTCACATCGCATGACGAACATCGATGTGTTGTACTTTGCCGGAATTGCGGAAATATCTACTTCTATTTGGCGTGTGAATATTGCATTTTAGTTGAAAATGGGGCGGCACACACTGTAATATTTAAGAGCGTGCATTTTCGACCATGTTTTTCGCGAACGTCAAATTTGAGGAGTCATAGAAGTGACCGCAATTAGGAGAAAAATTTCCTTGCCCAGTTTAACTTCCAGACGAATTTTCGTTCCTTTCCAATTAGTCGTTTTGTTCTAATATTGGCATAGATTTCTGTAGCTTGTCCAATGGTGATACTTACTGTATTAACAAGACGAAAAGTGTACATGCAAGCTCTGGTGTAGCCTTTCACAGCAAATACATTTCTATCCAAGTAAATCTTTATAAAGGGTAAGTATCATATCTTTTATTTATTTACTTTTGCGTTTCTATGCGTCTCGTGCTCGCGTGTGCCATGTTACGGGACCTCTGAAGAGTACTTCTAGTTCCCTGTTCATTGCTGAAGTCTTTACGTCGCGGCTTTCCGTCAGATAGGAAACAATCGTGCTCCCATTTGTTGTTGTGCATTTGTGTGAGACAGTGCTCGTAACGTAGTTAGCTGCCTTGTACTTATGCGGAATCACGCATAATTTACAGAGTTGTGAAAAGTGTATGGTGATCAGTGCGCGTGATTTCTTGGAGTCTGAAAAAGAACAGGTAGAACAGGTCACGAGCATTTCCGTATGACAACCAGTAAAGGGAAATTCTGAATGTCTCGACATTAGTGAAAGTACAGTGAAACGACTTTGGGGAAACTATAGAAAAATGTCATGTCTTTCATCATCAGAAAAGAGTTCTGGCAGGCGATAGAAGTTTGTATAGGACTAGTTTACACAGGGAGTCACATGCACAAGAAATTCACGACTTCTAAGTGGAACAACAATTTCCAACAGTGGCAGCCATGTTGGAAAAGTTCAAAACTAAAGGGAAGATTTTGCTGGCATGAGTGAAACAACTCTCTGGTGTGGAATTTGAAAATTGGGCTTGAGATACAAAAGGTTCAACAAAAACCCAGTCCTAATGGAAAATGACCAAGTAGCAGGAAAGCAGACGAGTTCTTGCGGGAAATAAAACACCTGCGCAACACTGGAAGGACTATTTATTACACTGATGAGAGTTGGTATCGTAAGACCATTCCAGAAAGCTTGGTTGATAGGTTGCGCTATTCTGATAGGTTGCGTTATTCTGATGCATTATGTATCAGAAAATGTATACGATTGTCAGAGAGGAGGAGTTCAAGAGGGAAATGGCTGGAAAGGAGGTATTCAAAAATCGATCACTTCTGGGAGAGACGATTATAATGTCCCACACTGGGAACGAAGATGGGTTCGTGGAAAATGTTGGCTTACGTTTCATTGGGCAAAATTGAGGTGCAGATTATCATTCTGAAATCAGTGCCAGACACTACGAAGAGTGGTTTAGGAGCGTTCTTGAAAAATTTCCAGAGCTACGATTGCTTTACATCATGCTCCGTATCACACGATGATAAATCCAGTAACACGAAATCCATCTACGAAATGGAGAAGGGATTCTATTATTGAATGAATGGAAAGCAATAATGTAGAGCTTCCATCTAGTGCCACATTACATGAGGATTTTACTGAAGCTGACCTACTGGAACACGCACGACCGCACTGTAGGGAGCAGGTATACCTTTTGGAAAGTATATTGCGATTAGTAGACAAGAAAATTAAAATTCTGTGATTACCCGTAATGCACTGCGAATTGAACGCCACTTAACTTATTTGGGCATTAGTCAAGAGCAAGGTAGAAAAGCAGAACAATAATTTTAAAATAAATGATACTTTACAGTGGGGTCACTCCGCTCTGGAAAGTGTTCCCAAAGTGTCTGGAGGAATTCAGTGAGTCATGTACACAAACTTAAAAACACTTATGCAGAAAGAGCCCACTGCCTTGACATAGCAAGAGAACCGTTACTGATCCAAGCAGCGAGACCTCTGCTAGCAGCGAGAGCGATTAGTACAGTCATCATCCTTGACTGCAAATTTATTCGAGCTAATCAACTTTTCCATTTACTGTTGAAATGTGTTATACAGATGTTCATGTACTGTGAGCTCTCCTTGCAAATCGAGCATTTATTTGCAATTTCCCATGTTATTTCCCTCTACTCGCAACAGAAGCTGAACGCAAGTGTGGAGGAATGTGACGACGAAGTTGCCGTTCTTCACTGATGACAGGCGCTTATGGCGCGTTACAGCTGTGGCGGCGCGCTGGTGTGACAACTAAGCTCCACCACAGCTTCACATACACTGAAGCGCCAAAAAAAACTGGTACACATGCCTAACATCGTGTAGCGTCCCCGAGAGCACGCAGCAGTGTGGCACAGGACGTGGCATGGTCTCGACTAATGTCGAAAGTAGTGCTGGAAGGGAACTGACTCCATTGAATCCTGCAGAGTTGTCCATAAATCTCGTAAAAGTAGGAGGGGCTTGAAATCTCTTCTGAACAGCACGTTACAAGCCATCCCAGATATGCTCAATAATGTTCATGTCTGAGGAGTATGTTGGCCAGCGTAAATGTTTAAACTCAGAAATAGTGTTCTTGCAGCCACTCTGTAAGAATTCTGGACGTGTCGGAATGTTGTGCTGCAGTTGCCCAAGACTGTCGGAATGCACAATGGACATGAATGGATGCAGGTGATCAGACAGAATGCTTACGTACGTGTCACCTGTCAGAGTCGTATCTAGATGTATCGGGGGTCCCATATCACTCCACCTGCACACGTCTCGCGCCATTACAGAGCCTCCACCAGCTTGAACAGTCCCTGCTGAGATGCAGGACCCATGGATTCATGAGGTTGTCTCCACATCCGAACACATACATCCGCTCGATACAATTTGAAACGAGACTCGTCCGGCCAGTCAACATGTACCAGTCATCAACAGTCCAATGTCGGTGCTAACGGGCCTAGGCGATGGGCAAAGCTTTGTGTCGTGCAGTCATCAAGGGTAGCCTTCGGCTACGAAAGCCCATATCGATGATGTTCCGTTGAATGGTTCGCACGCTGACACTTGTTGACGGCCCAGCATTTAAATCTGCAGCAATCTGCGGAATGGTTGCACTTCCATCACGCTGAACGATTCTCTTCAGTCGTCGTTGGTATCGTTCTTGCGGGATCTTTTTCCGGTCGCATCAGTGTCGGAGATGTTTTACCGGACTGCTGATATTCACGGTACACTTGTGAAATAATCGTACGGGAAAATCTCCACTTCATCGCTGCCTCAGAGATACTGTGTCACATCGCTCGTGCGCCGACTATTACACAATGTTGAAACTCACTTAAATCTTGATAACCTGTCATTGTACCAGCAGTAACTGATGTAACAACTGCGGCAGACACTTGTTGTTTTATATAGACGTTGCCCACCGCAGCGCCGTATTCTGCCTGTTCACGGCCGGCCGTTGTGGCCGAGCGGTTCTAGGCTTTTCAGTCCGGAACCGAGCTGCTGCTAAAGTCGCAGGTTCGAATCCTGCCTCGGGCATGGATGTGTGTGATGTCCTTAGGTTAGTTAAGTTCAAGTAGTTCTAAGTCTAGGGGACGACCTCAGATGTTAAGTCCCATAGTGCTTAGAGCCATTTGAACCATTTTATTGCCTGTTCACATATCTCTGTATTTGAATATGCCTGCCTATTCCAGTTTCTTTGTCGCTTCAATGTATATTGCACTTACTAAGGCAACTGCTTTACAAACTCTTAACTAACAGACACGAGGAGTAGTAAAGACATATGATGCAACCAACAAAAGTTCAAGCTTAACACCAGTGCCTTCTCCGTCGCAGTAGCTACAACGGTAAGGTCAATCGCAGGGTCTTGCGTTTGCCATTATAGCGATGAAACGAGTAATCAGAAAATAACGACAATCCGTTTGTAAATAGAACAATGCTTTATATTTATACTGTTCAAATGAAATGTTTCTCCTAATTGCGGTCTGATTGTTATCCTATCCTAAAAGGACCCTCGTCTGAAAAAGCTAGAAAAGGCACGGTTTCTCTGAATTATAACCGCGTATGTCATTCCCATTTCAACTAAGATATAATACTCGTACACTACATAAAAGTAGGCATTTCCACGATTCCGGAAAGGTATAACACATCGATGTTCGTAATGCAGTGTGATCAGAATATGAGCTAAAAATACGGGATCAATCATTATGAAACGGATAATAATAAAGACGGAGGATGGTTTCAATTTGAATAACGCTTAGCGTCTGGCAATAATGTATTAAGATCTCGCCGGTCATCTCATCTACCGCAGCTGGGAAGCTTTGAAAGGACCTGCGTTGCACGGAAAATCAGTGCGAGATCTGAAAAACAAAAAGGCATCAAAGGCTTTTGTGGGCATCGGGACTCGACCTTGGCTGTAAATAGCGGCGCGAGGCCAACAATTCTCACACTCTGGTTGGAGTCCATGCAGCACTGCACGTAACAGTAAGACTCGCAGCTCCTCAAGGAGACTGCTGGATCGGTCGTCGAAATATTGACCAAAAAATGGAAACTACTATCGACAGAGAATGCAGAAACACAAAAATAATATTGAATAATTTTTTTACTGTGTGGGTACGACAACAACGGAGAAACAATAGGAATTTTTGGTAGAATAGATCTACAGCAATGCAAATTGTTCACTTCCGGATACATGCTGAATATACATTGTACGTACGAGGTGTGGCTATAAAGTAACTGCACCATTGCTGTAAAATGTTTTATTTCAAAAACATTCTTATTTAGTTGTTGTCGCCCTCGATATACTACCCTGTTCTACTCCTAAAATGCTCCATGCGAATTTTGTGTTCATGGAAACAGTACTGGAAATCTTGCTCTGTGAGCTCCTTGATGACGCGTGCCGCTTTTTCTTTAGATGCGTAAACGGACTGAAATCTTGTTCCTTTCAACGCAAGTTTGACACTAGGAACCAGATAAAAGTCATATGGTGCTAAGTCATTTGAATAAGGTGGCTGGTTTAACACTGGGATGCTGTACTTCACGAGAGACCTCTAACAGTCATTGTGTTATTAGGCGGTACATTGACTTACTCTTACACTGTTCAGGTCGTTTTCTTCTTATTTTCTCACGGAGTTTAGCAAGAACCTCAAGGTAGTAATGTGAATTAATAGCTTGAATTTAAGGTGCCCGGTATATTCGAGGTCTTTCCTCTCTCTCGGTGCAGTTAGGCCTTTTCTTTGCATCGATTGGCGCTTACTTTCTGGATTACAAGTGAAAACCAAGATTCTTCACATACTATCTCTGTTTCCAAGGAACTGGGATCATTTTCAGTGGTATTCAAAATTTCTGTACTATCCGTTTCATGGACTTCTTTTTGTTCAATCATGGTAATTGTCGAAAACAGTTTCGCACACTTTTCTCACGTTAAATTGGTTATGCAACTTTTTCCTGACTTATTCTTTGTCAACTCCTACAGCTACAGCAATCGATCAAATACTAAACCGACGGTCAGATCGAGTCAGATTTCCTACTGCTTCGACATTTTCATCCGTTTTCGATGTTGAAGGGCATACCGGCAGGGAGTTATTTTCAACATTTTCTCTGTCATTTTAGAAACGCTTGAACCACTCAAAAACCCGCATGCGTGATAAACAATCTTCACGATATACTTCTTTTAGTAACAGACACGTTTCAGTAGCAGTTTTTCCATATTTCGTGTGAAACTTGACGACAATTTGGTCTATTTGGCAATTACCAATTATCCGGCAACATACAATAAAAGATTTTAGACAAATGAACGCCACATTGATTTGTCTATGGACACCAAAATGCCAATTTCGACAGAGAAGGCTTAACGCTTTACAGCCATTGGTCGTTCATCTTTGATGCATGCGTACTTGCTTTGTGACAGCATCAGTCCCGTTTTTTCATAGCCATACCTCAGATATGCTTCTTACGTCCGTCCCAAAATTACAAACAAAGACGGTCACAAAATCGGGCATCGGATGCCTGTAAGTTTGTTATGTGGGAGGTGGGCGCACCTGGAGCTAACTTAAGCGGTCCTCTCATATTTCACACAGAAGTTCTTACGTGATCACAGTTGATCAGAACGGCATATGGTTTACACAGACAAAAATTATTTCTTTCTGTTTTCCTGAACACGACGTTCTACGTCACACTGTCGACGGAGACGAGCGGGCGATAATGCTGAAAGCCCTATCGACTCAGCAAACGGTCTTTGTTAGTCTTCAACTCGCTCTTGCGTCGTAGAAGCAGTGCAGAAGGAGCGCCCTTAGGACCTAATCTTTAGTGCGCATCTTAAGCGACACTTTTCGTTGGAAGTGCTCTTTCCACAATCACTGCCGGAAAAGTCCTCTTTAAGAGCCTTTGCGCCTCTTTTAATAGCTGTTCTGCGCTATTGATTGCATTACATTTAAGGCTCTTTCAATAAAAGTTTACAGCTACTAAATTATCAAGAGGAATGGAAATTACTTCGTCATCCCCTTAGAGAGAAGGAGCTGTCACGAAAGCGGCGGACTTACTTTATTTTATACGCATCTCCACCGCTTCGGAGTGAAACTCGGGATGTGTGAGGGCGACGTCGTTCTAAGGTTTCAGTAATCGTGCTTGTCATATGGCACTTAAGGCACCTCGTTACTGAAGTTAATAAAAGCTCTACTTCAATGATAAGTCGGTACATACTTAAGCAAAATTTATAGAATGACTGTCAGATACTATGTGTTGTAGTCGCACGACACAAGTATACGCACAGTTTCGAAATGGAGAAGAGTATCTTTTGTCTTCTGCATTGTTTAAGACTTAAAATCACCCGTCCATTCCTAGGAAAACTACAAAAACTCCTACCTGAAGACGGTCTGAACAGAAATCAACAAATACACATCAATCTACGAACAGAACTCAAACTTGACTGGAGAACTGAAATCGTCATTTGTCCTATTATGTGAGAAGAGGTTGCGCGGGCGATAACAAGACTAAAGAGAAAAAAATCCGCGGGCCTGAGGGCACCCACGTGGAGGTCCTACAACAGACGCACCACTCATCACCACATTTCTAACCCAGGCCCTATATTAGGCCCTGCGGGTGGGGAAATACCCGCACCATCCAAAATAGCAAACACTATAAATCTCAAGAACACCGCGGATAAAGACCCAACCGATCCAATACCATAACGACCAGTTTTCTTACTGAACACGCTTGCTAACGTCCAGGAAAGGCCTTCTGTGTGAAGAACTACAAACACACGTGGAGCTAATGGGATTTAGCCAGCATCAATATGCACTTCGAAAAAACCAGTCAACTGATAACAAGATAAACCTAGCCCTCCTCATAGTAGAAAACACAGCTCGTAAATATGTAATAGAATGATAGACATCACATTTTACGACCTCTAGTGGCCTGTGATGTTTGCACGTCTTAGGGAGATGCGGGTACCAGCCATCCTGTACCGCAACGACGAGATTGCTGAGGGAAGAGGGTTCCTGAGAGGCGAGGGGGCCAACGGAAAGTCGTCAAAAGAACCACTACGGGATGCCCACAAGAACCGATACGTGGTCTCGTCTTCGAACATCTAGCAGTAGAACCTCTGTTACATCTAGTGGAGAACCATGACTGTGCCAACGGAATCGCGGCATATGCCGGCGACTGCTGGTCGTAATGTAGGCAAATTCCGTAGTAGGACTTGACGAAATAGTCAGTGGATATTACAACACATGAACAGCTGATGAACAAAAAATGAACTGCTGACTGCCCTGAACAAAACGCTTTACGTTAGAATGCCACAGAGGGCATTGTACAAAAGCAATGCAGGGGCACTTCATACAGAGCTGCAAAAGATAAGAGAGCAGGTGCAAGAAACCGACTTGAAAAAGGTATCTGAATATGCTAGTCAGGTAGAGGCGGAAATAAAAAGGAGACTGGAGATGTGCTTCGAACAGGAAAAGTCTAAAGTCTCTGGTTTCTGTATCACTAACCTGGTGTCTTGCTACTTCGGTAGTCCCTCGTAGCACAGTAGTAACACTCAGGCAACAGGTTCCATGAAGGTTGTGATGCGGCTGAAGTGGAGTGTTTCGGGATGCCAGTTGTTAGTTGTTAACAACATTTGTACAATACTCCTTTTATTAAAGAAGATACTTTGGCACACACGTCACAGAATTTGCAATATGGCGGCTCTGGGCTACGGCGTTATATTCAATCCTTTACAACATATTAACACAGTACTCCCAAGCCATACTCTTGATAGACACTGCCCACGACACGTGGCGTTCTGAGAACTAATACTTTCGCTTTATACCTTGTTTAACAGCTGAAATATTTACTCGCGACCGTTCTTTTAGAGCGGCCCCGGTTACTCTACCGGGCGTTTTGAGTGGCGCCTCGCTACTAACTCGCTCTGTCTTCCCGAAGGACAAGAGAGACCCCACTTTTTTCCGTCAGCCAATAACGACACTTCTCTCGTTTCCTACATATATCCAAACTTTCAGCCAATGAGCGTTTAGATCTCTGTTGCCAGGCGGATCTGACGTCACGATTGCGGACATTGTGACGGAAGTTTGTCTCGGAACACTGTCTCAGGTTGTAGGATCCTACTCCCGAATAGTAGGATCTGGTCCCTACTAATGTTGCACAACATTGCCTCCTATGATATTATCATTATTACTTCTTGCTGACTCATAATTGTCAGATGTACAGTCATACTCAAAAGTATCCGAACGACCTGAATTGCATTTCGCCTGATTCGCATGCAACTGGCATACCGCGGCTGTCTAGCAGGTCCTCTAATCGCTCCTTGGTACAGTCGTTTGACTATTGAAAATCGTTCCAACAAGTCACCACTAGAAAGCACTGCTCTGTATCGCAATAACTCAGTAATACCACGATGCTACTAATATCAGGGAACACCTTATCACAGATAAGACTGTCCTTAAGATTTGTAAGCTCACATTTATTACAATAAATGACATACCTGAAATGTTACCACCCTCATTATTGCGTCAGATAGGTAATGCACGTAGAAAGTTCGTCGTATTCATGATTTCCTCTTCAAGGTAACATACAGTACTTATTATTTCACACAAAATGACATTAAAAATTTAAGTTATTCACGAGCAGCTAGTTGAGAATATGTATGAACTTCAAATGACACGACGAACCTTCTCGTTCTGCATATGGATTCAAACCCAGGTCAGGCAGACTAAGAAAAGATTTCGTAACTGACGCAAACTAACAGTCATTCCTGATTAGGCATACAGAGAGTGATATACCTCGATTTCAGACAGTATCAGTTAGCAAATATCAACTTTAAATTACATAACGCAAACATTTTTAACGGACGCGAATTCCTCCCCAGCATCTCTTGTCCCTGTTAACTAACTACGAGAGATGTTAAATATTGCTTCTTCACAAGTAACTTACTTGAAATGCCGTGAGGTAAAGCTTTGTGTTGGACAGGAATTCGAACCCAGAACCTAATCGGATTGATATCGAAGCACAACCAACTGTGACATATCAGATTTCCTTGGCAGTAGGTAGATGTTTTAACTGAAATGGCGAGACGAAACATTAATTTTTTCCTTCCGAGGACTCCAACCCGGCACCTATCGCTGTTATATCATAAAGAAAACGAACGATAAATATCTGTTTGTTGCACCAGCAGCGACATGTGAGCATATTTGAACTAGAAATAATATGACAAAAAGTTCAGTGCTCACTGGGAATAGAGCCCCACACATATCGTTGTTGACTACACACAAAGAGACGTCAGCTACCAAATTTTTCTCCACCAGCAGCTCGGAATAACATCTTGAACTTACAGTGATCTCGCAAATAGTTCTGTGTCCCACCGGGAATCAAAAACGTCAGATATCGTTATTGTTGACAACGAATGAAAAAACATTAAAAATCAAAATTATTATCCACCAGCAGATAAGTGTTCCCGTGCTAGAGCTTGATAATACATAATGAAATCTTTAGTGCCGGGCCAGGATTCGAACCCATTCACGCGCAATATGTGGAGATGTTGAGAAATCTGCAGTTTTGAACAAACAACAAATTGTAGCCGAGCTGTATTGTCATGAAGGGATCAAATTCCGCGTTAAGGGCGGTCTGAGTTGTATTCTCAGTTCAGAACCAATTTTATCGACATACAGAAGCTCAGATAAAAGATGGAATAAGTGTCCTGTGACCCTACATAGCGTTTGTTTCGTCACTAGAAATAAATAACTAGTATAAGAAAGGTTATTGGTGATAGAGTTTCTACATGTCGCCACTCCAGCTCTTATTGTGGTTCAACCTAACGTCTACTTGGCAGAGAAGGAACATCATCTTTAATGTGAATTTCAGACCACACTGTCATTATATCTTCTTCACTTGGTGTAGTCAGAAGAGAATGGAATCTTTCTCTCTCTATCTAAAATCACTGACAGAAGTGGGAATCGAACCCAGGCCATAGGCATAACAACCTACCATCAGTCCAACAGACCACCAAACCCTCTTTTCTGTGACTCAATTTCGTATCATAACGCCGTTGCGCCACACTAGATGCACAGGCTCCCTGTAGTAAATTGCAGCATGTTCAGTAAATTCATTTACTTGGTTGACCGAATCACCATTAACTGGCTGCCTCGGCTACCCAGTGCATACATTCGACTCTATTTTGTAATCATCGAAATAAAATCACGTAACTGCCACCTACACAGAACTGCCAACAGTGTAGGATGCAGAAATTTAAATAGGAAGTGTTCCTTTCCACTTGAGCTATTCTATTGCGCTATCTGTTTGTAAAAAACGCCGTACAGCACAAAAGAAAAGCTGTTACTGTTTCTTTCAGAAGTCTAGACCCGGCCATTTGCATTATCTCGCAGCGCTGTGGTATGCAGAAGTTCTGGAGGAATTATTGTTCAGCTCTAGAGGTGTTGTAGTTTTGTGTCAGCTAGTAGCGTAACGGTAAGTTCGAATACGTTTTTTTTTAAACGCAATTCTGCTGTCTGCTGAAGTTACCAATCTGATGGAACTTTGAACATAGTCCCCTTCACTTCTCAACCCAAAATAGTCGCATGTGGAAAAAGGGCTATCTTCTGTGACATTCTGTTCTTTTCAGGTCCAATAGACAGCCAGGCAGCAGATGCATCACGAAGCCTTTGTATTATGTATGGGGAGAGCGCATCGTGCCCAAATACGTCAGAAAAGTATTTTCTACATTAGCTGTCGTGTGGTAGTGGCATTTTATTCTTCTGCAAACATTGTTTGACAGCTTTAACTCAGAACAAGTTTTCTACACTCATGTAATCAATAAACTGCATATGCATTGTGAGACTGTTATAGATAACACTAGAGAATTCGCATTTATTGTTGATGATTAATTTCGCTCTCATGTTTACTGTTGTTTCAACAACACTAAAGGAAACCTTACGAAAATTGTGCACTGTATTATAAGAAATGAAATAAAACTACCCACGATAACCTTACGACGAAAGTCTGTTTTAATAAAACTGAGTCTCTGTACACAAGCATGCCTCTATCGACACGAATTAGTAAAATCCTACTCACTTAGATTTTGATTGGGTCTGTGTTTAATTGGTATGGTGTGTCATACTCAAGAGGTATGCAAATGTGGCATTTCATAAATATAGTTATGTATTTCTAGAAACCCAAAATTTGCTTGTCAGCAGCGGAAAGAGGCGTTACCTGTTGTGCAGCATTGTAAGTTTTTCACCATTTAACTATGAGCCGAAAGAATTTTCTTGCGATTTCCTTATTGATGCTTGATCTGACTGCTTGTAGCTCTTTCACAGAAAGGGTAAAATCATTAAAGTCAGTGAGACTGAAACTGCGAACCATAACAGACGCTTTTTCACTGGTCAGTACGTTATCTCAGAGCTGGCGACGAGGTATGTGTCTTAGCTTCCTCTTACGAGACCAATAGTGGCTAGAACTCATAAACCGCTATTTAAAGTACGAGATAAGTTGCGATTTCCACCTGGAACGACTTTCCTGGGCTGAAAACCTTAAGTTTACAATCTTTTGTTACACCTGAAGCGATAATAACTGAGATTATTCAATGGAAATGACAGGTAAAATCAAGTGAACTTTGAGGCTTAATTCCGCGCACACAAGGAAGTAACTCGTCGATCACAGAGTTGCCAAACATACGTTGCCTTGTTGCCAAATCTCAGTTACAGTACCAGCAGGAAGAAGACGAACCGATGTGATCCTACAGCGGACTGGGAAGTGACCATAGCTGGTGTCTCCAAGTCACAGCTGCTGCGACCTGGAATACGTAATGCGTCTGTTTCACATTTCTCTAACTAGGTTTAGGGACTGGAGCATAGTTACTAATAATACTCAGAATTGACTGCAAACTAAGCATTATAATCAGTAACTCTCATAGTTGTTTTTATATTTCTTTCGCAAGTGTACTCAAAGCTAAGAAACTCGTTCACAGGCGTTTTCGTCCCTCGCCGATAGTCGAGCACAACAAACAAATAAAAATAAAAAAAGAATGTGTGTGTGTGTGTGTGTGACAGAGAGAGAGAGAGAGGGAAAATTTTCTAATGTAAGTAAGTTTACTGGCGACTGTATTTCTGTTTGCCATGACTTCCGCTATGTCATTTCCCAACGTTTTCCCTGTTGACTCAGGGATCGAGACGTGGCTGCACGATCCGTTACAGCCATGCGGATAAGATGCCTGTCATCTCGACTGCTAGTGATACGAGGCGTTGGGATCCAGCGCGGCGTTCAGTATTACCCTCCTGAACCCACCGATTCCATATTCTGCTAACAGTCATTGGATCTCGACCAACGGGAGCAGCAATGTCGCGATACGATAAACCGCAATAGCGCTAGGCTACAACCTGACCTTTATCAAAGTCGGAAACGTGATGTTACGCATTTCTCCTCCTTACACGAGGCATCACAACGTTTCTCCAGGCAACGCCGGTCAATGCTGTTTGTGTATGAGAAATCGGTTGGAAACTTTCCTCATGTCAGCACGTTGTAGGTGTCGCCACCGGCGCCAACCTTCTGTGAACGCTCTGAAAAGCTTATCATTTGCATATCACAGCATCTTCTTCCTGTTGGTTAAGTTTCGCGTCTGTAGCACGTCATCTTCGTGGTGTAGCAATTTTAATGGCCAGTAGTGTATTGGGTAGCCTCATACTCTGCAGTGATAATTCTCAATCTTAGAAATTTCTTGAAATAGTGAAAATTCAAAAGGCATCGATTGGCTGCTGTGATGGCTAGAAGCGTCTTTACATCCCACAGACATGAGGCTAGCATTATTTTCGTGTTAGAAACCTGCAGATAATTAACCAGTTAATAGATAAAAGTTTTTTTAACCGTGTCTACTTTGAAAGCTAAGCGTAATATACATTACGATACAATCAAGAATGTTGCAAATGTGGGCTTCAGTGGTCTCGTGGATACATCCTAGTATCTTATTTGCGAGGAGTGGGCTCGATTCGCACGTCAGTCCTGTATTTTAAACACAAATGAACCGTTGTCCGTCGCGCCTAGTAATGCCTAGTGAAGAACGTCAGTTTGCATCGTAGTTCAGAATCCGAATTACAAACATTATATCCCTTCGCTACAAATGGGGTAGGTCTGGTTTTGGTTAAGTCATTGCAGAGGTGGAAGTCGCGGCAAACAGGAACCCTATCGCCAGTGAGCTTCCTTACATTAGAAACTAGATTTTATTTAATAAGCCAATGGTCACTTTACGTCACAGAGCTCTTATTTTATTTGAACTCAAATCGTTGAAAAATTTGCTGCTGAACTGCGAGTCGAATTTGGATCTCCTCTGTCATGGAATCTGATCAACATGAAACGATATGGTTCGATCATTTCGTTGTTTTCCCCAAGATGCAAACTTCTTGATACCTCCACGAATGGCACATATATGGGTGCTAATCGGGGTCCAGCACCAAAATATTCATGGTTTTATTTCAAGCCTTAGCATACTCACACCGAATTACTAATGATAAATAATATTTATTTTCAATCTGTCTTCATGTGTTGCCAACAATAATGACAGGTGCCGTTATTTCGAGTCAACCATGCGTACTTCGCACTACTGCTGAGCAAACATTTCGTGGAAAATAAAACGGAGGTAGGTGCTCGGTTCGGTTCTCGCCCAGGAAAAACAATGTATCCTCACTTCAAATAAGAATATCTCGCTGCTTGTGAAAGAATTCGATATCTAACATCTGATTTTACTTAGATAACAATCTGATTTACCGCTGGGTTCGAGTCCTCATCACGAAACATTACATCACGGCACTCTGTTTTAAACATGTGCAAACTTTGTTGCTTGAAATTATATTAATCGTTTTTCGTGATTGTTCAGCAGAGAGAGAAGGATTTTGACAGGATTCCAGAAAAAGCACAAACATTTTCAAGTTCACGTTTTCTAACTTATACTGATGAAAACTTCAATATTTCATGAATCTTTATGCCAAGTCACCAACGAACGACGGACTTTGCTGTGGTCGAGTCTGGTCAGGCACGAAATCTTTGCTTAGTTAGAATGATTTGGTTTCAATCCATATCCAGAACAAAAAAGTTCGTCATGTCATTCAAAGTTCAGACTTGTGAACAAATAATTGCTCAATCGTGAGTACAGAGGAAATTGCTGGTGATAAAATCAGCTTGCTGCAGTTAATTTCGTTGCTTTTAACTAGTTAGTTCAACATGAATTGCTTGATAAACCTCTCGTATCAGAAATGACGTTTCACAGGTGTGGAAATGCATTTTAAAGAGCACAATCACTTCGAGCAGTCGGAGAACTTCGGGAGCCAGATATTGTCTCAAAACATCTCATGCAGAAAAATATTTAATTTTCGTAAAGATTGCTTGAATGACTTACGTGTTGGAGTTAGTTAACTCAGATTCTAATGAATGTAGTAGTGATTATGAAATGTCACTTACTGAAATAAAACTGAGTTTCCAAGCGATACGATCTGTCTCATCTCTACGTATTTCGTAGTAATCGCGATAGCGTTTCGTTGATTTACATCTGGACAGATTACCTTAAAGAACCGTGTTCTCTAGTGATCCCTTGTGGTATCCATTTTGTATAATCAAACGACGCTACTGCAAAGAGATTAGAGGACATGCAAGACAGCTGCGTTATGTGGACTGTATGCATATAGGTGAAACGCAACTCACGACGCTCGGATATTTTGGGGATGATAGTACATCAGATCTACCGATTTCAGTTCGATTCGTATAATTCCTTCGTGGTGAGTTGTCGTTTCTTTCTTTTCTTTTGAGTGCATTCGATAAACATTACTAAAAATGACATCTACATCAAAGCAAAGCGAACAAGGCATCAGGGCGTTATGGAATTTCAATTGCATACTATACCCTGAGGGATTAGCCCCTTTGCAACCTACTCCTGTAAGAGTATACGTTCTGGTGTACGGATTCCGAGAAAATAACTGTTGCAAAAAAGGGCTGATTTTATAAATTTACCATTTTTTTACAACCAGTAACAGATGTAACCTTCCCATCGTTAGGCACTCTTCCATACTGCCGAGTACTAACAACGCTATCATGATTCGGGGTATCTACACATATTGTATATAATTAGTTCGATTGATTTTTGCCTAACTGAAACCATTACGTTGTACTGGACGGTCAACCTTCAACAGAAACAGAAGTAACAATAGGTGTACACAGAGGAGACATAATATGACTTCTAATGTTGTAATTACACATACATTATTTCTCGAATAGGGTCATCGGAAGGATCTGACTGTCTGTTAACAATGGTATTGTCCATGGAAATATATCGTGCTGGGGGCAATCGTAGGGAAACGCTGAAAGACTTGGACTAAATTTCCACCTGTGGTAATGTGTGGTGGCTTTTCGTAAATGAGACATATGCTAGATAATTTCTGCACGAAAGGAGTGAACCCATTAGCATCCGATTAAAAAGAGAGTTGAAAATCTCCAGAAGATCTCACAACCTATAAGTATTCAAGCGTAGTACTAAAAATCGATAATCAGTGGCACGAACGTGTTACATCGGTGTTTGGAAAGGTTAATTGATGAATTAGATATGTGGAAAGTGCTTGGGAAAGTGCAGTGCGTCTGTAAAAAAAATTGTGTACAAGACACTATTGTAAAGAACCTTATGTCGTCCGTGAGGAATGAGGCAGCACAGCCATTTTCCTGCTACTACAGTGTATCTCGCTTAAGAATAATGAGAATAGGATAAGAAAGATTAGCTCGCCAGTAGTAGAATTTTTCGTTCTCTCATTATGCGAAAGTAGTAGGACTGAAAATCGCTACGAGCATGCGCAATACTGAGGCTTGCAGAGCCTCTAAGTGGTTGCAGAACCAAACTAGCAAAGTACACTACAATGCCAGCGCTTCATTATCCGCTAATTGCTGTAAATACATATCTTCTTCTTGGCATAATTGACCATTACACACGAAATGCTCATATATACTGAGGTGAAAATCGTGGGTTATCTCCTAATACCGTGTCGCATTTCCTTTTGCTCGGCTTAGACTAGCAGCTCGACGTAGGATCGAAAGTCCCCCGCAGAAGCACTGAGCCACGATGTCTCTATAGCTGTCCCTAACTGCGTAAGTATTGCCACTGCAGGAGTTTGTGCACGAACTGACCTCTCGATTATGTCCTGTAAAGGCACGATGGGATTCATGTTGGGCGATCTAGGTGGCCAAATCATTCGCTCCAATTGTCCAGATAGCTCTTCAAACCATTTACGAACAGTTTTGGTCCAGCGACATAGAGCATTATCATCCATAAAAATTCCATAGTTGGTTGGGAATATGAAGCTGATGAAAGGCTGCAAACGGCACTCAAATAGCCGAACAGAACCATTTCCAGTCAATGGTCGGTTCACTCGGACCGGGTCCATGGCTTCGTGGGCTCCTCACCACACGGGAACCTACCATCAGCTCTTACCAACTGAAATCGCGACTCATCTGACCTGGCCACGGTTTTACAGACGGCTAGCGTCCAACGTACATGGTCATGAGCCCAGGGGAGGCGCTGCAGGTGATGTCGTGCTTTTCGCAAAGGCACTCACGAGCGCCTTCTGCTGCCATAGCCCATTAACGACAAATTACGCTGCACTGTCCAAACTGATACATTCGTCGTATCTCACATATTGATTTCTGTGGTTATTTCACGCAGTGTTGCTTCTCTGTTAGCACTGACAACTCTACACAAACGCCGCTGCGATTTCTGTAATGAAAGGTAATGCCTGAAATCTTGTATTTTCGGCACACTCTTGATACTGTAGATACGATTCCATGCGTCGAGCTCCAATTACCATTCCGAATTAAAAGTCTGCTGATTTCCGTCGTGCGGCCGATAATCACGTCGGAAGCCATTTCTCGTGAATCAACTGCCTGCAAATTAAAGTTTAGCACCTTACATAATAAGGTGGGCCGGCAGCGTCAATATTACGCCACTCTTCGGCTACAGACGGTACAAATAGTGTCAAGGAAGACATAGAAACACAAAACATTACGGTGGACGAAAACAGTAGACACATGAGCAAAAAACATGAAGCCGTTCACAGGCGTAGAAAAATAAAAAAGTAAAAAAATAAGAAAAAAGGTCTGCACTGTACACGAACACTAATGATTGAGATGACACATGAGAACGATGGAGTGAGGGTGGTGAAAACACTGAAGCACTAACACGACTGCACACACACAGAACCGAAGGCGATGATCTCCGGCGCGCGAACGTTCAGTTGACGTGTGAGAGTATGGGGACCTGCCAAAAAGGGGAGAAGTGGTGGAAGATGGAGAGGGGAGAGTGTAGATGCCTAAAGTTCCGCCAGTGCCCTGCCCTTTTTATCTTGTGTACGCGGTACTACCGCCATCTGTGTAAGTGCACATCGCTGTCAAATGACGTTTGTCATCACAGTGTACGAAGCACACATTTCAGTAACGGACATCGAATTTCGCACGGAAGATCCGAAGGAATTTTGCCTATAAATTATTGAGAATCACTTATGGTGGACAATGACCTCCCTGTAGTCAAAAATTTTAATTTAAAGACTCTATATGACATAATATGTGAGAATTATTCTCAGAGTTTCATTGATATTTCACGGTAATAGATTGACCGTTTGTTGTGGCCACTTAGATCTGGATACTCATTATTCGTTCTGCAATAGCCAATGACAGAATACGAGCAACGTCAAATACCTACACAACATAGTTTTCAGTCGAATCACATTACTCCTGTGCCATGCCTCATCGTCATCAGACTATTCGCGACCGCATCATTATTCCTGTGGAGGAACGGAATGTGAACAGCGGCACGGGATGGCGTTCCCAAGCTTACTCCACAACGTTAGATAAAACTTTTTCGGGCTACTGGACAATCCAGTAGGCTTGTGGGAACTGGACTGATTTGTGACAACATTTGTGCTGGGTAATAAACTTTTCAGCACGTCACGGCAAAATCTATTCTAAACGCAGTGCATTTGAAACATGCTACTGCGTTTCCAGGATCGGTGGCTACGATTCGGCGCTTGTCGTGTGAGGCCGAACTAATAAGCAAATGTGTCGTCATCAAGAAGAGGCACCATGATCGTCATCGACTCTTACCAGTTATCGTCCGCCGAGGACGAAGTCAATTGCGACTGTGATATTTTATGAAGCGAATGATGGTCCAGTGGCAATACATACGCCGCAAGGTGCCCATTTAGAATACAACCTTGAGTTATCTCGCAGTGGCGTGTGTCTGTGGCAGTTTGGTACTGTATATGTTTCCGTTAGCTTGGAATGCTTCACACGATAGATGACCAACTTGATGCTGTCTAGTGTACCCATGTACTCACGTTTTCAGTGATATTACGGTATATTCAGTGTGACAACTGTATCCTGAGGGAGTAATCTGCTTCCGGCAATACTAGTCTGCTATACACTCGTCAGCGATAGTCATGTGTAGTCTGCGGAACAGAATGAGTTTTCTCGCCTCGACTGGCTACCTCCTGCAACAGACCAAAACCTTACTGAAAACATATGGCCCAGGCTAGAAAACTGGCACAAGTCCCGGCCAAGAACCCGTGATGACCCGAACGTCACACTAGCTGGCTAGCGGGAGAGGCAGAAAATGAGAGGTCTAATACCCACCTCATAGGTTCCCTATCCGCCTCCGTAGCTGAGTGGTGTCGTAGATGGCTGCCATGTGAAGAACGCGGGTCGGTTCTTGGTACAGTAGAGGAGTTTTACTTGGTCTGAGGACTGGTACGGGTTGTACTAAAGTTCTTGATGCCTGTTGAGGAGCCACTTCATAGTGCAGTAGGGGCTCCACCGTCTGGAAAATCTGCAAAACGGCGGGGAGAGCGCTGAACTAATCACATGATTCAACTCCCCCGCCCCATGTACCGCATCTGCTTGACGCCACCGGTTAGAGGGTGACGCGGCGACCGGTGACATCCCTTGGGCCTTTGCGGTCAGAACGAGGAGTTCGTTTCACAAATTCCCTTCCTCGAAGGTTGCGAACAGTCACTGAAGTCGAAGGCTTTTGGATGGGATATCAAGCGGTAAGGAAGTCACATTTCTTACCCTTTTGAGGGCCGAAAATATTTTAATAAGAACCGTAAACCTTTCGTCCATTTTATTTTGTGATTTCTACCGAGTAAATCAATTGACGGGGGAACGTAACACTTATACGACGCCAGATACGAACCATACATCGCCTATTAGACTAACGACTATGCCACTGACAATGAGTCAACATGAAAATCGGAATTTTGCAATTTTTTATATTTATGGTACGTGAAATTCAGAACTCAGATACCAGCATCCGAAGTCAGTTCGAAGCAACTCTTAAACATTCTCTAGAAAATCGTCCTTGAAGTTTTCGGATCGTGTTTAATATGCTAGAGGAAGGTCAAGAAGCAGCTTGGCTATGGGGTAGTGTGCTCAACTGCTACGTCGGGGCAGATTTTTGAACAAAATATTTCCCTGGAGCGTAAAACATAAAGTTGGGCAAAAAATAGTAATGCTCGATATTGGTAACCCCTGGATTAGTCTCAATTCTGTAATTATATTTTGTCGTTTTTTTTTTCGTTCAGTTATTTATATATATAAAATTAATCAGATATATGCTAATTAACACACATCTGCAATTTTATGAAAAATGGAAGTCTTCCTATTTCTAATTACATACCTCCTGCAAGAATACAGTTATTACGAGATCTTCCGTAACAGATTGTTAGTAAAAACTGGTTAAAATTTAAAAACATTACAAATTACATTTCTCCCATCTCTACCTATTTTATGTTTCACGGAAATGCTCGTAGAACGTGTACCTTCGTTCAAAAATTTAAATCCCCGAGAATCGATCCCAGATCCTTCACATGGCACGTGAGCACTCTACCATAAAGCCAAGCTGCTTACGTAAATAAGGACGCCTTATCTTTAACCTATTGAAAATAATCAGAAAACTTTAAAATTGATTTCCTGGACAATTTTTGGACTGCTTACGGAGTGAAATATTAGAGTTGTTATCTTCACGTGCCATAAAGATAAAAAATTACAGAAATTCGATAGCTTGTTGCCTCTTTAAGAAACGTATGCATTTTCTACAGCTACCGAAATACAGACACGTCTTATCGCTCTTGACACACCCCAAAATAAAATGCCTTTACTAAGTCTGCAATGTTGCATGTGATGCGATGGAGTTTTCTGCCGGATTACTTTTTTATGGTGCATCCTTACGTTAAGTGCCAAAAGGTGTTAATTTTTGTACTACACTCACAGTTACAAGCGCCTTTTACTTTTATGAGCCAAACTGTGTGCCCAGTAATATGACTGGTTCTTTCGTGATGTGGCAGCTAATTCAAATTTGAGATATGGCCATTTTTGTGCTGTCCAATATATCTTGAGTAAGGAAATGTGCCAGTTTGCCGTCGATACGAATCCAGACGACAGGTTGTCGACGTCTGGGACACCAAGGAGTATCAACATACAGGCCTTTGTTGTTGTGGATTCCCTTAACGCAGCATCAGGGAGAGGGTCACCGATAGCGATGCGCCCATCGGCAATGTTGGACTCGGAGTGGTACCGCGCAGGATTTTCGGAAAAACCCTGGTTCTGCGTACAGCATCACCATGGTAATACCCGTTTGTGGAGGCTCTAGGCGAGCAAATGTTGCCTTACAGCTCTCGTCATAGTCATATTAACCCAATACCTGACCTGATGGAATGGGGTGCTGGATATAATCACACAGGCGACAGTCTAGACAGCAAGCTTTATTCATCTGACACGTTAAGGCTCGAATCACTGCCCTGTATTCAAGGTCTCCTTGACATTGTCTTTCAACGAAATAACGCAGGACCGCACGTTGCCCGTGTTGTCCTCACCTACTTCTCTACACCATTAGACTGTTTCCCTGGTCAAATGTACAGATCTCTCAGCCATAGAAAACATCTGGAATCTGCTTGCCGAGTGGCATGCTCCATTCGTCAGCTAGTCTTTCTTTTTCTCCTGGCCCTATCCGTTACCTTGATGGGGTCGGTAATGTTAATAGCAGAGAGTGGCTGGATTCGTTCCTTCACCTCTCCTTCACTCTGGTACAGAATTTGCGTTGCGTACCCCATCTGTCTGTTTCTAGTGGTAGCCCACATGAAAGTTGTGGGAACGTTTTTGAGATGTTAGCGAGTAGCGTAAGTGAAGTGTGACGTGTGTACCAGCACGGTATTCAACTAGTAGAATGTGGAGGAATTACCTAAAAACCACATCCAGGCAGACCGGCACAATGGCCCTTTTCGTTAATCCACGCTGCGGATTCGATACGGGGCCTGCGCGTATCTCCGAATCCCGGATGCGGTGTGCTAACAGTCGCACATCACCAGTCATTACGACGTATGAATTATAACTTAAAGAGCTAAAGCAGCATTGCTGGACGTACTCTTGTCTTCCGTTCCAGCTCAGGTCTACTAAATTTCGGAAGCTGTATATCCCCAAACGACCTACACAGATAACTATGTAGACTTCCTACTACAATGTACTGCACAATAAATAAAACTGTATTATTTTACATCAAACTTTACAATTTTAAAGGTCATTAGCATATTTGTTTCATTTATTTCTTATTAACGGACTAGTAGCTACATAGAGATGATGATGGTGGTGATGTTGGTTTGTGGGGCGCTCAACATCTAGGTCATCAGAACCCATACAAGCACCAAAACTTTTCAGTTCCTATCTCGCCACTTCCCGAATGATGATGAGATGATGACAACAGAAACACCCAGTCTCTAGGCAGAGAAAATCCCGGACCCGGCCGGGAATCGAACCCGGGACGCCGTGATCCATATGTTGCAACGCTAGCCACTAGAGCACGAGCTGCGGACTGGCTTCATATAGCCCAGCGCCCTGACTACTTGACTGAATTCTGTCGTTTATCTTCAGCTACATTCGAAGTCCCAGTCTCCTAGACTTAGAACTACTTAAACCTAGCAAACCTAAGGACATCACACACATCCATGCCGGAGGCAGGATTCGAACCTGCGACCCTAGCAACAGCGAGGTTCCGGACTGAAGCGCCTAGAACCGCTCGGCCACATCAGCAGGCAGATGGCATCATAAAACATATTTAGAAAAGAAGATTGGAGTAGTAATAACCACGACGAGAAAATTCTAAAAAATTAGAGATAATGCATCTAATTACCGACGGTCATTCTACCCACGAGTGGAACACGGTAGAGGAGATCAATTACTGGTAGCAGAAGTACTGTCCGCCACCATTATTTGTGCGGAGTGTGGTGTACATGTAGATATACACTATTTGCCATTCTGCATTTTATTTGTTATAAAAATGTTTGATGGCGACTAAAATATACTTACTGACAAACGAATGAAGCATCTAGAAGCCGAGGAGGAAAAGAAGTGGAACATTATTGGCTGAAATGGTATGTGATACTATTTCAGTGCTTACAAATTCGAATCAAATCTACAAAGAATTTGTTAGCGTCAGCCCATTACTCAGTATGACGTTGAACCTCCTCTAGCCTGGTAGGCAACGGACACATAAAGATAAGCTGGCCGACAACTGTTTTAATTGTTCCTTCATATTCCCAATATACATATGCTCTCTCGGACAGAGGTCTGGAGGTCTTGTTGGCCATGAGGGTACCTCAACGTCAAGCAGACAAACCCGATTTCAAACCCGATTTGTGTGGACAGTCATTGTCCCACTGAAAAACAGCACGACGATGCTGTCTCCCATAGGACGCAAAATGTGCGTGACGTATGTCGCAAAAGTTCCCTCAATAATTACCACCCGTGACCTTAAGTCGTACCCGATGGCTCACCACATCATGACGGCAAGAGTAATACCACTGTTTCTTTCAAAAACATTCGAAGAAAGCGATCTTTCCCTACGTCGCCGCCGTGCAAGCCGACGATGGTCATCCCAGTTAGTGCAGAACAGCGATTTTCGCTAAAGACCATGCCCGAAGCAGGATTCGAACCTGCGACCGTAGCGGTCGCGCGGTTCGAGACTGTAGCGCCTAGAACCACTCGGCCACTCCGGCCGGCAGAAAAATTGTGTAGCATTTCTTATTGAACGTCTCCCGTATAATTACTCTCACATGTATACGTGCATAATTAAAATAAAAGTAAGTTTCATTGACAGTGCGTTGGCGTATGAGTCATTGCCTTTTGCTTTTCGAAACTGCTTTTCTGCAAAATTTATTCACGTTGACTTGTCCGCCCTTCTTCTGTGGTGTTCGGTCGTAATTTCTTTGGAGGTGTATGTTGCAGTGGTTCAACGAATAAAATTCTGGTTTCCTGTACACGAACCAGCGAACAGTTCATCATTTTGTGGAGACAGTGTTCGTTCATTCAAAAATCTAAGATGTGTACGGCATATTATGCCGGGTGTACTAATTTCACTCTCACTTTATTTGGAGGGCTTTTGGGCTCGGAGATGCTCTCGGCGTAATGCCGCCGGAGAGGACCGGAGACCGCAGCGTCCCACTCCTGCCGTGTAAGCCCGAGTCGGCTCGTTAATTGGCTTGTCGAAGCAGGTAGGCAGCGGGCGGGTGGCCGGGTTCGTGACGGGTCGAACGCTGCGGCCGCGCCGTATAATTGAAGCACACGATGCGGCGCGGAGGCCGTCCTGGTCGGATGCCTCCGCTGAATGACCTGCGTGGCAGGGGCGAGGCCTGCCAGACGCACAAGTGCCCTGCGGTCCGGATGGGCGTAGAGGGCACAGATTTGACTTCGCACCACGTTTCCGCTGTCCCGCATAATTATAGACAGCGACACGGTAATTTGTAATACTATTCAGGGGTCACACAACTTTCGTTACCGCGTTTATACAGCTACCCATTAAAAGAGTAACACACAGAAGCATACAGATACGGAAAATTTACTTTTTGGGTGCATTTAGAATACACAATTAAATTCGGCAACTTGAGGATATGCTGAATGCTACACTGCTGGCCATTAAAATTGCTGCACCACGAATATGACGTGCTACAGTCGCGAAATTTAACCGACAGGAAGAAGATGCTGTGATATGCAAATGATTAGCTTTTCAGAGCATTCACACAAGGTTGGAGCCGGTGGCGACACCCACAACGTGCTGACATGAGGGAAGTTTCCAACCGATTTCTCATACACAAACAGCAGTTGACCGGCGTGGCCTGATGAAACGTTGTTGTGATGCCTCGTGTAAGGAGGAGAAATGCGTACCATCACGTTTCCGACTTTGATAAAGGTCGGATTGTGGCCTATCGCGATTGCGGCTTATCGTATCACGACTTTACTGCTCGCGTTGGTCGAGATCCAATGACTGTTAGCAAAATAATGAAACGGTGGATTCAGGACGGTAATACGGAACGCCGTGGTGGATCCCAACGGTTTCGTATCACGAACAGTCGAGATGTCAGGCGTCTTATCCTCATGGCTGTAACGGATCGTACAGCCACGTCTCGATCCTTGAATCAACAGATGGGGACGTTTGCAAGACAACAACCATCTGCACGAACAGTTCGACGACGTTTGCAGCAGCATGGACTATCAGCTCGGAGACCATGACTGCAGTTACCCTTGACGCTGCATCACAAACAGGAGCGCCTGCGATGGTGTACTCAACGACGAACGTAGGTGCACGAATGGCAAAGCGTCGTTTTTTCATGTGAATGCAGGTTCTGTTTACAGCATCATGATGGTCGCATCCGTGTTTGGCGACGTTGCGGTGAACGCACATTGGAAGCGTGTATTCGTCATCGCCATACTGGCGTATCACCCGGTGTGATGGTATGGGGTGCTATTGGTTACACGTCTCGGTCACCTCTTGTTCGCATTGACGGCACTTGGAACAGTGGAAGTTACATTTCAGATGTGTTACGACCCGTGGTTCTACCATCGTTCGATCCCTGCGGAAACCTACATTTCAGCAGGATAATGCACGACCGCATTTTGCATGTCCTGTACGGGTCTTTCCGGATACCGCAAATGTCGGACTGCTGCCCTGGCCAGCACATTCTCCAGATCTCTCACCAATTGAAAACGTCTGGTCAACGGTGGCGGAGCAACTGGCTCGTCACAATACGCTAGTCACTACTGTTGATGAACTGTGTTATCGTGTTGAAGCTGCTTGGGCAGCTGTACCTGTACACGCCATACAAGCTGTGCTTGGCTCAATGCCCAGGCGTATGGAGGCCGTTATTACGGCCAGAGGTGGTTGTTCTGGGTACTGATTTCTCGGGATCTATGCACCAAATTTCGTGAAAATGTAACCACGTGTCAGTTCTAGTATAATATATTAGTCTAATGGATACCCGTTTATCATCTCCATTTCTTCTTGGTGTAGCAATTTTAATGGCCAGTAGTGTAAATGTAGCACACAAAGCTGCAACGTCTGATAGCAAGACTGGATTTTATCTGCCTGTACATGACGTCGAACTGAGCTATGATGACAGATACGTCCACATCGACATCTACATGATTACTCCGCAGTTCACAAATAAGTGCCTCGGAGAGGGCTCATCGAACCGCCTTCAAGCTATTTCTCTACCGTTCCAATCTCGAACGGCATGCAGAAAAAACGAGCACTTAAATCTTTCTGTGCGATCTCTGGTTCCTCTTATTTTATCATGATGACCATGTCCTCCTATGCAGGTGAGTGCCAACAGAGTATTTTCACAGTCGGCTACGAACTTATTCGTGAAGTTCTCCTTAAATGAAAAGCTCTAGCTTTACTTGCCCCGTCATATTCGGATAAAATTCCAAGTTTTCGATTATTGCCCCATTCGTTATCGTCAGGGGATAGAAATAACTGTCGTAAACTGGCGGGGCTTGCACTTTTATACTCACAGAACGGCATCTGAGATTAGCTTTTGTGGAAACAGGAAATGAGCAGGCGTACGAAATACATACAGCAGAACCCCAGATACCTGAACCAATGTTAAAGGAAGTAAGGGATGCAATCAACAAATTCAAAAACCATAAAGCACCAGGATCAGATTGCATAACTGCAGAATTAGTTAAAATGGAGGACAGAAATTGGTGGAAGTAGTTCCCAATGTGATGACTAAAATATGGAATTTAGAGATGATACCTGAAGAGTGGCAAGAGTCGATCCTGATCCCAATTTTTAAGAAGGGCGACAAAATGGATTGTAGTAATTATAGAGGAATATCGCTATTACCAGTATGTTCCAAACTTTTCTCGAATATTCTGGTAAGCAAGCTTACACCATATGCAGATGAAATTGTGGGGGATTACCAAGCTGGCTTTCGGAGTAACAGATCATCTATAGACCTAATATTCACCCTGCGTCAAATTTTGGAAAAGAAATGGGAATACAATAAACCGGTTCATAAGCTTTTCATAGACTTTACAAAAGCATATGATTCAGTATTGCAATCAAAATTGTACAGAATTTTGGAACTTGGAATACCAAAGAAGTATGTTAGAATTATAGAAGCGAGTTTGAAAAACACAAAAGGCAGAGTACGCGTGGGGAAATTGGAGTCAGAAGAATTTGTAATAAAGAACGGACTTAAGCAGAGAGATGCTCTGTCTCCGTTACTTTTAATTTAGTCCTAGAATATATTGTACGAATGGCAGTAGATAATTCAGAGGGTGTGGAGTTAAATGGAAATATTCAGGTAGTAGGGTATGCAGATGATATAAACATCATTAGCGATAGGAAAGAATCTGTAACAGCAAATGCGAATGCGTTAATCAAGGCTAGTGAAGATGTAGGTCTAAGGATGAGTGAAGACAAAACTAAATACCTGGTTACTACTAGAATGCCAACAGCAGTAGATCAGAAAATGTTAAGAGTAGGAGACATGCAGTTCGAAAAAGTGAACACATTTAAGTATATAGGCATGGAAATCACTTCGAGAAATGAGATTGAATCCGAACTGAAGAAGAGATTACGGGCGGGAAATGCGTGCTACTTCTCACTAAATAGATTACGAGTACTTTCATCACGGATATTGTCTAGGAATTTAAAGATTAGAATATACAAAACTATTATTCTAACGGTTATGCTGTATGGGTGCGAGACTTGGTCTCTCACTGTGCAAAATGAAAAGCCGATTCGAGTATTTGAAAACAAAATTTTGAGGAAAATTTTCGGAGCAAAAAGGGATGACATTAGCGGAGAGTGGCGGAAACTGAATAACGAAGAGGTTCACGAACTCTATTCAAGCCCTGACATAATGAGTATTATTAAATCACATAGGCTGCGATGGGCGCGTCACGTAGCTCGAATGGATGAGGGTAGGGCAGCGCGCAGAGTGCTGGTAGGGCACTTAGAAGGAAAACGTCCTGTGGGGAGACCGAGGCGTAGATGGGAGGACAATGTGAATGCTGATTTGAGGAGCCTAGGTATTGAAGGTGAATGGATGGAAATAGCTCAAGACAAGGACAGATGGCGAAAATATGTTGCTGCGGTAATGGACTCTCGAGTCCGGTATGACCAGTGAGTGAGTGTGTGTGAGTGGAAACAATTTCAATAGAGACACCAGCTGTGCTCTTACCAGTACTTGGAAGCATGCACTTGATAAGGACAAAGCTCAGAGGAAGACTTCTCGCAGTTTACAGCCTGATGCGAGGAATGGCATTGCAAGCGACGCTGGAGACAAAGCGCAAACTAAATCTATGGACGTTGGGTCATTTCCATGTTGACACCAGTCAGCTGCTGTCTTGTGGGTATAAAAATGGGAGCCTTGGCAGTTCACGACAGTCAGTTTTATCACCTTACGATGGTGATGGAGGCAGTTATTGAAAACCTGGAATTTTATTCGAATCTGATGTGGAATGTGGAAAGTGCCGGCCGCTGTGGCTGAGCGGTTCTAGGCCCTTCAGTCTGGAACCGCGCGACCACTACAGTCGCCGGTTCGAATCCTGCCTCGGGCATGGATGTGTGTGATGTTCTTAGGTTTTTAGGTTTAAGTACTTCTAAGTTCTAGGAGACTTATGACCTCAGATGTTAAGTCCCATAGTGCTCAGAGCCATTTGAACCATTTTATGCGGCAAGTAAAGCGAAATCTTATATGCCAGTAACTTGATGACCGAAATTTCACGTGTAGATCCTGCTGCAATGAAAATCGCCTTTATTTTAAAGACTGTCACCCCAGTTCTCCTATCATATCCACGGCATTCTCTCCCCTATTTCGCGATAATACAAAATGAATTGCTATTCTTTGAACTTTTTCGATTTCCACCTTCAATCCCACCCGGTAACAAAGCCATACCACACAGCAGTACCCTATCACAAGACGGATAAGCGTAGTTCAGGCAGTCTCTTTTAGTAGACCATTTGCCTCTTCTAAGTGTTGTGTCATTAAAATGCAGTCTTTGGTGTGCCTTCCCCACAACATCACCTATGTGATAGTTCCATTGTAGGCTATTCTTGAAACTTCCTTTTATTAACAGTTTATTGTTTGAATAGATTTTGACGCTGTTTTATAATATTTTTGATAAAAATGAGCAAGAAACTGTTCCCTGTGTGTTAATGGTTTGCCTAATAATGCTGTTTATGAAATAGTCCCTGTGCGTTGAAAATTATCATAGCTAACTGATCCTGAAATGAAAATATCTTACCACATAACGAAATTACTTGGAAACGCGGTGCTTGCTGCTCTTTGTGCACCAGCTTCATATTTGAAACTACAGTTGCTGGGAGCTTAGTGCAATGCTCCAGACAACAAGTAAACTATTTTATACACATCACTGAATGAGACAATCGTTTAAATAAAAATGACTAGCATTTAGTGTGTGAACAATGATTTATATGAAATATTTCGATAACAAAGTGTTTTTAAATTATCTGACATGTTGTTATTTGTACGCAATTCATGTTACAACGCTACTTAACGTTAACATTGATATCAAACTCTTATTCTCACAAATGTTAGACAAATAATTGATAAACATGAAAAATACCTTCCAGTGAAAATTACACAATCTTTAATGAAAAATCTAAAGTTTCCTAATATGGTAATGATTACAACCTATGCGCGACTGCAGTGCCACTAAATAAAAAATGTTACATTCATTCCTCTTCATACTCTTTTCCTATTCTCATTGCATCTCGTTTTATTCTAAATCTGATCGAATCTTTTTCCTCTGTTCCACAATATTCAAACAGAAATCATTTTACTTAAAAACAGATACACTTAGCTTTACGTCTACATTGCCGCGAGTCCCCTGCTCGGTGTCTCTCTCACTACTTCTTTAACAACAGAACTCACGCGTTCCTCGCTGCCAAGCAGCGATGACCAAATCAAACATACATCTCCCACAGCTACTCTGACCAAAGACTCCGCGCTAACAATAAGCGATTCAAAATTGCCGCTTAGTGTCTGACACATCCAAAGTATTGAAACCTTCCCGTCTCCTCTATACCTCTTTTGTTAATGATAACCTATGTAACCTTCCCTTAGGTTTTCTATCTCTTGCTTAATAATAACAAATGAAATCTTCCCTTTGAAATTTATTTTCTTTCTCAATCTTCACATACAAATTTAATTGCTGCTTATTAAAAGTGATTTTCTGATTATTTCGACGAAACATAGGATGTGTCGTCGTCGTGGCCCTCAGTCGTTATCTGCAATAACCCAAAACTGTTCCTTACCTTTGTTTTACTGTTACTGGATCGCCATCTGACAACTACATCGAACTGCGACATGAATATACTTACTGTGGTTCACTATACTCTATTAACTGCTGGTGGGCTGTCGTAACAAGTGGCTGTATTTATTACCAAAGCTGACATTATTCTTTATTAGCAAAGCTGACGTTATTCTTTAATTAATTTGACTGAAGTTACATAATGCATAGTACACTTTTTCTTGACAACAATAAAATTTTTGCAAAATTTTATGTTGATGGGTTTTGGGATGGATTATAATCAGCAATGCAACATTGCTGGCAAAAATTAATTATATTCTGAAAACGCTTCAAATATTTACTGTTGGTAATGAAATGATTTTACAAATGTTCAAATGGAACTCACTTTTTACAATAATCTTACAACTAGCACTGCACAAACATGCCTTCAGTAGTCTTGAGTTTCGCAAAAAAAAATAATTCAGTAATATTAGTTCCTCTTATGAAATAGTTGATGTCTATATACATCCGTTTATAATCTCTTGTAAGTCATAGCTGGTGGCTGGCAGGCACACTACTCCTCACAACCTCTCACTTCACACCTGCTACCAACTCGCTTCTCATCTCACTTACTACTGACTCCTATGAACCCTAAAGTGTGGTCTCTCCTGCCAACAGTGCTTAATGGTGCAGGCAATCCCTGCTACCATTACAAAATGTATCAATGCGTGGTCTTTCCTGCTCTTTCCTTAAAATGTATCCATACGCGGTCTCTCCCGCCGTTTTTAGAATCGCATCAATTTGTGGTCTCTTTTGCCAACAATACTTTGGTGCAGACATTCTGTGCTACCACAATTATTTCCAACATGAGAAATATTAATTATTCCTACTTAATCAGTAGATATAATTTGGGGTCACCACCCCACCCCACCCCAATCCCAAAACCATCGATCAATTAGTACAGAAATTGGATGTAAATGCAATATTTTGTTCCTAAAAATGAAGTACCATACAAAAACAGTAAATTTACTATAAAAACGGTATATAAAACACAACTAATAATGACGAACAGTAGGCTACAACTTGTAATCTCCGTATGGTAATGTATCTATTTTATTTTCCAGAACATATCTTTCGTCATCATGAGGACTCCATGCTTTTTTGTTTATTTCAATTGTATAGATTTCATGTTTTCCACTTTGAATCATATTAATTCTTCTGTACTGTTCTCTGTTGTTAAATAAACGATATTTATAATCTTCTAAGCTTATTCTATTTTTAACAATACATTTCTTAACTCCTTTACATTTTTTCTATTTTATCACCAACTTTAGAAGCATACATGTTTGCTCTTAAACCACAGAAGTCTTCCACTATTTCTCCATTGCATTCATCTTTCATTTCTCCTACAACTCTCTTGTTTACTTGTGGAATATTGTAAATATTATCTGTTGGATAATCACTTGTATCAAAGTAATCAATAATCGATTTCATGTCTTCATAGCAATCATCTGTTTTTATATTGTAGATATAACTGTCTGTACCTTGATAACACAACTCAATATTTTCACCATATTTTGGTTTCATTACTTTATAGTGAAAATCATACATCAGTTCTTTAGATACATCGAGTATACTCATTCCTACATAGATTGGTTTATTAAATACGATTTTTGTCTTATTCATATGAATGGCAACAAGATTCTCATTAAATATAGTTCTTTGTTTGAAGTTTGGTTTAGCTATTAATTCATCACATTTTTCACCATCTGAAACTAAGTTTATATCCACTCTGTTTCTTATATTTTCCATGGTCTTTCCGAATATTGAATTATTCATCAGTTTGTAGAAATCCTTTTCGAAATCGTTCTTTGATTGCATCCTCATTTGAGTATTCAAATCTATATATTTCTTCAACCAATCAGATTGTTTAAATTTTAATACTCTGTGTATTTTTGTTATTTTCACTCCCAGAGATAAATACTGTTTGAGATTTCTGTAGTGAACTACATAATTATACTTGTCATTTAGAGTAGTCAATAATTTGCTTTCTTTAGTGTTAGGTCAATTTTATTCTGAGGAGCTAATGGTAAATCTTTATGTAAATCATGCAATTCTTTTGGATATTCTAGATCCACTTCGAAAATATATCCGATTTTAGCAGTATCTGAAATTTCACTTATTTTTGCACAATCAAAATTATTTGGTTCATCCCATTTAAATCCACCATTAGGTAAATATTGACTCGTCGCATAACCATATAGATTATTAGCATCGAGATACATTAAATAATTTGATCCTTTTTTTTCATCATAATCTTTCATATATTTATTATTTGCTTTAGCATATCTTTTACAGCATTGTGATTTCCACCTGTAATACCTTTTTCAGCCATCAAAATCATATCATAATCATGTAATAATTCAAGTGTTGGTTTAGTCATTTTTAACATTGCATCCCAATATAATCCTGGTGCTGTATAATACCATGCTGGATCTAAATCATAAGCTTTCATACAGGTTTCTCTAAAGTTTTCAAATACATCAGCTAACAATAGAACATCTGTTTTAAGATATAAATCATGATGTTAACCAAGATTTTTTATGTTGAATTTAACACGAACTAGTTTTGCATGTTTATAATCTTCATCACTTATATCACAGTCATTAAGTTTATTGTAAAATTCTTCTCATTGTGGAAGATGTGTTTCTTCAAAATTATTCCAGCTATCCATGTAATCATATGGATATACACCTTTTCTAATAACTAGATCTAATTTATCTTCTGGAAAGAACATTTGGATATTTTTCATTTGACCTTTTTTCAAATTTGATGAAACTTTGTGTAACGATGATGCCATTAACCTGAATGTATCTAAGAATCGCAACTTTAAGATCTTTGTTTGCTTATCAAAACTTATATATTTTTCTTCATTATTTGGAATCAGATCTATTTCTTTTTCATCATAGCCAAGTTCTTTTACAAATAACTGTGAATCATATCCTGATAGATTATGGAGATATATTGGAACAAACAGTGGTAACTGATAATTCAAATTACAATAGCTATGTGCAGCACCTCTAAATAAACCAGTTAAATGATCATGATCACGAACTTTTTTAATGTTATCTTTTAAGTTATTATTAAAATCATCTAATTTCGTTCTGTTAAGTTCTAATAATCTTACATATCTTTCAATTGTCTCTTCATCAGTAATATTCTCATTTCCTAATTGATCATTGAAGTATTTTATCTTATTTTCTAAATCATCTTTATAGTTCCTCAAATTAGAAGGTAATTCATTTAATCTACCTTCACAAATCTGACATATTTCAGCATTAGAATATGCTTTTTCCTCTTCTTTTGTTAGTGGCTTCATTGGCTCTATTTGTGAATACATTTCACCTATCTCTTCAACTTCTTCCATAATCATTTCAATAAATTTACTTTTAGCATCTGGTCCTCTGTATACAACTGGATATTTATAATATCCATGAGCATACTTTATATAGTAGCAAAATCCACATGGTTCATGTTTTCGATATTTCATTGTGTATGATTCATTTGGATTTGGTTGACATGTATCAATTTTCTCCAACATACTCTCAAAATCTGCATATATCACAAAAGGAACTTTCATAGTATTTTGATAATTTTTAAAAGTTATTTCATCTCCTTTCTTTGGTAGTTCTACTTTCAGTGGTTTATTTATTAAGCAATCTGGAACATGTTTCTTCAATTTGTCTTCAGAATTGAAATGAAGTAAATACATATCACAGATGAATTTGGATTCTTTATGTTCTGAGATTTGGGCTGAAATAAGTCGAGATAAATCTTTAATCCAACAATAATGAGAAGTTTCATTATTTTTAAAACATAATAAATTTACATGTTTTTCCTTCTTACATTTTGTAATTTTTAATGGATACACTTGGTATTTTTCATCAAATGAGTAAACATTAATAGATATATTCACTTTAGGTTCAATTTTTGGAATATTATCAATTTCAAGAGGAAACGAAATATTAGGTAATTTTTCTTCAAGCTGTATCACAAATTCTTTATAATTACTTGTTATATCTGGATTTTTACATTTCTGTCTATCTACTGGATTGAATGCGGAAGCTATAGACCATAGAAAACATTTTTGATCATTATTTTTTACATTAATACATGCTTGCTTTCTTTTTATTTTTTGTGGTAATTCAATGTAAGATGATCCTCTTAATGGAACATATTTATTAATTACTAATTGTAAGCCAATAATTCTATTTAGTGTCCATCCTACACCCTTAGCTTGAAAATTAGACATTTTTGTTAAAATTTCTTTCTTCCCACATTCAATTTTTTTTATTGAATCCTTTGCTGTAATTACAGTATAAGTTTGTGTTTGATGTCCATTTTCTTGAAGGTTATTATTCGTATGCATTCTGTACTCACAAAACAAATTAAAATTTATTTTCAAACCATTATGTTGTTTCAAATAATTTTTAACTATTTTCATAATTTTTGATTTCACTGCATTTAAAAAATGTTTAGGCTCAACTGAATTTATATAATTTACGAAATTTATGGTTTGTAATCTTTTCTTAAATGCTGTATTAACTAGATAATGATCAACTGTTTTTCTATCTCTTTGTTTACCAAATATATTCGTAGAAAATGGAAATATTTCTTTCAGTGGTTTAGATTCTTTATTATGAAATATTTGTAGTAGTAGTTTATATTAGGTAGCCGGTTTTGTCTTGAACTAGGTGGATAAAACAATTCATCCTGAAAGGGAAATTCTTGTAATGTAATTAAATTAATTTGTTCTGATTTCTTTAAATTACTATAACCTTTAATACCAATATTTTAGCGTATGTTTTGAGTAGTTTAATATTCATTGTAGATAGCTCCATTTATAAGGAAAAAACTTATTTAGAATTTTTAGTATTTGTAATTTTATATATATATTTTTTATTCAATTAATATATTTTACAACTAGATATAATAATTATTCAACTAATATAATTTAGAAAATAAAGAAATATATATTTTTTTATTCATACAATATATTTTTAGAAATAATAATTATTCAACTAATACATTTTAGTCTATACAAATACATATATATTTATTACTACTTATTATTACATATAATAATATTCAATCACTATATTTTAATAAGTATGGGTATTCCTTTTTTCTCTTAAAAAATATATCCTATAAATGGATAACCTAAACCTAAAAGACCTAAAAGCTAAAGGTAAACAATCAGGACTAAAAGGTTATTCTAAAATGAAAAAACAACAACTAATAGATCTCATTAATAATAATAATAACAATAATAATCAAGTGAATAAACCAAATGATAGAGAACAACAACTAATTTAATTGATTCATCATATGTTTAAAGTCATGGATTTTAAGGCATTATATAAATTGTATCAAAGTAATGAAACCAATGCTGAAATGGTTGTTGATTACATTAAAAATAAAAACCTATTTAGTTACTTTAAATGGGATATAATTTTAAGCCATCGTGGTTTATCCATAGATTTCATGAAAAAAATTAAATTGGTACATGATATCAATGAAACAAAATTTATCTGATGATGCTATAAGAACATTTCATGATAAATTAAATTGGAATGAATTATCAGCGTATCAAACATTATCAGAGGATATAAAAAGAGAATTTCAAGACAAAGTAAATTGGAATAGAATATCATACCATCAACGTTTATCTGAATCATTTATTAGAGAATTTCAAGATAAAGTACATTGGATATATATATATCAAGTGAACAAGTGTTACCTGAAGAATTTATAATGGAATTTCAAGATAAAGTACATTGGAAATATATTTTAGAAAAACAAAACCTATCTGAAACATTCAGACATAACTTAATATCATCTTATGTAATAACAGAAATATCTGATGATACTGAATGTTCGATATGTTTATTGGGTGATGATGGAGTATTTGTGAAAACTGGATGCGATCATGTGTTTCATAAAGAATGTGTTGATATATGGCTAACAGAACATGACACATGTCCTATGTGTAGAACTAATATTAAAAGATTAAAAATATAAATATATAATCAAAAATAAATGCATAATCAAAATAATAAAAACTACAAAAATATGTAAAACAAAAAAATATAAAAATATAAAAAATACAAAAATAAAAAATATAAAAATATATTAAATATAATAATAAACATTTTAGGAAATTTACGTTTATTGAAAATTAATGTTTAAAAGATTTATCTTTAATATTCCTTTAAATTTTTAACTGTTTGATATCAACAATTATTACATTATCTTAATTCAGTTTGTTTTATGTTATATACTGTTTTCATCTAAATACTTATTCAATTAAATTTTGTTACATTTGAATTTATTTTGATATTAATAAATGAAGTTAATAAATGTTATATCTAAACTTGAAGAATTCAACATTGATTTTTATCTACATAATAATCTTAGGATTGGTTATATGAAATATGAAAAAATGTTATATACAACTTATAAAATAATTATATATAATTATGATGAAACAATATTTCTAAATTTTAAAGAATCAGTTACTTCATCTGATGATTATGACAGTTGGGAATTTATCTCAACAATTGATAATCGTATTATTGATTTATATGTCAATGATGAGAATGAATATATCAAGATAGAAATTTTTAAGTGTATATAAATGAAGATATTTCTACTGCTATTATTAACTAAAATAATAATTGCAGATGATAAGAGTAAAATAATAAAGTATTTAAATGATTATGGTTACTTGGATATTCCAGATAATGAAAATAGTAAAGTAAGTGATGATGCATTTAGAGAAGCATTAAAGTTATTTCAGTTAACATATAATCTTGAAATAAGTGGTGAATTAAGTGATGATACTTTAAATTTTATGAACATGCCTAGATGTGGTGTAAAAGATGAATTTGGTTTGTCACCTTGTGTGACAGTAGAAAAAGTTTATAGTTTTAACCAATTACATAAAAAAACACATTTTCCGTGTGTAGGGAATTCAGCCTACAATATATGTTACATTACGTGACAGTCAATAACATAAACAAATATTTCTGTAAGTGGAATTTAGTAGTACATTTAGGCATCAACATTTTAAATAAAATAGACAAGTACCTTTATACAAACTATCTCACTTTCTGTGACTAAATAAATCATAAGCTGGTGCTCACACAAATAATTATATAAAGATACTGTTATATTACTTCACAGGTTGTGAATTCACAGTTTTTGAAATATGAAAGTACATTTTGACGAAATACATCACTTTCTGTGACTTCAGTATGTTCAGTTATGTGTTCGTCAGTTATGAGTCATATTGTCAGTCGACGGTATATTATGTTTGAGGTGTGTAGCACACATCGTCATTGTTATTTAAGAGAAAACATTTGTATTTTACGTAGAGTGTGAATTGGTATGCTGACATTTGGTGTTACCTGTTTTTCCTATGTATGTATCTGATGTAAAAGATATCATGTTCAACGCATAAAAAAATTTTCGAATAGCAAAGTACATATAGTAAGCAATTTAATGTGGTTTCTCCATCCGTAGTGCTGCTCTGCTTCGTTACATACTAACATCTTCATTCTCCACTCTCCTTTGTACCTCGTGTCATCTCCCTGCATAGCCTATAATAAAATATTCATTGTTAATAATCATCAGCGTACGGCATGACTTCAATATCTCTGTATTACCTATAACAAAATATTCATGGTTAATAATCGTCAGTGCACAACATGACTTCAACATGTCTCTGCATCTAGAAAATCGCGTCAACTCTCGGCATGACCTGTAAAGCATTTATCCGCATTTCTCCATATTCAATACTTATATTATAATTAAAACTACGTTTATTTTGGTGAACGATGACAACAATGCTGCATGCACGGGTTAAAGAATACATCTAATTGCTACTACTGTGTGCTAATTATTTGTACGTGTTATACATTTACATTTAAAGTAGTCCTGTTAATTGCTTCACTTACCTTACATAATGTGAAAGAAATGTCCTGTGAGAACGCTTCTAAGACTGCTATTAATGTTCAGCGTATTTATCTGCGGTCGAATCGAGGTGACCTATTGCGCACGTAAATAATCCATTAGTAGCTCACTGTTTTCGGGCTTGCTGGAATGTGTCAAAAAGCTCGTTGTTATACTCTGTCTATATGTATCCCTGTAAGAAAGTTTTTCTATTTTAAGAAATTCTTTATGTTTGACATATGATGGTTTCCTCTCGATTTTTTTGTTCTGAGTGTCTCAATGTGTACTACATTAGCGCGAGGAACATTAAGAATTCTGTACGGTCCTGTGTATAGAAGTTCAAATTTTTTTGCATCGTTTCTTCCCTTTATGTGACAGATAATGGGTACCAACTAGTATCTTATCGCCAATCTCGTACTTGCGTAATCTACTTAGCTGCTTCTGCTCTCTCTTCCGACGATCTGCAGCTCGTTTAATGTTCGCTAGTGCCATGTCTGCTATCTCACAATGACGAAGTCCATGCTTCTTTGGAAAAGTAATCATTTCAGTAAGTTTATTCGGTGGGTCTTTATTCGTCAGTATTACAGTTGGTGAGAGCATCGTTGACTCATTAGGTATGCATTTATTACTTCCTGAAACTGTGAAATGTATTCGTCCCTTGTGGTATTCTTTCTGTAGCAATAAATTCTACAAAGTTTCCCCATCTCTTTCATTATTCTTTCTGACTGGTTAGAAGAATGGTGATACCTTGATATGTAAATTGGTGTTGTGTCCTTACTCTCTATCATTTGTTTCCATATGTCTGACCTAAACTGCGGTCCGTTGTCTGAAATAACATTCTGTACATGTCCTACTATTGATAGAAAATCTCTTACAAATGCTCTTGATACTGATCTAGCTGTTGCTTTCCTTAGTGGAGAAAATGTTACAGATTTGGATGTCAGTTCTACGGCTGCTAGAATATAAGCTTTACTTGTTCTGGGGATTTGACCGAAAAGGTCTACTGCTTCCATGTGATTTAACTTAACCAGTATGATGGGATACAGTGGTGGAATATGTGATACTGTAGATGATTTAGCTTTCTGACATATCTTGCAGGTTGCTATAACTTTGCGAATGTGTTTTTCCATATTGTTGAAGTGACAATATTGTCGAAGAATTAGAAAGCATTTCCTAGATCCATAATGTTCATAGCTTAGGTGCGTATACCATATCAATTTGTTTGTGATCCCTTCTGGGATGAATAAAAGCCAATTGTTGCCGTCTAGTTACGAGCGAATAAACAGAATATTTTGATGTATAGAGTAATTATGTCTGATTTTTGCGTTGCTCTTGTCTCGCCAAAGCGTTACAATCTCTTTTAGTGATTCATCTTTCTGCTGTTCTCTCTCTATGTCCTGTAATGCTGATGATATAAAGTTTTCGAAAGCTACTTGTTTGATATACATAATACTATGGTTCTTGTGGCAGAAGGTATTTTGTTTCTCTAGTCGTTTATGATGAATAGATCTCGATAGTACGTCGGCAACAATATTCTGCGTGCCTGGAATGTGTACAATAGTAAAGTCGAACTCTTGTAGATATAATTTCCAACGGCTTAATCTATCATGCGTAAGTTTTGCTGATAATAAGAACTGGATTGCTCGGTGATCGGTATATACTGTGATGTGTCTTCCATTAAGATAATGACGGAATCTCTTAAATGCCCATATTACGCATAGTGTCTCTAATTCTGTTACACAGCAATTGAGCTCTGCTGGAGAAAGTATCCTGCTTGCAAACGCAATATGTTTAACGATTCTCTTACCGTCCTCCTTTACTTCCTAGAAAACATGTACTCCTAGTGCTGTAGTTGAATCATCTGTTGCAATGGAAAGTTTTGTGTTGGGTCAGGATGTGATAACAAAGGTGCCCTTAGTAACACTTCTTTCAAATTCTCGAATTCAGCTTCAGCGTCTACATTCCAAGACCAAATTGTGTTTTTACTTGTGAGCTGGTATAGCAGGAGTGTGTCTAATGCTTTATAATGAATGAATTTTTTAAAATAATTAATAAAGCCTAAAAAGCTCCGAAGTTCCTTCTCATTTGTTGGCACGTTGATATCTTTCAATGCTTGCAATTTGTTGGAGTCTGGTGCAATACCTGTTTGTGAAATGATATGACCTGGAAATTTTTTGAGGCTTTTCCAAATTCAGATTTATGGAGGTTTATACACTCCTGGAAATTGAAATAAGAACACCGTGAATTCATTGTCTCAGGAAGGGGAAACTTTATTGACACATTCCTGAGGTCAGATACATCACATGATCACACTGACAAAACCACAGGCACATAGACACAGGCAACAGAGCATGCACAATGTCGGCACTAGTACAGTGTATATCCACCTTTCGCAGCAATGCAGGCTGCTATTCTCCCATGGAGACGATCGTAGAGATGCTGGATGTAGTTCTGTGGAACGGCTTGCCATGCCATTTCCACCTGGCGCCTCAGTTGGACCAGCGTTCGTGCTGGACGTGCAGACCGCCTGAGACGACGCTTCATCCAGTCCCAAACATGCTCAATGGGGGACAGATCCGGAGATCTTGCTGGACAGGGTAGTTGACTTACACCTTCTAGAGCACGTTGGGTGGCACGGGATACATGCGGACGTGCATTGTCCTGTTGGAACAGCAAGTTCCCTTGCCGGTCTACGAATGGTAGAACGATGGGTTCGATGACGGTTTGGATATACCGTGCAATATTCAGTGTCCCCTCGACGATCACCAGTGGTGTACGGCCAGTGTAGGAGATCGCTCCCCACACCATGATGCTGGGTGTTGGCCCTGTGTGCCTCGGTCGTATGCAGTCCTGATTGTGGCGCTCACCTGCACGGCGCCAAACACTCATACGACCATCATTGGCACCAAGGCAGAAGCGACTCTCATCGCTGAAGACGACACGTCTCCATTCGTCCCTCCATTCACGCCTGTCGCGACACCACTGGAGGCGGGCTGCACGATGTTGGGGCGTGAGCGGAAGACGGCCTAACGGTGTGCGGGACCGTAGCCCAGCTTCATGGAGACGCTTGCGAATGGTCCTCGCCGATACCCCAGGAGCAACAGTGTCCCTAATTTGCTGGGAAGTGGCGGTGCGGTCCCCTACGGCACTGTGTAGGATCCTACGGTCTTGGCGTGCATCCGTGCGTCGCTGCGGTCCGGTCCCAGGTCGACGGGCACGTGCACCTTCCGCCGACCACTGGCGACAACATCGATGTACTGTGGAGACCTCACGCCCCACGTGTTGAGCAATTCGGCGGTACGTCCACCCGGCCTCCCGCATGCCCACTATACGCCCTCGCTCAAAGTCCGTCAACTCGCGGCATGCTGCCAGTGTTAAAGACTGCGATGGAGCTCCGTATGCCACGGCAAACTTGCTGACACTGACGGCGGCGGTGCACAAATGCTGCGCAGCTAGCGCCATTCGACGGCCAACACCGCGGTTCCTGGTGTGTCCGCTGTGCCGTGCGTGTGATCATTGCTTGTACAGCCCTCTCGCAGTGTCCGGAGCAAGTATGGTGGGTCTGACACACCGGTGTCCATGTGTTCTTTTTTCCATTTCCAGGAATGTAGTTACACCGTTCTGCTCGAATGTATTCAGTAATTGTTGAAGGGTGTGGTTGTGCTGTTCCCAGTTTTCTGCTGCGATTAGAATGTCATCTACATATGTGGCAATTTTGTTTTTAAGATCCTGTGGGAGAATTGTACTCATGCCTCGTATTAAGGCTGCAGACGAAATCGTTAGTCCAAACGGAAGTTTACAAAATTGATAACATTAACCAAAGCAAAAGAATGCCGTATATTTTCCGCAATTTGGATGCAACTGGATTTGCCAAAATCCTGATTTGAGATCGAGGGTGGTATATATAGAGGTGCCATGAAACTTTTGCAGTAACTCTTCTAATGTCTTTGGTCAGTCAGTTTCTCTAATGATTATTTTATTAACCTCACGTGAATCTAAAACGAAACGGAGTGATCCGTCCTTCTTTTCAACGCTGTGTAATGGATTTATATATTGGCTTGCTGCTGGTTCAATTATACCCTGATCAGTCATTGCTCATAACTCTTTCTTAACTGCTTCTGTGTATATATGCGGGTTTTCTATAGTGCTTTGATTTGAAAGTCTCATGTGGTTTCACCTGAAATTCGTACATAAATCCTGTCATCGTTCCTGGAACATTGTTAAAAACTGTTTTATGTTGCAGAAGAATATTTTCTAATTCGGTGCGCTCTGTGTCGTCTTTTACTATACTGTCTCCAACCCTGTGTGTAATTGTCTCTAATACATTATACTCGTGTTCCTCTGCCATGTCGTTATTATGTGTATTCATGTATAGTGTGAGATAACAATTGTTATCCTTAGAATCTGCAATAATCTCGATCCTGTGCAAATTTTGTTCTTCTGGGGATACTGTGTTTTGAAATCTCACTACCACTTCACTGTCTTCCTTCTGTAATGTTAGGTATGACGATTTGAAGTCAGTCTTTGTGTCGTACTGTACGAGAAAATTCATTCCTAATATTATATCAGTTGTTAAATGTGGAACTATCCAACAATTGCTGTGGAAAGTTTGCCCTGCAAAAACAAACGTTAATTGTGTCTGTCTTTTGACTGCAATGATTTTTCCTGGAAATGCTCCCTTAACTTTAGTTTTGTGTAATGAGAATACTGGGTAATCGTTATTTTTATTGCATCTGTTAAATGTATCTTCGTTAATTAAGCACATTGGTGAGCCTGAATCAATTATTGCTAAAGTATTTTCTGACTTTAAATTTATCTGGATTATTGGGTGGCATATAGTTTTTCTGCATGATCAGTTTTTCGTGTAACAATGTGTCTCGCACGTCGTCGAATGTAATGACATTCTCTATCGTTCTCTTTTCTCTGTTCTTATCCATAGTGTCATCATTTAGAGATTCATCACAGGCTATCTCTAGTAATAAATGTTCTGACATTTCATTTTCTGTCGTGGAGTGTTGTGTGTTTTCTATGAGCTGTACTGTTCTACAGTTTTGATTATTAGCGGTAGGTGGTGGATGAAATCTTGTGTCTGGTACATTCATACGATAACTTGGTTGTTGTGCACTGTTTGAATTTCTATGAAAATTATCATTGTAGAATGTCCTTTGCGGTCGGTGTTCGTTTTCTCTCCTTCTGTCGTCATAACTGTGGTTATACGGCGAGGCACATGTGTTTCTCTGAAAAGGCTGTCTTTGTTCGTTTTGTGTATTTTGCGGCTGACCATGTAATTGTTTGCACCTGTCGCATTTTCTTGGCGATGAGTCATGTGAATGTTTGACCGGTTCAGCATTTCCTGTCTTATATGTGTCGTGTTATTTGGATCCTTGTATGTATTCTTGATTAAAATTTTCATTTTCGCTGCGAAAGCGTTTATTATGATTGTTATTGCCTAATCGTGTTCGCTTAAAATTAGTATTGTTTGTCTGGATTGCGGTATGTCGTGAAAAGTTCTTATTAACAAGCGCATAATCTGCCTGGTGTACCTCTAGAAATTGCAGGATGTCTCTAAATGCGTACACGCTGTCCTTTTGCTGGCCTGTTAATAACGACACTTTTAATGCTCTTGGGAGTTTTGAAATACACAGCTGTATTAATGCGGATTAACTGTATGGCTCATTGAGGTATTGGTTTTGTTCAACCATATACTCGAAAAATTGTGTGATTGTTGGGAAAGTAGAATTCTCGAAATTTGGCAGACTAATTAGCAGATCTTTAATGCTACTCTGTGCGGTATCTGACCAATATGCTGCTAGAAATGCTTCTTGGAATGCTTCTACTGAAAAACACTGTCTAGCAATTGGTCGCATTCTTCTCGCTGGTTCCCCTTCAAGAAAACTAATAATAAATTCTAGCTTATGTTGAACTGGCCATGATGGTGGGAGTGCCGCATTAAATTGTTGGATCTAGTCCAGTGGGTGTATTTGCGTCCAGTCGTTTTTAAATATTTTAAACATTCTCACTGAAAGGAAATGCTTGTGGTCGAAACCGTCATATCTTTGTGTGTAATTATTTTCGTAATGTTGTGAATATGAATTTGTGTGTCTTTCTGCCTGATTAAGATCTCTTACTCTCTGAAGTCTACCGACATTATATGTATTGTGCATCTGAGGCATGTCGTAATGGTGTGTGTTCTGTTGGAATTGATTGCTTGCAGTTGTTTCTTGTGTGTCAGCTATCCTTTACTGTAAAGAATTGATTTTCGGCTGTAACAAATTATTACATGATTCTAGGTCTGCGATTGTTTCTGCAAACACGTTAGCAATTTTTTCCATGGGTGAGAGGTATTAAGAACCCGCTAGTCAAGGCAACAGTCCAACAGCCTTATGCGTCGAAGTAGGTCAGGACAGCAGGACCAACATGCAGTCTTGCGTTTGTTAACGATGCTAACGTCACGAAGATCTCTAACACAGGACACAGCTACCATAAATATGTCAGAAAAGTAATGGCTTTGTCCAGATCACTACTTATACCAGGGTCTCCAAAGGTCAGTGTTTGTTCCCCTCACCCCCCTCCCTCTCCGGCGGGTCATGAAATTGCTTGATAAAGCATAAGAAACGCGAGACGTTGTGGTAAGTACTGCTCAAATATTTGGTCGGATTAAAGGAAGATATCGAAGCAGTTCAGAGGCGGACTGGTAGATTCGTTACTGTTCGGTTCGAGCAACACGTAAGCGTTATGGACATGGTTCAGAAACTAAAATGAGAATCCCTGAAGGGAAGGCGACATTCTTTTCGAGGAGCACTGTTCAGAAAATTTAGGGAATGGGAATTTGAAGCTAACTGCAGAACGGTTCAACTGCCTCCAACATACACTGCGCATAAGGATCACGAAGATAAGATACAAAAAATTAGGGCTCCTATGGAGGCATATAGAGAGCCATTTTTCCCTCGTTCCATTTGCGAGTGGAAAAGGAAAGGAAATGACTAATAGTCGTACGGGGTATCCTCCGCCACGAGCCATACAGTGGAGTACGGAGTATCTATGTAGATGTAGATGTAGATGTAGAAAGCACCTAAGTTGGTGGGTTAGTAAAATCTTCTCGGTTTACAAGCCGTGCCACTTCGAATAAACATTCGAGCTTTCGATAGCTGTTTCCGCCATTGTCATCAGAAGTTAAAATCACTGACTACCGGTGTTGGCATGGAATTCTGCTTATAAACCGGGTGTTTCACTAAATGTGTCTGACTCTGTAAGTTACGAAGTAATAGGCGACGGAAATATTTATTGCTGTACGTCACCATAAGAAACTTTACACTGTCTGCGGAGCTATGAACATAGTTTATTGTGTTATTATCCAAAGAGTTACAGCAAAAAGATGTAGTTTTTTTAAATGGAACAATAGTTGTTTCTGTCAAGCACTGGAATCAGTAACACCATCTGTGTACACATCAATTTAAATTACATTCCCATCACTTTTAGTTTGGGAGCTACAGCACTTCAAAGTTCCACGGGCAGATACCACATATGCTGTGCAATGCGGCTTCTAAATGTTGTGCGGCCAAGTTGTAACGTCGCCGGTGTCACGGAGCGAGAAGCTTCCTCGATGCGCTGTTGGACTGCCGACTGTATTCCCGACAGTTCGGGTCACACAAGCAAACGGGGTTCAATATACCACAGTTACTGACATCGGATGAAGATGGGATACACGAACAACGAGTACGTTGACATGTTGCTGATGCTCGGCGAGTGCCGAGAGGATGCCACTGAAGCAGTCATGCCGTACGCTGTGAGATATCCTAGGCGAAGAGCTCCGGCAGCTATTACATTCTTACGTGCCGAACAACGACTTGCCGGCCGGTGTGGCCGTGCGGTTAAAGACGCTTTAGTCTGGAACCGCGTGACCGCTACGGTCGCAGGTTCGAATCCTACCTCGGGCATGGATGTGTGTGATGTCCTTAGGTTAGTTAGGTTTAATTAGTTCTAAGTTCTAGGCGACTGATTGCCTCAGAAGTTAAGTCGCATAGTGCTCAGAGCCATTTTTTTTTAACAACGACTTCTGGAATCAGGCAGCTTGGTAATGCGCCGCAGTGACGAAGAACTGCAAGAAGTCAGGAGACGGAGGTGTTTGTTTTAGCTGGAGTACACGAGCTATTTCTGCAGTGGCTGGTGTCAGTCTCACATCTGTGTGGCGTGTAGTACACGGCCACAGGTTTCACCCGTACCGTCTGTCAGTGACCCAGGAGCTGCATGGGAACGGTTTCCGTGCGAGAGTTACATTCTGTGAATGGGCCATGCGTAATTTCACACTGGAGTCTTTACAAGGTGTTATGTTCTCTGATGAGTCCACGTTCACAAATTATGGAGCAGTGAATCGCCATAACGCGCACTACTGGGCCACAGACAATCCTCGGTGGGTACGACCTGTCGGCCGTCAACGTAGGTGGTCTATTACTGTATGGTGTGGAATCTTTGGGGGTGAAATCATCGTTCCACATAACTTCCCGGGTACACTGACAAGTGAATTATATCGCGCGTTTATAGTCGTCAGTTTGGGTGGTCTCCTTGAATAACTGTGTCTATACAGGAGAGTCCATATGTGGATGCAGCACGATGGTCACCCAGCCCATTCTGCGCGTGCTGTTGTGGAGGAACAAAACTACAGGTTTGCAGGAAGGTGGTTGGGGTGCCATGGTCGTCATTCATGGTCGGCAAAAAAATGGTTCAAATGGCTCTGAGCACTATGGGAATTATCTCAGGTCATCAGTCCCTTAGAACTTAGAACTACTTAAACCTAAGTAACCTAAGGACATCACACACATCCATGCCCGAGGCAGGATTCGCACCTGCGACCGTAGCGGTCGCGCGGTTACAGGCTGAAGCACCGAGAACCGCTCGGCATGGCCCTCAAGGTAGTCCGATATAACACCATTAGATTTGTTTTTGTGGAGATATCTAAAGGATCGTGTTTATGTACTGAGCCCACATCCCCAGATGATCTAAAACGTCGCATCAAGGACGCATGTTGCTCCGTGACACCGGCGATGTTACATCTCGTTCGCAGATCCTTTAGAAGGGGCACTGCACTGTATATTCAGGAACATGACACACATTTGAACGTATCGTTTAAATCAACTTCCCACCGCCATAAAATCCATCATCCACCACACAGTCCCGTATTATGTACAGCGTGTGGTATCTGCCCCTGAAACTTTGAAGGGTTGTAGCTCCCAAAGTAAAAGTGATGGTAATGTAATTTAAATTGATGTATACACAGCTGGTGTTACTGATTGTAGTGCATTATAGAGACAACTATTGTTCCATTTAAAAAATTGTATTTTTGCTGTAACATTTTGGATAATAACACAATAAACTATGTTCATGGCTCTGCAGACAGTGTAACGTTTCTTATGGTGACCTACAGCAATGAATATTTCCGTCGCCTATTACTTCGTAACTTACAGAGGCAAACGCATTTAGTGAAACACCCTGTATAAGTGCAAGGACAGCGTCTGGAACCTACCAGAGAGTGCCGGAGTGGTGCATGTGCGGACTGCGAGTCGGCCAGTTCCTAGCAGCTCCGTCCCGCCGCGCCGGGACTGACAGAAAACAGACGGTGCGAGGGGCCGGCGCCGTGTTTCAATCTCCTGCTCCAGCGATCCTACAGGCGTCAAGCCTCCATCTTTGTGTTCGCTCAGTGTCCAAAGCCCGTCTCTCCACGTCCACCTAAGTACCCCTGATCTCTGTTAAGACCTTTGCTGTTTATTCTAATTTCGGTCGCCTTCTTTATATACACTCCTGGAAATGGAAAAAAGAACACATTGACACCGGTGTGTCAGACCCACCATACTTGCTCCGGACACTGCGAGAGGGCTGTACAAGCAATGATCACACGCACGGCACAGCGGACACACCAGGAACCGCGGTGTTGGCCGTCGAATGGCGCTAGCTGCGCAGCATTTGTGCACCGCCGCCGTCAGTGTCAGCCAGTTAGCCGTGGCATACGGAGCTCCATCGCAGTCTTTAACACTGGTAGCATGCCGCGACAGCGTGGACGTGAATCGTATGTGCAGTTGAAGGACTTTGAGCAAGGGCGTATAGTGGGCATGCGGGAGGCCGGGTGGACGTACCGCCGAATTGCTCAACACGTGGGGCGTGAGGTCTCCACAGTACATCGATGTTGTCGCCAGTGGTCGGCGGAAGGTGCACGTGCCCGTCGACCTGGGACCGGACCGCAGTGACGCACGGATGCACGCCAAGACCGTAGGATCCTACGCAGTGCCGTAGGGGATCGCACCGCCACTTCCCAGCAAATTAGGGACACTGTTGCTCCTGGGGTATCGGCGAGGACCATTCGCAACCGTCTCCATGAAGCTGGGCTACGGTCCCGCACACCGTTAGGCCGTCTTCCGCTCACGCCCCAACATCGTGCAGCCCGCCTCCAGTGGTGTCGCGACAGGCGTGAATGGAGGGACGAATAGAGACGTGTCGTCTTCAGCGATGAGAGTCGCTTCTGCCTTGGTGCCAATGATGGTCGTGTGCGTATTTGGCGCCGTGCAGGTGAGCACCACAATCAGGACTGCATACGACCAAGGCACACAGGGCCAACACCCGACATCATGGTGTGGGGAGCGATCTCCTACACTGGCCGTACACCACTGGTGATCGTCGAGGGGACACTGAATAGTGCACGGTACATCAAAACCGTCATCGAACCCATCGTTCTACCATTCCTAGACCGGCAAGGGAACTTGCTGTTCCAACAGGACAATGCAGGTCCGCATGTATCCCGTGCCACCCAACGTGCTCTAGAAGGTGTAAGTCAACTACCCTGGCCAGCAAGATCTCCGGATCTGTCCCCCATTGAGCATGTTTGGGACTGGATGAAGCGTCGTCTCACGCGGTCTACACGTCCAGCACGAACGCTGGTCCAACTGAGGCGCCAGGTGGAAATGGCATGCCAAGCCGTTCCACAGGACTGCATCCAGCATCTCTACGATCGTCTCCATGGGAGAATATCAGCCTGCATTGCTGCGAAAGGTGGATATACACTGTACTAGTGCCGACATTGTGCATGCTCTGTTGCCTGTGTCTATGTGCCTGTGGTTCTGTCAGTGTGATCATGTGATGTATCTGACCCCGGGATTGTGTCAATAAAGTTTCCCCTTCCTGGGACAATGAATTCACGGTGTTCTTATTTCAATTTCCAGCAGTGTATAAAAAAAATCCCAATTTGATGATATTTGAGTCAAAACTCTTGTGTTTTCAAATTGTATTTTATGTCGGTTTTCTAGGCCAAGGTCGATTTACAAGTTTCCTTTTTTTTATTATTTCGTGAGTACTGACAGCGCTGAGCCACAGAGCGAATAGTTTGACCTATATAAACTGCACCACATTCACGGGGGTAATGTTAAAAGCCAGGGATTCTAAGACCGAGGTTGTTTTAACGAGGTGTAACATTTCTCGCCTTCCAGGCGGGCCGGAACACTGGTCTCAATCCATCTCTGATCAGCCCGCATCATATCCGGCTAGTAGTTGCTCCAGCCGGCTTGCCCTCTTCCGCCGAATCACGTTGCGTCTTTCGTCGGTGTTAGGTGAGAGCTTTTACAATTTCTCCGTTGCTGCATCTATTTTCTCCCAAAACGCGATTCAGATGTTCAAACTGAGACTCTAGATGGTCGCTGCCATAAATAATCTTTGGCTCGTGTTCCAACGTATTCAGGACCACTTTGTTGTGATTAGGATGGTGAACACTGTTGGCGTTCAGATAACGTTCAGTGTGCGTGGATTTCCCGTACACTGAATGACCAAGCCGACTTCCAACGGTCCCGTTCAACTGAAACATCCAACAACTAAAGATTGCCGTCTTCTACAAGTCGACAGTAAATTTGATCTTGGGATGGACACCTTTCATGTGATCGACGAACTGCTGTAGTGCATTTTCACCATGAGGCCATGTTAAAAAGGTGTCGTCAGCTCACAGTAGGAAGCAAGATCCACACAATCTCGCAGCATTCGGAGCTCGCTCCTCAATGTACGCCAAGAAGTAGTTCGTGGCAGCCAGAAACAGGAGATCACATTGTAAGTGGGCTGCTTCTGTGTTGGCAGCGCTGTGTAGCGCTTTGCATTGGATCTCTGATCGCGCTTTCTTTGTAAGAGACTGGCTGGTTGGACTCGTTGTTGGAAGTTAATCGCCAGTACAGTTGGGTGGTTGGAAGTTCGTCGCCAGCAGTTGGAGGTGAACAGCCAGCAGTGATGGATGTTAGATGTGAGAAGTTAGCATTGATGGAGGGTAGAGGTCTGAAGTGTTGGCGTAGGCTAACGATCTGTACGTGGTGGACTTGGAGATTGAATATTATTCATGATTATATATCTTTGTACTGGATGTAAATGATGATTTATATTCGTGTTTGAACTGGATGTCACATTATTAAGGTAAAAAATACATTATTTGGTTTGCAACAAAATCTTTCCTTTGCTAACCCCATGCCTATTAGTAGTTAGTGGCTTTAGTAGTTACAGTCTTCTTTTTAGATGGCAGTATTGAAGCTCGCTGTATTGCAGTAGTTCGCGTAATGAAGATTTTTGTGAAGTAAGTGCTCAATGAAATGTATTTCCTTTTAATTACAACCATTCTTTTGAATTTATTATTTGAAGTCAGGTTATCCTTTTTTTGAGCAGACAGATTGCGTTGCGCTAGGATATTGTGGGCCTCAGTCATTCAGCAATTTGAGTACAGCCACACCCATTTAAATAAAGGAGTTTCAACATGGCTGTGTCATCCATCTTGTAATATATGATGCGGTACACGAAGTACGTTGTCGTTAAGCCATTGCCGAACAGCTTGACTGTCTCAGGTGGAAACTATTGGGCCGAAAGACCCAGCTTGTTTTGTACAGGCACCTTCGTTAAAAGTGACATAACGTTCAGGTGACCCACTACCTAGTTTGCTGCTATCCTTTTTTTCCTGAGAGTCTAATTTGGAGGGGTTATTAGTACCCAAACTGGGACACTCGCGAGCATTAGGTTCTTAAGTTGCAGTCATTCGTTATTTAAAAAGCTTTAAGTGTTTCCACATAAAAAATTCGTAGGCATTACTTTTCCGCACGCCCTTGTACGTGCCAGTACGCTAGAGATTGCTTGGGGTGTGGCGCCCTCTTTGAGAATAACTGTGTACAGTGTGTGATGACGGACACAGCATCTTTAATGATACTGTGAAGACTTGCACGTTACAAGACTGTAGTCGATGTGTAGAACTATTTACTGACCTTTCGCCCACATCTGCAAGAGACGTATGCCTCTTTGTAGATGTATTATCACTTGTATAGAGGGCACCAACATTCTTGGAGTGTTGTCACATGCAGATGATTATCTCTGATAGAAAACTTCACCCACGATGAAAAGCAATCAATCGTTATAATTATTCTTTTATTGTGAATCCCTGGCTACAATTTTTTTGTTTAATTTCCTCTCCCATTCTGTAAAAAATATTAGAGTCTTGTGCCAAGTGTGGCACGAAAGTGTTTTGGTGACAAGTTTGACACCATTTAATATATATATATATGCAGGGTGAGTCACCTAACATTACCGCTGGATATATTTCGTAAACCACATCAAATACTGACGAATCGATTCCACAGACCGAACGTGAGGAGAGGAGCTAGTGTAATTGGTTAATACAAACCATAAAAAATGCACGGAAGTATGTTTTTTAACACAAACCTACGTTTTTTTAAATGAAACCCCGTTAGTTTTGTTAGCACATCTGAACATATATACAAATATGTAATCAGTGCCGTTTGTTGCATTGTAAAATGTTAATTACATCCGGAGGTATTGTAACCTAAAGTTGACGCTTGAGTACCACTCCTCCGCTTTTCGATCGTGTGTATCGGAGAGCACCGATTTACGTAGGGATCCAAAGGGAACGGTGATGGACCTTAGGTACAGAAGAGACTGGAACAGCACATTACGTCCACATGCTAACACCTTTTTATTGGTCTTTTTCACTGACGCACATGTACATTACCATGAGGGGTGAGGTACACGTACACACGTGGTTTCTGTTTTCAATTACGGAGTGGAATAGAGTGTGTCCCGACATGTCAGGCCAATAGATGTTCAATGTGGTGGCCATCATTTGCTGCACACAATTGCAATCTCTGGCGTAATGAATGTCGTACACACCGCAGTACATCTGGTGTAATGTCGCCGCAGGCTGCCACAATACGTTGTTTCATATCCTCTTCGGGTTGTAGGCACATCACGGTACACATTCTCCTTTAACGTACCCCACAGAAAGAAGTCCAGAGGTGTAAGATCAGGAGAACGGGCTGGCTAATTTATGCGTCCTCCACGTCCTATGAAACACCCGTCGAACATCCTGTCAAGGGTCAGCCTAGTGTTAATTGCGGAATGTGCATGTGCAACATCATGCTGATACCACTTACGTCGACGCGTTTCCAGTGGGACATTTTCGAGCAACGTTGGCAGATCATTCTGTAGAAACGTGATGTATGTTGCAGCTGTTTGGGCCCCTGCAATGAAGTGAGGACCAATGAGGTGGTCGCCAATCATTCCGCACCATACATTTACAGTCCACGGTCGCTGTCACTCTACCTGTCTGAGCCAGCGAGGATTGTCCACGGACCAGTAATGCATGTTCCGTAGATTCACTGCCCCGTGGTTTGTGAAACCCGCTTCATCGGTAAACAGGTAGAACTGCAACGCATTCTCTGTTAATGCCCATTGACAGAATTGCACTCGATGATTAAAGTCATCACCATGTAATTGCTGATGTAGCGACACATGAAACGGGTGAAAGCGATGACGATGCAGTATGTGCATGACACTACTTTTACTCAGTCCACCGGCTCTCGCAATGTCCCGTGTACTCATGTGTGGGTTCATGGCAACAGCAGCTAACACACCAGCCGCACCCGCTTCTCCTGTGACAGGCCTGTTACGGACCCGTTTGCGTGCTACGACCATACCTGTTGCATACAGTTGGCGGTAGATGTTTTGCAAAGAGCGGCACGTTGGATGCTTTCTGTTCGGGTACCGTTCTGCATACACCCTGAAGGCTTAATCTGCATTTCGTCGACACTCGCCATAGATGAGTATCATCTCCGCCTTTTCATAGTTCGAATACACCATGGTCACAGTTCCTACAACACTACACTATCACAGACGTCTGGTAACACGGTGTACTACAGTTGGTCTGCGTGCGGAGACGAATGCAGAATAACAATAGCAGCAAGCGCTACATGCGGACACTGCGACAGCTAGACCAAACCACAACAGTGCACTACAGCCACACTCATAAACACGATCGTCATCGTAAACATGTCCCTGCAGATGCTTCTCGCCGACCGTGGCCCGTGTTTGTTACAACACGCAACTGAACGTCGGAGGTTTCAAGCGTCAACTTTAGGCTACAATATCTCCGGATGTAATTAACATTTTACAATGCAACAAACGGCACTGATTACGTATTTGTTTATATGTTCAGATGTGCTAACAAAACCAAAGTGGTTCCATTTAAAAAAACGTAGGTTTATGTTAAAAAACATACTTCCGTGCATTTTTGTATGGTTTCCATTAAACAATTACACTAACCCCTCTCCTCAAGTTCGGTCTGTGGAATCGGTTCGTCAGTATTTGATGTGGTTTACGAAATACATCCAGCGGTAACGTTAGGTGACTCACCCTGAATATATATATATATATATATATATATATATATATATATATATATATATATATATATATGGCTCATTCGCAACTGTATCGAGGGCATGAAACGAATTATAGAAATGAATTTTAAAAAGTTTATACGAACTCTCGGCACTTGAGCATAGCATTTTCGTTAAAGGTCCGTTCATGAATTTTTAACCGTGTTTCTTCTCTCTTTGATTTCTCTAAAATCGGACTTCGTTATCAAACAGCACCCGAAGACATCACCCAACGATCTTACAATGACTATGGACACAAAATAAAAAATATGTATAGATTAGTGATTATAATGTATTCTGAAATAAAAATACAAATTAGAATTATTACACTTACATTGTTACGTGAATTATGAAATTATGAGTGCCGTTTGGTTGCCACTCGTGAATAAAATAAGATATAACGTAGTATTAATGGCGGGATGCCACATACAGCCGATCTGGACAAGACCTAGAAAACAAAAGGTGCCTCTTAATCATCTGACGATCAAATATCTTCAAATCTTTCCAGCGGCACTTTGCACACTTCTTTTCCTGGGTACCGTACTACAGCTACAGTAACCCATCCATTAGCAAGTGTATTAGGATCATTATTATCCTAAGTAAAATTTAGAACACATCCATAAAAAACTGAAGGACCATGCAAAAACACTTGTCCATTAACACCATTTTCAGTGCTCATCTCGATGTTATCTACAGCTTTAGACAATCAAAGACGCGAACGCCCTCTTCTCCCATAACAACGCGGCATCTTTATAAGTCATCCAATGCAATCCCCACCGCCTTTCCCTACATTCTCCTCAAACGCATCAAGTCGCTAGTAGCAATGAGAGCTCAGAGGCCACAGGCCAGAGATGCCTCACAAAGAGGCCATCCAGAGTGCCTCAGAGAGCTACAATACGCTGAAGAATCGCTTCTCGCTTTTGGCAAGAACAGTGTCTAGTTTTCTAATAGATAAGGACATAAGGATAAGGAAGGGAACTTTATTTAATTTCTATTATAATGAGTTACACTACCAATAACTCTAATCTTGTAACAATTCAATGCTCCTTTTATCCATACGCACACAGACTCTGACAATATTTATACAGCCGTAGACTATATCTAGGCCCATTTTTTTTTAATTTCATGACTTACTGCTTATAATTATGTTTTCTACTAAGAAAAGCTCAGCATGCATATCTGCCTTTAAACACTCCAGTTGACTCGTTGGACAGAGATGATGTTAGCTCCCTCTGGCGGAAAGAGTGACATCTCTCGGCTCTGGGAGGAGACGGTCACTTCCCTGTGAGCCGAAGCGAACATTGTTGACTGCGGAGAGAGAGTGGCAACGGTTAGGTTATCAGCACTGGAGACAGCCCGGTATCCTGTCGGTCGGAGTGCAGACTTGGCGTTTTGTAACGTGTGGCTCGCTGGTGTTGTGTGGGCAGTTGCGGCTGTGTACAACGAAACTTATTGCGAGACCAGCAGTTAGAAGTGTTTAGCTAGCATCTAGAGACGAGTGTTTCGATCACGTACTGTTTTACCGATTCTGTTCTCGGGCTTCCGCGTAGTCATTGCGCCGTTTTGGTCCCACTGAAACTGGTGTAACTCTTTATTCATATACTGACCAAGTTACATGCCACAGGTGGCCTTGCACATTCATGGGTGCAGTATTTCAGAATCAGTTATTATGTAAATGTTTTTAAATTTATGATGTAACATTTTGTGTCTGTATCTAATACTGTACTGTTTCAGGTAAACGTTTTAATCGTTCATTAACTTTTTCCGCTATTGGTCTTACGGGGGGCGACAAGTATCAGCCTGTTCGTTTATGGAACGTTTTGGATGTAACTGCAAGTGTGTAAGTTTTTAATTGTTTGAGATCGAGTAAATTTTGCGACTGAAAATTGTCTTGTTGTCATTTGTTAGGTATGTTGAAAGTTATTGCAAAAAAAGTAGATGTAAAAGTATTGTCCGTTTGTAACTCAACTCAGTCAATCGATGCTAGGATTCACTCCCATGTGTGCAAAAATATTGCCCCCCTCCACCTCGCCCCAAATTTAATTTCGTGATATCAAGATTGTAAAGCATGTAAGTTGGCCCAATTTGGTGACTGTGACAGATTATATTCATTCTCCGGGAGAAATTCAGCCAATTCGGTATTTTCTATTGCTTGGACGTGAAGCATTTGCTTCCGTTGTCAGTCAGTCATTTAAGCAAGCGCTTACAACTAACGGAAGTTGTTTAAGACAACAGTAGAAATTCGAAGCAAATAGAGTTTAAAGGAGCAATATTTCACTGCCACGCCAGGCGGCGATAATTTCTAATCAACCTGATGGTGTATAAGTTCATTAGAAGATCAATATGCTACAGCTACGCATTTCATTAACTTTCGTATTATGATATGAATTAAATGGCAAAGCATTTTTTGGTTTTTTATCGCAAAGTGAAAGATTAATTTTCATTATCATATGAGCTTTAGCATATGCTAATGGCCTGGAATCGGAATACACTCCTCGAACAAAGGTGAAAGATACGATGCCTTCCTAATAATTAGAATAGAAGTAATTCCAGATAAGGAGTAAACGACCAACTAAAGCATGAAGAAAGGGCGCCGCAAGACGAATGTGTGTTGAAGGAAATCATTTAAGGTGGAGGTAAAGTAATACGGAATGAATTTTCAAGAATTTTTGCAATATGTTTACTGAGGACCAGAAATCACCGAAACTAAAACAATGCTGTTATTCTTCTACTTCACAAGGGAGAAGGCTGACTTGACATAGAATGAACTATACACCTATCAGCCTCGTCTCCATTTAGTTTTCATTAAAGTCGCCGCCATAAACAGATTTGACATTAGAGGTTGGTGTGCGACAATGGATCATTTGCAAAGTCATGAACGAAATTTTAGAACAGAGCAATGAATTTGAACTATAAATTTTCAATCGATTAATGTATGTTGAAGATATTTCGAATCACGTATTTTACAAAAGCTATATTAACAGAAACAAAGTACCGATCCAACGTATGTTAGGGTAAAATATATACGTTAATATTCTTCTTTTTCTCTTGAACCTGCAAGGTGGAGGTCTCGATCACAATTTCTGCGTTCTTAATGACAGTCTCTTGAGTCCCCAGCCACTATCTTACACTCATTAATTGTCTCGATCGTTCTCTCTGTCTTTTTCTTTCCATAGATACGAAGTAGTGAAATGGGATGAATGACTGAATAGATGGATAGCGTTTTAGCTCCTCCAAGCAGTGACTCTTTTAATTAGGGTCCTTTTCTCTCCTACTCTTCTTACTACTGTTTTATCTGAGAGTCTTGAGCCCGCATCTCGTGGTCGTACGGTAGCGTTCTCGCTTCCCACGCCCGGGTTCCCGGGTTCGATTCCCGGCGGGGTCGGAGATTTTCTCTGCCTCGTGATGGCTGGGTGTTGTGTGATGTCCTTATGTTAGTTAGGTTTAAGTAGTTCTAAGTTCTAGGGGACTGATGACCATAGATGTTAAGTCCCATAGTGCTCAGAGCCATTTGAACCATTTTTTGAGAGTCTTGAAAACATGGCATCTTCAACATTCTTTCCGGCCCTCCTCCGCGTCCAGGTAAATGGAATGTTACAGCTGCCATTAGACACCATCAATAGAGTGGAGGACACACAACTGAAAGAGGAAGAAGGTAAGAATGATTTCAGATCCCTAAACTGGGATTACTAAGAAGGATAACGAGTTAATGGAGCACATCTGAACCACCTTAATTTTAATGCTGACAGTGTACTTTTTGCTTCTAATACAGATAAAGCTCAGCTTTGAGTGGTCGAATTTGATGGATGTAGAATCAAAGTACACGTAGGAATCAGTTATAATAACTCTACATTAAAGTGTAAGGATTGTATGTAAAATAAAATTACATAATTATTACTGAATTATAGAACCATCTGATTAATTTCTGTATTAGCGTAGCTGGAGATAAAATGTAGCTGCACAAGATACTCCATAAACACAATAGCAGTAATCAGATGCAGTGAGTCTGGTAAGGTAAACAGTTTTTAAAACTACCTTTTCGATATCATTCAAATGGTAACTTTACCGTCAGTATATGTCACAAGTTTTGACAAATCACCGTGGAACATGAACTTTTAATAAGTAAACCATTCAAAGACTGGACTGCTGGAGCCTAAGACCTCGCTGTTCGGTCCCCTCTCCAAAAATCAACCAACTGGGCTGCTCAGTGAGCCCTGGATATTTGCACATTGAGAGTTAGAAGGAGATACAGAAGAACAAACAAATCACTGAGGCAACAGAGTGGAGTGGAACTGTCGTTACTGTAAGAAAAATGAAATGGGTATGAGAAGGACGAGGGTAAATGGATGTCAAAATGGGAAATGAAGCTGCTGGCTTGCAAAGGATAGGAAAATATTTGGGCGTTGGTTCAGTAGAAGGTTGATGACCCACTGATCAGCCAAAAAATTATGAACACCCTTTTGATAGCTTGTTGTTGTACAATTGGAGTGCAATACAGAACGATTCTGCGTGGCTTGGATTCGAAAAGTACACGACAGGTATCCAGAGGTATGTGTGTGTATGTAACCAAATGACTCTGCACATGTCGCTCAATTCCAGTAAACTATAAGCCAGTATTTTGTGAGTGCAGAAATGGTGCCTGATACTGTACCAAATGTATTCCATATGATTGAGCTTAATCAAATTCGGTGGTCCAACATTGTGCGAACATGCTTTTCAAAACAGCTTACCACAATTTCGACAATTACCCTACTGGAAAGTGTCGTCTCCATCTAGGAAGACAACAAGCATGAAAGGATGTAGATCGTCCACAATAACTCCTCCATAGTCGATAGCTATCATGGTACCTGATGGCTAACCATGTCAACTGGACTGGGTTTTGAATTGTTCCTATACGGATTGTTGACAGATTGGCTTGAAAATGAAGGTATATTCAGCGGACATCAACTGTTAAAAATCTTCACGTTGAGTAAAAAATACCGCTGCAGCTGTATGGTGGAAATCAGCATATCAGGACACAGACATCGCTTTGGTGTACCAAAAAAAGTGTTTCATACGTTTCCGTTTATCCATTGTCCAGTATCGACGATTTTATGCCCTCTGCAGTTAATTGACGATGTCGTTGGGTCATGACATCACATAGGCATCATCTGGTGCAAGACCTGACGTTCAACAACTGGCGCTGAACGCTGTGCTCCAAAACACTTGTGATTGCACCAATAATGTACTTTGTCGCCATATGTGCTACAGATCACCTTCCTTATGTTTTACAGAATAAGCAGGCCTTCGACCTTCAAGTTCTGTGATGAGGGGTGGACGTCCAACACCTGCGGCTTACGCACAGTTTTACCTTCCTCTCATCAGTTTTCATAAATGGTCACTGATATCTGTCTGGGATCACACAGTCTGGTCGACTCCATGTGATGTAAACTATCGACAACTCCTTTGCCAGTTGGCAAGAGGTGCCAGTATGTACTTTTTGTGGCGGCGTTCGTAGCGACAAACAATTCGCTGTAGAAACGTCTTACGAAGTCACCGCCACACTTTTAATAGCGGGCCGACCGGTCCGCTGGAACAGTGAACAGAAAGATGGAAACCCAAACACTCTGATTAAATAAAAGTCGGTACTTATCTTTATTAACGAAGATACAGAAACACAGTAGTGAACTCCGTGTCTACAGAAATCTGTCTAGTTCGAGTCGGAGCGGCTAGGTCAGCGTCGGCTGACGACAAACAACAACTCTGCTGCCATGAACACACAACTGACTAGCAAGTACACAATTCGGTGGCGAGTATACAACTGAGCGGCGAATACAGAACTGTCCTAGCGCTCGCGACTCCAGCGCTTAAGAAACCAGAAGCTAGCGGTGGCGCGTGCAGACTTGCGGCGATTTCCTGTCTCGCTGGCGCTGCTTATGCGGACGGCGTCCGGACTTTGATGCTGCCAACCTTTTGGCAGCGGGCTCGGGTGGCATTACTGGTTAGGATATAACACTCCTCCCCCACAAATCGCCGCACCGTCGTTGAATAATGACGTGGCGAGCGTCGACGGCGGGGGAGGGGTCTGGCCGCAGGCGTAGCGGACGATACCGGGGCGGAGACTGTTGTCGGTGGCAGTCCCCGGTCCGCACCCCAGCATTAACTGCGCGGGGCCTCGGGAAACACCGACTGAAAACCGAGGTCAGGGTGCACGCCTGTGGCTACGGGCGCAGCTTCTGGTACTGGACGCGACGGGGCGTCGGGACCCACGAAGAGAGGAAGCGTCTCCTGACGCTGCGTCGACGGCTGCTGAGTGGGCGCCGGACAAGGCGCTGCGGTGTCAGACTCCTTGGGGGTGCCCAAGGAAAGCGGCTGCAGGACAGGCTGCACAGCCACCGCTTGGGAAGGCGGCCCGGCTGAGGGGTCGACGTCCATCAGCTCCGAAGGCGGTGGCGACTGAAGAGGGACCGCAGGCGCCGGAGCGACCACCTGGGGCGCTCCCGGATAAAGCTGCGCGGGAGGCATCAACGGGACGGGCTGTCGGCGCGGTAGCGGCGACGGCTGCTGCTGCTGCTGCCCTGGGGGCGGCAACGAAGTCGGAAGGCGCGGCTGGAACCCGCCGCGGACCAAATCTGTGGACAAAGAACGAGCGGCAGAATCCGGGCGGCCAGCGCGGCGCAACTGGTTCTGATGCCTCCTGTGCACCCCAGTAGCACCTTGAACAGTATAAAAACCGCGACCCTGGACACTTATCACGGTACCACGTTCCCAACGACGGCGACCGTGATAAACTCTGAAAAAAACGGCGTCGTTGCGCTGAAATCGCGTGCGATGCTCAGAAGAGGCGGGTCGATCCGGGGGGTGCAACAACCGTAGTAGGGTGCGATGACGACGGCCGTGGAGAAGCTCCGCAGGCGAAGGGCCGTCGCGTGGCGTGGTCCGGTACGACGACAGGAACGTGATGAGGGCCTGCTGACGAGAGTGCGTAGCACGAAGGCGGTCCATATGATCCTTGAATGTGCGTACAAAACGTTCCGCTGCACCATTCGATTGAGGGTGGAACGGCGGAGTAAGAACATGGCGAATGCCATTGGCAGAACAAAAACTTTCAAATTCAGCAGAGGTAAATTGTGGACCATTGTCAGACACTAAAACTTCTGGAAGACCCTCAATACAAAAAATTGAAGTCAACGCCTGTATAGTTTGTGCAGACGTTGTGGACTGCCTGGGCACAACAAACGGAAAATCACTAAATGCATCTATCACGATGAGCCAACGAGAATTCCAATATGGACCAGCGAAATCAATATGTACCCGCTGCCAGGGACCGGCAGGGCGTGCCCACTCAAAATAGCGTTGAGGCGGAGCAGCTTGGTGTTCGGCACACGTCGAACAATCTGTAGACATCTGCGTAATCTGCTTATCAATGCCGATCCATGTACAATGACGGCGGGCAAGCTGCTTGGTGCGGACCACTCCCCAATGACATTGATGCAACAAGTCGAGGACCTTGGATTGGAGCACTTGGGGAACCACTACACGAAGCTGGTCATTCTCGGTGCGTAACAGCAAAACTCCGTGCGAAACAGACAACAGATGACGTTGCGGATAATAGCGACGAACCACAGGATCCAATATGTCCTTTGCCTTGGACGGCCAACCACGTTGAACAAAACGTAAAAGTAAACTCAGATGAGGATCCGTAGCTGTCTCACGTGCCACCTGACGATAATCAATCGGAAAATCCCGGAGGGATTGATGCTCATCGGCGTCAATCTGATGGCAAGAGTCGTCAGAGGAATCGAAGACATCATCCGCAGCAATCGGCAATCTAGAAAGCGCGTCAGCGTTTGCATGCTGAGCTGTAGGGCGATACAGTATCTCATACTGGTATTGTGATAACAAAAGAGCCCAACGTTGTAGTCTCTAAGCTGTCCGCTGAGGAACTGGTTTAGACGGATGAAACAGTGACGTCAAGGGCTTGTGATCTGTTACTAAATAGAATGGTCTACCATAGAGGTAGTGATGGAATTTTGTGACACCGAACACAATAGCCAACGCTTCCTTGTCCAATTGGCTATAATTACACTGAGCTTTGTTTAGCAATTTAGATGCGAACGCAATAGGACGTTCGGTGTTACCGACTCGGTGAGACAACACAGCACCGAGGCCGAAAGAAGAGGCATCACAAGCTAACGCCAGAGGCTTGTTAGGGTCGTAATGCACCAGACAACGATCATTCAATAAAGCCTCTTTAAGTTGCTGAAAGGCTGATTGGCAATCAGCTGACCACACAAACGGAACATTCTTACGGCGGACACGATGCAACGGTGCAGCAATCTGTGATGCATTAGGTATAAACCTAATATAATATGTCAATTTGCCAAGAACTGCTTGCAATTCATGCAGATTGCGAGGGGCGGGCAAATCACGAATAGCTGCTAAATGTGACTGGGAGGGATGAATGCCTTGAGCATTAATAACATGTTCCAGATACTCCATCTCCGTAAGGAAAAATGAACATTTATCGATGTTGCAACGTAGGCCTGCCTGAGACAACACTGTAAACAAACACTCCAAATTACGGAAATGTTCAGCAGGCGTCCGACCGGACACAACAATATCGTCTAAATAGTTGCAACACGATGGCACCTTAGCCAGAAGTTGTGACAAAAAACGCTGAAAAACAGCTGGAGCTGACGCACAACCAAAAGGCAAACGCAGAAAACGGAACAACCCCAACGACGTGTTTCTGACAAAATACTGTTGTGATTGCTCATCGAGAGGCAATTGCAAATATGCTTCACGGAGATCAATTTTGGAAAAGAAACGAGCTTCCCCTAACTTATCCATCAGCTCGTCCGGTCTAGGCAAAGGAAAAGAATCAATGACAGTCTGAGGATTAACTGTCGACTTAAAATCAGCACACAAACGTAACTTGCCAGACGGTTTCTTTATAATAACTAAGGGAGAAGCCCACTGGCTCGCTGAAACGGGTTGAATAACACCGTTGTTTTGCCAACGACGAAGTTCATCTGCTACAGGTGCCCGGAGGGCGTGAGGCACTGGACGAGCACGAAAAAATCGAGGCTGAGCATTATCTTTTAACGTAATATGAGCGGCAAAGTTCGCAGCACAACCTAGTTCGTCTTTAAATATGTCACTGTATTGTTTACACAAATCGGTTATGCTGTCTTGAGGAACAACAACAGAATTAATTTGCAACACATTGTCTTGGATAGACAGGCCAAACAAGTCAAAACAGTCTAATCCGAAAATGTTTACACTGTCTGTAGCGCGGAGCACTGTGAATGAAACTGTTTTTGTATTGCCACGGAATGTGGCTGGCACGCTACATACACCTAACACAGGAATTTGTTATCCACTATAAGTAGCCAAAGAATGTTTTGCCGCATACGTAGCACTATTTATGAGAGTCACAGACGCACCAGTGTCTAATTGAAAATTGAAGGTCTTATCCTGGATGCGTAGCTTCACAAATAGTTTATTACACTGTCTCTGGATCGGTGCAGTGGAGGCGGAAGACACAAAATCAGCGCGTTTAGCGCGTGTTCGCTGCTTACGACAACTCGTGGGTTGGGCGGGTGGAACAACAACTCCCGCTTCACTTGCAGTCTGTACATTATTTTTTACAGCGTTTGAATTACGCCTGGGTCGCATAGCAGAGGGCTGGGTGGGTGGCTTATTGCGAACAAGTTTATTACCCACACGAACCGTGGAAAAGTCTTTAAACGCGACCTCCTGGGCGGGCTGGCTTTGAAGAACATGAATATCCATGGGCTGAGCAGCACTAGAATTGTTCTTGCGTTTACGCAAACAAACAGTCTGGATGTGTCCTTTCCTTTGACAAAAGTGACAAACCGCGTTTCTCAACGGGCAACGTTCACGAGGATGAGCAAGAACACACTTAGGGCAAGACTTAACTTTATCATTTTGCACACGCGGCTGACGAATGTGTTTAACATGACGCGGCCGGCTAGTGTTTACAGTCTGACTCTGCCGGTGGGGCCGCGGGCGTGACATCACTTGCTTAGCACAGGCAATTTGAGAAATACATGGCTGATCTAACTCACACTCAGCATAGTCAAAAGTATCTTGGGCTTCAATGATGTTCATCACAGTCTCTAATGACGGGTCAGGCAACTTTAAGATAGCAGCACGAATACGAGAATCTGCAATGTTTTGAGTAATAGCGTCTCGTAACATGACATCACTGTAGGAAGCTCCACACACACAATTAAATCGGCACTGACGGGTGAGGCCCCGTAAATCTGTTAACCACTGTTTATTAGATTGATGTGGCAGTTTCTTTAATCTGAAGAACTTGAATCTGGCTGCTGCCACATGAACTCGCGACTCGAAATACTCAGCAAGCTTGTTAACAACAACGTCATAGTCTAAAGCTTCTGGCTTGGATTCCGGGAACAACTTACAAAGTAGTCGATAGACTTCCACGCCTGCAGTGGAAATTAAATAAAGCTGCCGCTCAGTACCCGTGGTTCTGTAGACTGTCATGTGCGCCTGCAACTGCGCGAAATATTCTCGCCATTCTTCTCTTGATGCATCAAAAGCACGGAAAGGTGGTGCTGCCTGTGCTTGTTCCTTTTGTGTTGGAGGATTAGCCGCTTGTTTGGCGATTGCTTCCACCAGACTTTGTATTTGCAGACTCTGTAACAAGATCAACTGTTGTAATTCGGCAGACATAGTGATCACAAATTAAACCAGCCCCCAAAATTTTATCGCTATAATTAGTATAACCAGAAACAAGTTGAACCAGCCCTGCACACGAGTTCGGAAGCCCTCGTCGCCAGTTTTGTGGCGGCGTTCGTAGCGACAAACAATTCGCTGTAGAAACGGCTTACGAAGTCACCGCCACACTTTTAATAGCGGGCCGACCGGTCCGCTGGAACAGTGAACAGAAAGATGGAAACCCAAACACTCTGATTAAATAAAAGTCGGTACTTATCTTTATTAACGAAGATACAGAAACACAGTAGTGAACTCCGTGTCTACAGAAATCTGTCTAGTTCGAGTCGGAGCGGCTAGGTCAGCGTCGGCTGACGACAAACAACAACTCTGCTGCCATGAACACACAACTGACTAGCAAGTACACAATTCGGTGGCGAGTATACAACTGAGCGGCGAATACAGAACTGTCCTAGCGCTCGCGACTCCAGCGCTTAAGAAACCAGAAGCCAGCGGTGGCGCGTGCAGACTTGCGGCGATTTCCTGTCTCGCTGGCGCTGCTTATGCGGACGGCGTCCGGACTTTGATGCTGCCAACCTTTTGGCAGCGGGCTCGGGTGGCATTACTGGTTAGGATATAACAGTACTCATGAGGGTCTGGCCGCTGATGTCAAGATATGAATCCTGGTCGCTGGGCCACTACATTCGTGACCAGGTTGTTCGCTGTATTTCACCTGGATTGCGTTTTTAATTGCTCCGTTATGGATTCTTGACGAATTGGCTTGTACACAAAAATTTAATCAGATGAGATTCACTACTAAAAAAATTCACTTGGATTTTTTTAAAAAAACACACTGCAGCTGTACAGTTGCATAATTTAAAAAGCACGACTGATTTCGTGACATTAGCTACATCATCAGGTGAAGTCCTGAGTAGTAAAAAACCGTGAAATAATAACAGGAACATTGCCAAAAGTGGCTGAATGCAAGTCCTCTCTCGGGCATGGGTGTGTGTGTGTGTGTGTGTGTGTGTGTGTGTGTGTGTTTTGTCCTTAGCGTAAATTAGTTTAAGTTAGATTAAGTAGTGTGTAAGTCCAGGGGCCGTTTACCCAGCAGTTTGGTCCCATAGGAACTTACTTCAAGTTTCCAAAATTTGCAAACAATATTAAATGTGGCAATGACCAATCCTTAGTTACAAACATATTTTTAGGCGACAGTCTACAGCATGAATATAGTTTAAGATACGCATGTTAAATTTGCCGTATTGAATGTTGCACGTTTATTATGACCGGATCGGTTTTCATCCCTCATCAGGGGAAAAGCAAAAAACAGTACTGCTCATACATTTCATATATAATGCTACACACGAATGCCATATTACAGGGCATATTCTGATGCATATCAACAGCTATCAGTGAAATATTGAGACTCATTCAACTGAGATACAGAGGCTCTGTCTCTTAGCTGAATGAGCCACAATATTTCACTGATAGCTGTTGATGAGTATCATAATATGCCCTGTGGTATGGCATTCGTCTGTAGCATGATTATGAAATGTAAGAGCCGTTTAGTTTTTTGTTTTGCTCAGGTGATGGCTGAAAACCGTCACCGGTCATAATAAACATGTAAAATTCAATATAGCAAAGTTATCATACATATTCTAAAATATATTCACGCTGTAGACTGTCTCCTCAATTGACTATCATTTAGTGCCAAGCCGAATAACAGCTTACATAATGGTCAGAGGTGGACCAGTGTATTACTGAGTTGCTCAATTTGTTTGGTTCTTTCTCTTGAGTAGATGGTCTAATTTTTCTGAAGTGGCCTTCGTTTGTTTGTCTGTACACCTACGTCACACCTAGCTATTTCCGTCCCATTCACATAATTCCTTCATGGTAGGATTTTTTTATTTTACAATTATATACCCACGAATCTAAAGCAAATAAGGGAATTGTTTCCGCATAGCTTAAAAGCTTTTACTACCGCCATAAAGTTGCAGTTATCCTGCAGAAGTAACAACAGTTAAAGAAACAGTTAAGTTTGGAACTGAAAAATGGAACAACATACTAATTCTGACTGTGGTGTCACCGCCAGACACCACACTTGCTAGGTGGTAGCTTAAATCGGCCGCGGTCCATTTAATACATGTCGGACCCGCGTGTCGCCACTGTGTGATCGCAGACCGAGCGCCACCACAAGGCAGGTCTCGAGATACGGGATAGCACTCGCCCCAGTTGTACGACGACTTTGCTAGCGACTACACTGACGAAGCCTTTCTCTCATTTGCCGAGAGACAGTTAGAATAGCCTTCAGCTAAGTCCATGGCTACGACCTAGCAAGGCGCCATTAACCGTATCTGAAGATAGTCTTATTTGTATTATCAAGAGCGATGTACCACAAGGATAGAATAAAGTTAAGTATTCGAGGAGCTGCATACTTTTCTTATTAGCATTCAATACTTATCCTGTTCCAGAATTCCCGCCCGTCTGCGTTAGATTTCGGCCTCCTCTATCTACAAGGTGTTGGCACATTTACCAACACATCATTGGCGACGAGACAACGGAAAGGGTCTTGTTCTTTCTAATTGCTTACATTTACTTGTGTCATGGCTTCGCCACTATCTCCAGATGTACTGTCCGAATTTTATCGCTTGCAGAATCAGCAGACGCAGGCGTTATTGGATGCCGTTGGACAGCTCGTCCGGGGTCAACGTGTACTGCAACACGATGCGGCGGCCGCCGCTTCACCGCTCCCGCAGCCACAACATGCAGTTGCACTGCTGTTTCGCAGTTTTGACCCAAACGAAGAGACATGGACTGAATGGTCACGCCAGTTTGGATTTCATCTCGCCGCCTACAGAATTCAAGGTAACTGAGCGGCAGCCTCACTTATTGTCTTGTGTCGGTGTGTCCACCTACCGTGTGATAGTGAAATTGTTTCCACGACGCGACGTAGCAACTCTGTCCTATGAAGAAATTTTGTCGGCATTGGACGCCTATTTCAAAGAAACAGTTAATGTAGTTGCAAAAAGGTATACGTTCTTTCGTACAAAACGTATGGCCGGTCAAACTAATAGGGAGTGGGTTGCAACTTTGCAAGGCCTTACTAGGGATTGTGCGTTTGAATGTGACTGTGGCCTTCCTCATTCAGATACTATGGTGCGTATGCAATTGCACAGAACGTTTCTGATGTTCGCATACGGGAACAGATTTTGAAACTAGTTAATCCCTCCCTTCAGCAAGTGATAGACATATGGGATAGACAAGACACACTTGACTGTGCTCAGGAATCATTTGCAACTTCGCCAGCCGTGTGTAACATTAACCGGCCCGCAGGGCGCGCTGCGCGGCCCGGTCAACTGCCCTCGCGCACGTCTGCGCAGCTGCCGCCACGCTATAAACCAGGTGTGCCGCGACAGCACACAAATGCAGTGAAATCATGCCCGCGGTGTGCAACTAGACATTCGCGTGGACATTGCCCGTCACGCCAAGCTATTTGCTTTTTCTGTAATAAGAAAGGACATGTTCAAAGTGTTTGCCAGAAAAAGCTCAGATCAGACACTCTTAATCATTCCAGGCCCTTTGCTTCGCGCCGAAATCGAACCAAGGACACTCCGGCTCGTGAACCTTCGCCCATGGACATTCATGTAGTTAATTCCACTTCGTCCAGTGCCACTGTCTCTACCTGTGAATGTGTTCGTCCCACAATAAGTGTGCATCGGCGTCGCCGGAAATCACGTCAATTAGCAAGTGATGCTGTGCCTGTATCAGTTCAAATTGCACGAGACAGTCGCTCTTGTCGTCAGCAGGACAATAAACTTTTTGTAGATTTGGACTTTAATGGCAAGGTCATACCATTCCAGCTCGATACCGGAGCTGCAGTTTCACTGCTCAATCACGACACATACAAACAACTGGGCAAACCTCCGTTGCGTGCCGCACATGTTCAGTTACAAAGTTATTCAGGACAGCTCATCCCTGTGTTAGGACAGTGCACTCTTCTTGCAACACACAAGGGACATACAAAACTTGTGTCATTTTACGTTCTTCATTCTTCTACTGCAGTGAACTTGTTTGGTTTAGATTTATTTCAATTGTTTAAGTTGTCTATTGTAAATCAGGTCCTATCAGTGAATCAGACTGTCCCTTCAGACAGTGTTTCTCGTCTGTGTGAAGAATTTGCAGACATTTTTGCACCGGGCCTTGGTTGCGCTAAAAACTATGAAGCACATTTGGAACTGAAAGTAAACGCGCAACCGAAATTTTTCTGAGCGCGCAATGTGAGGTCGCAAGAAGATTACACGATTTAGAATCGCAGGGTGTAATTGAACGTGTGCAAGCTTCTCTCTGGGCCTCACCCTTAGCAATTTTGCCAAAACCTTCCAGAAAACTGAGACTTTGTGTGGACTTCAAGGCAACAGTGAATCCACAACTCGTTATTGCAACTTTTCCCTTACCCCACCCGGAAGATCTTTTTGCTAAACTGTGCCCGGGTAAATACTTTTCGAAGTTTTACCTCGCAGATGCGTACTTGCAAATCCCAGAGGACGCCGAATCCCAGCGCGTCTTGGTGGTTAACACGCATCTTGGTTTGTGCCGCTTCAAAATACTGCCATTCGGGTGTGCATCCGCCCCTGCATTGTTTCAGCAATATTTACAAACTATTTGTGCGTCGGTCCCTACTGCTGCGAACTATCTGGACGATATTGTGATCTCCGGAAAGACAGCCAACGAGCATTTAGCACACCTACGAACATTATTTCAGGTATTGCGACAAAATGGTCTTCGCTTGCGGAAGGACAAATGTGTGTTTTTTGCTCGGGACTTGCCGTATTTGGGACATGTCATCAATGCCCAAGGCATACATCCGAGTCCAGAGCACCTCCGTACCATACAAGATTTGCCTTCGCCACAGAATATGAAACAGCTACAGAGTGTGTTGGGTAAAATTAACTATTAGCATCGCTTTTTCATCCGAACAAGCCTGTACCTCCGCGTACAGCGCAGAAATTCATTCGCTGGTCGACTTTCCTCTCGCAGTACCGCTACGATATCTCGTATCGGTCCACTACTAAGCACGGAAACGCCGACGCGTTGTCCCGTTTGCCTGTTGCTGAGGATCGAGCATTCGATTCTTCCGAACTTGCTTGCATGTTCATTGATTCGGAAACCGATGTAGTGGTCAAATCGTTTCCGATTGATTTTCGTCGTGTAGCTACAGCCACAGCTGCTGACCCGGTCCTTGCTACCGTTTTGCGTTTTGTTGCTACACAATGGCTTTTGTCAAAGTCTCGGATCGAGGATCCGTTGGTTCGCCGATTTTTTGCTCACAAGGAGAGACTTTTTGTTCGATGTGGTGTTTTGTTGTTGCGTTCTGATAATGATCAGTCCAGAGTCGTGGTCCCACGTTCGTTACAGTCCTCTGTCTCACGGCTTCTTCACCAAGGACATTGGGGTATAGTGCGAACGAAACAACTTGCTCGTCAGCACTGTACTTGGTTCGTAATCGATGCTGCGATTACGAATATGTGTTCTTCTTGCATGGCGTGTGCCGAACAACAATCCACACCGCCGCGGAAAGTCTTTGCATGGCCAAAAGCCACTTCCCCTTGGCAACGCTTGCACATTGATTTTGCTGGTCCATTCTGGAATGCTCGATGGTTGGTTCTGGTAGATGCTTTCAGTAATTTTCCTTTTGTTGTCCGGATATCTTCCACGACGCCCTCTGCCACCATCCAAGCGTTGTCTGCTATCTTTTGCATTGAAGGTCTTCCGCAGACTATTGTTTCCGATAATGGCCCACAATTCATGTCCGCAGAATTTCAGTCATTCTGCCAGGCCAATGGTATTCAACATCTGACATCCGCGCCGTTTTCGCCTCAGTCGAACGGTGCCGCTGAACGATTGGTCCGGACTTTCAAGTCACAGATGTTGAAGTTCAAAGAGTTGCATTCTCGGGAGGACGCATTGTTGCTCTTTTTGTCATCGTATCGCTCTCAGCCCCGAGATGGTCGCTCACCTGCTGAGTTGCTCCATGGTCGTCCTCATCGAACCTTGAAGTCTTTGCTGCATCCGCCGAATCAGGTTCCTGTGCAGCGGCAGACTCCTGCTTTTGCTCCAGGCGACGTTGTATTTTATCGCAACTATCGAGGTTCACGGCGTTGGCTCGCAGGGCGCATTCTTCGCTGCCTCGGCCGCGCGATGTATTTGGTTTTGGGGGCCTCTGGTGAGGTGCGTCGGCATCTCAATCAGCTGCGCCTCTGTCGTCGCACGGGTTCTGCCGCTCCCCGTCTGCTTTCAGCGACGGTGCCGTCCGGTCAGCGCCCTGGGGACCCATCTACTGGCTCGCCTCATCCCCAGGTGTTACCGACGATGCCTTCCATTTTGCCCCATGGCGACGCGCCGCCGCCGCCGCCGCCGCCTGTTCTCCCGCCGGCGCCGCCCGCATTCGACGCTTCGCTGCAGCCGCCAAGCGCCTCCCTGGGTCACGCGCCGCCGATCGCTTCCCGTGACCAGCTGTCCTCCGCCATGGAACTCTTGCCCGCTCCGGACCACATGACGTCATCGCGCGTCGGGTACCCCGACGCAATTGAGGTCGACCCTTCGGCCCCTCCTGTCTCTTTACGGGCGCATACACCGCATGTTGACGTGCACCCTGGACTAGGTTTTCAGGCGTTTCCTAGCTCCCCTCGGACCGAATAGCCGGGTGCGGGTGGCACAGCCTCGCCTGTTGTTAGGCTCCCCACCTCATCGCATACGTCAACATGGGGTCCTCCCCACGGCGGGCGGAAGCCTTATAACACGACCGTTCGCCGATTTGCGGGGGAGGAATGTGGTGTCACCGCCAGACACCACACTTGCTAGGTGGTAGCTTAAATCGGCCGCGGTCCATTTAGTACATGTCGGACCCGCGTGTCGCCACTGTGTGATCGCAGACCGAGCGCCACCACAAGGCAGGTCTCGAGATACGGGATAGCACTCGCCCCAGTTGTACGACGACTTTGCTAGCGACTACACTGACGAAGCCTTTCTCTCATTTGCCGAGAGACAGGTAGAATAGCCTTCAGCTAAGTCCATGGCTACGACCTAGCAAGGCGCCATTAACCGTATCTGAAGATAGTCTGAAACGTCCCTTTTGAACAATTTATATATGACTGTGCTTAAACTGACACACAATATTTTGTTAGCGCAACGCAATCTGACCTTCAAAATTCCCTACCAAAGAATGGCCCTGACTAACATTAAACTATACCTTTCACAAATCACTTACCTCACAAAAATCTTCGCTGCTCAAGCTACTGCAATACAGCGAGCGCCACTACTGCCAGCTAAATAAAAGATTCAAACTATGGAAGGCACTACCTACTGATAGGGATAGTTAGCAAATGAAAGATATTAATAGAGAACAAACAATGTATTTACCTTGATATCATCATATATAAATATAGCAGTTCATGACAAATTACAAAACTACGCCATCTCTCTCCCCACATCCACCACTGCTGGCGGCTCACCTCCAACTGCGCAACGCTACGCGCTGTTCACAGCCAGTTGCCTAACACTACAATGGCGAGTATTACAACAATGCAAAGCAGCCACAGACTGCACACAGCACAGCCAGTGATTTTCATATTGAGCGCTACGTAACGTTGCCAATAAGAAAACATAAACAGCCTACTTACATAGAGAAAACATAAACAGCCTACTTACATAGCCCCCATGCTCCCCACAAAAAATTTTACAAAATTTTTTTGGGCAGTGGCCAATAATGATTTGATAAAATTTTTCATAATTACAATAACAAAGAAATCAAATGCACACACTTATTGATACAATGTTGGTCAAAAGCTAAAATTTTCTCACAGTCCATAAAGATAGTCCTGATCATTCATTACAGTAGAATAGCAGTGTTTTTCTCAAAGTCTGAGCAGTAAAAGAAAATGCACACGGAAGTAGTGGATTTCCATGCAGTCTTGAAGAAGTAGTGTTGTCCTTCCAACGGAAAGACAGTGCTGACTCTCGACATGCAGACAAGTATTGGGTCACAACAGAGCAAACCCACTGCAGAGTCAGTCGAAGTTTTGATGAATATTGGTAGGTAGGTCATCACAGAACAGACCCACCGTAGTCCTGGTAGAGATTACGATATTGGTGGGCCACCAGAGGTGCAGACCCACTGCAGTCCTTGTAGAAATAATGGTATTGATGGATCATCAAAGATGTAGACCCACTGTAGTCCTTGTAGAGATAATGGTATTGGTGGGCCACCAGAGGTGCAGACCCACTGTAGTCCTTGTAGAGATAATGGTGTTGGTGGGCCACCAGAGGTGCTGACCCACTGTAGTCCTTGTAGAGATGGCCAGCAGCCATCTGTTGCGATTGTGCAGGTGCACATTCACCATTGAATAGTCTTGCGGAGAATATAGCAAGTCCATAAACCACCACTTGTGCACTCACAAAGTTTTTGGAATTGTCCTTAGATCCAGCAATGCTGTTATCCAGTCCCTTGCTGAATCATTAACACACGTGCAAACACTATCAGTCCCTACTTCTCACATATTGTCCATGTACTATGACCAACAGAAACGTGTGCAGTGAAATGTTACTTAATTTGAAGAACTGGTAACAATTACAATTTTATAACATGAGAATACAATAACAAAGGTACACAATACATCATTAAAAACATAACAATATAGATAACATTTGTAGTAATAGGGGCTTTACAAAAGAATAGAAATAGACATATACGTCAGTGTTACAGGAATTATGACATGAGTACATACATAGAAGATCAGAATAATTATTGAAACATCAACTTCACACATGAGCATTTAAACAGAATGAATAATGTCTAACATCTTTACAAAGTAAATAACATATTATTAATGCCAATTATATTTGAGGATAACAGTATTCCTCATCATAGTGAATGTAGCTTAATATTAAAAGAGAAAAAAATTCTATGAAACTACACAGAGACAGGAAGAAAACAAATACACAAGGGTACACAAACACATACTGGGATAACACAAAAGGAAAGGACAGGGTTCGTTTTCAGTGTAACATTTGGTACTGCAGTCCATCCCAAAACTTCATTCTATAGATCTTTCGTCTTATTTCAACCTTTGCTTCCACCAAAAAAATCTTATCCAAGCATGCTTTCTGTATTCTGTTCATATTTCTTTCAAAATAATTATTTCTGATTGTACAATACTCATTTGGGCCCAAATCCTTTTTATATAACTTCGCAATGCATTCTTTACCTATTCTCCATAGTCAGTTTCTCATATAGTCTACCCCCTCTTAAGCTAACTTAAATCTACTGAGCTCAGATGCTAAACTAAGGGACGAGGCAATGCAGCAGCATGTAAAACAATTATTATAAACAGCTATGAAAAAAATGGAAAGTTGCAAAGCAAGCTACAGTATAAATTAGCAAAAGTCAAATTCAATAACACTATGCCTGGCAAACAGCAGCAACTTATACCTAAACATGACATAGCGCAAGCAGAAAAAATATTACACTAAAATGGCCATGTCTAATACCTATGTCACATCTTAACATTAGAGTGATGCATCACAATTTATTCTACAAAAGAAATTACCAAGTACTTGAAAAGAAAATTATGAATGCAGTTCCTGTGAAGGTAAATGTCGCTTTGTGCTCCCTCATTTTTTTGAAAAAAATTATTATATACTCGATCTGTAGACAGAAAATATTTATATTAGTACATCTATAAAATTTTATTTTAACCAATGCTGCAGTGCAGCTAGAAACTTGATATTAAACAAAATGTGTAAATAAATACATAAAGCAAGCCATATGGCATTTTTCTTAACTAGCAAGGCAATAGCTGTGAAATGTTTCTCATCGTTTCATTAGGCATTTCAGTAAATATCATAAATTACGAGCTCCACAGTATGCTTTCAACAAGGAGATGTCAGTAGCGCGGACAATGGCCTTCCCTTTCTTTTTTTTCTACCTGTGCTTCTGACGAGGCACTCACACTAATGGCTTGTTCTCCAGGCGTCTGACACACCTGGGTGCCCACGACGCATTATGTGCAGGTGGTCACTTAACTTTCGTACGGAAATATTTGTGACAGCAGTCTCCGCTACAGTGACAGTCATATATACAAAATTTCACAGGTCGAGAATTTACTTTGCAAATGTGTAGAAACAAAATACTATGAATATAACAGTGTCCAAAAAAATTCGTCAGCATTGTGATACAGTCACACATTTACACACATTTAATAACTCTTAAAGTACGATTCTTGGTTTCCAACATACTTCTTATTCCTCATATACGGTAGCATCATCTTATTGATCATAAACATACCTCAACAGTATAATACACATCGTCGTCATCATAATAACATCATAACACTTCAGTCAAATCTCAAAATCGTCGTAGCTTCCTCCAATAATTTCAAAACCTAAAAAATTCTCTTCTCATATCAATAGTGTCATGTGCCTGAAACGTACTGTAAAAATCATGACCCCATACGAAATACGTCATTCAAAGCTCTCATAGTATCACAATGATTCCGAAAAATATGAGCGTTTCTCAAAGTACAGACAAAATACAGTTTCATAAGTGTGAAGTTACCCAACTGTGTAATTGCGTAAACATGTGTCACAGATGTAGTAAAAAAAGTTTCTTTCTCTGTTAAATGATCAGATAGCTGTGTAATTTGAGTGTTAGAAAAATATGGTACCGATGTGTAAAGTTGTATAAGCAAATACCATATTAGCTAGGGCTCCTTGTGCTTGCCAAACACATGGTACACAAAGTAAGCGTGTACCCCCCTGAGGATTAATGTAATTATACCATCAGGTGTTACAGATTACAGCAATGCAATGAAATGTATCACGGAAAACTTTCTTTGTAATTCAAAAATCTTTAAAAATAAATGTTTTAAGTACAAAATTAATCACTCAAATACGTGTACTGTAGCGCTAAATGTGCGTCTTGTTGCAACATAATCTGTGTGGAAGTGTCGTAGTTATCGTCCTCCGAAAGCTAAGTTCTGCATAAGTCAATGTACTTACCTCATAATACACAAAAGTGAAATGCTTTGCGTATAGATATCGTAGTTATTACGCTTATTGTTGTAATGAAGAAAGTACTGTACAGTAACGTATTGTTATGCCACGAAAAAGGCTGTCTCATTGTTGCTATACCACAAAAGTTACTACTAAAACATGTTTTTCTTCCTAGAGGAATTCAGAAAACTGTGCAGATATAAAACAGATACACTGCAAAAGCAACATTGTGAATTGTCACTCATTAGTAGCGTCGTGATAACATCGTGTAGCTGTCACATAAACTAACCACTGTGTCCTCTGGTATCTCACAGAAAGTACTTTAAACCCAGAATGTATTTTCAAGTAAACCAAAAGTTGCATTAAAATCTCATTAGCAGTACCAGTATGTGTACTAAGTACGTAAGCCTGATAGTCGTTACGTAATCGTGCAACTAACAAGTAAGAATGTACAATTAACAACACTGTGTCGTCTGTTCATTATAACAATGCATTCGTAATTTCTGTTTAAATAAGTTCTCTTGGTTCTTGACTGGATATTTCACTTCAAACATTGTTACATGTTAACAGATTCTAAATCTGACAAAGCATACTAGAAATGTGAAGTGAAAAGTTTGATGGCAAAGACAAAGTTAAAAAGCAGATTATCTTTCAATAAACGGTTTTACATGTGAAATGTGGTGTAAACCTTTACTCTTCCTAGTACGCAGAGTTTCAACTTCAACGCAATTATCATGTGGTATACGTCGGATTCTGTAAGGTCCATTGTAAACTAGAAAGAATTTGTGACTCAAGTGTTTCTTCTTATGTGACAATGAATGAGCTTTAATGAGAACTTTCTGACCAATATACAATTTCTTTGCATTTGCTTTACCGTGTAGTTTTCTCCTTTTGTCTGCTGCAGATTTTATATTTTTAAGAGCCAAATCAATTATGTCTTTGTGTCGAAGTTTACGTGTATTTGGGAAAGGTACAAGCTCTCTGATTCTGTTCGGTGGTTCTTCATTCTTTAGTACAAGAGTAGGTGGTAAAGCAGTGGAATCATGAGGCATTTCATTCAGCACATTTTGAAATAAGTGTAAATATCTCTCCCAATGCTGATGCTTTCTGTGACAATAAAGTCTGCAAAGCTTATTGATTTCTTTCATAATCCGTTCAGACGGGTTACAATGTGGTGAGTACAATGAAATAAAAATAGGTTTGATTTTATGGTTGCGAAGCATGCGTGACCAAACAGCAGATCTGAATTGCGGTCCGTTATCTGAAATGACTTTACTAACGTGTCCAACTTCACGTAAGAAATTTTTAACAAAGGCGTTGGATACAGACCGTCCAGTGGCTTTACGTAACGGTGTGAAAGAAACAAATTTTGAAGTAAGTTCAACAGCGACTAGAACGTACGAAAATCCATTAGATGTTCTGACAAGCGGTCCCAAGAGATCAACAGCAGCAAATTCTTTTAATTTAGAGGGAATGATAGGAAACAGCGGAGCACTATGGGAGATAGTAGATGGTTTCGCCTTTTGACAAAGTTTACAAATAGACAAGACTCTTCGAATTCTCTTTTCCATATTGTTAAAATAACAAGTCGTTCGAAGAATATGATAACATTTTCGTGGGCCAAAATGTGCGTAGCTGAAATGAATGTACCAAATGAGCTTATTAACAAAATCGTCGGGAATGCAAAGTACCCATAGCTTGTCATCAACAGTGCTGCGTTTGAAGAGTATGTTGTTTCTAACCAGGTAATAATGCCGAATCTGAGTGTGTGTCTTTTCATGCCATTTACTTTTGATGTCTCTCCAAATCGGATCTTTATCTTGTTCATGAGCAATGTCTTTTAAAGATGTGGTGATGAAGTTTTCAAAGGCGACTTTCTGAATGTAAAGAATACTGAAATTTTTCTCGAGGTTGCCTTCTGTGGTACTTTTCTCAAGCCCAGCCGGTGCGCGTGACAGTGCGTCAGCAACAATGTTCTCCTTGCCGGGAATGTAGACTATTGTGAAGCGGAATTCTTGCAGAAACAATGCCCAACGTTTTAACCTGTCATGATTTAATTTTGAAGACAGAAGAAATTGTAATGCACGATGATCACTGTATACTTTTACGTGCTTACCAGAAAGAAAGAAACGGAATTTGTTAAATGCCCAAACGATAGCTAAAGCTTCTAATTCAGTAACGGAATAATTTTTTTCAGATTTTGTTAGCACTCGGCTAGCAAAAGCAATGGTTTTCTGAATGGTAGTGTCATTTTCTATGGCTTCTTGAAATAAATGGGCACCAAGACCGACTTTAGAAGAATCCGTGCTAAGGCAGAAATCTTGTGACAGATCTGGATGAGCTAAGATTGGCGCGTGAAGTAACGCTTCTTTCAAAGAATTGAATTCCAACTGTGCTTGTTCGTCCCAGTTCCAAATAGCATTTTTTCCAGTGAGAGAACAAAGTTTTGGTGTAACAAGAATTTGCATATTCAGAAAACGACGGTAAAAATTTACGAGACCTAGAAAACTGCGGACTTGTCTTTTTGTGGATGGAACTGGAATGGCTCTGATTGCTTCTAACTTTTCAGGATCCGGCTGAATGCCTTCAGAAGAAATAATATGTCCCAAAAACTTCACCTTTGTCCTACCGAATTCAGACTTTTCCAAGTTAACTGTGATTCCAGATTCTGCAAAAATACGTAACAAACTGTTGAGGATGCGATTATGTAGTTCCCATGAAGCTTCTGCTATTAGAATATCGTCCACATATAAGGTGATGTGACGTTTTAAGAACTCAGGTAATATCGAATTTAGCCCGCGAATGAATGCTGCTGAAGAAATGTTCAAACGAAAAGGAAGTTTCCGAAACTGATAACAAACGCCGAAACAAAGGAAAGCTGTGTATTTTCTACATTCTGGATGAAGTTCGATCTGATAAAAGCTGGATCTGAGATCAATGGAAGACAACACTTTTACACCATTAAAATTTTGAAGAACTTCTTCCATCGTCTGCGGCCTGTCTGTTTCAGGAATAATGATAGTTTTGATTTGTCTCGAATCTAAGACAAGCCTGATCGATCCATTTTTCTTCTCAACAACATGTAATGGATTGTTGTATGAGCTTACTGCAGGCTCAATAATGCCCTCGTCGAGCATAGATTGTATTTCTGTTCTAACACGGTCCCTATAATGTGCTGGAATTACATATGGTCTAACACAAAATTTAGTATGCTCACGAACACGAAATTGGTATTGAAATCCCTTGATTGTTCCTGTTTTATGAGTAAAAACTGTGGAATGTTCTTGTAAAATCTCAAAAAGGTCCTGCCTATCAGTGTCATTACAATTCTCAATTGTTTGAATTTTATTCTGAATTAACTTATTAGTGTCAAATGCGCCGTCGACATCATCCCTGTCAGTACTTGCAGAGTGATTGTTAGTGTCTAGTTCCGTAGAAAAGTCCGAACTGTTGTCTAACAGAAGGTAAAGCCGATTGATTTCTTCGTCATGGTTTGAGAGCCAATCTTCAAATTTCAAAGCTATTGACTTACCTTCCTTCTCTAAACCTATTTCAGCATCGTGAAAGTTTAAGATTGCTTTGTATTCATTCAAAAAGTCTACTCCCAATATAATTTCCGTCGACAATAATGGAACAATGAGAAAGCTCATAGAGAAGCTGTGGCTTTGACAATAGAATTCTAAGTTGGTTTGTTGGCGTACATCTACACTTTTTCCAAAGATTGCACCTTGTAATTTAATCTTACGTAACGGAAGTGTGGGACAATCGTTCGATTTGTTGCATTTGCTAAAGGCTGTTTCACTAATTACTGAAATGGGACTGCCAGAGTCAAGTACTGCCGTAAATTTTACATCATTTACTGTAATGTGAATCACAGGATATGCAATATTGTTATGTTTTATGTCGTGTTCCTGGAGTAAGATGTCCCTAATGTCTTCCATTTTTACGTAATTACTAGCTACGGCAGCTGCGTCGTTAGTGTCATAAGAACGTTTTGTGGCTGCCAGCGGTGTGAGTCATTGCCTATTGTCTCTTTGTTGGCGAGCGTCGTTATTGGGATTTGGAGACCTAACTTCTACAAATTCACCGTGACGAGAGGGCCCTGCCCTGTTTAAATCCCGCCAGTTCTGATGCAATTCAGGTCTGTCGTTACGATCACATCGTCTGTCGTCATGTCGGTAGTTCCTGTAGTTCCTTTCTTCTCGGTTAAGTGGTGGAGAATTTCTCCCTGAATCGTAACTGCGCGTTGGACCGTTGCGTCTAAAGTTATTCTGTCTCCCTTGATAATAATTATTTTGGTTCCCCAATTGTCTGTTTCTCTGATTGTCTCTGTGATAGTCACTACCGCGGAGAGGTGATCTTTCCCTGTAATTATTACTACTCTGCCACCGGTTGTAATACGGGTGGTGTCTGTTTCGGTCACAATTTGTGTTGTGAGAATAGCCTGGTCGCGTCCAGTTATTATTTCTTTCATCGCGGAATTGCGACTGATGTGATCTGTAATTGTTGTGCTCCTGTGTTCCGCGATTGTCAATGTCACTTTCCAGTTCTTGTAACAGTCCCTGAAAAGCTTCAATGTCGTCTTTGCAACGTCCTGCCAAAATAATATGTCGTAAATGTTCAGGTAATTTGATTAAGCAAATGCGGATGAGTTCTGAGGGGCTGTATGGGTTTGACAGGTACTGATTCTTGTGCAACATGTCTTCAAAATATTTCACAAGACTGGAGAATTCAGATTGTTCGAAATGTTTCATCATTATGATGCCATGTTTTACGCGGTCTTGTGTGGCTTGAGACCAATATGCTGAGAGGAAGGCATGGTAAAATTCTCCTTCACTGTGGCAATCGTGAATTACCGATCGCATTCTTACAGCTGGTTCATTCTCTAAGTAGCCACACATAAATTCTAATCTGTGCTCCAATGACCAGTTGGGAGGAAAACAATGAGAGAATTGATGGAGCCATGCTTGTGGATGAATGTCGTTGCCAGAATTCTTAAATGTTTTGAATTTACGTGTAGTAATGAACAGCTTATAGTCAAAATCATCATGTCGTCGAGTCGCATATCGGTCATTGTTAGGTCGTGTCGGCCGTTCCATCTCAAAATTCGGTGCACATTGCCAATTTCTTTCATAACTTCCGAAATGCCCTGTGTTATTATTTTGTGGCTGTTCCGTATTTCTGTGTCCCTCTTCCCGTATTGGGGCGCGAGTATCCTCTGAAATACGTAATTCTTGTATTAACTGTGTCAGCTGATCTTGTACTTCCCGGATTTCTTTTTGGTGTTGCGTATTAATCTGATTCTGATTTTGTTTGAATTTCCTAATTTGTTCGCACTCTTCAGTGTCAGTGAAGGCTACAGGTCTTGTGTCATTCAGATCATCATCTACCTTTGTAGATAAGTTAGTGAACTGATCTGAAAGTTCAGCTACTTTATCCGATAGTGAAATTATTTCCTCTGTATGTTTTTCTGAACCAAGTTTCAGAGTATCTACTGTGTCCTTTAAGTTTTCCTGAGTTTTTGCAAGTTGCGTAACCGAATAGGTAGATGCAACTGAGTCAATTTTAGCTTGCAAGGTGTCGTGATTTTCATTAACAATGGTTTGCAGTTCTTTTATGGCTGCTTCGTGATTCTGTAATACATTTTCATGCCGCGAAAAAATAGGTTGAAAATGCTCACAAATTTGTGTTTTTACGTCATTACAGACTTTTTGACATTTCGATTCAATGTTATGTAACTCAGTAGTTAAATCTTCACGTGTTTGTTCAAGCGTGGTGTGAAGATTTTGTTCCATTGCGTCTAACTGTTGCTGTGTTTGTCTCTGGTGTTGTTCCATTGTGTCTAACTGTTGCTGTGTTTGTCTCTGGTGTTGTTCCATTGTGTCTAACTTTTTAAGATTTTGTCCCATTTGTCTCTGATTTTGTTCCATTTGTTGCATTAATTGCAATAATAATGTATTAGTGTCTGGAATCTGTTTCTCTACGCTTTTCGGCAGTGCATTTGCACCGGCAACATTCACATTTTGACAAGCAGAAAATGTGTCTTGACTTATTTGAGAAAACGGTGATGACCCAAAACCTGAATCTACAGTATTTGCGATATTGTGTTCTGTCATTCGCGATTCCTGAGGCGAGCTGTTGCCGACCAATCGATCGATAACGCTTCCCTGTTCACTACCTGTTTCACTGTCTACACCATTGTTTGCCGCCCGCTCCATTTCCCTGTGCGCAATTACCAAATTACTACTTTGAACATTAGTTAATTCATTACTCTGCGGCGCTAACACACTGCCTTCGTCTTCACTGTCATTTCTCAGTTTACTTTGGAGCCTAGTATTACGTTTTTCACACGCCATAATTGTCACAATATTTCACATGATAACACAGAAAAGCACAATTTGAAGAGCAAAATAAAATAACATAGCAATGGAAATAATGTCTACTTAATTGCCAGCGCAGCTGCGAAATACTTGGTGCAAATCTACATGCATGCCACAACTGTTTTACTGTACAACAATGAAAGGCTACAACTACAAAGGAGATTCTCTTTACAATTACGTGCTAGCAGTAAACAACATCTACACTAATTACACAAACTACAAGAAAAATCAGAGGATTCCAGTGAGGTATCCTGGCAGGGTCGCCATATGAAACGTCCCCTTTGAACAATTTATATATGACTGTGCTTAAACTGACACACAATATTTTGTTAGCGCAACGCAATCTGACCTTCAAAATTCCCTACCAAAGAATGGCCCTGACTAACATTAAACTATACCTTTCACAAATCACTTACCTCACAAAAATCTTCGCTGCTCAAGCTACTGCAATACAGCGAGCGCCACTACTGCCAGCTAAATAAAAGATTCAAACTATGGAAGGCACTAACTACTGATAGGGATAGTTAGCAAATGAAAGATATTAATAGAGAACAAACAATGTATTTACCTTGATATCATCATATATAAATATAGCAGTTCATGACAAATTACAAAACTCCGCCATCTCTCTCCCCACATCCACCACTGCTGGCGGCTCACCTCCAACTGCGCAACGCTACGCGCTGTTCACAGCCAGCTGCCTAACACTACAATGGCGAGTATTACAACAATGCAAAGCAGCCACAGACTGCACACAGAACAGCCAGTGATTTTCATATTGAGCGCTACGTAACGTTGCCAATAAGAAAACATAAACAGCCTACTTACATAGAGAAAACATAAACAGCCTACTTACAAGTCTTATTTGTATTATCAAGAGCGATGTACCACAAGGATAGAATAAAGTTAAGTATTCGAGGAGCTGCATACTTTTCTTATTAGCATTCAATACTTATCCTGTTCCAGAATTCCCGCCCGTCTGCGTTAGATTTCGGCCTCCTCTATCTACAAGGTGTTGGCACATTTACCAACACATCACTGACTGCCTCTAAAAATACTTCAGAGCAATTAGAACATCGAAAGTGGAAAGTTGATAATAACTGGAATGTGATATGCCACCTTGATGTCAGCGTAATCAGTTGTTGAGTAGTAGGTCCAGGCCACAACAAGTGATCAAATTATACTTAAAAAAACATTCACAATTAGATGACAAAATTCTACCAACACTTATTTTTAAAAAATTACGTTACACGTCATCGAACTGATAGACAAGAATCTTTAGATAGTCACCCTCAGTCGAGGAACAATTTACAGTTGGCTAGTAATAAAATTATTTAATTCTGGGCTGCGATATTGACAGACATTTTGAGAAATTTTTTTCTCATAGAACTCATAACTAAACTACAATTGGTAACAAAGTTATTTAAATCTGGCTGAACTGTTTACAAAATTTTGAGCATGCGTGTTTACGTAGGCACTTTCGGCAACAACAACGGCGGGTTTACCCACTTGCCACAACAGAGCGCCACTAGCTAGGATAGAAAGATAGTTATAGCCACTCACTGCGACGATTCAGGATTACGTTTCACATATAAATAGAACTCAATAACATTTATCCTATTTCCCCTTTTCTATAACCCAGAATTTAACACTGATGGCACAGTAAGAAGTTAATATTAAAAAAAAAAAAGCTTTGGATACTGAAGTTAAACGGCTACCATCAATTTGACTTTTGTAATATTCAGTGATAAACAATTCAAATATGATTCAAGGAGGCTTCCTGTTCCTGTAGCACTAATCATACGTCATGCATCACAAATAGTTTAAAACGTCTTAATTTTAAAAGAAAATGTATAAAAAGAATTTTTTTCCAGAAAGGCCACAGCCTACAACGTCAGATTTGTATTAACTTGGTACGACAGACCTCGCGCGGCACCTGCCCTTAGCCTGAACGAAATGTCTTTAATGAAACGAAAGTTGAACTCCAAGCACAAGGCGCTGTAATGACACCGCAAGGTGACCCAGACAGGCCAGCAACTTTACAATGAAGACAGAAGCGCTTTTCTCTGCCAGTAGTACAAGGGAACAAACTTACTTGGTGCTGTTAAATGCCATGAAAGCTGTGTGAAAACTAAGGGGGTCGGCTGAAGTATCTGGCCCAGACTCACACTCAAAGTTACTCATGCAACACCTATCACACTGAGTTACTGTGCTTTATGGTTTGCCTCGCATGCGCACCAAAGGGTCACCAAGGGTATGTTGTCTCGACAACAGGCAAGTGTATTAATCCTTCGAATTTCCCGGTGAAGGCAGTTGACATCACTGTATATGAAATCCAGAGCTAAGCGTTCCACCAATCTGGGCCACACGATGCATCGCAGGTTACAGTACGCTTGTTCGCCCACTGCTTGAATACTGCTCAGCAGTGTGGGATCCGTACCAGATAGGGTTTATAGAAGAGATAGAGAAGATCCAACGGAGAGCAGCGCGCTTCGTTACAGGATCATTTAGTAATCGCGAAAGCGTTACGGAGGTGATAGATAAACTCCAGTGGAAGACTCTGCGGGAGAGACGCTCAGTAGCACGGTACGGGCTTTTGTTGAATTTTCGAGAACATACCTTCACCGAGGAGTCAAGCAGTATATTGCACCCTCCTACCTACATCTCGCGAAGAGACCATGAGGATAAAATCAGAGAGATTAGAGCCCACACAGAGGCATACCGACAATCCTTTCCACGAACAATACGAGACTGGAATAGATGAGAGAAAGGATAGAGATACTCAAGGTACCCTCCGCCACACACCGTCAGGTGGCTTGCGGAGTATGGATGTAGATGTAGATGTAGAGTATAACTATACAAGGGGCTCCGTCAATTCAAGCGGCCTACTGCCCGCAACTGCGCCGCAACAACTGGCCCCGGCTCGCTGCGTTTTCACTCCTAATCGCTCCTCGCTTACTGGCGTCCAACCGCGCCGTCGTTACCGATCTGCCCGCCGGCGAACCGGATACCCGCTAACCACGCCTCTTCCGCGCACGCCCTCTGGCTCTCGCGCGTGGCCCACGGGTAAAGACACCATCCCCGTGAAAATAAAGATCGATACGTGCCCGTCCGGCTCAACAGCTATATTTATGATGTGGTACAGTTAACAAAGAAAATAAGTCCGTTCAGCTAATGAGGATAAAGGAACATACAGGCATCCGGCATAACGAATAAGTAGACAGCCTTCGTAAAGAATGTATGAAAGAAGAGGACATGCTACATACTTAGCTTCAGCATTCAGACTGTCTATACGCATCAGAAAGAGAGACTTAAGATCAATGGGTACCCAGTGGCAAATATCGCAGCAGTAAAAGGCTTCAGCTCAGCGACCTATAAAGACAAACGCGTAGTACAGCAATGACAACCTCTCAGACGGATATGTAACCTCTGTTTTAGAATAAGGTTGGGACACGCATTTTCCCCTGCACGTCTTTACAGGATTGGAGTCACAGAGTGTCCCTGACGTAGTGAACGTCCACAAGACGACTCAGATCTTGATCCTATCATATTGAGATGTTCCAAATATATTCCACATCAAAATAAGCCGTGGGAAAGTCTCGTAAGACTGAAGATTCAGGTACTAACAAATATTAAAACATTATTGAGTGAGAACGGTCTCAAAATCAACGGTTTAATAGCACGTGACCCACAAGAAGATGATAGAAATCTGTGACATACTAAAGATTGTATCTGTAATTTTATTATGTACGAAATAACTATGTTTTTAAAATTTAATTGTAGCCACTAATGTAAGCAACTGTAATGGCTAGAAAAGGCCAATAAATTTAATTTAAAAAAATGATAACATATAGATTGTATTCATAGGAAAGAATTATAGTTCTTGTCAAGCTAGCTATATTAGCTAAAAATGAAACAATGTTTTTTTTATGTGCAGATTTTTATCAATCGCCTCTGTCTTATTTGAAGGCATGTCTTCCATAACTCTGTTAAACTCTGACTACCTGGATTCCCTACATCTTCTATATCGACTCTTCTATCTCCATACCAGGCACATCCTCCCCCTCCTAGAGGCTTTCAGTACACTCTTTACATCCATCCGCTCCCTCCTCTGGATTTAACAGTGGGATTCTCAGTGCACCTTTGATGGTCACTCGGTTGCTTTTCATTTCAACGAAGGTAAGTTTGACTTTTCCTTATGCTGAATCAGTGCTTCCATCGACTACTTTATTTTTATTTCTTCGTTACTTCAGTATCCCACTTGTTTGCGTATCGATTCTTCCGGACGGGTCTCTTAAATTTCAGTTTACTATGCATCGTTTCGAAATTGTGATCCGCCACTATATCTGCTCCTTGATACGAATTACAGCATAATATCTGATTTCGATAACTCTGCATTACCATGACGTGAAGCAGCTGGAATTTTTCAAGATCTCCTGCTCTTGTGACTTTGGAACGATGTATTTCCTATTACTATCTGAATTTTATTGGAAAACTCAGTTAGTATTTCTCCTCTTCCATTCGTACTACCTGGCATATATTCGGTTCTTTCCGCTTACCATTGTGGTAAAATGCCTGATGCTTATGAGATCATCATCTCCCTCTATACACTGAATTACCCATTCAGTTTCCTCATACAGTTTCTGTCTCCGTTCATCTTGTGTTTGTGACAACAGCATGTACACCTAAAACTAAAGTTGTTGGCTCTGGTTTGCTATCGATTCAGACAACCTAAAACTAAAGTTGTTGGCTCTGGTTTGCTATCGATTCAGACAACAACCCTGTCACTGAACATTAACTCACTCTTTGTTCTACTATCCTTTTCACATAGAATTCTACTCCTGGTATATCATTTCCTTCTGCTCATATTACCTTATATTTGTCGGAAAATAAATCCTTATCTTCTTTCCACTTCACTCACCCCCCCCCCCCCCCCAACTATATCTAGACGCTATCTTTGCACTTCCCTTTTCAGGTTTTCTAAATTCGCTGTCACGATCAAATTTCTAAAATTCCACGGTCTGATTCGTAGTATGTTATTCTTTCATTTCTTTCCAGCCTTTTTCTTGTGGTCACCTCCCATTCGGAATCCCCCACCTGCAGGTCCGAATCCGGGATTAATCAGGAATCTCATATCAGTGGAGAAGTCATAATGGTTCTGTTTCAGTTACTGGCAGAATGCCTGTGTGTTTCTTTAATACAGTGGTTTCCATTGTTTTTTGTATGCCCATGCCCGTGATCATTGCTAGTTCTTCCATCTGTTGGGGATTGGTAAGAGGCAGTCCTGAAACTTATCCAGTCCACCGCTCTCTTTGACAATGCCATTGGCAGAACGAGAATGACTACTTGCATTGGATGTCTTCGGCCAGCATTATTGATTATTTTTATTGAAAGCTTTAGCAGAGACTGTGTTCGAATCCCGAGGGCAGGACGTCTTGATTACATTTCAAAGACGTCTACTCACCTCATAACGAACCATAAATAATTAATTTTCTTGTCATTTCCTACAACGCTGGGCCCTGTTCCTCAACAATTACAATTACTCAATTTACTATCATCCAAAAGAGCAATATGCTAATGTCGACGCTCTATCCAGGCTACCTATGGGACCAAATCTGAGATTTGATTCACGGGAAGCTCTGTGCTTCCGAACAGACGACGCTACATAAGAGTTTTCTGTCACAGCATCTGTAATTGCGAAGTAAGGACCTTATAGTCTAATAAGTTGTGAAAGACATTCGCCGAGGTTGACCGGAACGCATGTCACTCTCCCTCCTTTCCATAACTCCACACATATTTTTCCCGAAAAGGCAAGAATATATTGTACAGGGAATACTATTGTTGGCGTCAGACGACGATGACCGCCGGTCGGTCATGCCACCGCTTCTCCAACCTCTTGCACTCTGCCCTCTCGAGTGATGACGTTCCTGAAGACACTACCAAAGCGGCATGGTCCGGTATGAAGCAGGACATCGAGAAAGCCAGATACTGCAAGACCTACAACCATCGCAATGAGTGCACGCCTAGGCGAAGGCGCACCGCCCATGGGAGTGCATCCAGGTGGACTTTGCATGGTCTTTTAGCAGAAAAATGTGGCTCAGCTTTCCAAGTTTCTTTATGTAGTAAGAAAGTCGAACATCACAAAAAGGGTGACAATACGCGCCTTGCAGAAAATATTCGTCATTGAAGGGGCCCCAGAAACGATCTTTTCGGACAATGGCCTTCAACTTTGGTCCTGTATGTTTCAAGACCTCGACTCTCGGAGCGGCATAACGCACCTGACAGCGGTCGACCCGGTCTCCAAAGGTAATGGCCGGAAGCTGGCCCGCACCTATAAGCTGCAGATGCAGAAGGTGCTCACCCATGGCTGAGGTCATAGCCCCCTACAGGACAACATCTGTGTTGGAGAGCAGAGCACTCTGGTGGAATTGCTGCATGTCTGACTACACCAGAACCTCTCGGACCCCGTGGCGCCTCAAACAGGCTCTCGCTAACCCTACTTCACTCACACTAATCGCTGGTCACAGACGTTTGAGCTCACACCTTTAGGAAGTCCCACGATGGATAACAGGCGTCATCAGAGCTGCCTAGGGAAGGAATATGTTGACTGAAGTTAAAATCTTCTGGGTTATTAGGCCGCGTCATATTTCTACTAAAATGATAGACGTTTCGACCCCTGTGCTGGAATCTTCCTCAGAGTCTTCTGGTGTTCTAGCAGTAGTGGATACCAGAAGATGAAGATCCCAGCAGAGGAGTCGAAATGTCGATCATTTTAGTAGAAATATGACGCGGCCTAATAACCCAGAAGATTTTAACTTCAGTGACAACGGCTGCGAAAGCCTGCAGAATTACATAAGGAATATGCTGACAGTGAACGACAATGGCGGCCTCCTTGTGGGACGTGCCAACCAGGTGTGTCCATGTTCAGCGGCTTCCATCATGAGATAACCACCACCCCAACACCGAGCCAACTCGATAAGACTTCAGACCCTTTCTAGATACACATTGCCAGATTCAGCGCCTTTGAAACATGTCTCTCATGCAACGGGGCTGTTTTTCTACTCGAGAACCACTGACTTTGAGTGTGGATACACAGACCGAAACACCGGGTCCAATTGACTGCAACGTAAGCACCAGCCCCCTACTGCAAGTACAGGACTCAGCGACAGCAGACGTCAAGATGAACTACGAACCTTTAGCTGGGTGCCTACTTTCTGTTGTGGTTGGCAGGAGAGCCAACACTGTGTTACTAGAGGAGGCCGAAATGCACGCGTTTTAGCTCATGCAGGCTGGCGTGAGGTCTGGAACAGGACAAGGAAATTAGAATTTAGAAAAACGGACGTAGCTGGTGGAATACTTAACTTTAATCCATTAACGATGAACGTCGCTCTTGACGGTACATGATTCACAATATTAATGGTAACTGAATATGGCGCCTTGCTAGGTCGTAGCAAATGACGTAGCTGAAGACTATGCTTAACTATCGTCTCGGCAAATGAGAGTGTATTTTGTCAGTGAACCATCGCTAGCAAAGTCGGTTGTACAACTAAGGCGAGTGCTAGGGAGTCTCTCAAGACCTGTCGTGTTGCGGCGCTCGGTCTGCAATCACTGATAGTGGCGACACGCGGGGCCGACGTATACTACCGGACCGCGGCCGATTTAAAGACTACCACCTAGCAAGTGTGGTGTCTGGCGGTGACACCACATTCCTCCCCCGCAAATCGGCGTACGGTTGTGTTATAAGGCTTCCGCCCGCCGTGGGGAGGACCCCATGTTGACGTACGCGACGAGGTGGGGAGCCTAACAACAGGCGAGGCTGTGCCACCCGCACCCTGCCATTCGGACAGCGGGGAACTAGGAAACGCCTGAAAGCCTGCTCCAGGGCGCACGCCAACATGCGCTGTATGCGCCTGCAGAGAGACAGGAGGGGCGGAAGGGTCGACCTCCATCGGGCCGGGGCACCCGACGGGCGAAGACGACATATGGTCCGGAGCGGGCAAGAGCTCCATGTCGGAGGATAACTGGTCACAGGGAGCGATCGGCGGCGCGTGACCCAGGGAGGCGCCCGGCGGCTGCAACGACGCGTCCATTGCGGGCGTCGCCGGCGGGAGAACAGGCGGCGCTTCGCCATGGGGCAAAATGGAAGGCAGTGTCGGTAACACCTGGGGCTGAGGCGAGCCAGTAAATGGGTCCCCAGGGCGCTGACCGGACGGCACCGTCGCTGAAAGCAGACGGCGAGCGGCAGATCCCGTGCGACGACAGAGGCGCAGCTGATTGAGATGCCGACGCACCTCTCCAGAGGCCCCCAAAGCCAGATACATTGCGCGGCTGAGGCAGCGAAGAATGCGCCCTTCGAGCCAACGCCGTGAACCTCGATTGGGCGATAGTAGATAACGTCGCCTGGAGAAAAAGCAGGTGTCTGCCGCTGCACAGGAACCTGATGCGGCGGATGTAGCAAAGACATCAAGGTTCGGTGATGACGACCGTGGAGTAACTCAGCCGGCGAGCGACCATCTCGGGGCTGAGAGCGATACGAGGACAAAAAGAGCAATAACGCGTCCTCCCGAGAATGCGACTCTTTCAACTTCAACATCTGTGACTTGAAAGTCCTGACCAGTCGTTCAGCGGCACCGTTTGACTGTGGCGAAAACGGCGCGGACGTCAGACTTTGAATACCATTGGCCTTGCAGAATGACTGAAATTCTACAGACATGAATTGTGGGCCACTGTCGGAAACAATAGTCTGTGTAAGACCTTCAATGCAAAAGATAGCAGATAACGCTTGGATGGTGGCAGATGACGTCGTGGAAGACATCCGGACAACAAAAGGAAAATTACTGAATGAATCTACCACAACCAACCATAGAGCATTCCAGAATAGACCAGCAAAACCGATGTGTAAGCGTTGCCAAGGGGAAGTGGCTTTTGGCCATGCAAAGAATTTCCGCGGTGGTGCTGATTGTTGTTCGGCACACACCATGCAAGAAGAGCACATATTCGTAATCGCGGCATCGATTCCGAACCAAGTACAGTGCTGACGAGCAAGTTGTTTCGTTCTCACTATACCACAATGTCCTTGGTGGAGAATCTGTAAGACAGAGGACTGTAACGAATGTGGGACCACGACCCTGGACTGATCATTATCAGAACGCAACAGCAAAACACCACGTCGAACAAAAAGTCTCTCCTTGTGAGCAAAAAATCGGCGAACCAACGGGTCCCCGATCCGTGACTTTGACAAGGGCCATTGCGTAGCAATAAAACGCAGAACGGTAGCAAGGACGGGGTCGGCAGCTGTGGCTGTAGCTACACGACGAAAATCAATCGGAAACGATTCGACCACGTCATCAGTTTCCGCATCAATGAACATGCAAGCTAGTTCGGAGGAATCGAATGCCATATCCACAGCAACAGGCAAGCGGAACAACGCATCGGCGTTTCCGTGCTTAGCAGTGGACCGATACAAGATATCGTAGCGGTACTGCGAGAGGAAAATAGACCAGCGAATGAATTTCTGCGCTGTACGTGGAGGTACAGGCTTGGTCGGATGAAAAAGCGATGTCAAAGGTTTGTGGTCTGTGATTATGGTAAAGTGACGACCATACAAGAAATCATGAAACTTTGTAACTCCAAATACGAGAGCCAATGCTTCTTTCTCGATCTGTGAATAATTTCTTTGCGCAGACGAGAGCAATTTGGACGCAAAGACAATAGGGCGATCGTGCGATCCATCTTTTTGCCCAATCGCAGCACCGATCCCGAAATCCGATGCATCCACCATCAACAAAAGGGGTTTCTGGGGATCGAATGGCGTAAGGCAAGTATTGGAAAGCAACGCCAATTTCAATTGGCGAAAGGCGCATTCGCATTCCGTCGTCCAGACGAACGGAACACCTTTATGGCGTAAGCGATGAAGCGGAGCTGAAATGGAAGAGGCATGTGGCACATATTTGTTATAGTAATTTATTTTTCCCAGCACATTCTGTAGCTGCTTCAAATTCTGCGGCGAAGGCAAGTCTTGTATGGCACGAAGGTGCGTGGGACTGGGATGTATGCCTTGGGCATTGAGTACATGTCCCAGGTATGGCAAATCACGAGCAAAAAACACACATTTGTCCTTCCGCAAGCGAAGACCATTTTGTCGCAAGACCTGAAACAGTGTTCTGAGATTGGCCAAATGTTCTTCTTCCGTCTTTCCGGAGATCACAATATCGTCCAGATAATTTGCCGCAGCATGGAACAACGCACAAACAGTTTGTAGATATTGCTGAAACAATGCAGGGGCAGATGCACACCCGAATGGCTGTCGTTTGAATTGATACAACCCAAGATGCGTGCTAACCACCAAAACGCGCTGGGATTCTTCGTCCACTGGTATTTGCAAGTACGCATCTGCGAGGTCCAACGTCGAAAAATATATGCCTGGACACAGTTGGTCAAAAAGGTCTTCCGGGCGGGGTAAAGAAAAAGTTGCGATCACTAGTTGTGGATTCACTGTTGTCTTGAAGTCCACACAAAGTCTCAATTTTCCGGAAGGTTTTGGCAAAATTACTAAGGGTGATGCCCAGAGAGAAGCCTGCACACGTTCAATTACACCTTGTGATTCCAAATCGTGTAATGTTTTTGCGACCTCATCACGCAAGGCGTGGGGAACATAGCGCGCTCTGAAAAATTTCGGTTGCGCGTTTACTTTCAAATGCGCTTTATAGTTCTTAGCGCAACCAATGCCTGGTGCAAAAATGTCTGCAAATTCTTCACATAGACGAGAAACACTGTCTGAAGGCACAGTCTGGTTCACTGATAGGACCTGATTCACTATAGACAAGTTAAACAACTGAAATAAATCGAAACCAAACAAGTTCATTGAAGAAGAAGAACGAAGGACGTAAATGACATAAGTTTTGTTTGTCCTTTGTACGTTGCAAGAAGGCTGCACTGTCCTAACACAGGGATCTCTTGACCTGAATAGCTAGTTAACTTAACATTTGTGGCACGCAACGGAGGTGTGCCCAGCAGTTTGTTAGTGTCTTGATTGATCAGTGAAACTGCAGCCCCGGTATCGAGCTGGAATGGTATCACTTTGCCGTTAATGTCCAAGTCCACAAAAAGTTTATTGTCCTGCTGACGACACAAGCGTCTGTCTCGTGCAACGTGAACTGACACCGGTACATAATCACTTGCGACTTGATGGGATTTCCGGCGATGTCGACGCACACTATTTGTGGGATGAACACAGTCACTGTTAGAGAGAGTGGGACTGAGCAGAGTGGAATGAACGACATGAATTTCCATGGGAGAAGTTTCACGAGCCTGAGTATCCTTCGTTCGAATCTGGCGCGAAGTAAAGGGCCTGGAATGGTTGTGAGTTTCCGATCTGAGCTTTTTCTGGCAAACACTCTGAACATGTCCTTTTTTATTACAGAAAAAGCAAATAGCTTGGTGTGACGGGCAATTCTCACACGAATGTCTAGTAGCGCACGGCGGGCATGATTTTAGCACTGCATTTGCTTGCCGGCGTGGCACACGTGGCTGAGAGCCTGGCGGCAGCGGCGCAGCCGGGCGCGAGAACTGTTTACTGTTCCTTGCAGCTCGCCCGGTGGGCCGGTTAACCTGACACATGGCTGGTGAGTTTCAAATGATTCTTGAGCAAAGTCAAGTGTGTCCTGCCGATCCAATATGTCCATAACTTGTTGAAGGGAGGGATTGACTAGTTTCAAAATCTGTTCCCTTATACAAACATCAGAAACGTTCTGTGCAATTGCATCACGTACCATAGTATCTGAATAAGGGAGTCCACATTGACACTCAAAATCACAATCCCTAGTAAGGCCTTGCAAGGTTGCAACTCATTCCCGATTAGTCTGACCCGCCGTATGTTTTGTACGAAAGAAGGTATACCGTTTCGCAACCACATTGACTGATTCTTTGAAATATGCATCTAATGCAGACAAAATTTCTTCGTAGGACAGAGTTGCTACATCACGTTGGGGAAATAATTTGATGATAACAAAAAAAGCTGCCGCTCGTTACCTTGAATTCTGTAGGCGGCGAAATGGAATCCAAATTGGCGTGACCACTCCGTCCAATTTTCCAGTGCAGCATCAAAAGGTCGAAAAGTTGGTGCAACTGCGTGTTGTGGCTGCTTTAGCGGTGGAGCGGCAGCTGCCGCATCGTTTTGCATTGCACGTTGACCCTGGATGAGTTGTCCAAGGGAATCCAATAATGCCTGTGTCTGCTGATTCTGTAAGCGATAAAATTCGGACAGTACATCTGGAGATTGTGGCGAGGCCATTACACAAGTAAATCAGGGGAGTATAGTTTTGCCTCGTCGCCAATGTTGTGGTTGGCAGGAGACCCAACACTGTGTTACTAGAGGAGGCCGAAATGCACGCGTTTTAGCTCACGCAGGCTGGCGTGATGTCTGGAACAGGACAAGGAAATTATAATTTAGAAAAACGGACGTAGCTGGTGGAATAACTTTAATCCATTAATGATGAACGTCGCTCTTGACGGTACATGATTCACAATATCAATGGTAACTGAATACGGCGCCTTGCTAGGCCGTAGCAAATGACGTAGCTGAAGGCTATGCTAAACTATCGTCTCGGCAAATGAGAGCGTATTTTGTCAGTGAAGCATTGCTAGCAAAGTCGGTTGTACAACTGGGGCGAGTGCTAGGAAGTCTCTCTAGACCTGCCGTGTGGCGGCGCTCGGTCTGCAATCACTGATAGCGGCGACACGCGGGGCCGACGTATACTACCAGACCGCTGCCGATTTAAAGGCCACCACCTAGCAAGTGTGGTGTCCGGCGGTGACACCACACTTTTCTCTACTAGTGCGGGATGCACGATATCGACAGGGAAATTTCCGACCTTACGTGCTATTTGTAGAGATGAGGGATTCTGTATCTCTGGCCTCTAATAGCAACAACGTCGGTCCCTGTGATATCCGCTGTCAACGACTATTCTCACTGCTGATAAGAGACGCCAGCTGGCGGCCACATAGGCCAGGTGTTGGCGCCAACCCAGACTTAAAATCTGAGTTACAGGCTGCTGCAAAACACTTTTAATCGTGCTGTGCTAAACTGTATATCCCTCTTACACCATGAATTCGTGACCTGGCTATTTAATGGATTTTAACTGGACTGCGTTTTGGACTGCGATGCTACAGGTTATTGAAGGATTGGCTTGACACTGGACAATATGGATTACTTTCGTACAGTGTTCTACGATTTACGATTCACGATGACCGAGTGCGGACATTCCCTCTTTTGTCTCTTTTGTCTACATCGCTTACATAGGTAAATTTCCCCATTTTTCACCTATATCGTCGCTAGGATGACTCCTCATTTGTCTCTTCTCCGATTATTTACCTACCACATCACGTGACTGCAACACCATGAGAAGGTTTTCAACATCGCAGGAGCCATTATGATTCGGCTCATAGGCATCTTTGGCAGTACAAAACACGCAGGGTGAACATGAATGTATATTGTTGAAGAGGCCTTCACTCGTGAATGTCTATCAAATAGTTGATAATTATCCAAGTAAGCCATAGAAAACTAATATATGGTGATCATCAGTAGTCAGGCGTCTTACTAGTTTAATTCTTTACTTTGTAAATTTTCCGCGCAAGTGACAGGAAACTGGTGTGAGCTGCAGCAAGCGCAAATGAATTTTTGTTTTGGCAATATAACAGAAAAGCAATTAAAGCTACATTCCATGTCATTTGCTAATAAATGTGAGATAATAAATCTCAATTAATTTTCACTTTTGTTTTCCACCTGTCCATGTGTTTTTAGAGTGTAACATTTTGTCGTCATGTATCGACGTACAGTGGCCTGGTGCCGGCTTTTGAAAAATTAAATCAACTACGTATCATATCAACGAGGGGCAAAACAGGTTAACGATACAGTTTCCGTCCCCAGTGTTTCATTCTGATAATATTTCAGTTTTATATTTTGTCAGTGAAAGTCCATTCGATTATCTGTAATGCGGTTATTTAGCATTTTCAGATTTTTATTCCGAATACGTACTTCAGAGCGAAAGCTCCATCATCGGTGTACCTATCATGACCTGGAAAGGCAGTCGTAGCTGAAGGAGGTTATATTGTTATATGAATGGAACAAATATATATTTTACTATGAAAGTAACCTACGGTACTATAAAATACCGATACAATAGCTCTTAGTTATACGAAAATCATAGTCTCTGACAGTAATCTTGTCCTTCCAATGTAGTACACTTACAGAGAATATACTAGTTAATATCTATCGTCCAATAGGTTGTTTATTTTCAGTGTTCTCATACGTTAGCTTCTTATCGGTTTATATAGAGTGAAAACTACACAAGGTACAATGAAAAGGTTCGGAAACCTATTCGTGGAATAAATAACTATTTCAAAAAAGGGACTGATTGCAGTTTTCTGTATTTATTGCGAACACAACATCCTTCAGGTGCGACTGCTTTACCAGGTTACGACCGAAGTTCCTGGATTCGCATCCAGGAAACTCATACTGAATCAGCTTTCACTCCGTAACTTGTGTTACAAGAAAAAAACTTAAGAACTGAAATACAAAGGAGAACCGAAAATTCTGCTGAAATATCGCTGCCTGCGAAAATGAGTGTCAAAGCTTCAGATAAACTGGGCGCTTCAAATGTTGTAAAAGACGATTCGTTCCCCAGTTCACCCAAGATATCAAAGAACTGGGAGGGTTTAAATCCAGCACTTTCGGGCTTGATGGAAATGAATTTGTGGCTCATTTTTGACTGTTTATGTTGTGACCATACTGGACCAATAATTTTCACTTTTACAGTATTCATATCAAACTCATACTCAACATGATCAAAAATCCCGAAATAGAGATTTATGTCAAAATAATGAAGTTTCTTCCGAGTTTTTTCCACCATACTGAATCCATCATGTAGTCGTATCTTGGTACATGATTCTTTATCATCAAGATAAAGAAGCTTAGTATATTGTTTTTCTGTCCATGCTGACTGAAGATTTAAATTTTTGTTGTGTTTTGGGAATTATGACTCATTGTGTGAAGCCAGTGATAGCAAAATACCCCCAGTCAGTGTTAACGTATCGCAAGACCGAAGAAGTCCCATCTGTGAGAAGGCCTGCTGGTCGTTGGAAACAACGTGATTAGTCACATTGTCGTGCGGCATCTAAAGGAGTGCAGAAGTCAATATCATAATGTGAGCAAAACACAGGGACATTAAATTCAATGGAAGTGTAATATTTTTAACGATTTAGTCAGTTAATTACTGCTAAATTAGAATAATGATTTTCCATATTTTCCGAGTCGAGAAATAGAGAGAGAGGGGCTTATGGATATGAGATAATATTATTCACTGGATACTGAACTATTTTTGGGCTCCTCTCGGTTTGTAATTATTAATTTTCACCAAGGTGAAGATGACCGTTGCCTTGAGTGCAGTGATACCTCTACTGGGAGGTAGTTGAGAGTTTGGACCAGCGAGGTCATGGTAACAAAGCAAAGTGACCTAGTGTTTGCAGGATCTTCCATTTGGAGCGGTTATAGAAAATAATGCCAGAGACGACAGTATGCTTTTTCCTTGGTGGTGTCAAGTCTTTAGGTAGCACCCAGGAGGACCACTTTGTCCCATCCTTCTTGGTTTCTGGGTAAACCAGAAAGTAATGTCCACATCGTGTTGTCTGCCTACCCCACACTAGCCGTCATGCTCATGGATATGCTGGCCGAAGTCTTATAATGAGATCTTCCACACTGAGCGGAATAGTGAGGACCTCTGTATAGATCGTAGCATTTAGCACATAAATTACCTTCGAGGTACACGAGATCCGAAGACGAGAGTTGCTGGCCTGCGTTCTGCTGCCACATGTCTCGACGCTAGAGTGAAAATGTCAATAGGCAAGCTATCATGCACCGCTTCCGCTTCTCGTTGCTCGTATGTCTCTTCCTCGCTCAAACAACCCTTTAGCGATCCTCTAAGTATGAGGAAACATTCATTACATAAACCCCTTCGTTCAATTTATTGTTGGTTAATATGCATGTATTGGCGACTGTGGGACAAATATGACCCTGAAACGCCTGAAAGTTAAACGTATGACGTAATTCCTTCTTTCTCCAACCATGCCGGCCGAAGTGGCCGTGCGGCTAAAGGCGCTGCAGTCTGGAACCGCAAGACCGCTACGGTCGCAGGTTCGAATCCTGCCTCGGGCATGGATGTTTTTGATGTCCTTAGGTTAGTTAGGTTTAACTAGTTCTAAGTTCTAGGGGACTAATGACCTCAGCAGTTAAGTCCCATAGTGCTCAGAGCCATTTGAACCATTTTGAACTCCAACCCTCTCCTACACCACACCCCCTTTCTTCCAAGTAGGGCAATCAGAGCTTTTTATGGCAATAAGCACCCATTTTTATCACACACAAACGTCCCTTTTTTTCTACGTGTGGACCGACAACCATAGCGCTGCCTGTCAACTGACGAATGGCAACAAGGCAATCCCGTGGCCAATCGGAGCTCGTGTCCCCAAGTTTCCGTAGTTTAAAAATTGTGCGTTGTCGACCAACACAACATTAGTAATTTTGGTTCCTACTGGCATCACCTATGCAGGCTTAAAATTTCGTATATATGCAAGAAAACAAAAAAAGCACATATGAACTTATATGTTTTACCTACTTTTCCACATAGTCCTTTGTGCCACCAGTTTGAACATACTCTGTTCGCAGAAGTCCGTTTGGCTGGAATATAGCCATCTACGGACTGCTAATTTGACTACCGCTTTTGTTGCAAAGCTTTGGCCGGCCAAGAATTTCTTCACAGGACCAAACCGTTGAAATTCCGACGGTACATGGTCCGGATTGTATGGTGGATGCTAGAGCAACTCCCACCCAGATTTAGCGATTCGCTTACGAACCTGAGCTACAACATGGGCGTATGCTCAACAGGAAAACGTACGTCGCGTATGCTGTCAAAACAAAGACTTACTGGCGGCCACAACAGATCACAACGCCAGGTCTCCACCAACGGCCACCGGGGACCGCTGCCCGGTCGTGGAGCCAGCAGATCAGCTTCACCAGGGGTCGCAGCTAGTCCAGGAACTACTTTGATACGCCAGGCACGTGATCTCAAATATTTCCGGCAGATAACTCCACCAACGGGCGTTATAAGGCGGCGCACTGCCGGCAGAAGGCAGTTTGACGGACTGCTTGTGAAGATAGAACGCTGCCGTCCCGGCCTCTTCTAGCTAGGCGATCTCTTGTAGACAGACTTGGCATAGTCGACGAGCCTCTTGACATTTTCAAATTCTTTATTGTGTTCACTCCTCGTGAAGATTCGAGTCTTTTCTGTTATTATTATTTGGTATTTTGTATTTGAGTCGATCCGCAGCTGGGATCAAGTCTGTTGTTCTTTTGGAGATTGTATTATTGTTTCGTTTTGGTGAGTTCAGGAAATTCTTTTTGGACTTAACGTTTTCTGCATTCCTATTCTGTTAGCGCAGATACTTCATTCCCCACAGCCATCTTGTTCTGTTTCCCCGTTTGGAAGTGACTAAAGTTCATTATTTGTATCCTACTTTATGCAAGCTACAATGGACCCATAAATTAGATATAACAATGATATTCCCACATCTAAATTGTCTGTATTACTGTTCTATAGCAGTTTGAAACGCACATGAATTCTTTATTGTCTCCATTTGTCTAGTTTACAGATTACTGTGTACTTGACGTCCAAAACACGACTGCAGACTACGAAATTAAGTGCCACGATGTTAGTCCACGTCTAAATTGTCTGTTATACTTATTTACAAGAAAACACGATTCAAAACTTTAAGATGGATGGTGTGCTTGGCCCTGTGGAAGGCTGACTAAGTGTATTTAATTGCCAACAAGGAATATTTATGATGCGCTCTATTTTACTCTGTACCAATCACATGCGCGTGTTTAAAGTATCACACAGCTTGTGAAACAGTTGCTGTGTTGTTTTTAACACTATTGCGCAATGTGCTAATGGAGCAATAAAAGTACGTGAATTTGACTATTGTTGAATTAAACCTTACCCACAATAAAGACAGAGAAAGAATTGTAAACAATGTTCCGTCTGCCGATAGTTCTAATTATTTCCCTAAAAACTATGTGGGCACTGCTAACACAGATTCCAGTAAGGGCAACTGCTGAATAAACGAGTATGAAACTGTATGCAGGTATACAGGGCGTTCGGAAATTTCTGTTACAAACAGGGGAGTGAGTACATAATATTTTGAATGGGGACCCATGTCCGGAAACTTACCGTTTCCGTGCTGCAGGTGTTTGAAAATATGTTTGCTATGTCGGTTGCAACGGGGTAGTCATGGTGGAGGATGCTTACGTCGGATTGGCTGATGTCACTTAACATCTGCCCTACCTCTCTGACCTCGTTCGAGCCTCATTCACGTGTGTCTGTGTGTTAGAGAAACATGGTTGAGTACACGTTTGCAGACTACACTGACGTGATTCTTCGAAAAAGAGAATCTCACGGTAATGGGAGAGCTGCTTGTCGCCTTCAAATTGTTCTACACTAAGTCCTACTCCATCGCATACCCTTTACTCCATAATTATGGAACGGCTTCGACAATGGGTAGCTTCGCAGTAAGCAGACGTGGCTGTGATACTTCAAGGAGACGCCGTACACCCGAACTGGATTAGTCTGTACTCCATCACATTGAAGAGAACCCTTCAACCAGTACACGTGCAATTTATTTGGCTGTTAATGAGTATAACTGTAAAACATATGATATACTGGGTCACGCCTAATCAATTACCTGTAAAGGTGATCGCGTTGCCAACATATTTTCAAATAGTTGTAGCACGGAAACTGTACGTTTCCGGACATGGGTTCCAGTTCAAAATATTACCTACCCACTCCCTGCTACAAGTCCTAGGTGTTTGTAACTGGGATTTACGAATACCATTTATAGCAGTAAGCCATCTGGATGACGCAACCTAGGCTGCTGATAATTAAAAGGTCGGCAGTGGCAGTAGACAGTGTACTGCATGATAAAGTTAATGTCCCAACATAAGGGCACTATTATATATGACTGACTCTGAGATGTACTTGAAAGTGGGTATCTGGGTACCTCAAAGCATAGCAACTCTCCGACCCCCCCTTTCCTTCCTTCCTTACCTATAGGTATGTGTATTGAATTCACATGTTAAAACTACTGTTGTTGTATTAATTCATAAAAGTGTCTTGTAATTTCTACTATTGGGCAGCTTAAGTTACCCTGTTGAACAGTGCATTGGCTGATACTGATGGAGGTCTTCTTTCTCTCATATCTTTGACGTTGTCATTTAGCAGCGAGTGTTACAGAAACACACTAGGGGGAGCGTCATTCTCTACCTGGCAGATTTATTAGCACTGCGCTTGTGTCCTAGGCTCAGTGTGTTCCTTCCTGAATGCCACTGACCAGCACGTATGGCCGCACGCTGTTCGCCCTATCTCGTTGGAGCAGAAGCACTGAGTGTACTGCATTTGAGGGGACAAGCTGTGGTCGGAAGAGATTGGTCAGTGACAGGCCGAGACCAGCTGCACCTAAGGAAGTACCAAAAATGATTAGTTCGCTGAGAAGTCTGTTAAAACACACACTTCCAGGTGTTTAGTATTACACAGCGAATGACTTGTGTGTTTGCATAGGGTGAAACTTAGGAGAACTTGTTTAACTTCCAAAGCTTCTTTGTTTTTTTCAGTGTCGTGGTAGTGGGGTCTGCCTCTAGTTGTGTTTCTACTGTGATCAAACTACAAATCAGTGCTATAGGTTTTGATGTACGTATATCCTCCCTAGGCTGTGTGTTATCCCAATTATGCTTCGCTATCGGCATTAATTAGATTTTTGTAAGTGTTAATTAGAGATCTGGAATTTTTATAGTTTACATGCTCTATGTGCAGTCGAAAATTCTCTGCTTTAATACGTTTATTAGTATAGATGTTTTATCGTTTCATGTTTTATGAAAGGCTTTTTTTCTAAATGTTGCAGTTGCCAAGTTCAGCCAGTTTACTGCGTGAACCTGTCAATTTACATCATTTTGCCAGATGATGTGTGCATCCATTCTTGATGACAGTGCGTCGCTCCTGATTATACATTTGCTACATTAACGAACATTCTTATAAATTCTTTATATGCGAGGTAGGAATGTTTTCAATTCCTGGTATTTATTCTTAAGCACCATGACAGTAACTTGTACTGAGTGTATTGTTTTGGATGATGTACTGGTTTCAAAAGCAAATTAATTTGTTTCTTTAGGATGAATATTTTCTTGTTCTGGCAGTTTCAACTCACAGCTTTTCATTCTCACCCTATCAATTATCGGCAGAACATAAAAAACGTTTTCTACTTCAAGATGAAGTTTATACCCTAGCGTGGAGTCTCTATAATACTTGGCTAACACTGAAAAGTAGTTGAAAACATAGCAGTCCTCAGTTCTTATCCATTTCTTCACCTGTTAAAACTACTGTTCCGTGCGTTGTTTTATCGAGGTGTCTTACACTTTCCACTGTGCGACAGTGTAAATCAGTCATCACCAAACGTTTCCTAATGTGTAAGTTACATCAATATTGCCAATAAGTGAGCTGCTTGTGTTTTGTACTGTTGTAGAACGAATCTTCACTAATTGTGATTAATAATACAGTTTTTGGTTTCCGGAAAGAGGTATTTCACTTTGCTACAAAGTTCGAACGATTGTCATCACGAGGTGTATCTCAATCTGTAAGTTACAACAGTAGTGTCAATAAGTGAGTAACATGTATTTTGCACTGTCACAGACGAAATCTTTACGTATATTACAAAATAAAATGGATAATTTTGGGCTTCTTTAAAGTACTGTTTTACTTTGGCAAAAAGAACGAATTTTCGTCAGCAATCAGAGATCGAACTTTCCTCTAAGTGGAACCTTGTAGAAAGGCGTTACAAGTCCTGAGAATTAATTCTTTCAAGCAAAATGTACAACCATCATGTTGATCCACTTGTTTATGAAGCTAACATGTATTTGGTGCTTTTCGTAGTCATGCGTAAGCACTACAAAAATATCCCGATCAAGTCATACACTGCAGTAAGCATATCGCCAAAACCCATCACTTTTAGTACAGTTCGTTTGTCGGAAAAATGGAATGTTGGTGGCTAAACATGATATAGATGTTGGTATTATTTCGTAGTTGATTATGGAAGGGAAAAAATGTAGTCTGTAAACATTTTAGAGAGTGTAGATACTATAATTCCAATCGATAAATATTGCAGTCTTCTTCAAAGTTCGTTTTTGCACATCTAGTGGAAAATTACCTTAAGTAGGCCTATGACGGCCTAATATCGAAAATTAGCCAGTATAATGAATTACAGTTTTCTATTGTAGAACACGATGCATTATCTTCCTCCCCCATAAAATGACGCTATGTTGAAGTACTACTGAAAAAGAAACTTCCAAAAGTGTCAATTAAAAGTTCAATCTTTGTAGCATCGGTAACGTAGACCCAAGTAAACATAAAAATAACGGTCAATAATTAGTGCCTTACCTGCTTGGCATATTATTTTACCAACATACGTTTCATACTATACGACAAAAATAATACAGACAATCTAGACATGGAAACAGCATTGTGACGCTCAATTTGAGGGTCTACAATCGTGTTTTAAGCGTCAAGTCACCTAGATCAACAGTCATAGCCAGGTTTTAGCAGATCATAATAGATTACACCCTTCTGATCCCACCCAACACAGAGCATTGTCTGCTTTCCAGAGCTTGCAGTGGATGTCGATGGTCTGCCTGGATTCACTCATGATTTACAGCGCTTATGATTCTCAAAATATAGCCATTTTTCATCACCTGTCTCTATTTGATAGAGAAATGACTTTCTTTTGTATCTGGCCAACAGCATTTCACAAGTGGTCTTTCGATTTGTTTGCTGTCTTTCATTCAGTTCGTTCGAAACCATTTTCTCACTTTCTGAACCTTTCCTATAGCTTTCAACCGAATATAAAAGGCTTTCTGCATGACATTCAATACTTGTTGAGTCTCAGTGCCATCTTTATCCAATAAGGCCTTCAATTCCTTGTCTTCGAACGTTTTCGGTGGTTTCCCGCTCTCGTCATTTCTCACGTCAAAATCATCACTTTTAAATTTTTTGAGCCACTCGAAACATTGTATTTGCACAGCATCATGTTCGCCGAAAGCTTCCACAAGCATTCGATGGAATTCTGCAGCAGTTTTCTTCAACTGATGCCAGAAAACCAATGCTGTCCGCAAATCTTAGGTCGCAGGCACAATTATACGTGCTTAAAGGTTTGAAACAGATACCGATGTGTGCAACTTGGGTTACTGTGTGTTGACATTCGTCGTCAGCCGTTACAGGAAGCAGATGGCACTGCGGACGCGGTCTAACGTGCCCTACACTCCTGGCTAGCACCACCTACAGGGAAATTCCGGTTTCGTACTTCTAGACCTAGTATTTACGTGTGTGTGCGTTTGAGTGTGTGTAATATATATATATTATCCGTGTGTGTGTGTTGTCTTAGAAGCTCTCTGACTGCCCTGTTAGCAAGAAAGGGACATGTTGTAGTAGAAGAGAGGGGAGGCTGAGGGGTGATGTCATCCCAGTACAGTTCTTGACAAATCCGTGGGTAGCTGATGGTTCAAAGTCATATTAGGCCCAATGTCCCCTCTGCCCTCCTACTTTTGATGAACAGTGAGATATAATGACCAGTAGTGGTGCACCCTCTGCAACTTCTTCCTAGGATTTCAGTGTCAAATGTTTGTGCAAGTCGTGTAACTATTAGCTAAACAGTACATTTGAGTTGCTGGGTCACATCCCAGTTCTCCCCATTCTTATGATTGTACCATGCTCGTCCGTGCTCACTTACATTCCATGATCAACCTTGATTAACCTATGTAGAAACTGACTTCTTGATTCACGCTCGTGAGTACGATGTATCCGAGGCTACACAAGGATTTAATCTCTCTCTTTGTATTCCACTTGTTAGAGGAACTCTGTTTGGGATACATGTACTGCCAAGATTTCTCGAGGGTTATGCACCACATTTTCTCAAATAGGCTCAAGCTGGTAGATTCTGAAGGCCATTCAAAGTGCTCAAAATCACTTTCAGGAAGTGATTTTGTCAAAATTGGGCATTGTCCAGCATATACAGCAGTCACTGTTCTGTATTATATGTTTCATGACACGCTGGCACTAATCAGCTGTGAACATAGAACTATTGGGATGACGCATGTCAATACCTCTGCATGGTATCCACCTTAGTGGTACCGTCGCGTTACCACATGAACTGGAGGTATAACGCAACACGCAACGAACCAGATATTCCTGTAACTATACTACTATTTGTAAAAAGTCAATCACTCAGAGGCAACGGACTGCAACACGCCATTATAAGAGGACGTGCTGAACAGCGGAACCATAATAAGTGATCTAAATGGCAGAGAGGCGGCGTGCACACAAGCCCAACAGCGCCCTCTGCTGTGTGGCTGGACAGACCAGTGTTATCCAATGCTCAGTCAGTGCGGAGCCGACGTACGCAGTGTAAACATGTAACCAATTGCCACTATGCCTCGCCGATATCACAGGATGGAGTATTGGGATGCGTGTGCTTTCGAAAGAATGATGATTTGTGGCAGGCGGGTCGGTCGTTCCGTGAGTTTGTGACTCTTACAGGGCATGCTGCTTCAAGAGTGACGCGTATGTGGAAGCAGTGAAGAAAAGAGGGCCGTACAGAGCGCCACGGGGTCCTGGACGACACAATGTTGACCATAGCGCGAGGTAACCGCCATCTTGTCCGCGTGGCCGTAACGGACAGAACAGCTTCGTTGACAGTGTTTGCGCGACGTTGGAGCACTACAACGGGTGTGGACATGTCTTCGTCGACGGTTCGACACCGTCTTCTGCGTGTCGAACTGGTGGCAAGCATGCCACTCCGTGGCCTTCCTTTGATCAGAATCCACCAACGCGACAGACTGCAATGGGGCCGGCTGGAGTGGCCGATCGGTTCTAGGCGCTACGGTCTGGAAACGCGAGACCGCTACGGTCGCAGCTTCGAATCCTGCCTCTGGCATGGATGTGTGTGATGTCCTTAGGTTAGTTAGGTTTAAGTAGTTCTAAGTTCTAGGGGATTGATGACCTTAGAAGTTGAGTCCCATAGTGCTCAGAGCCATTTGAACCAACTGCAATGGGCACATAGACGCCGACAATGACGTGCTGGGTGGTAAAATGTAGTGTTTTCGAACGATTCGCGGTTCATCTTTGCCTACAGTGATGGCCGCATGCGTGTTCAACGCCACCAAGGTGAGCTCAATCAGGCAGAATGTATTGCTGAGTGGCACAGCAGAGAAAAGCTAAGTGTGATAGTTTGGGCACCATTTCCTATAAATTGCGAGCTCACCGCCTACGTCTAGAGGGCAATGAGATCAGCTGTCAATCCATCAGGGACGTTTTACAGCCCGAAGCACTGCCCCTGCTGCCAGCTGCTCCACGTGCCATATTTCAGCAGAACAACGCCCAGCCACATATGACGAGGAAAGTGAAAGTCTTCTTAGAAGAAAGACGGATACCACTGCTTCCTTGGCCTACCAGATCGCCTGATATGTCACCAACGCAACGTGTCTGGGATGTTGTCGGTCGACAAGTTAACCGTTCAGGTACTCCTGCAGCCGTAGTTGGTGCCTTCTGGACGCGCTTACAAGACACTTGGCAGAGTATTCCCCAACAAACATATTCAGTCGCTCTAATGGTGCTGGTTGCAGCACATGGTGGCGCTACTCCATACTGAATTTCCACAGTTCCAGTGGATAAACATGTTCTGTAACGCTAATCATTTGTGTAGTGCCATGTCTCTAAACGGTGGAATGAATTTCATTGAGGTCACATCTCCCTATCTTGGTAGTTCACTTTCTCCAAACAGCGGCGTGTGTACACGGAGCAGTTCTGATTTTGTCGTATTAAATATCAGCGGGTCTGTGTTGTTGATATGTCTTCAATCATCGTCTTCATTAATCAGTCAAAAGCATGGTAATTGATCTTGTGATTTTTATAAATGTTCTTCAAGAGCTCTCCTCGAAGACAAGGTTTCTTCTTTCAGTTAAGTGATCCAGGGACAAAGATCCGTACTCCTAAGCATACAGTCGTCAAATCTATGTCATGCATGAAGTCTCTTACTGCGAAAATTCTGTTGCATTATTTCTCATTTAAGAACCATTTCACGGTATTCACGTACATCGATTTTGTTTGTGGCGTGGTACATCTGCTGGATCTTCTGCTCACGCCGTTCTATTTAACGACAAACACGTTAAAAATCTTAACACAACATTGCGCTATTCATGAAAACAAACAAACTTTCCAGGAAATGAATGCAATCTAACCATCTTCCTACCCCTCTCACCCACACTTCTGAACGAAATAATTCCAGACACCATATGGAATCTCCCTTAGAAGTTATAAATATTATTTCACATTTAACATGTGGCGATTTATGTTTAGAGCAATGTAATAAGTAACAAACATTATCGGTGATGTATCCGAACGAGTAGATTATATTAATATGCCTCGGATTGCATAATTTGCTTGATTGAGATATGTAACACGCCAAAACCGCAGTCATGCCGGAAATGTGTGTACTTTTTAATTCCATTTATCTCTCTAATTAGAACAGCAACCCTGAATACACTCAATTATTCATATTCAAATAGATATTAACTCTTATTTACTCCATTAAAATGAATACACAAATTATCATCTGCTAATTTTATATTTTGTTGGCACTCATTTTAAAAGAGCACAGAGCATGTAGTAAATTAGATTGCTCCTATATTGGTTGTGTATTAGAGCACTATAATTCATTAAATAATATTTTTACGGTACGTTTGTTTTATTAGTAGCCAGCTTACTAACTTCATTTTGAGCCATAATTCCAGTTACCTTAAAAAAATGTTGTTGTAGTGGGCCATTATTGAGTTAACCCATGTCATTTGATAAAATCATAAAAATAAACTGCTAAAAAAAGTATTTATCACCTGTATTCTGTCAAACGTGTGGCTGGTCCTAGATTCTGTGGGAGCGGGGGAAGAAAAAAAAAGCCCAATGAAAATTAACGAATAAGTTTATTCTGAAATAAAAACAAAACAAGTGCACGCCTTTGCACATCCGTGAAATCAAGAGCAGCTGCTGGGTAACAGTGAATACCATATTGCCCCTGCCCGTGCATTTTTATATCCGTCGACCCACCATGGCACAATGTCCACAGGACGGTGGAGCAATCGCTGCTCAGGTATGACTCACTCTCAGACAGCGCATAACACTTCCGTCTGCTACTGGTATACCATAACCTTAAAGTTGGAAGTAGATCGTAAAATGGAACTATCTTGTTAAAGTAATTATGGTATAAAGCAACAGAGCAGTGTTACTCTCTGAGAGGAATTTCATTATGTTGACCTAACGGAGGTGGCTTATCGGAAGTGAAAGTCAGAATAACAGTAACAAACAATATTTTATCAATCTACACTGTTCAAAGAATAAAGAAAACGGTTGCCAGCCTAATTAGGTAAGAGAATGATTGACGTTCTTGTTCAAGAAAATAGGTATGAGTAACTTTAACGGACAAACACAACCTATATTTTGCCACACGCGAGTGCAATAAACTCTGGTATCTGAATAAAGTATGTTCACGTTAAGATTGGAGCTAACAGATCAGAACAAACTATTTGCATAAAAATAACAGATAACAAAACGCACTTGAGGACTTAGTCAAACTGAATGGTCTCAATAACGTTACTCTTAATATTCACTGTTGAATCGTAAATTGGACATAGGTTTAATATTACTTTCCAAACATTTTTCTATCTGACAAAAAATTGTAAATGTAGTTCACTGCAAAATTATGAACTGGTCATAGGTTAAGTCTCTCTCAGCTAAATACTTTTCTATTTAGAATGAAAGTTAAATCTATTTCACTAACAAGCAATTTCTCACTGAATTTTGAATAAAAGAAGTTACTGTTTCATAGATAGTGGTCTTTCTATTAATTGTTATTTATCATGAGCATAAAGGATACACTGTGGATCCTATTACACTATTAATATACACTTTCAATACACAAGAGAAACAAGTGCTTAGCAAGTATGAGTATTTAACTTTCCACAATTGCAGTTTTCAACTTTTACTACAGCGAGACACAAAATTGACATATTTGTAAGATACTGACTCAACTTTTGTGATTTACAACAGGCAGCAATGTGATCATTTACTAAGCAAAACTTTAAAAGCCTCAGTTTTAAGAACTTTTTATTTTGAAGTTTCGCAACAACATCTTAATAAGCAGTTTTAATAGAAATTTATTTTCAGCAAGCATCATGAACTTTAGCTCACTCTCTTGCCACATTAACTTTAACTTTCTTTTTACTATGTATGTTCAAGAGGCATTAGTTAGTAAAACACTAGGCTTTAATGTTCTTTCAATAAGGACAGCATGGGAAGGACCCTAAGTGGAAATGTGGCAGAGGGATAAAATATCGAGGTAGGTATAATAGTTCGAGTACAAGTTACCTTATATTTGCGCACACTAAAACATCCAATGAGCTGATCCTTCACCATACATTTCTACTTTTCCTTGGTTCCTTTTCAGTGATTGCGCAATGTGGTGGCGATTGCATGTTGGTAGTGGATTTGCAGGTACAATTGCTGGACTCTGTCATTTCTTGGTGGCGACGATAGATATCAATTCCAGAATAGTTCCAGTTCTTTATCCATCCATCCGAGGCATTGGAAAGCGGCACGGGTAGCCTATCTTGGCACCAGCACAATATACAACTTTTACATGAGCAGCTGACAGTTTGGTAGTTCGTACCAGACTGACCCTTTGTTCCACTTTTCTATCCATGCCAACCACAATTTGCGCGTGCGGAATGTTTCCGTTCCCGAGGGGAACCACAACACCTTTTACATATGAAATAACTAAGAACCCTAAGTGTAGGTCAGCAGTTTACATAACAACAACCAAACACATTAAATAAAACAGAACATTCGCACATATTGACATTTCTAAAAAGAAAATTATTTAAACATAATTATTCAACCTCAAAGATAACCAAAGAGACTATATGAGAAAGATAAAACATTATTTACTCATATTGTGCATATTACAGAGATTACACTTCATTACAGTATCGAATTAATCATACACTAATTACAGAAGTTCAACGATGGGATGTTGAACAAAATAGAAAGGTAAATTAATCAACAAAAGGTATGTGGTGACTAAGCTATGGTGTTACAAGCGGTCCTGACATCATATGTTGTGTGACTTAGAGTCCTGCGACGCTGCACTGAAAGTTTCACCTCGCCCTAGATGCTCAATCAGTTTCTTGTCAGGCATTTCTGTTCAGTCGATTAGCAACAACTGGATGAAAGTGTTCACGAGGTGGCCGCATTTTGTTCATCCATAACCGTCTTCAAAGACGAACCCATAGTCTGTATGTTGACTGGTGTCTGCACAGTGGATTGGAGGGTAACTTCGATAGCGATGAGTGGCGTCTGACATATGTGTATGATTCTGGTCCCAAACACGACGAACCAACTTCGCTACTGGACACTTGGATAGCTCAATGATGCTTGGCCACCTCTACACTCTTCCACTTAACCAGCGGCCAGACAAATCTTGCACCCCTCAGTGAAAGTTTCCGTTACCAGCCTTCTTCACACACTACGTCCCTGGAGATTTTGTATTGTTGTCCGCAAGTAACGCGTAGATACGAAACTGGTTGCGTGGGAAATCTTCCATGTTGTATTTGTTGACAAAACCTCCTACTTGTCACCAAAACTTCAACGTGTAGTTCTGTTAAGTTCTTCCTGAGATCACTATGAGCAATAATTTATAGGAAGCGACCGTCAGCAGCTGTTGCTGAGCTCCAGCACTGACAACTTTGAGCGTCAATGGAGAAAGTTCAACAACATTGTATGATACGTTTTAGACAGTTATGTACCGAACAAAGTTGTGAAGGATGAAAAAGAGCCGCCGTTGCTTGACAACCGTGGTAGAAAGCTGCAAAGAAAGCAAAGAGAGCTCCACTGAAAATTCAAAGTCACATATGGAAATATGAGACCTAGACCTGACGGCATTCTATACAGAGTATGCGTGGGTACTTGTCTCTCTTGTGCCAGTAATGTGGCTTAGGTCTCTGGAGGAGCGAAGCGTTCCTAATGATTGGAAAAAAAGCGCAGGTCATTCCCGTTTTCAAGAAGAGTCGAACAGACGCGCAGAACTATAGGCCTATATCTCTGACGTCATCTTCGAATATACAGGATGTTACAAAAAGGTACAGCCAAACTTTCAGGAAACATTCCTCACACACGAATAAAGAAAAGATGTTTTGTGGACATGTGGCCGGAAACGCTTAATTTCCATGTTAGAGTTCATTTTAGTTTCGTCAGTATGTACTGTACTTCCTCGATTCATCGCCAGTTGGCCCAATTGAAGAAAGGTAATGTTGACTTCGGTGCTTGTGTTGACATGCGACTCATTGCTCAACAGTACTAGCATCAAGCACATCAGTACGTAGCATCAACAGGTCAGTGTTTTATCACGAACGTGGTTTTGCAGTCAGTGCATTGTTTACAAATGCCGAATTGGCAGATGCCCATTTGATGTATGGATTAGCACGGGGCAATATCCGTGGCACGGTACGTTTGTATCGAGACAGATTTCCAGAACGAAGGTGTCCCGACAGGAAGACGTTCGAAGCAATTGATCGGCGTCTTAGGAAGCACGGAACATTCCAGTCTGTGACTAGCGACTGGGGAAGACCTAGAACGACGAGGACACCTGCAATGGACGAGGCAATTCTTCGTGTAGTTGAAGATAACCCTAATGTCAGCGTCAGAGAAGTTGCTGCTGTACAAGGTAACGTTGACCACGTCACTGTATGGTGAGTGCTACGGGAGAACCAGTTGTTTCCGTACCATGTCCAGCGTGTGCAGGCGCTATCAGCAGCTGATTGACCTCCACGGGTACACTTCTGCGAATGGTTCATCCAACAATGTGTCAATCCTCATTTCAGTGCAAATGTTCTCTTTACGGATGAGGCTTCATTCCAACGTGATCAAATTGTAAATTTTCACAATCAACATGTGTGGGCTGACAATCGGCACGCAGTTGTGCAATCACGTCATCAACACAGGTTTTCTGTGAACCTTTGGGCAGGCATTGTTGGTGATGTCTTGATTGGGCCCCATGTTCTTCCACTTACGCTGAATGGAGCACGTTATCATGATTTCATACGGGATACTCTACCTGTGCTGCTAGAACATGTGCCTTTACAAGTACGACACAACATGTGGTTCATGCACGATGGAGCTCCTGCACATTTCAGTCGAAGTGTTCGTACGCTTCTCAACAACAGATTCGGTGACCGATGGATTGGTAGAGGCGGACCAATTCCATGGCCTCCACACTCTCCTGACCTCAACCCTCTTTCATTTATGGGGGCATTTGAAAGCTCTTGTCTACGCAACCCCGGTACCAAATGAAGAGACTCTTCGTGCTTGTATTGTGGACGGCTGTGATACAATACGCCATTCTCCAGGGCTGCATCAGCGCATCAGGGATTCCATGTGACGGAGGGTGGATGCATGTATCCTCACTAACGGAGGACATTTTGAACATTTCCTGTAACAAAGTGTTTGAAGTCACGCTGGTACGATCTGTTGCTGTGTTTCCATTCCATGATTAATGTGATTTGAAGAGAAGTAATAAAATGAGCTCTAACATGGAAAGTAAGCGTTTCCGGACACATGTCCACATAACATATTTTCTTTCTTTGTGTGTGAGGAATGTTTCCTGAAAGTTTGTCCGTACCTTTTTGTAACACCCTGTATTTTATGTTCTCGTATTGCGACATTTCTGGAGACTGACATCTCCTCTTGTAGGAATCAACATAGGTTTCTGCACGGGTAGACGCTGTGTTGACTGACTTACAGAAGGCGTTCGATACAGTTCCACACTGCCACGTAGTGAACAAAATACGAGCGTATGGAGTGCCAGACCTACTGCGTGATTATATGGAAGAGCTGCTAGCAAACAGAGCACAGCATGTCATTCTGAACGGAGAGAACTCTTCCGACGTAAAAGTAACTTCGAGCGTACCCCAAGGGAGTGTTACGACTATAGCTTTTCGCTATATATGTAAATTATCTAGCAGACAACACCGGAAATTCCGTGAGGCTTTACGGATAATACTGTTCTATATAGAGAAATTTCACCGTATCAAATGGTAGGGAAATGAAGCAAGACCTGCCATTCATCGATGCTGGTTGCAGGGAATCACAGTTGACGCTCAACATAAATAAATGTAACGTATTGTGCATGCACATTACAGAAAGACTTATTGTATTATTACGTGATTGCAGAACAATCTGTGGAAGCTGTTACTTCCATAAAATATCTAGAAGAACTCGTACGGGGTGATTTAAAGTGGAGCGACCACATAAAACTAATTGCAGGCTCAAGAATTCATTGGAAGAACCTTCAGGAAACGTTGTCCATCAACAAAGGAGGTGTTTTACAAAACACTCCTTCGACCAACACTAATATTGCTCGTCAATCTGGAATCCTTATCAGACAGAACTGATATAGGAAATAAGGAAGATCCAAAGCAGAGCAGCAAGTTACGTCACAGGTTCATTTAGTAAGCGCGAGAGCGCCACAGAGATGCTACAGTGGCAGACCCTGCAAGAGAGGCGTTCTGCATCATGAAGGTGTGGTTTACTGTTAAAAGTTCCACGAGCGCACGTCCCTGAAATTCAAAACCAATACATTTATTTCTCCTACGTACATCTCACGAAAGATCCATTCAGATAAAATTAGAGAAATTCGAACCCAGAAGGATGCTTACTAGCACGCATTCGCAACTGGAACAGGAAAAGAGAAGTACACTAGTACACGAAGTTCTTTCCGCCACACACTATGACGTAGACGTACAAGGTGATCACAAACTACAGTTAATCCCTATTGCGTATCCAGATACTCATAGATGGTCACGTTGTATTAATGTAGGATCATTTCAGAGGATAATTTTGAGATGACTATTCTGTATTATTTATTCCTGGGTGTCTGTGTGTTCTAACAACCCTACCACAACAAAGATCAAAATTTAATAATGATTGTGGTGTTGCCCACGCTGCTAAATACTGCATTTTCGGGCAACAACAAAGTTATTATGTGGCAGGTTTCATTAGAGCACAGTTAATAAAGTCACTTCATGTAATAATGAATAAACTAGGCACTCATCCTCTCGTGTTTCCCACGCTGGTCTCGTTGTAGAATCATGGCTCAATCGTCGAAAATCTCGGTGGTGATGATTCCAAGCTCGGATGCAAAGAGGCCTAGGTTTTATTCTGCTATATTCTAAAGATTTGTAGATTCGCTTCACAAACCATCCTTAAGATTAAACCTTTCAAAGTTAGCACAATGGTGATGTAAAAAAATAATCAGCACTCCGAATTCAAGTTACACTTACTTTTTATTGCTTTTGTTGCAATATCACGTAACACACAAAACATCACTTCACAATATAAAACATACTTGAAAACATCTTCCTCACGGTTAAAGTTCACATTTTATAAGCTGACTACAATATGCGTCTATCCAACATGACATCCAAGACTTGGCTTTCTCAAGGTCCGACTCTCTGACTCCTAACTAATAATCTCTTACTCGCCCAAAAATCAGAGTTACAAGCACGTCAAAGATCATAGTGACAAAAGAAAGAATACACATAAGAATAATATCATCGCAACATAAACATATTGATGTATCAAAGTACCTCTGCATTAATCAAATCAAATCTGAATGTTGTCTCAGAAATATGTTAAACTACTTCACAGAAACACAGTAGAATATTGCTGGCATCGAAAGGTTCCGGTGAGGTACCATAATGGTTACGTAATTCAAGTACCATTACAGTGTACATCATTATTTTCATAACAACGATTCTCTCCATGTACGATGAGGAATTGTCCTCAACATTGGTGGCGTGTGACTATAAATGCAGGTCGAGCAGCATCTTTAAGTTCGTCATCTGTCTCGTAATGTGTGGCAGTAACCTTCTGTTTAATGCACCTCCATGATGTTTTGTCGCAAGATGACAATCAGGACTTCGGTATGGTCACTTCAAAGGTGAGGGCAAATGGACTGTACATCTACATCTACATCTACATCTATACTCCGCGAGCCACCTTACGGTGTGTGGCGGAGGGTACTTATTGTACCACTATCTGATCCCCCCTTCCCTGTTCCATTCACGAATTGTGCGTGGGAAGAACGACTGCTTGTAAGTCTCCGTATTTGCTCTAATTTCTCGGATCTTTTCGTTGTGATCATTACGCGAGATATATGTGGGCGGTAGTAATATGTTGCCCATCTCTTCCCGGAATGTGCTCTCTCGTAATTTCGATAATAAACCTCTCCGTATTGCGTAACGCCTTTCTTGAAGTGTCCGCCACTGGAGCTTGTTCAGCATCTCCGTAACGCTCTCGCGCTGACTAAATGTCCCCATGACGAATCGCGCTGCTTTTCGCTGGATCATGTCTATCTCTTCTATTAATCCAACCTGGTAAGGGTCCCATACTGATGAGCAATACTCAAGAATCGGACGAACAAGCGTTTTGTAAGCTACTTCTTTCGTCGATGAGTCACATTTTCTTAGAATTCTTCCTATGAATCTCAACCTGGCGCCTGCTTTTCCCACTATTTGTTTTATGTGATCATTCCACTTCAGATCGCTCCGGATAGTAACTCCTAAGTATTTTACGGTCGTTACCGCTTCCAATGATTTACCACCTATGGCATAATCGTACTGGAATGGATTTCTGCCCCTATGTATGCGCATTATATTACATTTATCTACGTTTTGGGAAAGCTGCCAGCTGTCGCACCATGCATTAATCCTCTGCAGGTCCTCCTGGAGTTTGTACGAGTCTTCTGATGTTGCTACTTTCTTGTAGACAACCGTGTCATCTGCAAATAGCCTCACGGAGCTACCGAGCTACGTCCAATGGATTTATGAGGGAATACCTCATTGAGATATTCTCTAACGGTAACAGCATAACCTACTGGTGCTCCATCCTGCTGGAACCATACACAATTGCAAATGTGGAATGAACCAGACGCGTAACGTGAGATACGTAATGTGATTCACGGCATCGTCAGAAAAATATGGACCTACCGTATGTGTTGCAGACATTGCAGCCCGGATTATGACGCGCAGAAGGTAGCGTTCAAGTTATCAATAAAAACGTGGCTATTCTTTACTCTAGATGTAAATGTTTCTCTCTATCACTATGTCGAGAAACAGAATTTCCACTTTGAAGGAAGATTTTTAAAGACATTAATCATTCGCCCACAAACCTGATGGCGTGTTTGCATGCCATTATCACTCAGTTCGTTAACAAATGGAGGTTGAAATGCCTTTAGCTTCACATCATCCTTCATAGGTTTCGTAATCCCGAGTATCGAATTCCACTTCCTGATACCGCTTACGAATTGACTTTCTTGCGAACGTTCAACAGAAGCTGCTGTCTCCACACTAGTCGTACTGGTGGTCGTCCCGAGCAGGGCTTATCTTTCATGCAATCAGTCTTAAAGAGATTTTCTTCCCACAGTAAAACTGTTGGTTTTAGTGGCAAGGGTTTCTGAAACCTTACAGTGAAGTCATATTATACAAGGTGATTCAAAAAGAATACCACAACTTTAAAAATGTGTATTTAATGAAAGAAACATAATATAACCTTCTGTTGTACATCATTACAAAGAGTATTTAAAAAGGTTTTTTTTCACTCAAAAACAAGTTCAGAGATGTTCAATATGGGCCCCTCCAGACACTCGAGCAATATCAACCCGATACTCCAACTCGTTCCACACTCTCTGTAGTATATCAGGCGTAACAGTTTGGATAGCTGCTGTTATTTCTCGTTTCAAATCATCAAAGGTGGCTGGGAGAGGTGGCCGAAACACCATATCCTTAACATACCCCCATAAGAAAAAATCGCAGGGGGTAAGATCAGGGCTTCTTGAAGGCCAGTGATGAAGTGCTCTGTCACGGGCTGCCTGGCGGCCGATCCATCGCCTCGGGTAGTTGACGTTCAGGTAGTTACAGACAGATAAGTGCCAATGTGGTGGCGCTCCATCCTGCTGAAATATGAATTGTTGTGCTTCTTGTTCGAGTTGAGGGAACAGCCGATTCTCTAACATCTCCAGATACTGTAGTCCAGTTACAGTAGCACCTTCGAAGAAAGGTGACGCTGACGCCTAGTCAACAGCGCCTCAAGCGAACAAATGTACAACTAAATGAAACTTTATAGCTCCCTTCATTCGCCGACAGATAGTGCTTAGCTCTGCCTTTTGTCGTTGCAGAGTTTTAAATTCCTAAAGTTGTGGTATTCTTTTTGAATCACCCTGTATATCTTCCACTGATTTTTCCATAAGCGATCGTTGGCGAGCCCATGTGCTATGACGTAACTGAACTCATCAGCCGTGACTTACACGTATATCAGCACCTGCAACAATAAGAAAAGCAATTCATTAACAGCTATGTAACAAACGGGGGTAGTGAGACTTTATCATCCTTCTGTAGATGAAGGCAACCGCTACCAGAAACGTATGTCACACAGTAACAGCTCAAGTTTCGAATGACGAGGTTGTGTTGTACGCCAATACGACAGCCAGCTTTGCTCTCTTGCACTGATTAGCATAATAACATTCCCTAAGTAATCCGGTCAAGAGGCAGTTTCTGAAGTTAAAATCTTCTGGGTTATGAAGAAACATGACGCGGCCTAATAACCCAGAAGATTTTAACTTCAGTGACAACGGCCACGAAAGCCTGCAGACTTACATAAGAGGCAGTTCGTCGCTAGCAAAAGAAAGTGGCCTGGCAAATAAAGGGTGGGCGAGAAGTCCAGAGATTCCGAAATAAGATATTGAACTGTAAGGCGTACACAGGAGCAGATATAGGCTCAGATCACAATTTAGTAATGACGAAGAGTAGGTTGAAATTTAAGATACTAGCCAGGAAGAATCAGTGCGCAAAGAGGTGTGAAGGGACACGCTTGAAGTTCTCTAGGGCTATAAATACAGCAATAAGGAATAGCTCAGTAGGCAGTGCAGCTGAAGAGGCTTGGACATCTCTGAAACGGGCAATAACAGAAGTTGGAAAGAAAACCGTAGGTATAAAGGGGATAACTGCGAAGAAACCATGGATTCCAGATGAAATACTTCAGCTGGTCAACGACAGAAGGAAGTAGAAAATTGTCAGGGAAATGCAGGACAGTCGGAAGGACTGATTCAGCATACAGGAAAGACAAAACAGCCTTCGGTGAAATTAAAAGCTATGGCGAGAAGTGTGCTATGGGAATTCCACTGAAAGAGCTTGGAAAGAGTACATTGAAGGCCTCTGCGACGGGGAAGATTTAAAAGAGCTTTGGGAGATTGAAGATCAAATAAGACAAAAAGGATTGGTAAAACACCATCAGAATTTCTAAAATCATTGGGGTAAGTGACAACAAAACGACTAATCACATTGGTGTATAGAATGTATGAGACTAGCGATATAAGATCAGACTTTCGGAAAATAATCTCCACACAATACCGAAGATAGAAAGAACCGACAAGTGCAAGAATTAACGTGCAATCAGCTTAACAACTCACACATTCAAGTAGCTGACAAGAATAATACACAGGAGAATAGAAAAGAAAATTCAGGATTTGTTAGATGACAATCAGTAAAGGCACCAGTGAGGCAATGCTGACGTAATGAGAAGTAGCTGAAATGAGAACAGTGAGAAACTTAACATGAGAGTTGGGGATAACGAAGTAGATGAAGTTACGTAATTCTGCTATCTAGGAAGCAAAATAACCTTTGATCGACGTATCAAGGAGGAGATAAAAAGCACAATAGCACTGCTAAAACGGGCTTTCCTGGCAAAGTGAAATCTCCTATTATCAAGCATAGGTCTTAATTTGAGGAAGAAATTTCTCAGAACGTACGTTTGGAGTACAGGACTGTATGGTAGTGAGACATGGACTGTGAGAAAACAGGAATAGAAGAGAATCGAAGCATTGGAAATGTGTTGCTACAAAAGAATGTTTAAAATTAGGTGGACTAGTAAGGTGAGGAATGAGGAGGATCTCCGCAGAATCGGCAAGGAAAGGAATGTATGGAAAACATTGACAAGACGAAGGGACAGGATGGTAGGACATCTTTTAAGACATCAGTGAATGACTTCCACGTTGGAGCTGTAAAGGGTAAAAACTGTAGAGGAAGACAGAGATTGGAATTCATCCGGCAGATAACAGAGAACGTAGATTAGAAGTCCTATGATTTTAAAAAAATGCCAACAGGTGCGCACTTAGAAACGAGAGGTGGTATGGCTGGCTGGCTGGCCAGTAACATAACGGAGACCCGTGTGAACTCGATGTCGCGGAATGTGATCACAGACTGGGCGTAACTGTGCTAGAATCAGAAGGGTAGTGTAGTACAGAACACTGTAGAGCACAACTGTTGTGCCAAGCATTGCTTTCAGGCACGTTGAAATCAACACCCCTGTGTCTGCATAGTGTGGAAATATTCCGCAGATCAGATCGTAGATGCACAGCCTTTCTTCAGTGTCAGCACAACTGTGGGCCTCGGCCCTGCCCTCTTGCAATGTACGAACAGCCTCGCTTGTGAAATTAAATGTCATTACCTCTGTGCCGGGGTAGGGACACTTGCGATGAGCGACAGTTGTGAGGAGCGACATTTGTGAAGAGACCCGGCCGAACAGGTAGCGGGCGGTCTACAGGGACACCAAACAAGTAGCACACCGCAGTTCAGTTCTGCTGTGGACACCAGACAGGTAACGCACCGTAGTTCAGTACTGCTCCTGTTGTAAAGATGGAATTCACCACGACTACGAAAGGGAAGCCTCTAGTGATTTATAACGGTTACCAGTATATAATGGAATACACCAACAATGAAGGTATAAGTTATTGGTGGTGCGTAAACGTGAACAAGAAGTGTAAAGGAAGACTAATCACCAGAAACAACTTAGGCAGCCATACATGTATTCCGGATGCGCAGCTAGTGAAGTGCGAAAACACGTGGCAAACGCCAAAAGGTGTGCAAAAGAAGCGGACACTTCAATTTCTTCTGTTTACGCCGAAGAAGTAGGGCCATTGTTCAGTCAAGGATACGGCATCGTCACATCACTGACGTCACACAGGAATGCAAAACGATCGCTGCAACGCATCAGGCAAAAAAAAGCGTGGGATCTACGCAAGATCCGACCGATGCTGCAGGAATATTTCTGCACGAACATCATTTGCTAATGAATGATGGGAGCAAATTTTTACTTGCAGATGACACCAGAGGACCAAATGATAGGATATTGGTGTTCGCCAGCGAAAGGGGATAATCCTGTTTAACAGACTGCAATTCGTTCTTTGTCGATGGAACGTTCAAAAGCTCCAGCAAGCAGTTTGGACAGTTATTTATTGTTCATGCCGATATTTCTAGTTCTGAGGAGAAAACAAACACAGTTCCAACCGCCTTGCTACCCAATAAAAAGCGAGAAACGTACGATCGCTTTTTCACAGCTGTTAAGAGCAACGTACCTGGATGGAATCCTACAGCTATCATGATGGATTTTGGAGTTGCAATCACCCAGACATTAAAACATTTGTTTCTGATGCGAAGATTAAAGGCTGCAACTACCATTTAAAGTAGTGCTTGTGGAGGCAAGTGCAGAATTGCGGCCTTGTTACTGCCTACAAGGAAAACGAAGAAATTCTTTTCCACATAAGATTGTGTTCCGCTTTGGCTCACATTCCCCTGGACATGTTAGATGACGGGTGGCTATGCATTCAGGAGAGCACGCGAGATAATGAAAAACTGAAGGATTTTACGGCTATTTTGTTGAACAATGGCTGGATAACGAAGACATGCCAAGGGATATATGGAACTGCGCAGGAAGGCGTCACCGCACCAACAATGTTTCAGTAGGATGGAGTAGGAGGATAAATACGCTAATTTCGAAGGTTCATCCAAATTTTTACTCCTAGTAAAAATTCTCAGAGAGGACGCAAAATATCATAGGCACAATTTGACCGACTAGTTTTAAATCTAGGTGGTAAAAGAAGAAAGAAGTCCGCAGTTAAGACAGATCAAATAGTTTCTAAGGCCCTTACAAGACTCCAAGTTGACGGCAATATAAAATCATTTCTTACTTGCGTGGCCTATGCACAGAAATTACAATGAAAAGGAAATGGCTGAAGCTACAGCAACACTTGTAAATATTGAAAAGAGGTTCAGTTCACGCCGATCGCTCTATTGTAAAAATTTTAAATAAATAATCATGCTTTAAATATTGTAAATAAATATAATGGGGGGCGAAGAGAGACTACCTCCTCGTGGTGTTCCCTGGAAACGACACAAAGTCGGCTAAATGTCTCTTGCAAATTGTAAAAGATTCACTAATGAAGTCTGAAAAGTCATATCTTTTCTAACAATCACAATCAGCATTTTTGTGCAGAGAATTTTAGAAACAATGTCTGTTTGAGTGGACGAGGAATACATCTTGTTTCAATACATAAACTGCATTCCTTAACGCTAATTGCTGGCAGGACTCACGTTAGACCTCAGTACACTTCCCTGCGTGGTGCGCAAAAATTGAGGTTTATTTCGAAACAATTAAAGAAAAAAGTTTCGTTTGAGAACCAAATTCTTTAGTTGGCTCCTCGTAATATGTGGTAAAAGGTTGCCACTCCTATCATATCAAAATTTGGGTGAGCTGTTTCTATAGTTCCTGTAAAATACATCGTCTTACACACAACTGTGCTGCAACTAATGGTTGACAAGGTATCGTGGGGGCCAAATCAGCTCCTATTTCTAATCTGACTAAGGCCACTCTTTCTTGCCCAAAAAAATTCTGAAATAACGTAACCTGGCTGCACTGGAGGAGTGTGAATGTCCCTCGGCAGCTGCCCGGGCCGGCACAAGCCGAGCGCTCAGTCACTCCAAGCGGCAGCAGGTAGTGGCCGAGCAGGTAGTGGCGCAGCATTTGCGACACACCCTGTGCCGGTCCCTCCGTATCCCGTATTTCTCACAAGTGTCGCCACATTCCAGTTTCTCACAAGTGTCGCTTCTCACAAGTGTCTATAACCCTCTGTGCCTGCCTCCTTGCCTCACACACGGCTGCAATGGGGCTGCTTTCAATTCGGTACGCCCACAGTTTACTGATGGCGCTACGCGTTGGCAAAAGACTACATCCACGTAATACGCTCTTTCTTATCCCAGCACTACCTTATTGGTCTTCTATTTTTATTGTTAACACTGGGGTCTTGTACATTATGTGTATTACCCGTATTTCCACATGTATTACTTTCCAGAGAATTTCGAACTTCTTGCAACATTTTACATTGTGGAACTTTTTTTCGGTTGATAAATTCCAAGCACATCCCCAGAAGTGCCAATTTCAATCTAAAATAATCAACTTCAGATATTGTTGTTGCTTTCAGTCTGATGACTAATGTGGTGCAGCTTTCAACGCTAGAATCCATATGAATCTGTTTACTGTTTTCAACGCTTGGCCCCCCCTACATCTAGCCCCTCCCCCTCCTCACACACGCACACACACACACACACACACACACACAAACACACACACACCCTTCTATTACCAAAATGACAACTACTTGATTCTTCAATATGTCCTGTCAACCGATTTCTTCTTTTAGTGTAGCTGCGCCATAAATTTCTTTTCCGTATTCGATTCAGTTCCCCCTTGTTAGTTATCGGACCTACACCATTCAATATTCAGCATTATTCTATGTCAACACGTTTCGAAAGCTTCTGTTCCCTTCTTGCCACGTCTGTTGTTCTCTTAAAAGGTATCTCATACCTGATTTTGTTTGAACTTAACAGCTCGGGCCAGTATTTTATAATTACATTCATCACATATACTGGTCTGATATTTCTTTGGTGATAAAACTATTAGTCCTTCATACAAACTTGTAGGAAGCTGTCGGATGTTCCGGTCGTCGTTAAATGCATTAACAAGGTCGTCTTTTAGTAAGAGTCACTAATTAAGGTTGCTTCCGCATACTATTCACGGAAATGTTGCGTAATTCCGTATTTCTTTAGCCTCTGCTTGTCTGTCATCACCTCTCCTATTTTAAGTTTCTCAGTTATTTTGCGTTGTGTTCATTTTGCAGTTCGGCCTAAATCGTAAAGTAGGGTATTTTTTCTTCTGTGATGTTATTATGTCGTATCTCACTTTAAGATCTCCTGTGCAGTAATGTGATTTGTGCTATGGCTGCTTTTATTCGTAAAGTATTATTGGTTATTCCGTACATTGATAGATTTCTCGAAGGCACAGGAAATGGAATTCTTCACTGCGATTCTCCCACTTACTCTTATTTTAATCGTACTGTCCAAACAGTGTCTTCAATTTCGGGTTCCCATGCTTCACCCACCGCATTAGTTGTTTGGGTTTTTCCAAATATTTCCAATGGAAGCCTTCCATGTCCCTAGCACTTTCTCTTTTTATTATATGTCGCTCAGTGAGTTGGTATTTAGTTTTCGATAGCTTCTCCTCCGACAGTTCTGTTGTTTTGTCAAATTAATTCTGATGATGTAATCAGTGATCCGAATCGTTTCCCGGCCATATTTCACCAAATGTGCCAGTAACAGCTGTATTTGTTGAGGCATAAATCATGTTGGTTCTACTTGTCGAGGTGCTGATTGCGTGGGTGTAGGCTATTGTCACCGTTCGTAACCTCCCAGGCGACACGCGTATTTAGTTTTGGTAATATCCTGCAGCACTGCACACCTGTTGTTATGTGCCGCATGGTTTCTCCGGTTATTAACACAAATGAAATCTTTCCATTTCATAAAGTTGTTCCACGTCATAGGCAAAACAGGTATTACTTCTTGTTTGGAGAACTCTGATCTTGTGGTTTTATTGTTGCTTCCAGACGGGCCGTATACATTTATGAGACGTGTACTTGCTACGGACATTACTGTTGCCCTTCCGTTTACTAACCTCCTCATTTCTACATCTGGTATACCATCTTTCGTTAATAAATGTGTGTTAGCATTTTCGATTCTAATACACGTTACATTATTGCTTTACATTGAGACTAGATTGTCCGTGTAAACCTCCTGCATTCCTGTTGTCCAGTGTCTATTTCAGCTACATATAAAACGGTTGAATACTTACCAATTTTAAATGCGATAAAATGTTTCTAACTTTAAAAGTGTAGATTTTACAGTTTTTAATGCAGATGTGGATTCCTGACTATGCCGATATCCTGCTAAATGATTTCGATTCTGGTCTTTGTTTTTTAGATCTAAGTTTTGTAATCGGATTTAGTTTGGCACCTCTTTTTCTGTATTTTTCTGCCTTATTGCATGTGGAACACGCAGGGTTTTAGCTCATACACGTTATATTGTCCTGATAGCCATGTACGTTTTTCACTGATGGAACTGCCTTTCTACTTCCAATTTTATTGATGGTATACCATTGGAAAAGGAAAACGGATAATATCCCACACCTCGTTTCGAATACCACGAATATTACCATATGTTTATAAAATTTGTCATGAAACTTCGCCTCTTCCATTGATATATTAAATACTCTCACATAAGCAAAGTTACCTTCTGCCGCACTCAAAGAAAACTTGGCCACAAACCCTGAAATTAGAACCGTTTCAAAGTTACCTTAACATTTCCGAACAACACGTTCATAAACTAGATTTTAAAAAATTCTTAAATAAACAGTCGGATCGTTAATACTGAATTGTGTACTATCTACTTGGTCTATATTAATCCTCTGATTCGTAGTTAACCAATGCAGGATTTCTAAGGCTGTTGGCCGTTCGTTATCCTTTATAAATTACATTTGGACAGTATTCTTTCTTGGTTATGTTTCCATTACAGCTGCAATTCTCTTTTACACTACAGAGAGATTGATGATACACAAAAACAACACTTGCCACGAACTATCACGAACAGAAAACGGTCGCGATACGGACACACTGGAGAACTGAACAAGATCATAAAGTAAACAACAGCTACACAGTGGCGTGATTTTCCGCTGACACTGCCAAAAGCAGACTATTTACTCGTCGAGGATAAAAAAAACAACAGTGCAGTTTGGATGCAAGTCTGCGCAAGAGTACCTACACAATGCAGTGAGTGGTAGAGACAACAGTATTCTTCAGACGAAGTGATTTTCTTGTGTGACCCTCAGACCACGTTATACCCAAACACAAACGGTAGCTTCCGCTCATGATCGCAATACCACGTGAGTTTGTTGGTCTCTATCAGCCCCCCGCTGTATGGTCCCCTAGTATCATAGTTTGCAAACTGCTCACAGCTTCTGTGGACGATCATGGTAATAGTGTCGTGCCAGATGGAATTCTAGATGCTCCACATGCATACCTATTGTGTATTAATAGTAGCGAACAATACAACGATCACTGGACATCATGACAAGTATAGACGCTGGAAGCGACCTGTCCAGAGTGTATCTGATGCTGGTGCAAGGTTGCTGGAATTGTGGCTGAACGCGATGACTACGTGGCAAGCTCGTTGCTGGATACTGGACAGAAGTAAGCATTGTGGCGATTGTGGTGTCAGCCATGATATCGAAGACAGTGGGCAGTGAGGTTGCGAGTGCGTTCATACTAGGATAACCCCCGGCTGGAGCAACGCTGCAGGTGGCAGATCGGTTAGCGCTCGGATTTGTCATCCTAGGAGTTGTTATAGCCGTCTGGATCCAATAGATCATGGTCTTGGTAAGGATCTGGTGACTTTCCGCTCCGCCTCGAAATGGTGGAAGTGGCACGTTTGTAACCATCATACGCTGGAACTGGTTGGAATGACAAATCCACCTCCTGATCTTAAAAGAGATGACATTCATATGTCACCATTTCCGCATGTTCAAGTTACCGACGACTATCTTAAGTGACTACGAAAAGTGAGTGACCACATAACGGAATCCGTGTTGGAAGTGTAACCCCCGCGGTGAAAGTAAGAGCGTGTGAAGGATTATGCATAGCTGACAGCCATGGAGGACATTGCCAGGTCTGCCAACAGCAACTGTAGTCGTTAAGTACATACCAGTATTAGTATTACTTTAAAAGAACTTTGAAAGACTTACGATCAGATTAGATGGGAGGAATGGATAACATTCCTCTGAAATTTATAAAATCATTGAGAAGTATCAGTCAATCTACTATTCAAGTTGATTTGTACAATCTATGTGTCTGAAAAAAACCATTAGACTTTCAGCAAAATATCATCCGCACAATCTCTAAGACAGAAAAGCCAGGTAGTTAACAGAACCCGCAGCGTTCAAGGAACAGCATAATGGTTAATGCATCCAAGTTGGTTACAAGAATAATACAGAAGAATGGGAAAATATCTGGATCTGTTAGATGCAGGTAGTGGGGATAGAATATAGGGAACGAAAGGTTATGTACACAGAAACCAGACTGCAGTTATAAAGAGTCTATGAACATGAAAGGAAATCCACATTTGAGAATGGAGTTAGACAGGGTTGTATCCTAACGCCCACGGTATTCCAATTGTAAATTGAGGAACAGTAAAGGCAACCAAGCAAACATTTTGGAGGAGCATTAATGTTCGTAGAGGAGTAGTGAAAAATTTAAGTTTTGGCTACGGAATTGTAATTCTGTCACAGACGGCAAATAACAGTTGAACAGAATAAGAATAACTACAGAATGGTTCGTTCCTTGACATGAGATTTTAAGATGAAAGTCAACAAAAGTAAAAGTTGTACAATGAAATTTATTCGAGGCGATGCTGAGAGCGTTAGATTAGGAAGTGAGAAAGTAAAAGTGGTAGATAACTTTTGCTATTTGAGCAGGAAAATAATTGATGATGGCCGAAACAGAGATGATATAATATGCAGATTGGCAGCAGAAAGGAAGCGTGCCTGAAAAAGAAGAACTTAATAACTATAATAATAAATGAATTTTTTTTTTTTTTGTCATCAGTCTACTGACTGGTTTGATGCGGCCCGCCACGAATCCCTTTCCTGTGCTAACCTCTTCATCTCAGAGTAGCACTTGCAACCTATGTCCTAAATTATTTGCTTGACGTATTCCAATCTCTGTCTTCCTGTACAGTTTTTGCCCTCTACAGCTCCCTCTAGTACCATGGAAGTCATTCCCTCATGTCTTAGCAGATGTCCCATCATCCTGTCCCTTCTCCTTATCAGTGTTTTCCACATATTCCTTTCCTCTCCGATTCTGCGTAGAACCTCCTCATTCCTTACCTTATCAGTCCACCTAATTTTCATCATTCGTCTATAGCACCACATCTCAAATGTTTCTATTCTCTTCTGTTCCGGTTTTCCCACAGTCCATGTTTCACTACCATACAATGCTGTGCTCCAGACGTACATCCTCAGAAATTTCTTCCTCAAATTAAGGCCGGTACTTGATGTTAGTAGACTTCTCTTGGCCAGAAATGCCTTTTTTGCCATAGCGAGTCTGCTTTTGATGTCCTCCTTGCTCCGTCCGTCATTGGTTATTTTACTACCTAGGTAGCAGAATTCCTTAACTTCATTGACTTCGTGACCATCAATCCTGATGTTAAGTTTCTCGCTGTTCTCATTTCTACTACTTCTCATTACCTTCGTCTTTCTCCGATTTACTCTCAAACCATACTGTGTACTCATTAGACTGTTCATTCCGTTCAGCAGATCATTTAATTCTTCTTCACTTTCACTCAGGATAGCAATGTCATCAGCGAATCGTATCATTGATATCCTTTCACCTTGTATTTTAATTCCACTCCTGAACCTTTCTTTTATTTCCATCATTGCTTCCTCGATGTACAGATTGAAGAGTAGGGGCGAAAGGCTACAGCCTTGTCTTACACCCTTCTTAATACGAGCACTTTGTTCTTGATCGTCCACTCTTATTATTCCCTCTTGGCTGTTGTACATATTGTATATGACCCGTCTCTCCCTATAGCTTACCCCCACTTTTTTCAGAATCTCGAACTGCTTACACCATTTTATATTGTCGAACGCTTTTTTCAGGTCGACAAATCCTATGAAAGTGTCTTGATTTTTCTTTAGCCTTGCTTCCATTATTAGCCGTAACGTCAGAATTGCCTCTCTCGTCCCTTTACTTTTCCTAAAGCCAAACTGATCATCACCTAGCGCATTGTCAATTTTCTTTTCCATTCTTCTGTATATTATTCTTGTAAGCAGCTTTGATGCATGAGCTGTTAAGCTGATTGTGCGATAATTCTCGCACTTGTCAGCTCTTGCCGTCGTCGGAATTGTGTGGATGATGCTTTTCCGAAAGTCAGATGGTATATCGCCAGACTCATATATTCTACACACCAACGTGAATAGTCGTTTTGTTGCCACTTCCCCCAATGATTTTAGAAATTCTGATGGAATGTTATCTATCCCTTCTGCCTTACTTGACCGTAAGTCCTCCAAAGCTCTTTTAAATTCCGATTCTAATACTGTATCCCCTATCTGTTCTAAATCGACTCCTGTTTCTTCTTCTATCACATCAGACAAATCTTCACCCTCATAGAGGCTTTCAATGTATTTTTCCACCTATCTGCTCTCTCCTGTGCATTTAGCAGTGGAATTCCCGTTGCTCACTTAAAGTTACCACCGTTGCTTTTAATGTCACCAAAGGTTGTTTTGACTTTCCTGTATGCTGAGTCTGTACTTCCGACAGTCATATCTTTTTCGATGTCATCACATTTTTCCTGCATTCATTTCGTCTTAGTTTCTCTGCAGTTCCTATTTATTTCATTCCTCAGCGAATTGTATTTCTGTATTCCTGATTTTCCCGGAACATGTTTGTACTTCCTCCTTTCGTCAGTTAGCTGAAGTATTTCTTCTGTTACCCATGGTTTCTTCGCAGCTACCTTCTTTGTACCTATGTTTTCCTTCCCAACTTCTGTGATGGCCCTTTTTAGAGATGTCCATTCCTCTTCAACTGAACTGCCTACTGCGCTATTCCTTATTGCTGTATCTATAACGTTAGAGAACTTCAAACGTATCTTGTCATTCCTTGAATTATTCCATGAATTATTAGGAAGCCTTTTCTTAAGGTATCTGGAGCGCACGATTGAAGGGAAGAGTATGTGGACGTTAAGCAGCTCTGGCAAAAAGAGAACAGAAGTCTCTGGCAAGAAGAGAACATAAGCTTTTGTAACGTGCTCACATAGGATAATGCTGAAGATTGCAAGGTGTAGGTCCGATAAGTAACGAGGAGGCACTGAATCGAATGGGGAAAAGAAATTTATGGCACAGCTTGACTAAAAAAAGAAATCGGTTGACAGGACATAGTGAAGAATCAAGTAGATGTCAGTTTGGTAATAGAAGGATGTGTGTGTGCGGGGAGGGTGGGGCGGGGGCTAGATATTGTAGAGGGAGACCAAGGGTTGAATATAGTAAGCAGGTTCGTATGGATACTAGCATTGAGAGCTGCACCAGATTAGTCTTCAGACTGAAAACAACAACAACAGGTGGTGATTGATTTTGAATTTTAATTGGCACTTCTGGGGATGTGCTTGTAATTTATCGACCTGCAAAAAGTTCCATAATGTAAAATGGTGCAAGAAGTTCGAAATTCTCTGGAAAGTAATACATAGGGAACTATGGGTGATACACATAATGTTCAAGACCCCAGTGTCAACAATACAAATAGAAGACTAAGAAGTTGGTGTTGGGATTAGAAAGGGCGTATTAGGTGGATGTAGTCTTTTGCTAATATGTAGCGCCATCACTAAACTGTGGGCGTACCGAATTAAAAGCAGCACCATTGCAGTCGTGTGTGAGGCAAGGAGGCAGGCATAGATGCGCTGATATGTAATTTCACAAGTGAGGCTGTTTGTACATAGCAAGAGCCGAGCCCCGCAATCGTAGTGGCATTGACCTTCGAGCTGATCTGCGGAATATTTCCACACTATGCAGACACAGGGGTGATGATTTGAACGTGCCTGGAATCAATTTTTGGCACAACAACTGTGCTATACAGTGTACTGTACTACACTATCAAGTCCCCTCTGATTCTAGCACAGTTACGCGCAGTCTCGGAGCACTTTCCACGACATCGGGTCCACGTAGGTCTCCATTATGTTACTCGCCAGTGAGTTCTACCATACCACCTCACGTTTCTAAGTGCGCACCTGTGGGCATTTTTTTTAAAGTCACAGGTCATCTAATTTAGGTCCTCTGTTATCTGCCAGATGCACTCCAATCTCTGTCTTCCGCTGGTGTTTTTACCCTTTACAGCTCCAATTAGTACCGTGGAAGTTATTCACTGATGCCATAAAAGATGTCCCATCATCCTGTCCCTTCCTCTTGTCAATGTTTTCCATATATTCCTTTCCTTGACAATTCTTCCTGCTCATTCCTTACCTTACTACACCTAATTTTAAGTATTCTTTTGTAACACATTTCCCATGCTTCGATTCTCTTCTATTCCTGTTTTCTCACAGTCAATGTCCCACTACCATACAGTCCTGTACTCCAAACGTACGTTCTCAGAAACTTCTTCCTCCAATTAAGACCTATGTTTGATACTAGTACTGTAGATTTCACTTTGCCAGGAAAGCCCGTTTTAGCAGTGCTAGTCTGCTTTTTATCTCCTCCTTGATCCGTCGATCATAATAGGTTATTTTGCTGCCTAGGCAGCAGAATTTGTTAACTTCTTCGTGATGTTAAGTTTCTCTCGTCTATATTTTTTCTGACTCACAATTCTTCATCATTATTCCGGCTTGCTGTCTAAACACGTTGCGTTAATAAATACTAGCAAAAAGTGCTTGAAGCAGTAAAAGTTATTTCATAAATAAACAAAAAAAGCATTTACTCATATGCTAGGCTGTCATACATGTGTCTGGGCACATTGGGCGAGAGTTAAAAATAGTATCCACCACCGGCTTTGACTAATGTTTTTAGGAGCTTTCGCTTCAAAGTAAAGCAAATTCCGGTAACTGAATACTCAGTTGGGACTCATTCAGCCCCCACTACCAGCTCCCACTTCTTTTGCTAAAAATACTCTGACTCTAAAATGACCTACTAATGACCAGCAGTGATGTGAAAGTGCACGAATCTCTACCTTGATTGTTACTATGCAGAAGCTAATAAATACGCAAGGTCTGCTAGAAAACAATGAATATTTCTTTCTTTGGGTGCGTTGTTATGGTACAGCTTAATATCTCATACAAAGCTATTTTTTCGAGACACCATTCCAAGCTAGGCATTGATGGTAAAATTTTCTAGGATGTTAGGCGTAATCCAGTTATCTTCTAAACGATCGCATTTCTACCCCTCTGCTAGGATATTCTTTGGGATCCAGTAGCATTAACGCTCAGCCGAACGCTTTCAAAGACCAGTGTCGCTTTCACTTACAAAATTGAAGTTTATCGGCACTCATTCTGATGAAGTGGGGTTACTGGCTACAGCTTTTCGGGCTGCTACTGGTAGACCATCGAAACAAGCAGAACAAGGGGCTGGGAGGAGGGAGAGAGTGTTTATGAAAACATTATTGGCATGCTGCAGAGGTGGATTCCTTGTAGTTTTCGAATTTCTCCACCTTGGCTACGTATTTACTTTCTTGACGACGGGAAACCATGAAGCTGGAAGCCTATAGCCGTCTTCTCTATTGAAGTTACATTCGTCTCAATCGCTTCTCGAGCTTTTCTTCTATAAAAGTTGGTTTCCTTGGCCAACTCACGCACGTTGCTGAAGTCAATGTCTTAGCCGCAGTTATTTCGATGTTCCACTGCAGCAGATTTTGCACATCGTGCTCCTTGTTACATTCTTTTACAGTTCTTCCTGTCTCTTCCGCGTACACTCGGCCACAGTCATACGTCGCTTCATAGACTCGCGTAGTGTGGAGGGAATCATGTGCGTAGGTTTTCCGCTGAAAAAGATCTTATATTTTGTTCTGACTGAAAAATATTGTCACTATACCATTTTTGAGCTGAATTCTGCTAATGTGGTCAGCAACTCTAGAAAAGAACGGTAGTATAACAGAGTGAGAAGGTGGCTTCTCGTCCTTCTTATTAGCATAATCAACAAAAAAATTTTCAGAATCTGTGTCTTTCATTGCTTTCATTAAGAGATTCAACTTCGATAATTACACAATGAGGTTGGCGGTAATCTGCTACTGCCTTTTAAATTGTACCGTGATTTAGGTACATCACGCATTTTGAGAGTACCAGAGCAGAAAGACTGATTTGCAGTGCTTTTCACTCTCTCAGTAATTGCACGAGCTATTTCAGTTCCTGAGTCGTATCTGACATGAAAGACATCACTGATTCTCAAACGAGATCATTCACATCCATATTTAATACATTAAAATTGTGATTCTCTGATCTCTAATGGAGTGTAATCGAATTAAATCAGGCAATACGAAAACAAAAGTGGGTAATGTATTTCTTTTTTGGGCAGTAAAATAACTGATGATAGCCGAAGCAGAGAGAATATAAAAACACAGACTGGCAACAAAAAGAAAAGCATTTCTGAAAAATACAAGTCTGTTAATATTTAATCCCAAACAAAGTGTTAGGAAATCTTTTCTGGAGTTACTTGTCTTGAGTGTAGCCTTAGATGGAAGTGGAATGCGGACTACAAGCGCTCAGACAAGAAGACAATATAAACCTTTGAAACGTAGTAGTACTGAAGAACGCTGCAGATCAGATGGTTAGATCGTATAAATAATGAGGAGGCACTGAGTGAAAGTGGGAGAAAAAAATGTATTTCACAATCTGAGTAGAAGAAGTGATCGGTTGACAGAACAAATTCTGAGATATTAAGTAATTATTCATTTGGTGCTGGAGAGAATTCTGGGGGTAAAAATCATATGGGAAATCCAAAACTGGAATACAATAAACAAATTCTAAAGAGCATAGGATGCGGTAATTACTCAGATATGAAGAGGCTTCCACAGAATAGACTATCATGAACAGTTGCATGAAACCAATTTTCCGATTGAAACCCACAACAACAACAATGTCTGAAACTAGTAATCACGAACTCTCATATTGTTAAAGGCGCTCATTGTTATGGAATAGTGCTTCCTTCGTAAAAAAAATACAGCTTTCACCTTTTTAGCACTAGAGGAAAGGTGAGAATCGTTCAATCTTTAGCTTGTACCTCTTCTTTCAAACTGAAACAACTTTTCTCATTTTCATTTTTTTCGTTTTTTGACTCAAAATGATACAGCTATGTGGAGAAATTGACAACGGTACTAAAATTTCCAAAGAAGAAAAATTCTTATATTAAGTGGGTGTATCATAACGAAGAATGGCACGCTTACCGGAAACTAAAACTGCAGTAAATATTGCGAAAGTGTCGATACAAGCTGTTACTGATTTCATTGCGAAATATTGTCCCAGATAATAAAAATGTAGTTTGCTTGCATAGTTTCGACAGTAACAACACTTTGCTGGGATTCCACATTAAACTCTATGTTCTCTTTCCCAGAGGCATTACTTGGATAGGTTATGGACACCCACGTCGCATAAGTGGCTTCCAGTTATTGGGTTGGTGAATAAGTTCGTACCGTTTTTCCGTAAGTTTAATAAACACAACACATACACATAAATGAGACTTTAGCGATCTACATCTATATCTACATGGATACTCTGCAAATCACATTTAAGTGCCTGGCAGAGGTTTCATCGAACCACCTTCACAATTCTCTATTATTCCAATCCTTATTTTATCGTGGTGATCGTACCTCGCTGTGTGGGCTGGTGTCAACAAAATATTTTCGCATTCGGAGGAGAAAGTTGGAGATTGCAATTTCTAGCCCATATCCTGTATCATTTGTGTGACACTCTCTCCCATATTTCGCGATAATACAAAACGTGCTGCCTTTCTTTGAACTTTTTTGATGAACTTCGTCATTCCTATCTGGCAAGGATCTCACCCCCTGTAGCAGTATTCTAAAAGAGGACGGGCAAGCGTAGTGTATGCAATCTCCTTAGTAGGTCTGCTGCATTTTCTAAGTGTCCTGCTAATAAAACGCAGTCTTTGGTTAGCCTTCCCCTCAACATTTTCTGTGTTCCTTCCAACTTCAGGTGTTCGTAATTTTAATACCTAGGTATTTAGCTGAATTTACGGCTTTCAGATTAGACTGATTTATCGTGTAACCGAAGTTTACCGCGTTCCTTTTAGCACTCATGTGGATGACCTCACACTTTTCGTTATTCCGGGTCATCTGCCGCTTTTCGCACCATTCAGATATGTTTTCTAAATCGTTTTACAGTCTGTTTTGAGCTTCTGATGACTTTATTAGTCGATAAACGACAGCGTCATCTGCAAACAACCGAAGACGGCTGCTCAGATTGTCTCCCAAATCGTTTATATAGATAAGGAATAGCAAAGGGCCTATAACAATACTTTGGGGAATGCCAGAAATAACTTCTGTTTTACTCGATGACGTCCCGTTAGTTACTACGAACTGTGACCTCTCTGACAAGAAATCACAAATCCAGTCACACAACTGAGACGATATTCCATAAGCACGCAATTTCACTACGAGCCGCTTGTATGGTAAAGTGTCAAAAGCCTTCCGGAAATCCAGAAATACGGAATCGATCTGAAATCCGTCGTCAGTAGCACTCAACACTTCATGTGAATGTAGAGCTAGTTCTGTTTCTCAGGAACGATGTTTTGTAAACCCGTGTTGACTGTGTGTCAATAGACAGTTCTCTTCGAGGTAATTCATAATGTTCGAACAGAGTATATGTTCTAAAATCCTGCTACATATCGACGTTAACGATATGAGCCTGGAATTTAGTGAATTACTCATACTACCTTTCTTGAATATTGATGTGACCCGTGCAACTTTCCAGTCTTTGGGTACGGATCTTTCGTCGAGAGAACGGTTGTATATGATTGATAAGTATGGAGCTACTGCATCAGCATACTCCGAAAGGAACCTAATTGGTGTAAAGTCTGGACCAGAAAACTTGCTTTTATTAAGTGATTTAAGTTGCTCACTACTCCGAGGATATTTACTTCTACTTTACTCATGTTGGCAGCTGTTCTTGATTAGAATTCTGGAATATTTACTTCATCTTCTTGTGTGAAGGCAGCGATGATTTACATGTTATTCTTCACTATTTACAACAGTCTACCAACGCTTGGGTAACTTTTCAATTCTGCGACTGTAGAAATTACATGATTTTGAGGCGAATAACTCGTCAAGCCATGTTGGGAGCGGATTTTCATCCGGATAGGAAGTGCCTTGAAGGTTGTTCGACAGAAAGTGGAAAAGCTGAAAATTTGAGGGCGCAGCAGATGGGTGTGAAATGACTTCCAAACCCAACTACGGTATAATATTTTTTATCAGACTAGCTGACTGCAGACCAACGTTATCGTGTCGTGGGAGCAAACGCTTTCCTTCATTGGAAACGGTAACCACGTGTAATTCTTCGTGGGCATCCTTCTCCGTTACAGGTCGCTGGTAGGTTTTGATAGATGACCCCCAAGTGCCGTGGCGGCAGAGGAGTTGAGCGCAGCGCGCCGGACAAAGGGAAGGGCCCATCCCTGCCGGCGCCACCGCCGCCGCCGCCCGGCCCGCTCTGGTTCGTAATGACGTTTGGGGATTGGTGTTTAATTGCAGCGCCACAAAGTCAATTGATTTCGCAATTCGGTCCAGGAAATTGACAGTAGTGGCGCTTGGTTAAGCTGCCTCCTCCACCCCTGCTCGCCAGCCACCCTTCCCCTCCCCCCCCCCCCCCCCCGCTCCCACCAATCGCAGCGGCCCATCCTACCCCGTTCGGCAGGCCCCTCCTCCCCCCACCGCCACACTAGCGGCCGGGAGCGCAGCCCCTGGCCGCACAACCACATCATTACAGTTTTGCGCCTGGGGCCGCAAATTAAACTACACGAGATGGGAAACTGAGAGGGAGGGGGGAAGGGGGCAGGCGGGATGCGACAGGACGTGCCGCTTCACCCTCATCCCCACTGTATTTATCGTCCACGTAGGGGATGGACGGTCGTCACCATTTAAACGATTTTCAATCACACATTTGTTAAACGCCAAGCAGTGAAATTCGCAGATTAGTTAAACACCAGCACTCAGAATTGTTGACAACGATCATGGAGGGCTGTCTGCCTTTCCACTTTCGTTTTGTTTAACACTGTTTCCATACCGTTAAGAGTTACATCAAAGTTAATACTTTTTAATATACAGGGTGTCCGATTTATCTCGACCACCCTAAATAACTGATTGTCCAGATGCAAATTACAAAATTTTTAAAGCATGATTGCCTCCATTGTAGTTTTATTTTTTACAAAGATACGAACAGCGGTATGACTTTTTAAAATGGCACCTTTATTTTTTATTCGATAATTCATTTCCTCTCCTAAATGCCTATTGAAAAATGTGTCACAGTGTACCATCCACTGAAACACAACGTTATTAATTATATAACTCAACATTGACTATGAGCCCGGGATCACAAACTCGTCCACTTGCTGGAGTTGTCAGAAAACAAATGAAAACCAATTAAAAACATAACACATAATTGACTTTGACTCTCCTGTACCATTGCCCAGGAGTGGAAAATTCAAAGGTGCTCAAAGAGGTGACCTTGGACACCGAAACACTGGTGCACTCGTTGAATGAAAGAATTATTTACTGCTTCCAGTGTTGCCTGCTGAAGAGAATTACAAGCAAGCACGATACGTTCCTGCACGTCCTCTGGAGTTGTTGGAATATCGCGATAGAGAACGTTTTCAATGCATAGACTTTGGAGAAGAAGTTCGGGTTGGCGAGAATTTGCTGCTGTGCCCACTGACAGGACTGTACACGATTCTAGAAATCATTGCCATGCAATTCTTGATGTAGGTATGAGAAATACAGGGTGCCATTTAAAAAAGTCATACCGCTTTTCACATCTTCGTAAAAAAACAAAGCTACAACGAACGCAATCATGCTGACTGATGTCCCTTTAACGTTAAAGAACATTTTATTGAAACATTTTGTAATTTGCATCTGGACAAGCAGTTATTTAGAGTGGTCAAGATAAATGGGACAGCCTGTATAATCTCATCTCTTTCGTTCTGTTTTTCCACTTCCGCTTGTGGTTCGTATGCAAGAAGAAAACTGCAACAAAAACAAATGAATTACGAAAAGCAGAATACTGAACATTCTACAGGCTTACTAAACAGCGAGCTGACAAAAATCTGGGGATACCTCCTAATATCGTGTTGGGTATCCTTTTGGCCGGAGTAGTTTAGCACCTGGACGTGTCATGGACTCAACAAGTCGTTGCAAGTGTCCTTCAGAAATATTGAGCCATGCTGCCTCTACAACCGTCCATAATTGCGAAAGTATTGCCGGTGCAGGATTTTGAGCATGAACTGACCTCTCAATTATATTCCATAAGTGTTCAATGGGACTCATGTCAGACGATCTGAATGGCCAAATCACTCGCCTGCACTGTCCAGAATGTTCTTCAAACTAATCGCGGACAACTGTACCCCTATGACATGGAGCGTTGTCATCCAACAAACTTCCAGCGTCATTTGGGAACATGATGTCCATTAATGGCTCCAAATGGTCTCTAAGAGGTTCAATTGGACCCGCGGACCCAGTCAACTCCATGTGTACACAGTCCACAGCATTATGCAGCACTACCAGCTTGCACAGTGCCTTATGGACAACTTGGATCCAAGGCTTTGTGGAAACTGCACCACACTCGAACCCTATCATCAGCTCTTACCAACTGAAATCGGGACTCATCTGACCAGGCCACGGTTGTCCAACCGATATGGTCACGAGTCTAGGAGAAGCGTTGTAGGCGATGTCGTACTGTTAGTAAATACTGTACCAGCGGATACGTTCGTCGTTGATTTCTGCAATTATTTCACGCATTGTTGCTTGTCTGTTAGCACCGACAACTATGCAAACATCGCTGCTCTCGGTCGTTAAGTGAAGACCGGAGCCCATTGCGTTGTCCGTGGTGACAGGTGGCGCCTAAAATTCGGAATGCCTGGCACACTCTTGACACTGTGGATCTCGGAATATTGAATTCCCTAACGATTTCCGAAATGTAATATCCCATGCATAGCTCTAATTACCATTCTGTTATCAAAGAATGTTAATTCCCGTTGTACAACGAAAATAACGTCAGAATCCTTTTCACATGAATCACCTGAGTACAAATGATACCTCCGCCAATGTACTGCCCTTTTATACCTTCTGTACCCTACACTACCGCCAATGTGTATACGTGGATGTCACTATGCCGTGACTATTGTCGGCCCATTGTAGCAGACATTCACTGATAACCAATTTCGTCAATCGGATATGTACACGAAATGCGGTACTGCGTAATCAACTGTAATATCTCATTATTTTCCCCTTACAACATGGTTACAGTATGAAATTAATAAGCGTGAAATAAAATATCAGCAATAGGTACATACAACTTGCGATTACGTAGACTACAGGTCGTAATAATAATAATGAAGCTGTCGATTAATTTATTTCGCCTTCCTCTTTCCAAAGACTGAGGCAGTGAATAGAGACCATTCTACTAAACCGTTCAAACAAAGGACGCATTCGCCTACTCGTCCACAATTAGCAGTACTTTATGGAAAATATAACCAGCAATTGCGTGCAAGCTTGTGGATACTGAAGCATATGCAGTATTAATAATTGCTCGAGATTGTTAACATCCACCGGATACCTGCTTGGAAAGATAGACTGAGTGTCTCTGCAAAGAATCGCCAGGTGCCTTTTTCTGATGTTTCGACAGATATTTTCAATTTCGTTTTCACAATGTTTACATACATTCTCCCTAGACAGTTCCTATTCATTACAAGGTACATGGAACGCCCGGTATCAACAGAAAGCGTCGATTTGTTTCCAGTTACAAACGAAATATTTTATAGCCAAATATTACGTGCCCTTTCGAGAGGGTAGTCCGAAAGTAATGTGATATTCGATTCGTAGTCGTATACTAATATGGACAGTAAAACGTGAAGAATAATCAGTACTCCAGCAACGACTGAGTAGTGCTGCTGCACGGCGCCAGCATTCAGCGCAGACCAGGGTGGCACACGGGGCAGGATAAGTGGGGCAACGAAGACGTGGTGAACAAACGTATTACTGTATTTTACTGTCTCTGTTCATACATACGCACCTCTGTGTATCGTCTTCTGCCTTTCTTCCATCGACTCTGGTGCAGCATAAGCTCTGGATAGCTGACAGTATCTATAATGAAATTACAGTGAAATCCAGACCTTTGCCTGCTTACAGGCGTTGATAAATATCAGCGGGGCTAGCTGAAAATGTGTGCCCCGACCGGGACTCGAAATCGGAATCTCCTGCGTACATGGCAGACGCTCTATCCCTCCGAGCCACCGAGGACACAGAGGATAGTGCGACTGCACCGACTTATCCCTGCCACGCTCTCCATGAGACCCATATCTCCAACTTATTCTCTACACACTACACTTGCAGTGCCCCTGCTTACTATACTCATTACACGCGGCAGTCAGTGTACCGATTTCCGTAATACATGTCCGAAAGAACAGATACCATGTGCATATTAATATATTGTCTATAATGGGTGCTCGTCACCTAATTAACTCAATCCTGTTATTCCCTCACACTCGTCCTTCTGCCACCCCAATTCTCCTTTCACGATCACTGAAGGTATCTGCCTTTCTTACGACGTTCCACAATACATTGGAAAGGAATATTTCACTATCATTCTAGGACATTATAGTTTTCATATACCATCACTACAATCCTACGTAGCATATCATTAGCATCACCTCCAATTAATTTTTACTATCGTATAAAATCGCGTTAATATAAGGATAAGTGAAGCAGATTTTAGATTACATTACAATGGAGAAGCTCTTAATATATAGAGCAAGTTAATATTCTCTATAAAAAAATCAGTGTAGCTTCATTTCATTTGCATGTAGAAGTAGTGTGCGGCTGATCCCGGCAGAGGTTCGAGTCCTCCCTCGGACATGGGTGTGTGTGTTTGCCCTTAGGATAATTTCGGTTAAGTAGTGTGTAAGCTTAGGGACTGATGACCTTAGCAGTTAAGTCCCATAAGATTTCACACACATTTGAAGTAGTAGCATACATGTCGATAATAAGTCATACCACACCGACTGACGTTTATTAATGAAGCGCAGCAAACTAAACTTGGAGGAGTCAAACATATGGTTGCCACGCATCGAGGTGGAGAAATGGTGAAACACTGGACTCGTATTCGTAGACTTCGATTCAAATCCCCTCCTGGTCAACCAGATTTCGACTTCCCGTGGTTTCACCAGATCGTTAAAGCAAATACCGCAATGTTTCCTTCAAAAGAACATTTCGTAGTGCCGGTTTCTTTTCCCATGAGTTTTCAGTGAGAGTGCTCTTGCTAATAACCTTTTGTTGACGGGACGTTAAATTCCAAGCTTTACATTATTATATCTCAAGTCACAAGTCTTTTAATAAATCTGTCACTAACGGATTATAGTCTTCTCTGAAAAAGATGGGGCACAAAAAGAAGCCAAAAAAACAATAATTCATAACCAAATTAAACTATAATAACTACGATGACGTTAGGTCAATGTGCATCCCACAGTATAGCCTCTAAGCATGCACCCTGTAAGTGACATCAGGCACTAAGCACCTATCTTCATAAAGTTTGTGCAGATCCAAAAACCAAAAACTTTCGAAAACTCCTTCTCTGTTATTGCTGTCCATCTCTGGAACAAAACACTGTGTAGAATTCGATGCCTTTCTCATTTAAGAAAAAAACTCAACCCATTCCTCTCTGTCAGTCTCATAAATTTTGCGAAAAATTAATATATCTGGTCGGTTATCCTGTCATCAGTAAAACGATTTTTCTGAGTTACACTTCATTCCTAAATCACTCATGCAACATCTCCTTCGTGATCTTCATTACTTTTCATTTATCAAGGTACAGTCTTCTTCTTATATCCATTCTCTTAACGCCATTGCTGATTACGCTGTTACCTTAAATCCACATGCTGGTAGTTCATCTATTTGTCATGAACAAATATAGATTGAATTTTTTCTGGATAATACTTGTTTCTAAATGTTGTATTCTCTTTTTAACTTCCTTGTTGCAATGAGTGTGATGTAAAATATGTAAAATTCCTGTATGTAAGAGACGGCTTCATGTTCTTTATCTTGCTATGTTCAATAAATCAATAAATAGGTTAGGTTTTTCAATACAATTTCTTCTCCAGTAACAAACTGCGTAGCAAATTACCACACAGTGTAAAGAGAACCATAGATCAGCTCGTCGTCTCACACCAGTAAAATGAAGTGCAATAAGTGTCCAGCACAGCATGTTGCTCAGACTGAAACTTATGGTCAGTACTCAACAGCCATATAAATACACTCAAACATAACGGTTCTCATAGTTCACAATACCTATCCACATAAATGACACAGAACGTATTTTTCATACCGTATCTTTTCGGTATGTGGAACACATTTTAATGTGCACTTTTGACGTGGAACCGCGGGTTTGTTTCCATAAGAACGCGACATTTTGCAAATAGATTATTTGCAACAAACTGACATATATTTCCAGTAATCATTATTTGCTTGAAGAAGTAATTCCAAAATTAATCCAAAAGTTTTTAAAGCGTTTTAAATTTAAAACAACAAATTAAACAAGACTTTTAAGTTTTAATTATATGAGTGGGACACGTTTTTATTTTTGCAGATATATGTAATGTTAGGCTTGGATGAAAGTTGGACTCTCATGACAAGTTCAAAATCAAGTCCAATGGCGACTTTTTTTTTTATTCGACACATAATCTGAGAAACTGTATTGAAATACACGCAGTTTTCTTTTATCCGACATGCAATCTCACAAACTGTTTCGAAATAGTCAAAGGTATCACCAAGGTCTTTTGCGACATTCGAGGATATTCACCTTTAGAAATCTTCCAGAATTCCGCTAACTGCACTAATTTAAATTTTTGTTCTTAATACGAAGAAATATGTCCTTCTTGTAATCTGCAGTTTCCTTAAAAGGGTGGGTAAGGTGCAACGGAGTCCAAACGTTACTTCCTCTTCTTTCTTGAGGATCAGTCGCACAAAATTTCGTCAAGTTGGAATAAAACGGTAGACTTCTATAACAAACGAACACTCAGACACTTTTCGCACTATACAGATGAAGGTTACGAAACCTAATGCGACTCATCTATCTAATAATAAGTACTATAGCAGAGTGAAACGGACTAATGCTGATATGGGAACCGTCGGAAGCGGTCTGAATGCCCTACCATAATCCCACCTTTTGCAGTCGTTCCAGTATCGTTGAGTTCACGCAAGGTTGCCCTTTCGTCTGTGATACATACAGCTCTATTCGCTGTCGGCGTTCTACTTGTACAAATCGGTAAGCACCCGATTCGTTAAGGAAATGAACTCTCATGCTTAAAATAGATTCAGATTTTCATTACTTTACAATTGAATTAAAGTGTTAAATATTTCAGGTTAATCAAGTAAGAGAGGAAACGTTTAGAAAAGTTTTGAAATTATGTTTGAAGTTTGTTGGAAGTGGTCTCGTTATCAAACATCGGGGGAGTATAGTATGCATAATTTTCGCCCCGTTTTAAGCAAACTTTAGTTTTCCATGCATCTCAATGTCCATGACGCCATAGCTTCTGAACTATTTGTCGTACACTGATATAATTTTTCTGGTACTCTCAGTGGAACATATAAAAACTGTAACACTTCTCTTACAATGATAAACCTTTTAACACACAATTACACCTGTTAATCATTACTTTGCGATGGTACTTTTAATTTTCAAATTCGGCCAATCTCTGTACATAAAAGGTGATGTCCCGACTAACCGACTCACTGATCATCATCGCCCAACCAAAACCACTACGTATAGAAAGTTCTTTTGAAAATAAATTGATGTTTAACAATTATTAAAGTATTTTTAAAGCTAGATCTATGAAAACTGGTTTTTTACCTCTCGGATGGAATTAAAAAATAAGTGTTTGACTGTTTCTTGAAATTCAAACCCTAAGGGGTGTTTTAAGAAATATTTCATTATGACAAAATTTTACAGTTACATTTATGAAAATCTGAATTTGGCTTCCTGGTTAGAAATAAAAAATACTTGTTTCACTGTTTTTGAAATTAAATAGCAAGTTTTGTGGAAATATTTCATCATGCAAGCAATTTTCAATCCATGAAAATTGTATTTGGCACCTCTGTTAAAATAAACAAAATACGCATGTCATTATTTTTGGGTACCCAACTACTAAGGAGTTGAAATACAAGGGTTAAATGTTTTATAGAAATTTTTCATTGTTAAATTGTGTTTAAAGATAAATCTATTACAGTTAGTATTAGTCTTCCCAGTTAGAAACGTAAAATTCCCGTTTTTCACTGTTTTTGGAAATTCAGCCCCTAAGGCGCTGGAATAGGGCGAGACTGATTCATTGACTTACTATCCCCCAGCCCAAACCGCTAAGGACGAAAAATTGAAATTTGGAGAGGGTTGGGATCTTATATCGCAGGCATAGTATAGGAGCGGATTGTTCGAAACTGTGATCCTTAGGGGATGAAAGGCTTTCTAAAAATATGTCGCTATTAGGCAATTTTGAAGCTGTAACTACGAAAACTGTTGTTTGGTTTCTAAGTGAGAAACAAAAAATACATGTTTCAGCATTTTTGGAAATTCATCCACTAAGTGGGTAAAATAGGGGAGGGAAATTTTTAAGAAAGCATTTCGTTCCATTAAAAATTTTTTAAAGGTAAATCTATAAAAACTGGTATTTCACTTATCGGTTAGATATAAATAAATACGTGTTAGGGGATGAAAGTTTGTAAGGAAATACCACCACAAGAACGCAAAAGCCATAATGAACACAATTCTTGGAGTCCAGCTACTAGAATCGCTTTCTGGTACATTCCGCAAAGACCGTGCTTGTATGACATTATTTAGCGTCATAAATTTTGTAGGTTCTTGCAACTTGTGAATAATGTAAAAATTCGATTAAAGTAAAACAAAACAAAAGTATCTACTGACCACATAGTCTACGCCAGCTAAGCAGCTGGTGCTAAGCTAGTAATTTACGAAATACTAAAACTCAAATTTTGCTGCCCGTGGGAGACGTCAGGCAAGCTGCAACTGCGATCGGGTGCTGTGAATCGAGTTAGACGTTTAATTATTTTATTTTTATTTTCATGGAGGTGTTAATTTTAATTGGTCTTAAAGTTATTTTCTTCAGTGGCACGAAAAAGTCAATGTAAGCTTCACGGAACCGTTAAGTGAGCTCCACGGGACTCTAGGATTCCGCGGAACAAAGTTTAAATAACTCTGCCGTAGGCAATTAGTTACAAATACTTTAAAAATTAAATAAAACTATACGTATCCGTCTATCGAGATTTGGTGGTTTTCATAGAAACTGAGAAAAAAAAATGAGCAAAACAATAGACTGGAAATGATTGCAACAAACATTGTTGAATTCTTCGCTGACGACCTGTTTAATAGCAACAAGTTACCATCATCGCTGTTTGTGGAAATAAAATGTACGGAATCCGGCGCACACCATCAAATAGATGCACTACTAAATAGATATAATGAAGCGACAAAGAAACTGGTATAGCCATGTGTATTCAAACACAGAGGTATGGAAACAAGCAGGATATGGTGCTGCGGTCGGCAACAACTATTTAAGTCAACAAGCGTCTGCGGCAGTTGGCAGGTTATCAGGATGTATGTTTGTACGTGGTGTTATAGTAGGTGCACGGGCAATGGGACACAGCACCTCTGAGGTAGCGATGAGGTGGGGATTTTCCCGTACGACCATTTCACGTGTGCACTGTGAATATCAGGAATCCGGTAAAACATCAAATCTCCGACATCGCTGCGGAAGGAGAAAGATCCTGCTAGAACGGGACCAACGACGACTGAGGACAATCGTTCAACACGACAGAAGTGTAACCCTTCCGAAAATTACTGCAGATTTCAATGATGGGCCATCAACAAGTGTCAGTGTGCGATCCGTTCAACGAAACATCTTCGATATCGGCTTTCGGAGCCGAAGGCCCACTCGTGTACCCTTGATGACTGCACGACACACAGCTTTTCGCCTCGCTTGGGCCCGTGAACACCAACATTGGACTGTTGATGACTGGAAACATGTTGCCTGGTCGGACAAGTCTCGTTCCAAATTGTATGGGGCTCATGGACGTGTACGGGTGTAGAGACAAGCTCATGAATCCGTGGACCCTGCATGTCAGCAGGCTAGTTAAGCACCCTGCCTGATTACATGCATCCATTCATGTTCATTGTGGATTCGAACAGACTTGGGAAATTCCAGCAGGACAATGCGACACCCCACACGTCCAGAATTGCTACAGAGTGGCTCCAGGAACACTCTTCTGAGTTTAAACACTTCCGCTGTCCGCAAACTCGCCAGACGTGAACATTATTGAACATACCTGCGATGCCTTGCAACGTGCTGTTCAAAAGAGATCTCGACCCCAAGTACTTTTACAGGTTTATGGACACACTTGCAGGATTCGTGGTCTCATTTCCCCTACAGTACTACTTCAGACATTAGTAGACTCGATGCCACGTTGTGTTGCGGCCCTTCTGCATGCTCGCGGCGGCCCTACACGATATTAGGTAGGTATACCAGATTTTTGGCTCTTCAGTGTATATTATTTAATTATTTAAAAACCCCTGTGTATCTAAGAGCTACGTAAGGATCTAAGTACTTTATACCTGTATTTTGGTCCTTGTACAACTTTATTCATGTTGTGCGTCTTCTCAGTATTCATGAATAATTATGTCATGCCTTTTATTCATCATGCACTATTCTTTTCTACTTCTAGGATAGATTTTCTCGCTATTGTTCACATTTGAGAGTTAATAACGAGTGTATTTGAGAGCTGTATGCTGTGTCCATCTTACTGGAATCACTATTTACAATCTAATTGCAGTAGAGTTTATAACCTTGGATACACAACTTTTGCAAACCAAAAATAAATATGAACTGGTGTACATTTGTTTGGTTATTGCATTTACAAACTTCTAAAAAGGAGAAAAGTGAAAGAACTTTTTGCATAATGATTTGAAATAGGACTAATTTTCTTTGGTACTGATGTACTGATTTTGCCATTGTGAGGGAAGGCCATCTCACGAAGAAACAAAACGTCAAAAAAAGAGGATGAATTACAAAACTATGCAAGTAAATCTTTCGTAAATATTGTATTTCCCATAGGAATAATTAGAAAACGAAATGTCTTCAAGAATTGTTATCAGAAGTACTTATGTATAAAACAGAAGCAATGGTGGATAGAAACTGAAACAACAACAATTATTTTCTTTAAATAACGGAAAACTGTATAATTCTCTCAGGGTAACAGAACATCACCATAATAATGAAAGACATCATAATTTACATATTTTGTACACCTGACTTTGCGTCAAAGGCTGTAGACGTTGACTCTATGTAAAAAAAAGTCAGCTTAATATTAATTTTTCAACAGATGACTTTGGAAACAGGAGCTAATGAAAAAACATTTGGCACGAAGAGCTCTGTATAAGTGTGTAAATAAAAGTTTTATTTCTGAAAGTCAGGACAGTGTCTCTTTATTTCCTTAAAGAAGTTTCTTTTCTACCATGAGTCCGAACAGTTATTGTAACCAAATACTGATAAAGCAATCTTTATACACTGTCAGACAAAAACATGAATCACCCAGAAGATAAGGAGGGAAAGAAATGAAATTTGTTGGGTTGACAGGGTATGTGATGTTATTTCGGTCATTACAAAATCGAGTCAAAATTTACAACAAAAACAAACACGACAACACGTCGCTACTTATCAGTATGACGTTGTATCCCGTCCAGTGTGGACACATGCACTGATTCTGTTGTGAAGAGTATCATAGCGCCATTATATCCACTCCTGAGGTAAGGTGTTCTACAGTTGGTGTAACTGATCTTTGATATCCTGGATACTGGTACTGGAATGGAGTTAATGTCCGAAATGGTTACAAACACGTAGTCAAATTTGGGGATTTTGCTGGCCCTGGGAGTATCTCAATATTAAACAAACAGCTCGTAGGGACACGTGTTATGTGTGGACGAACGCTGTCCCACTGAAAATTAATATTACGCGAGAGAATACATAAGTACCAACGATGACCTGAAGTCATATCCAATGGCTCCCCACACCATGAAGTCAGGAATAACATTCCTATTCCTCTCCAACCATTGGAAGGACAGAACCCCTCATTGGGTTGCTACTGCTGTGGCCGGCCGCTTCTGACGTCGTAGTGCCTACTGCATCGTCATCCCACTTTACGTCCAACCATCAAGGGATGACAGGGTGCATTTTCACCAGGAAAACCTGCGTCGTTTGTGTTGTCAAGACAACTACTTACCGGCGGCCACAACACAACACAACACCAGATCTCCACCAACGGCCGCCAATTACAGCTACCTGTTCACAGAGCCTGTACAACATCTTCACCAGAGGTCGCAGCTGGCGTAGGAACTACTTTGCTGCGCCAGGTACGTGATCGCAAATAGCTCCGGCAGACACACCCGCCAACGGGCTTTATAAGGCGGCGCACTGTTGGCAAAAGGCAGTTCGACGCACCGCTCGGAAGGATGCAGACCTGCCGCCCCGGCAGCCACGGCCAAACGCCTCTTCTAGCAGGCCGATCCCTTGCTATTGTCGACGAACCTCTTGACGTTGTGGAACTGTTTGTGTTTGCTCTATTATTATTATTATTTGTAATTTTGTATTTGTGTCTATTCCCATTTGGGATCGAATCTGTTCTTCTTTCGGAGATTGTGTTACTGTTTCATTTTGGTGAGTCAAATAAATTGTATTTCTATTCCGCTAGCGCAGATACTTCAGCTACCGTATTCGTCGATGATGGTCTTCGGAGGTAACGCATTACCGCAATTAATCGCTCAACGAAATGCCCTGCCATTCATCAGCAGTCTGTGCTCCAGGTCACATCAACACTCCAAACTCAGCTATTTGCGACTTGATGTTAATGGCAGCGTACACATGGGACTCTAATTCCCTAGTATATCTACTTCTTGTCTCAGATTAATGGTCTGGGATGTCACAGAATGTTGCACATAGTCCATTACTTGGTAGTCGAGGGTGTGAAGGGGCTACAATGTACACTACTGGCCATTAAAATTGCTACACCATGAAGATGACGTGCTACAGACGCGAAATTTAACAGACAGGAAGAAGATGCTGTGATATGAAAATGATTAGCTTTTCAGAGCATTCACACAACGTTGGCGGCGGTGGCGACACTTGAAACGTGCTCACATGACGAAAGTTTCCAACCGATTTCTCATACACAAACAGCAGTTGACCGCCGTCGCCTGGTGAAACGTTGTTGTGATGCCTCGTGTAAGGAGGAGAAATGCGTACCATCACGTCTCCGACTTGGATAAAGGTCCGATTGTAGCCTATCGCGATTGCGGTTTATCGTATCGCGACATTGCTGCTCGCATTGGTCGAGATCCAATGACTGTTAGCAGAATATGGAATCGGTGGGTTCAGGAGGGTAATAAGGACCGCTGTTCTGGATCCTAACGGCCTCGTATCACTAGCAGTCGAGATGACAGGCATCTTATTCGCAGGACTGTAACGGGTCGTGCAACCACGTCTCGATCCCTGAGTCAACAGATGGGGACGTTCGTAGTACAACAACCAACTGCACGAACAGTTCGATGACGTTTGCAGCAGCATGGACTATCAGCTCGGAGACCATGGCTGCGGTTACCCTTGACGCTGCATCACAGACAGGAGCGCCTGCGATGGTGTACTCAACGACGAACCTGGGTGCACGAATGGCAAAACGTCATTTTTTCGGATGAATCCAGGTTCTGTTTACAGCATCATGGTGGTCGCATCTGTGTTTGGCGACATCGCGGTGAACGCACATTGGAAGCGTCTATTAGTCATCGCCATACTGGCGTATCACCCGCCGTAATGGTATGGGGTGCCATTGGTTACATGTCTCTGTCACCTCTTGTTCGCATTGACGGCACTTTCAACAGTGGACGTTACATTTCAGATGTGTTACGACTCGTGGCTCTACCCTTCATTCGATCCCTGCGAAAACCTACATTTCAGCAGGATAAAGCACGACCGCATGTTGCAGTTCCTGTACTGGCCTTTCTGGATACAGAAAATGTTCGACTGCTGCCCTGGCCAGCACATTCTCCAGATCTCTCACCAGCTGAAAACGTCTGGTGAATGGTGGACGAGCAACTGGCTCGTCACAATACGCCAGTTACTACTCTTGATGAGCTGTGGTATAGTGTTGAAGCTGTACCTGTACACGCCATCCAAGCTCTGTTCGACTCAATGCCCAGGCGTATCAAGGCGGTTATTACGGCCAGAGGTGGTTCTTCTGGGTTCTGATTTCTCAGGATCTATGCACCCAAATTGATTGAAAACGTAATCACATGTCAGTTCTAGTATAATATATTTGTCCAGTGAATACCCGTTTATCATCTGCATTTCTTCTTGGTGTAGCAATTTTAATGGCTAATAGTGTATTTATTGTACAATATGACCATCCTTCCCTGTAGTGATCAGTCATGATCTAGCGGAAGCTTGACAAGTATACTCCTGCTCGATTTCCCATGCAGTCAGACGTCGGGGCATTATCACATCGAAATGCCCCACAAATTTGGGTATTGCACCATTCGGTAAGCCAGCCAAATGGAGACCCACAATGAAGCCCCTTTCAAATTCCATCAGATACTGATAACACTCTCTCAGACGGGTTTATAACATCTTCATGTCCTCCGTATTTTGATCACTAGACATCTAACGCTGTCCATGCCTCTTATAGACCCTACCTAGTAGCAACACTAAATGCAAACAACTCTAATCCACTTTGATTACCGTTCCACGTACATTCCGGGTAGAATTGTAGCCCTAATCATTTACATCCCCACCAATGGTGTGTACACGTACTACGTTTACATCCGACTATGTATTGCGAGTGCTCTACATTTTTGCCAGGCAGTGTATGTCAGTACCCTCTTTAATGATTTAACTCTCTCGTATGGTCTCTAATGAAACTGCCATCAGCGTGGGATGAAACCACACCTAGTTACGCCAATCGCTCTTCAACGAGGCTACACCGTTACCATTGGGAAGGAAGTTGAACATACCTCTGCCATGTCTGATTTAGGCAAAGAAAATGAGTCTAATCTGGGATTGCACAAGATAATGTGTAAATTATCGACGATGTGACATCCAATTGTTAATTCTTACAAAAACACTACCACATACGGAACGATCCCTCATTAGAGTGGACATACACATACCTTATCTTCTCAGCGGTCTTTGTTCTGTCTGGTTTCTTTTTTTTTTCGGAGAAATGAGTGGATGGTGTTAACATTCTTTTGACTTCTTTCAAATTACATATATTCCAATCACCTTCTTGTCGTACAGTTTTTAACTTTTACAGGTCCCTGTAGTACTACGGAGGTTATTTCCTGATGTCGTAAAACATGCCCTCTCACACTGTCCCTTCTTCTATTCATAGTTTTCCGTATGTTCCTCTTCTAGCCCATTCTGCGGAGAATCCCTCATTTCTTACCTTATCAGTCCACTTAATTTTCAACATTCTCCTATGGCACCATATTTCAACAAAGATACGTGGCTCAGTGATTAGCACACCGGAGTCGCATTCAGGAGGAAGACGGTCCAAACCACCTCCGGCCATTCAGATTTAGTTTTTCCGTGTTTTCCCTAAATCGCTCCAGGAAAATTCCGGGATGGTGCTCTGAAAGGGCACAGCCGATTCCCTTCCTCATTCTTGACACAATCCGATCGGGTGCTCTGTCTGTCATGACCTTGATGTCGACGGGACGTTAAACCGAGCCTTCCTTCCTTCCTTCTCTTCAAACACTTCGATTCATTTTTTTCCTGATTTCCCACATTCCGTTATTTTCACTTCCACCTGACGTACGTTATTAGAAATTTCTTCCTCAAATTAAGGCCAGTGTTTGATACCGGTACATCTCTCTTAGTGAACAATGCTCCCTTTTCCCGTGCTCGTCTGCTTATGTTTCCTCCTTGATTCTTCCGTCGTATTATTTTACTTCCAAGACAGGAGAATTTCTTCCCATCTTCTAACTCGTGATCCGAATTTTTTATATTAATTTTATCTTCAATTATTTTTCTACTTCTTCCCACTACTTTCGTCAGTCTGCAGTTTACCCAGAGTCCGTATTTTATGATCATTCGACTGCTCACTGCATTTAAATCGTCTTCTAAGTCTTCCTCACTTTGCACAATGTCATCAGTGAGTCTTATCATTGATGTTCTTTCAACCTGAATTTTAATCCCATTTCAGAACTTTTATTTTCATCCTTGCTTTTACGACATACAGACTGAAAAGTAGGGGTGAGAAACTACATCGCTTTCTTACCCCTTCCTAAACTAATCACTTCGTTCTTGCTCTTCAAATGTAAATTTTTCCCTTTTGTTTCTTTTAGTTATTGTATTTTACCTGTTTTTTCTTGCAACTTCTTCCAGGTCGGTTATTCTAATGCATTCCTGTGAACGACTCTCGCTTTTTGCTAAGCTTTCCATCATCAAGCGTCAAGTCAGAACAGCTCCTCTTGTGCCTTTACATTTCCTAAAGCCAAACAGGTCCTCAACTTTCTTCTTAAGTCTTCTGCAAATTATTCTTGTCAGCAACTGGAATGCATGAGCTATTAGCTGACTCTGCGATTTCCCGTTAACTTGCCATTACTATCTTCGTGATTGTGTGGATGATATTTTTCCAAAAATCTGATAGTTCACTTCCAGGCTCATAAATTATCTAAACCAACAGGAGTAGTCGTTTTGTTGCCACTAACTCCAGTGATTTTAGAAATCTTACCTTATTTCACAGCAAGTCTCGGAAATCTCAAGCTCTGTCTACAATAATCGATCACCTATGTCTTCCATATCGACTCCATATCGACTCTTCTATCATATCAGTTCCTCCCTATTGTAGAGACCTTCAGTGCCTCCCTATTGTAGAAACTTTCAATGTACTCTTTCCACCTATCCGCTCACTGCTCTATGTCTTCCGCGTTCTCCAGTGGAATTTCTCTTGCATTCTTAATGTTAACACCTTTGTTCTTAATTTCGCAGAAGGTTGTTTTGACTTTTCTGCATACTGAATCGCTCCTTCCGACATCTGTTTCTTTCCAGATTTCTTCGCATTTGTCCTGCAGCAATTTCACATTGGCTTCCCTGTACTTTCGATTTATTTCATTCCTAAGCGTCACTATGCTGCTTTCAAGTCTTTAATTGGACCTATATCTACTTTATTTTTTCGTATATCAATTTAAATATTCCTTCTGGTACACAAGGTTTCTTTGCAGTTACCTTGTACCTAGTCTTATCTGTCCAGCTTCTGCGATTGTCGTTGTTAGATATGTCCATCTGTCCTCAACTGAACCACCTGTTTTGGTATTCATTACCGCAGTATTTGCAACCTTAGATGACTTCAAACGCATCCTATCGTTCCTCAGTACTTCGGTATCCCACAGTTTTTCACATTGACTCCTCGGTACGGTTGTATTAAACTTCAGTCCACACTTTATAATTGCTAAATTGTAAGACGAGTATATATATGCTCCTGGGTATGCCTTACAATCCAGTATCAGTTTTTCAAATCACTGCTTAACCATGTGCAATCTTTTCATATCTCCAGCTGTTTCCAACTATATCTCCTACTCATGAGATTTTTTAACACGGTATTCGGTATTAAATCACTGAAACAAAATTATGTACGAACAGGCATCGGAAGGCCCAATGTTACGGACAGACCGCCATGGCATCCGCATCCTATAGGCGCCAATGGATGTTGATATGGAGGGGCATGTGGTTAGCACACCGTTGTCCCTGCCGTTGTCAGTTTTGTGACAGGAACCACTACTTCCGAATCAAGCAGCTCCGCAATTGGCCAAACAAGGCTAGAGTGCACCTGTTTTCCTTCAGTGCTCGGTAGACCTGGAGGGTCACCCATTCAAATGCTGGCCAAGACCGACAGCACGTCGGTGCTCTGACGCGAACCGGTAGAGTATCCAGCATTACTGGCAGAAATTTATTGCAGAACTCAGTTAGACTTTCTCCTTTCTCCTGCCACCGAGCTATACTGTTCTGAAACTCCGTCTTCTGTTCCGCCCTCTACTACAGCATTCAAACAGCTCACGATTATTATGTCTTCACCTCCCCTAATATAAGGCTTCACACGATCAATATCCTGACATAATTTTTGAATCTCTTCTTCTTTTGTTTGTGACGTCGGCACGTATACCTGAACTATTGGTGTTGCTGTTGGTTTACTGTTGATTCTAATAAGAAATATCATGTCAATGAATTTTTCACAGTATCTGTCTCTCTCTCTCTCTCTCTCTCTCTCTCTCTCTCTCTCTCTCTCTCTTTTTCTACCCTACCTTCATATTCCTAACGAATCTGTCTGACCAGAAAGGCTTACCTTCTTTTCAACCCTTGCTTTTCACTTTTCATTTTTTTCGTTAATTATTTCTCATGGTCACATCTCCCTTTGTAGTCTCCTTCCGAAGGAGGAACTAGTCTTTTGCCAATGAAGAAATCATCATGACACGTTCTCAATTACAGGCCACGTGTCCTGAGAACATACATTTTTGGCCTTTTGGGGCAGTTTCTCATCCTAATAGTAAAATGGTGTCCCAAAGTTGTAGCCACTCCTCCTCCCATTTTCAAAAGCCCATTGGCGGAACGTGGGTGATTCTTTAACCGAAAGTCTTTGCTCGCCTTTGCTGATGATTTCTATTGAAAAATTATGTAGTCCCTTGGATGGAATCTAAGAAACAGGATGTTTTAAAGCTAGTTGTAGGAGAGTAGTAGATAATGTGTAAAATATCGAAAAAATGACATCTACCTTAATTTTTTAGAACTCCCAGCAGAACACGTAGTGTTTATTGTGGTCAAATACGCGGTATATTCCGCACTAGAGGTTTCTGCAACCTACATTTATGCACTACACTTCCATCAGCTTCACAAAGTTCATGATCTTGACATGTCCATTGAGAAGGGTTGAATAGACGAGATGATGTCAACAGTGCCAAAGACTGTCAGGAACGGCGTCATTTTGTTCATCGCATGAAAACTGTCGTTTCCTACCGCGAAATGTGGGTGGTTTCAATGACAGCACTTATGCCACGCCCGAAGCCTTTCCATTTCGATTTGTGGGGCTGTGTCTGAAATGTTTTCCTTGACCACTCAGAAAAAAACCGTGTGATTTCGACGATTGACATCATAGTTTATTGCAGAGGCGTCAAAAAAGGGGCGAAAAATGGGTAGTGGGTGTGACAAGTCCACGGTGGCATTGGGCAGAACTGTGGCGAAAATTAGTGACAACGTGATTTCATTAACCCACTTTACGCGTCACATGAACTTCTGAACCGGCCGGAGTGGCCGTGCGGTTCTGGGCACTACAGTCTGGAACCGAGCGACCGCTACGGTCGCAGGTTCGAATCCTGCCTCGGGCATGGATGTGTGTGATGTCCTTAGGTTACTTAGGTTTAATTTGTTCTAAGTTCTAGGCTACTGATGACCTCAGACGTTAAGTCGCATAGTGCTCAGAGCCATTTGAACCATTTTTTTGAACTTCTGAACTGTGGCCTTTGTTTGCATACGTCGGCAGCTGGCTGTCAGAAGCATCACCGGGTCCGAGGATGACTTCGCAGGGCAGCACACCTTAGCATCATTACAGAGGAAGGTTATAGGCACCCTTACGCCAACTCTCAAACTTATGTGTTGCTACGGTTGACAAATACGAAGTCTCGATAAAGTTATCATTCAATTATGTTTCGCAGTATACGAGATTTTTGTGCGTAAGACATACAAGATGGAAATAGAGGTTGAGCGAAACAGCATAAACACCCAGACGGAATGAGTACGCCAGTTAATCCTAGGGGCCATCAGTAGAGGTCGCTGACACCGCGGATGTTGATTTCACGTTACTCATCACGTGGAACATAATGTGAGGAGCTGTGATATCACTGTGCGCTTTGGTATAAATCGTACTCCGTGGATTAATCAGCGGAGTGTCGTTGAGAAATTCTTCGTGTATGTTCCTGGGAGCATTCACGTACAGTGTCTTGGAGAGTCCGCAACGGAGTTGCGACCTCAGCCGCTGTTTTTTTACGCTTCAGTCATCGCTGCTCAACCAGCCGAAGAGACTCCGCCCCTTTTTGACGTTGCCTATGACGGATAGACGACTGTATTTTGCACCAGAGCAGGTGTGGTCTAATGCATGTATGACTAGTCATGTGTTAACGAAGATGTGCATTTACAGATTATGTTGTCTTACAATGTCTGAATACATGTGCTAGCACTATGTAACAACGACATGCATTTATATAACAGGATTGACAACGACATACAAACCCTCCAGATCCTTGAGCGTCATGCACTCCGCCTCGCCTTCTGTATATGCCTCCTGTCCCCCACACGGATCCTCTATGATCTCATTCCTTTCCCCCATCTGCTCCTATTCCTCGAACATCTCCGCATCCTCTACACCTCCCACAGCCTTGAACCCCCTCACCCCCTGGTTGCTCCTCTCATCCCCGCCCCCTGCCACGTCTTCACTGTTGTGTCCCCCCTACCCTCCATCTCTACACCCTACATCTCCTTTCCCAAGGTGGCTTCCATCAACTCCCCCTCCCGGATGATGCCTTCTCTCCCTCCATTTATCTCTCCTATCAACTCTGATCCTCATTCACCCTCCTTTCCTCTGTCCTTTTCCCGGGCTCCCTCTCCCCCCCTTCCATCCTCTTTGTTCCCCACCTCCCCTCTCTTTGCCCCCTTCTCTCCCCTGAGTGCTTTTACATTTCTCTCCTCTGCCTCCTCTCATTCCCACTCGCGTCTGCCCTTCTCCCCCTTTATTAGTCCTCTCCCTCCTTGGTTCCCCCCCCCCTTTTTCGTTTTTTTCCTTCCTCCCTCCTTGTTCTTCCCCTCCTCCAGGTCCCCCCCCCCCCCATCTGCCTTTGGCTCGGGAGTGTCATTTTTGTGCCGCCACTTTCGTGCAGTGTTCTACAGTGAGTGTTCTACAGCGCGTGTTTTACAGTGAGTGTTCCGTGTTGTGTTTTTTGGGAAGTGTTGCGATCGGCCATCATACTGTCGCTGGGTGTGCTTTTTATCTCTTGCGAACAGAAACCATACTGTCGCTGTGTTTTTTAATTGTGTGTGTACTATATTACTTGTCTGATTCCTGTGTCTTTTATTAACGTTGCCAACCCCTTTTGCTTTCTGTTTTAACTTTCCGCATTTTTCCGCCATTTTTCACTTGACGTCACCGTTTTATCGCCTGTTTTTCTTGTTTCTTTTCTTCTACCGTTCTTTAAAATAAAAGTCTGTAGGCCGTAGAGCAGCGTACTAAGCTGCTGCCAGCCCGCCCCCTTTGGGGGGAATTGAAAATCAATAAAGGAAAAAAAAAAGACATACAAATTTATCAGCTTACATGACGTTGACATGGCTTAAAGCCATAATATCAGCACTTGATAATGGCCTAAGGCCGATATTGCAATAGTGTAATAAAAAACCTATAACAGTCACTGGCGTAAAGATGATGTCTTTCGATTAGAACTTAAGCTCAGAACAGTGATGTCACAGCGTATTAATAATGTGCAACGATTCCTGAAGTTGAATATTTGTGTTTTATCAAATGAATTTGTGCTTATGGGTATGCATGCCTGATGTGAAGTTGACAGTGGCGCTCCTGTTTACAAATGACATATGTGGTGCCACAGTGTTCGGTGTCAACATCCTATGTTGGCGGACAACTAAAGCTTGTTGATGAAGTGTGTAACGCACAGCATTAAGAAAATATAACAGAGCTAAGAAGGAGACGTTTTTGAAATAGTCTGATTGTTTGGAAATATTCAGTATCACGTGGGTAAATTAATCTGAATTTGAAATAATTAAATAACTGTGTCGAGCAAGGCTCAATTTCAAAACTTCTTATTCGATCATCATATGCATTACGATCTATGCCAATCGATTAAGGATATTTCGGGTTGATAATTGGGTTATGAAAAGAGTGCCTAAAGTGTTAAAAAAAGGCAAATAATAAAAAAGTATTTTCCGGATCAGTTTACGATCAGTTGATTGTACACGTCCAAGTTTTCCGAAACGCTTCTCCATGTGCGTTTCCTTTCTAAAGGTCAGTGTCATAGCGTAATTCCACTTCACTAATATACTTTAGACTTCATGTACGCTATATTCCCCTTAACATTTCAAGTTAATATCATATTCTTTTTCTCATCGCCACTTACGTTAGTTGCCTCTTACACAATGATGAGCCAAAACATTATAACCTCTGCCCACCGCGACGTTGGATGCCGCATGGTGGCGTTGCGGGACCGTGATATGCGGTAACGATAGTGTGCAAGCGGAACAGACACAGTCGGGGGATCACCATAGCGAAGATATGAGCTGCAAATGGGGAAATCCATTGAGACAAGTGACTTTGACAAAGGGCAGATTATTATTACACAGAGCCTGTGAAAGAGTATCTCTAAAACGACAAATATGGTCAAACGTCCGCGTGCTACTAACGCGAGAACCTACGGAAAGACGCAGGACAGTGAAACTACCACTAGGAGCTAAATAGTTGGACGTCCATGACCCTTCACAGAATGCGGGGTTCAGAGGCTTATCCATAAAGTTGCATACATTGTGATCTGTGGCACCTCTGCCGAAACAGCACGCACTAGTATTTCGGAGTACGCTGTTCATCGTACACTGGTGAACATGGAGCTCCGCAGCAGACCACCCTTGCGAGTTCACATGTTGACCTACTTACATCGTCTGTTATGGTCGCAGTGAGCACGGGACTATAAGGATTCGACCGTCGATCAATGGTAACGTGTCGGATCTTCGAGTGTATCACATTTTTGCTACACTGGATCGATGGTCGTCCTCACGAACGCCGACATCAAGGTGAACACTCGAAACGTGCAGTGCGCCACAGACACAGGCTGGTGAGAGCAGTGCTATGCTATGGGAGACATTCTCCTGCGCTTGCGTGAGATCTGTGGTAGTGTTCGAAGACACGCTAACAACTGTAGACCACCTCCATTCCTTCGTGCTTAATATCTTCCCCGACTGCGATGTCATCTTCCAGCAGTATAATTGCCAGTGTCTCGAAGCCAGAACCGTGCTGCAGTGGTTTAAGGAGCATTGTAGTGAACTGACGGTGATGTCTCTGTGACCATATTTGCCTGATATAAATTCTATGGAACCGATCTTGGTAGCCATCGGCCGCTATCACCGCGTACGCGGGCCGTTATTTGCAAGAACTGCATGACGCGTGCGTAGACATCTAATGACACGTACCTCCCCAAACGTACCAATAAGATGTCGGATTACTAATACTGAGAATCAGTCATGAATTTCGTACTAAAGACGGACGAACAAACTATTAAGCAGGTGGACATAATGTTTTGGCTCATCAGTCTTATGTTACCTCTGCAATTCTCACCTTTTCCTATTGTCGTCATTCCCTTACGGCATTCATCTACATCTACATTTACATCCATACTCCGCAAGCCACCTGACGATGTGTGGCGGAGGGTACTTTGAATACCTCTATCGGTTCACCCTTCTCTAGGTTCCGAAACAGCTACAAACTGACGATATGAGTCATGGCAGTTCACAAATTGATTTTGGGATTTCCTTTCCTTCAGCTTTCCAATCAATAATATTTTTGCAGTAATTGTAGTTGAAAAGCCTAAAAATGTAGTAATTATGCCTCATGAGAGTGAGCTGATCACACAGTAGAAAATTTTGGGTTGGTGGAAAACACTGAGTATAATATCGTTTATTGAAACTGAACTACACTTCTCGAACAATCACTCCACACACACAAAAAACAAATAACTTGTAGACGACCATTCATCAAGAGCGTCGGTGAGGTCCATCGGAGCTGGTCCTAGCTCGGCGAGGAACTGGCTGGACTGCTGCTGCGCTGGCCTTATAAAGCCGGCGGAGGCCGGCCAAGTACTCCAACTTTCCTGTATCTGTGAGGCGACCTCTGCAGAAAAAGGTTCGCATCAGTCTCTAGCAAGTTCTGTTTATTTTGAAGAATTGTTTTCCTCTTGGTTGCGCCTGCAAGTGCTTCTGTATGTTATATGGTACACAAGGGTGCCTTGAGTGTAGTCTGCCTGGCAGGGGCCGTCTGTGGCAGACGAAACAGTTCGAAATTAAAGAATAAGATATTCAGGCAACAATCGAATACCCAGCTGACGAAATGAGTGAAAAGCATACGGAGATACAAGACTATTAACAGCTAAGGCTTGTAAGAAGTATTTACTTACCTGAAACAAGTATTAGTAATTTTTGGGCATGTCCAGGGTGTGACAAAAAGCTACAGCCAAACTTTCAGGAAACATTCCTCACACACAAAGAAAGAAAATATGTTATGTGGACATGTGTCCGGAAACGCTTACTTTCCATGTTAGAGCTCATTTTATTAGTTCTCTTCAAATCACATTAATCATGGAATGGAAACACACGGCAACAGAACGTACCAGCGTGACTTCAAACACTTTGTTACAGGAAATGTTCAAAATGTCCTCCGTTTGCAAGGATACATGCATCCACCCTCCATCGCATGCAATCCCTGATGCTCTGATGCAGCCCTGGAGAATGGCGTATTGTATCACAGCTTTCCACAATACGAGCACGAAGAGCCTCTACTTTTGGTACTGGGGTTTCATAGACAAGAGCTTTCAAATGCCCCCATAATTGAAAGTCAAGAGGGTTGAGGTCAGGAGAGCGTAGAGGCCATGGAATTGGTCCGCCTCTACCAAACCATCGGTCACCGAATCTGTTGTTGAGAAGCGTACGAACACTTCGACTGAAATGTGCAGGAACTCCATCGTGCATGAACCACATGTTGTGTCGTACTTGTAAAGGCACATGTTCTAGCAGCACAGGTAGAATATCCCGTATGAAATCATGATAACGTGCTCCATTGAGCGTAGGTGGAAGAACATGGGTCCTAATCAAGGCATCACCAACAATGCCTGCCCAAAGGTTCACAGAAAATCTGTGCTGATGACGTGATTGCACAATTGCGTGCGGGTTCTCGTCAGCCCACACATGTTGATTGTGAAAATTTACAATTTGATCACGTTGGAACGAAGCCTCATCCATAAAGAGAACATTTGCACTGAAATGAGGATTGACACATTGTTGGATGAACCATTCGCAGAAATGTACCCGTGGAGGACAATCAGCTGCTGATAGTGCCTGCACATGCTGTACATGGTACGGAAACAATTGGTTCTCCCGTAGCACTCTCCATAAAGTGACGTGGTCAACGTTACCTTGTACAGCAGCAACTTCTCTGACGCTGACATTAGGGTTATCGTCAACTGCACAAAGAATTGCCTCGTCCATTGCAGGTGTCCTCGTCGTTCTAGGTCTTCCCCAGTCGCGAGTCATAGACTGGAATGTTCCGTGCTCCATAAGACGCCGATCAATTGCTTCGAACGTCTTCCTGTCGGGACACCTTCGTTCTGGAAATCTGTCTCGATACAAACGTACCGTGCCACGGCTATTGCCCCGTGTTAATCCATACATCAAATGGGCATCTGCCAACTCCGCATTTGTAAACATTGCACTGACTGCAAAACCACGTTCGTGATGAACAATAACATGTTGATGCTACGTACTGATGTGCTTGATGCTAGTACTGTAGAGCAATGAGTCGCGTGTCAACACAAGCACCGATTAAGCGTTTTCGGTCACATGTGAACATAAAATCTTTTCTTTATTTGTGTGTGAGGAATGTTTCCTGAAAGTTTGCCCGTACCTTTTTGTAACACCCTGTATAGGTAGTCTTACATGTCAAGTACATGGTGCACATGGTTTTGAGAACAAATTGTATACTTCCTTGCAGATTCTCTAGGTTCCGAAACAGCTACAAACTGATGGTATGAATCATGACAGTTGCCAGTATGGAATGGCACCGGAAGAATATGAAATCGTAATTCATACCCTCTAAGTGTTCTGTCCTTTTGGCTGTATTTAACCTCATAGAGACTCACTCGTACTGGAAAGCATTTTCTTAATTCATGGCAATTGATCAGTAAACTCACCGTAAATTGATAAGTTTTGCAGCCTTCTCCCTCTTTGAGCAGTCATTATCGACTTACTGATTGAAAGGAAATTCCATCGATTTGCGTATTCAGCAGATATTTTAGGGACATAAAACAAAAGTTCTTAAGTAGAAGTGCGAACCGAAGAGGATATCATCTGAAATACACATATAGAAAGATTTTTAAATGCACAAGAGTGTATTTGAATATGTGTTTAAAAACAGTGCCTGAAAGCGACGCCGGCTTTTACCCTTAAAAATAAGCTATGTTCAAAGACACCAGGGTATAGTGTGTGACTCATTCGTCACCGTCATCGTCTATCAGATGGTGCTCTGGAAGCCGGCCTGGATATTCTCTGTTTTTACTCTGCAGGCAGTAACTGTGCTTTTAGAGGTGAACATAGTTTTTAACTCATTCCACGGTATAGCCATGTCATCTCGGTGAGTACATATTCCTGTTGAAGAACTACAGCCATTTGAGCATGATCGCATTTTGGGCATGTGGGGAGCTAAAGGACGTATCAACGGATTGCTGCACACGTTGGGCACAATTTGTCGGTTGTGGTTGGCAGCTTTCAGCAGTGGTCTGTGGAACATTTCAACCCTCACAGACCAGATGCTGGACGTCCGTGTACTACGGACGTACGAGAAGATCGATGCATTGTACGAGTAGCGGTGCCCAATCGAACATCTTTCAGGGAAGAAATCCGAGCATATATTGCCCCTGTTGTGTCACCAAAGACCGTTGGGAACAGTCTGCTTGCAGCTGGACTAAGGTCGAGAGCGCCTTTGGCTAGGCTACCACTGACACCACGACATCGTCAAGCCCTGCTGCTCTAGTATCTTGAAAAACTCGACTGGAGAGTGAAATGGCGCTCTGTTGTTTTGTCAGGTCCCATCCGAGGCTTCATGGTGTGGAGGGCCATCAGGTACAACTCTCGGTCACATTTGGTGTTTCTGCATGGCAAAGTAACCAGTGCCAGCTACATTCCACAGGCTGTAAGTCACGTGTTACCGCCGTTTCTTCGACGAAGTCAATGTGCTTGTCCATCAGGATACCATCGTGACCCGGTGAACTGTCACAAGCTGCAGCTAATGCTGAACCCAGTTCTCACTTGGAAAATGGACAGACGTATTCTTTATCAGTGGCGGAACTGAAATCCCAACTGCACCTCTCAGCAGCCACTTTGTAGCGCCAGAAATATGAACTCTAGCAGTGGCGTTAACTGTGACAAAATACCACGCCATAGTCTGTGAAATGTCTTGTAGGATGGCCAGGAGACTTCCTCAACCCATTACAGCATCAACTGGGCGCCTCCTACCCCTCCCAGAAATGCTCCTGATAACCTCCCATGCAACTGTACTTTTAGTATGATTGTCAGAGGCACCTGCCTAGAGCTGAATCAGTGCGGCATTCACCACACTGTCGAGCCTTTTTACGTGGCCTCAAGACTACAGAATGGATGCGCAGTGGATCATTTGGATAATATGATCCACCCATTCCTTGAAGCTGTCACGGCAAGTTCTGCTAAGCATCCAATTTGCTGTAAAGAGCGTCCATATTGGTGGAGATCTTTGGGGTACCACCCCATCTTGCAGCTGAATCCAGATTGGAAAGCGGTCACTTCAGTGTAAATAACTATTAGTAGAGCCACGTTCGCTGTTAAATATCCCACCCAGTGTTCTTTGTTTGCTGACGACTTCTCCTGTCTTTTGTGGCTCTTCGAGCCTTGCAATGGTAACTCGTCAATTGCAATGGACTTTTTGTCGATTGGAGAAGAGAGGTCTTATATTCTCATCCCAGAAGTCAGCGTGCGTCCTTTTTAAACATTCTCTTTCAGTTTTAAACATTCCTGAATTTTGGATTAGGGGCCCAGTTCTTAATTTTAAAAACAAGGTGAGGCTTCTGGGCCTCACATTTGATTCGAAACCTTAGGGACCGAGAAGACGCTGCCTGAAGCGCTAAGCGCTTCAAAATGTCTTAGCCGCAGCTCAAGGAGCGGACCACACTTGTCTACCTTTTTGAGTGCATTTTGTATGGGTCAGCGTGGCCGTTTTATTTAAAGCTGTTGGACAAGGTGCACCATGAAAGACTTACACTTAGTGATCAAAAGTATCCGGACACCTGGCCGAAAATGACTTAAAAGTTCGTGGCGCCCTCCATCGGCAATGCTGGAATTCAATAAGGTGCTGGCCCATCCATAGCCTTGATGACAGCTTCCACTCTCTCAGGCATACGTTTAATCAGGTCCGGAAGGTTTCTTGGGGAATGGCAGCCCATTCTTCACGCAGTGCTGCACTGAGGAGAGGTATCGATGCCGGTCGGTGAGGTCTGGCACGAAGTCGACGTTCCGAAACATCCCGAGGGCGCTCTATAGGATTCAGATCAGGACTCTGTGCAGACCAGACCATTAAGGGATGTTATTGTCTTGTAACCACTCCGCCACAGGCCATGCATTACGACCGGGTGTTCGATAGTGTTGAAAGATGCAATCGCCATCCCCGCATTGATATTCAACAGTGGGAAGCAACAAGGTGCTTAAAACATCAATGTAGGCCTGTGCTGTGATAACGCCACGCAAAACAACAAGGGGTGCAAACTCCCTCCATGAAAAACACGACCACACCATAACTCCATTGCCTCCGAATTTTACTGGAGACACTGCACACACTGCCAGATGACATTCTCCGGGCATTCGCCATACGCGCACCCTGCCATCGGATCGCCACATTGTGTACGTGATTCGTCACTCCACACAACGTTTTTCCACTGTTCAGTCGTCCAATGTTTACGCTCCTTACACCAAGTGAGGCGTCGTTTGGCATTTACCGGCGTGATGGGTGGCTTATGAACAGCCGCTCAACCATGAAATCCAAGTTTCTTCACCTCCCACCCAACTGTCGTAGTACGTGTAGTGGATCCTGATGCAGTTTGGAATTCCTGTGTGATAGTCTGGCTAGACTTCCTATTATACATTACGACCCACCTCAACTGTCGGTGGTCTCTGATAGTCAACAAACGAGGTCGGCCTGTACGCTTTTGGGCTGCACGTGTCCCTTCACGTTTCCACTTCACTATCACGTCGGAAACAGTGGATCTAGGAATGTTTAGGAGTGTGGAAATCTCTCGTACAGACACATGACACAAGTGACACCTGTTGTATTCTCCAACAGTTTATTGAACGTAACTTCTTCTACAATACGGTAGCTGGCTGTACAATAGATGTAGACGTCCGTCGATCTAGCCGGAGATGATGTTCCTCTCGGTCGGCTGGTACTTCGATCGGCGGTGCAGTACAGCGGCTTCGGTGGTATCTTCTCGGAGACTCTGCTATAGCGTTTGCCATTAGCAGCGGACGAAGACTGGTCTGCCTTCGACTGGCCTGGCCTATATAGTGAGCTGGAGCCAATAGAAACCCGGCGTAGGAATACATGGCCGGATATGTCGCGGCGACCTGTGCAAGGAAAGGTTCCTATTAATCGACTGGAATCTTCGGCGTGTTTACCTGATGTCTTCGCCTGTTTGGCTGTTGGTTTGTTTCCCTCATAGCGTGGCTGTTATGCGGTGCTGCCTGCCATTTAAGGGAACCCTATGGTAGACAGTACATCACCCAATCACCTGATCACGTACGAAGTTCGTGAGTTCAGCGGTGCGCCCCATTCTGCTCTCTCAGGATGTCTAATGGCTATTGAGATCGCTGGTAATGAGTACCTGGCAGTAGGTGTCAGCACAAAGCACCTAATTTGAAAAACGTATGTTTTTGGGGGTTTCCGGATACTTCTGATCACATAGTGTAGGATGGCTAATGGGACCATTCGAACCAGCCCCTTACCGAGCCTCTGTGTAGAGGTGAGGTCTTTTCATGGTGGGACAGTTCTATAATACACTGTACACGCCATATACTCGTATATAATGTACTGTTTCTCGGTCGTTAGAGGAAAGACTCCTTAATTCTCGACAGCGCGAAACTAGGCCGTATGGGATTCGGATGAAGGACTGCCTTTTAGAGATGGGTGACGCTGATTTTAACGTTTTACAGCAATATCACCTTGGCTCCTACAGAGGCCTGGAATTATTTAGGATCTGACGAATTTTAAGAAGAATTTTTTTTTTTTTTTTTTGCAGATACGCGTCACTGTTTTACAGTTGGTAGACAGATGGCTCCCAACGAGGGACTTCGTTGACTGTTCAGCCGTATTTCCCTACCTCGTCTTCAGGATTCGCCTTTCTCTTGCTTTATTGCTTTTATGCAGAGCTTCATGTGATCCTGACGGCATTGGAGCAGGTTATGCTTGACGGAGTACTACCATTGACACATAGCCCACACTTGGTTTTCAGTGCTGGACAATCTACGCCGCTCTGCCAAACTTAAGGACGAACTATTTAACTCATATATTATTGAGTGTAAATGAAAAAAAGTGCGGGATCAAGTTGACAGAGGTCTGTCAGTTGAGCACAGAAAACTGGACGTCATGGGGCGTAGTGTCAGCGTGATAATAGCGAAAAATGGTACTGGCTACGGAACACGAGGCAACAGACGGAAAGGGAAAAGGCAGTTGGTGTCACTCAGCGAGTAGTTATGGTGTTCTGTGGTGGTGTTCTTCATTACAACATGGCCCACAGATAATATTTCTATGTCACCACACGGCCATCGGGAAAATGGAAGGAGGAAGAAATACGAGGAATGTCGCCCAGGGGTTTGGTACTTCCCGCAGTGTTCTTTCGTGTGCTTCGGGAACGTTCCGAACCACATGTAGGTGGTCGACCAGGGTCAACTACAGCAGCAGATGACCGCTACATTGGGTAACAATCTGTATGTAAACGGCTAAATCCATCACCTAATCTCAGTTGCTTGCTGCCTACCTTACAGCTTCCAGAGGCAACAAAAATTTGACTCTGAGTATTTCATATAATTACTGACTGAATTTTAAAAATTAAAATCCGCTCATAACAGTCTCATTAAGAGGTACCATCTTCTGTTAGAGGTTTAACACAGTGTTAGGGTTATAAACTTTGTGTGCATCTTGAGGCACTGCAACTGACGGTGCACAAAGCACCCAGAGTGTATTCATTCAGTGTTTAGAAATGAGATCATTTTGTGACTTCCAACAAAATTGACACATACTCGTAATTTCGAACCTTATCGATACTGTTGACATCCCCGAGAAAACAATGAAGGAAAAAAGTTTATCGCTTGCTACATCCTAGCTGTTTATGCAGCAAAATTTCAGCACCGAGAATTACATTTTAATTTATTTTTCTTTATTTTCAACTCTATTCGCAACAAAGTTTGAAGATAGTATACACATTCCCCATATTCCAATAAATCTGCATGTCCTGTATGACACACAGTTACGGAGATATGATGTAGTACCGCTGATAACTGCGCAGTTGAGCGCCCCACGAATCAACCAAACCAATGACATAATACGCATTCAAATATGTGAAACAGTTCCTTTTATTGAAACAGCGCTGTTTTATATATGAGAGTTCGATTCTTTAAAGAAGCGAGGGGGAGGGAGTTGGGGTTACTGGTAGTAAGAACTTCTTCCCTCGTCACGGGTCTTCATGACACAATTCTTTCCTTCGATATTTGTATGTGAGAACTATTGCACTATGGGATGTACGATGATCAGTATAGAATGAGACTAATCTTCTCGAAACTAGTCGCGAGTTAATAATCAATAGCTCAGTGAGTCGTGCACGGATCGAGTTTATCCCATTAATTGTTTGTCATCTTCTATTACGGTATTGCCGCCTCGTTTTCTTATTCCATTTACTGGCGTCACTAACTTCCTGCCTTACTTGCCCGTGAGTGGCAGCAGCAGCGCTTATCGATAAGTGCACTGTCGTACCATCTCTGGAGCGACCGATAGTATTTCCGGGTCGTCGTGTGCCTGGCAGTCAGTTCGGGACGGATCAGCAGTGCAGTCGTGACGCAGCAGCAGTGAAGTCGGGGACGGAGCGCCGGTGAGTGGCCGACAGCCAATGCTCGCCGACCGCTGGCGACACATATGAACTGTCCGACGGGGGGAGATCGGAGCCGGACGACCGTTGGTTGGTCGTTCAGTTGGTCGTCTCATCAGCGGACGTATATTTGGCCCTTTCACCGTTTCCGGGCCTGGGCAGTCGGTCGGTTGGCGTGGAGCAGCTAGGAATTCTCTGTGGGACGTAGTTTGGTTGGGGCCGCTGGCGGTCTCTACGCGGTGTCGGAGTGTGTGGGGCTTTTCCCATTGCTACGAGGTCCGTGGCTCACTGACCCTGCACACGAAAGTTGAGTTTTTAATTAATCTACCAGCAAGTCAAAACTGTTCACTTTGTGTCGTTTGGAGTTCGTTGTCGGCTGTTGGGATATTCCCGTGAGCAACAACGTGGTTTTCAAGTGGGAAAATTCTAGCCATCCTCCGGTGGGGTTTCACTGTATTTCATTATCTGAATTGAAGTGGGCTAGCGGAATCTTCTGCCTCGTGGCCGTTAACGTTCTAGTTACCTGCCCTGGCCGTTGACGTAAATTTCAGGCAGTGTAGTTTCCTCATTATGCTGTTGCTGTCCAGCACGGTGTGTAGTTTGACAGCTCCGTTATGGGCGCCAATATTTTCTACGTTGTTCCGTTGAACTCCCTGTTGTGCCCTGGTCGGGTGTAATGGAAGTAATCTTGTCGGTGGGTCCATGGACTGTCGGTCGGCTGTTGGCCCGACTGCCTGTATCCCTTAAGCGAGCGTTAGTGTTTGAATTCCACGCCGACCCTCGAAATTCTGAGCGCCCTTGGATGCACTGATTTTTTTAATATTTGTTTGTACCTGTATGGCTTCTTTACGATTTTTAAAAATTAATGTTGTTTTGCTCTTAAGGCGTAAGATTCTTTAGACCTTCAGCCTAATTTAAAGAAATATTTCACGTAAGGCCTTTGGTATTTAAAAAAAAATCTTATGGATTTTTAAGTGTAGGCCTTCAGCGAATTTGATTTTAACTTGTTTGGTCTTGAAGTGTCTGATTTTTGGGGCCTTCAGCCAAATTAAGGTTCAAATGGCTGTGAGCACTATGCAACTTAACTTCTGAGGTCATCAGTCGCCTAGAACTTAGAATTAATTAAACCGAACTAGCCTATGGACATCACACACATCCATGCCCGAGGCAGGAGTCGAACCTGCGACCGTAGCGGTCGCTCGGCTCCAGTCTGTAGTGCCTAGAACCGCACGGCCACTTCGGCCGGTGCCTAATTAAGGAACTGTTTTAAGATTAGGCTTTGCCTTTTAAGTTTCTGTTTTGTTGCGTTTTGCCTAATTAAGAACTGTTTTACGTAAGGCCTTTGGTTTTTTTTTAACCTAATGTTGTTTAGCCTAACTTCTGGGCTTTCAACCGATTTTTAATTCAATTGTTTGCTCTGAAAATCTCAGATTCTTTGGGCCTTCAGCCTAAATAAAGAACTGTTGTAAGATAAGGCTTGCCTTTTAAATTTCTGATTATGAGTGCGTTTTAAGCTATTGGCCTTCAGCCATTTTTAAATTAAAGTGGCTTTCAGCCAGTAATTAAGTCCCATAGATTAAAGCTGTGGGTATAAAAAAAATTGTTTTGGGGGGCTCTTGTTAAGTTTGATCAAACAGTAACGTTGTATGTTCAGGTATAACTGACAGCACCTTATTTTGGCCCCTTTCCACAATTTAAACTACCTGTCTTGTCCTGCGGGTAAGCAGGGCGTTTCACTCAGTGCTGGCTAATTATCTGTGAGGGGCTACAATCTATTAAAACAGAGAAAATCTTTGATGGTCGACTACATTTTTTGTAACGAGTAATTACTAACAACAAGTTATTTGCCACTTTCTGCCATATTGAAACTGTGTGCTAGAAAGGGTTTCGAACCTTGAAGTTTGAAATTCATTAGTAATGTTCTTACCAGCTGAGCTATACAAACTCAACTCACGATTGGCCCTCACACCTAGGAAGACAGGAAACAGGTGCCACTCAACTCACGATTGGCCCTCACACCTTGGAAGACAGGAAACAGGTGCCAACAGAAGTGTATGTCTGAGGACGGGTGGTGAGTCGTGCTTGGATATTTTAGTCAGTAAGAGCACTGTTGGCGAAGAAAATGGTCCACGTTCAAGTCCAGGTCCTCTACATATTTTTCATCTGCCAGAAAGTTTCAAACATAATCGTCATTGAATACAAACTTCACCTGTGTTATATGTTCAGTATATAAAATGACAGAGAAAAAACTTGCAACACCAAGAAGGAGTTGTTCGATATAAACAGTAGTTGGCAGGCGTATTTCGACTTCTGAATGGTGATGTCTACTAAAATTTCGCGCCAGTTGCATACGAGTTGTGATACTAGCGTCATTATGAAATGCCAATAATGTTTGCTTTAAATACACGTTGTAACGGTTGTGAGTCAGTTGCCTTTGAGATTGGACGTGCTTACTTGAGCCAAGAATAGCTTTAAGGCGACAAAGACGTCATTATCAACACCTCACTGTGTTTGAACTAGGTTGTGTAATAGGTCTACGAGAAGCCAGCTGTAGCTTCTGCAGTTTTGCACGCAGACTTGGTAGTAATGTAGCCACCGTAGAAGATTGCTGGCAGTGGTGCTCACTAGAGATTGCGGCCGCAAGAAGACTGGACTGCGGACGTCCACATGGCGGTACCGGAAGGGAAGACCACCGTGTTCAGCATATGGTTCTGGAGAATGGCACTGCATCTGCAGTAGCAGTTTGAGCAGCAGCTGGCTCCACAGTGAAACAACGAACTGTTACACGCCAGTTACTTGAAGGACAGCTCAGAGCCATACACCCTGTAGTGTGCTTTCCAGCAACCCGCAGAGATTTGTGACTTAAGTTGTGTCTAGCGAGAGCTCATTGGCGGGTAGAGGGGCGACTGTCGTGGTTTCTGATAAAATCAGAGCCGGCCGCTGTGGATGAGCGGTTTTAGGCGCTTCATTCTGGAACCATGCTGCCGCTACGGTCCGAGGTTCGAATCCTGCCTCGGGCATGGACGTCTGTGATGTCTTTAGGTTAGTTAGGTTTAAGTAGTTCTAAGTTCTAGGGGACTGATGACCTCAGATGTTAAGTCCTATAATGCTTAGAGCCATTTGAACCATTTGATAAAATCAGGTTCTGCCCCGGAGCCAGTGATGGCCAAGCGTTGGTTAGAAGGAGTTCGGTTGAGGGCTAACAGTCAACCCGTCTGCGTACTAGAGACACTATACCTCTACATGGAATTATGGTCTGCGGTGCGTCTTCGCATGACAACAGCAGCACTCTAGTCGCTATCCCACACACCCAGGTTGCAAATTTCAATGTCAGTCTGGTGATTCGACCTGTTGTGCGCCCATTCATGAGCAGCATTCGAGGGGGTGTGTCCCAGCAGGATAACTTCGTTCACGTGCCACTGTTGTAACACAACGAGCTCTGCACCGAGTTGGCCTGCTCGATCATCAGATCTGTCTCCAACCATCGGATGGCTATTCCAGTGTCATCCACAACTAGCATTGACCGTCCTTGTACTAACTGACGAAGTGAAACAGGCACAGAACTCCACCCCAAAAGCTGATAGCCTGCACCTGTACGACACGATGCACGCACGGTTTCATGCTTTCATTCAACATTTTGGCGGTTACACCAGTGATTAATGTACCAGCATTTCACATTTGGAATGGATTACCTCGCAGTTATGCTGATATGTGACCTTGCAATGTTACTTAGACAAATGTATTCCCAAAATTTCATTTCCCTACATTAATTAATTTTTGGTGGTGCTTCTTTTTTCCGTCAGTACAGATGAGTCCATTGAGCGACATAGAAAATCCGGCAAGACACGGAAGGCGTGCTTGAATAGCCTACCGATAGCGGGACCGCTCACGAAAAGCTTTTAATGGAAGTTTGAGTGTTGTTGGTGGCAGAAATTTCCAGTTGTAACTAGAGGACCGCTGTCATAACACAGAGTCTAACGGTACAGGTGCAGATATTTTTGTATGTGGTACATTAATATAGATGTAAATCAATGTTTGGGTTGTTTTTTTTCTGTGTGTCGAACAGCTTTCCCACAAGCAGGTCACAAGCTTTAGATCTGACGTTTTCTGCATGGTTGTAACTGCACCGATAAGAATACTGCACCTGTAACTACAGACTGTCAGTATAGACTCTCCGCGTACGATTATCATGCCTTCGGTCCCTCAAGAAAACCTCGAAGGGTCGACGATTCCTGTCGGACGAGAATGTTCAGCCGGCAGTTACGGTTTTATTCACAATGAAGGACACGGTGTGTTATCAAGCGGGCATCTTCTACCTGGTGCGTCTGTGGGATGATTGCTCCAGCGCTCACGCTGACTTTGTCTGATTGTCGTACCGATTCTGAACGACACGGCCTTCGAATGGAAACTTCCTGATCGCCCCTTATAGCTCCGTAGTTGGCAATCACATACAACTGCTCGCTCGACGAAAGATCATGATGTGAAGACTGGAAAATTGCGTAGGTCACGCCAACACTGTGGAAAGGAAATACGAGTAACCATCTGAATTACAGACAGATATCACTGATGAAAGAAATAAATTGGACACTTGCTGAACAAACTTGGTGTTTTTTACGTTATTTTTACCACTTATTGTTATTGTCTGTATGTGAAAAGGAGTCAAATGTCACTGAAGTTGAAGTTACTTTCTCTGTCCGTTGTCGTGCTAAAAGCTAATTAGTAATGCAATTTTCGAAATTTTGAGTTTTTTTCGTAAATAACGAAGTGCTATGGCATTGATGAGGAATAGATAGTATACATGTCAAATAATAAATGAAATCCACTTTCATGGTTGTACTACATGAGCAATTTAGATCATACCGAAATTAGCAAACTTTAAAAAATTAACAATTCATAGAATACGAGTTTAGGTCGACACACTATTACGTAACCAACCCTAATTTTTTTAAATATTTCGGTCAACGCATTTTATTACAATATCCGAAGTTTCTCGGCTCCGATATGTCTGTATGATCACTGGGTCGCCAAATGAAATTCATTTGGGAAGCTATGTGGTAGCTTTTCCATCATTAGTAGGTTTGGGAATATTGGAATAGCGCTCAGTTCACACATGGTTCGGGACTTAGCTGGATCAGAATCATGGTGCCAGTGTTCCCAGATGGGATGACATTGAATTAAGCACACACGCCTATGAAAATGTTTTCTAGGAATGCTGCGACGGCTGTGATATGTAGGCATGATGTTCTACAATCATGTGCGCGCCTTCTGCGTGGTAACTCTGACAGATGATAAAGCGCAACTTAACGAATACTCATATCGGATCCGGAGCGGTCAACTCATTCCTTTGACTTAAACGCGTGTGAACACGCATGCAAGAGACCCCACGGAGATCATTACTGTGAAGAACACGTTTATATGGCTCTCTTCAAATGGTATTCTCAACGAACAGTACCGCGCCACACAGCAAGTGCGGGGAGGAAAAGGGTGTGAACTATATTGTGTACGGCTGCTAGAGACAAACACACAATGGGCCTCCTACTGAGGACACAGGAAACCTCACATCACAACATTTCTGTCTACCGCCGACGTCAGGGTTTTCAGTCCACATTTTTATTGCAGAGGGCGTGATGATAGAATAACCAAGCCTAAAATATTTTAAAAAGTTATTTGATAACTACATTTAAGAGGTAGAAAATTTCGATTTGTGGTGAAAGTGTGTTGTGGGAATGTATGGGGGAAGGTGGTTGTAGTAGTAAGACAATTTCCCAAATATATAGGGTCTAGAGAATACCAGCAGTGCTACGACGTGGGTATATTATGTGAGTTGGCTGCAATGCGCTAATCAATGCCAAATAAAAGAAAAAATGCAATACATACTTAGAATTTCTATGCTGAACTAGTCCACCACCCCGTGACGGAAAGTCTGTGACGATATGAGTATCACTCACACAGAGGGAGAGACGCTGACCAGACAACTGGTGACAGGTTATGGTAGTTCCTGTTGATACACAAATAAATAAGTGGACTGTGACGATGTTAATCTGTTGGCAAACGTGAGTTACAATGCCCCTACATCTTAAGTATGTCAAATGGTACACGAAAAGAAGTAGTATGAAATTAGCATGAAATGCGACAGTCACGTAACATCATTGTAATGGAAGGTGAGCGGAAGGCTCCAGCATGGCGTTTCCCTTCATTAGGCCCATATCCCTAACGAAATGACTTCGCTCAGCTTGTGAAAACGACTTTTATTTCAAATTATTCAAATTACAATGAAAATCGTCAAGACCTTGTTCGTCTTCACGAGATTGAGAGTCACTAGAAATATCCGGTATAATCTCATAAAAAACTTCTCTTGATTAGGAACGCGATGATCTGGAGACGGCCCACAGGTCGAATGATAGGGGGAAGGTTCGGATATCTTATTAATCTGTATTTTGAGATTTTCCTTGTACCAATAACAGCAATGCTAAAAAGTAATATTCACTCAAATGTTTCCTTGGTTGCCTCTATTTCATTGGAATAGCAATTAAAATTCACTTTTGACCAGTTTAAGACATTTTCAAAAGAAATGTGATACACCATTTGCGGCTCGTATGACACTTCTTGATCACCAAGTTTATTTCAAAAGTATGAGGAGCATAGTTTCTGAAATACCATTGTGATGTTTCTTATTCATCGATTCACCACAAGCGTAACAAAATCTGTGAGGACAATTTTTACATCCTACTAAACATATGCACTAAAAGGTATAAAAGCGACTTTAAGTTGTTACTGAATGATGACCCGCAAATGAATTAGAAGAGCCGGTATTTACAACATACACGGTGGACAGAAAGTCTGAAAAGCTGATAAGGGTGTTACAGGTTAGGTTCTACTCAGAAATAATTGTTAAGAATAAAGTTCGATACGTTGCACCGTTTCCGACTTAATTAGCATTTAAATTGTCTAATCAAGCCAACGGCTGATTAGTCTCGTGCTATATCATCCCTGCTATGAGAACAACTGACACTGATTGTGTGTGGCGGGTCGCTTGAATTTGCTGCCTGATTGACTGACTTCGATCCTAATTAATTCGGAAACGGCGCGACAAATTGATTTACTTCTTAACAATTATTTTTCAGCTCAACCTACCGTACAACACCCTTACAAGCTCTGATCACCCTGCATGCTAACCATTGAAACCAATGCCACCGAAATTTCTGCTTCACAATAATAATTCAAACTGTAAACGAAATATTTATGATTAAAACTGCTAAAAATGGCAGTTTAAAGAATATAGTGATATTTGTAAGAAAGAAAGTAGGTGATGCAGCTATTTTTCTGTCGTATTAGTACTGAGCACACCAAAAACCACTGGCTTGTGTAAGTGGAAAATTTCTGACGAAAGAACCATACTAATTTCAGGAATTCACAACCAGTGATTAAAATGTTTGTCATCGTTGCACAAAACTAGTGACATGTATTGGTACACCGCTGAAAATCGCGTATAACATGTACGTTAGCAGACTGCCTGTATTTGACACAGTCAATGCAATGTTTCTTCGGACGTGCATGCGTATCCGAAGGAACAACATAACTGCCTATTTATAGTCGTATTAAATCATGAAAATTATTCAAAAATTGCGAATAAGCGATTACCATAGCTATAGACGGCCATAAATCCATCACAGGGTGTGTTCCTTTGGACATGCACACTGTCAAATACACACACTGCTAATGCACTTCATGCAAAAGCCAAGGCAATCTGACGAGAATACTAACATAAGTCTCTCCCTGCGTAGGAATCACATAATTGTGCGATCACTGTGGGTAGCAGACATTGGAACATACGGAATTTTGGACCCGTCCATGGAGCGAGCTGGGATCGCCGACGATTTTACGGCGACCGCTCGCGTAAAGCGAGAAATTCAGGTTCTAGTTCCCGATCGGCTCAAATTTTCATTAGCTCCCAGTGAGTTGTATAGCTGTGGCGGTCAAGTATACGCAGTTTTCGAGTAAATTTCGTGGCATATAACAAGCGCAGAACGCTGAACACCTCTGCCTAGTCAAAGTAGCATTGCTTCGTGCTCTAGTGATGAATACAGGACCTGGGTGTTGCTTAATTCTGGTACCTGGTACGTCTACCCGACTAGCTGTCCTCTGGCGTGCACATCGCCATGCTGGTTTGCCACCTGTATTTAGAAGTGAAGGAGCCGCGCTATTGCTCCATGGATACAGAGTAATGTTATTTTTCTCAATAAGCTCGGCACTTCTGTGCTGTTCTAAATGGTTTTTGTTGCTTCTTGTCTACATCTACATCAACATACGAACTACTTAAAGCACTGTACTGTGCATGGCGAGGAGTACATTGCTCTAATGCTATAGACTTTCATCCCTGTTCCATTTTCGCAGTGAGTGAGGGAAACATGACTCTCTATATGCCTCTGTACGTGCGCTAACCTGTCCTATACTTTGCTGATGATCTTACACGAGATATACGATGGTGGCAGTATAATATTTACACAATCTTCTCGTTATAGATGTTCTCTAAGTGTACCCAATATGTCTGAGCAGCACTTCTGTTGCATTTCCGTATAGGCTACAGCCCGTTACGATTCTTGTAGCGCGTCTCTGAATACGTACACTCTGAATACGTAGGCTCCAAAATCTGGAACAGTACTCTAGAACTGGTCGCACTCTCGTCTTGTACACAATGAACGTACCATTTGTATCGTATCTTACAAAATGTGCCGAAACTAACGACCGTCAACCTCAATGCAGGTATGACATCGGCGAACAAGGTTCTGACGCACCCTGACAAATATCCCTGGTGTGTTTCGAATCACATCACAAGCAGCTACAATTCTGGCAACGAATTCCATCTCCGTATCCACTGGAATCTGATATGCTAGTGAATTTAAATGTCCCCATAGGAAATGATCAGGGGGATTCGCGTCAGTTGACCCCGCAGGCCGTGGAATTGGACCTCCGCCTCTAATCTTGGGAACAGGAAATAGTGCACCGATATTGCTCCATAGTATTGTACTGTACGTCCCTGAATAGCTCTGAGTAATGAATTGGTCTGTCGTTGATTCATAGTACATTCTGTCATGAGGCAACGTAAATGCGATACAACAGAGCCACCTTATGGACAAGTAACCAGGCTCGTCCTCCTTGTTTCCTTGCAGGAAATAAAGAATGTGCATGTAAATAAACAGCACAGTACCTGTAAACTTGTACGCATGTTAGCTGTAAATAAGCTGGAATGCAGTAGGACTACACAAAGCGATAGACAGGTTGACTTCAATATCTCCTTAAGCTGGCTTCTCCGGCCCCGGGTTCCCTACCTCAAATTGTTCAGTGGAGAATTCACTATGTCCTGATACATTTTTGCACGCTCTTAAGGAAACATCGTGTTATTACCATAAAAAGGACTTTAGGAAAACAAACTTCAGGAATGAATTAAATTTAGAGAGACATTTAGCTTTTATTGACTTCGAGAAAGCTATTGACAGTGTGAGCAAAAAGAAACTGTGGGACATAATGATAATATTAATAGAAGTGTCATATATATATATATATATATATATATATATATATATATATATATATATATAGGCAGAAAGTAAATCTTTGTATACACATTAATAGAAACAAATTTGTTAATAAATTATACACGCAGACGATGTTACCATTATGCCACAATCTACAGATGTAGATCCATACTCAGCAAGTCACCTGACGGTGTGTGGTGGTGGAGGGTACCTTGAGTACCTCTATCGGTTCTCCCTTCTATTCCAGTCTCGTATTGTTCGTGGAAAGAAAGATTGTCGGTATGCCTCTGTGCGGGCTCTAATCTGATTTTCTCATGGTCTCTTCGCGAGATATACGTAGGAGGGAGCAATATACTGCTTGACTCCTCTGTGAAGGTATGTTCTCGAAACTTCAACAAAAGCCCACACCGAGCTACTGAGCGTCTCTTGCAGAGTCTTCCTCTGGAGTTTACCTATCATCTCTGTAACACTTTCGCGATTACTAAATTATCCTGTAACGAAGCGCGCTGCTCTCCGTTGGACCTTTCCTATCTCTTCTATCAACCCTATCTGGTACGGATCCCACACCGGTAAGAATACTCAAGCAGTGGCCGAACAAGTGTACTGTAACCCACTTCCTTTGTTTTCGGACTGAATTTCCTTAGGATTCTGGCAGTGAATCTCAATCTGGCATCTGCTTTACCGACGATTAATGAGACTATAAATTACATAACATGGGGATAAGAGAATATACCTTAGAAATCAACAGAAAGAATCATCACTCATCATGAGAAATACCCCACACACTCAAAAATATAATAAATAATACACCACTTGAGAAGGTCTCAACTTTAATTTCTTAGGATGCGTTGTAAGCTATGAATAGCCCGCCCGGTCAGCCGTGTGGTCTAAAGGACGGCTTTCCGGATTTGGACCGAGCGCCTGGTCCCCGGCACGAATCCGGCTGGCGGATTTGTGTTGAGGTCCGGTGAGCCGGCCAGTCTGTGGATGGTTTTTAGGCATTTTTCCATCTGCCTCGGCGAATGTGGGCTGGTTCCCCTTATTCCGCCTCAGTTACCCTTTGTCGGCGATTGCTGCGCAAACAAGTTCTCCACGTACGCGTACACTACCATTACTCTACCACCTCTACCACCCAAACATAGTGGTTACACTCGACGTTCCCGGGGAGGGGGGGGGGGGGGGGTTACCGCTGGCCGAACCGCACCATAACACTGAAAGAACGGTTCAGTGTGGGGCGGTGGAGGGGTGAAGTGGACTACAGTAGTCGTCGTGGGGTTGTGGACCACTGCGGCTGCGGCGGGGACGGAGCCTCTCCGTCGTTTCTAGGCCCCCGGTTTACATTCAATACAATACAATACAAGCTATGACAAGAATAAGGACGTAGAAAATAAGATTTACAAATATCAATCAATATGCAGAATGATAAAAAAAGCATTCCAGAACATGACATGGAAGGAAATAAAATTAAAATTTTATAAAATCTTGGATACACGTCTATTGGTATGTCGGATCCCTAAAATACTCGGTAAAAGCAAACTACAGACAGCAGAAACAAGATTTCTTAGGAGGGAGTCGTGTTATCAGGGAAGAGATGAAGATATTAGAAATGAAATAGGTATTTACAATATTAATGAAAAAATTTAACAAAATAAAACATTATACAGACACTACCTACAGGGAATAAGTGCAGAGAGAATTCCACGCCTGGCCATGTTGTACCAGACAAAAGGAAGAAGGGACATGGGAAGACCAAAATGAGGTTCCGGTGAAAATTGAAGTCGGAATAGTCAAAAATTCCTGTCTTGAAGAGCAGAAGAAGAAAAGAAGGAGAAGAAGAATCTATGGGCAGAACTGATCTCTAGTTACTGCATTGAGTAATCTGTTGCCATAGCTTGATGTAGCGTTCAAAATGGTTTCGTCCTATGCTGGCATACATTGTTTGTGATACGCGTGTGATTGCTACTATATCACTCTTACCACCACCCTAAATTCTTCGAAATTGCATTGTGTACACGAGTGAGTGCTGTGTTTTATGACAGCGCCAGCGACTCCGCTGTGGTAAGGTGCTGTGTATTACGGAAAATAACGGACATGGTCTTTTCATAAAAGCAAAAAGCAAGTCTGTAAGCAATAATAAAAACTGATCAGGCTTTGCAAAGTTCACTTCGCAGAGAGCAGTTGGAGTGTGTCTGGGGACGGAGCGATTCCGCATAACGTATCACCGAGCTCAAGGGGGGCACTTGGGGGATTTATTACCATTTAAATTACGCCATTAAAGCAATCCCATTCCCGGGGCAGACCAAGCCCGGCCAGGACAGACGTTCGTATCAAATCCCAGCCAGAAACTTGGCGTGTTTCACGGGTCGCCGTAATGCCGGTAGTTAGGCCGAGTTGGGGCCAATGCACACGTGTCGCTGTCGCTGGGATAGAGCTTGGCGCCGCCTCCCCCCACCCCCAATCTCCATGGCGGCAGTGACTCCGTGTCGCACTCATCAAAGTAGGTCGCTTAAAACACGTGCCGTAATAAAGCACGTGATACACTCGTAGGAAGTTTCAGGAAGCGGACAGAACCGGTATTGTGGTTCTTGGGGAATTCGTGGGATGATTAATAGAAGATACGAAAGGGTCGATATGCACAAAATGTCGACAAAATTAGCAAAGCGTCGGGACTGTTGCTACGCGTGATTCTTTCTACGATTTCGTTCAAAATATTCAGAAATGTAAATCTGTGGACTTCATAAAATGAAAAACCATAGTTTACTATGTCTATAATGTCAACGAGTCACTGTTGGAATAGGGCAATTCATACAAGTAACTGGGTGTAGCACTTTGTAAGGACATGAAATGGAATGATCACATAGGTTCCTTCGTGGGTAGCCGGCCGGAGTGGCCGTGCGGTTATAGGCGCTACAGTCTGGAACCGCGTGACCGCTACGGTCGCAGGTTCGAATCCTGCCTCGGGCATGGATGTGTGTGATGTCCTTAGGTTAGTTAGGTTTAAGTAGTTCTGAGTTCTAGGGGACTGATGACCACAGTAGTTAAGTCCCATAGTGCTCAGAGCCATTTGAACCATTTGAACCTTCGTGGGTAAAGCATGCAGTAGACTTCGGTTGATTTGTAGAATACTATGGAAGTGCAATCAGTCCACTAAAGAGATCAAATTAATCGTGCGACCCACCCTAGAATATTGCTCAATTGTGTGGGACCCTTACCAGGGAAGACTAACTGGGGATATTGAACACATACAGAGATGAGCAATACGAATCGTCACAGGTTTGTTTAGTCCATGGGAGAGTGTCACAGGACTACTGAATGAATTGAAATGGCATACTCTTGAAGACAAACATAAACTATCCCGAGAAAGTCTGTTAACAGAGTTCCAAGAACCGACTATAAATGAATACTCTAGGCATATACTACAACCCCCTACCTTTAACACACGCAGATCTTAAGAATAAGATTAGAATAATTACTGCTCGCAAAGAGACATTGAAACAGTCATTTTCCCCACGCTCCATTCGTGAATGGAATAGCACAATGGGACGCACGCTCTGCCATGAACGGTGTTTTGCAGAGTATTGATGTAGATGTCGATGTAGATGTAGAAATAAATGGGTCGCAGGACATTTCACCAGAGATATACATACGTTTCACTGGTTCCTGTTTGCTGTAGAATTGTGGGTCATGTTTCCTGCTCGCGTTTGACAACATTCTTGGATTCCCAGTGTGCTGGCGTACCCTGGTGCCAACACACTATGCGGCATAGAGGTTACGAGAGTATCGATAGAGGCAAACGACAAAACTCACTGGAAACACGCCACCAACGCCCACTCAGCCGCTAGTATTTAGGATCGCCGCCGCGGACCGGGGGCCAATTTTAGTCAGTTAGTTCGAGCCTGTACGCCGTGGAGTTCCAGCGTGTCACCGACTCGGAGCCGCAGACTTAGCGTCTAACACAGAGACAGGCGGCACATACTAGCAAGGAGGCTAAGTAGACTATACAGAAGAGAGCTTGTACCTCAGCGTATGTAACTTTAAGTTAAGTAGCCCTCTGTTTATGAATAAAGAACTCAGTTATTAACTGCGTGCAGTTTGTGTTGTAGTACGAAGATACCGGCCTCCAACCAACATCCTCTCCTCGTTTCCCCCGGTACAGCTCTACAGAGACAACGAGACGACATAAAAGCGGCAAAAGAGAATACAACACCCAGCGCCTTCGAAAGATTGCGTTTTCAAACAAAAATAGGGTTACCAACTAGGAATTTCCAAACTTACTTGAATGTCTCATGATATAGCACAAGTAATACTCCCAAAAATCACAATGCTTGGGGCAAGAAAGTTCATGATGTCAATTTAAAAGACGTCAAACCTTGTGGAAGGTTACTTCCGTCGAATGCAATGGAATAAACAGTATGTGTCAGGAGGAATCTTACGCCGACTGCTGAGAGGAAGAAGAATTATTAAGGGAAAAATTCACCAAACAGTCATTTTATATAGGTAACTACCACAAGGGTATAACTGTAGTTATCATGCTAGTAAGAAACGCTTTAATTGTTGAAATATAAGGAGACACTGTGTAAGAAACAGTTAGTATAGTATAAATAATTTATATGACAGTATGGCGGTACACCATGTAAGTAGGCTGTTTAGGTTTTTATATTGGTAACGCCATGTAGCGCTCTATATGAAAATCACTGGATGTGCTGTGTGCAGTCTGTGGCTGGTTTGCATTGTTGTTTGCTATTGTAGTGTTGGGCAGTTGGATGTTAACAGCGCGTAGCGTTGGGCAGTGGGAGGTGAGCCGTCAGCAGTGGTGGATGTGCGGAGAGAGATGGCGGAGTTTTGGCGCTCGCTGTATTGCAGTAGTTTCAGTAACGAAGATTTTTGTGAGGTAAGTGATTCATGAAAGGTATAGGTTATTGTTAGTCAAGGCCATTCTTTTGTAGGGATTATTAAAAGTCAGATTGCGTTGCGCTAAAAATATTGTGTGTGAGTTTAGTGTTGATCAGAATAAGTAAAGAGAGTAAAACGTTCAGTTTTGCTCAGCTGTTTGAAAAGCAAATATTGTTAGAGGTTTATCAGTACACTCTTTCATAAATTTTTCTAAGGGGGCGTTTCAACCATCATGCTATTTTTTAAATCCGAGACGAATTTTATTCTTGGCGTATAAGCACGTTAGCGCAAGTTACCACGGTGTCAGCTTGAACTAACACCAGACGTGCATTCGCCCAGTCAGCTGGGAGCAGGCAGAGTTACGTGGTGCACGTGTGGAACCAGTGTGTTAACACTGTTCTGTGGCAGATCGCACTCGATCAACATGTGAAAGTCATGTGTCTCCAGAATGTTTTGAAGAAGTGGAAAAGTGCGCCTAGTTTATCCCGCAGATCTTGAATCCCGATCAAAAACAACGAAGCGTTGACGCCTGCCACGGCTTGGTTGAAACGAAGAACGCCTGTAACGACTCAGATGAAACGAAGAACGCTGCAATTCTTTTCTGCAAAAAATAACGATAGCTGAAGAGGCTTTGGGCTCTGATGGTTCGTCAAGACCGAATAATACGATAATGTGACATACGACTTCAAAAGTCCCAAAGAAGGGATTCGCTGATTCACATGGTCATATGAATCTTCTGTGCATTGTACTCAAGTGGGGAAAAATTATGTAGAACACCTCTAGCATTAAAACCACCAAATTAACTTTCCTCTCAGAATTTTTTGGTCCGAATGGGTGTATTTATGAGACAAGTGCTAGATAAATTCGGTAGTACGGAAGAGTGTTTCTAGTGAATACGCTAAACACATACACATTCTGATCAGTATTTACCACCAGATAACATACAGAGTGACTGAGTTGCTCCCACCGATATCGTTTTACGCAACCACCAATGTTATATCCGGACTTCAAAAACCACGAGCGAGATTTTTATATCCTTTTGCTCGCCACGAGCAAACTATTAATCTTACAAAAAGAATGAACTGGACCCTTCTGTATGAAATTTAATGTAGTTAAATTATGGAGTCGAATGCAAATGGAATAGAGCGATATTCCCTAGGGTCATATCCACGTCGCCGTTGATTTCAAAGGGGTGCGATCACATTTAATGGCCTTGGAGGAGTGTCAGCAGTGCCAAAGGCTACCAAGAACGTCATCCAGTTACTCATCACAGGGTGAACGGTCGTTTTCGACTGCGATATGTGTTGGAATCAACGCCCCAAGGGAATGAGTGATTTCATTAACGCCCTTTATCCCACCACCAAAGACCATTTCGTGTCGAGGTGTCTGAAACGTTTTCCTCGGCCAACAATATGAAAACCGCGCGATTTCAGAGCCCTGAGCATCACAGTTCTGGACGCCATTGCTTATGCGAAAAAAAAGAAAAAAAAGAGGGTGAAATAGGGTAACGGATGGTTGTGCGACCTGCGCATTGCGTGATACATCCACGGTGACGTTCGGCATAATTTCAGTGAAATTTGGTGTGAATGTGAGATTAACGCACCTTGCACTTCTCATGAACTTCTGAGCTCCGGTCTGTTTTCGCATGTGTCAACATTTTGCTGTTCACAGCGTCACCGAGTATCAGGATGATATCGCTTTTGAATCGTTACAGAGGAAGGTTGTAGACACCATTGAGACAAATTTGTATCTTATGCGTCGCAACCGGGCACAATTATTGGGTATGTGTTGCACAATGTTGGGTTGGGTTGTTTGGGGAAGGAGACCAGACAGCGAGGTCATCGGTCTCATCGGATTAGGAAAGGACAGGGAAGGAAGTGGGCCGTTCCCTTTCAAAGGAACCATCCCGGCATTTGCCTGGAACGATTTAGGGAAATCACGGAAAACCTAAATCAGGATGGCCGGACGCGGGATTGAACCGTCGTCCTCCCGAATGCGAGTCCAGTGTGCTAGCCACAGCGGTTGCACAATGTATTCATATGCAATTTTTGCTCTGGTGTTCAGGGTGGTACCACTAGACAACGTTCAAGATTATTCGACGAAATTTGAACGTGATCCGAAGCAGCAAATGATGCGTATTGTTTTTCAGCCCTGCTGTGGCGTGATTGCAGCAGGACTAAAAATGTACTTGAATAGAGACAACCTGTGACGAAGTCCTGAGCGCTTCACACCCCTCTGATTCCAAAAGGAAGGCAGAAGAAGCGTATCTTGCCTGCCACATACCACACAACAACGACGTGTAATAAGTCGTATCTTACAGATCCGATCTGTTCTAGGACAAATGTCTTTCCCGTATGTCACGTTGCCTAATAATCCTGGAAAACTTAGCATATGAGGTGAAAGCAATGATTTCCATTTACGATCACACCACAGCAGGGCGCGAAGCAGAAGGATTGGAAGAGCGTAAGAACACTTTGATGCTCTCAGCAGCAGGAAATCTCCGATTATCTGCAATAGCGCCAACGCACCTTGTTTGGTGGAAATCTTTCACAAAACAATAAATCTTAATAGATAAAGTATCTGCAACGATGGCGTGAATCGTGTGCAGCACAAATCCAAGAAGCACTTGAAAATGGATGCAAGTACATGGGGCTGAAATTAGCAACACCAAGAAAAAAGGGTGATTTAATTCACGAAATCCAAACACAGGTCATAAAATGTATGTATTTAGTCATAGAACCTCACCACGGCGGCTATGAATAAACCTCAGATCAGAGTATCTCACATTTCTTTCAAACAACGTCTTAGAATCACAAAAGAAGTAATATTACATATAACTTGAAAACTTAGTCGTGAGTGGGAAAGGTCGCTTCTGAGTCACTTGAATTTACAAATTCCTAAAACAGAAGCCGATACAGTGCACCAAGTGCTCTGATTCGATAGAAAAACCATCATGGATCTGAAATCTGCACTTACAAAGAAACAAAACATGATAATACTTTACCTAACTTGAGTTCTATCATAGTTTCCAGTCACTTGGAAGGTACCGCAATGCTTGCGGCTTGTTGGTGTCTCACCATGCTGCCGATGTTTTATGACCGAAAGCATTCGTATACACTCAAGGCAAACGTCTTCTGCAAAGCTGTTTGCTACAGTGTGCTGGTCCAGACGATGGACGAGGAACAAGTGTCTTTGTTCAGCAGAGCGTGGTGGAATAGAAACAAATTCTGCCACCTAGCGTTCTCGTTGGCCGAAGCGCTCAGGTTCTGCCGAAGATACTTCGCTCTAGCATAATGAGACGACGCGTGACTGAATGTCTGAGCTCAAGCAAGTCACTTACATCAATCGTGGAGCACTTCTGAGATGCTTGAAAGGCGCACGTTCCAAAACGGCTAACACTAAACCTATGGCGTAACTAGGGTAAATAGGGCCAGGAACAAGAAATGACATTTCTCTTTCTTTTCCCTTGCGATACCAAACGGAGCACGTTCATTGAGGCAGCTTACTCCCACATTGAGATACGAATGTGTGAGCTTAAGGTAAGGAAAGGTTCTCTTGCAGTTGGTGATGGAGACAGTGACTCTCAGTATGATTTCGACGGCCATTCTTGAAGTTTCGTACCATTTTAAATAATGAACAATGATAGTTGTTCTTGTCAGCTTCATGAAATTGTGGCTTAATAGCGTCATTCTGTAATCCAAAAGTTCCTCATTCACTTGATCACCATTCATATATCATATGTTTTCTTCAGTGAGGAGAAACGCTCAAACCAGCATTTCCACCTCTTTTTTTTCTGTCCTCCTTTCCCCTTCCTCCCACGTTTCCCTTCTCATTTGCGCTTCTTCATGTTTTCTCTCATCACTAGAATTGCTTCCCCTCGGATACGGTGCCCTGGACATGCACCCAGACTGCAAAGTTATGACCGATGTGATTAAAGAATGAACGCGGCCTGAATACGGCACAATGAAAGTTACCTGATCAGTACACACTTACATAAACAGTACAACGGTAAAATAGCAGGCATACCAATATGAGATGGAACAAGAGGGGCCAAGAAAATCACATGTAAGGTTCTCCCCGTAGTGAATATGTTTTAGCTACACGGTTTATAGTCGCTCACAGTGCTGTGGGGATGTAAACTTCATATTGTAGTCGCAACAATCAAATATATATCACTTATATGCTCTTCCGCAGAAGCGAATACCTCACCTCCCAAGTTGAAACCGTGTAATTCTCACCTTGTTTATTATAAACTGCAAGCAAAGAACACAAATACGTAGTGTTAATACAGAGAATGCTATCAATGATATGAAACATTAGTCGAGAATAACCAAATGCATCAGTTATCAGAGACAGGCTATCATGTAATGGCAGCAGAAGAATTATGTCATTGTACTTAAATATCAAGAAAAATGCCGAAGAACATTAAGAAGAGAGAGAATATTTTAGTTCCACGTCCTTTAATTAATTTAAAAGTAACGTGAACATAGTAACGGATGACTTAGCAGTGCCGGCCGCGGTGGTCTAGCGGTTCTAGGCGCTCAGTCAGGAACCGCGCAACTGCTACGGTCGCAGGTTCGAATCCTGCCTCGGGCATGGATGTGTGTGATGTCCTTAGGTTAGTTAGGTTTAAGTAGTTCTAAGTTCTAGGGGACTTATGACCACAGATGTTGAGTCCCATAGTGCTCAGAGCCATTTGAACCATTTTTTTTGGCTTAGCAGTACAAAGACGAGTGGTAAGGTAGACCAAATATGCAGACAACATATGAATCAAGTTTCTATATACGACACAAATTCTTGAAGGTATGTACCGTCTATGCAACCAATTGAAGGAGTTTGTTTGTTGCCATACGCGTTTCGCTATATTTATTCGGGAAGCATCATCAGTGGCTTGTAATGCATGTTTGCTTTTTTACATACAATAAACGTTTTGTGTGGTGGATATAATATGCTGCTATATTACTTTTTGACGTGTCTTTCTCTTGTTTTTTAGATTAAAATCAACTTTCGTAGCACAAAGTTCGTAATGTGAACATTCGTTCGGTGTTTCTTCCGATTTTCAGCGCTGTTAACTCACAAATTATTTAATAAGCTAAGGTGACTGGAAGAGTGACTGAGCTGACCGTACGAAATGACTAAATTCATATGAAGTACCAAGCTTCTTGGCTACTAGCCTCATGCGATAAGGAGAATTCCATAAACAGCAACTTCGTTACTTAGGTTAGTAAACACTTAACCATGAAAATGTAAACATCCCACAAATGTGTAACGAAATATCTCTTCAGATAGGCAATGGTTACGGATATCCCCAATATCACAAAGCAGTAAATACAGCGACCAGTTGCATTCAACCAAACACGTCTCACCAGCACGTGACCGACTTACTCATGGTTCAATCCAGAGTTCTCCGTTTGTTATGATTGGTTCACTAAACACGCATGATCTTATACCAGAAAAGAGACAAATTATATTCAGAATTTGGTGTCTACTCTACTGTCCCGCAATACTGCAACAGACAACGATTATCACCTATGAAGTAGGCATGATGTAATATTCATGCCGTGAACATCAAACAGTAATTCTCAGGTGACTTCAGAATAACGCTGTTTCTTTCCATTTTGCTCTGAGACTGAAACTTTAATATTACACATATTTGAAATGTTTTCACACACTTACATGTTAGGAACGGAAATCGTGAACAGTTGTTGCTGTTAGGAATGCAAATCTAAATACGCCAAAGGAGAAACAGACACTTTATATAGGTAACTACCACAAGGGTGTAATTTTAGTTGACCGAATCTGAGGAAAAAATTAACATGTGGGTCAACATTTGAAAAACTCTAGTTCCTCTCTCTCTCAAACCCAGCCCTATGGCGAGAGAGGGAGAGTTTTAGCTTTAGCGAATCAAAATTTACGAAGTAAATAAGTATTTTTTATTTATCCGTAACCATTTTCGACGTGAAAATGAGAACATGGATTTTCTTGAATTACAGCGCCAACTACCAACAATCAAAACAAATGTTTAAGACAAAATGTACGTATCTTTTTATGTAGAATCTGCTTCTGCAATGAAAAATGAGGGTTCTCATTTGAAATTTTAAAGTTGCCTCCCGCCCCACCCCCAGGGGACTGGCGTGGCCGGCTAATTTTAGCACCAGCAGATGTCCCCCTCGAAAATAATCAACTTTGGATTCTACACATTTTTTCGTGTGAAGCTTATTTTTCGAGGTTTTCTGGTTTGTCAACTTATAATTTACACCCTGCATATACATCCAGAATCTGAGAGTGAGAGGACTTACAGACTTACAACAAACTTCACACAAAATTTCGAACCTTTACGAAACTTTTTCTTGGATACATCGTCCATAAAATAACGAAAGGAAAAATTGTTTATTACAGTTTCGTTGTTTATGCAGCAAAACTACAGCATCAGGCACAACGTTTTCATTTATTACTTCCTTACTACCGACTCTATTGAATACATAATCCACTAATATCAGTGAATGTACTTGCAGCATTATATCTTTGTACGACATATATTTCTGGAGTTATGACGTTTTATGTATGGGAGTTTGTTTATTTAAAGAATAGTGGATGGAGGCATACTGGTTACCCATAAAAAAGCTAGTCCCTGAGTCCGAGCGCTTGCACTTCGACAGATTTGTGCTGTGATAATTGCTCAATTTGCATAATGCAGTCCACTTTCAGTTGATTTATTTCGTGATACCTTTTGATAGAACTCACTGGATGATTTCTGGATTATTCCGACAATTAGTATCGTGGATGATTTGGTCGGCGCCGATAAAAAATACTATGGATCATGAAGTTTACAGGCTTTGAGGCATAGCGAAATTTAATAGAAAATTCATTTCAGTGGATGGTGGAAAATTGTTTCTCAAATATGGATTTGGAATCCAATCATTACTTGATTAGTGTCCTTCCTGGTAAACTCTGACTGTGAAGAACATTACATATTTACCCGGTAGCTTATCAATTTAATCTGCTTTGGTGAAGACCCATCACCTTCTACGATTCGTGTTAAGAAATAGTGAATTATTCGGAAATTTCACATCGGTTCATTAGAATGGTAAGCCTTCACTTATTGTAATTAAAAATGTTTAACATAAGCCTAGTTTAAGTGTGAAGTAACTTCGGAGCTACTGCTGCCTTCAAATGGAAAAGCGACAAGAACTTAAAAGCCTTTAGCGACAGTGCAGTTAAATACTAGTTTTGACAAGGAATGAAGAGAAAAAGACGAATTGTCATTTAACTTTAAGTAATACCCACATCTATCGAAAAAGCGAGACGAGATTTTCCAAACTGAATTATTTCATCTGCATTATTTTCCATCATACTTTGCTGTAACTAGAAGCAGTATTAATTGCTAATCATTCTCTACAATCACATCACTAACTAGACTTATACTTTATTTGAAAATAACAGTGCTTTAAACTACTGAATTCTGATCAACACAAAAGACATAAAAACGGAATTTGTTACATTCAACATAATGACTGCAAGTGACGAGCACCCGTCGTCAGGGGCCGAGGTAATGTGGCAATTTCGGTTTCCTATTTGTGCAGCTATAATGGCAGTGTCTGCAATATGTGGTGTCTATCAAATAGGTTTGCTGCCGACTTGTACAGGTAAAGTTGTCATTTAACGACTTAAAACTGTCGATTGTAACTGCTCGCTCTCCGAGATTACGTTTCCTGTGCTTTCCTTAAAGAAAGAGTCATGCCGGGAGGGTTGCTTCCAAAACAACACGGTCGATTTAATACATCATAGTCATCTCTAATAACCTTATCGTCGACGAGACGTTAAATCTCTTATTTTAATTTCATGTCTTTAAAACTTCCTGGCGGATTAAAACTGTGTGCCCGACCGAGGCTCTAGCTCGGGACCTTTTCCTTTCGCGGGCAAGTGCTCTACCATCTGTGCTACCGAAGCACGACTCACGCCCGGTACTCACAGCTTTACTTCTGCCAGTATCTCGTCTCCTACCTTCCAAACTTTACAGAAGTTCTCCTACGAACCAGGAACTTCTGTAAAGTTTGGAAGGTAGGAGACGAGATACTGGCAGAAGTAAAGCTGTGACTACCGGGCGTGAGTCGTGCTTCGGTAGCTCAGATGGTAGAGCACTTGCCCGCGAAAGGCAAAGGTCCCGAGCTAGAGCCTCGGTCGGGCACACAGTTTTAATCTGCCAGGAAGTTTCATATCAGCGCACACTCCGCTGCAGAGTGAAAATCTCATTCATGTCTTTACTTTCCTGCTGGGGTCTGCAGCAAACAACGATCGTGTGATACGCAGCTGTTTGTCCACGAGGCCCAGAGAAAGTAATAGGTATCGGTGTCAAGGTTTTTGCCGCCTCCCTTGGCTTCCGGAAGGCGTTTGATACAGTCTCTCACGGTCATCTAATTTTCAAAATAGTAGCGGGCGGAATATTAAACCAGCTTTGTGATTGAATTTAAGAGTTTGTAGTAAATATAAAACAGCTTGTTATTCTTAAAGGAAATAAATGTTCAAACGTAAAAGTAACTTCAGGCATTTTCCAGAGGAGCGTTATAGGACCGTTATTGTTCACAGTGTATGTAAATGACCGAGTGGATAACGTTGGACGCTTAATGAGGCTGTTGCCATTTGATGCTGTTGTACACAGGGACATCGATAGGCTACAAAACCGTAAGGAAATGCAGGAATGTCTACGCAGGATCGATTCTTTGTGTAGGGATTGATATTTGAGCATCAGCATAAACAAAAGTAACGTCTTACGTCTAAATATGGGAAAAGACCCATTACCATATGGTTCACGATTGCCGTACAACGGCTTGACACTGTCACATCCATGAAAATTATAGGGGTTTCTGTACGGAGAGTTGTAAAGTGGAGATACCATACACAACTAATCGTAGGAAAAATCAAATCTTAGACCGCGATTCATTGAAAGAATATTCTGAAAGTATAGTTCCCCAACGAAGGAACAGCAGCACGTTTCATCATAGGCTCGTTTGCAATTCAAGTGGCAGAGGTGACAAGAGACGCATATGCATCACTGTGTCGTTTACTGTTGGAATTCCGAGAGCGTACTTTTCTAGAAGAGTCAGTCAGTACAGTGCTTCCTCGAACGGATTTATCAAGAAAGGACCATGAAGAAAAACAGGGGGATTCAAGCTCACACAAAAGCTAGTCAACTCTCCTTCCCGCCCACCATTCGCCCTTGGAAAAGGAAGAGGGGTAAGTTACAGGGGTACACAAATTAATTCCCACCACACGTCGTAAGATGACTTAAGCAGTATCGGTGTAGTTGTAGAGGTAGATGAATTCCTTGTCACTAATTGTGTTGTTAGTACAGGCACAGCAGACTGGTACAAAACAAGTAACGCATCGACATTCTACGAAGCTTTCTCGAATAGCGAAACTGGTAGTTCATTACTGTTTTATTATTTTGTTTCGAGATCCACTCCGACACTTAGTTTACCAAACAGATCTTCAGTGATCTCAGACATCGAGCTGCAATATTAATGTCAGACAATAATGCAACATAAAATGATTGCGGTGGAGAGACTGTTAGCAAACGTGCTGTACTTCTTTGGAGCTGCACAGTTTACAGACTTAGAAAATAGAGAAAAAATATGAACACTTGGAGGCTCACACACACACACACACACACACACACACACAATTAAACCGTCAGAAGCACTGAGACGCAACCCCGAACCGATGTACCTGGCCTGCTCGCCTTCTGCGCAGGTCCCCATGTTGATGAACATACTCCGGCTGCTGTGCCCATCTGATGCCTGGAGTGGCGGCGACCAACGGGACGTGGTGCTCGACGAACGCCCTCACATTGTGCAGGTTTCGTCGACAACGAACCGCGAGAAACGACGTGTACGGCTCGCTCATCGCGAAACCCGGCTCATGTGAGGGACGCACCATAGTCCAGGCGACTCCAGTCATCACCACGTGCAACGCCGAGCTTTCGACGTCATTCAGTTGTCTCCAGACACCTACTGAATCTACTCCTTACTTTATTAGTTTCTTCAATGGGCAGGGAACTACAGCCGCATTATTGTCATTATTGTAGGTCGAGCTATAGGTCATTTTAAAACATCTTTACAAATGTAGGATGTGACATATTAAGATATAAACAAAAATTCGAACATACATGAAAGTATCCTCATCAATGACGAAATTATTAATACTCAGAAGTTTTATATTAACAAAGGAAAAAAATTTGTGATGAAGTAACATGACACTTCCTTTCGTCAAGAGCAGTGCGCTTAAACCTGAGTTCAAAAAGGAAACAAAATTTGTACCATCAAAAACGAGGAACCAGTATTCTAATATTTCTGATGCTAATGTGCACGTCACTACCGGTGTTAACGACGTTGCTGACTGCGTGAGTTGTAACGCTGCTGGGGATTACTTGTGTTAATATACCGGGTGATCAAAAAATGTAATAAACCACTGAATAATGTAGATAGATAGGTAAAAATTGACACACATGCTTGGAATGACATGGAGTTTTATTAGAACCACCCCATATTGCTAGACGCGTGAAAGATCTCTTGCGCGCGTCGTTTGGTGATGATCCTGTGCTCAGCCGCCACTTTCGTAATGCTTGTCCTCCCAGGTCCACAGACCTCAGTCTGTGCGATTATTGGCTTTGGGGTTACCTGAAGTCGCAAGTGTATCGTGATCGACCGACATCTCTAGGGATGCTGAAAGACAACATCCTTCACCAATGGCTCACCATAACTCCGGACATGCTTTATAGTGCTGTTCACAACATTATTCTCGACTACAGCTGTTGTTGAGGAATGATGGTGGACATATTGAGCATTTCCTGTAAAGAACATCATCTCTGCTTTGTCTTACTTTGTTATGCTAATTATTGCTATTCTGATCAGATGAAGCGCTATCTGTCGGGCATTTTTTGAACTTTTGTATTTTTTGGTTCTAATAAAACCCCATATCATTCCAAGCATGTGTGTCAATTTGTACCTCTCTATCTTCATTATTCTGTGATTTACTCAATTTTCAAATTTATACTGACTTTTTGATCACCCAGTAGATCGAGTTTACTATGGTACTGCTAGTGTGCTATTTAAGACTAATTATGTGTCCTGGGTAGGGATGATGTATAACAAACATCAGGAGTTGACGTGTAGGTTAGATTAGATGATTGAAGCAGTGTGACTGAGCAAGACGTACGCTTGAACGAACGTTAATCTCTCGGGCGGTGGGGGGGGGGGGGGGAGGGAGAGCGTCGGGCGAGGAGGGGGGGAGGGGGGAGGGGGTAATCGAGTTCATCATCGTTCATGGACAGCATAGTACAGGAACCAATTGTGGCAGTCAAAATGACTTTACATCGCAACGATTTTCTAATAATGAAAATGTGAGACTGTTATTCGTTCCAGGTACATATGAACATTTAGTCAGAAGGAGGGAGGGAAATTCTCGTATGCTGGTATCTTATGGCTTCAACGTAGACATAGTGGTACTTGGTGTTGCTGAGGTTGTCCGCTTAAGGTATATTTTATGAAGATACATATCACATATGTAGCTTATTACGATTATAAATTTGTTATATTCAGAACTTAACTATGCGTGTGGTATCCCTGCTACAATCATCGAAATCTAGCTCCATAATAAGTAGACGAGCTGCGACAGACAACTGTAATAATACCCATGACATTTCTACAATTGAAATGCAGCATCTCCTCCATCAATTAAAAACTGGTTCATTTTAAGTCTAAGAAAAAATTCATTTAGGCCGACAGAGCTCTTGACAACAGGATGAGGAATCACCAGAAGGATGACGAAGGACTACTATATCAGCTATTTCTGAGATTAGAGAGCCCATTTCAACAGGTCCTGTGACCAACATCAAATATGCCCTTTTTTCGTCAGTTTCCCTAAAATTTTTGATCTTGTCGGCCATCAATATACAATGAGATTAATGGAAATAGTAGATCTGGAAGAGAATATAATTAAAATTATTCGGAATATGATCATTGACATATCCACTGGGGTGCAAGCTAATGGACAGCTAACAAAGTGTTTCAACATTCAGCACGAGTGTGCCGCACAGCAGTCCGCTTCCTCTGCGTCTTTTCGTACTGCCACTGAAGCCGTTGCTACTGTCTTTTAACGAAACGTTATCTGGTATTTCAGTGCCTGATCAAGCGTTAGCCGTAATGGCACATGCCCCTGACGACACTGTTCCAGTAAATAGCACAGACGAGATAAAGCCCATGAAACGAGACATTGACAAACATAGGCCACCTCGGGTCCACTACTCAGTGACCAAAAAAGCCGATCGCAAACATCTGGGAATTCGAGAACCTAGACGCCATTAATACTAGAAAACTCAAGACTAAATGAAAGTAAATATGTTTAATATCATTTATTAAATTTTAAGAAGGTTTCTAAAAAAATATCTTTCACCTCACTGTTATCAACGTCAAGCGCAATATTAGTAACAAAAAATTTTAAATGTGAACATGAAAATAAAATTAAATAGATTAGTTATTTCAATTTTGCTACACGCCTTTAACATAACACTTCTTTGCTTTCTGTTGACACTTCTTGTTGTTTGGAGGCTGCTGGATTGGGCACGCCGTAAGGAAAATTCGGAATTGCCGTCTCGTGAAATCCCCGAAAACAATTACTGCCTCAAGTTTTCTTGTTCCTGTGACAACTTGCAAGGTTCAGATCGGAATAAACTAATTCTAAAAGTTCATTTTAGGGAGTAATAAACAGTTGTCTAAAGATTAAAGACGTCTGATTAGCTACTCTTCCAGTGGATCAAGGTAAGTGTTTTCAAGTATGCCGCAAGTACTCACAATTCGTACATCTCCTTCTTTTTATGGGAGCAACATGGTCTCCTATTGATCGCTTTGGGATAGAAATGTACCCTGCTGTTTCCCTAAAGCTAAATTTTCCCACTAATACGTCACTTAGAGTTTTTCTCATTGTCTCCTCATATTTCGATGCCTTTGAAGCTGCCATTCTGATATCATATGACAGTTTCAGTACGTGTGTCTGTAAAAATGGGTCTCTGTCCGGGCTTGAGCATTAAGGTAGTTCCAAAGACTGGGGCCAACACGACAGATACAGCTAAGTTTCTTTAGTAAAGGAACTCTATCTTATTGATAATTCACAGAAATTTTAATCAACATTAAAACAATTTCACTAACTTACCAGGAGGTTTGCCGAGCGGTCTAATGCACGGCTTTCCGGAGCGGGAAGGAGCGTCTGGTCCCCGGCACGAATCTGCCCGACGGACTGGTGCCGAGGTCCGGTGAGCCGGCCAGTCTGTGGATGGTTTTTAGGCAGTTTTCCATCTGCCTCGGCGAATGCGGACTGGTTCCCGTTATATGCCTCAGCTACACTATGTCGGCGATTGCTGCGCAAACAAGTTCTCCACGTACACGTACACCACCATTACTCTGCCACGCAAACATTGGGGTTACACTCGTCTGGTGTGAGACGTTCCATGGGGGGGGGGGGGGGGTCCACCGGTGGTCGAACCGCACGATAACCCTGGGCTCGGTGTGAGGCGGTGGAGGGGTGAAGTGGACTGCGGTAGTCGTCGTGTGGTTGTGGACCACTGCGGCTGCGGCGGAGACGGAGCCTCTCTGTCGTTTCTAGGTCCCCGGTTAACATACAATATACACCATGGTGCAAAATTTCTATCAAGATTTACACTTCCCAATCACGTTAATGTGATCACCTGCCGAAAGCCTGAATAACCATCTTTTGCTGCGCGGACCACAACGAGACGTGCAGTACGAGAGTGAATGCGGCTCTGGAAGTTACCGTTAGGGATGTGGAGCCACGACGGTTCTGGTGCCTTGGTCAGCTGCGCTAGCTTTCTCAGTTAACGATCCAAGGCGCGAACAGCCCAATCAAGGTGGTCCCACGAATTCTCGGTTTGGTTAAAATGACGGGAGTTTGGTGGCCACGGGAGTACAGTTAACTCCTCCTGGCACTCTTCGAACCACGGGCGTCACATTGTCCTGCTGAAAGACGGCATCCTGCTGAGGAAAAGTAGACTGCATATAGAGGTGAATGTGGACCACAAGGAGAAATGCATACTTGTGTTGAACAATGTGCCTTCCGAAATGACGAGATCGCCAGGGAATGCCATGAAAACATTCCCCACAAATAACGCAGCGTCCTCCTTTCCAACGACTGCTGCCGAGTGGTTTCAGATGATTCGCGCTGTACACACCAATGGCCCTATGTTATTTGAAAAGTCCACTTCTGAAGGGATATTTTTTGTAATTTTTTTTCTGTTGCCAGTTCCAGTTACTAGTGTAATATTCAATGTACTATCATTCATACTTACTCATACTGTCCTGTCGCATCGCACCTTTCACTGTTCGCTAAAAGCTCGTGTAACAGAGCGTTTCTTGTCGCACTATTGTCAGGTAATTCATTTCATTTGCATAGCCTGTGGTACAAGCTGAAATTTTAAAATATACATGGATTTCTTCTCTTTTTACACGTTTTAATTTGAGTCGGCTTTTCGATGAACTCTCACATATATAATACTATTTACTAATGAAGTTGCAGCACTACGGAGGCGGATGCACCGATAGCGAAACTAGCATGAAGTGGACTATTTGCTCTGATACGTAGATGATTAACATTTCACCACTCCGAGCATACGACGTAGCAATATTGCTATCCACGTTCGATAGGTGTGGAAAGATGACACAGTGAGTTCCTCATTCAAAAATCGCATTTGAATGTTGATTGTGAGAATATCGTGTTATGTCTTATGTAAGACAGAGAAATTTCTGTCAGCACGTATCGGACTTCGAATGGCTCGTGGCCTATCGACATTGTGGTTTATTGTTTCGCGATATTGCTTATGTTGACGGCGATCGCCATACGAATTAAGAACCGGTAGGCTCAGGAGGGCCATACTGTACTCAACGCTCAACGCGATGCAGGACCTCAACGTCCTCGCTCGACTAGCCCAATCCCTCTCACCTCTCCCACTCCCAATCCGTCCCTATAGCCCACCCTTGGACCTTGGACTATTCCCCTCCCCTCACGACGCCCTCCCTCCCCCCCCTACACACACAGACACACACATACATACGCACAAAACGTAGACATACTGTGTCCTCAAACGTGCAGGATCTTTCAGTGCCACCTCATGTCTTAGGCCAGGAAATGGACATTTACATCAAGAGAAATGGAGAATATGTGATGACGTCTGGAGTGCTATTGACAGCATGGCGAAATTATTGTGACTTCCCTTTGTGCGATAGGAGGGATCCGCCGACAGTGGTCCGCGGGAAAACAAGATAAATGGTTCAAATAGCTCTGAGCACTATGGAACTTAACATCCGAGGTCATCAGTCCCCTATAACTTAGAACTACTTAAACCTAACTAATCTAAGGACATCACACACATCAAAGCCCGACACAGGATTCGAACCTGCGACCGTAGCGGCGGTGCGGTTCCAAACTGAAGCGCCTAGGAAACAACATAGGACACAAGAGTGACACCCCGTCGGCTTCTCACACGAATCTTGGTTCTGACTAGTGAATACAGTACACCGGTGAACGTATGCATTTGTTGAGGCTCTGAAGAAAATGAATATTGCCACGTACTTGTCATACAGGCGCAGCCTTGGTGTGGTGAACAGAAGTAGTTACAATCCTAGAAAGGTAATATCGGAGACTGTGCCCTATCTTCGACATCCCCATGACGTTATTTTATAATGTGGTCTCCTGTCCTATCTCTATACCTTGGATCCTCAACGGACGGATACGTCCACAGGTGTGCTGCACCCAGAAACGAGACTCATGTAAACAGATAACATGTCCTGTGTTGTTTCTGAGTGCTCCATTGTCGGCATGCCACCTGCTGCTGTCGTACAAAGGGAAGCTGCAACAATTTCGCCATGCTGACAGTCAGTAGTGCTACCACGTCGACACATTACATTTGACAGTTGCCTTGGCCACAACATTCTCCATACAGCTCACTCACTAAAGCATGTAGTAATGAGTAGCAGTGAGATCTGCACACCTCCACTCACCAACCAGTATGACTGGTGAACTCTGGAATAGAGGTACAGAGGCGTAGCCATTAAGCTGCTGCACTTTCTGCATTCCGCGCTGAGGGCGGTTTTTTTTCTTTTTATGGCTGTACTACTCATAAAATGCTGGTGCGTGTGCAGAGAGCCATTGTTCCTGCCAGTGCGAAATACTCATCACACAATGTTTCAAAAACCATCACGTGAAAAAATTTATTTTTGCACATATTACAGTCACATCTTCAATCGATAAAGAACTGAATTTCTTTTCGTTATCTTTCATACTACTGCGATGCATCAAATTACGTACAACACTGCACGAAATTTTAAAGAGTTTGCAGAGATAAAAACGCATTGCATAAACACTGTGTATGGTTGATTTTAGCTCATAAGATTTCAGGGAAAAAATGTAGATAAAATATCTAAATTTTATTTAAAAATGAGAGCAGACCTGTATCTCATTTCGTCCTAGAGTTATTAGGGTTTATATATGATGGACGGTTCAGCGCAACGCTGTCAGTTACGTCCTTACGTACTGCGAACCATGTGGCCATTGCAATTGTCATATCTCATAAACTATATAAAATATAGAAACGAAGTTTTTAGCAAATGATAGCTCGGAATGAGGTACGTATGTTGTATGACAACGACTCGAAAATTTTTATTCATGAGATGTGGAAATCTATTCTGCAGGTGAGTTATTAGTTAGGTTTCTTCATTCCGTACAACTAAACAACATCTAATCATCAAACAGAATACGTATATCCTTAATCAAAATCATTTGAAAGAGCTCTAAACTTCATTAGTAATTCTTTAATAAGAAAAACCTAACAAATTTTTAGTTCTGTATTTTTGTCAAATCTACTGTGTCTGAAAGTTTGTAGATAAAGAGAAGATAAGTTTAATAAGATGCAATTGGAGGGTACTGGTCACAAAAAAAAACTTGCATGTGGATGTCGTCGCCTTTTTAAAGGGTGAATAAAGTCTGTAGGGCACCGACTTATGGCTGCTGAACAGTGATATTGAGGTAAGCAAGCTACTCCACGTTCTTTCCGCTAGAGATTTCATCTAATGCTGCACTGCGACTAGGTAACAGTTTTACTTTGAAGTCTGTTTTAATAACACGTGCTCCGCACTGTGTAAACGCACAAGATTTTTCGCGCTATCGTTTTCGCATTTTAATTACAGTTATGATTTTCTTACGTAAGCAGTCTCTGAGATTAAGTGTGTAGTGAATAGCAAAGTTATTAGGTTTGTTGATACATGTAAAACTGTTAACATTATTAGCCTTCACAAACAGTGAGTATCAAAGGTAATAGCTCCTTATAAAAACAAACTGTTTCCCTAAGAAATGGGTGAGACGAAAACATTGTGAAAAAGTAGACGAACATACTCATGTAAATGACACGTTCCAGAATGGAAATTTATAGAGAACTTTTTGCGCCTGTATTTCACAAACGTTTCTTACGCTTTTAGCTGGGAGGCCTACTAACAATCCAAAAATGACGACACCATAGGACGGTAGCGCAGGTAAACACTAACAGAAATGGAAAGCGTTACACCATAAATACCTTGAGTGACGTCTATACTTATATACCAGTATTTCCATGTTTGTGGAAATTTTTATTAAAATTTAAACTTTACCCGAGCTAGGTTTAGTACAGAAAAAAGTGATTATGTATTGCGTGGAATACATGGTGTCTATTGGGCATGCCTTTTCAGATAGAGATTGCAACACAGCAAGCCAACGAGACATGCACGTGCACTTTATTGCTGCTTTTTGAACTTTCAGAAAGGTCGAATCATCAGCATGAGGGACATACCGAAGACCGTAATGATATATGGCTGAAATACAATGACTGTAAGGCGACGACAATGTGGCAAGAAGAACAGGCACCTTATGTACGTTCAGTAGGAATTCACCTCGAATGTAGGACTGTTAGGCTGAGTCTCAAGAATAGGTGGACGTCAATAGCTGAAATCTGGGCATAGGTTTCAGGTAGTGTGTCAGCACGAACCATCGAGCACAGATTATTGAAACACCGAGTTGTCATGAGTCGTTCACCGCTGCCACCATACCACAGGCAGGAAAGCCATGGATAGTGTAGAGCTGGGGTCAGTTGGAACAATGAGTAACATTCCGAGGTATTCAGTTGAGTCTCGCTTTGTTTATATTGTCAGATCAACGTTAACGCGTCCGTAGACGTCGTCGTGAAAGACCGTACAAAAGAGACCTCCAGATTCCTGAATCATGACAACGGGACAGATTTAGTATTTCTTTAAGGTGGTAAAAACAATAGATACTATTGTAATACCCTTCATGACCAGGATACAAAATGGCATACTCAACCAAAGTAAAGCAAAACCGACGCAGTACTTCATGTCACAATCGCCTTGAGGAATATATCGATCCTTAAGAGGGCTGCCCGGCCCCTTGAGTATTCAACCAGGAAGCATGTCTAGGATACGACGGGAAGACATATACCAAGTGATCAAAAAGTCAGTTTAAATTTGAAAACTGAATAAATTACGGAATAATGTAGATAGAGAGGTACATATTGACACACATGCTTGGAATGACATGGGGTTTTATTAGAACCAAAGAAATACAAAAGTTCAAAAAATGTCAGACAGATGGCACTTCATCTGATCAGAATAGCAATAATTAGCATAACAAAGTAAGACAAAGCAAAGATAATGTTATTTACATATGTCCACCATCATTCCTCAACAATAGCTGTAGTCGAGGAATAATGTTGTGAACAGCACTGTAAAGCATGTCCGGAGTTATGGTGAGGCATTGGCGTCAGATGTTGTCTTTCAGATGTCGGCCGATCACGATACACTTGCGACTTCAGGTAACCCCAAAGCCAATAATCGCACGGACTGAGGTCTGGTGACCTGGGAGGCCCAGCATGACGACAAAAGTAGCGGCTGAGCACACGATCATCACCAAACGACGCGCGCAAGAGATCTTTCGCGCGTCTAGCAATATGGGGCGGAGCGCCATCCTAATAAAACCCCATGTCATTCCAAGCATGTGTGTCAATTTTTACCTCTCTATGTACATTATTCCGTGGTTTATTAAGTTTTCAAATTAATACTGACTTCTTGATCACCCTGTACTTTTACACCAAGCTCCAATGAGAAACCGTCGTGAACCGACGCAGCGTGTGTTTCAGACATGGCGAGATTTTTCTCAACATGACCTTCGGCGGTTGCTCGCTATCGTGATACAAGGAATATAAGTGTGCATTCGTGTCCGACGTAGTCCCAGCTAATACTGATGTTAATGATGTGCATCAGTTAAGAAAGGAAAGTACGCCTAAGCAGTTTCATTCCTGGTAAATATTTGAACAGCTTCATGGTGAAAAATTTTACATTTTCCGTCAGCATATATTCGTATATCACAATGTACTTTCAAGAAACAGTTATCCATATGTAATCCTCATGGCGGGGTTGCAGTTCAGCCTTCCATGAATACCACCTAAAAGTGCCCAAGATAAAACAAACAAGGTATGTTTGTGCTGTAAAATATATGTCAATCAACATCCCAGCTGCTGTTAAGAAAATGCTTTAAACTTCAGGACCTGTGGCGTTCATCGAACGAAATTGATGAACGATTGTTGAAATATAATACTTACCAAAATATACGAAACGAGTGACAAGTATAACTTGGATTCAAAAATTCAAAACAGGAATCTAGATGAGAATCTAGACAATTTCTTCTAAAGTTTAGGACAGAAACTCGTAGAGGCAGTAAAATTACGGATGGGAAGGAGAACGAAACAGCGGAGGAAACAGGAACAAATTGCACTGAAGGAATAAAATTCGCAGGTATAAAGTGGTATCTGCATGGAAATAAGAGAACCGAAGCAAAAGAGTTTGCTTCATCCAGTATGGCAAAAATATTAATAAAAATAAAATAAAAGCGGACATCATTTATAACCCGGTGTACAACAAATCATAATGACAGGTTTTGCGAAGCTTCACAAAAGTGATGTCCAGGAAAGCAAAAGACGGTTCGGCAAAAGGCGGTTCGTATCAGATGAAAAATTGCGGAAGGTGAAAATGAAACCAATGTGTTTTCGACTGCAGCGTTCGATAACAACGAGGAAATGGTTCAAATGGCTCTGAGCACTACGGGACTTAACATCTATGGTCATCAGTCCCCTAGAACTTAGAACTACTTAAACCTAACTAACCTAAGGACATCACACAACACCCAGCCATCACGAGGCAGAGAAAATCCCTGACCCCGCCGGGAATCGAACCCGGGAACCCGAGCGTGGGAAGCGAGGACGCTACCGCACGACCACGAGCTGCGGACAACAACGAGGAAAGAAGCAGTGTATTTAAGAACACTTAAAAAACAGGAAAAACACCAAATACCACGGAACATCCTTTGTATATAAAAGTGACTCGTGTCTTTTGAAAATATTCTTAAACTTCATTAAACGTGAGACGAAAGGAACGATAATAATTGATGTAGATCAGTTGCCGTAGAAGATGCCCACGCAAACAATCATATACATTTAGCAATTGAGTAAGTTGGGTGTAAGTGCTACTCTGAGGTGAAGAGGTTTGCGCAGGAGAATAAAGTTGTGGCAGGCCGCTTCTACCAAACCAGTGAGAGTAAACGTAACTCCAACTCGCAGTTAAGGGAAGTGGGACTGCGGCTGGTCGATGAATTGTAAATTAATGTTCCAACAGCCGTTATTTTTATAGCATTTTATTTAGGCTACCAGTTTCGACTCCTAAATAATCTTCATGCCCTCTAGTACGAAAGACAATAAGAATCCAGTAGTACATGTATACAGGATGGTTTTTATTAACGTTTAAAAACCTCAGAAACGGCGTTGGTGACGCTGAGGCAAATAATTTAATGTGAGAAGCATGGGGTCGCAAATGCCGGCAAATAAATCTAAAGTGGATGACAGATGTTGAACATACGACTTCATCACATGACGTACCTCACCTTACGTGCAACGGTTGATCCTACCTTTCTGTCACACCTAATCATCCCAACCGAAGTTAAGTGTTCTCGTCGGCACGACTTCAGCGCTTGACGCTCAGATTTCGAGTTCTGCGTGTGGCAGGCAGTATTTTTGCCATTGCGTTAGACAGATTTGTATTTACATTGAGGCAAGATTTATTACGTTATTTATCGGTCTCACGTTCTCCGCTGGTTTATTGCTAAGTACAGTACAGCAAAAACCTAACATATTGCGTCACAAGTAAACAAGTATTAGCTTCCGAACTACGTAGTCACGAGTAAATGACCTATGTTTTCTTTGCTAAATAATATCTGCAAACAAAAATGAGGGGACAAAAGGAAAGAAACACAAAATAAGAACAGTATCTACGTGGTTACAGCGAGAGCAATAATTCTGCAACTTCTACGTTTACAATAGATCACATTGACAAAAGGTGTCCGAAATGTATACTTTTGCGCGAATGCAAGTACTGCATCGCTCAATCATACCTTTACTCCCGAGCCCAGCCGCTGCACGTGTGGCAAGGTACGTCATCTGGTGACGTCACATGTCCAACATTTCTCGTCCATTTTTGGAGTATTTCGGGACGTCTGAGAAACCTATGTACCTTGCGTTAAATTAATAGTCATTTACCTCGCTGCGACGGTTTTTTAACGTTAGTAAGAATTATCCTCCACAACAGAGAATCACTATTTGCGTCAGGTTTCAGTAGAGGACATTACGAGCTGTGTGTGCTCTTCACATATGTAACAACAACTCTTCTTGGACGTCTGCCCTTGGACAGTTGTTGTTACATATGTGAAAAGCATACATTGCTTGTGAAGTCTTCAACGGAAACCAGACGCAAATATTGGTTCCCTATTATATACATGTACGACTGGACGCTCCTTATCGTTCGTTCTAGAGGGTTTCAAGAGGACTGTTGAGGAGTCGAAACTGATAGCCTAAATAAAATCCTATAAAAATAACAACTGTTGGAGTATTATATTAGAAACCTGAGAGAAGTCTGGGGAAAAACGGAAAGAATTTTCTCTGTATTGGATGTATGTCCCGCATACCGGCAACCTTCTCACAGCCTAATCACAAAGGGATTACATCAGAAGCCAACAGAGCAACAACTATGTGCGCTGCATAGGCCAGCCATGTGACAGCAAGTAGTTCCTCTACTATTTATACTTAGCCTGGATATTTAGGGCGGAGCGAAGGCATCTTCCGTCGGCGTTTGAGCCAGCAACCCACTGCAGATCGGAATCTTTGCTACGTACGACACCGTGCCGCAACAAACACCGCCGGCAGAGTCAGCTACCACCGTCTGCCTCCACTATCACCATCACTAGGTCACCAGATGACCAGGAACTTAGTATCAGCAGTCGGCATTGTGTTATTTTGTTCTACGTCCGAGTGAATATTCGACTGTTTCATCACTACAGTCTTCAGCCTAAGTTCGGATTCAGTGCTAATCACGAACTTTCACAATCTACTGTAATGATTAAGTTTTTCTCCAAATGACAATTATTCTCAAAATGAGGTTTATATAAACTGAAGAGCCAAAGAAGCTGATACACCCGACTAATATTGTGTAGGGCCCCAGCGAGCACGCAGAAGAGTCACAGCACGACGTGGCGTAGACTCGACTAATGTCTGAAGTAGTACTGGAGGGAACTGACACCATGAATCCTGCAAGGTTGTGCATAAATTCGTAAGACTACCTGGGGGTGGAAAACTTTTCTAAATAGCACGTTTCAAGCCATCCCAGATATACACAATAATGTTCTTGCCTGGCGAGCTAGTTGGCTAGCGGAAGTGTCTAAACTCAGAAGAGTATTCCCGGAGCCACTCTGTAGCAATTCTGTACGTGTGGGTCGTCGCATTGTCCTGCTGGAATTGCCCGTCGGAATGCACAATGGACATGAATGGATGGAAGTGATCGGACAGAATGCTAACGCTCGTGTCACCTGTCGTCGTATCTAGACGTATCAGGAGTCCCATTCACTCCTACTGCACATGACCCACACCATTACAGAGCCTCCATCAGCTTGAACAATCTCCTGCTGACATTCAGAGCCTAGGGATTCATGCGGTTGTCTCCATACTCTCCATACCCGTACACGACCATCCGCTCGATACAATTAGAAACGATAATCTTTCGACCAGTCAACATGTTTCCGGTCATGAACAGTCCAATGTCTGTGTGGACGGGCCCAGGTGAGGCGTGAAGCTTTGTGTCGTGCCGTCATCAAGGGTACACCAGTGGACCTTCGGCTCCGAAAGCCCATATCGATAATGTTTCATGAATAGTTCACACGCTGACACTTGTTGATGGCTCAGCATTAAAACCTGGCGCACTTTGCGGAAGGCTTGCAGTTCCGTCACGTTGAACGATTCTCTTCAGTCGTCGTTGGCCCTGTTCTTGCAGGATCTTTTTCTGACCCCAGCGTTGTCGGAGATTTAATGTTTTACCGGTTTCTGATTTAAACAGTACACTCGTGAAATGGTCGTACGGGAGAATCCCCACTTCAGCGCTACCTCCTAGACGCTGTGTCCCATCGCTCGTGCACCGAATTTAACACCACGTTCAAACTCACTCACGTCATGATAACCTGCCATTGTAGCAGCAATAAGCGATGTAACAACTGCGCCAGATACTTGTCTTATATAGGCGGTTTCTGGCAGAAGCGCCATATTCAGCCTGTTTAAATACACTATGTGATCAAAAGTATCCGGACATACGTTTTCCATATTAGGTGCATTGTACTACCACCTACTGCCAGGTACTGCATATCAGCACCACAGTAGCCATTAGACATTGTGAGAGAGCAGAATGGAGCCCTCCGCGGAACTCACGGACTTCGAACGTGATCACGTGACTGGGTGTTACTTCTGTCATACGAGCCGGCCGAAGTGGCCGTGCGGTTAAAGGCGCTGAAGTCTGGAACCGCAAGACCGCTACGGTCGCAGGTTCGAATCCTGCCTCGGGCATGGATGTTTGTGATGTCCTTAGGTTAGTTAGGTTTAACTAGTTCTAAGTTCTAGGGGACTAATGACCTCAGCAGTTGAGTCCCATAGTGCTCAGAGCCATTTTTTTCTGTCATACGTCTGTACGCCGGATTTCCGCACTCCTAATCATCCCTAGGTCCACTGTTTCCAATGGATAATGAAGTGGAAACGTGAAGGGACACGTACAGCACAAAAGCGTACAGGCCGACCTCTTTTGCTGCCTGACAGACACCGCCGACAGTTGAGGAGGGTCGTAATATGTAATAGGCGGACTCCTATCCATGCTATCTCACAGGTATTCCAAACTGCATCAGGATCCACTGAAAGTACTATGACAGTTAGGCGGTAGGTGAGAAAACTTGGATTTCATGGTCGAGCGGCTGCTCATAAACCACACATCACTCTAGTAAATGAGAAACGACGCCTCGCTTGGTGTATGGAGCGTAAACATTGGACCATTTGACAGTGAAAAAACGTTGTGTGTCGTGACGCATCACAGTCCACAATGTGGCGATCCGATGGCAGGGTGTGGGTACGGCGAATGCTCCGTGAACGTCATCTGCCAGCGTGTGTAGTGCCAACAGTAAAACTCTGAGGCGGTGGTGTTACGGTGGGGTCGGGTTTTTCATGGAGGGGACTTGCACCCCTTGTTGTTTGGCGTGGCACTATCGCAGCACAGGCCTACATTGATGTTTTAAGCACCTACTTGCTTCCCACTGCTGAAGAGCAATTCGAGGATGCCGGCTGCATCTTTCAACACGATCGAGCACCTGTTCACAATGCACGGCCTGTGGCGGAATGGTTGCACGGCAATAACATCCCTATAATGGACTGGCCTGCACAGAGTCCTGTCCTATAGAACACCTTTGGGATATTTTGGAACGCTGGTTTCGTGCCAAGCCTCACCGACCGACACCGACACCTATCCTCAGTGCAGCACATCGTGAAGAATGGGCTGCCATTCCCCAAGAAACCTTCCAGTATCTGACTGAACGTATGCCTGCAAGAGCGGAAACCGTCATCAAGGTGCGCCAACATCATTTTGAATTCCAGCATTACCGATGGAGGGGGCCAGGAACTTGTAAGTAATTTTCAGCCAGGTGTCCGGATACTCTTGATCACATAGTGTATCTCTGTATTTGAATACGCATGCTTATACCAGTTTCTTTGGCGCTTCAGTGTAGTTTTCAATAAAACCCTTCTACATTGTTTACATGCCCGCATCTCGTGGTCGTGCGGTAGCGTTCTCGCTTCCCACGCCCGGGTTCCCGGGTTCGATTCCCGGCGGGGTCAGGGATTTTCTCTGCCTCGTGATGGCTGGGTGTTGCGTGCTGTCCTTAGGTTAGTTAGGTTTAAGTAGTTCTAAGTTCTAGGGGACTTATGACCACAGCAGTTGAGTCCCATAGTGCTCAGAGCCATTTGAACCATTTTACATGACATTGCAACAATCACAATATATGTAAGATTTTATTTTCACACGAATACCTAACGTTCCGCTACTAGTGGAAACAAGGCACCGAATCCGGAGATTAATGCTTACCGAAAGAATAAAGATAACTTGCAACCTGACTGCTATCGTATGAGTGTTTGTTACTGCATGTAACAAAGATCAAACTGCAAAAAATCGTAATAAATTTAAGTTCCACTGTAGTTACCCGTAATTTTGAATGCCAGAGTATGGTTTTAATGATTTTAGATCGCAGAATAAAACGGTCGCCAGCTACAAAACCGAACAAAAGTTTAAATTTAGTAAATGACTGTAATGACTGTGAAATCATGTAAAAGTTGTGTGAGAAAGGCAAAGGAGCACCTGGGTAAAATGCATACCTGAGAACTTCTGTGTAAAAGACAAGTGTGACACAGTCATAAAAGACCTTACTTTGGCGTGCGATGATGTTAGCTATCTTGATGGTCACCTAAAACAAGGAATGACTAGCAACACTTTATGGAAACTGTGCTGTGCAACGTAATTCACTATAATGTGATCTGTTTGAAAAAATGCCTAAACGTGAAAAGATTCATTGTTATTATTATTCTTTACTTATTACCCTACAAATGATTACGATTGTGGTTAATACCATAATAACTTTAATTCATGGGACAACTGTTTTTCAGTACTAACGTTTAATAGACGTACACACTGAATACCCTTTACAAAATACAACATAAAATTCTACAGTTAATTTGCCACTTTTTTCATAGAAAATGAAATTCAGTTACATCATTTCTAATTTGAATTGACACTCTGCAGTAGTAATGCAATATTATATGAGCAACTACATTTACTAATGTCTTTTATTACAGTAATCACTCGGTTTAAATTGAAACCTAAATTATTTATTTCACTTGTGACTTTCGTGGAATTTATGGCGAAGGATAGGACCCCGCTGGCGGTTAACGACTCGTGGCAATGGAGCTCCTTCAACAAGTATGTTCTTTGATTAAACACTTTATAATGATCCAATATGTTAGAAAGGCTCTGCTTGCCTGTTACACTAGCTGCATTTTACTTTGGGATGCGTTGCTTGTGATGTGAAGTAGTGCTTATTACGAGATGCATTATTGGAAACAGGCTCCTCTTCATCAGCGAACCGCTTGAATAAATTTGGGCCACACGGTATTCTTCATTACTTTCATAATATTCTTGCGACCTTACTGTACCCACACACTTTCTTTGCTGCTTATAATTTGCCTGGCCACGTATTACAACATTTTCGATGCATAGCAGCCTGACATTTGCGTGCCAGCCCAAGCGTCTGCTCCATATCACAGATGATTCGCAACTAATTCTCTATCTTCACCTCTAGGACTGCGTGCACTCGAGCCAACGATCTTATTCTTACACAAAATATATTCTCTGTGTTTTACACACACACAAAAAAAACTTCCCTGCCAACGCTAGTGTGTTTACTACAATAATTTGACACAAACAATTCTTACTTCTCCAATCAACAAACACAACATTTTCAGAATCACTACTTACTGAGAAAAACTCATTAATACAAATACACTAACGGAAAAAATCGCAACATCGCCAACCTGGCGATTTTGCAGAAGGTGGGAATGTAGACACCGAACACGACTGCCGGCAGCAGTGGTCACTAGAACGGATTATCACAAGAAGGCAGTGCTCCGGACATCCATAAGGTCCTTACCAAGAGGGAAGATTATAGTGTTCGGCTTACGAAACTGGCGCGTCGCACTGCATCTGCAGCAGCAATTTGAGCAGCAGTTGGCGACACAGTGACACAAATCGTTTACCTCAAGGACAGCTCCCAGACACAAACCAGTAGCGTTAATTCCACTGACCCCTAATCATCGCCATTTGTGGTGTCAAGCGAGACGTTACTGGAAGACAGGGTGGAAGTACGAGGGCTGTTCGGAAAGTACGGTCCGAATGGTCGTGGAATAGAAACCACAGCGAAAATCAAAAATGTTTTATTTCCAACAGCTAGCTACACCCAACAACTACTTCTCCACAAAGTCGCCGCTCCGTCTGAGGCATTTCTTGTAGCGTTGTATCACCTTTGCAATACCCTTGTCATAGAAGGCAGCCGTCAGAGCTTTCTGCCAATTCTCTACGATGATCTGCAATTTGCTGTCTGTGCCATAACGTTATCTTTATAGCAATCGGATCATGTGAGCATAGGTGAAAATCAGAGAGAGCCAAGTCTGGGCTGTATCGTGGATCATCAAACACTTCGCATCGAAAACGCTGCAGGAGCGGTCTCACTGCCCCTGCAGTGTGCGGCCGAGAATTGTTGTGAAGAAGGAAATGCATCACAGGTACGTTGTGTGGGCTGCTCGAAATCAGGCGAAATCTCTCACAAGTACTCAAAAAAAATGGTTCAAATGGCTCTGAGCACTATGCGACTCAACTTCTGAGGTCATCAGTCGCCTAGAACTTAGAACTAATTAAACCTGACTAACCTAAGGACATCACACACACCCATGCCCGAGGCAGGATTCGAACCTGCGACCGTAGCGGTCACGCGGTTCCAGACTGAAGCGCCTTTAACCGCATGGCCACATCGGCCGGCGCACAAGCACTCACACTTGGAGGGAGGCTCAATTTTCTAGACATCTTTACATGCTCACGGTGCGCTCTCCGAGGGAGAGCAGGGGAGCGTGGGGGGAGGGGAAGGGGAGGGGGGAGCAGCGCGAACCGTAGCAGGGCACCTCAGATCGCGTACCTACTCGCGCGGCTCGCGTACATTAACCTGCGATCTTGCAATGTTAATCCCTTACACACGTTACGAATGTGTTCACGAAATTTCTTTACCCTACGTTAGGTATTTTTTGGGTACTGCGGCTTTTTCCGTCCATGTACTGGGTTATCAAAAAGTCAGTATAAATTTGAAAACTTAATACACCACGGAATAATGTAGATAGAGAGGTAAAATTGCCACACATGCTTGGAATGACTTGGGGTTTTATTAGAACCACCCCATATTGCATGACGCGTGAAAGATCTCTTTCGCGCGTCGTTTGGTGATGATCGTGTCATGCTTGGCCTCCCAGGTCCCCAGACCTCAGTCCATGCTACTATTGGGTGTATCGTGATCGACCGACATCTTTAGGGATGCTGAAGGACAACATCCGACGCCAATGCCTCACCATAACTCCGGACATGCTTTACATTGCTGTTCACAACATTATTCCTCGACTACAGCTATTGTTGAGGAAAGATGGTGGACATATTGAGAATTTCCTGTAAAGAACATCATCTTTGCTTTGTCTTACTTTGTTGTGCTAATTATTGCTATTCTGATCAGATGAAGCGCCATCTGTCAGGCATTTTTTGAACTTTTTTTTTGTTGTTGTAATAAAACCCCATGTCATTACAAGCATATGTGTCAATTTGTACCTCTCTATCTACATTATTACGTGATTTATTCAGTTTTCAAATTTATGCTGACTTTTTCATCACCCGGTATTCACAAACAATGGTTATGAAGAGTCTTAGAAAAACGTGATTCACTGGGTTGTAGTTATACGCTCTGTTCCACTGCGCCGAAATGGTGCATGGCTTAGCAGAATTTTCTTCCTGGATCCCCTCCCACGATACAGAACGCTTAAAGACTTTTTAATTACGCTCGTCATTACTGAGCAATAGTGGACAAACTTCCGTGTCGTCTTCAGTCCCCCTTGGGGGAACTCTAGACCTGAGGTGCGCACGGCAGCCAGACGTAGCGGAGCGCTCAGTAGCCACTGTGCGTGTGACGGGGCAGGGGTCCTCAGAGCTGCCTTGAGATGCACGCTGGCAGCCCCTGGGGCGTCGGCGCGGCTGACAGGCAATCACGGTAGAGCCGGGCGAGGCCGGGCGCTGCAATTAGGGCCGCCGGCAGCCGGCAGCCGGCAGCCGGCCGGCGCTGCGCCCTAACGCGCTTCATTTCCTCATGCATATTGACACGCCGCCAGCCCTCCCCGGCTGTCGCCGGCGATTCAGGCGCCGCGGCACGTCCCACAATTAATACTCCGCTTGTGTGGTACACAGTTGCGGGAACTCGGACCGGAACGGGATGCTTAACGTTTAACAGTTCTTGTAAAACGAAGGAGCGCATGAAAACCCTTCTGAAAGGTAGCTGGCGAATGACGCAACCGGCCACAAATACTTTTTAAGTGTTTTATTTTAGTGGTATAATCGGTTTCGGGCCACTATGCCCATTTTCAGATGGCTGAAATTTTTTCGTGACATACATCTTTAGATTAACAGCAAGTCGTCTGCGAACGCGAAATACCTTTGAAATATGAAACTTTACTCGCAAGGGAACCTCCCCATCGCACCCCCATCAGATTTAGTTATAAGTTGGCACAGTGGATAGGCCTTGAAAAACTGAACACAGACCAATCGAGAAAACAGGAAGAAGGTGTGTGGAACTATGAAAAAATAAGTAAAATATACAATTTGAGTAGTCCATACGCAAGATAGGCGACATCAAGGATAGCGCTATCTCAGGAGCGCAGTGGTCCCGTGGTTAGCGTGAGCAGCTGCGGAACGAAAGGTCCTTGGTTCAAGTCCTGCCTCCAGTCAAAAGTTTAATATTTTATTTTCAGTTTATGTGACAAACTCTTATGTTTTCATCACTTTTTTGGGAGTGATTATCACATCCACAAGAAAACCTAAATCGGGCAAGGTAGAAGAATCTTTTTACCCATTTGCCAAGTGTACAAGGTAGGTGGGCCGACAACATGTTCCTGTCATGTGACGCACATGCCTTCACGAGTGTTGTATAGAATATATCAGACGTGTTTTCCTGTGGAGGAATCGGTTGACCTATGACCTTGCGATCAAATGTTTTCGGTTCCCATTGGAGACGTACGTCCTTTCGTCTGCTAATCGCACGGTTTTGCGGTGCGGTCGCACAACACAGACACTAAACTTATTAAAGTGAACAGAGATTTCAATGAACGAACAGACAGATCATAACTTTGCGAAAATAAGAAATTAAAATTTTAACCCGAGAGTGGACTTCAACCGTTGACCTTTCGTTCCACAGCTGCTCACGCTAACCACGGGACCACGGCGCTCGTGGACTCAGATTATCCCAGATGTTGCCTATCTTGCGCATAGACAACTCAGTTTGTATATTTAGCTTATTTTTTCATAGTTCCACACAACTTCTTCCTGTTTTCTCGATTGATTTGTGTTCAGTTTTTCAAGGCCTATCCACTGTGCCAACTTATAACTAAATCTGAGGGGGGGGGGGGGGGGTGCGATGGGGAGGTTCCCTTGTCAGTAAAACATAAATAAATGTCGCGTGACTAGGGCCTCCCGTCGGTAGACCGTTCAAAAATGGTTCAAATGGCTCTGAGCACCATGGGACTTAATTTCTGAGGTCGTCAGTTCCCTAGAACTTAGAACTACTTAAACCTAACTAACCTAAGGACATCACACACATCCATATCCGACACAGGATTCGAACCTGAGACCGTAGCGGTCGCGCGGTTCCAGATTGTAGCGCCTAGAACCGCTCGGCCACCCCGGCCGGCATCAAAACAACAATGTTTACAAACTTGCGTCCTGGGGTCAGAGCTCCTCAGCCTTTCGAGTAACTACTTCTCGATTGTGCATTACACTCCCTCCCCCCCCCCCCCCCCCCCACTACTTTGTTCCCACTACTTTGTTCCCACTACTTTGTTTAGCTTACTTAGTATTTGATGCCACTATCGATTCCTCACTCGCATGCCTCTCCGGCCTAGTGACATTCATTACAATTTAATACAAATTTTGGATTAGTCAGCCAACACTGATAAAAAGAGTTTGTAATAAATCTCACTCAAACACGTCCACCAGGTCAGCACGGATTGTTTCTGCGTTGTTCCCCTTCAAATGCATGAAACAAAGAGCCACAATCATTTAAGCCGTAACTGTACATGCAAGTGCAAACAAACAGACAAATTAATTAGGTACATTAATTTTTTCGGGGTGGTAATTAAAACTTTATGACTCCGCTGTAATACAGGTACATGTGCTTAATTTGAACTCTACCTCCCCTTCACGCCGCCCACTGACGATATACTGAAATCAAAGTAGTCAGTTAAATCTATCTACTAATTCATTTACGTAAGCCTCTGTAGGTGAGTTCTGAGAAAGTCCTGATGCCAAGAGAAGAACCCAGCTTCGATTCCAGGTAATGGGAGGGAATTTTCGTTAGTAGAATGACTGGAAAAGTTTTCACTGATTCTCCTGGGAGCCATTTTATTGACGGGTAGCCGGCCGGTGTGGGCGAGCGGTTCTAGGCGCTTCAGTCTGGAACCGCGCGACCGCTACGGTCGCAGGTTCGAATCCTGCCTCGGGCATGAATGTGTGTGATTTCCTTAGGTTACTTAGGTTTAAGTAGTTCTAAGTTCTAGGGGACTGATGACCTCAGGCACCGTCTAGAAAGCTGACTACAGGTAGAAGATAGCTGTGCATGCACTTGATTTCCTATGCCACATTAAAATTATGCCGCAGTAGGTAATTTTTCACCATACTTGGCAACTGCAAATTTGTGCTCCATCCGCAGATAGTAAGCTAGTTATTACTTCTTCTTCCTTCGGATGAAGAAACCATTGCGGGGCAGGCATTTCCAGAATGAGAGCGGCGAGATTTCCTAGGCGCGATGTTTCCTAAACAACCAGAATGCACACGATAGGACAATAACCCTCCAGACATTTACGACGCAGTCGTAAAGCAGCATCTGTCATGCAGTGGTTCATGGACAAAAACTTTCCTGAAATGGACTGGCCTACCTAAAGCACAGACCTGAACGAATGGAACACGTTTGGGATGAGGTAAAACGCCGACTTCGCTCCAGACAGCAGCGACCAACATCACAACATCCTCTGGTTCTTGAAAAAAGAAAACAGGCTGCCATTCCTTTACAGTCATTCAGACACCTCTTTGAAAGTGTCCGCAGAAGAGTTCAAGCCGTCATAAAGGCGAAGGGTAGAGCCACCCCATGTCCATTAATAGGTGTCGGGATACTCTTGACCAAATAGTGTGTGTTTGCAACCAAGGTCTTCGCTAAGACGTCCACATTCAAGGACGAATATGCAGAGAGAGACGAACACCATCACCTGGTTTCATGGTAGCATATTGACGTTTTTGCGGTGCCATTGACACTTTATGACCATTCCTCTTGCGGTGAATTCAGGACTAATGTAAAATAACAGAACTGGCTTGGTCTCGTGCATCTCTCATTCATAAATTTATCCTTAAGCGTATTCCAAAGTCACGGCATGCTGTCAATAGACAAAATGTAGCATTCGGTCATGGGACTATAACAGTCGCGTTGTGTTGCTAGTAAAGTTGTGCTCTTGCAAAATAATTTTTCGGTGGTTTTGGTACAGTTCGTTAAGTGACGTAGTAAACAGTAGGATTACCAGTAATATCTGTAGCATTTGCTGGAGGAAAAAGGTAAATCAGTGAGTGACAGAGAAACTGGGAGCCAACGACTTCTCTTCGCTTTTTGTTTGTTTTGCACGCAATTACACTGAAGAGCCAAAGAAACTGGTACACCTGCCTAATATCGTATAGATCCCCGCCCGAGCACACAGAAGTGCCGCAACACGACGTGACATGGAATTGACTAATGTCTGAAGTAGTCATAGAGGGAATTGACACCATGAATTCTGCAGGGCTCTCCATAAATCCGTAAAAGTGCGAGGGGATCGAGATATCTTCTGAACAACACGTTGCAAGGCGTCTCATATATGCTCAACAGTGTTCGTGTCTGGGAAGTTAGGTGGCTAGCGAAAGTGTTTAAACTCAAAAGAGCCACTCTGTAGCAATTCTGGACGTGTGGTGTGTCCCAGTGTCCTGTTGGAATTGGTTATGTCCGTCGGAATGTACAATGGACATGAATGGACGCAAGTGATCAGACAAGATGCTTATGTATGTCTCACCTGTCAGAGTCGCATCTAGACGTATCATGGATCCCACATGAGTCCAACTGCACTCGTCCCACACCATTGCAGAGCCTCCGCCAGCTTGAACAGTCTCCTGCTGACATACTGGGTACATGGATTCATGAGGTTGTCTCCATACGCGTTCACGTCGATCTGCTCGATACAATTTGAAACGAGAGTCGTCCAGCCAGGCAACATGTTTCCAGTAATCAACAGTCCAATGGTGATGTTGACGGGCCCAGGCGAGGCGTAAAGATTTGTGTAGTGCATTTATCGAGGGTACACGAATGGCCTTCGGGTCCGAAATCCCAGATCGCTGATGATCCGTTGAATGGTTCGCACGCTGACACTTATTGTGGCCCAGCACTGAAATCTGGAGCAACTTGTGGATGGGTTGCACTTCTCTCACGCTGAACGATTCTCTTCAGTCGTCGTTGGCCTCGTTCTTGCAGGATCTTTTCCGGACGCAGCGATGTCGTTTTTTATCGACCGGTTTTACCGGATTCCTGCTAGTCACGGTACACTCGTAAAATGGTCGTACAGGAAAATCCCCACTTCGCCCCTAGCTCGGACATACTGCGTCCCACCGAAGGTGCGCCGACTATTACACCACGTTCAAATTCATTTAAATCTTGATAAACCGCCATTGTAGCAGCAGTGACCGGTCTAACAACTGTGTCAGACACTTGTTGTCCCATATAGGCGTTGCCGACCGCAGCGCCGTAATCTGGCTGTTTACATACCTCGGTATTTGCATACGCATGCCTATACCAGTTTCTTTGGCGCTTCAGTGTAGAACCGCATATCGTTCAGTGTTAGTCGACTGAGTATTTTATATGCTTACAAAATATAAATTGCATTTTATAAATGATAAAAATTTGTTAAACTTCTGCTTTTTATGTAACCAAAGCAATTACGTTTGATATAAGTACAGTTTACAAGCGCTAACATTAATAGTCCAAATAATTATTGTTATTATTTTGTACTCAGTAGATTGTTCTTCAACTTGATCAAAGGCGAGAGTTTCCTGCTATTATTGATAAATGCCAAAGTTGTTTATCAATAACAGAAACATAATTTATATAAGTTTTATGTAGTACTGAAGCGGCGCTCGATTTTTTCTCCTGGAAATTGCGTTTCATTGCACTATATAAGTCAGTTGTTTTTTTTTGTTTTTTCTTTTTTTGCTACAGCATCCTTCTGTTTCATGTTACTAATCAACAATGTTCGAATAAAATCTGAGTTAAAAATCAATAATTTCAATCTTGTTATAAATAGTTTTTATTTTTAAGTAACAGGTATGAGGATAACTACGTAGAACAAAAATGTTCCGTAGCTTACATGGCCCTTTATATAACCCTACTTAGTTTGTAGATGGTTCACCGCTTCTGATACCTAGAGGAGTCTAGCAAGACTCTGATCACATTCGCACACAGAGCGATCGAAATGAGGTAAAGCCAGACGTGTATGCAACACTCCTAACGTACAGGTAACGCGGTTAAGATCTTAATTAGTGATAGGACAAGTACTGGATTTAACAACCGAATGGCCAGTCGATAATTTCTTTTTCGTTCAGTTGGTCTTTTCAGTAACACGGAACAACAGATTGAAGTTGGTCTCTAGTGCCAGGTTAGCTATATGAAGGTTTTCATTCACTCTCTAGAGTTAAGTGGTTTCACTTATTGTAAGACAAACGACTCACACAAGTCTTGCATCTGTTATATGAAAGTTTCCACCTAGTGCTGGGGTTTGAGTGATTACAATTGCACAGTTTCTCAGTCTTTTAGGTTATACGTAAAGGATTACTAACTTTCACAGCTGCTTTTAGAGACAAAAAACGGGTCCTATCGCAAGGAAAGGTGAGAGAAAAGTATATTAATAAAAATGATGTATTTTCAAAATTTATCTATTTATTTATTTACTTGCATAAAAAGGTTTCGTACTTTTGGCATTAAATCTGGATTTGTGGTTGGTTTTGAATGGAGATCCATCGAAAATAATTATTTTCAAATTTATTGAGGTACTGTTTTCGATGTTTTGCACCCATCACGCGTAATTCCCGGTGAATACTGTGGTGATGGTAACAATAAGCATATAAGGCACATTTTTTAGGGTTGCGTATCTCAGTCGATAAAAATGTAATCCCTGTAGGATAATTTTCTTGTCCCCCCTGTCTGTCTGTCTGTCTATCTGTCCGACTGTTAAAAACCTTTTCTCTGGACGAGATAGATATATCAAGTTGAAATTTACGTCATACAGAAGGACCACTGTCCCTGGTCGGTGTGTTCACCTGAGGTTCTAAATCAATCCAGTAAAAGATACGGCCATTTAGGTCACATGTTTGCTACACCCAAGATCACTCATCAAAATCTATAGTGTACTTCCTGTTGGCCCAGATTAATGAACTTTGGAAGAACCAAGATTTCGCAGTATAAGTAAGACAATAAATCCGAAAATTGTTAATTTTTAGTTGTATCACGCGAAGAAATGTTTCTGTTGTCACTTGTTATCCTACTCCATGCTCAAAGTTAAAATATTCTGGAAAATCTTGGAATTTGTGAAACCTGTATCCTGTCAGTATGATCGTCGATAACAGGCAAAAATTGTCGAGATTGTCGATTCCCGGGGTGGGTGAATTGTCCATATAAGTATCTATGTTTGTAGGGAACCCTGATAACGCAAAAACCTGGACAATTTTGTTTTTATTGTTGGATGAGTTAATCAGTTGATTTTTAAGCATGTACTACCATTTGCTGGAAATAATGTTTTCGCGGAAATATTTAACATTCGTTAATTTTCTTTGGATTTCTTTAACTAATATAGTTTAAGAATACGAATCGTACGCGTAGATATTGTGCCTCTCATTGACCTTATCTTGAGGATCACTATTTATCCGGTCATATCATTTCTCCCCACACCACTGACTGTTTCGGCATTCTGATCTAGACACAAAGTTCACTATCAAGAAAACGCCTATTCATAAACATGGACGAAAAACTGAAATGAAACCTATTTGTTGACACTCAATAAAGAGCAAATATCGCAACGACAGAACAGTGACGACAGGTGATAACAGAGTGCAGGCAACAATAACCATTTAAAGATGGCCAAACGATCGAATATTGCCGCTCAGAACTGAATGCGCCTGACTATGTCGATTGTTTTTATTCGGTTGTTCCCAGAGAGTGGTTTCACTCTGAAGAAACGAATGAATAATTATCGCACAGATACGTAAAACTACAACTACTTTAATCGACTGTTTTCATTCGGTTGCTTCCATTTACTGGTTTCACTCAAAAGAATAAATGAATAATTCAGCCGACGTGTAAAACTACAACAGAACGACCCGACTGTTTTCCAGCAACCAGCTGAATCGATTGTTTTCATTCGGCTGTTTCCATCTCTAATCTTAACTGACAAAAACTGTTATGAAGACTACCTTTGGCTACGCTTACTTACGGTAGCCTACGGTAGTTTTAGTTGCCACGGATTGGTGCCGGAAGCCCACAGCTCGTAAGGCCATCCGACACGTGTCCACCTTCCAGCAGGAGTCCGCCGCGGCCGCTTCCGCTGGCATCGGCGGCGCTGCGGCGCGTCAGCAGGCGAGGCCTGTGGGCCACGCGTGCTGCCCCTGCCGCCCCCATCGCCCCCACCGCCCCCGCCGCTATTGATCCCGAGCCGCCGCCGAGCTGCGGTCCGGTGCCGGCTGCCGCCGCTCGCCTAGCTTGGGCGCCTCGCTGCTGGTAATGCTCTCCCCCTACCGCTCTCCTTCCCCCACCCCTTCCCCTCTCGGGTAATTAATGAAGCGCCCCCGCGGGAAAACTCCCGCCGCGAGCCTTCATTCGCTGCCGTCTTCGCCCCTGCTACGTTCCAGCAGCGCAATCCTGCATGTCCATGGCCCGCCTGCGCTTGTTCTCCGTCGTTTTACCAATACATACACAAATGCAAACACTCACTCTGCGGCGCATGAGAACGTGAGTAAAGAGAGAGAGTTAGCCGCAAGGGCTCTGGAGAATGACTTAAAACTGACGATGTCTGTGAATGAGGCTCACAAACTTGAAGCGTAGGGAAAGTACACGTGAAGTAAATTGAAGCACCATCTACATGGCTGTTGATATAGTACGGAAAGTGAGAGCCAAATAAAGAACGGATAAATCATTGCAACATTTGTTCTCGAAAATCAAAATGTATCCCCAGGGAAAAGGACTCACCAATTACACAGCAGGAAATGAAAAGTGTTACACTACGCAGCACCATTCCGATATTTATCGAACTATGTGCTGCTGTTCATCACAAAACGGGTATTTGAGCTCCATTGGGAAGTAACGTCCATCACGGGTTCGGATACGCTGTTGCATTTGAAACGATATTTGAGGGGAGTTCAATAAGTAATACAACACATTTATTTGTAGAGCAGTTCCGGTTAAAAAAATGTGGAATTTCATGTGGGACGTCGTGGAATATTCCCTCTTCATCCTCATTGTTTCATGAAGTTCCCATAGATGGCGGCGCTATACGTAGTCTTCAAAATGGTCCCTGTAACGAAGGTGCGTCCCAAGCAGGTAGCTGTCATTGAGTTTCTTATTGGCAGAAAACCAGTGCATCGCAGTTATTCGCAGGCGCTTGCAAAGCCCTGTCAGTGAACAAAAGCACGGTGAGTCGTTGGGCGAGGTGTCTGTAACGATCGCAACAAGGTCGCACAAACCTGTCCGATCTCCCACGTGCCGACCGGCCGCACGCAGCTGTGACTCCTGCAATTTTGGAACGTGCGGACACTCTTTTTCGTTGTGATCGACAGTTCACTATGAAACACCTCGCCGCTCAGCTTCTTCTTCTACGACAGTGGAAGGCCTCGCACAAGCCTGCGCACCCGAGAGGAGCACACAAAACTTCTGCTTCCGGATCCCACACCTTTGGCACAATGAAGAATGCACTCTGCGGGTAGCAGTATGTAGTAGACCAATAGAGTGTCACCAAGCGGGCATACAGCCCATCCTAATAAATTGGCATGGGACTGTTGAACGGAAATTATGTTGAAAAAATAGGGCTTTCTAGCTAGAAGAGTGGGGCATAATATGGTGTGTTGGCAATCCGCTTCCAGGAAAAAAATGTGTTGCATTACTTATTGAGCGCCCCTCGGAGAAACACACAGCCTGCGAACGTAAACTCGAGGAACTACCATGTCAGAAACTCTTGCTCTGGGAGAACTTGAAAAATATCGGTAGAGACTGGTACAAAAGTATACGTATTCTCTCCGCATCCTAGACAATATGTCTGAGCAATCAACGGAATAGGTAGGCCAGGTAATGGTCAGCCATTTCTCAAGGTGTTTGTGGTGCGAACTGCAGTGTGTGGTCTCGAATACTATTATATTTCGAACCCTTACCATGAAGGATATGATAAAAGAATTTCTCGCCACATGCTGATGAGCATTCAGTCTCACTTTAACGATCAGTGAAACAGCCCTATTATCAAATTCAGTAGCTCCTCAAGTCATGCATTCCATAGGCGAATGGGAGGTGACGCTGCTCCAGTGACATGCTCTCATAAACTTCACAGTGGCTTGCAGACATGTAGGACGTGGCTAATTGTAGGTAGTATATATTTAGCTCCAACACATATCTTTTATCATTCACAAAACGCATACATTGTGATGCAGTTTAAACACTAGATATAGACTATTCGACCAAAAGTATCCGGACTCTACCATGTAATGCTGAACTGGCCACTAGATGCCACGAGAGGCTGACATCAGTATAAGAGGAAGGGAGGCCGAAAAGTATTGTCAGCACAGAATCAGTAATAGCAGAAAGGCTCTGTCGGACAGCTCAGTAACTGCGAACGTGGACTACTCATTCGACGATACTTGAGTAGGAAATCCATCAGGGACGCTTCAATCCTTCTACAGCACCCCAAATCGGCTGTTGCTGACGCGACTGTGTAGTGGAAACGAGAAGGAAAAACCGCTGCTAAATCAAGACCAGACATATCTCATGTACTGATGGACAACGACCGTCCAGTATTGCAGAGGATAGGCGTAAAAAAACTACTAAGTACTCGTGATATTTGAAGTGCTACCGGCAGCTCAGATAGCACAATTACTGTGTGTAGGGAGATGAAAACAAAGGGATAGGCAGCTCCTCATACACCATACATTCCTGCACTCAGTACTAAGCGACGCTTGAGGCAGCATGAAAAGCGAGGCACTGGACAGTGCATCGCTGGAAACCAGTGATTTGGAGTAATGAATCAAGCTACACACTCTGGCAGTGTGATGGAAGTGTTTGGGTTTTGCCAATGTCTGGGAAACGTTACGTCTTGTCATACAGAGCGCGTGGTGTTACGGTTTGAGGTATCTTTTCATGGTTAGAGTGTGGTCCCGTTACTGCGCTTAAGCGATAGCAAAATGCAGAAGGATATTACTACATTTCACAGCATCCTGTACAAAGCACAGTAGAGGAATATTTCTGAGACGATGACAGTGCACACCAGAAAGACAATGCAACCTGTCAAGAAGCAGCATCTGTGAGGCAAAGGTTTGTAGACATTAACGTTCCTAAAATGGACTGGCCTGCCCAGAGTCCCATTCTGGACCAAGTAAAACACCTTTTGGATGAGTCAGAACGTCGGCATCGCTCCTAAGGCTAGTGCCCGACATCCCTACATCCTCTGGTTTCGGCTCTTCAGGAAGACCCACAGACATTCAGACACCTCATGAAAAGTGTTCCCACCAAAGATTAAGCCGTCATAAGAGCAAAGGATGAACACACCCAGTACTGACAGGTGTCTGCTCCAGACACTAGGGTCGAGAATCAATACCTTGTCTGATTTCGGCTCTTGAGAAAGAGCCGCAGACATTCATACACCTCATTAAAAGTGTCCCTACCCGAGATGAAGCCGTCATAAGAGGGGAGAGGGTGGACACACCCAATACTAATGTCCACTAATAGGTGTCCTGATACTTCTGATCAGACAGTATATATCTGTAGTGCTCAAGATACCCCAAGGCTTTCACCGAGGATTAATAGTGTACCATAATCATTCTCCCAACCACCTGCTCCGTTTTCGATAGTGCATGACACATAAACTGTCGTTACCCGTTTACAAACGCCTCAATTTCTCTACTCTTATCTCTGTGGTCATTGCGTATGGTATACCGGAAGTACAGAGTTACGCAGAAGTCCGTTAACATTTGAAATTGGAACAATGTACTTAGAGGGGTAAAAATCCACACACGTGCTTAAGATCACATTGGGTTTCATTGAAACCGAAAAGTAGTGCACAAAATGACGAACAGATGGCACTTCATGCGATACAACAGCAGTAATTAGCGAAGAAGATGTTCTTCATAACAAATGCTCAACATGTCGACTGTCGTTCATCAACAATACCTGCATTCCAGGGACAATTTTGTGAACAGCACTGTTCAATATATCAGTAGCTATGGTGCGAAAGTGCCATCGGATGTGGTCTTTTAGCTTCCCTGATGAGCTTTGACGATCGTGGCAGACTTTCGAATTCAGATAACACCACAATCAATAATCACACGGTTTGAGATGTGGGTCCATGGGGGCCAAGCATAACGAAAATGGCAGCTCAGCACGTGACCCTCGTCAAATGATGTGCGCAAGAGACCTCTCACAGTTGTAGAAGTATGAGTTGGAGCGCCATTCTGGATAAAAGTCTTACCTTCCAGCAGATGTTCAACAGCCGGGTTAGGGATGACGCGATACTGTAACACACCAGTTTGTATTTGTTGAATGTAGAGTCCTCCAGCTGAAGGAAAAAAAGACTCTCTCTTTTTGGGCTCGTAACGTCAATTCTACAATGAAACAGCTTGGTAAGGGCACCTGTTCCACAAAAAATGACATCTTCGAAAGAAGGTTTAGGAAAGACTGTCTGTTACGACGACCTATCAATGGCCAAATGAATGCTTGTTCTTTTGGCATTGAACACATACATGATATTTGGTTTCTTTCGTATCACGTGTAGTTCAATTCTAAAATGACTTCGTTACGAACTTGAAAGTTAGCTAAAGTAGCCCTAGCTCTAAGTCGTTCAATGCCACTAAAAGGTTTACTGAAGGATAAACATGCAAACACGTACTCATTACATAAGAATTACTCATCCACTGACTTTTATTTCCTTTCTCTCTCCTCCTTAAAGCACCTAATGTAGTGTTTTAGCTGTGAACTGCCTGTTGCACATCACGGTAAAGTTCACGTAAGAACTTAGTAATAGCGTCCTCGGGTGATACCTAACCCTCTCTCTCAATCGGCCATTATTTTCAAAGCTGGAATCGAACATCATATTTTGACTGTCGAACACAGCAAATACGTCTTCTTTCAATTTCCTCTTGATAGTTTGGGATAATTCTCGCAGAGTTAATCGAAATATTCTTTATCCTTCCGCAAGGCTTTGATAATCTGTTACACTAAGTTCAATTTAGTGTATCCAGGTGGTAATACAATTATTCTCGCATCCTCTATATACAACACTTACGTCTCTCCAGATTCCAAAGACTTTCTAGCTGACCACTTACTCTGACCAAATTTGTTCCTCTGCTCTACCATCTCATACGTTATTTAGATTATTAACTGAATATTATATGAACCGTATATAACTATAATAGCCATAAATGTATTTTTTAGGTATTGACGTGGTTCGGCAGTGTCTGCGGCAATATATTTCGGAACCAGAAGTGATAATACGAGCTATACTGTGGACATGAAATGGACGTTTGAGCGAGCTTTAGTAAATGAGTGCGGCTGTACTGCATTTTCACCCCACAAGGGAAAAAATCACAAGCGAAAGAAAACTCGCACTTGGTGCAAGGAATTTTTTAAGGAGCTTTTTAGCTCATAGGCTGATGATGGATACATACCTTTCCCAAAATGCTAAAACACTATTTTCAATATATCGTTTAAAAGTAAATCGTCGGAGAATCGGTAAGACAAATACCTGAAAGACTGTATACCGGCTATAACCAGAATAGCGATCACCCTTTAGATTTTGCCTAGTGGTGATTCACACAGACATTCGATGTACTCTTGATACAAGGCATCGCATAGCTGTAGCGGAAGTACTCAAGGAATTCCTTAAGGAACGCTGAAATAATATTCAAATGTTTATGTTACTCTCTTTTGAGGTGCTTGTATATACACTCATGCTCATAAATTAAGGATAATTGCATAATGTGGTGCACTACACAAAAGTGGCGCTTATAGCATAGGCACATAGGGAACACACACGACACAGATCTGTAAGTCCACGGTATTGGAGATAAGTTGAGAAAAACGTCCCGAAACACACGTCCTACAAAAGGCCACTGTTTCCTGCGCATGTACCCCGATATCAATATGGGGTATGATCACCATGCACACGTACACAGGCCACACAACGGGTTCGCATACTCTAGATCAAGTGATCGAGCAGCTGCTGAGGTATAGCCTCCCATTCTTGCACTAGTGCCTGTCGGAGCTCCTGAAGTGTAGCAGGGTTCGAAGACGTGCAGCGATACGTTGACCGAGAGCATCCCAGACGTGTGCGATGGGGTTTACGTCTGGAGAACAGGCAGGCCACACCATTCGCCTGATATCTTCCGTTTCAAGTTACTCCTCCACGATGGTAGCTCGGAGGGGCCGTGCGTTACCATCCATCAGGAGGAAGGTGGGACCCACAGCACCCCTGAAAAGACGGACATACTGATGCAAAATGATCCGATACACCTGACCTGTTACAGTTCCTGTGTCAAATATGTGCAGGGGTGTACGTGCTCCAATTATAATCCCACCCCATACCATCAAACCACGACTGGTTCCTGGTTCACACCAGATGAAAACCCGGCGAGAATCACTGTTCAGACTATACCTGGGCTCATCCGTGAACAGAACCTTGGATCATTGTTCCAATGAACATGTACTGTGTTCTTGATACCAGGCTTTACGGGCTCTCCTGTGACAATGGTCAGTGGAATGGACCTTGCAGGTTTCCATGCGGATAAACCATGTCTGTTCAGTCGACTGTGTGTCTGGAGACAACTGTTCCAGTGGCTGCGGTAAGGTCCCGAGCAAGGCTACCTGCTGTAGTCCGTGGCCGTCTGCGGGCCCTGATGGTGAGATATCGGTCTTCTTGTGGTGTTGTACACTGTGGAACGTCCAGTAATGTAGCGCCTGGACACGTTTCCTGTCTGCTGGAATCGTTGCCATAATCTTGAGATCCCACTTTCTGGCACAGGGAGGGCCACTGCTGCGACCTGCTGTGTTTGACCAGCCTCCAGTCACCCTAGAATTCTACCCCTCACAAGGTCATCAATATGTTATTTGAGCCATTTTCAACACAGTCACCATTAGCACATCTGAAAACGTCTGCACACTTACTCGCTGCACCTTACTCTGACATGCACCAGCACAACTCTGCGTATGCGGACTGCTGCTAACGCCACCGTGCGACGACCGCACGTCAGATGCACCGCATGGTCATACCCTGAGGTGATTAAAACCCGCAAACCCCCCACCAGAGTGTTGTTTCACCAAGTATCAGCATTTTCCTTAATTTATGAGCATGAGTGTACAATAAGATTAAAAAGAAGACGCACCACGAATGAATTGTCCGAATGGGACAGAAATCGGTAGGTACGATGTACATGTATAGAGTAAAAAATGACTATCATTTTAGAAACATTGGTTGATTTATTGAAGACAAAGAGTTTCACAAACTGAGCATGTCAGTAACGCAACGGTCCACCTCTGGCTCCGTATGCAAGCTGTCATTCGGCTTGGCATTGATTGACAAAGTTGTTGGATGTCGTCTCGAAGGATATCGTGAAAAATTCTGCCTAGCTGGCGTGTTAGAGCTCCAAAATCCCTAGATGGTTGAAGGGCCCTGCCCATAATGCTCCAAACGTTCTCAGTTCGGGAGAGATCCGGCTTGGAATCTCATTGACTGGAGTACAATCGTCTTCAGTGATGTGTCCCGCTTCGAATTGAGCCCAGATACCCATCGAAGACATGTCTGGAGACGACCGAGAGATTGGTTGAATGCCAGCCTGACTGTCGCCCACCAAATGACCCCAACAACCAGGAGTGATGGTCTGAGGTGCCATTTCTTTTCACAGCAGGACCTCTTTGGTTGTCATCCTCGGCCTCCTTTTGTTGCCCTTCAGGAAAGGCTATACTAGGCTTACATTTAAGCAAGATAATGATCGCCCGCACACTGCAAACGTTTCTACTGCTTTTCACCGTGCTTGACAAATTCCGCTTTGGCCAACAACATCGCCAGTTGCAGTCAGTCGTATCAAAATTACGTTCCATCAGCTAATAACAAGGGCGACTTTTTATTTCTACTCGGTAATCTCCAAAATGTTTGCGGCATTATGGGCGGGGCCCTCCACATAGCTAGAGATTTTGACGATCCAACTCACCAGCTGGACGTAATTTTTTTACATGATACAACTCAAGATGACATCCAACAACTCTCTCAACCAACGATAAGCCGAATAACTGCTTGCATACCAGGCCAGTGACGGACCAGTGCGTTACTGATTTTCTGAATTTGTGAAGAAGCTCTTTGTCTTGAATAAATCGTAAAATTTTTCATAAATTGTAATCACTAGTTCGTCTGTACGCGTACATCACATCTACAGATTTGCGTCCCATTCGGTTAATTGCATCGTGTTGTGACATATTTTTTGTCTTGTATTGTATTATTTAATTAATGGCTCTAAGCACTATGGGACTTATCATCTGAGGTCATCAGTCCCCTAGACTTAGAACTACTTAAACATAACTAACCTAAGGACATCACACACGTCCATGCCCGAGGCAGGATTCGAACCTGCGACCGTAGCAGCAGCGCGATTCCGGACTGAAGCGCCTAGAACAGCTCGGCCACATCGGCCGGTGTCTTATTTCCTCTGCTCCATAGCTCTTGTTGTAGACGTACGTACCACATCTATCTTGCACATTCTTGTAGACAACAAACAAATCGAGAACCTCTACGTTCGCGCCATAACTTTCCAACTCAAGCTAAATAATAATTTTGCACGTGACTGTGTTGTTTGCATGATGAAGAGGAAGCTAGGCCAATTGTGAGAGTGAGAGGCAATCGTATACAGACTGTTATAAGGGATTATGTGAAACAAAAATTGTGGCCCGCCCGCCATACTAAATATTTCCCCCCTCCCCTTAACCCTTCCCCCCCCCCCCCCCCCCCACACACCTGGTGGATGACACCGCCAGGCCCTCAGCGATATATAGACGTGAAAGAGCCAGTCATTCTACGATATTGTTCGGCCATATCTCAATGATGCCATATATAGCACCCACATTGCAGCAGTGTTGACCGCAATACTAATGCTGCCACAAACTGCCACAAAACATGATCCATGCAATCGCACCTTTAGGATTCTGCACACTAAAAAATACAAGAATAAACCGCTTTTTTAATTCATCGCAGACATGTATAATTAATCAACTGAAATTAACGATATTACAAATTTCAGTTTCAGTACATAAATAAAGGTAATTTTTGTTTATTCTCAAACGTTACATCGTTTAGACCACGTACACAGACTGATTCGTGGTGCATTTAGTATGGTCACATAATATACTTTTCAGATTTTTCTGAAGCCACTAAGGGTGTTTTCACGTTTCCTGTCCCCTGTCTAAAAACGAAAGACCGGAGATGAAAGCGTTAGCAAGAAGATTGGTCCTGGATTAATTCCGCTTTGACCTACCATCTTCTCTTTTTGTTTTTTACGAGGGCAGCGTCCCGTTTATCATGTTTCACATTTTCCAGCCTCCCAGATATAAAACGCAAAGAAATATAGGGCCGGGGTCTAACATCATCGTAAGACAAGATTAAGCTTTATTGCCACCGACAAGCGAGCCTGGCGAAGCGCAGAGAGGATTTTATGAAGGCCGCCTTTTATCCGAGGGAGAATTTCGTCTGCCCCAGTCTCGAAACGAATCGCACAATGTAGCCAGTCGTATCAAAATTACGGCCCATCAGCTAATAACAAAGGCGACTTTTTATTTCTTCTCGGTAATCTTCAAAATTAATTAAGTGAAATTTGGATTTGTAGTGCATGAACACGGCTGTAGGTATAGCGGCCACAGTTTGTATTTCTGTCCACCGTTACAAGTATTATACAATTACTGATGTTTGCCTTGATCGTTCCGGACTGAAGGTGACAGCAGAAATCAAACAAGTGACACGCATTCTGAGCGATAGAAATCTACGGCATTGGCTGTTATTAGTAGGATTACGATAGCTTTCCAGCTCTTCGTATTTTTATGTAGAGATTCATTCATGGTTGCTATTACTAAAGAGGAAGATACGAGTAAACTTGCAACTATTATAAGGTCTTCTGTGAAATAAAAATTGTTGCGAAAATATTGTTACGTTTAATTGGTACTCTCATGTTCAGAAACACAGAGCACCTTGAACGACTAGAGCTGGATCGTTCATATTCACAGGGCATGTCCTGTAGAAGTGATTAGCATTTTCACCTTGCCAGCCCGCGTGCTCAAGATCAACATCGGTATCGCGGCGGAACTCTACCCACAGGTAAAATATGCCTGCGACTCTCGCTGTCGGCATAAACAGAAGGTAATGGATCAGCGTCACTCGAGCAAATGTGCAGGATGCCTCGCAGACGTATGACCGTACCGTACTATTAAATCAGTGAGTTTGAAAGAGATCGCACTACTGGCATGGGAGAATGTCATGCATCCATCCTCGAAACTGCTGCTCATGTAGGGCCAAGTATTTCAGCAGTGCAACGGTTGTGTGCAATATGGTTCAAGGAAGGTCGTCGAATACGACGAGAACGGTCAGGTCGCACAACCCAGACCAGCCCCCGAAAAGATCCACACCTCATGTGAATGGCATCCTCCTCGGCTCTGGGGCAGCAGTGGAACAGTATAACACGTCATACACCGTCAGGAGTGTTAGTCTGTCGCCGTTTTTAACGGCACGGGTTATGTGTTCTTGATATATGTGAACGACCTCCCTTCCTGCCTGAAACAAGAAGCTGAACTGACACTGTTCGCTGATAATACAAGCATAATTATTAATCCAGTAAAAGAAAGTCCAATTGAAAATGATACAAATAAGGTCTTTCGAAAAGTCATTAATTGGTTTTCTGCAAATGGGCTTTCTCTAAACTTTGAAAAAACACAGTACATCCAATTTCCTGCTGCAAAAAGTGCAGTTCCTTCAACAAACATAACACATCAACAGAAGTCAGTAGACAGGGTAGAGCATACTAAGTTTTTGGGTGTACATATAGATGAGAATCTTAATTGGAAAATTCATATTTTGGATCTCCTAAAGCGACTAGGTTCAGCAACTTTTGTGATCAGAATCATTGCCAATTTTGAGAATACAGAAATTAGTAAGCTAATATACTTTGGATACATTCACTCTCTGATGTCACACGGAATAATATTTTGGGGCAACTCAAAATTTAGACAATAAGTATTCATCGCTCAAAAGAAAGTAGTTAGAATAATGTGTGGGGTTCATAGTCGCACATCTTGTAGGCATCTTCTTAAAAGATTGGGAATTCTTACAACAGCCTCACAATACATCTATTCACTAATGAAATTAGTACTCAACAACATGGACCATTTTAAAAACAACAGTGACATTCATGATTATAATACCAGAAGAAAAAGAGACTTACACTACCCTTTCCTCAACCTGTCTTTGGCAGAGAAAGAGGTAAAATACGCTGCTATAAAAATTTTCGACATATTACCACATGAAATAAAGTGGCAAACAGCAGTAATAGTTTCAAAAACAAATTGAAATCATATCTCCTTGACAACTCTATCTATACTATAGATGAATTCTCGAAAAGGAATAAATAAATCTATAAATATAGTATACGCATTTTGTCCCATTTAAGGGAATGGAGTAAATAATATAAATATTAATCTTTAACTCTGTATTGTAATACATATATTTTTAAAAAAATTTGTTTCATATGTGCATTTCTTGTGCACTTGACATGTTCCATATCATGACGGCTACCGTACCGTGCGATTGATCAATGGAACACGCAACCAACTAACTAACTAACTAACTTCCACTTCTCAGCGTACCTTTGACTAATGCTGGACGGCAATGGTGTATGAAACGACGTCACTGTGGACAAGAATGGCATCAGATACTGTTTTCAGACGAATCCAGGTTCTGTTTGTTGGAAAATAATGGCCGCATTTTGGTTCCCCGCAGACAGGGGAAACGGCATGACAGTTACTGCACTCGCACTAAAAATTCAGTGCCAACACGAGACATTATGGTGTGGGGTACTATTGGATACAACCACAAACCACAGTGTCCAGAGCACTGTGACAAGTGTAACCTACGTGAAAGTCGTCCTGCTACCCATAGCCATACCCTTTATGCACAATACCCCGCACGCCATTTTTCAGCAAGACAATGCACGATTACATGTTACTGCTCGAACACGTGCCTTCTTGGTATCACAGGAGGTCGGCCTTTGGCCCTGGCCCGCCACATCACCAGACTCGTCGTCAACCGAAAATATGTGGGATATGGTGAAACGACGGGTGTAGTGCTGCGACCCAATGCCGACCGCCACAGATGAACTTTGGAACCGGGTGAATGCAGCGTGGATGGCTATACTACAGGACGCCATTCGCGCCTTATACAGGTCGATAGATCACGCATAGATAAAGTTATCTGGGCTCATCGCGGACCCTGTGCCTACTAGGGAACAGGACACATGCTAAACCGAGGTGAGTGAAATGCTAATTATTTCTGTAGAACATCTTAATGTACATGTTCTGTGAATATGAATGTCCTATCTGGAGTCATTCAAGGTTCCCTATTTTTTTCTGAACCTGAGTGTACTAGTTTTAAATGAAAAGCATAAAATTTTGGATGGTCTACAGTATTAATTTATTTGTTCAACCTATTTTAGACTTAAAAGACTGTCACCAAAATGGTTCAAATGGCTCTGAGCACTATGGGACTTAATAATATCTGAGGTCATCAGTCCCCTAGAACTTAGAACCACTTAAACCTAACTAACCTACGGACATCACACACGTCCATGCCCGAGGCAGGATTCGAACCTGCGACCGTAGCGGTAGCGCGGTTCCAGACTGAAGCGCCTAGAACCTCTCAGCTACATCGGCCGGAGACTGACATCAAACTATAACTGAGGATACAGTACTGGTGAACAGCTTTGGAAACGATGCACGTCCGTGAAACAGTTATCTTAAAATACAAAGTGACTAAATGCAACTTGATTTGATTAACGCAGGGAGCAGTAAACAACGTTAGTCTTAGCCCAGTCTTGCCCGCAATGAAACAGAGGTTACTGTAGGGTTTCGCTCCCAGTGATTCTAATAAAACCAACCTGCAAAATACAGCGCAATACTTCCTCTGTCCTAAAATGAAGAACAAAAAATCTCCAATTCTTAGCACGTTGCCTGTTCCAATATATTCCTCTACTTCTCTTACGTTTGTTTATTTTAATGTAATGGATAACGTATGCGACATGGTTGTATATTCCGTTCTTTTTTATATAAGAAGCATTCAAATGAAAGCGAGACAGAGAGAGGTGGGGGAGGGGTGGGGAAATAAGCAAACTCTGAGGATAATCGCCATAACTGTTTAAATATTTATCCCACTGTGACACAAGATGGTCAATGTCTTCACGGCCGGCTGGTCCCGGAGGAGATTCGAGTCCTCCCTTGGGCATGGGTGTGTGTGTTTGTCGTTAGGATAATTTAGGTTAAGAAGTGTGTAAGCTTAGGGACTGATGACCTTAGCAGGTAAGTCCCATAAGATTTCACACACATTTGAACACTTTTTTGAGCCTTCACGGCAAAATGTTTGCTGTTGCTGCCGCCTACTGTACTATGATTTTGTACAGGCGAGCACGTGTTCGTCGGCCATGAATGGCTTTCTTGAGGAACTCGAAAATATGGAAATCGCATGGAAAGAGATGCGGATTGTATGGAGGATGTGTAAGGACTTCCCAGCGAAACATCTGCAGCATACTCGAAACAACTTTGGCATCACATGGGATAGCCCGTCAATTTCCATCAGACGAAGGGGTGCGCGGTTGTGTGTAATCACGCAATCGCAGCCAACTGCAAACATTTTTCCACTGAGGCACTGATCGTCTGATTTCACAGAGCGATAAATGTATTAAGAGTTATGCCAATAATTTTTGAAACGATAAATAGTTTACTTACATTTTTTCATCTGCTTAGTTTTCATTTGACTACCCCTCATATTAAAGTCTTCCCTGCGATCAGTGTAATTTTTCATACTTAGTGATGTACAGTACTGTCTGCTTTTTGTTAAAATTGCCAGTGGTACCTTCTAATTGATTTCCGGCATCACCTAACATGTGTAATATATTTTAGAGCTGTTTTGAATACTCTTGCCTTGTATTTATTTTAATTTACTGAAGTTGTTACTTTTATTTAATTTGCTGTACAATGTATTTCAGTGCTTTACCACGTGTTGAAGTTTCCCTCTGTTGACTGTTATCGGTTCTCAGGTTCTCCTCCTCCTCGTGTTCGTTCGTGCTCTCTGTCTCTCCCCCCCCACCCCCCTCTCTCTCTCTCTCTCTCTCTCTCTAGCTACGCACACACACATACACACACACACACACACACACACACACACATAAATACATACATACATACACTGTCATTCCGATATACAGTCATAATGTTATCTGGTTTGCTCACTTTACATTTATTCGTTGCTGAGGTTTAACATTTTCAATTATGTTACCAGTACACTGTCAAATATGTAATTTACTTTGTGTTTGCACCACACTCTCCGTGTTTTGTATTCCTTTTTTTAATTTTTTTTTCACCAGTACTTTGTCTCCTTCGATGGCAACAATCAGTTAAAGTCTGATGATGGACTTGGTGTTTTAGCCAAAAAACGGTTAACTAAATTAATTGATCATTATATGGTGTTGCAGGTCTTCTTATGTCTGTGCTTGCCATAAAAATAGGACGAGGAAGTCCGCCTTATGGAAGACACCTTTTCAGTTTTGTTTTACCCAGACATGTTTCAGCATTTTTGTGCTATCTTCAGTGAGTTATTCTTATTTTCTTACTGTAAAACTGTTGTTACATATTAACATTTAGCGAAACTGATCGATGCATCGTATAAACGTAGTTAATCAGACACGCAACTCATTTGGGTTTGGATCACCTCCCTGAATGCTCGTCAAGATGCACGAGCAACCTCTACTATTGCTCCATAGTGAAAAAATACCAATACTTTCGTGTCACAGTACAATTTCTGTTTCCAATGGTAAAGTTGCAATTTACTTGTTGCGACGACAAATGCACTTTCTAGTTGCAGGAAACACTTGGAGAAGAAGGATGAACTTGCAGCAATATCGACAGCGATGAAATTCTCTGGCACTTAGTGTTTCGAGACAGTAGCAGATTGCGTTTTCCATCTCTCTACTTCTGGTAGGTCACTCACTCTCAAAATTCGTGTGTGGAGCAGCTACTTCTTTTTCTCTTCAGATAAGGTTTTAAGATGTTAGTTTCTTAGCCTTCATTTGCACTGCCCATCTAATGACAAGGAAAAAGGTTGTAAACACCAAGATACACGGGAGCTTGTGAGAAGTTTGGTGGGTATGGGTGAAGTACGAGTGAAAGTAATGCAGTGAGGAGTCGTCGTGAGTTACGTCTGGATAGCTCAGTTGACAAAAGCAATCCCAGTGAAAGGGAAGTTTCCATGTCCAAGTCCGGGTCCAGGAAACAGTTGTAATCTGCCAGAGAAATTCAAGGTCGTATTCATTTTCTCGGTATATCTCTTACTGGGTAAATACTATCTTGAAAAGAAAACGATAATTCAGTCAAGTAATAAAACAAAAAAATGGTGCAAATGGCTCTGAGCACTATGTACTTAACATCTTAGGTCATCAGTCACCTAGAACTTAGAACTACTTAAACCTAACTAATCTAAGGACATCACACACATCCATGCCCGAGGCAGGATTCGAACCTGCGACCGTAGCGGTCTCGCGGTTCCAAACTGAGACGCCTAGAACTGCTCGGCCACACTGGCAGGCAATAAAACAAATGACTGCAAATAACACTAAACTTTCGCAGAGTAGTCAGATCTTTTGAGTATGTGATCGCATTAACATTGTGTAGAAGCCTCCAACGTTTCTGAGTCCACTTGGAACAGTGGCCGAGACGTGGGAGAATTTTACACATGACAATGCGGTCACATACCCAGTGGAATTTTATTGCCTGTAACAAACGTCGCGATAGCATACACTTATAAGTTACGGAGTACTTACAGCGCCCACCAGTGCAACATGTCTCTTCTATAAACACAATTACAAAAAAGAGGATCTAAAACTAAGTTTTTGAATTGCTCTAAAGGAGAAGGACAAAAGCAGTAAACATAACAACGCGTTGCTTCGAAAACAGCTTTGTCTCGATTAATAAACAGTTATTCACGAGATTCGGTGCTATCTTTTGTCTTCAGGTTCATCCCGTCTAACGAGAAAACACGAGCCTCCTGAAGGGTAATTCTGGCATCACACCAGCTTCAGGGATGTCGTCTGTCACCTGGTAAGCCACTTATTAGAACCCGTATATTGAAATTTATCGTGCATAAGCCATTAAAAATGAAAGAAATTTACGTTCCATTTGAAGTGGGAACCGTAAATACGTCAGAAATTCGGTCGGGCCGCTTCCCGTGTCAGATTACCGACGTCACAGTGAGAATTTCGTAGGCCGCTGTTGTTATTTCTCCTTCTTGGCAGGAGAATAATTTTCCTGCCTCCCCTGGAGAAATCACTCAGTTGGCCACCCAATGTGGGAATTGCGTACCCTTCCATTCCTTTTACGAGCAAGGCACGAAGTTAAATTCCACTGACATGGCTAGAACCTGTTACGAATTTTCGTTTCAGTTAAAATGTGATATGTTTATGTATCTGTATACATTATTCAGTAAGGGCGTTCACCCACGAAGCGGTACGGAGCAGCTGGAGTGTGTGGTAAGGAGTTGGGCCACTAAAATCTTAAAACCTTGATTAAGTTTAGCAAACTTTATTTCCAAAAACTCAAAAGAGGCATAAACATGAAAATTGTTTTGAAGCTTTTATCAAAATGACAATACAATTTCATCAATCAAAACTTTGAGACTATAGGCGTTACAAGACAGACACAACTGTTTGAATCAGTTCGAATTTCTTACAACTGTCCAATACATAGGAAATTTCAAACTACTTCAGGAATGCATGAATAATTAGACAAGTCATTACGACAATGGCCAGGAGCCCATTAAAAAAAGATACCATCTTAACTGAGCACATAACATTGTAGAGTGAATGAAATTATTTTTTTTTTTTTTTCAGGTAATCCACCACATTTAATTTTGAAGAAGCCTAGAAACATTTAATGATGAAATAAGTCCTAAATAACTCACCACTCAAAACTATAAGAATACGAAAATAACAGCAAATGTTGAAATTAGTCCTTCAAAATAAACAGTGACATAATTTTGATTTTCTTATAAAGCTGAGGTGTGATTAATGGTGGAACTAGTCACACCGCAAAAATTATTTTATTTAAACAGACAAAATAGCAAACAGTGGTATTAATCCAAACAGTTCCAATGTGATACTCGGCATTTACCTGGAACATCTGTATGAGAAAACAGCCTCAGGTGGTAGCGGCTAAGTGAGAGGCTGCTAATCTTTACCTCATAGAATACACAAACTAGTACAATGACTCCAAAGTGAAGTGTCACAGAAGTCAGTATCTACAGACACCTTACGAAGCAGTAGAAGAAGAAAATAACAGTCTTCTTGACATTAAAATAGAAACGAGCCTAAGTCAGGTTTAGCAAAAGCAGATGTATGAAAGAGTTCAGTAAGTTAACTCTTGCCTTCAACGACACGTACCCATCTTTAAATAAAATAACTCTTCCTCACTGAACTCGTTAACACTAGGCGAAAACTGTAAAATAAGGGGTGAGAGTAGACACATAGAACACAGAACAGACTTTCTTTAAATTTAAGCAAGTACATAACAATTAACTGACACCAAAAGCAATCACATTAAAACACGTAAGATAAACCAGTAATAGAATGCTGTACATACACGGTAGTGCCACCTTCAAGTTTACCAGTCAAACCTGAATAAATTAAATTTAAGGATTATGGTTTGTACGACCTAACAAACACCTGCAACCAGCGCGAACAATGGCTTCGCAGCAGAGGGGAAAGTTATACTCCCCGACAGCGTTGCCACCGGCTGCCTACCCGCGGGGCAACAAATCCCCGTCATGCGACTGCGTTAAGGACTGATCACACTTTACAATTAATGAAATGCTATTTAAAATCTCTTTTCCGATTTATATATAACACGCTTCGTATTATTCAGTTAAAGCGATTTTCTATGACCAAAGACTTTTGATACCAGACCAAGCTTCTAGAAGCGAAAAGGACTCTGAGTAGGTTGTTGCTTTAACACAGCAAGAAATGTTCGTAATTGTTTCTTGCTATACTTTTGCTCCTTCTCTCGATCTGCACTTGTACTGTAAGCATGTACGTTTCGTTGTGCCGTCACGGGGGCTTAAACGGAACATACTGTAGTATTTAAGTCTATTGTATTTGTTTCGTAATACTTGACCTCTTTCATTCTTATGTTGATAAAAGAAGTATTACGTACTTCTGCATTTTTGAGAGACCATAAATAAAAGATTGTGGCGAACTGTATAGCGATAACAATCGGACACATTTCGTGTTCTTTCGTTATTTGTTCAGCATTTCTAAACAGGACCACCATGAGATCGTCTTAGTGATCATTTCTTTCGGCTTTTAAATACATAATTTTGTTTGGGTTATTGGCCTTTTACCCCTGAACAATACCATCATCAATCGCTTGATTGGCTTAACGTCTGTAGCCTCACGACATAATGCAGACGTTGAAGAGAAATAGTACGATGCTGCGTATTCAGAAATTTCATCAGCTTTTACTATTTTCTTTTCCCTAAAAATTTGAATCTGGTTCATCGTCTTTGGTGGTGTCTCTTTGTCGTCGCGGTGTTATGGTTTTACGAAAATCCTTAGGATTAATATCTTCTTCATTCCGTGACTTAGTGAGAAAAATTTTATTCAAAACATATCAGCCATTAAATACGAGAGACTGAGAAAAACGCTTCAACGTGCTAGCAAAACTATGGGACGAGTTTTTCAGTCGGCTGGATGTTCGCCTTGCTGCAGTGGAAGCCACATCGAACATCCATAACATATCACTTCTTGACAGCGACTGTGCTGGCGTCCAGTTCGCTACTGTGAATGTCAGGATCAGTTACTGGTTTCAGGGGAAAGGTGCCTTCGTTGAACCTTTTAAATTCTATGTGGTAAGTGACGACTAAGCTGGATTAAATTGTTTTCCAGCAACCCAGCACTCGTTGGAAAGAAACTTACGAAAGAACTGGAAGGAAATTCGCATTAGGGGGAAGAGTTGTTAGTAGCAGCGGGAAATGGCAAATGATAATGCCTACTCTCTTCTTCCGTGTCCGCTTTGCTGGAAGGGCAAAATGTGAAATAATTTCGCGGAGCTATTTGGAGCTAGCGAAATCCAGCAGTAGGCCGACGACCCTTGTGGGGTTAGACGGAGACGTCCTGTGGCCTTCAGGGTGGGGATGGGGTTAGAAGCATGCAACCTTCTGAGGTCGGCAGTTAGTGATGTTCCACAAAGTTATTTTTCAAACAGGTAGAGACTGCAGTAATAGGAAGCACGTCCTTGTGCGAGGGTGAGGACGTGGAATTCTGTTTCGCACTTTTTCCTTTTTTCTAGGCGAGTAAGACACAGTTTGGGTTTAGGAAAAACTTAGGCACAAGAGAAACAATGAATTAGCTACAAGTTCTAGCGCAAGAGTGCCATGATAAAGATAAAAAGATATGCCTTCGTTTTGCTTATTGTGGAAAAGCATTTTATGAAAGACATCTACTATTTTCAGAATTTCTACTGGAATCCGGCAGCACTGATTAAGTTCGGCAATGACATCGCAGACTTGGTTAATATTTGTAGAGGAGTCTGCCAAGGATGTATTCTGTCGCCTGTGTTATTCAATTTTTACTCAGAGAGTACCTTCCAGAAAGCATTTGGAGACACAGAAAAAGGTTTGAAGGTTAATTGAGTCATCATAAACAACATTCGCTTTGCTGACGATACAATACTGATTTCTGATAATTTATATTATCTTTAAAAAATTGTCAACATAGTAGGTTATCATAGCAGTAATCTACGGTTGAATAGCAACACTAAATATATGTATTTTATGATTGTCCTACGACTTCTTTACAAATGCAAATCTGCGATTCAGTGGCTCATCAATACAAAGATTAGACAACTTTTCTTTCCATGGTATTTTAAGTGCGATGTTTCTCTGTACATTTTCCTCTACTGACGTTAAATTCTATTCCAAGTTTGCTGTTCTGGAGATAATCGGCGGAAGCTACCAGGAGCCAGATGGAGGCGGTGGGCTTTCTCCAGTCCAGTGTTCCGATCCCCCACCTCTTTCAGAAAACTGTTATATAGCTAAAGGGTTTTTAATTATTGACTTGGGACGAATGAAAAGTTCAGCCCTATGTCCCGGATCAAGTCAAGGCCGACAATCTGTATTAGGACTAATTTTATTAATGTAAAAGTACAGAGAATCATTCCGGGTTTGCCGATAATCGTTTCCGAGTTAGCATGCGGGTTGGACTTTGTGCTACGCCATGGCAATTCCACGGGAGGGGTTAAACGAACGTTTCGTGTGTTTTGAATGCAAATGAAAACTTTAATTCTAAGCCTATTTGCAAACATATTGTTAATATTTGTAGCCATTTTTCTTCAGTTGATACCTCCTTGTGTTTATCATACACACCTCAATAAAAGTTTGGAATGTCATAGAGTTTACTACAATGACTTCTTATAGTACACCCATTCAGGTATGTACAATACCTTATTAACAAAATGAAGATAACCTCTTCTGAAAACAAAAAGAGTTTTGGTTAGTTACATAAACTCATTACAAAACAAAGCAGGCTCTCTCGTAAGTATACACCTTGAATATAAAAACAGTGAAAAATCTTTATCCAATGATGATGATTATCAGTCTTTACTAGTGACTATGTCCTGCCCACACACAGATGAGTTCTTCCACTCTGCGAGGCATGCTCTGAATGAGATCATCAAGTTTATCTTGGGGTATGAGGTCTCACTCCTCAATGACAGCTTCAGTGAATGTCCTGAAGATTGTCAGGTAGACTCGAAAGCCGTGTAACGGCCGCCTTCAACAGGTGCCACTCGTGCTCAGTTTCATTCATGTATGGGGACTGCGCTGGCCAATGCATTCGGTTGAAGTTGTATCTTTGAAGATACCGTGACACTGCTAGAGTATGGTGAGGTCTTGCATTGTCATCGACTAGGATGAAGTTGTCACACGTCTGTAGAGCCCTACATTTGTTTGTAGGACCTCTTGGAGCCATCGGTACTGCCGTAAATGCCAATTAGAGAGGTCCGCCGTCCCATCACTATTGCTGCCTGGAACATTACACTTCTACGTGCAAATGGGTGGACTCCCGGAACACGTCTAGTGACCGGTCACAAACCGATCCTGGTCTCGTCAGCAAACATGTCATTGCTCCATTCTGAAATGGTCCAGTGTTGATGTGCAAGAGCCCAGGGCCCTCGATTGCGTCGGTTCCATTGGTTCAATGCGTTTTCAGTGGTCTTCCGAAATGATGACCACCCTGATACAGTCTTCTGTCCACTGCTTGGTACAAGATACGAATCCCTGTTGCCCGAGAGTCATTTCCAATATTTCTAGAAGTTGATATTGGACTCCTGAGAGCCGACAGTTGGAGGAAACGATCGTGCATTGGTGCTGACATACGAGGCCGATCGCTGCAAGGTCTGTTTCTCACATTTGCCTTCTGTCTGTACTTTCCCCACATCTTAGACACATCACTTTGTGTGACATGTAACCGATCGGCAATATCTTTCTTTGTATGACCTGCTGAAGTAAAGCCATTATCCTGACTCTATCAAAGTGTTGCCTGCGTCTACATGGCAGTTACTGCATTGCTGAACACAAAATGAATGAAGCTGTTGTTGATACTGGACTGCCGCGGTGTGCCGCTGCAACAGCGGCTCGTTTACTTGTCTGGGAAATGGCCACATACCACTCCAGTAGTGAACACCGTCCAGTATATGGGCTCTAACTGGACAATGCTTCAATTGCCTATGTCAATGAGACCTCTAGGGTCGTAGACCAGATTTTGCTATAGTATTCCAAACTTCTGTTGAGCAGTGTACGTATAGAAATAAATATTATCTGTCGTTTGCAACTGAATGATTACTTTGTTTTCAATCGAACGGGTTTCACTCATTTGTACTAGGTATAGTCAGTAGTTTTCACTCTTCCTGTTCCTTTTGGTGGACATTGACATTTGTGTAGGCACTAGATGAAGGCAACATAAATTTCCAGTTGACTGTATGCCAGAGTTAAGCATTACACTGGACATAACGCTACTTGATGAACAGTGCATTGTAAAAATTCCCCGGAGGTTGTATGTGCATGTGTGCTATAATATGAGGACTATTTTTTTCAAGGTCCTAGCGGTATCTAAATGGAAACCACAGCGAAAATAAAAAATCTTTATTTTCAACATTTAGCTTCACCTTCCAGCTATTTCTCTACGAAGTCGCCCCTCCGACTTTTGTCATAGCGTGGTAACAACTTCCCAATATCCTCGTCATAGAAGGCAGCCGTCTGTGTTTTTTACCAGATATCTACCTGGTCTACAGCTCATTGCCTGTGTCAAAATACTGTCCTCATAACTAGTGTTCCACGTCACGAAAGAGACGAAAGTCAGTGGGAGCCATGTCCGGGCTGCATGTAGTGTGATCTAACATTGCCCATCGAAAACGCTGGAGGAGCAACTTTGTTGCAGCTGCAGTGTGCGGACAGGCATTATCATGAAGAAGGAAAACGCCTGATGACAATGTTCCTCTTCGCTTTCTCTGGATTGCCGTTCGTAGACGATTTTCCCGAATCGCCTATTCCACTGCTGAACAAGATCATTGGCTGACGCTTGCTTCCTTCCCTGACCGCCTGCGTCATGAACGTCTGTACGTCCTGCTTCGAAGTTCCCGCACTATTGCCGCACTTTGCTTCCACTCATGACAGTTACGTGATGCGGACTGCATGGATGTCAGGCGGAACCTTTAGCATGAAGAAATCGAATGGCAGCACGTACTTCACACTGGGCGGGAGACCCCATTGCTCTAACCACCATTACATTCTCTCTGTGGGCTCAGAACTAAAAGGTCAACGCGACGCGATCTACGGGCGTAATAGAGACACTGCACAACACATCTGCACAAAGCTTCACCCAATTTCACTTCGGTTTTAATGTCGCGACTGATCACGCCTTGAAATAAGAATAGTCCTCGTACAACAGAGTAAATTCAATATAAATCTGCTTACTTCGAACTTCTTTTTTAAACTTCAATTCGAGGATTGCAGGTTCTTTTAACCACACAAATAAGAACTGAATTTCTGAAAAGAAATCGTTTTCGTGGCAGGGTTGAATCCAATAATAACTTTTAAATTGAAGGTAAATGGACTTTGATATAATATTTATCAAGTTGAGGCTAGACTGTACGTACTGACGTATCCTGAATTTGAACACTACTACAAGAATCACGCGAGCATGTAGTTCATCCTCTATATTTAAGAATACAATGAATTCCACACAAAAAGTTTCCGTTGACCTGAAAAAGAAACCACTTTGTATCTCTTTCCAAAAAGGGATGTAAGCTCGGAACTAAACCCATTTATTTGGAACAACAAAAGGACGCTTTCACAGAGTTTGTTATTTAGTATTTGATTATCAAATGTTAGGTCCTCGCTTTCCTTGAGTGAAGCGCATTGGAAAAGGTTACAACTTAAATCTGCACCGGTTCACAGTTTCTACAGTCTTGCCATGTGTGTCTGATGGAATACTAACAGCCCGCGAGCCGGTTCCAAAGTCCGTCGGTGGCGACGGTCGCGTGCGATCGACGGTGCGGCATCCGGAGCAGACTTCCTCTCTTAGCTGGCTGCGTCGTAATTGCCGTGATCGTCGCAGACGCGCTCCTAAATACCCGCAAGGCGGATGTACACTTCTTCCTGATTGACAGCCCGTGACATTGGCGGATGCAGCATAAGGTTCGTTGTATGAGCGAACTCTCCTGTTGACTTTCATGCCCTCTCTATGGGTCCGGCGCTACAAATGACGGAATCGGGACGTGGTGTAGTCGCAGGGGCTGGGCTGGCAACCAGCCCGGCGGCGGTGTGTTGCCGTGTGGCGTCGGCGCTTGGAGGCTTTTGTGACACGCCACTCGTGCAATTCAAAGACATAATTACACTACTGGCCATTAAAATTGCTACACCAAGAAGAAATGCAGATGATAAACGGGTATTTATTGGGAAAATATATTATACTAGAACTGATATGCTATTACATTTTCACGCAATTTGGGTGCATAGATCCTGACAATTCAGTACCCAGAACAACCACCTCTGGCCGTAATAACGGCCTTGATATGCCTGGGCATTGAGTCAAACGGAGCTTGGATGGCGTGTACAGGTACAGCTGCCCATGCAGCTTCAACACGATACAACAGTTCACCAAGAGTAGTGACTGGCCTATTGTGACGAGCCAGTTGCTCGGCCACCATTGACCAGACGTTTTCAATTAGTGAGAGATCTACAGAATGTGCTCCCCAGGGCAGCAGTCGAACATTTTCGGTATCCAGAAAGGCCCGTACAGGACCTGCGGTCGTGCATTATCCTGCTGAAATGTAGGGTTTCGCAGGGATCGAATTAACGGTGAGCCCATGGGTCGTAACACATCTGAAATGTAACGTCCATTGTTCAATGTGCCGTCAATGCGAACAAGAGGTGACCGATACGTGTAACCAATGGCTCCCCATACCATCACGCCAGGTGATACGCCAGTATGGCGATGACGAATACACTCTCCCAATGTGCGTTCACCACGATGTCGCCAAACGCGGATGCGACCATCATGATGCTGTAAACAGAACCTAGATTCATCCGAAAAATTACGGTTTGTCATTCGTGCCCCCAGGTTCGTCGTTGAGTACACCATCGCAGGCGCTCCTGTCTGTGATGCAGCGTCAAGGGTAACCGCAGCCCTGGTCTCCGAGCTGCTGCCAACATCGTCGAACTGTTCGTGCAGATGGTTGTTGTCTTGCAAACGTCCCCATCTGTTGACTCATGGATCGAGACGTGGCTGCACGATCCGTTGCAGCCATGTGGATGAGATGCCTGTCATCTCGACTGCTAGTGATACGAGGCCATTGGGATCCAGCACGGCGTTCCGTATTACCCTCCTGAACCCACCGATTCCATATTCTGCCAACAGTCATTGGATCTCGACCAACGCGAGCAGCAATGCCGCGATACGATAAGCCGCAATCGCGATAGGCTACAATCCGACCTTTATCAAAGTCGGAATCGTAATAGTACGCATTTCTCCTCCTTACACGAGGCATCACAACAACGTTTCACCAGGAAACCCCGGTCAACTGCTGTTTGTGTATGAGAAATCGGTTGGAAACTTTCCTCATGTCAGCACGTTGTAGGTGTCGCCACCGGCGCCAACCTTATGTGAATGCTCTGAAAAGCTAATCATTTGCATATCACAGCATCTTCTTCCTGTTGGTTAAATTTCGCCTCTGTAGAACGTCATCTTCGTGATGTAGCAGTTTTAATGGCCAGTAGTGTAAGTCTAAAACTGGTGGATAATACTTCTCATATTTTCGCTAAAATAGCGAGAAAGAAAACGGTGAAGAGCGAGTTTGAAACTCCCACGCATTTCTCTTTGAAAATAATTGACTATCCTATTGACTTCTACTAAAGAAGCTCCCGATTTAATATTTACGTGGTACTAGACTTTACTTCATGTCTAAATTAAAAATGTGCCTATGTACTTACCTTCATTGATGCAGAATATATTCTCTAGCGAAATCTTTTTGAAATATCAAGTACATTAAAGGCCATCATCCAAATTTAACAGACTTTCGTCATCAAAGAGGACGCAATACTGGTAAAAAACACTGGAAAAAATAGTACACATGGAAAGTGAAGTGCAAACACAGCGTAAATGTTATCTTCGGCAGTGCAACGGTAATGTAATTGACACTGTTCCGTTAAACAAACCAGAAAAATGTTGAAAGTAAACATCGAAAACACAGTGTGTGTGCAAATTAAATTAACGTTCAAATACGTTGACTTAACATAAATGCAGAGGGAGATTGTAGAATTCTGACTCCACATTCGCTGAGCTTGTTCAGGGTGAGAGTGAGAGCTATTAGCCACTGTCCACCATCCCTCATTTAACAAAGGCGAAGAACTTTATCTTAAGGGAAGCTCTAGTAATCAATAAACATCTGGCACACAGCTCAAACTTACTCAGAATCGCCTGATGGGAACTGCAAACGTTCCACCGGAAGACACGTCTGGTGTGTCATACACGGCATTTGTGACAATACGAGTATCATATGACAGGAATTTTTTATAGACAAACCTAATTTGTACCACCGGCAAGTGAGATATGCCTCCTTGCCTGATATAAGTGTTCGTATGAATGTGAATGTGATAACTCTCAAGGAAATGATGAAAACATGATAGTTTATCACAAAATCTGCAACAAATGAATGCAACAGTTTCAGAATGTCTGTCTGTGCTCTTTCAAAACATATGTAAAACAGTTCACATCCATGTGTATTGTGTATTGAACCGGAAACCTAGAAACGATGGAGAGGCTTCATCCCACTGTAGCCCTCAGTGGTTCACAATCCTACAACAGGCCACAGCAGTCCACCCACCCCACCGCTGCCCCAACACCAAACCCAGGGTTACTGTGCGGTTCGGGCCCCAGTGGACCAGCTCATCCACCCCTCCCTCTTGAACGTCTCATACCAGACGAGTGTAGCCCCAAATGTTTGCGTGGTAGAATAATTATGGTGTACGTGTACGTGGAGACAGTGTCTGCAAGTCAATCACCGACATAGTGTAACTGTGGCGGAATAAGGGGAACCAGCCCGCATTCGCCGAGGCAGATGGAAAACTGCCTTAAAAACCATCCACAAGCTTGCTGGCACACCAGACCTCGACACTGATCCGCCGTGCAGATTCGTGCCGGATACCGGCACGTCTTCCAGGTCGGGAAGCAGCGCGTTAGACTGCGCGGCTAGCCGGGAGGGCTCTCACACCCGTTTATTTGATGTCTTCATTTCTGTGACACGTCTGTATGGTATCCCGCCTGCTCTCACAGTTAATCACGTTTACTTGCGAGGGTAACGTATTCTTACCAAATGACTCATACTCTATAACCAATGTATAGTATGACAACTGCCCAGAATACAGAAAGAGAACAAACGTTTCAATGACCGGACAGACAGTTCATTATGTTGAGGAAGAAAGAGGCACGAGCAGTGTTGCACACGGCTCGTCTCCTTGGCAGTCCAAGACCATAACCATTTACCCAAGACACTGCTGTTATTTATTGTACTTCTTGTTGTTGGACCGTTCACTGTTCCTACACTACTGGCCATTAAAATTGCTACACCACGAAGATGACGTGCTACAGAAGCGAAATTTAACCGACAGGGAGAGGATCTGTGATATGTAAATGATTAGCTTTTCAGAGCATTCACACAAGTTTGGCGCCCGTGGCGACACCTACAACGTGCTGACATGAGGAAAGTTTCCAACCGATTTCTCATACACAAACAGCAGTCGACCGGGGTTTCCTGGTGAAACGTTGTTGTGATGCCTCGTGTAAGGAGGAAAAATGCGTACTATTACGTTTCCGACTTTGATAAAGGTCGGATTGTAGCCTATCGCGATTGCGGCTTATCGTATCGCGGCGTGGCTGCTTGCGTTGGTCGAGATCCATTGACTGTTAGCAGAATACGGAATCGGTGGGTCAGGAGGGTAATACGGAACACCGTGCTGGATCCCAACGGCCTTGTATCACTAGCAGTCGAGATGACAGGCATCTCATCCGCATGGCTGTAACGGATCGTGCAGCCACGTCTCGATCTCTGAGTCAACAGATGCGAACTTTTGCAAGACAACAACCATCTGCACGAACAGTTCGACGACGTTTGCAGCAGCATGGACTATCAGCTCGGAGACCATGGCTGCGGTTACCCCTGATGCTGCATGACAGACAGGAGCGCCTACGATGGTGTACTCAATGACGAACCTGGGTGTACGAATGGCAAAACGTCATTTTTCGGATGAATCGAGGTTCTGTTTACGGCATCATGATGGTCGCATCCGCGTTTGGCGACATCGCGGTGAACGCACATTGGAAGCGTGTATTCGTCATCGCCATACTGGCGTATCATCCGGCGTGATGGTATGGGATACCATCGGTCACGTCTCGGTCACCTCTTGTTCGCATTGACGGCACTTTGAACAGTGGACGTTACATTTCAGATGTGTTACGACCCGTGGGTCTACCCTACGTTTTAGCAGGATAATGCACGACCGCATGTTGCAGTTCCTGTACTGGCCTTACTGGATACAGAAAATGTTCGACTGTTGCCATGGCCAGCACATTCTCCAGATCTCTCACCAACTGAGTAACTGGCTCGTCACAATACGCCAGTCACTACTCTTGATGAGCTGTGGCATCGTGTTGAAACTGCATGGGTAGCTGTATCTGTACACGTCATCCAAGCTCTGTTTGAGTCAACGCCCAGGCGTATCAAGGCCGTTATTACGGTGAGAGGCGGTTGTTCTGGGTACTGATTTCTCAGGATCTATGCACCCAAATTTCGTGAAAATGTAATCATATGTCAGTTCTAGTATAATATATTTGTCCAATGAATACCCGTTTATCATCTGCATTTCTTCTTGGTGTAGCAATTTAATGGCCACTAGTGTATTTCGCTTTTTTTTTTCATAGTTCTGTACACCTCCTTCCTATTTTCATGCTTGATCTGAGGTCAGCTTTTGATGGGCTATCCACTGGGCCAATTTACCACTAAACCTGAAGCGGGGGCGAATGCGGAGTTTCACTTGTTACAAAGCTACTGTATGTGTGAAACGCTAGTTCGATGTAATCAGATCACGATGGAACAATAAATAAGTAAAATAATAGAGGTCCCCTGTCAGAGGTATCAGAATGTTTGTTTCCAGAGCAAATCAAACTAATGCTTTTACCCTTACCCAACCCTCTTGAAAGTTCGTAACATCATCACGGAATCGCCATGTGTAATTAACGTTAATTCTACTTAGCCGGAGGCGCTGAAGTGTCAGCGCTACCTGGGAGATGAGTGTGCCGGGAAGTGCGCGACGCCTGTTTGCAGCGAGATGAACAGGTCGGCAGGCTGCGCTGGTGGCGCACCTGTTGGCCGAGCGACCGCTGCTGACCGCACATACTTGGCTTCGTCCTCGGAATTGGCCACACCGCAGCGCAGCGCCTGGACGCGGGCTGGCGGCGTGCGGCCTGCGACTGTTTGCTCCCACCGCACTCCACTCCACTCCACTCCACTGCCCTCCACTCCAGCCGATACCATCGGACCACCACCGCACGCGGAGTTTCCGACGGCGGCGCTTCTCCGCAGCAAATTACACATTCTGCTCGACCGCGCGAGATTCGCTGTCCCGCCAGCCACGGCGCATTCGTCCGCTAACGCTGTCGTCTCCGGTCGGCGCCAACTGGGCTAAGGAATAATGACGAAACAGAAAAATGGGTAACAACACACTGATATTCAGTGTCTTAGTTCACAATTTCGAGTTTTCGAGGCTATTATGTGCAACAATATAAGGTGGAACTCCTTTAGATTTTCACCTGTTTCAGTTTTCGCCAACGGAACCTTGTTTTCCTACATAAAACAAACGTTGCCCACAGTTTACGTCGATGTAGACAATAAAAAAGGCGTCTAGTTATTTCCATACATATATATATATATATATTGGTAAAAAAAACTAAGAAAACGGTACCTATCATTCATGTCACTGTGGGTTGTATAAAAGCCGTCAATAACTACCACAAATTCACATTGATCAAAACGTGAATCTGTCCATTCTCGTTGGTAGTGTAATGAAATTATTTGGACCGTGTTAGTTACTGTAAAATTTAATTATTCCGAAAATGCCGGAAAAGGATTCATAAAGAACAATATACAAATTTGCATAACCTTAGACAGGATTCGTAAACTAACAGTTTACGTCGATGTAGACAATAAAAAAGGCGTCTAGTTATTTTCATATATATATATATATATATATATATATATATATATATTGGTCAAAAAAAACTAAGAAAACGATGCCTATCATTCATGTCACTGTGGGTTGTATCAAAGCCGTCAATAACTACCACAAATTCACATTGATCAAAACGTGAATCTGTCCATTCTCGTTGGTAGTGTAATGAAATTATTTGGACCGTGTTAGTTACTGTGAAATTTAATTATTCCGAAAATGCCGGAAAAGGATTCATAAAGAACAATATACAAATTTGTATACCTTAGACAGGTTTCATAAACTAACACTTGTTGGCTGCTGACACATTCACATATCATACTAAGCAAATCTATGTGATGGAAAATAATTGGAGACATGCATCTGATACCAAATGGACTGTGTTAAATTTCATTAGTTACCTTTCATGATTTACCTAATTACTAAATTATAGGTAGCTTGTTTCTAGATAGCCTTTCTGAAGAACTATTTTATATTTATAATTGAATCATGAAAACAACTTGAACTTAAAACCTGAACCAGTTAATAATTGTCCGCCCCCGGTAGCTGAGTACTCAGCGCGACGGACTGTCAATCCAAAGGGCCCGGGTTCGATTCCCGGCTGGGTCGGAGATTTTCTTCGCTCAGGGACTGGGTGTTGTGTTGTCATCATCATCATCATTTCATTCCCCTCGACGCGCAAGTCGCCGAAGTGGCGTCAAATCGAAAGACTTGCACCAGGCGAGCGGTCTATCATACGGGAGGCCCTCGTCACACAACATTATTATTGTAGTTAATAATTGAAACTTTCTGGCAGATTAAAACTTTGTGCCGGACCGAGACTCGAACTCGGAACCTTCACTTTCCGCGGGCTATTGCTCTATCGTCTGAGCTACCCACGCACAACTCACGCCCCCTCCCGACAGCTTACGTCCGCCAGTACCTCGTCTCCAACCTCCCAAGCTAAGGTGTCTCAGACGGCAGAGCACTTGTCCGAGAAAGGCAATAGGCGGCCTCGGTCCGGCACACAGTTTTAATCTGCCAGGAAGTTTCATATCAGCGCACACTCCGCTGTAGAGTGCAAATTTCATTCTGGGAACAGTTGATAGTTATATGTCTTAGGATTGACAAACCTTATTTACTTCTATATGAAGATCATCTTGTCTTCACTGAAACGTATGCAGGATGACCAGAAACAGACTGAAAAGCTTGTAAAGGCGCTGCAGGGTAAGTTGAACTCAGGAACAGTTGTTAAGAAGAAAATTCAACACGTCGCACCGTTTCCGAGTTAATTAGAAATGAAGTTAGCCAATCACGTTGCGCACACAACTTCAAACGGCCCGACAGATACAATTAGTGCCTATTGTTGTCATACTGTACATAATAGACGGCGAGACTGCTCAGCCTTTGGCTCGGGTTCGATCCTCATTACTTTCAAATGTCAATTTTTGTATTGCTGTCCTGTTCGATTTTAGCAAACCAAACGGGGAACACATTAGGCGACACTGTTTCTGGCGGGACACTTGAATCTGCGCGCGCAGAGTCCTGGCTGGAAACCATCAACGCTAACTCCGAAAAATGCGCAACGCTTCGAATTTTTTTCTTAACCATCATTGAACAGCACAATCTAACTTGAAACACACCTCCAAGTTTCTAAAACTGCTTCTTCCCACCCTGTATAGTGCACTTAAAGATACTTAAAAATACTGTTGTATGAATCCCGGAATGTTCTAATCTTAAAATTTATTAAATACAGCATTATTGAATTGTTTTCTTGATTTCCTGTATCCAAAAGTGTATAAATTTACTACGACGACATATTCGTGAGTGAAATACACTCGTGGAAATGGAAAAAAGAACACATTGACACCGGTGTGTCAGACCCACCATACTTGCTCCGGACACTGCGAGAGGGCTGTACAAGCAATGATCACACGCACGGCACAGCGGACACACCAGGAACCGCGGTGTTGGCCGTCGAATGGCGCTAGCTGCGCAGCATTTGTGCACCGCCGCCGTCAGTGTCAGCCAGTTTGCCGTGGCATACGGAGCTCCATCGCAGTCTTTAACACTGGTAGCATGCCGCGACAGCGTGGACGTGAACCGTATGTGCAGTTGACGGACTTTGAGCGAGGGCGTATAGTGGGCATGCGGGAGGCCGGGTGGGCGTACCGCCGAATTGCTCAACACGTGGGGCGTGAGGTCTCCACAGTACATCGATGTTGTCGCCAGTGGTCGGCGGAAGGTGCACGTGCCCGTCGACCTGGGACCGGACCGCAGCGACGCACGGATGCACGCCAAGACCGTAGGATCCTACGCAGTGCCGTAGGGGACCGCACCGCCACTTCCCAGCAAATTAGGGACACTGTTGCTCCTGGGGTATCGGCGAGGACCATTCGCAACCGTCTCCATGAAGCTGGGCTACGGTCCCGCACACCGTTAGGCCGTCTTCCGCTCACGCCCCAACATCGTGCAGCCCGCCTCCAGTGGTGTCGCGACAGGCGTGAATGGAGGGACGAATGGAGACGTGTCGTCTTCAGCGATGAGAGTCGCTTCTGCCTTGGTGCCAATGATGGTCGTATGCGTGTTTGGCGCCGTGCAGGTGAGCGCCACAATCAGGACTGCATACGACCGCGGCACACACGGCCAACACCCGGCATCATGGTGTGGGGAGCGATCTCCTACACTGGCCGTACACCACTGGTGATCGTCGAGGGGACACTGAATAGTGCACGGTACATCCAAACCGTCATCGAACCCATCGTTCTACCATTCCTAGACCGGCAAGGGAACTTGCTGTTCCAACAGGACAATGCACGTCCGCATGTATCCCGTGCCACCCAACGTGCTCTAGAAGGTGTAAGTCAACTACCCTGGCCAGCAAGGTCTCCGGATCTGTCCCACATTGAGCATGTTTGGGACTAGATGAAGCGTCGTCTCACGTGGTCTGCACGTCCAGCACGAACGCTGGTCCAACTGAGGCGCCAGGTGGAAATGGCATGGCAAGCCGTTCCACAGGACTACATCCAGCATCTCTACGATCGTCTCCATGGGAGAATAGCAGCCTGCATTGCTGCGAAAGGTGGATATACACTGTACTAGTGCCGACATTGTGCATGCTCTGTTGCCTGTGTCTATGTGCCTGTGGTTCTGTCAGTGTGATCATGTGATGTATCTGACCCCAGGAATGTGTCAATAAAGTTTCCCCTTCCTGGGACAATGAATTCACGGTGTTCTTATTTCAATTTCCAGGAGTGTATATCATGTAAAATAGTTTCTAGGAAAAATTTGCGGTCCGTATCAACAATTTGGAAAATTGTTCCCAGTAAAAATTCGTCATATAATAATAGAACTTTATTTCAGAACTATTTATTTAATACCTATATGTGCATCTATTACACACTCCGCAAGCCACCGTATATTACCTGGCACAGCATACCTTGTACCACTACCAGCCCTTTCCTTTCCAGTTCCACTGACAAATACAGCGACTGAAAACTGAGTATCTATGTATCTCCATACGATCCCTTATTTCTCTTAGCTTATCTTAGTGCTCCTTACGCGAAATGTACGTTGGCGGCAATAAAATTGCCCTGCAATCAGATTCAGGTCCGTTCTCCAAATCTTCTCGGTTGTGTACCGCGAAGAGAAGGCCGCCTCCCTTCCAGCGATTCCCACTTGAGTTCGCGAAGCATCTCCGCAATACTCACGTGCTGATAGAACATACCAGAAGCAAGTCTACCAGCTCGCCTCTTTTTCGATGTCTTCCTTTAATCCGACCTGGTGGGGATCCCAAACACTCGAGCAATGTCGTATATGCAGTCTCCTATACAGATGAACCGCAATTCCCTAAAATTCTGCAAATAAACCAAAGTCGACCAATCGCCTTCCCTACTGCCGTCCTTAAATGCTCGTCCCATTTCATATCTCTTTACAATGTTACGCCTAGTTATCTAATGGACGTGGATGTTTCAAGAATTACAATACTAAAGCTGAATTCGCACATTACTGGATTGTTTTCCCTACTTACCTGCATTATCTTGCATTTTCTACATTTAGAGCAAGCTGCCATTCATCACATTAAGTAGAAATTTGGTCTAAGTCATCTTCTATCCGTCACCAGTCACTAAACGACGATACCTTCGCGTACACCGCAGCATCATCAGCGAACAGCCGCAGATCAATCGCCGCGTCCTTCGTTGCCGCTAGTTTAGCAAAATAATATAATTTCCATAAATTAAAGTATTATCTATCTACTCTGTCTTTTGTGTTATTATTGAAAATGTAATTGATCTGTATGTCAATATTTTGTTATAATGTTCCTAACTGATTCTTTAAACAGGTGACGTTATGAAACGTCCCCTTTGAAAAATTATACAAGACTGTGCTTAAACTGACACAAAATATTTTTAGCGCAACGCAATCTGACTTTCAAAAATCCCTTCAAAAGAATGGACCCGACTAACATTAACCTATACGTTTCAAAAATCACTTACCTCACCAAAAATCTTCGTTACTCGAACTACTGCAATACAGCGAGCGCCACTACTGCCAGATAAATAAAAAATTCAAACTACTGAAGGCACTAACTACTGATAGGGATAGTTAGCAAATGAAAGATTTTAACAGCGAACAAACAATGTATTTACCTTAATAGTCATAATATATATAGCAGTTGATGACATCCAGTCTTACAAATTTCAAAACTCCGCCATCTCTCTCCCCACATCCACCACTACTGGCGGCTCGCCTCCAACTGCCCAACGCTATGTGCTGTTCACATCCAGCTGCCCAACGCTGCAATGGCGAGTATTACAACAATGCAGAGCAGCCACAGACTGCACACAGCACAGCCAGTGACTTTCGTACAGAGCGCTACGTGGCGTTTCCAATAAGAAAACCTACTTACATAGCCCACATGCTCCCCACAAAAAAAATTTACAAATTGTTTTGGGCAGTGGCCAATAATGATTTGAAAAAATTTTTCATAATTACAATAACAAAGATATCAAATGCACACACTTATTGATACAATGTTGGTCAAAAGCTAAAATTTTCTCACAGTCCGTAAAGACAGTCCTCATCGTTCATCACAGTAAAATTGCAGTGTTTTTCTCAAAGTCTGAGCAGTAAAAGAAAATGCACACTGAAGTAGTGGATTTCCATGCAGTCTTGAAGAAGTAGTGTTGTCCTTCCAACGGAAAGACAGTGCTGTCTCTTGACATGCAGACAGGTAATGGGCCACAACAGAGCAAACCCACAACAGAGTCAGTCGAAGTTCTGAAGAATATTGGTAGGTAGGTCATCAAACAGGAGACCCAATGTAGTCCTGGTAGAGATTGTGGTATTGGTGGGCCACCAAAGGTGCAGACCCACTGTAGTCCTTGTAGAAATAATGGTATTGGTGGGTCATCAAAGATGCAGACCCACTGTAGTCCTTGTAGAGATGGCCAGCACCCATCTGTTGTGACTGTGCAGGTGCACAATCACCATTGAAGAGTCTTGCAGATAATATAGCGAGTCCATAACCACCACTTGTGCACTCACAAAGGTTTTGGAATTGTCCTTAGAACCAGCAATGCTGTTATCCAGTCCCTTGCTGAATTATTAACACACGTGCAAAAACTAACAGTCCCTACTTCTCACCTATTGTCCATATACTATGACCAACAGAAATGTGTGCAGTGAAATGGAACTTACAAGTTAATAATATGATGAACTGGTGTCAATTACAATTTTATAACATAAGAATACAATTACAAAGGTACAAAATACATCATTAAAGAACATAACAATACAGATAACATTTGTAGTACAGGCTTTACGAAAGAATCGAAATAACATATGCATCAGTGTTACAGGAATTATGACATGAGTACATACATAAAAGATCAGAATAACTTTCGAAACATCAACTTCACACATGAGCATTAAAACAAAACAGAATAAATAATGTCTAAGCATATTTACAAGGTAAATAACATATTATTAATACCAATTATATTTGAGGATAACAGTATTCCTCATCATAGTGAATGTAGCTTAGTATTAGAAGAAGAAACAATTCTACGAAACTACACAGAGACAGGAACAAAACAAATACAGAAAGGTACACAAACACATAGTGGGATAACACAAAAGGAAAGGACAGTATGTAAGTAGGCTGTTTAGGTTTTCTTATTGGTAACGCCACGTAGCGCTCTGTATGAAAGTCACTGGCTGTGCTGTGTGCAGTCTGTGGCTGCTTTGCATTGTTGTAATACTCGCCATTGTAGCGTTGGGCAGCTGGATGTGAACAGCGCATAGCGTTGGGCAGTTGGAGGTGAGCCGCCAGCAGTGGTGGATGTGGGGAGAGAGATGGCGGAGTTTTGAAATTTGTAAGACTGGATGTCATCAACTGCTATATATATTATGACTATTAAGGTAAATACATTGTTTTTCTCTATTAAAATCTTTCATTTGCTAACTATCCCTATCAGTAGTTAGTGCCTTCAGTAGTTTGAATTTTTTATTTAGCTGGCAGTAGTGGCGCTCGCTGTATTGCAGTGGTTCGAGTAACGAAGATTTTTGGTGAGGTAAGTGATTTGTGAAACGTATAGGTTAATGTTAGTCGGGGCCATTCTTTTGTAGGGATTTTGGAAAGTCAGATTGCGTTGCGCTAAAAATATTTTGTGTCAGTTTAAGCACAGTCTTGTATAATATTTCAAAGGGGACGTTTCAAGGTGAACTATGCCACAGTCAGTCTCAGTTTGGCCTGTGTTCAGTTCTGTTAACTTAATTTTTGTGACTTTTGAACAAGAGTTATTATGTGAGGTTTATATATCTTGAGATTACAATGAATAAAACACTAATATAAGTGGATAGCAAATTAGGTGAGTTCGTATAAATCTATAGTGAGGAGATAAAAGTCGTGGGATAGCGATAGTGCCCCATACACAAGGTATAAAGGGGCAATCCTTTGGGGAAGCTGTCATTCATACTCAGGTGACCCATGTGAAAGGCTATCCAAAGCAATTATGGGAGCAAGACGGGAATAGACTTCCAACGCGTAATGGTAGTTGGAGCCAGATGAATGGGACATTGCATTTCGGGAATCGTTTGAGAATTCAATATCCGAGACCCACAGTGGCAAGAGTGTGCCCAGGATGCCAAATTTCAGGCATTACCTCTCTCCACGGACAACGAAATGGCCGACGGATTTCACTTAACGACCGACAGCAGCGGCGTTCGCGTAACAGACAAGCAGTACTGCACGAAATAACAGCAGAAATCGATGTGGAACGTACGACGAACGTACCCGATAGATCAGTACGGCCAAATTTGTCGTTAATGGGCAATGGTAGCATACCACCGACGCGAGTGCACGACATTGCCTTTCCTGGGCTCGTGACCATACCGACTGGACTCTAGACGACTCGAAAACCGCAGCCTCGTCAGATCAGCTCGGATTTCAGTTATAAGAGCTGGTGCTAGGGTTCGAGTGTGGCGCAGACCCCACGAAGCCTTGGACTCAAGTTGTTCAAAATGGTTCAAATGGCTCTGAGCACTATGGGACTTAACTTCTAAGGTCATCAGTTGGACTCAAGTTGTCAAGAAGGTACTGTGGAAGATGGTTGTGGCTACATAACGGTGTGAGCTTCACGTACATGGAGTGAAATGCGTCCTCTAGTGCAACTAAACAGACCATTGGATGTAAATGGTTATGTTCGGCTGCTTGGAGACCATTTTCACTCATTCATGGATTTAATTATGGATGACAATGTGCCATGTGACCAGGCCACAACTGTTGAGGTTGTAACAATGGAAAATTATACTGAAATGCAGGAGGATCTGCCACAAATTGACGCATGGTGCAAGGAATGGCAATTGAATCTCAATGTAGACACGTGTAATGAGCTGCGAATACACAGAAAGAAAGATCTTTTATCATTTAGCTACAATATAGCAGGTCAGCAACTGGAAGCAGTTACTTCCATAAATTATCTGGGAGTAGGCATTAGGAGTGATTTAAAATGGAATGATCATATAAAGTTGATCGTCGGTAAAGCAGACGCCAGACTGAAATTCATTGGAAGAATCCTAAGGAAATGCAATCCGAAAACAAAGGAAGTAGGTTACAGTACACTTGTTCGCCCACTGCTTGAATACTGCTCACCGGTGTGGGATCCGTACCAGATAGGGTTGATAGAAGAGATAGAGAAGATCCAACGGAGAGCAGCGCGCTTCGTTACAGGATCATTTAGTAATCGCGAAAGCGTTACGGAGGTGATAGACAAACTCCAGAGGAAGACTTTGCAGGAGAGACGCTCAGTAGCTCGGTACGGGATTTTGTTGAAGTTTCGAGAACATGCCTTCACCGAGGAGTCAAGCAGTATATTGCTCCCTCCTACGTATATCTCGCGAAGAGACCATGAGGATAAAATCAGAGAGATTAGAGCCCACACAGAGGCATACCGACAATCTTTCTTTCCACGACCAATACGAGACTAGAATAGAAGGGAGAACCGATAGAGGTACTCAAAGTACCCTCCGCCACACACCGTCAAGTGGCTTGCGGAGTATGGATGTAGATGTAGATGTTCCAATTGGTTGGAAGGACGTTCTGGACAATCAGAGAGAGTTATTTCACCGTCCATATGTCCGACATGAATCACATCGAACATTTATGGAACATGGTGCATAAAATCCTACACTGGCAACACATCCGCAAATATACACGGCTATAAAGGTAGCAAGACTCAATATTTCTTCAGGGGACTTTCAACTACTTGAGTCCATGGCTCATCGAAGTGCTGCACTACGCCGGGTAAAGAGAGATCCGATGCGACATTAGGAGGCATGCCATGATTTTAATCACCTGAGCGTATAATTGTTTAAAGAAGGGGTAAGATGATACGACATATTCTGAGGCGTAAAGGAATATTCAGTTTGGTAATGGAAGAAAATCTGGGGAATGATATAAACTGCAGAGGGAGACCAAAGTTTGACTATAGTAAGCAGGTTCAAACGGATGTAGATTCTCGCACAGCGTGGACCATCTCGAAAAGTTGAACCAAAGCAGCCTGTGGACAGAGGACCACAACAACAACACTCCATTAATTTTCAGAAGTTGTGGATAAACTTTGCTTCTTCTGTTTTATTCCACTTACCTTTTAGAGCTTCAGGGAGAAGGGAAAAATACAAGATGTCTCAGGAGGAGTGGTCAACATTCAGGAATATCGGTCATCTGAAGCAAAACACTTCAACTGGACGGTCAATAACGAGGTTCGATCACATCCGCATTGTTACTCTGTGCCTGGAAGGGCTCTCAACAAGGGAAGTGTCGAGGCGTCTCGGAGTGCACCAAAGCGATGTTGTTAGGAGACACAGAGAGACAGGAGCTGTCGATGACATGCCTCGCTCAGGCCGCCCAAGTGCTACTACTGCAGTGGATGACCACTACCTAGGGATTATGGCTCGGAGGAACCCTGACAGCAACGCCACCATGTTGAATAATGCTTTTCGTGCAGCCGCAGGACGTCGTGTTACGATGCCCAAACTCACTGTCGACGTCCATGGCGGGGTTGATCTGGGCAACCACGACACCATGCAACGCGGTACAGATGGGCCCAATAACGTGCCGAATGGACAGATCAGGATTGGCATCACATTCTCTTTACCGATGAGTGTCGCATATGCCTTCAACCAGAATCGTCAGAGACGTGTTTGGAGGCAGCCCGGTCAGGCTGAACGCCTTAGACACACTTTCCAGCGAGTGTAGCAAGGTTGAGGTTCCCTGATGTTTTGGGTTGGCATTATGCGGGGCCGACGTACGCCGCTGGTGGTGATGGAAGGTGCCGTAACGGCTGTATGATTCGTAAATGACATCCTCCGATCGATAGTGCAACCATATTGGCAGCATATTGGCGAGGCATTCGTCTTCATGGACGACAATTCGCGCCCCCATCATGCACGTCTTGTGAGTGACTTCCTTCAGGATAACGACATCTCTCGACTCGAGTGGCCAGCATGTTCTCCAAACATGAACCCTATCGAACATGCCTGGGATAGATTGGATAGGGCTATTTATGGACGGCATGACCCACCAACCACTCTTAGGGATCTACGCCGAATCGCCGTTGAGGAGTGTGTGGGGCGGCGGGTGGAATTAATTGTTGTTAATATATGTAGAATGTTATGTAGAAAAGAAAAGATGCATTTCCCGGCCGATGCACAAATTGTGGGGCGGCGGGTTGAATTTTATATGTTGTTATATAATGTTTGGTTTGTAATGTAATGTCGATGCAGAAAAGATGCATTTCCCGGCCGATTAACCATATGTGGGGCGGCGGGTGGAATTAATTGTTATATAAATGTTCCAATTATTTTGCTGTCTTTTGCCGTTCTCAACACTGGCTCTCTAACTACAATATTGGCAACGATAAAGTGGTTAGCAAAACGTGAAGCCTGTAATTAGAATTCCTAGTGCCCACTTCATCTGAGAAATACACTTATAGCTACAGCTTAAAGCTCTGAGGAATTAGGAAATTGTCTGGGATTCATAATCAAAAACGATCATGTAAAAACGTTCGCTATATTCTGAAAGTCACAGATGAAAAAAAAAAGAAACCACTACCAGAGCAGTTCAGAGTCTAATGCGCTGACGCAACTATAACTGTCCAAATTAAATGTTTAAGTGAATGCTCGCCATAATTTGATGATAATGTTCATCAAACGCCACGCTAAATAATGGTAGAATGTTTGTCCCGCGGCGGCACGTGAAAATACGACATACGCAAACTGAAGATAGATCATTAAAGTCATCCCAGAATTAACACTTCACTCGAAAATGATTTCATGGTTACGCGTATCCCGAGTAACTTATTACGGCATCCGAAGCTGTTTATAGCAATGATACCGACGCGACGCGACTCCCGACACAGATGGTGTGCTATTCAGCTGGAGAGAACTGGGGCCTTGCTTCCTCGCGCAGCGTTCTTATACAGGGTGTTTCAAAAATGACCGGTATATTTGAAACGGCAATAAAAACTAAACGAGCAGCGATAGAAATACATCGTTTGTTGCAATATGCTTGGGACAACAGTACATTTTCAGGCAGACAAACTTTCGAAATTACAGTAGTTACAATTTTCAACAACAGATGGCGCTGCAAGTGATGTGAAAGATCTAGAAGACAACGCAGTCTGTGGGTGCGCCATTCTGTATGACGTCTTTCTGCTGTAAGCGTGTGCTGTTCACAACGTGCAAGTGTGCTGTAGACAACATGGTTTATTCCTTAGAACAGCGGATTTTTCTGGTGTTGGAATTCCACCGCCTAGAACACAGTGTTGTTGCAATACGACGAAGTTTTCAACGGAGGTTTAATGTAACCAAAGGACCGAAAAGCGATACACTACAGGATCTGTTTGAAAAATTTCAACGGACTGGGAACGTGACGGATGAACGTGCTGGAAAGGTAGGGCGACCGCGTACAGCAACCACAGAGGGCAACGCGCAGCTAGTGCAGCAGGTGATCCAACAGCGGCCTCGGGTTTCTGTTCGCCGTGTTGCAGCTGCGGTCCGAATGACGCCAACGTCCACGTATCGTCTCATGCGCCAGAGTTTACATCTCTATCCATACAAAATTCAAACGAGGCAACCCCTCAGCGCCGCTACCATTGCTGCACGAGAGACATTCGCTAACAATATAGTGCACAGGATTGATGACGGCGATATGCATGTGGGCAGCATTTGGTTTACTGACAAAGCTTACTTTTACCTGGACGGCTTCGTCAATAAACAGAACTGGCGCATATGGGGAACCGAAAAGCACCATGTTGGAGTCCCATCGTCCCTGCATCCTCAAAAAGTACTGGTCTGGGCCGCCATTTCTTCCAGAGGAATCATTGGCCCATTTTTCAGATCTGAAACGATTACTGCATCACGCTATCTGGACATTCTTCGTGAATTTGTGGTGGTACAAACTGCCTTAGACGACACTGCGAACACCTCGTGGTTTATGCAAGATGGTGCCCGGCCACATCGAACGGCCGACGTCTTTAATTTCCTGAATGAATATTTCGATGATCGTGTGATTGCTTTGGGCTATCCGAAACATACAGGAGGCGGCGTGGATTGGCCTCCCTATTCGCCAGACATGAACCCCTGTGACTTCTTTCTGTGGGGACACTTGAAAGACCAGGTGTACCGCCAGAATCCAGAAACAATTGAACAGCTGAAGCAGTACATCTCATCTGCATGTGAAGCCATTCTGCCAGACACGTTGTCAAAGGTTTCGGGTAATTTCATTTAGAGACTGCGCCATATTATTGCTACACATGGTGGATATGTGGAAAATATCGTACTATAGAGTTTCCCAGACCGCAGCGCCATCTGTTGTTGAAAATTGTAACTACTGTAATTTCGAAAGTTTGTCTGCCTGAAAATGTACTGTTGTCCCAAGCATATTGCTACAAACGGTGTATTTCTATCGCTGCTCGTTTAGTTTTTATTGCCGTTTCAAATATACCGGTCATTTTTGAAATACCCTGTATATATAAAGCCGCGTTGCGGACGGCTAAGGGAACGCCTGATCAAATCGGCTCTCCCGACTAGCCGTTGGGCTAGTAATGCACCACTTTACGTTATTGAATAAATCATCGCTTCCTTTGCTGATGGCCGATGAAGCTCTCAATTTAAATGTGCATTCAGCACACAGGTAAGTAATCATAATAAAAGTCTGACGTGGCTAAGTCAAATATTTTGGGCGAGAGAATTAATTTAATTACACTACACACAGTAGACGAGCTCTGAACTTGCCCTTTGGAGATACGCTATCGCTATAGTTATATAGTTATTGAGTTGAAACTTCTCACATCTTTATGATTATAGCGGATCTCCATCCTACTTAAATTTAAACATCCTAGCCTTATTTATTAGCCTACTTAATCTATCTTGCTTCCTTGATTTTTAAGACAAAAACCAGAAAATCATGAAATTCCACTAAAATTTTAATTTGTGAGATCCAAAGTACTGTTTCTAATAAATTATTATGAAAAAGAAATCTAAATTTTTAAGTCTCTAGCTCTTTTCTGTTGCGCCAATGATTTTTACAGAAAAACGTCCAAAATATCGAAAATGGTTAAAGTTATTGAACTGACATTCAACACATATTGATTCAGTATTACTCCTGACATGCTAGAAACGTTTCAGGTTATTTACTTGATTTTTAAAGTATTGCGCAACATTTATGACGTCAGAGCTAGTTACAGCGGACTAGGCTGGCACACAATGGAAATACTGATGAGAATTTTATAAGGAGTGAGTAGGCTGCTTCCCTACAAGTGGAAGAATCTGGACCAACAGTGCCTTGAAGAATTCGTGGATAGCGTGCCACGACGGTTACAGGCACGCATCAAAGAGAACGTGCTGCTGGGTATTAAGAGGTACAGCAATCTGGAGCACTACCTCTGAAGGTCTTGCTGTATGGTAGTACAACATGCAACGTGTGGTTTTCATGAGGCTTGAGAAGGGCGTAAATGACGTTTCCGTTGATCTCTATTCCAATTTTCTGTATAGTTTCCGGAACTGTCGGAACCGAGGTGATGCAAAACTTTTCTTGTGTGTATTTCAACCATGTGCTGCTGTTGCTGCAAAAGTTGTCGAACAACACGTGCGGAAAAAACTGGGAACTTGGCAGAATACGTGTTTCGTGTAATGTCCTGGGAACTCTGGTAATCACTCTACGATCAGTAATTTGACGCGTCGGAAAGCGTGAACGGTATTCTTCGGCAGTAACGAGAGCACTACCGTAGCAGAGGCTGTAAACATACGCCATATCTGCATATTCTCCATTAGTGTAGATGCGTGACATCGCCAGCACGCATACAAATACAGTTACACGATGCTTCTCTCTGATAGACTCTCAGTCCCTTGCACTACTTCATTCACATCTCACCATGGACAACTGCGCGCTCAACGCGCTAGTTTAATGGCAGAAGGACATCCCGAACACAGAGGTTGAAGGCAACGAGGCAGGTAGGGTTAAAATAAAACGTCAAAGAGGCTGGATGGGTAAGACTTCTACTTGTGCCCCATTAGACAAGAAACAAGTGTACATTAAATGTGTTCTATCTCGGAAACCATTCGTAACAAGGAATATCTCCATATGACGTTTTTTTGCTTCAAATGAGTATTCCTATCATATCCATAAATATTTACCAGTCCTCCTGGAACACCCTGTATAAAATTAAAATGAAGGTAACTCTTCAGGCTTTCCCGGCGATCTAATGACATATTGGGTTGTCGGGTGTTCTGCCGGATATCAGCGTCGTACTTGCACGATACTTCGGTCACGTAGCTCGTAACCTTCATGAGGTGCGACCTGAGACTGCTCCTCGAGTGTACCTGGTCCAGTATTTATTCCTATGGCCTTCCCCCTCCACCAACGGCTGCAGGCGCTTCCTCTGTGGTCCGCGCCCATTCCCTGCGACCTGCTGGAGGGTTGCTGCTCCGTTTTCCGTCCGCTGCGGTTCTAGGTGTTCCCTCTGCGGTCCGCGCCCACCAACCTCGCTCCTGATGAAACCCCCAGGAGCCGTGTAAACGGTCGACGGCGGGAGCGACATCTTCGACTTGCAGAAGTTGCTGGGCTTCCCGGTTACGACGGAGGCTCTCCCGACCGCCATGGACCCTCAGCCCCAGTGCTTCAGGTGCCAGGGCGAGGTGCGTCAAGTGCTCAGGTGAGCACGACAGCCGCGCCTGCGACCGCGGCAGCAACGCTCTGCCGACTTGTGTCCGGTGTGGCGGCCCGCACGTCGCCAGTTGGCGCGGTTGTGCGGCTTTCTCAAGCCGCAACCGTGCCGGAGGGCGGCGAAGCGGCAGCGGCCGCACCGATGCAGCAGCAGAAGAGAAGACGACGTCGGAAACGGCGTAGGGCGCAGAACAGCCCGGCGCAGCTGAGGGACGGCGCAGCAGCAGATCCACCTGCCAGTGGCAGGGACGCCGCTCGGAAACGGGCAGCCAGGACGCAGCTCGCTCTCCCGTGAAGAGATGTGACCTCGAACTCGGCACCGCCGTGAAGGAGGCCACAGCAGCCCTCAAAGCCGTCATGGCGGCGGAGAGGGCTGCCTTCGCAGCCGCCGTGGCTGCAGAGAAGGAAGAGGCATTGAGGCAACTACGTGCAGTCTTCGCCCAAGGCCTCAGCGCAGTCGTACCTGCGAACACTCCTGCGACCTCGCAGAAGGACGTTCGCGCGCCTATCCCAGCGGTTGTCCCAGCAGCACCGCTGGTGAGAGGCGCAAAGAAGACAACCGCCGCCCCAGCGGAACCGGTGGCGACGCCGACGACTGCGGGAGCGACCCTCATCGCGACAGCGAGAGCGGACGGCCTGCATTTCTCCGACGCTGAAGCGGCGCAGCTCACTGAACAAGCGGAGCTGCTCGAAGCTGCAGTGCAGAAGTCCTGCGCCGTGCAGTAGAGGAGGACGCTGAACGGTAGCCGATCGCCGCCGTTCTGCACCAGCCTGATGAAGCTGCACCAAGTCACTGACGACAAGGCGCAGCAGAGGGCCTAACAGCAGCGCATGCGTTGCCGCGCCGAACTCTTTATGTTACAGGGAGGAAGCCACTGCGGCCGGCCCAGGAGACTACAAGCGAGCCCAGCCGCAGCACCGGACTGACCCAGCTAACGACCACGCAGTACATAGGTAACGTTGCACGATACCTCACGCTAACTCCCCCTCACCTTGCATGCTCTGTCGCAGCTAGCAACCCGCTACTGCCCTTACTACCCGTCCTACTGTCGCAGAGGTTTTTTTTTCCCCTTGGCGCTGGCCTTGGCACTTTTTTTTCCTCTGCCCTTACAACCGCTACCCTTCAATCGTTTTCGACCACTTCTATCTCCTGATGGACCATGTTAATGAGTAATCTTACCCAGACGCATGGATATCATCACAGCCCGCATCCTGTGACGCCTGATTCAAAAACTAACATGTTTACGGAGGTGACAGTAGAACTTTTGGTTTGGTCACCACGTTGGTGTGGGCGTGGAGGGGTCCCATCCTTTATTAAACTCGAGGAGCAGTCTCAGGTCGCACCTGATGAAGGTTACGAGCTACGTGACCGAAATATCGTGCAAGTACGACGCTGATATCCGGCAGAACACCCGACAACCCAAGATGTTAAAATGAAGGTATTTGAAGGTTTACAAGCTAGAACAAATGTCACTGTACAGAGAAGAAGTCAACAGAAGAGAACAGAGAGTGACATCACAAGTGACGTACTAGAAGACGTGTAAAGCCGAATTATTTGCTAAAACGTTGAAAGGTATATACACAGAGTATATTAAAGCAGAGATGGTCAAATGTACTACCAATTGTGTAGTAACGGCGTTGCTCAACAGAGATCGCTGGTTCAAGATGTTATGGGTAATGTGTTTGAGTTTCTTAAGATCAGGGGAGGTATGGAGGACTCGCAAGTGTAAAGATGTGTGCTGGATTTAGAGTAACTTTAGATCGAGAGAAGTATGAAGGACTCTCACGTGTAATGACGTGTTAGTTAGATTACCTTAAGATCGTGAGATTCATGGAGGACTCTTAAAAGACGTGTACTATCTGATGTGTACTGGATGTATACTTACTCGCTACGGGCAGTAATGAAATTTTATTTGCTAGATACCATACTGGAAGTAACTAAGGTGAAGAACTTGTCGTGTTACCCATCTGCATAAGTGATGATCGAGACAGTGTACAGCACTCACATCCAAATATTTTGTAATCAGTTTATTGAGTGTTAGTTGAGAGCATTATTAATTTTCAAAGTGTCAAAATACAAGTTAGTGCCATATTGTTACTTACCACAAGTCAGTGCCAGTTACCAGATCAATGTCGTTTTAGTTAACTACTTTCTCAAGAATTTAATCTCTCAATCATATTCGAATTAATTAAAATGTATGCTAAGCAACAGCCTTGCTCAATAGCTATTTCCTAACTGTACAATTTAAAGTACTAACAGTCATCAGTGCAAAGAGTATTACTGTTGTGCAGAGAAAGATAAGAAATTTTATCATTTCAGGGGTAGCATTCATGAAGCACAGGGGCTGTTATTTTCAAACTGATCAATTTCAAACCAATGATGTTGCATCAGATTCAGTTTTTGTGTTACGTAAATTTATGCAGTTTTGGTTTGGTTTAAAATTATTGACAGTTTACATTCTCGCAGTCAGAAAAGTTCAGTTCAGGGCAAAGCGCATTAAGTGACGAGATAAAATACACGTTAGCATTCCACTCCCATTCTAACAGATGTGTTGCAGACTACTGTCAGTTACGTAATTCCAATCACACTTCAAACGTACATGTTTCAACGTGCTTCTTGTCAGCTCTTAACGGTTGGAAGAGGAAGATGAAAGTAAAATGTCTTCCATCCCATCGTTGTGCCTGTTACAGCAACCAGCGTAAGTTTTGAGATAAAAGTGCTTTCCGAGGTTTTTCTTTCAAACTTCAAGTTTTGCGATTACAGAGGCAAAATGCGATTCTTGATATCCTAACCGTATTTTACCGATGAATTCGCACCTTGTAATTACCTTTACGGACGGCGCGTGCTGTGACCAGTTTTAATAATCTTAAAATTCCTCCACGGACGAAACGCGTCACTGAAATTTGAAAAGAAAAACCTCCCCAAGCAAGACCGTGTTTTTCTCTCGAAAGATTAAGGTTGTGATGCGATTAAAGTAACAGGCATTTTACGATAGGAAACTTGCTGAAACAGATTTTTTGATAAAGGAAGTACTAAAAAATTTCAGACATATTTGTTTCACTAGCTTTCTAAAAGAGAATAAACGAGTGTGACGGTAGAAAATGAAACAGCATTTGTACATAGAGGCCCACCCACGGCGTCAATTGTCGGCCGGCTATCGGCGGAAAGTCGCCCACTGCAGTCACAAAGCGGCGACAAAGCGGCGCGTGCTCAAAGGTTAGCCGTGGCCCGGCGCCGGTGTTGACACAAGTCGCTCTTTATTCCGCAGCCGGCGAGGCTCATGCATACATAGTACGTACCGTCGCTGCGTGGCCAGCGCACCGCCAACCAACCGGTGGGTCTGCCCAAAGGCTCGTTTAGTCCACTTTGAGGGGCCCCTGTCAATCACTCTCTCGAGTAAAGTCTCCTGCTAGGCGCAAAAACGCAAATTATTTTTAGGTTTAATTCAGAGAAATGAAATACTGTGTTTCAAAAGATACGCCAATTCGTAGTTACGATCGGCTGTCTGTTTGTCGTTAGCAATCCTTCGGTTGTGATCTGGCAGCGCTTTAATTGAAACCGACGTGCATTTCACTCTTCTATGTTTTGAATGCGAACCTCAAATCTGCATGGAATTTATTGACAGAAACTGAACCTTACGTTGCAGAGGAAGAGGGGTAATGCCAGCAACGATACTTTGACATACAGTATACCCCATATCAAAGTGATAACCCACACGCCCGAGATCCAAACATCAATGAAACAATTAAAATGAACAGATAACAGTAACGTTAAAAAGTCTTGTTATTTGTTTATAACAGATGTTGGAAGTGGTGGTCAAGGGCATCTGGACATCGCTGACTTCGTGTGATGACGTTACCATCAACACGCTGTAATTCCGCAGGCGTGATGTTAATTTCTCTACTAATTTTTCGTGTAAGATCGTCTGTTATGCAAGGGTTGTCAGCATACACGTTGCTTTTTTAGTGTGTCTCAGAAATAAAAATCACACGATATTTAATCCCGGGACTCTAGGGGCCAGAGATCTCTTCTGACAAGTCGATTTTCAGGGACCATGTTGGTGATGTGGGACATATCTAGTTGGAATACTGCAGACAGCTTCTCCGCATGTGCTAACTCTGCGTATAAAGAACTAAAGATCTCTAGATGTTTGTCACTCTCTATGGTTTAAGGGGTCCTCACTGTCGGTCTCCCGTTGCTCTGCACATTGGGAAGGGATCGTACAGCCCTCCATTTCTTGTACATTTCTTGAACAATGCTATTCCTCGGGGGTTCCCTACCAGGATACTTCGCTTGAAATATTTCTTTATATTCCTTGATGGAACCTAGCTTTATGTAACAGTTCATAATATCAGTTCTCTGTACTAACACAAACTGCCCCAGTTGGCACGACCTTCTCACAACAACTGACGCACGAATATACAGTTGTACTCAACTTTCCGATAAAATGCAGTGTAACCAACTTTCCAGATGTTGTTGCCACTTCAAAAGCAATTCAACTCGAGATGACTAACCGGTACGATGGGAGTACCGATTTTACGTGTCACATCCTGTACATCTGCATATGAGCTCCCTGAAGCAGCGGTCACACATCAGTAAGAGTTTATCCACGGACTACCTGATAAACGGCATGATTAGAATACTACTTCAGAATCTGAATATGGCCAAAGAGCAGGAAGAGGCGGGAATAGGAGATGGACAGGAGATGAGAGAAACTAGATATATAAAGCGGGAAGGAAATGAACAGAGAGGGGGGCAGGAGGATTTGGAGAGAGAGAGGAAGCAGAAGATGAACAGAGAAAGGGGTAGGAGGTGATGGACAGAGAGAGGTGGAGGAGGTGATGGACAGACAAATGGGGAAAAGAGGGGGACAGGCGGAGATGAAGAGAGAGGGGGGAGGAGGACAGAGAGAGGGTAGGAGATGATGGACAGAGAGAGGGAGAGAAAGAGGACGAGATGGGCAAAGAGAAGCGCAGGAGGAGGTGCGCAGAGGCAGGGAGAGACAGAGATCTGAAGTACGAGTATATTCACATTCCATTGAAAAAACGTGTTATTCCGCTTTTCTCCCCTTTCCTCTTAACCAAACAGGTCCACAGCAACGAGTGGCCGGGAACAGCTAGTACTTACAAATGGTTCAAATGGCTCTGAGCACTATGGGAATTAACATCTGAGTTCATCAGTCCCCTAGAACTTAGAACTACTTAAACCTAACTAACCTAAGGACATCACACACATCCATGCCCGAGGCAGGATTCGAACCTGCGACCGTAGCGGTCCCGCAGTTTCAGACTGAAGCGCCTAGAACAGCACGGCCACACCGGCCGGCTCTAGTACTTACAGTGCGACTGAAGTGGGAATGACCCTTGTTCATGAACACCGCCCCGATGCCGCACTGTGCACGATATATCAAACTATGAGATACACTTAGCAGCTCTGCCTGGAAGAGAGCAGCAATAGCTTTTCCATTGTTCTACTGTAGCTCTTCCAGTGCATGGGTATTATTTGGGTACACCTCACCCTTCAATTTGCTCCACAGCTAAAGATCCCAGGAAGAGAGGTCAGGCGCTCAAGGTGGCCAGGAGATTGTACTGCCTGTGCTGACCGTCCTCTCCTCACCGAACACCTCAACCACTCTACACAGGGTTGTCAAGGCGGTGCGCACTGTTGCTCCATCACGCTGAAAATATCCGTACACTCGTCCATCTTCTGTGATTTGATTCACACATGAGATTATGCAACTGCTCTTCATATAACTGATGGGACTTCCTGATGGACGATGGCGCACGGCCGGCCGCGGTGGTCGAGCAGTTCTAGGCGCTCGGTCCGGAGCCGCGCGACTGCTACGGTCGCAGGTTCGAATCCTGCCTCGGGCATGGATGTGTGAGATTTCCTTAGGTTAGTTAGGTTTAAGTAGTTCTGTTCTAGGGGGCTGATGACCATAGATGTTAAGTCCCATAGTGCTTAGAGCCATTTGAACCATTTGACGGCGCACGTAATGTGAGTTCACATACACTGAGATGCTGAACCACGTCTCACGTGAAGTAATGAAAAACTGGTGACCCCTAGGGTCCTCGTTACACCTCACCGGCAGACCTCGACTCCCAAAAATAGTCTGGACACATGCACAACAGCAAATTTGTTATGATATAACTGCATGTCATTTTTGAGAACTTTTCGACAGGGCCATTTCTTAACACCCGCTTTTTCAGATAAGATGGTTCAAATGGCTCTGAGCACTATGGGACTTAACTTCTAAGGTCATCAGTCCCCTAGAACTTAGAACTACTTAAACCTAACTAACCTAAGGACATCACACACATCCATGCCCGAGGCAGGATTCGAACCTGCGACCGTAGCGGTCGTGAGGTTCCAGACTGTAACGCCTAGAACCGCTCGGCCACCGCGGCCGGCTTTCAGATAAGAGGTGTTGAGATTTCGCCGGACTGTGTTCCAGGCTCTCCTTTACTAGAGCAATGTTTTCGGGTGATCGAATACTTTTCGGACAATTACGGTTTTATTCACTGCAGATCCTCTTTCGAGCAATTTCCATTATTGCACTGCAGGCATTACTGGAGGTTTCACAGAAACACTTCCATTCATAAACTCTTGCGCAAACGGTTACCCACACGTTTTCCACGACTTATGCTTTACATAACACTCGACAATGAACACGCACTGTTTTGTCGTCAGCGTTAAATTCAACTGCGTCTGGTTCTCTCTCTCACTCAGACGTAATGACACAGCGAAGTACTCGCGACAGACCATGCGGGAGATGCGCATGCGCAGAAATGTGACAGCAGCCGACAGGTACATCGAAATCTCAGGTTTCCGTATTTTCTGTGATGGGCAATTCTCCTGTTCATTAACAAGGATGAATTCCGTGTCAGTGTTAAAAATATTTTCCGGAGCGGATTCATTTTGCCCGCCGTGTATAAACAGTGCACTCCTGCAGATCGTGCATTGCTGGACCAGCAAATGTAGAGGATATCTGCGTGTGTTACCAGGTAATAACAAAACTTCTGAAAATAATAATGCTGGTGCCCAGGTAGTAGTCGCTTCTTATTGTTAACATTACAATGATCTGAAAAGCGCTACTACATTACCCCAGTTCCTATTACAAAGCTCAACCAGGAGGGTCCAGCTGAATTCAGCAAAGTGCATGCGTTTGCAATTGTACCCTTATTCAATACAATCTAGCAGTCATCCGTGCTTATGAGATATGGTTAGAGGTACATGGTGTGCCGAATACCAAAAGTAATAAAAGTGAAATGAAAACACACTGAATTCAATTTCCAGCCTGATATTTCTTTCTGGCACTGTAAAAATATAAGAAAACACAAACAGACGAAAGACACTCGATAGAACCAGCATGATTATTCTCAGAAGTTTTGTTATTACCTGGTAACAGACACAGATCTCCTCTATATTTGCTGGTCTAGCAATGTACGACCTGCATTGTAAAATGTTAATTACATCCGGAGATATTGTAACCTAAAGTTGACGCTTGAGTACCACTCCTCCGCTGTTCGTCGTGTGTATCAGAGAGCACCGAATTACGTAGGGATCCAAAGGGAACGGTGATGGACCTTAGGTACAGAAGAGACTGGAACAGCACATTACGTCCACATGCTAACGCCTTTTTATTGGTCTTTTTCACTGACGCACATGTACATTACCATGAGGGGTGAGGTACACGTACACACGTGGTTTCCGTTTTCAGTTACGGAGTGGAATAGAATGTGTCCCGATATGTCAGGCCAATAGATGTTCAATGTGGTGGCCATCATTTGCTGCACACAATTGCAATCTCTGGCGTAATGAATGTCGCACACGCCGCAGTACATCTGGTGTAATGTCGCCGCAGGCTGCCACAATACGTTGTTTCATATCCTCTGGGTTTGTAGGCACATCACGGTACACATTCTCCTTTAATGTACCCCACAGAAAGAAGTCCAGAGGTGTAAGATCAGGAGAACGGGCTGGCCAATTTATGCGTCCTCCACGTCCTATGAAACGCCCGTCGAACATCCTGTCAAGGGTCAGCCTAGTGTTAATTGCGGAATGTGCAGGTGCACCATCATGCTGATACCACATACGTCATCGTAAAGATGTCCCTGCAGATGCTGCTCGCCGACCGTGGCCCGTGTTTGTTACAACACGCAACTGAACGTCGGAGGTTTCAAGCAGCAACTTTAGGTTACAATATCTCTGGATGTAATTAACATTTTACAATGCAACAAACGGCACTGATTACGTATTTGTTTTTATGTTCAGATGTGCTAACAAAACTAACGTGGTTCCATTTAAAAAAACGTGGGTTTGTGTTAAAAAACATACTTCCGTGCATTTTTGTATGGTTTGTATTAAACAATTACACTGGCCCCTCTCCTCACGTTCGGTGTGTGGAATCGGTTTGTCAGTATTTGATGTGGTTTACGAAATATGTCCAGCGGTAACGTTAGGTGACTCACGCTGTATAGTTCCACAAGTTTTGATAGGTGGCGACAGTAAATGTAGTCTTCAAAATGGCGTCTGTAACGGATGTGCATTCCAAGCAGATACTCATACGGGCTTGCAGAATGTCTACGGAGATCTTACAGTGAACAAAAGCGTGTTCAGCCGCTGGGAGTGGAGTCTCTCATCGTCGTAACAAGGTCGCGCAAAGCTGTCCGATCTCCCGCGTGCCGGCTGTGACTCCAGAAACGTTGGAACGTGCGGACACTCTCATTCGAGGTGGAACGGGTCGTAGTCAGACACCTCGCTTTTTAGTTGGATGTCACTATTGTTAGTGCTGACACACTCGTGCACCAGCTGAGGTACGCAAAGGTATGTGCCCTCTGGGTTTCTCACCACCTGACAGAAGACTACAAAGGGCAATGAACGACCATCCGTGCGGAAATGCTTGCGTATTAGAGGGCTGATCACGATAATTTTTTATCGCAGATCTTCTCGGGCGATGAGACACGGGTTCATCACTTAGAACCGGAAACAGATCCATGGAGTGGCGCTACACAACCTCTACTCCGAAGAAAAAGTTAAAAGCAGCACCCTGAGCCTTACCGGTGACTGCCTTCCGGGACTCTGAAGGGGTTATTCTGTTTGATGCCTCATGGTGCAACTATCAACTCTGAAGTTTGTTGTGATACCCTCAGGAAAATGAAGAACAGACTTCAGATTGATCGTCGCCACAAAAATGCAAACAGATTTCTCTTTCTCCATGACAACGCAAGGTCTCGCACAAGCCTGCGGCACCCCAGATGATTTTACAAAACTCCACTGAACTGTTCTTCCTCACCCGTCCTAAAGCCCGATCTCACACCTTCCTACTTTCATCTCTTTGGCCCAATAAAGGAGGAATTTCGCGGGAATCAGTACGTGGGTCATGGGGAGGCTATCGATGAAGCAAGACGGTGACTTCGGCGTCGACCAGTAGAGTGGTACCTTGCGGGCATACAGGTCCTCCCAGCAAGGTGGCGTAAGACAGTCGCTTCGAACGGAATTATATTGATAAATAGGACTTTGCAGCCAAAAGAGTAAGGAATAATATGGTGCATTGGAATACTGAATAAAACCAGTCTGCTTTCAGAAAAGAAGTGTTGCATTACTTATTAGCTAGCATTCCTTATACAAAGGTATCGAATTTATCACTTCCACTTTTTACTTTTGATTCTGGTCTGAGTGAGCTGGAAGCGCATTTCGTCGGGCAAGAAAGTAAAAGATGCTTTCTGGGTACAAAATAAATACAGGTTTCTGCATAATTAGTCGGAACACTGTTGAGATACACACTAAAATAAATAAATCCTTCTGGACAGGGAGAAATGTTGGCACCTAACCTCACCGGCCCGCTCAGCAAATTGATGTCATCACACTTTAAAGGAACCTATATTAAGAAATGAATGTACATGTTGAAACGCAGCAGTCAATCCACTATTCACATAATTTTGTAGTTTTATCAAGTTCTTCAGAGTGTCTTTTGCCTGTCTGTGTTTCCTTATACACTCCTGGAAATTGAAATAAGAACACCGTGAATTCATTGTCCCAGGAAGGGGAAACTTTATTGACACATTCCTGGGGTCAGATACATCACATGATCACACTGACAGAACCACAGGCACATAGACACAGGCAACAGAGCATGCACAATGTCGGCACTAGTACAGTGTATATCCACCTTTCGCAGCAATGCAGGCTGCTATTCTCCCATGGAGACGATCGTAGAGATGCTGGATGTAGTCCTGTGGAACGGCTTGCCATGCCATTTCCACCTGGCGCCTCAGTTGGACCAGCGTTCGTGCTGGACGTGCAGACCGCGTGAGACGACGCTTCATCCAGTCCCAAACATGCTCAATGGGGGACAGATCCGGAGATCTTGCTGGCCAGGGTAGTTGACGTACACCTTCTAGAGCACGTTGGGTGGCACGGGATACATGCGGACGTGCATTGTCCTGTTGGAACAGCAAGTTCCCTTGCCGCTCTAGGAATGGTAGAACGATGGGTTCGATGACGGTTTGGATGTACCGTGCAGTATTCAGTGTCCCCTCGACGATCACCAGTGGTGTACGGCCAGTGTAGGAGATCGCTCCCCACACCATGATGCCGGGTGTTGGCCCTGTGTGCCTCGGTCGTATGCAGTCCTGATTGTGGCGCTCACCTGCACGGCGCCAAACACGCATACGACCATCATTGGCACCAAGGCAGAAGCGACTCTCATCGCTGAAGACGACACGTCTCCATTCGTCCCTCCATTCACGCCTGTCGCGACACCACTGGAGGCGGGCTGCACGATGTTGGGGCGTGAGCGGAAGACGGCCTAACGGTGTGCGGGACCGTAGCCCAGCTTCATGGAGACGGTTGCGAATGGTCCTCGCCGATACCCCAGGAGCAACAGTGTCCCTAATTTGCTGGGAAGTGGCGGTGCGGTCCCCTACGGCACTGCGTAGGATCCTACGGTCTTGGCGTGCATCCGTGCGTCGCTGCTGTCCGGTCCCAGGTCGACGGTCACGTGCACCTTCCGCCGACCACTGGCGACAACATCGATGTACTGTGGAGACCTCACGCCCCACGTGTTGAGCAATTCGGCGGTACGTCCACCCGGCCTCCCGCATGCCCACTATACGCCCTCGCTCAAAGTCCGTCAACTGCACATACGGTTCACGTCCACGCTGTCGCGGCATGCTACCAGTGTTAAAGACAGCGATGGAGCTCCGTATGCCACGGCAAACTGGCTGACACTGACGGCGGCGGTGCACAAATGCTGCGCAGCTAGCGCCATTCGACGGCCAACACCGCGGTTCCTGGTGTGTCCGCTGTGCCGTGCGTGTGATCATTGCTTGTACAGCCCTCTCGCAGTGTCCGGAGCAAGTATGGTGGGTCTGACACACCGGTGTCAATGTGTTCTTTTTTCCATTTCCAGGAGTGTATTTTTACAGTGCCAGAGAGAAAGATCACTCTGGAAATCGAATTGAGTGTCTTTTATTTTCGTTGTTATTACGTTTGATGTTCGGCACATCATGTAACTCTAACCATATGTCCTAAGCGTTAATGATTGCTAGATTATATTGGATGGAAGTACTAGAGGGCGTCTCTTTACCTACGATTCTGATTCGTGACTGCGTCTGGCGGCGAATACCTTTAGCTTCTGGTTCCGTTGTGAGGTACCAACTTTAAGCTGGAACTTCACTCTTTCTACGACACCACTGGTTTACTGATGAGATGTTGACCAATATGCGCCTCGTATATTGGTTTTCTAACTGCGCTGGAAGTGCGACGCAACGACGCTATGCTTAGCTGTTCCTGCACTAATGGCCACCACATCGCAATACTTCTGCATCTGCGGGTTCTCCCATTACTCTGTTTCGTATGTTGTACATTTTGGTTATTGCATATTACAGGCTTCTTCACTGTTGTGAAGCTATTTTCACAGAAAATTGGAGATTTCGTTAAAAAAAATTAGTCTGTAACCAGCTGCCAGAGACTGCAGATCCCTTATACCAAAATACTCATAAAGCGTCCCTGAACAGCATTCGAAAGTTTATCGGTGGACTTCTGATTCAACCTGTACATCTACAGCCAGTCACAAGAAAGTGGATTGTATGTAGCGTGCCCATTTGTGTGCTATAATTTGCCAAAACCTCTTTTCGATATCTCAGATCCTTTATTAAATATGAGTATTGTTGTGGATATCTGACTCTGGTTTTACCTCTAGCGCTCAAATCGTTTATTAAATATGAGTAATGTTGTAATATTTCACTCTGGTTTTATCACTGGCAGGGCGCTGTCGCAAATGAGTGTGCTACATCATACCAATTTTCTCGAAATTGGTAACAGATTGAGATCTACACCCAAGTCTAAAGAAAATTCGATGTAATAACTAAATTTGATACACAGCGACATATTAGGTAGGCTAATATTATAACGAACCCTATGCTTCGTTGAAAACTTCTTCGGATTTCCCGCAGTGTCTGACTTCCATATAAATACACTCCTGGAAATGAAAAAAAGAACACATTGACACCGGTGCGTCAGACTCACCATACTTGCTCCGGCCACTGCGAGAGGGCTGTACAAGCAATGATCACACGCACGGCACAGCGGACACACCAGGAACCGCAGTGTTGGCCGTCGAATGGCGCTAGCTGCGCAGCATTTGTGCACCGCCGCCGTCAGTGTCAGCCAGTTTGCCGTGGCATACGGAGCTCCATCGCAGTCTTTAACACTGGTAGCATGCCGCGACGGCGTGGACGTGAACCGTATGTGCAGTTGACGGACTTTGAGCGAGGGCGTATAGTGGGCATGCGGGAGGCCAGGGGACGTACCGCCGAGTTGCTCAACACGTGGGGCGTGAGGTCTCCACAGTACATCGATGTTGTCGCCAGTGGTCGGCGGAAGGTGCACGTGCCCGTCGACCTGGGACCGGACCGCAGCGACGCACGGATGCACGCCAAGACCGTAGGATCCTACGCAGTGCCGTAGGGGACCGCACCGCCACTTCCCAGCAAATTAGGGACACTGTTGTTCCTGGGGTATCGGCGAGGACCATTCGCAACCGTCTCCATGAAGCTGGGCTACGGTCCCGCACACCGTTAGGCCGTCTTCCGCTCACGCCCCAACATCGTGCAGCCCGCCTCCAGTGGTGTCGCGACAGGCGTGAATGGAGGGACGAATGGAGACGTGTCGTCTTCAGCGATGAGAGTCGCTTCTGCCTTGGTGCCAATGATCGTCGTATGCGTGTTTGGCGCCTTGCAGGTGAGCGCCACAATCAGGACTGCATACGACCGAGGCACACAGGGCCAACACCCGGCATCATGGTGTGGGGAGCGATCTCCTACACTGGCCGTACACCACTGGTGATCGTCGAGGGGACACTGAATACTGCACGGTACATCCAAACCGTCATCGAACCCATCGTTCTACCATTCCTAGAGCGGCAAGGGAACTTGCTGTTCCAACAGGACAATGCACGTCCGCATGTATCCCGTGCCACCCAACGTGCTCTAGAAGGTGTAAGTCAACTACCCTGGCCAGCAAGATCTCCGAATCTGTCCCCCATTGAGCATGTTTGGGACTGGATGAAGCGTCGTCTCACGCGGTCTGCACGTCCAGCACGAACGCTGGTCCAACTGAGGCGCCAGGTGGAAATGGCATGGCAAGCCGTTCCACAGGACTACATCCAGCATCTCTACGATCGTCTCCATGGGAGAATAGCAGCCTGCATTGCTGCGAAAGGTGGATATACACTGTACTAGTGCCGACATTGTGCATGCTCTGTTGCCTGTGTCTATGTGCCTGTGGTTCTGTCAGTGTGATCATGTGATGTATCTGACCCCAGGAATGTGTCAATAAAGTTTCCCCTTCCTGGGACAATGAATTCACGGTGTTCTTATTTCAATTTCCAGGAGTGTATCACAGTAACTATGACCAAACGAAATGATGGTTACATCATGAACATGACATATAAAGCTTCAAATAACTCAAAAATGAATTTTTTTCTGCCGAATCGTTTCCGTAAAATCGTTCGACAAAGATTACAAGGCATCCTCCTCGCTTCTGTCATTGCCGACCGGCCGAAGGCTGGCATACACTGTCTGTCGCCCACCCCTTCTGAAGAAACAAGCGAACTCGTCCAGCGTTTTGGACGAAAATTGGTCACTGTTCATCGGCTACCTTATCCTGATCAGACTTCACGATACGGGTTGCGTGGAGCAACGAAGACTCCACGCAATACGTGAAAGATAGGTACCGGTGTGGTATCGCTGTCGTCGCAGAGTGAACCACCGCCAATGTAGATTGCTTCGGCAGCGTATAGTATTGCGTATCATATTGCGTATTGTACCGCCTTCGTGTGACTTGTGCCTTAGATAATACGGGGATATTCTCCATGCTGATTCGGCCGGCTCACGCTGATGTCTGCTACGAGGATAACGTGCTTTCTTTGCATGTACAGCCTAACATCTATTCCGATTAGTAAAATAGCAAAATGTCCACTTCAAGTATATCTGCGTTTGAGATAAACTGAGAGCTTCTTCACTATAAAATAACGATTCTTGCTCACATGCCTCAATTCAAGCGATAACTCTTACCCTGCTCCAGTGTGGAGATATCTGCGGTAACTAAAATGGGTTTAAGAGGTCATACTCTAACCAACCGTCCCTTTAGCATGGCTGCACTTGCATTTAGGGCCCCATCTTCCAGGCTGTGATATTAGACGCCGTCAGGACTCCTAACTGGCCAGCACAGACATGATTCAGAACACCCTCCAAGGTGTGCAGTACCGCAGCTATCGCACGAAAACATACATAACTCCCTGCAGTTAGGCCTGAACAGTCTATCAGTTGACGGAATCTGCTTAGGAGCTGTCACGTGAGCCAGCAAGTAAGCTTGGAGTGAATCTTACTGCGTGTGAGACGGGATTAAGGACTGGTGGACGAGGAGTGCCATTTAAAACGTGCTGATCATTGGTCAAGAATCACATTCTCGATTCACCCCACGAACAGCACAGAAGTAACGCAAATGTCGCAGTGACTGTCATATGGCTGTGCATGTCGCTATCACGTCACATATTTCACTTTCTGCTAGGATGTGTATGGGTTTCGCCACAAACCTATATAATCACGTTTATTGAATTCAGTGGTTTCGAGCTATTTTATTAATTCAAAAGTGGAAGCGCTCTCCTCCATGGCGACCTTTTTATTTGTTGGTCGGTATAAACAGAGCGTGTTTGCGTCATTTTAAATTCAGTCATTTTAATCGTATTACTAATACACGGAAACGTAAATAATAGAACTATGTATTTGTATTGTGTTCATCCAGTCTCGGGTCACACGAATGGCATAACTATTTTAGATTTCTCAAAAGGATATCAAGTGTTCAGTATAAAAGAATGGAAAGGAGAGGGTGGTAAGAAAAAAACAAGGAAACTAATTTACAAGCTCAAGCTAAGTATTAGTTACAGCTACATGACCTTGAAACAGTTTAAAAAGAAATAAAAACAGGAGATTCTAAAGTCTCAGGGACCTAAAATACAAATCAAATACTCAGAAATCGAAATTGGTTACAATACCAACTGAGTTACCCGAGGTTAATGGAACACAATACAAGAATTTTGTTTACTAGTGTGTAAATGCGTTTGCTTCAGCAGTGAGCCTAGGATTTGCAGGAATTAAGATTTCTCGTAAGTTGAAGATGAAGTGTGTTGCAATACTCGATTGTTAACTTACAAGCACATTACTCACTATCAGATAATTCATGTGTAATTGCTTATTAAGGTCAGTGGAGGAAGCACTGGAATTGAAAATAATCTCTTAAAGCTATATCAACCGATACGCGCCTATTCTCAGTATGTTTCCTAGCGTCTTTGTTTTACACAGACGTTCAGAGAACAAGGTACTGATCATTTTTCCTCAAGAATCTCGAGCATCTTTGGTGAGAAAATATGCCATCCTTCACCTTGGCTTGAAGAGCGTAATTAGTTGAGATTCGTTGTCACGTCACGTACGTGAGTTACATAAGAAAAAGTCGGAGCAGAAATAGTGGAGGAAGAAGAAGGAGAAGAAGAAAAAGTACGCGAGTGAGCGGTCACACATGGAACTATGAAATAACTTCTTTTTTGTTCATCATATTATAAGCTAAAATTTAAGGCATGATTTTAGATGGATACAGACATGATCGTTCGTGGAAGTCTTGAGCCTGTTTTTGGTATAATTATGAGTTTTGGGGTTGAATTTGTGAAGTATTTCCAATTGTCACAAATATGCTGGTCAAGTATTTCAAACAATAGGAAACTCAATGCTTTTCACTTGTAACAGACACATTTTATACCCTTGATTTTGTGACACTTGACAGAAGCGATCAATGCTGAAAAATGTTTGGAATATGGCAGAAACATCTGTAAATGACGCAAAGGAAATCCCACTGACCACCGCCCGTAGCTTAGGTGCACGTTTCTGACTTGAAATGGCGTAAAAACGTCTCATTCACAATAAAAAGGCTTGCACCCGCACACTAGCTATCAGATTTTTTGAAAATGATCCATACGATACTCAGTATTCACTTTTCATATTTACTTTAGGTCAGTATTGAACAACAGTGTAGGGCGGACGGTACTTTTCGTTCCTCTCGTTCTGTTCACCTATGGTGCAGGGAAGAACGACTGCTTGTAGCCTCCATGGGAGCTCGAATTTCTATATTTTCACACCATGACCATTAGGAATAAAGAAGTAATACGTCGGCCGACTGTTGTCTTATGTCGATAACTTCAGTAACATCTTTTATACTAACATCTACTACTGTATTGTGAGCTTTCCCAATGACCTCACTTATGCTCTCAGTTTTGAGACACCCTTGAAGCAGATTATTTTCCAGAGATAACTGAAACACCCATTTATTAACTATTGAAAAACAATTAAGAGACTGAGTAATATACAGTATGCCTGGATTAATTTAAGTTGTCGATAAACAGTCCATGTTTAAAAAACAAGCACACAGCAACATTTCCTTAAAAAGCCTTGTAACTAAAGTCACGCCCTAGATAAATGTGATACCTGACAGCTTAATGCGCAGTAGCAAAATATTCGACATTATCATTACCTCTATTTCAGGAGAAAAAATGATCTCTTTGCGCTGTTACACACTCTCAGAGTTTCTCAGAATGCGAAGGGCTTCAATTCCTGAGATATAGTGCATCCATACGTCGCAAAGATATGTAGAGGAACCTGAACTTGTTCGCAGCTGGCAGGATCCAGAAATTGCTATAATTCTGAATTGATGACATGATAGCAGGTTAGTGTAAAGCGAACCTGGGTGAAATTGTAGAATTTAACTTAATCGAGGATTAACGCTTAGTACAGAGGTTTATTTGTAAGAAAGCAAGTAGTAGTAAAGTGAAATCACTGTCTTTTACAGCAAAGAAATTTATGAACTCGTAGACTATTGACTTGGTGAATAAGAAGCGTGAATAACAGAGAATACGCAGTCACTCAGCCGTTACAAGCAGTTGAGAGAAATTACTGATTCTAATCAACGGCTGGTCATCTATTGTTACGTTCCAGAGTATGCACGGAATCACGTTGGAGCCCATGCATTTGTTGATTACGATGTCTCCCGTCGTACTGAATTACTTTTGTTTCGAGACACTACCGGCTTCTGGACTCAACAACACTATCACTTATTGAGAGCATATCCGTACGTGATGGTCCCATTTCAAAATGACGTTTGCAGACATCGGAACGAAATGGAGTGTGATGAAAGTTTAATCATTTAATACCCATTACGTGATGAAATCTCCACAAAGTTAGCAGTGTAAAGAGTGCAACCATTAAAACTTTCGCTTTGCAAACTGCGCCCATATGCAAATAAGACGTTCTGATTGCTTTCTCTCTTTCTCTCTCTCTCTCTCTTTCTCTCTCTCTCTCTCTCTCTCTCTCTCTCTCTCTCTGAGTCTTATCTCTATCGACTGTGGTGACGGAAATTTTTGATCGGTTGGAAGAAATTATGGTGGAAACTGCAAAGATGATCCGGCACGCGTTTCTTGAGGCTGTTGTCGAGGACCAGTTGCAGGGGTGAAATGTTTGGTTTTCTTGTTGACATGTGTGCTGACGTGCTGTGACTCGGCAATGGAGTACACAAACTGCCTACCACACTTACGTACTCAACACAGACATGTCACTCATCTCACGTAAACTAATGTACGTTTTGTGTAACGTTAAACCAACAAATTGCTTGTTATAGTCATTGAAACTCTACACTGTGGTAAATACAAATGAGAGTAATTCTAATTATTCATAAATAATGGAAATGAAGTAAATTCCCCACACCACACATTAAATGTTCCGTGTACGGGCACCAGTTATACCACGGAATGCCGGCGCAGTGATAGGACAATTTAGCAATGCAAAAGAATTCAGTATCATTTATATTTTAATCAGTGTTGCCTGATCAGGACAATTGTAGGACGGAAGAAAATACAATTCTAACGTTTGACCTAGTAGTCTATTTTCTCAAGTTCATATCACAGTTAAATTATTTTCAATAACTTACTTCAATCAAAAGGTGAATTTCAATTCGTGTAATTATGATGAAGAGGACTGCTTGCTTGAAGTTCCAAGTAAAACCTTATGTATCTCAAAATGAGTTTAACATACTCAGTTCCACAATGCAATACACATTAATGTCGAAGAAATACAATAAATGACTGCTTGAGTGAACCTCAATTGGAACAGGATGTACGGATAGGTACCTCAGACTAAATGGAAGACTGTTACGGCACCACAATTGTGTTTCCAAATCCCTACAGCTCGCAAATGCAATTAAAAAAGTAAAAAAAAAATCATATCGATGACCCCAGAACTAAGGCAGTGCTAACGCTAAAAGCAAATAAGTACGCCAGGCTATGACCGGTCGAGCGTCCCTGGATATGACATGATGACCACGCATCTCCACATCGTCTTTCGTCTACCCTCCGCTCTTAAGAACAGACAACTTTAATGGGAGGATTCAGAACTTTCGCCACAATGACGAGCAAGAATTTCCGTAAAAACACCAAAACATGGGGGAAACCTGTTAAAACTTCTCCACCATCGCTCACAGTATGTCAATTAACAAATCAGAGGTTGGTACGTCACAGCGAGGATCCTGGTGATCCAGCCGATTGGCTGACAACATCCAGAATGTAAGATTCGGAAATATTCCTCCGCTGCAGACGACAAAACGGCGGTTTCGCGTGTTTACATCAGCCTACAGGATGCGCATATTCATCACGCCAGCAATATTCAGGGGACTTTTGGTCGCCCTGCTCTAATTTCAAACGTCCTTGCTCACGTGCTGATAATGGAACCAGGTCAGTTTTGCCCAAAGAGTTCCGCGAACGCACAGCCCAGCAGGGGGTTGGAAACCATTCCGTATTCAAAGTGCCGAGATTACCCATGGTTCTCGCAGTGCATCTGCCCGACCGCCTCGGGGAAGAGAAATTCAAGGATCTCACTTCAGAAGTTACCAGCTACGTATTTCCCTCCAGCAATGTTAAGAAAATACACCTGCGAAATTTAATTAAGAGTGAGGACACGAGGACGTCGTAAGGTAAATCAAGATGTAGCTATTTATGTCTGGTGTAAAGGATCTGGTGAATGTGACAATGTAAAACTTGTTGGTGATCTGACTGTATTTGCCGTAAATAAGGAGCCTTGATAAATAGGAAATCCAGATTTCCTCCTCCCCCCCTTTCCAAAAAAGAGCTACACATTGGTCTTGCCAAAAGCCTAGTAGCGGTTATTGGTGTTGTAGCTCACACGGTCACTCTGGTATGCCCTCTGTGCGAGGCACCGTAGTGTATCTCTATGAGTCGCAGCTCGATTCCTGCAAGGAACAACAAGGAACACTGACCAGCACTGAGTCGGCGGGCCTAGCTTTTCTGACAGCCCATGGCGATTCATCGCGGAAGCCGGATGTGATGTTTTCGGTCGCGCTCCCAGTCTGGATCGGACTGTTGCACAAGCAACTGCATTGAACGAGTCAGGAGATGCGTCGTTATAAAGAGGAGTCGGGGCTCACATGCAACTGTTTACAAGGCCACTGATAACACTGAAATCACTACAGGGGCCAAAGAGAAGAAGAAAGCGAAGGCGAAAGGCATTGTTTCCCATGCTGTACTTGATAGTCCTAGTGTTTTTATAGCTGTTATCTTAAATTTTGCGCTCTTCAACAACGGTAAATTTAGTCATGGTAGTGGATGGCTTTCCATGAATGAAAGTCAGATAGAGAAATTGCATCGACGAATTGTAAGGTACTTGTTCGGAATCACAACTGCCCCGCTTGGCAAACAGCAAACCTATTTCTGATGTTCTTTTTCATTTGATGATTTTTCACATTCTTGTTTGTAAATTTATGTGAGCCAGTTGGTAACAGTTTGTTAGTATTGACTCTGTTTTTGTGATGTGGACATATATTTTGTGACGTGGATATGATTACACGTGGTACTGAGAATATTTTGTGGTACAAACCAATTGCTAATGCGAGGCGTGTTTTTTAAGTAAGTATCGTTTTGAAATTAAAAAAAGACGTACTATCTCAATAATTTTCTTTTTACATGAAAGCCTGTACCTTAATCTACGCACTGACGCCATTACAGTCTGATTCTTCCTTGTTTACGTTGTGTACTGAGTGTTTAACATGCCTCCGATAATCGTGAGTCCCGCCGACTGTGAAGTACGGACTGTTGTAAGATTTCTTAGTGCTAAATGCCTAAAAGCGACCGATATTCATCGTGAGATCTGTGCAGTTTACAGAGAAAACATTATGAGTGATGGAATGGTAAGAAAGTTGGTGAGAGCATTTAAAGATGGCCGCACAAATGTGCATAATGAACAACGGAGTGGGCGTCCTTCGGTCGTTAATGAAAGTTTGGTGCAGGAAGTGGACAGTAAGGTGAGAGAAAACAGACGCTTTACTATTTCCTCCTTGCGGGATGACTTTCCTGTTTCTCGTAGTGTTTTGTATGGCACTGTGACCGAAAATTGTGCGCACGTTGGGTACCGAAAATGTTAACGGATGTGCACAAAACCAAACGTTTAGACAGTGCATTGACTTTCCTTGAGCGGTACCACAGCGACGGTGATGATTTCTTCAGCCAAATTGTTACGGGCGATGAAACATGGGTGGCCTACGTCACACCAGAATCAAAGCAACAGTCCATGCAAGTTGAGCAAGGGCATCGTTTTGCTGCAAGACAATGCCCGTCCGCATGTGGCGAATCAGACCAAAATATCTCATCGCATCTTTTCGTTGAGAAACTCTAGATCATCCTCCGTACATCCCCGATCTTCCACCCAGTCACTACGATCTGTTCCTGCACTTGAAGAAACACCTGGGCGGTCAGCGTCTTCAAGACGATGACGAAGTCAAATCAGTGGTGATGCAGTGGTTAACAAGTCAGGCGGCAGACTTCTATGAGGAGGGTATTCAAAAACTGGTACAACGTTATGACAAGTGCCTCATTATTGACGGAAATTATGTAGAAAAGTAGATTAAGTTACAGGCTTTCATGTAAAAATAAAATTATTGAGATATCTAAGCACGTATTTTTTAAATTTCAAAACGGTACTTACTTAAAAAAAAACACGCCTCGAATCATCACCTAAAGTTAAATATACGTGCGTCTCACTGATTGCATTTATCTAGCACATTTTATTCCAGTTTCCTTCTTCTTTGAGGAACATTTTTTCTTTAAAAACGATCGAGTACTCATGTGGCTCATTAACAGAGGAATTTGTCTGTTATCACAATTATCACTGAGCCTGTAATTATGCTTAAACATATTCTATAACATTTACAGTGATTATTTTCTTTTGTAGGAAAACATTTCCTTTATTCTGTTTTGCTCAGGAACTACTTGGTCAGTAACAGGGATCGTATCCTCTCAGTTCTGGTGCTGTATAGCCAGTTCCATAATAGCCCTAGCCCATATTTAACCTTTTTTTATAATAAACAAAATGGCTGCTCACTTTGTGTAATTTCCGTGTCGAGAACAAGTGTTCTGATTGAGTATTATGCGCTACAAGAAACTTATGCTGCAAGAAACTTAGCCTATGCAGCAAAAGGTATTCATGACCTGTCGCCAATCTTATGCCCCCTCATTCAACTGCAAATATATGGACATGTTTCATCATTGATATGAAGATATTTTCAGTTCATTTCAGTGATGTAGCTAAGTGAAGTAAGAAACCTAATTTCTCTGCAGTGGTCCTCTGGAGGTCAAAACTTTTTGATATATAAGTATTTATCAAAACAACACTAGTGATCATGCGAATATTCGTTGAAGTACCCAGTGAGACAGTAGAACCTTAGGCTCCGAAAATGAGATTAAGTTAACATGAATTTAATAATTAGTTCAATCATTTATGCAAATAATATTTTCTTTTTTTCTGTTTCCCGTCTGCATCTGGTTCTAACATAGCGGATACCGGAGTAACTGAAATAAAGTCACGGTAAGAACTTCAAATATGCAAGTACGTGTTATTTGAGTAACAAAAAAAATTTATAACTCTTTTATTATAGCTTGGTTGAGATTTTTAGGACATGTTTCAGCATGACTGGACAATTTTGCCTTCAAATAATTCGTCTGAAGGATAATACCAGGAAAACATTGCAGCAAGCAGAAAATTCATTGAATGAAATTCAGATGGAGAAACTGCAAAGTGTTAAAGGTACTTGGTGTTTTATTTGGATTAACGGAAGTACAAATAGTCTTAGATGTCTGGCGGTTATCATTGACAAGAGTTGAGGCTAGTTAACAGATCACCGTTCCGGCCTATATGAGTATATCAGTGTCTTCTCTCACTAGACATCCCAACGTTTTGTTGTAATTTTAAATCGTTCGTCACCCTAGGTGCAATGGCCGTACCGAGTTCTATCCACAGCATATTAAGTATTTGAGCCCTGATTTATAACGGAGAGATCGTAATCCAATCCAATGCAGGGGAACACGAACCCGATACTGCCTTAGGTGACGACTACTAAGTCTTAGCATGAAATTAGTATCTTTCTGATTTACACTACCGAGTACAACTACGTGGAGTTGACAACTGGTAATTTTAAACAAGCATTGCAAAATATAACATTTATTAACATATTGATAATAAACGAATGGAAACTTAGTTCATACAACTGTCCCGTACACATTCATAGCTGAGTGACAATAAATGAGAGAAAGATCAGTGTCGGGTGTATTCGTGTACTGTGGAAACGGAAACGACATTAGAGAAGATGTTAATCACTCAATTACGAGACTTGCTCTGTTGAAGGAAACTATCAGAAACGAAAGCGAACACTGATACGCCAGCAATGAAAACTTCAGAGCATCTAAGAAACAAATTGAGGTAGGCAACTCAAAACTCCGCTAGTTAAAGCTTCGATAGATTATGACAGGATGGACCATTTTAGGACAAAATAATTTCGAAAGAACAAACCGGACACTCACACGAGATAAAACAATGATTCCAATTCGTCTCATAATTTACCCGCACTGATGCGCCAAGCAACTGGTATAGACATCCGTATTCAAACACAGAAATATGTAAACAGGCAGAATACGGCGCTGCAGTCGGCAGATTTCAATGCTGGGCCATCAACAAGTGTCAGCGTGCGAACCATTCAACGAAACATCATCGATATGGACTTTCGGAGGTGAAGGCCCACTCTTGTTCCCTTGATGACTGTACGACACAAAGCTTTCCGTCGCGCCTGGACCCGTCAACACTGACATTGGACTGTTGATGACTGGATGTTCCTTGGTCGGACGAGTTTCGTGTCAAATTGTATCGAGAGGATGGGCGTGTCCTGGAATGGAGACAACCTCATGAATCCATGGACCCTGCATGTCATCGGGGGTCTGTTGACACGTAAAACGTACGTAAGCATCCCGTCTGATCACCTGCATCCATTCATGTCCATTGTTCATTCCGACCGACGTGGGCAATTCCAGCAAGACATTGCGACACCACACATGCCGAGAATTGCTACAGAGTGGCTCTTCTGGGTTTAACATTTCCTGCAGTGCCTCAAAGTTTATCTGAGCACATCAACACTGAATTAACTCCCAGTTTCTCCCAGCTTTTATTTGATCAAACATGGAAATGAAATTATTCTCCACACCCTATAATTTTCCAAAGCAATCAGACTGAACTTTATAATACTCAAATATCTGACTGCACTTTCAGCATCTCTCCAAGACTAACACGACAGTCCTCGTGCCCGCAAAGCTTTCTCAACTCTACTCTTCGTATCCCCAGAGTTATCTGTCCGCTCCACTACGACCAAGACGGCACCTTGCCTGCGTTTTCCCTCAGTCCACACTCTGACCAATCCTCTGTGATGCTTTTCTGCGCGACAGTACAGACCAATCAGAATCCGAGAAGAGCGCGTAGGAATACACCATATATGGCGCCATTCTGCCGTGAGTACGCTACCAGAAGCTTCTAGAAGCTTATCCCGAGGAGTCAGATGAGACTGTGAGATGTGTCACCCGTAAATTTGGCGGGGATGTCTGTTTCGATATCGGCACAGACCGACTGAATCACGTAGGCCACATTGGAAAGTGACGCTGGCCACTCCTACGACTTTTTAGTGAGTCCATCACGCTATTGTGTCAGAAGTGCTAATGGAATCACCCCGTATCGCTCACCAAGGCTGAGCAGAAATCCGTCAAAAAACTCAGCTGACCTTACATAGTCACACATTACAGTGAAATGGCCCAGAGTTGGGATTTGCTGATTAGAAAGAGCACGTAGAAATCAAAATAAAACTTGGAGAAATGCATGGTAAACAATGTGCTGTCTTACAATATATTTATTCACAACCGGTTTCGATCACTGATCGTCTTCACAGTGGAAAAAATATTGTGACAACTTCACATGTCATACATGCTGTTTAACCAGAAAATATGCCGTAGCTGAACTGCAAATATCAGAAAAAGATGCTTCAAGCCATAATACCAGCATAAGTAAGCAAAAATCATTGAAAAACGTAACCATGTAACGGCAGTAAGTGCACAGCATCACTGCTCAGGCACAAAGATATCCAGTAGGTTAACACACAAGTGTTGAGACACAGCAGATGGTGTTTTGCCTGAGCAATGGTGCTGTGTGCTAACTGCTGTTAAATGGTTATATTTTTCAATGTTTTCTGCTTGCTTATGACGGTGTTATGACGTGAAGTATCTATTTCTGACGTTTGCAAGTCAGCTATGGCATTTTTTCTGGTTAAACAGCACGAATGACATGGGAAGTTGTCACAATATTTTTCCACTGTGAAGATGATTAGTGATCAAAACCGGTTGCTAATAATAAATAAATATACTACCGAGTGAGGTAGCGCAATGGTTAGCACACTGGACTCTCTTTCTGGAGGACGACGGTTCAATCCCGCGTCCGGCCATCCAGGTTTAGGTCTTCCGTGATTTCCCTAAAACGCTCCAGGCAAATACTGGGATGGTTCCTTTGAAAGGGCACGGCCGACTTCCTACCCCGTCCTTCCCTAATCTGATGAGACCGATGACCTCGCTGTTTGGTCTCTTACACCAAACAATCCAATCCAATCCAAATAAATATACAGGGTGTTTCAAAAAGGACTTTTAACTTTAAAAATCATATAGAGTAATTCGCAGACCTATAGAGGCGATTGTAATGTCAATTTGTAGGGAAGTACATCAAGTTTTGTCTCGTGTAGTTTGCTAGTGCCAAATCGCACCGTACGGAGCACTAGCGGCAGCTGCCTTAAACAGGGCTGCCTTCACTGCCGAGCGTGCTAGCTGTGTGTTTTGGTTTCAAGAATCGAAGTTGGCGACAACAGTTCACCGTAATTTCTGTACTAAGGACGCTAAAGATCCTCCTAGCAGACCTGCAGTTAATGAGTGGCGTAAATGTATTGTAGGTCCTCCAGCACATCTGACGACGTCGCTGAGGGAGTGAGACGCTTTGTCAACAGCCGTTTGAAACCGACCAGGAATGCATCTCGCGAACAGCAAATCCCACGTACGACTCTTTGGCGTGTGTTGAGAAACCGTTTGGATTTGAAACTGTACAGATTGACGATCGTACAACCAATAAAAGAGTGATGAAATTGCTCGCAACAACTTCTGTGCGGATATGTTAAATCGATTACGCGAGGACCCGGCCGCGATGGCCGAGCAGTTGTAGGCGCTTCAGTCCGGAACCACTTGGCTGCTACGCTCGCAAGTTCGAATCCTGCCTCAGGCATGGATGTGTGTGATGCGCTTAAGTTAGTTAGGCCTAAGTATTAAGTCTAGAGGACTGATGACGTCAGATGTTAAGTCCCATAGTGCTCAGAGCCATTTGAGCCATTTATTACATGAGGATGAGGAGTTTTTCTGACGAGTCGACTTTTCACTTAAGTGGAAAGCTTAACACACGTAACTGTAGGATTTTGGGCAGTGAAAATCCGCAACAAGCATTTACACGTGTTTGTGATAGGCATAAACTGAACGTTTTTTGCGCATTGAACAAGAATAAAGTGTACAGCCCCTATTTCCGTGATAGAATCATCAACGGGATAGTGTACCTGGATATGTTACAACTATTTTTTTTTTAAATCTCATTTTGTTCGCTTTTTTTCGTTGCATCTGCTCGGGGCGGACGTCGTAAGACATCCGTTTATGTTCGTTGTTGATAGATTAACTCAGTTTTTTTATTACAGAGGGCTGCTAACCCTCTGACAAAACACACTGAGCTACCGTGCCGGCTACGCCATAGATCGATGAGGATGACGAAGAACGAAATGTTTACTTCATGCAAGATAGTGCACCATCCCACTACCTGGCTGGCATCCAGATTTTCTCAGTGACCACTTTCCAGGTCAATAGACTGGCCATGGTGCGCCAATTGCATGGCCCCCACGTTCCCCACACCAGACACCACTCGATTTTTTCTTTTTATGGAGATTCATCAAGGATATCGTGTTTGTACCTCCTGTGCCGGCTTCCCTACCTGAACTTAGAGCAAGAATTTTCGCCGCCATTGAGCAAGTTACACCTCCAATTCTGCAGCGAGATTGGGAAGAAATTGACTTGCGATGGGATATGTGCAGGACAAAATCTTTAGTTTAAGGTAAAAAAAACTTGATGTGTTTCGTACAAAATAACACTAAACCCAGTTCTATATCTTGTTTCAATGAATTTATATGTGTTGTAAAGTCCTTTCTGTATTGTTAAGACAGCACAGTATGCCGATGTTGACCGTCGCCTGGAAAAAAAATTAAATAAAACGTAGGTTAGACGGGCATACCCTCTGGGCATTGGTATTGAAAACAGGCTAAAAGGATGTACGACATCAAGTTAAATTATTCGATCAATGAAAGAGGTACGAAAACGAAGAACGTCTTGCAGTGTGTCTCGACGGTGATGGGAACAGAAAATGTCCTTAAACTCATGACATGATCTAAAGGGCCGGATGACGAACAATCGACTTCAGTTCGCTAATCGTGCCTTGTTTGGCGAAGTTCCTAGAGGAAAGAGATGATTGAGGAGCAGCAGCTGTCGGGGTTTGGGGGAGGCAGGTAATATCGAGAGCGGGAGATGACGACAGCTCTTCCTCCGCCAATCCGGGGCGCTTCCGTGGTGGGAGTTTTCCTCCCCGGGGGCCGGTTTAAACACCCCGCACATCGCAACTCCCGCCAGACAATCTTACGGAATCAGCTAATTAAACAAGATTGTGTTAATGAGGTCGTGCCCGGAAGACTAGGTCGGGATTAATTAACGAAGATCGAGACAGGGCACGGCAGACAGTCGCAGCGCGCTGCGCCGAACACGGCGCCGCTCTGAGGGCTGGATTAGCGCCCGGGGCTAAGTGTCGGCCAATTATACGGGCCCGGAGCGGCGGAGCGCCGAACGCCTTCCGCAGGCGCTGCGCGTGCGCGAACCACAGGCGCGCGTGGGCTGTCCGGGGCAGTCATCGCAAACACGAGGTGAGGGAGCAGACGGCGGCACAGTCATATGTCAGGTCAAGTCGCTTTAGTGGGATACGACGGCCGGTGCGAAATCACAAAGTGCTGGGCGAGTTCATTAGTTTGTACAGAGAGGGAGGCCGACATTGTTTGCCCACATGACTTTCGGCCGACTGCGATAACACATATGCAGCTCGTGCCCCGCTATCTTTCTCAAACGATTTTACAGAAATTATTAGGCAAAAATGTTTCCAGTAATTCCTAAAGAATCTTCACTACTGGTCATTAAAATTGTTACACCAAGAAGAAATGCAGATGATAAACGGGTATTCATTGGACAAATATATTATACTAGAACTGACATGTGATTACATTTTCACGCAATTCGGGTGCAAAGATCCTGAGAAATCAGTACCCAGAACAACCAACTCTGGCCGTAATAACGGCCTTGATACGCCTGGGCATTGAGCCAAACAGGGCTTGGATGGCGTGTACAGGTACAGCTGCCCACGCAGCTTCAACACGATACCACAGTTCATCAAGAGTAGTGACTGGCGTATTGTGATGAGCCAGTTGCTCGGCCACCATTGACCAGACGTTTTCAATTGGTGAGAGATATGGAGAATGTGATGGCCAGGGCAGCAGTCGAACATTTTCTGTATCCAAAAAGGCCCGTACAGGACCTGCAACATGCGGTTGTGCATTACCTGCTGAAATGTAGATTTGCGAAGGGATCGAATGAAGGGTAGAGCCATGGGTCGTAGTACATCTAAAATGTAACGTCCACTGTACAAAGTGCCGTCAATGCGAACAAGAGGTGACCGAGACGTGTAACTAATGGCTCCCCATACCATCACGCCGGGTGATACGCCAGTATGAAGATGACGAATACACGCTTCCAATGTGCGTTCACCGCGATGTCGCCAAACACGGATACGACTAACATGATGCTGTAAACAGAACCTGGATTCATCCGAAAAAACGACGTTTTGCCTCTCGTGCACCCAGGTTCGTCGTCGAGTACACCATCGCAGGCTCTCCTGTTTGTGATGCAGCGTCAAGGGTAACTGCAGCCATGGTCTCCGAGCTGATAGCCCATGTTGCTCCAAACGTCGTCGAACTGTCCGTGCAGATGGTTGCTGTCTTGCAAACGTCCCCATCTGTTGACTCAGGAATCGAGACGTGGCTGCACGATCCGTTACAGCCATGCGGATAAGATGCCTGTCATCTCGACTGCTAGTCCGTGCAGATGGTTGTTGTCTTGCAAACGTCCCCATCTGTTGACTCAGGAATCGAGACGTGGCTGCACGATCCGTTACAGCCATGCGGATAAGATGCCTGTCATCTCGACTGCTAGTGATACGAGGCCGTTGGGATCCAGCACGGTGTTCCGTATTACCCTCCTCAACCCACCGATTCCATATTCTGCTAACAGTCATCGGAACGCGAGCAGCAACGTCGCGATACGATAAACCGCAATCGCGATAGGCTACAATCCGACCTTTATCAAAGTCGTAAACTTGGTGGTACGCAATTCTCCTCCATACCCGAGGCATCACAACAACGTTTCACCAGGCAACGCGGTCAACTGCTGTTGGTGTAAGTTGAAATCGGTTGGAATTTTCCTCATGTCAGCACGTTGTAGGTGTCGCCACCGGCGCCAACCTTGTGTGAATGCTCTGAAAAGCTAATCATTTCCATATCACAGCATCTTCTTCCTGTCGGTTAAATTTCTCGTCGGTAGCACGTCATCCGCTGAAGCAATTTTAATGGCCAACAGTGTAAATCTCCACTAGATCCCTTACCCGCTAATATTAAATTTGTTAAAATCCCTTTTAGGCACTCTCTTGCATGACCTCGCAAACATATTTAGAAAATACGGTGTGGACGCCCCTTTCCGTCGGCAAATAAAGTCCAGCATCGGTATATCCATAACTAACTATCTACCAAAGGCAAACCCTGGGATTTATAGAATTGACTGTGTCGACTGCGAAGCCTCATTTGTGGGCTAGACTGGTAGAAAATTACGTACCAGGTTCAGTGAACGTTTGCCTAACAAAAAATGACAAATTAAACAGCAATCGGCTTCTGTTGAGCACTTAAAATTTAGTGGTCACCGGCCCCCGACGTTGAAGAATTTACATACAGTATACACCAGAAGGCCCGCAAAGGCCAAAGGCTAAATCTTTTACAGGAAATGGAAATTCTTAATCACTCCAGTGCAGGAAAAGGTAGATTATTGAATCTACATCTACATGATTACTCTGCTATTCGCAATAAAGTGCCTGGCACAGGGTTCAATGAACCACCTTCAAGCTGTCTCTCTACCGTTCCACTTTCGAACAGCGCGCGGGAAAAACGAACACCTAAACCTTTTTGTACGGGCTCTGTTTTCTCTTATTTTGATGATCATTCCTACCTATGTAGGTTGGGCTCAACAAAATATTTTCGCATTCGGAAGAGAAAGTTGGTGACTGAAATTTCGTAAATAGATCTCGCCTCGCCGAAAAACCTCTGCTTTAATTACTTCCATCCCACCTCGCGTATCATATCTGCCACATTCTCTCCCCTATTACGTGATAATACAAAACGAGCTGCCCTTTTTTGCACCCTTTCGATGTCCTCCGTCAATCCCATCTGGTAAGGATCCCACACCGCGCAGCAATATTCTAACAGAGGACGAACGAGTGTAGTGTAAGCTGTCTCTTTAGTGGACTTGTTGCATCTTCTAAGTGTCCTGCCAATGAAACGCAACCTTTGGCTCGCCTTCCCCAGAATATTATCTATGTGGTCTTTCCAACTGAAGTTGTTCGTAATTTTAACACCCAGGTACTTAGTTGAAATGACAGCGTCCTCTAGTTCGCGATGATACAAAACGAGCTGCCCTTCTTTGTACTTTTTCAGTGTCATCCGTCAGTCCCACCTGATGCGGATCACACACCGCACAACAATACTCCAGAATAGGGCGGACAAGCGTAGTGTAAGCAGTCTCTTTAGTAGACCTGTTGCACCTTCTAAGTGTTCTGCCAATGAATCGCAGTCTTTGGTTTGCTCTACCCACAATATACTAACCCATCAATAAGTTCTTTAGTCTGAACGTGACGCTACCTTTTCATTCCTTTATCTTCTAGATGATTCGTTATGTTCTGGTGTTTTTTTTTTTTTTGGCGGTTTATTATTACACAGCCTCACCGGTTCAGATCCGGTCCAGGCCACCCTCCGGCGGTGGAAGTACAGAGGAGGGGTGCAGTAATGCGCCAACTCTATGGTGAAGGAAAAAGTGGCTGGACGAGAACAGGCCACTGCTAGTGACTGTACGAAACGGACAGAAAAACGTGGCCGTATTGGGCCTATCGTCAGTCATAGCCCGAATCCGGTAGGCGGAACGAGGTGTCGATTCCAGCGCCGTGGAACTGTGGTGCCGATGCTTTGTAGTCCAGAGACCGTCTCACGCCGGGCGTCCACTTTACTGGATAGTTGGCGAGCCTTACGGTGAATGGTCGTCTTGAGAAGGGCCGTATTTGTCTCCTCATGCAGAGCGACTATCCTGGTGAGCGGCGGGGCGTGAAGACTGTACCTGAGAACTTTATTCTGTAGGCACTGGAGCGTCAGCATCCGGGATTTACTAATCGTGGCCCAAGCAGAGCTTCTTGCACTCATTCTGAATTTTATTGTGAGGCAGGTTTCAACAATTTCATACTTTATAGGGGTCATGTGACCCCTACACAGCTTGCGTCTTTGTACTTATTTTATCACTATAGCTGCACCAATTTAATTTTATTAACTTTACTGTTTACCTAACTTATTGTTTTCCGCATATGTAATTTAGCAGCGCAGCCGCTTTTCTTAAGTACACTGGATACCCAACGCCATCTGGTCTTAATGTCTGTTACTCCGTTGTGTAATCTGGTCTTTACGGCTCTATGTTTGTGTGGCCGGCTGCGGGGTTGACGTATCTTGTATTCTCGACCTCATATTATTTACATTTCGTCCGCCGTACACAACGTTCCATGCAGTGTATGACGGAACGCTGTTATCTACGTACTATATCCCTTACGCTTTCATTTGCCTCATGACGATAGGACGATGTTTCCTCCTAATTTTTATCTTAGTACTGGCATTATAGGACGGATGTTGGCTCACCACATTACTTCTTTCATTAACCTGAGGATTCCCCACAAGAGCGAAACGCGTCGTTGCCAATAAATAGACAAAACCAAACGTAGCAAAGACGGTTTTATTCAAAATTTTTGGGTTACTTACAGCTGTCTATGTCAGCTTCATGATGAACTGCTCATCATTTCGTTAATCGTTATAGTAATGAAATGAAATGTCGTGTGGCTAGGGCCTCCCATCGGGGTGACCGTTCGCCTGGTGCAGGTCTTTCAAGTTGACGCCACTTCGGCGACCTGCACGTCGATGGGGATGAAATGATGATGATTAGCAAAACCCAACACCCAGTCCCTGAGTGGAGAAAATCTCCGACCCAGCCGGGAATCGAACCCGGGATCTTAGGATTGACATTCCGTCACGCTGACCACTTTTTTTTTTTTTTACATCTATACAAATACATAAATAAGATTTACATACAAGTTAAATGAAAGTGAAAATCAAAAATAAAAATTCGTATTCCAAGCGGATATTTTTATCTTTTTTTTTTGGAGCAGGAAGGCAGGGTAAACAAACAATCTTTATTCGTACAATTGTACTATCTTAGGGATAAGAAAAGGATCGAGACAGCAAAAACAATTTGGAAACCAGAAAATCAACGTAAAGGCCGCCATTTTTTTTGTGTAACATGAATAAAGTAAATGACAATCCCAGTCACGAGCGGGAGTGAAAATGAAGTTATCATCTGCATCACAATCCCTGCAGCACACGGTGTCGCATCATAAATCTGGCAGACAGCCATATAATCTTGACCATTTTTGCCTTTGTGGGCGGCATATATTTATGTATTTCTCCTGCGTCGACCATGTAGGGGCCAGTTTTCTTCTCAGTGTGCTGTATGCCAATATAACTGAACCGCGCAGTATTGTCTCTAGTCGTTCTGCTGCAGGAGTCTTCTCAGTTCTGGGACACCCCAGCTGTCGGGCGGATTGTGAAAAACACTTCCTAAAAAATTGGAAAAGTAAGTCCTGTATTTCGTATGACTCCGTATGAGCTCGTGTTGTTCTTGTAAATACATCCAATAATCCATCACGGACTTAATATCGTACGAATACAAATATTTCGTCGCATGTCCAGCGATCCAATTGACCACATACGTCTTTTGTTTGGGAAAAAAGGTCTTGTCCGGTAGAAAAAGTACATCCGATGTGATTTCTGTGTAGTTAGTGCGCCGAAGGAAGGCCAATATTCGACGCGTCAGCATCCAGACGTCCCTCGCTGCGCCACACACTAAACCATGTTCTTCCGTTGCTAACAGGCCACAGTTTGTGCAAAGAGGAGAATCGACCATATGAATTGTATGTAATCGACTCCTAGTCACAAGTTTACGGTTTATAACAATGTACCACATCGATCTCGCTGCTGTTGACAGTAATGGAGTATGCACTGCACACCAAATGTGGTTCCACGTTCTCGACGGGTATTTGAATTCCATTACGTTGTGGGCATGGTGATCCATCAAGCACCTATAGATCTCCCGAGTCGTGGGTATTCTCGTCGAAGGTACTTTCAGACGAACATAATTGTAATCAACAAAAAATGAGGCAACGTGTGCAAGAGAAGGTGAAATATTGCCCACCGCAATAGGGGGTTCGTACGAAGGCGGAACAAGTACTTCTATCAGAGCTGACGTTATGGTGTGCTTTCGTTGTTGCCAATTTCGTATCATCGCTCGCATGTAAAGCGCCAGAGCTTTGTTTCGCACGTTTGTGAGGTTGAGGCCACCGTTCCGGAAATGTAGCGTTAACGTGTCATATGTGATCTTAAACAACATCCCAGTACTAACATAGTAACCAAAGGCAGTCATGAGGCGGTCTGCAATACCCTTCGGTATTGGTAGGATCTGCGGTAAATGGGGCAGTCGTGACGCTATGTGAACGTTAGTGTATGCCACACGCTGGATCATGTCAAAGGCTCTCAGTGAGTTGTTCCGTATCGCCAGACGAACGTTTTGCAGAAGCCGCCGAGAACTCGCCGCCGCTGACCGCCGTAGTGAACGGGTAAATGTGATCCCCAGACATCTCAGCGATTCCACCGTCTGAAACGGTCCCGGTATGTCTTCCAGACCCCGTCCAATGTGCATAATTTTGGATTTCGTCGTGTTAATGACACTGCCTGCTGCCGTCCCGTAAGAGTCTAGATATTCAACAGCATGATGCACTTCATGACCTGATCTGACAAGAAGGATCAGGTCGTCCGCATATGCGCGACAAACGAAAGAGTTCTCATTAAGGGCTATCCCAGTAAGTGAGCGCCTCATAACACACATCAGCGGCTCAAGCGCTATCGCAAACAGCATCATGGAGAGTGGGCACCCTTGTCGGACGGAGCTGTTAATAGGAACCGAGCCCGCTTCCCGACCGTTTACAATCACCTTCGATGTAGCCCCTCGTATTAGCCTCATAATGATGAAGATGAAAACAGGTGGAATCTCCATTCGGCTCGTGACTGACGCCAAGATGTCATGGTTTATCCTGTCGAACGCACGATTGAAGTCCACAGATATCATCGCTGCTCGCATTTTACAAGTTTCCGCAAGGGCGATAACGTCACGGTATTCACTTAACGCCGAGGAGATGTTGCTTCGCACTCCTAGGCAAGCCTGATCAGGGGATATTGTCCTGGATATCGCCAGCTTGAGACGAGACGCTAGTAGCCGTGCAAAAATTTTATAATCGGTGTTTAGCATAGTGAGAGACCGATATCGATTAACACTGCGACTCCCCGCCATCTTCGGGACGGGAAGAAGAAAGCCCGTCACAAAATCCGACGGTAGGCGCATGTTCGGACTCATCGCCTCATTGTACATCGACACCAACTGTGGCATCATCATGTCCACGAATTCTCGATAAAACTCTAGCGTAATCCCATCTGGCCCCGGTGATTTATGGGCCGCTCCTTTTGTGAGTGTCACCTTTATATCGTCTTCTGTGAGTGGCTCCATAAGCGCTGCCTTATCCGTCTCTGTCAGTGTCGTTTGCAGATGTTGCAGTATCTCTTCCCCTACCTGACGGTCCGTCGGTGTACCGGCATAGAGATGGCGGAAATACTCTAAAAATTCATTTGCAATGTCCTGTTGTGTTGTCAGTTGACGGCCATCTAAACCGTGGAGCACTGTTACCAATGCCCGGCGGTAACGCTTATGTTCCCGCGACACATGGTGCATCGAGGTACGTTCCCCAGTAATGGTGTCAAGACATCTTGCCCGTATTGGGATGCCACCCAGTCGTCGTCGCGTGATCGATAGGATTTGTGCCTTGACACGATGAACTTCCGCATGATGTTCTGCAGACCTGGAAGGACAGCTCACGAAGCATGGTGTAATAATAATCAAGAGTGTCTCTCTGCCATCTCGCCTTATCCCGACCATACTGTATTAGGGCTCTTCTTATTGCCGGCTTAGTGCACTCGAGCATTGAAGCACGGAGGTATACGTTGGTAGACGGCGTTGGCATGTGGCCCATACCTCCTCGACTCTCTGACGACATTCGGGGTCCGCCAAAAGGGACGAATTGAGCTTCCATGTCCCGCGGCTTCTCCACACACTTTGCCTAGGGAGTGGCATGGTACAAATGTAAGCCAGATGATCAGTAAATGCCGCAGGCCATCGTTCCGCGTCAACCACCTTATCCTGTAGGCCAACCGAAACATATATTCGATCGAGTCTGCTCGCCGAGTGACTGTTAAAAAAAGTATATCCCTCACGGTTCCTATGAATCATGTCCCAGGTGTCGCTTAGCTCCAGATCCCGGCATAGTACATGCAATTCACGACAGGTATTGTAATGTGGAGTCTGGTCTTTTTGGGCTAAAACACAATTGAAGTCACCACCTATAATGAAATGATCGAATCTGCCGGTAAATAAGGGCACAATCTCTTCCGAATAATATCTCGCACGCGCCCGTCTGTTGTCTGTGCCGGAAGGGGCATAAACATTGAGAATGCGAATTCCATTAACAGTTATCGCCAGTCCTCGTGCCGAAGGTAGATAAGCCAGGTCTCGGACAGGAATCCCGTCCCGGACCAATATCGCCGTTCCACTGTCGTTGTTCGAGTGCGGCGAGGTGTAGGGGATGTATCCATGTACTTCCTGGAACTCAGGAATGTAAATTTCCTGTACCATCAGCATATCCACATCCGACGTGTATATCGTGTCCCTAAACAACTGCTGTTTCACCGGCGATCTAATGGTATTTACATTCACTGTCCCTATTCTGTATGCCTGGGGTCGAGTAGCTGTCATCTCCACATGATGTTAAAATGACAAAGTTTCACCGTGTCGATAGTCCCTTTGCACATCCGCCGAGGGTCGTCCGAGGAACGTGTCCCTGCGGCATTAGGTTTCTTGAGATGCGGACGGATGCAAGGCCCCACCAATAGAATGGTCCGCATCGGTGATGTCGTCGTCCTGCTCATACCAGCTGATACTATTGGTGTGCTCCAAATTTTCCTGTGCGGCATTGATGTGTGACATCTGTTGTTCTTTCGCAGCTGTAGACTCCACCGCCGAAGGGGTAGCAGGCCCCTGAGCGGATGCGTCGTCTGAACGATATGACATCATTTCACTGTCCGAATTCATATGATCTGCGACATCCGAAGCTTGTGGTTCCATGTCAGACAGGTCCATAGTGTTAGACTCGTCTGGGCTCCCTAGAAGAGAAGGGAGCGTCTCCGCAGAGTTTAGTCGGCGCTCCTTGCGGCGCTTTGGCGAGCGTTGTTTGCGGGCCCTAACCTCGGCCTCTGGTGTTGGCGCATCTTGCATCTCCTGCGTTCCCGCCGCCGCCACAATGCCCTGGGGCCGTTCCACTTCAGCTTCCATGCCTATTGTGATGCTCTCATCCTCTTTCTGCGCCACCTGTAGTGTCTGAGATTGGAGGCTGGTCGGAGCCATTCCTTCTTCAGTGGCGTCCGAAGGCGCCTCAATCAACTGCGGCGTCGGTTCGATGGTGCGCTCCGACCTCGGCGTCACCTTCCCGCGAAGTGCCGTCACGTAAGTCATCGGCAGTGACGTTGGTGTAGTCGGATTCTGGAAGTCTCCGCTGGGGAGTTGCACGAGTCTCCTCTGCATACACGCTGATCGAAGATGTCCTTCACCGCCACACCCGGAGCATGTCCGGGGCTGTCCATCATAGATGACAATAGCTCTACAGCCGATGTTTATGTACGATGGCACATGGTTCGTAAGGGCAATTCGCACCTGTCGGACACCATTGAGCACTGGATACGTGCTAAAACTTGCCCAGCGTTCAGCCGTATGACTAATAACTCTGCCATATGGCTGGAGTGATTCAGTGACCAATGATTCGGGTACCTCGAAAGGCAGCTCGAAGATTCGAATCGTACGCACGCCCAGGCCCGAATGAGCGACTAAAACTTCGCCAATATGACCATCGCAGTGTCGGAACTGGAATCCTCGTTTGGCGGCTTCAATGATCCTATCACATGCTGCGTCGTCAATCATCTTTACGTAAAGAGTGCTGCTCACGATTGATAAATGAATTCCAATAATCTCCGTGTAATTAAGATGCACTTTGTCCCTCAAGAAACGTTCGATTTCGAAAGCCTTCGGTCTTGCATACTCGTTACAGAACGTGAACTGTATCGTGGTTTTTCGGAAATTGTGTGCCATTGTGTTCGATTCAAACAGTAACACACGCGAGTGACGACGGTGTAAACACCGCTTCTTCTGCGACCGTTCGCAGCCGAGACGTAAACAAGTCCGAGCTGCTCCGCGGCGAAAGGCGGACTGGACCGTTCACCTGGTGCAGGTCTTTCAAGTTGACGCCACTTCGGCGACCGGCACGTCGATGGGGATGAAATGATGATGATTAGCAAAACCCAACACCCAGTCCCTGATTGGAGAAAATCTCCGACCCAGCCGGGAATCGAACCCGGGACCTTAGGACTGACATTCCGTCACGCTGACCACTCAGCTACCGGGGCCGGACATCGTTATAGTTATTATGATATTTTTGCAATTAAACAAGACACTGCGAGAAATTTGAAAGGGTTTGCAATGAAAAATGGAGATCGCTAGGACTTCGCGTATGAAATATAGCTAACATATTGAATTTTTCTTTAGACTTGGATGGAAGTCTCTGTCTGTCACCAATCTCGAGAAAATTTCTCTTATGTAGCTCACTCGTTTGCGATAGCGATAAAGCCAGAATGAAATATCCATAAAATTCCTCATCTCTACGTATAAAAGACAATGTCCTGTCTGAGTTACTGACTGACTGACTGAATGACTCATCATCGTCCAGCCCAAACCGCTAAGGACAGAAACTTGAAATTTGGAGAGGGTGCGGATCTTGTACTGAAGGAATCGTTTAAGAAGAGATTGTCAAACATTCCGTTCCTAAGTGGAGTAAAATAAGGGTCTAAAGGTTTTTTGAAAATATGTCACCATCAAAGGAATTTTGATACTAGAACTATGAAAACTAGTACTCAGTCAGAAAATAAAAAATACCTCTTTCAGCATTTCTGGAAATTCAACCACTAAGAGGGTAAATTAGTCGGTGTAATTTTTTTTGAACATAAATAATTACTAAATAACTACTATAGGGTTTTTAAAGCCACATCTGTGACAATTGGTGTTTGATTTTCCGGTTAGAAATTAAAAAAAAAAAAACATGCTTCAGTGTTTCTAGAAATTCAACCACTGAGGGAGTGCAACAGGGCCTGAACATTTTTAGGAAAATATCTTGTTACATTAAAGTAATTTTAAAGCTAAATTTATGAAAATTAGTATCTCTCTTGTCGGTTAGTTACAGAGATATATTTGCTAGGGGATGAGAGGTGCCATGGAAATACCTTCACAAGAACGTAGAAAGGCATTATTACCAAAACTTTGGATTCCAGCTACCAGAATCGCTTTGTGATCAGAAGTACATTCGGAAAAGACCATGTTTATATGGTCTTTATTAGCGTGAAATGCTTAGAAGGTGTAATTTGCAAACAACATAAAAATTCCCTTAAATAAAAACAAAAAGATCACTGCAGGCCGTAGAGTCTACGCGAGCGAAACAGTGGACGCTAAGCTAGTATCTAAAAATCGTCTTGAGGTATCGAAAAGAGATTTTGGCAAATGATAGCACACAAAGAGGAGAGATTTTTCCACACGGTTATCATACCAACCTTCGATATCCAAAGTGCTATTCCACTAACTACAGAGTTCTTCAATGAAAGAATGTTATTTGTAAGGACCATCCACTGCTGGTAAAACGAGACAGTGTGGGTTTTGGAACAACATAAGACATTACACGTTTATTGTTGTGCCGAAGATGAGCCTTTCCATAAGCTATTAACATTGCTTGTCCTCAGTTCCTCTTTTAATAAATCACTGTTTCAGAATTATCTAGCAGCTGCAACTGCGCAACATGTTAGAGAGGTGACACTGAAGAAACTCCGCTGTGTTTTGGCAAAAGAAGCAAATTCTAACAAGGGAACGAGAGAAATGTAGGTTCGCAACTCTGGTGTTTCTCTGACAGTTGTAAATGATTAGTAAGTTGGGCGAAACTACATTGATGCTTTTGTTGCATTTTCAGCGGAATTCTTCTTAGATACTTAACAGATGGGTTACCGTAGATCTTTCTGGATGGTCACCATGCAAGTGTGGGTATGGAGATGCTCCACTTTACAAAGACTGTGAGTATAGGCTACAGTTTAGAACGGCAACTTCCCTACAACGCCTGGCACTTCCCCTACAGTACCTGTTCCCAACCTCCACCAATACTGCTCTCCCCACACTAGCTCTGCCGATTCCACATGTACCAGCCACGTATCTCTGTGCGCACTCTACAAAGGCATTCCACCACTGCTCTCCCTAGTACTGAACAGTGGCTAAGGGTAATCGGTTATTGCTTTGCTGTAGTATTTGCTAACTGTTGTAACATTTACGGTTCTCAGATGTAGTCACTGTCTGACAAAAAGTACCTGGATACCCCTATGTATTATGGAATTGACCACGAGATGTCACAAGAGGAGAGCCCACCCCGACAAAAGGAGGCGGGAGGCATTGTACATCAGTAGAGAAGCAGTAACGGTAGAGTGCCTCAATCAGGAGAGCTCTGTGATTTCGAATGTGTGCTAGACATACGAGGTGCATTCAAGTTCTAAGGCCTCCGATTTTTTTTCTCCAGACTGGAAAGAGATAGAAACATGCGCATTGTTTTAAAATGAGGCCGCGTTCATTGTCAATACGTCCCAGAGATGGCAGCACCCTACGGCAGATGGAATTTTACCGCCAGCGGCGAGAATGAGAACTGTTTTAAATACTTAAAATGGTGACGTTTTCCTTACCTGAACAGCGTGCAATCATTCGTTTCCTGAATTTGCGTGGTGTGAAACCACTTGAAATTCATCGACAGTTGAAGGAGACATGTGGTGATAGAGTTATGGATGTGTCGAAAGTGCATTCGTGGGTGCGACAGTTTAATGAAGGCAGAACATCGTGTGACAACAAACCGAAACAACCTCGGGCTCGCACAAGCCGGTCTGACGACATGGTCGAGAAAGTGGAGAGAATTGTTTTGGGGGATCGCCGAATGACTGTTGAACAGATCGCCTCCAGAGTTGGCATTTCTGTGGGTTCTGTGCACACAATCCTGCATGACGACCTGAAAATGCGAAAAGTGTCATCCAGGTCGGTGCCACGAATGCTGACGGACGACCACATGGCTGCCCGTGTGGCATGTTGCCAAGCAATGTTGACGCGCAACGACAGCATGAATGGGACTTTCTTTTCGTCGGTTGTGACAATGTATGAGACGTGGATGCCATTTTTCAATCCAGAAACAAAGCACCAGTCAGCTCAGTGGAAGCACACGGATTCACCGCCACCAAAGAAATTTCGGGTAACCGCCAGTGCAGAAAAAATGATGGTGTCCATGTTCTGGGACAGCGAGGGCGTAATCCTTACCCATTGCGTTCCAAAGGGCACTATGGTAACAGGTGCATCCTACAAAAATGTTTTGAAGAACAAATTCCTTCCTGCACTGCAACAAAAACGTCCGGGAAGGGCTGCGCATGTGCTGTTTCACCAAGACAACGCACCCGCACATCAAGCTAACGTTACGCAACAGTTTCTTCGTGATAACAATTTTGAAGTGATTCCTCATGCTCCCTACTCACCTGACCTGGCTCCTAGTGACTTTTGGCTTTTTCCAACAATGAAAGACTCTCTCCGTGGCCGCACAGTCACCAGCCGTGCTGCTACTGCCTCAGCGATTTTCCAGTGGTCAAAACAGACTCCTAAAGAAGCCTTCGCAGCTGCCATGGAATCATGGCGTCAGCGTTGTGAAAAATGTGTATGTCTGCAGGGTGATTACGTCGAGAAGTAACGCCAGTTTAATCGATTTCGGGTGAGTAGTTAATTAGAAAAAAAATCGGATGCCTTAGAACTTGAATGCACCTCGGAGAATGTGATAATAGCAACAATCCATCAGGGTCATTTCTACCTTTCCAAAGGTACCCACGTAGACTTTTGGTGATGTGATTGCGAAGTGGAAACGCGAAGGAACAATCACAGTTAACCAAGATCACTCAGACTTCCGCATTTGTTGACAGGAGCGTGGCTTCTCAACGTGGATGTTGCGGTAGTATTTTGAGCTTTCTGCTGGCTGTGAGTGTATGCCTCACTTAATGCCAGTTAAAGTCATGGCAGAACTGAGAAAGCTTGAAGAGACATTAATGTTGCGATTTTGTGGGCACAGCACCTCTTCCCGTCACCCTAACGAATTATTTCGCGAATGTGATGAACAGAATTCGTCACCCTTGCTGAATTATCCACGAAGAAATTGCAATTCATGATTGCCTATCAAGAGGACTGATTTGAGAATTTAAGTGGACAAACTTTTTGGGGAAACAGTGTTTTTTCAATAAAAGGCTTTAGCTTTTTCTTCACCTTCCTTTTGCAGTGCAAAGTGTGTCTGGTTTGAAATAGAGGTCAATTTAAAAATAAATAAAACCCTCGAGTTCGGCAACGGTTCCAAAATAAAAATGTTAGTATTGACTGACGGGGCTGTAAAGGAGGGAAAAGAAGAAATTTTTTCTCACAGGTGAAACATGTACATTAGAAGCAACTTAACTGACAGTAGCCTGCAACATGCTCGTTAGAATGGGAATGGCATGCGCACCTGTATTTTATCAGTTGGCTTATGCGCCTTGCCCTGTACTGAATTCTTCTGACTGCGAGAATGTAAACTGTCAATAACTTTGAACCAAATTGAAACTTTATAAATTTACCTATCAAAAACGGAATCTGATACAAAACTATTCATTTGAAATTGGCTCTGATAATAAAACAAAACTTGATCAATTTGAAAATTGTGGTGCCTGTGCTTAATGAATGCTATCCCTGCTATTATGAAATTTATTACCTTATAAGTTAGCAAACAGCTACTGTACAAGGCTGCTGCTTAGCATACATTTTAATTAAATCGGTGATGATTGAGACAATAACTTCTTAGAAATATAGTTAATCAAGAGCTACATGGCTCTGGGAACTGGTATTGACTTGTGGTAAGTAACAATGTGGTACTAACTTTAAAACTTGTATTTTGAATCTTTGAAAATTAATAATGCTCACAATTAACGTAAAATACACTGATTATATATTAGCAATTAGCTTTACAAAATCATTGGATATGAGTGCTATACATTGTCTGAATCATCACTTGCGAATACGCGCATTGCATTGGTAGTAACACAACTTACTTTACCTTGAAACTTAAACTACTGAGTGTCACTGCTACTACTGAATGAATCTGAACCCCTCGTTACTTATTTCTATCATTTCAATACCGCCCTACAGAATTTTCCCTGACAAAGACAACGCATACTTAATCTATTCATTTGTTACCACAATTTGCAATCCCAACGCAATCTGACTACTATAGAATGACAACATAACTTCAGATAATTAACACAAAAGAATGGCCCTGAATTGGAAGAAATCCTAACAATAACCCATTCATAAGTCACTTACCTCACAGAAAATCTCCATAACACGAACTACAGCAACTACAGCAAGTAACAACTACATCCAGCTAAATGAAAAGATTCTAACTACTATAGGAGACCAACACTTAGTCTCCAAGAAGGACACAAATCCAAGCTGTCCACTCGCCAACTACTAACTGCTAGTCCGGTCAACCACAGAGTCTCTTACTGAAGGCGCAGAGCAATTTCAGCGATATTAATACAGGCTATAGCGCTGTCAACAAACAAACATATAAACAGTCTACTTACAATCTTAATTATTTCCCGTATGGTATCTTGCAAATAAAAGTCATTATTGCCCATAGCGAGTAAGTACATATCCAGCACACATCAGATAGGTCTTTACACCTGAGAGTCCTCCATACATCTCTGTATCTAAAGCTACTCTCTGCATCTCTATCTGTAACACATTACCCATAGCACCTTGAACCAACAATCGCTGTTGAGCAGCGACGTTACTACACAATCGATGCTACATTTGACCATCATGGTTTAATACAAAATTTTCTTACGAAATTTTACACTGTCACAGGAGTCTTTGAATATTTTAGGTTCAACGGTATTACCTGTACCGGGGGAAAGAGATTCGGAGACAGCTGACAACCTCGAACGGAGCGGAGAGACAAGCCAAGTGTGACCCTTTACCTGCGGTTAATCTCTCACGGGACTGGAGATCGCATGCCCACGCTTCGCCATGCCGTGACCAGCTGGGAATATTTCGTAGACAACAGCTTGTCAGAAATCTGTGTGCTTTATGTGCCATTCTCGTCTGTGGTGAACAATTTTGTGTGTTATTTACCCACACAAACCCTTATGCATATATACATGTTTTTCTTGTTTCATTAACCACTGAACAAGCACAATACTACTTACTGAAGCATTAGAATAAATGAATTAGGACGTAAGCCATTATTTTTTTGGAACCGATTATGCTCCGGTATAACTGAGCAAGTAATTTTTCCTTTCAACTTTATTGATGTGTCTGAAACAACGAGGAAGCCTCCACTAACTTACTGTGTGTAATTCAAAGAACATTAATCATCTTCATAGTGTCCACATGTTCGAGTAATTTAAAACACTGTCTTCATGAGTATTGTTACGTAATGTTAAGGTGCTCACATGCTATTCCAAGGCTGCCATGTAAAATCCGTGCTAAGGGTACTATTGTATAAATCTTCAACTGATTCTGCTATTTACATTTTCTTTAATTTTTTCTCATCATTGACTGGCAATTTGCTTGGCGTTTTGGGTCTTTTATACTTCCATGGATTAATTTGGAGACGGATTCCTTTGTCTTGTCATGTCATTAATCACTGATGATCAAGGATGGCCGTCAAGGGAGTTTTATTCTTTCAAAATGGGGAATAATTAGGTAATGTGATAGCACAGGGTACTCACTAGTGAAATCATTTATTAAGCTTTCTCCTACACAAACGGTTAGAAAGTGTTGCGAGTACATTTATGTCTTTTCTCATACAAACAAAATTCAGCATTTAATTCGTATCTACAGCATGCTCTAAACGTAATGTGCAAAGCTTGGTTTCCATGTAACTACATGCTGTTTTCGTGACATGACGACAACAACAGCGTTAAGACACATTACTAGAATTTATATTACCGTTCCATAAGTGAAGGGCAGTACAATTCTGATAGCTTCATTGTGTAGCTACAGGGGCTGGACAAAAGTATGGAAACACAAATGCAGATGCTAGCCAAGTCTGCACGTTGCGCTGTTCTCTTTGACCACGAACGGCACCTGTGAAACGTCTTCAATACGCTGCAAATGTCAGACATGCTCATAACAGTATTCAGTGTAGTTGTGAGTTCATTATGTCTGAGCTAAATGAATGCGAACGTGGGCAAACAATTATTTGTCGCATAGTGGGCGCTTCCATAATCAATATGGTCATTGTATTTGATGTTTCAAGAGGCACAGTGTCCACTAATTGTGCCACATACAGCGAAAGGAGAAAAGCATCATCCGCTAAATCACAACGCGGACGAAAGTATGTGTTGAGTGATCGTGAGAGACGGTCATTGAAAAGGGATTATGACGACAAATTAAGAGGACGATAGTTGCAAACGTTACTTTAGAGCTGAGCGTCGTACTCGTGAACCCTGTCAGCACCAAAACAACGCGAAAGGAGTTCCATAAGCTGTGTTTCACGGCGAGATGGAATTCCAAAACCAGCCACCAGCGATTCAGATGCCAGTAACAGGAAAACATGCTGCCGAAGCCATAGTACCGGCACTGTGTAACAATGGAAGAATGTCACTTGGTCGGATGAGTGTTCTTGTATACTGTTCCCAACATTTTACCATGTTTATAACCCAAGACTGAAACATAGCGTGGTTCGTTGATGATTTGGGCAGGCATGCCCTGGTATTCCATTGGTCCCATGGGTACACTGTAAGGACCCATTATAGCCGAAGATCATGTGACCATACTGGCTCATCGTGTCCATCCCACTGTACAATGTTTGTGTCCCAATGATCATGATGTGTTCCTAGACGACAGGTTCACTGTTTACACAGCTAGCATCGTTCAGGACGGGTTTAGTGAGCACGAGGATGAATTGTCGAATCTGCCCTGGCCACCACAGTCATCAGATCTCAGTATTATTGGGCGTTTATGGTCTCCTTTGTGGAGAAAAGTGCGTGATCACCATCCAACTGCATCATTGTTACGCTGATTTTCCACTATTTTGCAGTAAGAGTGATGATATAAGAGTCTCTTGAAAGCCTTACCGAACCTATATTTATCCATTTCCAGAAAACTGTAAGCTGTTTGAATGCCAACTGTTATTCTGCACCGTGTTATGGATGGTAAAGTGTTATGTAATTAGTGTATCCATATTTCTGTCCACCAATGTAGTTACTTCATGTACGAAAAATTATTTCAGGAGAGGAAGATCCCTCGAGTCTTTTAATTTAGAGCACTACTGTTCTGTTTAACATGAACTTTACCTGCATAAAAATTTTAACAACAAACTGAAACTTCTTCTGAATAGAAACTCATTCTGAAAACTAAATTAAAACACCTCAGAAATATAGCATCTCTTTGTATGTGTATTAATTGGTTATAGAGCGCTAATGAGCATCATTTGAATTTTGATTAATTGCTTGGTGGATATAATTTGATATATTAATTTGCTTATTTTCATTTACTAATCCCTTATAATATGCATTAATACAACTCATTGCTTCAAGAGAAACATTAATTCAGGCAAAGCTATAGCTTACAACAATATTACAAAATCATTTCACTCTACCAATCTGGTAGCCATAGTTCATCACTGCTTAAAGAGTTTCCATACTGTAACTGTGGTAAACTGGTTTAAAAATTTACAGTCATAAAAAATATGAGCATTGAATGAAAAGACTACCTTAAATGAGGAATGTTTTCTTCAATAATTACTTATTTCTACAGTGTGAATAGAATACTCCGCCTGCACAAAATTGAGGAAAGTGATTTTTGAAATGTGTTTATTATAGACGATTTTTGATATATAAACTAAGATATACTGACACCAATGAAAGTAAATAAATGGCAGCAACAGCATATACTAAACTCTAGACTCACATACTACTAAAGCATTAGAGATGATCTTCAATAAAATTCACTTGTAATCAATGCAACTTGAATGCCTTCTAACGATTGAGCTGAATCTGATTTCAGATACTATACTGAGGTAAGACCTCTTACAGACAGCAAACAGTCGTTTTTTTCCTACAACTATATCATTAGACAGTGATAGCACTACAATTAAATTGAAGCATGTAATTTTGTGTGCCTTGGTGATGTATGTTTTTAGAAACTATAAATTGCATGTCAGCCTAATTCTTTGATATTGGTTGATTTCATGTTCTTAAATATTGACCATGTTTTCCGCCTTTTGAATCCAATGCAATTCTCAAGACATTTCACTTCCTAACATTTTTATTTTATTTGTTTGTTTCGTGCATACCTTATTTTCATTTTCTTGCGATTTATTTTGTTGTTATTTTCCAATTAGGAAAGATATAAGAGTCTAAGTTTTCATGGCCAAAGTTAGCTACAATAAAATATTGATGAGTAATTAACCACATCATGATGTCATACAAATTTTCTCAAGCAATAAGCCTTTGACCCCCCTCCCCCTTTCTTCTGCCACCTCAGCATTATGCCAAGAAGCTCAGCCATTTTCATGTAATTGACAGATGCAGCAGTAACCTTAAAGCACAAGCTACCATCCCGATGAAGGTTGAGTACAATAGTAGCTGAAATGTCGTACAGTGAAAATGAATTTATTGAAATGTACTTAGATATTTTTAGGATGTTTACCTAAAGATATTCATTACATGTATATGCTGAACAAAATATAAAAGTTCTTTACAATACATCTGTACAAAACAGAAATAATAGCTGTATTTGTTAAAAATGAATTATTTGCACCCAGCAAATTTCCCTTTAGATTTTAAAATTAATGCTTTATACGTTTGAAAATTGTCATTTACGATGATTAAAATGAAAATCAGTTTTAATCCATTCCTTTCTGTCGTTGTTTCTATAATTTTCTTCTGTATTTAGACAATTTCATTTGCTTGCATAGCCTCTTCCTCATTTCACTGTTGTTCTGTGATGTGTTTTTTTTTTTTCTTGAAGAGTATATTTCGGTGTAGATATTACTTTCTACTCTATATGCTACGTCAGTGTTGTCAATTATTTTCTTAATAGCAGATTTTTCTAAATTGTTTCTCGGAAAAAGCTCTCCAAATTAGTCTTTCACCAATTTTGGAAGTCTTCCTCTTCTTTCGTTTCACCCTCTTTGGGGTACGCTCGATCAATCATTACTTTGGACGTTGTTCTTTTACTAGGACCCAGTGTTTCTTCATTCTTTCTGATCTGCGTTTCCTCTCTTCTTCCAAGATGAAGGGTTTGGACTTTTGCGTAGATTTGTCTTGGAATCTTATGTTTTCATCTTTAGTAATTAATTTAGCTGTTCGATCGATAATTGAATTTTCTGAAATCTTTAATTCTACTAGGTCTTTCCAAGTTTCATTAAATCAGTTGAGTTTCGTTTTGCGGTTACGGAAAAAGCCAAAGATTTGTTTGGTTAATCTGTTGGAATTTAGTGTGAGAAGATGACCTTAAAAATTTATCCTCCTCTTCCGCATAGTATTTAAAAATTTTTAAGTTTTCTTGAAGAGAGTTTCATTTTAGATGTATATAATCTTATTGTCTAGAAATTTTGATCCTATTAGTTTTATTAAAATTTTTCTGTCCTTTTGCTCAAGTTTCTCCATTTGGTCTTAGGAATTCATTTTTCGTGTTTCTGCTGCATACAGTGCTTTTGGCTTAATCACTGTCTTGTAAGGTGTAATTTTGGACCCCCTTGAAAGTAATTTTTTGTTGTATGAATTTTTTGTTAGTTGGGAGGCCAATTCAAGTTATTTTTTTCTGGATTCCATTTCTTTGCTTTTCCCAGCATTCCAAATACTAATCCATTCCCCGAGATATTTGAATTCTTTTAGTATTTCAATCTTTTGTTCTTGAACTTTGAGGTATTTACATGAGCGCTTGATGTTTGTCAATATCTAAGGTTTTTCAAAGGAGATATGAAGACCTATTTTAGCTGCTTGTTTCTTTAGTTCAAGGATTTGCTCCCGTGCTTCTTCCATTGTCTCAGCAAAGAGGGCCACATCATCTGCAAAAGCAGTGCAACTTACTTTAAGGTTCTTCTTTTTGCGACCCAGTCTTACGCCACTCTTAATATTTTCGTTCCATTCTCTGACTACTTTCTAAAGCGCACAATTTAACAGAAGTGGTGAGAGCCTATCCCCTGTTGCACTCATGTTTTTATTTCAAAGGGTTCCGATAATTCGCCTATAAATTTAACTTTCGAAAATGTATTTGTAAGGGTCGCTTTTATAATATTATTTGTTTTCTTATCCAAACACGATTCTCCCAGGACTGATAATAGAGATTCTCTATCAATCGAATCATATGCTTTTTTAAAACAATGGAGGAGATTACGTACGTGTTTGTCCTTGATTTTTGGTATGCCATGACGTTTTTGAAGTTTAGTATTTGTTCCGAACATGATCTACCACTTCTAAAACCTCCCCGGTGTTCCCCGATTTGCGGGCCCAATTTCGGGTCTGCCCTGTTCAAAAGGACTTTAGAAAGAATCTTGTATGTTACATCCAGCAGTGATATTCCTCCGCTATATTTGGGGTCTGTCTTCAAACCTTTATTGTGGATAGGGTGGATGACAGCTTTTCTCTATTCTGTCGGAATCTCTTCTGCTTTCCAGATTTTATCGAAAACACACTGAAGGGATGTAATTGCATTCTTGTCAGCTTTTTTCCATAGTTCGGCCACTATTTTGTTTTTTCTGGACGCTTTGTTGTTTTTAAGTTCTAAAAAGACCTTCTGTGGTTCTTCAGTCGTCGGTGGTTCTGAGTCCGGCTTCTCACGGTTATTTGGGATGGATTCAAATTTTTCAAGGTTGGGTTCACGATTCAAGAGTTTCTGGAAGTACCCTGCTAGTATTTTGCAATTTTCTGCGTTACTGTGAGCCATGCTCCCATTTACATCTCGAAATTGTAGGGCGGGTGCTTTGTATCATGATAACCTTTGTTTGAAAGTTCTGCAAAAGCTTCTTGTGTCGTTTTTAGTAAATTCTTTATCAATTTGGAGGAGAGATTTGTTTTCATGTGTCTTCTTAATCCTTTTTATATTTTTATCTACCAGTTTTCTAACTCTAATGAAATTCAATCCGCTTTCTTCTGTTTTCTGTGACTGCCAGTTTTGCCATGCCTGTTTTCTTGTTTCAATGAGGGCATCACATTCTAGCGAGCACCAGGCACGTTTTTTACTATTTATGTTAGGTGCTATCTGTTCTGCTGTAGCAATGAGGTTTTCCTTGATATCCTCCCAGCTTTGTGTCTGAATGGCCGGCCGTGGTGGTCTAGCGGTTCTAGGCGCGCAGTCCGGAACCGCGCGACTGCTACGGTCGCAGGTTCGAATCCTGCCTCGGACATGGATTTGTGTGATGCCCTTAGGTTAGTTAGGTTTAAGTAGTTCTAAGTTCTAGGCGACTAATGACCACAGATGTTAAGTCCCATAGTGCTCAGAGCCATTTGAACAATTTTTTTTTTTTTTGTGTCTGAACGACTTCTGTTGCTTTTGTGAATTCATCTGATTTTAATATCTTTTCCTTGCTATACTTCCGATGCTTAGTTTGTTACATGCTGTATTTCGTGTTTGGGTTGACTTTGAACTTAATTTTAGGAAGGTAGTGGTCTGGATCCAAGTTTGCACCCCTGAGTACACTAACATTCATGATTTCTTTGCAAGAAATCTTCTTGATTGCCACGTGATCAAGTTGAAATTCCCCAAGGCTAGGATTTAGGGGTATCCATGTCTTTTGTCTTTGTGGTAGTTTCTTGAAAGCTGTGGATTTAAGAATTAAGTTGTATGCTTGGCAAAGTTCTATTAGCCTCACACCATTTCTGTTTGTTCTCTTGAGTGCAGGATAGTCTCCAACAACTTTCTTATGTCTTTTTTCTTTACCAATCTGTGCAGTAAAGTTTCCAAGAAGAATGATGATGTGTTTGCCTGGAATTTTCTGAATAATGTCATCTTGCAGGTTCCAAAAGGCCTCCACTTTTTCTTTCTTTTTCTGTTATCTTCATTTATAGCGGCATGTGCATCTATAAGTGTGTAGATTTTGTTTGTGCTTGTGAATGCGTGACTTGAGATACTTTCTGATTGAGAATCAAAGTCAACTATTGAGTTCAAGATTTGTTTGTTGATTATAAAGACTGTTCCAAGAGGTGGTACATTTTTCATTACTCTCGGTCCCACTTTCCCTTTGTATATCCTTTGGTTGTCTAATATATGTTAGCATATATTTTTGTGCATCTTTAAGGTATTACCGGCCGTGGTGGTCGACCGGTTCTAGGCGCTACAGTCTGGAACTGCGCGACCAGTACGGTCGCAGGTTCGAATCCTGCCTCGGGCATGGATGTGTGTGATGTCCTTAGGTTAGTTAGGTTTAATTAGTTCTAGGGGACTGATGACCTTAGAAGTTAAGTCCCATAGTGCTCAGAGCCATTAGATTTTTTAAGGTAAGTTGTATATGTTTTTCACAATACCTCACTCAAGAAATTGATCTGAATTTCTGTATCTACGTTCCTTTGTATGTCTCATTCCAGCTCCTCTTTTTTAAAACTGCAGTGACCTACATGTATGAGGACCTACTTACTGTATTCCAGCATTGGTCTCCCTCTTTAATGTTTACACCAAATTCCCACTCTTTCCTCCTATTCCAAATTGTCATTCCTTTATGTCTGAGGAAGAGCCCTCTGAAACTTTCAGTTCATTTAGTCAGTCTGTGCCATTAAATAATTTTCTTTCAGATTTAATACCTCTCCTTACCTATGTAATTTACCAACTAAATTTTCCGCTTTCATTTTGTGACACTGCATTTCAGAAGCTTCTATTACCTTCATATCTGCATTGTTTATTGTGTGCGTTTCACTTCCATAACACAACAGACTAGAAAAACTGCTTTCAGAAAGTACTTCCTTATCCTTTAGTTTAAATTTGTTGTTACTACATTTGTAAAAGCTATTCTTCCAATTTCCGGACTGAATTTTAGACCCCTTTTACTCATCTGCCATCATATTCCTTTTCTTAAAGAATAGCAAATGTCATCCAGTATATTTATTATCTCAATTCCTAATCAAATTCCAGCAGTATACCCTGTTTCATTTGACTCAACTACATTGCCCTTGCTTTCATTTTATCGATATTCCTCTTATAATGCCTTTTCAATACACTATTCATCCTATTAAACAACTCTTCCAGTCCTTTATTTTGTCTCCAAAGGACAGCTCATGGAGGTGATACGTTTCCTTTACTGCTTGCTCCATGTACGTACTGAATAACCTTGGGGATGGGCTACAACCCTGCCTCACCACGTTCTCAACTACTGTTCTCGTTCATGTTCTTTGACTCTCTCTGCAACACTTGACTCCTATAATTTCAGAATTTCAAAGTGAGTATCCTATTCATTTCTTTGAAAAGCTTTTTCTCAGGCTACATAATATGTACGTAGAGTTGTATTTCTCGAAGAAAACCCCTAAGACAAGTAGATTTAAAATAATTTTCACGAAGTTCTAAACATGTCCAACATAGTGCAATTGTGATGTTAATTTTGTAAAGCCTTAAAATTAAATATGGTAATCTGTCTTACCTGACATACGACCAGCCTTACCAGGAATGGAGATGTTGGTAATCTGGAAAATAAGAAGGAAAAAATTGATTTTAGGTTTCCATTTTCTATATCCGCAGTAATCAGGCATTTGGGGCCCAAGATGCAGCAAGGACATTTTTATCTAGACGAGACTAAAAGACACAATATCCTTTTGAGTCAACAAAAGATCAAATCAATTTATGCACCGTCCAGTTGAGTGATGCCAGCGAAAACGAGACAAAGGAGAGCATAAATATAATTTTCAGACTGGTAGGAAAAGTACAAGATCCAAACAGTAAATACTCTCAAGCATTAGTCAGTCGAATATTATCAATGAAAGATACGATAGTAGCCAGAGTACAATACCGTAACAGTGGAGAATGTTCTGGCAGCAGCAGTGTGGTGAATTACAACTCCAAGCTAGACTATGAGGAAGGAAAGTTCAGATTCTATAGTCCAACGACGATGACGATACTGGAGACAGTGTGATAGCTTGTAACTCTCACGCAGGAAATCAAAATTACGAGTGATGGTGACTTCTCTTACTGCAAATAATGGAGGCACAACAAGAAGTTTTTTTTAAAGCCTCATTGACTCAAGATCTCACCTAAGCGATGTTGATGTGTTTAGACCCTAAAAATCTATTTAATATTCAGCATTGGAAGAGAACTGAAGTAAAGCCAATGCTAAGATTGTTACGATGACAATAAATTTGGATGGAACTCGCACTGTGAGGTGGTTGTAGTTCTGTTGGAGAAAGACAGACGAACATAGTAGAGCATGGCAGGCGGGATATCGTGCCTCATCGTCAGAAGTCTGACGTGGTATTGCAAGAGCAGTAGTATTTCCAGTTATTCTCCGAACCTGCTGCAGTCAAACGTTGGTATCCCTCTATGTTTTCTTTTTTTTATTGGAAAAACTGGAGGTCGTGGTCCTGTCGACAATAAGGATACTGCAGTCAGAGGACAGGCCCTGATTAGGAAAGGATGTGAAAGTAAATCAACTGTATCTTCATCAAAGGATCGCTCGCAATATTTCGGATTTAGGTAACACGTAGGAAACCTAAATTTGGATGGTACACTCGAATGCGAGTCCAGTGTCTACATTTGCATCTAGATCATCATTGTGTGTATTGTATGTTAACCGGGGACCTAGAAACGACGGAGAGGCTCCGTCCCCGCCACAGCCGCAGTGGTCCGCAACCCCACGACGACTACCGCAGTCTACTTCACCCCTCCGCGGCCCCACACCGAACCCAGGGTTATTGTTCGGTTCGGACCCCGGTGGACCCCCCCCCCCCCCCCCCCCCCAGGGAACGTCTCACACCAGACGAGTGCAACCACTATGATAGCGTGGTAGAGTAATGGTAGTGTACGCGTAAGTGGAGAACTTGTTTGCGCAGCAATCGCCGACATAGTGTAACTGAGGCGGAATAAGGGGAACCAGCCCGCATTCGCCGAGGCAGATGGAAAACCGCCTAAAACCATCCACAGACTGGCCGGTTCACCAGACCTCGACACAAATCCGCTGGGCGGATTTGTGCCGGGGACCAGACGCTCCTTCCCGCCCGGAAACCCGTGCGTTAGACCGCACGGCCAACCGGGAAGACTAAATCATCATACTCGAACATACTCCGGAAGCTGTCACACGGTACGTGGTGGAGAGTACCTCGAATTACTGCTCCATTCGCAAATTGTGTGAGGAAGATTCTGCTGTCTAAATGTCATAATTTCTCTTGTCTGTCGTTCTGGTCCTTACACGGAATGTACGTTGGTGACAGTACAATCGTTCTGCAGTTAATCTCAAAAGCCGTCTCTCTAAATTTTCTCGTTTGCGTTTCAGAAAAATGTTCAAATGTGTGTGAAATCTTATGGGACTTAACTGCCAAGGTCATCAGTCTCTAAGCTTACACACTACTTAACCTAAAGTATCCTAAGGACAAACACACACACGCATGCCAGAGGGAGGACTCGAACCTCCGCCGGGACCAGCCGCACAGTCCATGACTGGCGCGCCCAAGACCGCTCGCCTAATCCCGCGCGGCAGTTTCAGATAAGAACGTCGCCTTCCATCTAAGACTTCCCATATCAGTTCATAGAGAATTTACGTAATACTCGTACACTGCTCGACCTTTTCGGTAGCAAATCTCGCTACACGCTTCTGAATTGCTTTGATATCTTCCTTTAATCTGACGGGATGGGGACTCTCGAGACTCGAGCACTATGCGGTAATACACCGTACAAGTGTTCTATGCGTGATCTGCTTTACAGATGAGCTACACTTTTCCAGAGTTCTCCAAATAAACGGAAGTCCACCATTCGCTTTCCCGACCTTATATACTCGTTCCATTTCACATCACTTTGCAATGTAACGTCTAGGTATTTCACAGATGTTACTTAAAAGTAGTCGAGTCGCTCAAAATTCTGAAACCTGTCTCCCATGTTTAGCTTTCATTAACAGTTTACAGTGAGGCACTGTTTCAAACGCATGTCGGAAATATAAGAATATGGAATTTGCCTGTCAGACATGATTCATGGTTCGCCGGACATCGTGCAAGAAAGGGGCAAGCTGAGTTTCGCACGGGCGATGCTTTTCTGAAAATCGTTGTTTTTTGTCGACGGAATATTTTTCGTCTAAGGTGAAAATATTATATTCGAGCTGAGAATATGTTCAAGAATTCCGCTGCAAAGCGATGTTAAGGATATTGGTCTGTAATTTTGTGGGTTCGTTATTTTGCTTTTCTTATATACGTGAGTCGCCTGGGTTTTTCACCGGTCGCTTGCGACATTAGGTTGAGCGAAAGATTCGTGATAAATGCAAGTTAAGTAAGGGGCCAATGAAGAAGAGTAATCTTTGAGAAACCAAACTGGGAATACATACGGACCTGGCGACTGATTTGTTTTCAAGTAACTTTTTCAAGTAACTCCATCCGGAGTCTGTGCGAGGGTCAAACGATGGTATTTCTGAACGATTAATCTGCGTGAATTATTTTTTTAAAAATTGAAATTCAAAATTTAATCTTACCTTCTACTGTCTTCTGTTGCCACAGGATACTGCTCAACGAGCGACTAGGTAGAAGTTTCTGACCTGTTTAGAGATTTTACGCAGGACCAGAATTTTCTTGTATTCGTGACAACATCTTTCGCTGTCATACAACAGTGGAAGTGGTTTTAGAAACCATCGCTCGTGCGAAACTCAGGTTGCCCTTTCCTCACATTATATGCTTCGAGAACCGATCTTTCCATGCCTGTCGACACTTCTGCGTTCTTTTCTAAACTGAGAATGCAGCACTCTGTTTCCTTAGCATTTTCAGAATTTTGTTATTAAACCATGGTGCGTTTTTCCCGTCCTTAATCCACTTACTCCGCACATACTTTTCCAGAGTGCGAATTACAATCAGTTTAAACTTTGCCCATAATTTCTCTACGTTCAACATTTTTGGAACTAAATGATGACCAGTCATTGCCGAGTACAATGCTGACAATCTTTTATCTGTTCTTTCCAATACAAAAATTCTCTTGTGCTCTTAATGTATTTTTTAAATCTAGTAATCATCGTCACTATGATGACAGCATGATCACTAGTAAGTGTCTCTATACAAACACTGTCAATAAGGGCATGCCTGTTTGTACAACAAGGTGTAAAATACTTCCATTGCGAGTGGGTTGCCCAACTAAGTACTCATGACAGTTTTCAGATAATGTGTTCATGGCTACTGCACAACACTGTCTACCGATACCATGTGTTAATGAATCCATAGACGGCCTAATCTATGATCGTTAGCTTAAACACGCCTCCAGCTAATACTGCGTAACAGGGGTACTTCAGCGTTACTCAACGTAGACTTTCTCTGAATGATTATGATTCTACGAAATCGAGTGGGCGGTTGAACATCAACTAACTAACTTTGAGTTCACCTAGGTCAGTTACTCGCGTAGAGGTAACTTTGCTGTCAAACTCACTTTCGATCTTGCTAGACGTAATATTTTTGTCGACTGCATCGAACACTTCGCCTCAGTAGGATTTAGAGTCCATACTCAAAGATTCACAACTACTATCGTTGCGAGGATTGCGCGCTAAAGAATTTGTTGCTGTCAAGCTCACTTTAAGTACTTTAAGTACTTTCTGAATCAGATTTACGTTTACGGTTTTTACAAACATTACTTAGCTTCTCAGAATAAAATGAGGCACAAATTGGTGACAAAAGGGGCAGTGAGGCTCACATAACATTAATCTGTATCTTGTGGAAAGAGGACGTGTTGCTAGTGAGTCGCTCAGAACGTATTGTTACATTTAATGAAACTTGCTGTTTGAGTGATAAAACCGAGTAAAGCATGTGTAATAGTTGCCAAAAATTTACGTATACAAATTTTCTGGAAGTGAAGAATAGGAATATCTTGCTTTTGGAAAAGGAGGTGAACTTCATTGTCGTCGCCGGCTATCAATCGACAGAACTTAATTGGAATATGTTCTTGTATAATAATATAGTGCTGAACTCCACTGACCAATTTTGATGCAGCAGGTCGTGTAGTTTGAAGGAAGTTTGCGTTCCGAGCAATCTCCTTTCCTCACGAAAAGCAGATTGCTGTTTGATCTTATTTACTTACGACAGTGGTCCCTTAGGCATGAAAAGCTACGAAAACTTGGGCTCAAAGCAATCCTCAATACAGCCAAGTAACTAACAGAGTCGTCTTTCAAACCTTAAAGAACAATAACTTCCTCCAAAGTATAATACGTCATCAACTGGTGCAGAAGCTGATCATTCAAGGAGGCAGCAACCAAAATTCAGGTACCAGTTAAGACTTAAAGCAAAAATCTCAATCAAAAATCATTCTCTCTCTCTCTCCAAACACATATATAAATATTTATATTATTAAGATAAAAGTCATTTTATAAGGAGTGGCACAGGGAAGTGTGATAGGATCGGTGTTGTTCTCCATCTACATAAAGCATTTGGCAGACAGGGTGAGCAGCAATCTACAGTTGTTTGCTGATGGTGCTGCAGTGTACGGTAAGGTGTCGAAGTTGAGTGACTGTAGGAAGATACAAGACGACTTAGACATAATTTCTACTTGGTGTTTTGAATGGCAGCTAGCCCTAAATGTGGAAAAATGTAAGTTAATGCGAATGGGTGGGAAGAACAAAGCTGTAATGTTCGGACACAGGAATAGTGTCCTGCTTGACAGAGTGAAGTGGTTTAAATGTCTGGGCGTAACGTTGCAAAGAGATATGGAACAGAACTAACATGTGAGAACTGTGTTAGGGAAGGCGAAATTACGGTTTATTGAGAGAATTTTAGGAAATTGTTGTTCACATGTAAAGGAGATCGGATGTAGGACGCTGGTGCGACCTATTCGTGAGTACTACTCGAGTGGTTCCGTACCAGATCGGATTGAAGGAAGTTATCGAAACAGTTCAGAGGCGGGCTGCTGGATTTGTTACCGGTAGGTTCGAACAACACTTAAGTACTACGGATATGATTAATTCCTGGAGGGAAAGGGAAGTTCTTTTCGAAAAAGACTATTGTGAAAATTTAAAGAACCGGAATTTCAAGCTGACTACCGAATGATTCTACTGCCGTCAACATACATTGCGCGTAAGGACCTCGAAGATAAGATACGAGAAATTAATGCTCATACGGAGGCATGTAAACAGTCGTTTTCCCCTCGTTCTATTGTCAGAAAGCCGCATGACTAAGCCGATCCCGTACAGAAGGGTGAAAAAGTAAGGAAGAAGAGACACAATCATGCGTATAAATGAGTGAAAATTCGGTAATGAATAAATTTACCGCGAAAAATAGGAGGGGGCAAGTGCCCTATGTTGTTGTCCCCCCCCCCTCCCCCACCACCAGCCCCATTCCTCCCTTGCGGGTGGCTATGGCGTCGAGAGCGCTCGGGGTGTATTACGCGACGACACCCGCACAACCCCAGCATGGATTTACTGTAAGCGACTCCGACCTCTGAATCCTCCGTGCTGGTATGAAGAGCGCTTCCGCGTGCGAATAGCTGCTGCATTCGGCCAGTGCGCCGTGGAGGCCGTATCGGCAGTGCGCGGCCGCGGCCGTGCGTCGGCCACGTGTGCCGCGGTCCACACGTGGCTCGGGTGCCGGCAGGGCCAGCGCGCCGCGTGCCAAATCCCTGCGGCTGCCGCCGGCGGCTCCTTAGCAGGCCCATGAATTATGGAAACCCAGGCAGGCAGTGAGGCGGCTCCGGCCGTGCAGATGGTCCAGGCAAGCGGCGCCGGCGTCGCAGCCGAATAGCTGACGTGCGGGCCGTGATGAACGGCGGCGGCTCACTGCCCTGCGGAAACTGTTTCTCAGACTGCCGCTGCGTGCGCACATTTTCGCACCGTTTTCACCAACGACCCATATAAACAACGTAGACTGGCCAGTCCGCCCCTATATTTGGAGCAAACTGGAAATTCAGCCATCATGTTTGGCAACGTCGTGTTTTGTGATAAAAATCGTGTCGCGTGGGATTAGCCGAGCGTTCTTAGGCGCTGTAGTCATGGACTGTGCGGCTGGTGGCGGCGGAGGTTCGAGTCCTCCCTCGGGCATGGGTGTGAGTGTTTGTCCTTAGGATAATTTAGGTTAACAAGCTGCGACATCGTCACGAAAAAACAGTGACCCGTATATGTAATAAGTTTCTTTTAATTTATGTCTATGGTCACAAACTGTTTGATAACAGATTTCGGTCTTTAATGACCATCATTAGATTTGTTTCATAAAAACAAAGTCCTAATGTAATGCAGCCATCGTGGCATCGTCAAATGTTAAATGCATGGCTGCATTACATTAGGACTTTGATTTTATGAAACAGATCTGATGATGGTCATTAAAGATCGAAACCGGTAATCTGTTATTAAGCAGTTTGTGACCATAGACATAAATTAAAAGAAACTTATTACATATACGGGTCACTGTTTTTTCGTGACGATGTCGCATTAGGAACTGATGACCTTATCAGTTAAGTACCATAAGATTTCACACACATCTGAACATTTTTGATAAAAATCGTCTAATACCTTTTTGTTATACACTGAGGTGAAAAAATGTCATGGGATAGCCATATGTACATGTGCAGATCGCCGTAGTATCGCGTACACAAAGTATAAAAGAGCAGTGCATTGGTGGAACTGTCATTTGTACTCAGGTCATATACGTGAAAAGGTTTCCGACGTCAGCCGGCCGGAGAGGCCGTGCGGTTCTAGGCGCCACTGTCTGGAGCCGAGCGACCGCTACGGTCGCAGGTTCGAATCCTGCCTCGGGTATGGATGTGTGTGATGTCCTTAGGTTAGTTAGGTTTAATTAGTTCTAGGCGACTGATGACCTCAGAAGTTAAGTCCCATAGAGCCATTTGAGCCATTTTGTTTCCGACGTTATTATGGCCGCGCGACGGGAATTAAGAGACTTTAAACGCGAAATGGTAGTTGGGGTTAGACGCATGGGACATTCCATTTCGAAAGAATTCTGAGATCCACAGTGTTATGGGTGTGTCAACAATACTTCAGGTATTACTTCTCTCCAAGGACAACGCAGTTGCTGACAGCGCAGCGGGGCTTACGTAGAGTAGTCAGTGCTAACAGACACTCAGCAATGTGTGAAATAGCCGGCTGGGGTGGCCGAGTGGTTCTAGGCGCTTCAGTCTGGAACCGCGCTACCGCTACGGTCGCAGGTTCGAAGCCTGTGTGTGATGTCCTTTGGTTTAACTAGTTCTAAGTTCTAGGGGACTGATGACCTTAGAAGTTAAGTCCCATAGTGCTCATAGCCATTTAAACCATTTTTGAATGGGTGAAATAACCGCAAAAATCAATGTAGGATGTCGACGAACGTATCCATAAGGAGAGTATGGCAAAATTTGGCGTTAATGAGCTATGGCAGCATACGAGCGACGCGACTGCATTTGCTAGCTGCACGACGTCGCCTGCAGCGCCTCTCCTGCACTCGTTGGACACTAGACGACTGAAAACCGTGGTCTAGTCAGATGACTCCGGATTTCAGTTGGTAAGAGCTTGTGGTAGGGACTGAGTGTGGAGCAGGCCCCCCGAAGCCATGGACCCAACTTGTCAACTGCGTAAGCTGGTGGTGGCTCCAAAATGTTATGGCCTCTGTTTGCTTGGAATGGTTTGGGTCCACTGGTCCAACTGAATCGATCATTGACTGGCAATGGTTATGTTCGGCACTTGGAGACCATTTGCAGCCATTCACGATGACATTTTTATGGATGGCACTCCGCAATGTCACACGGCCACAATTGGTCGCAACTGATTTGAAGAACACTCTTGACAGTTCGCGCGAATGATTTGGCCATCGAGAGTGCCCGACGTGAATCCCATCTAACACTTATGGGTCATAATCGAGAGGTCAGTTCGTGCACAAAATCCTGCACTGGCAACACTTCCGCAATTATGGAGAACTATAGAGGCATCATGGCTCAATATTTCTGTGCGGGACTTCCAACGACTTTTTGAGTAAATGCCGCGTCCGCATGCTGCACTACGGCGGGAAGGAGGGGGACCGGCACGATATTAGGAGGTATACCATGACTTTTGTCACCTCAGTGCACACTAACATCTGCTGCTGCCAATGACGACTCTTCTGTATCTATTTCCCGTATGAAGCGTTTCGGGAAATAATTCCCATACTGACATTCGTTTTTCGTGTGCTGTGGCGTCTCAAGTGTTATTTTTATGTTATGTAAGCTACTGCATTATTCTGATGACTTTACTGTATTGTAAACACACACACTTTTATAACAACCGACCTGTTCTTCTCTATAGCTACTAGCGAATTTTCTCATACCTTTTACTTATGTTTATTACTCAGCTGAATGGAAAGACGCTTCACGTATTTCACGTTAGGAATTGTTGTCGTAGATATTTGTCAAAGAGGTGCTTGTTTGTAGGTCGATGGAACTGTCGAACAGAGTGAAGGTGAAGCTGACTGGACTTTAAACTTAAATATTTATTTAACTAATAAAATTAACGTATTAGTTTTTCTTTCAGAGCATAGGTATTGAGCAGTAGTAATAAAATTTTTGGTTTTTATTACCTTTTGTTCCAACAACCGGATTATTTAAAGAAAGCTGTGTCTGTCAACTTCACCCCACATGTGGGTGAATTTGACCGGTCGTCTCTTACATAATAATCGTGGACTAGGGACCGGCGAAAAACTTTCGGAGTTTTATAGTGACGTGAAATAATAGTCATGAATTTATGATAGGTCCTCGTATATACATTTCCACGCACACAATTTTAAACAAAGTTCAGTTATAGTAGGCACAGTAGGCCATAGTAGCAATAGGTAAACCCAATTCAAGCCGACAATAACAAATTCGTATTCGTTTAGAGAAGTCGTAGTGACGGGCAGAGATAATGGACTACCACAGTGGTGGCGATTATTATCTATGCTGTAAACAAATTATCCAGTTAATAAGTACTTTAAAACAAATTAAATAGTATTTGTAATAACAGAGTATAAAAACGGAGTCTCTTATACCTGGTTAGTAAGCTAGCTTCGTAAAATATAGGTATGAAGCATGGCATCCATAGCGCCCTTTCACCTATGACAAATAAAAGTCTCCTTTACGTTAAAATTTTCCACAAATAGTAAGTTTTAGCGCAAAATTGGTAGAATGCAATGTCAGAAGCCGGTTAAAAAAACTTTCCAGCGATACTTCATTCATCCCTGTACGATTAGTACGTGTTGAGAAAAATGGATCTTGGTCTGAGAAATGGTATATATGATTGTTTATGACTCTAGGGTAACTTTCATTATTCTGCAACATTATCAGTAGTTAAACAGTAAGCCTAGCACACTAATTGCATTTTAATAGTAATTTCAGAGTAACATACAAAGAATGTTAAGGACAAAAAAATTTGATCATATATTTGCTTTATGAAATTCCGGAGAAACACACAAAATCGTGTTCACTGAGCACTGAATCCCAACATATCGACTTCGAAAGAAATATTTCCCCTTCTTCCAACTATTTGGTTTGACAAAATTTTTTCGACATCTGGAACCTCGGTTGTATCTATATCATCACTAAAGGCCGCACAAAAAGGGACTCATTTCTGCAAGCGATTGTAGCACCTAGCTGCCCTTGGTATTTCGTAAGAACTTTCGCCTCATAGTGCTTCACTGTTTTCTTGGAGCAGTACTGAGCTAGCACCCATTCAGATTGCTCTGGAAAGGATAAGAAGAATAAAAATTTGATAAACTTTCTTTGGCCCTATTAGTCCTAAGACTGGCTGATCATTTTGTGTTTTTTTACGATGACGACCGTGAATCTTGTTGATCACTGCAGGGACTATCTCGCGCACGCCTCCCGCGGGACCCACATTCTCACCTTATACGTCCACACACTGCATTCGTAGTGTCTCTACCAAACACACTCATGTCCGAAAGATCAGACACCACACCTATATAAGTACATAGTTCTGGCAATACCGGCCATGACCTCCTTCTTCTGTGCAGATGCACGCATATTACGCGAACTCTTATGGGACTTGGTAAGAATGTCTTCCACCAGTAATGAGCATGTTGGTTAGGGACACTTTTCATGCACCCTTTACTTTTCGTAATCTACGCATTCATCATGACCAACCCGGCCCCGCATTTTCTGTTCAATTAGGCACATCGCCAGTTTATTCAGAGTTCTTCCATTCTTCCGTGGGGTATCCTTTCCGATCCTATACCACAAAGTTAACTAAGTTGCACAGATTCCGATTTCGTCCTCCATTCATTTTCAGTGTTCGAGATAGTAATATCTGTATTTTTATGTCTTGTGTCGTTTTATATGCAGTCAAACTTCAACAATAAATCATGATTTTAATTTATTCCACTTTAATCACAGTAGATGAATGTCCACTCCCCTTCACTCACAGTTAATAAATACAAGACCCACACCTAAAATTCATTTGTCACCGCTATGCACCTGTTCCATTTCCATGCTCATACGTCATTACCTTACATCTGAACTGTAAGGGGACGATTTGCTTATCGATACTGATCGCTGGTTTAATAAGTACATGTATTCCCATAACACCACAGGTGTCTTGCTAGGTCTGTCTTTCGATTGCGTCAATTACTAAAAATTCAAGTCAGGGAGGAACGTAACGAAACAAACACAGCCTTACAACTACTGTCAATTGTAAAATTATAAAAATCTTAAGAAGTTTCTACAAAACTTTTTAAAACTTTCAAAATTTTTCTGTATGGTGTCTCAGTGGCATTTAGCATTAAATAAAAATTTACGAACTGATGACTAGTCTCGGTAGTTTAACTACCATCTTCAGGTCACTGTAATGAAGTAGTTAACATGGACTCTCAATGTATAAAAAATTTTTTTACAGCACTGTATAGGTCGTTTGCTTCAATTGCTGTCATAGATAACGTTACCTGAAGATGGACGTTAAGCTTACGAAACTGATCATCAATTCGTAAATTTTTTTTAATGTTAAATGCGACTGAGACACCATACAGAAAAATTATGAAAGTTCTAAAAAGTTTAATAGAAAGTTTTTAAATTTTTTATAGTTTTGCAACTAATGATTTGCCTACGATCGCTTCTTCCTGATAATATAAGATATATTCAGATTCTACCGTGTCAGTTCCGCCCCACATTCAAGGTAAGTGTGACGTACGCCCCCTCTACGCCCCCGCCGCAACAGGAGGTGGCTCCTGTGGGTGCAGACGCGTAGGCCGGCCGGCAGGCTCAGAACCTCGCCTTCCGTTCGGCTCCCGCGGCTCAGTGATCAAACGGCCCGCCGACTGGAACAGCCCGCCGCCCCCCTGCGCCACCCGGCGCCTATCCTAATCTCAAATCAATACGGGCCGGGCCGCCTGTATCAGCCTCCTTTGATAATGTGCGCCCAGCCGCGGGGCAGCCCCAGACGCGATGAACCCCCTGCTACTGTGCGCCGGGTGCAGGTGGGGGGGATTGCTCTTCAGGTCCGGCTCGCGGTCCCAAGAATAGCAGCCACTCCAATGTCGTCCACTGCACCTCTTAAATTTCAGTTGAATAACGCCCCCTGCCCCCTCTCCCCACCAGCAAAAGACCATTGCAATTATTTTCGACCAGCAAACCCAGCAATGTTTCGCAATTGCTGAGTATATCGGGTGATCAGAAAGTCAGTATAAATTTGAAAACTTAATAAACCACGGAATAATGTAGATAGAGAGGTAAAAATTGACACACATGCTTGAAATGACATGGGGTTTTATTAGAACTAAAAAAACAAAGTATTGCTAGACGCGTGAAAGATCTCTTGCGCGCGTCGTTTGGTGATGATCGTGTGCTCAGCCGCCACTTTCGTCATGCTAGGGCTCCCAGGTCCCCAGACCTCAGTCCGTGTGATTATTTATTGGCTTTGGGGTTACATGAAGTCGCAAGCGTATCGTGATCGACTGACATCTCTAGGGATGCTGAAAGACGACATCCGACGCCAATGCCTCACTATAGTTCCGGACATGCTTTACAGTGCTGTTCACAACATTATTCCTCGACTACAGCTATTGCTGAGGAATGATGGTGGACATATTGAGCATTTCCTGTAAAGAACATCATCTTTGCTTTGTCTTACTTTGTTATGCTAATTATTGCTATTCTGATTAGATGAAGTTCCATCTGTCGGACATTTTTTGAACTTTTTTATTTTTTTGGTTCTAATAAAACACCATGTCATTCCAAGCATGTGTGTCAATTTGTACCTCTCTATCTACATTATTCCGTGATTTATTCTGTTTTCAAATTTATACTGACTTTTTGATCACCCGGTATATTGGAATTGGATGTACGTTTTAATCCCCTTCTCCCATATCCCTCTGCCTACCTCCTCTTCCCCTCTCTCTTTGTCCTAATCCTCCCCCTCTCTCGTCCATCAGCTACGGCCTCTCTCACTGCCTATTTCCTTCTCCCCCCCATCTATCTTCACCACCTTTTCTCTGATCTCGAGCCAATGTATCCTTGATTGGGAACTGCAATCGCTTAAAATGACTTTAATTAGTCAGTTAGTTACATGTTCCATAGATTTTTTTACCGAACTGATGTGGATCGTGTTAGTTTACAGACTGTGTATACACGATTAATATCAACATTAATGAACTCGTTATGATTTTATTCCTTCTCAAGCAACCATTTTCTTAACTGGCTACCAGTTTTAAAGTAGGAAGTCGTCATTGAAATAGAAGGAGTTGTCCAAGTGATGATGTTTTAAATTAGATTTAAAACTTGCTTTGCTACCTGTCAGGCACTTTACTTTATAGGGCAAATGATCTAAAAATTTTACTGCTGAGCCGTGGTGCGCCTTTTCTGGCACACCAGCTCATTGGCACGACTGTCGATTACCCCCTGTTGCTATCTGCAGGCGGGCATTTGCGGTAGGCGAGTTGGTCGTCTGACACGCTACGAGGCGATAGGACGTGCTTCACGGGACGACGGAGCAAACACGCGGGCTCGGGCAGCGGTGGCGCGGCCGGTCTACCTTGCAAGACGGTCGCGAGTTTGTGGTGGACCTGTCTGATGTCAACTTCGGGCGCTGCTCGTCGCGTTGCTTTGGGGCCTGTTTCTCGGAGAGACCCATCTCTCGAGACCATCTCAGACAACGCTCTCCTTCGTACGTGTAAGTGGTTTTGGTGTCTTCGTTTCGCCAAACGATTTGCGTTGCAGCGAGTGTATTTGTGGGTCGGTTGGTTCTAATGTACGTGCTGTCGAAGTAAGAGCAGCCGGCAGAGTCTCTGTGACTATGCACACCAGCAGTTACTATTTGCTTTAAAATCTGCTCGTTGGATGACTATTAAAAGGCAAATTAGCATGAAGGCGTACGTGTGATTTAGGGTTATTGGCATCAAGAGACGTCCCTGGTATATTGCTGAAAAAAATTGCAACCAGTGAAGAGAGATGAAAATTTAATAGTCATGGGTGACTGGAATTCGACAGTAGGAAAAGGAAGAGAAGGAAACGTAGTAGGTGAATATGGATTGCGGCTAAGAAATGAAAGAGGAAGCCGCCTGGTAGAATTTTGCACAGAGCATAACTTAATCATAGCTAACACTTGGTTCAAGAATCATGAAAGAAGGTTGTATACATGGAAGAACCCTGGAGATACTAAAAGGTTTCAGATAGATTATATAATGAGATTTAGGAACCAGATTTTAAATTGTAAGACATTTCCAGGGGCAGATGTGGACTCTGATCGCAATCTATTGGTTATGAACTGTAGATTAAAACTGAAGAAACTGCAAAAGTGCGGTAATTTAAGGAGATGGGACCTGGATAAACTGACTAAACCAGAGGTTGTACAGAGTTTCAGGGAAAGCATGAAGGAACAATTGACAGGAACGGGGGAAAGAAATACAGTAGAAGAAGAATGGGTAGCTTTGAGGAATGAAATAGTGAAGGCAGCAGAGCATCAAGTAGGTAAAAAGACGAGGGCTTGTAGATATCCTTGGGTAACAGAAGAGATACTGAATTTAATTGACGAAAGGTGAAGTTACAAAAATTCAGCAAGGGAAGCAGGCATAAAGGAATAAAAACGTCTCAAATATGAGATCGACAGGAAGTGCAAAATGGCTAAGCAGGGATGGCTAGAGGACAAATGTAAGAACGTAGAGGCTTATCTCATGAGGGGTAAGATAGATACTGCCTACAGGAAAATTAAGGGGCCTTTGGAGAATAGAGAACCTCTTGCATGAATATCAAGATCTCGGATGGAAACCCAGTTCTAAGCAAAGAAGGGAAAGCAGAAAGGTGGAAGGAGTATATAGAGGGTCTACACACGGACGATGTACTTGAGGACAATATTATGGAAATGGAAGAGGAGGTAGATGAAGATGAAATGGCAGATATGATACTGCGTGAAGAGTTTGACAGAGCACTGAAAGACCTGAGTCGAAACAAGGCCCCAGGAGTAGACAACATTCCATTAGAACTACTGACAACCTTGGGAGAGCCAGTCCTGACAAAATTCTACCATCTGGTGAGCAAGATGTATGAGACAAGTCCGATTGATCAGGAACTGAAAACGATATTGAAAATTCAGCGAAGCTTTGCGTAGCTGCGTTGGGCAGTGTCTCTAGTATGCCCGTCGATCGCGTCGCGTCGCTCTTGTCACTTCTGAGCGGACAGTAAGCACGTAAAGATGACTAAAAACACAGCGTCTTCGCCAAGTATGAGGGCCTAATGAGAGATTTTGCCTTATTTCATGCAGCTCGCATAACATAACAGCCATGCCTTTCCTTCTTCATGACAATTGTCGGCTGCACTCTGCATGGGCAATGATGGTTCTGCAGAGTATTCGGTGGGAAGTGGGTGGTCACCCACCATACAGCCCTGACTTGGCTCCCTCATGTTATCAGCTCTGCTCACGTGAACCGCTGGTTATGAAGGCAAAATTTTGGCACACACAACAAGCTGCAGATCAGAGAATTGGCAGAAAGTACAGGCAGATACGTATTGGAGTACTGACACAATGCTAAGACAAATCTCTCAATCGGAACGGTGACTATGTAGAGAAGTAATTGGAAGCTGTAACTAACTTTTGCAAATGAAACATTTTTTTATTTTAACTATGGTTCCATTTTCCGAATAGCGCACGTTCGTTCATTAATCTTATACTATGTTACGACCTAAATTAAAAAAGAAATATCTGGTACCTAGTGTCTATTTCGAATTTTTATTCCACATTGCTTTACGACACCATTTACCGAACTTTTTAGTCGGAGCTCGTAGAATTAATTACTTTTCCTCTTGCTATACGGGCTATACAAAAAAGTGTTGGGCCCGCTTAAGGAGAAGCCATGTTCCTTCCTTTCTTCTCCGGGTAATTTGGCATTACTGCTAATCTGTGGAGATATTCGCGAGAAGCTATTTATGTTGGAGAAACTCTGTTAACTGCCCGTGGTCGGTGGCGGGCCGATAAGAATTACCCGGAAGTTGCGGCCAGACCTGCTGAGTGGGCGGGTTTAATCAAGCGCACAGTCGCTGCAGATTTCCCCCCCTCCTCCCCCTCTCCATCGCCACCCCTCTCCCACACCAGATACGCGCGCCGTAATAAAACCTAGCAGCCCCGGCCCAGCCGCTACCTCACGGCATTAAAAGCCGCATATAAAGGAAGCTGCACACAGTGTTTTACGTCCGCAGCGTTAAACGCCGTTAAAGGTGCAACTGAGGCTGTTACACCCTGCGAATGCGAATTATTTCGCAGTACGCCTCGCCAAACTTGGTGAAATTACGGCGTTATCTAGCTGACTGAATACTCAGAGAAAGTTAATTAATCAGGTTTATGATACACAGCCGCTGAGCAGTAGGTAGCTCAGCTTGCTTTGCGTAGCAGGCGTCCCAGTTTCAAGCGACGCAAAGATAAAGAATGTAGGACGTAATGTTTGCATTTAAGTTCTCGTCGACGACGAAGTCAGTAGAGAAAGACACTGTCTTAGATTGGGAAAGTGTAAGGAGAGAAACTGGCTGCAACATGTAGAGGGAACCATCCCTCGATTCCATTCTCCCACTAGTGATCTAGGAAAAGCACGAAAATCTAAAGAATGAAAGGTGAGACGGGAGTCTGAATGGATGTCGTCCTGGAACGAGTGTTGTTTCTCAGCAGTCGGCCACCTATTGTACCATCATCCGGCATAGACCAACACGCAGGGCTGTTTGGGTTCAAATGGCTCTGACCACTATGGGACTTAACTTCTGAGGTCATCAGTCCCCTAGAACTTAGAACTACTTAAACCTAACTAACCTAAGGACATCGCACACATCCATGTCCGAGGCTGGATTCGAACCTGCGAACGTAGCGGTCGCGCGATTCCAGACTTTAGCGCCTAGAACCGCTCGGCCACTCCGGCTGGCTAGGGCTGTTTCATCTACCGCAGAGTGCAGAAATAGCTATGACAAGCATAGAGAATATCACTGGGAGACAGAGCCCAACTGAGGCTGCACGCAACGCTAGAATTCGCTGTAGCCGCCGCCTGCTTTGGGCAAACCGAAAGTCCTCATCACGCCATAGCTGGGAAGTGAGGCAACTATTCCTAAACTGAAGCCACCATTTGCAGGGGAGATTATGGATAACGGCACAGTGATTTGAACAATATGAGAAATAACCCAAGAACAAAACAAAATATTTATTTCATAACTCCTACTGAGTAATCGAGTATGGCTTAAACGAATGTACAAGCGGCATGCAATAATTAAGTTTCCCTATTTTATAAAGACCATTTCACACAATTTATCATGCTGAAATAATTTTATAGGCATTTTAAAATGATTCTGTTGCTTTTCTTTATAGTCGGAATGCTTTTGCCAGCATTTTTGGTAACCGGACAGAAGTTTTCCAAACCAGTGTTGTACTAGGTCGGGTTCTGTGCTAGTGACCAGCAATGCACAGTTGATGTGACTTCATCATCGTTACTGAAACGTTTACTTACGAGATTACCTTCCAGTTGGGGGAACATATTAAGATCATTTGGGGCAAGATCGGGTGAATATGAGGAGTGCAGGAACAATTCCCAGACGAATTTTCCTAGCTCCGCCTGTGTCATTCGAGTTGCATGAGGCTGACCATTGTCATGAAGGAAGAGAACTTTGGGAGACAAAAGTTCGGAATGTTTTCTATCGACGGCATCTCGAAGATTCTTCAAGATATTACAGTATCTTCCTGCGCTCTTTGTGGTGTTGTGAGGGAAGTAGTGAACGAGTAACGTCTCCTGACAGTCCCAAAAGATGCTTGTCATAACTTCCCTGCCGAATATGTGACCTTTGCTCTTTTTTTGGCACTTCCGCCAGGTATCTTCTGCACCATGCTCTGACGTTACGTCTCATGGGTCGAATGACAGACTCATGTCTTATCCCACTTTCATGTTCGTGCAATCTTTCCCATAGGCAGATGTTAATTCCAGATGGATATCGGTAGTGAATAATCGAATGGTTCAAATGGCTCTGAGCACTATGGGACTTAACACCTGAGGTCTTCAGTCCCCTAGAACTCAGAACTACTTAAACCTAACTAACCTAAGAATATCACACACATCCATGCCCGAGGTAGGATTCGAACCTGCGACCGTATCGGTCCCGCGTTTCCAGACTGAAGCGCTTAGAACCGCTCTGCCACACCGGCCGCGTGAATAGTCGTTTTGCTGAGAAAAAAGCATATGACAAATTGCAGCTCACGAGAGGGCACACTTTATAGTGGTACTTCATGCTAACTGTCAGCGTACTGGCAAGATATTGCGGCATGCATCGTAAGGCAGTTGGGGCCATGTCAACAGATGCCAGTCGAACTCGCCAGCCCTCACGTGTCACAGGCAAAGAATATTTTGCGTAAAAATAAAATAGGTAGACTTACTTATTGGATGACCCTCGCAGTATCCTAGTTTCCTGAATTAGATCTACGTCAAAAATCGGGAATTTACAGATACCTATTCGAGAACGTAGGTTCGTTTCTTATAAGTAGGAGCGAAAATGTTATCGACTGAACATAGTTGCTTGAAACTTATGACGTAGCTGATAGTGAGATTATTTTATCATTCAATAAGAATTCTTTCTTTTTTTTTTTTTTTTTAACTTGCGGTTCTTCTTTAATGTTTTGTGACTCGTCCTCTGTGCCTGTCTTTTGCTCTGATTTTTCAGTCTTTATTTTTGTATGGCACTATCTTCTCCACCTTCCTTTTCACAATTTTGTCGTATTTTTCTTCATCTAGCTTAAAAAACAAACAAACATCGTCCCAACAGGCCTTGAAGGCTCAACAGCACCGACCGGCCGCCGTGTCATCCTCAGCCCTTAGGCGTCACCGGAGGCGGCTATCGAAGGGCATGTGACCAGCACACCACTCTTTCGGCCGTTGTCAGTTTCTGAATCAAGTAGCTCCTCAACTGGCCTCACAAGGGCTGAGTGCTCCCTACTTACCAGCAGCACTCCACAGACCCGGACGGTGACCCATCCAAGTGCTAGCTGAGCCTGACAGCGCTTAACTTCGGTGACCTGACGGGAACCGATGTTACCATTGCGTAAAGGCCGTTGGCCCTTCAGCTAGCTTGGACTTGAATATTTGTATTCTTCATCATAACTTGAACGCCCCATTTCATTTGCAGTCTCGTATCTAGCAGGTACACAGAGCCCTTATGAACGTTATTCGCGTCTGTTAACTCATTATATTTACAACTTTTTATCAGATATTTGACATAATTTACTAACGAGAGGACCGTCAGACCTGCTACTCACAGACTTTGAAGAATCTTAGGTATGTCGTAGAGGGACCGGTGATGAAATCCTGGCTAGTGGCTTTTCGCGCAACGGTCACCAGTTTCAGAGAAAATCGATGTTAAGGTTTTAAGCGTACCTCCTATACCTGGAACATTAGTAACGTTTCAATCAAGCGAGAGTAGAGCAGCGGCTGAGGTTCACGTCTGCCACTCTGGCGGTACAGGTTCAAACCTGGGCATTTCCTTTTTTTTCATTTTCACTCTACAGAATATCATTACGTAGTATATGTGAAGCAAAATTATTCAGAAGTATTCATTTCCACCATAATAGTTTCATTAATAAATCAGTCGGTCATTACAGCAAACCTTCTTCATAGGTGTCTTCCCTTTGTTACAGAATACATTTCACAATGGTCTTATTCGTTACTGCTTGATCGCCTGATCAGCTAGAAACATTTCAGGTTAGTATTCGTCGTAGAAGCAGCCGAAACGAAAATTCGTAGAACACTGCGCACTCTGAATAATGAAAGCTCTTGCTTTGCAGACACACGGGTTTTTCAGAAACACTGTTCGTTTGGACTCAGAAAGATTGTTCTCTCTTAGATAAACTTTGATGAGAACAACGAGCATTTGATCAGTCCTGTGAAAGCACTTCAAAATGGCTCTGAGCACTATGGAACTAACATCTGAGGTCATCAGTCTCCTAGACTTAGAACTACTTAACCCTAACTAACCTAAGGACATCACACAATGCCCCAGGCAGGATTCGAATCTGCGACCGAGGCATCAGCTCAGTTACAGACTGAAGCGCCTAGAACCGCTCGGCCACAGTGGCCGGCTGTGAAAGAACTAATTTGATGTGGAATTAAAAAACATATTTTTATAGAATCTTCCTTGGAAGCGATTTCTTTGTTAGTCTTCAGCAACTCAAAGGCATTCTGAATATTTTTCGTGCAAATTTTAATCTGCTACTAAAAACAAACATCACAGCGATGGTAAACTGAAGTAAATGGAATAATTATTACGACGCAGCTACATGCTTTTATTTCATCTACAAATATTTCATAGTCTGAGCTTCCCACGAAACAATAAAGTATAGAAATGATACTTATCCAGCCTACGGACGAATGGCACATTTTAAAAATTGTTCGTACAGCACTTTCGTGAACTTCCCTGATTTGATGACATTTCTGGAACATGATGAAGTGGTAGCGTTACAAAAGTTCCTTTCTCCTGCTGTCATGACAAAGGTTCTACAAACGTCTGCCTTACTGCACCGATTGTAAGCAAACACGATCGCTGTTTCCAGTAATATGGAAGCTACTAGATTATGAGTCCCTTACTAGACCACGAGTCCTGTCCACTATTGCATGAAGATGACACCTTAGAGCCTAAAAACCGATAGTGGAAGGAAAGTAATAAAAAAAAGTCATATTGTTAATGTTTGCTGGGTTTCTTCTTCAGTTGGTTCTTCAGTTAATTTTATTACGTAGATGAGAGTAAGTAGTATTTTACAAAAAATGGTTCAAATGGCTCTGAGCACTATGGGACTTAACAGCTGTGGTCATCAGTTCCCTAGAACTTAGAACTACTTAAACCTAACTAACCTAAGGACATCACACACATCCATGCCCGAGGCAGGATTCGAACCTGCGGCCGTAGCAGTCGCGCGGTTCCGGACTGAAGTGCCTAGAACCGCGAGACCACCGCGGCCGGCAGTATTTTACAACATGAGACGTACAGGAAGAGAGTCAGCGAGGAACTTGAATGTATCGACAGGGATGTGGATCCGTGCTGACTCGAGCGCCGTCGCCATTTGGGCTAGGTTTCTCGATGGAGGGTCCATGGCACGAACAGCCCGACCGAGATGGTCTCACAGGTTGTCAATGGGGTTTACATCAGCGGCATTTAGTGACCAGAGGAGTGCGGCAAACTCATTCTGCTCCTCTTCGAAGAACGCACGTACACTGCAAGCTGTGTAGCACGCTGTATTGTCCTGCCGCTAGGTACCGCCGTGCCGAGGAGAAACAAACTGCTCGCAGGTATGGACGTTGTCCCAAGGATAGAAGAATGCTTGTGTTGATCTATTTTTCCTTCAAGAACGATGAGATCACCCAGTGTATGCCACGAAAACATTCCCCATATCATAACGCTCCCTCCTCCGGTGGCGACCCTTCCGACCACTGTTGTAGGGTGTTTGCTTTCAGACATTTCACGATGTACACGCTAACGGCAATCTGTACGGTGGAACATAAAAGCGATACATCGGAAGAGGCAAATTGTAGTTACTCAGTGAACGACCTTATTTGGTACTGGCGTACAAAATAGAGCTTTCGTCTCCTATGAACAGCAGTCAGCATGGGAGTGTGAATAGGTGCCTGCTGCGGAGGCCCATACGCAGCAGTATTCGCTGAACGGTTGTTGAGAAGACACTGCTGGTAGGCTCTTGGTTCGTTTAGGCGGTCAACAGTGGCACCTCTATTCGCTCGTACACATGTCCGCAGCCGACGTTCACCTCTGTCATGTATGACCTGTGGTGTACCACAGTTGTCTTGGCCCCACTTTTGGAAAGCGCCGTTTTCCCATGCACGGTATGCTTTCATCATGATGCCACGCGAACAGTTTACAAACTTAGCAGTTGCGGAGATTCTTCTACCCTTGGTCCGAAATCCAGCTATCATGCCCTTTTGGATGTCAGATAAATCGCTGCGTTTCCGCATTACAGCAATGACTGCACTGTGTTCCGGGTTCCCTTGACACGCTTTATATACCCTCCACAACTAGTGCTGCTACCTGTGTACTGTCAGTGGTTATTGCACGGGGAAGTTGAGCGTAGGTGCTGGTCACATTAATGTGGCTTGATCGTGTAAAAGTGTAACGGAAAAATTTTTCTTGTACCTTAAGATAGGCAATACAACTTACATCGTGCAAACGTGGGGAGGATGATATAGATTGGGTTGCCTGTCATAAACTAAACGTAAAAACGTAATTTGAACTACATCCACAGGCCGGGTGATGGAGGCAGGAGGGGGTGTCCATTGGTAGCAATCGAGTGCTGTACCATCCTGTGGCGTCATTGGATGTGGTATCGATGGGAGTGGGGGCAGCACACAGTTCTGCCGCCGTTGTCAGTTTTCGTGATCTGGAGCCGCTACTGTCTGGCCTGACGGGGCTGAGTGCACCCTGGTCCTGTCCTCAAATAAATGGGTTCAAATGGCTCTGAGCACTATGGGACTTAACATCTTAGGTCATCAGTCCCCTAGAACTTAGAGCTACTTAAACCTAACTAACCTAAGGACATCACACACATCCATGCCCGAGGCAGGATTCGAACCTGCGACCGTAGCGGTCGCGCGTTTACAGACTGAAGCGCCCAGAACCGCTCGGCCACACCGGCCGGAGGTCCAGTTCTTCCTCTAAGGAAAAATCATTGGTAGTATCGGGAATAGACCTCGGGTCCTTCACATTGCAGTCAACCGCGTTGACCGCCCAGCTACGGAGGTGCGCCATACCGTAAGGATCGCTAAGTATTTTCTACGCCATTTTTCCCCTGTACAACAAACGATATACGAAGTCGGTGAATTCTTGAATTTACAGACAAATTTGACTCGATAAGAGGTCCGAGAAACGTTTATCTTTTCGATTCTTAGCTCAATGTACCCAGTGTAGAACGCAGTAACAGGCTTACAATTTTAGCCCTAAAGGTCCGGATCGCCTTAGGTGTAATACAGGCAGTAATATTATGCAGATACTGATGCCGATACCGGGGTTGAGGCGAAAACGCCCGGCCTACGCCATTCCTGCGGAGCGCCGCTCGACGACGAACGCCGTCAACGCAGCGCAGCTCAGGGCGGGCCAGATTAGAGATTAAAAGTAATTAAGCAGCACACTGAGTAATCCGCGGCAGGTGAGTCCCGAAAAACCGCGCGCTGGCGGCGTCGCCGCCTCATAACGCGGCCGGCGCTTAATGTCGCAACTTGGCCGCTAATCTGATTGCGCGCCGCGCGTAATAACCCGCCGACGCGACGCCCCCGTCCTAGCCGGGCCCCACCCCCGCACCCCGCCACCGCCCTCGCCGCCGCCCTCTCACCCGCCAAAGCCTTCGAATCGAGTTAGCCCAGGAGCGCTCCAATTAACGACTTACCGCGCGCTCCGCGCTCCGTTTGGGGCGCTGCAATCCGCGGCTGCGCCTCTCGCCACCCGCGCAGCTTGTGCGATTAACAGCTGCGGTGGCGGCGAGCGGGGTCGAGAAATCCGACGAACCGAGAACCCTGTCCTCGGTAACCAAAGGAACTGAAAACTCATCCGAGGAATGACAACTTCCACCAGTATAGCGCGGCCACGAGATATACCTTACCCTACAGCCTTGTAAACTACTGTACTTCTCGTGCAGATCGCACTCTATAACTTGGCCCCTGAGTGGAGGATGCTGGCAGAAGAAACTAGTGATCGGCTCGAAGGGCATTCGCTGCTGACACCCAAACCTCCAGATGTCAGACACTCGGATCGGTACCGAACGTTGTATGTCGACAGAGTAGCAACCAAAACTCCGATTCAGTTCGTCCTATGTACTGTGGAAGCAGTGGTTGGGAAGGGAGTGAGGCAGGGTTGTAGCCTCTCCCCGATGTTATTCAATCTGTATATTGAGCAAGCAGAAAAGGAATCAAAAGAAAAATTCGGAGTAGGTATTAAAATCCATGGAGGAGAAATAAAAACTTTGAGGTTCGCCGATGACATTGTAATTCTATCAGAGGCAGCAAAGGACTTGGAAGAGCAGTTGAACGGAGTGGACAGTGTCTTGAAAGGACGATATAAGATGAACATCAACAAAAGCAAAACGAGGATAATGGAATGTAGTCGAATTAAGTCGGATGATGCTGAGGGAATTAGATTAGGAAATGAGACACTTAAAGTGGAGTTTTGCTATTTGGGGAGCAAAATAAATAATGATGGTCGAAGTAGAGAAGATATAAAATGTAGACTGGCAATGGCAAGGAAAGCGTTTCTGAAGAAGAGAAATTTGTTAACATCGAGTATAGATTTAAGTGTCAGGAAGTCGTTTCTGAAAGTATTTGTATGGAGTGTAGCCATGTATGGAAGTGAAACATGGACGATAAATACTCGTAGTTTGGACAAGAAGGGAATAGAATCTTTCGAAATGTGGTGCTACAGAAGAATGGTGAAGATTAGATGGGTAGATCCCATAACTAATGAAGAAGTATTGGATAGAATTGGGGAGAAAAGGAGTTTGTGGGACAACTTCACAAAAAGAAGGGACCGGATAGTACGACATGTTCTGAGGCATAAAGGGATCACAAATTTAGCATTGGAGGGCAGCGTGGAGGGTAAAAATCGTAGAGGGAGACCAAGAGATGAATACACTAAGCAGATTCAGAAGAATGTAGGTTGCATTAAGTACTGGGAGATGAAGAAGCTTGCACAGGATAGGGTAGCATGGAGAGCTGCATCAAATCAATCTCAGGACTGAAGACCACAACAACAACAACAACATGTACTGTCGTCCAGCAGAACGGGCATAAGCATTGATTACAAGCAGTACCAGAAATAAGGAGTAAAGGAAAACCATGACTGTGGGTTAACTAATTCGTATAGCTTCCGTGGGGAAGTTGGTAGAGCGTCGTACCCAGGGTCCTGGGTTCATACCACAAAAGCGCCAATTTTTTTTACTGTCTTATGTGCGAAAGTGTTATATGGGACTATCAATACTTCCGCACGTGTGATGCAGTTGTTTCTTTATTCTATTGTTCCTATTGTCTGTATTATTTTGTCTGTGAAACTACAAATGCACTAGCTGCTTCATCACTAGTGGTGTCTGTTCTGTCGCACATGTCCGCCACAACACCATGTAAGTAGGCTGTTTAGGTTTTTATGTTGGTAACGCCACGTAGCGTTCTGTATGAAAATCACTGAGTGTGCCGTGTGCAGTCTGTGGCTGGTTTGCATTGTTGGATTATTTGCTATTGTAGTGTTGGGCATTGGGCAGTGAACAGCGCGTAGCGTTGTGCAGTTGGAGGTGAGCCGCCACCAGTGGTGGACGTGGGGATGTGGGGGAGGGCAGAATTCTGAGCGCGGAAATTCTGAACGCATGTCCATCAGAAAGAGTAAATTCTTTCTATTGGATCTCATGAACTGATATATATGATGACTTTTGAACTTTATTAAGGTAAATACATTGTTTGTTCTGCATCAAAATCTTTCATTTGCTAACTACGCCCATCAATAGTTAGTGCCTTCAGTAGTTAGAATCCTTTATTTAGCTGGCAGTATTGGCGCTCGCTCTATTGCAGTAGTTCGAGTAACAAAGATTTTTGTGAGGTAAGTGATTCATGAAAGGTATAGGTTATTGTTAGTCAGGGACATTCTTTTGTAGGGATTATTGGAAGATTGTAAAGAGTCAAGAGAGAAATGTCTGAGTACGTTCAGGTTTGCTCAGCTGTTTGAAAATCAAATAATGTAAGGGGTTTACCAGCACTGTCATTCATTAATTTTTCTAATGAGAGGTTTCAACCATACCTATCCATACAAACTTACTCTATAGGTTTATTACTTTTAACTAACGAAGTGAAAGCTGACTGCCAAAAGAAAATTGAATCAAACTCCGAAAAACCCTTTTACGTGTCAGGAATATGTTCTCCCACATAACAGTTTCACGCGTAAACAGTTAAAACGAACAGTCATCAGTGAGGTTTGAACGCGAGAGTTTTGGCACTACGACCTCTCGCTCTGCCAACCCACCCACGCGAGCTCTGCAAAAGAATTGCACGGCTTCTGTGACCGAGCGGTTCTAGACGCTTCACTCCGGAACCGCGCTGCTGCTACGGTCGCAGGTTCGAATCCTGCCTCGGGCATGGATGTGTGTGATGTCTTTAGGTTAATTAGGTTTAAGTAGTTCTGATGACCTCAGATGTTAAGTCCCATAGTGCTTACAGCCATTTTAACCATTTTAACAGGTACTCTTTTCCTGTGTTCCGTAGGTTCAAAAATGTTCAAATGTGTGTGAATTCCTGAGGGACCAAACTGCTGAGGACATCGGTCCCTAGACGTGAACACTACTTAAACTAACTTAAGCTAATCTATGCTAAGAACAACACTCACGCACCCATGCCCGAGGGACGACTCGAACCTCCGGCGGGAGGGGCCGCGCAATCCGTGTTAAGGCGCCTCAAACCGCGCGGCGCTCTGTAGTCTAATGTTATTTTCAATTACCGTTTACGCAAGTTCTGCTGGACGATAGCACATAGGACGAACTAAATTGGCGTTTCGGTTGATACGCTACCGGCATACAACGTTTGGTACCGATCTCAGTCTCTGATATGTGGAGGTTTGGGAGTGAGACATGCTCCGCCTCCTTCTCCCAGAGTAGCCAGTTTATAGCTCATAAAAGAAACAAACGTGTAGTGGATTAAGCGTCTCAGAAATGACACGATAGTCGATGGTGAGTTGCTAGAAGGACCATGCACAGCTCCTTTGCTTATTTTTATAAGTAGTATTGACAATGACTACGCACAACATAGTTCACGAATCCACACTAATTCACAATTGCTACTGCTACGGTGCACAGTACTGTAACGTAGATAAGGCTGGCAACAAGCGGAAACATTCCGGAGCGGCACGAAGTCAGCCGACTTTCGCCATCAGAGGACGCCTAGTTAAAGTGTGAGATTTCAAAGATTCATGGTTTCCGGACGTAGACGATCTGAGCAAAAGTATCCTTATACCCTTCGTATGTGGAGTTAATTACTAGCTGCCACGAGACGGGAACATGTCAGCATAAAAGGGGGCGGGGAGCATTGTGTTGTGAGCAGAGGAGCGGTAGCAGCGGAATGGTTCAGTCAGGAGAGGTAAGTGACTTCGAATGCGGGCCGGACATTGGATGTTACATGAGCTGCAAATCCATCAGGGACATTTAAGGCCTTCTAAACCTGATCACATCGAGAGTCGGTGATTGTGAAGAGAAGAGAACCACAACGAAACCAAGACCAGCCAGAACTCGTACACTGAACGACAGGAACGGTTAAGCATTGCCGAGGGTGGCTGTGGGGAAAAAAAATGAAATCGGCGAAAGGAGCTATTCATCAGTTCCAAAATTCTAACGGCAGTCTAGCTGGAACAATGGATGTCCTTAAGGAGTTAAAGGAATAGGGTACAGTGGTGGAGTACGTCCCGCTTGAAGCGCTGTAAAAAGCGACGCCATTGGACTATGAATGGCTGGAAATGAGTAATTTAGATTTATATATGTTGTGGCAATCCGATGGTAGTGACTGAGTTTCGCGAATGATTGGAGAACGTGACATGCCATCATATTTAGTCCAACACTGGATTATACAGCAAGTGGTGTTAGGGTACGATGATTTGTTTTCGTCGCTAAGGTGTGGTCCCCTTATTGGCCTTAATAAAACGCAATGCATTTTACAGCACTGTGTACTGCTGTACTGGGTACAGTGGAGGTAAACTTGGTGAAAGGTGATTGTATCAGCTTAATAGTGCATCCAGTCATAAAGCAACATCTGCGAGGTAATTGTTTGTGGACAACGACATTCGTGAAGTGGATTGGCCTGCCCACTTTCCCGACTTGACCCAAACTAACACGTTTCGGATGACTCAGAACGTCGACTTCGCTCTACAGCCCAGCGTAAAACATCATATCTTCTTTGGTTTCGGCTGGTGAGGAAGAATGGGCTGCCATTCCTCCACACACACCTCATAAGAAGTCTCGGCTCCGTAGCAGAGTTCAAGCCGTTATAAAGGTTAATGCAGGACACTGACATGTTCCCCGATACATTTTAGCAGCTACTGTATTTTGTGTGCATGCATCCATATTGTAGGATTTCTTCTACAGCGTCTTTAACGAAAGTAGTTTTATGTGAGTGAAGTAAAGCTACATTCGTTCCCCTTTTCAGGTAAAAATTTCTCTTTTTAGATATAAATACAGATCTGACCTTTAAAAATTCTACACCCGGAAGGATAGGAATAACACAGTAGAGTACACAGTTTTACAGAAGAATACATTATTTCCCAGCACTGTGTTGAGTGTTTTCGCTAGGAGCACCACTGACAGATCGCGTCACTCTGCTGTCGCCTCAAGGGAAGCCACAACGAAGTTCGCCGTGTACTCCACGTGTCGTCGTGGTGTCCCCTCAACGTTCGTGAAGTGTCTGTATCATCATGCACAACCGAAAGAAAAGTATGTCTATCCTCTCGGGCGCTAGTTACATGTAGCAGCTGAGATCCTACATGGCGTTGAGTATAGCCCTTCTGAAACCATCGATTACACGATCGTCTGACAGTCTTGTGATTCCAACAAAGTAAAGACGCAAAATTTAACGACGATGAACTGCAGTCTGTATACGCAACGATCCTGCCACTGTCGAAATGCGAGACGTTCTGATAGACGTTCTTCCATCTTACACGTGGTAAAAAACGAACTTCTCACAAACAGTATTGAGATCTGATTTTAAATGAAAAATCCGCTGCGTGCTCTTTCCTTGTATACAGAATGTAAATGGTATTAGTATTACCTATTGTGTGCGTAATTTCGTGCTAATCATACGCACATCCGAGCACATACACTGAAGAACCAAAGAAACTAGTACGGTTGCCTAATATCGCGTAGGGCCACCGCAAGCACGCAGAAGTGCCGCAACACGATCTGACATGGACTTGACCAATGTCTGAAGTAGTGCTGGAGGCAACTGATGCCATGAATCCTGCAGTGCTGTCCATAAATCCGTGAGAGTACGAGGGGGTGGAGAACTGTTCTGAACAGAACATTGCAAGTAATTCCAGATATGCTCAATAATGTTCATGTCTGGGGCGTTTGGTGGTCAGCGGAAGTCTTTAAACTCAGAAGAGTGTTCCTGGAGACACTCTGTAGAAATTTTGGACATGTGGCATGTCACATTGTCCTGCTAGAATTGACCACGGTGATCAGATAGAATACTTACGTACATGTCAGCTGTCAGCCTCGTACCTAGACGTATCAGGGGTCCCATATCACTCAAACACACATTACATAGCCTCCATCAGCTTGCAGTCCCCTGCTGACATGTAGGGTCTATGGATTCTTGAGGTTGTCTCCTTACCCGTACACGTCCATCCGCTCGATACAATTTGAAACGATACTCGTCCGACCAAACAATATGTTTCCAGTGATCAAAAATCCAATGTCGGTGTCGACGATCCCAGGCGTAAAGCTTTGTGTCGTGCAGTCATCAAGGGTCCACGAGTCGGCCTTTGGCTCCAAAAGCCCATATCGATTATGTATCATTGAATGGTTTGCACTCCGACGCTTGTTGATGACCCAGCACTGAAATCTGCAGTAATTTGCGGAAGGATTGCGCTTTTGTCGCGTTGACCGATTCTCTTCAGTCGTCGTTGGTCCCCTTCTTGCAGGATCTTTTTCCGGCTGCAGCGATGTCAAGGATTTGATGTTTTACCTGATTTCTGATATTCGTGGTACACTCGTGAATTAGTCGTACTGGAAAATCCCCACTTCGTCGCTACCTTGCAGATGCTGTGTTCCATCGCTCGTGCGCCGACTATAACACGACGTTCAAACTCACTTAAATCTTGATAACCTGCCATTGTAGCAGCAGTAACCGATCTAACTGCGCCAGACACTTACTTAATATAGGCGTTGCCGACCGCAGCGCCGTATTCTGCCTGTTTACATGTCTTCGTATTTGAATACGTATGCCTATACCAGTTTATTTGGCGCTTCGGTGTAGAACACTTCATGCCAGTTTGCGTTTATTGGATACCGTCTTTAATAGCCAGTCATGTACGACCAGAAAATACTTTCTTACACTGACGTTTGTATTAAATGTTAAAATATTTCGTATTAGATACTTCTTTTTGTGTTGTAAGTCTGTATTTTACATTTCCTCTCTATTTGGACGTGGTCAGTTACTTTGCTGCCCAAATGGGGAAACACTTAGACAGCTTTTTGTAACTCATTTTCTACTCCATCTCCTTAGTATCGCCTGATCTGATTCAGCTAAACTCCATTACTTTTAACAAATAAGCAAACACGGTTCGGATCAAATGATTCAAATGGCTCTGAGCACTATGGGACTTAACATCTATGGTCATCAGTCCCCTAGAACTTAGAACTACTTAAACTTAACTAACCTAAGGACATCACACAACACCCAGTCATCACGAGGCAGAGAAAATCCCTGACCCCGCCGGGAATCGAACCCGGGAATCCGGGTTCGGATCAGAACTATTTGTCACCGACTACCGATTTCAATCTGAGCTATAGATGAGCTTCAGGTTTAAGCTGCACAACGAAGAAAGGCAATCAGAATAAAAATTTAACAAATGTTATATTGCGAACACTGCGGTAAAAGGTTGTACAAATAACAAAATATTATGAGCCCACATGTATGTGGCGTCTCAAAAGAGCAGTTTTTCAACATAACCGTAAACCTAACGTAAAACACAAGTATGTGGTGGTAATGCAATTTCGTAAAGTCACGTGACGTGTGTGTAAGACATAAAGAAGTACATTAAAACATCGCTAAAGAAATCACTCATCATAAAATAAAATAAAACTAAATAATAATTCAGAGACATGTTCATTTATGACGCGTCACACAAGAGGAAATGAATACGAGTTTTAATTCTTACTTATTATTAATTACTTTTCTTTTGTTTCATAGTAGAGATGGCTCTTTTACACTGTTTGAATGTGTACTTTGTACACGTATAAATAGCTGTCTTTAGGTATGAGCAAAATCACAGTTTAATCATTATTTAGTTAAATAACGATAAAGTAAACTTACAATATAAGAGATTAATAACTGTTTTAATTAAACAGCAATAAAATAAACTTTCACTATATCACTTTGGTGCCGCATACAAGTTGACTCCACAGTAATAACGCACACGAAGCATTAAACAGTGCAGCTGCATCAGATCCTAGCCAACCGCTTATATAATTGCTAATTATCTCGTAGAAAACATCCCCATTGTGGGACAGTGCTGCTCAGTCGAAATCTGGATCACTTTCTTGCACGGATCGTAAATTTATTCTCACCAAGCTCGTTGTTAATATGTTGTACTGCTGCTCACTTGGACGCATGACACCACAACTTAACACTGTGTTAGCTGAAGCAGTAATGAAGGAATAAGTACGGGTTCGCAATTGTAAGACAACAATGGAACGCTACAAGACAACGTTATTTGTGGATGACGCACTTTATATATAGGCTCGCTCCCTCGAGAATTAATACTGTGTGCAGACACATTAGTGCGACTCCTGTCAAAAGCCTGATTAACCATCTTCTGCAGCGTGGACCGTTGCGAGATGTGCTGGAAAAAAGTCAGAAAGGTTCTGGAAGACGGGGATGTGGAGCCATGACAACTCCAGCGCCGCGGTCAGATTTCTTGATTCAGGATCCATGACGCGAACAGTCCGATCGAGGTGGTCCCACAGATTCTCCACTGCATTTAAATCTTGGTAGCTTTGTGGCCAGGGGAGTACAGTAATCATAGTGCTCTTCGAACCACGCACAGACATAGCTAGCTGTGTGACACGTTGCTTTGTGCTACCGGTAGATGCCATCGTGCCGAAAAAAAATGGCTTTAAGGGTGGAAATGGTCTCTAAGGATAGTTGCATACTTTGGTTGACCCACAGTGCCTTTCAGAATGGTGAGATCACACAGAGGATACCATGAAAACATTCCCCAGACCGCAATGCTCAATCCTGCGGCCGGGACCCTTAGCTTTCAGATGTTTCCCGCCGTACACGCCAACCGCCATCTGTCCGATGGAGCTTAAAACTTCGATCATCTGAAAAGACAACATTTCGCCACTCAGTGGACGTCTAGACGTTCAGCTGCGTAATTGGCCTGCAGATTCCAGCCATCGTCGCCGATGAACATTGTCAGCGTCGACGCATGAACAGCCACCTGATGCGGAGGTCTATATAAAGCAATGTTCGCCGAATGGTCGTTGAGGAGACAGTGTTGGCAGCCACTTGGTTCATCTAGGTGCCAGTTGCCCGAAAGTTTCACATCTGTTCGGTCGTACACACACACACACACACACACACACACACGCACACACACACACAGCGCATGCGCGCTCGCTCTCGCACCTGTCATCTATGGCCAGTGGTGCACCACTGTTGCCTCTGCAAGGGTTTCGGATAGCGCTAGTTTAACATGCATACGAGGGGCGTTTGAAAAGTCTGCGCAAAAATGAAAACTACTTACGTGTTTAGGGCAAATCTTTTTTATTTTGCGACACAGTCTTCTTTTAGACTTATACACTTCATCCAACGCTGTTCTAATTTGCCGATCCCTTCCGAATAATAGGAATTGTCCAAGTCTGCAAAATAGCTATTGGTTGCTGCAATCACCTCCTTTCTTGAATAAAATCTTTGTCCTGCCAACCATTTCTTCAAATTGGGGAACAAATAGCAGCCCGAGGGAGCCGATTCTGGAGAAAGGGGGGGGGGGGATGTGAAACGAGTTGGAATCCTATTTCCATTAATTTTGCGACCACAACTGCTGAGGTGTGTGCTGGTGCATTGTCGTGATGGAAAAGGACTTTTTGCGGTCCAATCTCCGGCATTTTTCTTGCAGCTTGGTTTTCAAACGGTCCATAATGATGAATAATATTCACCTGTAGTAGTTTTACCCCTTTCCAGATAGTCGAAGACGATTGTCTCTTACGAATCCCAAAAGACAGTCGCAATAACCTTCCCGGCCGAAGGACTGGTTTTAGCCTATTTTGGTGCAGATACTCCCTTGGTAACCCATTGTTTAGATTGTCGTTTCGTCTCAGGAGTATAGTAATGTATCCATGTTTCATCCGCAGTGACGAAACGACACTTGAAGTTCTGCGGATTCTTCCTGAACAGCTGCAAACCATCCATGCAACACTTCACACGATTCCGTTTTTGTTCAAGCTTGAGCAATCGCGGAACACATCTTGCGAATAGTTTTCTCATGTCCAAATGTTTATGCAAAATATTATATATCCGTTCATTCGAGATGCCCACAGCACTAGCAATCCCACGCACGTCAACTGTTCTGTCATCCATGACCATATCACGGATTTTATCAACGATTTCGGGAGTCGTAACCTCCACAGGGGGTGCAGAACGTTCAGCATCAATTGTGCCCGTATGGCCACTCCGAAAATTTTCAAACCACTTATAAATTGCTCTAATCGTAGGTGCAGAGTCACTCTAATGTTTATCAAGCTTCTCCTGAGGCGTTTTGCCTTTCGTAAAGTAATGTTTAATCACGACACGAAATTCTTTTTCGTCCATTTTTTGACGATCACTCGACTTCCTTGATTCGCACGAATGCCAAACACAAAGAAATAGACCAATATGGCTGAAACGTGTTGTACGTTCTTTCCAAAGATGCTACTAACTAAACATGACCTCGATACGCGCCGGTGATGCCAGCTCTCGGACTATGCACGGAATTTTCAAACGCTCCTCGTAGTATGGTTTCACCACGCGGCTCGAGAGCAGTTTAGAGACTTAACCGTTCCGGAAATGCTTCTACCCTTGAGCCGAAAGCCCATGTTGATGCCCTTTTCAAATCTCAGATAAATCGCTTCCTTTCCATATTACGACAACGATTGCACTGCTTTTCCACATTAATGTCACTCGACCGTGTACTTCTACACCACTATGTGAGAGATTGTAGTGTTCCAGAGAGTTTCTCGTATAGCTGGTATGTGTTGTTTACAAAGATCACGACTTTTTGCGTCTGCATAGACGACAGCTCAATGCGACCTGTTCTCCGCATCGGCAAGCGCAGGGGGGGGTTCAGTAGTTACGTCCCAAAAGATGGCGCCACAGATCAAGCCTTGTGGACAACCCTTGCTAATTTGTGTGATTATTTGGCGATTATCCAACTGCTATTCTACACAACTGGCCATTAAAATTCCTACACCACGAACATGACGTGCTACAGACGCGAAATTTAACCGACAGGAAGAAGATGCTGTGATATGCAAATAATTAGCTTTTCAAAGCATTCACACAAAGTTGGCGCCAGTGGCGACACCTACAACGTGCTTACATGAGGGAAGTTTCCAACCTATTTCTCATACACAAACAGTAGTTGACCGGCGTTGCCTGGTGAAACGTTGCCTCGTGTAAGGACTTTGATTAAGGTCGGATTGTAGCCTATCGCGATTGCAGTTTATTGTATCGCGACGTTGCTGCTCGCATTGGTCGAGATCCAATGACTGTTAGCAGAATATGGAATCGGTGGGTTCAGGAGGGTAATACGGAACGCCGTGCTGGATCCCAGCGGCCTCGTACCACTAGCAGTCGAGATGACAAGCATCTTATCCGCATGGCTGTAACGGATTGTTGAGCCACGTCTCGATCCCTGACTCAACAGATGGGGACGTTTGCAAGACAACAACCATCTGTACGAAAAGTTCGGCGAAGTTTGCAGCAGCATGGACTATCAGCTCGGAGACCATGGCTGCGGTTACACTTGACGCTGCATCACAGTCAGGAGGGTCTGCGATGGTGTACACAACGACGAACGTGGGTGCACGAATGGCAAAACGTCATTTTTCGGATGAATCCAGCTTCTGTTTACGGCACCATGATGGTCTCATACGTGTTTGGCGACATCGCGGTGAACGCACATTGGAAGCGAGTATTCGTCATCGACATACTGGCGTATGACGCGGCGTGATGGTATGGGGTGCCATTGGTTACTCGTCTCGGTCACCTCTTGTTCGCATTGACGGCACTTTGAACAGTGGATGTTACATTTCAGATGTGTTACGAACCGTGGCTCTACCCTTCATTCGATCCCTGCGAAACCCTACATTTCAGCAGGATAATGAACGACCGCATGTTGCAAGTCCTGTACGGGCCTTTCTGGATACAGAAAACGTTAGACTGCTGCCCTGGCCGAGCAACTGGCTCGCCACAATACGCCAGTCACACTACTCTTGATGAGCTGTGGTATCGTGTTGAATCTGCATTGGCAGCTGTACCTGTACACACCATCCAAGCTCTGTTTGACTCAATGCCCAGGCGTATCAAGGCCGTTATTACGCCCAGAGGTGGTTGTTTTGGGTACTGATTTCTCAGGATCTATGCACCCAAATTGTGTCAGTTCTATTATAATATATTTGTCTAATGAATACCCGTTTGTCATCTGCATTTCTTCTTGGTGTAGCAATTTTAATGGCCTGTAGTGTACCACTCTTTCTGCACTACCCTAGTACATTATCGTACACAGGTTGTGGCACCGTCAATTGTCTTAACGGTGACAAACATTGGAGGACATCAGAAATCGTCAAACGCCTCTGCAGTGTCTACCATTATGGCTCTGGTGTATTTGTTTACTGTGTTCCTAACAATGCTGAGTACTTAGTTGATGGCGTGATCCATAGATTTTCTGGGTCTGAATACGAATTGTTACGAGCTCCAGCCTCAGAGCTCTCTATGAGCCTGTAGACCTTCTACACTAGTCTCTCCTGGTTTATGAAACATATTGATCGATATGATTTAGGATCTGGAGGATGGGAGTTTACTGATTTTCTTTCCGTGAATGAGAAACTTTGGAACTAGAAACGAATCTTGTACTAGGTGTTGTATCGAGAGGCGCCGTGATGGAGAGTCGCCTCGACAGGAGGCTGCCGAACGCTGAGAGCTGCGAGGCGCAATCGCGTCTGTCAGCAGAGCAGGTGGGGCGCGCCTCGGCCGATATTGCGGGCAGACAGATTCGGCAGGGCAGGCCAGGGGCCGAGTGAGTGCAGGCCGGAAATCTCGGCGAGTGGACGCCGGACGCCCTCCCTCATGGGCTCTTGAGTGGAATTTTGCGCCTCTCCGCCTGCCAGCAAACTGATTTAATGGCGGCGAGCAGAAAGGGGAAGGGGGCACGTAAGGGGCAAAAAAAAGGCGTAGAGGAAACAAGGGAAGCGCCCGTCAGCAGTAAAACGGCCATCGAGCGGAGTGCGTCGCCGGAGCGGCCACTCCGGGAGAGCTCAAGGCGCCACCGTCAAATTGCTTCCCGTGATAAACGGCCGACGAGCTTCTGAAGCTGAAATATATACTGGACAACGTTGAGAGTTTTTACCGAGACAAACGCGGCCTATCAAGGCAAGGCAGACCATCTTAATGTAGTTCTAGGTACAAATATTCGCGTTTCAAATATTTGCAATTATATTATACACTGAAGAGTCAAAGAAACTTGTACACCTGTCTAATATCGTGTAGGGCCCCCGTGAGCATGCACAAGTGCCGCAACACAACACGGTATGGACTCGACTAATGTCTGAAGTAGTTCTGGAGGGAATTGATACCATGAATCCTGCAGGATTGTCTATATATCCGTACGAGTACGAGGAGATCTCTACTGAACAGTATATTGCAAGGCATCCAAGGTATGCTCATTAATGTTTATGTCTGGGGAATTTGGTGACCAGCGGAAGTGTCAAAATCAGAAGAGTGTTCCTGGAGCCACACTGTCGCAACTCTGGACGTGTGGTGTGTCGCATTGTCCTGCTGGAAATGCCCAAGTCCGTCGTAATGTATAATGGACATGAATGGATGCAGGTGATCGGACAGGATGCTTACGTACGTGCCACCTGTCTGAATCTTATCTAGACGTATCAGGGTCCCCATATCACTCCAACTGCACACGCCCCACACCATTACAGAGCCTCCACCACTTTGAACAGTCCTCTGCTGACATGCAGGTACCATGGATTCATGAGGTTGTCTCCATACCCGTACACGTCCATCCTCTCGATACAATTTGAAACGAGACTTGCACGAGCAGGCAACATGTTTCCAGTCATCAAAGGTCAATGTCGGTGTTGAATGGCCCAGGCGAAGCATAAAACTTTGTGTCGTGCAGTCATCAAGGGTACACGAGTGAGCCTTTTGCTCCGAAAACCCATATCGATGTCGTTTGGTCGCATGGTTCGCACGTTGACATTTTTTGATGGCCCAGCATTGAAATCTGCAGTAATTTGCGGATGGGCTGCAAATCTGTCATGTTGAACGATTCACTTCAGTCGTCGTTGGTCCCGTTCTTGAGGATCTTTCTCCGGCCGCATTGATGTCGGCGACCTGATGTTTTATCTGATTATTGATATTCATGGTACACTCATAAAATGGTGTTATGGGAAAACTCCAACTTCATCGCTACCTCGGAGATGCTGTCTCCCATCTCTCGTGCGCCGACTATAACACTATGTTAGAACTCACTTAAATCTTGGTAACCTGCCATTGAAGCAGCAGAAACCAATCTAACAACTGTTGTCTTACTCAGGCGTTGCCGACCGCAGCTTCGTATTCTGTCCGTTTTACATAACTCTGTATTTAAATACGCATTCCCTTACAAATTTCTTTGACGCTCTAGTGTATATTTCAATTAAAATGATTTTTACTGGCAGTTTTAGAATTCCATCTACTTGTACACCTCTCAAACCACTCTCTAAGTTTGTGACGACAGGTCCATAGTGAAGCTACCATTTTCCCACCTTCAGAATTAATTCGCGGAAGGTATAATCCCGGATTTCTCTAATTTTACCACAGGTTTTCTTGCGCGACATGTATGTTGGAGCAAGCAATATCTTTTTGAACTCGCTCTGGAACATAGGCCTATGTAATTCTGTATACCTGTTCATTATCCTCAACGTCTTTTTTTTAACTTCATCCGCAGCAGTCAATTGAGTATTCCTCTGACACATATACGATGACTACACAATCCGTTGACGAATCGTGCAACCATTATTTGAACATTTTCTATCTTTTGCGTTGATTCCACTCAGTACGGAACTCAGGTTGACAAATAACACTCAATAACAGACCGGAAAATAATATTTCTTGTGTGAACCGAATTGTTCCAACAACTCTCAGTCCGGGCTGTATTCATATGGTCGTTTCATCTTGAACAACTCTCCCCAGAAAGGTCCAGATATTTAAAGTAGTGACTGACTCACGTTCCACAGTACACTTATCTTTCCCTTCAGTAATTAAAACATAATTATTTTTGAAGCGCACGTTCCTCTTTTATCCATTATTTTTATACCCTAAAATACCTACTCGCTGTTTTAGACACTCTTATCATAATATATTGATAGTCGTTTCCGATGACTACAGAGCTAGGGATTTATTACAGTGCTGAAATACCCATGAAGAAAGGTACAGAAGGACAACTCCTGCCTTTACGAAGCGTTAACCGTCTTTTGAAGGAACAATCGTGATCATTCCAAGAAAGGTGTAGAAGAACACCAGTAAACCTAAAGTAAAAAGTGCGGAGAAGATGCGGGGGCTTGATCAAATTCAGATTTACCTACATACTCTTAGATTACAAATATCTCTTTGCCAGTTCAAATACACGAGACAGAACTGGCAACTAAGATTCGTAATCCCGCTGGTTAAAGCAGAGTACGAATTTCACAAACGTAAACGATTAAAACTAAATTTCAGGTCTTCTTACAGGCATTTTTCTATCACATGTGTTCAGTATCATTGCCTACGACATCAGGTGTTCGATATGAAAAAAGGAGAGTGAAAGGACAAAAACAGAGGAAAGAAATGACTATGGACAAGAAAACAGAGATAACATCACACATAAAACGTCTCACCAGATATAAATTTTTCATTGTCTTCCTCTGACTTGGTATGAAGTCTCTCGTGTGTATTTTATGAGTATGGACGAGGAAGGGCGAATGCTTTTGTAATTGTTATACACAACATCATCAGAAGTATTCGAACTCCCGTAAGTAATAGATATGACGAGAAGTGGACCCGGCAGTGTAAGACGAGGAGAGAAGGACTGTGCTGTCAGTGGCCACGAAAAAATAGCAGGATGGGTCTGTAAGATAAGCTCAGTGAATTTCAACTTTATCTAGTCATTGGATATTGCCTGACTGGCAAATTCGGCAGAGACATTTCAGCCTTTCTAAAGCTATACAAGTCGACTCTTGGTGATGTGATTGTGAAATGCATTGTTGGCTGGGAACCTCCATTCATTCGGGGGAGTTCGGCCGCCGTATTGCAAGCCCTTTTTAATTGACGCCACATCGCCGACTTGGGTGTCAATGATGATGAAAATGATTATGAAGGACACAATACCGAGTTCCCTGTCGGGAATCGAACCCAGGTCCCCTGCGTGGTAGCGGTAACGCTACCGCTATGCTACGGAGGCGGACTGTGAATTGCAAATCAGAAGGAACAACCACGGCTAATCTAAGACCAAGCGTACCTCATATGCTGACGGGCAAGGACAATCGAACGTCGCAGAATGTGACTGTAAAAAATCGAATTACCCGAAGAAGAGGCTTGTTGGTTCCAGACTGCTGACAGCTATCCGTCTAGCACAGCGACTGCGGGTAGGGAATTACAAATAATAGGGTACAATAGTCGAGCGGCTCCTCGTAAGTCACACCATTCTACAGTTAATGCTAACCGACCCTAGATGGGGTGTAAGGAGCGACGACACTGGACAGTGGGTGACTGGTGGTGGTGGTGGTGGTGGTGGTGGTGGTGGTTAGTGTTTAACGTCCCGTCGACAACGAGGTCATTAGAGACGGAGCGCAAGCTCGGATTAGGGAAGGATTGGGAAGGAAATCGGCCGTGCCCTTTCAAAGGAACCATCTCGGCATTCGCCTGAAACGATGTAGGGATATCACGGAAAACCTAAATCGGGATGGCCGGAGACGGGATTGAACCGTCGTCCTCCCGAATGCGAGTCCAGTGTGCTAACCACTGCGCCACCTCGCTCGGTAGTGGGTGACTGGAAAAGAATGATATGGAGTGATGAGTCACGCTGAACCTTGCGGTAATCCGATCGAAAGTTCTGTGTTTGGCGAATGCCAGGTGAAATTTACCTGCCGTCATGTGCAGTGCCAACAGTGGTACAGAGAAGACGCTGTTGCGTCACGGAGGTGCTTTTCCTTATTTTGCTTAGAAAGATAACTGCGAAAGGATATAAACTCGTTTTGCTACACTGTGTGTTGCGTACAGTAGAGGAGCAGTTCCTAGAGGATGATTATTTACGTGGGTAAGTCAAATATTATCCGCAAAGTAGTAATAAAATTTTATTATAATCAAATAGAGAACTTACAAGAACATAATTTCTCGACATAGTCTCCATGCATTTCAAAGCTCTTGGTCCATAGTTATACAAACTTCCTGATGCCCTCATAAAACAACGTTCTCGGTTGAGCTGCGAGCCAGGAATGCACCACTTCTTTGACTGCTTCATCCGAGGCAAATCGACGGCGCCTTAATGCCTGTTTGAGTGGACCAAACAAGTGATAGTCAGAAGGGGCAAGATTGGGATTATATGTAGGATGATCCAGCACTTCAAATTTGAGTTTCTGGAGCGTTTCAGCAGTGTGTGCAGCAGTATGTGGACGGGCATTCTCGTGCAACAACACAACACCTTTTGACAGCAATCCTCGGCGATTGCTTCGAATTGCAGGCTTTAGCCTGGCAGTAAGCATCTTACTGTAATGTACACTGTTTATTGTTCTGCCCCCTTCCCCGTAATGTTCCAGTACTGGACCTTGTGAATCCCAAAAAACCGTAAGCATCAGTTTTCCTACGGACGGTTGGGTCTTGAACATTTTCTTGCACGGCGAATTTGGATGCTTCCATTCCATACTCTGCCGTTTACTCTCTGGCTCGTAATGATGGAACCATGTTTCGCCACCAGTAATGATCCCTCTAAGAAGTTGTCCCCTTCGTTACCATAGCAATCCAAATGTTGTTTGCAGATGTCCAAGCGCGTTTGTTTATGCAGCTGTGTGAGTTCTTTTGCACAAACTTTATGAAACCCAAGTCTGTTGTGGATGATTTCGTAGGCAGAACCGTGACTAATTTGCAGACGATGTGCCACTTCGTCAGTAGTTAATCGTCTGTATGAGAGAATCATTTCACGTGAACGCTCAATGGTTTCTTCATTTGTGGCGGTAAACGCTCGTGTGGCTTCTTCGTCATGCGTAACACTTGTGCGACCATTAGGGAATTTTTCAATACATTCGTAAACACTCCATTGTGACAAAACACTGTTTCCGTACTGTACCGAAAGTCTTCATGAATTTCGGCCCCTGATACGCCTTCCAACCGCAAAAACCGGATCACTGAACGTTGCTCTTGTTTGGTGCAAATAGACTTACCCTCGTGACCACACACTTTGTCATGTGTCTGCCAATGGTTTTCAAGCCAGATCTGAACCCGATTGGCATATCGTTGAGATGAGTCAGAAAGTCAAGTTGGTTCCATACTGCAGCGCCCAACAGCACTACCTTCTCTTATTTCGGCTGTTGAGGAAGAATGGCCTGCCATTGCTCCGCAGACATTGAGATACCTTACTGGAAGTATTGACAGCAGCGATGAAGCAGACATATGGCGAAGGCTGGAGACAGCCCATATTAATGTCCACTATAACGTCTCCGGATACTTTTGATCAGATATTATAATTATGTTGTTAAATATGACTACGGAATGACAGAAGGATAAGAGAGGACTAACCCCCTCCGCACATCGCCAACGAGAGCGTCGACATCAATGACCACATTAAACACAACGATCACGGTCACCCTCCCTCACACATGAGAGATTTGTAAAGTTGCAATTTAGCTCTAGATGCAGGGCCTGTTAATTAGGGGCTTCCCCATCGCCTCTTGCCCATTTCTGACCAAATACTAGTAGTTTTCCAGAGAGTGAGATCAGGCAACCTTGGCGGCTAACGGCACAGTGCAAGATCCTTACAATCTATACAACCGATCCATCGTGGAGGCACATCACGAGTAAGAAATGCTGATACATGCAGGTGACAGCTGGGTGGTGCTTTGGGCTGCTAAAAATTAATTTTCGGTATGTTCTCGCAGTTGTGGTTAAAGTCAGATCCCCAGCACACTCAAGTACGTGATTCTTGTAACCGTCTTTACGCAAAAAAGAACGGGATGTAAATATTTTGTAGGGGAACTAAGCTAAACGTACGCTTTTGGGAGTTTCTCTGATACTGGTCTGTGCTATGTAGTTGCTATGTTACACATATGCTTACGTTGTAGTGATTCACTTTCCACTTAAACGAAACGTAGTTCCATTATTGAACGTAAGACGAAAAAGGAAATTAATTCCTTCATGTAGGTGTCAACAGTCACAGTATAACTTCTAAATGGTTTTAAAACCGCCGCAGGCTCTCAGACTACGGTAGTTTTAAAATTGTTTCATCATTTATAAATGAAATTGTTTTCTTTCAGCTTCACTCTCATACATTCACAAAACTCTACACCTTGTTACTGTCATCAAACAGGGCTTGTAGCAATTGAACTCTACGCGATTTGGGAAACAAACGTCGTAAAACACGACAAACAGGCACATGAGGAACTTGTAACCTACGCCTGGCGCGACAAACATTCTATGGCCTACGTGCAAAACGTTATCGAGTGCTGTGTAAATGGATTTCCCGTCACTTACACACCCGTGTATTGAGACAGCTGGTGTGACTGCCGAAGGCTCTGAGCTTCAGGAGATGCACTGTCACGCTCCCGATGAAAATCACGCCCCATGGTTACAAATGAATTGCACCTGTTGTTGTGTTATCGCCATCTCGAATCTCGACTTAACGCACACCAACGACAGGGAACGCATCACCGGCATCCATATGAATCGGCACAACTGCGGCCAAGGCAACATTTTAGTTTGAAGCGTGGACTGAAATTCGCCGTAAGCTGGTCGTTCATACACGTAAATACCTATGAAATCGAATGAATCTCACACCAAAAATTTTTTCGACGCCAATATATTTAATGTCGTCCACGATTTAAATGAAGAGTGAACCCTGCCGCGATTCAGGTCATATAGTCCCAAACGACTAAGAATATTTCACACAGACACTATTAAATGGTTCAAATGGCTCTGAGCACTATGGGACTTAACATCTGTGGTCATCAGTCCCCTACTTAAACCTAACTAACCTAAGGACATCACACACACCCGTGCCCGAGGCAGGATTCGAACCTGCGACCGTAGCGGTCACGCGGTTCCAGACTGAAGCGCCTAGAACCGTACGGCCACACGGCCGGCGAGGCGCTATCTTCTGCAAGGACGTTTCAAGGACAGGCAGAATGAAGGCTACACTGAGGCTGTGGCTAGTCTACGGAAAACTCGCCCTAGGTTCTGTCTTCTTTTATGTAGAGAATATAGTGTTGTTGCATCAGATGGTTCAAATGGCTCTGAGCACTATGGGACTTAACATCTGAGGTCATCAGTCCCCTAGAACCTAGAACTACTTAAACCTAACTAACCTAAGGAAATCACACACATCCATGCCCGAGGCAGGATTCGAATCTGCGAACGCAGCGGTCGCGTTGTCCCAGACAGTGTTGCATCAGATCTATCCTTTCAATCGTCCTGTACTTGTGTAGCATAGGCTATCTGACCAAAAGTCTCCAAAAACCCATTAGTGGTCGGTAATATGGAGTGTGTCCACCCTTCGCCTTTATGGCAGCTTGAACTCTGCTGCGAACTCTTTCATTGAGGTGTCTGTCTGTGGAGCAACGGCAGCCCACTCATCTTCAAGAACTGAAATTAAACAAAGTAGTGATGTTGGACGCTAGGGTTTTGAGGGAGTAGACACCCAAGAAGGATCCCAAAGATGTTCAACCCGGGACTCCGGGCAGGCTAGTCCACAAACCACTGTCTTACACATGTTGCTTTATGACAGAGTGCATGGTCACGCTGATACAATCAATCATCGTCTTCTTATCCTTTCGGAACCAGCACTTCTTAAGATCAAAAAGAGGACCACAAACTAACCATGAGAAACACCCCCATACCGAAACCCGACCTCACCCTTACTTCACTGTTGACACCACACATCATGATGGCATGTAACGTTCTCCAGGCATTCCCCAACCCCAAACTTTTCCAAGGAATTGCCACAGGCATAACAAGAGCGATCATTCCAAATGCCTCGTTTCAAATCATCCAATGTCCAGCGACATCGCTTTTTACAGCATCATAAGTCGGCACTGACTCCAGAAGAATGTGGTTTCATCCAATGTCCAGTGACATCGCTTTTTACAGCATCATAACTCTCACTTGGCATTGACTCCAGAAGAAAGTGGTTTATGAGGAGCTGCTCGACAATTGTACCCCATCGTTTTTAACTCCAGAGGCACTGTCACTGAGCTACCTGGACTACTGGGAGCACTTTGGTACTCACAAAGGTTTATTTCCCCTGCTTTCACGGGATTTTTGAAAACCACACTCTGCGCTGTTCGGTGGTCCCTGCCTATTAGTACATGAGATGTCCCTGCTCTTGATATAGCTGTGGTGGAACTCACGTCGGCACATCACAATCATACCGCCAACGTTCGAGATGTGAAGCTATAGAATGATTGAAATGTCGCTGGTGGATTTGTTACTCAGGTGACATCTAGTGACTAGTCTACATCTACATGGACAATCTTCAAATTACATTTAAGTGCCTGGCAGAGGGTTCATCGGACCTCCTTCATAATTCTCTATTATTCCAATCTCGTACAGCGCGCGGAAAGAATGAACACCTATATCTTTCCGTACTAGCTCTGATTTCCCTTATTTTATCGTGGTGATCATTCCTCTCTATGTAGGTCAGTGTCAACAAAATATTTTCTCATTAGGAGGAGAAAGTTGGTGATTGGAATTTCCGTCGCAACGAAAAACGCCTTTCTTTTAATGATTTCCAGCCCAAATCCTGTGTTATTTCTGTGACATATTTCGCGATAATACAAAACGTGCTGCCTTTCTTCGAACTTTTTCGATGTACTCAGTCAGTCCTATCTGGTAGGGATCCCACACCGCGCAGCAGTATTCTAAAAGAGGTCCGACAAGCGAACTGTAGGCAGTCTCCTCAGTAGGACTGTTACATTTTCTAAGTGTCCTATCAATAAAACGCAGTCTTTGGTTAGCCTTCCCCACAATATTTTCTATATGTTCTATCCAGTTTAAGTTGTTCTTGGTTGTAATACCTAGGTATTTAGTTGAATTTACGGCTTTTAGATCAGGCCGATTTATCATGTAACCGAAGTTTGAGTTCCTTTTAGCACTCATGTGGATGACCTCACACTGTTCGTTATTTAGGGTCAACTGCCACTTTTCGCACCATTCAGATATCTTTTCCAAATCGTTTATCAGTTTGTTTTGATCTTCTGATGACGTTATTAGTCGAAAAACGACAGCGTCATCTGCAAACAACCGAAGACGGCTGCTCAGATTGTCTCCCAAATCTTTTATATAGATGAAGAACAGCAAAGGGCCTATAACACCACCTTGGGGATCGCCAGAAATCACTTCTGTTTTACTCGATAACTTTCCGTCAATTACTACGAACTGTGACCTCTCTGACAAGAAATCACAAATCCAATCACATAACATAAGCACGCAATTTCACTACGAGCGGCTTGTGTGATACAGTGCCAAAGTCACTGAAGTTTCCCGACCAACCCATTCTGGTGTTACTGTTTCTCTACGGACAGTATAGTACTTCCCGTCTCTTTCTCTACTGTCGGGTCTGCCTGTCGTGACATCTAGTGCTCAATTCCTCATTTTATATGGGTGTTGGATTGGGTTAATTTGGTGGAAGAGACCGAACAGTGAGGTCATCCGTCTTATCGGATTAGGGAAGGAAGTCGTCCGTGCCCTTTGAAAGGAACCATCCCGTCATTGGCTGAAACGATTTAGGGAAGTCACGGAAAACCTAAAACAGGATGGCGGGACGTAGGATTGAACTGTCGTCCTCCCGAATGCGAGTCCAGTGTGCTACCCACTGCGCCACCTCACTCGGTACAGGGACACCCGGATGCTTTTGTTGAAATGGTTACGTTGTCTCTCATACTCTTTATTTCGATATTAATATTAATAATCATACAAACATAACCCACTTCCTTATATGATTAGTGGGTTCTAATTTGTTCCAACATCAATTACAGCTAATTATAGGTTTAATTAATTTGTGAGCTACAGATATAACTAATGACAATTGGCAGCTAAATTTCTACTATTATTATTATTAATATTTAATGTATATTATCTTAAGGGGGTAGGACGTCAAACGGGCCGACTTGGGGCAGGAGAGGCACCATAGGACATTTTATTTTCTACTGTCTATACTTTTACAAATAAATTTATAAAACTTAGTCAGCATGACCAGGAAGGATTCAGGATTCATACTCATAGCAGTGGAAGTGCAAAAACATAACAAAATAATTTTTTTAGATATGAAATTTCATCATTTTTTCACTTACTGTTGGCTGCATTTGTTGCTATAGGTACACTTTTCTTCACAAGTAAGAGAGCTTCTTTGATGAATTTTGCACAGCATACAAACCATACTTACAGCTGTATGAAACTCCAGAATTTTCCAAATATATTAAAAACTGTGGTGAAACTTGAGATAATTAACTACAAGAATTGATTCTTTTCTAAACATAAAATTTAAAACGCAACAGGTCATTCATTTTTTCATAAATTAAATTGAGTCTAGAGTTTCAGACACCTCTAAGTATGGTTTGTATGTAGTGCAAAATTCATCGAACAGTCTCTCTTACTTATGAAGAAAAGTGTACCTATAGCAACAAATGCAGCCAACAGTAAATGAAATGTTATGTTTTTGAACTTCCGGCATCTACGAGTGTTAATCCCGAATCCTTCTTGGTCATGCTGACAAAGTTTTATGAGTTTATTTGTAAAATTATAGGCAGTGGAAATTAAAATGTCCTGCGGTGCCTCTCCTGCTCCAAGTCGGCCCGTTTGACGTCCTACCCGCCTTAACTAAGACTCTACTCCCTGCAGCGACACAGTTGTGTCAGGTATATATAAACCTAGTTTAGTGCCTTTCCCCTCGAGCTAATCCCGATGGGCGTGCCCCTGGCACTGGGCAGGCCAAAGATGTTATTCGTTGCAGGTTCCTAACAGCAAATTTCCTACTCTAAGTCCTAATAACTAGTTCTAACCTAAGTCGAATCCGGTGCTTTGTCTAGTATTGGTGATGTAGTTCCCCAGTCCCCCTAGTCCTGTACGTGGCGGATTCCATACTACGAGGAAGGTCGGCCTATCCACGCGCAGGCGGTATAGGAGTAGGGCGTGCATTCAGTATTTGGTATGTCTCAATTTTTTACATTAATTTATGTCCCTCAGGTATTCCTTTAGCTCTTTTCGTGATACCTCATCTTCTAGTTTATTGAGAGTTTGAAAAGTGTCTTGTTGTCTTATTAGTTGGTATGTGTCACAGTCAGGTAATTGGTCACGTAATGTGGAAGCAACATCATTGAAAAGGGGGCACTCGTAGATCACATGATCGGGGGTACCATACGGTTCACGACATTTACACGCGGCTGTGGCCCTTTTCCCGAGCCGACGTAAGTATGTCGGATATGGCCCATGTCCAGTGACAAAATGGATTAGTCCTCTAGTGGGTTCAAAGTATATCATTTTCAATCGTTCCCTATTGTTTGGAAGAAGTTCAAATGTCCTACGCCCTGTTTCATCCGCCTCCCATAGTTCTTGCCATAGTTATTCGCCCCTTTGCCGAATCTCACCATTATCCCTAGCCCCAGTGCCTAAAATCTCTTCTACGTAACGTTCCCTTTCTTAACCCAGAACCACGCAGCCTGCTCTCTAATTTTGATGTCCAAGGGGTAGAGCCCCATTATGACTAATAGGCCTCCCCCTGGTGATGTCTTATATGCCCCCACAGATCTGAGTATCATGTTTCTCTGAACCCTTCTCACTGTCATGGCGGGCACATCACTCTTGAGCCTGTGTGCCAAGACTCTCGAGCCGTAACCCACTATTGATGTTAAGATACTGTTATGGTATAGTTTTATGAGATGAGGGGGGAGATAAAATCTTTTGTGTCCGATGGAAATGAGATTGTTTAGTGTTTTAAGGGCTTTCTGGGTTACGGTGTCAATGTGTTTCCCGAAGTTCCACTTTTCATCAATGATGATTGCCAGGTACCGTGTGTCACGTTGCCGAAGAACCGGCGAGCGCTCGATTCGTACAGTCGGGTTTCTGATTAATTTTCCTTTTAATAATAGGTAAGTAGATGTTGTGTACATAGTTCCGCGTAGTCAGCGCGTACACAATTTTCCCACTAGAGCGCGCCCCGCTAAGCACAACAGCGCAGGCGCAGCGCTCGTCCATCTCCGCACTACGAGATGGCGCTGTCATAGAGACGTACCAAATTCTGCTTCCGCCGATCCGCGTATTAATATGTAACGCAGCCAATGAGATTGCTGCTAACGTAGAACCTTTTCTCCTCGCGGATCACACTCGCGCAGTGATACCTGAACGCGCGAGGTATTATAACGAGTGTACAGACCTCGGATTAGACCCTCGGCAGGTCCCACCTGGTAGTTTTATTCTTCGTCGTGCGTGCTCCAAGTGGGTTTTACGTGTGTTGTTTCGGAGTGTTTTTAATACTGTGGCCAACTTTTAACCTGTGCATGCGCATCCAGTGTCTTCTCTGTGTTTTAAGCATCGCCAACTGTGTTTTTTAACTTTCTGGTGACTTTTTTAACTGTCCCCTATGAACGTCTACATGTCAGTGTATTTTTACCTCCATTTTCTCCCCGTACTCTGTTTTATGTTCCCCTTTTTTACCTCCTTATGTATGTATTATTTTATTCTTCTTTTAGTTGTCATGTCACTCGGCTGAAGAGCGGCGGATTGTGCTGCTGACAGCCCTCCCCTGCCCATATGGGGCAGGGGAATGAAATCACAATAAAGAAAAAAAAAAAAAACTCCGATTAGTCAGTCTGCATTAGTCTGTTCCAGTCTATACTCAAGTTTCAGTCTGCGCCTAATAAGATTGTCATATTCCTGTACATAGCCATGAAGAGAAATGTATAGACACTTTGTCAAGTATCAGAGATATGTGAGAATAAGATTAACGTAACAAGACCAAAGGAACTTCAGATTGTCAATTGTAAATAGCATCCAGAACCAAGTTACGTTATTTTTAAGCTTGTTATTATTTTAATAAATGCGTGTGAAAATTAATCAAATTCTGTTTAAAGTTGGTCACTGTCAATCTGCTACTCTAAGCGTGCAATTGGCATTTCTATCGTCTAACCTAACGGCAGAAGATAAACACGCCACGATAAGACCACGAGACGTATTGCTGACACTCGCCTACTTCGTTAGAGCGACAAGTCAAATAATCTGATGGTTTGTGTACTGAAGGTCTTACAGTACGCACACCACAGTAGACTTACTTGGTGATACTTTGATTTTAGTGTTTTGGCACGATAGTTGCAGTTTGTTCAGGGCACTTTCTATCTTAGGTTCTATTCCTTTAACACTTTTCGTGATACCTCGTTTATAGTTTATTGAGAGTTTGAAAAGTGTCTCCTTGTCTTACTAACTGGTATGTGTCGCGGTCAGGTAATTGGTCACGTAATGTGGACGCAACATCATTGAAAAGGGGGCACTCATATTGTAAAAATGCGTAATTTGTAATTTTTAACCCATATTATAAAGGAATCTAAATATTTAATTTTTAAAGGTAGTGGTAACAGCACAGCGAAGTAAATGGTCCAGTCGTACACATGCTCAGGATAAGAGACATTGTGCGCATTGTGTCAGAGCTCCACGCCCGAACCGGCTGTGCTCCGATTACGTACCGAAACAACGACGACGCCAGTGAGACACGGGGAAACAAAAGCAGGCCCGGCGCGACACGGCACGGCCTCCCCAACTCCCCTGCGCGCGTCTCGCCCAACTCGGCGCAGCTCGCTCCTCCTTCGCCGCCCCGCCTCGTCCGTCCATTGCCGCTCGACTGTTTTATCTGCCGGCGCCTGGCGAGGTGAGACAATCGCAAGTTGCGCGCCTCGCCCCCGCGCTGCCACTGCTACTGTGCGCCGCTCCTCCCCCGGACTGCCTCCGCCACGCCTGGCCGCCTCCGGAGCGCCTTGACAGCATTGTCGCGGCTCACCGCCTCTCCTCCCGTGACGTCGCTGGAGACGATAAAAGCCCGAGCTCCCCGGCCCGCGCTGCGACGGATACACTCGCCCCGTACGCGGGCCGCGCCTGCTGCCGTTAAGTAGCCTCGCAGTCATTTCTAAACCGACCGCCGGATTCGGTTGACAGAAAGAATGAAGCGTAGGAGTGGGGGAGGTGTACTGGAGATGACGCCAGACGGGGAGTTGTTGTTGTTGGAGAGCCAACCGCTGCTAGCAGCTGCATTGTTCACGCGAGTAGCTTTTAGAGGCGATCGGAACTATTTTTCTTACTCTCTAGCGCCTAATGAGTCCCGCGGTGCAATTTGTTCCTCTTGTTCGAGAAGTGCAGTCGGCGGGATCGAGAGATTGGAGCACTGTGCGTTACGGTGGCCTAATTATCAGCGAGCTTTCGGCAGGGGCGACTACTGCTCCTTTCTCGGGTGTTACGTGAGGGGACGAAGCGGAGGGGCGAGCAGCGGAAGACAGCTGCCGCAGAATGCTGCGAGAACTGTTCAGACGGCTGTACTTCTGAGCAAGCTTCATTCCGCATTACGTGCCATTAAGGCGACTATCTATATGGTGTGTGATAAATATTGTATAAACTTCTGAAGAGGCCCTTTTACCCCATCAGTAGCTGCGTAGCTGAATTGTCAGCGCTGCTAACTGTCTTGTGGAGAACCCGAGTTTGATTTCCGGAACTGACAGGGGTTTTCCGTTGTAGAAGTGCTAAAATGGACTGTACTCACCCTCGTGAGGCCAACTAACCGACTAGTGGCGTTTCCATGGTCAAAAACAATGGTTCAAATGGCTCTGAGCACTATGGGACTTAACTGCTGTGGTCACCAGTCCCCTAGAACTTAGAACTACTTAAACCTAACTATCCTAAGGACATCACACACGTCCATGCCCGAGGCAGGATTCGAACCTGCGACCGTAGCGTTCCATGATCAAGAAAGCTGACGACGACCAGCAATATAGCATACTGACAACATGCCCCTCCGTACCGCATGCGATGATACCATTGGCAGAGGATGGTATGGTGGTTGATCGGACCCGATTGCCCTGTCTAAGGCCTTTTGCCGTATCTTTATGCGATATAGTGTCGCATTGTCGTTCAGTGCACAGAATACGAGCTTACCTTGCATCGGAAAATATTTTTGACTGGTTCCATGACTTCGTAGCAGAAGGAATTCAACACGTCGTTCATAACGGATCGCTATAAACATATATAAAAATAACTTTGGTAGTGCCACAAGGAAGTGATTTAAGGCCGCTGCTGTTTACAACTACTGAATAACGCTGGAGCCTTCATGAGGCTATTGGCGGACGATGCTGATGCCCATAGAAAGATTGCAGTGCAAGAGGACTATTGCATCTAATTCTGCTTGTAATTACAGTCTGTCGGAGGGTACTTCTGCCGCCACTATCTGATTCTCCCCTTCCCTGTTACATTCACAAATAACGCAGGGGAAGAATGACTGTCGATAAACTTCTGTATTAGCCTGAATTTTTCGAATTTTCACGTTATCGTTGTTGACGAATGTGGGAGGCGGCAATGTGTTGTTCGACTCTTCCCAGAACGCACACTCTCGGAATTTCAGTAGTGAACCTCTCCCGTGATGCACAACACCTCTTTTGTAGCGTCTGCAATTGGAGTTTGCCCAGAATCTCCAAAAACATTACGAAACGCCCGGATATTAGTAGAATCTTCTCATACAGTAAAAAAAAATGGTTCAAATGGCTCTGAGCACTATGGGACTTAACATCTGAGGTCATCAGTCCCCTAGAACTTAGAACTACTTAAACCTAACTAGCCTAAGGACATCACACACATCCATGACCGAGGCAGGATTCGAACCTGCGACCGTAGCGGTCACGCGGCATACAGCAAAGCATCTGGAAGATTGATGAATGGTGCAAATACTGGATGTTGACTCTGGACGCAAATAAATACAATGCAATTGCATTTGTAGGTGACAAAATCCTCTAGTGTTCACTTAAGCTACTGACAAAAAATCACTGGAAACAGCGCTATCAACAAATACCTATGAGTAACTACCCGGAGTGCCTTAAATCTGAATGACAACATAATACAAATTGTAGGAACAGTAGGTGCCACGTTGAGACTCATAGAAAGGATCTAATGAAAACATAATTCGTCTACGAAAGAAGTGACTTACAAATCGCTCTTTCGCCCGATTCTAGTGTGCAGGATGGGTTAATAGAAGAGAAGATCCTCACAGGAGACTTCTAAGCAGATTGTGTGCGTATGGAGTATCGTCTCAGTTGTTCAGCTACTCTGGTGATTTCCTGTCAGAATGGTCGCAGTTCGTAGAAACGGGCGGAAATTCATCGAGCAAAACAAAAGTGTTATCTGGAGTTTCCAAGGAAGTGTTACAGATCCTCTTCTGGTCCTGATCTATATAAATGATTTAGGAGGCTATCTGAGCAGCCATCTTAGATTGTTTGTAGATGACGCTGTCATCTATCGTCTAGTAAAGTCGTCAGAGGATCAAAAGCAATTACAAAATGATTAAGACAAGATATCCGTATAGAACGAAAAATGACAGTGACTCTCAATATCGAAAAGTGTTAGATGATTCGCATGAGTACTAGAATCCGCTAACTTCCAGTTACATTATAAATCACTTAAATCTAAGGGCTGTCAATTAAACTAAATACCTAGGCATTAGGATTACGAACAAATAAACCGGGAACGATCAGGTAGAAAATGTTATGGGGAAATGGAACCAAAGGCTGCGATTTGTTGGCACAACACTTAGGAGATGCTTGAGGTCTACAAATAAACTGCCGTCCTCTTTGTGCCATGTGCTCCTGCGATTTGATTGTTCCGGTTTAGTGTGGTCGATCTCTTTCGATTCGCCTTGCGGTGCGCGGGTTGGTGCGCCCTCTGGGATTCCGTGCTGGAAGCCGAAAGGGAGTCTCGGGCAGAGAGAGAGACGAGCGGGCGTGGGCGGAGCGACGCCGAAAGATCGCGGAAGTGGCGTCGGTAAGTGGTGTGAGTGTGGCAGCTGCGTTGGGGCCGGCCCAGCAGCGGAACTGGAGGTGCTGCAGTGACTCACTGTCGTTTGTTCTGTTTACGAGTTCAACCTTCCTCACGCTGTGGCTACGGGCTCGTGTTATTCTGGCCATTACCTTATTAGCGGCATTTGGTTAATATTGTTAAAGGTGAGCTGTTAGTTTGGTGCATCTACATATGGTGGAGTTACAGCGAGACTTCTTTCTGTCGTATTCTGGCCTGCGTTGCTGACCAGTGAGTGTACCCACGTCGCGTGTCGAAATACTGACTTGTGCCCTGGTTGATTTACGTATGAACTGGAGTGCCTATGTGAACGTGTTTGCTTAAATTGTTGATGAAGTGTTTCACAGTACCCTTACTTGAGTGTCTTTAAATTGCATTTCAGTTTGTTACTGAACTTATGTCAGTTAAGGGACGCCCAAATTGTCACGCTAGTCAAGTAAAGTTTGTCTATTGTGACACCACTGTTTACCTGTTGGATTAAAATTAATTCAATTTTAACCACGGCTAGGAATAATTCAAGGTTAATTGTAAGCGCCGTGTGTATTTGTTTTTTGTCCTTTTTTCTATTACTATTGTTGAGTATTAAACTGTTTTGGAAACCACTTTTACGTCATTTCACGGTGTGGTTTTAGAAAGAGTTCTGTGGGTACTGCTGTTAACGGCTCCCGTTGCAACGGGGTTTCTGGCCCACACATCTATCGCACGCCGGGGGTATAGTGTCTACCGCCTACAGTTCGGTAACTCGTTATCAATCCTTTTCGAATCACCGTCTGGCCTGCTACTATTGATGGATTTCTGTGATAAAATTCAAATGGAGGCACTGTCTTGTTAACTTGTCTGAACTGAATGTGTTTGTCTTATAATACAGTTCATTACTGATTCTGGGTAGTTTAAGCAGTGGTAGGGCACCCGTTATTCTGGTCCAGACTGTACTTGGCATTAATTGCTTTGCCTTGGTAAATCGGCGTGGTACGTAAGATTATAACGCAAGCGCCATTGTGGATAATATTTACCATTTAACTATATGAGTTGGTTCTGTGAATCATTGTGGCACATAAGGTCACCTAAGACAGAGCTGTAGTGGGAAGATATTGCTACACGTCTGTGATATTATTTCCTGTAAGCCATTGTGCCAGTTAGGTTATGTAAGGCTTAAATACAGTGACCAGTTTGGTAATATTCTGTGTTTCGTAATAACATTTTACAAGCATTAACATTTTGGGAAAGGTTTAAATCTTATATTTGCAGATTGTTTGATGTTAGATAACTTGTTGATTCATGTTAAATGAGCTGGTGTACATTTAAATTGAACAAGTTATATGTCAATATGTTGTTATCAGTACCTTGCATGAATTTTCTTGTGTGATAAATTAAATTTTATATTCTATCCTCGATTTGTTACTCAGCCTTCCACTCCAGCAGCCCCGTATTCTGCTCCCAACCACATCACTCTTCTGGAATACTGATGAGCGGTATGTGATCCTCAACAGATACGATTGATGAAGGACATCGAAATAGTTCAAAGAAGGGCAGTTCGTTTTGTATTATCGCGAAACAGGAGAAAGAGTGTCTCGGATATGGTACACGTGATGGGTTTTCAGTCATTGAAACAAAGGCGTTTTTCGTTGCGGCGAGACCATTTTACGAAATTTAAATCTGCAACTTTCTCTTCCAAATGCGAAAATATTGTGTTGACGCCGACCTACATATTGAGAAAAGATAATTACAATAAAATAAGAGACACCAGAGCTCGCACGAAAAGATTTTTCGAAGCTGTGCTCTACAGCGGAACGGTAGAGAAATAGTGTGAAAGTGGTTCGATGAATACTTTGCTAGGCTCTTATGTTTGAGCTGCATAGTAGTCATGTAGACGTAGATGTAGATGGCGCTCATACTCAGTAAGCGTGAGAGCGTTAGGGAGATTCTCAACCAGCTGTAGTGGCCGACCGCCGCAAGAAAGACATCCTGCTTCATAATGAGTTTTATCGCTGAAAGTGGGGAAAAATATTATTTACTCCAACATTTGTCTCTCAAATGACTACTACAGTAAAATGAGAGAAATTACAGCTTATAAAGAAGCTGACCTACAGTTGTTTTCCTGTTCGTCGTTCGCCAATGGAACTGAGAAAGTGAGGTTTGATAGTTTTCTCTGTTTTTACCTGTGGCTTTTATCTTCTTTTTTATAATTTCGAGTACCTTGCAGCACTTTATACTCTCGATATCTCTTTTTCTGCTACTAATTTTCGCAATCCAGTTTTCTGGAATTGAAGAGATCATTACGTTCGAGAAATGTCATTGCACGGGAGACAAGAAGACGTTTCAAGATTCTACATCTGGGCATCAACGTAATTGGACGGTAGTTGTTTGGATCACTTGTACTACCCTTCTTGTAGAAGAGTGTGGTCTGTGTTTCCTTACATTTCTCTTTCTTTCTTTCTTTCTTCTTTCTCATGCACTGCAGAGACTTGGAATTTAAGCCAGGGCGTAGTCTGTAGGTCGGTAACTGTGTGATACTCCTTCTCCTATCCTTCTAAATCAGATACGAGTGTTCAAATTTTCTTTTGCAGATGAAAAGAATCTTCCAAACAGTTACAATTTGTCCGCGAACATTTCTTACACGTTGGTATCTGAACGTTAATTTGTTCTCAATGCCGTATGGTGAAAACAAAGCTTGTGCAACTGGTCTTCAAGTAAAGCTCGGGACAAAAATTTGCTGCTGTTTGGTGGTTTCATTTCATCTACAAAAGAATGACATTTCTGCGGACTCAGCCAAGGCAACCATCAGGTGTAGTCGCATAAAAATGATCCAAACGACCCGGACCAGCTATCCGTGTAAAACGCTTCATCACCATTCTGCATTACTGACCATAGTTTTACCTGCCACCTTCAAAAGCCGGCCGGTGTGGCCAAGCGGTTCTAGGTGCTTCAGTCTGTAACCGCGCGACAGCTACGGTCGTAGGTCCGAATCCTGCCTCGGACATGGATGTGTGTGATGTCCTTAGGTTAGTTAGGCTTAAGTAGTTCTAAGTTCTAGGGGACTGATGACCTCAGATGTTAAGTCCCATAGTACTCAGAGCCATTTCAACCATTTTTGAACCATCTTCAAAGCAGTATGCTCATGTTGCCTTCTCGACTGAAACACCTTTGTTCTAGGAACTCGTACAGTCAAAGCGTGTATTGGCTAGCTTCACAGGCTTCCATGAAGAGTTTCTGCATCCAGGTGTCTGTTGCATACACCAAGTATGTCAATCGGTCACATGATGGGTAAGACATGAGTGCTGAGTGTTCTTAATTGTGGCCAAATTTTTGGCATGCTGTGGGATGGGCCACTGCTAATGAGCCCTCGAATGATATAAACTATCCGTTTCAGCGTGAAAGTAACGGTTCAATAATCTATGGATGAAAGTGATTATAGCTGGCTATCTGTCATCGTAACAAGAATAGGCGGGCTTCAGTTCTACACATGAGGCCAAATACGTGTCGGTAGCCACACCAAGACGTGGATGTCGAATACACAAGCACACTAAACGTCTACTTTTGCCAGTCACCAGTGATCGGGATTAAAATGGGCAAAGGATACGATGTGGTTCGAAACCTGGATGAATACGGCCTAGGCCGCAGTGGACAGTTAAGAGTTTTGGAAGTCTACCTGTCCAAGATCGCCGCTAGAGTTTTGTGACACCATATCTCATCTGGTTGAACCTATTGAAGAAAACTCCGGTAAACATTGATCATGATGATCCTCCACTGTGAGAATGAAAGCGCCACTTCTGTCAATATTGGTACAAATAGGCACGCTACTTATATTCTTTAGTGCACGCAAATTTTTTTCTCAGCACTCAACCGATTTATTCGTGAGAATGATACCAAAATTCTGTACCAATCTTTGATTAGAACTTCAATTCCAACATCAAAATAACGTAATAAAAATTGCTGTATTATAGTAATTACAGACTTTATATTGTGTGTTGACGCATTGCTGACGCCATGGTTTCAACCACGTGAGCAAAGATTATATTTACACAATGTCCAACATCGTTGCTTTGTTTCAACTTCATTGGATTCCTTCCGAAAGACGAGAAACCTGCTGCTAAATTTCCTCTCTGACTTCAGCGTGTCTACGGTAAATGTGTGCATAGCCGCCAGTAATGAGAGGAGATTGGGCCCGCTGCGGTCGCCCTCAAACTTCATCCTCGTTGCTCCAATAGGGAAGACTTCAGTCCATAAAAGAAGAGAGATGTGTCACTGCGAATAAAATCACTCACAACGTACAACACGACGTAGCAGAGAGTGGAAAATGGATCAAAGCTTAGGTTACCAAAATGTTTGAGGTCTTCAGTCAATAAACATAGGACCCAACGGGCATAAAGAGACAGGAACCTCATCCCAAAACCTTCTTCAGAGATTTTCTTACGAAGAAGGAGGTTTATTACGAGTGTTGTAAAACACAGTATATCCTAGCCCAGAATTGCGGTCTTAAAAGAAAAGAACTGGAATGGGACGATTTAGATTTACCCTCAAGAAACGAAGGCAAAGGCTATTCTGATAGGAAAGTTTCGAGTAGCATCTTCTGGGACGTAAAGCATAGCGTTGTAATGGACTTTCTTGACACTGGGGACTGTCAGTTCTTTCCGCTACATCCAAACTATTGGAGCTTCTTCGTGCTTGACAAGACGAACATCTACAGTACGATTCCACACTACTCTTGACATTGTGGGGAAAGTTGTTGGGGAGAAGATTTGTATATCATCCCTGCAGTCCCTACTAACCGCTCTGCGACTACTATCTTTTTGGTTCTTTGAAAGATCAGCTGCGAGGACATTGGAGGACACCCAGAAAGAAGCACGGATGTGTCTACGAGCAGCTGGAACGGACATCTCCCGTAACACAGTTTTTAGAGGTACGTATTAATCAGAAAAATTATATAAGGAAATATGCACTGTATTAGAAGTATTTGAATTTATTTTTAAAAAATTTGAAATAAATATTTCTAACAATAGCTTGTCCATAGAAGGGGAAGAAAATTGCCTACGGCACTTCAAAGGAATTATCCTGGCATTCGACTGTAATAAATTATGAAATCTAAAGGAAACCGTAAATATACAGGTCCAGACAAGGATTTGAACATCGCCCTTCAGAATCTGTCGCATCTCTAGGCAATATTTAATATTATATCTTCATCAGCAGAATCTAGAGTAAATATTTAAAGATGTGTTTTGCATAATCAGTCTCTCTTCTCGGAAAATTGAATGCTTAGGTTTCTTCGTTCCCCGTACGCGCTTTGGATGTTTTTCTACCACGGCTCCTTATTACAAGCGCATTGCTGGTTGGACGTATCAGCACACAAACACATCCCTGCAGAACTCGCATTTGCTTCGTACTCGAACAGATATGCGCTAGAATATTCAATTAAACAACACACTTATCATAGTTTCTCATTCTGCAGCGCATTGTACAAACAGGCTGCCTCTCATTCTCTAATATACAGAATACTATTTACGGCACTTTACTCCGAGAATTCGCGTTATTTCCGCATTGTTGATTTGAAAAAAATTTCAAGATGAGCTGGAATCTGTTTTCTTACGCATTTAAACAGATTCTGCGGGCATCGTGAGTGAGCACTTATTTTCCTCCCGATCTTTGACATTCGATACACTAGAACCACAGAGAGAGAGGTTTAAGCAACTAAGCTTGCAATAGAGTGGATAGCGGTGTACAGCGGTTTGAAAATGTGTAGAAGTGGCGTCCAATAAAAAGGCTTACACCCGGCCGTCGAGCCACATGCAGTTTGCAGTACTAGGTATAAACAGTACAATGAATATCCCGCAATAAATCTCCACCTTAAAACATCAGATATAGTTTCGAATAAGTAAGAGGCCAGTAAATACATTCAGATACTTAAAAGGATAGTGGGAAAACTATATTTCGTTATATTTCTACAACTTGCTTTACTGTGCTGCACACTGGAAGTAAGCTCTGGCAGCAAGATCACACCTCTATATTTTCCGTGCTTTACTGTGCTAAATAACGGTTGCAATTCCAGTAACTTAGCAAAGTTGAAGATAAATGCTGGGAGCAAACTAATTAAATGTGTAACAACAATATAAGTATCGGACTGTGTCCGCAATAAATGCACATACACTCAAGCGCCAAAGAAGCTGGTATACATATGTGTATTGAGATACAGAGATATGTAAACAGGCAGAGTATGGCGCCTAGATAAGAAAAGTATCTGGTGCAGTTGTTACATCGGTTACTGCTGCTACAGTGCCAGGTTACGAAGACTTAACTGAGTGTACCGTGAATATCAGGAATACCGTAAAACATCAAATCTCCGGCACTGCTGCGGCCGAAAAAAAATCCTCCAAAAACGGGACAAACGAAGACTGAAGAGAATCGTTCAACGTGACAGATGCACAAACTTTCCGCAAATTGTTGCAGTTTTCAATGCAGGGCCATCAAAAAGTGTCAATGAGCGAACCATTCAACGAAACATCATCGATATTGGCTTTCGGAGCCGAAGGACCACTTGTGTACCCTTGATGACTGCATGACACAAAGCTTTACTCCTCTCCTGGCCCGTCAACACCGACTTTGGACTGTTGACTGGAAACATGTTGCCTGGTCGGACGAGTCTCGTTTCAAATTTTATAGAAAGGATGGACATGTACGGGTAATGAGACAACCTCATGGATTTATGGACCCTGCATGTCGGCAGGGGACTGTTCAAACTGGTGGAAGATCTGCAATGGTGTGGGTCATGTCCAGTTGGAGTGATATGGGACCCCTGACGCGGATAGATACTACTCTGATAGGTAACACGTACGTAAGCATCCTGTCTGATCACCTGCATCCATTCATGTCCACTGGTCCACTGTACATTCCGAAAGACTTGGGCAATTCCAGCAGCACAACGTGACACTCCACATGTCAAGAAGTGCTAGAGAGTGGCTCCAGAAACACTCTTCTGAGTTTAAATACTTCGACTGGCCACGATACTCCCCAGACATGCACATTATTGAGCATACCTGAGATACCTTGCAACGTGCTGTTCAGAAGAGATCTCCACCCCCTCGTACTCTTACTGATTTATGGACGGCTTGCAGGATTCATGACGTTAGTTCCCTCCAGCACTACTTCAGACACTAGTCGAGTCCGTGCCACTCGTGTTGTCGCATTTCTGCGCGCTGGTGGGGGTCCTACACGATATTAGGCAGATGAACCAGTTTCTTTGGGCCTTAAGTGTATAACTACTGGGGATCAATTTAGGGAGCTGCAAATTAGTGTAGTGTTAGTGGACACCTAAATAAGCAAAAAATGGCTCTGAGCACTATGGGACTCAACTTCTGACTTCATCTGTCCCCTAGAACTTAGAACTACTTAAACTTAACTAACCTAAGGACATCATACACAACCATGCCCGAGGCAGGATTCGAACCAAAATAAGCAGAAATGTAGTTAGTGGTTATCATTTTCTACGTGCATTGCGTTTATACCGTTTCATACATCCAGTACGGATGAAATGTTCAAGTATATATTTTTCTTTTTTCTGTACACGCCTAAAGCAAACTGATCTTCTGCATGGCACTAGAATACACATTGTCATTCTTAAGCAATCTGCGGTTACTGAAGGATGTAGAAGACAATTTCTCAGTCATTTTGTGCGAGCTAGTGTGGAACATAGAGTACTGGTGGACTGATAGAAGAAACCAAACTCACAGACGGTAAACAACGAGTCATATTCGGAAAGTAAAGACGGGGTGCGAAATGAAACCACTCTGACAATCCGATAGAACTTTGCACAGACATGTCGATCGCTTCAAATCGCTCATTCCAGTTCAAAGACAGTGTCTCGCGCCGAGAAAGTGGATCTGGTGAGAGATTTCACCTGAAGCTATACAGCCAGCACAACATACATGTCATGTGTTTCCATCTTCAAGACAATTTTCAGCTGGATTCTGCAGGGGCAATGAAGACGCTCCTGCAGCGTCAAGTGTTTCATCACCCGCGATACAGTTCTTAACTGGTTCCTTCCGTTGTTCATCTCTGCTCACATTAACCGCTGGCTACGATAACATTTTGGCACAAACAACGAAAGACAGACCAGCGTAGAGAAAACACAGGCGGTTGCTTTCTGTGACAAGGGTACTGGAATGCTTGGACAACGTCATAAGTCGGAGCGGCGACTATTTAGAGAGGTAGCCGGAATGTGTGGCTAACTGTTGCGAATAAAAAATTTGTGATTTTCACTGAAGTTTTCATTTTGCGACCGATCGGACACAGCTTTCCGAACAGACTTCGTACATGACGAAAAGTAGCAGGATACGCCTACAAAATGCGGAATTGATCAATATACACTCATGATCATAAATTAAGGATAATGCTGAAACAACGCTCTCATGGGCGGTTTGTGTGTTTAAATCACCTCGGGGTATGACCATGTGGTGCCTTGGACCTGCGGTCGTCGCACGGTGGCGCTGGCAGCATGCCACATATCCAGAGGTGTGTTGGTGCATGTCAGAGAACGGTGCAGCGAGTAAGTGCGCAGACGTTTTCAGACGTACTAATGGTGACTGTGTGTTGAAATTGGCTCAAAGAACACATATTGATGACGTTATGAGGAGGAGAATACTAGGGCGACAGTAGGCTGATCAAACACACCAGGTCGTAGCACGGGCCCTACGTGTGCCACAGAGTGTGATCTCAAGATTATGGCAACGATTCCAGCAGACAGGAAACGTGTCCAGGCGCTACAGTACAGGACATCCACAGTGTAAAACAGCACAAGAAGACCGATATCTCACCATCAGTGTCCGCAGGCGGCCACGGAGTACTGCAGGTGGCCTTGCTCGGAACCTTACCGCAGCCACTGGAACAGTTGCCTCCAGACACACAGTCTACAGACGATTGAACAGACATGGTTTATTCGCCCGGAGACTTGCAAGGTGCATTTCACTGACCCCTAGAACACAGTACATGGTCATTGGAACAGTGGTCCCAGGTTATGTTCACGGACGAGTCCAAGTATAGTCTGAACAGTGATTCTCGCGGGGTTTTAATCTGGCGTAAACCTGGAACCAGATACCAACGTCTTGAAACGTCTTGAGTAGATGATAACGCACGGCCCCACCGAGCTGCCATCGTGGAGGAGTACCATGAAACTAAAGATATCAGGCGAATGGAGTGGCCAGCCTGTTCTCCAGACCTAAACCCCATCGAGCACGTCTGGGATGTTCTCGGTCGACGTATCGCTGCACGTCTTCAATCCCCTACACACTTCGGGAGCTCCGACAGGCTCTGGTGCAGGAATGGGAGGCTGTACCCCAGCAGCTGCTCGACCACCTCATCCAGATTACGCCAACCCGTCGTGCGGCCTGTGTACGTGTGCATGGTGATCATATCCCATATTGATGTCGGGGTACACCCGCAGGAAACAGTGGCGTTTTGTAGCACATGTTTCGGGACGGTTTTCTCAACTTATCACCAATACCGTGGACTTACAGATCTGTGTCGTGTGTGTTCCCTATGTGCCTATGCTATTGCTGCCAGTTTTTTGTAGTGCCCCGTTGTGTGGCACCACATTCTACAATGATTCTTAATTTATGAGCATGAGTGTATATCACGAGGGGGCGCAGACACCAGTATAAAAGGAGGCATGGAATGTTATGTTAGAAGTAAAGAAGCTGTAACAGGAATAGGTCTGTTAGAAGAGTTCAACGACTTTTAACGTGGGTTAGTCATTGGATGTCAGCTCAGCAACAAAGCTATTACGGATATTTCGACCCTCTCAAAGCTGCCCAAGGCGAATGTTGCTGTTGTGACGGTGAAGTGAAAACACGAAGGAACAACCACATCTAAACAAAGACCAGTCAGAACTCATGTACTGACGGACGGGGGACATCGAACATTGCGTAGGGTGGTTGTAAAAAATAACATTAAGTCAGCAGAAGAAATCGCTCGTGAATTTGAAAATGTTATCAGCAGTCCAGCCAGTACAACGACCTTGCATAAGGTGTTAAAAATAACGGGCACAACGTTCGAGCAGCGCCTTGCTAAGTCGAGTATTTAATTCAAAGGATCGTACTCTAGCTGACAGATATAATATCCACATGAGCAAAATTAAAACTCGGATACTATTAATCCGTTTAAAATAAGTTGACAGTCCACGTTTCACGTATAGTAGCTGGGTTCTTCCAAACAGATCGGTCAACGTCACACCCGAACCATTCGCCGTTGCCAGTCCGTCACAACAATTAGTTCACTTCCAAATCTCGGTCGGCTTTCTTTCTTGATGTGTTTGGATCCCGAATCCTGGGTCTGGCTCTTTTATTTCGTATTTCATGAGACATGATTGATCATGACACGAAAAACAATACTCACGATGCTAACGAAATACGCACGTTTCATACACGGGGCTAACGAAGTACTGCTAGATCCTTCCGCACTAGACACAATTGAGCATCATTTATACAGATGTTATAATCACATATATTGGATAAGCTTTGCACAGCATTTCGTCAAGCCGAATTTTTGAAGGCTGCCAGAGCATTTAGTTCACTTCTAATTTGTGGAACGTTAGAGTCATAAAAAAAAATGGCTCTGAGCACTATGAGACTTAACAGCTGTGGTCATCAGTCCCCTAGAACTTAGAACTACTTAAACCTAACTAACCTAAGGACATCCATTCCCGAGGCAGGATTCGAACCTGCGACCGTAGCAGTCGCGCGGTTCCGGACTGCGCGCCTAGAACCGCGAGACCACCGCGGCCGGCGTTAGAGTCATAAATAGCCCATTCTCCAGCGTAATGGTTAGTGTGTAAATCTGGCGTACAGAAGGCCGAAGGTTCGAATCTCTTCAAATGAAACGAAATTCCTATTTTTCTAGATCTAATCAAAAGACTTTATCATTTTCATTCAGTTTGGTTTAAAAGTATTTTTTTATTATTATTTACAATAATTTCCCGCGTCATTTCCACCATCGTATACTTGTTTTTATTTGCTCTTATTTTTGTGTCATTCCTTTTTCGTTTGTAAACGGGTTGTGGCACCTATAACCTGCAACCAAGTGCCAGTCACAACTGCAAATGTGCTTGTAACGCGGCATTCCCTGTACTCAGTGTGAGTATACTTACACGTAACCGGTCACAGCGAGAAACTTTTTCTGCTAAGACTGAAATCTTGTTGCGGAAGATGGCTACATTTTGAGTTTGCTCGTACAGGCTAGTCTTCAACGCCGTGAACATATGCGATCGTGATTTTAGTTCTGCCACAGACTGCTGATCACCGTTTTCTCGGACATATCGCACATCACGAGGTTGTTATTCGATTAGGACATGAGTTTAAATTCAGGGCTACAAATCCTTGTACCTATTAGGGACGGTACAGCGTGTTACGTCAGATGGAAAGTGACCGACGGATATAGAAGTAACTTCAGGTATGCCCCAGGGAAATGTGTTGGACCTTTGGTGTTCATGTTGCATATTACTTACCTTGCAGAAAATATGAATATTTTGTGCACAAATGATGCATTTATCGATAGTTAACAAATGTGCATAAATACTCTTGGGTAAAATTTCAAAATATAGCCAACATTGGAACTTGATTTAAAAGTTCAGAAATAGAAAATTGTAGAATTCACAAAAAGGAAAAAAAAGTATCCCTTGATTAGTGTCAATGTGGCGACTCATACAAAGGCCTGAATGTAACACTTTGCAGTGATATGAAGTGGAAAGATAACATAGCTCAGTCGTAGGTAAAGCAGACACCGCTTTAGTGGTAGAATAGCAGGGAGGCGCCACCGGTCTACAAAGGAGATTGCTTAGAAATCACTCGTGCAACCCTACCTGCAATATTGTTGAAGTGTGTTGTCATGTGTGGAGGCCTGTACGAAATGGAACGTCTGCAGGGAGGCGCAGCACGAATGGTCAAAGCCCCAGCACCTGGGATAATGATATGGAAAGCCACTGATCACGCAAGACTGTAACATTTGGTTCTCATAGCAGGAAATTTGGATAGCAAGTGCCACATTTCAGACGTGTTAAGGCCGATGGTTGTGCCAGAGCTATCCTGAGCGGCCTCGGACAAGGGATATGTGTTATTCCGGCTAGTACGTCATCAAGATCTCTAATCCACTGAAAACATTTAGTCATTTCTTACAGAGAGACTGGCACTCCACGACACTCGAAGCCACTGCAACTGAAGCAGTATGAAATGACGCAACCATACCTGTCACGCACGATATCAACTGCTTACTATCTTGCACCAAGTCGTCATAACCCAATTCATATAAATTTAAGGTATATGCCGGGCTTGGTCACAAATGAGAGTGATAGAAGTGGGAACGCCAGATGGCCAAGCGTTTAGAAAAAATAGCATCTTTGGCGCAAATCCGGTGAAACATGACCATGTTTGTTAACATAGTCTCCAGGTAGCAGTTGGCGCGTCGGAAAACGTACAGACAGGTATTACGAGGGTCATAGGGTCAAGTCCCTACGAGAAATATTTTTTTTTCTGTTTCCACGTTGCTTACATTGCGTCTAAACAAAAATAATGCTAAGTGCATTGTGTTTTTTATATTTTCACAAAAGTCATGGAAGGTAACGGAAACTTTGGACTACAAAAAAAAAAAAAAAAAGAAAGAAATCAGCGTTCAGACTGTGCAAATAACTTTCCAAGAAGGGATTGTAATTCAAGCGTACTGGATTTCGTTAGGAATGTTTTGCTGCCAAGCTTTCCGATCAGAAAGAAGCTTTTATGAATGTAAACTACCTTTCTTTTTCTGTAGAACGTTTAAAACAACAATGTAATTGTAAAAATTCGGAGTTTATAGCCTCTGCTAAATTGCGGGAAAATTAGTTCTTCCCCTGTTTTTACGTCGAATATCAATCCAACATTCTTAAATTATCAACTGTAAAATAAAAAAGAATCTAATTTGATGTACGAAGTTGACGTGTACGTCTTACGAGCCTTTCCTGGAAGTTTATTTCCAATCCCAAATTTTCCTGTGCCTTCCCTTGTGATGCCTTTTGCGAAAAGATTGACATACAAATTGAAAATGAAAAGACTCGCCCCCACAACCCTCGGATTACTCTTTCTTACTTTTACCTTGCGGCAACCACTGCCAGGGAAGCACTCTAACATAAATGGCTCAGAACTCGCCCAGCACCCGCTAAAAATGCTATTTTTTCTATACCCTCAGCCATGTGGGGCTCTCAGTTCTGTCGCTGACATATCCAGCAAAACCCTACATATACCATAATTTTCGACGACACCAGTGATGAGGTATTTTAGGTGTGGCACTCTTGTGAGCTCCACTCAGTGCACAGCCACGTTAGAGCTGTTATTGCTGCCAGAGGTTAGAGATGCGTGTAATCAGTTTTGAACCCTGCATACCTCCAAATTACCTACATATGTTATCATGTCTCCTTCCTACAATACTGTACATGCACGATAAATAAGATTTTGCAATTTTCTGTCCTTCCTGCAAACTTAATAACTAGAGGCGTAGGACATTAAATTAGTACATTAACAGAAATGAATATGCTTGCTGACGATAGAGGCAATGACAATGACAGTGAGACTTATAAGGCACTTGGGAGCACAATAAGTGATTATCTTCCACTGTTTCTCGACACCACAAACGTGGAGGTCTCTTTCTCAGCATCGAGCACTGTGGGAGAGCGCGCAGTAAGTCATGTCCAAATAAGAGTGTCCCCGCAATTTGTTAACTGCCTCTGGCGCCTCTGCGGCGCCTCATTCTCCCTGAGACGGCTGGCCGCCCCATCCGCCTCGCTGTGGGCGGCCCAGCGCGGCGCAGAGCGACAATCATCATTAGCGCCTGCCGTGCCCACGTCCGCAACCCGCACAGCGTCGCCGCCGCTGTGGCTGCCGCCCGCCAGGCGCTGCCCCGCACCAGCCCGCCGCGTCGTTACGGCGGCGCCTCTCACGGCCATTAGGGGCCATTAGATGGGCCGGAAACACCTGCCCCGGCCGGCCCGCGCCCTGCACGTGCCGAGGTGACGAGCGCACGTGACATTGCCCGGCTCTGCGCTACTTCGGGGCGTCTTACACCAGCTAACACTGGTGTTAAGGCAACGTTTTAAAGCGTTATGATGACAGTTGTGAAATAACAAATTGTTGTCAGAGGGCAGTAGCCTACTCTGTCTGTGCTAGAAGAAACCAAGGAGAGATTTGAGAGATTTAGAAATGGTATTAAACCTTTGAAGTCCGCCGATGTCATTATAATTCTGTCAGAGGTTGCAAAGACTTTGGAAGATTAATTGGACGGAATGGAAAGTGTCTTTTTTACAGATTGTAAGCTTATTGTCAACGAATGAAAAACAAAATTAATGTATTGTAGTCGAATTAAATTAGGTGATAAACACGGAATCAGGTAAAAAAATGGTTCAAATGGCTCTGAGCACTATGGGACTTAACATCTATGGTCATCAGTCCCCTAGAACTTAAAACTACTTAAACCTAACTAACCTAAGGACATCACACAACACCCAGCCATCACGAGGCAGAGAAAATCCCTGACCCCGCCGGGAATCGAACCCGGGGACCCGGGCGTGGGAAGCGAGAACGCTACCGCACGATCACGAGATGCGGGCAATCAGGTAAAGAAATGATATTTAAATATTTGGGTTCTGCTACTTGAACATCAAAATAACCGACGATAGCCGACGTAGAAATTATATACAATTCCCTTTTCCGTCTTGGCTGCTATGTAATCACTGTTATTTCCACTACTGTCATCTGACTTCGGCCGTTAGCCATTTTCAAGTGAATATTCTTATGTTCTTATAGACATGGGTGAAAACAACGTTCTATGCTAGTTAACACTTAAAAGTAACTACAGCCGCAGTGGCATGTGTGCACAAATAATATAAAACACACCACACCACACCACACTACTCGCATGAAACGTCCTCCATGCGAGTAGTGTCGTAAATACAAATACCAGGATATCTTCGACTGTCCAGGGTTTAGTTAACAGACGTGGTGAATCTGCTCTACAACTGAGGAATTCTTTCCAATCTATAAAAATGATTGAAGACATTTATTCCAACAACTACAAACAGAAAAAAATTGGTCCCAGGTTAATTAACCATTTACCTATCAACAGTATTATTAGACAAGGTGACACTTCGAGCCCGTTACTTTGTAATATAGTCATGGGGGAGGTAATAAAAAAAGGTAGTGGTAGTGGTTATACAATCGGGGGCGAAGAAATAAAAAACGTAAAACCATTTCTTATGCTGACTGTGGTGTCACCGCCAGACACCACACTTGCTAGGTGGTAGCCTTTAAATCGGCCGCAGTCCGTTAGTATACGTCGGACCCGCGAGTCGCCATTATCAGTGATTGCAGACCGAGCGCCGCCACACGGCTGGTCTAGAGAGACTTCCTAGCACTCGCCCCAGTTGTACAACCGACTTTGCTAGCGATGGTTCACTGACAAAATACGCTCTCATTTGCCGAGACGATAGTTAGCATAGCCTTCAGCTACGTCATTTGGTACGACCTAGCAAGGCGCCATGTTCAGTTACTATTGATATTGTGAATAATGTACAGTCAAGAGCGACGCTCATCATTAATGGATTAAAGTTAAGTATTCCACCAGCTACGTCCGTTTTTCTAAATTCTAATTTCCTTGTCCTGTTCCAGACCTCACGCCAGCCTGCGTGAGCTAAAACGCGTGCCTTTCGGCTTCCTCTAGTAACACGGTGTTGGCTCTCCTGCCAACCCACAACACTGACGATGCAGTTGTGATAGAAAATGGTGTGTATAACGTGCAGAGACTTTTACATGTATTTAACGTAACAGAAGAAACCTAAATACGATCATATCCATAAAAATAAAAAGAAGTATGACGATACCTGTAGAACCTCCATCCTTGAAAATGTCGAACATGACGTTACAGAACAAGAAGCAAAAGAAAGCAAAATAATGGGGTATTTAAATATTACAATTCGGAAAAAGAAACATCTGGGAAAGTTGGCAAAGTAAAGAATATGCTGAACAAAACAATGGTGTGACCAGTTATGACACACCCAGCTAAGACAAGAACTATAATATCAAAATCTAGTAGACATTTGAAAACCAAGGAAACCATGAAAATTCTTCAGACGATTAAAGGGAAGATACTGAGAGATAGAGAAGTGGGGAAAGCATTAGAAAAGAATGTCAACTGAACTCTATTAATAAGCGAATAAATGACAGAAAACACGAATGGAACGAACACATCCACGAGGTGGATAAACGAAGGTTGTGAACATTATGTGAAATAAATCACCAGCTAGTAAAAGAAATACAGGTCGACGAATGAAAAAATGGCAACGTCAAGGTAGGCTGAAGAAAGAGAGAAGAATAAGAAGAATACAAATTTAAGTGGCTTGACGTCTTTCTTATGGTATTTGTCTGCAAAGTAGGCTTGTACGGAAGTAAAAAACATGGACGATAAATATTAGTAGTTCAAATAAAAGTAGAGAATAGACTTTTGAATATGATGCTGCAGAATTACGCTAAAGATTAGAGGAGTAGAACGCATAGCCAATGATGAGTTACTGACTCGACAAGTGGAGAAAAGAAATGTGTAACACAACTTGAAAAAAAGAAGGAAACAGTTGATAGGGCACATCCCCAGGCATCAAGATTTCGTAAATTTGTTACGAAAGAAAGTGACGGGGGAGGTAACTTACGCCAGCTTTGGATGGTGACATAACCGTCTGGTATCAGTTGTACACTATATACAGTGATCCAAATCAGCTAGTATGCTGTTTCAGAGGGAAGGGGAGGGAAGGGGACTGGAGTGGGTGACTAATTTTGTTTCCAGTGAGCTAGCTTCCGAATTCACTGCAGTTCCTTACTGAAAAGTGAAAAAACATAAATTAGTCCTGCTTTTATATACTTTCTTTTATATACACATAAGTGGTGATTCAGTTGCCGCTACCGATGTCTGTTGATGGAACCCGCAATCTTATATTTGGCCTTCAAAAACCACACGTGAGATTTACGTTTCTCTCGCTCGCTACGCGAAAATTAGTAGCCCTATAGATAAAATTAAGACTTTTTGTAGGACTGTAATGGAAATAAATTTTGTATCGGGATACTTTTTAGTTGTAGGCTACGGTTTTCGTGCTATTGAAGGAAAATATACAAAAATGGCCTTCAAACGTACCTCCACCCCACACACATCCGTCACCAGTAAGGATTTCTAGTATGTTGTTCGTCGTACTTTAACCTACGACTGTACCAAAATTTCCAACTAGACGAACTATTGGTGGCATTCGATCTTTTTCCGTCCCTCTTGACTGGGCTACTACGCCACCAGTATAATAGGCTATTTCGTTAACATTATTAATTTAAATGTGCCCATGAGGGCGATGAAAGAAAAACGACTATTGTAAACGTTTCGCTAAAACTAATCACGTTGACATTCGATCAAACTTACGTTTACAACCACACTAGTTTCGCAGTCAGAAGTCCTGACAAATACAACAACTTAATAGTTTATTTTATGCCGTTAAAATTCACAAAATTGTTCGGTAAAATTTACACAAACACCAATTTTACAATTTGTAAGTGCTAGATTAAAAAGAGATGGCATAATAAGGTCAGTCTATGAAGAGCAAAAAAGTTGAATGTGGGAAATAACCCATATAGTCAGTAATTTTTGAACAGTGGTTGGAGGGAGTGCCATGAGCAACGTACTAGAAATCCTGACCAGTGAGTGCCTGAGTGTGGTAATTTCAATGTCACTTTTGTACGTTCACTTTGAATAACTCGCAAACTACGGCCTCTAACGAAAATGTAACCCAGTACAAAATTTAACTACACTGAGTTTTCTACAAAAAGATCTTGTCTTTCTTCCTGTAGCACTAACAGTAATGGCAAAAGAGACAATATGAAAAACCTCGTGCGTGGTTTCTGAAGGGTCGATACAATACTACAGGTTGCGTAAAACTCCATCGGTAGGGGCAGTTGACTGAGCCTGTATAAGTTGTTTTATTGGCAACGTTAAATATTTTAGAAAGCAGCACGAGATGAATTTTTGGTGTTATGGAATACCATCTACTTTTGTAGTCCTACCTACAAATTCAACTCATCTTAGAAATAAAATACATTTTAGCACAAACTTCAATTATTTGGCAATGCGTATTTGTGTGTATTTTAATCAGATTCAAAAAACTTACCACGTAAAAAAGTTTTAAAGTGAGTTGCACTTGGAGGGTAATATGGTATACATGAAATAGCGTTATAAAAACTCAGATAATCAGAAACATGTTGGATTGTTTTTAATTTAAACTCTTAAAAATCACTTGTCAGCAACAAAAATAATTGATTCAATACCGAATCTCTTACATTTGGTAACTTCAAAACAAACTCCTGAAATTTTTTTATGTTGTAGAGGTCATTCATATTAGATTAATCTATTTGCGTATGTCACAAATCTAACCTTCATCCTCAGCATCTGCACAATCAAGATCGACTTAATGGGATACCAAGTGTTCCGAATCGCGCAATATTCCATCTTGGACTTCATGTTGTAACAGAACCAACTATAGCTATTACCAAAAATTGACCAGCACATAATTTTAATTGTTAATGAACATTTTCAATGCTTACTGCACATTTCTGAAAACTTGTCTCCAAAAAATCTCTCAAACTGCGAAAATAATTCCTCTGCGCCGTAGCTCGGGTGATGACGCAGAGGAACTTGACTCGGTACATAGCATCACGGGAACATTTTGCAGTAGGTCATTCGTCTCCTGTCTATGAGTACCACTCGACGGATGACGAATCACGGTGTTTCTCATTGTCCGATTATTCCGTAAGACCTGAAGGTCATCTATAGATTAATTGCAATAAAACATTCCATGCAGCATGTGTCCAACTTCATAGGTTCTTGTGGTACAGATGGACGGTACTTCAGAAGCGATGTGTTTATTTATCGACTGTCAAATTTATTTCAAGAACAAGCTATGAAGCTGTGCTCGAGGTTACGCAGCTGATTCTTCAAGTGAGATATTGATTTGTTGCCCAGTTCTGCTATACCTTTTAAGCATGTTGCACGTGGTTACATATGCTGCATACGACTATATGTCACATGTGTACAGGTTTTGTAATGGAAACACCGCTACTACTAGTTGCAGATAATAAACGATTTCCTAACCATTGATTGCCAGATTCAAAAGTGTTTGCTCGTGTCTTTACTAATCTGCATGTGACTGGTGTAATGCCCAGCAGTCTTGTACAATCTGAGCCCAAAAATGATCAGTGGGTGGATGAAGTAGAAGACGGTCCTGCCGGTACAATGTAACCGTTCAGCAAGCGCACGGGGAATTTCTACTCACATCAGCGTTCCACATGTAAGAATACGGTCGGCATTACGTATGCAGCCGCCCGCTGTGACCGAGCAGTTCTAGGCGCTTCGCCGGCCGAAGTGGCCGTGCGGTTAAAGGCGCTGCAGTCTGGAACCGCAAGACCGCTACGGTCGCAGGTTCGAATCCTGCCTCGGGCATGGTTGTTTGTGATGTCCTTAGGTTAGTTAGGTTTAACTAGTTCTAAGTTCTAGGGGACTAATGACCTCAGCAGTTGAGTCCCATAGTGCTCAGAGCCATTTTTTTCTAGGCGCTTCAGTCTGGAACCGCGCTGCTGCCACGGTCGCAGGTACGAATCCTGCCTCTGACATGGATGTGTGTGATGTCCCTCGGTTAGGTTTAAATAGTTCTAAATCCAGGGGACTGATGACATCAGATGTTAAGTCCCATAGTGCTTAGAGCCATTTGAACCATTGTACGTATGCACGGCCTCTATCCGTAACATTTACAAATTATTCAATTTTGTCGTTTGCTAATTGCAGTTCGCCGAATATACACATTATCAGCAACACTCGTAATTCACATAGATGATCCGACGAAAACCCACATGCCTTTGCGGAGACCTGGTTTTAAGAATGCTTCTGTGTAAGTATGTGGTGTGGTATCATAGACAATCAGTTTTTTTTTCTGGAATGAACTGACGTCTTTTTTTTTACCATTCTACAGGAACTGAAACTATCGTCAATTAGAATTCATAAGTAGGTTTGTTACGCACAAATTCCGTGATACATTCATCGCTATTATCCCCATTTACGAAGGATAAACTTAGGAAGGCGAGGGTGGAGGAAGAGAAGGACAAAGAAAGGTACTGAGTGGGGTGCTTCGTTTCCGTAGTGCTCCCCAGCGTACGGGGTGGCGGGGTGGCTCCGCCGTCGGCTACGAAGAGATGACTACGTAATCGACTTCCTAAAGTCAATACATTGTAATGCCCCTCCTTCCGCTCATCCTGATTTTCTGATCACACCGCCGGTGCCTCGCTCTCCAAGTCGTTCACAAACTGCTACCCTGAAATAGGTTCTACAGGCAAAATAAGCAACTGCCTGAGTACGAGAGAAATGCATAAAGAAAGAGCTGGACTGAAACACGTAGAAGAGAGAGAGAGAGAGAGAGAGAGAGAGAGAGAGTAGTGGTAGTGGTGGGTGGGGAGGGGGTAGAGGAAAAGAAGATGCGAGAACGATAAAAAGTTAATCTGTTGTCGAGTATGCTGAGCTCGCTTGATGTTCGTCGTAAACCGATAGGGACTCGATTGTTTTCCGAGGCTGCCGGACAACGAAGCAATCGAGCACCTCTTTTGTGCACTCGCCAATCGCCGCAGGCTCTTGTATTGAGGCAGAAATCGACATTCCGCCCACAATGGACTACGATGCACAGCTCACCGCAGTATTTTGTGCGCCCAACAGTTCCAGGAAAACTGTACACAGAGCTCTTTGCAGCTGGCAACGGATTTTTGAGATATGTTGCACCGCTCGCTGTATGTCGGTCAAAGTGCCATAGTAAAACACCTGAAAAGTAGAAGTATAAAACTGTTTTCCTTTACACACACACACAGCAAAGTGTTTGTTGAGCAAGGCTTAACAACAACGAGTGCTGAGTGCTACGAAACTCCACTAGAACCGGTCACTACAGTTCGTAAAGAGTCAGTGGCAAAAATTTCATTTCGTTCCCAGCTTCCGTGAATCATGTTTTAGCTACAGCGAAACCATAGAGCTGTTCAAATAACCGCTCATGAGTACAGGTTATTTAAAATCGATTCTTCTGAATCCCAACACTACCGGGTGATCAAAAAGTCAGTATAAATTTGAAAACTTAATAAACCACAGAATAATGTAGATAGAGAGATAAAAATTGACACACATGCTTGGAATGACATGAGGTTTTATTAGAACCAAAAATAAAACAAAGTATTGCTAGACGCGTGAAAGATCTCTTGCGCGAGTCGTTTGGTGATGATCGTGTACTCTGCCGCCACTTTCGTCATGCTTGGCCTCCCAGGTCCCCAGACCTCAGTCCGTGCGATTATTGGCTTTGGGGTTACCTGAAGTCGCAAGTGTATCGTGATCGACCGACACCTCTAGGAATGCTGAAAGAGAACCTCTGACACCAATGCCTCACCATAACTCCGGACATGCTTTACAGTGCTGATCACAACATTATTCCTCGACTACAGCTATTGTTGAGGAAGGATGATGGACATATTGAGCATTTCCTGTAAAGAACATCATCTTTGCTTTGTCTTACTTTGTTATGATAATTATTGCTATTCCGATCAGATGAAGTGCCATCTGTCGGACATTTTTTATACTATTGTATTTTCTTTTTTGGTTCTAATAAAACCCCATGTCATTCCAAGCATGTGTGTCAATTTGTACCTCTCTATCTACATTATTCCGTGATTTATTCAGTTTTGAAATTTATACTGACTTTTTGATCACCCGGTATATCTATTACACGAAAGGAACTTGGGGAGAATTTTAACACACGCATCTAGACCTAAGGTTTACCTGCACCGAAAGTTTAAAATCGCCGCTCGATGTATGCTATTCAACGCCGTAATTGCCCTCCATTCCGATGTGAGAATTCGAAATTTGGCTCAAAGGTGTCTACGACGTCGTACTAGTAAGCTGACAAAATATGAATGCTTTGTTGCATTTTCTCCATGACATCTTCCATGCAATGTGATGCCTTGCCCATAGTGTTAGCGTCATTTTGTGTGAATTCAATCCAGATTTTTAGAAAACTATTCTCTCTTATAACTGCACATGTTTTGTTCCCAATAATAAAAGAAAATATAAATATGTTGCACTTCATTCACCTTACAAGATCTTTAAAATTGTAATACAGATTTTCTGTGGTTAGGCGACCAACGACGAACAAAAATAACCAGTTGCACACCTGAGCTTGTTTGTCTCACTGTGATTGTGTTATCACTGTGCACAGCAGCCAGACTCAACGAACACACCCTTATTATTCAGTTCTGGTAAAGGGTACTGCTCTCGTTTGTCTTGTTTCATGATCAATCTGTTTATCGACTAGGGTGAGCTGTTTCGCTTTATCCTAGGATTATAAGTCTGCTGTGCGTTGTTTAATGAGTATTTGGCTAAGACGTTTGCAATATTCAAACGCAATAAGGAAAATATTTCACAGCAACATCATATCTAAGCAGAGGTCTAGGCTTAAAAACCCATACAAACAGCTCAAACTTACATGGTAATTAGATCTCTACTCACGGAGTCATCTAGACACGATTTCCAATCCCTAGCACTTAATTCCTAAAATTCCCTAACAAGTTTGTTGACTGATTTAAGTAGGTCGGATATAAGATCTTCTGCAAAGGAGATCAGTTTTTTGACAGAAAATACTAGACCCACGTGATCACACCTTCTTGTCAGAAAAATCTGGATCCGAGCTTGCTCAGGGTGCGTCGATAAGAAATTCTGAACTGTAGCACAGTGTCAGTTCCGTTTTACCGTAAACCATCCAAGAGGACCTGAGAGCACAGGATGGGAGAAGAGTTGCGTTACGACGAGAAGACAGCAGGGCGGGTAGGTGCTGAGGAAACAGCGCTCCCAGCAGTTAAGCCCCGCTGCATCTGGGCGAGATGGGCTGAGCTGCCGAAAAACGCCCGCCTAATTAATTCCGCCGTGGAAGCGGGCCTGTGAGGTGGGTGGAGGGGGCCAGGGACCGAGGATGAGTGGCAGTGGAGGGGGAGGAGGGGGGGAGGGGAGGGGTGCAATCTGCGCGGCCGGTTTCGCATTACGAGCGTCTTCGCTGCCGCAGCCGCCGCCGCCGACGACGACGACATCCCTAAATTAATTCAGACGTGCCCCTCCGTCGGCCCGACGAAATATTTTTCTTTAATTTTCTTTCAGATATCTCTCTCAATTATACTCAATTCTTCTTCACTTCACAGAGATTTCCAATGATAATTCCTTTATTCGGAATAAAAATTGGGTAATTTTTCCGCTTCGAGTTGTGAGCTCCACTTTCAGTAAATGAGCGTGAAAAGATTGCCCGCACAGCTGCAAGAACGTGGACGATAGAATCGAAATTAAGGTTGAAGTCTGCCCGATTTTCGGACTGAGACTCGGGAGGAATTCTTATCCGAACTTGGGTGTCCTGGGCGACTTCCAAATAAACGTGGTTTACTTCCACTGCTACGTTATACGTAGGGACTTCAGAAGGTAAGTCACACGTGTCCCAAGCTAAAACCACTGTGCTGCAAGAAGAGAGTTCCTGCTTTTCTGTAAACACAGTTCCGCTCCTACTGCGGTACGGATAATAGGTGCATCGCAGTGCGGAATTTAAATGGAGCGGCGACTGGATACATACGCCAGTGTTCACGTATCATTCTTGTGGGCGAAACATCTAAACTGCATACAGATTAGCCGTGAAATTCTGGTGGTATATTGACCAAAGTCGCTTGGAGCTGTGGTGAAATGGTGACAATAATTTGTTCAAGGCCGCACAGATCGCTGGTGTGCGTGAAATTCTGGTGGTATATTGACCAAAGTCGCTTGGAGCTGTAGTGAAATGGTGACAATAATTTGTTCAAGGCCGCACAGATCGCTGGTGTGCGTCATCGGGAATTCCAGACCTTGCAGCATGCAATTTCCATTTTTATGGACAAGATGGGACAACAACTGGAACGAAATAGATTTTCCAGCGACGAGGACGTTCACATAACTGACTTCGATTAGCTCAGTGACCAAGTAGCATATTTCTGTCGCCAAGGAGGTGAACGACTTGTCGAACGTTCCGACTGTTGTTCAGACACCTGAGGACTTGGGACCGATGACCTCTGCAGTTTGGTCCCTTTCATCCCTCAACCAACCAACCAACCTGAGGACTACGTTGAAAAATAGTGCCCTCATTAGTGTCACTTTTTATGTGTACTGCACCGTTGAATAAATCTTGCATGGTCTGCTACAACAATGTCTAACTCAGTTTTTGAAGTCGCCTCATTTAGTGTCGACTTTGTGTCTGCAGCATGTTTTCGTGATGACGAACTTTCAAGAATGATAGCGGAGGCCTACTGTAGGATATTAAAAAGGAAGCGTCGAGAATTTTGATAGGTGCTTGTTCTCATCGTCATGTCTAGTAAATATAGATACGGCAACGTATACTTTCTCACATACTGAAACATTTCTAACTTTTGCACCCACGATTGCTTTCTCACCATCCAAATCATCTTACATGTTATAGAAAACAGATGGCGTCACGCAAAAGTACTGATTTATATTTGCGGCCAAGGAAAGCTACCACGTGTCAGATTGCAGCCGGCACTGACATTCACTGACCTCGTGCTTTTATCTGACGGGAACCAGCAGAGCATGCCACGCCCTGACTGGCTGCTCGGGTGCGGCTTGGGCACCAAAACCTATAACTTCAGTACTATGCATTAACTAAAGAAGGCGCCAAATAAGAATTTGTAAAAGCTCAAGAAGTATATCTTCAATGTACTCATCAGGACGTACTTATTAAAATAATCTGACTACAACATTTGTAAAATAAGAATAGATACAAACAGCCCGAACCAGTTTGCGCTTTGCCGGGTGGTCACGAACGGTGCTCCGGGATGTGATCCACGGTGGATGTTAGTCGTGGGATGCACGCCCTACAGGCAGCAGCGGTGTGGCGTGTTGATACTAGTCTGCAAGCACTGGAGACCAGTTACTGGGAGGCTTATTTATTGCCCATTGTACACGAAAAATACTCGTGTAACCTGTGGTGGTTATCTTACGTGTGGATTATTGATCACTGATCGCTGTGACCACACCACTTTGTGATTATGATATTTTATTTTGACCAACACCTACGCCGTGTATAAAATAACTGAGATTCATTAGACTACGTCAATTAATATTCTGCCTAAGCCTTAACATCCTTACCATTTATAGCTATCCATTTCAGACACCATACCTGATCGAGAACCGGTGTTTCGCATACCTCTGTCTTGGAACATACTACTCGGAGTGAAGACTTAAGGTTAGTATAAGTTCCACAATTGTGCGGTCTTTTCCGATGAGCAAATATCCTACTGAGTTCCACTCATGGATTGCAGTCTCAGTACAAGTGACGTGAACTCCACTGAGCCAGTCCTAACATTCCTGGTGGAAGGTTTTCTAAGAGAAATTAAATCCTCGTAATATGAACACATGTCCGTAGAATGTAAAGACGTTTGGTTGCGGACATGAGCGCAATCGTGTGTTATCAGAATAAGATTTTCACTCTGCAGCGGAGTGTGCGCTGTTATGAAACTTCCTGGCAGGTTAAAACTGTGTGTTCTAGCAATCTTTTTTTGTTTTTTTGATCGTTGTGTTTTGTCTTTGCGGACGTACATGACACATGACATCCGTTCAAGTTCGTTTGTTGATCCTTCCGCTCAGCTTGTGGTTTTTTTTTTTTTTTTTTTTTTTTTTTTTTTTTTTTTTTTTTTTTTTGCAGAGACCAACACGCTGAGCTACCGTACCAGTACAAGCTACCCAAACACGACTCACGACCCGTCCTCACAGCTTCAATCGTGCTTGGGTAGCTCATGTGGTAGACGACTTGCCAGCGAAAGGCAAAGGTCCCGAGTTCGAGTCTCGGTACGGCACACAGTTTTAAACTGCCAGAAAGATTCAACGGGGTGTTTTGATATCTTTCTGCATTGCAGTTTTCTAGGAACACGTCGGTCCTTACCTTGGCAGTCATCTCTCAACCAAATCTCGTATCGGATAAGACGTGCTAGTGCAACTTTTGGCCGTTTGTAGCACAGATCTTAGGCAACCATAGCTCAGCACTCAGACAATGCGCTCTGTCTGTATCACTATCATTTTCCAAACTCTCACTTATGGATGTGAGCCTTGGATCACCAATGGAAGACATATGAAGCTGGTCTAAAAATGTTATCAGCGACTACTCTGGAGAAAACTGAAAGTGAAATGATATTCTGTGGATTCAGAGCAAACTTCTTACATTGCCTCATTCGGTGATCATAGCTGCCTACCTGAAAAATTTTAACAACTAAATATATATTCCACAAGCTACTGCACAACGTACATGCTGCTTTTTCGGTTCTGCACTGTAATTGAGGAGAACCGACTGTATGCTTCTGTAAGAATGAAGCACACTATCTGATCTGTATTACCTGTATATCCCTATGTAATGCGGAATTGATCACTGGATGTAACGACGGAGGAACGTTTCATGTTATCAGTAGAGAAGCGCTAATAGCAAAAATTGTCTCTAAACACTATGGCGCTTAGCATCTGCAGTCATCGTCCCCTACAACTGAGAACTACTTAAACCTAACTAACCTAAGGACATCAGACGCATCCATGTCCGAGGCAGGATTCGAACCTGCGACCGTAGCAGAAGCGCGGTTCCGGATTGAAGCGCCTACAACCGCTCTGCCACACCTGCCGGCGGCTAATAGCAGAATGGATGTGTAAGGAGAGCGCAGTTACTCCGAACGTGGATTAATGATTGAATGCGTCCTCAGTTACAAATCAAAGAGCAGCCTTGAAAACTTCTGTAGCTTCCCTAGTTGACTGCTGGGCTTGCGACTGTGAATTGGAAATGCTAACACCGACAGCTAAAATCGAAAAGAGGCTGGGCTCATATACAGACAGACCGGGGGCTGTAGAGCACTGTGATGGGCGGTTGTAAAAATTCGCACAAAATCAGCAAAAGGAATCACTCGTGAGCTCTGAAGTGCGACCAGGACTGCAGCTAGCACAATGACTGTGCGCAAAGAAATAGAAATACTGGAGTACAACTATCGAGCAGCTCCTCATATGCCAGACATTTCTGTAACCATTGTTAAACGATGCTTGAGGTGGTGTGAAGAGCGACGCACTGGACAGTGGATGACTGGAATCGAATGATGTAGAGTGATGAATCACGCAATTCCTTGTGTCAGCACAATGGAGGGGGATGAGTTTGAGTTTGGTGAATGCCTGTGGAAATTTCCTGCCATCACGTTTAGTGCCATCGGTAAAGTACGGAGGAGGTGATGTTTAGATATGGGGGTGATATTCGTAGTTTGCCTGTGGTCTCCTTATTGCGTTTAAGAAAGCTCTAAAAGCAGAAAGATATGAACACATTCTACAGCATTATGTATTGCGTATGGTAGAAGAGCATTTCATAGATGATTAATGTATTAGCATGACAACGCATGCTGTCGTAAATCAGCATCTGTAAGGCAATGGTTTGTGGACAATAACGTTCCTGAAATGTACTGGCCTGTCCAGAATCCCGACCTGAATCTAATGGAACACTTTTCGGATGAGTTAGAACGTCGATTTCACTTCAGACTTTGGCGTCCAACGACAATATCTTCTCTGGTTTCGGCTCGTGAGGAAGAATGGGCTGCCATTCCTCTCTTCCTTGGAAGCGTCTGCAATAGAGTTCAAGCCGTCATAAAGGCGAAGAGTGGACACACATTAATATCCAGTTATACGATGGTCATTCAATAAGTAATTCCTCACATTTTTTCCTCAGAACATATTTATTGTTAAGAGTCAGAATTAGGTGACAGTATACATCAACATGTCTTGCCCGTCTCCTATTTTTCTACGTAGTCTCCATCGCGTTGTATGGCCGTACGACAACTTTGTGGAAGAGTAGGTACTACCTGCTGGTAAAAGCTATTATTCTGTAGGCGTAGCCATGTTTTCACAGCATGACTGACTCTCTCGTCATCTTCAAAGTGTGTTCCCTGTAGAGAAGTGGCCCGAAGAGATGGAATTCCGATGGTGCCAGGTCTGGACTATAGGCTGGACGAGGTAATGATGTTCAACCCAATTTGGCGATGTTTTCCCGGGTTCTCAGACTTCTGTGTGGGCGTGCATTATGGTGTTGGAGCGAGATTTCTGCTGGATTCTCGTCGGATCGAACACATCTGAAACGGTTCATGCGTTTATTCAGAGTCTTCACGTGTGCCTCTGAATTGATGATTGATCCTCTTGGCATCACTTGCACGAGAATGACGCCACCTAAGTCACAGAAGACTGTCACCATGACTTTCCTGGCAGATGGGGCTGTCTTGAATTTCTTCTTTTGTGGTGAATGAGGATGATGCCACTCCATAGACTGCCTTTTTGTTTCCGCCGCAAAGTGGTGCACCCAGCTTTTATCCTCCATAACGATCCTTGACAGAAAGGCCTCTCCGTCGGTCTCAAAATGCTCCAACAATTCAGATAAAATGGCCTTTCTTTGAATCCTGCTGTCCACTGTGACCATTCGTGGAACACATCGTGAGCACCTCTCTGAATATCTGCGAGTCTCGATCATTGCGGACGCACTTCCGATGCTGCCCGACAACTGTATAGCCAACTGTCGAGTTGTGATGCGATGGTCGGCACGAATAATGGCATCCTTACGATTCAGCATGACTGGAGCAGTAGCTGTGACAGGACGTCCAGAGCCTGGCTGATCATGGAGCTGTGTTTCTGCATTTCCTGAGGCTGCAACTTTCTTTACCCATCGCCCAACTCTACTCCTATCAATTGCAGCATCGCCATACACTGCACATAGCCGTTTTTTGGTTGATCACCACGGTTTATTTTTCTTCACACACGAATTCAATAACAGTACGCTGCTTGTAACGTGAGTCGTATGCAGACGCCATTTTGACGCTGTACTACGGCTCTGTCATCTGCCAGAACGGTTCGAAACTTCACTGGCGCCCATAACAAGTGTCAAATGTGAAGCACCAACAAGAATACTTGTCTATGTATACTAATGGCTTTTAAAAAAAATGTGAGGCGTTACTTATTGTCGGTACTCGTAGCTGAATGGATACTTTCACCATTTGTTGTTTAATTTTTGGAAGATGTAGAACCCTTTCACGGTGTACCGAGAAACCAGTGTCGATCAAAACTTTCCTTCAGCATTTCGCGTGGCGAACATTGTGGTACCCATACCTGTTAAATTTGTTTGAACATTTACGTAATTTGTTCACGTGACTATACAAGAGAAATGTAGTACGTATGAAATTCTTCAAATTCTTTCCCCTAGGTCACGTAATGGGCGATAAATGTGTTTTTGTACATTGTCGCGTGGAATCAACGGGTGCGGGGCAAAGTCAGGACATGCGGGGACCAAGCAGCAATCGGTATTGTAATTGTCAACTGTCGAAGCTGCGTTGGTAAAGTACCGGAACTTCAAGCGCTGATAGAAAGCACCGAAGCTGAAATCGTTATAGGTACAGAAAGCTGGCTGAAGCCAGAGATAAATTCAGCCGAAATTTTTACAAAGGTACAGACGGTGTTTAGAAAGGATAGATTGCATGCAACCGGTGGTGGAGTGTTCGTCGCTGTTAGTAGTAGTTTATCCTGTAGTGAAGTAGAAGTGGATAGTTCCTGTGAATTATTATGGGTGGAGGTTACACTAAACAACCGAACTAGGTTAATAATTGGCTCCTTTTACCGACCTCCCGACTCAGCAGCATTAGTGGCAGAACAACTGAGAGAAAATTTGGAATACATTTCACATAAATTTTCTCAGCATGTTATGGTCTTAGGTGGAGATTTCAATTTACCAGATATAGACTGGGACACTCAGATGTTTAGGACGGGTGGTAGGGACGGAGCATCGAGTGACATTATACTGAGTGCACTATCCGAAAATTACCTCGAGCAATTAAACAGAGAACCGACTCGTGGAGATAACATCTTGGACCTACTGATAACAAACAGACCCGAACATTTCGACTCTGTATGTACAGAACAGGGAATCAGTGATCATAAGGCCGTTGCAGCATCCCTGAATATGGAAGTTAATAGGAATATAAAAAAAAAGGGAGGAAGGTTTATCTGTTTAGCAAGAGTAATAGAAGGCAGATTTCAGACTACCTAACAGATCAAAACGAAAATTTCTGTTCCGACACTGACAATGTTGAGTGTTTATCGAAAAAGTTCAAGGCAATCGTAAAATGCGTTTTAGACAGGTACGTGCCGAGTAAAACTGTGAGGGACGGGAAAAACCCACCGTGGTACAACAACAAAGTTAGGAAACTACTGCGAAAGCAAAGAGAGCTCCACTCCAAGTTTAAACGCAGCCAAAACCTCTCAGACAAACAGAAGCTAAACGATGTCAGAGTTAGCGTAAGGAGGGCTATGCGTGAAGCGTTCATTGAATTCGAAAGTGAAATTCTATGTACCGACTTGACAGAAAATCCTAGGAAGTTCTGGTCTTACGTTAAATCAGTAAGTGGCTTGAAACAGCATATCCAGACACTACGGGATGATGATGGCATTGAAACAGAGGATGACACGCGTAAAGCTGAAATACTAAACACCTTTTTCCAAAGCTGTTTCACAGAGGAAGACCGCACTGCAGTTCCTTCTCTAAATCCTCGCACAAACGAAAAAATGGCTGACATCGAAATAAGTGTCCAAGGAATAGAAAAGCAACTGGAATCACTCAATAGAGGAAAGTCCACTGGACCTGACGGGATACCAATTCGATTCTACACAGAGTACGCGAAAGAACTTGCCCCCCTTCTAACAGCCGTGTACCGCAAGTCTCTAGAGGAACGGAGGGTTCCAAATGATTGGAAAAGAGCACAGATAGTCCCAGTCTTCAAGAAGGGTCGTCGAGCAGATGCGCAAAACTATAGACCTATATCTCTTACGTCGATCTCTTGTAGAATTTTAGAACATGTTTTTTGCTCGCGTATCATGTCATTTCTGGAAACCCAGAATCTACTATGTAGGAATCAACATGGATTCCGGAAACAGCGATCGTGTGAGACCCAACTCGCCTTATTTGTTCATGAGACCCAGAAAATATTAGATACAGGCTCCCAGGTAGATGCTATTTTTCTTGACTTCCGGAAGGCGTTCGATACAGTTCCGCACTGTCGCCTGATAAACAAAGTAAGAGCCTACGGAATATCAGACCAGCTGTGTGGATGGATTGAAGAGTTTTTAGCAAACAGAACACAGCATGTTGTTATCAATGGAGAGACGTCTACAGACGTTAAAGTAACCTCTGGCGTGCCACAGGGGAGTGTTATGGGACCATTGCTTTTCACAATATATATAAATGACTTAGTAGATAGTGTCGGAAGTTCCATGCGGCTTTTCGCGGATGATGCTGTAGTATACAGAGAAGTTGCAGCATTAGAAAATTGTAGCGAAATGCAGGAAGATCTGCAGCGGATAGGCACTTGGTGCAGGGAGTGGCAACTGACCCTTAACATAGACAAATGTAATGTATTGCGAATACATAGAAAGAAGGATCCTTTATTGTATGATTATATGATAGCGGAACAAACACTGGTAGCAGTTACTTCTGTAAAATATCTGGGAGTATGCGTGCGGAACGATTTGAAGTGGAATGATCATATAAAATTAATTGTTGGTAAGGCGGGTACCAGGTTGAGATTCATTGGGAGAGTGCTTAGAAAATGTAGTCCATCAACAAAGGAGGTGGCTTACAAAGCACTCGTTCGACCTATACTTGAGTATTGCTCATCGGTGTGGGATCCGTGCCAGATCGGTCTGACGGAGGAGATAGAGAAGATCCAAAGAAGAGCGGCGCGTTTTGTCACAGGGTTATTTGGTAACCGTGATAGCGTTACGGAGATGTTTAATAAACTCAAGTGGCAGACTCTGCAAGAGAGGCGCTCTGCATCGCGGTGTAGCTTGCTCGCCAGGTTTCGAGAGGGTGCGTTTCTGGATGAGGTATCGAATATATTGCTTCCCCCTACTTATACCTCCCGAGGAGATCACGAATGTAAAATTAGAGAGATTAGAGCGCGCACGGAGGCTTTCAGACAGTCGTTCTTCCCGCGAACCATACGCGACTGGAACAGGAAAGGGAGGTAATGACAGTGGCACGTAAAGTGCCCTCCGCCACACACCGTTGGGTGGCTTGCGGAGTATCAGTGTAGATGTAGATGTAGATGTAGATCCACCCCTGTCACAACGACACAGTAGAGCCCGCATAGACTTGGCTTTTCTAGGAACAGGAAATTCGGGCGTCGCTACTGGGACAGGGAAGTTAAACTGAAGTATGTTGAGGATTTGCACTTTCCCAAAAAAAAAAAAAAAAAAAAAAAAAAATAGCGTATTACCTATTCAGTCCACACGCGCTGTCTGTGAAAAGTGTTGAAACTATCGTTACTTTAAGCAATGTGCTAATATAGTGCATAGTAATGATGTAGCGAGTGGGCGAAAAGAAAAGGAAACTTCTGGGTTTGCTGATAGCTTAAACTTATGCGAAGCGCAGAAAAACTATCAGCAAAATGTATATGACACTGTGTCAATCAACAGTTTATCATAATCGGCACTGAAACGCACTTTCAACTTTTTAAGGCACTTTGTAGCCATTTTGCGCGTGAAGTTTACCTGACTTGTTGCAACTGCTTCACTAGAACGCAGCGCCCACGCATTAGACTCATCCAGAACCAGCTGACCCGTCAGGCCTGACGTAAAGCGCATGCGCACAACACATTGTGTGCTGTCGGAAAACACATTCACTATTTTTGTCACTGCTGATGGTTGACGCACTATCTCGGACGCGGCGCAGAATTTGTTGTCCTAGCAAAACCAGGATTTACTGCGTGAAATTAGCAGCAAATCCATGTTAAGTGGCTTGTAGGTGGTCTAACGAAGGCGTTTTCCCGTGTAACTTCGTCGCTATGTGGCGTCCTTGGACGAGGTGTTCGAACTTAAGTTCCTAAACACAACTTCTACAACCAATCGAAGTATCTCGCTTCATTTTGTTACACTTTGCATCTATCTCATTCCTTAGTCTTGGAAAGACTTCAATAAACAGCCTTACCCTTTCTAACAACTGTCATACTTGTGGTGAAGGTTACCGTAGCAGCCATATGTGTTTTATGTCTTCTTTTAAATGAACAACATTTGCTGTTTAAAAATGGGTTATTTGGTGTCAGATTCTACAACGGTCAGAAACTGAACTCCGTTGGAACACAAGTCTCATCGTTATGTACTTGCATATAAATAAATGACGTGCTACAGCCCCAACGCGCTTCATACTGAAACTATATGATTCGTCTCAAATAATTTTAACCACGTTCTGAGAATCTCGTCTCCCAATAGTACCAGTTCTGTACAAGTTTTACTGAACGTTAAGTTTACTTTTACTCACAGGACCCCTTTTAACAGCTTTGAGATTGTGTAATGTCACGTTTTGAGAAGCACATCTCCTGTATCTAGCGTGCGCCATGATTCAGAAGACATGAAGAATAGAAAGATGAACAGTCAGCTTGAATTCATTAAAATATATGTCTTCAGATAATGGCTTCCACCAAGCAAGTGACAACCAATGCTCATTTTACGAATAATTACACGTCAATAATTAGAACAGAACGCTACATATGAGCCACTTAACTGATAGCCCTTAACACTAAATGAATATTCAAGTTAAAAATTTTATAAAGCCAGTTCGACTACAGATTCGACATGTGCTAAGGAGTGTGTTTTCAGTGGGATCTTAAGCAGTAATACTCACTTTGGGTAAACATATTTTGCGGCACGTGGAGATAGATGACGAAATGTAATGCGTTCTGTCTAATCTGCTTTATGAACAACGAGCAACAATAGCTTTTCTTTTATAACAACCATTAAAAGAATTAAAAATAAAACCCATTAATACCTTCGCTTACAGGTTAGAGTATTCATAGTAAGTTCTTGTATGATCAGAATCTCGAACACATCTTTGTGTCATTCATCAAGCTAAATGAACGAGATCGATGGAAAGAACAGATCTACCTAGAGGGTATCTGTCTTTGAAGCAATTTCGAGAGGTTCTGACGTCAGCAGACGCCAGCGATGTTTGCTCTATCTCCCCAGCGAAAAGAAACACTTTACATTCAGACAAAGGCGTGACGAAGGTATCTGCGTCATCGGGGAACGATCAGTGCTACACTTTGATATCTGTAGATTTACAGCTAACCAAAGAACGTGACTGAAAAAGCATTTGTTGCCACTTCAGTGGTCGTTAATGACTTCTACTCTTGTTTTACCGTTGTTAATAATTATTCTGTCTTTATCGTATGCAAATGTAATTAATCATTACGTCTATATGTGTGCTGCATCTACATCTTATTTTCTCTTTACGTTGTTTGAACGACGATGAATGGAGGCAACTGCGCTTTCAAGAGGTGAGAAAAATTACAAGCGCTATAGTCACACAGTTAAAAAAAAAAAGTGAGCGACAATTGATACTTGCTTCGCAAAGATAGCCACATTATACAGCAGCTAAGAAAGAAGACCCAGTATCGTTTAACTGACTATTTGAAGACCTTTTTTTTCAAAAAGGTGGGAGAAATTGACAGAATTTAATATCAAAAATGAATTTCAGTTTTCCCAGAAAAGGAATAGCTTTAATATAGATTATTTAGCTTTTCGAGCGGTTCTAGGCGCCTCAGTCTGGAACCGCACGACCGCTACTGTCGCAGGTTCCAATCCTGCCTTGGGCATGGATGTGTGTGATGTCCTTAAGTTAGTTAGGTTTAAGTAGTTCTAAGTTCTAGGGGACTGATGACCTCAGAAGTTAAGTCCCATAGAGCTCAGAGCCATTTCAATTTTTTTTTATTTTTTTTTAGCTTTTCGAACCTATTTAACTGTTATAGAAGACAGCACAGATTTAGAGCGAAAAAACTTAAAGAAAGAGTAGAAAAACAGGACTGCAACAATTTCTTAAGAAAACAGATATTAAGGAGGAACTGTGAAGAAATAGCCTGCAGCGGTTATCGAAAGTAAAAAGAGGTCCTTGACATTAACTGGCTACACAACTACGCCAAATAATGAACAAGCGTGGCTCTGAATTCAGGATATTCAAGCGAAATCCACCACATGAACTTAGTCATGCATACAGCAATAAAGCGGAGCAAAACATGCGCAACACGAAAATCGTGCCGCCCTAACTGTTATAAGCGGCTATTTGAACCCTGAAGCACTATGCTACAAACTACTTTCTTGTGATGTTTTTTTAAGCCTCTGCAGAAGACTTACACGAATTTTTCTCAATATTAGTCAGCTCTCAACGTAAATAATTCACCAATCATTAGTCTGCAATTTCGCGGCAGTTGTACTTTCTTTTTATAAGCACATCATGCGAACATTTGATGAGAATCTCTTACGAGATTGTAGGTGATGATGGAGTGAGAACAGAATTGATTAAAAACGTCAAAGTTATAATGATTTACGTGAATGTGTGTAAAACATAACAGTGACTTTAGTAGATACTGGAAGCTCTAACGGCTTTAAACAATGTTATATTTTTGCAGTAGTTTCCCTGCGATCATGCGTATAGCAGTTTCTGAAAGAAATTAGAATGAAAAAAAGTTAGATTTTGTTTACTAACACAACACTTCAGCCAGTGGTTTCACATAAGTCCTCGTTGAGTGTTCACATTTAACAGCAGTCACGTCTTCTCTAAAATTCCTGCCTCACCAACTCGCTGCAACCACTCACAGGTGCTCCAGTCTGAGCGAGCCTGAAAACAGGGAAAACACTGACGAGAAAAAAATAAACAGCACCTCATGAATTTCACTTACCAAAGCCCACTGCAGGAATCTTGAGATGGTGCTCTAAGGAGTGCTCTATCTGTCTTTATGCTGCGACTACGACTCTTATAAATACGACTCTAAGGACCGGTATGTTTCACGGAATGAAACTCTGACTTCTGGCGGTCAGACTAGCGGGACAGACCGTAGAATGAAATTTCTAAAGGAAGCACAAAAGACAATGTTCAGAAAACACTGTACATGATCACGAGGACTAACACGAAAAACCTGAAACATTTTGAAGACAGAAGTGACGCCACAGAAAATGTAGTACGACGAAGAAATTTGGGACGTACTGAGACCAACATAAAACAATCAGTACTTCACCGGCCGCAGGCCATAATGCGTCGAAAGTTGGCTGTATCCTTTATACGTCATATCATATAGGCTAGGATGTAGATTGTGGCTTACGAGAACTAGTTTTAAATATTTCGTTGTGTCTTAAACCGAGTGACCGAAATATACACGAGAGGCGCTGTCCCATTTGAACCCATGGTGTGCTATACGCCCTTAAGGCACATGGCGCGAGCGACTTCAGACACACTATCTAAGCAATCCATTACCAAAAAAAAAAAATGGTTCAAATGGCTCTGAGCACTATGGGACTTAACATCTGTGGTCATCAGTCCCCTAGAACTTAGAACTACTTAAACCTAACTAACCTAAGGACATCACACACATCCATGCCCGAGGCAGGATTCGAACCTGCGATCGTAGCAGACGCGCGGTTCCGGACTGAGCGCCTAGAACCGCTAGACCACCGCGGCCGGCAATCCATTACAGACAGGTGTGATATGAACATGGCAGAAAATCACGAGCTAATCGAACTTGAACGTAGGATGATAATCTGATAATCCCTGTGCATAAGAAAGGTAGTAGAAGTGATCCACGTGATCCACAGAACTACTGTCCAGTCTCCTTGACATCGATTTGTTGTGGAAACTTGAAACATATTCTGAACTCAAACGTAGTGAGCTATCTCGAAGAGACACCAGCAAGGATTTCAGAAACATCAATCATGTGAAACCAAACATGCCCTGCTCTGTTTTTTTTAGTGCAAATATCAAATCAAGCAACTTACCTTAAATAGGCTTTTGTAATGCTTTACTGGTATGGCCCATTTACAGAGACGTATATACATGACCTAAAACTGGTCCCAGAGATATAAAGAAACACGAGGCGCAGTATTCGCCCTACGACCTGAGAGACGGCCTAATGGCTCCTATCTTACAAGTTTAAAGAAACTGGTAGGTAAAATATAGTATATTCGGAGATATGTTCAGGAAAGGGAAACTTACGTTTATAGCATTTACAGACTTCGAGAAAGCTTTTGACAATGTTTACTGGGGCACACCCTTGGAAATTATGAAGATAGTAGGAATAATATACAAGGAGAGAATTGTTGTTGTCTACAACTTGTGCAGAGACTGTGCTACAGTTAAAAGAATCGTTAGGCATGAAAAAGAAGAAATGATGAAGAAGGAAGCAGGATAGTAAGTCGAAAATGGGTTGTTATATGAGCACCAAGAAAAGTTAAACAAGGATAATGTAATGTAGTGAAATTAAATCAGGCGATGCCAAGAGAATTAGAATATAAAAAGAAACTCTATCTCTGGCTGAGGAGTTTTATTATTTTCCCGGCACAATAACTGGCGATCCCTGATATAGAGGGAATATTAAATGCAGTCTAGTTACAGAAAGGAATGCATTTCATAAAAATTAAACTTCATTAACATCGGATAAGAATTTAAAAGTTAGGAACTCGTTTGTAGAGTGCAGACAAGATAATAACAGAAGCTTTTGTAATTTGGTGCTACAGAAAAGTACTGCAAGATCAAATGGTTTGATTAAATGACAAATTGGGAGGTACTGAATGGAACTGTTGACAAGTTCAAAATAGTGAAATGTACGCCAGCATCATAGGCAAGATGAATTACATGTCTCTAGTGGTACGTTCGTTTCTTTTTGGAACACATAATTAAGTAGATCAGAAATATGGTGTAGATGACGCAGAAGAACGACTGTAGGTACACCTCCGTGCGACCTCAAATGTCTGATTTTCCCGTCGTAGTCATTTCGTGAGATCTATATTGGAGGATCTAATATGTTACTTAACACTTCTTCCAAAACACGCTCTCGGAATTTCAGCCGTTAAGCTTTTCATGGCGTGCCACTAGCGAAACTGTTTCTACCTTACCGACATGCGGATCTCTCTTATTCGTACCTATCATGGCAAGTTTAAGGCGTTGTCGAGAAGTAAATTTTACATTCGACCGTAGTCCGGCCTTAGATTCATCTGATGGGTTTTAAATCAAATGTGTGACATCATTTACAGAAAAGAATTCATTGTTTCGATAAATCTGTAGAGCTATTCTGCTCCGTGCAAAGCTCTTCACATTTTGGTAACTCTTCTAACGTTCATATATCTGAATCTACTTACTGTAGGAAAACCTTGACCGCCCTCCAGTACCATTAAAAAAGATCACAATACCAAAAAATAATTAACGTGGAATAATGAAATATCGGGATTACATTTGTCTAGGTGTGTGATTAACATAGGATGATCACAGATTAACGGAAAGGCGATATAATCCACTGGACGTGTGGAAAGCTACCATATTAATAACCAGTGTAACCATCAGGCTGTTGACTGCATGTCTGTAAACGTGCATGCGTTGTGTACAGGTGACGGAAGTAGGATGGAGTTCAATGCCTATTGGATTTGGTCGGTCAGTACAGGGACGGTTACCGCTATTTGTGGGTGACGCTGGAGTTGACATCCGATGATGTCCCAAATGAGCTTGATTGGAGACAGATCTAATGTTCATGCACATCAAGACAACATGTCAACACTCTGTAGAGCATGTTGAGTTACAACAGCGGTATGTGGGCGGGCGTTGTTCTCTTGAAAAACACATACTGGAATGCTGTTGATGAATGGCAGCATGACAGGTCGAATAACCAGAGTGACGAACAGTCTTGTTGTCAGTGTGCGTGGGATGAGCACGAGAGTGCTCTTGCTCTCACATTAAATCGCAGTGCAGGACACAACTACAAGTGTAGACAGGTGGATTACAGGATCTCTGCTGGCCCCCTTCTAACCAACACACAGCCATCACTGGGCATCGAGGCGGAACCAACTTTCACCAAAAAAACAGACATCCACCCTGCCTCCAATGAGCTCTCGCTTGGCACCAATGTCTTGCAAATGTCGGCGGTTTGGCATCAATTGAACGCACACTACAGGGCGTCCGACTCGGAGTTGTCCTCGAAGTAACCGATTTGTGACAGTTCGCTGTGTCACTGTGGTGCCAACTGTTGCTAAAATTGCTGCTGCAGGTGCAGTGCGATCCACCAGAGCCATACGCCGAACCCTATGGTCTTCCATCTCGGTAGTGCCACGTGACCTTCCGAAGTCCGGCCTTCTTGTGGCTGTACACTCTCGTGACCGCTGCCGTCAGCAATTATGTACAGTGGTTGCATTCCTGTCAAGCCTTTCTGCAGTGTCGCGGAAGGAACATCTAGCTTCTCGTAGCCGTATTACACGACCCGACCTCGTTCAACTCAGTGATGTGTTGATAACGGCGTCTTTGTCGTCTTAAAGACATTCTTGAGTAACATAAACTCAGCACACGCAATATCAAATAGAATTAACGCTCACGACAGTTACAGCGTGTATTTAAAACAAATCTGATTTGCATCCTAATAGTAGCATTACGAGCGAAGCTATAATGTGACTGGTGTGAAATTTGATCATCTTCCTGATGTAGAAACGCGCATAAGAACTTCCGTTTACGTCGCGCAACTCCTTCTTGATGTTGTGATTTTGTTCCCATAAGTGTAGATGTGTTCTCTCATCTGAGCCCTTGTTTTAGTCACGTTGTGGCACGCTTCGATTCTGTAGCTCTGTCTCTGTAGATATGTCCATATAATAAGTTACTTAAGCACTCCTCTGCAGCACCACATTTTGAAATCGCCTATTGTCTTCTTGTCTGACTCCCCACGTTTCACTCCCGTACAAGACTACACTCCAGACAAATAATTTTAGAAAAGAATTATCAACATTTAAATTTATGTAGGCGTGCAGGTTCTCGTGGCTTTGTCAATGAAGGAAACATCTTTCAGGCTTTTAGGCTACATCGTGTTCCTCTTCAAATTTCTTCTTACACAATCGTTTAGATTCCTCTGCTGGGACCTTCTTGAACATGTCACCCCTCGGGCATGGTTGTGTCTATTGTTCTTAGCGTAAGTTAGTTTAAGTTCGATTAAATAGTGTGTAAGTCTAGGGACCGATGACCTCAGCAGTTTCGTCCCTTATGAATTCACACACATTTGAAGATTGATTCGATTTGCTGAACGATGTGTAGCTAAATGGGGGCACCAGAGGATCCTGAAGAAGCAGAGAGGTCGAAGCATATGCTAGGTAAGAAGTAAATTAAAAGATTTCATTAAATTTATATTTGATATTAATAAATTTCTTTTTTTCTGAAATTAAGTCCTTCTGATCGCCATTTTGCATTTACATCCTCTCCGCTTAGATAATCGTAATTTATCTGGCTGCCTGAATAAAAAAATTCATCTACAGCTTTTAGTGTCTCCTTTCGTAATCCAATTCCCTCAGCGTCGCCTGATTTATTTCGACTACGTTCCATACTGCTGTTATACTTTAGTTGATATTCATCTTATTGTTTCTTTTCAGGAAATTCATTCTCTTTAACTGATTCTTCAAATGCGTTGCCATTTATGAGAGAATAGCAGTTTCATCGACAAACCTCAAATTTTTCACTTCGTCTCCCAAACCTTAGCTCTCTATGCAAATTTCCACTTTTTTATCTTTTTTAATTTTATGGAATCACAACGAAGATAGATTACAACTGTCTAAGAGCCTTTCAACAACTGCTTCCCTTTCACGTCCTTCGAATCTTACAGTTGCATTCTGATCTTGTATACGTATTAGCCTCCGTTCTCTCTGTTTTATCCCTGACAACACGAACATTTCAAAAAGTGTTGTCTGATCAACATTGCCAAAAACTTATTTCAATGTCCAAATTCTATAAACGCAGCTTTGTTTGCCCTCAGTCTGTCTTCTAAGATAAGTCGTATAAGTATTGCCTCGCGTATGCCTGCATTTCTCCAAAACCTAAACCGATTTTCTGCAAACTCAGCTTACCCTAGCCTTTCATTACTTCTATATTTCGCTCAGAATTTTGCAGCCACGACTTTTTAAACCGATGGTTCCGTAATATTCACGTCATTCAGTGTCTTTCTTCTTTGCACCTGGAATTATCACATTCTCCTTGCAGTCAGAGGGTACTTTGTCTGTCTTACAGCAGGCACACCAGGAGGAATACTTTTAGCATAGTATGTACCACCAGACAACTCAATAAGGCTGACGGATTGTCGTATCTTCCGTGTGCCTTGTTTCAACTTAAGCTTTTCATTGCTCTGTCACATTCTCTTCGCAGTGTCATAGCTTCAATCTCATCTTCATCTAATTCCTCTTCCCTTTCAATAATATCGTTTTCAATTTTGTTTACTTTGTATTTCCCTTCCATACATACCTCAAATGTTCAAGTATGCCCTTCATTGTTTAGTGCTGGCTAGCCATCTGACTTCGCGATAGTCACATAGCTACAACTCTTTTCTCTAAAGGTTTCCTTAATTTTTCTAAAAGCATCACACACTGTTCCATCGTCACGCAAAGCTATACAGCTTTCCGTTACTGCTTTAGTAACAGTCGCTTTGCCATTTTGCGCTTTCTGTGAATCTCATTTTTTAGACGTCCGTATTCCATTTTGTCTGCTTCATCTGCAATATTTTTAAATTTTCTCGTTTTGTCTATTAAATTGTCTTAGGGTTTGTACTGGAAGTTGTCTTTCTACCTATTTGGTTATCTGCTGTATTCGCTGTTCCACCTATAATTCACTGTTTCCTATTTCATGTATTACACTTAGGGCAAGATGAACCACTAAGGTACTATCATTCTCCAAAGAACTCAAACGACTTGAATTGCGATCAGCCTGACTTGCATGCAGTCCACATAACGCAAACTTTCTGCACGTCCTCTAATCTCTTTTCGGTGCGGTCGCTTTACTTTACAAAATGGTTGCTAGCTAACTACCGGCGAAAAGTTAATTTGCTTTTAAACTGACAGTGTTACAAAAATCGGACATGGGACGAAACCGAGACGAAGATTGAGCTGTCTCCTCCTCTATCACCTATGACTACGCTGTTAGAACAACTGACACTAATTGTATCTGGTGGGCGGCTTGAATTTGCCCTCGTAGCGGCCCGATTGACTAACTTCAATGGTAATTAACGCGGAAACGGCGAAATGTATCGAGTTTTTTTCTTAACTATTATTTCTCAGAACAGCCTTTCCTGCAATACCCTTACAAGCTTTTCGGCTTGTTTATGACTATCCTGTATAATAAGGGTGATAGATGACTGGCGAACTATAGTTAATAGGTAGCACGAAAACCTTTTAGTGAGGAATATATTTCGAACTGTCATAGAACTTTGACAGTCAACACGTTAATGTAAAATCTTTCATCCACAAAAAAAAAACAAAAAAAAAAAAAAAAAAAAAAATTAGATTTGGTTAAGGGATACTGAATGATTTACGTAATGTTCACGAGTATTTGTTGTGTCACATACTATTTAAAGTGATAAAAGTTTTGAAATAACACTCATTGTAATAAATTCTAGTCTAGAAGCGTTAAGGATTGCCTTACATATAATACTGTCATTCCTGATGTTTGCAATACCGCGGTATTATTTTCATCTGAACTGATTCTCGCAAAGAGCATTGTTCTCTTGTGGTCTTCTGGGGTAACCATTTTATATAGTCAAATGTCTGCACCGAAAAGATATTAAAGGACCTGGAAGAAAGTTACGTTACGTGGGCTGTGTGCAGGTCAAACGGAACGGAATTGAGGTCGTCCAGATACTTTTGAGTGTGACTATACATTAGTAGAAAGTAAAATCGTAAGTAGTATATACATTCGCAAAAAATCTACAGTTAAAAATAATGTTCCACGGTGTTGCTAGATGAGGCTTTTTTGCTGATGATTTTCCTCTGAACAGCAAAGATTTTTTTTTTTTTTTTTTTTTTTTTTTTTTTTTTTTTTTTTTAATCACAACACTGTCTGCTCTTGTCTGAGAGAACGTAATACTCTGCAAGAAGCTGCTCACGTTATATGACGGTGCTAATGCATTACAAGTATATTTCATTTTGGCTCTATAGAAATGAAGTCGAAAAACCGAGTGAGACACATCCAGTTTTGTCATAACAGTCACCAGCACGCCAGAGAACGTGGCGAAAGATTATAATCAAAAGAAATCTCTTAGCTCCATTCTATATGAGATTGCGAAAAGATAAGAAATTTGAACTTAGAAAAGTCTTAGAAGTACCGGGAAACATGTTTTCAGAAAACTATTTATCGATTGAACGGCAGTTCATGTGCTCATGTGCGATAGTGTCGGGTTCTCCAGGTAGGTGCTACCACTTACACTGTTTTGTATTATTTAAACAACCGTTGTCAATGGTAAAATACTAATTAAGTTGGGGTGTTTGTTGCCACATAAATTATGCACGCGCTCGGCGCTTTTAGAATTGTGTGTATAACAGATCTACGTGCTTTTACTATTCGCTGAAGTAAACGTTCAGATTCATCATCATAACCGAGGAAAGACAAAGACATGACAACATTGTGAAAATATTGTAGGGTTTTTTTCCCGACGTGGTGACGATAGTTCATCACGAATGTATTCCGGAAAATAACATAGATGGACAGAATTAGTACTTCAGTTGCTAAAACGATTACGTGAGTCTCTTTGGAAAAAAAGTCCTGCTTTGTAGTATAAAAGGATTGGCTCCTGAGGATCCGCAACGTTCCGTCACAAGCGGTTTCAAAAACTCCCTATTCGCTGGGTTCGCCCCATTCCGACACCGTAACATGAGAAGGAACTTAAAAGAGAAGCCTTTTCAGAACGTGGAAAACTAAACAAAATCCTTGGGGCTGCCACTCAGGGTAGGTACAGACCACTTTAAAAAGGAAAGCAATTTCCAATAAGTGGAAGAAACGTTGACACAAGTTCATTTGATCAGGCAGACACTGTTTGCCATTTAATACAGTTATGTAAATGTGTTGTAATACTTAACAATTGTATTTAAATAATTAAATTTCATTCCTTCCCTGTACAGCAAAATCAACAAAGAATGGCTGCAAATAATCTCCGACGTGATCCTTTTTGCATGATCAGGAGGGTTTTAGGTATGCTAGATCGACCAGTAACGACATTTATACTTTGAAACACATTAAATTTGAGAAAAATTGATAAATTTACGTAGCGTAGTCACGAAGTTTTAGTTACCACCTTAAAAAATGAAACTGCGATCGTGAAAATTCAGAATGAGATTAGTCTATTTCTACTTATTCACCTTCAGCGAGACGATTTTTTCCCACGATGGATCTCTATTCAGAACACGTTTCACCTATAAAGTGTAATACAAATGGTGCAGATCGCTCCACGACTTTGTATCAATTCAGTTACATTTAGTTCTTAAATTAGTGTTGGCTTTGCAGACTCTTGGGTGGTAGCTGCAAGATTCTGACGCAAGGAGGTGTACTTCGGGACACGCCATGTCGCAAAATGGAAACCACAGTGACAATCCGATAAAGCTTTGCACAAATGTGTTGAGCAATGTTGGTAGTATGCATGTCTTTAGCATCACGTCGCTCTTTTCAGTGCTGTGTGCCCATTGAGCACCGAATGATGCCTATAAAACAATGTGTCCCACCAAGTACAAGTGCCTGCTGAGAGATATCGCCTGATTTCATGCAGAACACATAACGTAACTGTCATGAGTTTCTTTCTTCGTGATAGATCTCGGCCGCACACTGCAGGGACAATGAAGACACACCTGCAGCCTTTTCGCTGGGAAGCGTTTGATCAAACACCATACAACCTGGACTTGACTCCCTCTGACTTTCATCTCTGCTCACATGAATCGCAGGCTATGAAGACTACGTTTTGGCACAGATAACGAGCTGCAGACCAAAGTGAGGAATGGGCGGAAAGGACAGGCGGCTGCGGAACGGCGACTGTGTAGAGAGGTAGCTGGAAGTTACAGCTAACTGTTGCGATTTGTTTTATATATATATATATATATATATATATATATATATATATATATATATATATATATATATATATATTTTAATGTGGTTCTCATTTCGCGAGAGCTCTCATACGTTACATGGTTGCAGATTCATTTACGCTAGCCTGTTTGCAGTTATGTTTCATACTCATTTCTATTCAGTCATATGGGCCTGCAAGTTGCTTATTTCATTGTTTTTCCACTGACTAAATAACATTACTGGGTTAATACAAATGAAAGGTCATTTTCCTTGTCTTTGTAAATGAATGTTCATGTAAAGTCATGTGGTTCATTGAAGGGAACTTGTATATAACACATGGAATTTTAAATTCATTTCCTATATTTCATATTTGTAATGGACTTCTTACGATGTTATTTCTCACTCGTCTTATCTTTATTGAAATCCTCTTATGTTTTCACACAAGAATAATAAATTTTCGTTTCAATCATAGTATATTTAAAGCAGAGAGAGGGGAGAATAAGGTGCCTTCAGCAGCCACGAAACTTTCTATTTAATTTTGAATTAAATTTCAGTTATCCAGGTAAGTACGCGTTGCCGTAGACCCTCAAGGCGTATGTTTGTAGCGACGGAGACATCGTTATTTTAGCATCACTTCATCTCAGGTATTTTCATTTTATTACGTGTTGTAGGATACAGAGAGCATGTATATGCGCATAGGACGAATTATACATGTGAGGTGGATTTACAAAACACAGATAGTGATTAACTACATGAGTTGCTGTGTAACAATAATGGTTTCAGTTTTGTATTGATTGACCTTATTTTAAATCTACCTTTCATTATTTCGCTGATGTATGAAAAAGTCTATGTCACTCCAAAAAAATGCTATAATGTTACTTCTTTCATTTAGATTACGGGTCAGATTTCGTACGATGGGAATGTTTCAAGGCAATGAAACTAGGGGTCGTAGTATTTTACGGACTCGCAGGTTATCATCTAAAACAGTGACAGGTTTTGAAGATCTTTGACTCACAGAGTAGGAGAGTCTCTGACATCTCGTCTCAATAGGTTTCACTGCCGTAGGATTTTAAAATACATTGGCAGAAATGGAGGGTATTAAACTATGAATCACCAGTTCGAAATTTATCAAATTTTGTGGATATGGTCATAACATAAAGGGTAGTAAATAATCTAACTTCCATTCAAAACTGATGTGAGTCACCAGCATCAGTGTGAAGTGCGACCCTACTCCCCATCCCTTGCAGGCATGGCATTGAAGTAAGCAATCTCCGAATGTCACCCTCAGGAATTTTTTGCCCTGCCTGAGAAACATGTTGCTGGGTGGAGACCACAAGTAAGGTGAGGAGAACAAATGGTTGAAATGGCTTTGAGCACGTTGGGATTTAACATCTGAGGTCATCAGTCCCCTAGAACTTAGCGCTACTTAAACCTAACTAACCTAAGGACATCACACACATCCATGCCCGAGGCAGGATTCGAAACTGCGACCATAGCTGTAGCGCGTTTCGAGACTGAAGCGCCTAGAACCGCTCGGCCACACCGGCCGGCCGGTGAGGAGAACCATAGTCTCTTAGCCATCTACTAAATTAGCATATTCTTCACTGGAATTGCAAGGAAAATCTTAAGAAAGTTGCTCAATCTCCATCGCATCCCAGACATGCTCTATGGGTGACAAATTTCGGGACTAGGCAGACCAGTCAATGAATAACAGATTCTTCAAGCCGTATATAGTGCAGACTGTTGTGTGGAGTGTAGCAGTACCTTGATCAGAAAGATAATGACAATAGTGTTTACCATTCTTGCCACATACTGACGAGCTTTTAACTTCCTCTCAACAATTACCAAATAAGCCCTGTTGTCATCTCAAATGCCTCCTCACATAATAATTACAAGAGTTGGGAAGGTATGGGTCCCGAGAATGGCTGCTTCCTGTGACCTTTCAGCAGGCTGTCTACGGAAACGTTGATCCGTCTGTCCGTGACTAACAGAAGAAGGTATCACCGCCGAGCAGCACTGATTACCACTCAGTGCCTAGTTGACTGGCTTTACATCACACGCATATCTGTTGTCTACAGTATATGACACCTAGCAATTGGAGATCTCATCTGGCCTCTAGTAATTTTCCCCCGTTCCCGACGGTTCGTGGCATCACCATCTGCTCGGATTTCAGCTGTTGTTATCCGTTTATTCATCAGAGCTAATGGGACAGTTATATGACCTTCTCGTGATGTAACCCTTCTAGAAGTACAGGGGAGGACAAAAATATGTAAACACCAAAAACGGAACACGGTACCCTGCCTAATATGGTGTACGGAAACGGTTGGCATTCAGAACAGTTCCAGTAGTGTGGAACAGATAAATACAGATATTTCTTGGTTTTCAAGGGACTCTGATACCACTCTTCCTGCAAAGTAGTGGCAAGTTGAACTAATGATGACAGAGATGGATAGAGAACACGCATCCTTCTCTCCAGAGGAGACAACACAGGCTCCCGATTTCGAGATCTGCTGACTGCTGTGTCCAAATGAGATCCTGTAGTTCATCCTCGTGCTTATAAAACCAATCCTGGACGTTACGAGCTGTGTTAACAACGGCCCTCTCATCTCGGAAGACAGCATCACCAATGGGGAACAAACATACTACCAAGGTATGGATCTTATCAGCCAGAATGGTCAAATAATTTTGGCAGTAATACGACCCTGTAGAGCAACAACGGGTCCTGCGGAATACCACGATATGTCTGCCCAAATCATCAATAGATCTCCACCATATTTCACTCTTGGGGCGTGCACTCGGCCAGAAGTTGGAAACAGTGTGCAACAAGACTTATCCAATCAAATGAGTTTCTTCCACTGCTCTATAGCCCAGGCTTTATGGTTTCGGATCACGTTTTCCTGTTAGGACATTTAAATCACTGATGAGTGGCTTCTGAACTTCCGCCGGCCCTGCAATTCCCTACTAATGGAGCTCCCCCCCTATGTAGCGCTGTCACGATTCGTGTGTGCGACACTCAATTCTCCAGTGACTTTATCGGCTGTCTTCGTCGTATCTTTTGTCACAGGCCTCTTCACCGATCGTTTATGACGATCAGTCAACTCGCACTTTCGTCGGCATTGTGACATAGCGAGTATGTTTTTCCGCTTTCCCTGCATGCAGTATAAATCTTTGATCTGTTTCCTACTGAAACACCAAACACTTAGGCTACTTTGGGTCCAGTAGGAACCACCATATGAGCACCAGCCATTTGATCACGTTCGAATTCACTTAGCTTGGACATAATGTCCTCAGGACTGCACAGAATACTGTTCTGACCACGACTGACTCTTGCAACGTCCTGGCGACATTGCAGGGGCGCCGTTCGTGATACAATACAGCAGCGCAGCTTGCAGGCTTGGCTAGCATTTTTGCATTTTATGTTAGAGTGTGCGTTTCTCATAGTGTTTCCATATTGTTGTACAGACCCTGTACCTGCGTCCACTCTCCTTGTCACACACTGGCCCGAGTCTGTATCGTCAGCACTCGCTAAGCGGTCAACTGCCTGGGCGATCTGTCAGTATGACGCTCACATATACTTGACGCAAATGACTCGATCTTTCTCAAAGTGCGAAAGATGGGGCTTAGCTAGTCGTTCACGTCCTCCACGCATGCTTTTTTGCGGTCTTCACCTGGAACCTTCCAGTAACGTTAGACATATCCAACATCCATCACGTACTCACACCATTTTTCATTCGCAGGAATGCTTTTTTCACACTGCATTATTTTATTTATTTAGCGTATGGCTAATACAGGCATATTATAGAACTAAATTACATATACCTATGTATATATTCACATACGAGAAACTTAAGTTTGTCTTTACAACTGAATATCCAGTCCTTCAATCCAGTCCACTGCATCTGGAGTTGCTAGCAGGAAGTCCTCTTTGGCGCCGTGATAGGCTTGAATCCTGCATTCACTGATAATGTGGTGAACAGTCTGGTATGGAGCCCCGCAGTCACAGACTGGATTATGCAGCTTCTTCCACTTAAAGACAGCATCCCTGCATCGGCCATGGCCAGTACGGATTCTGTTGAGAGTAGTCCAGGTTTTGCGTGGTAGGTCGAATCCACTTGTAAGTTTAGCACCGGAGGAGATGTTATGCAGGTGCACGTCTGTCAGTGATTGCCACCGACCTTTCCATTCTTCAAGAGGTTTGAAATCCTTATCAACCATGTCAGAAGCATCGCAGAGTTGGATGGCGCGATTTCAGTCCCTTACGATTTGAAAGTGGCAGGTCACTATGCAGGGGTAGGTTAGAATTCCTGGAGAACTTGTGGAATTTTCTCATAAGGGCAGTACATCTGCGTAGATCAGGAGGCATTATACCAGTTAACAATGGAAGCCAATAAAGTGGAGTAGATCTGATTGCACCATTTATTATGCGCATTGTCGTATTCAGCTGGGTGTCAACAAGCCTTGTATGATGACTGTTCATCCAAACAGGTGCACAATACTCAGCACTTGAGTACACCAAGCCCAGAGCTGTAGATCGCAGAGTGGTTTCTAAAGATCCCTAGGTAGTTCCGCATAGCTTATGGAGGATGTACTTTCGAGTCCCCAGCTTTTGAGCTAAGATAAGGTGTTGTTTGAAGCAGGATGACACCAAGATATTTTGGGTTCCAATTATGACGAAGAATTATGCCTCTGAAACTTACTTCCAGTCTTACGTTTGCCAATCGATTATTTAAATAGAAGCAACACACTTCTGTTTTACTCACACTGGGCTGGAGTCTCCAGATTTTGAAGTAATTATCTAATGCAGACAGGTCATTGGTTATGCAGGCGCACATCTGCATGCTTCCCACCTACCTTTCCATTCTTCAAGAGGTTTGAAGTCCTTAGCAACCACGTCAGACTGTATATAACTTCTTATAAGGATGAAATCTCTCAAGCATGGAAATACTGCGCTATCAGTCTGGCATCGTTCAGTCGAGATGTTCATTTCCGCTAATGTAACATATCGGCCTGGGGAGAAAGAGACACAGACTGACCATACAAGTATGAAGTTACCCATAGAAGTAAAATAGAGCATTTATTTATTTATTTAGCATACTGCTACATCATTTAAAATATTTACTATTGTCTCAAATTACAAACTAATATCCAGACCTCGAATGTAATCTATTGATACCTCCGTCACCAGCCAGAGTTCTGCTGGATCGCTGAGAATGCAGTCAGAGGACATTCTTGAATTAGACGGCGAACAACCTGCTTTTCAGTGCCACAACTTGGAGAAGCTATTTTCTTCCACTTGTAAAGAAAAGTTAGCACTGCTTGCAGTGTTGGTCCTTATACCAGATCTTTAATGACAATTCAGAGCCAGCTGGCTTGGTCGATATGCACGGCTTCTTGAGTTGCTCTATATTAGCATTAGTCAGCTATGTGTGTCTTCACCAGTCATTAATATTAAAGCCGTGGCAAATAACATCACTGCAGTTTCCAAAGGTGGTTAGCGAGAGCGACGCATTCTTTTGCTAATAGTTATAATGTCTGCGTGAACAGAGAGGTGAGGCTATAGATCTTGTAATTAAATATTTCCCTGAGACATTTAGTTCTCTTTTTTTTATCTACCATAATGATCGAAGCAGACGAAATGAATTAAAATTTGTGCTGCGGCCGGGACTCGAACCCGGGTCTTCTTGCTCACTAGGCAGAAATGCTAACCATTATTTCCATTTTGTTCCATATAGTTCGTTGCGTTTGGTCTGGGCGGACATCATAAGACATTCGTTCAAGTTTGTCTTTGATTCCTTGACTCAGTTTATATATACTGTGTGATCAAGAAGTCAATATAAATTTGAAAACTGAATAAATCACGTAATAATGTAGATAGAGAGGTACAAATTGACACACATGCGTGGAATGACATGGGGTTTTATTAGAACCAAAAAAATACAAACGTTCAAAAAATGTCAGACAGGTGGCGCCTCATCTGATCAGAATAGCAATAATTAGCATAACAAAGTAAGACAAAGCAAAGATGATGTTCTTTAAAGCCAATGCTCAATATGTCCACCATCATTCCTCAACAGGAATAATGTTGTGAACAGCACTGTAAAGCACGTCCGGAGTTATGGTGAGGCATTGGCGTCGGATGTTGTCTTTCAGCATCCCTAGAGATGTCGGTTGATCACGATACACTTGCGACTTCAGGTAACCCCAAAGCCAATAATCGCACGGACTAAGGTCTGGGGACCTGGGAGGCCAAGCATGACGAAAGTGGCGCCTGAGTACACGATCATTACCAAACGACGCGCGCAAATCTTTCACGCGTCTGGCAGTACTTTTTTTTATTATTCTAATAGAACCCCATGTCATTCCAAGCATGCGTGTAAATTTTTACCTATCTATCTACATTATTCCGTGGCTTATTAAGTTTTCAAATTTATACTGACTTTTTGAACACCCGGTATGTATACACACACACACACACATATATATATATATATATATATATATATATATATATATATATATATATATATATATATATATATATATAGGACGGCAATCCGTTACGCTGACCAGCTGACCACTCAGCTATCGGGACAGACACCATTACACCACCGCAGTACGATGGTCAACAGGGATGCACGAACTACCTAAGCACAGTGTCCTCCCCAACACAAACATTAATTTTTCCCTTACATGTTGTCATTACTGCCAGGGCTCTCTGATACTGACAAGCACTCCAGCATGGGACCTAATGGGACGTCCTCGTACCATTGGTGATTATAAGATGATCAATGATACAAGGACGTCCCATTACGTCCAATGCTGGGGTGCTTGCCAATATCGGAGATCCAAGGCAGCAGTGACAATATGTAAGGGAAAAATTAATTGAAGTTTGTGTTGGGGAGGGCACTCAGCTTAGGAAGTTCGTACAGCAATGTTGACCATCGTACTGCGGTGGTTTAATGGTTATCATTTCTGCCTATCAAGCAAGAATACCCGGATTCGAGTCCCGGCCGCAGCACATATTTTAATTCTTTTCATCTGCTTCGATCATTATCGTAGAGAGGTAAGGATTTTTCCTTAGTTTTCTTTTGTACTCCTGTACAAATGCACTTTCACGCCGCAGAGATGAAGCTTGTATGTGGCTAAGTATGGATAGTAGCCAGAATGTAGGTGTAGTTCTCATTGTGCCAGTTTTAAGATGCATGATCTGGTTGAGCTCTTTATCAACAAGTGTGAGTGTTCTTCATCCAAGTGGAGGAGCAACATTACGCAACCCAGTAATCCATTTCCACAGTTGAAGTACGGAGAATCGTTGTAGAGAAACTCTATGATGTGCCTCTGAACCCTTGGAGAATGTTATATCGAGTCGAGATTTCCCTGCCTGTTCGTAGCAGATGTTGTTTGTAAGTGAGCGCTCTATCTAGATACTATGGGTTTCTACTAAGTACGCGTGGCCTTCTTTCGAAGTAGATTGTGAGCTCTTAGTTGGCCAGCTTGTTGTTTAGATGAAACGTTGAGACTTCTGTCTTCGTGATACTTGGCTGCAACCTCCATTTGCGGAAATATTCACCAGTAGTTGGTAGATCACTGGTCAATATGGGCTCGGAAAATTCAAGATTTCTATATCTCACTGCGAGAGCCCAGTCGAGAGCATACCGAAACTTTCTTGCTGCGCTTTCGGGCATATCTGATACCTACAAACCGAACAGCAGAAGGATCAGTGCAGATCCTTGTGGCAGTTCATTGTTTAACTTCAGGTGTGAAATCATCTTTTTGCTCACGTCTGGAAGCTTAATGTATTAATTGCTCGCACGTGTTTCCTGAGTGGTCGTAAGCGGGCAATCAGACAGTCCTCGAGATCTCCTGGTAAATTTTACATCCAGGTGCAAGAACAGAGTAGAAAAATGATGACGGCGACATTGGCGTTCCGTGTGGCGATCAGGAACTGCACATTACCACGCCTGCTCTCTTTCCCGGCCAGTCAATTTGTCGCATTAAAAACTCTTACCTCCACTAGCATTCTAATCGAGTACTCCTGGATTACGCACCAACGGGGCCATGTGGGCAGGTGGACTATCACAAATCTTGTTACAGTAATCTCTACACGAGCAGCGCATATTGCAAGTAGCTATTTCGCAAAGGACGAGGACTAAAGAAGGGAAGCCGCCAGCGACGCCGCGACGCCGAGAGGAAGGAGAAGAAGCAGCGGCCACGGCGCCAGGTCGTTACCGGGGGGGCGGTCCCATCTGGCGGCCGTCTGTGCCGCTGATTTATACCTCCCGGAACGGCACGGCGCAGCCAGAGCCAGCCATAACGAGAGAACCTGGGCGGCTCGCACCTGCCGTCTGCTCTGGCTCGCTCCAGTGTACACTGGCGGGGGCGCACCTTTTAATTGGGTGGCTCTTGTAGTTTCCAACTGCACATCTACCACCCACTACACGTCAGCTGATGCTCAGCACTCACGAGGAGAACACTCCAAGTGCCATGATCCTACCTACCAGGAACTTCGCTCAGTGGGAAAGGGGTCAAAATAGGTGAAACGTGTCTCAGGCCGTCCGTCGATATCTCACCGTTCGTGAGAAAACGACGGTCAAAGTTTTCTAGGAACGTTACGTGCCTGTCATCGAGTAAACAGTTCAACCGAACCATTGGCACAGTGCCTAGCGGGCCGGCCGGGTTGGTCGAGCGGTTCTAGGCGCTACAGTCTGGAACCGAGCAACCGCTACGGTCGCAGGTTCGAATCCTGCCTCGGGCATGGATGTGTGTGATGTCCTTAGGTTAGTTGGGTTTAAGTAGTTCTAAGTTCTAGGGGACTCATGACCTCGGAAGTTAAGTCCCATAGTGCTCAGAGCCATTTGAACCATTTGAAGTGCCTGGCGTCGCAGCTTCTCGCTTTTGCGACCCATGTTCGAAACTCGGTTATTGTTTTTATTTTAGCTTTTTATTTATCTAACAATCTCCATGTAAGATTACTAACCGACTGTTTTCCAATGTATACTGAAATGACGCTGTCTTAGTGGTCCACAAACTACTGTTTCTCGTTGTTCCGGAATCTTCTTACGAAATTTCAGCTGCCATCTTTCTCCCCCGAATTGTAAAATATTTTGTCGACGCCCAGCTACGTAGGGAGAAACAAACACCGTAATAAAATACAGGAAGTCAGGTGTCGCACGCTAAGATATAGGTGTTCGTTCTTTTTCTGCGAGCTGCCCGAGAGAAGAGTAACAGAGAATTATTCTGAGGCTGGTTCAATGAACCCTGCGTCAGGCACTTATGTTCGATTTGCAGAGTAGCCATGGAGATGTAGATGTATGACTGGAAAACGTATCTACTAGTGAACTTAGATTTTCTCTAAAATTTTCGGTTACATCTGAAGGTGGGTATGATGATCGGGAAAGAAGGAAGACTGGTTTTAACGTCCCGTCGACATCGAGGCCATTAGAGAAGGAGCACAAGCTCGGATGGTGTCAAAGATCGGGAAGGAATTCGGCCGTGCCCTTTCACAGGAACCATCCCGCATTTGGCTGGAGCGATTTAGGGAAATCACGGAAAACCTAAATCTGGATAGTCGGACGCTGGTTTGAACCGTCGTCCTCTGGAATGCGAGTCCAGTGTGATAGTAACTGCTCCACCTCGCTAAGTAAGAGGATTGTCGGTAGAAGGATCCAATTATAATCTTATGTCCGCCCTTGCTATTGAGTCTTGCTCAGACAACACGGCATGCAGCTTCAATTTCTATTCGTTGATTTGAATTTCTTGTCTACTACGACAAATGCACCACATCCATCTGCAATTACCCTTTTCATTCGATGTATATTTAAATTGTTCTCAAATATCCCACTGCTTGCCAACTTCGGTAGTTGAGTGGTCATTGCTTCTGATTGTCATGAGGAGGACCCGGGCTGGGTTTCCAGTTCTGCCAGGAATTTTTCATCATTGGAGGTCTGGTACGGGGTGCACTCAATCTGGTAAGGCCAACTGAAGAGTTACTTGACCTATCAGTAGCGGCTGCAAAGTCAAAAAACCCGACAACAATAGGGATATCGGTATGCTGACTCCATGTCCCTCCATACAGCATCCAATGAAGCCATTAGTATAAGAAGACACCGCCGTTGATGAAGCCCTGTTGGTCCATCTAGAACCAGAACGCGAAACTTTGTACAAGGGTTGTTTGATAAGTCTGGCTAATTTCTATCAAAGAACGAAAATGTTTTGTTGGGCCTTCATGGGCTTGATTATTCCAACGGTCGTATAAAGAATTTCAAAAATGGACAGCGTACAGTTCACTGCTGACAACCGTCGGAATTAGTCAGTGTGTCGACTGCGACTGAAAATGGAGAAAACAGAGCTACGTGTTGTTCCTAAACCTTTTCATTTGAAGGGTTAGGCTGCCGCATATATCAAAACAGAATTTTATGAAGTTCACGTGGTGTCTGTACCATTATTGAAGACCATTCGGTTTTGGATGAATGAAATTTACGAGGTCGGACAAGCATCAAAGGTTAAGCGAGCTCCGGCTGTCCAGCTGAGGTCACCAGACAGGAAAGGATTCACAAAAACCATGATAAACTAATAGAAGAACGCCGAATAAAAATTCGTGGGAGTGATGAAAATGTAGGCATCTGAAATGAGCGAGTTCACAATATTCCACACGAAGAATTGGCTGCAAAGAACAATTAGGTACAGTTGACAAAGGCGCATCCGGCACATTTCAACAGAATGTCCGGCGATGTTTAATCGCAACCCTCAAGACTTTTTACGCCGATTTGTGACTGTTGGCGAAACCTGAATCCATCATTACACATCGGAGTCAAAAGACACTCGAAACAATAGACAAAGACTGCTGGAAGTGCACCGAAGAAGACAAAGACAATTTTGTCAGCTGGTAAGGTGATGCCCACTGTTTTTCTTTTCTTTTTCTTTTTTTTATATTTCTTAGAATTAGTTGTCTTAGATTACTTGGAAGCTGGCAGAAACATAACTGGACCCTGTTATGCTTCATTGTTAGATCGTTTGAAATTTGCGTTGACTGAAAAAAGATAATGGTTGGCACGCAAAAATATGCTGTTTCACCAGAACTGTGCATCATCGCACAAATCAGCAATAACAAGGCCGAAAGTGAAATGAGTAGGGCCTTGAATTGGTTGCTCATCCACCCTATTTACCAAAAGTAGCCCAAGTGACTTTTTCCTGTTCCCTAACTTGAAATTTTAGCTTGCTGGGAAGAAATTTTCATCAAAGGAGGAAGTGACAGTTGCAAAAAATTCTTCAAATGGCTCTGAGCGCTATGGGACTTAACACCGGAGGTATTCAGTGCCCTAGAACTTATAACTACTTAAATCTAACTAACCTAAGGACATCACACACATCCATGCCCGAGGAAGTATTCGAACCTGCGACCGTAGCAGTCGCGCGGCTCCGAACTGAAGTGCCTAGAACCGCTCAGCCACACCGGCCGGCTGACAATTGCAGACAGCGAATATTTTGCAGAGTTTGACAGAAGCTATTTTTCGGATTGGATGAGAAAGCTGGAGCACAGCTGGACCATTGTTATATGCCTCAGAGGAGACTATGTCGAGAAGTAAGGTGGGTTGTTCACGAAACAAAAACTGTTCCTTGCTTTTTTACCAGACTCGTCATTTTTGACCACCTTCATATCACTGCTGTCAGTTTCTGGTTTTAACACGCTTTCTGTATCTAGTACCAGCATAATTTGAACACCGTAGTTTTTTTAGGAGCGCTTCAGATTCTGGTACGTCGTCGGTTAATCGGTTAATAACTAATATTTTAATAATCTTACCTGTAGAGGACACTTTTTTAGATCTTATACTGACACTTCCAAGTCCCTTGCAGCTTTTGTTATCTGGAGTGGATAGAGAGTCGCCTAATTAAAAAAAAAACGATGCGTGTACCCCACATACAGTCAGCTACCTGAGCAGCAGCAGTTGATCTATAGCACACACCTGACCATTTAGGAGGATGCTACAGTTCTCAACCCTAGGCGCAAGTGCAGGAACTTGCAGCCTAATTGCCGGTCGGAATGGCCGAGCGGTTCTAGGCGCTACAATCTGGAAACGCGTGGCCGCTACGGTCGCAGGTTCGAATCCTGCCTCGGGCATGGATGTGTGTGCTGTCCTTAGGTTAGTTAGGTTTAAGTAGTTCTAAGTTCTAGGGGACTGATGACCTCAGAAGTTGTCCCATAGTGCTCAGAGCCATTGCAGCCTAATTTTTCACAGAATATAAGTGTCTGGTTTTTCCTTCGCGTCTACTCAAAACCAGTTGGGCGCTGTACTTTATGGGGACAATGCTGAAAACTACATCGTTTATTCCAACGTGTGCCACAATCTCCTGTCTCCCCAATGGCTGCCGGAATAGCTTCTTCAAGATGTTGAATGAGTCCCCCAGGCAAACATACAAAGCTCAATTGATGTTCCTCCCCCACGATTGCAGCCATTTCCGCAAGGAGACCCATTACAAGCCGTACGTTTGAGCTGCCGACGATTAATAGACGCCTCACATTTTTCTTTTGCCTCGCTACAAGTTTACCGGAAGGTGAAGTGAGTCTCACTGTCTCAGTTGCGGTTTCAGTGGAAGATGATAAGATTCGCTGATGACAACGCTTTCCCCAGTCAAGATGAAGAAAAGTTACAGGAACTGTTGAATAGAATGGACAGACTCATGAGCACACACTAGGGCTTGAGAGTAAGCCGAAGAAAGATAGAAATGACGAACAGTAATATCAGAAATTGAGTCCGCTTTGATGCAAAACACCTTGTTGTTCGTTTATTTCTTTATTATCCCAAACTAGTTTCGGCGACAAATGTCACCATCATCAGTGGTTTTTTAAAATCTAAAACATGCTGAAAATGGCATGGTTGCACAAACACAGCCGCTCACATGGTTGCAGATGACATGATGTTCGCTAAGTAAAAAAGACGGCAACAGAAAAAAAAGAGCACAGAAAATATGTCGCAAACAGTGCCAATAATTGCTTGAAACATGCTGTAACATACAATAAATAAGCTAGTATGAAAGTATCAATAGAAAACTATATTTCAAAAGACGAATTGTAAAAATGTAATAATGTTTTACCACGTTTGTACAACCATGCCATTTTATGCATGTTTTAGATTAAAAAACTGCACTGATGATGGTGATATTTGTCGCCGCAACTCAAACTAGTTTGGGATAATAAAGAAATAAACGAACAACAAGGTGTTTTGCATCAAGGCAGACTCAGTTTCTGATATTACTGTTTTTCTATGCAAACACGGACCAAATGGAAGAATTCCAAGACAACATTATTGTTAGACATGACGAGGAATAGCAAGAATGATATTTGCCGTAAACTTCAAATCAAAACCGGGAACCACGAAGTAGACAAAGGAAAGGAATTTTGCTGGCTTGGAAGCAAAGTAACGCTTGACGGAAGAAGCAAGGAGGACATAAAAGGCAGACTAGCACAGGCAAAGAATGCATTCCTGACCAAGGGCCGGCCGGTGTGGCCGACCGGTTCTAGGCGCTTCAGGTTGGAGCCGCGCGACCGCTACGGTCGCAGGTTCGAATCCTTCCTCGGGCATGGATGTGTGTGATGTCCTTAGGTTAGTTAGTTTTAAGTAGTTGTAAGTTCTAGGGGACTGATGACCTCAGATGTTGAGTCCCATAGTACTCAGAGCCATTTGAACCTGACCAAGGGAAGACTACTGATATCAAACATCGGAATTAATTTGAAAAAGAAATTTCTATAAATGTATGTTTGGAGCACAGTATTGTATGACAGTGAATCATCGAGTAAGAGAAAACCAGAAAAGAAGAGAACTGAAGCATTGTAGATGTGATGCTATAGAACAAAGCTCAGATAATAACTTCCATGTCACTATAGTGAGCTGTAGAGGGTAAAAACTGTAGAGAAAACAGACAACAAATAATCGAGGACGTTGGGTGCAAATACTAGTATTCGATTGTCTAATGTCACCTGGATCTCAACATCTTTCGAGGCCCAAAGAATCCGGTACTTTTAAAGTTGTTTTCCTTATACCGGATCATCCAGCCTGTCATGCAAGTTCATTTGGACTCAGTGCCAAGATGGGTTAGGGCAGTTGTTTCTCATACATATGGCAGTTCTGTGTGCCAAACTTCTCACCCTTTATGCACTCAAATCACCTACAAATTTCCAGAATGAGATTTTCACTCTGCAGCGGAGTGTGCGCTGATATGAAACTTCCTGGCAGATTAAAACTGTGTGCCCGACCGAGACTCGAACTCGGGACCTTTGCCTACAAATTTACTGGTGTATTCTTCCTACTGTTCTTTTTACCCTCAATAAGCAAATTTTATTATTTCTGTCCTTCCTTATGATGTAATTGTAGTGACCTACGTAAAACACAAGTTGAACTCCACTGGCGCCCTCCATCATCACCTTTGGCGTTTGCTTTTTATGGTGCTCAACAATGCAGGCTGGCACACTGCCGTTACCGCAGTAATGTCTTCGTGGTAATCACCACGGGACGGGTTGAATCAAGATTCGTCTGTAAATAACGTATTTTTCCAGTCAGCACGGTAACGAAGGCGTCCACGGAGCGAATCCAATCTGAGAGGTTAGTAATTCCTCCTCTGTAAATAATGATTTGTGGAACCGATAACCGCACATGTTACAGTTTGTCCCTGAATGCCAACTGACGAGCGAGATTATAAGCCAGGATGTTCATTCCACGTTCATAAATTTAACTGATATTAAATTATCAAGTCAGAGTAACAAGAATCATCTTACTCTTCGATTTTATAGCTGGTTTACGCGTTTAACCATTCTAAGTACAAGAAAGAGGTGATGCAACATTTCATACCACGAGGCGCAATGCGTAGCATTTTGTGGTGACGTGAAGTCATAATATGATAATTTCTAGGCCGATCTAAGGGAAGGATACCTCCCACGAAATAACGGCTATACGTAGTTAACGTGAGGGGACAATTCTCCTGAAAGAATGGATTCGACAAAAGGAGGCAGTTCATGTAAGGTTTCTATATTATGAGACGCGGCAGCTTTGTTTGTACTATTTGCCACAGAAAGCGTATTTCCTCAGAACGTGTATAGACGATGGTCTTTTTATTTTACTTACTTTACACGTCTTGTTCCAAACGACCAAATTGAGGAGCAAATCTACATGGTCATCGAACGTGACATTACGTTCAACAGTAAAGTAATAATAGATCAAATATCATCTTTAGCAATCCTAAAAGGACGACAAATCATGAGTTTGTATAAACGAAATCAACAACTGTAACATAGGAATTAGCTTAATTTTACAATGGACTCCTGGACAGAATAGAAGCAGTGACCCATGAGGAAACTCTTCGGTTTGGATTTGAAAGTGTGTGGATTACTGCAGTGATTTTTTAACTCCTGTGGTCGTTTAGTGAAAATGGATGCAGCAGAATGCTGCACGCCTTTCTGTACGAGACTCAAGGTTGCGATCCAAATGCAGATCGGATTTCTGTATAGCATTAATTGAATGAAAGCTGCTGATTCTTGGGAATAAGCTGCTATTGTTAATAAGAGGCGGCATTAAAGAATATATATCTTGAGAGGTCAGTGTCAGAATGCCCAGGTCAATGAACAGGGGTCGAGAAGATGTTCGCGAACTCGCACAACTCATTGCCGGAACTGCCCGTTTCTGAACCAAAAGTACTCTTTGAGTATGGGAAGAGCTAGCTCAAAATACAGGGTGTTACAAAAAGGTACGGCCAAACTTTCAGGATACATGTCCACATAACATATTTTCTTCCTTTGTATGTGAGGAATGTGTCCGGAAACGTTTACTTTCCATGTTACAGCTCATTTTATTACTTCTCTTCAAATCACACTAACCATGGAATGGAAACACACAGCAACAAAACGTACCAGCGTGACTTCAAACACTTTGTTACAGGAAATGTTCAAAATGTCCTCCGTTAGCGAGGATACGTGCATCCACCCTCCGTGGCATGGAATCCCTGATGCGCTGATGCAGCCCTGGAGAATGGCGTATTGTATCACAGCCGTCCACTATACGAGCACGAAGAGTCTCTACATTTGGTACCGGGGTTGCGTAGACAAGAGCTTTCAAATGCCCCAATAAATGAAAGTCAAGAGGGTTGAGGTCAGGAGAGCGTGGAGGTCATGGAATTGGTCCGTCTCTACCAATCCATCGGTCACCGAATCTGTTGTTGAGAAGCGTACGAACACTTCGACTGAAATGTGCAGGAGCTCCTTCGCGCATGAACCACATGTTGTGTCGTACTTGTAAAGGTACATGTTCTAGCAGCACAGGTAGAGTATCCCGTATGAAATCCTGATAACGTGGTCCATTGAGCGTAGGTGGACGAAACTAAAATGAGATCTAACATGGAAATTAAGCGTTTCCGGACACATGCCCACATAACATCTTTTCTTTATTTGTGTGTGAGGAATGTTTCCTGAAAGCTTGGCCGTACCTTTTTGTAACACCATACATCATAAGCGAATGAAAATAAACAAAGTAGACCACTTTTCGTGCCGAACTATCTCTTACTGCAGATACTGTTCTAATAGTAAGAATGGCGGCATTAAACCTGTGAACAAGATTCTAATCATGGGCTTTCCACGACAGTGTATCTATCCGAGCACCTAGAAGTTTGAACTGTTCTATCCTACCATGTGACTATTCTGTGTAAGTAGAACGTCAGTTTTCGTTGATTTGTGTGTGAAAAACAGGAAAAATTTGGTCTCACTGTGATTTATCGTTAGTTTATTTCCTACAAGCCATGAACTTATATCACGAACTGCTCTATTTGAAACGGTGCCATTATTGCACACAACATCTTTTACTACCAATCTAGTGTCATGAGCAATCAGAACTATTTTAGAATTACCTGTAATACCAAAGGGCATCTCATTTATATTAGCAAGGAACAGAAGTGATCCAGCACTGTTCCCTGGAGAACCCGTGACCCCGCCCCCACCCCGTTTTTAACCCTACATCTACATCTACATCCAGATCTGTTCCATGCTAATATAAATGTGATTCCTTTTGGTATTACAGGTGATACTAAAATCCTGCCCCACATCGTAGTCATTCTCAATATTGTGTAGAATGACCTTTTGATGTCTGCTCTTAAAATAAGAGATGCAACTTCTGGAGTAACATTTTTCTGATAAACACAATCAACGCCTTGGTTAAATCAAAAAAGATACCTAGCTTTCGAAACCTTTTTTTTAATCCATCCAGCATGTCACAGAGAAAAGAGAATATAGCAATTTCATTTGTTAAACCACTTCTAAAAGCAAACTGTACATTTGACAGCAAACTATGTGAAGTGAAATGGTCAATATCCTTACATACACAGCCTTTTCAATAGCTTTGGCAAACAATGATGGCATAGAAATAGGTAAAATTGTCTACATTATCCATTTCTCCCTTTTTATAAAGCGGCTTTACGACTGAGTAGTTAAATCGTTCAGGAAACCGCCCATTTCTAAAGGAAAAATTACAAATATGGCTAAATACAGGGCTAAAATGTGCAGCACAGTACCTTAGTATTCTGCTAAATATCCCATCTTATTAATGAAAGTCCTTTCACTTCAGTGATTTAATTATTGCCTCAATCTCATTCTTGCCAGTATCACGAAGGAGTATTTCAAGTATCAGTCTCATAAAGCCTTTTTTCAAGAGAGTTTATGATTCCCTGGAGATACAAAGTTTTTTATTAATTCACCAGCTATGTTCAGGAAGTGATTGTTAAATACTGTACATATATCTGACTTATCAGAAACATTTTTACTATATAATGGTTTATATCGTCGACCTTATGCTGTTGAACAGACACTTCCTTCACGGCTGACTATATGGGTTTAATTTTAACCTGTGAATTAGCTATTCTGTTTTCAAAACACATACTGTTTGCCTTCCTCATAACAATTTTAAGCACCTTACAGTACTCTTTGTAAGGGCCACCGTACCTCGATTGTCGCTACTTTTAACATTTTGATGTAATTTCGCCTTTGATCTACATGATATACTTATCCCCCAAGTCAGGCACCCAGGATGCCTTTTACTGCTAGTACCCTTTTATGTACGTTCTAATGGAAAGTAGCTTTCAAAGAACATGAGAAATGTATTAACGAAAGCACTATATTTGTCATCTATGTTATCAGCTCTACGAACAGCCTACCATTCTTGTTACTTATCGTAGTTTAAAAAACTCTCTGTTGCCGTTGGAGTAGTTTTTTGTAATTATATATATAAGAATATATTTTACTATACTGTTGTCAAGTTGTCAGTATGCACTGGCGAGCAATCCTTTTTCGAATCGGATGTGGTGACTTGGAACGTGATGGTGTGGAGGTTTGACATCGGAATGCAGTTCCTGCTACTTGGAAAATATTGAATAATGTAATATCTGGCTATGCATTCGCGCGTAAGAAGCATCTTCAGTTCTAGCTTTTTTCAGTGCTATAACTTGTGTTTAGAGGACTAGAACGTTGTTGGTTTAAGTTTTTCATGATATGTATGAACTCAGGAAAGGGTCACATTACCGTTCTTTTAGATGTACGGAATGTAAGAGGAAGTACACTCTGTAATGTAAGAGGAAATTTTATCAAAAGAGTTCATTTCATCAGCATTTTATTCTGTATCCGTGTTCATATTCTTTAATTCTGGTAATTAATACAAAACTAAACCACAGTTGTTTTCAAATTATTCGTTACTGAGCTTTCACATCGCACTTGCATGTTGAAAGAGTTTCAAATATTATCTAGACACAGAATGCAGCTCACTTGCTCCGATTACCAATGTGTGATTTGCTGGCGCTTGGCTCGCACGCATTACATATAGTGAGATTTATTCAAGAAATATCAAAAGCAGCGTTACTTCTCCCAGCTCATCTTGTTGCAGATGACAGTAATTGCAATGAATAGCAGGGCTACGTTTCCGTTGTTGCACAGTTGTTGAGTGTTTATTCATTTTATACACATTCAGATTACCTCCAGCTCATGTATACGAATTATATGTTTACTTTGATTGTGGATTGATTACGGTTGTTAAGCCAAACGCAATGTCGTACTCTGAGTAATGTGTTAAGAAATATTGTGTTGCCTTATACTCACTAGATAGGCACAGTTTATATTCACTGATCTGTTCACTCATGATGCAAGAATCTTACACAGTTAAGTATAGAAATGTTGGTTTGGTTAATATACATGTAACATAGCCATCAACAAGCATAGAGTTACACCAGGCGGATAGTCACACAGATTGGAGAGTTACAGTACGAAAGTTACAACGTGTAGATAAGGAAATAATGGATGCCTTTGTAACATATTTCGAAATGATCTTTACATACAAAACACTTACGTCTATGCTCCGCAAACAACTATGGTTTGTGGCGGAGGGTACTTTGTGTACCAGTATTACTTCCACCCTCCCCTGTTCCAGTCGCGAATAGTTCGTGGGAACGATTGCTGGTAAGCCTTCATGTGGGTTCTAATCTCTCTAATTTTAGCTTCTTGATCTTCTCGCAAGATACGCGTAGTAGAAAGCCATACATTGGTTGATTCTTCTAGGAACGTACGACAGGAACGTAAGCTCTCGGAATTTTGTCAATGAACCACTCACTTTTAAAGAACGATTCTCTTGCAGCGTCTGCCATCGGAGGTTGGTCGAGCAGTTCTGTGACACTTTCACCTTACTATATGAACCAGTAACAAAACACTCTGCTCTTCTTTGGATTTTCTTAGGATTACGGTGTCCATTCCGCCTCTGCTATACATCTACGTATGCCGTGTCTACGCTACATTCATGTTCTAATAACTCACGTCGATTGTAAAAAAGATCGCCAGGATTGACCAGTTTCAATAACGGAGACTCGAGTTTACAATTTCTAAATGATAAAGTATTCAAGAAGTGCAGAAATTAAGCGCTGCCTAAGTCCAACACGGCAGCAGTAACAGCACAAAATTAGGTATGTTTTACTGAGGTAGACTGCGCTTTAGAATGCCAAACTTATTCTGAGTATTATCCATGGCTATAGTGTCTTAATGTAGGGGAGTATCACTAATGGGATATTTTTTTATTTTCCTTCGTTCCAGAGTTGCTCCGAAATTCTTGGGATGTGTTCGTCAAATGTAGCTAAATAAAAGGCTGTTTTTATTGTGCATATACGTTTCGCTTCTTTTTATTGCAATTGACAAGAAGGTAATACATGAGCAACTCGATATAAGTAACTACTCATAGATAATGCTAGCTACTGAAAGAATAGCACGAATTTATATCATACCCTTCCTAAAACAAAACACGACACACACACACACACAAACACACTTTCACCACAATAATGCATCACCCCAGATATCACTGGTAACAATGGCGGAAGTACAAGAATTTGGCTTTGAATTTGTTCCTCATCCACCTTAATCACCAGACTTAGCCCCAAGTGACTTTTTTCTGTTCCCTAACTTGCGATCTTGGCTCGCTGGGAAGAAATTTTCACCATATGAGGAAGTGATAGTTGCCGTCAACGAGTATTTTGCAGAGTTTGACAGAACCTGTTTCTTCCGTTGGGATGAAAATGCTGGAAGATCGCTGTATCTAGTGAACGTTCGTTCAAGGAGACCACGTCGAGAAGTAAGCTGAGTTGTTTGCGAAAAAAACATTTCTTTCCTCTTGTTTTTTTTTCCTTACCAGACTTATCATTTAGGTTAAGTAGTGTGTAAGCTACAGGACTGGTGACCTTAGTATTTTTTTTTAACCAGACTTATCAAACCACCATCGTATTTGATTTGTATGTTCCTTCGAACTCTCCTCATTACGTTAACTTCACCTCCAGATCTCCACTCGAGGACTGATGCTGTTTTAACAAACATGTCCTGGTTAATTTGCAGTGTTGCTCAGAGCAAGCAGAATTTTGTAAGCACCTCGCGACCGCTTTTATGATGCTCATTTTTATTCAGTCCATTGTGCGCATACCACTTATAAAACAATGCGGAAGTGGACGTAATAATAGAACCGTTGGTTTTTCTTGAATGGTAAACAGTTCACTACTCCTTATTAGAGCCTATGTGGTGTCTAGTATGCCCGAGCATTCTGTAGTTTCACAGTAAATTTCATTACTTTGGACGGTTGCATACTGTTTATTGTTTTCTGAATGACAATAGAATACCGCTCTGGTTGTCGTTACCTGGCTCGAAATATCTTTTCCTTTTGTATTCTTCACTGCTGAGCAGTTTCATCCGTAGCGCCATTTTCACTTGTTTAGTACATCACATCAAATGACCATGTTTGGGTTATCTTGCATTGTTCATACATTGTTGAAATGCGTGATTTTAAAATAAATAACGTGACACGAAGTGTTTCTTGAATAGCTATGTCCTAATAAATCAGTGGAAAATGCCTACACAGGCGGGACTGTACAATGATGACGAATTTAAAAATAAAAGCTATTTCAGTCCAACTATAGATAGCCAGTGCAGCAGATTTCTCTTATTCAACTGGTACTTTGATTGATGTTTGCATATTACACTACTCGATGTACTAACTGATCTCTACTGTTTATGTCCTTGAAAAAAAAAAGCAAACAGCCAATTGTAGTTTTAAAAAAAATGTTTCAACTGCTTACTTTTATAATCTGTGCCCTCGAAACCAAGTGTGGACCACCAACGTGTCGTCATTCGTAATAAATAACTTTGTTTCTGAATAGTGAAGACAGGCAATGTGTTACGTAGACTGTCAAGCCGCTGCAGATTAGTTTTTCCTGCGTGTATGCTGATTCCTGTACACATACTGGTCAGTGAAGAAAGCATTTCGATGTTCTTTGTGAACTCACCTAAACACCAGTCTAGCAGCCCCCATATTTGCAAAAAGGTAATGGCAGTGCTGTCTACAAAATTAATGTACAACGCTTTAATTTTCCGTAGAATTAATCTTAAACGGAGCTGTAGCTGCGTTCGTAACTGCATCTCGAGAGAGATTTTACGCCAGCGTAGGCTTCCCGGCTGGCACGTGGGGGCGGGGCGTGAATTCCTTATTCAGTTTTCGCTCAAACTTTACCGGCTACGGCGGCCCTAAAGTCGTGAACCCCTCATGTTAAATGCACAGCCGTCCTTGTTATGCAAGTTTGTTTTGACGCGGCACAGCAGCGCCAAGTTTTAACTTTGCTACGCGCTCTTTCCCAGAAAATTCGGTCAACTGAATCCTTGCACGTTGTAGCAGAAGTCCTTCTCACACATAAAGGAATAAACTAACTAGGAAATCGGTTACTTTCGCACAAGTCGTTACTGAGCCAGTTAGTTGACTGACGTTATGCTAGTTATAGTACATAGAATCATCCATCTGAAAACCGGATTTAATGCGTCAACGCGCAGATCGTGCGTCTGACACACAGCAGCAACCTCTGTCATTCCCTCTTAGTGCATTACGTTTTTAAAAAAGTGCTCGACAAATACAGAATAATAATCTACCAGTGCGATGCGGATGAATTTTTAGGGAATGGATGTGGATATCGATCTCGATCACTGTGAATGCATTACTGTATTACTAATCTCGAACCAAGTGAAATGTGGTTAGAGACACATATTAGTAAATACCTATGCAGTTCACTACAGACGTCCTTCCTTAATCTTAGAATAAAGAAGTAATGGTTCAGCTTAGCTTTGTATTCCAGAAGAGTCTTTTCACCGATCAAGCATTAAAATATTTAGGTGATAACATTTCATAGTCCTCATTTATACCGTTTTGTATAGGCCATTCGCACAACAGTGGTTTGAAAAAACTTAAAATTCGTGTCTTTCAAGGTACAATTATTGATTGGTTTACTTGACTTTTAATAACTGATAGGATGCGTAGTGTAATTAAAACAGTGTATGAAGCTTTTATGTTGAATTACCCTATGACTGTGGACACATATTGGACTTGGTCGTGTTCTTTCTACGTATAAATGATAAAGAAGAAACTGTTCTCTTGGTTGATAATGCTAATTAAGCGTATCAGAGATGCACTTTCGTGAGGAATAATAAATGAAATGGTCTGTCACCTAAATTCAAAAGCAGATTTTCTCAGCAACCTGACTGGGAAGTGTTTCCTTGTTCATGCCACCTTTCTTTTGTCACGTGTGTTTTATCTGCAGTATATCTGTTGTGTGTAGGTGATTGTGGTGAGTTCTTGTGTAAATTATGACCTATGTTTTGCTATTGATGCCTATGATACACATTGCAAAGAGTGAAAACCGTAGCCAGCACAGAGCCGTTTATCTCACGTAGCACCACGCATGCCACTGAGCTTAACACTCTCATCCGACACACGAGTCATGATCAACAGTCTTCCTTGCTCCAAGAGACACTGCGGAAATTTTGGGACTTAACACAAAAATGGTTCAGATGGCTCTGAGCACTATGGGACTTAACATCTCAGGTCATCAGTCCCCTAGAACTTACAAGGGGAGGCCGCCAATTGTGAAATTCAGATTCGATTCATACTGTGCATAATAAAAGCTCATGGCCAGAGGTGTAATGTGGCAAAGCACCAAGATGCACTTCTCAGCCGTTGTCGAGGAAATCGACAGTTAAAAGAAACCGTTGCGGTGACTCTCTCTACGCTTAATAACTTTCTACAGCGTCGTGGCGCAGCGGTAAGCGCTCGGGTTCGTAATCCGAAGGTCGCCGGATCGAATCTCACTCCATGCAACTTTTTTTTACTATTTGTTTTTTTTTGTAATTCAAATGTATACACACACACACATTATATATATATATATATATATATATATATATATATATATATATATATATACTTGAAATAAATCCAATCCATCGTCCACCACCAATTGTCTTCTCCGATTTTTGCCGATATGATACGATACACGTGGTATGCATCAAACCGGACGAACGATAGAACAATTTTTCAGAATAAAAAACAATTGTTCTTGTAAAAAGACATCGTTTATCAGATGTGCTCGATGTCGTGCTGCTTTCTGCTTTCCATGTTTCTATGATAACTATCACTCTGGTTCGTGCGATACTCCTGCTACTTCTGGTCACTAATTGTTGATTATGTGCGAGTGTATACCGAACTTATCAATAAATTGTATCCACTTGAATATTATTTGTGATATTGTGTTTTATTTCAAGTTTTATTTTTCCAAGACAAACGACTTTCAACAACTTATTATATGCATAATTGTTGCAACTGATTGCCGGGAATATATATATATATATATATATATATATATATATATATATATATATATATATATTAATTACAAAAAACAAATAATAAAAAAAGTTGAATGGCGCGGGATTCGATCCGGCGACCTTCGGATTACGAACCCGAGCGCTTACCGCTGTGCCATGACACTGTAGAAAACTATTAATCGTAGAGAGTATTTCACCGCAACGGTTTCTTGTAACTGTCGATTTTCTCGACAACGGCTGAGAAGTGCATCTTGGTGCTTTGCCACATTACACCTCTGGCCATGAGCTTTTATTATGCGCAGTATGAATCGAATCTGAATTTCACAATTGGCGGCCTCCCCTTGTTAGAACTACTTAAATCTAACTAACCTAAGGACATCACACACATCCATGCCCGAGGCAGGATTTGAACCTGCGACCGTAGCGGTCACGCGGTTCCAGACTGAAGCGCCTAGAACCACACGGCCACACCGACCGGCGGGACTTAACACATGTCGCTGAAGCAAGTTCTACTGATCGGGAAATACATTTCACCACCTCTGCTACGCTTACTAGCCAAAATAGAGGTGATGATAATTGCTTCCACTAACAAGATACGAACCGGCAACTTCCGGTGAGAGGGCCCCCTCACAGGAGTGCGTTAAGGACCTACAAAGCCAAACGTTTCATCAGACTGAAATGTATAATTTTGCATGACGTGACGTGCGCCTTGATTCAGAACTGCCACAATAAGACGCTGCGGCAGCGAGTTTTTGCATTACTTCGTCATCTTAACCAAGAGCGAAGACATCAGTTCTGTCTTCGAAAACAATAATATTTGCGCGTACAGAAGTAGTATTATCTCTACATGACATGATAAGTTTTCAGGACAAATCATTTGTCTTGAATAGCAAGTGATGTATCCAAAGCTGGAAACAGTGAAAAGAGCTGAGATCGACTGCAAGAACGGTAACAGCTGACTCATGTAAGATGAATGTAGCATGTACAATGTTGAATATTTTGTCACTAACTACCTGCCTACGTAAATGGAAAAAAAGGAAAAGAGAAAGCACACGTTCCTAATACGCATGCAAATTGGATATACGTCGTAATCTCCTTCTCGCCCATGTCCCTGTCGATCTCCCCCTCGTTCTTTCTTTGTCCATTTCATCCTCCTTCCCCTCTCTGTTGATCATTTTCTCCTGCTCTCTTTGTCGACCTTCTCCTCCCTCCCTTTCCCTCCATCTACTCCTACCCCCTCTCTCACCTCTCCTCTCAGTCTACCACTTCCTGCCCTCTTTCCCTGTCATTCTTATGCCTCCCCTCTCTCTCTCTCTCTCTCTCTCTCTCTCTCTCTCTCCAAATCCTCCTGTCCCCTCTCTCTGTCCATCTCCTCCTTCCCGTTTGCTATGTCCATGTATTTTAGCAACCAGCGCAGAAGACTTTTTCACTACATCAAACTTTGGCTATGGTGCCCGACCTCTGAAGTAATGTGTCCAGTGGGATATAGCATACCTGAAACTTCTGGGCTCTCTCCTTCGCCAAACTGAAGCCATTATCAAGTCTAGAGGCAGTATTACAAGGTATTAGCGCCATGTCTCCTAGTTGCTGGCTAGCTTGTTGTCTGGTGCAGTTAAAACTGTTTCGCACTTAACTGTACAGCTTTGTATATTTGAACGATTCCTTGGCTCTAACAAACGCGTCAGTAAACGGTCTGTGCCTCGACGTTCATCCACCACAGTGTTCGCGGTTTCTTCTACGAAGACAGCCTTCCCTGTGCTTTTCAGTGGAGTCCCCCTTGAAGGCGCGGCTGCACTGCGGGCTGGCGTGGAAGAAAGGCGTGCCGGGTCCCGCTGTCTCGCACGTAACGTCACTCGCAGCAGGCGGGGTGGGGCCCGCCGGCTACTTTGCATATTAATGCAACACAAATGGCTGCCAGGCTTACCTGCGACTTTTAAAAACCGTATTTGCATATTTTAAAGCTCCCGCTCCGTTCCGTTCACTTTTTCATTTCTCAAATAGTAGTGACGAGGCGGCGAGAGAAGAGACGGGCTCGCCTGCAGGTTCCGGGGGGTGGGCCACGTCGCCTTGTAAACTCCGCATTAAAAAATCAACGTAGGGCCTTGTTTAAGAACCGATTATGTCCGTAACGACGGCCCAACTTTCTTCGTAATACGGCTTTTGCTGAAATGCGATACATGTTCTCCTTGCTTTTGCCTTCACCATGTATACCTACAAAATAAAGAATCTTGTACAACACCTGCGACATATAGACACACATTTCCTGAGCATCTCTTACTGTAGAACATAATAATTTGAATTTTTGCATTGGCAGTGACATACTTTGACTCAGTTTCACCGTACTCTTTGGATGCTGATTAGTCAACGGTAAGGCATAGTATGTTTTATGAAACTTAAGTAATTTCCTGATTAAATATATTTAAAGAGTGGCCACTGAGAATGACGGTAATGCGGCGACACATAAATGGAAAATAAAAACATTAGCACATACTTGTGTTTTGCATAGGAAGATGCGCAGTGAATAAATTATTAAACAGGCACGGAAAGAGTTCAAGGACCAGTTATCATCATTACGATTATGGTTACGGTCAATTTTCTTTCAGTTATTTTACTACATACTATTAAGATAAACGTCCCTATAACTTACATGCTTTACTCCTGCTGTATCATTGTTTTCTCTCTTTGTCTGTTGTAACACAACGATACCGTTTAAATAAACAAAACTAGAAAAGAAAAAAGATACGATAAATTAAATAAATACTTGCCCCTTTTAGGAGCAATCTTTCCTCTTCCTTTTTTCATATAGTCATTAAGTTTGATTTATGGCAGCAACTGATTCAGTCCTGTATCCGAGGCTGGACTGTATCAGCTTCTGCCATTAATCGAACGTAATGAGTACATAAAAAAAGAAGAGGAAGTGAATATGGGTTACCACAACAAAAAAAAACAATAAAATTAAATTCAAACAGCAGAGATGAGGTTTCTAAGGAAGACGAAGGGTTGCAGAAGAAGATAATTGATTAGAAATGGCGATATTGAAACAAAATTAAATATTTTGAACTTAAATGCAAAAATTCAAAAATATTGTGAAGTTTGTAGCCTACACCTAGTATAAATGTCAGTTCATAGAATTCCCATGAAGGTCCTGAACTACAAGTCGAATGGGAAAACATATATTGGAAGTCTTTGAGAAACATGGGAATTATTTGTTTGTGGGTTCGGAACTGGCAAGAGCCTACTCCTTGAAGGGATTGTTTTATGATGATGATGATTATGATGATGATGGTTATGGTAGCAACTGCAGAATTATTTTAGAGTATATCTAGAATATTCTGTCATCTAACATATGACCCCATAATTCTGCGATAGGATCCCTAGCATGAGATGGCTATTGGGTGCAAATCACTACATTCTACAATTTTAACTGAATACATTTTACATTGTGACAAGAGGACATCAGCAAATTTAGCTTGAGAACTGCGCTCTATTTTCACAGATGACGAGATGGGTGTGCTGAAAATTTAAGATTTTGAGTAATGTTTGCATTCTAGCCTAAGCCAACTAGTGAAAAATTTAGTGATATGCAGAAAGGCTACTTCATTCTTTTACACCAGCATGATTCAGCTATTTGCTGGACTATTTTAATTCTTTCCAAAGACTATTTTAATTCTTTCATTGTGATTCTTAGATCTGAATAAATGATCATTTCTCGTGTGAAAGTATGTATGTGTGTGTGTGTGTGTGTGTGTGTGTGTGTGTGTGTGTGTGTGTGTGTGTGTGTAGGGGAGGGGGGTATTCTTAAGGTTAATTTTCTAATTATTGTTGAGGTTTTATTACTCCACTACTTTTGTCCACATTAATCTCAAAAAGTTTCAGCGCAGGCGCTGAGGACCTGTTGTTGGGTAACCCAACCCACACATTATTATCACCTTCATCATCATCATCATCTTCCTCTTCTCCTTCTTCCTCTCCTTCTTCTTCTTCTTCTTCTTCTTCTACGATTTTGACTATCCGAATCATCTAGATGCTTGGGGTTGGAGGGGGGGGGGGGGTCTAAAAGCTTCCGTTTGCTACAGTGTATATGCAACGTAACGCGACTCCGTAGTGATAAAGACCGATATATAGGCAAGCCATTTGTGTCTTTCCGACGTGCAAGCGGTAAATCCAGAAACATGAATTATAGCGACATTAGTACCAATGTGTCCAGATAGGACCAACGTGCTGTTGCTCTTCTCTTGGCTGCCGAAGGACAAAAACCAGTAGACATCCATCGGAGAATGAGCAATTTGTTTGGGGCAGCGTGTCCATCGAAATCACTGTTGTGGAATGGTGCACCAAGTTCCGTGTGACAAGGACAGCTGCTGATTCATAACAACACACGTACTCATATCGCAGATACTGTAATGCTAACTCAGATGGGAGACGCTCGAACACTTTCCTTATACTCCTGTTCTCTCCTCATGCGATAATCGCGTCTTCGGTCCTGAGAAAAACGACCTGGAAGGATCGACGATTCCTGTCGGACGACGCTGTGCAGCAGGTAGTTACGGACTTCTTCACACATCTGGCCACGGTGTTCTAGCAAACGGGTATCTTCAACTTCGTGCGCCGGTGGAATGATTGCCTCAATACTCACGGCTATTTTGCCTGATTTGCATACAGATTGTGGACTATACTCCCTTCGAACGGAAAATTTTGATGGCCTCTTATACTACAACTTCATAATCAGAGACCACTAACGCATGCTATTTCAGAATCACTCTGTTCGAAGTTTTCCGGTCGTAGTACTGGCGATATGAGGCGTTTTCGTAACAAGTGGACGAATGAGCATTAGAGAAATATTGTACAGGGTGAGTCACTAACTGTTGCCACCAAGAATAACTCCGAAAGTATGACAGGAACTGAAAAGTTTGTGAAGCAAATGCTGCTTGGCCCAACGGGGCCATAATATGACGGTGGTTTTTTGTTGCTAGGTGGGGTCGCGTTAAAGATATGAAGGTCAACTTTCTTTTTTAAATGGGAGGCTATAGTTTGATACTTACTTTCTGATAGTGTCTGTTGAGTCGAATTCAATGATGTGTGGCAGTAATGTCTTTGAAGGTCAACGAAGGTCACAAAGGTGGCATAAACGTCCATTTACAGAAGGTGTTCGAAGTGATGACCATTGTTATCAATGCAGTGCTGCAATCTTCTGATCATGGATTGAGTGATATTCTTTATCACATAGGCACTTATCGAAGCACATGCTCTGACAACTCTCTCTCGCGTATCTTCACGTGTTGTTGGAACGTCTTGATGAACAATGTCTTTTACGAATTGTCACAAGAAAAAGTCGGGGGCGTCAAGTCTGGTGATCGAGCCGGACACGACCCATCTCCTCCGCGTCCAATCCAACGATTCGGGAACTGTCTCTGCAGCTCATTTCTAGCCATCAGCGAAAAATGTGCCGGACATCCATCGTGTTGATACCACATTCTGTTCCTTGTTCCTAAAGATATTTCTTCCAATAACAGACCTAATGTTTCTTGCAGGAATGTAGTGTAATTCCTACGATTAAGATTTCCTTCGATGAAATAGGGTCCTATAATTCTGTCCTCCAGAATGCTAAACCATAAATTCACCGACCACGGTTTTTGGTGTACAACTTGCCGCAGCCAACATGGATTTTCAGTTGCCCAATAATGCATGTTATGCAAATTAACATTTCCATGGTCCATGAATGTATCCTTGTTAGTAAATAAAATCAAATTAATAAATGAGTAATCCCTCTGAATCTGAATGTGAAGTTGAGCTCATCGACAGAATTCAGTGCGACGCATGCAATCCGTACCAGTTAATCTTGGTAGAGAATGATATGGCGATGCAGAACACGAACAAAACTACTCTGGCTCATGTCAGATTCCCTTGCGATTTGACGCAAACTAGCAGAAGGATCTCGAACCACAGTGGCAAGAGTAACAATTTCCGTTTTCTCGTTAGTAATTTTCCTTTGCCGAACATGTTTCCGATGCGTTAAAGATCTAGTTGCCAAACGACGCCTCGCTTGGTGTAAGGAGAATAAACATTGGACGATTGAGCAGTGGAAAAACGTTGCGTGGAGTGACGAATCACGGTACACGTGGCGATCCTATGGCAAGGTGTGAGTACGGCGAATGCCCGGTGAACGTCATCTTCCAGCCTGTGTAGTGCCAACAGTAAAATTCGGAGGCGGTGGTGTTAGGTGTGGTTGTATTTTTCCTGGAGGGGGCTTGCAGTCTTGTTGTTTTGCGTGACACTATTACATCACAGGCCGACAATGACGTTTTAAGCAACTTCTTGCTTCCCACTGTAGAAGAGAAATGCGGGGATGGCGTTTGCATCTTTTAACAGGATCGAGCACCTGTTCATAATGCACGGACTGTGGCGGAGTAGCTACACGACGAAAACATCCCTGTAATGAACTGGCCTGCTCACAGTCCTGACTTGAGTGCTATAGAACACCTTTGGGATGGATTGGAACGCCGACTTCGTGCCAGGCCTCACCAGCCGACTTCGATACCTCTTCTCAGTGCACTCAGTGCAGCACTCTGTGAAGAATGGGCTGCCATTCCCCAAGAAACCTTCCAGTACATGACTGAACGTATGCCTAAGGGAGTGGAAACTGTCATCAAGGCTAAGGGTGGAACAACACCATATTGAATTCCAGCATTACCGATGGAGGGCGCCACGAGCTTGTAAGTCATTTACAGCCACTTGTCCGGATACTTTTGATCACATAGTGTATGTCAAGAAATTATTCATGACGACATTCTTTACGTGATACAACGAGTGCAGGAAGTACCCGTCATCTTGGGAGCCACAAGTCAAATCGATGTTGAAGATAGACATCCGTCCCGAATGTTACGAGAGCTTAAACATTTAAAACATCTTATAAATATATGCACAAAATTTGACAAATATCTGATTGTTACTTCATGCTATAAGACATTCCGCTTCTGTCACTGTATTATGACATTCGTCGTTGCTGAAATCTGCACTTAATGGGATGTTGGAAGGAAATAAACAAGGGAGCAGACCTAGATATATGTTAGACAGATTGTCGATGATGAAGGATGTAGCAGTTCTGCTGATGCAGTAAGAACGGACAAAGCAGCAAACCAACCTGTGCCTTGATGATCAATACAACTGCAATGATACCAGATATTCTGTGGCTCTAAATTAGCTACAATTGAGAGACTATATGAGATTAAACATAGATGAGCAGTGCTAATCATAACTGAAAGAGGAGTAGAGAGCGAGATTTAGTACCTGCATGACACCTTTTCCAGTCAGTGAAAGAGGTTTTCTGACAGTCCGCAGTCTGATAACTGACTTTTCACAGCTCGTCACGACATTTCTCAGCCTAGGAGTTTCATCAACAATAGGAATCGTCTTCGACATCGAGAGAAAAGGGATATCCCGAATATTAAGATGCTGATGTTGCGGTCTTCAGTGCAGAGAGAGGTTTGAGGCGCTTCATAGCGCCAGTCTACCTTGTGCAAGACTCCTCATGTACGTATAAAAGCTACAACCCACGCCTATTGTAATCTGCTTATTACATTCAACCCTCGATGTTCCTCTACAAGTTACCTCGCTCATTTCTCTCCCTTACCAAACCGTCTATTCCTAAATGTCTCACAATGCGTCCCATCAACCGATCGCTTCGTTTATTCAAGTTGTGTTATAAATTTCTTTGTCCCTCAATTCGACTCAGTATTCATCATTAATTATATGTCCTAATCTTCAGTATTCTTCTGTAACACCATATTTCAATAACTTATATTCTTTTCCTGCCTCAACTGTTTATCGTCTGCATTTCACTTCTGTCCGAGGCCACACTCCAGACAAATACCTTAAGAAAAGACTTCTTAACAGTTCAACATATATTCTATGTTAACGACTTCCTCTTTTTCAGAAATACTTCTCTTGCCATTGCCAGCCCTCTATATCGGCCATCAGTGGATTTTTGCTGCCCAAATACAAATAGCAACCTCGTTTTTTATTTTTGATGTATTATTTGCTTATCTAACTCCCTTAGTACCATCTAATTTTCTAGGTGCCATTACCCTTGTTACACGTTTGTTAATGCTGGTCTAATAATCTTTTTTCATGATGTTATCCATTCCGTTCAACTAATCTTCAAACTCTTTTGCCACCCCTCACAGAGTTACTGTGTCATCGGCAAACTTCCAAGTTTTTATTCTTCGCCCTGAGTTTCAATTTCCATTCCAAACTTTAAATTTTCCCCTTGTTTCTTTTACTACATGCAGTATATACAGATAAAATGGGATGAGGATAGATTACAACCATATCTTATTCCATTTTCAACTACTGCCTTCCTTGCTTGTCGTCCGGCTCTGTTTCCAGTCTGGTTTCTGTACACGTAATAAGTAATCTTTAGCACCCTGTATTTCATCCCTGCTACCTTCTGATTTCAAAGAGTGTAATCCAGTGGCCACTGATAAACTTTCACCATGTCTACAAACGCTCTTAACGTAGGCTTATCTTTCTTCAGTCTGCCTGCTAAGATAGGTCTTACGAACAGCATTGCCTCGTACGTTCCCACATTTTTCTGGAACTCAAGCTTATTTTTCCCCCAGGTCGACTTCAACCAGTTCTCTTATTCATGAATAAATAATTCGTGTCAGTATGTTACAATCATGACGTGATGTTTAGCTTATATTCAGACCTCTCAGCACTTGCCTCTTTGGAATTGCAACTACAACATTCTTCAGAAAGTTTGAGGATATTTTGCCTGCCTCACTCGTAAGCTATAATAGTTGCCTCATGATATATTCGTCCAAGGATTTCAATAATTCTGAAGGAATTTGGTCTGCTCCAGATGCCCTGTTCCGACGTACGTCTTCCGCTACTGTCACACACTTCCTGCAGTATCACGTCGGCCATCTCCTCTTTGTCTTCTATAACTTTACGTTACATAATACTGTTTAAAGTCTGTTTGGACTGTATAGCCATTAAAAAAAAACATCAATATGGGATGCAACCGGAGTAGAAAAACCAACGATTCGTTTGCACGGACGACAGAAATAGCATATTACCAACTGCACAGCGGGGAAAAATTGCCAAGAGCCCCAATAGTACCAGTATTTTTGACAGTGTTACCGTCCTCAGTGTTTACATAAAATGAAGAAAAGCAGACATTCCTGCTTTTGGATCCTACAAGGAAAAATGTCAACAAGAAAGAGAGACATAGGCTTTTGTGGATCCGTTGTTTTCTAAGTAGGTGAATTGTTTCCGAAACTTTAACTCGCGAACTGATACTGGATTCTTATGTTTTCCAGAATGCTAAAACACGATTTTGAATATATCGTAAAGGTAATTGGAAATGCCAATATCTATGTTGTGACTTGGCAAGACAGCCAAGTCACTATGAGAGGAAGCCGAAAGGTACGCGCTTAAGCTCACGCAGAGGTCTGGAACAGTTAAGGGAATTTTTAGTAGCAAATAAAGTACGTAGTTGATGTAATACTTAACTTTAATCCATAAGTGGTGTACATCGCAATTGACGGTACATTAATAATAATATCAATACAAACTGGTAATGGCGCCTTGTTAGGTCGTAGCAAATGACGTAGCTGAAGGCTATGCTAACTATCGTCTCGGCAAATGAGAGCGTATTTGTCAGTGTAGCATCGCTAGCAAAGTCGGCTGTACAACTGGCGAGTGCTAGGCAGTCTCTCTAGACCTGCCGTGTGGCGGCGCTCGGTCTGCAATCACTGACAGTGGCGACACGCGGGTCCGGCGCATACTAATGGACCGCGGCCGATTTAAAGGCTACCACCTAGCAAGTGTGGTGTCTGGAAGTGACACCACAATCTATACCAAATTGTCAAATTGGCTATCACCCTTCCTTTGCTTTTGGGTACTAGTGATTCACACAGATGTTTGATGTGCCTATCCAGAGTCCACTTCTCATCGATATACCTCATGGTGGCTAATGTTTACAAAACTTTGCTGGACAGAATTAAGTAACTCATTAAATGTGAAATAAGAACTAGACGTTTATTTTAATATTTTATCATGGTTAACCTGCAGAGTGAGAGAACAAAGACTTTTATTAATGCGATACTTCGACGATCAGAGTCGTAGGACATTAAATGTAATGCATAAGAAGACAGTAATCAGGAAATGGACAAGTTTCTGCCCCTTGAACGCTGGAACACGTTTGATGAAGTTGAAAAAGAGTTTAGAGGTCTTAATTCAGATACAGTGCCTTTGTAAAGTGCACTGCATTACTGAATAAGGATGTAGATTATGGTGCAAGTTCGAAACAAACTTGTCAGAATACAAGTTGTCAGAACTGTCTTTTCACGGGTAGGCGTAACATTTAACTGTTTGGTTCAGTTGATGAACGATACTGGATTCCATTTGTAGTGTTTAGATGTTCAATTTCTTTTTAAATTATGATGCTTTCAATTGAGTAACGTATTTTTTGTTGTTGATCATTTGTTTCGATAAATACACAGATTTAGCGTAGGATAAATTTCCCGAAAAATTCCCGGGAACATGTATACCTCGACGCAGTGCGGTTCGTCGACGTACTGAGAAAAATCGAGAAACAGGCTCGCGTGAGTGTTAGATTCCGAACTAACTGGAAAATCACCTAAAGTAAACGAATAGAAGATGTTGGCTATTTCTGAGTGTATGCAGGAGAGCCCATCAAAATAATTGCCGAAGCTGACACAAGAAATCGATATTGGTCCTGAAACCGCGCATTATACGGTTGGGCAAAGAATGAAATTTTTCCGTATAAGGTGACAGCAATGCATGAAACGAAAATATAGATCATGACAAGCCAATCCGTTACAGCAAATGGTCCACATCTCTTGTTGAGAGGTATACCACTGATAGTTTTGATATTACATTCTGTACAGACGAGACTTGGTTCCACTTCTCTGGTCAAGTAAACACAGGAAACACACTATTACAAACAAATGGTAGAAAAGGGAAAATCCTTGGACTGTGTTTGAAATGCTGTTGCATGATCAGAAAATTGTTGTGTAGATGACAGTATTCAGACGCCGCATTATTGGATCATTATTTTTTGAGGGAGCCCCAGCTGGTAGCACTGAGTGTCTTCTGGAAGGATTTTTTGAGGAATGTGTCATTTCAATAGTTCAATAATCCCCACATGCTACGGGTCTTACACCACAAGACTTTTTTCTTTGGGAAGCAACAAAATCTGTAGTATATCACTATTATACACGCATGGTTTGTGACTTAAAACTAAAATAATTGAGCCGGCCGAAGTGGCCGTGCGGTTAAAGGCGCTGTAGCCTGGAACCGCAAGACCGCTACGGTCGCAGGTTCGAATCCTGCCTCGGGCATGGATGTTTGTCATGTCCTTAGGTTAGTTAGGTTTAATTAGTTCTAAGTTCTAGGTGACTAATGACCTCAGCAGTTGAGTCCCATAGTGCTCAGAGCCATTTGAGCCATTGAAATAATTGAGTACTTGAGAAGCATATCCCAATCAGTGATTTCCAGTAATATTAAGCGTGTTCAGACTTATACAGCCGCCTGTGAACGTCATTTATAATGTTGTAACTGCCAGTCAACATTCCTAACTCCCTGTAGAAAATAATTATGGCTCAGTGCTGCAGATCTACTCCGACGGTAACAGCGAGGATGTCCTTAAGTTGCCGTCGTTGTAGAGTGGATGATTCAGCTGCCCCTACCTGTGGAGTTTATGGAACCCACAGCACTTTCAAAAACCACCCTGGAGATTTTCATATTCTCTCGCTTGTTACATGCAAACTATCTGTTCTACAGAAATAATGAATAGGACCTTTGTGTAGGAATTTAATATAGTTAAATTTTATACTGCGACAGATGTTTGCTGTAGGCCACAGTTTTCGAGCTATTGAAAAAAAGACGCTTTTTAAGGTCACTTTCGTACATTTTTCTTGAATGACTCGAAAACTACGGGCTACAGCGAAAACGTATCGCAGCACAAAATCTAGCTACATTAAATTTGCTACAAAAAAGTTCTGTTAATTATTTCTGTGGGAGTCATAGTTGGCACAAAGCAAGCGAGAGAAAATAAAGCTCTTGCACACGGTATGTGAAGTTACATAAAATCCATACCTGAATCAACCTGTAGATTACTTTGCATATCCCACAGCTTTTGCTGTAGTTATGTGTATCAAATCTATGAAATACATGCTTCTCTCAATTTCCCACTTCTACTTTCTTGAAGTCAACAAAATAATCGGGTGCCTCTACATACACGCCATCTTCCGAACTGAAGCAAGATAATACTGTGGCACCACCCAAACTGTCTGATTTGACACTGCAGCGCTCTCGCCATGAGAGAAAGGAAGCATTTAGACGCAAGGACAGGTGGCCTGGCCATCCGAAATACGGTTCGCCCCTGGTGGTCAGCACCGGTAACACATCAGCCGTATCTCGAAGACTATCTGCGACAGCCAGCGCCATCAGCAATATTGCCGATCTGTACCGTAATATTACTGCCGTCTGTCGCAGTCAAATTTCGGCGATGTTGACGGCAACACTAATGCCGCCACTCATTGCCGTAAAATCGGGTCAGCGTTAAAACACCGTAAGGGAAACAAGTTTTGCATTGTACTGGTGTTTAACGAGGCAGTCACAACAGCTGAGCCATAGCGCCCCTGCGCAGCGCTCGCGCTGGTGGCCGGCGCGGCCTCACAGCCGTGGGGGTGGCGTCCAAAGCCGGCCCGCGGCGCCGCCCCCGCATTTGCATGTCAGAGGCGCCACCGGCAGCCGCTATTGGCTCATATCGGCCCCACTGGCTACCAGCGGCCACCGGCCGCACGTTCTGCCTGCCGGCTGTGTGTTTTGCGACACTCTGCTTACAACGGGCACACCGCGCCCTCTACACACACACACACACACACACACACACACACACACACTTGTTTTGCAGTACAGTGACAACCTGTATAGCTGGTGTTATTTACACTCGGCTGTGTCCTTACATCAGGGCCGCCGCTGAAGCGACGCTGTTAACCTCATGGAGCCCGTCACTCTTGTTTACATGGCGACTCTTCTACGTCAAAGGTCAGTAACTATAACCGCAACGCTCTACGCAAGGTTAATAGCGAATGACACTGTGCCACGCCCTCTGCCGTACCTCAGTAGCTGTCATTTCCTGTTCGTAATTCACATCCATTCGGGAGTATTACAAAGGGGAAATAACAACTGCGTACTGTGTAGTAAATCTGATCCGATTTCGTGACACGAATGTACCTCGTTACCCATTTTTTCTAGTTCGCCTGCTTAGATGAAACAGCCGGAACGGTAGCTCAGCGTGTTCGGTCAGAGAGCTAGCGGCCCTCTGTGACAAAAAATCCGAGTGAATGGATCAACGATGAACATGAACAAGCGTCATGGAACGCCCACCCGGAACAAATACAACGACCAATAACTAACAAAAGCCGGCCGGTGTGGCCGAGCGGTTCTAGGCGCTTCAGTCTGGAACCGCGCGACCGCTACGGTCGCAGGTTCAAATCCCGCCTCGGGCATGGATGTGTGTGACGTCCTTAGGTTAGTTACGTTTAAGTAGTTCTAAGTTCTAGGGGACTGATGACCTGAGATGTTAAGTCCCATAGTGCTCAGAGCCACTTGAACCATTTTTTGAACAATTTGCTGAAAACAGGATCTATCGACGAACATCTAGGAGTATCTATCCGGAGCAGCCTTAAATGCAATGACCTTGTAAAATGAATAGTAGGAAAAGCAAATGCGAGATTGGGATTTGTAGAAAGAATCTTAGGGAAATGAAATTCATCCATTAAAGAAGTGGCTTACGAAGTACTAGTTCTACAGATTCTTGCGTGTTGTTCCTCAGCCTGGGTCCATTAACAGGAAGATCTGATAAGAAGAGACAGGAAAGATCCAACGCCCGCCGTAGTGGCCGAGCTGTTCTAGGCGCTTCAGTCTGGAACCGCGCGACCGCTACGGTCGCAGGTTCGAATCCTGCCTCGGGCACGGATGTGTGTGATGTCCTTAGGTTAGTTACGTTTAAGTTGTTCTAAGTTCTAGGGGAGTGATGACCTGAGATGTTAAGACCCATAGTGCTCAGAGCCATTTAACTAACAAAAGGAGGTCAACAAAAAAAGTGGTAACGTGTTTGCCTCCCATGCAGCAGGCCCAGATTCGATTCCCAGCCGGGTTGGAGATTTTCTCCTTTCATAGATTGTGTGTTGTATTGTCCCCATCATCATTTCATCATGGCCGATACGCAAGTCGCCCAATGTGGAGTCACCTGAAATAAAACCCACAACCTGGCGGCCGAACTTCCCCAGTTGGGGCCTCCCCATCATAAATGACTTACGATCATTTCATTTCATTTTCCATATCGTCTAGCTACACTGAAGATCCAAAGTACGCCTGCCTAACATCGTGTAGGACCCCCGCGAGCACGAAGAACTGCGGCAACACGGCCTGGCATGGACTCGACTAATGTCTACTTAGTGCTGAACGGAACTGTCACCATGAACCCTGCAGGTCTGTCCATAAATGCGTAAGAGTGCGAGAGGGTGCGGATTTCTTCTGAACAACAAGGCATCCCAGATATGCGCAATGATGTTCGTGTCTGAGGACTTCGGTGGCTAGCGGAAGTAACTAAACTCAGAAGAGTGTCCTGGAGCCACGGTGTAGTGATTCTGGACGTGTGGGATGTCGCATTATCCTGCTGTAATTGCCCGAGACCGTCGGAATGCACAGTGGACATGAATGGATGCAGGTGATCAGACAGGAAGCTTACCTGCGCGTCACCTGCCAGAGTCGTATCTAGACGTATCGGGGGTCCCATATCACTCCAACTGCACACGTCCCATTACAGAGCCTGCACCAGCTTGAACAGTCCCCTGCTGACAAGCAGGGCCCATGGAAAATTGGAAATTTGTGGTAAGGTCTTATCGGACCAAACTGCTGACGTCGTCGGTCCCTAAGCCTACGCACAATCTAACTTAAACTAACTTACGCTGGGGACAACACAAACACCCATGCCAGTGGGAGGTCACGAACCTCCGACGGCGGGTAGGTGGGGAGGGGTGGGCGGGGGGGATGGGAGGGGGGGGGGGGGAGCCGCACGGACCATGAAAAAGCGCCTCAGACCGCGCGGCTACCCCATGCGGCCAGGGTCCATGGATTCACGAGGTTGTCTCCATGCCCGTACACGTTCGTACGCTCAATACAATTTTAAACGAGACTCGGCCGACCAGGCAACATTTTTCGAGTCAGCAACAGTCCAATGTCGGTGTTGACGGGCGTAGGCGAGGTGTAAAGCTTTGTGTCGTGCAGTTATTAAGGGCACACGAGTGATCCTTCGGCTCCGAAAGCCCATATCGATTACGTTCCGTTGAATGGTTCGCACGCTGACACTTTCTGATGGCCCGGCATTGAAATGTGCAGTAATTTGCGGAAGGGTTGCACTTCTGTCACGTTGAAGAATTCTCATCAGTCGTCATTGCTCCCATTGTTGCAGGATTTTTTTCCGACCACAGCGATGTCGGAGATTTGACGATTTACCGGATTCCTTATATGCACGGCAGACTTGTGAAATCCTCGTACACGAAAATCCCCACTTCATCGCTACCTCGGAGATGCTGTGTCGCATCCCTCGTTGCCGACTATAGCTCCACGTTCAAATTCACTTAAATTTTGATAACCTGCCATTGCAGAGCTGTAACCGATCTAACGACTACGACAGACAGTTGTCTTACACAGACAGGAACTTATTTTGCTCGGCTCACTGCAGGAACTCGACGTGGCGTGGACTCAAGTCGTTCGATGTCCCATGCAGAAATATTGAGCTGTGCTGACGCTTTAGCCGTCCATAATTGCGAAAGTGTTGAAGGTGCAGGAAAAAACCTCCGGATTATGTCCCACGCTGGGCGATTTTGGCCGCCAAATCATTCGCTCGAAATATCCACAATGTTCTTCAAACAAGAGATGGACAATTGCGGCCCAGTTACATGGCGCCTTGCCATCCATAAAAATGTCATCCCTGTTTGGGAAAATGAAGTCTATGAAAGGCCGAAAATGGTCTCCATGTAGCCAAACATAACCATTTCCAGTCAATGTTCGGCCAGCAGGACATAAGGATCTAGTCCATTCCATGTGAGCATAGTCCACACCACTATGGAGCCGCCACATGTTTGCACAGCGCCTTGTTGACAAATGATTCCATGGCTTCGTGGGGTCTGCGCCACACTCCAACCCTACCATCAGCTTTTTCCAACTGAAATCGGGACTCATCTGACCAGGCCACGGTTTTCCAGTCATCTAGGATCTAACGGATATGGTCTCGAGCCCAGGAGAGGCACTGCAGGCGATGTCGTGCTGTTAGCAAATGCACTCGCGTCGATCGTCTTCTGCCATAGCCAATTAATGTCACATTTCGCCACACTGTCTTAACGGATCCGTTCGTCGTACGTCCCACATTGATTTCTGCGGTTATTTCCCGCAGTGTTGCTTCTCTGTTAGCAATGACTACGCAAACGCCGCTGCTCTCGATCATTAAATGAAGACCGTCAAAGCCTGCGTCGTCCTTTATGAGAGGTAGTGCGCCGAAATTTGGCATCCTTCGCGCACTTTTGTCACTGTGTATCTCGGAATATTGAATTTCCTAACGTTTTCAGAAATGGAATGTCCCATGTTTCTAGCTCTAACTATCAATTTTCATTCAAAGTCTGTTAACTGCAGTTGTGCTGTCATAATCACGTCGGACATGATTCACTTGAATCCCCTGAGTGCAAATGACAGCTCCACCGACGCGCTACCCTCTCATATCTTATGTACGTGATACTATCGCCAACTTCATATGTGCGTATCGTTTTCCCATGACTTCACTTCAGTGTAAATGCAAATACTAGCCATGGCTGCAGGTTCCACTGTTTTTGCAATATCCTCTTTTTTTTTTTTTTTTTTTGGTCATCAGTCTACTGACTGGTTTGATGCGGCCCGCCACGAATTCCTTTCCTGTGCTAACCTTTTCATCTCAGAGTAGCACTTGCAACCTACGTCCTCAATTATTTGCTTGACGTATTCCAATCTCTGTCTTCCTCTACAGTTTTTGCCCTCAACACGGTGCAACTATGACTAGTGGTAGAACAGTCTTCTGTGTAGTTGTCGGAGCTAAGTGAATTGTTAGTTCTTGTAATGTGGGTGCCTCCATAACAAAAGTAGCCGAAGTCTTTCAAGAAGTCATCGAAGCGGTCTGTGATGAAAAATAAAAGGATGACAGCTGCAAAAGTCGCTGGAGAACTGAACACTGTCAGCATCAAAACAACACGATTGGTGCTCCATAAGCATGGAATTGGATAGCGAGCAGAAATTCCAAAACCACTGTCACTGATGAAATTGGCCGTAATTCGAAAACGAGGAACCGAAGCTATAAAACCTGCACTGTGGAGCAATAAAATGTTATTTGGTCCGATGAATGTTGTTTCAGAGTATTTCCAACGTGTGGCCGAATTTAGGTCATAGAAGATAAACATGGCGGGAATTCGGTGGTAACGTGGGCAGCCTCGTCGTGGTATTCCATTGGCCCGATGGGTACGCATTATAGCCGAGGATTACGTTACCATATTAGTTGATCAGATCTACCCCACCGTACAATGTTTGTGTCCATATGGTGATGTTTTGTTCCGAGACGACAGGGCGCATCTTCACACAGCTCGCATCAGCAAGGAATTGTGTTATTATTGAGCCTTTGTGGTCTGCTTTGGAGTGAAGGATGTGTATCACTATCTACCTCCGTCATCGTTACATGAACTTGCCACAGTTTTGCAGGAATAACGGTAAAAGATTCCTTTGAAAACCGTATAGCACCTGCATCGATTCGTTCAGACATGACTAGAAGCTGTTTTGAATGGCAACGGGTTTCATGCATCGTATAGGGCATGGTAATGAGTTGTGTTTCTGGTGTATTAACATTTTTATTCACCCGTTGTATGTATGTACTACGCATATCTCCTCCTAAACCATCGAATCGTTTTCAGCCAAGCTTGGTACACACGTCATTTACTATCTGAATAGAAGAAAAATCAACATCCCCTACGAGCTGGGGTAGGGGTGAAAGGGCGTGAAATAGAAACGTAGTTCAAGAACGTCTCAAGCAATTTCAGTGTAATTTTTTATATGCGTGGCTTATTATTTGTATTCGGTAAGTGCCGATATTTGTATCGATTCCACAGTTTTAGGGGTCACTACGGCTCATTGGCGACAGTTTCAATGTAGTCTCGTCCATAACGGGACGGAGAGAGGAGGAGTGAGGGAGGGTTGTAAGACTACTGTGATAGTAAGACACGGCTAGCGTTCGCATGACTGAAGGTAGTAGTGTTATAAAAGCATAACGTAGGAAAGTGTATAGTAATTTCTACCAAATCGGGCATATACGTGACGTATTATTTGCGTAATACGACTGTGGCAGTAAGATACCTCTACTATCCGTAAGATAGGGGCTAAGTATGAATAGGGGTAACAAGCAATAGAGCTCGGAAACGACCTGTTGGAATTTCTGTCACTTATTTATCTGGATTGAAATACTTTAAAAGTATGAAGCGCAGTCTGTCATTTATTCATTTTGTTCTGAGCGTCAATTAGGTCACAAGAATAAACGCTGCAAGAAGCCAACATTTTTTTTCACCGTGTTTCTGCGCAATTCCATAGATATAGGTAACGTCCTGCCTGGTGCTGCATGGTGTAAAACAGCGGAGAATCAGACAGTTGCCAGCGAAACAATACTCAGGTACTGTTGTAAGTATGCCTCAAACGACAGAAAATTTGTCTGTCACTTTCAACATGTCGGTGAAAAAAAAGCGAAAGGCTTGTGAAGGAATGTAACAGATTATCAACGACACCAACGGTCTCAGGCTGTGCAATAGCGTGTTAAAGACATGTGACATGTACGTACGTGGAAAGCCACGGGCACGAAGCTTTTATTTTATTATTTGTGAAAATTTGATCTGCCTGCACTATGAACATTACATGCAACAAGAGAAGACAAGCTTTTGAAATCTAGGGCTACATGAGTAAGTTCAACATTAGATGGGTATATCGGGTAACTAGTGAAAAGATACTGAATTTAATAAGACGTAAAAGAAATTCAGGATATGATTTGTCTAATAGAGCAACCGCCTCGATATCCGAGGTCGCTAAAGCACGCTACTGTGGTGGTATTCGACACGGAAGTAGACGGATACAAATGTGGAGGGTGGAAGAAATTTTCACCGCTGTTATTTGGCCAGCAATGGAAGGAAAGTTTATGATCCCAAGACTTTGCGCCAGAGTTGCATTAGCTCCATTATGCTAGCAGTTTTGCTCCTTTTGCTTGAAAATTAACGTCATAGAGAACACAGTGAATTCCTGTTATTTCCTAATGGATGTCAACTTCTTCATAATTCTTTCTCGCCAAAGCAACAGCAAATGTGTGACCAATAACTGCAAGAGCTTCATCCACTGCAATCGACGAAAAATTTCCCAACAATAGTCATGTCTCTCATATAATACATACACTGAAGAAAATGGTATAGGCATGTTAATTCAAATATAGAGATATGTAAACAGGCAGAATATGGCTCTGCGGTCGGCAACCCCAATATAAGACAACAAGTGTCTGGCGCAATTATTAAATCGGTCACTGCTGCTACAATGGCATGTTATCGAGATTTAAGTCAGTTTGAACGTGGTGCTATAGTTGGCACACGAGCGATGGCACACAGCATCTCCGAGGTACCGATCAAGTGGAGATTTTCCCGTACGAACATTTCACGAGTGTGTCGTGAATATAAGGAAACGGGTTAACCATTAAATCTCCGACATCGCTGCGGCCGGGAAAACATCCTGCATGAACGAGACCAACGACGACTGTAGAGAATCGTTCAACGTGATAGAAGTGTAATCCTTCAGCAAATTGCTGCAGATTTCAATTCTGCACCATCAACAAATGTCAGCGTGCGAGCCATTAAACGAAACATCATCGATGTGGGCTTTCGGAGCTCGTGTACTCTGGATTACTGCACGACAGAAAGCTTTAAGCCTCGCCAGGGCCAATCTACACCGACATTGGACTGTTAATGACTGGAAACATGTTGCCTGGTTGGATGAGTCTCGTTTCAAATTGTATCGAGCAGATAGAAGTGTATGAGTATGGAGACAGTCTCACGAATCCATGGACACTGCATATCAGCAGGGGATTATTCAAGCTGATGGAGGCTCTGTAATGGTGTGGGGCGTGTGCAGTTGGAGTGATATCGGACCCCTGATACCTCTAGATACGACTCTAACAGGTGACACGTACGTAAGCATCCTGTCTTATCACCTGCATCCATTTATGTCCATTGTGCATTTCGACGGACTTGGGCAATTTCAACAGGTCAATGCGACACTCCACACGTCCTGAATTGCTACAGAGTGGCTCCAGGAACACTCTTCTGAGTTTAAACATTTGCGCTGGCCGCCAAACTCGCCACACATGAACGTTACTGAGTATATCTGGGATGCCTTGCAGCGTGCAGTTCATAAGAGATCTCCACCCCTTCGTACTCTCGCGGATTTATGGACAGCCCTGCAGAATTCATGGTCTCAGTTCCCTCCAGCGCTACTTCGGACAATAGTCGAGTGCATGCCATGTCGAGATGCGGCACTTCTGCTTGCTCGCGGGGACCCTACACGATATTACGCAGGTGCTCCAGTTTCTTTGGCTCTTCTATGTATTTTACAAGCAGGAAAACATGTCTTTTGTCGCAGTTGGGCCATGCATTGAGTCCAGCTCCTGCATCAAGCCGAACTAAGCGTCGAAATCCCTCAGAAACACGGTAAGTTGAGCAACATCAGATGTATCAGTTCTTTGGTCCAAACACAGAGAGATAAATTCAAATTTTTTTCCTGTCTTTTAACCATGCTTCCAAGTCGTTCCATGTTTCTTCAGTATATATGTTAATTTGTCTCCTTAAAAGAGGTTTCGAGAAGTGAGATTTTCGTTAGACGTCAGATTGTTGCGTAAGTGACGAAGCACTTGTGGTGTCACCGCCAGACACCACACTTGCTAGGTGGTAGCCTTTAAATCGGCCGCGGTCCGTTAGTATACGTCGGACCCGCGTGTCGTCACTATCAGTGATTGCAGACCGAGCGCCGCCACACGGCAGGTCTAGAGTGACTTCCTAGGACCCGCCCCAGTTGTACAGCCGACTTTGCTAGCGATGGTTCACTGACAAATTACGCTCTCATTTGCCGAGACGATAGTTAGCATAGCCTTCAGCTATGTCATTTGCTACGACCTAGCAAGGCGCCATTATCATTTGCTATTTATCTTGTGATGCATGTACCGTCAGACCGATGTTCACCAATTATGGATTAAAGTTAAGTATTCCAGAAGCTCCGTACTTTTTTTAATAGACTCAATTCCTTTAACTGTTCCAGACCTCACGCCAGCCTGCGTGAGCTTAAACGCGTGCCTTTCGGCTATCTCCTAGTGGCTTGGCTGTCTTGCCAAGTCACAACAGCACTCGTTCGCAAAATCTCCATTACTGAAAGGAAGCTCTGCTTTCGCTATCTTAAGAGCTATGTAATAATTCAGTCACACTGCACTATCATTAAGCATGATATTGTTTTCATCTCGTAAATACGTCACAAGGAGAAGATAAGATGGAGTGCGAAACCACGTAATGCGTTATCCATTACAGAAATAGTTTTTAAAAAGTGTCATATATCTACGTATATGAAAATTTACTGGTTTCTCTCTTTTGTAGGCTTCAGCAATTTCACTTCCGTTTTTTCGTTACTGAACTGACGACTAATTTCTTGCGAATGCCGCCTCACACTAAGCTTCTTCGGCACTGGTAAATTTGTATCACAAAAAAAACCACTGGATGCCGCTTTGGGTTTCAATAAAGAAGGAATTGTCTTCCAGCTGTGGTCTGAAGTGTCAATATCATTAGATATTCTTTTGGAGGATCTTAACTCCCTCTTTGACCATTTTCTTCGATCCCCTTTTCTGTCTTATTACGTTAACTGCGATATTAACATAGACAACGCAAACGACATGAGATCAATAACCCGAGCAGCCGCGTCCATGCGTGTTCATCTTAAATGAAGGGTTAGGTGTGGAGGTGGAACTAGTGGCCGACAGAGTGAACCAGAGAGGGGAGTGGAGCCGTTGGCAAGCAGTGCGATCTAGAGCACAATAAATGCGTGGCGAAGCCGAGAGAGCGGCAGTCGTTCCCCTTATACTCGATGCTATCCACGGTGTTCGGCCTCACAGGATGTTCCGCGGGCGAGCACTCGCCGTGTGACTTAACATGTGCGTGGCCTCTTCAGAGAGGTAACAATTCTCACGACTTAGGCACACGTGACGGCGTGTTGACGTCACGCGTTGTATCGAAGACGGGAAGAGCCGCCTGGACTGCACTGTCCTAACGGATACGTTTGTCATATGCTTCACACCGATTTCTGCGGTTGTTTCGAGCGGCTGCTCTCGGTCGTTAAGTGAAGGCCGTCGGACACTGCGTTGTCCGTGGTTAGAGGTAATGCCTGAAATATGGTATTCTCTACTGAATTCCCTTAACTACACTGCTGGCCACCGTAAATGCAACACCAAGAAAGACATGAGGCAGCACAACAAAATTTATTTTGTAGATAACATGTTGACCAAGTATCAAATGATTACGTTTACAGACGTCTGTGACATGTGGTTCCTGCCAGAATCAGTAGCCAGAGTAGCCGCCATTGTTGGAGATCACCGCTGCCTCACGTCTCGGCGTTGAGTCAAAGAGACGTTGGATGTGTTCCTGGGGTACAGCAGCCCAAGCAGCTTCCACACGTTCCACACGGTTCCAAAAGCCAGAAGGACGGTCACGAGTACGCAGTGGCAGTAGCAGAATGCACCACTGACCACAAGTATAGAAGTGATAAACAAGATTTAAAGTTAAAGTGAACGGTATTAATTATCAGTGAACGGCACGTGTCGTGGTCAGTATCTACAACGAGGACTGAAAGTGATAACGGTATTGTAAAGTGTTGAGTGTAACGGTGGAGCCAAGAGCTGCCATATTGCAAAGTCTCTGATGTGTGTTTTAAAGTCTTCTTCATTTCAACGATTATGTTACAAGACGTTGTTAAGCTTTGGTTGTTGGTTGGTTGTTTGGGGGAAGAGACCAATCAGCGAGGTCTTCGGTCTCATCGGATTAGGGACGGATTGGGAAGGAAGTCGGTCGTGCCCTTCCAAAGGTACCATCCCGGCATTTGCCTGGAACGATTTAGGGAAATCACGGAAAACCTAAATCAGGATGGCCGGACGCGGGATTGAACCGTCGTCCTCCCGAATGCGAGTCCAGTGTGCTAACCACTGCGCCACCTCGATCGGTCGTTGTTAAGCTTTAACAACTGGCATCCCGACACACCCTATTTCAGCAGGAGCACAAACCTACATTGAACCTCGCGTCTAAGCGCTACTACTGCGACGAGGGACAGCCGAAACAGCAAGACACCAGGTTAGTAATAAAGAAAGCAGACAAGGAAGGCAGAGTCGCTTCCATCTCGCTATAATGCCACACATAAGAAGGAGGGCATTGTAAGTGTACAGATTAGCGAGGTTTCAATGTAATTTGGGACAGTACTATGGCTATAGTTACTTGTACTGCAATTATCTCATATTTATTCCGTATCCACGGGGTACTCTTCTGTGAGTGAGAACACGAATAAGCGGAAACGCCACCAGCGACTCGATCGGGTCCGAAGGCGACTGATCGAGAAGTCGCGGCCAACAGATCCGCCTCCCCAGGGCCCGAGGACTGGCTCGGCGGCCACGCCGCGACGTATCCGGTGCGGATGGAGCCGTCGGCAGCCGACTCGGCAGTCAACGGGCCATCTCCTGACGGGCCGCCTCCGATATTGGCTGCCAGCGGGGATGCGGCAGCGCGCGCACTCAATACAGCCCTTCCCTTCCCTTCCCTTCCCTTTCCTCCCCCGTCCCCTGCCCCCTTTCACTCCCCACTCCATCATCCGATTCGCCCACCCCCGGCACCCCTGCTCATCCCGCGGCGTGTCTCTCTGTCTGCGCGGACGGCGTCGTATCGCGTCGAGTCGCACGACGTCGATCGTGCGATCTGTCGCCCCACGGATTCCTGAAGGAAGCCGAAGCTGCTCAATACAGCTGTCTCTGGAGAGGCGAGCCGATGTGCGCTCACCCGTGACGGCAGGGCGCGCCGCGCAGTCGGGGCAGCCGACAGCCGATTCGGTGAACCCGTGGACCTGATACTTACGCACCAAGAAACACCGCTCCACAACACATCTCCCGGTTGCCCACAGAAGATGGTAGTCTCACTTTCATTAAGTTTGTTACATGTTTCTCAGATCATATTCACGACAGAATACTGTGCTGTCAGATCTCCCGTGGTTGACATCGTCGCTGACGACTATATCTGGTTCGTCAACACATCAGCCAGGGTGCTGATAACGACATCACGCCAAACACAGAAGAGGAAGTTGTAGTACAACTTCAGTCTTTCGACGCCAAGAGGGCGGGAGACAGCGATCGGATTAGCAACATACTCCACAAGAATTTGTATCTGGGGGTCCATCGGCGTTTGGCCGACATCTTTAAGAGTCACTCCCAGACACCGCACTTGCACACTTAAATCGGACGCGGTCCGTTAGTGTTCGTCGGACCCGAGTGTCGCCACTATCAGTGATTGCAGACCGAGCGCCGCCACACGGCAGGTCCAGTCTGGAGAGACTCCCTAGCACTCAGACCCAGTTGGACAGTCGACTTTTTCTAGCGACGGTTCACTGTCTACATACGGTCTCATTTGCCGAGACGACAGTTTAGCATAGCCTTCAGCTACGTCATTTGCTACGACCTAGCAAGGCGCCATATTCAGTTACTATATGTCTTCTGAACAGATAAATTGTGACTCATGTACTGTCGAGAGCGACGTTCATCATTAATGGATTAAAGTTAAGTATCAAACTAGCTACGTCCGCTTTCTGAATTCTAATTCCTTGTCATGTTCCAGACTTCACGTCAGTATAGTCCTTCCCTCCTCACGCCAGCCTGCGTGAGCTAAACGCGTGCATTTCGGCCTCCTCTCGTAACACGGTGTTGGCTCTTCTGCCAACACAACACTATGTCTGTGGGCCCACCCTTCCATATGAAAATATATGAAAATGGTCACCATCCCGAAGACAGAGAAGGATCCTCGTCTGGTATCGAACTACAGACCTATCAGCTTGTTCTTGTCCGTCTTGAAGGCTTTCGAGAGGCTTCACACGAAGTTCGTGTTGCGGCATGTCAGCGAACAATACTTACTGTTGGACAAACAGTTTTGCTTCAGAACTGACTATTCCGCCTCTCTTCAGCCGTTTCGTCTGGTGAAGCCTGCCATGAGGGCACTGGAGATAAGGGAGTACCTCAGGGTCGATACTCCAGGACGTGTCCATGGCCTATTATTTCGCGAGGCACGACGGCCTCGTGTACAGAGTGTTTGTGCAAAGGGTGCCGACGTCACACGGTTCTACCTCTCCTGCAGGACCATTATGCGAGGGCGGGCCAAAGAATGTCGTCTCAGAGGCTGATACAAGCGGGAGTATCACAGGGGACACTAACAAGCCACTTCCTCTACTCACTCTACACTGCTGACGCACCATGTGTGGCACGGGCACTGCATTGTTCACTCACAGTATGAACATCAGCGCCGTGGAATATCACTTCCAAATTGGGTGTGTTGTCTTGGTTGCCAGGGTCACCAAATGACTACTCAAGTTGAATGCTGGGAACAGCCATACAATCGTCTTTACCAAACAGAAGATGCCGTCAGAACTGTCACCAATCACAACTGCTGGGGGCTCCCAACCTGTGGACCACGAGAGCTACCTACCTCAGTGTCAAGCTCGATCAACGCCACACCTGGCTACTGGATGTCAGAGAGATCAGAGATAGGGCTGTGAAGCGTTTATGCACACTCTAACCTCGCCACATCACCACGCTCTGTCTGACACTGGTTCATCCAGCGTTGGAGTACACGGCCATGGTGTGGGAGTACACTGCGGACAGCCACATTCCTACCCCACAGAGGGTACAAAGTCGGACGCTCTAACGAGCGCTGCACTTTCCTAGGATCCACCGCACATGTCAGCTGCACAAGATTGCGGACTTCCGTCTTTTGTGGGATAAGTTCCGCCAGACAGCCCGTGAGTTTGATGAGAAGTTGGACCACTCCTGCAACTGGCTGGTCATTAGCTTGGGCCACAATCACCACCACTGTCGCACTAGATGTTGGCCGAACCTGTTGCTGGGGTGATTCTGTCGGCAACAGCATGAGGACCAGTCTTCTCATGATACCAGAGCCTGATCCTACACTATAGACTACAGCATAAAACCATCACTGGAAATGCAACAACAGCATTCCGGTGCTTACCCTGCGAGAGGTCAAGCTATATTTGTTTGCCCGTAAGTGCGACTGCAGCTGTGGCGTCAGCTGGGAAGCCGTAATAGCAGAACTGGCGAATCAGGAGAGCTCAGTGACATCTCACGTGGACTAGTCATTGGATGTCACCTGAGTAACGAATCCATGAGATTCATGTGAAACATTCTAGAGTTAACACAGTCGACTGCTGGTGATGTCATTTTGAACTGGAGACACGAAGGAATTAACCACAGTTAACCCAAGTCGAAGTAGACCTCATGTACTGTCAGATGGGGACTCCGAGAATTGTGGACGGTGGTGATAAAAAATCGCTTGAAGTCAGAGGAAAGAATCACTCATGGGTTCCAAAGCACTGCCAGCAGTCCATCTAGCTCAACTGCTGTGCGTGCGTAGTTAAAAAGAATGGATTACAGTGGTATAGCAGCGTCTCATAAGCCACATATTTATGTAGTGACTGCCAAGAGAGGTGGTCTAAAGAGCGACGCCACTAGATACTGGATAACCGTGAACGAGTGATCAGTAGTGATGAAACACGCTGTTCTTTGTATCGGTCCAATAAAAGTTTATTGGTCTGGGGAATGGTTGCAGAACTTTACTTGTCGTCGCGTGTGAAATATAGAGGATGTAATTTCAAAGTATGGGGATGTTTTCTGTAGGAAGGTGTGGCCCTCCTTTTACACTTACGGAAATGTTTAGTCAAGGCGGATATGAACACATTTTACGATATTGTGTACTGTGTACAATAGGGGAACACTTCATAGCCGACGACTGTTTGCATCAATACCCACAGGACCCTATCATAAAGCAGCAGCTGTCAGGCAACGTTTTGTGGATACTGACGTTCCTGAAATGGTTTGGTCTGCCCAGCATCCCGGACTCAACCCAATGGAACGTTGACTTCGCTACAGACTCCAGCGTTCAATATCACAATTTCCTCAATTTTCCGCTCCTCAGAAGCAGTGGGCAACCATTCCTAGACTGACATTCAGACACACCATTCGAAGTGTTCCCCGCAGAATTCAAGGCATCATAAATTCGACACACTCCATATTAATATCCACTGACAGTTCACTGGATGCTTTTGATCAGATAGTGTATCAATGGATAGAGTATCTCCCAAAGTTTCAATTCGTAATACACGCAGTGGCATATTTGTAGAGTACGCCACTAGGGGAGTGTGAGAACATGACGTATACTAGAGCGCTACGTGCATTTTATGCCCTTCAGTTCACTAAATGCGAGTCAGTTTTGACACTCAGTGGCGGTTTCGACTGAAATACAAGGTAAAAGCTCCAACAGACACAACAACCCTTGGGCAGTACAGCACATTCCGTGAGATTGGTTGCTTATGCGTTGTAAAGAAACAGGATGGCTGGGGCAGTCAGCAGAGAATGGGAATAATTCGTCAGAAACCGCCCGAAACAGACGACACGTGCGAAGGCAGAACTGTAGATTCTGCATGCAGCTGTCAGGCGTATTCTGTGCTAACGTTTGCATGCGACGACTACTAAGGACAATGACCTCCGTTCTCACTTTTGTAACGATTTGCCGCAGCTACTGGAGAAAGACGATTTTTCAGTGATGCATTTGGAAAGGCGAGTCGTCATAAGGTGCGTGTTGGAGTACGAAACATCCAAATGACAGGTGCTAGGCCGTGACAATCTTCCCATTGCTAAATCGCTTATGTCAGTGGATTTCCCATATGCGGCCCATATCGTAGCTAGAATGATTCCCCATTCGCCTCTGCTCTGGTTATGTACATTCTACCATTGCGGCTGCCACGTGTGTGGCACCCTATGGCTACAAGCAAGTCACGCAATTCCCATAAATGTTGGGACGGTGGTGTGCGGGTTTAGAATAGGCGCCCGATAGCGTCCCAGGTGTATTCCGTGGGCTTAAGATCAGGTGAACTTCGCATCCAATGCATCAACCTGCTTTCACTACGATTCTCTCCAAATCGCTGTAGCACGATCTGAACCGTGTGACATAGACAGTTATCCTGCTGCAAGTTGCCAACGACTCGGACAAGACATCTAGCTTGACTCGATGCAGGAGGTCCATAGTCATCATCATGTAGTCCGCAGGTGTAATGCTTCTTTATATTACTACCAGAGGTCCGATGGAATCCCAGATGAATGTCCATTATACTGGTCACACAGGTCTGCGTCCAAGGTGCATCGCACATTTCGAGCAGCCGTCCTCCTGAGTAATGACCTATCAGTACTCGACCACTAAACTGGTGTAGTGAGAAACGTGACTCATCTGACCATGCAACACGTGTCCAGTGATCCACGGTCCAATCTCGATGATCTTGTGCCCACTGCAATCGTAATTGATGATGTCGTGATAACATGGGAACACGCAGGGCTCGTCTGTTGTCCATTGGCGATGCAACACATGTTCAACAACGTTTGCTGACTTGTGTACGCCTAAACATTTATACCTGCACCACCGCTGTAGCCCGTTGTCATGTCTGCCAGAGATCGAGTCCTATCCTTTACAGAGCGGGTAAGCCGCCGACCGCGGCGTTCAGTGATGAGGCGTGGACGTCCAACACCTTGCTGCCTACTCGCTCTTCCACCCTATTCAGTCACTTCCCATAGATTCTCATGACAATAGTAGGTGAATAGTCGACCAGCTTCCCCGGTTCTGAGATGCTCATGTGCAGAGACTGAACCGTAATCATCTGCCTCTTATCAAAGTCGCCTATTTCTGTGAGTTCCCAAGTTGCGGCCCGCATCGTTGCTGAAACGATTCCCCATCCGACTCTGCTCCACTTATATACGAGAGGCGTGCAACACTCTTTTTTTTTCTCTGCCAATTTCGGTAGAAAACAATGCGGAATTTGTTGTGGGGCATGGTGGACTATACCCACATCCTGCGCCATTAGAGACCGCAAGCTCTCCAACGCCCTAAGTGCCACCAGTCTCTGGACCTCCTCATTACCTTCAAACTGCTCCGTCCCTGGGTCCGTCAGCTCATCAAACAACGGAAGAACGAGTACTGGGAACGATACGTCTTCTCTATCAGATCACGAACCTCTCCTTCCCAGGGTTGGACCAAGCTCTGGCACTTTTAAAGGTACCAGAACCCTGCAGCTATACCAGGAATTTCGACATATAGAGCTGTATCCACCTATCCAGACAGTAGTTCAGATTGGTGGTGGCGCTGTACGTAGCCTTGAAGATGGTGTCTGTACTGGAGGTGTCTTCCAAGCAGAGAGCTGTAATTGAGTGTCTTTCGGCAGAAAACTAGAGCATCGCAGATATTCATAAGCGCTTGCAGTTTGTGTATGGAGAGATGTCAGTGACCAAAAGAACGGTGAGTCGTCGGGCGAGGAGCATGTTATCATCGCATCAAGGTCGCGCAAACCGGCGTGCCGGCCGGCGACACAAAGCTGTGACACCTGCACTCCTATAATGATGGTACGTGCAGACACTTTCATTCGAGGTGATCGGCTGATCACAATCAAACAGCTCGCTGCAGAACTGGACATCTCTTTTGGTAATGCTGACACACTCGCCACCAGTTGGGGTACTCAAAGGTGTATCCCCTCTGGAGTCCTCGGGCATGGCTGTGTGTGTTGTCCTTAGGTTAGTTAGGTTTAAGTAGTTCTAAGTTCTAGGGGAGTGGTGACATAAGATGTTAAGTTCCATAGTGCTCAGAGCCATTTGAACCATTTGTTGTGAAAAACTGGTGTGGCTGAGCGTCAGAGGATGTCATTCACGTAGGTCATACTGGATTTGTGGCCGGCCGATGTGGCCGAGTGGTTCTAGGCGCTTCAGTCTGGAACCGCGCGACCGCTACGGTCACAGGTTCGAATCCTGCCTCGAGCATAGATGTGTGTGATGTCCTTAGGTTAGTTAGGTTTAAGTAGTTCTAAGTTCTAGGGGACTGATGACCTCAAATGTTAAGTCCCATATTGCTCAGAGCCATTGCTGACTTGTGGTTGTACTCATGTACCCAATAGCACCCTGCACCATGAGGCCTTGAGTTGACACGGTACGTCTTGTGCGAATTCAGTCACTATGATGCGTCCCCACTGTCTGTGGCGAATCAAAATGCGGCCATCATTTTCAAACAGATTCTGGATTCGTCCGAAAACGCTATCTGACGCCATTCCTATCCAACGTGACGTCGTTGTATGCACCATTTGCCGTCCAGCATGTTTCTGCACATTCGTCAAAGACAGGCGGAGAAGTGGGCAATTCGCACATAACTAGTGCTGTGACACACGGCGACGGACTGTTACCCCTGATAATGTACGATGTGTTACACTGTTCCACACTGTTGGGCCAGAGCCTAGGGGGACACAAATCTGTCCTGAAATGGCATACGGATGAGGATGAGGTGTAGATCTACTACGGGGGAGGGGTGGGGAGGGGGGTGGGGAGGGGGGGGAGAGTGGTCTGGGATGGTTCGATTTGACCATCTCGCCGTGTTTTATGGCCTTCCGTGAAGCATACGCCCGTTGCACTGCCGAAACACTTCATTCCTCACGAGCAGCAATTTCCCGGATGAGTGCATCACATTCGTCCATGCCAGATATGCGCCCTCTTTCAGACTCACTGATCTGACGGTACGGTTCGCGCATATGTCTGCGAGGCATGCTGCGTGTCTGCTCAAGTCACACTGATCCATTACCTTCGGATTATAGCGACAACGAGTTCCGTAGGCACGTTTTACTGGTAGCTGATGTTGCGGGGCGAAATCGATGTTGCCCTTGGACCAAGGGCCGACATGGTTCAAATTCTAATCATTTCTGCAGAACATACTAATGTACATGTCCCGTGAACATGAGCGTCCTATGTCTAGTCGTTGAAGCTGTTCTGTAATTTTTTTGATTCTGAATATGAGTGTACTGCCAAATCTGTGCGAAGTAAATCACTTAACGTAAGGTTAAATTCGCATAATTGCCGTTTCTCCGTACTTTTATTGACAATACAAGTGCATACACTGCAGACAGGATGTATAAATGATGTATCAAGAATTGTTATTGCGTAAAAATATATATTTATTGAGAAACATGGAAAACGGACGTAACTTTCGAAAGGTGTACGCTGCGGTGCAGTGGAATGCAATACACGCATGCTAGCTGATGTTACAAATATCCAGCGTTTTATAAAGTAACCTTTCGGACGTGGGCTACTGACCAGTGGTTGCTTGCATCGAATTGTGATCACTCGCATCTCGCCGAGTTTTAATTCGCTGTTCTGCTAACATTTATATCGTTATTACGTTAGTGAGTCAAGCTGGACAAACAGATAGTTCGTAGAAATCTAGGCGTGTACTCTTTATTTCATTACTGCATTCAGATCACGCTAAGCAATTGCGTGTTCCACCTTTACACCGTATTTTACGCTATTTTATGTATGCGAACTGGTTTTACACTGTATCAGTGTCAACGGTAAAAATTGTGTTGTTAACGTACATTAGCAGTTCCCGAATAAATTTTAAATGTGGTGGTGATGTGTTCTGATTACTATGTGTTAATGCACAAACAGCTAATGCTCTTCCAGCAGCCGTCCGTGAAACGAAGCTGATAGTGCCTCCTTTTAGAAGTGATTCGTGTTAAGTATATGAGATTAATGATACACGTAAAATCTGTTGCGATTTTGTGATATATACAAGTGGAAATTTTTCTGTCACGTGCCCCAGATAGTGTCTGTTGCCTATATTTAACGAGAAAAATTATCGTAATTAATGTTACTCGTAGTTTGAAATATTTACAAGGCATGAACGTCATGAAAGGTAATTGAAAACTAGTATACCACGATATTTGACAATCACATTTGTCTCTTAGTTACTGCGTTTACTAACTGTTCGTTGTTTTCATTGATAATATCTTTGTATGTTATTTAAGGCGTTTAATATTGCGCATGAAATTGGTGTAAACGTTGTCATACCAGCAATGACAGGCGATTGTACACGATAGAGGAGTGTAGATTACGACCTTTCTATTCAAGCGTTATTAATGTCGTCAGGAATCCCCTTCATTTTGTGGATTCCCACCTTGAAATTGCGAGGGTTGTTTAAAAAGTTTGACAACAGTTTCTCTGCTACTAAATTTCCATTTAGGAAATGGAAGAGATACACAAATTTACTGCGTCACATACACAAATAGTTCAAATGGCTCTGAGCACTATGGGACTTAACATCTGTGGTCATCAGTCCCCTAGAACTTAGAACTACTTAAACCTAACTAACCTAAGGACATCACACACATCCATGCCCGAGGCAGGATTCGAACCTGCGACCGTAGCAGTCGCGCGGTTCCGGACGTCACATACACAACCCGATAAAAAATATCCGGCCTCCGATATGTGAACATTAATATGGAGAGTGAAATTACAATGAAATGAATACCCCTAGCTGCATACAGACGTTGATATAAGTCAACGGGGACAGTTGAAAATGTGTGCCCCGACCGGGTCTCGAACCCCGGGATCTCTTGCTTACTGCTTACTTGGCAGACGCTCTATCCCTTTTTTTAAAAATCTCGTGTTGTTCTGTATTGTTAGTTGTATATGTTCGGGGCGGACGTCTCGCCACCCGTTCAGGTTATTCGTTGATCCGTGCCGGCAACCATCTGAGCCACCGAGGACACAGATGGAAGTGCGAGTGCACGGACTTACGTCTGGCACGCCTCCCAGGAGACTCACATTCGCAACTTGTTGTCGCGCACTATATTCATAGTTCCCCTGCCCATTATACTCATTACTCGCGGCTTTACTTCAGATTCCCGCAAGAGTTCTGGCACTGTTTGTGGTACCGCACAAAACAATATATATATGAAGATATCTGTTCTTTCGAACATGTCCGAAAGAACAGATACCTTCAACTTTATGATGATTTGAACCTTGTTGGGAACTTTTTTAATGAGGTGGCTGGACGTCTGTGGAGGATTTGCAGCGCATTTTTCCTCAAGAGCCAATACCAGAAATGTACTGACATTGGAAACTGAAGTTTGGAGTCGACGTTCGAATTCATTCCAAATGTGTTGCATTGGTTTCGAGTCTGGACTTAACGCGTGTCAGCCTATTTCAGGAAAGTTAGTGTTCAACGCTTCACTGCTTCACAGAGGCCGCTTTAAGACAGAGTGAACTGTCATGCTATTACAGACAATCATCGTCACCGATCTGTTCCTTTAGCGCACGCACTACACAAAACTGTAAAATGTGTTCATGACCCTTTGGCATTAAACGTTTTACTAAGCAGAACAGTGGGATCGCATCCTATCAACGAAAAGCACTCCCGTACCGTACTTCACTCTTGGCACTCAGCGTGACGACAGGTAGTTTTACAGGAATTTGCCAAACCCAAAACTTTCCATCTGATTCTCAGAGATTCATGACTCCAAAGCACTCGTTTCCAGTCATTCACTGCCCCGTGGCGTCGCTCTTTTTCCCATCTCAAGCATCGCATAGAGTCGACAACAGAAACGTGTGGCTTATGAGGAACTGCTCCACCATTGTACCCGATTTCTTTAACTTCAGTCATCGCGTTAACTGGACTCCTGTTAGCACTTTTGGACTCATGAGTGATTCCTTCCGCTGATTTTACGTAATTTTTTAGAGCCACCGTCCGTAATGCTCGACTAAAGTGCGCGTCATATATCTTGGCGGCCGAGTTTAGGTTCGTTCTGCGCATCTGACGTCACAAAACACAGTCAGCCAATGAACAGAGAACGACGTTGCCAGATCTCGACTGCAGTGCAGAGCACGGACGAGTGTCTTCAGTTTTAGAAACGTTCCGTCATAAATAAAGTAATAGAACAAAAGTAATGTCTTGATAGCAGACTTTCTTTTATAGAAAGTTTGGAAAAAGCATTCTTTATACCAATTGCTTCATATTTTATTAATTAAACCAAACAAGCAATAAGACTCCTAATTCAGGCGATAGCAAGGAAAGGTGTTTGTTTCAATCTCACGAACTGCTTTTTCGCAATAAAGAACAGCGGTAATTGTTTATTTCCTATTGTACTTCGACGAAGCGTGAGTAATTCATAGTCATATCAACAGTGTTTATAAGTAGTTGCATGAGGTGTTAGACTCCTTATGGAGTTAAACTGTTTGATGAGCTGAGGTTGCCGGCGTGGTAGCTCAGCGTGTTCGGTCAGAGGGTTAGCTGCCCTCTGTAATAAAAAAACTGAGTTAATCGATCAACAGCGAACTTAAACGGATGTCTTACGACGTCCGCCCCGAGTAGATGAAACGAACGAAAGCGAACAAAATGAGATTAAAAAAAAAAAAAAAAAAAAGGTAGCGGAACGGTTAAGGTGTTCGGCTGCCAAGTGAAAGGTTATGAGCTCAAACCTCGTGCGGTGCGTAAAATTTTCTTTATTTAAAAACAATATTGGAGTGCCTTACTTCACGAATTTTATTCGTTTGAATGAAATTTCTAGTGCTTTGCCTCTTCATTAACTTTCTCGCTGCTGCAGACACGTGCTCCCCGCATTCCGCGCTGTGCGCGATTTTGTCATCACTGCACTTCTCGCCTGTGCAGACACATGGTGTTCCCACTGCTTTGACACACTTATAATTCGATTTCACAAAAACTATTTGGCCAAAAGATTTAATTTTTACACGTCTTCTTGACTGATACCTTCCCCCCATAAATGACTTAATTTTGTTTTGATGTGCAGCATTAAATGTAGTAAACCTTTGCACGAAATTTTGAAGAGTTTGCAGAGGTAAAAGTCCATAGCATATACTTTCCGTATGGTCGATTTTAGTTGCCACAATGTTGGGAATGAAATGTGGACAAGATACCTAAATTTCATATAATATATACTGTATAACAATATCTCATTTAAGTACCACATAGGTGTCGTATGTAATATTGAGAAATATTCCGTCTTTCGCGACTGTAATAAAAGTTTTATTGACACACGGCGCGTTTGGCTTTATTTTAAAGCACTTCCACCGGTGAAAGGTATGGCACATACACAATGGTATTCATGTTCTATTTCTTGTTTTTGTTCCACAGTCGCAGTTTTACCAATGGTATTGAAATATATTCTTCTTCTTCAACTGTAATAAGCGACTTATTTAGACCAGACGCGTTTCTCTCTTTTGAAGCATCATAAGAGGACTGTATTTTGTGTCCTCCATTGCCAAGTCACTTTTCGTAGTTTTGTGCTGCGGTAGCACAATATTCAACGTTTGTGTTGGCTCATCAGTGTTTTAGCAAATAAATGCTGTTTGTGTGTGCCACACACAAAATTATATTTGACATAGCTCTGAGCACTTCACTGACAGACGGTATATTCAAGTCCTAATGTTTTTGTAAGTCCACAGTTTTGTTTAATGTATTTTGTCTACTTCCTTTTGATTGATTGAAGTGCTTTAAAATAAAGCCAAACGTGCCCAGTGTAAGTAAAACTTTTGTTACAGTCGCGAAAGGTGGAATATTTCTCAATATTACATACGACACTTATGTGGTACTTAAATTAAATGAAATATATAGGTATCTTGTCCACATTTCATTCTCAACATTGTGGCAACTAAAATCGACCATACGGAAAGTATACTCTATGGACTTTACCTCTGCAAACTCTTCAAAATTTCGTGCAATGGTTTACTATATTTAATGCTGCATAATAACTGCGTTGAACATCGAAACAAAATTAAGTCATTTATGGGGGGAAGGTATCAGTCAAGAAGATAGGTAAAAATCTAATTTTTGAGCCAAATAGTTTTTGTGGAATCGAATGATAAAGAGTGTCAAAGCAGTCGGAACAGAATGTGTCTGCACAGGCGAGCAGTGCAGTGACAAAATCGCCCACAGAGCGGAATGCAGGGAGCACGTCTTTCTAGCAGCGAAAGGGTTAGTGCGGCCGTGGTGGCTTTACTTCATGAACTGCGCGCTCTTCCCTAAACGTAAGCTTGCGAACTATGCTATACTATGGCGCTGCTTCTCTTGGCGCGTGCGTCGTGTGCAACTGGCAACGCAGCAATCTCCCGCGTCTAGGCGGGCATGCGCGAGCCACCAAGATAAAAGAATTGAACAATAACCCCGTCCGCCAGAACGTGAAGTCTGCCCACGCTTGGTTTAGCTATGGTTCTTCCTTCGAGTTTTCACTCCATGGTGACATCACGAACAGCCCACTCGGGCAGCATTGGAAGGATTAAATTGTCCATCAAGGATCTGCTACTCAGGAGACATCCAATGACTAGTTCACGTTTTGTGTCACTATGCTCTCCTCATCTATCCATTTTGTTCCTTGTGCTTCTCTACTGACAGCGCAATACGCGTCTCCTGCTTTTATACTGGCAAGTTCGCTTCCCGTGACAACTAATGGTTAATTCCACATTACATAGGGGTGAACGAATACCTCTGATCAGATAGCGAATCAGTTCTCCACATGGTTACCATGGTTGTCTCATAATTTGTTCCACCGGTGAAATGATCTGGCGAACCTGGCATAAAAGAGATCAGGTACAGATCTATGAGCCACTCAACTCTAGCCTCTTGCACTTCATCATCGGTTCATTAAGGGTACGAAGAGAAAAATCTCTCGGAGCGAGATGGGAAATATGGAGGGTGTTCCAATAAAGTCTACCGGTAATGCCGCACTAAACCGCGCGTAACTAAGGTCGTATACGGTCGTGCAGTAAAACATCTTCCCAGCCAGGCACACTAATAGACAGAGTTCAGAGTTTCTCCACGCGTGAGAAAGTCAACCAGGAGCAAAACCTCAGTGTCCCAAAGGACTGCGGCCGTAACGTCTTTCGCACATACAGACGTTTCGAACTTTCTAACGGCAGGGAAGTGAAGTGTATCAACCTGACATTCACGATCTCTTCGTGCTAGATATCACATGATGAAGTCACGTTTCATTCCCCAAGACGGTTCAGTGCAAGAATGGAACACCCTCTGCCAGATGCGGCACCAAATGCGGGGCAGACAACTCCATTTTCTTTACTTTATTCTTGCCTGGTAGTTACCGCAATACCCAGCAAGAACAAGTCTCCCAGTAGTACATTAGCTTGTGCACGCTATCCACTGCACAGGAGATGTTGAGTCGCCTAATCTGCATCACATGAGTATGACGTTCGGCCTGGATCAGTCCTTCTGCACTGGACACGTTGACCTCTCGTGCTGAACTGCTTGAATGGTTGGAGCGAACTCCTGTCACCAAACCACACCTCTTATCGTGACTTTACACTCGCTCCGTGCAGCTGGTGAAGTTTCCTTTATACGCAAAAATCTCCAACTACGAAGTGGAATCCAAAATTTTCAGGACTGGTGTTGCCATCTGGAAAGTAGGACTAGTAGATCTTTGCACCGCTAGGTGGCGAGAGCTGCATATCTGGTGAGTCAGTGTGCGGAGTGGCATTCAGCTGGGACGACGTGTTGTGTGTCCACGGTCATTTCCGTAATACTCTGTGTTTGGTGTGTGGCGATTTTACGATGGATCCGCGAACAGAACAGCGCGTGTGTATCAAATTCTGTGCGAATCTCGGTTGGTTGGTTGGTTGGTTGGGGAAGGAGACCAGACAGCGTGGTCATCGGTCTCATCGGATTAGGGAAGGATGGGGAAGGAAGTCGGCCGTGCCCTTTCAGAGGAACCATCCCGGCATTTGCCTGGAGTGATTTAGGGAAATCACGGAAAACCTAAATCAGGATGGACGGACGCGGGATTGAACCGTCGTCCTCCCGAATGCGAGTCCAGTGTCTTACCACTGCGCCACCTCGCTCGGTCGCGAATCTCGGGAAAAGTGCTACGGAGACCCTTGCAATGATTCAGCAAGTGTTTGTGGGATAGAGCATGAGCCATACGCATGTGTTTGAGTAGCATGCTCGCTTTAGGGCCGGCCGTACGGACGTCGAAGGTGATGCTCACACTGCAAGGCCCGTTAGCCGCACAACCCCAAACTTTGTTGCCACACTTCAACAACTGGTTCGTGCGGATCGACATCGAACCACTCAAGACCTTGCAGATGAAGTGGGTGTTGGTTATGGGACATGTCAACGATTATTGACTGATGAATTGGGCATGCATCCTGTCGCCGCAAAATATGTGAAAAGGATCTTGACTGCCGATCAGAAGGCACAGCGTGTTGAAGTGCGCACGGACCTTCGTCAGACTGCATCACATGATCCATCCTTCTTGTCACGGGTTATCAGCGGCGACGAGAACTGGATTTACGGTTATGACCCAGAGACAAAGTAGAAGATCCCAGGCACTCCAAGACCAAAAAAAGCGAGACAGGTGAAGAGCAAAGTGAAGAGCATGATCATCGTTTTCTTTGATACCAAGGGAATTGTGCACATAGAATTCGTCCCACCCAACCAAGCAGTGAATTCCGCGTACTACTGTGACGTTTTGGGACGGATCGCTGAAAACGTGCGGCGATGACGGCCCGAACTTTGGCGTCACGGGAACTGGCTGCTGCATCACGACAACGCGCCCTGACACACGTCCTTGCTCACCAGGACCTTTTTGGGAAAAAACAAGATGGTGGTTGTACCGCAAACACCGTACTCGCCAGTTGGCAGCATGCGACTTCGCGCTATTCCCAAAACTGAAACTCCAGTTGAAAGGCCGTCGGTTCGACACTCTAGCGAGAATTCAAGAAGCATCACTGGCGGTGATAAACACTATCAAAGAACAGGACTTCCAGAAAACGTTTGGCCAGTGGCAGAAGCGCTGGGACTGGTGTGTACATACCGATGGGAACTACTTCGATGGTGACGGTGACCATTAGCCCAAAGGTAAGGTTTTCAACAGATGGCAGCACCAGTCCCGAAAATCTTGAATAGCACTTCCGACCTGAAACCGTATTTTGAAGCGCAACAGCACACGTACCTACACGTTGAACGGAATTGTTTGAAATGTGCGACTATGTTATAAGTTTATTATATAATGTTTGCTGCTCCAGTGGCATTTTATTAATATTTGTTAGCACGACGCGTTACAACAACATGCCACTATTAGCATGTGCGCTACAGTTACGTGTACATTACGTTAAGGTGAGTATGATGAGATTGTTTTCTGGGTGTGCCAGTGAGATAGTGCATCATAATTCTGTACAGAAACATGTTTCTTTTAGCGTATACGTTTAACTGATTGGTATGTTTAGATCATTTCATTAGCGAATTTGCTTACGCTTTTGGTGGGTTTTAATCTTTAATGTATAGAGAGCGCAGTAGTAAACAAATCATCACCCCTTCACACTTATACTTTCAAAGGTTTACATCATTCCAGCAACTATTAACTGCTAAGATATTGAAATAAGTTAGCCTTTGGAGTTAAGAGTCTCTGAAATAATGTAAACATCTGAACGCGAAAGTGTTAAGTGATAATGATTGGTTTCTTATTGTGGTCTATACGTCATAAAAATAAATTTCCAACAAAAATATAAGTAAATACACTAATGAAACGATTTAAACGTACTATTAAAAATGTACCTTTCTGTGCGTTTGAAATTTTGTAACGTAACCTCCCTGGCACACCAAGAAGATGAACCTCATCGTATTATTGTGAATGTGTGCACATGATGGTGGCAGTACGCTGCCGAAATACGTTGAGCTGCTAAATGTTAATAAACAGTGAGTGAAGTAGCAAAAATTGTTTCATGAACAGCTACCTTCATCTTTCGGCGTCGTTTGACAGCTATGATCGTTTCTTCTATCTTGGCACGGAATTTAATTTGCATGTAATACTTATACCACCGTGAGAGCTCTTCACAACTTACTTATTCAACCAACTTCGTGAAGACATTAGTGGTTATTTTGCAACAAACAAAGGTGTAAAGAGTGGTGTTTTCATACTAATCCGTCATGGAACCGATAACCTCCAGTAGTACTACAGAAATAAGTTACACAGTAGGCGTAACCGACATTCTTTAATAGGAGTAAATCATGACAGTGTTACATGTATCTATGCCACCTTAGTTTTTTAATTGTTTCATCCACTTTGTAGTACCATTTTGGTATATATTCTGAGTCTGTAAACCTGTTGTATAGTGACGTATAACCGACATGGTCGTGCGCCTAGTTTCCATGCTTTGAGTTGGGCAGCTGACGATTTCACGGTATTTATGTTGATGGTGGTGACGGTAAAGTAAGACGTGAAGATCTTACATAACTGCGATATGCGAAAGCGTGCATCTTCTGCCAGCCGGGGTGGCCTAGCGGTTCTAGGCGCTACAGTCTGGAACCGCGCGACCGATACGGTTGCAGGTTCGAATCCTGCCTCGGACATGGATGTGTGTGATGTCCTTAGGTTAGTTAGGTTTGAGTAGTTTTTGAGTAGTTCTAAGTTCTAGGGGAATGATGACCTCAGAAGTTAAGTCCCATAGTGCTTAGAGCCATTTTAACCATTTTTTGTGCATCTTCTATCACCAGGTTAATTCATTTTGGCACGTATTTTCAATTTGTAGCGAGCAGCTGCTGCAAAAATAAGAGTAAGAGTTGATAAAATAGGATTCATTTCCATTTGTTAAGGTGTGGCCGTTGTGGCAGTAAGCAAGTGGATAGTTCTATCAGGATTGCCATTAACAAGTCCTCGTATTTCCAGAAGTAAATATGAGCAAGGACTATAGTGTTACAAGCTCATCGCCGTAAGTCTCGTTACTCTTAGGTTTACGAAATGTCTGATGAAACTAACTTTACAAATAGAGAAGCGCCAGACATGCATTTACCGATGAGTTGCTAAAGGAAGAAGGAAGGGGAGACTGGATTCGATTTGCAAAAGTGAAGGTAAATTTATGGTTGGTACAGAGTGTAATATGACAGAGCAGAGATGACTGACGTTTACACTAAGACTACAAATTTCTTTTCAAAATTATGACCTAATAACATGACGGACGATACGTTACAATTATATGAAAAAAATAAGATGCTTTCATTCTCACACCACCCACATCATAAGCAGAGTCTTCATTTAACAGGACAGAAGCAGAGGTAATCTTTATTTCATGATATATCGGATAACTATAATCTCTGATTCTTTCATAGAACCACAAAATAGCAAAAATACATTTTTTGTTAGAAATTTACTGCGAATGTAGAAGGTTGGACATTTTCTTAAATCGTGTACTTACACTTTCGCAGCAGATGGCGAACTCTGGGGATTCTAGTACGTCTGCAAGAAAAGAAAAGACTTCTTGAGATATAATAAAAGAAATATTTACAATAAACAGTGAACAATAATTAAATCATTGGTATCAAATTATACACATAAACTTTGTGGGCACCGATCCAGGGGCATGGATGTCTAATGTGACTTATATCAATTGCAATTTTCTTGTCACACCCGTTATTCCCTCATATTCATTCTTTTAACCATTAATATATTGCGCTGTTCGCTCTGACTGTTGACAGGTATCATAATTAACAAAAAATAAAATACAGCCTTTCTCATTTTGAAAAGACACAATGGTGCCTTTGCTCACTCCTTCTTATGTTTGAAGCGTTTACCATCTTCCGCTACTTTCTAGCACAGGCCATGTAAGAAACATCTCTAAAACACCCAATCCGGCTTTACGCTTTCTTCAGTATTCCTACCCTGTTCACTTTTTTCCGTTTCTTAGCGTTTATTTTCTTCGTAGCAGAGTAGTATCCTCAATAGTCTTCCATTTCTTAATTTTGTGATCATATGCTTTGTTTTTTCAAATTTTTCTTATCATTTATGACAGTTTCTTCCAGATGAACTCGTACCTTTCCTAATGTAGTTAGATTTACCTTTGACTTTTTCAGTGTTGCATTATTTCCAATGTATTTTCGAGAATATAGTCTTGCAGTAATCATCCCACCTTCCGATATTTCCGCTGAAAAGCATACAGCAATAGTCAGAGTGAGTTGATATCTGACTTGTACAATTTTACCTGTCAGCTTAACATGACTGAATATTTCTACACGGCCAACTTTCAGTTGATTTTTTTCCATGTGTTCAATCTGTTTCTGTGTTGCCTCGTAATTCACCAGTTTCTACTCTTCTTTGATATCATAATATTCCTACCATTCACTTCTTCTTGTATGATCCTGAAGCTTCAATAGATTCAAACAATAAAAGCCACACACATACGCACACACATCTCTCAGTTGCAAAAACCGAACAGCCAGTGTGAAAGAGGTTTCTCTTACTTCCTAATAATCAGCCTCTCTCTCTCTCTCTCTCTCTCTCTCTCTCTGTGTGTGTGTGTGTGTGTGTGTGTGTGTGTGTGTGTGTGTGTCTGTCTGTCTGTCAAAAACACGCTCACACACGTACATATGAACACCACTCTTGACCTTAAAAATTCTATCTAGCGATGTGGCACTGTGATTAGCACACTGGACTCGCATTCTGCAGGACAACGATTCAAAATCCCATCCAACCATTTAGATTCAGGTTTTCACTAAATCCCCAAAGACAAGTACCAGCATGGTTCCTTTGAAAGGGCACAGACATCTCCTTCCGCATTCTCCCTTAATCCGAGGTTGTGGTGCGTCTCTAATGACGCAATTATCTACATGATGTTAAATATTAATTTTCCTTTCTTTCTTTCCCTAATCCTATATATTTTAAGTGACTTACATTCCTTTACATGTCGATACTTTAGTTGTATCAATGAAATACACAGACGGAATCACCAAAAACGTATAATACGTTTTTTCGTAAACTATAGAAGATATTGAGACACGGAAAAAAGGAATTTGGCAAAAGACAGGCACAGGAGCAGGTAACGATGTGGTAAGTGCAATACTCTCATTTACTGTATAATCCCAGACTTTCAAGTAAATATGGTTTTTTAAATGGAAGGTTATAGGTTTTTACGGGGGCCTGGACGTTATGGCCTGTAATTTTTGCTAGCATTTTGAAATTTAGTAATTCAAAAATTTTAATAGATATTCGAATGAATCCTTAACCAAATAATTAGTACATATTGTTCTCTATGTAAAAAGCAGGTGGAATAACTACATAGTGGAGTGAATACCAATTTTTCTCTTACATACTGAATTACACGTATTTTTTATTTTAGGTACTCTGTACTTCCACACCGTTCAAAATAAAAGATCAAAATAAATTTTATTCTTTTAATTATTCATTTGTTGAAACGTAAACCGGTAATATTTACCAATTTACTGTTTTTTTTATTTTTAAAAAAGGTGTTGTAAGAGTCATTTTTTCTCCTAATACGTTAATAGCGTGTGACATGCTCCAGCTGAAAATATTTAATACATTCTTGAATAATGTGGTTAACTGCAATATTTTCTTTTTGAAGCTTTAATGTTGGATGAGATAATGCTATCTAGTGTGCAAAATCGTTGATTACGGGAACTGAAGATTTGCATGTCATTTTCTTCCTAGTGATAACATTTCAAAACATTCCAGCTTTGTAATCTTGTTATTCTTAGTGTAATTTTCGTCTTCTTTAGTTTTCTTTCTCTTCTTTGCTATTCTGGCTTCTTTTGTCATGCTTTCAGCAGCTTCTTTTGCGACACATTGTCTGTCCATTAAAGCAGGCCATTTTTCCTGTTGTCCCCAGTTTTGATTTTTAGTCTGCCGATGGTTTTTAATCTGCTTGTTATTCCATCATTAAAATATGTTCTGGTGTTTGTCACACTAATATAAAAAGCTGACATGCCAACAAAAACAGTTTTAGGCAAGCGTTCCCAAATGCAACTACTGAAGCTTTCATTCGGATTCTGCGTGTTACAGTGTAAAAATTTTCCAGGAGTTTAGAATCGGAAAGATCTCTGTATATTGGCTTTAGTCCTATGGTTGCTGTGGAAATAGCGGCGCCAAAATTAAATAACGAGACACTGAAGGCATAGTTTTGTGTTTGACAGTAACGTGACAGCTAGGCATTCACGCCGCTTCTGCTGTAGAAAGACATTTAAACATGAAAATGGTGAGATATTGTCCGTAAAGTATACGTTTTTAGAATCAAGAAGAATCACAGAATTTCATTAAATAAAAAATATCACTTTTTCGGCCGTCATGACGTCCAGGTCCCCTTAATGCCTTTCGAAACCTCTTCAAAATACGAATACAGCGATACGACGCTGCTCATTGTTGGCGTTGAAACTTTTCGCAAAACTTTAGGAGGATTAGGGGTAAAATTGCAAAGCATGGCGGCCGGAATTGGCTACTGCTGTACCAACTCCGTCCAGTGGGGTCTGCGTGCCAGGCTCTGTTCTTATATGAAACGATAAGACAGGCTTACGCTACTTACATAAGCCATATTTCCTCAGGGCTCTGCTTTATACTACATAGACTGAGGGTCAGCAATAAGAGTTATAAACTGAAATATATACTAACTTTGGCGTATCTGAAGGGACTTCAAAAACAATTTCAAATGTATGCACGTACTCACGGTTGGTGGAAAGCTATTGTGGAAATAAGTAAACAGCCGAAAGTCGTCATACAAAGCCTGGCATGAGAGTCCTGCTTGGCTGCGTTCACACCGTAACTGCACTTTCAGTCCGTCTTGCTTTGCAATTCCAGCACAAATTGTTTATTTATTTATTTATTATTATTTTTTTTTTTTTTGAAAAGTGTGAATGCTAACAATGACTAGCATTACAAGTGTACGCATCATCGCAAGAGCATTCGAATGTCGTTAAAGAAATATAACATTCCATATAAACAAAATTTTGCTTAACCATTTCATTACTTTTTTCAGATTGAAAGACATTAATGGTTATTTGTTGTCAAAAGTAACAATGTCAAGTAAAAGTTTCTCGCTGTTTCGTTTTCAAATGCGGGGAGGGATGGGACATACAGGGTTATTCATAAGTATAATGGGCTGTCAAATGAAAACGAATAATCGTTATAACTGTTATTACATTTATTCCTTAGTGAGGCAAGAAGGTCAGCGCGTTAATAGAAAAGTGTCTGCTCTTTGTCCGAAACAAAGCGACAGGTCCACACACATGTTGCCTAGGTTGTTTCCACTACGCTGCAGAAGTTTCGCTTGGAATCCCTTACACGTCCACCCCGTGCGATTTCCTTATTTTTGGAGCCCTGAAGAAATACATTCATCGCTGCCGAATTTTCTTCCGGCGAAGAGGTGCACACAATCATGATTCTGTAGGCAAGTGCAAACATTTTTCCATGAAGGCGTTAACCGTCTTGTCTCACACAGAGATATGTGTGTTATCAACAATGACGATTACCTTAAACAGTTAACCTACTACTTTCCGTCTGTCTTGTTCTCATTTCACTGTTTCTTATACCTCCGTGGTTTCAGAAGCCCACTGCACTTAATCTACAATTCCTCCTAAAGAGGCAGGCCATGAAGGCCCAACGGACCGACCGGCCGCCGTGTCATCCTCAGACCGCAGGCGTCACTGGATGGGAACATGGAGGGGCATGTGGTCAGCACAACGTTCTTCCGGCCGTACGTCAGTTTCCGAGACCGGAGCCGCTACTTGCCAATCAAGTAGCTCCTCAGTTTGCCTCACAAGGGCTGGGTGCACCCTGCTTGCCAACAGCGCTCGGCAGACCGGATGGTCACTCATCCAAGTGCTAACCCGGCCCGACAGCGCTTAACTTCGGTGATCTGATGGGAACCGGTGTTACCACTGCAACAAGTCCGTTGACAAAGCTACATGGCATTCACAAAAATTAAATATATTATGGGACAGAGCAGCTCTCCAAGTTTGAAACCCACATTGCGGGTCCCCAGTGTGGGCACCGTTCGTGACGCGGCAAACATGGGTGCCGTTCATTGGCAATATTTGCCCGGGAAGGTACGACAGCAGTACAACCACAACCATAGATGGAAGCATAACAGACCAAAGACATTACTGGCTAGGAACTGAACATCTATGGTCTATAGAACGCTAACACGACAGTACTGGCGAGCCCCTGCAACACATTTATTACTGGAAACCCAGATGGGCGACTAGCCGAAAAACAGGCAACCGCAGGGAAACCGTACTGTACACAGCACGCAAACCAGCCACACACACCCCCTACACAGTCTGTGAGCCGATCTATGACCGATTGACCACTAATCCACAACGACCTTGAACTGTTGCAGGGACGCAGCAACTGCAGCAAGCGCCGCAACAAGCTCCAACAACGACAAAGGTAACGATGCACGATACCTCGAACTAACGCAACCACACCTTGCATGCACTGTCGCAGATAGCAAGCCGCTACTGCCCTTACTACCCGCCCTACTGTCGCAGAGGTTTTTTTCCCTTGGCTCTAGCCTTGGCACTTTTTTTCCTCTGCCCTTACAACCGCTACCCTTCAATCGTTTTCGACCACTTCTATCTCCTGATGGACCATGTTAATGAGTAATCTTACCCAGACGCATGGACAACATCACAGCCCGCATCCTGTGACGCCTGATTCAAATACTAACATGTTTACGGAGGTGACAGTAGAACTTTTGGTTTGGTCACCACGTTGGTGTGGGCGTGGAGGAGCCCCATCCTTGTGACAGCAGTACAGTGTGTCGCCTCTATTCAGACGCGAACTAATTCAATGAGGCACTAAGGAGCGGAATGGAGCAGAGGGCTAACAATTAAAACTGAAAACATCACGACCTACAGGTGTAACCTGTAATTATAAGAATCCACTCACCATTAGTAGCCTTCCTTTTACCAGTGGGACTCTGATACGCAACAATAACATACGGCAAATTGAGACTGGTTCTCTGACAAGCTAAGGTAGGACATATACACAAAGGTGACAAAAGTCATGGGACAGGGATATTCACATGCACAGATGACGGAAATATCGCGTACACAAGGTATAAAAGGACAGTGCGTTGGCGGGGCTGTCATTAGTTCTCACGTGATTCACGTGATTGATTCGAAAAGGTGTCCGATGTGATTATGGCCGCAGGACCGGGCTTAACAAACTTCGAATGCAGAATAGTAGTTGGAGCTAGACGCATGAGACGTTTCATTTCCGAAGTCGTTAGGAAATTCAGTTTTCCGAGATCCACAGTACGAAGAGTGAGCCCAGAATACCAAATTTCAGGCATTACCTCTTCATCTACATCTACATCTACATGGATATTCTGCAAATCACAATTAAGTGCCTGACAGAGGGTTCATCGAACCACCTTCTCTATTATTCCAATCTCGTATAGCGCGTGGAAAGAATGAACACCTATATCTTTCCGTACGAGCTCTGATTCCCCTTATTCTATCGTGGTGATCGTTCCTCCCTTAGAATTTCGTGAGAAGAATCCGTCACGACGAAAAACGACGTCTTTTAACGCTGTCCAGCTCAAATCCTGTATCATTTCTGTGAAATTCTCAGATATTTCGCGATAATACAAAACGTGTTGCCCTTCTTTGAACTTTTTTGATGTACTCCGTCAGTGCTGTCTGGTAAGGATCCCACACCGTGTAGCAGTATTCTAAAAGAGGACGGACAAGCGTAGTGTAGGCAGCCTCCTTAGTAGGTCTGTTAAATTGTCTAAGTGTCCTGCTAATAAAACGCTGTCTTTGGTTAGTCTTGTTCGTAAATGTAATACCTTGGCATTTAGTTAAATTATGGCTTTTAGATTAGACTGATTTATCGTGTAACCGAAGTTTAACAAATTCCTTTTAGCACTCATGTGGATGACCTCACACTTTTCTTTATGTAGAGCCAACTGTCAATTTTCGAACCATTCAGATATCTTTTCTAAATCGTTTTGTAATTTGTTTTGATCTTCTGATGACTTTATTAGTCGATAAACGACAGTGTCATCTGCAAACAACCGAAGACGGATGCTCAGATTGTCTCCCAAATCGTTTATATAGATAAGGAACAGCAAAGGACCTATAACACTACCTTGGGGAACGACAGAAATCACTTCCGTTTTACTCGATGACTTTCCGTGAATTACAACGAACTGAGACCTCTCTGACAGGAAATCACAGATCCAGTCACATAACTGAGACGATATTCCATAAGCACGCAATTTCACTACGAGCCGCTTGTATGGTACAGTGTCAAAAGCCTTCCGGAAATCCAGAAATACGGAATCGATGTGAAGTCCCTTGTCAATAGCACTCAACACTTCATGTGAATAGAGAGCTAGTTGTGTTTCACAGGAACGATGTTTTCTAAACCCATGTTGACTGTGTGTCAATAGACCGTTTTGGCTGCCTCTGAGCACTATGGGACTTAACATCTGAGGTCATCAGTCCCCTAGAACTTAGAACTACTTAAACCTAACCAACCTAAGGACACCACACACATCCATGCACGAGGCAGGATTCGAACCTGCGACCGTAGTGGTGGCGCGGTTCCAGACTGAAGCGACTAGAACCGCTCGGCCACCCCGGCCGGAATAGACCGTTTTCTTCGAGGTAATTCATAACGTTCGAACACAATATATGTTCCAAAATCCTCTTGCATATAGACGTTAACGATATGGGCCTGTAATTTAGTGGATTATTCCTAATACCTATCTTGAATATTGGTGTGACCTGTGCAACTTTCCATTCTTTGGATACGCATGTTCCGTCGAGCGAACGGTTGTATATGATTGTTAAGTATGGAGCTAATGCATCAGCATACTCGGAAAGGAACCTAGCTGGTACACTGTCTGGGCCAGAAGACTTGCTTTTATTAAGTGATTTAAGTTGCTTCACTACTCCGAGGATATTTACTTCTACGTTACTCATGTTGGCAGCTGTTCTCGATTCGAATTCTGGAATATTTACTTTGTCTTCTTTTGCGAAGGCATTTTGGGAGGCTGTGTTTGGTAACTCTGCTTTGGCAGCACTTCGATAGTATCTCCATTGCTATCGGGCAGAGAAGGCACTGATTGTTTCTTGCCGCCAACATACTTCACATACGACCAGGATCTCTTTGGATTTTCTGCCAGGTTTCGAGACAAAGCTTCGTTGTGGAAACTGTTATAAGTATCTCGCATTGAAGTCCGCGCTAAATTTCGAGCTTCTCTAAAAGATCGCCAATCTTGGTGATATTGCGTCTGTTTTGAATTTCGCATGTTTGTTTCGTTGTTTCTGCAACAGTGTTCTACGTTCTAACCCGTTTTGTGTACCAAGGAGGATCAGCTCCGTGGTTTGTTAATTTATTTGGTTTAAATCTCTCAATTGCTACCGATAGTATTTCTCTGAATTTAAGCCACATCTGGTCTGCACTTATATTATCAATTGGAATGAGTGGAGATCGTCTCTCAGGAAGGCGTCATGTAAATTTTTATCTTTATATTTTTCGTGGAATGTGGCGTTAATGGGCTATGGCAGCAGACCACCGACGCCAGTGGCTTTGCTAACTTCACGACAACGCCTGCAGCGCCTTTCAGGGCTCGTGACCATATAGGGTGGACCGTAGACTACTGAAAAACCGTGGTCTGGACAGACGAACCCCGATTCCATAGGTAACAGTTGATGATAGAGTTCGAGTGTGGCGCAGATCCACTAAGCCATGGACCCAAGATGTCAACTAGGCGCTGTGCAAGTTCTTTGTGGCTCCATAAAGTGTGTGCTGCACTTATATGGAACGGACTTAGTTCTCTGATCCTGCTGAACCGATCATTGACTGGTAATTCTTATGTTCGTCTATTTGTAGACCATTTGCAGCAAACAACGACGGAATTTTTATGGATGACTATGCACCGTGTCGCTGGGCCACGATTGTTCCTGATGAGTTTGAAAAACATTCTGGGCAATCCGAGCGAGTGATGGCCCACCCAGATCGTCCAACATGAATCCCATGGAACAGATGTGTGACATAATCGATAGATCAGTTCGTGCGCAATATCCTGCGCTGGCAGCACTTTCGCTGTTATGTATGAGTGTAGAAGCTGCAGGGCGCAGTGTTTCTGCAGGGGGCTTTCAAGAACTTGATGAGTATGTGCCACGTCGAGTTGCTGCGAAACGAGGATCGATGCGATATTAGGAGGCCGCCCATGAATCTTCTCACCTTAGTATACGTCCAGGTGGTAGTGAAAAGGTTAAACATCTCGGCAGATACAAAAGTTAACAATATTACAGTACGACACAATTAAGTGCCCCTCTTCCCATTATACACTACTGGCCATTAAAATTGCTACACCCACAAGAAATGCAGATGATAAAAGGGTATTCATTGGAGAAATATATTATACTAGAACTGACATGTTATTTCATTTTCACGCAATTTGGGTGCGTAGATCGTGAGAAATCAGTACCCAGAACAACCACCTCTCGCCGTAATAACGGCCTTAATACGCCTGGGCATTGAGTCAAACAGAGCTTGGATGGCGTGTACAGGTACAGCTGCCCATGCAGCTTCAACGCGATACCACAGTTCATCAAGACTAGTGACTGGTGTATTGCGCCGAGCAAGTTGCTCGGCCACCATTGACCAGACGTTTTCAATTGGTGAGAGATTTGGAAAAGTGCTGGCCAGGGCAGCAGTCGAACATTTTCTGTATCCAGAAAGGCCCGTACAGGACCTGTAACATGCGGTCGTGCATTATCCTGCTGAAATGTAGTGTTTCGCAGGGATCGAATGAAGGGTAGAGCCACGGGTCATAACACATCTGAAATGTAACGTCCACTGTTCAAAGTGCCCTCAATGCCAATAAGAGGTGACCGAGACCTGTAACCAATGGCTCCCCATCCATCACGCCGGGTGATACGCCAGTATGGTGATGACAAATACATGCATCCAATGTACGTTCACTGCGAAGTCGCCAAACACGTATGCGACCACCACGATGCTGTAAACAGAACCTGGATTCATCCGAAAAAATGACGTTTTGCCATTCGTGCACCCAGGTTCGTCCTTGAGTACACCATCGCAGGCGCTCCTGTCTGTGATGCAGCGTCAAGGGTAACCGCAGCCATGGTCTATCCGAGCTGATAGTCCATGCTGCTGCAAACGTCGTCGAACTGTTCGTGCAGATGGTTGTCGTCTTGCAAACGTCCCCATCTGTTGACTCAGGGATCGAGACGTGGCTGCACGATCCGTTACAGCCATGCGTATAAGATGCCTGGCATCTCGACTGCTAGTGATAAGAGGCCTTTGGGATCCAGCACGGTGTTCCGTATTACCCTCCTGAACCCCCGATTCCATATTCTGCTCTCAGTCATTGAATCTCGACCAATGCGAGCAGCAATGTCGCGATACGATAAACCGAAATCGCGATACGCTACAATCCGACCTTTATCAAAGTCGAAAACGTGATGGCACGCATTTCTCTTACTCACATGAGGCATCACAACAACGTTTCACCAGGCAACGCCGGTCAACTGCTATTTGTGTATGAGAAATCGGTTGGCAACTTTCCTCGTGTCAGCACATTGTGTGAATGCTCTGAAAAGTTTATCATTTTCATATCACAGCATCTTCTTCCTGTCGGTTAAATTTCGCTTCTGTAGCACGTCATCTTCGTGGTGTAGGAATTTTAATGTCCAGTAGTGTAATTTGCCTGTAACCTCGTTTCTACCTGTATATCTGGAACCGTTCACGAAATAAAAGTGGTGCAAGTTTAGTGATTCTCCATGTATAGGACATAACTTCTGGTACACATATAATGATGAAATATCACTGCATTCTATTTGTCTTCAAAGAAAATAGTATTAAGCAAACGAATGTGTTGTAGAGTCTGGCGGTGCGGTACTAAACGCGGAGTGTTTCTCGCGTAGCAACGGCTGTTGCAGCACCAGGAAACAACAACAAACAGCAGGGGCCAATTTACACTTGGTGCTCGTGGCGCTCGTGGCAAGTTGGCTGCCAGAGCCGCATGCCGTGTTAACCGAAAGTGTTTCGCGCGGTGGGCGACGCATTATCCCGGTCCCGCTACGGACAGCGGAGTTAAAGGTACCGGGCTGCGCTGCGCCGGGGCGCTAACTCCCACGCAGAGTTTGGACCGCCCCGTGGGCGAGTCTGCTAACAAACCATCGCCGTGACGCGCCCGGCACACACCGAATTAAGCCCTTATTCCGGTAGCCCGAGTTTAGCCGCATTCATTAATTTCCATCGCTACCACGGGAACAGCTTAACAAGCGCACCCATGCGTGCAGCGGGCGGCGGAATTATTGTCGGGAATTTGCCTCGGCCAACCTTGTTATTATCGCCCATTAATCATTTTTGCAGCTGCTTAGAATCAGTCCCGTTTCCCGTATTCTGTTTGTCGTTGCCGCTTCGATGTATCTCGTACCTACAAGGATTCATGTAAAGTGGCCTCTGTGTAAGAAAAACACAGATTTTGCAAACGAAATATATATATTCCCAATCTCTCATTAACAATCACTATATCCCCCTTTCTGTCCCTCCCTCCCTCCCTCCCTCTCTCCCTCCCTCTGTCTCTCATACTCATACACGTACAGAGATATACAATATACAGGGCTATTACAAATGATTGAAGCGATTTCATAAATTCACTGTAGCTCCATTCATTGGCATATGGTCACGACGCACTACAGATACGTAGAAAAACTCATAAAGATTTCTTCGGCTAAAGCCGCACTTCAGGTTTCTGCCGCCAGAGCGCTCGAGAGCGCAGTGAGACAAAATGGCGACAGGAGCCGAGAAAGCGTATGTCGTGCTTGAAATGCACTCACATCAGTCAGTCATAACAGAGCAACGACACTTCAGGACGAAGTTCAACAAAGATCCACCAACTGCTAACCCCATTCGGCGATGGTATGCGCAGTTTAAAGCTTCTGGATGCTTCTGTAAGGGGAAATCAACGGGTCGGCCTGCAGTGAGCGAAGAAACGGTTGAACGCGTGCGGGCAAGTTTCACGCGTAGCCCGCGGAAGCCGACGAATAAAGCAAGCAGGGAGCTAAACGTACCACAGCCGACGGTTTGGAAAATCTTACGGAAAAGGCTAAAGCAGAAGCCTTACCGTTTACAATTGCTACAAGCCCTGACACCCGATGACAAAGTCAAACGCTTTGAATTTTCGGCGCGGTGGAGATCATGATCAGCAATTCATGTCATGGCCTCCACGCTCTCCCGACTTAACCCCATGCGATTTCTTTCTGTGGGGTTATGTGAAAGATTCAGTGTTTAAACCTCTTCTACCAAGAAACGTGCCAGAACTGTGAGCTCGCATCAACGATGCTTTCGAACTCATTGATGGGGACATGCTGCGCCGAGTGTGGGGGGAACTTGATTAGCGGCTTGATGTCTGCCGAATCACTAAAGGGGCGCATATCGTACGTTTGTGACTGCCTAAAAAAACTTTTTGAGTTTTTGTATGTGTGTGCAAAGCATTGTGAAAATATCTCAAATAATAAAGTTATTGTAGAGCTGTGAAATCGCTTCAATCATTTGTAATAACCCTGTACAATGTGATTCAGCTGCTCTACCCATGTGTATTATGCAACCCGCAACACCTTCAGGTACCACGCGTAAGATTTGTATGCTCTCGCGCTCGCTACGTGCAAAGTGTTAGTCCTACAGAAATTATAAACAGGTTCTCTTCGCACGAAATGTAATGTAGTTAAATTATGCACTGGCAGACGTTTTCGACAAAGGCGTTTACGAATTATTCGAGAAAAACGTACAAAAGTTGAAACGTCCCCTTAGAAAAACTGACACACAATATTTTTAACGCAACGCAGTCTGACTTTCAGTAATCCCTACAAAAGAATGGTCATGACTAACAATAACCTATACCTTTTATGAATCACTTACCTCACAAAAATCTTCGTTACTCGAACTACTGCAATACAGCGAGCGCCACTACTGCCAGCTAAATGAAAGATTCAAACTACTCAAGGGACTAACTACTGATAGGCATAGTTAGCAAATGAAAGATTTTGATGGAGAACAAACAATGTATTTACCTTAATAGTGTTCAAAAGTCATTATATATATATATATATATATATATATATATATATATATATATATCTATATATATATATATATATATATATATATATATATATATATATATCAGTTCATGACATCCGGTCTAACAAATTTACTCTCTCTAATGGACACACGTCTAGTTCATCCGCTCTCAAAACTCCGCCATCTCTTTCCCCACATTCACCACTGCTGGCGGCTCACCTCCAACTGTGCAACGCTACGCGCTGTTAACAGCCAACTGCCCAATACTACAATAGAAAATTCCAACAATGCAAACCACCCACAGACTGCACACAGCACAGCCAGTGATTTTCATACAGAGCGCTACGTGGCGTTACCAACATAAAAACCTAAACAGTCTACCTACAAAGTGACCTTCAAACACGATTTTCTTTAGTGACTCAAAAACGAGTGGCCTCTATGCGAAAATGTATACCATTACAAAATTTAACTACATTAAATTTCAAACAGAAAGACTGTTTTTTTGTCGGAGCAAGAAAATATGAAATTCTCAACTGTGGTTTTTTCAATGCATTGAAGGTCGCATGAAAACTACCTGTACGGGCAACTTAATCACATTGTATGTATTTATACAGGTAAGTTCAAACTTCTCTCAAAATGACATTTAGTCCGTTAGCTTTCATCTTATGAACTTCGGGCGACCTTTATTCTATATTTTTTCTGAAATTTTGCCAGCACAGAGGGGCTGTCTTTATTAAAGGGTCATTGCTGGTGGCGGCCTCGAGTCGAATCCGCGGATTCAGTAACTACACAAGGCGGAGAATACCTGCGTCTGATACAGTAAATTCTGGGCCCCTGTACAACCAGACGTTATCAAGCCGTCAACAATTAGTACAGATCCAGTAAAGAAACAGTTCTCCATAACACTATTCTGAAATAACAGACAATCCATGATCGCTTATATATCTTTTATTGATTACCGGTTTCGACAGATCTGTGCTGTCATCATTGGACCTTGTAACGTATTAACAGACGTTCATTATCTTTACAAACTTGCAAGTCACATAGCGGAGTTGCGTCGGTTTGCAATGAAAGGTAGGAAGGAGCATCAGCTACCTTTCATTGCAAAACAATGCAACATCACAACGTGACTTGCAAGTTTGTGAAGATGATCAACTGCTGTTAATATGTTACAAGATCCGATGATGACAGCACAGTTCTGTCGAAACCGTAATCAATAAAAGATTTACAAGTGATCTTGGAGTTCCCGATATTTCAGGATGGAATAACAATTCAGATCGCCCCCAGCTGTTGACACAATAGGGTGGGGCAAATAAAAAAAGTGGCCCAGTGAAGAGAGTTCAGAAGTTGAAAGTGACCACCATTCACCTCTCAGCAGCTTTTGGCCCTAGTCAGCAAGTTGCTGGATCGAAGTTGGTCTGCTACAACTGCTGCAATCTCATCCGAAATGTTCTTCTGCAGTTCTTGAAGACTATGAGGGTCGTTGCGATACACGTTAGACATGAGGACTCCCCACACATAGTAATCGCACATTGACAGATCGGGTGACCTGGATGGGCAGGAAGGCCCGCGACCAGAGTGACCTCTGTCAACAAATCCCTCAGGCTTGAAGAGTGTGTAAATGTGCTCTAAGGTTCGACCGGCGGTGTGGGCAGTTGTTCCAACCTGTTGGAAATAACTGTAGGTCTTTTCCTCCTCCGTTAATGCTGCCAAAATGGTTGCAATATGTTTCCAAAATAATGTGCCGAAGTCAACGTCTGATGAAAGAAGATGGGGACAACAACGCGGCGTGCAGACACTGCACACCAAACGCCAACATTCTGAGAATGCAATGGTGTTTCGTGGAAGTTATGCGGATTCCCTACTGGCCAGAACCTGTGATTCTGTGAGTTGACATAACCACTCAGGTGAAACAAGGCTTCATTGGGCGTAAAGAAGAGATCCATGTCCAAGCCATTTATTGTGATCTCAGTAAAGAGCCACTCACTAAACAAGGCGATGAGGAGCATCTGCTGAATTTAATGCATGAACAACAAACACTCGGTAGGGATGCATGTCCAGGTTCAGGCTGGGTATTCGTCTGCATGATCGGCGTTATATACCGGTTCCTTGCGACTGGCGTCATGTATCTTTGGTAGAACTCTGAAGCATTCCTGGTGAACTTCAGCCACATTTTCTGGGGCACAGGCACATTTCGGAATGTTTTTTACTTGTTTAAAATAGATCCCGTCTGACGCCATTTTCGGATTAAGCGTTGCATGGTACTCTTTGGTGGTATTTTGGCACCACTGAACTTCTTGTCCGACAACTGACTACTCTGTTTCCACGACATCGTTGTCTCGTAATTTTCCACAGCGAATATCCGCTGCACCACTGCGAATACCATCTCCTCTTTTCATTGCTCCACTCACACTGACACAGCCCGCACTACACTATGAACAGGTGCGGATCACGCTGCGGGCGTACACGTGGTGTGCTCCTCACGGGGTGTCGTAATGTGCACATACCCACGACCAATAGTTTCCACTCGTCCGGTCCACTTCTATTTGCCCCACTGTGTATAAGTTATGAATTATTATGTGCTGTACTATACAATAGCTGGGATGATCATTTATGTTGGTTGTGTAAGTTTTGGTTAGCGGTTTCTCGTATAGCGGCCTTACGGGAAACGAAATGATGTTCTTTTTCCCCTATGATTTGCTACGAAAGTTTACTACGTCATTTAGAGTTTTTTGGAACAAAGAATAACAAGTATCATCTAAAAGTAGAAGAACCGCTTACACAAAAATATCTCCTTCTGATCAGCGTATAATCAGTACGTCTGCTGGAAATTTATAACCACCATCGCACCCCTAGCATCAAGAAACGTCTGCATCGCTTCAGCTTAACGTCATACCCATTGTGTAAATATGACGAAGAGAAGAGCAGCGCCCGCATCTCGTGGTCGTGCGGTAGCGTTCTCGCTTCCCACGCCCGGGTTCCCGGGTTCGATTCCCGGCAGGGTCAGGGATTTTCTCTGCCTCGTGATGGCTGGGTGTTGTGTGATGTCCTTAGGTTAGTTAGGTTTAAGTAGTTCTAAGTTCTAGGGGACTGATGACCGAAGATGTTAAGTCCCATAGTGCTCAGAGCCATTTGAACCATTTAGAAGAGCAGCAATCATAACTTTCGGATGATATAAACTGTCGTTATCGAAGAAACCCACAACTGCGAAGCCTGCTCAGTGTAAAGTGTGCTTTCCAGTTCTCAATAACGTCTTTTAACAGCGAAGAAAACTATATGGTGTACAGATTTCCACAGACACTTCTGCTTTGTCGGCCTTCAGTAACGATATGTTAGTCCAGTCAAATAGTACGTGCACCTTGCAAAACGTGGGGAAGAGATTTAAGAAAAAAAAACCGTTCATATGGTTGAAATATTGGGAAACCATGTTCTCACAACAAAATTTCCATTGATAAATGTTTTGTATTAAAAAAAAAATAAGAAAATTGAGGCCTTTCCTGTTTCTTCATAAAATCTCACTATCTTCTGCTCTTAGTGCCTTTGAGCACAAAATTCCCTGCAAATTTAATTGTTAGATCTTTTTTTTGCACCCAGTACCACGGGCGCTACAGTTCATAAAAACATAAAAACGTAAAACTACTGTTTTATAGTAGATATATATAACATATTGTGTTACATATTTGAACTGAACACCTCACTTTGCAGTAATCAGTTACTCCATGTGTAATCGGATGATTCCTTGGCATCCATCTATTGTGATTTGAACATCACTAGTCTAGGTTAAGACAAGGACGTTTCAACCCTGACTCACTCTTACATAAAACTAGATCTTTTACTCATTATGTTACACAGGGTGTTACAAAAAGGTACGGCGAAACTTTCAGGAAACATTCCTCACACACAAATAAAGAAAAGATGTTATGTGAACATGTGTCCGGAAACGCTTAATTTCCATGTTAGAGCTCATTTTAGTTTCGTCAGTATGTACTGTACTTTCTCGATTCACCGCCATGATTTCATACGCGATACTCTACCTGTGCTGCTAGAACATGTGCCTTTACAAGTACGACACAACATGTGGTTCACGCACCATGGAACTCCTGCACATTTCAGTCAAAGTGTTCGTACGCTTCTCAACAACAGATTCGGTGACCGATGGATTGGTAGAGGCGGACCAATTCCATGGCCTCCACGCTCTCCTGACCTCAACACTCTTGACTTTCATTTATGGGGGCATTTGAAAGCTCTTGTTTACGCAACCCCGGTACCAAATGTAGAGACTCTTCGTGCTCGTATTGTGGACGGCTGTGGTACAATACGCCATTCTCCAGGGCTGCATCAGTGCATCAGGGATTCGATGCGATGGAGGGTGGATGCATGTATCCTTGCTAACGGAAAACATTTTGAAAATTTCCTGTAACAAAGTGTTTGAAGTCACGCTGGTACGTTCTGTTGCTGTGTGTTTCCATTCCACGATTAATGTGGTTTGAAGAGAAGTAATAAAATGAGCTCTAACATGGAAAGTAAGCGTTTCCGGACACATGTCCACATAACATATTTTCTTTCTTTGTGTGTGAGGAATGTTTCCTGAAAGTTTGGCCGTACCTTTTTGTGACACCCTGTATACTGGATGTTAGGGATATAAACGCAGATTTTTTTGTCTTCATGACTGAGGGAACTGTACTGAACAACGTAGCATCAGTATTTACTTCTTTTGAAGACTAATAATTATAGCTATTACGGACAGTAAGTTTTTGGTTTGGTTATAACCTTCAAGTACACGTGGCACAAGCCAGCCATTAATGTTTGTTTTTTCTGGGTAGCGTGGACGCAAAACGGGTAGTCTGTACTGACAGGCGTAGTCTGCTTATTGTCGCAGTTAAGACCGTGCAGAAAACATCAGATAGTAAATTATGTGACGTGTCTGAGGGTAGACATTTAGACGCAGAGGAAAAACAAACAACTCAATGTTGTGGGTACATATTAAGGTAGCAATTATCATAGTAGTAGCACCTATATACCTAACACCCTGCGTGTTAAATAAACAGCAGTAGAAAACTGAACTATTATCTGCTGAGTTAGGCGTACCGAAATAGGTTGCTAATTAAACTTGTGGAAAGAACCCATAAAATACAAATGAGAGATAGATAGCGTTATTAGAATAAAAAAGGAATTAAGATTACTAACATTTTTGCTATCACTTCTGAATGAATAATACTTCAAATAGCGTATTTCAACATTAATCGCATTAGAGGTGAATATGTGGGTTACTTCCGACGTGTTGGTGGGCGAAGTCCCTCGGTGTCACCAGAAGAGCCTTGAGTAGTGAGCTCCAGATCGACCTGTCCTTCTAACAGTAAATCAGCCTCTTCCATTTAGTTGATTTTGTGGGTGGCAACCTTGCAAGATTCAGTTTGCTTTTTGTGGCAGACTTGGTGAATATCTGGTACGCAAATCGTTTAGCGTCTGGGAACAGCTGACACCTCCAGTGTACTGTACGATAATTAACTGTTCTCCTGCTGTTATTGTTTCTTCTGGTCAGCGTCTGGTTTCTTAAATGTGAGAAGTGCTGAGTTTAGGTGTTAGGTTTCTTAATAATGTTGGAAGAATCATTTTTCCTTGCCCGAAAAAAGCGAATGTTTCCTCACTTTCGCTAACGGCCTGAGGATACAGAATTTGTTCACTGTTGAACTTGTTGGACGCAGTGCAAAACCAATTTTTTTCTACAGTTTCCGGTTTTACGACCTAGAAGTTTTCAATTCCTTGTTCCAACCAGTCATGAACACAAAGAGTTTAACATCTTTCCCCACAACGTTCGCTCTCCCAAATGCATCGGTTCTTGAAATGGCAGGCGTTGCAATCATAACGTCAGCTGCCTGGTCCACCTCAATGCTACACTCTTGAAGTTACTTTTTAAGATGTGCGACCAAGTGATTCTTCTTACGTTCGTTGTACAAAAACTTGTCCAGCGGGACTTGTTTTTCCATTTATGATCCAACCACAATTTCAACCGAAGAATTTTTTCTGGACCTACGAATTTTCCCAGTGAGCTTTGTCCTACATTGCTCTCCCTCGCATGGGTACCCAACAAATACAAAAGCAAATTGAGATCCAAAATGACACTGAAGGTACGAAACTCAGCTTGGGATTACTGATTTGAAAGAAACATTTTGAGTCCAAGTTATTTTGTGTGTAAAGTACACTCCGTCAACGACAAAAAATTTATTCGATGCACCTGATTTCACATCTTTCACTGGAACAAAGGCATTGTAGAATGAAGATTTTGTTCCTTTTCGAATAGCCTTTCTGAGAACAGAGCGACTGGATAAGGAGCATGTTTATACCTAGTAAGGCTTTTAATTCTTGTTCACTCTGTTTCATTATATGCCACAAAAGAAACTTCCCGCAGTCTGACCTGACAGTGCTAGTAGGTACCGAATGTAATTTCAACGATGCTATATACGTTGGGAATGTCACAAAGTGAGATGTCCAATTCAAATGTGTAAATCTAATATATCTAACAACTGAAACTCCAGGGTTGGAATATCAACACTGTAAGGAAAAGATACCTTGCTACTCACCGTAAAGATGACACGTTAAGTTGCAGACAGGCACAATTAAAAGAGACATTAGCTTTCGGTCACAGCCTTCGCCGGAGAAATAAAGAAAATCACAAACCATTCATTGACACAAGCAAGCACACCTCGCGCACACATGACCGACAACTCCGGACCAGAATCTGAGTCTGGTGGGAGAAAATTATTTTTACTTTTAATGCGCTTTAGGACGAAAATATATTAGAAACTGATTTTTATTTAAATGATTATTTTCGGCTTCTTAGTCTCGTTTGTGAGAAATTTTCCAATCAATTTCAAACAGTTTGATAAGATTAAAATACAAACATGTGGTGAATATCCGATTTTTTCGGTTCTTCTTCACCAGGGTCAACCAATATATTGCTTACTCGTGCGTATATCTCACGAAAAGACTGTGTGAGTAAAATTAAAGAGTGGCTCGAGTTCTCAAGGAGGCGTACCGTTAATCATCCTTCCCACGAAAGGGGGAAATCCCAGTGCTACACAAAATACCCTCCACCACACACCAGATAATACAGCGAGTTATTATTGCATTGTCATCCAGTTCTGAGCTACATTGTGTGTTTCAAGTGTCTAGTTCATCAGGAACTTAGTTTAAAATCAATTGCAAAACTTCTACCTAGCAAAAACCAAGACAAAAGGCTGAGTTAATGAAAACGTAGTAAAATGAGTCATGTATATACTGAATTTTCTTGTCCCTACACTACGCTTTTATATCATCCCATATCAAATTCACCCACAGCCGTTGGATTTCTAGGGGTGTCTTACTGTCAGAGTAATTTTATCTCAGGATGCAAATGCTACGTGTGACCAGTTTGGTAGGAATTGCTTCAGGTGTTACAAAAGTGCAAACTATAAATCGCATGAATTCCAAACTACACTCCTGGAAATGGAAAAAAGAACACATTGACACCGGTGTGTCAGACCCACCATACTTGCTCCGGACACTGCGAGAGGGCTGTACAAGCAATGATCACACGCACGGCACAGCGGACACACCAGGAACCGCGGTGTTGGCCGTCGAATGGCGCTAGCTGCGCAGCATTTGTGCACCGCCGCCGTCAGTGTCAGCCAGTTTGCCGTGGCATACGGAGCTCCATCGCAGTCTTTAACACTGGTAGCATGCCGCGACAGCGTGGACGTGAACCGTATGTGCAGTTGACGGACTTTGAGCGAGGGCGTATAGTGGGCATGCGGGAGGCCGGGTGGACGTACCGCCGAATTGCTCAACACGTGGGGCGTGAGGTCTCCACAGTACATCGATGTTGTCGCCAGTGGTCGGCGGAAGGTGCACGTGCCCGTCGACCTGGGACCGGACCGCAGCGACGCACGGATGCACGCCAAGACCGTAGGATCCTACGCAGTGCCGTAGGGGACCGCACCGCCACTTCCCAGCAAATTAGGGACACTGTTGCTCCTGGGGTATCGGCGAGGACCATTCGCAACCGTCTCCATGAAGCTGGGCTACGGTCCCGCACACCGTTAGGCCGTCTTCCGCTCACGCCCCAACATCGTGCAGCCCGCCTCCAGTGGTGTCGCGACAGGCGTGAATGGAGGGACGAATGGAGACGTGTCGTCTTCAGCGATGAGAGTCGCTTCTGCCTTGGTGCCAATGATGGTCGTATGCGTGTTTGGCGCCGTGCAGGTGAGCGCCACAATCAGGACTGCATACGACCGAGGCACACAGGGCCAACACCCGGCATCATGGTGTGGGGAGCGATCTCCTACACTGGCCGTACACCACTGGTGATCGTCGAGGGGACACTGAATAGTGCACGGTACATCCAAACCCTCATCGAACCCATCGTTCTACCATTCCTAGACCGGCAAGGGAACTTGCTGTTCCAACAGGACAATGCACGTCCGCATGTATCCCGTGCCACCCAACGTGCTCTAGAAGGTGTAAGTCAACTACCCTGGCCAGCAAGATCTCCGGATCTGTCCCCCATTGAGCATGTTTGGGACTGGATGAAGCGTCGTCTCACGCGGTCTGCACGTCCAGCACGAACGCTGGTCCAACTGAGGCGCCAGGTGGAAATGGCACGGCAAGCCGTTCCACAGGACTACATGCAGCATCTCTACGATCGTCTCCATGGGAGAATAGCAGCCTGCATTGCTGCGAAAGGTGGATATAGACTGTACTGGTGCCGACATTGTGCATGCTCTGTTGCCTGTGTCTATGTGCCTGTGGTTCTGTCAGTGTGATCATGTGATGTATCTGACCCCAGGAATGTGTCAATAAAGTTTCCCCTTCCTGGGACAATGAATTCACGGTGTTCTTATTTCAATTTCCAGGAGTGTATTTCTACAGCAGACAACTTACACGCATTGCGCCTGTAGAAGCTGTGACGCAACCTGCTAAGCACAGCCATCGTCTAGGGACTCCAATTTCACAGACGATACTATACATTACGCTTCTTTTCCACGATGTTTTTACCCTCATCCCCTCTCCTATTGTATCTCAGTGATTCTCTTACCGTGCACTATTGTACTATCATCCAGCTCTGCGCTACGTTTAAAATCTCAATTCTTTAGGTCACTTGGAACTTAGTTCAAAATCAATAGTAAAATTTATACCAAACAGACAGATAAGAAATCAGGATCATGAAAACGTGCCTAAAAGAGAAAATTTCATTTTTGAATGTACGGATATTTAGAAAAACCGATGGAAATTGAGAGCGCAAAGTCTACGGGAAGCCCACTCATCTGGATAGATACCTTCACAGAAATCCCAGTCACCATCCTAAGCAGGGAAGAGTTGTGTTCAAAGCATTCGTAGACTGAGCTAAAAGAATCCGCGAACACAGTACTTGGAAGACCAGTTCGATCATTTAAGAACTGCTTTTAGAAGATGCGGTTACTTTAACAAAGAGATAAATGGGTCCGATACTCTAAAAGATCTGGAGCTTCTAATGAAAAAGAACCGACTAACGGGAAAAGTTTCCTTGCATTCGTAAAATCGCTGACAAATTGAATCAGCAGAGTATTTAGAAGATACCGTATTGACACACTATTTAAGCCAACAAGAAAGGTGAGCAACTATTTCAACACTGCAAAGGACTTACGCCTGCTGCTCGCCACAGCATACGTATGTGAAATCCGTTGAACATAGGGTCAAGTGTACATAGGAACAGCAAAAATATGCATTAATACTCGCCTTTATAAACACAAGACCATTTGTCGTCTGGGCAACACGGATAAAGTGGCTGCAGCAGATAATGTAGTGGGACAAGGCAACCACTAAATTCTTTTTTTCGATACTACGGTTTTATCAAGATCTAATCATTACACACTAGAATGTACAGAGCAGCTATAGAAACTCACAAGGACAAAAACAGCCGTGACACAAAATAGCAGGGATTGAGATTTGACAAACTGTTGCCGATAGTGCCTAAATAAAAAAAGCAGCTCAATTCTCCCTCTCTACGAGCTCCATAACACACATCGGCGCGATTCCACGATCTCAGGCAGCAACGCGATGACGTCACGAACCGACCGTTTCGTGGATTCTTATAAATAATTCAGCTTGCTGAGCTTGTTTGAGCTTGTAACCGCTTGCCGAGTTGTTATAGCCTCTAATGATCTCTCCAGGATTGGCAGACGAATCGTTACACAGAGAATTATCCCTTGTTCTATGGCCTAACGTCGGTATATCAAATTATATATTGTGTATGACGAACGAAGCCATAAGAATATAAGAAGTAGACTATCCCAGGCAAAGAGAGAATTTATGATCAGAAGAAGTCTGTTGATATCAAAGATAGACTTTCTTTTTCTCTGATTGTAGGCTTCGAGCCTAGCATTGTATGGAAGAAAATCGTGAACTGTGTGAAAAATTGAAAAGAAAAAAGAGAATCAAAGAGTTTGAGATGTGTTGCTGTAGAAGGCTATAGAAGATTAGGACATACAGCGGTTGGACGAAAATATGGAAACACGCGACAAACGCGTGCTTGAACATAAATGTAGATGCTAGCCAGGCATGCAAGTTGCGCTGTTGTATTTGACCGCGAACGGCACCTGTACAATGTCGTCAGTACGCTACAAGTGTTAGTCGTGGTCAGAACAATGTTCTGTGCAGTTGTGAGTGCACCGGCCGCAGTGGCCGAGAGGTTCTAGGCGCTTCAGTCCGGAACCGCGCTGCTGCTACGGTCGCAGGTTCGAATCCTCTCCATGCCGCGGGTATGGATGTGTGTGACATCCTTAGGTTAGTTAGGTTTGAGTAGTTCTACTTTAGGGGACTAATGACCTCATATGTTAAGTCCCATAGTGCTCAGAGCTATTTGAACCATTTTGAGTTGTGAGTGCATTATGTCGGAGCTAAGTGGAAAATTGTTGGAGCTCGTGTGATGGGTGTTTCCTTTATCAAGGTCTGGTCTGGTCTTTCAAGAGGCACCAGTAGAAGAGTTATAAGATGTACAGGGAAAGCAGAAAAATATCATCCGCTAAGTCACGACGTGGACGAAAGTGTGTGTGTGTGTGTGTGTGTGTGTGTGTGTGTGTGTGTGTGTAGTGATCGTGATGGACAGTCACTGTAGAGGGTTTCGATCGAGAAATAGGATGACAGCTGCAAAAGTCACTGCAGAATGGAATAACGTTCTAGTGGTCTCCGTCAGTACCAAAACAACACAAGGGGAGTTCCGTGAGCAGGGTCATTGCAGGGCGACATGGAATACTAAACCACTCATCAGTGTTGTAAATGCCGGTAACAGAAAAACGTGGTGCCGAAACCATAAAACCTGGACTATGGAGCAATGGAAGAAAGTCATGTGGTCGGGTGAGTTTTGTTTCACAGTGCGTCCCGCCTCTGACGTAGGTTACGTCCCAAGAGTGAAATATGGCGGGGGCTTCTGCAATGATTTAGGTAGCCATATCGTGGTATTCCATGAGCCGCATGGTTATTCTGCAAGATCGCATTTCTATTAAGGATTTTGTCAATATTTTGGCTAATCAGGTCCATCCCAAGGTAAAATGTTTGTTTCCCAATGGCGATGCTGTACTGCAATAGAACAGGAGCACTGTTTAAACAGTTCTTATCGTCTATGACTGCTTTAGTGAACACGAAGATGAATTACACCATCACCCCTGGCCACCCAAGTCACCAGAGCTCTATATTATTGAGTCTCCGTGGTATACTTTGGAGAGACGGTGAGTGATTGCTAGACACCACCATCATCATTACCTCGACGCAATTTTGCAAGATTAATGGTATAAAATCCCCTTGGAAATCATACAGGACCTGCATTTCTTCATTCTGAGTCGACACGAAGCTGCTCAGAATGCCAATAGGTTTTTGGAACCGTATTAGGGATTGCAATGTGTTGTATTTTTGGTATCTCCACATTTTTATCCAACCTCCGTTTAACAATACTTCAGGGACTAAAGAGAGGGGTTGGGGTTGGGTTGTTTGGGGGAAGAGACCAAACTGCGAGGTCATCGGTCTCATCGGATTTGGGAAGGATGTCGGCCGTGCCCATTCAAAGGAACCATCCCGGCATTTGCCGTGAGCGATTTAGGGAAATCACGGAAAACCTAAATCAGGATGGCCGGATGCGGGATCGAACCGTCGTCCTCCCGAATGCGAGTCCAGTGTGCTAACCACTGCGCCACCTCGCTCGGTGACTAAAGAGAGCAGAAAAGACTAAAAACTGTGAGGGTAGACAGGTACTGGAATATACACAACAAATAATTGAGCTTCTTAGAGCCACCAGTGCACGCAGGCAGTGTTAGGTAACGCACGGTGTTGCCGTTGCGTTGCTTGCTCTGCCTACGCAAACCGATGTTACTGTTCTTTCCTTACCACCGAGTGTTCCTCTACTATGAAGCGCAACTAGCCCATTCGGCACACAATACCGCTCCGAAATACTCCAACGTTATCGAAATTACAGTCGCATACGCTCCTCTCTACATGTATTCGCCGAGAAAATACACAGTGTGACGCAGGAGGTCTCGTTTCGTCGCGAAACGGCGGTTCCTTTCGCCTACCCCGTCCGCCTGGACGGGTAACAGCGTCTGGGAACGGTACCGGAAATGAAACGCCTGCCGGCCACTTACAGTCCCTGGAGTACCCTTCGATCGGCGGATGGCGGCGCCGCACTAAAATATACCAACCGCGCCTCGGACGGCTGTCGGCTCCCCCTCTGGTTTGTGATCGTCGCTATCGAAGGGTGTTGGGAGGGAAGGGAGGGTGAAGACTCACGAGTAGAAGTGGAGGTGGGAGGATAGAGGGACGATTGGGGGGGGGGGGATAGAGGGTTGCAACCAGACACGGGCCACGCCTCAGGGACCGCCTGCTCGCGAGGATTACCCCGTTATCCGAGGAGATATCTCGCGACGATGACGTAATAAAAAATATCTCGGGCTGGAGCAGCGGCTGTAATGCACTTTATACGACGGCCCGCCACTCAGCTTACCGCCCCTCGCCCACCTGCTGCGGATAAGCGGCTCTCCTGCCGTGGAGAAGGCACTTCACACGGCACAGCACACAGTGATGTAATTGCTGGAACTGTTCATCGCCCAAATTTTCTCTCATTCAGTTCCCGTTCATTAAACACTGATCCAGTATACAGATCATCTACATCTACATTTATACTCCGCAAGCCACCCAACGGTGTGTGGCGGAGGGCAATTTACGTGCCACTGTCATTACCTCCCTTTCCTGTTCCAGTCGCGTATGGTTCGCGGTAAGAACGACTGTCTGAAAGCCTCCGTGCGCGCTCTAATCTCTCTAATTTTACATTCCTGATCTCCTCGGGAGGTATAGTAGGAGGAAGCAGTACATTCGATACCTCATCCAGAAACTGGACAGCAAGCTACACCGCGATGCAGAGCGCCTTTCCTGCACAGTCAGCCACTTGAGTTTGCTAAACATCTCCGTAACGCTATCACGGTTACCAAATAACCCTGTGACGGAACGCGCCGCTCTTCTTTGAATCTTCTCTATCTCCTATCCCGATCTGGTACGGATCCCACACTGATGAGCAATACTCAAGTATAGGTGGAACGAGTGTTTTGTAAGCCACCTCCTTTGTTGATGGACTACATTTTCTAAGGACTCTCCCAATGAATCTCAACCTGGTTCCCGCCTTACCAACAATTAATTTTATATGATCATTCCACTTCAAATCGTTCCGCACGCATATTCCCAGATATTTTACAGAAGTAACTGCTACCAGTGTTTGCTCCACTATCATATAATCATACAATAAAGGATCCTTCTTTCTATGTATTCGCAATACATTACATTTGTCTATGTTAAGGTGCAGTTTCCACTCCCTGCACCAAGTGCCTATCCGCTGCATATCTTCCTGCATTTCGCTGCAATTTTCTAATGCTGCTACTTCTCTGTATATTACATCATCCGCGAAAAGCCGCATGGAACTTCCGACACTATCTACTAGGTCATTTATGTATATTGTGAAAAGCAATGGTCCCATAACACTCCCCTGTGGCACGCCAGAGGTTACTTTAACGTCTGTAGACGTCTCTCCATTGAGAACAACATGCTGTGTTCTGTTTGCTAAAAACTCTTCAATCCAGCATCTGATATTCCGTGGGCTCTTACTTTGTTTATCAGGCGACAGTGTGGAACTGTATCGAATCAGCGGATCTTGTAACCTCTGCCGGCCGGAGTGGCCTTGCGGTTCTAGGCGCTACAGTCTGGAGCCGAGCGACCGCTACGGTCGCAGGTTCGAATCCTGCCTCGGGCATGGATGTGTGTGATGTCCTTAGGTTAGTTAGGTTTAATTAGTTTTACGTTCTAGGCGACTGGTGACCTCAGACGTTAGGTCGCATAGTGCTCAGAGCCATTTGAACCATTTGTAGCCTCCTTCCCTCTACATTTTACTGATTCTTAACTGAAACAGTTTTCTTTGTACCAATCGTGTATGGGTAAGTGATAGAGGTGTAAAAATGCCTTAGGCTGCCGTAGACTACCATAAATAAGAGTAGACTACTATAGTTTCTAAGTAAAGTAAGGTCCGGAAAGTAAGGTCCGATCGGTCGCGAAATGGAAACCACAGTGAAAAAAAAAAAAAAATTATTCCTAACAGTTAGCCACACCTTCCAGCTACCTCTCTAAATATTCGCCGCTCCGACTTAGACATTTGTCGTAGCGTTGTACAAACTTTCCACTATTTTTGCCATAGAAAGCAGCCGCCTGTGCTTTCCGCACAATTCTCTACACTGATGTGCCTTTCGTTGTTGGTGCCAAAGTATTCGTAGTCTGCGGTTCATGTGAGCACAGATGACCATCCGAGTGAACCAGTTAAGGAATGTATTGTAGGTGATCAAACACTTCCCATGAGGGGGAAAACGATGCAGGAGCGTCTTCATTTCCCCTGCAGAATGCGGCTGAGTACTGTTTTGAAGATTGAAACGCGTGACATGTTGTGTGGGCTGTATAGCTTCAGATGAAATCTCTCACCATATTCACATTCTTGGCGGAAAACACTGTTGTTTTAGGCATGTCTACCTGATCACTTTGCGCTCTGAATTGAATAGAGCGACATATAGCGATCGACAGCCGCACTAAAGACACTGCCCAACACTTCCGTGCAAAGTTCCATCGAATTTTCATAGTGGTTTCCATTTCGTGCCAAATCGGACCTTATTTTCCGAATACGCCTCGAACCTCACAACGATCGCCTTCTTTACACATGCGATCAGTGTCTTACTAGATTCCTTTAAACACAGGAAGTGGTGAACCGTCTAGAAACTGAGTAAGGATTTGTAAAATGCTAGATAGCTTACCGATCATTTTTGCTCCACATATTTATCCTCCTGTCTGGTATTTAAGAACAAACAGTTTTTACAGCAGAACTGAAATTGTCAATGTTTAATTGAGGTCTTATTCGACGATTGTTGATTTGTAACATGAAACAGAGGGATGTTGTAGTAAAATTAAATAAAACAACACAGATTTATCATACAGCGCTAGAAGACTCAATTTCCTAAACAAAAACGTAATTTAAAAAACCACGAAACAAAAATCTATCAGATATCGCTTCAGTACTTTCGTCGAACTTTTACAGTATGTTCCTGTTACACATAAAAACGCATTTATCAGTAATAACAAGAAACTCTGCCTTTGATCATGATGAAGAACGTTCTGTTGAGTACAAAATAAGAACAATAGTTGTATACAGTTTTCTATTTTTGTGCATGTAAACTGTACTTGCAGAGATACTAAGGTACAATGGATTAATACTGAATGTTGTGCGGTTGTAATTATGTGTAAAAAAAAAAAAAGAAATAGAGAGGGGTCATTGGCTCCCGGTTTCTCTCTTACACATTCATTTATGTTTCTTTACCAAGCAATTCTATCAATGCTATCGGTAGTCCTACCATTTACAACGTCATTTATGTAATGTACCAAAGCTATCGAACCCTTGTTTTGCCAGAGAATGGATGATTAACAGTGACAGTGTCCAATCATTCTGCGTAGGGCAATGTTTCTGTGCGATAATTCGTAGTTTTCAACTTAACGTGGGGTAAAATCTCATAAAATTCAACCACTTTCAGCCGTTTTCTCGTGTTACTTAAAATACTGTATATGGGGGCAGTCAAACGGAAACGAGACAAAAGGGAAGAATGTACGTGAACTGTTTATTTTGCAAAAACAGACATAATGTCTGCAGGGATACCGCAATCACTTTTTATACATTGTTACTTATAATCCGTCTTGATTGCAAAAAAATGTTTATTCACATTACTGGTTTCGGTTCCTCTAGAACCAGCTTCAGATCTGCAATTTCGGCTAACCCGTCCACACTCAGCAACCTTCACATGCTGATGTGACGCAGCATGTGAAGGTTGCTCAGTGTGGACGGGCTACTCCTGTAACCGAAATTGCAGATCTGAAGCTGGTTCTAGAGGAACCGAAACCAGTAATGTGAATAAACATTATTTGCAATCAAGACGGATTATAAGTAACAAAACTGTTTATTATTTCAAAAGTAAGTTAATCCTGCTATAAGAGAAGATGGTCTATGACTTTATGCAGAAATGTTTGCAGTTACATACGGAACGGTAATTGTGCCGTGCCGTACATTTGTTCGAAGTAAATCGAAGGCCACGAATGAAGGGCTCCAAAAATATGTAAATCGCAGGGGAGACTTCGGGACTGCATCGAGGATGTTAACGACTACCCTGCGAGACATCTGCAGCTTAGTCGAAACAATTTTGGCATCATGCAACGGAAAGATGCCTTCCGTCAACCCTTTGCTCATTGGCTTTCTGCAAGACGGCAGCACAACTCACGCACAGCGGTCCGTGGACACTTTGCAAACACAGAAGCGCATCAAGCGCAAACTCTCAGGAATGTTAATGGACAGCATCATTCTGCTGCAAGATTATACCCGCCCATGTGTTGCCAAAGTTTCCTCGACTAATCTGCAGTATTTACCGTCGCTACATACCTGGCTACTCCTCGCAACTCTCTCCAGCCGTCATCATGGCGTTTTAATGGTCTGATGATGATCGCACTACTATCGAAACCGGTCACCTGATAAATAAATTAAAATTTTTTTAACAGCTTACATGTGATCTTAGTCTGATTTTGTTTAAAAATTATTATTCTTATTTTTTAGCATTGTCTCGTCGGAACAGTGTTCCAATAGATTTTAACAGGCTCTACCTTCCTCCGACAGTTGCAAAAGCTGTGCTACTTTTAAGCTTATAAAGATATCTATTTCGTGGTGATGGCATGGCATGGGGCCTGTTATAAATCAATTAGTTTAAAAATGAACAGATGCTTTCTTGAACTTCAGGTAAATAGCGAGAGCAGGAGAGAAACCTTGCGTTCGGTAAGAAGGCTCCCCATTACCCTGAATTCGGTTTTTGCTAAGGGGTCAGGGTATCAGAGGCGGTGCAATCATTTTGGAGTCGTTTCCGGGCGCCGGCCTTTAAATCGAGTTAATTAACCGGCCCCTCCTCCCCGGCCGCACACAAAACAAACGGACGGACGTGGCGCGAGAATGCGTGGGTAGGGGCCGCAGCGGATTCGTTTTCACGGAGGCCACGCTTCAAGCGTCAGCCACGATCCGAGCATGACACGCCAGGCCCGAAAGGAATGTGTGGAACACGTCACGCACACGGGCGTTTCTGGCTTCGTCCGTCCTGGGCCTGCAGTGTGGGCGGGTAAACTAGGCTTCGGGAATTCTAGGTAGCTGTGAAGCTCAGCAGCTAAATCCGCATACTTGGAGGCGATTCACTTCGTTTTCCGCCTTACGGTCCCAACAAAAACGGAACGGTTGACCCTGTTTCCAGCGACAAGCATTTCCAAAGTGGTTTCTATGTAACTGATCATGACTGCTTCCATACTTTTCTTCCCACTGGTGCATATCAGTCAGTTCAACAGAGAGCAATTAGCTGAAGCAATTACGGCTACAAAGGGTTAGGGAGAAATATTCCACCACCCATCTAACACCAGAAGGTGGTGACTGGTCATAGCATTCCTCGGCAGTGAATCTGTTTCAGTTCTTCTTGAAATTTGAAATGCTGTATGTGAGTATCACATTTAATCGTGTAATTTTAGTGTAGAATGTTACGAGCTTATCTACATCTACATGGATACTCTGCAAATCAAGTTTAAGTGCCTGGCAGAGGATTCATCGGACCGCCTTCACAATTCTCTATTATTCCAATCTCGTATAGTGCGCGGAAAGAAAGAACACCTATGTCTTTCCGTACGAGCTCTGATATCCCTTATTTTATCATGGTGATCGTTTCTCCCTATAAAGGTCGGTGTCAACAAAATATTTTCTCATTCTGGGGAGGTTGTTGGTGATTGGAATTTCGAGAGAAGATTCCGTCGCAACGAAAAACGCCTTTCTCTTTAATGATGTCCATCCCTAATCCTGTATCACTTCTGTGACACTCTCTTCCATATTTCGCGATAATACAAACCGTGCTACCCTTCTTTGAACTTTTTCGATGTACTCCGTCAGTCCTATCTGGTAAGGATTCCACACCACGCAGTATTCTGAAAGGCGACGGACAAGCGTAGTGTAGGCAGTCTCCTTAGTAGATCTGTTATATTTTCTAAGTGTCCTGCCAATAAAACGCAGTCTTTGGTTAGCCTTCCCCACAACATTTTCTATGTGTTCCTACCAATTTAAGTTGTTCGTAATTGTAATACCTAGGTATTTTGCTGAATTTACGACTTTTAGATTAGACTTATTTATCGTGTAAACGAAGTTTAACGAATTCCTTTTAGCTCTCATGTGGATGACCTCACACTTTTCGTTACTTAGGGTCAACTGCCAATTTTTGAACCGTTCAGATATCTTTTCTAAATCGTTTTGCAATTTGTTTTGCTCCTCTGATGACTTTATTTGTCGACAAACGACAGCGTCAGCTGCAAACAACCTAAGACGGCTGCTCAGATTGTCTCCCAAATTGTTTATATAGATAAGGAACAGAAAAGGGTCTATAACACTACCTTGGAGAATGCCAGATATCACTTGTTCTACTCAATGACTTTCCGTCAATTACTATAAACTAAGCGATCGAAAGTTACACGAGTATTTGTTTGTTTCATTTAAAGGATGTGCGATGGTATGAATGTTGTGGCTAGATGTGGCGTATGGCGAGAGTGTAGACGCAATACCTGAGCAGTTTTTTAAAGAGGTTTCTGAAAAAGTGATTTAGTGGTTATCAAGGAATGTATTCCTCCTTAGGGTAAGTCCGGGAGATATGGATCACCTTTTTCCCTCAGCTAAAAATATATGTGTTTTTTTTAACTTCTTTGACTTCTGGTAACATTTTCGTATAGAGTGTCATGTGAAAGCGTATTTCAATTTTGTTCATTGCGAGATATTTCAGACATAAGCATAACTGAATGATGTTAATAGAAAGATACGGTATTTCATTGCAACAAGTGATGAAATGCAACATTTCAGGTATCTACACTACTGGCCATTAAAATTGCTACGCCACGAAGATGACGTGCTACAGACGCCAAATTTAACCGACAGGAAGAAGATGCTGTGATATGCAAATGATTAGCTTTTCAGTGCATTCACACAAGGTTGGCGCCGATGGCGACACCTACAACGTGCTGACAGGAGGAAAGTATCCAACCGATTTCTCATACACAAACAGCAGTTGACCGGCATTGCTTGGTGAAACGTTGTTGTGATGCCTCGTGTAAAGAGGAAAAATGCGTACCATCACGTTTCCGACTTTGATAAAGGTCGGATTGTAGCCTATCACGTTTGCGGTTTACCGTATCGCAACATTGGTGCTCGCGTTGGTCGAGATCCATTGCCTGTTAGCAGAATATGGAATCGGTGGGTTCAGAAGGGTAATACGGAACGCCGTGCTGGATCCCAATGGCCTCATATCACCAGCAGTCGAGATGACAGGCATCTTATCCGCATGGCTGTAACGGATCGTGCAGCCACGTCTCGATCCCTGAGTCAACAGATGGGGACGTTTGCAAGACAACAACCATCTGCACGAACAGTTCGACGACGTTTGCAGCAGAATGGACTATCAGCTCGGAGACCGTGACTGCGGTTACCCTCGATGCAGCATCACAGACAGGGGCGCTCGCGATGTTGTACTCAACGACGAACCTGGGTGCACGAATGGCAAAACGTCATTTTTTCGGATGAATCCAGGTTCTGTTTACAGGCTCATGATTGTCGCATCTGTGTTTGGCGACATTGCGGTGAACGCACATTGGAAGCGTGTACTCGTCATCGCCATACTGGTGTATCACCTGGCGTGATGGTATCGGGTGCCATTGGTTACACGTCTCGCTCGCCTCTTGTTCACATTGACGGCACTTTGAACAGTGGATATTGCATTTCAGATGTGTTACGACCCGTGGTTCTAACCTTCATTCGATCCCAGCGAAACTCTACATTTCAGCAGGATAATACACGACCGCATGTTGCAGGTCCTGTACGGGCCTTTCTGGATACAGAAAATTTCGACTGCTGCCCTGTCCAGCACATTCTACAGATCTCTCACCAATTGAAAACGTCTGGTCAATGGTGGCCGAGCAACTGGCTCATCACAATACACCAGTCACTACTCTTGATGAACTGTGGTATCGTGTTGAAGCTGCATGGGCAGCCTTACCTGTACACGCCATCCAAGCTCTGTTTGACTCAATGCCTAGGCGTATCAAGGCCGTTATTACGGCCAGAAGTGGTTGTTCTGGGTACTGATTTTTCAGGATCTATGTACCCAAATAGCGTGAAAATGTAATCACATGTCAGTTCTAGTATAAGATCTTTGTCCAATGAATACCCGATTATCATCTGCATATCTTTTTGGTGTAGCAATTTTAATGGCCAGTAGTGTATATCAGAGAATTGTCATCACTCATGTACGTTTAAGCTACATTACCTCGAAATGAACAACACTGGAGGTAAACCACCATTGAAATAAGGCCTTCATATAAACTTAAGAACAGTATACTGTTGAGGCACTACCAGTTAATATACAAGATATATGATAAAGTGAAAATATAAATGAGTGGTCCATCTCACAAATAGGTGTATGGGTGAGATGGATAAGTGTGTTGGAAGACACGGACCACATAAAAAATGACTATTCATGAAAAAAAGACTGAATAAAAATTACGTATACATACTTGTGACTACAATAACATTCTTGAAATTCCGCCTAAACGTTGCCATATTTCGTGGTTTCATCCATGCTGTAGATGTGCTCTGGTTTGCCAAACAAGTTGTTTTCGTACTTCACTGTTTCATGAAGTCTGAAATACTCTTATACAGTGGCTTTATTCATCGCTTTGGGTCGAGCGACTGACACACCTTTGTTCTTCCTCATAACGATATTTTTGTTGTGACTAACGAAGGAGTGAAGCTAGTCGTAACGCCTTTTTTTCATTGATTATTAGAAGTATGTGGTATTTCTAGACTTCCTTACCGAATCTCTATGTGGTGCGAAACCTCGCTTTGCAATTCCTTAATATGATCAATGAGCTTCCATTTTTCCTCAGTTCTCAGTAAAGGGTGAGGTTCCATACTACCGTTAGAAGAATTGTTTTGCTGCAGTCTTCTGATCAGAGTGGTTTTAGGAACACAGAAAATTACCAACTACGAAAAACATTTTGTTCAGTCCCATTCATTATCACCTAAACTAAATTTAATTGTGGTCCATACCACCCACACTAAAACATGTAGTCCATCTCTCCCAAATAGCACTAGACCATCTCACCCGATTGTGCGAGTATGGGAGAGAAGGGGACTGTCTGCAGGCAGTGAATTCGAAGGCCATTCTAGGTTAGTTTAATACATACAGGTTTCTCAAGCTCGCAGTAAAAAACTGCGTCAGTATGGTGCAGTCTGGATCTTAATACTACAATCAAGTAGCTATAAGATAAAACAGAATAGAAAATGTGATTTTTCCCCACAACTACATACGCCACTGGTACGTCTCACCAAGTGGGCCGACTCTCCCGGACTTACCCTCATTTTAAGAAATCACACCATATTAAGTTCTGTACAACAGATGGTCACAGCGATAACTGAGGTATCACATAAATAGAAGCCAGTAAACAGCATACAACATTCCAAATCTTTGGGTGAACTATTGATGGCAACTTGAAACGGAAGAAACATATTACTAAACTGCTCCAATTAAGGGCAACTACATTTGGTCTTCTTGTAATTGAAACTTCTTGGCAGATTAAAACTGTGTGAACGACCGAGACTCGAACTCGGGACCTTTGCCTTTCGCGGGCAAGTGCTCTACCATCTGAGCTACCGAAGCACGACTCACGTCCGCTCTCACAGCATTACTTCTGCCAGTATCTCGTCTCCTACCTTCCAAACATTACAGAAGCTCCAGCTCCAGGCTGTGGCTAAGCCATGTCTCCGCAATGTCCTTTCTTTCAGGAGTGCTAGTTCTGCAAGGTTCGCAGGAGAGCTTCTGTAAAGTTTGGAAGGTAGGAGACGAGATACTGGCAGAAGTAAAGCTGTGAGAGTGAGCGTGAGTCGTGCTTCGGTAGCTCAGATGGTAGAGCACTTGCCCGCAAAAGGCAAAGGTCACGAGTTCGAATCTCGGTCGGGCACACAGTTTTAATCTGCCAGGAAGTTTCATATCAGCGCACACTACGCTGCAGAGTGAAAATCTCAATCTTCTTGTAATTGTTAGTGCTGAAAGCAACGTATCAGTCTCATAACATATTTTGCTTATTTTCAACCAATACTGTCTTCTGGAATAATCTTTCGCGGTGAAATATCACTCTGAATGAAAGTACTGATCATACAAAAGCTAGCATTAATAGTAATATGTGATGTTCACTCGCAGTCAACCTTTGAAGACTAGGTTGTCGGTTGAACTGAAGAAAACAATTTTTGACCCATGTATACTGCCAGTAATAACTCGTGGCCGTGAGGCATGAGCATTAAATGAGTTCAGTGCTAGAAAGCTAATAATAATTCAAAGAGAAGTGGGGAGATCAATGATGAGTTCCACAAACAAAGACAGAAAGACAGCAGTTGATAGCTGACATACAACAAAAGTCATGGACGTAACGGAGAGAGTGAATACCTTGCAATGACAATAAGCTGGTCATGTCTCTCGATGAAAAGATGGCAGCTGGTGAGAAAAAGTACTTGATTGGAGCCCAGTTTACCAAAAAAGACCAAACGGAAGACCACTGGACCGTTGGGACATATATACAGGGTGTTACAAAATGGTACGGCCAAACTTTCAGGAAACATTCCTCACACACAAAAAAAGAAATATGTTATGTGGACATGTGTCCGGAAACGCTTACTTTCCATGTTATAGCTCATTTTATTACTTCTCTTCAAATCACATTAATCATGGAATGGAAACACACAGCAACAGAACGTACCAGCATGACTTCAAACACTTTGTTACAGGAAATGTTCAGAATGTCCTCCGTTAGCAAGGATACATGCATCCACCCTCCGTCGCATGGAATCCCTGATGCGCTGATGCAGCCCTGGAGAATGGCGTATTGTACCACAGCCGTCCACAATACGAGCACGAAGAGTCTCTACATCTGGTACCGGGGTTGCGTAGACAAGAGCTTTCAAATGCCCCCATAAATGAAAGTCAACAGGAGAGCGTGGAGGCCATGGAATGGGTCCGCCTCTACCAATCTCCATCGGTCACCGAATTTGTTGTTGAGAAGCGTACGAACACTTCGACTGAAATGTGCAGGAGCTCCATCGTGCATGAACCACATGTTGTGTCGTACTTGTAAAGGCACATGTTCTAGCAGCACAGGTAGAGTATCCCGTATGAAATCATGGCGGTGAATCGAGGAAGTACAGTACATACTGACGAAACTAAAATAAGCTCTAACATGGAAATTAAGCGTTTCCGGACACATGTCCACATAACATCTTTTCTTTATTTGTGTGTGAGGAATGTTTCCTGAAAGTTTGGCCTTACCTTTTTGTAGCACCCTGTATAAGAAAGACGAATTGGCAACGAGAAACTCAAGATCGGTAGAAATGGAAGAAACTGCTGGAAACCTGTGTTGCACGTCGATTCAAAGAGGTCACGTCACCAAGTGATGCATGTATATATTCTCCAAATAAAATTGGTCATATACTGGGTGATCAAAAATTCAGTATAAATTTGAAAACATAATAAACCATGGAATAATGTAGAAAGAGAGTTAAAAATTGACACACATGCTTGGAATGACATTGGGTCTCATTACAACAACAAAAAAAGTTCACAAAATGTCCGACAGATGGCGCTTGACAGCAAAACGTCATGGACTGCGCATGACAATCGTGTATAAAAGGAGCTGTAATGAGAAAGAGAATCAGATGCGCCAGCAGTCGCAGCATGTTGACGTTACCTGAAAAGGCGCTTTTAGAGAAGCTGTATTATCAGAATGGGGAATGTGCTAGTTCAGCGTTACGATCCTATCACCATAGGAAGGGGATTCGAACGGATAAAGGTCCGTTGACAAATGCAGCTGTGGCAAGAATGATTTCTAAGTTCGAAGCTACGGGTTGTTTAGACGATAGACCCCGTAGTGGCCGACCGAGCACAAGGCGTAATGCTGGTGAGACAGTTCAGGAAGAAATGAAGACCGTAGCGGGTTCATCTATGCACGGGGAAGTCAGCGCTCGTGCAGTCGCACGTCGCACTGGCATTCCATACACTACTGTTTGGTTGGCACTGAGGCGCACCCTCCGATGCTATCCGTACAAAATACATCGACATCATGAACTGTTACCTGATGATTTAGTGAAGCGGAGGGCATTTGCGGTGTGCGCGTTTCAAAAGATGGCGAAAGATAGCGATTGGTTGAGTAACGTGTTGTGGACCGACGAAGCTCATTTCGCGTTCCGAGGGTCTATCAACGCCCACAACTGCAGAATTTGGGCTACCGAAAATCCTGGAACTGTCGTGGAAACTCCATTGCACAACGAGAAAGTTGCGGTGTGGGTTGGATTTACCACATTTACCGTTATCGGGCCCTTTTTCTTCGAGGAAATGCGTGATTCTGGTTTTGTAACTGCTACCGTGACGGGTGAGAGGTACGCCGATATGTTACAGTATCGCTTCATCCCCGGCCTGGATGATAAACACCTGCTGGAACGTACGATGTTTATGCAGGGTGGCGCTCCACCCCATATTGCTAGACGCGTTAAAGATCTCTTGCGCGTCGTTTGGTGATGATTGTGTGCTCAGCTGCCACTTTCGTCATGCTTGGCCTCCCAGGTCCCCAGACCTCAGTCCATGCGATTATTGGCTTTGGGGTTACCTGAAGTCGCAAGTGTATCGTGATCGACCGACATCTCTAGGGATGCTGAAAGACAACATCCGACGCCAATGCCTTACCATAATTCCGGACATGCTTTACAGTGTTGTTCACAACATTATTCCTCGACTACAGCTATTGTTGAGGAATGATGGTGGGCATATTGAGCATTTCCTGTAAAGAACATCATCTTTGCTTTGTCTTACTTTGTTATGCTAATTATTGCTATTCTGATCAGATGAAGCGCAATCTGTCGGACATTTTTTGAACTTTTGTATCTTTTTGGTTCTAATAAAACCCCATGTCATTCCAAGCATGTGTGTCAATTTGTACCTCTCTATCTACATTATTCCGTGATTTATTCAATTTTCAAATTTATACTGACTTTTTGATCACCCGGTACATTACTTCACAATCTGAGAAGAATAGCGGTGTCCTACAAGTCTGAAAGGGAAAATAACTTTTATACGCATTATTAAAGGTGTCAGTGTACACTATAACATACAATTCTGGAAGGCAGTAAAGCAGTTTAAAATCTAACGTATAATCTCTCTTCATGGACAATTCCTTCTATTTCACAGACAAAATGTTATTTAAGAACTGCTAGCTTGTAAAAAAATTACTTTCAGAGGTAGTTGCGTGGGGAGGAGTGAAAAATAATGTTCATTAACATCAAATTTAGGCCAGTGTGACTTTCAGGAACTTGTAAATGGCGAGCATGTAGCAATACACCGAAAATAAGCATTGTTAGGTACCCTTTAAATTGTGTTGTTCCAAATCATTTCGATGAAAGGTTCCTTCAAGTTATGGGTGGAACATGTACACTGAAGCGCCAAAGGAACTGGTATGGGCATGCGTATTCAAATACACAGATATATAAACAAGCAAAAACGCTGCTCTGCGGTCGGCAACACCTATATAAGACAAGTTCCTGGCACAGTTGTTAGAACAGATATTGCTGCTACAATGGCAGGTTACCAAGATTTAACTGAGTTTTGAACGTGGTGTTACAGTCGACGCACGTGCGATGGGACACAGCATTTCCGAGGTAGCGATGAAGTGGGGATTTTGCCGTACGACCATTTCACGAGTGCACCGTGAATATCAGGAATCCGGTAAAACATCAAATCCCCGACGTCGCCGTGGCCGGGAAAAGATCCTGCAAGAACGGGACCAACGACAACTGAAGAGAATCGTTCAAGGTGACAGAAGTGCAACGCTTCTGCAAATTGCTGTAGATTTCAATGCTGGGGCATCAACAAGCGTCAGCGTGTGAACCATTCAACGAAACCTATTCGACATGGACTTTCGGAGCCGAAGGCCCGCTCGTGTACCCTTGATGACTGCACAACACAAAGCTTTTCCCGGCCTGGACCCGTCAACACCAACATTCGACTGGATACATGTTGCCTGGTCGGACGAGTCTCGTTTCAAATTGTATCGAGCAGATGGACGTGTACAGGTATGGAGACAACGTCATGAATCCATGGACCCTGCATGTCAGCAGAGGACTCTTCAAGCTGGTGGAGACTCTGTAAAGGTGTGGAGAGTGTGCAACTGGAGTGATATGGAACTTCTGATGCGTCTAGATAGTAGTCTGACAGGTGACACACACGTAAGCATCCCGTCTGATCACCGACATCCATTCATGTCCATTGTGCATTCCAACGGACTCGGGCAATGTGAGACCCCACACGTCCAGAACTGCTACAGAGTGACTCTAGGAACACTCTTCTGAGTTTAACCACTTCCGGTGACTACCAAACTCCCCAGACATGAACATTACCGAACGTACCTGGGATCCCTTGCAACATGCTGTTCAGAAAACATCTCCACTACGTCGTACCCTCACGGATTTATGGACAGCCTTGCAGGATTCATGGTGCAAATTCCCTCCAGAACTACTTCATACATTAGTCGAGTCCATGCCAGGTCGTGTTGTGGTACTTCTGCGTGCTCATGGGGGCCCTACACGATGTTAGACATGTGTACCAGTTTCTTTGGCAATTCAGAGAAAATTACTAACTAACTGATAAGTGTTTAGTGCTATTGTCACGACGCCAGCATGTCGCAATTTAACAGACTTTGAAAGTTGATTGATAATCAGTATAGGATACTTGGTTCATAGGATATGTGATATCAGATACTTATTTGAGTTTACGATGTCAGCAGCATCTAATGGGGATCTTCAGTATGCAAAGACGAAGTTTCGACACATGTAAAGCACTGCAACGAACGACAACATTTGTTTGACGCATGAACTTCGTGTCGCCTTCAGAGATCCTGATGGGGAGTTCTGTGGTCTGTTATGAGTCACATCATCACCAACTTGAACATGTGCCAGCAGGGACATTTTTCTGCCAGGATTGTACAGAGACGAATACACTGCGTAGACCTCAGCAGCCGGCGACCGAGCGTCACACCGTGTATTTTCACGTTCAGGTAGTGTAGGGCAGTCGTGATAGTTCACCCTAGTAGCGACACGCTAAATCGACGCTACACCTATGTAGATAGTGAACTTTGATGAAGGACCATTTCGGAAACCTAATAGGTGTGATGATCGATTTGTTGTGTTACGTTCCGTAAGAATATACAGCACTTTAATTACGCTTACTAAGTACAAACAAGTACAAACAATGCAAGTATGTACAGAATTTACAATCAACGCTAATGAACGGATTAGGTATGCCAGCTACAGTAATGAAATAAAATTGTACTATAGTTACTTTTATTTCTACAGAATTTCTTTACATTGGATCACAGCAAAACTGCTTGCAGTTACCGTCTACAAAACTTCTTCTCAAACAATCAACATCTTTTCATGACACACTCTATAAGACTAAAGAAAACAGAAATTTGTCTATTCACTAAATATGACCTCAGCACCGCTTTCCTAGGTATTACTACACAGAGTTATAAAAGGTATAAAAGGGCAGTGCATTGGCGGAGCTGCCTTTTTTCTTAGGTGATTCATGTGAGAAGTATCCGACATGATTATCGCCGCACAACAGGAATTAACAGAACGCAAAATGGTAGTTGGAGCTAGACGTATGAGACATTCATTTTCGGAAATCGTTAAGAAATTCAATATTCCGAGATCCACAGTGTCAAGAGTATGCCGAGAATACCAAATTTCACGCATTACTTCTCACTATGGATAACGCAATAGCTGACGGCCTTCACTCAAAGACCAAGAGCAGCGGAATATGCGTAGTGTTGTTAGTGCTAACAGACACACAAAACTGCGTGAAACAACTACAGAAGTCAATTTGTGGCGTACGACGAACGTATCTGTTACGATTGTGCAGTGATATTTGGCGTTAGTGGGCTATGGCAGCAGACGACCGACGCGAGTTTCTTTGCTAACAGCACGGCGTCGCCTGCAGCGCCTCTCCTTGGGCTCGTGTCCGTATTGATTGAAACCTAGACGACTGAAAAACTGTGGGCTGGTCAGATGACTCCCGGTTCCAGTTGATAGGAGCTGACGGTAAGGTTCGAGGGCTGCGCGGATCCCATGAAGCAACTGACCCAACCTGTCAACAAGGCATTGTGCAGATTGGTGGCGGCCCAATAATGGTGTGGGCTGTGTTTACATGCAATGGGTGGAGTCATCTGGTCCAACTGAACCAGTCATTGACTGGCAATGGTTATGTTCGGCTGCTTGGAGACCATTTACAAACATTCATGGACTTCATGTTCCAAAACAAGTCTGGAATTTTTATGGACGATAATGTGCCTATCACCGTGCCACAACTGTTCATTCCTCAGATATCAAAAGTGGACGCTTCGCTCGTTTGCTCATACAATTTATAATGCATGTGTAAATGCATGTATTGAGTACAAGAAAAATGCAACAGAATTAGGTGTTCCTAATAATAACACCCCTGATTTGCTTCACTTTAGGGCATGTGTGGCCGAAGTGCTGACAAAAATAGATACGCCAGCTGCCAGGAAAAAGGAGCGTCCCACTGGTAAGAGTCCAATACTATCATCAAGAACTTCAAATCGAGCCAATTCGGAGGTTCGTTCAGAAGCTGATGTTCGTTTGGACAGCGTTAGGCATCTTCCAGTGGTCAATGGCAAAAAATCATTTTACAGGAGCAAGCAACGGAGTTGCAAAGGCAAAACCACATTTTATTGTGTAAAATGTAACATTCACTTACGTTTGGATAGTAAAAAAATTGTATCATTGATTCCCATTCTTCACAAGTGTAAAACCATAGTTTATGTATCTAATCATTAAGTAAGCTTTGTGTAGTTTATGTATTTTGGTGAAATAAAATCAAAATACTTCGACTTTTCGATTTATACTGCACCAACTTGAACACAATGTGCTCATTTGAGGACGCGTTGAATCCCCCCCTTGCGGAGCACCTCGAGATATTTCATACATCTGAAAAATCATAATTTAATTCTAAGTACTGGATAGCAAAGCCAAGATTTTTTTTTTAGGAAAAAAATAATTCGTAACCGAAAAGGTTAATGTCACATCGACAATGAGTTAGAGACGGAGCACAAGCTCGGATTAGGGAAGAATGGAGGAGGAAAGCGGCCGTGCCCTTTCGAAGGAGCCAACCCGGCATTTATCTTAAGTGATTTAGGGGATCAGGATGGCCCGGCGCGGGTCTGAACCGTCATTCTCCCGAATGCGAATCCAGTGTGATAACCAGTGCGCCTCCCTGCTCGGCTATTAGTCCGCAAATTAAGTAAATACTAGTGTGATGTTCAGTACACCTTTCTCAGTCACCAACAGAAATTTCTGCAAACTAAAACTGTGTGCCGGACCGAAACTCGAACTCGAGACCTTTGCCTTTAACGGTCAAGTGCTCTATCATCTGAGCTACCCAAGCACGACTGACGACCAATCCTCACAGGAGACGAGGTACTGGCGGAATTGAAGCTTTGAGGAGGGGTCGTGAGTCGTGCTTGGGTAGCTCAGTTGGTAGGGCACTTGCCCGCGAAAGGCAAAGGTTCCGAGTTCGAGTCTCGGTCCGACACACAGTTTTAATCTGCCAGGAAGTTTCATATCAGCGCACATCCCGCTGCAGAGTGAAAATCTCATTCTAGAAATTTCTGCACTTATACTCGTTACTCCTTGTACAGTGTAAATCGTGAATGACTCTCATTTGAAAAATACTTCACACATGTAGGATCACTACTTCAGAATATTTATTATCCATATGCCATAATACTAGATTATAATCATCCAACTATGACGCTATTGAGGCGAATTCTGGATTCGATGGTGCGACTTCCGCAGAAACTCGTATTTGTCTGATCTTGTCGAAGTGTAAACAGACTATAGGTCAACACTTGGTAATGGAAATGATGTTTACTATTACAAATGATTACTAGTTGACCGTTACTGCTTTATGTCCTAGGATGGGTGGAGTGGCCTTCCGTCGCCGTCTGCACATGTTTGCTGTGTCACCCTGATGTGGACTCGGCCTGGCTGTTCTCTCCGCAGCAATTTCTGTGTCCCGAGATCGCCACCGGGTGGGTAATCTTCTTACCGGAAGAGGCAGACGTCGTGAGGGGGCCACAGCAGGGCAGGGCGAAGCGGACCGAAAGCCAGCAGCGCCCCCCCCCTCTCCCCCCCCCCCCCCCCCAGAGAGGAGACCTCAGGTCGGGTGTCAGATCAGTGACCACTGACCTGTTTGGCTGTCTGGTGGCCACCTCCGGTTCTTCATCTCTGGATTGCGACTGGTAGCAGCGACTAAATCGAACCCTGTCGCGCAGGGAGGCCAATTAATCGCTGCCACCACGGCAAAAAATACCAACTAGATATGATAACAAGGGTTAGATATAACACCTGACAAAGAAAACTGAATGCTTTGAAAGTTGTGTGTTAAGCAGCACTTTCAGTATTGCTACAGTTTTATTTCTTTAATTCGCGATTTGATTTTTGCAAACTGTCGCAAAGACAGTCAGTAACAAGTATCAATAAGGACCAGCAGACCTGTCAGTCATGGATTTTGATGTGTCATAGGTACGTTGATTACGAATCTGTCTTGAGTTCCCGCATAGCAGCTTTTCATGCAAAGACCGCTGGAAAATCAGTGTTGGAGTCTACGCATACCTTTTATACCCGAAACGTTAAACATGTTTCGAAAGAAAAAGTGTAGCGCAGGGGCTGAGTTTCAAGGTGGTACGGGTTCAAACACTGCGCATATACAGGATGGTCCATTGATAGTGATCGGGCCAAATATCTCACGAAATAAGCGTCAAACGAAAAAACTACAAAGAACGAAACTCGTCTAGCTTGAAAGGGAAAATCAGATGGCACTATGGTTGGCCCGCTAGATGGCGCTGCCATAGGTCAAACGGATATCAACTGCGTTTTTTTTAAAGTAGGAACCCCCATTTTTTATTACATATTCGTGTAGTACGTAAAGAAACATGAATGGTTTAGTTGGACCATTTTTTTCGCTTTGTGATAGATGGCGCTGTAATAGTCATAAACGTATAAGTACGTGGTGTCACGTAACACTCCGCCAGAGCGGACGGTATTTGCTTCGTGATACATTACCCGTGTTAAAATGGACCGTTTACCAATTGCGGAAAAGGTCGATATCGTGTTCATGTACGGCTATTGTGATCAAAATGCCCAACGGGCGTGTGCTATCTATGGTGCTCGGTATCCTGGACGACATCATCCAAGTGTCCGGACCGTTCGCCAAATAGTTACGTTATTTAAGGAAACAGGAAATGTTCAGCCGCATGTGAAACGTCAACCACGACCTGAAACAAATGATGATGCCCAAGTAGGTGTTTTAGCTGCTGTCGCGGCTAATCCGCACATCAGTAGCAGACAAATTACGCGAGAATTGGGAATCTCAAAACCCTCGGTGTTGACAATACTACATCAACATCGATTGCACCAGTACCATATTTCAATGCACCAGGAATTCAATGGCGATGACTTTGAAAGTCATGTACAGTTCTGCCACTGGGCTCAAGAGAAATTACGGGACGATGACAGGTTTTTTGCACACGTTCTATTTAGCGACGAAGCGTCATTCACCAACAGCGGTAACGTAAACCGGCATAATATGCACTATTGGGCAACGGAAAATCCACCATGGCTGCGACTAGTGGAACATCAGCGACCTTGGCGGGTTAATGTATGGTGCGGCATTATGGGAGGAAGGATAATTGTCCCCCGTTTTATCGGTGGCAATCTAAATGGTGCAATGTATGCTGATTTCCTACGTAATGTCCTACCAATGTTACTACAAGATGTTTCACTGCATAACAGAATGGTAATGTACTTCCAACACTTTTCATGACAGGTGGATTGGTCATCGAAGCACCATACCATGGCCGGCACGTTCACCGGATCAGAACGTCCCCGGATTTCTTTCTGTGGGGAAAGTTGAAGGATATTTGCCATTGTGATCCACGGACAACGCCTGACAACATACGTCAGCGCATTTTCAATGCATGTGAGAACATTGCGGAAGGCGAACTACCCGCTGTTGAGAGAAGTGTCGTTACACGTATTGCCAAATGCACTGAGGTTGACGGACATCATTTTGAGCATTTATTGCATTAATGTGGTGCCTGCCGGGGTGGCCGAGTGGTTCTAGGCGCTACAGTCTGGAACCGTGTGACCGCTACGGTCGCAGGTTCGAATCCTGCCTCGGGCATGGATGTGTGTGATGTCCTTAGGTTAGTTAGGTTTACGTAGTTCTAAGTTATAGGGAACAGATGACCTCAGAAGTTAAGTCCCATAGTGCTCAGAGCCATTTGAACCAAGCCATTAATGTGGTATTTACAGGTAATCACGCTGTAACAGCATGCGTTCTCAGAAATGATAAGTTCACAAAGGTACATGTATCACATTGGAACAACTGAATGTTCAAACGTACCTACGTTCTGTATTTTAATTTAAAAAACCTAACTGTTACCAACTGTTCGTCTAAAATTGTGACTATTACAGCGCCATCTATCACAAAGTGAAAAAAGTGGTCCATTAAGACATTCACATTTCTTTACGTACTACACGAATATGTAATAAAAAATGGGGGTTCCTATTTCAAAAAACGCAGTTGATATCTGTTTGACCTATTTCAGTGCCATCTAGCGGGTCAACCATAGCGCCATCTAGTTTCCCCCTTCAAGCTACACAAGTTTCATTCTTTGTAGTTTCTTCGTTTGACGCTTATTTCGTGAGATATTTGACCCGGTCACGTTGAATGGACCACCCTGTAAATATATTTTCTTTTCTTCTTCATTTTTCAACGTCATCTTACGGTACACCTTTAAATAGTATACGTCATACAAAATACAGATAAAACTGGCTGCCAGTACCAGTCGATCTACAATAAATCCGTTGCAGAACAGAGAATAAAAACCTACCTGAATAAGATTACTCTTGCTTCACATCATAGCATACGACATTTGCGACAGGAAATGTATTCTCTTACGTTTTCTGATGTATGTAAGATCCATCCGGTGAATGTGATAGAACTGTTCATAAAAGAATTCACGATCTGACTCATAAATTAAAAAATGTAGTTGTGACCTGCATGAAATCAGTTAAGATCAAGAAAGTGCTGCAGGAAGAGTTTTTAAATTCTTTCATTTTTCCGTCCGTGGAACAACGACACATTTCTTTCCGTTCTTGATTCGTGGGGAGGACTCTGCGATCAGACACTTTACGAGTAAAACTTTGTAGATGAAAGACAAGCACGCACCAGCACCGCAAAAATTATTCCACTCAAATTTACTCCACTTTACCAACAATGTGATGTTTATTTTTACAGGCGGGTTAAAATTTTCACGAATAAAAATCCTAAAAGCTTCCGACTTGCTAGGTACTAAAAGAGAAATCGCTTAGAGGGAATATTCCATAAAAATAAATCAATTAACTATGAATCAGTTTAGAGCACCCGCTTCCACTTAAATAATCAAATACGCGTGGTTAGCATCAAAACTGATCGAAGAAAAAACAACCTTTTTGAATCCAAACGAACTCTTTTTTCCCGTATCGCGTCGGAAAAATCCGTGTGCCTGCAGGGTAGTACTTTCATTAAACGTGTGTGGTGTTCCACGACTTTGTGTTTAGGTCGCTTCTGCGACAAGTACAATCCGGAATTCTGTTCTAGCACTGCAAGTGCTGCAAGCAATAGCTAATAAGACTGTTTCGAAATCTGTCGTGTAACAAACGGAATACACATTTGGAGAAAGTTTGTTGTAACGATTGATTTGATTATGATATTACTATGGCGAAAATGACTTAAAAATGGCTCTGAGCACTATCGGACTTAACATCAGAGGTCATCAGTCCCCTAGAACTTAGAACTATTTAAACCTAACTATCCTAAGGACATCACACACGTCCATGCCCGAGGCAGGATTCGAAAAAAAAAAAATGGTTCAAATGGCTCTGAGCACTATGGGACTCAACTGCTGTGGTCATAAGTCCCCTAGAACTTAGAACCACTTAAACCTAACTAGCCTAAGGACATCACACACAGCCATGCCCGAGGCAGGATTCGAACCTGCGACCGTAGCGGTCGTGCGGTTCCAGACTGTAGCGCCTTTAACCGCTCGGCTACTCCGGCCGGCGCAGGATTTGAACCTGCGATCGTAGCGGTCTCACGGTTCCAGACTGAAGCGCCTAGAACCGCTCGGCCACAATGGCCGGAGAAAAAGACTAAGTTTGAATAATTTTGTATGACATTTACTATTTAATGATATCCCGTTCAATGAAATTAAATAAAAAAAGAAAAAAAAGGAAAAACAAGAAAGGTACACGGGCAATGAAACTTCCTGGCAGATTAAAACTGTGTGCCCGACCGAGATTCGAACTCGCGACCTTTGCCTTTCGCGGGCAAGTGCTCTACTATCTGAGCTACCTACTTTGGAAGGTAGGAGACGAGATACTGGCAGAAGTGAAGCTGTGGGGACCGGGCGTGAGTCGTGCTTCGGTAGCTCAGATAGTAGAGCACTTGCCCGCGAAAGGCAAAGGTCCCGCGTTCGAGTCTCGGTCGGGCACACAGTTTTAATCTGCCAGTAAGTTTCATATCAGCGCACACTCCGCTGCAGAGTGAAAGTCTCCTTCTACACGGGCAGCGTTGAACCAGTACCGTCTGGGTAGTAGCCATGGCTCTTGAAGTCTGCACTATACTCACTCGGTCGAATAAAAATTTAACATGGATTTTCTCGGGAACTAGGGGCCATCGCAATGAAAAGCCGCTAGTCAGGTACTAAGGACGAATTTCTCTGCAACCTACTTAGACTCATCAAAATCAAAGAATAACAGGTCACATGGTTCTCTTGTGAGTTCCAGCACGGTTCCAAGCAATGCGATAGCACGGAGGTTAGCTAGGGCATGTTTTCAAGTGTCCTGAAATCACATTTTGTTCCTAATTGTCTAACTAGATGTTGTGGCACTTCAGGGACGGTGGCAGGATATCGAAGGCTTGGTCAGATCGTTTCAGTTATTTGCAGGGATTTTTTAATGAGCAGGGTTTTGAATCATTTCATTTACGTGAGAACCGTATCTCACGGCATACTTTACTATTATTTCGTGTGCTAAACTGGTGATGAACTATGGGCGTGAACCGGTTTGCAGGCGTCAGGTATGACAGAGTTTCAGGGTCCTTGTATTTTTCGTTATTTTGGAATCTGGGAGTTGAATCGTAGTCCGGAGTGTTATGCATTCAATTTTTCCATTCTCTCCTGATCTATATTTTGTTCTATGCTTTGATGGAAATCGCGTATACAAAACTTGAACACCTGCGATTGGCAAAATTTCGGCTTCATCTTATTTGCATTGTAAATCATACTTGGCTTTGATTCATCGTTTTTTAATCTGAAGGCAGTAAATATAGGTACATCACTTGACTTTCCTGTAAGTTATTTCTGCTTTCACTACATCATTTATTGCGTATTTATACGAATCTATGTTGCATTCTTTGTCTGACGCCATCTTGTGTGGTTTGAAAGATACAAATAGCTTAGATACCGAAATAACCGTGTTCATATACACCTTTCCCTTATCGATAGCAATAACTATCCCGTTCTATGTACATATAAATGTCAGGGGTAGAGGTAAGTTCTGACGCTGGTTGCGGAATGCAGAATTGCGGTGCCACATTTTCTCTTCAATGTTTGTATAGTTTCATTTTTCCCGAAATAACGTTCCCATAGCATGGCACTGATACTTTCAGTATTTTGTAATAGCACATACAGATTCAGTCTTTCGAGTCACGTCATTATTCAAATAATTTGGAGAGCTGTTGTCAGAAATTAGTCATTTTCATGTTAAAGCATAATGATTACAATCATGGCCCATGGTCCCATTACACCGTGTTCCACAATAAGATGGACGTTTACGCAGTTTATAGCAATACATCTTTCATGCATTGAAATAGTTTTCAAAGCTAGCAAGAGGACTAAGAAAAATTTTTCTGCCAATCTAATTTCGGTTGCGGAATAAACAAGTCGTACTTCCCAAACGTGACATTTGAATTATTACGAAAAATCAAAGCTTGAGGTGATACGAGCCTTATCTCCATTGTCTGGAACGACAAAAGACGACTTGATAGACATATCTGACGAAAGTATCAACATGAACGTGTAAAGAAGATGTATGGAGTCAGTGAGCGATGTAAAATGAGGATGAAGAAGACGAAGGGGTAAATGTAATGTACGTCATGTTTCTGTTCTTGTTCTAACTAGATAATTTTAATTCAATGGCGGACTACCATAGCCAGTAGTATCTTTACACCTTGATTTAGCGAAACCATGCCCTATAATCGAAAAACTCGTGACGCAATAATCAATTACCAGACGCAATCTCACTTCCAGAATAGAAAAGTCACAATAGCATCCACTTGTAATAATTCGCGGGACTGGGGATTGTCATGCATAGTTTGAATACTTGAGTATGAAAAACTATAAAAATCACTCGTAAGATCAAAACTATAGGCTGTAAAAATGTCCATCTCGTAGTGGAACACAGTGTAATGGGACCGTGGTCCTTTATTGTAATCACTACGGTTTAACATGAAAATGGTTAACCGCTGATAACAGCTCTCCAGACCATCTGAAGAATGACGTGACTCAAAAGATTAAAGGTGTCTGAGCTGTTAGTTATATGATGCGTTGCGCGTCGTGTCCCTCTTTCTACACACCATTGCATTACTAAAATCCTTTCTTCTTTTGCTAGTACATTTCGTTGCTTCCTTCATTGAAGCTGTTATATCTATCTCTATCTCATCGTCAATAAATTTAATGACATTAAAAGATGCTGTTGCACATGTCCTTAAAGACATTTTCCACTCTCATTTTGCTCGGCAATATTGCGAGCTATCAGTACACACTGATTTGAACTAGTACTTGGCTCTACCTGGCTACGTCACTATGTTTGTTCCCACTACAGACGGCTCTGTTGTTCGCTTTTCAGCGTTATATAAGCTCATTATTATTATTTTTAACTTTATTTGAGGTTAAAAAACAAACAAACTGCAGCGTTGTTGTTCTATTAACATTGTCATGCCAAAACCACAAAGAAGTCCGAATCCGAAGGCTGGGCCGTCAATGATAGCAACACTTGGCACTTTTATTACTTATACCTACGTACAGCCAGAAAGGACCCCTGGACAGACGGCGCAGTTAATTATACAATCATCGACTCTCCCAGAACGCCGGTATTTACACAACTATTGAATATTCCTAATACAGAAACATTACAACCATAAGATATTTCAATAAGCCTTCAGAAATGATAAATGAAAGTATATTATAAAAGTAAGAGTACAATGAGTGTGCCACGAGTCCCGGTACGATGAAGGGAGTTATATGGTGAGGTAACCGTCTATCCCCCATCCATGAAAGTTTCCGTTTTTACCAGACAGGCGTGCTTTGATGATATAAGGGCTTGAAAGTTTCGTCCTCTAGAAATTTCTCGAACATTCCAGAACATTCGAAAGCATTCCGCAACATTCCAGAACGATCCAAAGCGTTTCACAATGATCTGGGATGTTCTGGAATGTTCTGGAATAGTCTGGGACATTCGGGAAGATTCCAAAATGTTCGTGAACATCCCGGAACATCGCAGATCATTTTGGAACATTCCAGAACACTCTAGAATGTTGTGGGATGTTCTGGAACATTGTACCACTCGAAGACTTGTTCGTATGTTCTGGAGTTCGCCACTTGTGGGGCTACCCATTGGTAGGGGTGTATAAAGCATGACCCGTCGTGGGTTCGAACGTTAGTTTCTTATCAGTGACAAAGGGAGGAACCGGAAGAGTAATGCAGTGAGTGAATAAAAACAAACAGTGAAGTGTGAGTGGACAAAGTGGTACCAGTGACTGAATATAAGTAGAAAATAAAGTGTGTAAGGTGTGCATAGTGTATTTGTTAGTAAAAAAGTTGATTTGTCTTGTATTTTAGACAATGCCCAAACGTAAATGAGGAAGAGATATTGCCAGTTCTGAACCAAAAGGGTGAAAACAAAAAGAACAGAGAGGAAATGAAACAGAGGAAGAGCGCAAAGCACGTTCATATTACCACCGAACGACAGTGAGCACCGTGAGAAGCAGAGAAACCGAAGAACAACTAAATTAACGGGCTGAAGGACCAAGAATTGCCGAGTACCCAAGGTTGTATTAAACAACAAGTAATTGGTGGTGACTAGGTTTGAACTGGCAACGCGCAGCACGTCGGACAGCGATGCTGACCACTAATTGACGCTACATGAACCACAGTTCGTGCCACTACTCCCTCTGTTGCAGAAAAAGCGACCCCTATAACGGAAGTCCTCATAATACCTGGCTACAACACTCCTGGATCCAGATCTCGTAATGTGTATCGCGGTGCTGGTGGATCCTCGCGTTCTCGTCGTTACGTCTTCGTCTGACCATTGGTGGGTTTGTTACTGCAACGAAGATCCAATTGATTTTGGCCCCACTTCACACGACTTTGTTGGTCGCATATAGTGGCGTACATGTTTAATAAGTTGTACAGTTTTCATTTGAGGACTTCGTTGGTCTCTGTCGTTGCGGTTCGAACGTTGATGGCAGATTACGCTTGAGCCCTGAAGATGGCGCTTTTTGAGGTTGAAACTGGCAGCATGTTTTTAATAGACGACTTTGAATTACAATAAAGCTGTTGGTTTTAATTAATACTATTCAAGTGCTTCATGTATGGTGCTGCCCCACTGTTCTCGATGAATTAACAGAGACGAGTTTTCATTGAACTATTATTTCTATTTCAATTCTGTAGACTGCGTTCCAACAGTTATCTGTTTTAGTCAAACTGCAGTATTGCTTCCATGGCAGTGTTTTTGCTTTCTGAATAGCTGTGCCGAATTCCTTCTTCTCTTTACAATATCGCTGCCTTCGTAGCTCCCTCCTGTGATAAAAATTCTGCTTAATTCGTTGTTTTTCTCAGTTAATTTAGATGTTAATCAGAGGACAGATTTTCTCCCAGTTCTGAACTTCATCTGGTTTTGTGTCTTGAACGCTTGTTGCATGAGGTATCTAGAACTTCTTCAGATTTTGTGATATGAGTTCCAGCACTTGTTTCCGCTTGAACTTTTTCTTGCAAATTCTGGTCTCTTTCTTTTAAGGTGTGTAAGTCCGTGTTTGGTAAATATCAGTACGTACTCTTCAAACTCTCTCAAATTTTGGTCTCTTACAATGATTTTCTAAGTTTTGATTTATGCTTACAGCGTTGGGCACAATCCTATGCTGAAAGTAATAATCTTGTGGTCTCTTCTTCACCACACGTCTATTGACCTAGCATCGTCAATAGACGAGAGGTGGTCATATTTAAATCAATACTGCTCTCTCCTTCACTGTTTTCAATGGTTGATCCATGATTGCCCCCGTTGAGTGGGTATAGATTAGTAGAAGCCAGAAATTCTCACATTTCCTTTACTCTGAAGTTTGTTACTGTATCATGCCACATGCTAGATTTTGCACTTCTGCCCATAGCAATTACTAAACCAACTTCTTTATTGTAGGCTATCATGTCGTCAGTTTTTCTCACGTCATCTTTGATGTGTTCTGCGATATTGACAGGCCAGATATGGGAAATAGCAAATTTTCTTTTATTATTTCTACAAATCTGATTATTACGGTATCAATATCTTATTTGGTAATCAGTATTACTGCCCTTTTCCTTGTGCCTTTCTAGTGGTTCTAGGCGCGCAGTCCGGAACCGCGGGACTGCTACGGTCGCAGGTTCGAATCCTGCCTCGGGCATGGATGTGTGTGATGTCCTTAGGTTAGTTAGGTTTAAGTAGTTCTAAGTTCTAGGGGACTGATGACCACAGAAGTTAAGTCCCATAGAGCTCAGAGCCATTTGAATCATTTGAGCCTTGTGCCTTTTGTTCTAAATATCGTGTTGCCTCTAACGACTCCAACTACTTTTTCTTGATAATAATATGCTTCTTGGGTGAAAGTATTGTCAATCTGATATTGCACAATAAGATGCATTAGGAGAGTTGTTGCAGCTCTAGAGCGTTGTGGACTTATTTGTATGTACATGATTTGTTTTTGAAGAAACAAAGTTCAGCCGGCTGCTGTGGCCGAGCGGTTCAAGGCGCTCCTCCGTTCGCAGGTTCGAATCCCGCCTCGGGCATGGATGTGTGTGATGTCCTTAGGTTTGTTAGGTTTAAGTAGTTCTAAGTCTAGGGGACTGATAACCTCAGATGTTAAGTCCTATAGGGCTTATAGCCATTTGAACCTTTTTTTTTAAGTAAAGTTCTTTGGCTCGTATTTGATGTTGCCATTAGTGATAATCAATGTTCTGTTTGCGTTGCGTACCGTTTACTTCGGACAGATCCACGCTACTTCATTGCCCGAACATAGATGTGATGAACGCGTATATCATTTAGCCCCTCCCGCTGGAGGTTCGAGTCCTCGCTCGGGCATGAGTGTGTGTGTTGTTCTTAGCATAAGTTAGTTTAAATAGTGTGTACGTCTAGGGACCTATGACTTCAGCAGTTTGGTCCCTTAGGAATTCACACACATTTGAACATTTAGCAGCCGTTTCTTTGCTAATCGCACTTAACAATCACTGTTGGGACGACGATCGCCGAGCGCTTTGGTTTTTGTAAGTTATTTATCAAATAATTGTCACAGAGCTATAAAATCTTTACTGTTTCGCAATGGGAAGTATTATTTTCTGATTTCTTGACGTTCCCAAAAAAGCTTTCAATTCTTTTGAAGACATGAGGTAATCTTTAGGGATATCTTCCACCATTAGCGTATCGCTCAAAAGAAACGTGATACTGACGATCCATATTCAATCCCATATCTATCATGTCATCGTTCTGTTGTGTAGCACCAGAGGCAGGTAGTGTACCAGCAGCAATTGCTGCATCTGACGCTATGTGAGCTGTAGTATTAGATTCGTCAGTCTCGCTAAATTCACATAAGTCGTCAGTTTCCTAAGGAATCACTTTGCCAGTTTAATTTCACAGATTTGTAATTTGGTGTTCATTCGAAGAAATATTTTTATTAGTGACGACTGAACTGTTAAAATTATCCTTGTTAAAATCTCAATCAGGTCGAAGTCTTTCAGTTTGCTTAGCTCATATTTCTTGAACAGGAGCGCCAGAATTAAGTTTATGTCGTTATTTTCCAGAGCGTGCCGGAGGAAGAGGAATTTTAGGAGCTACTTCTTGTACTTACGATTATATTTCTAGTACTTAATTCGAGCAGTCAGGTCTTTGTTGCTCTTTTCCAGATTGTGTGGGTGGCTGAGGAATTTTAGGAGTAGCTTCTTGTACCAATGGTAAGGATTTTTGTGTATCAGCATTATGTACGAGAGCAGGAAATTCGCTTTCACCATTCCGAATAGTCAGTAACTTAGAGAAATGTTTCTTGATATGCCCAACATTTTTGGAATGATGATATACAACGTCATTCATGGTAATGTACACACTGAAATAATTTTCTTCATAGGGAACCTGTGTCGTGGATAGTACTTCGCTTAAATCGCGCATATGTGCTCAGCAATGCGACGAAATGATTTTACATGAGAGCATCCCTGAACCCTGGAGCCAACTGGAATATCTGTGACTGTTTCTAGAATACGTCCCCATTTACACATTTTGTTATGTATTAAAGCAGTATTAATAAATGGAAGTACGACTCGCTCTCTGGGGGTTCCGTACAAACTTAATTCCATCCCAGGAATCGAGAATCTCCATATGTTTTGCCTGTTTCGACACTGATACTGACAAGACATCGGTCTCGGGAATTCCGACACGTCGGAGAACGTTGTAATTTTAAGTTTGAAGTCGACTGACAAATGACAGAAGAAATACTTTTGCATAATGTAAATACAAATTCACAACTTAAGAAATCTTTCCTTTACTTGTACTGTGAAATGTTGGTTCATGCCAAACCTCATGATATTAGATCGATAGGGAATACGCCATAGGTTTTGATGAGTGTGTTTTCGAGTATCACAATATGTGACATAAATGGCCGTATATTTTGATTGCAATGACTTAGAAGTTTCACATTTTTACAGCGCCAACGGACAGTAGACAGTAGCAAGCGACATTATTTTTTAGTTGATGCGTCTATCCGCTCCTGAGAGAAACTGGTCTCAACCGACGAACGGACAGACAGACAGTCGGGCAATGAATGATAAAAAATATATACAGGGTAATTTCTAAAGTTTGTCTGCCCGAAAATGTACTGTTGTCCCAAGCATATTGCAACAAACGGTGTATTTCTATCGCTGCTCGTTTAGTTTTTATTACCGTTTCAAATATATCGGTCATTTTTGAAACACCCTGTATTTTCTCGTGTTATATAATTACAAATGAATAATTTTCGGATTTTTTCCTGTAGTTGCTCTGTGAAACCTTTCCTCTGGCTAAATTTCATGATTGTAGGCCAAAGGGAAGTATCTTATAGGTTTTGATACCGCCAAGGAAATATAGACCTTAGTATGGCGACATAAATTTCAACTTGTTACTTCCAAAAGTCTCTAGAAAAAGAGGTGTTAACAGACGGACGGGCAGCAATATAACTAATGACAAAAAAGTTTTTCCTGAGATATAATTGCATCTTAACAGTTTCCTTAGTTTTTCCTTTTATTTATACTGTGATACCATGCTTCTTGCCAGATTTCATTATTCTAACTCAACGGGAAGTACCGTATAGCTGTGATGAAGTTTTCGAATATCAAAATATGTGACTTAAATGGCCGTAACGTTTGATTGCAGTTACTTAGAAGCTTCAATTCTTCACATTGCCACGAGGCCGTAGAGTGTGGCATAAAATTCACCTTGACATATCTACCCGTTCCTGAGAAAAAGGGTTTTAAAAGATACAGCGGCAGAATGAAAACGAAGTTATTCAATAAGAGTTCCGTTTTTACCGACTGGTGTGCGGAACACTAAAAACAGGTCGTGTACTGGCACTTTTAAAACGCTTTACTGGCGTCATTATCTCTTTAACATACAAATTACTCTCTCGTAGTAATCGACACATGTTTTCAACAGTTCTTCTTAAGATACAAATATTATCTTCAGATTGTGTGAGCAAGGTGTAATACTGATGGCAGGAATTATATCACTTCCCAACTTTACGTATCATCTATTGCGGTGCAGGGAACATTGGCGGCGACGACAGCTTTTTCTGGTGAAATCACATTTTCGGAAGAAACAGAGGATTGTAATTTTGCTAGAGCAGCCGGTGTTTGCTGAGACGATTCAGACGTGGAGTTTTCATTAGTGCGGCCATTTCCGCGCACTTTCGTAGCTACGGTGTTGACAACTGACTGTAGCACCGCGCTGTAACCGTTTGCGAAGCTCACCATGCCGACCAGGCACCCCTATTTAACTCGAGTACACAGGAATCGTATCCTCTGTGCTAAAACGAATTACACTCCAGTAATTCTTGTGAATTAGACTATAACACAACCAAGTCCACGAACTGTAACACTTTCCTGAAACAATTATTTGAAAAGCTTTTGCAACCGCAAACAGACACAGGTGTTTAAGATTGTTGCTAGTCAAACATCCTTATTGCACTAAACTAATTCCCTCATGTGGGTGAAACTCGGGATAGAGAAAGAGTGTTCGATATGAGTCGTCAGCGGTGACCAGCGACCTAGGAAACACGTGACAGATGCCATAAACAATATGGCGACTATAACGTGATGTTATTGACAATTTTTTTCCAAACTGGCTAAAGAACAGACTAGTGTGCAACCACAACCAGGTTTTTTTAGTATCACATTCCTTGGCTTCGCCAACTCACAACCAAACTGTCACCTTTTAACCTAACCTAGACTTCGGGCAAAGCTGCAGATCATTTTGTCACGAAAACCAGTTTTATTTTTTTATATTTTTTAATTGCTTTCAAATTGATTGGCTTCGCCAACTAATAGCAAAACTGTGAATATATGCACCAAAAGGCGACTTGACAGCAGCCATTAATATTACGTACTGGCCAAAGTCGACAACTTTTATCGAACAATCCTGTGGACCCTGAAACTCGTTACTTTCGGTAACAGGATCTTTGTTCGCTGCTAAACCACTTGGAGCGCTGCGAGTTTATCAAGCCGTCATCTCGCTTTCTTATTGGCAGACTTCTTGTCTTCCACGTTCATTTTCGGTTCGTCACAGATGTTTCTTTTGTGCTTGTAATGCGACCTCTCGTGTGTAACTGCACTTTTTGAACTGCATTGTAAATATGTGGCTCGTATTCTGGTTGCATTCTCCTTGCATCCGTAATATTGGGTGGGGTAAATGATTCCATAATTGTTTTGTTTCGTGTAAAACACAAGCCGCTTTCGTTGCATGGAGTTGCGTGAACCTTTGTGTATTTTTTATTGCTTACTAACGTAAGTACGAACTAGAATGAGATTTTCACTCTGCAGCGGAGTGTGCGTTGATATGTCACTTCCTGGAACATTGAAACAGGAAACATCCCCCAGGCTGTGGCTAAGCCATGTCTCCGCAATATCCTTTCTTCCAGGAGTGCTAGTTCTGCAAGTTTCGCAGGAGAGCTGGAAAGTTTGGAAAGTAGGAGACGAGGTACTGGCGGAAGTAAAGTTGTGAGGATGCGGCGTGAGTCGTGCTTGGGTAGCTCAGATGGACGCCGGCACAGTAAGTCAGGGTGTTCGGTCAGAGGGTTAGCTACCCTCTGTAGTAAAAAAAAACTGAGTTAATGGATCAACGACGAATTGAAACGGGTGTCTTGCGACGTCCGCCCCGAGATGGTAGAGCACTTGCCCGCGAAAGGCACAGGTCCCGAGTTCGAGTCTCGGTCCGGCTCACAGTTTTAATCTGCCAGGAAGTTTCGTAAGTGCGAACTGTTCGATTTAAATACATTCTAAGTATATTGCATTTTATTCTACTTTATTTTTGTTTGCATCCGTTGTCCGTACTTTCTCGCATTTAATGGAATACTCCATGTTAGCAGATTCTTACGGTATTTGTTCCGTGTCCAACTCTATTACAACTTGTTATGGTACGAGCATATAATTCTGCTTTGAATGCCGTTGCTTCTTGCCATTGAGTGCCACGCATTTCACAGTTTCTTGCAGAGTACAGAATTAGATATAGATGTAGGTGTCTTGTAGTCTTGGTGACTAGATCATTCTTCCTTGTAAATTCTAAAACTGCAACGCAAATTTTTTCACAAGTTATCATCAGTTACTACAAACAGTGAATGAAAATTTCAGGGACCTCCGTTAAATGAGAAAGTATGAAAAACGGATGGGAAAAAAATAACGCAGAAATCGAACAATGTACTTACAATGCAGTTCACACAGGGATTCGTAAGCAGTAACAAATAGACATGAATTCACAAAATACCATGCGACAAACCAGTTTCTGTTTCATATGAAAGAAAAACAAATATAGAATCAATTACCGCACACAGCATTTGCGGGTGTGAGCAAAACTTAAGCAGATTACGAGCGACATATTTACAATGCAATTCAAAGAGTGGATAATTTACATTTGACAGCAGCCACACGGTCGAAACTGCAATATTGGGTTTTACTTTACCATCAGACTACTAAACCCGCCCATAAAGTATAAACGAAAAATATTATCTACTAGTTCTCGTATTTCGCAAAGCAAGGATACAGATTATCACGCCATATTTTTCTGAATTCGAAGTTCCCTGCCAGGCCACTCGGAGCGCTAATGTCGGTCTCTGTTTCCATGTCTTAACATGGACCTTGCATTTCTGATGTTTTGGCCTCCAGCGAATTACCATCACAACGGATGTTGACAGTGGTAAGAGAAATTCAGTTTCATTTACTTAGTTTTATTACCTGTAGGTCGCAGTTCACAATAGCCCACTGAAATGTGGTTAAGTTAGAAAGTTAAGACGCACGAGTTTATTGTGTTACATGCTTTAAGATCGACAGCGTCAACTTCCACACAAGGTTCTCATATCCTCCCCCAGCCCAACCTTCCATACTGACACCCTCTCCCGCCTCCCCATCACCCGTTTTGGCCCCAACGCCTCCCTCACCCCTGCTCCATCTCCGTCTCCTACCCGGCAACTCCAACCCCCGCGTCGCCCGCCGAACCTCACCGCCTTGATCACTCGGCTCAGTCCGACGATCACGGAGGAGGAGGTGTTGGCGGAGCTCAAGGCGCATCCCACGCTGGAGGTGCGGGCGGTCTGCTGCATTTTCAACTCGGCCGGCCCCACCCGCCTTATGCGGGTTTTCTCTGAGGACGCCCCCTCCATTGACCGTCTCCTGAAGGAGGCTGCCCTCCTCTTCAACCAGCGCTATAAGGTCGACCCCTCCCGTTCCCCTCCTCAATCCCTGCGCTGCCAGAGATGTCTGCGCTATAACGCACTCCCAACAGCCGAGTGCCGCGAGGCCCCCACCTGCCCGCATTGTAGACAAGTGCACTTCCTCTGGCAGTGCCCTAACCTTCTATCCCCTCCCTCCTGCAATACCTGCAATCTCCCCCATCCCACCTACTCCCAAAAGTGTTAAGCCCGACCTCCTCCGACCACTCCTGAACTCACCATACCTGTCCGTCCTCTGGACGCCCCCACCCCTCCTGGCAATTCCCTTCGTCCCCCCCCCCCTGAGGACATCATCAGGTTCCTCACCATTGTCCTACAAAACGTCCACCCTTTCTAGCGCCCTCACGCCCTCCAACAGGTCTCCCTCGCCGCCCATTCCATTTTCCACTTAAAAATGTATGCCACCTACTCCAACAACCAGGCCCATTTCACCTTCTCCCATCTTGACACCCTTGTCTAAATCCCTGTCATGGTGCGACAGCACCGTATCCATTTCAACAACATCTGCTCCCTTCCCACCAACAAGAACCCATTCCTGCACACCCTTGCCACCCACCACGTGGATGCCTTCCTCCTCAATGAAACTTTCCTCCAACCCCACCACACCATCCACACGTCGCCCTACCTCCTTCACCGCTCCGATAATCCCCTCCCGATTGCGCATGGCGGAGTTGCCATTGGTCGCCACCGCCAGATTCCAGTTCGGCTCCAACCTCCCTTCCCGACCCCACTGAACACTTGATCCTTAGTCTCTTCTTCCCTGACCTTACCGTCACCTGCGCCACCATCTATGTCCGCCCTAACGTCCCTATTCCCTTCGACTTCCTCTCCCACGTTGACCGTACCTTCTCCTCCTACGTGATCGCCGCCGACCTCAACATCCATAGTCGTTCCGCCGCCCAGTTACGTCGGTGGCATCAGTTCCTCTCCTCCCTTCAAGGCGACCTCGTCCCCATCCCCCAGCACACCCGTCCCAAATCCAACTCCACTCCCGATGTTATCCTTTCCTCCCCTAACCTCCTTGGCTGCATAACGGTGGATGTCCTGGAGCCTAATGGTAGCGACCATCTCCCTGTCCTCCTCACCATTTCAGGCGGTCGTCGCCCGCGCCTCGACCCTCGTAATGACCCTCCCCCAAAGTACGTGCATGACTATTCCCGTGCCAACTGGAATGCCTACCGGGATACCCTCTCCACCCAGGTCGATAGCCACCCCTTCACCTACCACCACCCTGATGATGTAACCCATGCCGCCTCCTTTCTCCAGCAGACTTTGTCTGAGGCCGTGGAGGCCCATGTCCCTACTGTCGCCATCCACCCCCCTGTCCTACCTTACCCCCACAGGCCGTCCTCCTCCTACCGTGCCTTCCTCCACATGCGTGACCGGGACACACTCCGACGCCACCGGAAACTCCAGCGACACATTCGAAATTTGCTCGCGGCTAAGAAACGCCGGGACTGGCGACAGACATGCACCTGTTTAAATGCTACCCTGCCTATAAACTCTTCAAAGTTCTGGTCAGCCTTCTGTCGCCTTACCGGAACTAAACCCTCCCCCTACTATCCTCTTCTCCATGATGATCACCCCTTCCCTGATACCCTTAGTAAGGCCAATCACTTTGCCTCTCTGATGTCTTTTCCCTCCCTGATGATCCCCAGTTCGATTACTCTCTCTTCCCGGATGTCCACAATCGAACTGACACCTCTGTCCCTCCACTCGCACCTGGTTTCCAGTACTTGGACAACATTGCACACATGGAACTAAATGTCCCTATCTCTACACAGGATCTCATTGCTAGACTCCACACGAAACGCAACACCACTCCTGGTCACGATCGTGTCACCTACCGTCACCTTCGTGAAGCTCCTGTCTCTTTCCTCTCCACCTTAGCCAGGCTCTACAATGGAGTCCTGTCCACCGGTTACTACCCCGACCTGTGGAAAACCTCCCATATCCTGATGTTCCTTAAACCTGGTCAACTGCCGTCCGCTGTCTCTTCCTACCATCCCATCAGCCTTACCTCGGTCTTCAGCAAGGTCCTGGAATATATCAAAAATGGTTCAAATGGCTCTGAGCACTATGGGACTCAACTGCTGAGGTCATTAGTCCCCTAGAACTTAGAACTAGTTAAACCTAACTAACCTAAGGACATCACAAACATCCATGCCCGAGGCAGGATTCGAACCTGCGACCGTAGCGGTCCTGCGGTTCCAGACTGCAGCGCCTTTAACCGCACGGCCACTTCGGCCGGCTGGAATATATCCTCACTCGCCGCATCCACCAGCATCTCCGCCAGCACCGCCTCCTTCCCGTTACCCAGTGTGGCTTTCGGCCATCCTTCTCTTCCGACGACCTTCTCCTTCACCTCACTCATCTCCTTTCCGAACAGCTTAATTCCCGTCGCTCCGCAATCTTCCTCTCCCTGGACCTCGAACATGCTTATGACCGCGTATGGCATTCTGGTCTCCTCTTCAAGCTCCAAACTTTCGCCCTTCCCATTAATTACGTCCGTCTGATCGGCTCCTTTCTCTCCCACCGCCCTTCTTACGTCACCATCTATAACACGGATTCCTACACCTTTTTTCCCTCCGCCGGTGTGCCCCAAGGCTCCGTCTTCTCTCCTCTTCTGTACCTTTTATATACGGCGGACATGCCGCCGCTGTCACCCCCCATCCACCTTCTCCAGTTTGCCTATGACACCGCCTTCCTTGCCCTTGCCCCCACCCTGCAGCGCTCCCAACACCTTCTCCAATCCCATCTTGACCGGTTCACCGCTTGGTGCAACCAATGGTTGCTCAAGGTCAATCCCTCCAAAACCCAGGCGATCATTGTAGGCAAAACCACCCCTTCCTTCCACCTCCTTGATTTCTATCTCACCGTCTATGGCCGTCCTATCGCCCTCACCCCCACCTTTAAGTACCTTGTCGTCACCCTCGACCGTTGACTCTCCTGGACCCCTCATCTCCGGACAATCCAAGCCAATGCACGCTCCCGACTCCGTCTCCTCAAGCTCCTTTCCGGCCGTATGTGGGGTCTGGACCCCTCCACCATACTCCACACTTATAAATCCCTCATCCGCCCTATCCTTTGTTACACCCATCTGGCCTGGATCTCCGCCCCCCCCCCCTACCTTTTATAAATCCCACCAAATCCTTGAACGCCATGCTCTCCACCTCGCCTATCGCATCCGTCTCCCCTCCCCCATGCGGATCCTGTGCGATCTCATTCCATACCCCTACCTCCTCCTTTTCCTTGAGAGGATACAGATCCTGTACACCTCCTGCAAACTCTATCCTCCTCACCCACTTGTCTCACCCATCTTCTCCCGCCCCCGCCCGCTGCCACGCCTGTATTCCCACGTCCCATCCAGTCTCCATCTCTCCACCCTCCTTACCCTCTCCCAAGGTGGCTTCCGCCAGCTCCCCCTCCCTGATGATGTCCTCCTCCCCTCCATATACCCCTCCTACCACTTTGATCCTCCCTCCCTCTTCCTGTGTCTGTTCCTTTGGGCACCCTCCCTACCTCCTCCCTTTCTCCCCACTCCTCCCCTGGCCTTCCCCTCCCCTGTCCCTCTACTCCTCTTCCCATCTCCTCAGCCATTGGCATCTTTGCTCTCCCCTCTCCACCCTCTCCATCCCCCCCGCCCTCACCTTTCTTCCCCTCTTGGCAGGTCCCCGGACTCGCACACTTTACGTGGACTTTCGCGCGCCGGAGATCGTCGCCATCTGTGTCTCATGTGTGTGACGTCGTTTTGTGTTTTTTAGTGTCCGCCGTCACGCTTCTACGTTCACTTGTGCCGTCGGATTCACCAGTGTTCTGTGCGCCGTGTCAACGTGTTTTCATTGTCGTTATCGTCAAGTGTGAACGGCTCCGTGTTTTTTGTGTATCTGTGACCACTATTTTTTGCACGTCACTATGTTCATTCTGATTCTCCATTCTGTGTTCTGTTATTGTCAACACTATGGCTGAAGAGCGGCGCAGCATGCCGCTGACAGCCTACCTGATTGTTTAGGTATTAAAATAACAATAAAGGGAAAAAGAACTTCCACACAAGACGCCCATTTCTGATGCTAAGCGTACAATGAAAACAAATATTCCTAATATCAATAAACTTCTTGTATTCACTTGGCAGCATTATTCCAGATGAACATGGTGTGTTGTATAACGGTTTATATAAAGATGAAAGAAGTTCCCTTTCTGTCTTTCCGGGGTGTAAACCTGAGACTAACATTCATTACGATATTACTGTTAAGCGTCATCGAAATGTCTTTTATGGTAATTTAGAGCAGCAACAAGACATTCCAACAATGATGCTGCCACGAATTTTACGAACGTGTCAATCCATTTCAAGCTGTTTTCAGTTAATAATGTATGAGTGATTTATGCTCACTTCTGTGCTTTAGCTATTCATATTGTAGCTTGTTAATCGTACAGGCTTAAAACAACTCCTGTGCGTCAAAACAAATATCAGCTGCAAGAATCAGATTCAACTGATGCTCTGACTGTTCAAAAAGCCTACTCCTATCCTGTTGGTCATCGCTGTAGTAGGGCAACTGAATGCGTCAACACTGTCTTAATTTGCATTAATTATCATTTTTTCTGTGACACTTGTTTCCCAATAAAGTATTTCGAAAGTGTTTTTGTCGTTTTGCTTCTTGCGATACTAAGCAGTGACACACACACACACACACACACACACACACACACACACACACACAATGAGGAGGCAGCAAAGCGAAGACACTCTAAACATGTCCAGAAAAAGTAAATATATCGCACCTCAGCAAGAAGGTTGATGTTTTGGCGTAACCACTAGTGGCGGAACGAACAGGAAGAACGCAAGACAAGAGAAGGCGCTGAAACGACGTCGGCCAATGGTGCGCTGGTTAGGGCCGCGCCATGACAGGAGCGACACCTGCAAGAAGTGAATGTAAGCACCGCTCCTGCCAGCCTCGGTCGGACATTAGCGGACATTCGCAGAGTATTTGCAGGCAAACTAAGAGTGCTTACTTGGACTTTGTCTACAGCGAACATCATTTACTGTTTGGATGTCGCCCATGGCTTGAGACACCTGCTGTAATTCAAGTTAAGTATTGTCAATTCTGCTTTATTGAAATAAAACAATTAATAATTACTATTAAAAACAGTCTTGATCACGATTTATTTATTTAACAATCGTGATCAAGACTGTTTTTAATAGTAATTATTTACAAGACATTGATCACTGCTGTTCCCGTAATGCATTCAAAAGTAAAACTATTAATGCTACAATGAAATGAATACCCCTGTGTGCATACAGACGTTGATGTAAGTCAGCGAGGACAATTGAAAATGTGTGCCCCGACTGGGACTCGAACGTGGGTATCTCCTGCTTACATGGCAGACGCTCCATCCATCTTTTTTTATCTCATTTTGTTCTTTATTGTTCGCTGAATTTGTTCGTGGCGCACGTCCTATGACACCCATTCAGGTTTTTCGTTGAGCCGTTCACTCAGTTTCTTTTTTTACAGAGGGTAGCTAAACCCTCTGACCGTTTGTGCATCAGCACAGAAGAAGATGGTTAAGTGGCTGGTGAGTCTCAACTATATATATATATATATATATATATATATATATATATATAATTATTAATGTTATTTGTTTGAACTGTTGTATAGCACTACGAGAATGCAGCATCATTTAGGCACCCTATTCAAGACAAGTGGGCAGGACTCCACAACTGACATAACTCAAAATTGTAAGACTTGAGAGGAATCCACTAAACGAATTCTGTGAAACTTATATTGAAATAATAGAAGTGTCCTTTAAATTTCCAGTAAGTAACTTTGCCAGTATATTCAAATGCGAAATTTTAGTCTACACAAGAACAATATGGACACTTGGTTCTTTATTTGTCGAATGTTAGGTGTTATCATGTAATTATTAATTAATTCTTTGAGTGGTGTCAGTTTTTTTTAGTTTCTAAAAACTATTTTGTTTTTGTTAAGATCATGTGTGTGTGTGTGTGTGTGTGTGTGTGTGTGTGTGTGTGTGTGTGTGTGTGTTTTGCGCGTGTGTTTTCCTTACTGTAATATTATACGATATTCGAAGCTCCATCAGGTAAGAAGTTCAAATTGTTCTATTAGAAAAAAACAAAATGTAAAATTGTAATTTATGAAAAATATAGAATCATAAATGGGCTTATGTAGTGTAGGAACACTTTTCGCAAAGAAAATGGATTCAATATGAAATTTCTCTGTACCAAAGACGTCTACTTTTTCTTGTACGGTACAGCGCACGCAATTTAGAAATATTGACAACAGCTGTAAACGTTAGAACAGCGTATGTTCCTTCAGACATGCATACATGTGTGAAGGAAAATTTAATGGAAGATACAGACACTGTATAAACACAGACGTCGTAATAATCAATAACATTAAGAATTACATTCCACTTACCTCATAACCCTTGCAGACCTGGAAGCAGCAACGGTGAAGTGACTCTGTTTTTTCCGCGGAGCCTCATAAATTAGCCTACAATAAAACCAACACATCTGCCCTGAAGTGGACAAACTGCAAAAGAGAGATATGTCGATTTTCGTGCACGTTGGGGCACTTCACGGGTATTTTTCCTGGAGCTATATACCTTCCTTGTGGCTTACCCAGAGGACTTCATTCATATAACAGAGCGAAAATCGGTCAAATAATAACGATATTAACGAGACGCTGCAGACCTGTAACTCAGATACGAATCACGCTTTGAGTTTCACATCAAGAGCTCAAAATAATGACTTTGGGCAACTTGCTACGTGCTAAAAGCGCCCCTGAAGAACAATACATTGAATTTCGTATGAACTGGCCAGGTACTATCAATAAGTAACGCGAAATTTTGACAATCAAAAAGCTTATACGCTTTTTCAAGTGCTCGGCGAAATTTTACTTTCGAAAAAGATGGATCAAAGAATTTGTATTAAATTTTCCTTGAAAAATAAAGTGCACCACCGCATTCAAAATATTGATTGTGACTTTTCGTGAATCTGCTTTGAATAATACAAGTATTTACGTGTGGTATAGACAATTCAAAGAGGGTCGAGAAGAATCTGAAGACGGCGACTATGTGGAAGAAGTGAAGAAAATGGCTCAGGAAAATCGTCGAATCACCACCACAGAAGTTGCTGATGATGCCAGAATATCCTTTGGTTTGTGCAAAGCAGTTTTTCCAGATGTTTTGGGCACGAAACGAGCAGCAGCAAGGTTTGTTCCCAAATTTTTGAATTTCAACCAAAATGACGTCGCGTGATGTCGCTCAGGAATTGGGGAATGAAGTGGGCAACGCTCGAGAACTGAAGAAAGTTATAACAGGTGACGAAACATAACTATACCAATATGACGTCGAAATGATCGTCCAATTGTCCCAATGGAAACTGCCTGAAGAACCAATACCGAAAAAGTTCGAATAAGTTCGATTACACGTGAAGCTTCTGCTCACTATTTTCTTCAATTACAATGCAATAGTGCATCATGTATTCCTGCCTTACGGTGGTATGTTCAGTAAGGGATACTACCTGCACGCTATGCGCCATCTGCGGGAAGTACTCCGAATAAAATGACCAAGAATTACAGCAATTGCATTATGATAATGCTCCCACTCACACCTCAATGCTTGTTCGTGAAAAGCAAAACTTTTATGTTGCCTCAGCCACCGTATCCGCCGGACATGGTCGCCTGTGACTTCTTTCTATTCCAGAGGTTGAAGAGAACTATGGAACGACGTCGCTTTGCCACTACTGGTGAGATAAAAACAGAATCGCTGAAGGAGCTGAACTGCATAATGAAAAGTGAGTTCCAGCAGTGCCTCAAAGGTTGGAAAAAGGGCTGGAACAAGTTTATTATATGAGTGGGATTACTTTGATGGGGACAAAGTTGATATTGATGAATAAATGAGGATTCCTTTAAAAAAAAATTCACTTTACTTTTTCCTCACACTTCGTATCGCAGAACAGGACCACGTTAAAAAGCCTCTCATGTCTTCAGGAGTCGTCTATGCTTCTTCGTGGGCCTATCGTTTAAATTTTCCCTACTGGTAAAACTCCAGATTTAAATCTGTTGACCGTGCAGGCCATTCATCCGATTACCAGGCAAGCTGCTAATGGGGTAGAAGAGTTCTCAGTTTGCAATAAATGAGAGTGGATTAACTATAGCGTGTTCCAAAATGATCCTCACAAATTTTATCAAATGTATTTGAGAAATGGTTGCAGGTGTTAAGGTACGGTTTGCGGCATAATACTCACACACACCTTAAGTCGTTTTTCCATTTTTAATTTTTATTACTGAAATGTTCGTTGCATTTCACTTATCAGTTGCTGTTCTGTTGTTCTTTCTCGTTGGCATGTTTTATTCTTCACACTTTCAATTTCTCGAATTTTTTTAATTTTTTTTTATTTATAATGTTTGTAAAGACAGTTCACGAGATCCATACTTTTCAACGACGCTGCGACAGTTTCAAGATATTCGCCATAAATAAAAACTGCAATCACTTTTTGGTTGTCATATACATTGTGTAAATCAGGATAATTTCACAAGCAAGTTTTCGCCACTTTCAATTCTTATTTTTTGATCAACTCCTACATATTTCATGAGAATGAAATCCACAAAGAAGGTTCTTTCCAACACCACAAAAATTTGTAGAGTTATATTAAAAAACATGTTGGCCTCATAATTCGGCAGCTCTACTCATGAAAAATTATTTGCGTAGGTCATAAAACTGGCCGCTACAACTTGGCAAAAACATTACATGTTTACTAATTCTTACTTAGCTGCCTGACCTTGTATGTACCTACTCCATCTTCTGCCCATGTCTCTCTCTCTCTCTCTCTCTCTCTCTCTCTCTCTAACACACACACACACACACACACACACACACACACACACACACACACACACTTTTGAAAATGTTTGTTCTCCGGAAATTTCTGGACCACAACTGTAAATCTTCCAGACTATCCCAAATGATAGAGCTTCCCTACTTGTGAAGTGTTAAATTACAAAACTTCGCGTTCATTTCGGAAGCAGTCCAAATTTTCTTAAATGGGCACTTGTAATGATTTCAGAGGCGGATTTACCAATCAGAACATTGGTATTTAGACTGATAGTAGAGACAGACTACAAGTGCGGCCCAACCGTTACGGTTATCTATTATAATAGATACGATTTACACATTATCCTGCGTTTGTCTCGAGTCAATCTCTTGAGTTGACTGACGTGAGTAACATTTAAAACCAGAAGAGCGTCGATCTCTTCTCTTGGAACGAGGAAGAATGCAAAGAAGGAAGGTGTGTCAAACGGATGTTTGACGTATCTGGTTCGTTATAGTTCAAATTAGCACACGTCTTAAAGAAAATGAAGAAAGAGATACAACACAAAAAATATTCCATTCTGTCAACGAACGAACAAAGAATAACAGTGTTGACAAAACTGGAAAGTATTAGATGAACCCTCTTCCTCTTAATGTTTTTAACCGAATTTCCGCCGTTTGACTGTTAATTGTTGATTTATTTTACACAGTCACGGTTTTGGCTTTGTAGCCATTCTAAAGTTCACACTGAAATGTTGGGATATGTCAGACGCGACTGCAACATGTCATCGTCGGGAAAACATATTTTTGGTTTTATAAGACAAGTTGTCGTCTGTAAGACCAGAAGTATGATTTTTTGAAAATAACATGTTACAAAAAAGTCAGACATATTTTAACATTTCGACATTACCTGAGAATGGCTACAAAGCCGAAATTATGACTGTACAAAATAAATGTACGATTAACAGCCACATGGCTGGATTTTGTTTCAAAAAATTCTGTATAACTGTAGTCTCTCACGAAGGGAATATCACATTCCCACCTGTATTTCGTTCTCAAATACAGTCTGTCGGCCGTGTAGTTAAACAATATGGCTGTCACTTGAAGTTCTCTTGTCGTAAAAGGACAGCTAAATAATTCTCATGAGCAAAACTACGAAATTTGGGCAATGTATCGTCCAGCCCCGACTAATGAAAGGTCTTCATTATAACAGCCGCGCAGAATATTCTGAATTACTCTTTCTGTGATGGACAAGCAGAGCAAATCCGAAGCGACACATCGAGATGTAGGGTACATAATAAGATCTCAAGCGTCCATTCGAGTTCTGGAGGGCATTGCTCTTCAGCGTCAACATTTTTGGAGTTCGCCATGTCTGAGACGCTTAGTCTGATACCCGGCATCCACGTCAGCTTTTCCTGTTGTCGAATGACGAGGGCGCAGTATCCAATCAGCCCCGTAATGGGAAATGAGCAGCGAAATTTACACGCAAGTTGGAACTATCATCAAATAAAAAGGATTTAAAGAGGCTGATAGCGATCACTGTACTAATTTATTTAGCGTTTTTGATGTTATGACATAGAAAATACAGTTTATTCTGTCATATTCGTGAAGGTCAATTCCCAAGAAGTAGAAAGAGGGAGCGGAACAATGAGGTGCAGTACGGAGAGATCACTTTCTCCTGGAGCAAAGGGGAGGGATTAAGGTTGCAAATTAAAGAATGTCCCAAAAGGTACGTTACAACCTCAGTCCCTTATAACTCGGGTTGTAATTAACTTAGAGATGCACCAATACATTAAAGTTTTCCTGTTCTTTATTCAGATCCTGCGTGCACTCCCCTTGTGGCACATGCAGTGTCTAGTCAAGATTCCAATTTGGTCCAAACCCGTTCTAATATTTCCCTGTCTACAAGTGCAATAATTTCCAGAGTAAATGCAGCATGTTTTGGCTTGTCATCTGCTTTAATTTCCGGTATCAATTGCAATCTGTACGGAAGGGGATGAAGACACTTGCGGTGAACCAGGTACACTATCGTATGAACGATTCACAGTTCTTTTGATGCCGTATGAACAGTCCTCTAGGGCAAACACTTAAAAACCTGTGGAATTCTCTCTGTATTTTCGTCACTCCTCCTTGGCCTGCCTTCATGGTGCTTCAGATTTAATCTCCCTGTATCATTGAAGTTCGTGTGCCATTCTCTTGTACATCGCCAAGAGGGTGGCAGTTTCCTGTCTCGCATACTGAAATTTCTCTGAACGTGGGTGTCTGACTTCTTTTCAGCCACCTTTTCCGGTGCAGACTCCATTCTTCGATTCATTTACAATGCTCATACCGTCACGCAACAACAACAAAAATTGCTTTTAATTATGGTGCTCTTGTCATTGGAAAGACAACACTTATTCACTACCGCACATAAAAAGCTTTCGAGTCTGAGAATCAGACAAACTTTACGTTTTTACTCTAAATTAATTAGAAATAGAGTTATTTCTATACCGGAACCAAGGTAGCCCCTGAGGACCGGCAGCCCATATTACACCACAGAGGACGAGGTTGTCCATGTCCAAGGCGTACCAAAAGCACCATGGTAAACACCGGCAATTTACATACAAGTTAATGGAAACAGACATTCCGAGCACTATTTCCTTCACGGGGAGCTCGAGCCACGGCCTGCAGGAAGTATCACTACGCCAAAACCTGATTGGCCGGAGACAGTTATTTAGAACCAGCCCCGAAGTTCAGTTCACACTGGATGCCGACCTCATGTACTGCGACCGTTGAAGATTACGTCTTCGTCTCTGAATTGGACTGTTACTAGTGTGTGTGTGTGTGTGCGTGTGTGTGTGTGTGTGTGTGTGTGTGTGTGTGTGTGTGTTTTACCAAGAACACGTGTGGAAAATTAGAAGTGGACTTTTGTTTGCCTCAATTAGGAGACTTTTACTAGCATTGTTATTGTTACCTTTCGTTTGTTGTTCAGTCATAAACCTTGAGAACATACATCAATAAAAGTGGTGTTTGTGAAAAATTGCAAATTGTCAGTCACAACAGTTATATGACACTGAAGTTGTAAGGTACCTTTTGGGATTCCATGTATTTAATTCATAAGAAGTGCCCAAGCAAGTAAGAGTGAAAATGTGGTAGTCACGACATTGGGGGAGGAGCGCGGGTATTATTGGTGCCTTAATCAGAGAATAGGCTGTGTCTGGTAGCAATATAGCTGGTAGGATTTCTACATTTCAGTACAGAGTTCTGGCTTGGGAAAAAGAAGCCTGTTGATATTTCCTTTGGATGTGGTATGTATGGTTTTAAGGTTTACAGAGAGGGAGGGCAAGAGGGGGGGATGTTGGTTTGAGCTGCCCAGTGCTGATTGGGAAGACAATAGGATTTTGATCTTCGAGTTTACATGGTGTATATCATTTGAAAAGATGTTCGAGTAATTTGAGGACATGGCGAACTTTATCATCTGGTAAACGATGTGTTTCTAGTGGTTTGAAGACAGATAAGGACTGGTAAATTTTTTTGGGATTCGGAGATCCAGACCAGCTTTACGACGATGAAAGAGTTTCAGATAAGGCATTTGTTGATACGGACGTTGTAGAAGAATTTAATTCCCATATTCGGCCTGTTACTAGTTTTAGAAATTTTAATGGTCTTCTTCTTTCTATGGATGTGTCAGATTGGTTTGTCGCGGTAGGTTAGTCGAACCAATGATTACAACAAATAATTATGTTATTGTAGTAGATCTGGAGAGATCACTGGATGCCTGGAGAGAGGTTTTAGGACAAGAAATGTAGTGTCGTCGGCACAGAAGAGCAGATGGATCGGGTCAGGTGGCTGAGTCACAACAAGCCGTGTAGAGGAGTGCATACATATCCGATCCTTGCGGCCTGCGAACGGCTGGAAGATGCAGGATAAGATACAGCTGACGGAGACAGATCTAATTATCTCGCCGCTGACTGGATTGTAATTTCTACATTGCCTTCTTCCTGTTTCGAGAAGACGCTTGCAGCTGGTACGTGAAACATAAAGAGCTTCCCTTTAAAGCAACAGAATGTGACTGACACGACTGAAAGTGGTAGATTAATCCTTCGTCTCATGATCCTCTTACGTATGGTAGACAGGCTGTAGTCCTGGTAAAGGGCTACGATGGCGGCTAGGAGGGTGAGATGCATACTTGATATCGTTTCTGTGCGATCTGCCATATACATGCCTGAAAATTAAGGCTCTTTTAACATGCATTTGTTCATGATTAAACAAAAACTGAAGAAAATAATTTTGGGAATTACGCCGCGTCGTTAATCGACCGTTTTTGCAGCTGTCCTCTTCAAGGTTCAAAAGAAGACCGCTGCAAAGGCGGTCGAAATGTTGGTACTGTATCTGCGTTAGTTCGATTTACTGTAATTCCAGAGTTGGATCACAATGTTTGTATCTAATAATGTAATTAATTTCGGTCGATAATGACCGTTTTCAGATCTAGAAAAATATAAGTAGACAGTAGTAGCCTAATTTACAAAAGCACTCCTAACTATACGATTTTTTTTTCTTTGTTGTTATTTTACCCCATCATGTCCCATAAGAGCGGAATAGTCAACCCGTTCTCCAGCCTAAACACAACAAAACCAAAATGAGAGGAGCAACAAGAAACAGAAATGTCAGGTATTTACAATGAATTTATAACATTTATAGCATTTAAAGGTAAAATTAAAATGGATATTTTTATACACACAAGAGATATGACTTCTTGCAATGTAGTTTAAAAAAAACAGTAATAGATACACAAAAATATCACATTTAATAACACGTAAAACTTGATGCTCAAACACTGATATTTAAAAGAAGCACTTTCTTGGCACTAAAACTAGAAGGATCGGCCCTGGGATAGGGAGTCTGTTGCTGAAGAGGAGAAGGTTGGCTGGTTAGAAGGATAGGTAGGAATGTAATGGCACAAGGATGGAGGACTGGTGCATAGTATCGATGGTGTAGGAACGACAGCTGGGACAGAAGAGAGGCTGGAGTAGAGTGGGTATTGGTGAGGCTAATAGTTGATGGGGAAAGGGGGGAGGAAGAAAGGCATGAAAAGTGGGTAAGGAAATGTCGGGAAGGAAGGGAGTGGTAGCCATGGTGAGGTGGAGTAGATGGGGTGGATTTATAGCCGATAGGATGGGTAAATGTCGAGGCATAGCTCATGATCTGGGAGTGGGATATGGTTGAAGTTTCTTTGTGAGAGTATCTGGAGAGTGTGCAGGTGTGGGACTGGTGCGATGTGATGGTAAAGGCGCGACGGCATACGAGGATTGGAAAGGACAGGGAAATCTGTGGGATTATTGGAGTCGAGTTTGCAGATGGGGTAGATTGTTCGGAGGTATTCAATGTAAGTGGGGAGAGGCGGGAATTTGATGAGTTGGTAAAGTATCCTTATGAGGTAAGGGAAACTGATTCGGACAGCGAGGCATACAGCGTGGCGTTTCAGGATCTGAAAGGAGTTACAGAATTTGAGCTAGGAATTATATGAATGTTTTTTTTCTGTATTGTTATTTCATTCCTCCTTGCCTCTTGCGGGCTGGGGAGAGGGGGGCTTGCAGTGATACAAATAACCTGCTGTTCAGCCAGTAGGATGATGATAAAACAACAAAATAAGGAGATATACACTACTGGCCATTAAAATTGCTACATCACGAAGATGACGTGCTACAGACGCGAAATTTAACCGACAGGAAGAAGATGCTGTGATATGAAAATGATTAGCTTTTCAGAACATTCACAAAGGGTTGGCGCCGGTGGCGAGACCTACAACGTGCTGACATGAGGAAAGTTGCCAACCGATTTCTCATACACAAACAGCAGTTGACCGCCGTTGCCTGGTGAAACGTTGTTGTGATGCCTCGTCTAAGGAGGAGAAATGCGTACCATTACGTTTCCGGCTTTGATAAAGGTCGGATTGTAGCCTATCGCGATTGCAGTTTATCGTATCGCGACATTGCCGCTCGCATTGGTCGAGATCCAATGACTGTTAGCAGAATATGGAATCGATGGGTTCAGGAGGGTAATACGGAACGCCGTACTGGATCCCAACGGCCTCGTATCACTAACAGTCGAGATAACAGGCATCTTATCCGCATGGCTATAACAGATCGTGCAGCCACGTCTCGATCCCTGCGTCAACAGATGGGGACGTTTGCAAGACAACAACCATTTGCACGAATAGTTCGACGACGTTTGCAGCAGCATAGACTATCAGTTCGGAGACCATGGCTGCGGTTACCCTTGACGCTCCATCACAGACAGGAGCGCCTGTCATAGTGTACTCAACGACGAACCTTGGTGCACCAATGGCAAAACGTCATTTTTCCGGATGAATCCAGGTTCTGTTTACAGCATCATGATGGTCGCATCCGTGTTTGGCGACATCGCGGTGAACGCACATTGGAAGCGTGTATTCGTCATCGCCATACTGGCGTATCACCCGGCGTGATGGTATGGGGTACCATTGGTTACATGTCTCGGTCGCCTCTTGTTCGCATTGACGGCACTTTGAATAGTGGACGTTGCATTTCAGATGTGTTACGACCCGTGGCTCTACCCTTCATTCGATCCCTGTGAAACCCTACATTTCAGCAGGATAATGCACTACCGCGTGTTGCAGGTTCTGTACGGGCCTTTCTGGATACAGAAAATGTTCGACTGCTGCCCTGGCCAGCACATTCTCCAGATCTCTCACCAATTGAAAACGTCTGGTCAATGGTGGCCGAGCAACTGGCTCGTCACAATACGCCAGTCACTACTCTTGATGAACTGTGGTATCATGTTGAAGCTGCATGGGCAGCTGTACCTGTACACGCCATGCAAGCTCTGACTCAATGCCCAGGCGTATCAAGGTCGTTATTACGGCCAAAGGTGGTGGTTCTGGGTACTGATTTCTCAGGATCTGTGCACCCAAATTGTGTGAAAATGTAATCACCTGTCAGTTGTAGTATAATATATTTGTCCAATAAATACCCGTTTATTATCTGCGTGATTAACGAGTGGATGAGGCTGAACGTGGTCACCATCCCAGTATTCACCTAGTCAGATGTGGAAAATCGCCTGAAAACTACATTCGAGCTGGCCGACACGCCGTCCCTTGTTGTTAATCCCCCGGGCGGATTCAATCCTGGCCCGGCGAGCCCACCTGAACAACGGAAGCGGCGCTCTCTACCCATACAGGTCGTCCTTATACGGCATATGTCCTGCACAATACTGCACCGCCTTCCACTATTTTTCATATTTGTACAATTGCATGAAAATCTAGTGACACACTTTAGATTAATCATAGCATGGATTAACAAAATAGATCCATTAATAATTTTTAAGTCTAATTTTTATTCGCTAATCCACTACTGAAGTAGTGCTCTAAGAACATCGACAGTTGAACTTTTCGTTTCCCAACTAATAAATAAATTCCGACATTCAAATGATTCAAAGTAGTGTCTGAAAATTCGTGTGACATTACGTAAGAAGGAAACGGGACAGTCTTCCGGAATTAGATTTTGAATCCGATCCGTAGACCTAATGAACACTTCTCATACCTAAGTGCATTTTGAGTTTTAAAGCGACTGTTGTCATTGCAGCTTCTACACGCAAATGAAATCAGATCTGTCTTTTTGGAGGGACTAAATATCTCCCTAATAGATCAAATTATCATCATGTTACATACACTGAAGAGCCAAAGAAATTGTACACCTGCCCAATATCGTGTAGGGCTCCCGCGAGCCCGCAGAAGTGCCGCAGCACGACTTGGCATGGTCTCGGCTAAAGTCTGAAATAGTGCTGAACGGAACTGACACCATGAATCGTCCAGGGCTGTCCATAAATTCGTAAGAGTACGATGGGGTGGAGGTCCCTTTTGAACAGCACGTTGCAAGGCATCCTGGGTATGCTCAGTGAGGTTCGTGTCTGGGTAGTTTGGTGGCGAGCGGAAGTGTTTAAACTCAGAAGAATGTTCCTTTAGCCACTCTGTTGCAATTCTGAACGTGTGGGGTGACGCATTGCCCTGCTGGAATTGCTTAAGTCCGTCAGAATGCAAAATGGACATAAATGGTTTCAGGCGATCAGACAGTATCCTCACGTACGTGTCACCTGTCAGAGTCGTATCTAGACGTATCAGAGGTCCCATAACATTCCAACTGCACACGACCCACACCATTACATAGCCCCCAACAGCATCAACAGTCTCCTGCTGACAAGCAGGGTCCATGGTTTCATAAGGTTGTCTCTATACCCGTAGCCTTCCATCCGCTTAATACATTTTGAAGCGAGACTCGTTCGACCAGGCAACATTTTTTCAGTCATCATTAATCCAGTGTCTGTGTTTATGGGCACAGGCGAGGCGTAAAGCTTTGTGTTGTGCAGTCACCAAGGCTAACGAGCCGATCTTCTGCTCCGAAAGCCCACATCGATGATGTTTCGTTGAATGGTTCGTTGTCTTATATGGGCGTTGCGGACCGCAGCGCCGTATTGTAGCTATTTACTTATCCCTGTATTTGAATATGCTTGCCTATACCAGTTTCTTTGGCGCTTCAGTATATAAGAACGCAGATTACTCGTGTATGCAAACAGGTTAAGAGACCGAGCGCAAAGAATTACAGACCAGTATGGCAGACGTCCATCCATTGTAGGATACAAGACCATGTTCTAGATTCAAACATTATGACGTCACTGGAGAAAAGAGTCTTCCCTCAAAAAGTCAGTAAGAATTCAGGAATCTCATATTTTCTTTATTGGCACATAACGTTTTACAAACAATAGAGTACCAGGTAGATTCCAGTTACAGTGGTTTCCAATCGGCATTCGTCGCTGTGCCGCATCGTCAACTACAAAGCAATAGACGGTCACGTGGAGTACCACTGCAAAAAGTGACTTGCTCGAGAAATGTTTGACTACTAGAATCCAGCATGTTATACTGAAAAGCAAAGACTCAGCAGAAAAGAAAGAAACATATGACGTGGTCCAAGGAAACCTAATAGAACAACCAAATTTCTGAATGTATAACTACAAATTAGTTATCAGATAGGATCAGCAACATTCTAAGATTGCTTGCAGTCGATTTTGTTTTCTACAGGAAAACCTCGTCGTTAGAGGAGGATCGTACAAACATAGCACCATTTGAGTCTCGTACAGATTCCCGTATGGAGGACATAGTGATACACATCCCTGGGGTTGTGAAGCAGCTGAATGGGTTGAAAATAAATAAATCTCCAGGTCCTGGTGGGATTCCAATTCGGTTTTACAGAGAGTACTCTACTGCATTGGCTCCTTACTTAGCTTGCATTTATCGCGAATCTCTTCCCCAACGAAAAGTCCCGAGCGACTGGAAAAAAGTGCAGGTGACGCCTGTATATAAGAAGGGCAGAAGGACGAATCCTCAAAATTACAGATCAATATCCTTAACATCGGTTTGTTTCAGGATTCTCGAACATATTCTCAGTTCGAATATAATGAATTTCCTTGAGACAGAGAAGTTGCTGTCCACGCATCAGCACGGCTTTAGAAAGCATCGCTCCTGCGAAACGCAACTCGCTCTTTTTTCACATGATATCTTGCGAACCATGGATGAAGGGTATCAGACGGATGCCATATTCCTTGACTTCCGGAAAGCGTTTGACTCGATGCCCCACTGCAGACTCCTAACTAAGGTACGAGCATATGGGATTGGTTCCCAATTATGTGATTGGCTCGAAGACTTCTTGAGGAATAGAACCCAGTACATTGTCCTCGATGGTGAGTGTTCATCGGAGGTGAGGGTATCATCTGGAGTGCCCCAGGGACGTGTGGTAGGTCCGCTGTTGTTTTCTATCTATATAAATGATCTTTTAGATAGGGTGGATAGCAATGTGCGGCTGTTCGCTGATGATGTTGTGGTGTACGGGATGGTGTCGTCGTTCAGTGACTGTAGGAGGATACAAGATGACTTGGACAGGATTTGTGATTGGTGTAAAGAATGGCAGCTAACTCTAAATATAGATAAATGTAAATAAATGCAGGTGAATAGGAAAAAGAATCCTGTAATGTTTGAATACTCCATTAGTAGTGTAGCGCGTGACACAGTCAAGCCGATTAAATATTTGGGCGTAACATTGCAGAGCGATATGACGTGGACAAGCATGTAATGGCAGTTGTGGGGAAGGCGGATAGTCGTTTTCGGTTCTTTGGTAGAATTTTGGGAAGATGTGGTTCATCTATAAAGGAGACCGCTTATAAAACACTAATACGACCTATTGTTGAGTACTGCTCGAGCGCTTGGGATCCCTATCAGGTCGGATTGAGGAAGGACATAGAAGCAATTCAGAGGCGGGATGCTAGATTTGTTACTGGTAGGTTTGATCATCACGCGAGTGTTACGGAAAGGAGGCGTTCTTTTCGTGAATCGATACTGAGGAAATTTAGAGAACCAGCATTTGAGGCTGACTGCACTACAATTTTACTGCCGCCAACTTACATTTCGCGGAAAGACCACAAAGATAAGATAAGAGAGACTAGGGCTCGTCCGGAGGCATATAGGCAGTCATTTTTCCCTCGTTCTGTCTGGGAGAACACGGAGAGAAGATGCTAGTTGTGGTACGAGGTACCCCCCGCCACGCACCGTATGGTGGACTGCGGAGTATGTATGTAGATGTAGATGAACCCGTGAGATTCTCGAGAAACTCAGTGGGAATCCTTGGAAGAAAAGAGACGAACTGTCCGCTAATCGCTTTGGGTGTACTTAGAGAACTTCTATTCGAGGAAGACAGGTATGTTCTGTTGTGAGTTATGATAGACGTTCAACTGTTACAGCGACTTACGATACGTCAGCCTGTAACGACTCATTACTATATATGATAGGTAGTGTAACGATTATATATGATTTATGGCCGTGGCCATGTAGCTAATGAATTTTAAACTATTCGACTACTGATTTTGTCTCCAAAAGGCAACATTATTTACACAGGCGACTACAGAGACGAAAGTAATATTTGATAATGCCAAAACATAGACGAAGATGGTATGGGAGATATGATACTGCATGAAGAATTTGACAGAGCACTGAAAGAACTGTGTAGAAACAAGGCCCCGGGCGTAGACTACATTCCGTTAGAACCACTGATAAAATTGGGAGAGCCAGCCATGAACAACCTCTTCCACCTAGTGAGCAAGATGTAGGAGACAGGCGTAATACTATCAGACATTAAGAAAAATATAATAATTCCTACTCAAAACAAAACAAGTGTGACAGGTGTGAAAATTAGCGAACTATCAGTTTAATGAGTCACGGCTGCAAAATACTAACACGAATCCTTTACAGAAGAATGGAAACACTGGTAGAAGCCGACCTCGGGAACGGTTTGGATTCCGGAGAAATTTAGGATCACGCGAGGCAATACCGACCCTACGACTTCTCATAAAGGATAGGTTAAGGATAGGGAAACCTACGTTTATAGAATTTGTAGACGTAGAGATAGCTTTTGACAATGTTGGCTGGAATACTCTCTTTCAAATTCTGAAGGTGACAGGGGTAAAACATAGGGAGCGAAAGGCTATTTACAATTTGTACAGAAACCTGAAGGCAGCTATAAGAGTCGAGGAGTACGAAAGGGAAGCAGTGGTTGAGAGGGGAGTGAGAAAGGGTTGTAGCCTATCCCCAATGTTGTTCAGTCTGTACATTGAACAGGCAATAACGGAAACCAAAGAAATATTTGGAATTAAAATCTAGGGAGAAAAAATAAAAAAAACCGTGAGGTTTGCCGATGACATCGTAATTCTGTCAGATACAGCAAAGGACTCGGAAGAACAGTAGAACGGAATGGACAGTGTCTTGAAACGAAGATGTAAGATAAACATCAACAAAAGCGAAAAGAGGATAATGGAATGTAGTCGAATTAAATCAGGTGATGCTGAGGGAGTTAGATTAGGAAATCAGACACAAAGTAGTAGACGCGTTTTGCTATTTGGGGAGCAAAATAACTGAATATGGTCGAAATAGAGAGGATATAGAATGTGGACTGGTGATGGCAAGGAAAACATTTGTGAAGAAAAGAAATTTGTAGACTCGAGCATAGATTTCAGTGTCAGGACGTATTTCTGAAAGTATTTGTATGAAGTGTAGCCATGTCTGGTTGTGAAATATTTAAGATAAACATCTTAGACAAGAAGAGAACAGAAGCTTTTGAAATGTGGTGCTACAGAATAATGCTGAAGATTAGGTGGGTAGATCACGTAACTAATGTGGAGATACTGAGCAGAATTGGGGAGAAGAGGAATTTGTGGCACAACTAGACCACAAGAAGATATCGCTTGGTAGGACACGTTACGAGGCATCAACGGATCACTAATTTAGTACTGGAGGGATGCGAGGAGGGTACAAATAGTAGAGGGAGACCAAGAGATGAATACAGTAAGCAGATTGAGAAGGATATGTTGCAGTAGTTACTCTCAGATAAAGAGGCTTGCACAGGATAGAGTGGTATGGAGGGATGCATCAAACCAGTCTTTGGACAACAACAACTAGGAGTAATCTAGCAGAATGTATGAGAAGCTCTTTAAGGCGGTTCGTAGATGATACTGCTGTCTATAGGAAAGCAGCAACGCCAGAAGACAATAATGATTTGCAGGAGGATCTACAGAGTATTCATGAATGGTGCAGGGACTGACAGTTGCCTCTGTACGTAAGTCAATGTAGCATATTGTGCATACATAGGAAAAGAAGTCGACTACTGTACAACTACACCATTGATGACAATTTGCTTCAGTCTGGAACCGCGCAACCGATACGGTCGCAGGTTCGAATCCTACCTCGGGGTGTGTGATGTCCTTAGGTTAGTTACGTTTAAGTAGTTCCAAGTTCTAGGGAACTCATGACCTCAGATGTTAAGACCCATAGTGCTCAGAGCCATTTGAACCATTCCTTGAACAAACTGCTGAAAACAGTACCTATCGTCGAACATCTAGCAGTATCTATCCGGAGAAGCCTAAAATGCAATGGGCACTTACATAAATAGTAGGAAAAGCAAATGCGAGACTGGGATTTGTTGAAACAATCTTAGGGAAAAGAAATTCATCCATTAAAGAAGCGGCTTACGGAGTACTAGTTCTACAGATTCTTGCGTGTTGTTCCTCAGCCTGAGTCCATTAGCAGGAAGATCTGATAAAAAGAGACAGGAAAGATCCAACGCCCGCCGGTGTGGCCGAGCGGTTCTAGGCGTTTCAGTCTGGAACCGCGCGACCGCTACGTTCGCAGGTTCGAATCCTGCTTCGGGCATGGATGTGTGTGATGTCCATAGGTTAGTTACGTTTAAGTAGTTCTAAGTTCTAGGGAACTGATGACCTCAGATGTTAAGTCCAATAGTGCTTAGAGCCACTTGAACACTTTTTTGAACAATTTGCTGAAAACAGTATCTATCGTCGAAAATCTGGGAGTATCTATCCAGAGCAGCCTGAAATGCAATGACCACTTAAATAAAGAGTAGGAAAAGCAAATGCGAGACTGGGATTTGTAGAAAGAATATTAGGGAAATGAAATTCATCCATTAAAGAAGTGGCTTACGAAGTACTAGTTCTACAGATTGTTGCGTGTTGTTCCTCAGCCTGGGTCCATTAACAGGAAGATCTGATAAGAAGAGACAGGAAACATCCAACGCCCGCCTGTGTGGCCGAGCGGTTCTAGGCGTTTAAGTCTGGAACCGCGCTGCCGCTACGGTCGCAGGTTCGAATCCTGCCTCGGACATGGATGTTTGTGATGTCTTTAGGTTAGTTACGTTTAAGTAGTTCTAAGTTCTAGGGGACTGATGACCTCAGATATTAAGTCCCATACTGCTCTGAGCCATTTGAACCATTTTTTGAAGATCCAACGAATAGCGGCGCATTTTGCAACGGGGGCGTGTGGTCGGCGCGAGAGCGTTACAGATATGCTCAACAATCTTCAGTGGCAGATATTATTAGTGAGGCGTTGTGCACCACGAAGAGGTTTACTATTGCACCACGAAGAGATTTACTGTTCCATCATGAAGGGATTAACTACTGAAATTTCACGAGTGTACTTTCCGGGAATGTCGGACTACACATTTCATCCTCACGAAGAGGTTTACTATTGCACCACGAAGAGATTTACTGTTCCATCATGAAGGGATTAACTACTGAAATTTCACGAGTGTACTTTCCGGGAAAGTCGGACTACACATTTCATCCTCCCACATGTTTCTCTCTTAGTGGTCACAATAAGAAAATTTAAGAAATTAGAGCTTATCGACAGTCGTTCTTCCCACTCGCCATTAACGAATGGAACAGGGAAGCGGAGTGCAGTTTATGGTACTAGAACTATCCTCCGCTTGCAGCATATTGAATTAGATGCAAATTGCTTGCCTCGCTTGCCGCGCGGTGTAACGCGCTGCTTCCCGAGGGGGAAGGCGTGCCGGTCCCCAGCACGAATCCTCCAGGCGGGTTAGTGTCGAGATTCGGTGTGACGGCCAGCCTGTGGATGGTTTTTAAGGCGGTTTTCCATCTGCCTCGTCGAATGCGGGCTGGTTCCCCTTATTTCGCCTCAATTATAGTGCATCGGCGATTGTTGCACAAACACTGTCTCCACGTACGCGTACACCATAATTAATCTACGATGCAAACATCTGGGGCTACACTCGTCTGGTATGAGACGTTCCCGGAGGGGAAGGAAGGGGGACGGGCACTGGGAGCCGAACCGCACAATAATCCTGGGTTCGGCGTGGGGCGGCGGCAGGGTGAGTGGACTGCTGGAGCCTGTTGTGAGGTTGTGAACCACTGAGGGTTACGGCGGGGACGAAACCTCTTCGTCGTTTCTAGATCCCCAGTTCAATGAAGACCAATGAAGAAGAAGATGCAAATTTCTTTTTCCTCCATTATGTTACAAATGAGTTCTGCAGTGTTTTCTGTGGGCATCTCCTCTAGTTACTCCATTTCCTGTGTTTTGCAGGTTGTTTTGCTAGCTGTGCTTCATTTAATTTTTACTGGTAGTTTCAAGTACGACTCCAGCACTGTTCCTGGCGTGAGGTGGCAACAAATACCGTACCCTTCAGGCTTAGATCGCCGAATGGGCTACCATCCATTGTTCAGACTGTATGGCAGGTGGAGTATCGGTTTTAGCCGAGGAAAAAAAAGTCCCAAACATGTTTCCAAGTGGCCTTGGAAGCGGACGAGAGCACACTACCTTACCAGTTTCAATGTACTGTTGGTCGATGTCAGTAATACAATTAGCTGCTGCAGTCATGATGAAGAGATGTTCCTAAAATTGTCTTAATTTTCTTTTTTTAGGCATGACGGCATTTATCTGTATGTACATTGTAACATTCCAGGCTTATGGCTACCACACCTGCATTATGCATTACTAGATCAATACTCTTACATCTTCAGCTATAATTAAGTTTAATTACTTTTCGATAATAGAAAAAAGGCTTTTAGAAGAATAATAGCAATACTAAACAATAGTAGTTACAATACCCTTTGTACCACAAACAGTCAAAATCAGATTCAGGAGATTAATATATGGAAAATGTTTAGATATAAGAATAATATATTTCGTCCTCATAATCTGTAAATGGTAGGAATTAAATCTCGAGCCTAATTAACAAAATATAGATAATCGATCGTTTAGCGTTGTTAGAATGCTTATTTCTGCAATTTCAATATCAATGCGTTAAACTTGTTCTAGCAAAGTAGGGAATACTATAGAGTGTTTGATAATGTTGTTAAACTATTTCATATTATAAATTATGTTTTGCATTATTATAACCAGTAGTAAATTGTAGGAAGAGTATAAATACTCGGCCTCGTGTATTGTTGGGGCAGATTAGTGTTGTACCCACCAGAAGATAGATCTGTGCGTACAGTTGAGATAAGTTCTTGGTGCATTGTTCAGGTTTGGATTTACAGTATAGCAACTCGTGTGGTGGACATTGTCTAAAACAGCATATTAGAACAGTGCAGTGACTGACTATTTCGGAGTGTTAAACAGTTTGATTTAATATCGCAAAAGGCAGAATAATATGTCACTTTAAATTCGTACTTTATTGAGTATTAGTGTTGAACAATGCAATGGATTTCACATACGCATTTCTATCAAATTACTGCATCTGGACTATTTAATATCGCCAGTGTAGTATGTGCTACCATCAGTTAGCTGTAGCAGTAACAACGTGGCTTATTACACTGAAGATTGATCATGACCTCATAAGATACAGGGTTTGAAATGAATAAATCTACGTACTTACTTTACTTCAATTGTGGCCTACATCACAGTAGTGAAATCCATTATGGTATCCTGTATGTATTGAACAAGCATATTTTAGCTCATGTATGTAGTCAGAGAGGGACACCGAAGGCAAGATATTCACGGGTATTTAAACCATTTTTAACTACTCACTAACCGGTGGGACGTTACAACATCTATACTACATAAGCCAGCTTCTTTCTGTATCACTTTCACTTGCCGCCATTCCTGTTCCAGTCGCGAACGGTTCGCAGGAAAAACAATTGTTGGTAAATCTTTGCACTCTAATTCTATCTTCACGGATTTTCGCGAGACACGTGTAGGAGGATGCAAATTATTGCTTGACTCTTCTAGGAACCTACGCTCTAGGCTCTCGGAACTTTAACAGTAAACTGCACTGTGATGCAACACACCTCTCTTGCAGCGTCTGCCACTGGAGCTCGCACAGCATCTCCGTGACGCATTTGTGCTTACTAAATGAATCTGTAACGAAACGTGCTGCTCTTCTTTTGATCTTCTCTATTTTCTCTAATAACTCTATATGTTGCGCATCCCAAACTGACGTGTAATATTGAAGTACTGGTCACATGAGGATTTTGTAAGGTACCTTCATTGCGGGTAGAGTGAATTTTCTGAGGATACTTCCAATGAATATCAGCCTGGCATCTGCCTGTTTTGCAAGTGGTTTTATGTGGCCTTTACACTTCATATTGCTTCGTACGTATATTCCTAAATATTTTGTGGAAGTAATTGCTTCCAGTGATTTTCCAATAATGTAACTATACCATAAAGATTTATTATGCCTTTTTATGCTCAATATGTTAAATTCGTTTACGTTATTGCTTAATTGCTAATGCCTGCACCAAATGTCGATCTTCTGCAGGTCTCCCTGCATTTCGCTACATTTTGCTTACATAGTGTCTCCTCTACGCACAACTGCATCACCTGCCAAAAGCCTTATGGAACATCCACGACGTCAGTTATGTATATTAAAGAAATGTAATTGTACTATAACACACCCTTGGGAGTTATTTTTACGTCTGAAGATTTATTTGGAAATTTGTGGTAAGGTCTTATGGGACCAAACTGCTGAGGTCAGCCGCCCGAAGTGGCCGTGCGGTTATAGGCGCTGCAGTCTGGAACCGCGAGACCGCTACGGTCGCAGGTTCGAATCCTGCCTCGGGCATGGATGTGTGTGCTGCCCTTAGGTTAGTTAGGTTTAACTAGTTCTAAGTTCTAGGGGACTAATGACCTCAGAAGTTGAGTCCCATAGTGCTCAGAGCCATTTGAACCATTTGCTGAGGTCATCGGTCCCTTACCTTATATACTACTTGATCTAACTTAAACTAACTTACGCTAAGGACAACACACACACACACACACACACACACATGCACGCACACACACACACATGCCCAGGGGAGGACTCGAACCTCTGACGGGGGGAGCCACGCGGACCGTGACAATGCACCTCAGACCGCACGGCTACCCCACGCAGCCCTCTGAAGAATTGCTTCAAATGGCTCTGAGCACTATGAGACTTAACTTCTGAGGTCATCAGTCCCCTATAACTTAGAACTACTTAAACCTAACCAAACTAAGGAGATCACACACACCCATGCCCGAGGCAGGATGCGAACCTGCGACCGTAGCGGTCGCTCGGTTCCAGACTGTAGCGCCTAGAACCGCACGGCCACTCCGGCCGGTTAGTGCGGAACTGTGTCGAGCACCTTCCGGAAGCGAAGGAACACAGCATCAAGCTGGACGCCGCTTGTGTACGTGAACTTGCAGAAGAATCCTGATCAGTTGTCTCGAGAGCTCTGCGTTATGTCAGAACGAGAATGTTTCGTGGAGTTATTACAAGATGAATTATCAGAACGGTCTTTTCTTCCGAAGGGTATGTAATTCGCTGAATTGTAGACCCATGTCATTGACATCCATTCGCAGCAGAATTTTGGAGCATGTACAGTGCTCGAACACCATGGAACACTTCGAATAAAATTACCTACTACACAAACAGTACTCGTGAATCAGTCATCTGTTATTGAAAAATGTATCAATATCCCTACAGTAGTTCCTAAGATTAGCATTCACATACAGAAACAGAAGAGCGGGGGGAGGTTGGGGGAATAACATGTATAGATACGTATAGATTCTGATCAAGCTTCGCTCCTCTCTGGTGTGTTCGCACCTCTTTACTTTATTGCTTTTTCGATCATATACGGCTTCTTCTGTGACTTATAAGCTCCTAACTGTTATTACTACCAGTTGATGCCACTCCAAATACCAGTTAAGTATGGAACAGATGAAAAAAAAAACTATATTACACACTCGTCACTACTATAATAGCAAATTACATACAGAAACCTCCCGCATGAATCACTCTGTCTGTTGCTGAAAACCATATCAAAATTCCTACAGTAGCTTCCGAGCGTAGTATTCACACAACAGACAAAAAAATGCGGGGGAGGGGGGCTTTAAATTAGTAATATGTGTAGATTGTCGCGATTCACCATAAAGATATCTTCTAAACGATTTTGTAATCTGTTTTGATCTTTTGATGCAAAACAACACCATCATATGCAAACAACATAAGACCGCTGCTCAGATTGTCTCCTAATCGTTTATATAGGTTAAGACCAACAGAGAACCTATAACCGTTCCCTCGAAAAACACATCTTTCATTTCTGTTTCACTAGATACCTTCGCGTCGATTACTAACTTTTCTGAAAGGAAATCGCAAATCCAGTCTTACAGCTGTGACGATACGCGATACACAAATAATTTGATTGGAAGCCACCTGTGCGGAAAATCTAGAAATATGGAATCAGCTGGAGAACCCCCCGTATATTTCACTCACTACTTTTAAAGAGCTGGTTGTGCTTCACAACAACGATATTTTTTGAATCTGTGCTGATTATGTGTTACTAGACCATTTTCTTCGAAGTATTCCATACTGTTCGAACACAGTACATGTTAGAAAATTCTACTAGACATCGAAATCAATGATATCGGTCAACAATTCAGCGTGTTACATACCTTTTCGACGGAAGAATCGTTTCAGTTATTCGCGTTGCAATAGTTGCACAAAACACGCGAGGTAAGTCGCCCAGCCATAGTATTCTTACCTGTGCGAAGCCGGGAAGGGTCGCTACTCAACACTGAGCAATAAAAAGCGTCAGGTCTTCCACGTGAGTGCTAAAAAGTCAGCTAAATTTCGGTTATACGATGGATCACAGAAATAAATATTGCCGATTCAACTGGATACCTAGGTATTAATTTAGATAGGTGCCATAACACAGAAAATACTGTGGGGAAAGCAAACCAAAGACTGCGTTTTCTTGGTAGAACACTTTGAAGATGCAACAGATGTACTAAAGAGACGGCTGACGGTATGCTTGTCCGTCCTCTTCTGATATACTGCTGGGCATCATGAGGACCTTACCAGGTAGAACTGACGGAGGACTTCGGAAAAGTTCAAAGAAACCCAACTCGTTTTGTATCACTGCGAAACAGGGGAGAGAGTGGCATGGATATGATACTGAATTGGGATGCCAATCATTAGAAAAAAGGTGATTTTCGTTGCGGCGAGTTCTTTTCATGAAATTTCGGTCGCCAGTCTTCTTCTCAGGACAGAAAATATTTCATTCATTCCCACCAATGTAGAAAGGCAAAGTAAGAGAAATCAGAGCTCGCCCGTAAAGACTCAGGTGTTCATTTTTCCCTCGTACTATTCGAGACCGAAACGGTGTGACAGGCAAGAAATACACCAACAGAGAACAGAACACCACCGAAGAGGAAAGCAAGGAACTTGTGTTTTTGCTTTTCTGTGGTACAGTGTCGGGAAAGATTGGTCGGCTCCTGAAGAGATATAACATTTCATCGGTGTTCAGGTCTCCAGCAAAAATTCGTCAGCTCATGAGCCTGTGAAGGACGATCTAGGGCTAGAACGCCTGGAGTGTACAAGGTACCATGTCAGTGTGGCTGCTACTACTTCGGCCAAGCAGTACGCACGGTGGAGCAACGCCGGACGGAACACGAGAGGTGCTAACGCCTACGCTATCCAGAAAAATCATCCGTGGCAGAACACGCCTCAGAAAATGGACACCGAATTCTATTCGACGAAACATCTGTCGTTATGAAGACGAAGGGATTTTGGGATAGATTCATAAAAGAAGCTATTGAAATAAAAACTTCTGAAAACACTATCAACAAGGACAGAGGTTTGCAGCTCAGCATAGCCTGGGACCCGGCTATCGCGATGTTAAAACGGGCCCGACGGACGCGGGATGAAAACATTACCATATATGGCGAGGAAGAGAGCACCAATGACGTCACAGCCAGCAGTGCGGCTATAAGACGACGCGGCCACGGCGTCACAGCACTCAGTCTTACCACTTGACAATGACCAGGGAGAGCTCGGTCGAAAGCTCGTGGGTTTTTAACCACCTGACGGGGCTGGAAGCCCGAGAAAATTCTATTAATTCGTATCACCGCGAAACCATGCATTCGTAAAGTCTCGTGTTTTTTCCGACATGCGAGCTAATAGCGTGAGAGTTCGTTTTCCCTAATATTATTTCACATGTCTGAAATGTTTTTAATACACATGTGCATGACATTTATTTACAGACACTGATTTGAATGTGATTGATGCTCTCAGTTCGTGTAATCTGTCCATCAAGCTGAAACAAATTGCTTAATATAGACTTTTCTGTCTTCAGAGTTGAAATTCTCGCTTTTTCTTTATTCCAGTGGCGGTTTAGGAATAACAAGGACATTCCATTCTGCAATGATCAGTAGTGTTTACAGCAAACTAGTGTAAGTTTTCTTTCCCAATTTTATGCAGGGTGAACATGTATAGAGGGTCTATATCCTGACCTTTGAACTTTGGTCATATGTAATCGGTGGTGGTACACTTCGTTGGATGTCGCAAAATAAAGAGATGCAAATTGTATCCTGCAGTTGAATGTAAAAACTTTACTGAATTTGCTCATAAAACTAAAAGAAAATGGACTGTACCTGTTTTCGTCGAAAGAGGACCTTTATTATCCTCCCAATTGTCTTTTTCTTTTCAATGCATGCTCGATTATAGGACATGCATGCACGTTACATAAAAGTCGTCTCCATCACAGAACCTCAGGCACTCTGCATTGGGGCAGTGTGGATGACGCTCCAGATTGTGTGTGCATGTGGGTAGGTGGTTGCTCTAGGCAGCTGTGCTTCGACCAGGAGGTGGCGTGTGGGGCAGTGTGGGATTCATTTACCTCCTATTGTTTAATTGGGTTTACAAGTTTTTGTGTTGGCGAAGGAGTGTTCCCTCAAGGCAGGACTGGGTGTCACTCGTGTGCCAGCATAATGGTGCCAGGCCACAGAAATACTGTGAGGCGCTCGGTGGTAACAGCTGGCCATTTGGAAAAGCCTGTTTCCCCCTGTAGGTGGAGGGGGAGGAAGGGAGGGGGAGGGATGAGGTGAGGTAAGAGGGCCTCCAATTTTCGGCACCTTGTTATCGTACATCGGGGAGAATGCACATTAAACTCCTCTCTCTGCAATATTTTAGTACAACTATTTTCCCCATTACATGTGTTGTATTATGACCCATTCATTGTGACTATTGATTTTTTATGATAATTTCGAAGTGTAATTCCATCAGGTTTGGTATTGTATATTGGCCTCGATTATCTGGGCTGCAGGGTGATTGTCGAGCAGGTATCTGTAGCGAACTCTGATGTCAAACAGCGATAGATACAGTCCTCAGCTGTATGCTTACAGATGATACACTTACTAAACACCTCTTTGCCTAACGCCCTCATCTAGTCAGTTGAATATGTTTACTGCAAAAAAAAAGAATAAATAAATAAAGATAGTATCTTAAATCCCAGGCGTTTTTCCTGCCAGCTTGTAGATGAAGGATAGAGGTTGAGTGTATATGCCAGTAGTTTCGAGTGGTATTGTGAAATTTTTTCCCAACAGGATAACACCATTAAATTTTTGAGCTGTATTGCGATTTTAGGCAGTCCTTGTATAACACTATGCATATAGTTGTGCAATTAGGGCCCATCTGAATGATTAATTATGTAATTAGGACCGATCATTACTTCAGCTTCCCAACTAGAAATAAAATACACTTACCTAATATTTGTCTCCTACATCTGGAGAGAGTCCATGCATTAGGAGGATACACTTGGCCTTTCCATCCAGAAGGACCAGTATTCGAGTCCCAGAAAAGGCATTGCCATTTTTAAGTTTCCCCCGATTCCCAGGATGGGGTGGGGCTGGGGTCAGCACAGTACTGGGAGAAAGAAATTCCCACCAAAATTCGAAGTTCAAGCCAAAATTGGAAATTCACACCAGCATCGGTGGGACAGAGGGAGAGGGAGAGGGAGGGGAAGGGAGAGGGGGGAGGAGGGGGGAGGTATGCAGGCTGACGGAAACACATGACGTCATCTGCTGGTGGTTGGAGTAATTAATTGATTAATTTAATTCATTGGCATATCAATTTGATATCAAAATTGCGCCAGGATCCCCATCTCCCTACTACTTACGTGTATGATGTCGAAACCAAGGTCCAATCGTTGCAATGGAAACTGCCTGACGAACCAAGACCGAAAAAATGTCGTCAAGTTCAACCACATCTGAAGATTCTTCTGATTTTTTTGATTACAATGCGATAGAGCCTCATGAATTCCTACCTTATGCATGTTGAATAAGGAATACTACCTGGGAGTTAGGCGCCGTTTGCACGAAGCAATCCGAAGAAAACGACCACGAATTGTAGAAGTTGTAGCAATTGCATCGCGGTAATGCTCCCGCTCATCCCTCAATGCTTGTTCGTGAAAAACAAAACATTAATGTTGCCTCAGCCATGGTATTCGCCGGAAATGACCCCCTGTGACTTCTTTCTTGTCCCTAGATTGAAGAGAACCATGAAATGATATCGTTTTTCCACTACTGGTGAGATAAAAGCAGAATATCTGAAGGACCTGAATACAGTAAACAAAAGCGAGTTCCAGAAGAGCTTCCAAGATTGTAAATAACGCTGGCATAAGTGTGTTATATTTGAGACGGATTACGCTGAAGGAGACAAGGATTATGTTGATGAAGAAATAAAGATTATATAACAGAAACAAAAATTTCCGTTACTTTTGATCACATTTCGTACGTCTGTTTGAGTATGTTAGTGCATAATACGCCCAGTTACTTTGCTCGCGGCTATATGAGAGACGTCACTGGCATACGCTACAGCTACTGCATCGACTCCTCATATCAAAGATCAAATAACTGTCGAGTCATCATAATGGAAGCACATGGTCTAGCTTGTCTAGCATCCTAGCAGGTGCTGCTCGTAATACGAAAACAATAGCGAAAAACGTCTCTGTTGCTGCCGTCTGCCTTTGGACCAAGCCACGCTCCTCTCTGCACACGACACAGTGCCCTGATGCTTTTAAGAAGAAGCTGGAAACACTTCTTTTTCCAAAAACGCTAGTGACCAGTTTTCCTTCTGTCAAACAATAAATCAATGTTCCCATCTCCTCGCAGTTACGCTTCTGTCTCTTTCCCCTTCTCAACGACCCACGTCACTTTCTTCTCCTTACCTTCATTAATTTTGTGTTTCTGCGTTCCTCTTTCTCTCCCTCTGCCACCTCCTTCTCTCAACTTCATTACTACTAGGTTTTATAGTTTAAACCGTTCTTCCCATTATTTGTATTTATTATTGTACTTATCCTGAAAGAATGTAAGCTGCGTATTTTTAACTGCACTACTGCGTTTTCTGAATGGAGTATTCTGTATCAGATAGAACTTATAACATGAAACTTCCTGGCAGATTAAAACTGTGTGCCGTACCGAGACTCGAACTGGGGACCTTCGCCTTTCGTGGCCAAGTGCTGTACCAACTGAGCTACCCAAGCACGACTCACGCCCCGTCCTCACACCTTTACTTCTGCCAGTACCTCGTCTCCTACCTTCCAAACGTTACAGAAGCTCTCCTGCGAAAGATTGGAAGGTAGGAGACGAGTTACTCGCAGAAGTAAAGGTGTGAGGACGGGCCGTGAGTCGTGCTTGGGTAGCTCAGTTGGTAGGGCACTTGCCCGCGAAAGGCAAAGGTCCCGAGTTCGAGTCTCGGTCCGGCACACAGTTTTAATCTGCTAGGAAGTTTCATATCAGCGCACACTCCGCTGCAGAGTGAAAATCTCTTTCTGGAAACTTATAACATTCTTATCGTAATTATGTAATACAAAACATGTAGAATGCCTGATCTCTCAGGTTTTCTCGGTGAGGTTGATCAATATCGTGCATCTGGCTGTTCAGCCGACTTGCTGGTTCCAATTTCTGCACAACATTTCTATGACAGACACAGGTGTCTCTTTCAGTTGTTGCGAGTTCCGCTTTTATGTGTATTAGTCGACCGCAATATTATTGCATCTGAAAGTAGTACCGCTTCGGTCTGCTTATCATTAGTTTTCATCTTGATATTTCACGAGGACACACTGAACCACATGACAGTGTATACTCAGCTTTCTTGAGATCATGCACAGTGCCATGCGTTTTCCTTGGTCATCACTGTACTTCTATACCGTAGCGTAATCGCGTGTTTCCGGAAACTGCCACGGGGAGCCAAGTGCCATGTCATCGTGGTCAGGAAGTACCCCAACCATATTGCGAACTTTTGTCGGTCTGAAGCCGCTGTTTATTGCCGAGCTCGATTCCCGACGCCGACTATGCCCTTTGATTCTGTTTTGTTTTCCAGAGCTCGCACTGATATTCCGTGAAATGCGAATTCTCTCAGTATCTTCCACCTCTGGTGGATGTGATGGCCGGCGAAGTTTAAAAAAAGCTGAGTGCCGGACCCCAAGCGTTATAAAATGTCGCTGGCCATCACACCCACTATAGCTGGAAAACGCTGAGAGAATGCGCGCTTCACGAGATACCAGTGGGAGGTCTGTAAAAACAGAGGATCAAAGGGCGTAGTGGGCATCGGGAATCGAACTTGGCTATAAATAGCGGCACGAGACCGACAATAGTTCACCGTCTGGTTGGAGTGCTGGCCGCGGGTATTCACAACACCGAATCTTGCAGCACCTGAAGAAGACGGATGGGTCGGTCATCGAAATATTGCGTAGAAAATGAAAACAACCAGTCATCAGAACACCCAGAAGCACAATGTTAATGTAAAATGCCTAGTTAGATGTAAGACAGGGCTTGATGGTCCTTATCTTGTCATATAAAATAAAATAAAAAACAAATAAATCAAATATATATACCTGGGATTACAAAAGATAGTAGTGTTCCATTACACACGTAGGTTTATGAAATTTTGGTTTCTGTTTTCGTCTTATTCTTTCCTAGTACCGTATGGATAGCACAATTCCACAAACGATTAATTCACCTTCATATTTAAATGAATCGTTAGTAAGTTGTAGTATTAATGATCTTTCCTTAGCAGGGTCTACGGGACATTAAACTCTAATCTTTTTTCTTCCTTAGCAGGCACCCATTTAATAAGTAACTAACTTTTATAACAGAAGAATGTGTACTTTTTAAACCTTGCCTTTTTTACTAGTTCCATGAGATCTTCACTGAATTTCTGTTAGTGAGCGCCTGTTTCTGTTTGACTACTCCGTTCCACTACTTACACTCCACGAACCTGTAACTGGTTCCCGGGTTCGATTGACGGCGGGGTGAGGGATTTTCTCTGCCTAGTGATGACTGGGTGTTGTGTGCTGTCCTTAGGTTAGTTAGATTTAAGTAGTTCTAAGTTCTAGGGGACTGATGACCATAGATGTTAAGTCCCATAGTGCTCAGAGCCATTTGAACCATTTGAACCTGTAACTGGCACTCTGCTTTGACGTTTGCTGCGGCTGTCAGAACTTGTAACAGCGTCACAGAAAACATCGAACAGGTAATCTGCGGCACGTTAGTTGAGAGCTTCGAACAGAGTGGAGTCAACTGCAAAATGGTTCAAATGGCTCTGAGCAATATGGGACATAACTTCTGAGGTCATCAGTCCCCTAGAACTTAGAACTACTTAAACCTAACTAACCTAAGGACATCACACACATCCATGCCCGAGGCAGGATTCGAAGCTGCGACCGTAGCGGTCACGCGGTTCCAGACTGTAGCGCCTAGAACCGCTCGGCCACCCCGGCCGGCCAGCGTTAGGCGTCTCTTATAGCTTCTGGACGCTTGAAGACTCACAATGACGGAGTCATTTAAATCCTGTGCGACAGGGAGACATCGTGCCTTTGCGTGTAGAACGTGGTAGGCTTTTGGTGAGACTGTATTTGATTGTGACATGCCAGCCTATAAGCTGGTAACAGGCACACGCCTGAGGACAGGTGACGTTGCTGCACGTACAAATTTTATAAATCTTGCGCTGCACCGAACTAGAAAATGCTTATTTTGCTTCTTCGTCGAGGTAGTATGTTTCTTACTCCTTCGCTATGAAGTGGCTAGACGGACGTGGATGAAACCTGGAATGGAGATCGCCTATACCCTGAATGAACGCAAGGGTTACATTTTATTCCGAAAAAATTCACTTTTCCAGTGGGATGGTGAACGTATTACAGTAGATTTCTCGCTCTCCATATACACCAGGACAATTATGATCTTTTTCCGTGCTAGGCATGTCGCTAACAGTCGAGAAATTACTTATTCCCTTTCCTGACATGTTTTAATTCGCTACTCGATCGTGTAAATTTTTATTCCTTAAATAAACGAATAGGTTGTGATCGACGTGTACCAGTACTCTATCGGCTCCTCCCATCGTCTAAAAAATTGGTATCTGTCACGCGGTTTGCTAGTGGCTAGCGCGTGTGCATCGATGGTGATTTTCGGCATTCACCTTTCTTTATAAACAACTGTAGAGTGTAGCTGGTATTCCCATAAAAACGATAGAAAATATGCGTTTAAAATAACTGTGTAACATTTCCTGTGTTATTTCTTACATAGAGTGGCCTGTACTACGTTCAATTAACTGGACTTGCCGACTCTGCTCCAAGCAGGAAAAGACAAATGGTTTACTCGTTCAACACTAGGAAATATTCTTAGCTAAGCCAGCCAGCCATACTCGGGACCCAATTCCTTGGTTGCGTACCTCTTGTCAACTTAGCCCCAGGGGGGGTTGGGGGGGGGGGGGGGGAGCGGGACGGGGGAGCGGGGTGGGGGGGGGGGGGGGGTGTTAATAACATTTTCGAGCCACGATCCAGTACACAGCTTCATTCTTTCGGTAAGTCACACGAAAGTGTGAACTGAGCTGCTGAATGAAATATTAATTCTGGTCACAAGAAAGATCCCATCGAAGCGGAATTTAACAGAGAGGTTTAGAAATCACAGTTACCGAACGCACTAAGCAACAATCGAATTTCTCGTGAAAAGCTGCTTCTTGTTTGTTGTTGCGTTCTTCAGTCCAGAGACTGGTTGGACGCTGCTCTCCATGCTGCTCTATCCTATGCAAGCTTCTTCATCTCTGAACAACCTGCATCCTTCTGTATCAGTTTAGTGTACTCATCTCTTGGTCTACCTCTACGATTTTTACCCTCCACGATACCCTTCAATACTAAACTGGTGATCCCTTGACGCCTTGGAACGTGTCCTATCAATCGGTCCCTTCTTAGTCAGGTTGTGTCACAAATTCCTCTTCTCCCGAGTTATATTCACTACCTCCTCTTTACTTACGTAATCTACCCATCTAATCTTCAGCATTATTCTGTAACACGTACATTTTTAAAGCTTAGATTCTCTCCTTGTCTAAACTATTTATCGTCCATGTTTCACTTCCATACATGGCTACACTCCAATACTTTCAGAAAAGACTTCCTGACACTTATATCTATACTCGATGTTAATAGATATCTCTTTTTTAAAAACCCTTTCCTTGCCGTAGCCAGCCTACATTTTATATCTTCTCTACTTCGACCATCATGTTATTTTGCTTCCCAAACAGCAAAAGTCATTTACTAATTTAAGTGTCTTATTTCCTAATCTAATCACCTCAGCATCAGCTGACTTCATTCGGCTACATTCCATTATCCTCGTTTTGCTTTTGTTGAGGTTCATCTTACATGCTCCTTTCAACTCACTATCCATTCCCTTCAACTGCTCTTCCACGTCCTTTGCTGTCTCTGACAGAATTACATTGTCATCGGCAAACCTCAGACTATTTATTTCTTCTCCATGGATTTTAATTACTGCTCCGAATTTTTCTTTCGTTTCCTTTACTGCTTGCTCAATATGCAGATTGAATAACATCAGGGATAGGCTACAACCCTGTCTCACTCCCTTCCCAACCACTGCTTCCCTTTCATGCATCTCTACTATCATAACTGCCATCTGGTTTCTGTGTAATTTGTAAATAGTCTTTCGCTCCCTGTGTTTTACCCCCCACCTTCAGAATTTTAAAGAGAGTATTCCAGTCAACGAAAAGCTACTTACAAAACCGCAAACAATTTTTTGGTTCCCAGCGACCTATCAGAAACCATGAAAATCAAATTAAATAATTACAATAATCACAGAGGCGTATACGCAATTAGTCCTCTGACGTCCCATTCGCGAATTATAAGCGAAGGACATATACTCTACACTTTTTATAGTGATAGATGTAGAAAGCATGATTAAGTTTGACATCAGCCAGAAGACATTCGTGTGCTGTAAGAGATCCAGCGTCAAGTGGGTCTGGAGCACAACTGACATTACCGAATAACACCACAAGGGGTACCATTATAGGTCACTTCTAGTACCGAAAATGAGAAAAGATTTCCTCCGTTCGGGAAAAAAGAATCACAGCGATCTGTTTACAAACAGTCACCATGCCCACACTCGACGTCTTGAAAATACCAGCGACTAACCCATCACTGAACACACACATCATATATTACGAGAAGTGGACATGCAGAACTCTTTCACGTAGTGAGGTACACCATCACCGAGTAGCTTTGGATCACATCGTTCTACAGAATCTGAGATACAGTTTCTGGGGAAACTGGATGGCGGACTGATATAAATCAGAAGAGTCCTCAGAAGGCGTAAATCTTCCGCGAAGTAAGTCGTGTACAAAACAAACGTTCTACCAGTTCTTGAGTGTTAACCAGTGATTTGGGGTCCTTAGGAAACTGAATAAAAGAAGCAGATGGAGAAACTGCAATGAAGAGCTTCTTGATTGGCCAGAAGTATATTTTTCTCACTCTAGTGAGCGTTACAGCTGTACTCAACCACATAAGGCGGAGACGCCAAAAGAGGGAGCACCACGGTGAGTTTTACTTTGCAAAGTTTGGCGAATGTAGGAGCTCCTTAGTTCCATCAATATACGTCTACGCTGTGATCACGAGGATGAAATCAGAAACGTCCTGCCGTCAACAGACGGGTGTCGACAATCGTTCTTCCCATACACGACCCGCTACCGGAATAGTCAGAGGGAAATGGCCAAACGCCGAAACGTAAATGACTGTCCTGCTGCAGCAAATGTACGCAAGCACTTAACTCAGGTACGGTTCGTGTGTTTACCTGTGCGCTGGAAGCCCATCGGCTCAACTGTTGTTACAGCGATCAGACAACTTGCCTGTGAAACTAATCAGACTTTACTATCTATACGACTGCCTTTGCTCTCTCTCTCTCTCTCTCTCTCTCTCTCTCTCTCTGTGTGTGTGTGTGTGTGTGTGTGTGTGAGTTTCTGTCTTTCCGTACTTATATAGTTTTTTAAAATTTTTCCGTGACGTTCTGTTGGTTCCGAATTTCTGTTGACTTTTTTACTGTTTAACAGCACGCCCGAGAAACAACCTCTAGATGGGCGAACGTGTGTACTGTTCAGTCTGTTTGGGGTCCAAACAAAGAGCAGCAGTTGAAGACAGCCGGCCGCTGTGACCAAGCGGTTCGAGGCGCTTCAGTCCGGAACCACGCGGCAGCTACGGCCACAGGTTCGAAGCCTGCCTCGGGCATGCGTGTGTGTGATGTCCTTGGGTTAAGTTAGGTTTAACTAGTTCTAAGTCTAGGGGACTGATGACCTCAGATGTTAAGTCTCATAGTGCTTAGAGCCATTTTGAGCAGATGAAGACAACTGTGTAAGTTTTCGAAATATCGTGCAAAGATAAAATGACAACTCAACTGCCAACCCAGAAAGCAGAGAAAGCCTGAAAGATGATACTTGGAGATTTGTTGTAACAATACCGGAGAGTGAAAATTGCAAAGTTCTGTTTTTGTTTTGTGCTACGATGAAGAGGAACTCACTACAATTTATATTATTAACGACTGTCCCGGAGACCGGGACACGGCTTCTGCCCCATTTCTAATATGTTGCTGTCCTAGCGTTTCTGTTTTGAATGTTGGTATTCCGGTTACTATGGGTTTATTTATCGATTGTTATTTTTTATTTGTTGTTCACTGTTGCAGCTGTAGTTAGCATATTGTCATTTTGTCATTTGGGGATACTGAGTTGAGCTGTGGACACTAGAAAATTGAGTGGTAAGTGGAGAAATCGGAGCATTTCCGACGTATTCTTCTGTTTGAGTTACAGAGTGGGGCGACAGCAGCAGAGACAGCCAGAGACATTTCCGCCCTGTATGGGGATAATGCTACCTGATTTACCACGGTTAGAAAATGATTTTCTCGTTTTAACACATTAGTGACTCTCCACGTTCAGGAAGACCTTACGGTTTGATGATGATCGTTTAAACGAATTAACCCCCCAATTACCCGCGTCAGGGTACTCGAGACCGGGCCAGTGTTATGATCTGTGATCGTTACACCGTAGTGCGACATTAGCATGCAACGGGAAGGTTCAAGAATGGAGTGTATGGGTACTGCATGCTCTAAGCCAAAATCAAAAATATCAGCAGGTGGCCATTTGTGCATCTCTGCTTGGTCATCAATTGCCTCGTGAACAACACCGAGCGCTCAGTCCGGTACCGCGGGACTGCTACGGTCGCAGGTTCGAATCCTGCCTCGGGCATGGATGTGTGTGATGTCCTTAGGTTGGTTAGGTTTAAGTAGTTCTAAGGGACTGATGACCACAGTAGTTAAGTCCCATAGTGCTCAGAGCAATTTGAACCATTTGAACAACACCGACCATTTCTATCCTGATCATTACTGATGACGAGATGAAAAAGGAAAAGAAGGAACGGTTGAGCCCAAACAGAGCATCAACTCCTCGTACAAGATGTGCGCCCATCTACAAAAGATAATTTTGTGCGTCTGGGGGAACAGAGGCGGTGCAGTGAACTACGAATTGCTTCCCTGGGGTGTAGCCGTCGCTGTTGACGCTTATTATCAACATCTGAGACCTCTAGCAGGCACAAACCAATAACATCAACGAGGAAAACTGTGTGAAGTGATGAACGAATGTCCTGTGACTAGGGCCTCCTGTCGGGTAGACCGTTGGCCGCGTGCAAGGCCTTCGATTTGATGCCACTTCGGCGACTTGCGCGTCGATGGGGATGAAACGATGATGATTAGGACAACACAACACCCAGTCCCCGAGAGGAGAAAATCTCAGACCCAGCCGGGAATCGAACCCAGGCCCTTAGGATTAACAGTCTGTCGCGCTGACCAATTTTTGTTTTTTCTTTTTTTTTTGGTACAGTTCATTGTGTTTGGTCTAGGTGGACGTCACGAGACATCCGTTCTAGTTGATCACTGATTCCGTGACAGAGAGCCGGCCGCGGAGGTCTAGCGGTTCTAGGCGCGCAGTCCGGAACCGCGCGACTGCTACGGTCGCAGGTTCGAATCCTGCCTCGGGCATGGATGTGTGTGATGTCCTTAGGTTAGCTAGGTTTAAGTAGTTCTAAGTTCTAGGGGACTGATGACCACAGATGTTAAGTCCCATAGTGCTCAGAGCCATTTGAACCTTGACAGAGAGTACACAGCCCTCTGACCGAACACGCTGAGCTACCGTGCCTGCTGACCACTCAGCTACCGGGGGCGGATGTGTGAGGTGATGTAACTGCACGATAACGTTCGCCCGCAATCTAGTAGACTGACAAAACACACTATACAGGAATTGGATTTGAAAGTCATTCCACACCCACTTTATTCAGTTGGTCTTGCCCCTTCAGATTTTCACCTTTTCCTCTCTCTATCGAACAATCTTCAAGGAACTTCCTTTCCGGGTGAAAATGGCTCAATGAATTCTTCGTCTCGAAACCACGTGATTTCGGTCGAAATCATGTCCTTGCTTTGGCAGACAGTTTTAAACATTGAAATAGACCATATTGTTGATGACTATTGTCTCTGGTATGTGTATCTGTTTGGAAAAACAGTTACTTACGAACGGGCTTCAATGGACAAAAACATTTGATTTACAATATTTCGTGTAATTACCGACTGAATTTAAAAATTTAAAATGCTGCCATAATATAATCATTAAGAGGTATATTCTTATGTTAAAGGTTTAACATAATAAGACCATTATTACAGCTAGAAACTGTTTGTTTGCGTCGATGCAGCACGCAAATGCCTGTACTTTATTCATCCAGTATTTGAGAATGAGTGTACTTACCGACTTCCAACAAACTTTGCACCTAATTTTAACCTTAACGAAACTTTTGGTTGCTAATATACACTCAAAAAATGAGAAAAAAGATGAAAATAAAAGGCGCTTTTCATACTGTAAAACGGAAGCTACTATTATATTTGCAACACAATTTTCAGACAGTATCAGGAAATACCGCCGAATGTACCTGCTTAATTATATCATTGTACGACACATACTTCAGGAGATATGACGTCATAAACATTTAGAAACAATTTTTTGCTTAAAATGCAGCGCAGATTACCCAATTTCTTTTCACCCATTGTTTCATAATGATAGCACTTAGCGACTGATAAACTTCAAGCATAATTTCAAACCTTCCCTAAATTTTTCTTGCTTACATGCTTAAAGCAAATATTTGACGAATTAACTCATTTGTAATCAGCAGTTTGAAGTTGTTTTATATGTGAGAGCTGGATTCCTTATAGAATCGAGCGTTCACTGGTCATTAAATAAAACACTACGACAAGCGACTTAGGAGAAATGTAGTTACACAGATTTTACCAACGAGCAAGAATCCAAGCAGAAATTTGGAATGTAGGAATAGGAAATGAAGTTACATGTATTTTGACTGTCCCTGAGTGTAGAAGTAGATAAGAAATCATTAAAAACAGCCTATGAAGTACGTCCGTCAATTTCCAATTCTGTTAAGGATCTCACGAGGGCTATCAGTAGATACTCCTTCTAGCGTGATAAAAGGAAAAAGAATAATTTCTCATTAAGTGAGAAATCTTTTTATAATTGAAAGACTCGTTTCTCTACCACCGACGTTAAAAAATAACATACAAAAAAACAAAATACAAATGTGTTCCTGCACCAACCATAGTGCAGTAACTATGGTTGAAAACAAAATTGCGACTTGGAATGCGTTTCAGCAACGACCACGGATCTTCACAGAAGTTTGGAGCGACAAGTAAAAAATAATTTGGCGTATGTTCTGACTTTCACTGAGTATGAAATATAATCAGGTAACATTAAAAATTTACATAAAATCATATGTCTGTGATTTTTCAACTTTGATGAAGAGCCCCTTGAGGACTACCGGAAGAGTCTACTTTCAGCATAACAAATCGGGAAACTTGTTCTCCGGGTCCAGGGGAGACTAGGTTCATCTGTTTAGAGCTTAAAACTCAGAATGAAGTGCCTTATTGAAAATGGAAGCCAGTAGAGCAGTAGCGAGCGCGCCGCCAACTTGCGCTGGCGCACGCCGTCGGCTACTCACCGGCGCTACGACGCCGCCCCCACCGCCTCCACTGCCGCCGCGACGCCGACTGAGCTCCCACGGCCGCCACCGCCGCAGGTGCAGTCGCCCGCGCGCGTGCGCTTCGCACCCTCCGCCATGCACCGACGCCTCCCCCCTCCTTTCTCCCGCCCTCTGAACACCCGCCGGTCGACCAGCCCCTCTTGAACCCCCACGGGTGGCAGGTGGAGTGGGGGTGCGGAGAGGGGGGGGGGGTTTCGCGGGGGTGGAGATCGATTGCCGCCGCCGCTGACCGTCAACAAGTGCGCCGCGGCGCGCGGGAAACGCAGAACGTCCAAGTTGACTCGGAGGACTTCCGCCCGAAGTTTGGACTTGCCTGCATAGATATGAGGGACGAGCTTTCCCAGAGGCACAGCAAAATTTACTGCGGCCACGTAATCAGAAACTAAGTCGGTATGCGTAAAGCAGCTCACAACTCCTTTTCGTATAATTTTGTGCACTTGTTTCCTGGAATTGACTATATACGATACACAATTGTAATATGTGACGTGTGAGAAAAGTAGTGAGACCGATCTTTTATCCACCGAAGTTTTTACTTTCTTTTTCAAACAACAATATTGTCCCCTTCAGAGTAGCTCCCTTCGGCATCAAGACACCGGTGGAGTAGTTGTTCCCAGTCTTGGTAGCAGCACTGGAACGCTGCAACTGGTAGGGTCTTCCCCTAACGTGTCGGTCACATTCTTCTGAATGTTGACCAAGTCCCAAAATTGCATCCTTTTAAGACATTTTCCAATTGCAGAAAAAGAAGAGAGTCACAAGGACTCAGATCAGGTGAACTGGAGGGTTGTGGAACAACGAGAATGAATTTTGATGTTAAAAATTCCGTGATGGGTGTGGCTGTGTGACACGGGTCTTTATCATGATGTAACGTCCACTTGTCTGCCATATCCGCTCTCACTCGATTCACCGTTTTCATGAGCCTTTCGAGGACATCTTTAAGTTAACAGGTCACCCACCATCCATACTCCGTAGACGTTCTGCAAGCGCCTATGAATATCTGTGATGCTCTGATTTGCCGCCAAAATAAAAGCAATGACAGCTGTCTGCTTGGAACGCATTACCCATTATAGACGACGTTTTGAGGGCTACGTAGAAATAGCACTCAGAAAAGACATCACAATTAAGAAAAAACTCAGAACACAGAATACACCCATGAACAAGTTCTGCGCTACGTATAGCTTCGCCACACATCGGAACTTCATGAAACTATAGGGGCTGAAGCGAGAATATTCCACGATGTCCCTCAACAAATCTCGTATTTTTTCAGCCAAAACCGGATAAGAAAGAAAATGAGTTACATTACTTGTTGATCGCCCCTGGCATATTACTTGGTTCAATGAAGACAAGAAAATAGAGGATGCATACAGAAAAGCCCTCATTCTAATTCGTCTCCTTCTAAATGCCCGGTAATCATTGTTGACGTATTTTAAATACCTTTAATTCCTATGACACGATTAATTACGTCTTTATTCTGTCGAAGATAAAATTTCGCGATTTCATTACAATACAGGCAATAGCTTCGTATAAGAGAAGACATGAAAAAATAAGTCAGACCTGTCCTCCCATGCTACGACAATCGCGCAACAAGAAGCAAATTTTCAGAAGAGAGTACACGTTCTGCGTACCTTGCACACACAGTTCTGCTGCTGAACGATTAACTGACGCACCACAGCATACTAACAAAATGGCGCAGCAACTGGAAATGTACTCCAAATTTCAAGTACACTAAGCTGACAAAATTCGTGGGATATCTCCTAATATCGTGTCTGACCTCCTTCTGCAGGGATAGCGCAGCAACTGGACGTGGCATGCACTAAACAATTCGTTGGAAGTTCCCTGCAGAAAAATTGAGCGAAGCTGCCCATAATTGCGAAAGTATTGCAGATGCAGAATTTTGTATACGAACCGACCTCTAGGCTATGTCCCCTGAATGCTCGATGGGATTCATTTCGGGCTAATTGGTTCAAATGGCTCTGAGCACTATGGGACTTAACTTCTGAGGTCATCAGTCCCCTAGAACTTAGAAGTACTTAAACCTAACTAACCTAAGGACATCACACACATCCATGCCCGAGGCAGGATTCGAACCTGCGACCGTAGCAGTCGCGCGGTTCCGGACTACAGCTACTAGAATCGCATGGCCACCGCGGCCGGCTCGGGCGAATTGTCCAGAACGTTCTTCAAAGTAGTCGTGAACGACTGTGGCATGGTCGAATGACGCATTGTCATCCACAAAAATGCCATCATTAATTGGGCACTTGAAGTACATGAATGGCTGCAGATGGTCTCCAGGTAGCCAAACGTAACCATTTCCAGCCAATGACCGATTCAGTTTCACCAGGACATTCCGTCCATTCCATGTAAACACAGCCTTCACCAATGTGAAGCCGCCACCAACTTGCACAGAGCCTTGTCAACAACTCAGGTCCATGGCTTCGTGGGATATGTGCGACACTCGAGCCCTACCATCAGCCTTTAAGAATTTAAATCGGGGCTCATCCGACTAGTCGACGGTTTCACGGTTGTCCATGATCCAGTCGACATGGTCACGAGCCCAGGATAGGCGTTGCAGGCGGTTTCATGCTGTTAGAAAAGGCTCTCGGTCGGTCGTCTGCTGACGTAGCCCATTAACGCCAGATTTCGCTTACGTCTTACATTGATTTCTGCTGTTATTTCACGCAGTGCTGCTTGTCGGTTATCACTGACGACTCTACGCAAATGCCACTGCTCTTGGTCGTTAACTGAAGGCCGTCGGCCGCAGAATTGTCCGTAGTGAGACATAAAGCCTAAAATGTGGTATTCACGGCGCACTCTTCACACTGTGTATCTTCGAATATTGAATTCCCTAACAATTTCCAACATGGATTGACGTGTCTCGGTCTAACTACTATTTCACGTCCAAACTCTTAATTCCCGTCGTGCGGTCATAATCACGTCGAAAACCGTTTCACGTGTACCGCCTGACTGCAAATGACAGCTCCGCCAATACACTGCCCTTTTATGCCTTCATGCCAAATCGTTTATATAGATAAGGAACAGCAAAAGGCCTATAACACTTCCTTGGGGAACGCCAGAAATTACTTCTGCTTTACTCGCTGACTTTTCGTCAATTACTACGAACTGTGACCACCCTGACAGGAGATCACAAATCCAGTCACATAACTGAGACGGTATTTTATAAGCAAGCAATTTCACTACGAGCCGCTTGTGTGGTAAGGTGTCAACTACCTTCCGGAAATCAAGAAATACGGACTGGATCTGAAATCCCTTGTCAATAGCACTCAACATTTCATATGAATAAAGAGCTAGTTGTGTTTCACAGGAACGATGTTTTCTAAACCCAAGTTGACTGTGTACGAATAGACTCTTTTCTTCGAGGTAATTCATAATATTCGAACACTATATATATTCCAAAATCCTGCTGCATGTCGACGTTAATGATATGGGCTTGTAATTCAGTGAATTACTCCTACTATCTTTCTTGAATACTGGCGTGACCTGTGCAACTTTCCAGTTTTTGGATATAGATCTTTCGCCGACAGAACGGTTGCACATGGTTGTTAAGTACGGAACTATTGCGTTAGCATGCTCTGAAAGGAACCTTATTGATATACAGTCTGGAAAAGAAGACTTGCTTTCATTAACTGGTTGGAGTTGATTCACTACTCCGAGAATATTTACTTCTGCGTTACTCATGTTGGCAGCTGCTCTTGATTCGAATTCTAGAATATTTACTTCGTCTTCTTTTGAGAAGGCATTTCAGAAGGCTGTGTTTAGTAACTCTGCTCTGGCAGCACTTTCTTTGATAGTATCTCCATTGCTACCGCGCATAGAAGGCATTGATTGTGTCTTGCCGCTAGCATACTTTACTTACGACCAGAATCTCTTTGGATTTTCTGCCAGGTTTCGAGACAAAGTTTCGTTGTGGAAACTATTATAAGCATCTCGCAGTGAAGTCGGCGCTAAATTTCGAGCTTCTGTAAAAGTTGGCCACTCTTGGACACTTTGCATCTGTTTGAATTTGGCATGTTTGTTTCGTTGTTTCCGCAACAGTGTCCTGACCCGTTTTGTATACCAAGGAGGATCATCTCCGTCGTTTGTTAACTTATTTCGTACAAATCTGTCAATTACTGGCGATACTATTTCTTTGAATTCGAGCCACATCTGGTCTACACTTATATTTTTAATTTGGATGTTGACAAATAGTGTCATTTATCTGTCACTTTGAAGTGTAGCCGGCCGAAGTGGCCGAGCGGTTCTAGGGGTTACAGTCTGGAACCGCGCGACCGCTTCAGTCGCAGGTTCGAATCCTGCCTCGGGCATGGATGTGTGTCGTGTCCTTAGGTTAGTTAGGTTTAAGTAGTTTTAAGTTCTAGGGGACACGACCACAGCAGTTAAGTTCTATAGTGCTCAGAGCCATTTGACCCATTTTTCGAAGTGTAGTGCTGCTTTCGGTGAAACTTACTTCTCCTCCCTTAATAAGTGTAATTTACGTTTCTGAAGTCCCCTCGCGGAAAGAGTTTGCGTTATTAGAACGTATATAAGGGGAAAAAATGTGTTCGGTAGAGTAAGGGGTGAACAAGGAACCCGTTATCACGCAGACGGGGGAAATGACATGTGTCGATCCGTTATTAGAGTAAGTATTCAGGACACAATTCCTTTGACGACACCGATGTTTTGACTGTCCGAAAACCCAGGTACCGCAGTCAGCGAAAAGTGAATAGGAACAGAAACAGAAAAAAAATGATCGATTATTTCGGTAAACTGTACTTACTCATAGGATGTGGTAAGACATACGGTGTGTTTTAAGTGCAGTTTTGTCAATAAGTATCAGGTTCCGGCGAGGAACACGTAAGTAATGTAGTGTTCAAACAAGCTTCAATCACGGAAGGTTTCAGAAGCACAGTATAATTACTTCAATTCCTTTCTGTTCTGCACTAGCAATACTCTTCGCACGTTCAAAATGGAAGAGGTACAATCGTTTTTGCAACAGTTATGTTGTTTGCTCTCTCTGAGTAATTCGGCATATTTTAAAGATCTTTTTTAAATTTTTGCAAATTGTCAAGATATCTATGTAGTAATAACGCAGCACTGGGAAGTACGTTAACCGTCGTTTCATTTTAGTATGTAATATATATGTGCAGTTATTTGAATTTAGGATCTGAACATTTTCTTTCCGTTGTTCTTCACCTTTTTGTTTTATTCCTTAAATTTGAGTGCCAGAACACAGCCTGTCAATCACCTTTATTACACGTGTATAACGAGCCAATTGGAGAGAATTTGCCAGGATATCCGTCAGCAGGTCATCCAACAACTGTACCAATCAAAGGCAATCTGAATAACTGATGCATAAGGGTCAGAAGTGGACAAACGTGTTGTCGACTTGCTGAACCTGTGACCTCTTTCTCTTGAATAAAACATCCAATTTTTCTGAAATTGTAATCATTTGTTTGTCTGTTCATGTACATCACATAAACAGATATCCGTCCTATTCAGATAATTCCTTCGTGATATGTAGTTTTCTTCTCTTTTATATATGCCGCAATACCATTTCTATTCGCTAATATAGTTATACTGTTTATCTGCTTTTCTTTTGAATTACCAAAATCTACTACAAGCATGTAAATCAGTTCTATTTTTCCTTTTAATTACCAAAATCTATTGTAAAATTTACTGCAAGCATGTACATCAGCAGGGAGCATCTAAAGTCCTTTGTTCATATTGTATCTACATGATCTACGTTACGTCATCAGTTTATGTTTTGTACTGTGTCACAGTTATTTACCTTTCAGTTGGGTAGAAAGCCGTTAGCTGCCAAAGACCGAATAAAGAGAGGGGAAAAAAAAGTAATGCATTCGGCTTCCACACATGACATATGCATGTTTTGTAACTGCAGTAAAGATCGCTTTCTGTTAACAACGGGTGTGGCCTTGCGGTTCTAGGCGCTTCAGTCTGGAACCGCGTGACCGCTACGGTCGCAGGTTCGAATCCTGCCTCGGGCATGGATGTGTGTGATGTCCTTAGGTTAGTTAGGTTTAAGTAGTTCTAAGTTATAGGGGACTGATGACCACAGATGTTAAGTCCCATAGTGCTCAGAGCCATTTGAACCATTTTGTTAACAACGCATGGGATTTGGATTATCTGTATTTTTCAGTTTTCCGCGCAGCCTCGGTCAGCCTTAACCCGGATATTCGGGAGCTTCCTCTATTTTAGTATTAGATAGCCGTGGTTTTCTGTGGCTCGTTACAGAGCAACAACTCGCTTTGCTGTTACCCCAGATTCCTCTGTTCCTGTGAAAATGCCTGTAATATTCAGTCAACAAAACATTCAACACAAAATTCGGAGTAACCCAACAATACAGAAATACTGTTATATGGTTGCTGTCGCTGCGAAAACGGCACATTATAACTTGGTTGTGTCGCTCTTACGCTGGTTTCAGTGAACCCATACATGAGGTACATTTCATCAGTAAACCTACCCATGTCGCTGTGAATCACAGTTAACGTACAACTAATTCTAACGGAAGAAGTATCCCGAGTTAGAGTCGAGCCTTACTGAATCCCAGCTCGAGAGCTTTTGTGTTTTAGAGAGCAAATACGGTGAATGGACGGATCAAGTTTGTTTCCGAACAAGACACACAGCACATACAGTCGCTAATTGCACTATACCGAATTTTCTTTGCAGTAGGGATACCAAAGTCTAATTGGATAAAAGAATGAAACGTAATGTCATTACTTTGTTACGAGCCACCTGAGAAGACGGGTCCCATATACCAAAATAGAAAATTACAGTAAACAACCCATTTCCGATTCTATAAAGAACTCCTACTCATAAAACAACTTCAAAACATCTTATTACTTCAAAAATCAGTTGATGTGTTATACAATTCTATTATGTAGCCGAGAAAAAGCTTAGAAAAGATTTGCAATTATGTTTAACGTCTGTTGGAAATCGCTAAGTGCTCTCACTATCAAACACTAAAAGAGTATAAGCTGGGTAACTTGTGATCTGTTTTAAGTAAAACCTACTTTTTATGCGTCTCAATGTTTACTGTGCCATAGCTCCTGAACTATGTGCCATAAAATGTTATAATTTTGCAGGTACATTAGCAAATTAAAACAAACGCCTGACGCTGAAGTTAGACTGTGTCAACAGCGAAAATATAGTAAGCGGTAAACTTTTTCCTTCCATTGTTTTGTGGGACGTATCAGCAAGCTTAACTTTAGCAAATTATGTGTAAGGTTTGTTGCCAAGTCGCTAAGTGCTCCCATTCTCAAATACTGGTTGCATATAGCGAGGGTATTTACTCATGGTGAGTTAACACTGCCTCAGGAGGTGTATACACATTGTTCACAGTAATAATTTATTTTCTTAACATAATATCATTCCTCTCAATTAGTAGACAAAATTTTAAGTTTTTAAATTCGCTCAATAATTATGTGAAATACTAAAAATTAAAATTTTGCTGTCCTTGGAAGCCATTAGTTAGACAACCTGAACCTTGACCATGTGCCATGAACTGGATTATCTGTTTAGTAATATTGATCCTGAACAGTGTTCGAAATTTCATCAGTGGGGTTCAGGCCCAGCCTGTATATTTGAATGGAGCCATGAGGTACTGGACATAGTGACATATAGAACACCCCATGCAATCAGTGTAGCGTAAGATTCTACTTAAACAATCAATGATAAGGAACAAACATTTATTCATAATTGGTTTCACTCCCATTAGAAATGTGGTTCAAATGGCTCTGAGCACTATGGGACCTAACATCTTAGGTCATCAGTCCCCTAGAACTTAGAACTACTTAAACCCAACTAACCTAAGGACATCACATACATCCATGCCCGAGGCAGGATTCGAACCTGCGACCGTAGCAGTCCCGCGGTTCCGGACTGCAGCGCCTAGAACCGCACGGCCACCGCGGCCAACCATTAGAAATAAAATAAATGTATAGAGACAACTGAATATTTTTACCAGGCTGGAATTCAAATTTGGATTTTGCCTTTTTGGTCCTGGCTTCGTCTGTGATTTTATTACACGTTTAGGAACTTAGTAACTTTGAAATCAAACAGCTAATCCAGTGTAAACAAATTTCTTCTTTTTAAATCCTATCAGTCTTCACTTTTAAGGAAAACTAAAATTTCGTAAGACTTGGCAGTCAAAATTTCTTCTTTCTTGAGCGTGGAAAGAAATTTATCTACCACACTCCTAGAGTATGGAATTATTCTTCTAGAGAGAAAAAGAAAAAGTGCAGTAACCAGTGGTCTTTTTGGCTGATACCGCCTGGTCTTCACATCAGTACGAAAAGTGACGTAGAAGGAAACAAATATTATTCTCATAAACACAGCCACATTTAACAGCGATATCTACTGCAGCATGACGTGTTTCGTCATTAGCTGTTGATCTATTAATCAAGCTTGTTTTTTGTTTTTCTATGACTACATACGTTACACGTACTTTTTTCTTGTCGGCGAGGTTTGGTGAAACGCTTACTGCGTGTTAGGGTCCAACAAATTATGGAATGAATATACGCTTCAATTTCTAGCACATAGACGACTCAAACATAAAAAAACAATGAAAACTTTTACTTGAATTGCACTAAGACAGTTGCTACTACAAAATGAACGCTTTTCTTGCAATAAACATAGAAAATATTACATAATTGTAATTTCTGACTTCGTATAAAATGTTACTTTGCTTGTGTAGGCTTTACGTGTGACATTTAACAGTCTGTGCTATGAACATGGGTGTGCTCAGTCTGGCCGCCCTGTAACTGTCTGATCCGAAAGTGTCAAATAAGAAGCTGAACTTAAACCGTCTCATCACGCCGCTGACTAACGTAACACGATTAATCCGTCCACAGTAATCATCAGCTTAAGATAGACCACCTATGGCTCTGCTTTGTATCTCGTACAATGCGTCTGTTGCGAAAGTTGCCTTGAAACCTGAAATGCAAAAGGAGTATGTACTATTTAAATTCATCATAACCGGGATGTGTTGCTAAGTGTCAACTTAGGAGCAGTGGAGTGGTAGTGAGGAATATTACACGTGGGTTACAAAGGTCTACAACAAGTGGCTTTTGTAAATTTTGACATGTACCACAAGAAAGCAAGGAGAATGGGGGCCTAAGGTACATTACTACTTTTAACCCATGTGGTCAGTAGCTAAAGGCTACAAACACGTATGTAGCCACATATTCTTTAAGTGATACATTATTAAACCACAAACTATCACAAATAAGTGAAAACTGACAAGAAATGGCATAGAACTGTATGAACAAGATAGAAGAGTCTTGAACGTCAGCATGGGCGTTCATACAAATCAGACCATCGACGAGCTGTTACATGAATACCATGGTTAGTACACAGTGCAAGATTACGCACACCGGTAATGTTACAAGACTACAAACTTCGTTCTTCAAAATAAGTAGCAAAACAGATTGATATAAATGTAAGGAGTGCTGACATTACAAACTACTATGCCTTCTGAATTTTTTCATGAACTTAACTACTCTGCACAACGCAGAGGATCACTTCTTCGAAACGCCTTAATTGTCTCTTATTGCACCGAAGAAGCTATAAGTTTCAAAGGTGCCTACAACCTTCCTCTATAATGGTACAAAAGCATGGCGCCTGCGATGTCACCCTCAGATTCGGCGATGCTTCCAGCAGCAAGGCGTCGACACATGTGAAAAAAAGCCAGAGCTCAGAAGTTCGTGAGAGTTGAAAGGTGGAATAATAATGTCACATTAGCACCACATTTCACCACAATTCCGCCAAACCTCACTGTTGACGTGCCACAAGATGGGAAGTTCGTCACAGACCTCTTATACACATTTCACCCCTTCTTTTGATACGTCTGACAGATGAGAACCGCAACGCCCAGCGTTAAAATCACTCTGTTTTCTTGTGGGTGGCGCAGGAAGACATTTAAGACACACCGCCGCTCAGAACTGATACGCACCATGATGGCACCATTGAATCCAACCGTTTCCTTGGAGCGTTGATCCCCGCACATTTCGTGGTCGAAAACTACAGTTTTCCGCGTGATGAGCAACAGGGGACGACCCTGTTGGCAACTTTTGACACCGCTCACAATCCGTCCCCGCCTCTTCCCTGACGATTCAACCCTACTAAAACAAAAAAGAAAAAGAGAAAACATCATGGACCAGTAACCCATTGAACGTTTTTGGTCTGCTGTACAGGTTGGAATCATTAGGCACCATCCAAAACCATTCAACGAAATTCGAACGCGATCTGAAGCAGCAAAAGGTTCTTACGCTTTTTCAGCCGTCCTGTCTAGCCCTCTCCCATGGTGTGATCAAGGAGGGGCGTGACACCGTCGCATGCGAGAGTAAAATTGTAAAGCATCCATCTAGGACACCCCAATTTGGCGAAACTCTCGGTGGCACCAGCCTTCCTCTGTTGAGTACTTTGAAAATGTACCTGTATAGAGACAGACTGTTGTGAGGGTAATTGGCTTCTGCAGATAGTCAACCCTTTGACACTCCGATTTTTCATGCCTACTAACAGGCGCAAGAGCAGCGGCATACCGACAAAATATGAAAATCTAAGATATTTGAAGTTTTATTTTTTGTGCTACAAGTAAAACATTTCCCGAAAAATTACTTCAGCAGCTTTGTTTCATTTAGGTACACTATGTTGTTTCAACAGCTCAGCAGATGACTTCACTTTCAGCTGGCAGCATTCCTTGATTCAATCCTAGGTATGGACGCGATTCTTGGCGTGGCATGGCGATGACGTTTTCTATGAAGTGTCCATGACAAATAATGACTGCAATGAGTCACAACAATTTATCACAGTGCGCACTGTACTTCACTAGAGGAGTGCTGAAATACGAGTTACATATGTACATCATTTGTCTTTTTTTGTAATTTTTTCTTTTATTTGTGCCATCACTGTAAGTCTCCGATACATATCTAACCACTCTCACACACGTACATACACCCACAATTCACATATATTGGTAGTAAACGTAATTTTTACATCGCGATGTTCTCCCATCACAGCCATGATATATCACTCCAGACGCCATTGCAACATGGAACACACAACCCTGAAGCCTTCAGACAACTTTCCTGCCACATGTTGTTTGCATCATGTAACTTATATGAAAGTGATGATGTTCATTTACTTAACGATGGTCTCTGGAAGTTATTCATAACTCTATGCAGTGGCCAATGAATGAAATATAGTCCACTACACAAGTTGCAGTGCTACCATTGCTTAGCGAAGGCCAGGTTGCTAGTACGTGTGTATATGTGTGTGCGCGTGCGTGCGTCCGTGTGCGCGTGCGTGCGTGCGTGTGCGCGTGCCCGTGCGCGAGCGTGCGTGCGTGTGTGTGTGTGTGTGTGTGTGTGTGTGTGTGTGTGTGTGTGTGTGTGTTTGTGTTTGTGTGCACGTGCGTGTGCGTGTGTGTGTGCGCGTGCGTGTGTATGTGTGCGCGTGCATGTGTGTGTGTGTGTGTGTGCGTGTGTGTGTGTGTGTGTGTGTGTGTGTGTGTGCGCGCGCGTGTGTGTGTGTGTGTGTGTGTGTGTGTGTGTGTGTGTGTGTGTGTGTGTGTGTGTGTGTGCGCGTGCATGTGCGTGTGTGTGTGTGTGTGTGTGTGTGTGTGTGTGTGTGTGTGTGTGTGGTGTGTGTGTGTGTGTGTGTGTGTGCGCGCGTGCGTGTGTGTGTGTGTGTGTGTGTGTGTGTGTGTGTGTGTGTGTGTGTGTGTGTGTGTGCGCGCGCGCGTGCGTGTGTGTGTGTTGTCGCGTGCGTGTGTGTGCCTGTACTTGTGTGTGCGCGTACGTGTGTGTGCGCGTGCGTGTGCGCACGCGTGCGTGCGCGCAATTGTGGTTAAAGTGTATATCCTATATCCTAATAGTACAGAGTATTATTTTAGTTTTTGGGACATGGTGTCATTAGAGTTAGATATGCTCACAATTAACCATGGTTAAAATACTCTGATCGTAAATCAGTTCCAACGTATGTTAATGTCCGATCTTTGACTTCTTTATTATTACTGCAAACGAACCCTTTATGCGATAAAATTGATTGGTAAATCGACTGGGATCGGAGAAACGGCTCCAGCTGCTGGATATGCAAGAATAGTAACTTAAATGACATTTTTCGCGTAGTTTTGTCTGCGAATAAGCAGTATTACAGAGTTTACGATGTTTCAGATAGTGTTGTACACAAATAATTAATATGCGTAATTAAACCCGACTGCGCGAAACAAAACGAAATCGCAAATTTTCACAGAATAACAGAGAGCAGCACAGCATTTTCTTCCTCGCAGTCGCTTTTAGTGGAATACTTCTACACCGATGTTTAAAAATTATAAACTCTATGTCGGTCCGAATGTTTGTTAGTGTATCACGTAAAAATCTGAAGCAAATTGGTCAAGAATTTTTCTAGATTTTTCGTAAGAACATTTACCTTTTGTTCAAATTCAAATGGCTCTGAGCACTATGGGACTTAACATCGGAGGTCATCAGTCCCCTAGACTTAAAACTACTTAAACCTAAGGACATCACACACATCCATGCCCGAGGCAGGATTCGGACCTGCGCAGCAGCAGCGCGGTTCCGGACTAGAGGGCCTAGAACCGCTCGGCCACCGCGGCCGGCGACTTCTTTCTATTCCCTAGATTGTATTACCTCTATACATATAAATTGAATCATTCGCTCTCTCCTCGGTCTGTATCTGGAGGCTAATTTCAGGAACTAGTGTAGAGAATTTTGATCCTATTTTGTTTAATAGATACACAGATGCATGTTGAAGGTAAAGTACTTGGAAGAACTCTCACTACTTGTTCAATGATTGTGACAGCTACTGACTGAAGAAATGCATCAAAATAAATTCAAGAAATCGCAGGAGAGTATCTACACTGTGTAAGCCAGGTTTACAGATTAAAATTAGTCAATAACTGCGTTTCTCTGAACCTTACTACACGGCGCAACTATTACCATTACCCAAAATGATAGCCCAGAAGAATACCTTAACAGTCAGCAGCTACCTCTGAAAGTTGAGAACTATTGAGAGTACACAGAACAGCCACTCTAGTTTCCAAAAAATGGAAATTCAGGTTTAGATGACGTAAAAACCTAGGCCTATGATTTTTAATCAAGAGGACCGCTGCTACCGCAATGCAGACAGCATTAGATCTAAATTATTTGCAGTTCTCGGGTCCGTAAGTCCCCAAGTACACGTAGCTGTGCAAAACGTAAATCGACGGCTCCAGCATGTAAAGAGATATTTTGGGGAACTAAGTTAGCTCAACAATGATACCACTACTTCGCAGAAGATAACGGCCAGAGATACTATACTTCACCGAAAGAAACATGACGGGAGAAACGAAATACAAAGGAAATATTCAAATATCAAATGGGATGTTGTATGAAAAAATATCAACATGGGTGGACTTCCATATGATGTACTTACAGCATAGTATAAAACTTCAGGACAAATGAAAGGCTGAATGCAAGAGGCATTAGCCAAACAAACCTTAGTCAGAAATTATCTTGTGAATACAGTGGTAAACTATGAAACTTCCTGGCAGATTAAAACTGTGTGCCCGATCGAGACTCGAACTCGGGACCTTTGCCTTTCGCGGGCAAGTGCTCTACCAACTGAGCTACCGAAGCACGACTCACGCCCGGTCCTCACAGCTTCACTTCTGCCAGTATCTCGTCTCCTACCTTCCAAACTAGTTCTGCAAGTTTCGCAGGAGAGCTTCTGTAAAGTTTGGAAGGTAGGAGACGAGATACTGGCAGAAGTGAAGCTGTGAGTACCGGCCGTGAGTCATGCTTCGGTAGCTCAGTTGGTAGAGCACTTGCACGCGAAAGGCAAAGGTCCCGAGTTCGAGTCTCGGTCGGGCACACAGTTTTAATCTGCCAGGAGGTTTCATATCAGCGCACACTCCGCTGCAGAGTGAAAATTTCATTCTGGAAACAGTGGTAAACTGATTTACGTGTGCTGGCAATATAGAAAACTGGAAACGGGTCAGAGATCAGCTACTTTTTCTTGCAAGATCTTCGATAAACCATTTTGTACCAACAATGATCTGTAGGCAGCAGGCTTGATACTTTCTCATATTAAGAAGCAATGACACTTATTGGTTAATGTGGCAGTTCGTGAGCTACGTCATTAACGATCTGGGAGCTGACAACGCATATGATGTGCGCCTTCATAAAATTGTCAAGTATTCAGGCTACAAAAAAAAAGCAAGGAAAAATCCTTAAAATTGTTTTTGAAAGAATGGGCGTAGGATGACGACGGGTATTATAGAAAAAACAGCATTATGTGACAAGTGTGGCACTTGTTAAAATTCATCTCTTTAATTTACATCTGTAATTCAAGCAACACATCAACATAGCTTAGTGAAAATGTTCTGCAAGAAAAAGTTAAAATCAGCTCTTGCTATGGGTACGAATATTGACCGATATTGTCCCTAATTTAATTTTTTTGTTTATCTATTTCTTTAAAAATCAATTCCTTAATTAATGTAACAATTTAAACAGTTTGATTAAATGCCTAGCAACTTTTGTATAAAATTGTAATTCAATGTATTTTAGCAAAATAAAAGATTTGTGGAAAAAAACGATGGACTGTATGCTAGAAACCGAAAGATTGTGGGATCTAATCCTGACTGAGTTACTTTTTTCCACTCTGCCTCTTAACCTAGCAGTAATTTCAGACTACGAGTTTCTACTTCCCTCGGATTATCAGTTGCAGTTTGTACTCTTAATTTGCTGCAAATTCTGCGAACAATGGGCGCTGAGTTACTCAACGTCGAAGAATCCTAGTAAACATGACCTATAACTAAAAGATCACCTCATCATCAGGCCGTGGTATGAGACTGAAAACTTGAAATAAACAAATATTTTTAACCAATAGTTTATCTTCAATCGTCTGAGAACAATTGCATGGCGAACAAACACGTTAATCCAAAATATGAGGTGTTTTATTTTTTATGCTACAAGTAAACCGTTTTCCGAAAAAAATGGGTAATACACAGCGGTTAAAGTTGTTGATTTTGAATGGAACGTTGTAGTTCATTCTGCTCCATAACATTGTCGACGAGACGTATAGGTGATAAAACTATTTCGAAGGTCTGACAAAAAATAGCTTAGAGATTTTCCATTTCTAATTTTCCCGCGCCCGGGTTCCCGGGCTCGATTCCCGGCGGGGTCAGGGATTTTCTCTGCCTCGTGATGACTGGGTGTTGTGTGAAGTCCTTAGGTTAGTTAGGTTTAACTAGTTCTAAGTTCTTGGGGACTTATGACCATAGATGTTAAGTCCCATAGTGCTTAGAGCCATTTCAACCATTTCTTATTTGGTTTCTTATGTTATATTTATCAGATATAATCTCACCGAGTGATGGTATGTGATCTTATCGATGATTCGGGAATTGGACAATAATATGAGTGGCACTTTTTCTGCTGTTCGTGTGCAGTAAAATTTTTGCTAGGAATGGGTATTACACTCTTTCTTCAGCTACAATGTACCCTAAAGGAGTCCACAACTTCTCCTCTCTAACTGCGCAGTGTCGCTGAGGACTCGTACTGCAGACTGTTCCACTGATGTAAAAATAATGCAGAAAACTGATGTGAACTCCACAGTCGTACGGCAACAGTGAAACAATTACGCGGTGTAGCCGAAAAACATGGGAGACAAAAGTAGAATTCACGACTTTCGTTGTGTCAGGAAGCTTCCAATATCTGACCAGTGGACTGAAAACTTACAGCACTAAAAGTCTACATTTAACCTCCAAATAGCTCCTTTTAACCTCTTCGGAAATGTCAGAAAATAAAAAGTGCTCAGCTGACATTTCAAAGACTTCAGGGTCGGAAGTCATACAAAAATGAAACACTTCATTTTTGACGGAGCTAATATATTTTATTCCCTACTGGTAAATTACATCAAGCACATTACCTGAACCGACAGGTGCCACATTTAACCAGTTTTACCGCGTTTTTATAAAGTCGCTCCCGTGTCTGTATGTCCATTTGGCACATTCTTGCAATTGATTTCAGACTAACTTCCCGATGAGCTAGTGATCTGAAATTTTAAACGTAGCTCAGAGCTGGATGACGATGTCTTGCTTTCTTGTCGGTCTGTTCGGTAGAAACGGTACGGTTGTAGGGATGAAAAAGTTTTTAATCGCCCTTCATTGTGCCGCTCAAGCGTCCCATCCCACAGCCACTTACGCAAAGAGCACATCGGACAACTCTACATCCGCAATCCCACCCATTCTCTTATCACTGCTTAGACACAGTTAATGCTGCCGGAAGCAATACGCGAAACAGGACTGAACAGTCCACATTCGAAGTCTTACGATGATGGCGAAAGACAGTTAGTAGCAAGTACACTGTGTCAATGAGGACATTTTGCTTAGAAGCGTGTCACATTCTCCCCATTACTCAAATCGAAGCTAATGCCCAGTTTACCTCACAGCAGTGCTGCCACTAAAATAACTGGGTTAACAAACCGAATTGCTTTCTAACGAGACGAAGGTTTTCTTACACACAGTAACAGTAAGTTAACAAACGTGGCCAACATATGGACGCTTGTCATTAGTTTTAAGACTCACACTCTATGGGATTCGTTCAATAAATCGTTACGGGGCAGCCATGGAACCTACCCACGCGCGCTGAAAAGGGAGGAAGTGCGTATAATGTCATTCTGATGCAACAGTGAGTTAGAGCTTCAGACAGTTTTTCGAGGTCACATCCGGATTACGAAGTACGCACGAACCCATGGCATGAGCACAGAGATGCATAACTACTTCTGGTAAAATATCAAGTCAGTCGTGACATTAAGATGTCTTATTTTTTAAGTCACTAAGAGAATATTTACTAATATTCGTTTTCCGTATTGATTGTGTCACTGGCGAATTGATACGGCTACGTGGGTAACTGGCGGATCAGCACGCCTTCTGTCGGAAGATGAAACAGCTGTGAGGGTTGTAACAGCGCCTAGGTGGAGCAACGAGTCACGTCTGGGGTAAACGAACAAAAGAAGCGGTTTGTTTAGTGGACGACGACTGCTTTAGCTAAGACGTTTTTATATTAAATACCATAGCATGTTAAGGAATATACGTAAAAGTACTTAAGACACCGGTGTTGCTTGCTATTTACGGAGAGAGAGAGAGAGAGAGGGAGAGAGAGAGAGAGAGAGAGAGAGAGAGAGAGAGGGAGAGAGAAGGAGAGGGAGAGAGAGAGAGAGGGAGAGAGAGAGAGAGAGGGAGGGAGAGAGAGAGAGAGAGGGAGGGAGGGAGAGAGAGGGAGGGAGAGAGAGAGAGAGGGAGGGAGAGAGAGAGAGAGAGGGAGGGAGAGAGAGAGAGAGAGAGAGAGAGAGAGGGAGGGAGGGAGAGAGAGAGGGAGAGGGAGGGAGAGAGACAGAAGATGTGACATATGTATTCACTGATTTTGAATAAAGGACTTTGTAAGCTGCATAGGATTGTACCTAACGGTAGTTCGCCTTTAGCGTCCCATATGTTCCTTTGGCGCCATATCGGTGGCGGTTACTGTGAAAAACAGTGTGTTTGTATTCGCCGATAGCGGTTTCCGTGAAAAAAGTGTTGGTATTTCCCGAGGTAGAAACTTGTCGAAGAATGGAGCGAGATGTGAAGTTAAAAAGTCTATTTGAGTGGTAGAAGGCCAGCAAATAGTTCGTGATGCGTGTACGTGTGTGCCGCGTAATATTGGAATCGGTAGGTAGAGTGCACTACTTAAGCCAATTCGTGCGCGCTATAAACTTATACGAGTTTGCGTATACGTCTGCTGCGCAGCGTTGACTGAAGTGGAAAGATGGTAATACTGTTCACGAAGAAGCGACCTCTAGATCTGTTTTATCTAACTGACAAAGTGAATCAGATTTTTTTACAAGAATAAGATGTGCGTAGCGCAGTCCAGAGCAAGAACAAATTTCAGAATAGAACTGATTTTACTATAACTATGCTACGTTAGTCGGTATAATAGCAAGCACCCAGTCCCCCCAAATCGAACTTTATAACGTGTTGAAACATTTCGGCGTATTCACTAAGGACAGCGCCACGTAGGAAGGAGGGGTCGGTCCTGAATATTCAGGTAAGTGGCATAGGCCAACGTCATAAAACAAACTTCCCTATCACCTATCTAAGTGCAGCACGAGATGGAAATAATAGGATTGGAATAATAGAGAATTGTGAAGGTGGTTCGCTGAACCCTCTGCCAAGTACTTGAATGTGATTTGCAGGGTACCCATGTAGGTGCAGATGTAAAGCTGATGCTAATTTCTGGGGTACATATTAACAACCAGTCGGTGAGCAAGGATTACCTCTGTCCCTCTGTTGTTTGACCAGGGAGTGAGCAGAATTTAAAGTAGAATTTAAACAAAAATCTTTATCCCTCTCGCAAGCAACTATCATGTGTCTGAATCATTGTGCTATTCACCCTACTGTATGAAGGCCTTCCGAAGATCCACAGGGGCCTATTGTCAGTAGCACTGGTGCTTTGACATTCACATAACAAAACATCTTGCTACTCCGCTGAGCCCACTAGCAGGTCTGTGTGCAACACATTACTTTAAGAACTTGGTGAATTGCTTGAATCGGTTTCAGGGATTGTGTTTGAATTACTTATAATTTAGTAAGTTTTGATGTGACCTATCTTTTCATATACATAGACGATACTTTCGTAGTTAGGTCTCACAGAAGTGAGAAATTAAACGGCTGTTTGTGTATAATATCTGATTTCAAAAAAAATGGTTCAAATGACTGAGCACTATGGGACATAACTTCTGAGGTCATAAGTCCTCTAGAACGTAGAACTACTTAAACCTAACTAACCTAAGGACATCACACACAATCATGCCCGATGCAGGATTCGAACCTGCGACCGTAGCTGTCGCGCGGATCCAGACTGTAGTGCCTAGAACCGCTCGGCCACTGCGGCCGGCATCTGAATTCAACCCACCCGAATATTTGCTCCGGGATGGAGCTTGAAATGGATAGCTGCCTTCCCTTCCTTGATGTGTTGATCAGGAGCAAAGCTGATGATACGTTGGTGCACACCGTTTTTAGCAAGCCAAGTCACATGGATTTTTATCTTCATGCTGATAGTTGCCACCATCCGAGCCAGCGTGAAGTGGGACTTCGTGAATTGATTCATAGGATCCAGGTCATCTCATGTCCTAAAACTTTGTCAGCTGAGATAGCTGACCTCATGGTTACCTTTCTTCGGAATGGTTGTAGTGAAAGACAGATAAGTCGTGTATTGCGCTTTCGACAATCCGTAAACTGGGTGAGTGATGATAACAAGGAAGTGTCACCAGGGTCTATGGACTTTTTGCGTTATGTTGGTGGAATTTCCCAATAGAACTCATCATATTCTGCAGAAACGTGATGTGAAATATGTTTTTCTACCACCATCTAAGGTTAGAATCCCTTTCAGATCTCTAAAGGATGATCATGGTTAGCATAAGGCGGCTGTCTGTCATATTCCTTGTCGTTGTGGCATGTCATACGAGTATATTGGTCAGATTGTCAAGACCACGGAGTACCGTTGTATTCAGCGTAAGCGTCACACACGCCTAAAACAATCGAGAAAATCTCCTACTGCAGAACACTGTCTTGTCGCCATTCATGCTATGGAATGTACTACATTTAAATTCTTGCATGGACTAACAGCTATTGGGATAGTGTTAGTAAATCGTTTGAGACTGAACCGTCAAGTGGCCTTATAGATACGGTGGAGGTTTTTACTTAAGTACTGCTTCGAAACCATTTCTCTCCTTGTTAAGAAGCGGACAGCACTAATGGTACCTCACGCGTTGGTTATTAATATTCACTACTGATAACTTCTGGCGTTGGCCAAGTTTGGTTGTGTGTTGGCGCTATTGTTCGCGGGGCACGCTCGCGCATGCGCGTATGTATGTGTGTGCTATCTTTCGGCATACCAAGGTTTCCGATTTCCTTGAAGAGCGCTCTTTGTTTGCGTTTGTACTTTGAAAATGATAGAATGTGCACCTATCGAAATATCGAAGGTTGTTAAAGACGTCACCACGCTGCAAGTTATTTGAACTTTGTGACCACCTGATTAATAGCGTATTGGTCCACATCTGGAGTCAAAATAGCAGCGTTTCTGCGTGACGAGGATTCGACAAGCTGTTGGTATGTTTCTGGAGGTGTGTGGCATCAAAAATCTACCCACGGATCACGCAGTTCTCTTAAATTACGGGGCAGTTGCTGGCTGGTGTGAAGCTGGTAACCGACAGCATCCCGGATGTGCTCCATCTTGTTCAGACCAGGAGAATTTGTGTGGTGAGACGTCAATGTAAGTTCACTGACATCCTCCTCTAATCGCTGCAACAGGATTCTGGCCCTGTGACAGGGGTACGTATTCTGCTGGAAGATGCCATTACGATCGGGGAAGGTATCAAGCATGAAGAGATGAGGTTGATCCGAAAGAATGTTCATAGTCCACATCTGTCATTATGCCTTCGATTACTACAAGTGACTATGAAATACCATAGCATTAGATTTCCAGAACAAGTTTGATATCGTCCCTCATAAGCTGTTCCTAATGAAACTGCGTGCCTATGTGATATCTGACGTTCCCCAAGACAGTGTTATAGGCCGTTTCTCATCTATATCAATGACTTGGGAGACTGTTGCAGATGATACTGTTGTCGAAGAAAGTCACGAAAAGATCAAAATAACTGCAAAATCATTATGACAAGATATCTGTGTGGTACACGAAGTGGCAATTTACCCTAAATAAAGAAAAGTGTGAGGTCATCTACATGGATGCTAAACGGAATCCCTTAAATTTCGGTTACACAATAAATCACACAAATCTATAGGCTGCCAGTGCAACTAAATACCCAGAATTACAATGACAAGCAACAGAAATTTTAACGATCACATAGACAGCGTTGTGGGGAAGGCGAATCAAATACTCGTTTTATTGGAAGAATGTTTCCGGATTGCAACAAATCTACTAAAGAGACTGCGTACACTACACTTGTCCCCCTCTTCTGGAGTACTGCTGCGCGGTATGGGGTCCCTACCAGGTAGGGTTCGCTGTGGGCATCGAAAACTTCCCAAGAAGAGCAGCTCGTCCCGGGAGAAAGTGTCACGGATATCATATGCAAGCTGGAGTGGCAGTTTTAAAACAAAGGTGATTTTCGTTGCGGTGAGACCTTTCACGAAACTTCAGTATCCAACGTTTTCCTCTGAATGCGAATTTTTTTTTTTATTACTGACGCCCATCCAGATAGAGAGAAACGATAATTGTTATATAATAAGAGAAATCAGATCTCGTACGGAAAGATTTAAGTATTCATTTTTCTCACGCACTGTCCGAGAGTGGAACGGTAGAGAAACAGCTTGAAGGCGGTTCGATGAATCCTCTGACAGGCACTTAAGTATGAATTATAAAGTAGTCATGTAGATGTAGTTATTGAATAGTACCTTGTATGAGCAAAGCCAGTTACGTACGTCCAGTGGCAACCATGACATTGAATGCTTACGCAATACAGTTTCTCTGACTATAATTATCCGAGTACGACTAAAAAAATACAAACAATATTTGAAATGACTTCATTCGCCATTAAATTTCCCCAGAATAAACTGAAGACCTGTGGATAAGGTCGAGCACCTTGTTTGTTGTGATAATCCTGTCACGTACCCTTCAACAGGTGTGAGAAGAAAAAGGAACACTATTTCTCTAGATATTCGTAGAGATCTATCACCACCAGAATAACTGCTTACAACAAGCAATGCTGGCAGCTAGAACATAGCCATGATGCATAATTGTTAAGGGTAGCGTTAACGATGATTAGCATCTAGCAACCAACCGAGGAAGATGAGGATACATATCTGATTCACAATAAAAGTGTTTTACCTAACAGATGAAGCAGTGAAAGGCAAGATTAGTGTTGTGAAACTGAGTACTGGAAGAGAACAGAAATGGTACGAGGTTAGTAAAGTATATCTTGAATACTGATCACTACAGGAATATAAAGAGGCGGAGCATTCTACCTCCAATGAGGAATGATAAAGACGCTAGTAATGTCTCATCTGTAAAGAACAACTAAATATGTTTCTCTCTTTTGCCTTATATTGGAAAGAAATTAACGGTACGTTATAGAATTTACAAAAAAATATCTTTTACGTCTGGTTAAATAGGTAGGATTTGCAACGTGCGCTTTTCGTTGTATGGTGCTTAACAACCCGATCTTATTCTTGCAGCTTTACGTTCTTCCTAACTGCACCGTTTAAGGTAGCTTGAAAACAACTATAAATGCAAAATCCTCTGGCAAATTACGTTTCGCGTTGTGGATCCGACGTAAAATGCTGCTTTAACGACCGATGTAAACGACTCGAAAATCGTTAAACTTCACGTTCTTTGGACTCAATGTCTGTACTGATAAAGAGTGCGACGACAAAGTTTCCTCCACCGACAGCAGCTGTCTGTGCTCCGAGCCGTGGGTACGAGCTGTGCATGAAAAGCTGGCGCTTTCTGTCTGCACACTCCTGCAGTTTCTTGTTTTTGCTATTGTCAGCAACGTATACGGTAAAAGAGAAATTTGCAGTCTTTTGGTTAACGTTCCATATTCTATGATCAGTCTAAGTTTTCTTGCGTGAGTCCCAACTTCTATTCGACACCCATGTGTATAATGCACGTACGCCTTTGTGAAACAATTAATTTCGTAGGAATCACTGACAGAAAATGGTGCAGCTGCAGAAGATGTGGAGAATGCCGTAAAGAAGGCAGACGCTACCTTCATACAATTGCATCCAACGGCGAAACAAATACTTCGTGCAAACCAAAAATTTGTATTTTTAATACAAATGTGAAAACTCTCTACCTAAACGACAGTGAAAGTTGAAAAGTAGACAAGAATGCAACATTAGAGTTATAGAGTTTCAAAAATAGCAAAAATAGGTGTCTCTAGCACATCAAGGATCTGTAGTTGCCAGAAAAATAATTGATGAGGAGGTCTGGAGAAAAACAAATCCGACAGATAAATGAGGCCTGATATGGGAGAGAAAGTAGAGATTGATGGGGCATATGCTGAGAAATCCAGATGGAACAATCGAGAAGTAGGCATTGGAATGGAATCTCCAAGAAACAAGGAAGAGAGGCAGTCCTAGAGGTAATGGAGGACGCTGGGAGGGAAGGAAAGGGAAGGAAGCCGGAAACGCCTTGAAGGAACTGCGGAAACAGCCAAATACAGATATGAACGGCAAGTTCTTTTGGATGCCCCAAACACCTAAAGGAACCAACTAAATTAAATCAAGTCCTTGAGGAAAACATTTATGACTTCTTCTTCTTCTTTTTCTTTGTCTTCTGCCAGCTACAAGAAAACATACCAGATCTGACTTTATGCAACATTTAGGTTACTGGCGACTTATTCATTTCCATTGCTGTCCCTAGTCTCACTTCCCAGCAAAGCATTTGCCGTTTCTCAAGATCAAAAGAAATTTCCTCTGTAGGAATCAACATTTTCCGAAAACAACGATCGTGTGAAACCCAGGACGCTCTGTTTGTTTCCCAAAGGTGTTAGAGTTAGTTTCGCGCTGTGGTCTAAGGAACAAAATATGAGCGTACGGAGTATCGGACTCACTGTGTGATTGGACTGAATAGTTTCTTGCAAACAGAACACAACATGTCATTCTCAACGAAGGGAAGTCTTCAAGCATGAAAGTATCTTGGGGTGTGCCCCAAGGATCTGTTATAGGACGATTACTTTTCACAATATACACTGAGGTGACAAAAGTCATAGGAAACCTACTAACATCGTGTAGGATCTCCTTGTGTCCGGCGTAAGGAGCAAATCGACGTGACGTGGGCTCAATAAGTCATCGAAAGTCTCTTGCAGAAATATTGGACCATGCTTTCCATAAACGCGAAAGTGTTGCCGATGCAGGATTTTGTGCAGGAACCGACCTCTCGATTATGTCCCATAAATGTTCGATGGGACTCATTTCGGACGATCTGGGTGGCCAAATCATTCGCTCTAATTGACCATATCGCCAACAGTGGCGATACAGTGACATAGCGCATTGTCATCCATAAAAATTCCATCGTTGTTTGGGAACATGAAGTCCATAAATGGCTTCAAATAGTCTCAGTTGGTTCATTTGGACAAGAGGATCAAGTCCATTCTATATAAACACAGCCCACACCATTACGGAGCCTTAATACCGCCTTGAAACCCTCAAGGAAGTATTCAAAAAACACACCACACGACTGTACAGGAACTCGAGAAACTCGAACAATCCTTTCATCCTCACTCTGGGAAACTACAATCACAACCATAGGTGGAAGCACGAGCGCCCAAAGACACTACTAGCTAGGGCATAGCCACCTATGGTAAACTAACATACACTAACAAGCGACAAACGTCGGCAAGCCCCTACATATCATCAACACTGACTGGTAATTACCAGCTGCTATTAGAGCCGACCAACAGGCCACAGCAGGGACACCGACGAGCTCTCCCACTGACGCACAAACAATTCGCCAACATCACCCTGCACTGTGCATCCGATATATTACCTATGGGACACAAAAACGATAATAGTCCTAACTGTTGCAGGTTGCTGACGCTGAACGAGAGCTCAACACCGGCACCCAGCAGCAGCCGCCGAGCAACACCACAGCACAACGTCAAAAGTATCGACATGCATGATACCCACTACTAACAAAGCCTACCCTTGCACGACCTATCGCAGGCAGCAAGACATCCGCTACTGCTCTTACCACCCGACCTAACTATCGCAGAGGTTTTTTCCCTTGGCTCTTGCCTTGGAACTTTTTTTTCCTCTACCCTTCAAACCGCTACCCTCCGTTCGACTTCGACCCAATCTATCTCCAGATGAGCGCGTATTAATGGTTAACCTTAACCAGACGTACGCAAACATCGCAGTACCCACATCCTGCGACACCTCACTTTAGTGAAGACTAACCATTATGCAGAGATGGTAGTAGACCTTTTCAGCTGGCCATTATACCGGTGTGGGCGTAGAGAGGCTCCACCTCTATATAAAAAAAATTACGGAGCCAGCACCACCTTGCACAGTGTCTTATTGACAACTTGAGTCCATGGCTTCGTGGGGTCTGCGCCACACTCGAATCCTGCCATCAGCTCCTTCCAACTTAAATCGGAACTCATCTGACCAGACCACGATTTTGCAGTCGTCTAGGGTACCCGTGGTCTAGGGGTAGCGTTTTTGATTCATAATCAAAACGTCTTCGGTCCCGGGTTCGATCCCCGCCACTGCCTAAATTTTGATAAATAATCAGCATTGGCGGCCGAAGACTTCCGGCATAAGAAGTCAGCCTCATTCTGCCAACGGTCTTGTCAAAGAGGGCGGAGGAGCGGATAGATGTTCAGGGCACTCTCTTGTCCTAGGGGTGGGAAATTGCCCCTGAAGGCGGAAGAATCAGCAAGGAACAACGACATAAGGATGCAGAAGGCAATGGAAACCACTGCCTTAAAGACACGTAACGTGTTTCCAAAGGACATGTGGCCTGTATATGAAGAAGTGTCATGATGATCTCTCCATTGGCAAAACTTTCCGGAATAGTCCCCCATTCGGATCTCTGGGAGGGGACTGCCAAGGGGGAGGTTACCATGAGAAAAAGATTGAATAATCAACGAAAGGATAACGTTCTACGAGTCGGGGCGTGGAATGTCAGAAGCTTGAACGAGGTAGGGAAACTAGAAAATCTGAAAAGGGAAATGCAAAGGCTCAATCTAGATATAGTAGGGGCCAGTGAAGTGAAGTGGAAGGAAGACAAGGATTTCTGGTCAGATGAGTATCGGGTAATATCAACAGCAGCAGAAAATGGTATAACAGGTGTAGGATTCGATATGAATAGGAAGGTAGGGCAGAGGGTGTGTTACTGTGAACAGTTCAGTGACCAGGTTGTTCTAATCAGAATCGACAGCAGACCAACACCGACAACGATAGTTCAGGTATACATGCCGACGTCGCAAGCTGAAGATGAACAGATAGAGAAAGTGTATGAGGATATTGAAAGGGTAATGCAGTATGTAAAGGGGGACGAAAATCTAATAGTTATGGGCGACTGGAATGCAGTTGTAGGGGAAGGAGTAGAAGAAAAGGTTACAGGAGAATATGGGCTTGGGACAAGGAATGAAAGAGCAGAAAGATTAATTGAGTTCTGTAACAAGTTTCAGCTAGTAATAGCGAATACCCTGTTCAAGAATCACAAGAGGAGGAGGTATACTTGGAAAAGGCCGGGAGATACGGGAAGATTTCAATTAGATTACATCATGGTCAGACAGAGATTCCAAAATCAGATACTGGATTGTAAGGCGTACCCAGGAGCAGATATAGGCTCAGATCACAATATAGTAGTCATGAAGAGTAGGCTGAAGTTCAAGACATTAGTCAGGAAGAATCAATACGCAAAGAAGTGGGATACGGAAGTACTAAGAAATGACGAATTACGTTTGAAGTTCTCTAACGCTATAGATACAGCAATAAGGAATAGCGCAGTAGGCAGTACAGTTGAAGAGGAATGGACATCTCTAAAAAAGGCCATCACAGAAGTTGGGAAGGAAAACATAGGTACAAAGAAGGTAGCTGCGAAGAAATCATGGGTAACAGAAGAAATACTTCAGTTGATTTATGAAAGGAGGAAGTACAAACATGTTCCGGGAAAATCAGGAATACAGAAATACAAGTCGCTGAGGAATGAAATAAATAGGAAGTGCAGGGAAGCTAAGACGAAATGGCTGCAGGAAAAATGTGAAGACATCGAAAAAGATATGTTTGTCGGAAGGACAGACTCAGCATACAGGAAAGTCAAAACAACCTTTGATGACATTAAAAGCAACGGTGGTAACATTAAGAGTGCAACGGGAATTCCACTGTTAAATGCAGAGGAGAGAGCAGATAGGTGGAAAGAATACATTGAAAGCCTCTATGAGGGTGAAGATTTGTCGGATGTGATAGAAGAAGAAACAGGAGTCGATTTAGAAGAGATAGGGGATCCAGTATTAGAATCGGAATTTAAAAGAGCTTTGGAGGACTTACGGTCAAATAAGGCAGAAGGGATAGATAACATTCCATCAGAATTTCTAAAATCATTGGGGGAAGTGGCAAAAAAACGACTATTCACGTTGGTGTGTAGAATATGAGTCTGGCGATATACCATCTGACTTTCGGAAAAGCATCATCCACACAATTCCGAAGACGGCGAGAGCTGACAAGTGCGAGAATTATCGCACAATCAGCTTAACAGCTCATGCATCGAAGCTGCTTACAAGAATAATATACAGAAGACTGGAAAAGAAAATTGAGAATGCGCTAGGTGACGATCAGTTTGGCTTTAGGAAAAGTAAAGGGACGAGAGGGGCAATTCTGACGTTACGGCTAATAATGGAAGCAAGGCTAAAGGAAAATCAAGACACTTTCATAGGATTTGTCGACCTGGAAAAAGCGTTCGACAAAATAAAATGGTGCAAGCTGTTCGGGATTCTGAAAAAAGTAGGGGTAAGCTATAGGGAGAGACGGGTCATATACAATATGTACAACAACCAAGAAGGAATAATAAGAGTGGACGATCAAGAACGAAGTGCTCGTATTAAGAAGGGTGTAAGATAAGGCTGTAGCCTTTCGCCCCTACTCTTCAATCTGTACATCGAGGAAGCAATGATGGAAATAAAAGAAATGTTCAGGAGTGGAATTAAAATACATGGTGAAAGGATATCAATGGTACGATTCGCTGATGACATTGCTATCCTGAGTGAAAGTGAAGAAGAATTAAATGATCTGCTGAACGGAATGAACAGTCTAATGAGTACACAGTATGGTTTGAGAGTAAATCGGAGAAAGACGAAGGTAATGAAAAGTAGTAGAAATGAGAACAGCGAGAAACTTAACATCAGGATTGATGGTCACGAAGTCAATGAAGTTAAAGAATTCTGCTACTTAGGCAGTAAAATAACCAATGACGGACGGAGCAAGGAGGACATCAAAAGCAGAATCGCTATGGCAAAAAAGGCATTTCTGGCCAAGAGAAGTCTGCTAATATCAAATACCGACCTTAATTTGAGGAAGAAATCTCTCAGGATGTACGTCTGGAGTACAGCATTGTATGGTAGTGAAACATGGACTGTCGGAAAACCGGAACAGAAGAGAATCGAAGCATTTGAGATGTGGTGCTACAGACGAATGTTGAAAATTAGGTGGACTGATAAGGTAAGGAATGAGGAGGTTCTACGCAGAATTGGAGAGGAAAGGAATATGTGGAAAACACTGATATGGAGAAGGGACAGGATGACAGGACATCTGCTAAGACATGAGGGAATGACTTCCATGGTACTAGAGGGAGCTGTAGAGGGCAAAAACTGTAGAGGAAGACAGAGACTGGAATACGTCAAGCAAATAATTGAGGACGTAGGTTGCAAGTGCTACTCTGAGATGAAGAGGTTAGCACAGGGAAGGAATTCGTGGCGGGCCGCATCAAACCAGTCAGTAGACTGATGACAAAAAAAAAAAAAAAAAAAAAAAAGGTCCAATCGATATGGTCACGAGCCCAGGAGAAGCACTGCAGTCGATGTCGTGCTGTTAGGAAAGGCACTCACGTTGGTCGTCTGCTGCCATAGCCCATTAACTCCCAATTTCGCCGCACTGTCCTAACGGATACGTTCGTCATACGTCCCACATTTATTTCTGCGGTTATAACACGCGGCGTTGCTTGTCTGTTACCACTGACAACTCTAAGCAAACGCCGCTGCTCTCAAACGGTAAGTTAAGGCCACCGCCCACACTGTGAATCTCTAAATACTGAATTCGCTAACGATTTCCGAAATGGATTGACCCATATGTCTAGTTCCAACTACCATTCCGAGTTCAAAGTCTGTTAATTCCCGTCGTTGGGCCATAACAGCGTCGGAAACCTCTTCATACGAATCGGCTTCGTACAAATGAAATCGCTGCCAACGTATGGTCCTGTTACATCTTGCGTGGGCGATGGTACCGCCATCTGCGTATGTGCAATCGCTATCCCATCACTTTCGTCACCTCAGTGTATATAAAAAACCTAGAAAATAACGTTGGAATATCCATGAGGCTTTTCGCGGATTATGCTGCTTTACACAGAAATGTAGCAACGCTAGAAAATTGCACCAAAATACAAGAAGACCTGAAGTGGATCGACGCTTCGCTCAGGGAGCGGCAACTGACTGTTTACGTAAACAAATGTAAAATATTGCTAATATGTAGACAGACGGTCCCTTTCTTCTATGATTACACGATTGCAGACGAACCATGGGAGGCAGTTACTTCCATAAAATATCTGGGAGTACGCGTAAGAAGCGATGTGATGTGGAACGACCACATAAAATTAATCGCTGTAGTGCAAATGCCAGATTCACTGGAAGAATTCTCAGAGAATGTAGCCCATCAACAAAGGAATTAATTTACAAAACACTTTTTCGAACAGTGCTTGAATATTGCTCGTCAGTGCGGGACCCGTACCACATATCATTGACACAAGCAAACGGAGAAGATCCAAAAAACAGTAGCACGTTTCTTTACAGGTTGATTTAGTCAGTGCGAAAGCGTCACGGATATCCTCAGTCAATTCCAGTGGCATACGCAGCAAGAAAGGCGATCTGCATCACAGTGTGGTCTACTGTCAAAGCTCTGACAGCGTACTTTCCTAGAAGGGTCAACCAATATATTGATTCTTGTTATGTATATCTCGCAAAAAGACGATGCACATAAAATTAACACGACTGAAACAGGAAAAGTGGAAAGTGAAAGTGGTACACAAAATACCCTCTGGCACACACCGTAAGGTAGCTTGCGGAGTGTAGATGCAGACGTAAAGCAACATTAGCATATAAACCCGTCTATATAAACCTAGTTGGCCGTTTTGGCAGTCAATTGCTTACACTGCTGTATTCGTTTGTCATAACCTAATTACTTACATTTACTCCAATTAGATGCGTTCCTTACGCTTATTAGCATTCCCGTAGCTCTTTGCTCAGGTATACTTCGTTCTAGTAAACACCTTTCTAAAGTCTGACCATCTACTCGTACCAGGTAACCTGTGTAAATTGATTTTTAAGTCATTGTACAGTCTCCTAGTCGTTGTACACTATTTGTTATCTTTTTGTACTAACATTTCACACCCAGTAAATTTCCAATTTTTCCAGTTTCATCTTCACCAGATTTACTATGACACCTCCATGCAATACATAGCTTCCGATTTAAACTTTCATGCACTTGTTTTATTGGATAGGATTAGTGGTAGTCTTGAATAAATCTACTGCTAAGGTCTCACTTGCGTTGGTCATTCTGTGTAACCTTGCTTCCTGGCTATGAGTATTCTCTCACTTGGTCACCTACTATGTCTTCCTCAACTATATGATACTAAACAAGGCACATTTTACTACTCTTTACAACTTAGTTTATTCTTAACCTTATTCCATTGGAACTAAGCTTTGCAATCCTTTGTAGACGTGTCCTTCTTCCTTGATTTCGGACAAAAGGGCTATATCGTACACAAGCTGAATCAAGCTGAAAATTTTATGACAGTCAAAAATTACGTGTAAGTGGTTAATAACTTCAAAAAATGGTTCAAATGGCTCTGAGCACTATGGGACTTAACATCTGATGTCATCAGTCCCCTAGAACTTAGAACTACTTAAACCTAACTAACCTAAGGACATCACACACATCCAAGCCCGAGGCAGGATTCGAACCTGTGATCGTAGCGGTCGCACGGTTCCAGACTGAAGCGCCTAGAACCGCTCGGCCACAACGGCCGGCTAATAACTTCACCTCATGATTATTGACAAAACGGAGTACTTGAAGCAGAATATTAGAAGCGACGACAAAATTTTTCATGAAATAACAGTTGATGAAATTAGATTTTAAACTGCGTCGACAATTAATATTTTCAAATTTAAAAATATTCTCCAGTAATATAGGTCGTTATTATCGAATGTTTAGGATTATAACAGTTAACATGACGAGCAGTAATGTCACAGTATGGATCACAGCCTAATCTTTATTGCTTCATAAATCCCTAAATCTCTCGCAGCCGCCTGTCTGGTTTATGGCTCTCACAAAAATGCTTCTTGTATTTGATGCTCTAACACAAAAGCATTACAACTGCCTTAGTTTGACCCACAGCCACACTCTTTGGAGAATCAAGTGAGATCATGGTACAGCATTTGTTTCTTCGATTTGTATTTTATTCTTAAACTTTTTTGACCCAATATCCAGTTTCCTATTGAGGAGGGGAAAGCGGAGGGTCTTAAGTGTATCATATTTGAATAGAACATTAATTTGCCATATATAGTTAACAGTTAATACTCAAACTTTTAACTCCACAGCTTCCTAAGTCTATTGCATGAAACATAACTAGGACAATAGCAACTAAACTTGTGTAAATGTTCTTTTAAGGAAGCTTTGGATTATGGATACAAATGTTTCTGAAAATTCACGATCCGGGTCAATAGCTGTTGTCGCATCACTAAAACTACCAGCTTCCATCAAACAGCAAACTATACTGAGGTAGCAAAAAGGTGCTGTTAACTGCAGTACAAGCGTCCAATCATAATTATCTGCACGTAAAGAAGCGTTGTACATTAACTGAATCAAAATTATAGAATGCAGGGAAGTACTTGATTCAGATTTTTGTATCCCACCTGGATAGGCGGTGGGTGGATCTGCTCCTGTGGACTGCTTTTGTAATATAGGCCGAGAGTGATGGAAGCGACTAGGAGCAGGAGAGGTGAAGCACTTCGGTACTGCATGTAACTTTAACACTTTTAATAGAGTTAAAAACACAAGTAAATATCAAATGCTTACATAAGTTTGGCTAGGATGAGCGCGTAGGTGTGAAGCAGTAGTCTATGTCTAATCCCGCGAAGTTAGGATGACTGTTCTGTATAATCTCAAAACTAACAAATACTCGTTGCTGTCCAAACTTTAACTGAACGTAATACAAAGTTTGAATAGCAAACTAGCCCACTCTGTAGTAGAAGCGATATTTCCAGGCCGTCTGCTCTTGATGAAATGGGCAGAAATCAAGACGGCACTCCCGGAGCCCCACAGCGTCGGCCAGAGGTCGGCGTAGTTAGTCTTCTCTCGTAGTGACAACTTACGAGAGCGTGCACCTACGTTGTGGCATCGTAACTGTCGACGCCACAGAGATGTTAGACAAAATGTTACTAGAGCAAAGCACAAGGCTGGGCTGAAATGATATATTCTCTTGGCCTGTCTCGACGGTTGTAGCAAAAACCCGCGCGGAATGAAGTTTTATGGAGAGGCACAGCCAGGCAAAGCACACGACATAATAAGATATGACTTTTTACTGGTTTGGAACGAATCATTTTTGTTGAGATTCTGCCCACTTAATCAACTGACTAAATCACAACAGCAACGAACAGCACGAAGCTAACGCTTAACTAGAGTGTTGTCCTGTGACTTTTACTTACTGCCTTTTCCGTGGCAAAGCCATCACAGTCGACGTTAATGCTATCTTTGGGGAGTCACAGAAATTAAATTATTCAGTATTATTGTATTTAGGTCCGTCTGTTATGTATATAACTGTTTTTTATACGTTTCATACTTGTTTCAGAACCTTCTTCCTATCGTCAGTGAGTACTCTTTATTCAGTTCTGTAAAATAAAAACATATTTTAAGTAATAATTATTCTAGCGAAAATGGAACTAATAACAGTTTTTGCCTGTTGTCAGTTCAATAATTTTTTCACTGTTGCGTTATGTAGGACCCTCTGAACATTAGTGTATATTGGAAGCTTGTCATCTGCTATCAAAGGGTGTTACTTTACGTCTGGTTGACGAGATGAGTTAACACTTCAGCTACAAACGTAATTTTGCTGTGCGAAAATATTATACTAATATATTTTACGATTACTTTCACTTAGTTTCGAAACATCCGTTCCCATCTGCATCCTCATTTGTTGAAATTCAAACAAAATCACAACTGTTGCTGTGGAACGTCTCTGGCAAGTAACATTTTTTTCTCTTTACAAAACAGTGTTTTTGTTGCTGCTGTATGTCCAATCCCTGCTGATGTTCATTTGGTCACATATTAGTTTGACGCCAAATTTGAAAAAAAAAAATGGCTCTGAGCACTATGAGACTTTACATCTCAGGTCATCAGTCCCCTAGAACTTAGAACTACTTAACTAACCTAAGGACATCACACACATCCATGCCCGAGGCAGGATTCGAACTGCGACCGTAGCGGTCACGCGGTTCCAAAGTGAAGCGCCTAGAACCGCTCGTCCACACCGGCCGGCCCAAATTTGAACCATGCTTATATTCTCTCTCTCTCTCTTTCTCTCTCTCCGTCCGTCTGTGTGTGTGTGTGTGTGTGTGTGTGTGTGTGTGTGTGTGTGTGTGAATTTGTTTATCTGTTTGTGCCGTTTTTTATGTACAGCTTCTTTAACGTGGCAAACAATGTGCAGTTCAACATTTTTCTTCTGTTAATACTTTCCACATGCATGTGGAAGTTTGATTCTGTTTTAAGTTTCTAGTAGATGATGTGGCTTCATTTTAATATGTTTCAATGTGTTTTGTTTTAGTTTGGTGACCATTGTGGGCTATAAAGCGGTTAGCAAATGGGCTATGGGTGCTTATTTTTTAGAGCTGTGAGGTATTCTGTGTTTCTTATTTTAAAGTTACATATAAGTTCGCATATACCTGATGTGTTGAATTTGTGCGTGGGTGTTTTCTGTGTTCTGATTTTTATCTTAATTGTGATGTCTTTTTGGGTGCTATTTCAAGTACCAGTTTCTTCTGTGAATTGTTTTGTTACTGTAGCTGACTATGTACCATTTTCTTTGTGTATGGCTTCTTGCTCTGTTGTGTCTTGTGTATGGTCACTGTTTGAGTGTTGAGTTATTCTATGTTGTTTTACGTCTTGTGTACAAGAGGCCTGTTCATTCCCTGTCCATTTAAAGGTTCACTCCAGGGACATTCATGTTTTATCACGCCAGTAACATGGTTGCTGGCCACGTATTCCGCAAAAAAAGAAAACTATCCAATTCTTTTGTGACTTACATGACTTAGCCTGTCAAAACTTCATCATCATCATCAGTGTTCTGCCTAAAAGCAGGTTTTCACATGGTAGTTCTCCAGGCTGTCCGGTCTTCTGCCATCCTTTTCAGGTCTGCATAATTTCCTCTTCCCTTTATGTCGTCTATCACCTAGTATCTCCTTCTTCCTCTCAGTCTTCTCCCACAAACCAGTCATTCCAAAGCATCTACTAGCAAGCACTCCCTTCTCAATGAATGTCCCAACCAGTTCTTTTTGCTTTCTCTTACAACCTTCAGCAGACATTTTCTCTCACCAACCCTTTCCAATACTCTTTCAAAACCTCAAGTATCGTTAAAAGTACTCTGCGCATATTTTCATGCCGTGTTATAATATCCTTAGCGGATCCTACCAAATCCTGGAACGTACGGCCCCTCTGCAAGACCGGTTTGATGCCTGCTTGGCGTAGTACTTTGTCGGCTCCATCACTGATGCCCTTGACGTAAGGTACACGCACCATTTGGAGTTGTTCTTTTATTTCATTTTCTGTATGTAGTTTCCTAATGAACTTAGTAGCTTTTCATATCGTTTTGCCGTCGTGTCCATTAGCTTGGAAGGTGTTGCGTAGCTCTTTCATCTCTTGTTTCATACTGATTTTGCCGGCCCCTGTGCCCAAACGGTTCTGGGCGCTTCAATCCGGAACCGCGCTGCTGCTACAGTCGCAGGTTCGAATCCTGCCTCGGGCATGGATGTGTGTGATACCCTTAGGTTAGTTAGGTTTCAAAAATGTGTGTGAAATCTTATGGAACTTAACTGCTAAGGTCATCAGTCCCTAAGCTTACGCACTAGTTAACCTAATTTATCCTAAGGACAAACACACATGCCCAAGGGAGGACTCGAACCTCCGCCGGGACCAGCCGCACATGTCCTTAGGTTAGTTAGGTTTAAGTAGTTCTAAGTCTAGGGCACTGATGACTTCAGATGTTGAGTCCCATAGTGCTTAGAGCCATTTTAACCATGTGATGTTGCTTTTACGACTGTTGCGGTATGATCACCTTCCGTCGACGGCATCGGTAATCGAGTGGCCTACGTAAGACGCTTATTGGACGAGGGATCAGTCTTACAGAGTAGCCACAGGATCAAGGATTTGGTGAGGTCCGCTGAAGGGGCAGCAAAAGCCCTCGATGACGGAGGTGTGTACGAGACACAGTGTGACTGCGGAGATATCTACATTGGGGAAGCTGAATGGCCTGATAGCACCCGCACAGCGCAGCATGAGCGCCACGAGTACTGTCAAGACAGCTGTGGATGCGCGCACGAAATATAAGAGAGCCAGTCGAAATCCTGACACAGCATGACAACGTCAACTGGGAAGACGGCTGCATCCATCCGTTTGCTAGGGGTCTACATACGACGGGTCGCATGTAATTGCATGGCAGCGGCTACACCGATCACAGCCGCGACGGGGCAAGCAAACAATTCATGAACAACTGGTCTCGTCCGACCGCTACCAACAATAGTGAACCACGGGCCCCAGAGGCTTGTCCCTGATTCGTAGCGGGCTATGTCACCAAGCCTGGCTAACCACTGATAATCAGCAACATATCCCCTCGCTCTCTCCATGTCGCCACTAATGACACAATGGTAGTGTGCAAAACTTTCCCATGATGCATCACTGCCGTACTACCATTACTCGATGAAACTTGGACCATACACACAGAGAAGTGCTACAGTATATTACTTTACGTAAGGTAACTGATAGATGATATAAATGACACTTCTATGCATAGACAATAAAAAACGCTGAAGTTACCGCGATTCATGATGGAGACATGGGCATTAAAAAAGTCTGGACACTGTTCTTGACAGGGTGTATCATCACCATGGACGGCAAACCACACTCTGCAACGTGCTCCCCTCTTGCGGTGGGGTATTCTATTCCTCCACCAGCACCCTGATAAATGCTCGATGGTCGTTGGTGCATGTAGACCTGCTGCAATACGCCTCTTCACCGCATTCCACACGTGCTCGATCTGATTTCAGTCTGGGGTGATACAAATCCATTTGCTGAACACACACACGTTCCAAGAGTTCCTCCACCAGCACCCTCGATAAATGCTCGATGGTCGTTGGTGCATGTAGACCTGCTGCAATACGTCTCTTCACTGCATCCCACACGTTCTCGATCTAATTTCAGTCTGGGGTGGTACAAATCCATTTGCCGAACACACACATGTTCCAAGAGTTCCTCTACCAGCACCCTCGATAAATGCTCGATGGTCATTCGTCCATGTAGACCTGCTGCAATACGCCTCTTCACCACATCCCACACGTGCTCGATCTGATTGCAGTCTGGGGTGATACAAATCCATTTACCGAACACATACATGTTCCAAGAGTTCCTCCACCAGCACCCTCGATAAATGCTCGATGGTCGTTGGTCCATGTAGACCTGTTGCAATGCGCCTCTTCACCGCATCCCACATGTGCTCGATCTGATTTCAGTCTGGGGTGATACAAATCCATTTGCTGAACACACACGTTCCAAGAGTTCCTCCACCTGCGCAGCTCGACAGGGTTGCGCATTGTATCCGTAAAAATGGAGTCAGTGTTGAATATATACCTGAAAAGATGCACGCGGCAAAGGATCACGGTGTCACAATAACATTGACCAGTGAGTGTACCGTGCTCAAAGATTTGGAGGTCAGTACGTCCAAGAAACATTATGCTTCCCTACACCATGACACCTACACCCACAAAACGACCATGTTCGCCAGTGCTCGATGTGTCTCATATGGCGAGAAGTGGGAACACCTGAAGCACCCAGGAACACTGCCGAACATGATCGTTTCGATGGTTCAGGTGTTATGATGTGTGAAGGTATATTGTTGCATGGGCATATCGACCATCAAAGCATTGAACATGGTACACACATCGGTTAACGTACTCCGGTACTCGTTCTCCATGTCCGCCCACAGTAGCTGAATGGTCAGCGTGACGGATTGTCAATCCTCTGGGCCCGGGTTCGATTTCCGGCTGGGTCGGGGAATTTTCTCCGCCCAAGGAGTGGGTACTGTGCTCTCCTCATTATCAACCTATCATCCTCATCGACTGCAGGTCGCCGAAGTGGCGTCAAATTGAAACACCGGCACCCGGCGGACGACCTGCCCGTCGGGGGCCCTAGCCATACTATTAAATAAAATAAAACTCCTTCTCCATGTGTATCTTTTCAGGGGTACATTTGGCCATGACTTCATATTTATGGATGACAATACGCGACCGCATCGGACAATGTAGCAGAGGATATCTTTGAACAAGAGAACATTCAGCGAATGGACTGGCCTACCTGTTCCCCCAACTTAAATGCGATCCATCATGTGTAGGGTAAGTTGGGGAGAAGTATTGCAGCCATCCATCAGTTCCCAACCGCGATGGTGGATAAATGGAACTCCCTACCATAAGAATTTCTTTCCAGCCTCGTGGCCAGAATGGGAGCACAATTCAGAGCATGCATGCAGTGGTGACCACGCACTCGTTTAAGAACCATGTGCAGGGGACCATCATAAACTGCGAAGACTTCAGTGTGGTTACTGATTTTCTACAAAAATGTCATCACTGTTCGTCTAGTTGCACATTTCTTTCAGTTACCTTCTGTACTAGACTGTTGCAGTTAATTTGTGTGTGGCCGAAGTTTCATCGAGCTGTGTTACTTGGCCGTCGGACATCATGCGAAACTTTCTTTCGTCTATAAGGTTTTCACATCAGTGTATTTTAGAGCCAATAAAATCATATATGTGTGACGCTGATGGTTTAGCGACACCGCCAGAAAACCGATATATTTAAGTGTCCACACCCCAGCTAAGCAGTATTTGCCCTGAAGAAGGCCGCTGCAACATGGTGGAAACGTCGGTATAGTTTAGTGTTTTAACTGTTTTATAAGATGACGCGGCTACATACCCAGAATTCATTTAATGAGATTGACACCAACTGTGGAAGCTTACTCATTTAAACGCCTCAAATGTTTGTGCGTTAATGAGAGCAGTATCCCGTGCGACAGAGGACGCCATCATTAAACAATGAACGGTGTGTTTGCACTTCTATGCGATGCGGGATTGCCTTACATCGTAGGAGCACCTTAGAGAGAAGCATTTCCGTCTTCCGTGTGAACTACTTCTCGTAATGAGGTTCTTGAGACACTGAATTTCTAAGAATTACTTTTAGATTACCTACACCCGAGTGATACTGGTTACTTCGTAAGGAACAGAACGACTTGAGCAACATTTACTTTTCGCAATATCATAAACAACGTGAACATCTATACATGAGTCTCTTTACGAATTTTGCACATTCCAATAAATGAAACAAAATTCTCACAGCAGTTACTACAACAGTTAAATAGCAACAAATAGAACAAAGGGTACTCACTGGATTCAAAATAACGGTTTTCAAGACTATTAAGCTTACGATGAATTATCGAATGTTGGGACATGTTACTATCATAAAATGAGTGTCGCAAGATCTATCCAGAAAATGTCAAACAACTCCTATAAAAAAATCAAAGTGAAAAGATTGCATTACGTTCAGTTACAGTTTGTCACATAGACAACATTAATTACCTTCAGGATAAGTTTTGACAGCGTTTTTTCCTTAAAGATTCTGGACAAAGAAATTGTCATTCACAAGAGACAACACGCCAATGCCCTATAATACCGCCTCTGGCCTTCAAAATTCCCTCAGACTTGAAGGAAAAGAATCCACAAATTTCTTCATGTATACCACAACATCCAGCTGAAGCCATTCGTTGATTACGTCCCGCGTAGCTATGAAATTGCGGAGGTGCTGAATGCGGTGTTTCAAATAGTACCAGACTTTCATATAGGACTAATATCAGATGGTAGAGGGGACCATTCTAGATGTGATAGGGTGCCTCAGCGTTTGTCAAGTTCGTAACGTATGCCTGCAGCCCTGTGGAGACGGCTGTTGCCACCTTGAAAGGTGGGTACGTCCACAGCATATGCGTCATGAAGAGTAGAATAACGAACAGCACTTGGTCGCTGATGACGTTAACGTTAACAGCCAGGTTCATATTAAAGGTAACTATAATGAGTGGGTCCGAGTCATGGTACACAGGCCATCCCCAAAAAATCACAGAACACCTCCCGCCTGATCTTCATCCTTGACACACTGCGGATTAAGTGATTCAGCGTGTGGTCGGTGCAGTCACCTTGCATCATTTGAAAACAGGGAAAAGCTCACTTCACAGATACTACACGCCTCGAGTCAGCTGCTGAGTTTTCTGTCCAAATTAGACGTGCTGGTAATGTGCCGCTGTGTGCAATGGCCTTATCCTTTACATGCAGTTCCCTTCGCAACGTTCACTATGGAACTTGTTGAGTTGGACCTGCATTCATTGGCAACAGTAATTCCCGCCTGGTCTGAAACTGTCATTGCCAAGCCGTGACATCCCTCTTCGAGATCCCTTTTCTGGTTTGATATTTTGCTTTTTCCTAGTTCCCCAATAGCTGTTTTCAACATTGCTGCTTTTAATCTGTCCAATTCTTCCTCAATATTGTCTTTAGCTTCAATCATTTGCGATTACTGTGTGAGTTTGTTGATATAAGTTCCTTATGCTTACTTCCGGTAGAAGATGAACTTTACATTTCAAGTTCCAGCTTTGTGTGTTCTTTGCACTTGTTTGTTTCCTCCTTCTTATGCATACTTCAATCTTTGAAGTAATTAGGGAGTGATCAGAGCCTATGTTATTACCTCTAAACACATGAGTACCTTGAATTTGAGAGCTTATTTGTTATTAGTTATTACATAGTCAATTACAGAGCGTTAGCCTCTTGCGTTCCAGGTGTATTTATGTATGTTTTTCTTTCTGAAGAAGGTATTTGTAACTTTTAGATGATTAAATGTATAAAAATCTCTCAATGTCTTCCCGTTTTCATTCAAAGCTATTTCACCAAATGTGCATACTGTACCTATTATTGGTACCTTTCCAGATCTCATATTTAAGTCTCTTAAAATTAACAGATAATCAGTTTTATTATGTTTTATTCACTTGTTTTTGCAGCTCTTCATAAAATATTTTACAATCCTCGCGTTTTCATTCTTCTGATGCATATATTCATATGGTACATAAATATCCTCTATCAATTCTGGATCTAGCAATTACTATCCCTCCATTTACGTAGCCATAAAAATCTATCTTTCTTTTCCATTTATCATCTATAAGAATGCGTCTACTACTCACTGCTCGTTTCATTCGTTCAAATCGTCTGTAAATTAATGTGTTATTGTTTGAACCTTTTGATCCTCTCACTTTCTGCTTTTTTCTGTTATTACAGAAATGTCTATATTTCTTTGTATCAAGTTTTATGTAAGGTCTGATACCTCCTGTCTCTGTAAAAAATTCTTCGAAAAATTTTCAGTCTTCGAGCTGTCTATCTGTCTGTCTGTCTGTCTGTCTCTCTCTCTCTCTCTCTCTCTCTCTCTCTCTCCCCCTCCCCTCTCTCTCCTGCGTGCAAGCATGTGCAGTGCGTGCACGCGCGTGTGTGTGCGTGTGTGTGTGTGTGTGTGTGTGTGTGTGTGTGTGTCTGTGTAGGTGGTCAGGTGAGTGTGTGGGGGTGTGTGGGCACGTGTTTGGGAGTGGGAGTGGGAGTGGGCGTGGGTGTGGATGTGGGGGTGCATGCCTGTGTGTGTGTGCGTGTGTGAATGTGTAAATGTGCTTGTGTGTGTGTGTGTGTGTGTGTCAGAGAGAGAGAAAGGAGAGAGAGAGAGAGAGAGAGAGAGAGAGAGAGAGAGAGAGAGAGAGAGAGAGAAAGAAAGAGAGCGAGCGACAGACAGAGAGCTCTCATGTCTTTTTCAGGTCAGTTTACTTTTGTTGGCGCAGTAGTTTATATTTACGATATTTTACGTAAATTGAAAATATGATCTTAACGCGCGCATTTGTTTTTCGTTGTATAATCTGTACTATGAGGTGTGGCTAGAAAAAAACCGGACTAGTACTGGTGAAACAATAAAACGAATGCAATAAGGCTGAAAGTCGCGTGGCCTGTCACGTGACTCTCGCTCCGCCTACTGCTCGAGTTTCATCTGCTTCCTGCACTCAGTCTGCCCGTGGCGTCTGTTTTAAGTAGTTGACGTTTTGTCTGTGCGTCGGAAAATGTTGAGTGTACAGAAAGAACAGTGTGTTAACATCAAATTTTGTTTCAAACTAGGAAAATCTGCAAGTGAAACGTTTGTAATGTTACAACAAGTGTACGGCGATGATTGTTTATCGCGAACACAAGTGTTTGAGTGGTTTAAACGATTTAAAGATGGCCGCGAAGACACCAGTGATGACACTCGCACTGGCAGACCATTGTCAGCAAAAACTGATGCAAACATTGAAAAAATCGGTAAACTTGTTCGACAAGATCGCCGTTTAACAATCAGAGCAGTGTCTGAGTTAACAGGAGCTGACAAGGAATGTGTTAGGCAGATTCTTGATGAAAGTTTCAACATCAACAAAGTGTGTACAAAAATGGTTCCAAAGTATCTCACAATTGAACAGAAGGAACGCCGAAGAATGATTTGTTCTGACATCCTGGAAAACATTGAAAGTGATCCCACCTTCTTACAAAATGTTATTACTTGCGATGAATCGTGGTTTTTTACTTACGATTGCGAAACTAAACGCCAATCGATGCATTGGAAAACTCCTGGTTCTCCACGACAAAAAAAAGCACGAATGTCAAAATCGAAATTCAAGGCAATGATGATTGTTTTTTTTTTTACATCAAAGGGATTGTGCACATTGATTGGGTACCAGAGGGACAAACAGTGAATCAGCATTACTACATTAGCGTCCTGGCTACCCTACGTGAGCGAGTACGGAGAAAACGGAACGATTTGTGGAGAAAAAAGTCATGGATCCTTCACCAAGACAATGCCCCAGCTCACAGTGCGTTGTCAGTGAAGACGTTTTTGGCAAAACACAACATTCCCATCTTAGATCATCCACCCTACTCACCTGATTTGGCCCCCTGTGACTTTTTTCTTTTCCCTAAAGTCAAGTCAGCTTTGAAAGGAACTAGATTTGAGACTGTTGAAGCAGTAAAAGAAAAAGCGACGGAAGTAATGTATGGACTTACCGAAAATGATCTGCAGCATTGCTATGAACAGTGGAAAATTCGTATGGAGCGGTGTAGAGACCGAGGAGGAGAGTACATTGAAGGAGATAACATGAAATTGTAAATAATTGTAAATAAATGTTTTTTTCCAGCATCAGTCCTGTTTTTTTCTAGCCGCACCTCGTATTAAACTGAATAACGTGAAGACATTTGGCAAAATATAGTTGTTATCGATGGGAGGTTCATTCGAAAACTACATCAGTACGAAAGCGCCATTTCGAAGAAAGTACACACCCTCTGCCCTTACTCCGCACTACTTACTAGATGCTCGATGTTAATCTATCCGCAGGCGTTGAAGCCAGAAGATATGTTGTGACAGCCGCTCTCGCGCGATATCGAGCGCCGCAGCTTTATCTGAAGACGAGCAGAATGTCTGTGCGGACGAATGACGATGTGTTGAGAAGACAAAATCGGGTAGTCCAAATCAGTTTACGGACCTACATTGCGTATTATTTTCTTTCACTTGTCTTATTTTGACACACAAGGAATCTTCCTGTTCAATGGTTTACAATCCACAGAATAAATTTTATATTCAGTCGTAATTGGATTGGTGGGCTACACAGATCAGAACAAAGACTTGTTTTGTGTCGGAGGTGCTTGACAGTTTGATAAAGGTTAAAAATTTCATTGTATAATACATAGATCTACTACTTTAACAAAAATAAATACAATGGATTTCGGTCATGAATCTGACCATATTTGGGTACCAAAAAGGTATGCAGCTATGCACTGCACAGTTGCAATGTACAATGAAACTCTTAAAATGTTCCACGCAGCTGCCTATGTGTAACAGTGATGTCTTGTAAACATCAAACACGCTTGTGCCACCCATATTCCCTTCAAAGAGAGCACACGTTGTTGACGGGACGTTAAACAGTAATCTTGCTTTCTTTCTTTTCAGACGGTCGAGAATAGATAAAAGTGAGGTAAATCTACATCTAAATACGTACTCCGCAAGCAACCACAAGGTGAATGGTTGAAAGTATTTTGTACAATTACTAGTTATTCTCTTTCCTGTTCCACTCGTAAATGGAGTGAGAAAAGAACGACTGTGTCAATGCCTCTATATGAGCCCTATGTCTGTTATTTTATCTTCAGGGGCCTTACTCGAAATGTACGTTGCTGACAATACAAGCATTCCGCAGTCAGCTGCTTATGCCATTTCCTAAATTTGCTATTTAACGTTTCACGAAAAGAATGTCGTCTCCTCCCCAGGGATTCCCATTTGAATTCACAGAGCATTTCCGTAATAATCGCTTGTTGATCGGACCTACGTTTAACAAATCTCATAATTGCTTCGATTTCTTCCTTTATTCAGACCTGGTGGGGATTCCAAACTCTCGATCAGTAGATGGGCTACACTTTCCTAAAATCCTCCCAATAAACCCAAGTCGACCATTCTCCTTCCCTCCCTGCCTTACATGCTCGTTTCTTTTCCTACCGCTCTGCAACATTACGTCTAGATAGTTGACACACGTGACTGTGTGAAGCAGCACACATCCAATACTGCAAGGGCTATTCGGAAACTATACGACAACGCGAAATGGAAACGACAGTCAAAATCCGATGAAACTTCGCACAGATATATCTCTAGCATACCTATCGATCGCGTCACGTCGTTCTTTTCAGTTCTGGGCACACAGTGAAAACATAAACATACCTAGTATAGTAGTGTCTCCTGTCAAGTGTGGGTTTCCGCAGCGAGGTTTCGCCTGATTTCATGCAACCCCACGTAACGTTCCTGTCATGCATTTGCTTGTTCGTGACAAGTCTCGGCGCACACTGCACGGGCAATGAGGATGGGAAGTGTTTGATCACCCACCATACAGCCCAGGCTTGGTTCCCTCTGATGTTCATCTCTGCTCACATGAACCACTGGCTATGAAGACAACATTTCAGCACAGACAATGAACTACAGACTAGCGTAGAGAAGCGGCGGGAAGTACAGGCAGCTGCCTTCTATGAGGAGGGTATTTAAAAGAAGGTGAAGAAGTAGCTGGAAGGTGTAGCAAACGGTTGCAAATAAAACTTTTTTTCGCTCTAATTTCTATTTTGTGACCAATCGGAACTTACTTTCTGAATATCCCTCGTGTAATGAAACATCACAAGGCTGCTTTTCCTACACCTCTGCATTAACCTATACGCTTTTCTTACTCATCTGCGTTGACTTACATTCTTCAACATTTATAACAAGCTGCCACTGATCACATCAATTAGAAGTTTTGTCTAAATCAACTTGTATCTTCCTGCAGTCAGTCAACGACCACATCTTCTCATAACTCAGAGTATCGTCAATAGGCACCTACAAATTGCCTCAACCTGTCCATCAGATCATTTGTGTATATATGAAATTATAGTGGTCCTGTCATAATTTCTTGGGGAACTACTGACGATTCCCTTGACTCTGAAGAACACTCGCCGTCGAGGACAACATACTGGCAACTATTACCTAAAAAGTCTTTGAGTCACTCACATATACGGGAACCTAGTCCGTATATTCGTACCTTCGTTGACACTCTGCCACGAGGCCCTGTGTCAAACTCTTTCCAGAATTCTAGATACACTACTGGCCATTAAAATTGCTACACCACGAAGATGACGTGCTACAGACGCGAAATTTAACCGACAGGAAGAAGATGTTGCTATATGCAAATGATTAGCTTTTCAGAGCATTCACACAAGGTTGGCGCCGGTGGCGTCACCTATAACGTGCTGACATGAGGAAAGTTTCCAACCGACTTCTCATACACAAACATCAGTTGACCGGCGTTGCCTGGTGAAACGTTGTTGTGATGCCTCGTGTAAGGAGGAGAAATGCGTACCATCACGTTTCCGACTTTGATAAAGGTCGGATTGTAGCCTATCGAGATTGCTGTTTACAGTATCGTGACATTGCTGCTCGCGTTGGTCGAGATCCAATGACTGTTAGCAGAATATGGAATCGGTGGGTTCAGGAGGGTAATACGGAACGCCGTGCTGGATCCCAACGGCCTCGTATCACTACCAGTCGAGATGACAGGCATCTTATCCGCATGGCTGTAACGGATCGTGCAGTCACGTCTCGATCCCTGAGTCAACAGATGGGGACGTTTGCAAGACAACAACCATCTGCACGAACAGTTCTACGACGTTTGCTCGAAGACCATGGCAGCGGTTACCCTTGACGCTGCATCACAGACAGGAGCGCCTGCGATGGAGTACTCAACGACGAACATGAGCGCACGAATGGCAAAGCGTCATTTTTTTTCGGATGAATCCAGGACCTGTTTACAGCATCATGATGGTCGCATCCGTGTTTGGCGACATCGTGGTGAACGCACATTGGAAGCGTGTATTCGTCATCGCCAGAGTGGCGTATCACCCGGCGTGATGGTATGGGGTGCTATTGGTTACACGTCTCGGTCACCTCCTGTTCGCACTGACGGCACTTTGAACAGTCGACGTTACAGTTCATATGTGTTACGACCCGTGGCTCTACCGTTCATTCGATCCCTGCGAAACCCTACATTTCAGCAGGATAATGCACGACCGCATGCTGCAGGTCCTTTACGGGTCTTTCTGGATACAGAAAATGTTCGATTGCTGCCCTGGTCAGCACATTCTCCAGATCTTTCACCAAATGAAAACCTCTGGTCAATAGTGGCCGAGTAACTGGCTAGTCACAATACGCCAGTCCCTACTCTTGATGAACTGTGGTATCGTGTTGAAGCTGCATGGGCAGCTGTACCTGCACACGCCATTCAAGCTGTGTTTGACTCAATGCCCAGGCGTATCAAGTCCGTTATTACGGCCAGAGGTGGTTGTTCTGGGTACTGATTTTTCAGGATCTATGCACCCAAATTGCGTGAAAATGTAATCACATGTCAGTTCTAGTATAATATATTTGTCCAATGAATACCCGTTTATCATCTGCATTTCTTCCTGATGTAGTAATTTTAATGGCCAGTAGTGTATATGGAGTGTGTCTTATGCCCTTCATCCATCGTCCACTGTGTATCATGAGAGAAAAGGACAATCTGAGTTTCGCATGAGCGATGCTTTGTAATCAGTACTGATTTGTGGACAAGAGCTTATCCATCTGGAGAAAAATTATTATATTCGAAATGAGAAAATGTGCAAGAATACTTAAATAAATGGATGTCAAAAACATTGGTCTGCTACAGTGCGGAAATCTCTGTTACAAAGTCAGCAGATGGTGTAGGTTCAAAAGATGTATAACATGTATTTTTCTCTTAATGTGGAGTCAGATTTCGACAAATGACCTCAGGTTGTTACCGAAATGCATCCGGGTCATGGAAGAACTAACAGCGAAAAGAAACCACACGCGTGGCGAATGTTGCCAGTTGTTTGGGGAAATTAGTAATCTCCAACCCAATGTTGCGAACCTGATGAATTTTAGTGAGGTATTGAAAGTGGACACAAACAGACATCTGAACGGGTCATTGTTTTCTCAACACTTTATATGGGTTCACGAATGCTATCTGCCACGGGTGAATGCGCGGTACTGTGTGCCTGCTGCCGATGTACTTGATCTGTCATTCCCAATATTCTCACAGTGACTATAGTCGACCTAGATATGTTAAAGCAACATCGTGTCGCTGATTTTTCACTGCATATAAGATTGAGGTTAAGTTTTTACGAGATTTTGATGTTCAGAGTTAGATCAATTGCACATTCTCAGATCACTCTAGAAATACCGAGCCAGGCCACAATTCTTGTCTTCACATTTCCCACATTCAGCACTCTGTGGTTCCTATATATAGGGTTCAGGATTTTTACAGTCGTAGAAGGACGATGTAGAAGAGGCTGTCATAAAAAAGAAAGTGGCAATGTATACCCAGGGAAATGTGTGTTGAAATTTTGAGTAATGTTGTTCCATATTGGTTTTTGTGTCAAGAATTAGACAATCAGTTGGTGCTCTAGGAATACTGTAAATGGCCCAATGATTATGTTGTGTTCTGGAGTTGAAATGATGAAAACCGAAACGTCATTTCCGTACCGAAAAGTTTCATATATGCTTCATTTTCCAATTATTATTGTCAAAATAATCATAAAACATGTGCTTTCAGGAGTCCACCAACCTTCAGCTCATTACTTTCTACGCTACTTACCATACACCAACGATATTTCACCTGTGTTACACTCTCGTAAGAACCACTATTGTAAGAACCACTTACGCAGGGTGCCCCAGAAATGTTGCAACGAACTTCGAAGGGTTATAGAGGGTGTCTTGAGGAATAAATCGGGGGAGGAATCCGTGTCTGGAAACGTCATCCAATGACGCTACAGAGTGTCGAAGTTATAGGCACTGGCGCCTACCACTAAGCTACCTCTTCGGCAGCAAACGTGGCTTTGTGTGCTGACGGACCTTAGGCGAAATGTCTCGCAATGTCGTTTGTCAGTCAGTGATCGCGACTGATTGGCATGATTGCCAGTGAAGAAGATGAGGCTAGCTGCTGCTTAGACAAGCCTTGTCTCCTATAAATTCGATGCTCTCTTGCCTCGGTGGACGACAGTTTCGGATACGTGTTTCCATCCACAGTTTATTTTTCTACTGGAACCCTCTACAATCTCCAATGTTTTTCGGTATACAGGAGAAAAATAAACTGCAGATGGAAACCTGCGTCCAAAACCATAATCCACCAAGGCAACAGAGCATCGGATTCAACGGAGATAAGGGCTGTCTATGCATCAGCCAGCTACGTCTCCTCTGACTTCTGGCGATAGCGGCAATCAGTCGCGATCACTGCATAACAAACAACATTGCGAGACGTCCCGCCTGCGGTCCGTCAGGGTACAAAGTCATGTTTGCTGTCGAAGGGGGTGCACTACTTTGCAGGCGCCGCAGCCTATAAATTCCACGCTCTACAGCGTCGTTTGGTGATATTTCCGGACACGTTTTCCTGTCCTCGAAGTTTGTTGTAACATTTCTGGGACACCCTGTATACTCTATGACTTTCAGTTCAGTCCAAGCGTCAGTCCTAAGATAGCATTTAAAAGGAAATTAAAAGAATTTTTTAATGACAACTCCTTCTACCCATTAAATGAATTTTAGGACATAGTAAATGGGTAATTTCCCCACCCCCCACCCAAAAACAAATATTAAATGTCATGTAATGTTTTGTGTAATGTAATATCTTTTATAGACACCTTTTATTAACCTGACACATTCGATATCATTACGAAGTGTCGTATTCATGATCTATGGAACATGTACTAATCTAATTTAATCTAATCTAATCTACTGCTGACATATCAAGTATGTATGAGGACCTTTCTTCATTATCATGATGGGCACAAAATGTGGTTCTCAAATTAAACCTTAAAAAGTCGTCATCCTCATATCAAACAGCAAGTTGTTCAGCGAAGATTTTGGAGAAAGAGTTCCTTCTTTACTCCTTGGTTGTATACAGTTTCCCTGGCAAAAACAGGAAAAGATCTCTGCATAATTTAAGACCAACATTTAAACTGGAAACAACGAACAGTAACAGCAAGGAGGAATTACCTCTCTTGCTTATGAGCAATCCAGAAGTTTAGAAAACTATGTTCACGCAAATAACGCCTAGTCCTTAGCCTGCCGATTGATTTCTACTCTGATCCAATTCAACACAAAACAAATAGTGAAAATTCAAAAAGACTCGAGCTATGTGCTATGACTGGAATACAGTGCACATAGAAATAATGTTATATACTTCATTAAGAATAGACTAAAGAAAGACACTGCCGTAGCCACGTGGGCTGACACTCATTAGTCGTTTAAAGACTCAGAAAGGAATTCCTCAATACAGTATTCATTGTTAATGTCTCATTGTTTTGTTAATCGGTGACAGTTCTTAATTAGGTTTCCATATGAAGAAGATTACTGTAGGTAGTTGTCTAGTGTCTATGGGCGGACAGGTCACAAGCCAGACAGCTCCCTGGAATTCACAGTAATTAAGTCTGATATTTTGATGCCAAGAACGAAGGCTGGAGACATCAGAGGCCAGAGTCAATGAGACAAAGACCGTGGGATGACTGGCTGATACATCAAGTGGAGGGTGCTGGGAAAGACGGACAACAAGTGCAAGGTCTGCGTTCTTAGAGGCCAGTGATTAATGAGGTGAAGGTACCAAACTGCCTAGATGCTCTGGGGGATGGCGCAAGTGAAGTGGCCAGAGATTGGCGGATGGATTGGCTCTTGGTTCGGGTGATGAGTTCCAGGTTCAATAATTGGGGCATACCTCCTTAGCTATGACTGTCTGTCAGCGTAATTATCGTAGAGGCAGGCACAAACTGCTTTTCGGCACGTGACCTAGCGACGCAAGAAATTCCGCTACTGTGCACTTCCTACTGGTCGCAGTGGCAACTGCCAGTGTTTCCTCTCACACCATGTTGTTTTTGTTGTGCTGGACAGTTGTGTATGGTTCTCAATGATGCATCATTAGGAAGGCTGTGTTGTTGTTGTTGCCGTCCTGGGCTGTCGTAGTGGTGCGACGATCAAAGAACTGTTCTTTCAGTGCAGATGCGTACCAAGCCCGATGTCTTTGCGGGAATCCGAAATGACTAGTGAGGGGTTCATAGGTAGGTGGCGCTACGCTAGTAGAGTGCAACAGGCTGGGAATTTGGGCGGGTGCGAGGTGTGCTACGACGGCCGAGCCGATTAAGGTGACCACTAGCATTAAGTAGGAGATCCGGTTTCGATCCCTGGTCCCGCACAAATTTTCACCTGTTGTTATTGTTTCATTTCAATGTCCAGATGCAGCTGTCATTGTAAACCTTTCAACTGTAGTGTTCGTCCATCGACGACGTGGGTCTGAAAGGCCCGCGGTTTGGCAACCCACAGAAACAGTGTATATCGCTGGTGGATTACGTGTACGGATACAGCATCCATTCCGCCAAGACAAAATGATGGGTGACCTCGACTGCTTTGAGTCCAGATGAATCAGCACTACACTATCCAAAAATGCGTGTATAGCATTTGTGTATAATATGGACTATCTGGTCATGTCAGTTCTATACTCAACTAGGTTGGCTGGGACCATGCTCTATGTTCTTCATCGGTTTCTTTGTCTCTGGTGTCCTCAGCACCTCTCCCTCACATCAAATACCTGTCTTCGTTTCATAACTGCGACACAAGATCTGATACCTCCAGCGTCTTGATCTTGGTTGTACCTATTCATAACACTCGATTTTTCTCCTCCTCTTTCTCTATTTCAGGCGTAATGACGAACTAGTCAGTAACCTACTCCATTTCCAAAACCACTCTACTTTCAAGAGGAGAATATACTTTACCTGTTAATACGAGCAAAGACAACCTCTTGCCATATCCCAACTGTCATCCTTTGCCCAACAGCGACCCAGAATTTCTTCCACATGGTCAGCATTAGCAGTACACATCCTTTTCTCATAGTCACTTATTTCTATCTTTTTTCCTCTATCTTATCTGCTAAATTCTCTTTGTTATTTCTGACTCTTTGGCACAGCGCTTGTCAACGATCAGATGTGCTATCTTTTGTACAGGTGCCACTCATTTCTTTCGGTTGTCATTATTCACTTTCGACAAAAACCTAGTGAGGAAATAACTGAACACGGTTTTAATTAGACTGATATTTCTGAGATCCTACATTTTGATTACCCTAATTATTATTATTACAACAATAAACAAGAAAATAAAAATGTAAATGTCGTGTGACTAGGGCCTCCCGTCGGGTAGACCGTTCGCCGGGCGCAAGTCTTTCGATCTGACGCCACTTTGGCGACTTGCGCGTCGATTGAGATGAATAGATGACGATTAGAACAACACAACATCCATTCCCTGAGAGGGGAAGATCTCCGACCCAGCCACGAATAGAATCCGGGCCCTTAGGATTGACAATCTGTCGTGCTGACCACTCAGCATTCGATATCGTATTTGGATACTTCACAAGCATATAGGACAGAGTAATATTTCGGCAGATAATAGTGCAGGTCCCAGTAAATGGCTTATTGTAGTCGACAGATAGGTATATTATCAGTGTAAATGGTTATCAGTTTCCCACTAAGATTTGTAGGCACTGTTCTCCCAGTGTGCCGAGAACGAATGGGGCAACTTCCACTGGTTTACGCCAGTTTCACTGTAGTTCGATTTCCTGACAAGTTATTCAAGTTGTTTCCCGTCTATTCTACTACGCTTGAGATGCCAATGAGCCACACTTACTTTTTCTCCACAGTTGTAATCTTTGATGTATTTTGTTTCAATATTCGATCTGTCTGAAGTCGGAAGTCCCACAGTAATTTGGCATGTTCGTTTTTGTCAATTTTTCCTGGCTTGTGTTCCTTCCATTTCCGTGCCACAGGCAGATGGTAATTTTAGCATACGTTCCAGTGGATCATTTTGCCTCTGATTGTAATCTTTCTGAATGATGTTTTTGCAACAACTCAAGATACGGTCAACTGTTTCGTTAGTTTCTTTGCACAGTCTTATGAGAAGATTTCCCGATTCTTGTTTTGATGCAGCATTTCTGATTGCTTCTCCTGTGTTATGAAACCCAGACCTTTAATTTCCTTTTATTGCATAGGCTGTCAGTCTGTCATTGGAGCACAGATCTGTTTTTTGGATTCTCGGTTTTCTTTTGATTTCAGTCAGTACTGATTCTCTTGTGGAAGCCATCCTCAATCTAGAGAGCACCGGGAGTATTTTATTGTTAATTCGAAAATTTTCCTTCATGCTTAATTTCACAGCTAGTAGTGCCTCTCGTTGCCTACGTGCTGGTCCAACAGTCACCTCAGCATGAGAGCGTGCAGGCTATTCTGGGTAAGGGTGCTGAGAGACAAAGCTTTCCTATACCTCATCTTAGCGAGATATCAGTGAGAAAAGAATTATTGGCTGGCCATGAAGACCTGTCCAGAGCTTCGGTATAGAGGAGTTCACTCTCTCAGGTCTCGGCTCCCAACTCGGCAAGACGTGCCTCCTTTCCCTCTGCTTTATGATTTTCCGGTCTTTGTTCCGTCAGTGACCGAGTAACATGACCATCCTGACTGGCTTGTAGTTTGGTTTCCAACTACAGAGCACTCCCTACTGTAATTGAAGAATTTAAGCCTCTTTTGCTTTTTAAGCCATTTGTTTTGTTTACTGTTTTCTCTGGAGGCCCACAAATCTTCATACCCCACTGACACCGGCACACTCTAATGTCTGTCACATAATCTGACAATGCATGCTTTGCTTTTTACACTGTCAGCCTTACTTGCAAGACGTATTATATACTGACGAAGAAAAAAATCGTAACACCAAAAAATAATTAATGTAGAGTAATGAAATTTCGGGACTACATTTGTCTAGGTAACATATTTAAGCAATTAACATCGCAAGATCACAGAGAATGTAAGCACGAGATACAGCTTTGAAAATATAACGTGCTGGCATATTAACAACACGTGTAACCGCCATAATGGTGAATGTGAGCATGCAAATGTGGACGCATTGTGGTGTACAGATGCCGGATGTCAGTTTGTGGAATGGAGTTCCATACCTGTTGCAAGTGGTCGATCAGCAAAAGGTCGGTTAATGCTGTTTGTGAATTACGCTGGAGTTGTCCTCCGACAATGTCCCATACGTGCTTGATTGGAGACAGATCTGGTGATCGTGCAGACCAAGGCAACATGTAGACATTTTGTAGGGCATGTTGGTTTCAACAGCGGTGTGTGGGCGAGCGTTTTCCTGTTAGAAAACACCATCTGATGTTACTCATGAATGGCAGCTCAAGAGGTCCAATCACCAGACTGACGTACAAATTTGCAGTTAGGTTGCGTGCGAAATCCACTAGATCTCTCCTGCTGTCATATCCAATCGCACTTCAGGCTATAGCACCAGGTGCAGATCCAGTGTGCCTAGCACGCAGACAGGTTGGTTTCGGGCCCTCAAATGGCCTCTTTCAAATCAACACACTGCGATCACTGGCACCGAGCGGAACCAGCTTTCATCATAAAATACAACAGACCTTCACCGTGCCCTCCAGTGAGACCTCGCTTGCCGCCACTGAAGTCGCAAACGGCTCTGGTTTGGGTTCAGTCGAATGCACGCTACAGGACATCTGGCTCGGAGCTGTCCTTGAAGTAACCGATTTGTGACAGTTCGTTGTTGCTACAGATGCAGCAACATGCGGCAGAGTCATATGCCGAACACGACGGTCTTCTCTCTCGATATTGCCACGTGATCATACCGAGTGCGGTCTTCTTGCGACAGTACTTTCTCATGACAACCGCTGCCAGCAATCATGGCTACATTCCTGCCGAGTCTTTCTGCACTGCCGCAGAAGAAACATCCAGCTTCTCGTAGCCATATTACACGACCTCGTTCAAAGTCAGTGGGGTGCTGATAATTGCGTCTTTGTCTCCTTAAGGGGGGTAGGACGTCAAACGGGCCGACTTGAAGCAGGAGAGTCACCACAGGACATTTTAATTTCTACTGTCTATACTTTTACAAATAAATTCATAAAACTTTGATTGAGGACTCACACTCATCGCAGTGGAAGTTCAAAAACGTAGCAAAATACCTTTTTTTACATGTGAAATTTCATCATTTTTCACTTATTACTGGCTGCATTTGTTGCTATAGGTACACTTTTCTTCCTAAGTAAGAGAGATTCTTCGATGAATGTTTCATAGCATACAAACAGTAGTTACAGGTGTATGAAACTCTAGAATTTCTCCAAATCTATTAAAAAACTGTGGAAAACATTGAGATAATTAACTATAAATTTTTTCTAAACATGAAGTTTAAAATGTAACAGTTCATACATTTTTTTATAAATTAAATAACTTCTAGAGTTTCATACACCTGTAACTATGGTTTGTATGCTGTTCAAAATCATCGAAGAATATCTCTTACTTAGGAAGAAAAGTGTACCTATAGCAACAAATGCAGCCAGTAATAAGTGAAAAAATGATTAAATTTCACATGTAAAAAAAGGTATTTTGATACGTTTTTGAACTTCCACTGCGATGAGTGTGAGTCCTCAATCCTTCCTGGTCATGCTGTTAAAGTTTTATGAATTTATTTGTAAAAGTATAGACAGTGGAAATTAAAACGTCCTGTGGTGCCTCTCCTGCTCCAAGTCGGCCCGTTTGACGTCCTACCCCCCCTTAAAGGCATTCCTGACCAACATCAACTAACCACGCCCGCTCTCAAAGGTAACTAACGCTCACGACCGTTATAGCATTCGTTTAAAAGAAAACGTGATTTATTCTTCTGCGACTGGCACGAAATTGCTATAGACATCATCTTTCAGATGTAGAAACTCGCTGCCATCTTTAGTTTATGTCGATCAAATACTTCTTGGTGTTTCAATTATTTTCCGTCAGTGTATATTGCTCATGAACTACATACAGTTCTATGTCACTTACTGAGGATGTCTGGTTCAATGTAAAGCAAAGGTTGAAGGCCCTGGACGTGCTAGGTGAAATAAAAGCATAAGAAAATAGATAAATAAAATACAAGGATCTGAGCTGAATTCTTTCATTGAGCATCACCTTATCTCGAAATTTAGCACTACCAGAAAGCAGTAGTTTTTGTACTCAGAGGTGTTTCAAACATCATGTGTAAGACGTTGGCAGATCACGGGATACTGCGCCTCACAGCTCCCCTGCAGATACAAAGCAAGACGGAGAAATCCGGTCCTGGTGCAGGCGCTGGCCACGGCGTGGCAGCGAAGCCCTTCCGCCGGCAGATAAGTGCAGGTCTCGCCCGCCGGCTGAGCGCGGATTAGGTCCAGACCGCCGACCGCCGCCTGCCGCCCTTGCCTGCTGCGGCCTGGGCCGATTAAGTTTCGGGCTTTCCTAGGGATATCGACTGATATACACTCTCCGGCTGTAGCCGTGCGGGGCGATTAAACGCCTAGCCAGTTAGTTACACTGCAGGCCAGAGAACACTTTAACCGTTTACCCTACACTGTTCTCGTGGTGAAAAGAGAAACTACCTGTTCGAAAGCGCAAATTAAATACTGCTTAATTTACCTAACAGAAAAGTAGAAATTTGAGTTGTGGCCTCATTAATTTCGACAAAGAACTGTCTTCAGCATGAGGACAGATTACTACTTGTGTTCCACACGGTTCTGTATTAGGTCCGCTACTATTTATACAGTACAAGGCGGATAAGAATGAACAAGCCAGACTGATCACGACCGTTATTATCTATGAATGAGTAACCGCAAACATGGACTAAAGGATCAACTCTGTACGGCTCCACCCCCCCCCCCCCACCCCCCACCCCCTCTTGAATTACGACGTTCTTTTAGCACGCATTTCTTTTTATTATTTTCTGCGGTTACGGGCACCACGATAGGTGAAACAACAGATATCCATATATTCGTTATGTACAGCCAACGAACTCGTGAAACGATGACTTCAACGTTCGAAGATAACTGAAAAGTTTGTTGCTGTTGGATCGCCAGACAGCGTGTAATACATCTGGTCAATCGACTAATATACGAGGATCGTTCAATAAGTAATGCCCCACACTTTTTAAAAAGCCATTAATACACATAGACAAACGTCCTTGTTGGTGTTTCACATCTGATGTTTGTTCTGTGCCCCATTGAAATTTCGAGCCGTTCTGGCAGATGGCCGGTCGCTGTGGCCAAGCGGTCCTAGGCGCTTCAGTCAAGAACCACGCTGCTGCTACGGTCGCAGGTTCGAATACTGCCTCGGGCCTGGCTGTGTGTGATGTCCTTAGGTTAGTTAGGTTTAAGTAGTTCTAAGTCTAGGGGACTTATGACCTCAGATGTTAAGTCCCATAGTGCTTAGAGCCATTCTGGCAGATGGCAGAACCGTAGTACAGTGTCAAAATGGCGTCTACATACGACTCACATTAGAAGCAGCGTGCTGTTATTGAATTCCTCTCTGCACAAAAAGAAACTATGGTGAACATCCAATACGTTTGTTTGCAGTGTACGGCGATGTTGCATTTCATAGGAGAACAGTTGGGCGATGGGTAAAGAAAGCTACAGCCTCAGGAAATGCAGAAACAGAGCTTCATGATCAGCCGCGCTCGGGACGTCCTGTCACAGCCATTGCTCCAGACATGCTGAATCGTGCGGATGCCATTATTCGTGCCGGCCGGCGCATCACAACCCGATAATTGGCTGTACAGTTGTCGGTCAGCACTGGAAGTGCGTCTGCAATGATCGAGACTCTAAGATAATCAAAGAAGTGCTCACGATGGGTTCCACGAATGCTTACAGCGGACCACAAGATTCAAGGAAAGACGATTTCATCTGAATTCTTGGAGCGTTTTCGGACCGACGGAGAGGTCTTTCTGTCACGGTTCGTTACAGGGAACAGATGCTGGGTGCATCACTTTGAGCCAGAAACAAAAAGGCTGTCCATGGAGCGGTATCATCCTTAAGACAACCCCCTCTGCTGCAAAAGTCATGGTAACAATCTTCTGGCATTGTAATGGCGTCATTTTCGTGGATGTGATGCGAAGAGGGTCAACCATCAATTCAGACTCATACGAGAAGACTCTGAATAAACTCAAGAATGGTTTCCGACTTTTCGGATCGGACAAGAATCCAGCAGGAATCTTGCTCCAGCACCATAATGCACGCCTACACACAAGTCTGTGAATCCGGGAACAAATCGTCAAATTGGATTGAACATCATTGCCTCGTCCATCGTCCACCCTACAAACCAGACCTGGCATCCTCGGACTTCCATCTCTTTGAGCCGCTTAAATATTATCTAAGGGGAGCACACTCTGAAGAAGACGAGAGTGTCAGTCATGCAGTGAAAAATCGGCTACGCGTACAGGACCAGAGCTTTTAGCAGTAGGAAATACATGCTCTTCCACAACGTTGGCGTAAGGCCATACAACGTGATAGAGACCGCGCAGGGAAAAGGACATGGACAAGATATGTTGATGTATATTGTCACCAAATTCTGACTCTTAACAATAAATGAGTTCTGAGGAAAAAAGGGGATTTACTTATTGAACGACCCTCATACATTAGATTTTTATTGTTTCCCTACCCTTGGCGGCTTTTCATTTTTAATATAACAGTGACGGGGACTAGTTCTTGATACTGCGTCATTTTCGAAAAATTTGTGGTAAGGTCTTATGGGACCAGAGTGCTGAGCTCATCGGTTCCTAGGCCTACACAGTAATTAATATAACTTAAACTAACTTACGCTATAGTAACACATACGCCCATGCCCGAGGGAGGACTCGAACCTCCGACGTGGGGAGCCGCACGGACCGTGACAAGACGCCTTGGACCGCGCGGATGCCCCGCGCAGCTACGTCATTTCCTTAACTAAGTATTTCGCGATGGAAACTGAGGTGTTATAAAAATGTGGGGCCACCAGTTGCCTGGTTCGTAAAACTCTTCGCCGCTAGCGACGCACTCGTGACGTCACGAGTGGCGTGACTAGTGTCCCTCGACTAATAGGGGCCTAATGTGAGGCTGGACCATCTTAACAGCCCTGTCGAGTTCCCTGAGAATTTCCTTTTAAAGTGATGCAGATTTTTTTCAGCAAAGTTTATTTAGGCTGGCCGTATAAAAGTCGGTGCCACCACGACAGCTTTCTGCTGCCATGCTGGAATCTAGTCTTCAGATACACTGCTTAGCAAAAAAAGTTAAGCACCTAGAAGACCTTGTCGGATGTTAGCGTAATTTCGTAGACATACACGTTCTTGGTTGGTAAGTAAATGATTAGGGTAGCAATTGTCTTTGACAGATAAAACAGCCACCAGAGTGCATTCGTGTTTAGTGTTGTTACTAGGTCTGGCAGAATATATAAGGGGCGTGAATAGCGCAAGATGTTGAGCGATCACCATGAAGGACTCGGAGAAGCAGCGTACGCGTGTGAGACAGCATTATCAGCACTTGACGTAATCTGAAAAAAGCCTCATTGGGAGGGCGTCTCCATTTGGCCCGCTGCTCGAATCGTGCAACATCCAGATTTGTGGAGCATTCGGATGTGGCAGTGGCCTGACGTTGAACTGGATGGGATCATAACACCAGGATACACTTCATCAAGGTTCTGGTCGATCACGTCTGACCGCCACAGGCGAGAATTGCCGTATTGCACGCAAAGCACAGTGTAACCCTCCACATCTGAGCCAGCCACTCGAAGAATGGATTCCCTGCAACATCGCGCGTAATCACGCACCACTGGTCCGAGACCAGCAGCAGCCGTCCCAAGCATAGGCTGCCGTTAATACCGCAACACAAACGGTTTCGTTTGGAGTGGTACCGTGAATGAGAAGGATGAACTGCTGTTGAATGGCGTCTCAGTGTGGTCAGCGCTGAATCGTGGTTCTGCGCTACGCCCGATGGGCATCGTTTGTGAGTACGGAGGTAACCTGTGGAGACGTTCCATTCTTCCAATGTTTTGGAGAGGAACAGCGATGTGCTGCTGGTGTCATGGTGTGTGAGCCATTGAGTATGACTTCAGAACACGGCTGGCAGTGATTGGGGAAACTCTGACGGCACAACGCTACGTCACGGACATCCTGCACCCTCATGTATTACCTCTAACGCGAAGTATCGTTGTGCCACATTTCAACAGGACAATGTTCGTCCACACATGACACGTGTCTCTATGAACTGTGTTTGTGATGTTGAGGTTCTCTCATCGCCAGCAGTATCACCAGATCTGTCCTCGATAGAACATGTGTGACCTGCTCGGGCTTCAACTGCATCCTTCCCGGGTTCGATTCCCGGCGGGGTCAGGGATTTTCTCTGCCTCGTGATGACTGGGTGTTGTGTGATGTCCATAGGTTAGTTAGGTTTAAGTAGTTCTAAGTTCTAGGGGACTGATGACCATAGATGTTAAGTCCCATTGTGCTCAGAGCCATTTGAACCATTTTTTTGAACTGCATCTCAATGTCAGGTTCCATTATATCAAGAATCACTTACGATAGTCGAGTACCAGCTTGCCTCAGAAGAGGATTCACCGAATTTACAACTTACTCTGCAACTAAATAAGTACATACATTCAGGTCAGAAGGGATGAAACGTCATACTGACACTGCCAAGTCCTGTGTACATTCGCCTCGTATTTATGATCTCGTATTTATCTTCTCAGTCCGTGGAGTTCCATTTCCCCTTGCTTCACTTGTTTTTCATGCAGTTACCGACCCTGCGGGATTACACAGGCCCACTTTTGTCTGTTGTCTGAAGCGGCCGACACAACGGACCTCATGCCGTTCCTGCGAGAGTATTTTATTGAGATCTCACACATTCATTGGAGTAGTAAGTAGCTTCTTATACAAAGCGTGACGTTTACTGCTCGTGAATCGTAAGCTACCTTCCAAATTTACGCGACAGTAAGATGGACCCCCAGGTCGCAGTTTGCAACTACTCCAAGATGCCAGTAACACGGCATCATTTTCCACTGTCGCTTCTGATTGTTCAACTTTCGCTCTCTCTTACCTTAATACCATTGTTTCTTTTGACGCCAGAAGATAATAATTTCATAGCTTTATCTCGTGTACCCTCTTTGTTCAGTGCCTTATTTCACTAGCTTCTGCTAAGAAATGAATAGTATTCACAACTATATCTCACTCACTGATATTTAGTTACATTTTGAGCTTGCATATTTATTTCCTGCAGTAGGTTTTGCGTGAACGGAGTTTTTTAGTGGAAAGATAACTGTTGATACATCTGTATTTACTAGCGCAGTTTATTTCTGTTTGAAGAGCTTGTGGGTTTTACGACCCTCGGATATAATAAAAAAATTGCAGAGCAGATTTTAATGCTTGCTTATTCTCCTCTTTCGTATTTGTGTACATCCCAACTTCAATAGCGCCACAATCGGTTGAGTTTCTCTCCTGCGGAAGTCTGTTTGTACTTTATCAATTAGTGCTGACTGCTTTATTTGTTTTGTTTGAGATTTTATACACAGTAGGGGAGAGAGTTGTACCTAGCGAATAGAATACCTAATAACACATGATATTTCCTTGTCGACGTTAAATTCTACTGAATAGTTTTCGAATCACATGATCACATAAAGGACTGGACACTAGAAACCGCCATAAGTAGTTTTCGGCATTTTCTACTGTTGTTTTTGTGGTACATGATGTGGTATTTCGTGCAGCATTTCTAAATATTAGTTTTACTCTTTTAAATGCTTTGTAGGATAGTAAAGTTACTCGGAGTATATTGTTAATTCTTCAGTTACAGAGTTTTACGGCCAGTAAAATTCTGTATATTTTTAAAACTAATTACATAACTTGTGAATAGTTAATCTATACTCCGTCAGTGGTGCACCATCTTGAACATCGATACGGAAGGAGGGTTGTACTATGAAGCACGTGATATCTACCGAGTTTCTTTTAAGTCTTAACAATTTCCCTGACTTTAAAATGGAAATTTGCGTTAGTTGCCAATAATTCTCTATTTCAATTTTTTGCTGTCGTAATTAGTTTGTGAAAATAGTGGGTTGGTACATACGTTCGTAGCGTTTACCCATAAGTTAGAGCGGATGTACATAACAGCGAATTTATTTATCAATAACATATTCTCGTTCATTATGTAGAACTGTCTGCCAACGCTGGGGTAGCTTTTCGGTTCAGCGACTGTAGAAAATACTTGGTATCGAGGTGAAGAACTCGTCGAGCCATATTCGGAGCGCATTTTCATCCGGAAAGGAAGTTTCTTGAAGGGTGTTTGGTAGAGAGCGAAAAAGGTAAAAATCTGAGGGCGCAATATCAAGAAAATGGAGCGGATGCAGAATGACTTCCAAACATAAGTCCTGTATCGTGTATTTTGTCAGTGTAGCAGAACGCGGGGGGCGTTATCATGGAGTAACATCACTTCATACAGTCTTCCTAGACGTTCTTCTTGGACTGCGTCTGTAAGGCGTCTCAGTTGTTGACAATAAATATCAGCAGCGATGAATACACCTCGGGGAAGCAATTCTTAGTACACCACACCGTCGCTGTTACACTTGATACACAACATTATGTTTTGTGAATGCACACGAGTCTTTGTACGAGGAGGTGTTGCTTTCCTTGGTCTCAGTCATTCCTTACTTTTCGTTATGTTAGCATAAATACACCATTTCTCATCACCAGTAACAATACAGAATATGAATGGTCGGTTCTGTTCACGAGGCGATTGATGACGAGCAAGCAGATATTCACATACGGCCTCCTGCTGGTTTTTTTGATTTTGGCTTGGAGCATGCGGTAAGCATACCCCCGATTTTTGAAACTTCCCCATAGCATGCTGATGTCGTACGATGGTGGAATGATCATAGTTCATCACATTTGCCAGTTCTCGAGCCCACTGACGTGGATTATTGTGGATTAATACACTTAAACGAGCTTCACCAATTCCCGAAGGTCTTCCTGAACGTGGAAAGTCACTAATGTCAAAACAATCCTTCTTAAAAAAAATAAAACCACTTTACTGCCGCTCTGTGTCCAATGGCATCATCTCCATACACGGCGCAACTACACTCCTGGAAATGGAAAAAAGAACACATTGACACCGGTGTGTCAGACCCACCATACTTGCTCCGGACACTGCGAGAGGGCTGTACATGCAATGATCACACGCACGGCACAGAGGACACACCAGGAACCGCGGTGTTGGCCGTCGAATGGCGCTAGCTGCGCAGCATTTGTGCACCGCTGCCGTCAGTGTCAGCCAGTTTGCCGTGGCATACGGAGCTCCATCGCAGTCTTTAACACTGGTAGCATGCCGCGACAGCGTGGACGTGAACCGTATGTGCAGTTGACGGACTTTGAGCGAGGGCGTATAGTGGGCATGCGGGAGGCCGGGTGGACGTACCGCCGAATTGCTCAACACGTGGGGTGTGAGGTCTCCACAGTACATCGATGTTGGCGCCAGTGGTTGGCGGAAGGTGCACGTGCCCGTCGACCTGGGACCGGACCGCAGCGACGCACGGATGCACGCCAAGACCGTAGGATCCTACGCAGTGCCGTAGGGGACCGCACCGCCACTTCCCAGCAAATTAGGGACACTGTTGCTCCTGGGGTATCGGCGAGGACCATTCGCAACCGTCTCCATGAAGCTGGGCTATGGTCCCGCACACCGTTAGGCCGTCTTCCGCTCACGCCCCAACATCGTGCAGCCCGCCTCCAGTGGTGTCGCGACAGGCGTGAATGGAGGGACGAATGGAGACGTGTCGTCTTCAGCGATGAGAGTCGCTTCTGCCTTGGTACCAATGATGGTCGTATGCGTGTTTGGCGCCGTGCACGTGAGCGCCACAATCAGGACTGTATACGACCGAGGCACACAGGGCCAACACCCGGCATCATGGTGTGGGGAGCGATCTCCTACACTGGCCGTACACCACTGGTGATCGTCGAGGGGACACTGAATAGTGCACGGTACATCCAAACCGTCATCGAACCCATCGTTCTACCATTCCTAGACCGGCAAGGGAACTTGCTGTTCCAACAGGACAATGCACGTCCGCATGTATCCTGTGCCACCCAACGTGCTCTAGAAGGTGTAAGTCAACTACCCTGGCCAGCAAGATCTCCGGATCTGTCCCCCATTGAGCATGTTTGGGACTGGATGAAGCGTCGTCTCACGCGGTCTGCACGTCCAGCACGAACGCTGGTCCAATGAGGCGCCAGGTGGAAATGGCATGGCAAGCCGTTCCACAGGACTACATCCAGCATCTCTACGATCGTCTTCATGGGAGAATAGCAGCCTGCATTGCTGCGAAAGTTGGATATACACTGTACTAGTGCCGACATTGTGCATGCTCTGTTGCCTGTGTCTATGTGCCTGTGGTTCTGTCAGTGTGATCATGTGATGTATCTGACCCTAGGAATGTGTCAATAAAGTTTCCCCTTCCTGGGACAATGAATTCACGGTGTTCTTATTTCAATTTCCAGGAGTGTATTTCTGGACGCCTCCGGAGCTGTCAGCCCTCTATTGAACTCAAACAGAAAAAATGTCGAAAATGTTCAAAGTTCTCGACTTGGCTCTACATTTTCTAGCGTCCATAATTCCACTCACTATTTCCAAATGACAAAATGGCAATATGTAAAACGAAGTAGCAACAGCGAGCTACATATAAAAAATGACAATCGATAAATAAATCCATAGCAAACGGAATACCAACATGCAAAACAAAAAAGCTGCCAACTTATGCTTCAACCTACATAATACTTATACTTAATTTGATTTCACTTACTGTTTATTTGTGTCTAGTAGGGTAATAAAGACTATTAAATACAGTATTGACAAGATTTTATCTGTTACAACACTTTTAAGTTTGGTTAAAGAATTTGTTAATAGTAAGAGCAACAGGATGCACATTTGGAAAAAATCTTAATTTCCCGGAGTAATTTCTGTAATTTCAGTATGCAGGATATCGAGGGACCATGACGTAGGAGTTGACATCCAGTGGAGGTTTCTTAAATGAGAACAGGAGGATTTTCTAAATAGATGACATGCACTTCACGTCACGAAGTACAGCGGGCGCGCGTAGGGAAAGAGGCCAAGTTGTCAGTGGGTTTGGCTGAGTCATTCGAGCTAGGCTGTCAAGGAACGAGGAGAGGAAACTCGCTGCCAGGTCGTCGGAGGTGGCGAGGAAAGAGAGCGACAGTTCTCAGTTTCACATTCTGCTCGCCACAGTCGGCGCCTCACGTCAAACCCTCAGTGCTTCCTATCGTGGCATCTTTAGGAGAAATACGCTGACGCTCCTCGCCAACAGTATCCAACCATGCTGAGCCCATCACTATGGCTCTGTATGAAGCTGCAGGAACAACGTTACATTCGATGGAAATTACAACAATTTTTTCTAATATCCTCCAAGTAAGTCGCCGCCTTTACATCAGAGAAAGGCTGCAGCACACATAAAGTGGATCCTATGACAGATAGTCTGAAAACTGTTCCAAGGTACGAAACTCTCCCCACGACATGGACAGGAACTTAGTTCGTTCTGTTTGTACACAGGGAGAATCGGATGCCTGTTAACACCTGGAAGCAGCGTCGACCAGGGTCCACAGGCTTCAGGCTACCGAGCAAGGCTGCAGCCATATCGGGGCATCGGTAACGAGACTTTCGACACCTTTCCTTGATGCCGTTGGCATCCCTTGGTTACCCAGTTCTCGCTGCGTCTTCCGAAACTTAGTCTGACTGGTCTGTCTTCTCTCAAGAGCGAGTGGAGTACACTGGTGGGTTCGCGTATCTCTGTACGGAGAGCGAAAGTTGGAATAGGCCGCACGGCTGACTCCTTACACCCGTGTAATAGGCACTTTCTGAGCCATTGCGTCGTGCCTCTTCCTTTGGGCCAGTGGTTGATATTTCGTGCCCGGTCCAGACAACAGGAGAGAGCGGACATGCAAGTCATCGAGACCTCCAACATTAGGCGGTTAATGGAGGCCCTCAAGAAAGTAGGCAGGCCGGGAAGGAATGCCAGCGTACACTCTCGTCTGACACGTGGAGGATGCTCTCTCGACGGATATCGAGAGGGTGCAATTGGCCGCAAATCGTAGTTCCTGTCGGCACGAACGACGCGAGTCGCTTGGGTTCTGAGGCTATTCTCTGTTCCTCTCGGCAGATCGCTAATTTGGTGAAACACACGCGGGGTGCAGGCTAAGCTCACTGACTGTAGCGTCGTACACAGGTTCGATTGCAGGTCCTCTGGTTTGGAGCAGAGTGGAAAATCTAAACCAGTGGCTCAGACAATTCTACGACAGATTCGGATGTGGATTTCTCGTGCCCTGGTACCGGGTTAAGAATATTTTAGGGTCCCCTTAATAAGTCAGGTGTGTACTACACACAGCAAGCGTTTACTAGGGTAGCAGAGTATGTGTGGCACGTACGTGAGGTTTTTTTTAGGGTAGAGACACACCACCTCAGTTACCGTCAATAATGAATTTTCTACAGAAATCGAAGAAGCATCAGCCACATTTATGATCGTCTTCTGTATATTACGATAGGCGAGATATGGTTTTTAGCAGGGTGCGTGATCAACACTGACAGGACATCTTCCATGTTGGCCACAAGGTAGGTATGGATTTCTTGTGAGGGGCGTTCCATTCCTCCACTAGCGCGGCTGACAGCTGCTGAATGGCCATTGGCGCATGTGGACGTACTGAAATACGTCTCCCCAACGCATCCCTCAAGTTCTCCATGTGATTAATGTCTAGCGAATGGAGAGATCAGTCCACTCGCCGAATATATTCTACTATTCCAGAGGTCCTCCACGTGCACTGTCCGATGCGGTCGCGCATTGTCATCCATAAAAATGAAGTCAGGGCAGAATGCATCACAGAAAATATGCACAGGGGGAAGGAATACAGTGTCACAATAACGTTGACCGGTGTGTGTGCAGTGTTCAAAGATTTGGAAATCAGTTCAACCATGCAATATTATACCGACCAACACATAATACCTGGCCCATCATAACGACAGTGTTCGCCGATGTTCCGGGATACGTTACGTGCTCTCGACATTCTCCGTACGAGGATGCGCCCAAAATTACTATTCCGACTGAATCTTCTCTCAGCCAAGGGAAATCTTCTCTCATCCAAGGGGAGAATATGCGATCCCACTCCCATATGGTCCAGACCATATGCTTTTGGTGCCATCGCAAACAGTACCCGCAATGTGCGGTTGTCAACGAAACACAATGCACTAGTCGTGAGGCAAAGAGGCCGCCACCATGCACTCGACGTGCCTCTGTGGAGCGTGAGATTGCGTGCCTTTTAGTCCTGTTGAAACCGGTTACAATTGCACCTGCTGTTTCGCGTGGATCTCTACTAGCCTATTGACGATGTGGGGGGTCATCTGCTGTAGCCGGCGGTGATAAGCCTTCGGGCAGCAGTGCCTGCGTACCGCAACGCTTCCCAAGCAAGTGAAACAATGCTGTGAGCAGTACCAGACTACTGGGCTTTACTCTACACAGCTCGTCCTTCTTCCAAATTCCTGATGAGTCATGTGCGTGTGAAGTTATCCAGCTGTTGTCTCCGGGCCATGTTGTGATGAAGTACACCACCACAGTGCATCACAACTGCTCGCCGGTTGGTACACACTGTCTTCCCCCGGTTCCTTCACTTGCCTCGTGTTGCGAGTCAGGAACCAATTTGGCTCTATAGTCACGCTGACGTCACACCATGTGACGCGAGGCCCACGAGAAAGACAGGCCGCGGCGCGTACGTCAAGGTAGTACTGAACTCGCTCGCTCGCTCAGCTCAGCAGACAAAATGCGTTTCTAAACCTGTTAACTCGCAGCTGGGCGTGTACGTACTAACGAGAATTGCATCTTCCACTGGAATCTGCTATTATGAAGTCTTACTGATTAACAGTATTGCAGCAAAATTTAAGATAAATACTCGATACAAATGGTATAACGGCGTGTTTATAGCATTTAGTCTCTTCTGCTTAACAGTACTCATTACATGCTGGAAGTAGTGCCTTATGCAACTGATAATCATTTTAGCATGATTTTATTTTATTGTACGCCAGTACAGCCGTAACAAACTATAAATAGGCCAATGGACTTCCTATCATTATAGGACTAATAACAGTAAGATTCTATAATAGCGGATTCCAGTTGAAGATTCAGTTTTAGTTTTTACGAACACGCCAAGTTACGAGCTAACAGGTGTAGAAACGTAGTTCGTCTGCTGATTTGAGCGAGCGAACGCATGACTACCTTCGTGACGTACGCGCCGCGGCCTGCCTTTCTCGTAGGCCTCGATGTGACGTCAAACTTCCTGTGCACGGCTGGGAAATTTATCGCAACATTGTCCCGTGCTTTCATTCACTTCCAGTGAATAGTTAATATGTTATCTATCTCTTCCTTAAGTTCTTCACAGCAGAGTATTAGTAAACTGCCCCGATATCTGAGTCGTCAGCATGACGGATTGCCGTCCTATGGGCTCGGGTTCGATTCGCGGCTGCGTCGGAGATTCTCTCCGCTTAGGGACTGGGTGTTGTGTTGTCTTCATCATCATTTCATTTCCCTCCGGCGCGTAGGTCGCCCAGTGTGGCGTCGAATGTAATAAGACCTGCACCAAGGCGGCCGGACCTAACCCGTAAGGGGCCTCCCGGCCAATGACTCCAAACGCTCGTTTCCATTCCCATTAGTAAAGTGCGGGAACATCCACAGTAGGGTCCCAGAATTAGTTTCGTTAGTTAAACGTAAAAAAGCCCAGGTAGTATCAGGGATAGAAAGGTGGTCGAAATCGGAAGTGAACAGCAACGAAACTCTACATTAAGTTTGGAATAATATTTGTCGCAAAGAGAGGTCAGATCAGCCGTGGTGGCGTAATTATTTCTGTAAAGAATTCGGTATCTAGGCGAGGTTATCACTACTGTATCCGGGCCGTATCATGTTTTCAGCAGAGCTCCAACGTTCAAAGCACTAAACCAGTCGAAATCGAACACAAGCCAGAAAGCCAACAGAACACTTAACGCGGGAAGAGAGCAAACCGACAAAGAGAGTGCTCCTAATTCACGCTAACGTGTACGTATGGCAGGATATCCGCAGGTCTGACTTGTAAACCAGATAGAGAACGAACTTGTAAATGCAACGTCTTTGGGCACCTAGCAACAATCAACAATCAGACCTAAATTTTTCGCATAAGTTAACGCAGAGGATGTGACAGCATCAATACCTACGGGTGCCAGAGGACTGTTAAGAAAGGTGGTAAAACGCTTTTGCTCAGCAAGAGTGGCAGGATACAAATTGCTGAATATCTCAGTAGCCAACATCAAATATTCAGTGTCGAGGACGACGATGTGCTGGACAAATGAAAGAAAACTCTAAAATATCATTCAATATGACTTAGACAAGTACTATCCAAGCTAGGTGTTGAGGGGTGGGAAAGACACACAGTGGTCTAGTAGCTCTGTTGAAAAGCGCTACCTAAACAGAGCGACCTCCATCACAGATCGAAGATAAGTCAAACTTAGCTGTGAAACAGAAGCCGAATAATGTGAAAATAAGTGTATGGAAATCAATGTGAGAAGTATTCAATGAATTTGAAAGTAAGATTTTGTCAACCGATCTGGCTAAAAACCCTAGGAGATTTTGGTCTTGCGTAAAATCAGTAAGCAGCTGTTCAGTCAATGAGTCTCCACACTGTCAACCAAATGGAACACAACTCAGAGAAGGCCAAACGCTGAATCCGGTCTTCCGAAATTGTTTCACGGTGGAAGATCATAATACAACGTTTCTTTCAATCATCCTAGGAAAGCCGAAATGGCTGTTATTGAGATAAGTGAGCGCGGACTGGAAAATCAATTACAATCGCTTATAGTGTAAAGGAATCTAGACCAAATGAAATACCTGTGAATTTCCACATACGTTATGCAAAAGAACAGCCTCTCCTTGTAGTAGAAGTCTATCGTAGGTCGCTGGAGCAACCAAGAGTACCAGTGACTGGATAAAAACACGGGTCATTCCCGTTTTCAAGGAATGTAGTAGGACTGACAGAGATAATTCTTGGCGCCTATCGCTGACTCTATTCTACTGTATAATTATGAAACATGTTTTCTGGTCACGAGCTATGAAGGTTTTGGGGAACGAAGATCTCTATAAAAATCAACGTGGATCTCGCAAACAGAAAGCTTTCCAAATATCGAACCAGACTTACGACTGCATTCAAGATATCCTTACACACCTAACACTTTGATCTTAACGGAACTAATATGAACGCAATTTAGGGACTACCCCAAGGATGTGTGATAGGACACTCACTGTTTACAACTTATGTACACTGAAGCGCCAAAGAAACTGGTATAAGCACGTGTATTCAAATACAGAGATATGTAAACAGACAGAATACGACGCTGAGGTCGGCAACGCCTATATAAGACTACAAGTGTCTGGCACAGTTGTTGCAAACAGAAAGCTTTCCAAATATCGAACCAGACTTGCGACTGCATTCAAGATATCCTTACACACCTAACACTTTGATCTTAACGGAACTAATATGAACGCAATTTAGGGACTACCCCAAGGAAGTGTCATAGGACACTCACTGTTTACAACTTATGTACACTGAAGCGCCAAAGAAACTGGTATAAGCACGTGTATTCAAATACAGAGATATGTAAACAGACAGAATACGACGCTGAGGTCGGCAACGCCTATATAAGACTACAAGTGTCTGGCACAGTTGTTAGATCGGTTACTGCTGCTACATGGCAAGTTATCAAGATTTAAATGAGTTTGAACGTGGTGTTATAGTCGGAACACGAGCGGTGAGAAATGGTTCAAATGGCTCTGAGCACTATGGGACTTAACATCTTAGGTCATCAGTCCCCTAGAACGTAGAACTGCTTAAACCTAACTAACCTAAGGACATCACACACATCCATGCCCGAGGCAGGATTCGAACCTGCGACCGTAGCAGTCCCGCGGTTCGAGACTGTAGCGCCTAGAACCGCCCGGCCACCGAGCGGTGAGACACAGCGCCTCAGAGGTAGCGATAAAGCGGAGATTTTCGCGTACGACCATTTCACGAGTGTACCGTGAATATCAGAAATCCAGTTAAACATCAAATCTCCGACATCGCTGCGGTCGGAAAAAGATACTGTAAGAACGGGACCAACGACGACTGAAGAGAATCGGTTAATGTGACAGAAACGCAACTCTTTCACAAATTTCTGCAGATTTCAGTCCTGGACCATCAACGAGTGTCAGCGTGCGAATCATTCGACGAAACATCATCGATATGGGCTTTCGGAGCCGAAGGCCCACTCATCTACCCTTGATGACTGCACCACATAAAGCTTTACGCCTCGCCTGGACCCGTCAACATTGTACTGTTGATGATTGGAAACATGTTGCCTGTTCTGATAAGTCTCGTTTCAACTTGTATCGAGCGGATGGACGTGTACGGGTATGGAGACAGCCTCATAAATACATGGACCCTGAACGTCAGGATGGGACTGTTCAAGCTGGTGGAGCTCTGTAATGGTGTGGGGCGTGTGCAGTTGGAGTGATATGGGACGCCTGACATTTCTAGACACGACTCTGACAGGTGCCATATACTTCAACATCCGGTCTGATTGCCTGCATCGATTCATGTCCATTGCGCATATCGACGGACTTGGGTAATTCCGGCAGGACAATGAAACACCCCACACGTCCAAAACTGCTATATGGTGGCTCCAGGAACCCTCTCCTGAGTTTAAACACTTCTGCTGGCCAGTAAACTCCCCAGACATGAACATCTTTTAGCGTATTTGGGATGCCTTGCAACGTGCTGTTCAGAAGAGATCTCCATCCCCTCGTACTCTTACGGATTTATGGACAGCCCTGCAGGATTCATTGTGTCAGCACTATTTCAGACATTAGTCGAGTCCATGCCACGTCGTGTTGCGGCACTTCTGTGTGCTCGCGGGGGTCCTACGCGACATTAGGTAGGCGTACCAGTTTCTTTGGCTCTTCAGTATAAATGATATAGTAGGGAGCGTTGGAAGCTCTTAAGGGGCTCCGGAAAGGCTCAAAATCATGAAAAGTTCAATTTTTACTTTTTTGCGTTTTCTGAACCTTTTAATAGATATATAATTTATTCAATTCCGAAGACTACAACTATTTTTAAATTTTTTTTGAAATGTGTTCTACATGGTCGTGACCCACTGTGGCGCTGTTAAACTGCTGTCAAATGGTGTTATTATTAACGTCCGTGTTCATCAGGTACATTTTAGTGATGTGAGATAAAGTATGTGTTGTGGCTAACCTGTGATGGTTCAATATATATCGCTGGTGTGATTGTCGATTGTTTCATGTTTATTTACTTTGTCGTTATCTCGAAAATATTCGTAATTAATTCTGTTTCTTGAGTCTTGAGATAACCAAGTGAGTGAACCTAACCTCTCAAGTACACCTGCCCATAGCAGTCAAAGTGGGATAGAAAATACTTCACAGAAGAAGCTTGGTTCAATGAGTGAAAACTATGAATGTTTTATGGGCGAATCGGATGTGAATGAAATATTTGATATGTCGGTTCTCAAAGGAATTTTTTCAAACTGTGTAAGATGTATTCATTGTAGTGAAGTTGGTCTGGAACTCTCCATAATAAAGCACGTAGGACTTGCTAGTGAAATACAACTGAAATGTGATAAGTGTTCATACATGACCACCTTTTGGAACAGTGTTGCAGTAACTGCAACTGAGGAAAATGGTAGCAAAATCTAGGAACACAACATTAGATTTGTTTATTCCTTGCGTTCAGTTGGTAAGGGTGCTACTGCAGGTGCAATTTTCTGTGGCATCATGAATCTTCCAAATCCCCCAACCAAGTTTACGACCTATAATAAATTAATAGGGTCTAAAGTAGAAGATGTCTGTATAGAATCTATGAAGAACGCTGTGGAAGAGGCAGTAATGGAAAATAATGGTAACAGAGATTTGACTGCAGCGTTCGATGGTACCTGGCATAAACGGGGACACACATCTCTTCATGGTGTAGTATCTGCCACCAGTATGTATACAGGTAAAGTTTTAAATGTAGCAGTAATATCAAAGTATTGTAGATGTCCACAAAAATATGAAGGTACACATGAAAATAATTGCAAAGCTAACTATAGTGGCAGTAGTGGAGGAATGGAAGTGGCTGGTGTTGCCAGTATATTCCAGCGTTCTGAGGCGTGTGATAAAGTGCGATATGTTAATTACCTTCGTGACGGTGATTCTAAAAGTTTCAAACATGTTCAAGGACTGAAGCCCTATGGTGATGATGTTGTAGTGCAGAAATTTGAGTGTATTGGACACGTACAGAAGCGAATGGGAACAAGACTTCGGCGACTGAAAGCTTCGTACAAAAAACAAAAACTCAGTGACGGTAAAGGGTTGGATGGGAAGGGAAGATTAACTGACAGTGTAATTGACAAAATACAGAACTATTATGGAAGGGCTATTAGGCAAAATACACAAAGTGTCGACGAAATGAAGAAGGCTGTTTGGGCTCTTTTTTTTTTCATACTTCTTCAACCGATGAAAATCCCCAACATAGCTTGTGTCCCAAAGAAGAAGACAGTTGGCGTAAATATAACAAAGGATTGCTAACTGGTGAAGTGTACACTCATAAGCATAGTCTGCCTCATGCAATAATGGAGGTGATAAAACCTATTTTCAGAGACTTAGCAGCACCTGAACTGTTGAAAAAGTGTATTCACGGAAAATCTCAAAACCCCTATGAAAGTGTAAATAGTGTTATATGGTCTAGAATCCCCAAGATTGTTGAAATAGAAACACTTCACTTTGGTGTGTATGATGCTGTTGCGACTTTCAATGATGGCAACATTGTAAGGTGCAAGGTATTTAGAAATATGGGAATGAAGATAGGTTCTAACATGGTACGAGCGATGCTTGCTTTAGACAAGGAACGCCTTCGGGCTGCAGACAGGGCTGTAAAGAGTCTAGAAATACAAGCAAGAGTAAACAGGAGGAGGAACAAGAGGAAGCTGGAGGAGTAGTTTGCAGAGGATGAAGATAATCCATCCTATGGACCTGGAATGCACTAAAAAGTTAATCCAATCTTTGTCGCTCGATTCCCAAAACTTTTATTTTCTCATACTAATTGCATGTTTTCTAAGGATCTTCCAAACATATTTGTTTCAAACTTTCAGTAAATGTTACACAGTACCTTCTGCATAATTTAACACAGCCTTTTTCCAAAAAACTGTATATTTTTGAATATATAAATAAAAAATTGCAAAAAAGGTTGTGAATTTTCATTACAATTGAAAAAAAAATCATCTTTAATAACTGAACTAAAATTTTGTAAAATCCCTGTGTTAAGTTTTAGCCCATATTCCAATAAATAATCTGTATGAAGTTCAACTTCCTACCTCAAATACTTTGTGAGGAAAGATGTAATTTATAAGCGTTATTTTAACATTGCAAGTATAGGGCGTTCCGGAGCCCCTTAAAGAAAGTTCACAGATGATGTGGTTGTTTATAAAGTAGCAAAGCCAGAACGTAGGTTCGATTTGCAGAATGATGCACGGAGTATTGATGAATGGCGCAGAGAATGTCAATTGAGAAAGCAATTTTATTCTGAACATAAATCAATGTACTCGTAAAATATAGAAAAAATCCATTGCTGTAACACTTCAGTATTGACGAAAAATTGCGGGATACTCTACCTACTGTGAAATATCTAGGAGTAACTATCCAGGGCGACCTTAAGCAGAATGACCACATAAAATGACTAGTACGAAAAGCAGATGCCAGACTGAGATTCATAGGAAGAACCTTATGGAATTGGCTTACAAGACGCTTGTTCGACAGATTCTTGAGTACTGTTCATCAATAAGGGATGCTTATTCTGAAGGACTGACAGAAGAGGTAGAGAAGACCCAGTGAAGATAGACACGTTCCGTCACGTGCGTTACAGTGATGCCCATCGAACTAGAACGGCAGGCGCTAAAAGAGAGGCAGAGATTAGTTAGCGTACCAGAAGTACCGTCCGCCACACAGTCAGGCAGCTAGCGAAGTATTGAGATAGACGTAGATGTTAACCTGCAAAACCCGATGATGATCAAGTGACCTCTTTTCCTAATTCTTCCAAGGTTGCACCAGGGCGAACTTTCTTTCTTGATTTTCACTTCGTCAGCTCTCTACTCGTTTTTGCTATTGTAGTTTGTTAATATTCGTCATTCGGACTGATTATAAAAGTAGCGGAGGCCTCGTCCATAGATCATGCTTCTTCCTAGCAACGACCGTGCTCCTTAAGGCGTACGATGACTGTTAGATTAATAACAGAAAACCTTGCTTTACAATGTTCGCTGAGTTTATTTAGAAAATATTCAGTCATGCCTGTCTGAAGTCACTCATCAGTTTATTTACTCGAGATATCAGATTACTAGTCCTCTAAAGTTAATTTAGCATGAATTCGGTTGCTGCTGCTGTCCACACGTGACTGCTAAACTACATAGTTAATGCTATAAGCAAGGTTAGGAATTTTGGTTGCGCACCTTTTTCCTTAGGGTAAATCAAAAATCTTCAAAGAGACACCACAGTGCGCAGTTTGCCTCTAACTGCGAAAAGACAATTTTTTTCATGCCTCTTTGTAACTTTTTGTGACCTTCAGCCCTTTTCTCCTACAACCATGTTTATAATCTCATTTTTTCCGTTTTTAGGTTTCCGTACATTAACCAGTAAAAACGAAACCCTTATAGGCTCACTTTGTTGTCCGTCTATATGTCTATCCGATTGTTAAAAACCTATTTTCTCAAGAACACGTATACGTATTAAGTGGCAGTTTATACCACTAAAGTGAGTGGTGCCTAGGCGGGGGAGAAAAATGAAGCTTCCAAGTCAATAAGACTTTGAAATTCGGCCATTAATGTCGCATCTTTTGATGCTCACAAAGTCACTCATCAAAACCTACAGGCTACTTACCATTAGTCTAAAGTCATAATATGTGGAAAGAAGCAAGATTTCACTGTAAAATTAAAGGAAGAAATCTGAAATTTACGAATTTGTAGTAATATAACAGGAAAAATTCCTTTGTAAATTGTAACCTGATTGTCTATCTGTCCGTCCGTCTATTGAGCCACTTTTTTCTCAGGAACGGGTGGATATATCAAATTGAAATTTATGTAAGCTTCTAAGTCAACACAACCAAAATATATGGCCATTTATGTCATTTATTTTGATACTCGCAAAGTCACTCATTAAAACCTATAGAGTACCTTCGTCTAACGTAGAATCATGAAATGTTTCACAGTACAAGTAAAGGAGAAAAATTCGAAACCTGTGAATTTTTAATTACATCACTCGAAAAAAATATTTCTTTTGCCATTAGTTATCCAACTTCAATCTTGAAATCTATGGGACCGATATCTCGCGAGTATCAGTGACGATAACAGTCGAAAATCTTCGAGATTCGCAATTCCTGGAATGAATGAACCGTCTGTATGCACAATTAAGTCTGTACGTAGCCCTCAGTGCGTGAATCCTACTCACACCTGGCCATTTTTGTTCTTTTACTGTAGCTTTCAGTGATATTCTTCAACACATTTTATTATATGTTAGACCATTTACTTGGCAGTTTCATTCGATGTGGATATCGCTTCGAATCAATATAAAATATTTAACTTTCAGTTAAGGTCTCCTCAGCGTACCGCGAACATGCGAATAGTAAGCCTACCTCTTTCAGTAAACGCTGAATTGAAAGCATACCTACAACAATGGAAAATAATTGCGTGTACCACAAATCCTCTTTCTCTCGCTATATCGCTATAAATAGTTTGCAACAATGCAAACTAAAAATAGTGTGTTTCATTCCATCCTTTTAATTTCAACAGAAGGAGTATCCTGTTGTTCTTGAATGTACTTTTGTTACTAAACGAGTGTCTTACTAGATGCCATGCCGATGGTGTCCAGAGACCGATTTTGCGCTCTGGCTCAGAAATTCAAGCAAGATTCCACAGAATCTGATGGAACTGTTATGTGATGTACTATTTGCGATTGAGGAATTTTGTTAGGTGAAAGACACCAGCGAGATCGCATCAAACAATAAACTGACATCCCTAATCACCTAAAGAATAACATTCTTCGAACAAACAAATCACAACAACCTTTCTTACGAAAGGCATTTAAGCAGTGTGCTTCGAAAAGCCTAAATTTGAAGGAATTCAGTACTGATTTGTGTGCAACTCTCACACAAGAGGGAATTCTACACAATAAAGTGAGTCATCTAACCTTCAAGAGATTTCGTCAAAAACGCACAAAGATGTTAATGTCTGATGAGAGTACGCAAATAAAAAAACTATATGGAGGCTGTTTACAAAGAAAGCATACAAAAAATTACGGAGAAAGTGTCTAACTGCGATATGGGTATCATTTTGGGTGAACCCACAGACTTAGTGGAACAATATGTTTTGAACATTTCAGTTTTTGCCTTAGGAGAGGAGAGAGTTCAGCCCATGTCGTTAAAATGTATGAGCTGCAGAAAGCCAATGCCAGTACAGTAATGCAATCAATCTTGGACTTCTGTTAAAATCTGTGACCCAGTACTCTCGAGTTTGAGAAAGTTCTACTGGTGGTTACGGGCCGGGCTCTACACATGGTTTCAGCTGTTAAGCAACTGACACATTTTTTCCCTAAGTTGAAGCACGTGATGTGCTTGGTCCATGCTCTTCACAGGCTTTGTGAGTCCACAAGAAACGAATATGACATCGCAAACATATTTATCTCTGCCCTGAAGAAGATTCTAGTGAAAGCTCCGAGTTGCCTGCAGGGAAGTCACTGGCCTGCCCTACCCAATTTCCCGGTCATCACTCGGTGGGGATCTTGGACTGAGTGCACTGTTATGTTGTGTGACAATTTTTATAAGATTAAACAGTTTGTGCTTTTTTTTTACCCAATCGACGCAGGAGCAATTTTTAAAATACAACAACTTCTACTACCGCACAAAATACGCAATTTGCAGTTATCAAACAGTTAGAAGAAAAGCCTCTTGGAATGGAGAAACAATTGGATGTTTTTACTTCTATGATGAGCAGTTAGACAGCTTTGCTAGTCTTCATAAGAATCCGTATATTTGGGAATTAGCTACATCTGTAGAGTTGCCATTCGGAATAATTACAAAGTTTGTCCCACGGTTTCCGCGGACGTCGAAAGAAGCTTCAGCACCTACAATGTCATTCTACCCCCTAACAGAAACAGAGTTCCTTTTAATTTGTGCTTAATGTCTTGAAGTACAACAGCTTCACATATTTTTCCTGCTTCTGATGATTGACGATTTGACGTATTTGTTTCCAGCTCAGTAAACTAGAATAGGAGAAAGAGAATTTATTTAACTAGTTGAGGCCCTTTTCTACCCCCTAACAGAAACAGAGTTCCTTTTAATTTGTGCTTAATGTCTTGAAGTACAACAGCTTCACATATTTTTCCTGCTTCTGATGACTGACGATTTGACGTATTTGTTTCCAGCTCAGTAAACTAGAATAGGAGAAAGAGAATTTATTTAACTAGTTGGGCCCTTTTCTACCTTATTTCAGGGCCTCTTCCTTCCTTTTTTGATCTTTAATTGGCACCTAAAATCCTAAACCAGGTTACAAGCGTAAGGCCACTGCAAGCTTACATCAGTCGATAAGAATTTCAAATAAATCTGTTAAAACTAAGAATATTGTTAATAATTTGTGGTACTGCGAATTTTGATACACTTGAAATCATCGTAGTATAAACTTTCACAGAAGATTAAATCATTATGATAATACGCGCGACTTACTTCACACATGTACCGTATGCACCTACTTGGCGGACTCGCTGCTCGAACATAACTACAGGTGTTGCATCGGAAATGGACACGGCGCAATGGCCGAAATCGAGCTAGCTTAGCATCTGCTCAAACATAAATCCAGCGCATTAAAAGTTGAAAGGTTGTTATAGTATGAGAATTTTATGTGATATTGGCCACGGAGAACACTTTTTCTGAGTGCGTGTAAGAAGGAGGTTCTCTATATGCCAAAGTCTGTATGTGTTGTTTTCCAGTAGTCAGTCTCCGTGAGAGAGGCTTGCATGTCGAGAGTTGGCTGCGATAGACGTGTGTACTGGTGCGGAGGCCTAATTTCGGAACCTCAATGACGATCATTTGCCACCTGTGCTAGCTTTGCAGAAAGTGGGATGTCGCATTTAGGGAACACTTTTAGTTTGGCTTTTTAAGTTTTCGTATCGTGCATTGTTTGACTATTGCGACAGTCTTGTTTCAATACCTCGTGAATGCATGGGCTGAGGAAAGAAATACAGCACTCTTTATCCGATTTCATTTTTAATACTGAATGTAAATTTAAAGCAATTACTTTCATGAAAGTTTTTGTCGAAATTGTAAGTTTGCTGCTAATTTCCAAATGATAACATTGTGGTGATAGCAATGTCCAATGGTGTAGATCGGCTTGTTCATATGTTTTAATTTTATTAATGAATAGAGAAGTGAAGTTCAGTCAGTTTTCAGGTTATTCGACTTTAACCGTTTCCACTCCAACGGAGAAAGGTGATCTACATTGCGAATTTTGTTTCCCACTCCGATGTCGAGCCTCATGCGACACTTCGTAGCTCTCACTTGCTCTATTCTCCCAGACGACTGATTAGGCATCAATGCTGCATAGTACAGCCATTCAGGAAACCCTGTGTTAACTCGGTGTCGAACTGTAGGAGTTGTGTTGAGAGAAAGGCTAGTAGGCATAAAACAACTAGTCCTTCACGCACAGTCCTGTTGATGGGACTTCATTCCCGATTAAAGCTGTGTGCTAGATCGAGGCTCGAACTCGGGACCCTTGCCTATCGTGGAAAAGTGCTCTGCTGACTGAGCTACCCAAGCACGATTCACAACCCGTCCTGAATAGCTTCGTGCTTGAGTATCTCAGTCGGTAGAACACTTGTACTCCAAAGGCAAATTTACAAGTTCGATCTCGGTCCGGCCCACAGTTTTACTCTTCCAGGAAGTTTCATACCGGTGCACACTAAACGCTGCTGAGCGAAAATTTCATTGTGGAATGATTTTAGTGATGACAGTGATTCGTTTGTAGACAATTCGAGAGAAATGAGGGCGGAAATAGTTCCCCCTGAAGATTTTAAAATAATATCACACAATGAAAAGCACTGTACTGAATTGCTTATGTAAATATACTTGAAGAAAAGCGAACTTTTGTTTTAACGTATACTGCAATTGTTGGTCGGTGGCCTCATTGTTTCCGCTAAGAAACTCAAGCAATTCTCTATGGCGCGTTTGCCGCTTGTGCGGCGGCAGTTTGAATAAGAGCGCACGGAGACACCTTGTGTCTGCATTACGGTGTTAAGCCTCCACAGCCCACTTGCTATTCAAAAATTTGAAAAGAAAAGTATTTCGCACTCGCATTGCAGTTCGCGAGATCTGTCTGTTAACTGTGTACCATACTGGCGCTAATACTCTCGCATTGCACATGATAAAGTTCCTAAAGGAATTTTGTTTTAGCTTCTGTATACAGTAATTGAGATTATTCATATGTGATACGTCAGACGCGCATTGTTCACAAGCTCTGAATATAACGTACATAATTACACGCGTAGGTACTAGCGGGCTTAGTTACACAACATACAAAAATGGTTCAAATGGCTCTGAGCACTATGGGACTCAACTGCTGTGGTTATCAGTCCCCTAGATCTTAGAACTACTGAAACCTAACTAACCTAAGGACATCACACACATCCATGCCCGAGGCAGGATTCGAACCTGCGACCGTAGCAGTCGCACGGTTCCGGACTGCGCGCCTAGAACCGCGAGACCACCGCGGCCGGCACACAACATACACAGTCAGTTTAAAGTCTAAAGCTTTCTCTGAGATGTAGAAGTAAGTACTCTCTTTTCGATAACTACTTAGATATTCACGTACGTAGGGATTTGCAAAATGGTGGAAGGCATTATTTATCGAGACAGCATTGAACATACTCAGGGAGGCCAGAAGTTAGAAAGAAGTAACTTTCACTAACTGAAAGTTACGTTTGACATTAGTCCCTTTAGAAAACTTACGAAGCACACCACCTCGGTTGCCCGCATCTCGTGGTCGTGCGGTAGCGTTCTCGCTTCCCACGCCCGGGTTCCCGGGTTCGATTCCCGGCGGGGTCAGAGATTTTCTCTGCCTCGTGATGGCTGGGTGTTGTGTGCTGTCCTTAGGTTAGTTAGGTTTAAGTAGTTCTAAGTTCTAGGGGACTTATGACCACAGCAGTTGAGTCCCATAGTGCTCAGAGCCATTTGAACCATTTTGAACCACCTCGGTTAAACATTAGTGTTTGCCGTTCACTTACACGCTTTTAGAGAAACTGGCGGCATACGTCTGCCAGAGCTCGTCGATGGATTCAGAAAATGAGCGTAATTAGTGATGAAATAATTATTTTCAAAAAAAATGAATTTTAATGTACTAAAAAGTGTGAAACAATATTTCTCTTATCATCATACAGGTAGTCCTCGAAATCTGTGGTTGTGTGTTTGTAATAGCTATGAAAATACTTGTAAGATTTAAAATGAAAAACGTGCTGTGCATCCCGGAAGCGGTGCTTTAACACTTGCGGCTATCTTTGAGCGATTAAGAATCTTTATGGGCATAGAGAACTTATTTTGTACTTTTCAGTCCGACTTAAAAACGTAGTATATGAAAATTTTATTTTTATTTAAATAAATGTTTTCTGCTTTTTAGTCTTCTGTGTGTGAAATTTTTCAATGAATTTTACACAAACAGATAAGATTATAAATAGAGACAAGCTAAATTTCACATTTATTTCAGTTTCTTTTTACATGATAATATCTTAAACAGAGTAGTCTTATACCTATATTCTAATAATATATCAACCTTTTGCTCTGTTACTTTCCTACATAATAAAATAAAGAAGGACGCAAAATTAATTTCTTTTATATCATTGTTATTTCAATACTAGCTTTATAGCTCATTACTTCGCCCTTGTATACCAATGTCACATATACTACACACAGCTCCCCTTCACCCTTCCTCTGCCCATCTTCTCCTCTCTCTCTCTCTCTCCATCCCTCCCCCTCTCTTTTCTCAATAGCCTCCTCCCCCTTTCTTTGTTCATCGCCTCTTGCCCCTCTCTCTGTCCACCTCACACTCCCACCTCTTCCCCTCTCTGTCTGCCCATCTCATCCTCCCCCTCTCTATGTGTCAATCTCCTCCTTCCATCTCCATCTTTCCTTCTCCTCCTTTCCCCTAAATCTGTTCATGTCGGCCACTCCCCTCTCACTATCCATTTCCTATCTTTCCCCTCTTACTGGTCATCTGCGTCCACGTGTTTCCCACAGAAACACTTTCTGATTCTACTCATCACAACACGCCAGACATGTAGGGCAGAGTAGATATCATATGTTACCAAGCTTTTTCACCTCCACCTCACACCTGCCAAACATACCAAGAAGAAAAAGAGTTAATATTACGCTGTCGTCTAGTCCTCAGCCATGTTTAAAACGTTCATCAGGAAGTAGGTTAAAAATCAGTTTCAAAATTTTTTTTCAAACAGGCAGGTAGACAAGAAAGATATTCAATAAACTAATAAAAAAGAGCTTCCTAGAAAATGATGAATATAAATTACCAATCTACCAACTGCTAGGAATCCTGAATTTCCACAAGAGTTGTGCAACACAAGTAGCATTCAGTCGGAAAATCTTTGTCTGTGAGCCTTCTTTTCATTAAACGAATTCCTATTAATTCGACTTGGACAGCTGAGCTGTATTTTTTGCATGCTGTCTAGGTTGCAGTCTAGAACCATGCATCACAATGGGGCCTCCAGCACAAAACCTTAAAATAAAAATACCTTTGTTTCAGCACCGTGGTATCGGCCCTCTTCAAATCAAACAAATCATGAAGTTGTTGCTTTGTACAGGCATATTCAGCTGAATTTTCCTGTGGATGGGGGATATGAAATAAATCAGCATATATGGAACGAGCAATATAGAACTGGCCAGGAAAGTATTTCTGACACCTCAAGATAGGCAACCCAAATTACATCCCGTAGTACGACCCAAGACCACAGGAGAGATTTTTAAATCCTAAGCCAGCCCCTGATACATACAGGGCTGACTAGTTTGTGCCAATACATCTGTCTTCCATTCTGCATTACTAACACATTTCGCCATCCTTATACACGATGTGATTTACTATTACAAATACAAATGAAAGAGCTGAGAAGTGAAAAATGAAACGAGCAAATTTATTCCAGTAAACGAGGTCCAAAAATGAACGTTTTACCGATACGACGTATTACAGCTGAGTACATGAACACCTTGTAACATAGTCCCCAAGGATCCATACTGCACATATACACTGAGGACAAACACATTGTAAGCGTTACACAAGGCCACCTTTAATGTCGATGCAGCCTACAGCATACCTCTTCATAGATACATGTACACGCTCAGAAAACCCAGACATGTACTGAACGCATTCATAGCCATCCACAATAGGTTCCCGGAGTTCATCGATACCTTCAACAGGGTAGAATACAGCAAAGCCTTTAAATATCCCCAAACACAAAAAAAAATCCAAGAGTTTAAAATCGAGGGACATGGGAGGCCATGATAGTGGCAAGACTAAAACACTTGTTGTTGAAGTGGTGTTTATCAAGACTTAGATACCCGAAATGAGGATGGCATCAAGCGAGGGCAATTTATCGCTTTGTAATTGGTGGTGTTTCGAAATAAGCATAGCCTTAAACATTAACGTTGTTGTAACGCTGACATACCTACACTTATGCATACGCCGTATCAGGGATATCACTGGTGACCAAATCTACGTTCATTAGGATTATTTGATACTTTCGTTACCCTCGCCCCTTTCGTTTGTGCCTATGACAGTCAAACGCCCGGTAGGTGAGGTTCTCCTGATCTACTGTAATGAGTATGGCACTTTTTGATGCTGCCTTTGACTTATACCGCATTCCGGAGTCACTAGGTTTTGAGTGAATATACTTATAAGTATTTGCTGCAGTTACTGTGCTACATAAATTAGGGATAGAGTCCCCATCTTAGACGGCAAACATTTATACAGTTCTTCACTATTCCCTCTGTAGTGGAGTATCCAATCCACCGTAACAGCGAATCTATTACACCCTTAAGTCGGCGTTAATCACAGAGCCCAGTCCATTGACATTTTTAATATGATTCTGAAACACTACATTTCAAATAAATTCTGTTTCGTCTGGTCTTATTTTACTACCGTCGAGTTCATTCCGCACTGATTAGAGTTGATGAAACTCTAATATCCCGCCACTCTAACGACGTGCAGAGAGACGCGGGAAGTGGGGGATTTACACTGAGGAGCCAAAGGAACTGGTACACCAGCCTAATATCGAGTATGGCCCCTGTGAGCACGCAGAAGTGCCGCAACACGACGTCTCTTGGACTCGACTAATGTCTGAAGTAGTGCTGGAGAGAATTGACACTATGAATTCTGCAGGGCTGCCCATAAATTCATAAGAGTGCGAGGGGGTTGAGATAACTTCTGTAAAGCACGTTGCAAGGCATCCCAGACTTGTTCAATAATGTTCATGTCTTGGGAGTTTGGTGGCCAGCGGAAGTACTTAAAGATAGAAGAGTGTTGCTGGAGCCACTTACAAGGAAATCTCCCCATCGCACCCCCCTCAGATTTAGATATAAGTTAGCACAGTGGATAGGCCTTGAAAAACTTCACGTCAATGAGTTCGCTCTCTCAGCATTTTCGGCCATCAATCTAGCGTAGAGTCTGTTATCATAAGTTACATTTCGTGCAGCACTGATATGCATAGCTGTCAGGCTACGATGCAAAAGCTACCACCTTCATGTTTTTTTACTGCGTATACATTTGCCGCAAAAAAGACGGAGAAACGTAAATAATTTGACCTCAGTGTCCCAAAAATATGGGAAAATCAGCTTTATCAGACGCTTCGGGTTTCTTCTTTACCTACTGACGCGAAAATGAACTGCTAGTTAGCATGATAATTTCATTATGGTATGACGCTCCGCCGATCATTCATCTGATTCCCATGAAACACATTTATAAACCCCGTTTATATCCTCCATCTTCGTGCAATAAACAATCAAATTTCGGTGTTAATTAATGTCGCCTACAGGGTGTAATTGCACTGGATGGAAGACGGAGCCAATGAATTCGGCGTAACTGCCTGACATCGCACTGTTGGCGCTCCGGTATCACGATCTCGGTCTGTGTCGTTGGTACCAACTAACGCTATAATTAAGACTAATAACTAAGTGTATTAGTTCCAGAATGTATTTCTACTCTACAGTGGAGTATGTGCTGTTTTGAAACTTCCTGTCAGAATAAATCTGTGTGGCTGAAACGCAATCGAACTTGGGACCTTTGCCTTTCGCAGGCAAGTGCTCTATCAGCAATGCAAGCATGATTCACGACTCGTCGTCTCGGCTGTTCTTCTATCGGTAGCTCTTCTCCTATCTCCTAAACATCATAGTAATTCTCGCAGATACCTCTCGAAACTAGCAATCATGAAAGCAACGACATTACGGAAAAGAGGTTCTGGCGGAAGTAAAGCTGTGATGGGGTTTCTCAGATGGTAAAGTACTTGCCCGCCTAAAGCAAAGACAGCAAGTTCGAGACCAAATCGGCATGCAGTTTAAATTTGCTACGAAGTTCAAATGTCTTAGTTGCACGTGTAATACACGATACCACGATGCCTCATCATGAGGCTTATTTACGCGCAAATGAGAACACGGGAAAATTAGTAGCATTAACACTTCAGATATCAACAGTAACTGGCACACAACAAAGCAAATTGCACTCATCGACTTGTGAGTCTACTGCGTGACGAGTCACGTGATTTGCCCTTTGCTGCCGCACACCTCCCCGTGGGCCATTTCAAACGCGCAGTGTGCTGTAACAAGACACAGATATCCGCAAAAACTCACCTTCAGCTCAAGTATCAGTAGCTTTTTCTAGGCGCGCGAATGCAGCGTGTCAGTCACGGAAAAGGATTCCCAGGCTGACTGAATCACCTGAAAAGAAAAGAAAACAAATGTTCAGTAACGCAGGCCATCATATCGCTGCGAACATCGTAGACCATAAATAATATAGACTGCCCGTGACGTCATTACACTGAAACCAACATATACGTCACGTGACTCGGAACAGGGAGCTGAATTTGTGTCATTACAACATGATGTGTAGTGGAGTTGACAGTTAGAGTTATTCTCATTTGTAGCTAAAATCAAGCACTGATTGTATCAAGAAAACAATTTGCCTTAGGCCTATTGCTATTATACATATAGTAGTGTAGTCAGCCTGATTTTTCCTAAATTCATAATATTATAGCAATGGTTATCGTTTTGACATGTGGCCAAAATACGTTTTCTGTCATGCTATGCTGTATGATTAGTTATATCACTGGAAACAAGTTTTCATTTAATGGGTTTATGATTTTAATGTAAGATATTAATCCACATTCGCCGGCCGGAGTGGCCGAGCGGTTCTAGGCGCAACAGTCTGGAACCACGCGACCACTACGGTCGCTGGTTCGAATCCTGCCTTGGGTATGGATGTGTGTGATGTCCTTAGGTTAGTTAGGTTTAAGTAGTTCTGGGGGACTGATGACCTCAGAAGTTAAGTCCCATAGTCTCAGAGCCATTTGAGCCATTTAACCCACATTCATCGTTTTCAGAAAGCAATAACATGTAAAAGAAATGGAAATTTCACCATCGGAATGAACGAAAGAAAGCCAACACTGCTCTCTGGTCTGAGATTTTCTTGTAGCTTACATATCGCAGGCAGCGCATGAGCAATCCATCGAAATTACACATGCTCGAGTGCGCGAGCAATAAATTCCTTAGTCATGGACCTCTTACACGGTTTTTACGCAAAAATTAATGTATATTTTACGACTACTGCCACTTAGTGATGGCTGTATGTAACGCAAGTAAAAGACTCCCAGTTTGTGTTAAAAGAATGTTCTGGAGGATCTTTACTGGTTCACTCAACAAGAACAGGTTTTATAGGTATAGTTAACAGCATTTAGTTGCGTATGACGCCGTCAGAAGCAAATCTCCACTATTAAGGACTTTCGTACTGACATACAAACTCAGACAAGACCTGCTGGATGTGTATTTTAGTGCTGTGATAAGTCGTGAAGAGCAGAATATCAAACCAGCAGTCCGAAGCTGCTTCCAAGAGATTTTTGGCACACATTCAGATTGATACATCTACTAATGCTAACTGCATTGTAATAAATAACGACTATGATTGCATAGCTCATACAGTTTCTTACACTTTGTATTTAGCTAGGAAAGTGATGAATAAGCCTGAGTGCCGCATTTAGCAAATTTCATAATGTTCTAAAATTGCTAGTACAGGTATCTTGAAGAGAAAAAACAGAGGTAGCTTGTCTCTTATATTCAATGATCATATTTATCTGCTCAAAATAGGTCAGAAAGTATTAGACAAATGTCCATTTTTAATGTGGGAAACCCTTTTAAGAAATTAGTTACCTCAGCTTTGCAGGACATAAGAAATAGTGTTTCCCCTCAACTGAATAAACATGTTTCAAACAGCCCTCCTCTTGATAATCACATTCATCAACTGAAAGAAAGCTGTACACTTCGAGTATTGTAAAATAAGGGTACTTGATGAAGTGAGACTCCACAGCAAGAAGTTACACCGTGCTCTGATTAGAAGAGTCTATATAAAAATAGTTTTGTTAGTTAGCAATGATTTTGCAATTGTTTTGAAAATAGAATTAAATACATATGTGATGGCACCTACAGCTGCTGAGGTCAAGTCACCTATAGCTGATCTGTAGGTTCCATGCAATTTTGTCATATGATGACATGGTTGGAGACCGTGGCTGTTACTTGAAGTCAAATGTTGATGGTGTTGAGACAGAAACAATGAGAAAAATGTACATGTGCAACGATAATAATGCAGTGGGAATGTACACACGAATGTAATGAAAACAAAACACTCCAAAACGACATAGGGTAATTTTTAGAGAAAGGCCATTTATTGGCTAAAGCGTGTTGAAATGGGCTACATAGGCCTCGGGAGGTGAGGGTGAGCCAGAGCTTAGAATTTGGTGAACATTGTCCGCGAAGCTACCGAAAGTTGCCAAAACTAAGTCCACAGTGCCGCAGCACCGGGAGAAGTGGGAGATGTTCAATGCTACAGGGTGCACATCCGACTCGCGGGTGAGCAAGAATACAAGAGAGCGGGCCCGGCGACGTGTGGCCGGGTATGTTCGACACACCACGCGGCTTCCTCCGCCCTGGTGGGTCAGGACCGAGCAAACCGTGCGGGCGGCATGGAACTTTACAGAGCGTTGCCTGCTAAGCGACGCCTGGGGCGGCGTTACCTCGTCAGCAAATGAGAGAGGCGCGTGAATAAAGTGCCCTTCATCGGTGCTGACTTCTTGTTACTAAACCGTGGGACGAAAGAATTTACAGGCAGCTAACACTGCCGTCCGTGGCTTGGCCGCAATGTAAAAATGAAGTTACCGTTTGGAAGGCTCATATAATAAAGTAAAATCTCTCACTGTCTGGCTCATCCTTTACATCACGTGAGTCACATCCAGTGGAAGTCTGTAACGCACCCATCTGTGTGGCGTGCTTATAATTATGTATTATTTATATTTTAGGATAAGTAATCTGTAAAAAACGCACCACATGTTGTAATGAAAGCATGATAACCGCCTGAAGATGAATTATAACGATACGAAACCGGTAACAGTACCCTTTGAGTAAAGGAACTGAAAATAAATTTGTGGCTGGTTGCTGTCTCAACACCATCAACATTTGTAGTTTTCGTGTTTGTGCGTTTGTTTGTGTGGAGTAAATTAATGAATTTGAGTCCTATTCTGTAAACTTTATCTATATTTTTCTTATACTCTCTTGCTGACAAGTGAGAAATAATGCCTTCTATTTGTTTCAGTGCGTAATTCAGAAAATCAGTTTCCAAATTTCTGTGTCTTAAAACTGTGTTACCAACTTAAATTTTAAGATGACTGAACTATTATTTTTTCTTCTTCCTCCTCATACTGTGTTTCCAGTGCAATAAAAACTGGATTAAATAAAGCTCATTGTAAAATATCTGTGTTAAGTGGTACAGTACAAGGATGTAGTTTTTGCATAAATGCTACTTTTCTACGACACCAATATGATAAATGAAGTGCTTCTATTATTACCAACAATTCTCTCATTTTCGTGTTGGGTTTATTGCTTTCGAAGGAATCAGTTGAACGTTTTATCAGCAGGCCACTAACAGTAAAGTTTCAGTCACAAGAAACCATTATCCCTGACAACTTACCAGTAAAGACAGAACTCTTTATTCTCTACCACATAGCATATAGCCTTTTGCAGATGCTAAAGAAGTTGATGCATTTTAATGAAACTGATAACGATCATGTTAAACAAATTCTGTTTACCTAATAAGGAATTATCCTCTGGGGCAGGGACTTAAAATGAATCAAGTGTTTTTTCCACAGAACTGAACAGCGAGAATATTGTGTAAAGCAGATAACTGTAATCTGTGCAGAATGCTTTGTAAAACCCTTGAAACTCTTCACACACGCCCTGATACATGGACTCCTTAATGGCTTTCCTTCCAGGCAACAAAAACAAGCTACAAGTGAAATGTGATATACATAGATGCATGACAAGACATACAAAGTAATCCTCCTGACACTTTGGCTTTTTGCATGTGTTCAGGGTGGAGTTATCTGTATGGGGAACTCCTACCAATTTAAACGAATAAAATAACCCTTTCTAGAAATTGTCAGAAACCTTGATAAAAGAATTAAAAAGTTCTGCCAGTTATATGGCGGGTAAGAGTGTTCTTTGTAGAGCTGTATGTCAAATAATAATTTAGAGATGGAATCAGCTGTTTTGTTTGATAAAAGCAGGGGTAATCAAGTAATATCGATCTACTAGTAGGAGATAATCAGCTACTGTTTAGTATAACTGTGGAGGCAGCATGTTCTTTCAAAGTAGCAGCTTTGTTTTTAATTTTCTTAGTTAAATTTAGCTAGTGTGGGCTTGAATAATGGTAGATAGATTAATGTTAATACCAGAACAGATTAAGGTCTACAATGTTTTTGCCTTTTGGTAATGTAAATCGTGACTAATTCTACATCCCTCAAGGAACTCCTTCTTCTTGGGGTTTTGTCTCAGATCAGATTTTGTGCTTTGTACTAGAAACAGAAGTAATGACCTACATATATACTCACAGTATTGTTTTGAAGGCTCCAGACGAGGCAAACCGACGAAAATTTCAGTTGCAAATGTGTTCTCTTTCACAATTTGCACGATATACAAGAGAGAATTGTCAGAGTATGTGCTTCGATAAGTGCCAAAGTGAACAGGAATACCACTCAGTAAAATAAGTACCAAACTATTGTATCCCATTTAAAAGAACAAAGTTGACCTTCATGTCTCTGATTACACCCCACCTAGCAACAAAAAACCAAAGTCATATTATAGCCCCTATTGTCCCATGTAACATTTGTCCCACTATCATACTTCTGGAATTTTCTAGGTGACAATAGTTGGTGACTCACCCTGGATTGCCATAGTTGTCAGAACACTGCTCTTGTACTCATTGTCAATTGTTCACTTGATGAGATTAAATAAAATTTTTGTATTCTCGACCTGACTCATATTTTGAGTTCCCTATTGTCCTATAACTGCCTTATGGTTAGGTGACACTTAAATAATAAATACAATCCTCTGCAATTTTAGGATGTCTGCTTCATCATGATGAGTTTCTATCGTATACAGTGAGTATGCACTATTTTTAAAGATAGATGAGATGCAGAGGTGGGAACAAGTGCCAAATCACATCTTTTTATAGCAGAAGTAGTTGATGCACAACCTACTAACCCTGATTTCTATCTCTTCCAACTCTGTTAATTGTTGGAGTTCATTAACTGTGTTATGCCTTCTGTATAGGAACTTTTTCCATACTTCAAAATTAAGCTCTGCAGGCATTACATATGCTAATTACATGCTTATATGTCTTATAATCAACAAGAGGAAATCATTTAAAATATTAAAAATAGTGGAGTATTGCATTGCATACTCTTAATGCATACCACCAAAAGATTTGTAATTTGTAGACATAAGTGCATCTGACAATTTCATGGCTGTGAAAGTTATTTATCTGGTTTGAATAAATAGATAGTGCAATGTGATACTTCTAAAAGTATCAACTGTCAACAAGCATCAACTGTCAACAAATTCACAAATTTTGGGGTTCGTTTTCGACATGGTTTTAGGATTATTTCTGACAGTTATTACTGCTTTGACAGTGATTTGTTAGTATGAGAAAAGTCGAATAGCACTGTGGTTCAGAGTCAACATCACTCTACAGGACAACCTACAGCTGGCTAAATCAATACAGTGGTCAGAGTTAGACAAGGTCATATTGCCTCTACTTATTAAAATACTTCAGTGTTCAGACTGGAAGCAACCAATACTGTCTAACTTTAATCTATGATACATCTCTTGTTTTAATGGGCCAAAAACATTCTTCTGAACTAACTTTTAGAGTGCAACTCAATAATAAACGGACATTTAATGTAAGTTAAATGAAGATAAACTGTAACCAAATTCTTGTAGTACAATTTCTCAGTGTTAACGTATCACTGCTCGTAGAAGTGATACATGGCATGCAAATGTAACTGCACACTGTATTTTCTAACACCTAACAAAAGGAAAATGACTCATCTGAAATCAAAATCACAGCAAGACACAAACTTCTATTTGTTATAAACTATGTGTCCACATCCTGCATTGGTACAGTAAATATCTTGAAGATTGCTGCAATTTTCACTCACTTTAGATAACTATAAATTGTGTATAAAATTATAAACTGATCCTGATGTTTAAGAAATGTTGCTTATACAGCAGACAGTTAAAGAAATATTCCAGATATGTTGCACATTAACATGGTGCTTTTGCAAATAAAGTTTAAATGAGCACATGTGCAGGTAAGCATTAAGGACTGGAGGACTGAAAAATAAGGTCATCAGGGAAAAAAGTTCATAAGAGAGTTCAGTTTAAAGTCAGCTATAATTCAGGAAGTAGACAGAGAAATACATCCAAATGTCCTCTATAAGATCGCATGGCTATATAAAACTGCACATTTACAAAAGGCTGAAAAGTTATTCCATATTCTTAAGAACCTGCACAGTGTTGTTTGCTGAATCGGAAAATAATATTATAAGCTTCCATGTATGACCCATTAAGAACCATGTAGCAAATAAAAGACAGTAACTGTTGCAATGTATATTGATAAATAGGGCATTTTGCACTGTTAATACATCATCATATTAACAATTCTTCATTTGATGACCATCTGAGAGCTACTGAACATTGTGAGCCAACAACTGATACCCTTAAAATTCTACACAGATCTCCTAAAAGAAAAATGTTAACCCTGTTACTGTATTTCGGAATAATGTAACTTCAGAAGTCATTAGTAAAGATAAAATGGGCCATTAGCACACTTTATGTGTGTGGGAACCATTTTATCATAATTTAAACAATTTTATCCAATAAAATTGTTTTAAATAAAGTGTACTGATAATAAACATAGTTTATTTATATTATTCTTTTAATTTAACTGGATTACATCAATAAATAATAAAATGCAAATTAACTGAGTATAAATGCATTAAAAAAAACCACACATGAAAAAATCAATAATTTTTTGAGACTAAATATATAAACACACTTTTATCCTTTTGATTTTTCCATTTTAATTTTTTATTTTTTAACTATAATTATTCTAAAATATTTTAAATTTTAATTTTGTAATTCAATTTCTTTATTATTAAAAATCTAATAATTTTTTTCTTATAAGACATAAAATTTTTTATAAATTAGATCTTCCAAATCTTTTCTCATTTTTTAGAATCTGAAAATTATAGCAAATACAAATATCACTACTGTAGAGAAAAAAATTAAAGCTTTTCAATTATTTTTGTTGAACAAAATATTAAACTAGATAGAAACAAGTTGAATGTTATATTTGCAGATCTTTTCTCATTTTTTAAAATCTGAAAATTATAGCAAATACAAATATCACTACTGTAGAGAAAAAAATTAAAGCTTTTAAATTATTTTTGTTGAATAAAATATTAAACTAGATAGAAACAAGTTGAATGTTAGATTTGCAGATATTTTTTTAAATGATCATTAATTATAGATCATTTGCAAAGTATAAAACATAACAATACTATTGATTATATTAAGGATAATTATTATGAAGATACATACGAATTGGAATTCTATAATTCTAACAAAAATTTGTGTAGTAATGTGGGATGAAATAAGATAATTGAACTCTATATTTCTGTACTTTTAGAAAACTTGTGAATTATCATGTAATACAAAATTAATCATAAATTTTAAATTATTTTTTGAAAGAAGAAAGAAGTTTAATTATTTACAATAAATGTTAATAGATTATTTGTTTATATGTTATTTATAAAGACTTATCATTCAGTAAACAATATATATATATATATATATATATATATATTAAAAATCATCAATTAATATCCTATGTTCAACATTGTAAGTTAAATTCTGTCTCCTACAAAGAATTATGTAAAATCAGCTGTCAGTAGGAATTTTATCATTAAAGGATCTCATAATTTCATAGATATTTTGCGATTTGCTACAATATATTTTTTCTTCTAATCATACTCATGACATAAATTGGATACTCCTTAATGAAATTATATGGATTTGTAGTGATATCTCCTTTTAACTGTGTTATTCGCTTAAAATCACGAAATGAATCATAAGTGTAGGAAGAATTATTTGGTAAACCTAAATCTACATATGTTGAGGAAAATTTCATTTTACCCATTCTTAAATAAAATTTTTTATCAAATAATAATGAATCAACAAACTGATTATTTTTTCTTTTTGTTAGAAAAGCTACAAAAATAAAATAAGGAACATAAAATTCTGCTTCCTTATAATGATGTTATTTAATTAGCAGCATTAGGAGCACTTAGTTCATTATCTGGTGGTGCAGCAGTTATTATACTATGTTTTCGCAGTAAACAAAAATCACAAAGATTTGGAAGGACGAAATAGACATTATTTAACAACAGAAAAGAAAGGATCTGGAACAAATAAAGTCTTAAAAAGTAATAAAAAGACTAAACCTTTGCCAAATTTTGATTTGTAAAATCTTTTTGAATAATTAAAAATCAAACATTTTAGAATTGTCTGTGTGATTGACTAATTATCTAATTAAACAAAAAATTTGAACCTGGAACAGTTAATTTAGATATTTCTTATTATTTTGTACACACTGGTCATGTTGTTATAAAATATATAATGCCAAATTCTCTTTGATCCAGTTACCCTTTATACTTTATATACTTAGGGAATTAACTAATTAGTTGGGGAAAAATATATTTATTATGATGTTAAAAGTGTACAAAATTTTGATGAATTTATTTACAGTCATTTCGTTATTCATGTTAAAACTATCATCAGATAATTTTAAATTACAAAATATTTTTAATCTAGTTTTCGCAATAAATTAATATATGAAGAATTGGAATAAAAATTGTGAATTTACAATAATTACAATTACATTTTTATAAACAATTAAAATTAAAAACTAATACAAAATTAATAAGATTTAATTACAATAACTAAAAATCAAATAGAAAACTAAATTAATAATGATTTAGTAACAGAACAAAAAAATTAATATACAAATTGATGTAAAAGAATTAGAAAAAATTAGAAATGAAACAGAAAATTTAACTGAAATTAATCACAAATAAATGTAAAACTCAATAGAAAAAATTAGTTTCAAATTTTCATAAGGAATTGGATTACAAAATAATAAAACTTAGTAAAAATTAATTAGAAAAGATAAAAAGGAAATAGAAAATTTAATGAAAAGCTTCAGAATGAATTAAATAAACTTTTCCCTCTTACTCCACCTAAAGATAGGAAATAAGTAGAATAGATTGGCCCATGTATAGTTATATTGCTGGTATAAACAATATTAAGAAGAACAATTAGAAGATGTTTCCAAACAAGCTGAATATGAAAGTATTTTAACAAAATTCAATAATTATATTACTAAATAATAAATCTATATAATACAAACAATAAATAGAATTAGTGTTATCATTTTAACATCAAAATTGGTTTTAACTCTACTTATAAACCAATTAACAAATTTAAAATATAATGTATGTGATAAATGCTATGTCATATTTTCAACTTATTTAGATGAAAATAATGTATATACTTACTCCTTGAGTTAATATGTGCCATTGATGTATTTGAAAGTGGTGAACAAACTATTTTTATTATACATGAGTAAGTGAAATTTCAGCTCCTTATAAAATAGGTTGATCCAAAAGAATAACATACATAAAGATTTACTATAACCACCTGAAAATAAAATTATACCAAGAAGTAACAATAAAATTATTAACTACATTAGATAATTAACATAATTATGTCAATCATTATAGATACAAAAAGAATATCTATCATCAGGAATAAAGACAACAAAAACACACAAAGTTTTAAAATCTGAACAATATGATTGCTTAAAAACGTACATAGATTTAAATGAAAGTAAAAAACATTTTGAACAAGGTTTTATAAATGGGTGATTAATTCAGTATGATGAAAAATATGAGAAAGAATATATATAAAATTAATTTCAGATACAATTAATTGTGATAACTTATGAAATAAGCCAATTTAGCCGCTGGAAAAAATTTAAAGACATTCAAGATATTGACCAACAGATAACTGAAAAGAATTTATTATAAATGTTTTAAGAACTTATAAAATAATATCAAATTAATCCTTATTCAACCTATATGGAATTAAAAGCTTTTATTATTGAAGGTTTAATAGAACATTAAAAGAAAAAATGTGGAAATAATTTGATCCATGTAGAAATTAGTTTCTAAATGAATTCATGAATATAAGAATAGAAAACAAATCAAAAATAAATGTGAAGCCATCAGATAGAAACAAAGGAAATGAAAAAAATATTACAGACTGTACATTTAACAAATTTTGAACATAATAAACTCAAAAATTAAGTATGTCATAAAGTAAGAATAAGTTAATTAAAATGAATATTTGAAAAAAGATTACAAAGCTAATTGATCATCAGAAATTACCGAAACTGAAAAGTCATTCATTTTAATCCAGTCATAACTTAAAGTAAGTTTTTAAGAACAGTCATTGAAAAAACAAAATTTCCAGATGTATATCTTTTTTAAAACAACATAAAAAAAGAAAAATGATAAAGCTTTGGTGAAATGTCACAGTTTTGACAATTCTCATAATATTTAGGTTTCACAAAATAATGTTATAAAATAATACGATTATATTCCTAAAAGTTGTTTATCATTATATTTAATTATTTCCCTTTTCAGTATAAATTTTATCAGTAACTTTTTTATTTTTGCTAATTGTAAGGTTGGGAAAACAACTGATAATTTCAATTCACTAAAATTTGCAAAAGATGGTTAGAAAACAATGAGCAGACCTTGTTCAAATGAATATAAAAGAATATAATAAAAATTAAATTCTGTATGTATGTGGAAAATATGTTTCTCAATATTATTAAAAGAACATTTAAAACGAATAACAAGTGATGAATACTTGAATATATTATTATCATTTAAAAATTATGTTAACATAGTAATGAGAAGAATACATAAATGCAAAATAGCCAAGAAATTAAAGATTTAAATTTTTTGATAGGAATCCAGCAACTAAAGACAATTATTCAAACAAAATAAAACAAGTGTTCTCAAGAGTGTCAAAAATTTAAAAAAATAATGCTATAAAATGAGTATTTTTAAAGTGTTTGAGGAGGTATAAAATATTAAATAATATATACTTTAAAAGAAATATCAAAAATGTTATTTGATAAGCGTTATTTGATAAATGTTATTTAGCATGTATACATTATATATTGAGAATTATGTTAAAAATACTTTCAAATTTACTGAAGTTATAAATTTATAAGATGGTCATTAGCAATATAGCTATACAATCAAAGAATATATTATTCAGTTTTTTTAATGAAGAACAAACATATATTAAAGGTGAACTTTTTAAGAATGAAAAACAAAAAAGTTACTACATTTTAGGAATGAAAAATTAAATTGACAACTAAAAATTTTAAATATTAAAAATATGTTTATATGATTAACATTTAATATCAAAAAATTTGACTTTTCTTATATGCTAGTTTTAAATGGTTTTATATTCAGTTAAATTAATAATTTTAATTGATACATTTATTGATGTCATTTGGTTAAAATCAAAAAATAAAATTATTTTTATTAGTAGCACACTTTTATTTAAAATAATTTTATTCGATAAAATGGAATGAATAATGACAAAATGGGGATCACACACATGAAGTGTGCTAAAATCCCCATTTTTATATCTACTGTCATTAGGTCAGTTAAACCTAAATGACCAACTGATCAATTAAAAATAAATTCTACTGCAATACAATCAAGTCAGCTTTAGTACAGTTCAGTTGATTTTTTTCCACATTTATTTTATCATTGTTTTTCATGCCTCCCACACAGTTGTCCCTAACCACTGTGTTTCATTTTCACCATGTTTATCCCCTAAACTGCTTTCATCTTCTTCTTATTCTTCAATCTAAGTAGTTTCCTATTGTTTCCCATTCCCTTTCCCTCTTACCCATGTCATATACAGACATCTTCTTCCTCTTCCCTTCATTCCCTCCTATTTTCCCTCCCCTCTCTGTCCCCTACCCCCTCCTACACTCACCCCTCTTTTCCCTTTGCATCCTTCTTTCATAATCTTCACTTCCTTTGCCTTTTCTATTCCTTTTTAGTCATTTATTTGAAGATTTAAACATTTCATAACATTTTGTTAATGACAATTTCAATTACCATTTTATTTTTATTTATATCCAACTAATCGTTGATCTTACTGTCTCTAACTCATTATAAGTCAGGTTATTATTCATTTCTTGCTTCTATAGTAAGAACTGTTTTTATAGGCTCACTACTCAGTTCTCTAACTTTATATCACTTCCTGTTATGTATTTCATTATTTCTATCAGCTTACACAATTCATTTAATTCATCCTATCCTGACCACTACTGCTGTCAACCTCCGCTTTTGCCTCACTTGACTCCTCATACTCTATGCCTCAGCACACACTGCATCAGTGGTAGTGTTTTTTATCAAGTCAGGTATTTACACCAGTGCAACATGAGAAAAATCACGTCAGCAATAATTCTGGATGATAAAAAAAAGTGAAGTTGTATTTTTGTTGTGTGTTACGAAAATGGCACAGTGGAGTTCAGGGCAACGTTATGCCAGCAAGTTTTGTTTTAAACTTTTATGAAAGGCAAAATTTTTCGTTAGCACAAATTATTTTTGTAAGGTTGAGAACACATTGAAGATGAACCTCACTCGAGTGAGCAAAAAAAGATCAAAACAATGCTGATTTTCCTTTTTGACAGTAAGGATATCGTGCATAAAGAATATGTTCCTCCAAGACAAACTGTGAACCAAGTGTTTTGTAAAGATGTCCTTGAAAGGCTCAGGAAAAGGCTGAATCGAATGAGACTGGACAATGCAGACAAGTGGATGATAAATCGTGACGAGACCCCATGTCAATATGTCCACCTCCATCACGGACTTTTTTAAATCCAAAAGGCCTTTCTGTTGTTCCACTGCTCCCTTATTCACCTGACCTGACTCCTTGTGAACCGAAATTGAAAAGTGTCTTCAAAGAGCTTCATTGTGGGACCCTGGACACTATTGAAAAGACACATGAAAGGCCGTACCACTTGAAGGCATTCATTGCTACTACCAAGACTGGAAAGAATAACTCTGCCGGTGCATAGCTACAGACGGGAACTTCTTTGAAGAGGACAATACTGAAAAAAATAAAAAAATTTGTAGATAAAAGAATCTGTCTCATTGCTTTTGTCACACACCTCGTCTGTGGCATACAAATAAAATAAAAAAATTTGTAGATAAAAGAATCTGTCTCATTGCTTTTGTCACACACCTCGTCTGTGGCATACAAATCGTTTATAGCAGTCGCTCTGAAAGCTATCTTTCAGGTTGTGAACAGCTTTACTTTGTTAGTGTAAGAACTGGAGAACTACTTACAAAGTTATGGCTTGTGAAGCGCTGAATCATGTTTCTCTCTGCCGAGTGTTAGTACCACAGAATGTCACGCTAGTGCCATAGTGTGCCACTGTGCGACACAGGAGGACCTTTGTAGACGCTCCTGCAACGTAGAAGACGGGCAGCGTAGCGTCGCTCGCGTGATTTATCGCGAATCTGGGCCGGCCGCCCTCACCCCCTGCTCGGCGCCCACACCCTGCACCTCGCAGGCGCTTATCTCCCCACCTCTCCCTCCCCCACCTCCCGAGTCACCTGCCTGTGACCCCACGCCCGCTCCCAACTACGCCCTTGCGCGCTTATCACCACCTCGCCTCGGCCGCCCCCTCCTGCAGCCTGCAGCCTGGACCGCTTATTCATTCCCGCCTTGTGAAGAGCCGGAGAGAAATCTCGGCGCCTCGTCTCGCCTCGCATCCCGCTTTCGCTGCCGCCTCTGTCCTCGGCGACACACGCGCCGGCGAGAGGCCCGTCAAAAGCTCTTTCTGCCGCGGCCTGCAGCGACCACCCCGTAATCCGATACCTTGCGAAACGCAATTTCATCTAGAAATTAATTCCCGCGATTTCGTTATGGTACTTAACGGGATACAAAATTTCGACTTTTCATCTAGCTACTTTCTTTAAAACGCGTGATGTTCCCTGTCCGCAGTGCAAATGCCTGATTCGCATATATTCTTTTCGGTTTGCTGGGTCATTACAGTGTACGAGAGGCGTTTGAAAAGTCCATGCCAAGTCCGAGAGATGGCACGACTGGTGCGTATCGAGATCATGTATTGTTAGTAGCATCTTTGGAAAGAACGCACACCAAGTCTCAGCCATATTGGTCTATTTCTTTGTGTTTGGCATTGGTGTGAATCAAGGAAGTCGAGTGATGTCAAAAATTGGACGAAAAAGAATTTCGTGTGGTGACTAAACATTACTTTATGAAAAGCAAAATGCCTCAAGAGACTAAAGAGAAGCGTGATAACATAACGGTGACTCTGCACCTTCGATTAGAACAATTTATAAGTGCTTTCATAATTTTCGGCGTTTCCATATGGGCACAAGAGATGCTGAACGTTCTGAACACCATGTGGAGGTTACGACTCCAGAAATCATTGATAAAATCCAAGATATGGTGATGGATGACAGAAGAGTTAAGGTGCATGAGATTGCTACTGCTGTGGGCATCTCAAATGAACGGGTACATAATATTTTGCATAAACATTTGGACATGAGGAAGCTATCCGCAAGATGGGTTCCTGGTTTGCTCACGCTTGACCAAAAACGGAATCGTGTGAAGTGTTGCAATGATGGTTTGCAGCTGTTCAGGAAGAGTCTTCAGGACTTTAAGCATCGTTTAGTCACTGTGCATGAAACATGGATACATTACTAAACTCCTGAGACCAAAGAACAATCTTAACAATGGGTTACCAAGGGAGAACCTGCTCCAAAAAAGGCGAAGACCGTTCCTTCGGCCGGAAAGGTTATGACGAATGTCTTTTGGGATTCGCAAGGGATAATCCTAATAGACTATCTGGAAAAGGTAAAACTATTACAGGTTCATATTATTCATCGTTATTGGACCGTTTGAAAACCGAGACGCAAGCAAAATGACGGCGATTTGACCGCGTAAAAGTCATTTTCCATCGCGACAATGCACAAGCACACACCTCATCACTTGTGGTCGCAAAATTAATGGAAACAGGATTTCGACTCGTTTCACATCCCCCCTATTCTCCAGATTTGACTCCCTCGGACTTCTATTTGTTCCCCAATTTGAAGAAATGGCTGGCGGGACAAAGATTTTATTCAAACGAGTTGTTTGCAGTAACTAATAGGTACTGTATTTTGCAGACTTGGACAATACCTGTTATTCTGGAGGGATCACCAAATGATAACAGCTTTGGACAAAGTGTGTAGGTAAGTCTAAAAGGAGACTATGACGAAAAATAAAAAATGTTTAGCCCAAACACGTAAGTAGTTTTTATTTTTGCACGGACTTTTCAGACGCCCCTCGTAGTGCACTTCGATTACGTGAGTAACCATGATAGGAAGGCGTCCAAACAGTGAGAAAATTTGAGTTATGAACCAGAATATCAGTGGACGAACTACAATTCTTGGAGTCGATAGCTAGACGTAAACTCGGAGGGTAACTGCAGTGGATCATGTACATGTCCGAACCACGATCAATTCTAACGAGGTGAACACGGGAAGTACCACATCCTGATTTCTCAGAAACTTCGCTCAGTAAAAGAGAGATCAAAATAAGCGAACACCTGTGTCGACTTATCCGTGGATACTTGACCGTGTCCGAGAAAATGATAGTCAAAGTTTCGAAGTACTGCACGTGCCTTTTAGCGCCTGGTAAGTTCGACTCCAGCGGTGGCACAGTGGCTAGCGTCGCAGTGTCACAGCTTTGCGCCCCCTGTTCGAAACCTGACTATTGTTTTTACGAGGGTGAGTCAAATTAAAACCTTAAATTTGTAATAAGAAATCGAAATTTCGAGCCGTTATCCTGTAAGTTTGCAAGCGTGCTACAAACAGCGTGCAGAATGGCCTGTAGGTGGCAGCATAGTACAGATGCACACATGCCGTCACAGTATCATTATAAAGATGGCCACCCCACTTGCGACTTACACCAGGGAAGAACATTGTTCTGTTATTCGGTTTCTGCGTAGTGAAGGTGTGAAACCTATTGAAAATCATCGACGAATGAAGGTTCAGGACGGTGATGTATTTTTGTCACAGCAACAAGTCTACGAATGGAGTAGGAAGTTCGCAAATGGTGTGACTTCAGTGGAAGATGCTCCTCGTCCAGGGCAGCCACAACGAGTTGTGACTCCACAGAACTTTGCAGCAGTTGAAGCCATAGTGAAGGAAACCGCCGAGTGATACTGAATGACACTGCAGCATGTTTACAGATTAGTCATGGGTCAACAAACCACATTGTGCAAAATGTGCTCTAGTTTCACAAAATGTCTGCAAGATGGGTGCCACAGCAGCTGACTCCTGAAATGAGAGAACGACGTTTTGATGCTTGTGAAGAACTTCTTCGGCGCTTTGAACGAGAAGGTGATGGCTTCCTTGCAAGAATCGTTACTGGGGACGGAACCTGGGTTCACTTCCACTAACCGGAAACGAATAGAGCGAGCAAGGAATGGCGCCATTGCTGATCACTAAAACCAAAGAAGTTTCGAACAGAACCATCAGCAGGGAAGGTTATGCTGAATCTCTTTTGGGACGAAAAAGGCGTCAATTTTGGAGCATTACATGCCTAGAGGGACCACTGTCACCAGTGCATCATACACAGATCTCCTAAAAAATCATATGCGTCCTGCAATCAAATCAAAGCGACGTGGATTGCTGTCAGCAGACGTCCTTTTGCAACATGACCCTGCAAGGCCCCACACTGCCCGTACAACAGTTGCAATAATTACTGACCTGCATTTTGAGTGTCTTCCTCATCCACCATACTCACCAGACCCTGCCCCAAGTGATTTCCATATGTTTGGACCACTCAAAGACGCAATGGGAGGAAAGAAGTTCCGTTCTGATGAAGAGGTACGCCACGCGGTGCATAAGTGGTTGCGCGGACTACCAAAAGAATTTTTTTTCTAATGGAATTTATGCACATTCTAAGCACTGGAGGACTTGCATTGAGCATGGGGGAGATTATGTTGAAAAGTGATACAGCTTTGTACCACTTCTGCATAATAAATAATATTTTAAAAAATATTTAAGGTTTTCGTTTGACTCACCCTCCTATTCTTTATTTTATCTTTCATTTATCTACCCTGTTCAGAGAAGATTAGTGCGCTTTCCTTCCAGTTTATATTGAATTAGTATTATCCTTATTCATCTGTTAATTGTCTGTCTGATAAATGCATTAAAAGAAAAAAAAACAATCAAAGAATGAAAAAATTATTGAAATTATTTCGGTGGAATTCTTGTAGCTTATCCTCATTCATAATGAACTGCATTTCCGGTAAAATTATGCGTTACGCGTGGTTTGCCGTGGAATTATTGCCAGTGTGTGAAATCTTCAGCAATGGTAACGACGTTTCTTTCCCAATTGAGATTCATACGAAGAAATGTCACTGTGGTAAATCTATCCTCGTGCTATGCTCGTGATGTTCGGAATTTCTATGTTTCGAATGTTTCTACGATCCGTACCGTTTACGGGAACGCACCAAATATTTCTAACGACGAAACATTAGAATAAAACGCAAGAATTGATATAAGAATGACGTACTCGTGTAAGAGTGTGAGACTTGAAATAGAATGTTACCCCTCAAAACATCATACACACAGGTTTTACATAATAAATGTATTGTCGCAGTTTCACAGTAATATAACGGCTTTGTATCTTTCAATTTGATACGAACATTTGTGTAGAATCCTTCTACAAACCTGGGTAGACAAATGAAATAAAATAAAATAAAATCTAATTTTAAAAAATTTTATTTCGAACACGAGCCCTAGAAGTGTCAAGCCACCGTTTCGGTTCAACTGTTCAACTTCTCGCGTGCTAAAAGTCATATAAAATTATAGCGAAAGCTTTTACTGTCTTTTTCTCAGAAACGGTAGAGCATCTACGGAAAAGACGAGACAGCTTTTCCGTTATTTTTGCCCCTCTTCCAATAGTGAAGATATTGGTAAATAGGTGGAACCGCGCGACAGCTACGGGCGCAGGTTCGAATCCTGCCTCCGGCATGGATGTTTGTGATGTCCTTAGGTTAGTTAGGTTTAAGTAGTTCTAAATTCTAGGGGACTGATGAACTCAGATGTTAAGTCCCACAGTGATCAGAGCCATTTGAACCTTTTTGGTCAATAGGGTTATAGCACTTCCCGTGTTCTCTTCGTGAGTTGATTACCGAAAAAGCTGTAGATTGCAAGTAACGTGACCTTAGACGAGTATCGAGTAGCAAAGCCAAAAACGTCATAGCCAGCATCACACAATCACGTAGAGTTCCAAGTCAACGGTAAGTCTAAGCTGCATTTGATATTGAGCGTTCGAAGGCTTTAGTAACGATATACACAAATTTTATAGTCGCCATTCAACAAATCTGTCTTGATATCGCTGGAGTGGTGGTGTATTAGAGTACGTCGGCAATGTTTAGAATGTTTGCAAACAGCGAAAAAGAAAGAAGATTAAGAATATCAAAAGAAACGCCCGTACAATATTTTTTTCAGTAAATATTGACTGATATAGTTCTGTTTCAGCTAATATCTCAGGAGAAGAAAGCAGTAAATCCACAAAATTGTCTTTTTGTACGGAGTTACTTCCTCTGCGGATGCGTTTACACTGCGATATTTAGAACCTCACAGAGTTTCGGCACTGTAATGTCGACAAGGATACATGAAATAGTATTTGGTGCTTGGAAAGTCGTTTGAGAAGGTGTCTATAACGCAGTTATTACGCCTAACGGATGTTTTTCAGGTAGAACTCTAGTACAGTTAGGATTAATCCCAGAATGCAATGTTTTAAAAAATATTTAAGAGGTAGACAGACAAGGTTTCTATGAAGCAGAGCCAGAACGTCAGCTGTCACGCTGGTGTACAACGGACTAGGAACGATAATGATCGAAGCAGATGAAATGAATTAAAATGTGTGCTGCGGCCGGGACTCGAACCCGGGTCTTCTTCATCCTACGCAAAAATGTTAACCATTATACCACCGCAGTACATGGTCATCATTGCTGCACGAACTACCTAAGCTGAGTGCCCTCCCCAACACAAACTTCATTTTTCCCTTACATACTGTCACTACTGCCAGGGCTCTCCGATAGCAAGCACCCCACCATTGGACGTAATGGGACGTCCTTGTATCATTGGTGATGTTATAGATCTTATTATTAAATGTTTCCCTCAGACATTTAAGTCTTTTTTGTTATCTAGCAAGCAAGAAGACTCGGGTCCGAGTCCCGGTCACAGCACAAATTTTAATTCATTTCATCTGCTTCGATCATAACCGTAGACAATAAAAAGAGACTTGAATGTCTCAGGGAAACATTTAATTATAAGGACTAGCAACGTTTTCCAATGCCAGTTATGATACAACTACAGTTCATGTTTTTACTTTAGTAGATGCGCTGTAAGAGCATAATACTAGTAGTTGTATCTCCAGGAAGTTGATTACGAACTTGTTGAAAGTTCAGTAGGAAACAATTTAAAGGTTATCAAATGCTGACTGCATTGTAACACTCTTGTGTCATTTGCCCTTTGTTCACCTAATAATTACTTTTGCTCTTAGCCCATACATTGAATAGCAGTGTGTAGCTATCCATAATGTTCTACATAAATCTGAATTTAATCGAAGCTCGTCAACATGAAATAACATTGAAATCCGTATTAAATATAACGTAGTGTAAGTCTACCCGGAACCATTTACTCGAAATGAAATGTGTGAAATTCTTCTGGCTTAATGCCTAGAGTGTTCATAACCAGACTAGAAAAAACTCACTTTCCTCAGTGTAAATTCCAATAGAAGGAAGCTGGATTTAAAAAATGCCAAATTTGTCGACGTTACGGGACTCGAACTTAGAAAATGGTTTGGGTTTGCTATCCTTATGGGAATTGTAAAAAAAGGAAGGATCGATTATTATTAGTCAACGAATCCGTTGACACACATGCCGATATTTCGCAAAACGATGCCCCGCAACCGATTCAGATAAATATTAAATTTTTCTGACAGTAACAATAAACCGGATAATGCCGACCGGCTTGTCAAAGTGCAATTCGTAATTGACTGTTGTTCTAAAAAGTTTAAAGAAACGTTTAATCTAAGTCAAAACATCTCAACCTTGGCGTAGACGGTTAAATTTTAAAGATTACAATCAGTCGAAAATTACGAAATACGGCATACGCATTCGGTTGCAGTGTGATTTGATTACGGGATACTTTCACTCATTCAAGATATATTCCGGCACTGGACAGCCTTTATCAAAAACAGTGATGGAATTATTGACACCTTCTGATGGAAAGTGGTATCACCTCTGCATGGATGATTATTATAACAGTGTAGAACTTGCGCAGAAGTTACTTGAAAAGAAAATTCGAGTTTGTGGAACGATATGGCAAAATAGAGGATTTCCGGAAAATTAAGGCGCGCAAAAGTCAATGCGTCTGAAGCTTGTTATCAACGGAAAGGTGACAAGCGGCCGGCGGTAAGCCAAGTAATCCGAATTAGCCCTGCCGGCGCTAAGCGAATAAATTTGTATGAGACGTGCGGACGGCAAAGTGTTAATACGTAACATAAGTCTCAAGTGAGTTTGAAGTAAAATACGTTAGGTTTTACTACAATGTGATTTTTATATATCTTTAAGAAGAGTCTTCTTGTGCTCATTTATTTTACAAAAAATGTTAAACATTAAATACCCGGTTACACCACTGGTTTCCCCACTACCGTTATTAAGTGCTAAATGCTTTTAACATAAAAAATTGACTGATTTAACTGGCATTCATTAATATTGTAATACATTAGTTTCAAGTATTACGTCTTTCATAAGGGCTAAATGATTAAAACCTTCTGATATATGCAAGCTAAATCTGTTGTCGCTGTAAGATTTACTGTGGCTACATTCATATAAATTACAATAGTTTCTTCTGAATAAAATCAGTTAACAACACAGAATATAAAATTCAATTATCACCAAGATACGTTTGTTTTACCTGTAAATTAGTGCATTTTTGAGCAGAGTTCTCAGTGTTACTTATGTTATATGCGTAAACATTGTACTCACGGTACGAGACAAGCAAACGTTTCTGCACAGCAAACCAGCTCGAATGTGGCGTGAGATACACGTCTGACTATCTGGCGGGGTCGTCTCATGCTCAGTCAGTAACACTGACGTTAAGCTCGTTTCACCGTTGACGTTTCACTAGGTGCTTCAAACTCACTTTAATGAGATATTCGATAATACCTGCAGAACTGACTCGTCATTTTGAAATTGATGAAACGTTCGCTTCACAGTCGGGCTATTAACTTCGATGTGCTCTGCTAGCTAACATGCAATTTATTCTGCATGCTTTTCCTATAGTTTCCCGCTAGAGAAGTTCTGCTGTGGATAATGATTATTAAATACACTGTCTGACAAACAAAAGTCAATCACACAGAAGGGGAGAAGGAAACGAAATGAAACTTCACGGGTTAAGAAGATACAGTATGGTATTTTAGAGGTTATAGAATCGAGTCAAATTTAGAAAGAACTTGGTAGTATGAGGATTCTTATCAGTTTGGCGTTGCAGCCCCTCTCGTCGACACGCAAGCATTGATTCAGATGGGATGGGTGTCACAAAGCCGTTGTAAATACTCATGACGCACTCTGCCCTACAGCTGTCGTAATTAGTCCATGATATCCTGGATACTGGAGGTGCGACAGAGTTGACTTCCGAGCTGGTTCCTCACATCTTCTGTTGGGCACAGATACAGGGGTCTTGCTCGCCGGTGGAGTACCTCAGCATCATGTAGACAGTACACGGAGACACGCGCCATCTGTGCACGAGAAATAGCACGTGAGGTTGCAGGATGTCCTTGACGCATCGTTGTGACGTTTTCTCAATCACTAACAGCCTTGAACTGAAGTCATATCAAGTACACTATGTGATCTAAAGTATCTGGACACCTCCCACAAACATACTTTTTCGTGTTAGGTGCAATGTGGTGCCACCTACTGCCAGGTATTTCATACTAGCGACCTCACAAGGGAACCTCCGCATCGCACCCCCCTCAGATTTAGTTATAAGTTGGCACAGTGGATAGGCCTTGAAAAACTGACCACAGATCAATTGAGAAAACAGGAAGAAGTTGTGTGGAACTGTGAACAAATAAGCAAAGTATACAAACTGAGTAGTCCATGGACCACATAGGCAACATCAAGGACACTGCGAGCCGAGGAGCGCCGTGGTCCCGTGGTAACGTGAGCAGCTGCGGAAAGAGAGGTCCATGGGTCAAATCTTCCATCGAGTGGAAAGATTAATTTTTTATTTTCAGTTTATGTGACAAACTCTTACGTTTTCATCACTTTTTTGGGAGTGATTATCACATCCACAAGGAAACCTAAATCGGGCAAGGTAGAAGAATCTTTTTACCCATTCGCCAAGTGTACAAGTCAGGTGGGTCGACAACACAGTCCTGTCATGTGGCGCACATGCCGTCACCAGTGTCGTATAGAATATATCAGATGTGTTTTCCTGTGGAGGAATCGGTTGACCTATGACCTTGCGATCAAATGTTTTCGGTTCCCATTGGAGAGGCACGTCCTTTCGACTACTAATCGCACGGTTTTGCGATGCAGCTGCAAAACACAGACACTAAACTTATTACAGTGAACAGAGATGTCAATGAACGAACGGACAGATCATAACTATGTAAATAAAAAGAAAGTAAACTTTTCACTCGAGGGAAGACTTGAACCAAGGACCTCTCTTTCTGCAGCTGCTCACGCTACCACGGGACCACGGCGCTCCTCAGCTTACATTATCAATGATGTTGCCTATCTTGCCCATGGACTACTCAGTCTGTATATTTTGCTTATTTGTTCACAGTTCCACACAACTTCTTCCTGTTTTTGCGATTGATCTGTGTTCAGTTTTTCAAGGGCTATCCACTGTGCCAACTTATAACTAAATCTGAGGGGGATGTAATGGGGAGGTTCCTTTGTCAGTAGTCACTAGACATCGTGAGAGAGCAGAATGAGGCGCTCCGCGGAACTCGCGGACTTCACGCGGTCAGGTGATTGGGTATCACTTATGCCATACGTGTATGCGCGAGCTTTCCAAATTCCTATGATAGTGAAGTGGAACCGTGAAGGGACACGTACAGACGGACTTCGCTTGTTGACTGACAGAGACCGCAGATAGTTGAAGAGGGTCGTAATGTGTAATAAGCAAACATCCATCCAGACCATCACACAGGAATTCCAACCTGCATCAGGATCCACTACAAGTACTATGACAGTTAGGCGAGAGGTGAGAAAACTTGGATTTTATGGCCGAGCGGCTGCCCATAAACAACACATCACCTTGGTAAATGCCAAACAACGATTCGCTTGGGTGGTCTAGCGGTTCTAGGCGCTCAGTCTGGAACCGCGCGACTGCTACGGTCGCAGGTTCGAATCCTGCCTCGGGCATGGATGTGTGTGATGTCCTTAGGTTAGTTAGGCTTAAGTAGTTCTAGGTTCTAGGGGACTGTTGACCACAGATGTAAAGTCCCATAGTGCTCAGAGCCATTTGAACCATTTTTTTTATTCGCTTGGTGTAAGGAGCGTAAACATTGGACGTATGAACAGTGGAAAAACCTTGTGTTGAGTGGAGAACCACGGTACACAGTGTGGCGATCTAATGGCAGGGTGTGGGTATGGCGCATGCCCGGTAAACATCATCCACCAGCATGTGTAGCGCCAACTGTAAACCTCGGAGGCGGTGGTGTTATGTTGCGTACGTGTTTTTCATGGAGGGGGCTTGCACCCCTTGTTGTTTTGCGTATCACTATCACAGCACAGACCTATACTGATGTTTTAAGCACCTTCTTACTTCCCATTGTTGAAGAGCAATTCGGGGATGGCATCTTTCATCAAGATCGCTCACCTGTTCATAATGTACGGCCTGTGGTGGAGAGGTTACACGACAATAACATCCCTGTAATGGACTGGCCTGCACAGACTCCTGACCTGAATCCTATACAACACCTTTGGGATGTTTTGGAAGGCCAACTTCGTGCCACGTCTCACCGAGCGATATCGATACCTCTCCTCCGGGCAGCACTCCGTGAAGAATGAGCTGCATTCCCCAAGAAACCTTCCAGCACCTGATTGAACGTATGGCCGCGAGAGTGGAAGCTGTCATCAAGGCTAAGGATGGGTCAACACCATACTTAATTCCAGCATTACCGATGTAGGGCACCACAAACTTGTAAGTCGTTTTCAGCCAGGCGTCCGGATACTTTTGATCGTATAGTGTAGGTCCCCACACAATGTTGCCAGCAGAAACACCGCTGGGGCTCTCCAAATCATTGGAAGAATAGGGGATTTCCCCAGGTCCCCGCCAATCTCACTGTCGATGGTCATCAGCGGCAGTGCCGAACCGCGATTTGTCACTGAACACAAGTCAGTCCCATTCACCAACAGTCCGTGTTTCCTATTGACGGTAACACTCTAAACGCGACCGTTCGTGTTGTGGTGTCAACGGCAGCTTATACTAGCGACGGCAATTCCCTACTCTGGCTGCTATTAGTCTCCAACCGATGGTGTAGGATTACAAAGAATGTTGCAAGGAGACCATCAATTGTCCTCGGATGGCAGGCACAATGGCGAAGCGATTACTGGGTACTTGGTGCACAGTACGGCGGTCCGCCCTTGTGGTGGTCAGACTTCGTCGACTGGAACCTTGACGAGGAGTATGCCTGTCCTTACATTCAAACGAAGTCCAACACCGGGCAACTGCCCCCCTGAATGCCCCAAAGCTGAATACTGCACGATTCCGAATGAAACAACAAATTTACTGTTGCCAGTCACTGTTTATTTATCTCCACGACGTATTTCGAAAGTATAAACCGCCATCATCAGGCGGATTTACATTTGTTAGTATGATATAAGTGTGTGCTGTGTTACGATTTTTGAAGGAACTTGTGGCACTACCTAGTGACGAAACAAAACATTATTTTATAACACGCTTTCAGGGGTTTTTTGACAAAAAATTATACGTATATCTAGCGCTAAAAATAAAATAGACAGTGCTACAAGTTCCTACAAAAATCGTAACATAACACACACATATGTCATACTAACAAATGTATATCCACCTGATGATGGACGTTTAGACCTTTGAAACGCCTCATGGAGATAGGTAATGACTGGAAATAGTAAACTTGTTGTTCCATTCGATGTCAATAACAATCGCGGTAAAGTCTAACGAAAAATGTTCCCATTTAAAATCGCGTGATTCGACTAGCCGGCCAAATGGACACTAACAACGAGCCCCTTTCAAACTCTTCTAATGCTGATAACACTGTCTCACACGGTACGCGGAATCTCCGATTCCTTCACAGTAGTCACTCAACATCTGACGCTGTTTACGCCCATTATATAACTTTCCAAGCCTGGTAACACGACTAAACATGAATGCACTTTGCTGACTGTTCAATCTGTCACAGATAATTGCAATCCAATCATTTTCATACCCTCAGCTGGTGTGTACGCGCATAGTATTTCATTTACATCCGGTCATGTCGCGTCAGAGCTTCACTTTTTTTGCTAGGTAGTATAAATTATGTGACAATTGTACTAATTCTTTCTAATTTCAAACATGGAACATCCTACTAGTCAATAATATCGTTTACAGTGTGAAATAAACTCTTTAAAGTTTCATTAAAACCGACTTAATTAATCAGCGGATGCTAATGGCATCTACTGAAGCCTCAGTTTCGATTCCATAACCTCGAGGAACAACAGTCATTTTAGCTATCTTTTAGTCAAACAACTACAAAAAAAGTCAGAAACAAGGAATTAATTGCCTTTACATTCTCGGATGTTACATCAGAAAACCATGATGTCCTATTACTGTAAATGAATCAAATGGAACTTCTGGAATCATAGACATCAGATCTGATATATCGTGAAGGATTATTTATACAAAACTCGGCACAGAATCCTAGTTAGTATTTTGTATAACACGTGTTATACTTATTGTACCTGCAGGATATATAAAATATCACACTGTTTAAGACCCATATTTTCTGTACGTTGGTATGATCATGGTTTTAATGCGTCTGGTTACGTAGTGGACATCGCTTTTAACCTCAGATGATAAAGTAGGAAATCGTACACTTTCAGCTGAATCTACACTGACGTTTCTGGGAACATTGCTCAGTTCTCGTCTAAACTGACTTCCACTATCATAGTTCTCATACGAGTATATTCTTGGAACTCTGCCTTGAGTGTAATTCGTTTACTCATCACAGCACGATATCGTCAATACGCTAATACTAACCGCCGTAAATACAGAATTAATATTGCACATAGTTCGTTATGAATGTAGTCTACATGGTAACGATAATCCAAAATATGTAGGTGAAGTCAATACGTCGTAGCATAACTTCCACTGACCTCGCTTTTCCGCTATTTTAGCAATGCACTGGTACGCTATGTTCGTAGAAGCTGGAAAAATTCTTTTTCTCACTTCTTATCCGACGTCAGGTGACAGTTAAAGGTAAAAAATGCAAGTTGTCTGATGTGACATACAACGGAAATATATCAAATCTTAAATTAAATAGCTGTGTACTACTTTCGAAAGAGTTGTCACGCGTTTTTATAACACGGAAAACAACTGAAAATCTAGATGTGCTCCCTTCAGTTACTTTATATGGATTGAGTGTCAGCGTAGTGGCAGGTGGATACATGAAAATGCTCCCCAACAGCAAAACAAAACTTAGATTACGATGATATTATGCAGCGAATAATCATAGCAGTGTCACACAATCAACAATCACAGATCGTATGACTTTTTTGGCAAGAAATCTGATTTTTGTATGTGGTAAAGTTTGAATGAGAGCATTAAAATATCAACATTTTGTAGGCGACGAGCATATCATATTGAAATAACATGCAGCGAGTTTAAAGTTGAAAAAAACTGAAGTTCCAAAAACACTTTTGCTGGGGATTATTCTTAATGGAACATTATGGCTATTGATTAGTAAACAAATATTCTAATGTGAATACGGATTCTCCTTGTTTTTGTACCACACATCGCTTTTCATGTCATATCAAAGCATATATAAAAAAAGGTGCCTAACAGATAGTCCTTGAGACTTTTTGGTACTGTTTTGTATGTAATATCTCCCCGATGTTATCCAATCTGTATATTGAGCAAGCAGTAAAGGAAACAAAAGAAAAATTCGGAGTAGGTATTAAAATTCATGGAGAAGAAGTAAAAACTTTGAGGTTCGCCGATGACATTGTAATTCTGTCAGAGACAGCAAAGGACTTGGAAGTGCAGTTGAACGGAATGGACAGTGTCTTGAAAGGAGGATATAAGATGAACATCAACAAAAGCAAAACGAGGATAATGGAATGTAATCAAATTAAATCGGGTGATGCTGAGGGGATTAGATTAGGAAATGAGACACTTAAAGTAGTAAAGGAGTTTTGCTATTTAGGGAGCAAAATAACTGATGATGGTCGAAGTAGAGAAGATATAAAATGTAGACTGGCAATGGCAAGGAAATCGTTTCTGAAGAAGAGAAATTTGTTAACATTGAGTATAGATTTAAGTGTCAGGAAGTCGTTTCTGAATGTATTTGTATGGAGTGTAGCCATGTATGGAAGTGAAACATGGACGATAACCAGTTTGGACAAGAAGAGAATAGAAGCTTTCGAAATGTGGTGCTACAGAAGAATGCTGAAGATAAGGTGGGTAGATCACGTAACTAATGAGGAGGTACTGAATAGGATTGGGGAGAAGAGAAGTTTGTGGCACAATTTGACTAGAAGAAGGGATCGGTTGCTAGGACATGTTTTAAGGCATCAAGGGATCACAAATTTAGCATTGGAGGGCAGCGTGGAGGGTAAAAATCGTAGAGGGAGTCCAAGAGATCAATACACTAAGCAGATTCAGAAGGATGTAGGTTGCAGTAGGTACTGGGAGATGAAGAAGCTTGCACAGGATAGAGTAACATGGAGAGCTGCATCAAACCAGTCTCAGGACTGAAGACCACAACAACAACAACAACATCTATTAAATGTAGCATTAGGCGTACGTCTCCAAGGACAAACAATGAGGTTAAAAGTTATTTTGAAAATTACATACAGGTCCTGAAGCGTTAATTGTTCAAAAAAAATGGCTCTGAGCACTATGTGACTTAACATCTATGGTCATCAGTCCCCTAGAACTTAGAACTACTTAAACCTAACTAACCTAAGGACATCACACACATCCATGCCCGAGGCAGGATTCGAACCTGCGACCGTAGCGGTCACGAGGTTACAGACTGAAGCGCCTAGAACCGCACGGCCACACCGGCCGGCTTAATTGTTCATTTGTAGTATCACAGATACAGATAATGTTGTAGTTATTCTCTATATCGGACGTGTCTCCGTCGCAAAAAATTTTGTACATAGGTAATGCAACCGTAGCGTCGCAAAATATAGGCAGAAAAAAATTACGAACACAAAATTTCTAAAAAAAAGCCATTCAGTTTAGTGAAAAATAAACTTTATATGTCTGTGTAGCATCGACTTATATGTATCGAGACGAAAAGAATCGTTTTGATGTAGTGTCAAAATACGTCTGCATCCCGTTGCGTCCAATTTTCTGGCGTAACAGAGTATATTTACCCACCTATCGTGAATATAATAGTTACCAGCTGGGACAGATAAGTGCGACAACTGTCGCACACTAAGCTTAACAGCTCATACATTCAAGCTGCTGACAAGAAATATTTGCTGAAGAATGGAAAAGAAAATTGACGCTGTGTTAGACGACAGTCAGTTTGACTTTCGGAAGGGTAAAGGCACAACAGAGGCAGTCCCGACGTAGCGCTTGATTGTGGAAGCAAGACAATAAAAATCAAGACACGCTCGTCGGATATGTCGACATAGAGAAAGCGTTCGACCATTTAACATGGTGACAGATTTTAGAAATTCTGGGAAAATGGGAGTAAGCTATAGGGAAATAAGAGTAATAATGTACAATATCTACAAGAACCAAGAGGGAACAGTAAGAGTGGAAGACCAAGGATGACGTGCTCAGATCAAAAAATGTGTAAGAAAGGGATGCAGTCTTTCGCCTCTACTGTCCATTCCGTACTTCGAAGATGGAATGACGGAAACAAAAGAAATACTCAAGAGAGGGATTAAAATTCAGAATGAAAAGATACCAGTGACAAGATTCGCTGATGATATTATTATCTTCAGTGAAAATGAAGAATTAAAGGATCTATTGAATGGAATGAACATTCTAATAGGTACAGAACACGAAATGAGAGTAAATCGAAGAAAGATGACAGTAATGAAAAACAGCAGAAATGAGAATAGCGAAGTAGACGAAGTTAAGAAATTTTGCTACCTTGGTAGCAGAATGACCTACGACGGATAAACAAGAAGGTCATAAAGAGTAGACTAGCTTAGGTAAAGAGGGCATTCCTGGACACGAGAAATCTACTGGTGTCAAACATGGGCTTAACTGAAGGAAGAGATCTCCGAGAATGTACGTCTGGAGCACATTGTATGATAATGGATAATATGCAGTGGAAAAGCGGGAACAGAAGAGAATCGAAGCGTCTGAGATGTGGTACTACAGAAGAACGTTGAAAATTAGGTGAACTGATATGATAAGAAATGAAGCTCTCCGCAGAATTGGCGAAGAATAAAAGTTATTGAAAAAACTGACAAAAGAAAAAGGGGCAGGATGATAGGAAAAGTGTTAAGACATCAAGGAATATCCTGCATGGTACTAGAGGGGCCGTAGAGGTTAAAAACTGTAAGGGCAGACAGAGATCGGAATACATCCAACAAATAAGTAACTGAGGACGTAGGGTGAAAGTGAGAAGAGGAGGTCAGCGCAGCAGAGGAATTTGTGTCGGGCAGCATTAAACCAGTCAGAAGACTGACGACTCAAAAAAAAAAGAGACAAAAAAGAAGTTTCTCTGGATGGACACCACTCATGTCGTCACACTGTTCTTTACACCAAGATGTGTGTGAATGGTGTCCACGTGCCTGCGGATCTTGTAAATGTCTTTGGTGTGTTACTGTATTCTGAAAGAAAAGACCGTGTTGCGCATCTGGGGTTGGGTTGAGGAACCACAGTCTCGTATTTGCCTCAGCAGATTCTACGCTTCCCACTCTAATCGGCTGTGGAACTAATAATGCAGCCTGTGGACAACAGAACGTCAACTTAGGCAATGCTACCAGCGTAAAAACGGAGTAGAGAGCAAAGAGTGCAGCAAGTTATCTATACAGACTTATTTCACCACCTTCACACGTAAACTTCAGAAGGATATCAATCCGATGGACTGGAGACGGGGAACAGAGCCACCGAAATTCTGAATCAACACACAAAAAGTAAATACATATGGTCGCCAGATTAATAGAACAACTACACTAGTGATCAGAAGTATCTCTACACCCCGAAAAACACAAATTATTCATATTAGATGTATCGCGCTGTCACCTACTGCCAGGTACTCCATATTAGCGACCTCAGTAGTCATTAGAGCCGGCCGCGGTGGCCGAGCGGTACTAGGCGCTTCAGTCCTGAACTGCACGACTGCTACGGTCTCAGGTTCGAATCCTGCCTCGGGCATGGATGTGTGTGATGTCCTTAGGTTAGTTAGGTTTAAGTAGTTCTAAGTTCTAGGGAACTGATGACCTCAGATGTTAAGTCCCATAGTGCTCAGAGCCATTTGAACCATTTTTAGTCATTAGAGATCGTGAGAGAGCTGAATGGGGAGCTCCGTGGAACTCACGGACTTCGAACGTGCTCAGGTGATTGGGTGTCACTTGTGTCATGCGTCTGTACGCGAAATTTCCACACTTCTAAACATCCCTAGGTCCACTATTTCCGATGTGATAGTGAAGTTAAAACGTGAAGGGACACGTACAGCACAAAAGGGTGCAGGCCGACAACGTCTGCTGACTGACAGAGACCGCCGACAGTTGAAGAGGGTTGTAATATGTAATACGCACACATCGATCCAGACCATCACACAGGAACTGCAAACTGCATCAGGATCCACTGCAAGTACTATGACTGTTAGGCGGGAGGTGAGAAAACTTGGATATCATGGCTGAGCGGCTCCTCATAAGCCAACATCGCGCCGGTAAATGCCGAACAACGATTCGCTTGGTGTAAGGAGCGTAAGCATTTGACGACTGAACAGTGAAAAATGTTGTGTGGAATGACGAATCACGGTAGACAGTGTGGCGACCCGATGGCATGGTGTGCGTATGGCGAATGCCCGGTGAACGTCATCTGCCAGCGTGTGTAGTGCCAACAGTAAAATATGGAGACGGTGATGTTATGCTGTGGTCGTACTTTTCATGAAGGCTGCTTGCACCCCTTGTTGTTTTGCGTGGCACTATCACAGCACAGGCCTACATCGATGTTTTAAACACCTTCTTACTTCCCACTGTTGGAGAGCAATTCGGGGATGGAGATTGCATCTTTCATCACGATGGAGCACTTGTTCATAATGTACGGCCTGTGGTGGAGTGGTTACACGACAGTAACATCCCTGTAATGGACTGGCCTGCACAGACTCCTGACACTTTTGGGATGTTTTGGAACGCCGACTTCGTGACATGTCTCACCGACCGACATCTATACCTCTCCTCAGTGCTGCTCTCGGTGAAGAATGGGCTGCTATTCTCCAAGAAACCTTCCAGCACCCAATTGAACGTATGCCTGCGAGAGTGGAAGCTGTCATCAACGCTTAGTGTGGGTCAACACCATACTGAATTCCGGCATTAGCGATGGAGGTCGCCACGAACTTTTAAGTCATTTTCAGCCACGTGTCCGGATACTTTTGATCACATAGCGTATATTCGTAAACATTTTGGTTATCAGAACACTGATTATCACTTAGCCTGTTTGAATCATGTGGACTTACAGAGTGAATCACCAAGTAAAAGATGGACCTAACTTTACACGATAACAAGAGAAATGCTATTATCGGTACGGAAATATTTGAAATTAAAATATACTTACTGAAATTACAAAAATTTTTGTACCTGCACTAACAATCAAAGCAAACTGCCGCACAATAACGTATAATTTCACAAAGGAATTTCATTAAAGTCACCAATAACAGTCGAGAAATGGACTGAGAAACACACTACATCACATTACGAACAGAATACAACACAGATACGATTCTGGAATGCTAACTACCAATTATACAGTAGAAGAATTTTAAAAGGTAATCAAGTATAAAACAAAAAAAAAACGTTGCTTTAGTTTGTCAATATTGTAAATGTGCTAAATTTTACAGATAATACGTTGAGGTGACAAAAGTCATGGGATAACGATATGCACATATACAGATAGCGCTACTATCGCGTACACAAGGTATACAAGGGCAGTGCATTGGCGGATATATTGTCAGATGATTCATGTGAAAAGGTTTCCTTCCTGATTCTGACAGCACGACGGGAATTAGCAGACTTTGAATTCGGAATAGTAGTTGGAGATAGGTGCCTATGACATTCCATTTCGGAAATCGTTAGAGAATTCGATATTCCGAGATCCACAGTATGAAGAGTGTGCCGATAATACCAGATTTCACGGATAAACTTTCACCACGGATGACGCTGTGGCCGACAACATTCATTTAACGACCGACAGCAGCTGCGTTTGCGTAGAGTTGTCAGTGCTAACAGACAAGCAACACTGACTGAGACAACCACAGAAATCAATGTGGGACGCACTACGAACGTATCCGTGAGGACAGCGAGGCGGAATTTGTCGTTAATGGGCTATCGCAGTAGACGACCGACGCGAGCCCCTTTGCTAACAGTACGATATCGCCTGCAACGCTTTTCCTTGGGTCGTGACCATATCGGTTGGACGGCAGGTGGCTGAAAAACCGTGCCCCTGTCGGATGAGTCCAGCTGGTAAGAGATGATGACAGAGTTCAAGTGTGGCGCAGTCCCTACGAAACCATGGACCAAGGTTGTCAAAAAGACACTGTGTAAGCTGGTGCGGGCTCTATAATGGTGTGGGCTGTGTTTACATCGAATGGACTGGATCATATGGTCCAACTGAACCTCTCATTGACTGTAAATGGTTACGTACTGCGCAACGAAGTCATGTCACCAGGCTAAAACTGTTGGCCTTTGGCCTGAAGAACAATCTGGATAGTTGGAATGAATGATTTGGCCATCCATATCGCCCGACATGAATCCCATCGAACATTTGTAGGACATAATCGAGAGATCAGTTCGTGCACACCATCCTGCAACAGGGACACTTTCGCAATTACGGACGGCTGTAAAGGCAGCATGGCTAAACATTTGTGCAGTGCACTTCCAACGACTTGTTGAGGCTGTGCCACGTCGAACTACTGCACTACGCCGGCAAATAAGGTTTAACACTATATTAGGAGATTCCCATGATTCTTGTCACCCCACTGCGTAACAGAAAAGTTATTAATGCTGTACATTGCTAAAGAAGTGCAAAGTTGACTGAAAATATTATTGATTAATCTGTTAATCGAAGCAGCTTGAGAGGGATGTTACTGAAATCGTCAGATGTACTATTTACCGATTTTGAGACGTTAGATTTATATAGCAGACAATTAGTCAACGATACTCGGATTTAAAAAAAAGCTGGATAGACACAGGAAGGTGGCCTATATGACAGTGACGTGGGTTTGCCTTACAGAATTCTTAACTAGTATGATCTAATCGTTCTTACAGGTTTTCGACTCCATTCTCTCGGCTGCAGTGTTACAAACTAGTCTAATATTCGGAATTACAAAATAAAATTTTCTGAAGCAAAATTGTATTCATAAAGTTAATGAAAAATATATGTAACGTGATTTACAGCTGGTTGTTATTGTCATAAGCTGCGGGAAACAGCCTAGAAAATATATCTCGACTGACGACTAGCGTCACTATTTGAACATGTGGTTTCTATCCACCCCTGGCTTCCTCGCCGCTTCACAAGCTACACATTATGCGTTGAGCTGTACGAGCAGTCTTCGAGTCCTCTGTTATCTTTCATCTGACTCTTACATAAGGCATTCGTTTACCCTTTGCAAGATAACCAATGACATCAGTTTCTTTTCGTATCCCAGGTAACGTTTGCCACGAAATCTACTTAGCTTAACCTTTTTTTTTTTTTTTTTTTTTTTTTTTTTTTTGTTTTCTCTTCTGATGTGTACTAGTGCCTTTCTACCTACTTAGTGTGCTAACCACTCAACGTCTTGTATTAACGGCCGTGGCAGAACAAGTCTGTTCCAACAAAACGTTATTCCTGAAGTCACTGACGATCCAGTCAATTTAATGGCTTGCTAGAACATCAGATTTCTTCAACTGCCTCTGGTGTAATTTCCCCTCCACTTACCGACCATATAATCGGATATAGGAGCGCAATAGAAAAGGAAAAAGCAATTAAAAGTAATTATTTTGAAACAAGCTTTCAGAACAAAAGGCTGGTATAACGTCAGTTTGAGATACAAGGATAACATGGCAAAGTGTCACGAACATAATATTATAGCAAAATGGTAACTTAATTATTCCTCAAGGTAATCATAATTAATGTTCCTTACATTTGGACTGATTACTAGAAATAGGAGGAGAACATGTAACAAAAACTTATAACAAAACTGAAGTTACCTGGAGATTTCGTCTCTCTACACGTTGGTCACAAAAGGAGAGAATATAGAGAACTTTATTCTTATATTTCCTGAGAGATCGGGTGAGGAAAGAGCAATTGATATGGCGACCTAGAGGTAGGAACGGTTGTAAGACACCAACCGAGCTAACAGGCCTTTTAGCTGCTATAATGATCTGAATCAGATTGGCTGACCGAGAAGTAGGTCTCTTCCTATGAACTCAATCAAACAATGAATTTGTCACACATCAGGCAGGATAATATGAACAGGATGGCCTTCATAAATGAATCCCGGGTGTTGGTTCTTATTAAAGGTTTAATAATTATTAGGGGGCTCAGCTAAGTAAGTACTGAATTAAAAATCTTGGCACAGTTTGACCCGAATTTATTGCAAGTGCTCCTTGTGAGCACAGGTATAAACAAGAAGGCAATAATTACACCTTAACGTGATTAACAAAATACATAGCGAAACAAACTTCTAGCTATGAACGCTGAAATGAACTTAACCGAGAGATAGGTCGATTTTGCACTTCTCGCAAGGAAGAAGTGAGATGGGGTTGTCTCAACGGGACATTGCTGAGAAAGAATAACCACAAATGAGTGTGCAGTGACTGTCCCAATGATGTGAGAAATACGCATGAAATTCACAGATCTTGCATACCTAACCAGGCGTTAAATCACGTGACCTAATAAGGTTAAAAGTAACTCACTGGGAAATGCCTGATTGCTCTGCTTCTCGAGTAGCCTGTGCTGCCAGTTATTCTCACCACAGTTGAGAAGTTGGAGAGTCAAGACATGCATACAGTTGGGACTGCTGCCATAAACCACTGCGTGATAGGCTGGCTATCAGAAACGCAAGTCTGACACCTGTCGCATCCACAGAGTTAGTGTGTCCCCTTCCACGCCCTTATATAGAGAATCACCTTCTCTACGTTTCCAAAAGCCAAGTGTTCACTCCCACATCTCTATTCACAGTGTCCGAAATATTCTATCATTTATCTCTGCTCTCCACAACACCTGCAAAAAAAGGCACTTCACCAATCAGGAGGCTCTGCTAATCACTAGCTAATCATACTTTTTTCTTAGAAATAGCAGTCCAAATGTAAAATTCTGACAAACCTGAGATCCAAAAACTAATTTCCCAGACACCTTTGTCCCCTCATCCAGTGGGTTATTTTTTCAGATCTGAAATTTCTAGTAAACTGCGTCCTAAATTCCCACTTACAGATGGTCTTTTAGATTACCCAACGATCCACCTTACTACCTTGGGAGAGTGAGAAATTCAGACTCCACATGGAGTGGCGCCTGGCTCTCACACACATTCCCCCACAAGGCAAGAAGAAAAAACTTTAAAAAATGAACAGCCACCGAAATTCTGACGGGAAAGGAGAGATGAATGTCTGTCGACCGGCGTGGCACTGCCCAGTTTTGTAGGAAAGGTGTTACGGGTGAAAACAATTTTCCACCAAGCTATTATTCTAGGAGAGAGGCCTACCTGTAAATATAATTTGTTCTGCACTGGCCAGCCACACAACACAGTTCGTTATTCTGGGCTCCTTAGCCAGAATACCAGACTGCAGAACGTGTGACCGCAGTTTGTGGAATCTCTCCGCGTGTACCTCACAGGCGCCACGGAGGGCAACACAGCACCCGCAAACGCCCACCTGGCGGCAAGTGTTGGAGTTGTCATCCCATGCTCCATGCTGCCTAATCTTTAGAAATCTGCTGTACTCCTCACGGAACTCCATGAGCTGGTCACTAATGGCCCGTGCCACCCCCCCCCCCCTCACCCTCCTCACCCCTGTCACTGCTATGTGAACCCATCCAAGACAACAACAGATTTGTATAACACAACAAATGGGGGACACGCAGTTAACTACACAGATAGAGATGAATTATTACACAATTTGGCGCCTAGATTTTGCAACCACCGACATCATCCTCATTATCAGAATCAGATATTCATCAAGGAAAACATGACAGAAATAAACTGAATCAAAGGTAATGATACATGAGATATAACTCATTTAAGATTTACTGCTAAACCTGGCAGCTGGCGTCTTGTTACCTGGCCGTGTAATGTGTGATGCCGGTCAATCTTCGCTTAACAGTCGGAATCTTCCCCTCTCTCAAAAGCGCGATTGATTTTGCAAAACCGAGAAACTACTGGTCCAAAGCGCTGACTAAATATCAGGCTTCTTTGGACTGTATGCCTAAGACAGCTAATCGCAGTTACCGTTTGGTGGCCACATGGCTCTTATCAGTTTCTGACAACCATGCGGCTAAGTTTTGTATGAATTATTGTACTTTCCTTCTAATAACACCTTAAGCGGCCGCTCGCGCGTGATGTTGTATATTTCTGAAACATTTTCAGTTGACCAGCTGAGAGCTACTTACAGTTTATTTTAAATGGCATTAATTCAAGCACCTACTAATAATACAGGTTGTTAAATCATCAGCTCCGAAGAATATACTTATCGTGTAGTCGTCTGATGTCCAGGGTTGCGGGTCCATGGTTTCATATGTCGAGTGAGATAACACAAGACCGATGTAATGAAATGTCTTGCTTCCTCAAAGTTGCCGCCTTCACCCTGGGGAAAATCCAGCGCCATCTTGGAAGTACACGGATCTGTGGTTGTCGGAGACTCTCTTAACACTCCTCAATATGCGAGTATGTCAAGACTGCCGCCCCAACTGTCCAAGAGCCAAAGCGCCTCCCTCCAGCTGACGCTGTTGCTTTTATGGTTCAAATGGTTCAAATGGCACTGAGCACTATGGGACTTAACAGCTGGGGTCATCAGTCCCCTAGAACTTAGAACTACTTAAACCTAACTCACCTAAGGACATAACACACATCCATGCCCGAGGCAGGATTCGAACCTGCGACCGTAGCGGTCGCGCGGTTCCAGACTGAAGCGCCTAGAACCGCTCTGCCACCACGGCCGGCGCTGTTGCTTTTACTCTAGTGGCTTGTGACGTAATTAATCACCACGTTTTTCTTTTATGGGAATTTGTATCATTGATTAATGGTAATAGAATTCCAGCTCTCACTGCAATTCTCTACTTATGGAGCTCATTCCGTATTGTTTTGCTACTTGTAGGGTTCGCAAGTGCGTCATTTGATTCTGCCGTGACTTTTGCTGCTGTCGGCCTCTTATTTTCCGTCACAGTCCCCTTCAGTGATGCCGGCCGCGGTGGCCGAGCGGTTCTAGGCGCTTTAGTCCGGAACCGCGTGACTGCTACGGTCGCAGGTTCGGATCCTGCCTCGGGCATGGATGTGTGTGATGTCCTCAGGTTAGTAAGGTGTAAGTAGTTCTAAGTTCTAGGGGACTGATGACCTCAGATGTTAAGTCACATAGTGCTCAGAGCCACTTGAACCCTTCAGTGACTGTTTGTCATCGTCACTCAACACATCTTTTCGTTCAGGTTCGCACTTAGCGAGTGATGTTTGTCCGCTTAGGTGGTATTTGGTGTAAACAGAGTTGCGAAATTACCGAACGCTACCGCACACTATCGTAAGTAACTGGAGACTTCGGTAGTTTTCCTAGGTCAGTTAAGGCCGTACTCGCGTTACCTATATGTTTTGTCAGTTGCGTACCTATGTATGCGATCGACGTGTCGCTAGATTCAGCTAAAAATCGGAAGCGGTGAACTATCTAAAAACTAAGTGGGTATATACAAAGGACAGTACAGAGCATTTTTGTTCTACATAGTTAACCTCCTCTCTGTTATACAGCAAAATTGAAATTTTCAATGTTTAATTCCGGTTTTATTCGAAAATAGTTGATTTGTAACATGAAACAGATGGATGCTGTAGTAAAAATAATGGAAACAATACAGATTTATCATGCAGCTCTATAAAACGCAATTTCCTCAACAAAAAGGTAAAATAAAAAGAAACGCAATACAAAAATACATCAAACATCGCTGTTATTCATAAACATTTTCCGCATTTATGCACTTATCAATAATAATGGAAAACTCTTGCCTCTGATCATGATGAAGGATGTTTCATTGAGGACAAAATACGATACATTAATGCATGTAAACTGTACTTGCATCAAAAGTATTCGCTTTGTTTACATAAAAGAGAAGAAGTTATGTGACAAACCAATTTTTATTACTTATAAAATGCAATTTCTGTAAGGCTATAAAATGGACAATGGACTAACACTGAATGATGAGCGTGTCGAATTATGTGCAAAACAAACAAGCAAAGGAACAAAAATGAAAGAGATGATGTCGGCGCTCAGTTTTTCTCTTACGCGAGCCTTTGTTTTTCTCCTTACCAATGCTATCAATACTACCAGTAATCGTTCAGTATACTGCGTGATTTATGTGGTGTTCCAAAACTACCGAAGCTAGTTTTCGTAGTTCCAGCTCTAGGTATAAATCATCGATCGGTAGGAACCTCTTGAAACAACAAACACTTGAACACCCTTGGTTACAAAAGCACCTACCATAAGAGCGTTATCAACGTGCCCATGTTCGAATTCACTCGGCTTCGACATAATACACACACAGCTGCACGGAACACTTTTATGACGAACTTGCAGCGTACTGAGAACATTGCACACGTGCCGTTCGGGGTGAAATACGACATCGCAATCCGCAAGCGTTTCTACGATCTGCATTTACATGAGGACAGTTATTGAAGTTATAAAAAACGTAAATTAGTCACAAACTACGACGTGCACACACTTCGGATTTAGGGTATGACATGTTTCATATGCCTGCCATCATTGGCGACAAAGTGACGCAGACGAATAGCGAAATTCTGCACGACCCGCTGAAGTATCGGAACATCAGTGTCGTCGATGACCCCCTGAACGGCTGTTTTCAGGTCAGCAATGGTTTTGGGTTTATTGCTGTACACCTTGTCATTATTACAGCCCCATGAAAAGGAGTTGCATGTGTTCAGATCCGGATAATATGGCGGCCAATCGACGCCCATGCCAGCGGCCTCCAGGATATAAAACTCTCCTGCTTCGATGGGGCCGAGCTCCGTCTTGCATGAACCGCATCTTGTCGAAATCAGAGTTATTTTGGGTAACGGGGATGAAATCATCTTCCAAAACTTTCGCGTACCGTTCGGTAGTTGCCGTGTCATCAAGGAATATCGCACCGATTATACCACGATTGGACATTGCGCACCACACAGTCGCACGTTGAGGGTGAAGAGACTTCTTGATCGCGAAATGCGGATTGTCAGTCCCCCAAATGCGCCGGTTTTCCGTATTGACGAACCCATCCAAACGAAAGTGGGATTCGTCGCTAATCCAAACCATATTGCGCTTACTAATTCTCATCATGCACCGGGGCCAACTGTCCAGTTTGAACTTCCTAAAGCAAACCGTTCAGGAGTTACGATTATTTTATTTCATATATACATATATATGAAAATGGTATCTCAGCTCGTTAAAATGAAATTACAATGAAATGAATACCCTTAGCTGCACACAGGCGTTGATATAAGTCAACGGGGAAAGTTGAAAATGTGTGCCCCCACTGGGACTGGAACTCGGGATCTTCTGCTTACATGGCAGATGTTCTATCCATTTGAGCCACCAAGGACACAGAGGATAGTGCGACTGCAGGGACTTATCTCGGGCACGCCTCCCGTGAGACCCACATTCGCAACTTATTGTCCCGCACTATATCCATAGTGCCCCTGCCCATTATACTCATTACTCGTTGCTTTACTGCCAATTCCCGTAAGAGTTCGGGCACTGTTTGTGCATCCCCACAGAAGAAGATGGTCAAATGGCCGGTGAGCCTTAACTATATATGGTATCTGTTCTTTCAGCTCGTTAGAATGAAATTACAATGAAATGAATACCCCTACTTGCATACAGGTGTTGATATAAGCCAACGGAGACAGTTGAAAATGTGTGCCCCAATCGGAACTCGAACCCGGGATCTCCTGCTTAAAATGGTTCAAATGGCTCTGAGCACTATAGGACTTAACATCTGAGGTCATCAGTGCCCTATAACTTAGGACTACTTAAACCTAATAACCTAAGGACATCACACACATCCATGACCGAGGCAGTATTCGAACCTGCGACCGTAGCGGTCGCGCGGTTCCAGACTGAAGTGCCTAGAACCGCTCGGCCCCACCGGCCGTCTCCTGCTTACATCACAGACGCTCTATCACATTTTCAGCTGTCCTCGTTGACTTATATCAACACCTGTATGCAGCCAGGGGTATTCACTTCATTGTACTTATTTCCTATAGTTCAATAATTGTCACCTTGTATGTTCAAGCGCCCGCATCTCGTGGTCGTGCGGTAGCGTTCTCGCTTCCCACGCCCGGGTTCCCGGGTTCGATTCCCGGCGGGGTCAGGGATTTTCTCTGCCTCGTGATGGCTGGGTGTTGTGTGCTGTCCTTAGGTTAGTTAGGTTTAAGTAGTTCTAAGTTCTAGGGGACTTATGACCACAGCAGTTGAGTCCCATAGTGCTCAGAGCCATTTGAACCATTTTTATGTTCAAGCATTCATTTTTCGCAGGGTGTTTCCACTTTTTGTACAACCCTGGGTGCAAAAATTGTTACCTCATCATCCCGAATGAAAGAGAAGTGCTATGTTTTTGGTTAGTCACGCATCACTCCTTCTCTGTCGGTAGCCTCTTGAGGCACAGAGGCCGCTGATTAAGAGTCTGTGACGACAAGCGAGGACGGTCGGGTGACGAGCCCTGTGGAGCCGTCAGCCTGCCTCCTCTGTCAGAGACAGACCTGGTGCTCGTCAGGCGGCGAGTGCAGGACAAGGGAAACCCAGGCGGGCTTGTCCGCATCCCCTTTCCGGTGGCCGCAATCTCAGCACGGCGCCAAGCGGCGCTTCCGGAGGGGAGCCCGGGCCAATCAAGAAGCGCCCACCCTCACCCCCACCCCGTACCCTACCACCCTCCCAACCCCTTCCGCCATCAGTCGGTGATTGAGGCGGCTCGCCCCGTCCCTCTAGTTATGCGGGATGCCTCGGCTTCTCTCTTCATTAAAGAGAATTCACAGAAGGCTAGTGGCTTGTAATCGAGGCTCGGGCTCAAGTTTTCCTAAGAAGTTACGCCGTCCTTTATTACAAAGTGGTCGACCGGGAAAGAATATCGGCAAGTCAGACCGGGCGGTGTTCTCGCAGTAGATTTCAGTAATCAGGAGACAGAAAAAAATAAGAGAGTGCGAAATGTTAAGAAGAATCAAACTCCAGTCCGGAGCAGGGTGTCGTTCGAAGAGACACTATTTTAATTGGATTTCTTTTCAAAACTTGGCTTATTTGCTTCGACTCTTTAAGTATTTCTAGTTAACTAACTGTGAAGGTGATCACAAATAATTATGTAGTAGTCTCCGTGTTAATCTCATCATCAACAGCAAAGTACCTTCGAATCCATTGCTGGATAAAGGTCTCCTCCAAAGTTTTTTTATATATATATGATACCCTCATCGCCGCGTGGGATTAGCAGAGCGGTCTGGGGCGCTGCAGTCATGGACTGTGCGGCTGGTCCCGGCGGAGGTTCGAGTCCTCCCTCGGGCATGGGTGTATGTGTTTGTCCTTAGGCTAATTTAGGTTAAGTAGTGTGTACGCTTAGGGACTGATGACCTTAGCAGTTAAGTCCCATAAGATTTCACACACATTTGAACATTTTTGATACCCTCATCCACTTTTTCCTTGCATGGCTTATTGCATCATTTCTAGAAGCGTTAGACTCTGTACCAGCAACTAAGGCCCGATCACAGGGAGTATCTTTCCAAAATCATGATTGGTGCAATAAACCTATGTTCCCAAACTTATAAAACTTTGCCTATCTAAAACGTTCGAGGGACAACAAAAATTTGAATTGTAATATTTCACGTAATTAACAGCCAAATTAAAAATTTTCAAATGCTGTCATAGTCTACCCATTAAGAGGTGTGATCTTAAGTTATAGCTGTAATATAATAGCCGGCCGGGGTGGCCGAGCGGTTCTAGGCGCTACAGTCTGGAACCGCGAGACCGCTACGGTCGCAAGTTCGAATCCTGCCTCGAGCATGGATGTGTGTGATGTCCTGAGGTTAGTTAGGTTTAAGTAGTTCTAAGTTCTAGGGGACTGATGACCTCAGAAGTTAAGTCCCATTGTGCTCAGAGCCATTTGAACCATTTTTGTAATATAATGAGTCAAGTCTTAAAACTATGAACGGTGTGAATGTCTTGTGGCAGACGAACTCAAACTATGCTAAATATCCAGACTATATTCATCAAGTATCTGAGAATGGGAGCACTTAAGCTCTTCCAAGAAACTTAACAAATAATCTCAAATCTTTCCGAAACATTTTTCTCGCTGATACTTCCACATAATAGTGAAAGGAAAACAATTTATCTCTTAACACTTTTTTACTGTTCATACAACAGTACTTTACCATCATGCATGACGTTTCAATTTATTCCTTCTTTACGACTGACTCTGTTCATACACGTTTTGCAGATAGTAACCACATATACCATTGAAAGTCTCTGCAAACATGTATCATTACACGACATACAGTTCAGAAGATATGATTTTTAAACGTGGGAGTTCGATTCTTTAAGTAATAGAGAATGAGTGGTTACTGGTATTTGACTAATAGAACTCCGTACGCTCTATTAGACGGTGAATATGTCACAGGTACGGAAATGCCAGACGACGTGCCCCAAGGAAGTGTAACAGGCAAACGAATGTTCTCAGTACACAAAAACAAAAGCATACTTCGTCAACGGTCTTGTTGTGTACAGGACAGTGCAGTCGTTGGTCGATACTAAACAAATGAAGAACGAAACTTCCTCTTGCCATAACGAATATCAGCCGTTTTAAAATATCGAACATGCTGTAAAAAGCAACCATAAAGCGACAGTCTCTTTGGTTACAAAAGGTTCAAATAAAACAGGAATAGCAAATTCGAATAACATACTGTAAGCCCAGTTACACATCTACATTTGCATATTGTGTTGAAAAGGAACGTTAAAATAAAGCCGTCTGGTTATCGTCAAGTAAAAATTGTCTCAAAAACAATAAAATAACAAGTCATGATAATCAGATAATATCAGCGTGAGCTCCGTGGATAAGACTCGTGAACTGACTAACGTACTAGACTCTTAAGTTAAGGTAACTTACGCATAGAGGACGCTACGACTGTGTGCTTAAGATACGAGCAAATAAATATGCTGAGAGGCTTACATAAAATCAGTTTCCAAATAAAAAATTGCTCATGATTAGGTGTGAATAATCATATTGAGCAGCTTAAGTCTGATAAATGACGATTAAAAATAGTGCGTGATTATCGAACACTATAAGCCTACCTTTAATAGTTCAGCCCAGAATATAAAATATTTCACTGTAGTACTATTGAAAGTTATTTAATACCCTTGTCTTCAAACTCATTATAAGAGAAAAATTCTATAAAAATACAAATTCGTTGAGATAATTACTGGGACAATGGCTAAGTATTCCTTCTCTGTCAACACACCCCATCTCTGGGATGCGACTACCAAGTGAGAGGTGACAATGAGAAAAAATTTGAATAACCAACGAAAGGTTAACGTTCTTCAAGTCGGGGCATGGAATGTCAGAACTTTTAATTTGGTAAGGAAGCTAGAAAATGTGAAAAGGGAAATGCAAGGCTCATACTAGATATAATGCGGGTCAGTGAGGTGAAAGAAAAAAAAATGTTTCAAATGCCTCTGAGCACTATGGTACTTAACATCTGAGGTCATCAGTTCCCTAGAACTTAGAACCAATTAAACCTAACTAACCTAAGGACATCACACATATCCATGCCCGAGGCTGGATTCGAACCTGTGACCGTGGCCGTCGCACGGTTCTAGACTGTAGCGCCTAGTACCGCTCGGCCACCCCGGCCGGCGAAGTGAAAGAAAACAAGAACTTCTGACCACATGAGTACAGGTTAATATGAACAATAGCAGAAAATTGGGGAGTAGGATTCGTTGTGAATAGGATGGTAGGGCAGAGAGAATACTACAGTGATAGAGTTGTTCTCATCAGAATTGACAGCAAACCAACACGTCCAACAATAGTTCACGTACAAACTCCGATGACACAAGCAGAATCTAAAGAGATAGAGAAAGTATATGAGGATGTTGAACAGATAATTCAGTACTTACAGGAAGATGAAAATAATATACATGGACGACTTGACTGCGTTTGTAGGGTAGGGAGTAGGAGAAAGCGTTACGGGAAATATGGGCTGTGAAATAAGAACGAGAGAGGAGAAAGACTTATTGAGTTCTGCAATGAATATCAGTTGGTAATATCGAATACTCTGTTCAAGAATCACAAGAGGAGGAGATATACTTGGAAAGGCAGGGAGATACAGACAGATTCCAGATAGATAGAGATTCCAAAATCAGGTACTGGATTGTAAAGCATACCCAGGGATAGATACAGCACCAGTAATGATGAAGAACAGGCTGAAGTTTAAGAGAGTAATCAGAAAAGAATCAGTTCACAACCAAGTAGGATGTGGAAGTACCAATGAATGAAGAGATTTGCTTGAAGGTCACTGAGGCTATTGATACTCTGAAAATGAACAGCTCAGCAGACAGTTCAGTTGAGGAGGAATGTACATCTCTAAAAAGGGCAGTCACAGATCTTGGAAAGAAAAACACAGGTATAAGGAAGGAAATTGCGAAGAAACCAGATGATACAGTTGCTGAAAGGGTCAAATGGCTCTGAGCACTATGGGACTTAACATCTGAGGTCATCAGTCCCCTAGAACTTAGAACTACGTAAACTTAACTAACCTAAGGACATCACACACATCCATGCCCGAGGCAGGATTCGAACCTGCGACCGTAGCAGTCGCGCGATTCCGGATTGAAGTGCCTAGAACCGCTCGGAAACCGCGGCCGGCCAGTTGCTAAAAGATTCAAAGAAAGCTTGAGTTTCATTTTAAACACGTATCCGACTCTTACAATTGTAGTTGGCGATGACTTTAATTTACCCTCGACATGTTGGTGAAAATACATGTTTAAATCAGGAGGTACGCATAAAACATCATCCGATATTGTGCTAAACGCATTCTCTGAAAATTATTTCGAGCAGTTAATTCATGAGCCCACGCGAATAGTAAACGGTTGTGAAAACACATTTGACCTCTTTGCTAGATATAATCCTGAACTAATAACAAGCATCAAAATGGATACAGTGATTAGTTGACACAGGGCTGTCGTAGCAAGACTGAATATTGTAACCCTCAAATCCTCAAAAAATAAACGAAAAATATACCTATTCGAAAAAGCGCAAAAAATTTCAGTTGACATCTTCCTGAGAGACAATCTCCACTCCTTCCAAATTAACAATGTAAGTGTAGTCCAGATGTGGCTTGAATTCAAAGAAATGATATCGGCAGTAATTGAGCGATTTATACCAAATAAATTAACAAACGATATATCTGATCCTCCTTGGTACACGAAACGGGTTAGAACACTGTTGCAGAAAGAACGAAAATATCATGCCAAATTTAAACAGACGCAAAATCTCCAAGATTGGCAATCTTTTGGCCAGCCGCTGTGGCCAAGCGGTTCTAGGCGTTTCAGTCGGGAGCCACGCGGCTGCTACGGTCGCAGGTTCGAATCCTGCCCCCGGCATGTATGTCTGTGATGTCCTTATGTTAGTTAGGTTTAAGTAGTTCTGGGAACTGGTGACCTCAGATGTTAAGTCCCATAGTACTTAGAGCCATTTTAACCATTTTTTTTGGCTATTTTTTATAGAAGCTCGAAGCTCTGCGCGGAGTTCATGCGAGATGCTTATAATAGTTTCCACAGCGAAACTTTGTCTCGAAACCTGGCAGAAAATCCAAAGAGATTCAGGTCGCCTGTGAAGTATGCTAGCGGTAAGACACAATCAATGACTTCTCTGCACGATAGCAATGGGAATACTATGGACAACAGTGCTGCCAAAGCAGACATACTTAACACAGCTTCCTGAAATTCCTTCACCAAAGAAGACGAAGTAAACATTGCAGAATTCGAATCAAAAACAGCTGCCAACATGAGCGACATAGAAGTATGATAGATATCCTCAGAGCGCTAGCCGGCCGAAGTGGCCGTGCGGTTAAAGGCGCTGCAGTCTGGGACCGCAAGACCGCTACGGTCGCAGGTTCGAATCCTGCCTCGGGCAGGGATGTTTGTGATGTCCTTAGGTTAGTTAGGTTTAACTAGTTCTAAGTTCTCGGGGACTAATGACCTCAGTAGTTGAGTCCCATAGTGCTCAGAGCCATTTTTTTCAGAGCAGTAAAGCAACTTAATCACTTACTAAAATTAAGTCTTCTGTCCAGACTGTATACCATTTAGGTTCCTTTCAGAGTTTGCTGATACAGTAGCTCAATACTTAACAATCATATATAACCGTTCGCTCAACGAAAGATCCGTATCCGAGGACTAGAAAGTTGCACAGGTCTCACTAGTATTCACGGAAGGTAGTAGGAGTGATTCACTAGATTACAGGTCCTTATCACTAACGTCGATATGCAGAAGGATTCTGGAACATGTATTGTGTTCGAACATTATGAATTACCTCGAAGAAAACAGTCTGTTGACACACAATCAACAAGGACTTAGAAAACATCGTTCTTGAGAACCACAAGTAGCTCTTTACTCACATGAAGTGTTGAGTGCTATTGACAAGGGAATTCAAATTGATTCTGTATTTCTAAGATTTCCAGAAGACTTTTGTCACAGTACCACATAAAAGCCTTGTTGTGAAATTGCTTCCGTATGGAATATCGTCTCAGTTATGTGACTGAATTTGCCATTTCCTGTCAGAGAGGTCTTAGTTCGTAATAACTGATGGAAAGTCATCGAGTAAAACTGATGTGGTTTCTGGCGGTCCCCAAGGTAGTGTTATAGGCCCTTTGCTGTTCCTTATTTATATAAAAGATTTAGGAGACAATCCGAGCATCGGTGTTAGGTTGTTTGCAGATGATGCTGTCGTTTATCGACTAGTTATGTCACTAGCAGAACACAATAAATTGCGAAACGATTTAGAAAAGATATCTGTATGGTGTAAAAAATGGCAATTGACCCTAAATAACGAAAAGTGTGAAGTCATCAACATGAGTGCTAAAATGAGACCGTTTAACTCTGGTTATACGCTTAGTGTGTCTAATCTAAAGGCCGTAAATTGAGCTAAATACTGTAAGTAGGCTGTTTATGTTTTCTTATTGGAAACGTTACGTAGCGCTCTGTATGAAAATCACTGGCTGTGCTGTGTGCAGTCTGTGGCTAGTTTGCATTGTTGTCTGCCATTGTAGTGTTGGGCAGCGGCAGCTGGATGTTAACAGCGCGTAGTGTTGCGCAGTTGGGGGTGAGCCGCCAGCAGTGGTGGATGTGGGGAGAGAGATGGCGGAGTTTTGAAATTTGTAATACTGGATATTAGGAACTGCTATGTATGTTATGATCTTTCAACACTATTAAGGTAAATGCATTGTTTGTTCTCTACTAAAATCTTTCATTTCCTAGCTATGCCTATCAGTAGTTAGTGCCGTCCGTAGTTTGAATCTTTTATTTAGCTGGCAGTAGTGGTGTTCGCTGTATTGCAGTAGCTTGAGCAACCAAGATTTTTGGTGAGGTAAGTGATTTGTGAAAGGTATAGGTTAATGTTAGTCAGGGCCATTCTTTTCTAGGGATTTTTGAAGGTCAGATTGCGTTGCGCTAAAAATATTGTGTGACAGGTTAAGCACAGTCACGTATAATTCTTCAAAAAGGGGACGTTTCATATGTCGACCCTTAGCCGAGGATATCTCACTGGAATCTTCTGATTTTTTCTTGTAGTTTGTGTAATTAGTGTAGCTTTTGTTTATTGCTAGCGCGTAATTGTAGAGAAAATCTCCTTTGTAGTTGCAGTCTTTCATTGTTGTACAGTAAAACAGTTGTGGCATGCAAGTAGATTTGCACCAAGTATTTCGCAGCTGCAATTAACTAGATATTATTCTCAGTGTTATGTTAATGTGTTCTCTTATTTTTGCTCTTCAAATTGTGCTTTTCTGTGTTATCGTGTGAAATATTGTGACAATAATGGCGTGTGAAAAACGTAACACTAGGCTCCAAAGTAAACTGAGAAATAATAGCACTGAGGAACATGTTTCAGACACCAGTGCATTGTTCTTACAATTAATGCAACAAATGGGACAAAAGCTCCAAAAGTTAGACACAATGGAACAAAATCAGAGACCAGCACAGCAAAAGCTTCAAAAGTTAGACACGATGGAACAAAATCAGAGACAAACACAGCAACAGCTTCAAAAGTTAGACTCATTGGAACAAACTCTTGAACAAACACGTGAAGATAGAACTACTGAGTTACATAACATCGAATCGAAATGTCAAAAAGTCTGTAATGACGTAAAAACTCAAATTTGTGAGCATTTTCAACCTATTTTTTCGCGGCATGAAAATGCATTACAGAATCACGAAGCAGCCATAAAAGAACTGCAAACTATTGTTCATGAAAATCATGAGACCTTGCAAGCTACATTTGACTCAGTTGCATCTACCGATTCGGTTACGCAACTTGCAAAAACTCAGGAAAACTTAAAGGACACAGTAGATACTCTGAAACTTGGTTCAAAAAAACACACTGAGGAAATAAGTACACTATCGGAGAAAGTAGCCGAACTTTCGGATCAGTTCGATAATTTATCTACGAAGGTAGATGATAATCTGAATGACACAAAACCGGTAGTCTTTAATGACACAGAAGAGTGCGAACAAATAAGGAAATTCAATCAAAATCAAATCAATATACAGTACAAAAGAGAAATCCGGGAAGTACAAGATCAGTTGGCACAAGTAATACAAAAATTACGAATTTCAGAGGACACTCGCGCTCCAACACGGGAAGAGGGACTTAGAAATACGGAAAAGACGCAAAATAATAACACAGGGCATTTTGGAAGTTATGAAAGAAATTGGCAATGTACACCGAATTTTGAGATGGAACCGCCGACACGACCTAACAATGACCGATATGCTACTCGCCGACACGATGATTTTGACTATAAGCTGTTCATTACTACACGTAAATTCAAAACATTTAAGAATTCTGGCTACAACATTCATCCACAAGCGTGGCTTCATCAATTCTCTCATTTTTTTCCTCCCAACTGGTCATTAGAACACAGATTAGAATTTATGTGTGGCTACTTAGAGAATGAACCAGCTGTAAGAATGCGATCGGTCATTCACGACTGTCACAGTGAAGGAGAATTTTATCATGCCTTCCTCTCAGCATATTGGTCTCAAGCTACACAAGACCGAGTAAAACATAGTATCTCAATGAGGAAACATTTCGAACAATCTGAATTCTCCAGTCTTGTGAAATATTTTGAAGACATGTTGCACAAGAATCAGTACCTGTCAAACCCATACAGCCCCTCAGAACTCATTAGCTTAATCAAATTACCTGAATATTTACGACACATTATTTTGGCAGGACGTTGCAAAGACGACATTGAAGCTTTTCAAGAACTCTTACAAGAATTAGAAATTGACACTGACAATCGCGGAACGCGAAAACAGGAACACAACAATTACAGGTCACATCCGTCGCAATTCCGCGATGAAAGAAATAATAACTGGACACGACAAGGCTATTCTCACAACACAAAACGTGACCAAAACAGACACCACCCGTATGACAACCGTGGGCAGAGTAGTAATAATTACAGGGAAAGATCACCTCTCCGCGGTAATGAATATGACAGAGACAATCATAGAAACAGACAATATGGTAACCAGAACTATTATTATCAAGGGAGACAGAATACTTTCAGACGCAACAGTTCGGCGCGCAGTTACGATTCAGGGAGAAATTCTCCACCACATGACCGACAAACAAGAAACTATGTTAACTACCGACAAAACGACAGACCTGAATTCCATCAAAACTGGCGAGCTTCAAACAGGGCAGGGCCTTCTCGTCAAGGTGAATTTGTAGAAGTTCGGTCTCCTAATCCCAATAACGGCGAGCACCAACAAAGAAACAGACAATGACTCGCACCACAGGCAGCCACCTGCGCCGGCTGGCTCAGGGAAAAATAGCATACACGCTAACCTTTCCTTACCGACGTATACAACATGATAATTGCATTCAAATCAAACTGTGAGTACTATGAAGAGTAAAGGATAGCACCACACTTCACATGTAAAACCGTTTATTTAAAGATAATCTGTTTTTTAACTTAGTCTTTGCCATAAAATATTTCACTTTACATTACTAGTATGCTTTGTCATACTTAGAATCTGTTAACATGCAACAATGTTTGAAGTTAAATATGCAGTGAAGAACCAAGAGAACTTATTTAAACAGAAATTACGAATGCATTGTTACTGTGAACAGACGACACAGTGTTATTGTGTGTGTACATTCTTGCTTGTTAGTTGCACGATTACGTAACGACTATAAGGCTTACATACTTAGAACATATACTGGTACTGCTAATGAGATTTTAATGCAACATTTTGGTTTACTTGAAAATACATTCTGGATTTAAAGTACTTTTTGTGAGATACCAGATGACACAGTGGTTAGTTTATGCGACAGCTACACGATTTTATCACAACGCTACTAATGAGTGACAATTTACAATGTTGCTTTTGCGGTGTTTCTGTTTCATATCTGCACAGTTTTTCTGAATTATTCTGGAAAGTAAAACATGTTTTAGTAGTAACTTTTGTGGTATAGCTACAACAATACGTTACAGCACAGTACTTTCTTCATCACGGAAATAAGCATAATAACTAAGATATCTATACGCAAAGCATTTCACTTTTGTTTATCGTGAGGTAAGTACATTGACTTCTGCAGAACTTAGCTTTCGGAGGACGATAACTACGACACTTCCACAGAGATTATCTTACAACAAGACGCACAGTTTAGCGCTACAGTACACGTATTTGAGTGATTAATTTTGTACTTAAAACATTTACTTTTAAAGATTTCTGAATTACAAAGAAAGTTTTCCGTGATACATTTCATTCCATTGCTGTAATCTGTAACACCTGAGGGTATAATTACATTAATCCTCAGGGGGGTACGCGCTTACTTTGTGTACCATGTGTTTGGCAAGCACAAGGAGCCCTAGCTAATATGGTATTTACTTATACAACTTTACACATCGGTACCATATTTCTCTAACACAGAATTACACAGCTACCTGATTATTTAACAGAGAAACAAACATTATTTTACTACATCAGTGGCACATGTTTACGCAATTACACAGTTGGGTAAATTCACACTTACGAAATTGTATTTTGTCTGTACTTTGTGAACTGTTCATATTTTTTCGGACCCATTGTGATATTATGAGAGCTTTGAATGATATATTTGGTATGGGATCACAATTTTTAAAGTACGTTCGAGGCAGATGACACTTTTGACATGAGCAGAGAATTTTTTTTTAGGTTTTGAAATTATTGGAGGAAGCTACGACGATTTTGAGATTTGGCTGAGGTTTTATGATATTATTATGATGATGATGTGTATTATGCTGTTGCGGTATGTTTATGATCAATAAGCTGATGCTATATGAGTTATTTGATTATGCTATGTATCTGTTATGATGAAATATTGAAGAAGTGTCGACGAATATTTATATGTGTAATAAGGTAAGGAGTAATGAACAGTGGTTAGGGACTCTGACTTGTGAAAAAGGATGTTGGAAACCAAGAATCGTACTTTAAGAGTTATGAAATGTGTGTAAATGCGTGAATGTATCACAATGCCGGCGAAAATTTTTTGGACACTGTTATATTCATAAGATTTTGTATCTACACATTTGCAACGCAAATTCTCGACCTCTGAAATTTTTTATATGAGACTGCCACTGTAGCGGAAACTGCTGTCGTAAATATTTCCATAAGAAAGTTACGTGACCACCTGCACGTAATGCGTTGTGGAAACCCAGCTGTGTCAGACGCCTGGAGAAAAAGCCATTAGTGCGTGCCTTTTCAGAGGCACAGGTAGAAAAGAAAAAAATGGGAGGCCATTATCCTCGTTATTGACATTCCTTGTAGAAAGCACCGCAAATACGACACGCTCATTACTTGGAAAGATACTTACATCTGCACACCTGATTATGACAAGCGTCTTTCTCGAGAACTGAGAGAATGTTTACTGCCTTATGAAATGCCATATGGCTAATGAATGATGTTTCATGCCGTGCTTTGTACGTATTTGCTCATTTTCTTTAATATCTAGTTTCTAGCTGCACTGCAGCATTGGTTAAAATAAAATTTAATATATGTACTAATATAGTTAATTTATGCCTACAGATCCAGTAAATAATAAAATTTATGATCCACTTATAAAAAAAACCGAAGGAGCACAAAAAGACATTTTCCGTCACAGGACTTGCATATATAATTTTCTTTTCAAGTACTTGGTAATTTATTTTGTAGCATAAGTTGTGGTGCACCACTTTAATGACATAGATATTAAGATGTGAATAGACATTTCCCTTTTTCTGCATTGTTGTCTTTAGTGTAATATTTTTTCTGCTGGAACTTTGCCATGCTTAGGTATTAGTTATAGCATTTGCTGCTGCTCTTTGCCAGGCATAGTGTTACTGAATTTGACTTTGTATTACTCTGTTAAACCAGTTTTACTACTGATTTAATTTTTGCTGCACATTGCCTTATATTAGTTGTAATATTGCAATTGCTCTGCTAATTTATGCTGCTTGCTTTGGCATTTGTATTTTTTATCATTCCTGTTTGTGTTAATTTGTTATGTGCTGCTGCATTGCCTCATACCTTGGTATATATATCTGAGCTCAGTAGATTTAAGTTAGCTTAAGAGGGGGTAGACTATATAAGAAACTAACTATGATGAATGGGAAGAAATGCATTGAGAAGCTATAAGAAAATGGTCTGGCCAAAAAAGTAGTGTACAGTGGAGAAAAACTATTTTTGAAAGAGGATGTGAACAGAATACAGAAAGCATGCTTGGATAGGATTTTATTTGGCTGGAGCAAATGTTGAAATAAGAGGGACGATCTATGGAATGAAGTTTTGGGTTGGACTGCAGTACCAAATGTTACACTGAAAACAAACCCTGTCCTTTCCTTTTGTGTTATCCCACTATGTGTTTGTGTACTCTTGTATATTTGTGTTTTTCGTGTCTTTATGTGTTTAGCTAATAAGAGTTATGTTGTAGAATTTTTCTAATAATATGTTATTTACTTTGTAAAGATGTTTAGACATTATTTATCTGTTCTGTTCTGTTGCTCATATGTGAAGTTGATGTTTCGAAAGTTATTCTGATCTTATATGTATGTACTTATGTCATAATTCTTGTAACACTGATGTACATGTTTATTTCTATTCTTATGTAAAGCCTGCATTACCACAAATGTTATATGTATTGTTATGTTCTTTAATGATGTATTTTGTACCTTTGTTATTGTATTCTTACGTTATAAAATTGTAATTGATACCACTTCATCAAATTAAGTAACTTGTAAGTTACATTTCACTGCACACGTTTCTGTTGGTCATAGTATATGGACAATATGTGAGAAGTAGGGACTGTTAGTGTTTGCACATGTGTTGATAATTCAGCAAGGGACTGGATAACAGCATTGCTGGTTCTAAGGACAGTTCCAAAAACTTTGTGAGTGCACAAGTGGTGGTTTATGGACTTGCTATATTCTCTGCAAGACTCTTCGATGGTGATTGTGCACCTGCATAGTCGCAACAAATGGCTGCTGGCAGTCTCTAGATGGACTACAGTGGGTCTGCATCTTTGATGGCCCACCAATACCATTATCTCTACAAGGGCTATAGTGGGTCTGCATCTTTGGTGGCCCACCAATACCATAATCTCTACCAGGACTACAGTGGGTCTGCTCTGTGATGACCTACCTACCAATATTCTTCAAAACGTCGAATGACTCTGCTGTGGGTTTGCTCTGTTGTGGCCCATTACCTGTCTGCATGTCAAGAGTCAGCATTGTCTTTCCGTTGGAAGGACAACACTACTTCTTCAAGACTGCATGGAAATCCACTACTTCCGTGTGCATTTTCTTTTACTGCTTAGACTTTGAGAAAAACACTGCAATTTTGCTGTGATGAATGATCAGGACTGTCTTTATGGACTGTGAGAAAATTTTAGCTTTTGACGAACATTGTATTAATAAGTGTGTGCATTTGATATCTTTCTTACTGTAATTATGAAATTTTTTTTCAAATCTGTATTGGCCAGTGCCCAAAACAATTTGTAAAATTTTTTGTGGGGAGCATGGGGGCTATGTAAGTAGGCTGTTTATGTTTTCTTATTGGAAACGTTACGTAGCGCTCTGTATGAAAATCACTGGCTGTGCTGTGTGCAGACTGTGGCTAGTTTGCATTGTTGTCTGCCATCGTAGTGTTGGGCAGCGGCAGCTGGATGTTAACAGCGCGTAGCGTTGCGCAGTTGGAGGTGAGCCGCCAGCAGTGGTGGATGTGGGGAGAGAGATGGCGGAGTTTTGAAATTTGTAATACTGGATATTAGGAACTGCTATGTATATTATGATCTTTCAACACTATTAAGGTAAATACATTGTTTGTTCTCTACTAAAATCTTTCATTTCCTAACTATGCCTATCAGTAGTTAGTGCCGTCCATAGTTTGAATCTTTTATTTAGCTGGCAGTAGTGGCGTTCGCTGTATTGCAGTAGCTTGAGCAACGAAGATTTTTGGTGAGATAAGTGATTTGTGAAAGGTATAGGTTAATGTTAGTCAGGGCCATTCTTTTCTAGGGATTTTTGAAAGTCAGATTGCGTTGCGCTAAAAATATTGTGTGACAGGTTAAGCACAGTCATGCATAATTCTTCAAAAAAGGGGACGTTTCAATACCTAGGAATTACAACTACAAACTACTTAAACTGGAAGGAACGCATAGAAAATGTTGCGGGAAGACTAACCAAAGACTGCGTTTTATCGGCAGGACACCTAGAAAATGTAGCAGATCTCCTAAAGAAAATGCCAATACTACGCTTGTCCGTCCTCTTTCAGAATAATGCTGCACGGTGTGGGACCTTACTAGACAGGATTGATGGAGTACGTCAAGAAAGTTGAAAGGAGAGCAGCACGTTTTGTGTTATCGCGAAATAGGGTAGAGGGTGTCACTGAAATGATGCAGGATTTGGGATGGATATCATTAAAACAATGGCGTTTTTAGTTGCGGCAGAATCTTCTCATTAAATTTCAATTACCAGTTTTCTCCTCCGAATATGAAAATATTTTGTTGACGCCGACCTACACAGGGAGAAACTGTCATTATAATAAAGTAAGGAAAATCAGAGCTCGCACGGAAAGATATAGGTGTTCGTTTTCTCCGCGCGCTGTACGAGATAGGAATAATAGATAATTATTTTGAAGGTGGTTCGACGAACCCTCTGCCAGGCGCCTATCATGACTTGCAGAGTATCCATGGAAATGCAGATGTAGAAGCTTGGCGGCCCCTTCGCTGCTATTCGCGAGGAGTAGGCTATGTGCCGCCATCGCGTTCCACCCTCTCCCTACTATCATTGTCATCGTCATCGTCGTTATTATCATCGTCATCATGCAACACAAACATTACACTAACCCCCCCCCCCCCCACTCTCTCTCTCTCTCTCTCTCTCTCTCTCACACACACATACACACACGTAGTACTACAAATAATGTAATGGAGCATGTTGTACGTAAATAAGTGAAAAAATGAGAAGTACGAGTCACTTAGGAATCAAATAAATAGTAAGTGCAGGGAAGCTAAGGCGAAATGGCTGCATGTAAAATTTGAAAAAATTGGAAAAGAAATGGTTGTCGGAAGGAAAAGTCAAAACAACCTTCGGTGGAATTAAAAGCAAGGGCGGTAACATTAAGAGTTCCAGGGAATTCCACTATTAAATGCAGAGGACAGAGCCTATGGGTGGAAGGATGCATTGACCAATGGGGCTTTTCCACGCCATTTATTCAGCGCTATATGTTTACATCATAGATCAGTTGCCTTATCGCAAGATAAAAATTTGATGGTCGTACCTACTTGAACACGCCACGTTTCTTTACATCGTTAGAGCTCTATTAAAATCTAAAATCTATTCGCTACTACACGTCATCTACTTGAAGCAACAGTATATGTTGCTAGGGAAAGAAGATTTGTCTATAGTGGAGCAACTGTTTTAAAGTCATTATGTTTTTATAGAATTTTTCTGTTTTAATAAGTTTTAACGTAAGGACTCGTAAATAATTTTTGTTAGCATTATTTCTTTCTAGTAAAATATTTTATCTACTAGACTGTCCTGCTAAATGTAGGATAATAGCGTTCGATAATCATGCACGATTTTTAATTGTCAGTTATCAGATATAAGCTACTCAGTATGATTATTCGCGGCTAATCACGTGAATTTTTTTTATTTGTCAGTTGATTTTTTAGGTAAACCATTCAGTACGAGTATTTGTGCATTGATTAAGCCCAAATACGTAGTGTCTCCTACACGTACGTTACCGTAAGAGCCTAGTACGTTAGTTAGTTGGCAAGTTTTATTCGTGAAGTTCAGACGGATGAGATCTGATTACTATGACTTGTTATTTTATTGTTTTGAGATGACTTTTTACTTTACAAGACCCAATAGCTTTATTCTAACGTTTCTTTTCAACAAAGTACGTAATAAATAAGTGTGTACCTTGTTTTACAGCATTTTATCCGCATTTGCTATTTCTGTTCTATTTGAACCTTTTTGTAACCAGCGTTCAGTTTCTATTCAGTCTCTTCCTGAAGAGCTTAATTTAATAGTTATCTAATCCTATGTCAAGGAATCTAATAAACATGTGCTACGCAAGTGGTTGGCTGATTTTTCACCCTTTCCAAGGCTCTCTTACAATGTGAATGAATATAGTATTATTCTTATAACAAAGAATAGGAAACAGATAGTACCGATTACAACATTAGTTATCAACATCTTGTGCACGGTGTACAGTACAAGTATGTAGATGCAATGTTAAGAAACGAAATACAGTCGAATGATCACGTACAATATCTGTTAGGAAATGGTGTATTTAGATTTCTTGGAAGGGTTCTGAAAAAAAAGGCATTTTATCTGTAAAAGAAAACGTATGAAAGGCGGTAGTGCGACAAAAGCGGAAGTATTTCTCTGGTGTTATGAAGTTCTTATCCAATAGTACGAGAACAGACTTTGAATGAATTCAGCGGTGCCCTGCCAGCGCGGTTTAGTCCATACGAAAGTGTAACAGAAATTCTCTTTGGATTCAAATGGAAATTCTTGGAAGGGAGACGACGTAGTCCTGGCGCAACACTAGTATGTAAATTTAGAGATCCTACATTCGAGGAAAGGTGTGAGACGATCATGCACTCAGCATTGAACATCACGAATAGGAATCACGACAGTAAAAATAAGAGAGATTGGGGTACACATAGAGACATACTGGCTGTCTTTTGTCTTTCGCTCAATACGTAAATCGATTGAGTTTGTTAGTTGATTTGGGGGTGGGGACCAAACATCGAGGTTATCGGTCCCATCGGATTAGGGAAGGACAGGGAAGAAAGCCGGCCGAGCCATTTCAAAGGAACCGTCACGGCATTTGACCGAAGCGATTTAGGGAAACCACTGAAAACCTAAATGAGGACGGCCGGACGCGGGTTTGAACCGTCTGCCTCCCGAATGCAAACTGACTGGGGTCAAAATCGATTGTACTGCTTACAAAGCATTCGTCGCCGTGCACTACATGGTGACTTGTAAAGAACATACACTATCTGACCGAAAATATTTGTTGGCGGACATTGTATTGTATGTTAACTGGGGGTCTAGAAACGACGGAGAGGCTCCGTCCCCGCCGCAGCCGCAGTGGTCCACAACCCCACGACGACTACCGCAGTCCACTTCATCCCTCCGCCGCCCTACACCGAACCACTCTTTCATGGTTATTGGGCGGTTCGGCTCCCGGTTGACCCCCACAGGGAATGTCTCACACCAGACGAGTGTAACCCCTATGTTTGCGTGGTAGAGTAATGGTGGTGTACGCGTAGGTGGAGAACTTATTTGCGCAGCAATCGTCGACATAGTGTAGCTGAGGCAGAATAAGGGGAACCTGTCCGCATTCACGAAGGCAGATGGGAAACGGCCTAAAAACCATCCACAGACTGGCCAGCTCACCGGACCTCGACCCAAGTCCGCCGTGCGGATTCGTGCCAGGGACCAGGCGCTCCTTCCCAATCCAGAAAGCTGTGCGTAAGACCGCACGGCTAACCGGGCGGACTGGCGGACATTAAGAAGGAATGTGTTCACCCTTCGCCTTTATCACAGCTTCAACTCTGCTAGATTAACTTTCAATGAAGCGTCTGAATCTCTGTGGAGGAATGGCAGTCCTCTCTTCCTCAAGAGTCGAAACCAGAGAAGGTAGCGTTGTTGGACGTTGGGGTCTGGAGTGAAGCAGATGTTCTAACTCTCCCCAAAGGTGTCCCATCCGCTTCAGGTCGGGACTATGAGCAGGCGAGTCCATATCATGTATATTATTGCCCACAAAACGTTGCCTTACTGACGCTGCTTTATGATAGGCTGCATTCTCTTGCTGATGCAATGATCATCGCCTACGAACTGTTTCTTTATTGGATAAGCTACAAAATGCTGTGACGTTTGTCCATATCATTCTAAATTTAACGTTTTATCAAACGTAATAAGAGTACTGCACCACCGTGCCAAAACACCGCCTCCTGCGTACTTCAGTGCTGGAACTGCACATGACGGAAGGTAACGTTCTCCAGGCAGTTGCCACACCCAAACCCTCCCTTCAGATTGCCACAGGCTACAGCGTGCTCCATCAATTCAAATCGCTCATTGCCAGTCATCCATTGTCCGATGCCGTCGCTCTTTACCCTACCTCAACCACCGCTTGGTACTGAGTAGAGAAATGTGTGGGTTATGAGGAGATGCTCAACCGCTGTACCTTATTCCCTTTAACTCCCTAAACACAGTTAGTGTGCCAGCTGGGCTACTGGTGGCACTTTGGAACTCGCGAGAGATCCCTTCCGTTCATTACACGCATTTTTTACAACCTTCCTCCACATTGCTCCACGGTCCCTGTCTGTCAGTACATGAGGTCTGCTTGGTGTTGGTCGTTGCTCCTTCGCGTTTCCACTTCACTGTTATCTTACCATAGACGACTTGGGCAGCTTTAGAAGGGCTGAGATATCCGTTGTAAGGTGGCTACAATTTCGCACCTTACATGCACTCATCCACATACTTTGCCATGAACTACAAGCACAGTTAGATATCATTTGATAGGTTGTACATCGTATATATGAATATTTAAAGGAGACTGACATTTTCACGTACGCCACGTAAATAATTGTTAACGCTTATTGCATGATTTATTATAAATAAGGCGTAATGAATTATTGCGACCGGCCGCTATTGTAGTAGGGCTGGAAGGATAACCGGATAATACTTCCAGCTTTGCAAATTTTGAACGCATGTGAGAGGAACGAAGAAGCGGCACCTCGGAAACCGCGCAGGCCGGGTTATTTCCAAGGCTTTTTAGTCAGAAGTGTCCATGGTATGAGCATAGGTATTACCTCGTAAACTTTCCGCGCTGGACGACAAAAGACTAAAATATGGTTGTTCGGCGTTCGGAAGAATCTGTAGAGAGGGAGAATATTCCGTGGTTTCGGGAATATGATTCGTTTTCGGAATTATGAGGGTGGCGAGGAGCCTTGCTGGGAGGCCAGCGGTGGAGAGACGTGGTCTTCCATTGTGAGCGCCCATGTGTGACGGTCTCTTAATATCAGCTTTGTTGGGACAGACGGACTTGCTGCCTTTGCTCTCAGGAGAGTTTACAGGTAGAACAGTTAGGCACTGTACTGTTGCGAACCTCTACGACGCTGGACTTCGCCTCCAGGTTGGAAGTCGTCGTTAAGTACACAGCGTTCAGTAATTGAGAGCACTTCCTCTGCCTATACTTGAGACGTTATCTGAACTCTGTCCTTGTGGCTGGGAGTTCGCGTTTCTCGCCTGTAGAACACGGAGAGGAGAAGACAGTATTAGAGTGTATTAGTCAGAGGACCGCCTTCTGCCGTCCTAGTATTTGAAAGAGTTTTTATTTTTGTGGCTAGAGTTCTTCCATCGACGCATATGTGTACGAGAACAAGCACGCCAACGCACCAGACGCAGTGCATACGGTGATATCGCAAATTGCTTTGGCTTATTAGGGCTATAAATCTAAACAGCTGTGATCACCATCGTTTATTTCCACTGACGATCCACACCACCGTAGATCATCTTTGAAAGTAGTGTCTTCTAGTGTTTGGCACGTAGATGATATCAGTCATTTCGCGTTATTGATATTAGATCACGCAGTCATAATAAGGCGCGGAGTTGGGCAATTGATTAATAATTTTACTTAGGATATGTAAACTTTGTAATATACAGGTTTCTTTTTTAATCTGTAATAAATATATAAGTAGGAACAACGTTTATCATTTAGTAGGATTAGTTGTCTTCATCAATCATTTACGTTTAGATTCTAATATATAGAATTAAGAGATCCTAAGATCTGCTTCAGAGGTAGTCAGACAGGGCCAAATCTTCATTTTAGCGTTTATATTTTCCGTTGCGCACATTCATTTTACACCCGCCTGGAGTAGCATCTTGGACCATGAGGAATTTGTTATTCAGGTAACATCCAATGGCTAGTCCACGTTGGAAGTCAATGAGGCCTCCAGTCCGATCTGATCTGTTGTGACTGTTTCTCTACTGAAAACACAATGGTCCCCCTCCTTTTATACTGGTGGCTGCGCCTCTGGAGACATATCTTATGGGTGTCTGGATATTTTATCAATGGACAGTGTACTGTCTAACCGTGGCAACCAGTTATACAGCAGCTGTAGAACAACATTGTCGTTTATGACGGTGGACAGATTTACAGCCAAGCATACTGTTCCCATTATGCCAGCATATTAAATACGTACATCTAAAAGACACTGACGGCAAAAAGATCCCACCACCAAAACACTAATTAATGTACAGTAATGAAATTTCGGTTATTCGTTTGTCTATGTGACATATGTAAGTGATTGACCTTACAAGGTAACAGCTTAATGTAAGCGATAGATAAGCCATTGTAAATGTGAAACGGAGGTAAATTAATAACCGATGCAACGGCCAGAATGTTGAATTCAAACATACATGTTCTACAGGTGGTGGATGTCAGTTTGTGGGATACAGTTCTAATGTGTTGCACTCAGTCTGTCAATACAGGGACATTTGATGCTGTCTGTGGACGACGTTGGTATTGTCATCCAATGATGTCCCAGATGTGCTCGATTGGGGACAGATCTGGTAACCCAGCAGGCCAAGGCAATATGTCGACAGTCTGACAGAGCATCTTGCGTTAGAACAGTGTATAGAGGAGCGTTGGAAAACAGCCCTTGGAATACTGTTAACTGGAATTCAAGTTTACAATCAAGGTGCGTGGGATAAACATGACAGTGGTTGTGCTGTCATGCAAAATCACACCCCAGACCATAACTCTCGGTGTGGGTCCAGTGAGTCTAGCACGCGGACAGATCCTCAACTGGTCTCCTCCTAACAAACACACGGCCGTCACTGGCACCGAGGCAGAACCAGCTCTCATCAGGAAAGACAACAAATGGCTCTGAGCACTCAACTTCTGAGGTCATCAGTCCCCTAGAGCTCAGAACTATTAAACCTAACTAACCTAAGGACATCACACACATCCATGCCCGAGGCAGGATTCGAACCTGCGACCGTAGCGGTCGCGCGGATCCAGACTGTAGCGCCTAGAACCGCTCGGCCACCAAGGCCGGCGAAGACAACAGACCTCCACCGTGCCCTCCAATGAACTCTCACTTGACACCTCTGAAAACCGAAATGGCTGTGGTTTGGGGTCTGTGGAATGCAAGCTAAAGGGTGTCTGGCTCGGAGATGTCTTTGGAGTCACTGATTTGTTACAGTTCGTTGTGTCACTGTGGTGACAACTGCTGCTGAAATTGCAGCTGCAGATGCAGTACGATGCGCCAGTGTCCGGTCTTATTGAGAGCGTACATTTTGGTGACCAGCATTGTCAGCAATCATGTACAGTGGCTACATTTCTGCTACATCGCGGAAGGAACATCCGGCTTCTCGTAACCCTATTACGCGACCCCAACCAAAGGCAGAAGGTGTTGGAAATGGCGTCTTTGTCGCCTTAAGGGCATTCTTGACTAACATCAACTCGCAACGCACAATCTCAAAGGTAGCTCGACCTCACGACCGTTGAAGTGTGTTTGTTGTTGTTGTGGTCTTCAGTCCTGAGACTGGTTTGATGCAGCTCTCCATGCTACTCTATCCTGTGCAAGCTTCTTCATCTCCAAGTAACTACTGAACCTACATCCTTCTGAATCTGCTTAGTGTATTCATCTCTTGGTCTCCCTCTTCGATTTTTACCCTCCACGCTTCCCTGCATCACTAAATTGGTGATCCCTTGATGCCGCAGAATGTGTCCTACTAATGGATCCCTTCTTCTAGTCAAGTTGTGCCACAAATTCCTCTTCTCCCCAATTCTATTCAGTACCTCCTCATTAGTTCCGTGATATACCCATCTAATCTTCAGCATTCTTCTGTAGCACTACATTTCGAAATCTTCTATTCTCTTCTTGTCTAAACCATTTATCGTCCATGTTTCACTTCCATACATGCCTACACTCCATACAAATACACTCCTGGAAATTGAAATAAGAACACCGTGAATTCATTGTCCCAGGAAGGGGAAACTTTATTGACACATTCCTGGGGTCAGATACATCACATGATCACACAAACAGAACCACAGGCACATAGACACAGGCAACAGAGCATGCAAAATGTCGGCACTAGTACAGTGTATATCCACCTTTCGCAGCAATGCAGGCTGCTATTCTCCCATGGAGACGATCGTAGAGATGCTGGATGTAGTCCTGTGGAACGGCTTGCCATGCCATTTCCACCTGGCGCCTCAGTTGGACCAGCGTTCGTGCTGGACGTGCAGACCGCGTGAGACGACGCTTCATCCAGTCCCAAACATGCTCAATGGGGGACAGATCCGGAGATCTTGCTGGCCAGGGTAGTTGACTTACACCTTCTAGAGCACGTTGGGTGGCACGGGATACATGCGGACGTGCATTGTCCTGTTGGAACAGCAAGTTCCCTTGCCGGTCTAGGAATGGTAGAACGATGGGTTCGATGACGGTTTGGATGTACCGTGCACTATTCAGTGTCCCCTCGACGATCACCAGTGGTGTACGGCCAGTGTAGGAGATCGCTCCCCACACCATGATGCCGGGTGTTGGCCCTGTGTGCCTCGGTCGTATGCAGTCCTGATTGTGGCGCTCACCTGCACGGCGCCAAACACGCATACGACCATCATTGGCACCAAGGCAGAAGCGACTCTCATCGCTGAAGACGACACGTCTCCATTCGTCCCTCCATTCACGCCTGTCGCGACACCACTGAAGGCGGGCTGCACGATGTTGGGGCGTGAGCGGAAGACGGCCTAACGGTTTGCTCCCCAAATAGCAGAACTTATTTACTGCTTGAAGCGTGTATTGAAAGGAAATCTGATTTGTATCATCATAGTAGAGCTACTAACGCCACTCTTACGCGACTCGCATGGAATTTCAATGGACATCATGTTTCAGATGTAGAAACACGCCTACCAACTTTCGTTTATGTCGCACAATTCCTTCTTGGTATTGCAACTCTTTATCTGTCAGTGTATGTTGTACCATAAGTGATAGCCCACAGGCCGCTCATGTTGCTGATCATCCCGCTGGAGAAGGAAATTGTGTGAGGATGGACACCATCGTATTCTTCACCAGCTGAGTATTGAGTGTGTAGTCGATTTGATTGGCCACAGTTACTTATTTATCACCTCCAACCGCTCATCCGCTCGTCTTCTCACTGAGGTATGATCTTTTTGTCAACCAGTAAGATAGTTGGGCGGAGGCTCAAATGGTTCAAATCGCTCTGAGCACTGTGGGACTTAACATCTGAGGTGATCAGTCCCCTAGAACTGAGAACTACTTTCAGATTGAAGGGCCTAGAACCGCTTGGCCACATCGACCGGCTGTGTGGAGGCAACGGATCACTGAATTATAAAGTGAGACACGATGCACTAACAAGATTCTGGACTGCCCTGATTCTCTCTGTGCCCTGCAATCTGTACATTTGGTCCCTGGAAAAAAAATTGTTCATACCTTCCACGAAGTCTTACAGCAAACCCATAAACAGGAGAAAGTTGGACGCTGGGAGTTTGGTAGATGATGCAGCCGACAAAACAGCCAAAGAAGCGTAAAGAGGTGGCACTGCAGAGGTCGGGTTCTCCCTGTACGCCTGGTACAGCTTGCAGAAAACGGCCCTATTTTACGCACTGCCGTCGGTCATCTTACAAACGCTAAGCCGCTCAGAGAAGTTAATTTGCCGGCGGCCTCGTAACGCAGGCAACGGTGAGGTATTCGCAGCGTCAATTTGGCGTTCGCCTCCGGGCGCGGCCTCAAAGCGTAAAGGTCGGCGCTGGAGGAGCCAAATTAGCATGCGCGGACTGAGGGGCCAGGCCACGGGGCGGCCGCAGGTAAGTACCCGCACCGCAGCGGCGGCGGCGGCGACGGCGACATAACAAAACGGACCCGCAATAAGCCTCACCGGCGGCCGCGCAGATAACGAGCTCGTTGCGCAACGCGGCGCTCTGTGAGGACTCCTGCGAGCCGTCATCCCCGAGGTGCTCGGCTAATGGCCGCGGGCGCCAGCATCGCTACCCTCCCCCCCCCCCCTCCCTACTCTCCCGTCCCCCCTAATTACATATGCTAATCACAATCCATCAGATGGGGATCCCAGCAGCATCGTAATAAAGGACAGCTGCACCGGTCTTTGTTGTGAATCGCAGCGCGCTACTGTTGATCAGTCGATTCAAACTGTTTAAAAATCTATCTGGGATTCTTAATGAGATTCTGATTTTTTCCTCTCGTGAATTCATCCAGTTCGCAACCTACGTTTCCTTATCTCAGTCTTGAGACTATATGAATTATCCCCATTCCTGATTATTACGAAAACTAAAATCTCATCGTTGCTTACAGCATTTTCAAAAATCTTTGAGAAAGTAATGCACTCAAGAGTGGTTAGCCATCTCAACAGTATTGGGATACTTAGTAAATCACAGGTCAGATTTCAAAAATGCTGTTAGACTGAGACAGGAATATACAATTTTACTGTCCACATAATAGTCTTTAAATAGTAAAATGTCACCAATAGGAATTTTCTGCGACTTGTCCAAAGTATCTGATTGTGTGAACCATGACACTATGTTACAGAAATTGCAATTCTATGGTATAAATGGAAAAGCATATGAGTGTTTTAAGTCATACCTACAGAACAGAAAGCAAAAAGTTTCCTTTTACGGGTCATCTGATTTAAATAAGTTTGCCACTTCATCAAACTGGAGTGTAATTACATTACGTGTTCCGCAGGGTTCAATCATAGGTCCGCTTCTGTTCTTGATATATGTGAACGACCTCCCTTCCTATCTGAAACAGGAAGATGAAGTAACACTGTTTGCTGATGATACAAGCATCATTATTAATCCAGTAAAAGATACTCCAATTGAAAATGATACAAATAAGGTCTTTCGGAAAGTCATTTATTGCTTTTCTGCAAATGGGCTTGCTCTAAAATTTGAAAAAACACAGTACATCCAATTTTCTGCTGCAAAAAGAACAGTTGCTTCAATAAATATAACACATCAACAGAAGTCAGTAGGCAGGGTAGAGCATACTAAGTTTTTGGGTGTACATATAGATGAGAATCTTAATTGGAAAATTCATATTTTGGATCTTCTAAAGTGACTAGGTTCGGCAACTTCTGCAAATCAAAGTAATTGCCAATTTTGAGGATATAGAAATTAGTGAACTGAAATATTTTGCACACTTTCAAACTCTGATGTCATATGGAATAATATTTTGGGGTAACTCAACATTTAGACAAAAAGTATTCACTGCTCAAAAGAAATTGGTTAGAATAATGCGTGGGGCTCATTTTCGCACATCTTGTAGGCACCTTTTTAAAAGATTGAGAATCCTTACAACAGTGTCACAGTATATTTGCTCACTAATGAAATTTGTTCTCAACAACATGTACCAGTTTAAAAACAACAGTGACATTCGTGATTATAATACCACAAAAAAGAAAAACTTGCACTATCCTTTACTCAACCTATCTCTGGCACAGCAAGGGGTAAATATGCTACTGTAAAAATTTTCGACAAATTACCAGATGAAATAAAATGTCTGACGGACAGCAGTAATAGCTTCAAAAATAAATTGAAATCATATCTGCTTGACAATTCCTTCTATACCATAGATGAATTCTTGAATAGGAATAAATAAACCTGTCAATATAGTATACACATTTTGTGCCATTTAAGGGAATGTGGCAAATAATAGAAATATTAATCTTTAACTCTGTATTGTAATATATATACATATATATATATTAAAAAAATCTTGTTTCATATGTGCACTTCTTGTGCACTTGACACATTCCGCATCATAACGGCTACTGTACCGTGCGATTGATAGTTGGAACACGCAACCAACTAACTAACTAACTATGATTAAAAGAGGAAACAACTTAAAACACAACTAAAACATAAGTTTGCAATGCGTATCAATTGCTTCCTGAAGAAAAGGGCCTTATTCCAAGCTTTTGCGTCTATTTTTAAAACTTAATAGATGTAATAATGGTAAAAAATGCATTTCACTGCCTTTCTTAAAGATTAGAAAGCCCATTCTGTTACACTGCATATAATCACCTGCAGAAGGTTTCCATTAGTTCCTGAAAACTTAAGACATTGGAGTAAGATCCCATCAAAAATGACAATATCAACTGCATTGTTGCTGAAATAACTTTTTTTGCTAACAATCACGATTTTCTTTTCGTTTATAGTTTGCACGATACGTTTCAGGAAAGAACTACCATTTCGAATTCCATTTTCAGTGTGCTTGCTATTTATTAGTGATATTTTCGATGTGTCATGTGCTGCATTGTTCTATTGTCTTTAGACTAATGTACAAACACATGCAATTTTTAATTAATGATCGATCTTTATACAGAGTTAACAACGAAGTTTGGAAGGAACTTGTATTCTTCGTTTACTTGTGGGCCACTTGTGCAGGAACTCACACACAAACAGCACACAAAATTTTCTGTGCACAGTTCACAATAAAAACAGCAGACGTGCGTAACGAAGCAGTTATAAAGACATTTTTACATCGGAAATAATGTAATGCATCGTCCACAGAGCATGATATTGTACAGAGGGTATTTATCTTGATAATCATGAAAATTACCTGTTTGTATACATAAAGAATGTGTCCTTATTTTTATTTAAGTACACTGTCGAAACATCTAAAGAAATTCATTGATTAACTTACTAATTTTTCATTTAGTATGTTACCTTCATTTTCTTTGAACCATGAGTATATCTCCATTCCTTCCTCCTTATCTACTCTGGGACCTTTATTTAACAGATGATGTACTCTGACATTCTTCTCTACGTTTCCTAATGTATGTCCTGTGTTGTGGATGTTTGGGGCTATTGCTGATTTCGTGTCTTTGTTCTTTGCGTATGCTGAAATGTGCTCTGTATAACTGATGTTGAAATTTTGGCCACTTTGTCCTAGTAGAATATGGAGCATTGCTGGCATGTTATTTTGTACATCCCAGAGGCTGAATATGGCTCATGGTAATACTTTATGTTACGTATTGTTTTTGTTGTAGTTCATTAATTACAGAGAACCTAATTTTTACTTTGTGATTTTTGAAGATATCGACAATCTTTTGTGGTATATATTGACCATGTATGAGATGCTACATATTCATTTGTTTACATCTTTATCACCTCTGGTGTGGTCTGTGTCTGGGTCTTCGTTACTTTGCTTAGTATTGAGACATCAGTTTTTTTAGATTACAATAAAGACAGCAGAACAATGAAGCACCTCACACTTCGAAAACATCACGAATAAATGACGTACCACCCACAGAAACGCACTTGAATATGATAATCACTTCCCGAAACGTGACGCGTAAAATATAAAAGATAAGGAAATTGTGGTTGTTAACAGTAAAAGTTACTTTCATAAATCAACACACTGGAGTTAATTTTTTGCCTATTTTATGTTGTTGCTTGCAAATTCTAGTGTGATTGTTTGTCAGTTTCGATGTAGGTTCCTTATTTTTGTCCCATTTCATACTTTTTTAGTGTTATGTTCAAAATGAAAATGTATTTATTGACATTACAGATCATATTTATTTACTTTACTGAAGAAAGAATTGTTTATGTTAATTTTTATGTTTATATATGTAATCAATTAAAGAAAAAAAGCACTCTTCATTGCGCTATGGAAAATCTTTCGAATGAAAGCATTGTCATAATTTCAAATTTTTCTTCTGGTGCTTAACTCTAATGCAGAAGCCCATATTTGGAGATGGAAGACACACTGTCTTCAGTACAATACCAGACATTTGACAATATCTGCATTTCCAATTGACATGGATATTTGTTAGTTAAATTTTGAAGGGATTTGCATGTCATCATAATACCTACATGGTTGAGACCTGCCGCTGTAGGTACATGTAACGGACCTTTGCTGTGTCAGCGTTAATATAGTTCATTTTTATCATTCTACTGCCAAAAAAAAGCAGAGTGAACACAGAGTTGCATAGATCTGTGGCCGTTGTAGTTGGTAGCCGAGCTCTAAGGTGTGTTGCAGTGTTCCCTTCACCTCTGCCTGATGTGTTTACTCTTTCATATTCCTTTCTAGCTGGTTTCATAGCCATAACTTGTTTTTCCCGAAATGATGGTTCAAATGGTTCAAATGGCTCTGAGCACTACGGGACTTAACTTCTGAGGTCATCAGTCCCCTACAACCTAGAACTACTTACACCTAACTAATCTAACGGCATCACACACATCCATGCCCGAGGCAGGATTCCAAACTTCGACCGTAGCGGTCGCGTGGTTCCAGACTGTAGCACCTAGAACCGCTCTGCCACTCTGGCAGGTCCCAAATGATGAAACACTCTTCAAATCCTTTTAATTTGAAGCAGAGGTAATAGTTTTATTCGATGACTAAGATTGTTACCAAAATTCAGTTAACTGGAAGTAGCGTATTTTCGTTTGACCTCACATATATAGCCATAATTTCTTACGCTGGAAATAAACAATCATTTCAAGATCATGTGTGAGCTTCATTTTTAAGAAAGTTAGCCCATATCCAATTTTACTATTCAGTAACTATCATTGACCAATATTAATAAAACGTTGCCCTCAGATTAACGATATCTTTATATAGGAAGGAGCAAAATGCCAAATTTGAAGAAAACCGTCCATTTCGCATTAGGTCGCTAAAAACAGCCTATACGTTATATTTGGCATTATCGTTTAAGCGAAATTTTCCTGTTCCTACAAATTAAACAACACACAGGGTTAGGTGCATAGCTTATTCACCTAAAATAACTTTCGACTAGTTAAAGTTATCTGTAATATCTTTTGATAATGATGATGAATATGGTGACGATATTGGATTTTTAGACGATCAGCAGTATTGTCGTTGGCGCCCTTACTGAATATCAACACACACATCTCATGATTTGCTCGATATCTATTCACGCAAGCGAAACTGTTGCGACGTTTCCCCAGATAAACATTTTAGCAGGATTTTGTATAACACCGGTCTGTGTCGACACAAAAACTCAACACGTCACTGATAAAATACATTTGTCAACTAGCTTCTCATGTATTAAATTCCTCCAATGATTTGGAAATACGTCATTGTGAGATACGAAACTGTGACGCTGAAAATAATGAGCGTACGTTTCCACAGTAGTTGATTACTTAGTTTCCAGAACCTCACATTCCCAGGTGTAGGAGACACAGAGACCTGTATTATTTACTACAAATTTTATAGCCTTGATCGTCCGCAGCTCGTGGTCGTGCGGTAGCGTTCTCGCTTCACGCGCCCGGGTTCCAGTGTTGGATTAACGGTGGGGTCAGGGATTTTCTCTGCCTCGTGATGACTGGGTGTTGTGTGATGTCCTTAGGTTAGGTAGGTTTAAGTAGTTCTAAGTTCTAGGGGACTGATGACCATAGATGTTAAGTCCCATAGTGCTCAGAGCCATTTGAACCATTTTATAGCCTTGATCTAAACACAATCCAGTTGAAACTAAATATCCTGTTTAGGTTTTCAATAGGCTCCATATCATTCTGAGTGTCAGTGTAATGATCGTAACTCTGTGTCCACGTGCACCATGTGTTGCTTTAGTTAGAAAATCGTGACGCTGGCGGGCAGACACCTGCAGCGATAGTTCTCCTTCTGGTTTTGTACGACGACGGATGTTTAGGACATACTGACAAGTTAGTCAAAGTACCGGTTTTGTGATGGTTAACACTGTCTGATGTCTCAGGAACCAATTACAGTGAAAGTAGGGTTCGTTGTTTCATTATATTCAATGCTTCTTAAAATGTTATATACTTTGTACATTCTTTCAAGGTTTTTACTGCTGTTATTAACCTCAAAGAGAACATTTGGTTTGTTTCCTACATCCAAAGATGATTGCTGGTAAACGATAACCCGTTATCTAGTTCCTATTGGATAGTATTTCGACCGAGACTATCAAAATTTGTAACGGTTATCAGCGTCTTTTTAGTTGATGAAGACTGTACAATCTTGAGTTAGGAGGCCTGACATTTCACAACACTATACAGTGCGTGTTACACTGCTGCCGTTGTCCGGTAGCGTGTTGGACAGGTCCTCGGCCAATGTGAGGTTTGCCCTTAAGTCAACATATGAAGCACATGTAGTTAAAACACGTTTTACCGAAAGTGGTACACAGAGTTGCATAGATCTGTGGCCGTTGTAGTTGGTAGCCGAGCTCTGAGGTGTGTTACAGTGTTCCCTTCACCTCTGCCTGGTGTTTTTCCTCTTTCATATTCCTTTCTAGCTGGTTTCATCGCCATAACTTGTTTTTTCCGGAATGATGGCCCATATATTGGTAACCATTCTGCCCGAGAAGGAATCAGTGTGTCAATGGCCAAGTTCCTACTCTTCACCGGGTGAGCATCAATCTCTTTCATCACTGTGTCTGGTGTGATGTTCGCCACGTCTGGCTAGTCGGTTTGATTGATCGCCTTTTGTTGTTTACCATATCCAGCCACTCGTCTTCCCACTGACTCATGATCCTTCTGTCTGTCAGTGAGCCGATTGCGTGCAGGGAATCACAACGCCTCCTCCACAGCCATTATTTGCTGCTATAACGGCTGCATCGTTTCCCCATGACACGAACGTTACGTATTACGCTCCTCACCAGATTATCACGGCGGTGTATCCCCTACGGCGTAATGGGTATACAGGTGTTTGGCCGCCAAGGTAGCATGATCACACAGCTTCAAAAAAAAATAAAAGTTGAGGTAACTGCGCCGCCACATAGTAGGAAGAGTAGTGAGTGCAGTAATTCCAGGTGTGCTAGCAAAAATATTGGACCAGTCTGACAATCGTCTTGCTGTTTATCACTGGTAGGTTGGAGCGCAATAAGAACATTTTGAAAAAGGGAATGAGAACTTCAGTCCTAGATGTTGTTGTTGTTGTGGTCTTCAGTCCTGATACTGTTTTGATGCAGCTCTCCATGCTACTCTATCCTGTGCAAGCCTCTTCACCTCCCAGTACCTACTGCAGCCTACATTCTTCTCAATCTGCTTAGTGTATTCATCTCTTGGTCTCCCTCTACGATTTTTACCCTCCATGCTGCCCTCCAGTACTAAACTGGTGATCCCTTGATGCCACAGAACATGTCCTACCAACCGATCCCTTCGTCTAGTCAAGTTGTGCCACAAACTCCTCTTCTCCCCAATTCTGTTCAATACCTCCTCATTACTTATGTGATCTACCCATCTAATCTTCAGCATTCTTCTGTAGCACCACATTTCGAAAGCTTATATTCTCTTCTTGTCTAAACTATTTATCGTCCATTTTTCACTTCCATACATGACTACACTCCATACAAATACTTTCAGAAACGACTTCCTGACACTTAAATCTATACTCGATGTTAACAAATTTCTCTTCTTCAGAAACGCTTTCCTTGCCATTGCCGGCCTACATTTTATATCCTCTCTACTTCGACCATCATCAGTTATTTTGCTACCCAAATAGTAAAACTCCTTTACTACTTTAAGTTTCCCATTTCCCAATCTAATTCCCTCAGCATCACCCGACTTAATTCGACTACATTCCATTATCCTCGTTTTGCTTTTGTTGATATTCATCTTATACCCTCCTTTCAAGACACTATCCATTCCGTTCAACTGTTCTTACAAGTCCTTTGCTGTCTCTGACAGAATTACAATGTCATCGGTGAACTTCCAAGTTTTTATTTCTACTCCATGGATTTTAATACCTACTCCGAATTTTTCTTTTGTTTCCTTTACTGCTTGTTCAATATACAGATTGAATAGCATCGGGGAGAGGCTACAACCCTGTCTCACTCCCTTCCCAACCACTGCTTCCCTTTCATGTCCCTCGACTCTTATAACTGTCTACTGGTTTCTGTACAAATTGTAAATAGCCTTTCGCTCCCTGTATTTTACCCCTGCCATCTTCAGAATTTGAAAGAGAGTATTCTAGCCAACATTGTCAAAAGTTTTCTCTAAGTCTACAAATGCTAGAAACGTAGGTTTGCCTTTCCTTAATCTTTCTTCTAAGATAAGTCGTAGGGTCAGTATTGCCTCACGTGTTCCAACATTTCTACGGAGTCCAAACTGATCTTCCCCGAGGTCGGTTTCTACCAGTTTTTCCATTCGTCTGTAAAGAATTCGCGTTAGTATTTTGCAACTGCGACTTATTAAACTGATAGTTCGGTAATTTTCACATCTGTCAACACCTGCTTTCTTTGGGGTTGGAATTATTATATTCTTCGTGAAGTCTGATGGAATTTCGTCTGTCTCATACATCTTGCTCACCATATGGTAGAGTTTTGTCAGGACTGGCTCTCCCAAGGCTATCAGCAGTTCTAATGGAATGTTGTCTACTCCCGGGGTCTTGCTTTGACATAGGTCTTTCAGTGCTCTGTCGAACTCTTCAAGCAGTATCGTATCTCCCATTTCATCTTCATCTACATCCTCTTCCATTTCCATAATATTGTCCTCAAGATGTCCTAGATGTCCTAGATGTAACTGTGAAAACTACTTCAAGGTCGTATGCCCAGGCATGTAATGATGTATTCTTGTAATATCGGATGGTTCTTCTGAAGAAAGAAAAAAAACCTTTGTAGTCCTGTGTTGCATAAGTTAAAATGTACCCCAAGTTACTAACTTTATTCGTCTGCAAAATTTAGTATTCCGAAATAGGATGAGTCTCTTTGAAACCATCTGTCCATTCGGCAGAAATATTATTCATCTAAGATGTGAGTGTAACTACAATCAGCTCGTTAACAAATCGCTATCGAGATTTGGGGAAACGAGCCCGCCCCGGATCAAATCGACATCACAGTCTAGCGACAAGAACTGGTGAGCCACCCAGCCTGAATGTGGTTTTTAGTCGGTCCCTCACTTCCAGCCAGATAAATAACAGGCTACTACCCACATCCAACCACAGACACTCTGTACACAGAGATTTAGGAAAGATTCTCACGTTTGAAAATAAGATTTACCCAAGACCAGATGGTGCCAAGAATTCGGCTCATGAGCTGCGCCGTGGCAGGAGTGCCATAGCGCTCGGCTTCACTCCGCAATTATGCCACCGCCACGGCACGCTATCTGAGCGCGAGGAGGAGGGATAGGGGAAAACTGCGACCCCGTTGCATTTAAATGACAGTGCAGTCCCACCGCATACGAACTTGGTTTAACGTTTCACATTTCTCAACATAACAAATTTTCATTACTGTATAAACATTTTCGGTGCACTGATAATGCACTGAACAGCCAAAGAAACTGGTACACCTACCTAATACCGTGTAGGGCCCCCGCGAGTTCGCAGAAGTGCGTAAAAACGATGTGGCATGGCTTCGAATAATGTCTGAAGTTGTGCTAAAGGGAACTGACACCATGAATCCTGCAGGGCTGTCCATAAATCCGTAAGAGTACGCGGGGCTGGAGATCTCTTCTGAACAGCACGTTGCAAGGCATCCAAGATATACTCAATAATATTCATGTCTGGGGAGTTTGGTAGCCAGCGATAGTGTTTAAACTCAGAAGAGTGCACGAGGACCCGCTCTGTAGCAGTTTTGAACGTGTGGGGTGTCGCGTCGTCGTGCTGGAGTTTCCCAAGTCCGTCGGAATGCACCATGGACATGAATGGATGCAGGTGATCACACCGGATGCTTAAGTGTATGTCACCTGTCAGAGTCGTATGTAGACGTATCAGGAGTCCCATTTCACTCCAATTGCACACGCCCCACACAGTTACAGACCTTCTACCAGCTCGAACAGTCCTCTGCTGACATGCAGGGTAAATGGATTCGTGAGCTTGTCTCCATACCTTACACATATATGGATATGGTGTCTGGTCTTTCGGACATGTCCGAAAGAACAGACACCATATGCATGTAAGTATATAGTTCTGGCAAAACTGGCCATGACCTTCTTCTTCTGTGCAGATGCACACATATTCCCCAAACTCTTACAGGACTTGGTAAGAATGTCTTCCACCAGTAATGAGTGTGTTGGTGTGGGACACTACAAATGTTGTGTGTCGACATACAAGGTGAGAATGTGGGTCTCGCGGGAGGCGTGCGCGAGATAGTCCCTGCAGTCGCGCTATCCTCTGTATCCTCGGTGGTTCAGATGGATAGAGCGTCTGTCAAGTAAGCAGGATATCCCGTGTTCGAGTCCCGGTCGTGGCACACATTTAAATCTGTCTCCGTTGATATGTATCAACCCCCGATAACAGCTGAAGGTATTAATATAATTCTAATTCCATACCTTACACGCCCATCCGCTCGATACAATTTGAAATTAGACTCATCCGACCAGGCAACATGTTTCCAGTTATCAACAGTCCAATTCCGGTGTTGACGGGCACAGGCGAGGCGTAAAGCTTTGTGTTGTGCATTAATTAAAGGTACACTAGTGGGCCTTTGGCCCCGAAAGCCCATATCGATGATGTTTCGTTGAATGGTTCGCACGCTGACACTTGTTGATGGCCTAGCATTGAAATCTGCAACAATCTTACAGAAGTGCTGCACTTCTGTCACGCTGAACGACTCTCCTCAGTCGTCGTTGGTCCCGTTCTTGCAGGATCTCTTTCCGGCCACAGCGATGTCGGAGATTTGATGTTTTACCGGCTTCCTGATATTCATGGTACACTCGTGAAATAGTCGTACGGGAAAATCCCGGCTTCATCGGTACCTCGGAGATGCTGTGTCTCATCGCTCGAGCACCGATTATAACACCACGTTCAAACTCATTCGAATCTGGATAACCTGTCATTGTAGCAGCTGTAGCCGATCTAACAACTGCTTCACACACTTATTGTCTTATATAAGCATTGCCGACCGCAGCGCCGTATTGGGCCTGTTTATATATCTCCTTATATCAATGGGCGTGCCTATACCAGTTTCTTTGCCACTTCAGTTATAATTTTGTTGTTGTTCCTGTGGTCTTCTGTCAAAAGACTGGTTTCATGAAGTTGCTACTCTACCTGTGCAAGTTTCTTCATCTTCTTTCTGAATCTGCTTACTGTATTCGTCTCTTGATTTCCCTTACGAATTTACCCCCCCCCCCCCCCCCCACTTCCCTCCAACACTTAAGTGGTAATCCCTTGATGTCTCAGAATGTGTCCTCTCAACCGATCCCTTCTTTCGGTAAAGTACAAACTGTCGTCAGATGGACAGACGCTGACATTTCACGTATTTTCGCAGTCAGGTTGCCACGTAAAAGTGACTTATTTAGTCTCATAATCGAAAAAAGGCCATTCACCCACGAATCTTGCTCTAAATATTGTAGCACTTTTGCAACCTCATTATGGACACGTGGAAAGTCTATCTGAGGAAAGCAACGTAGACGTCCGGGAAAATTTTAACGTAAAAGGATTTATCTTTACAACGGGACTTGCATTGCAGATCAATCAGCTAAATCTGCACATGTTCATGAGCGCTTTCAACTGAAATGGCAAATGGCCACGAGTACACGTCTAAAACAGTTGTAAGATTGGCTGTGTCCTCAAAAAGTTTAGAAAAACATTCTAATAATTCTTTGAAGGCCACTATGAATTCTTTAACGCCAATGAGCGTAGGGAACCGGGCTGTTGTTGTCAGAATTTGATCTTTTTAATACGGGATTTTCTTTTTAAATGCATTCCCATAAAATGATAAATATGTTGGTTCTTGCCTTGCATTGTCTTACTGTGGGCGGCGGGCAGTCAAGTCCACTTAAAACGCGAGGTCTGCAACCCATTCTAGATGTTCCCGCTCTCCTTTTTTCGTTAATAAATTGAACAACAACTAGTTTCAAAAGGAAAAATCGTTCCAGCCATGCCCTTTGACTTAACCATTGATATTTGCTGTGATGCACAAAGTCTCTATACTCTTCGTTCAATTTCATCGAATATTGTTGCAGCTGACAGCAGAAGAGTGCATACGACTTCAGACATTTTGCAGTTCCTAACATCAGTTTCTTAACGTGCTCCATGCCTGCAAATTTAGCATAAATTGCTTATTAATGAACAGAAAAATGAATCCTGTCTATCGAGCGCCGTGATATATTCTCTTTCATTGTCAACTAAATCTTTAAATCTTTTCTGCGTGGTATTGTAATGTCATGTCAAGACACGGGTGCTGCACCCAACGATTATTCGACCTTATACTAGATACTGAGAATTCTCATCCTTCCCTTCTGTACTTCCCACTCAGTTTTAAAGGCTGGTGACGATAGATCGCTAATTCTGCCTCTTTTGTGCAAACGGTCACTCGACCTGTGAGTGCCCTCCGTACCACGAACAAATAGCGCGAAGGGTAACCAGCACTGACGCTACGGTTCTGCCGAACTGAAGAGATTTGTGCCGATGGGAAAATGCTACACCGCATTACTAAAGGAATGTCGCGCCGAACCGGGTACTTCCTGCAAGAACCGCGTAAAACCAAGACAGACGGACCTTGGCGTGGAGTTTGACACACCGTGGCCGGCCGGTCCTGTTCTAGATGCAGATTGGTAGGCGTACACAGATTCCGTCGTGTGGGCGGGGCTGGGAGAGGGGGAGTGGTGGCGTCAGGAAGGGCGTCCTGTCATCGTCACTATCACTGCCAAAACTCGTATAACAATGGTGACGCAGAAAAGAAGTAGGGAAAGACAAGGAAGAAGATGAAGAGGAAGAGAGTGTAACTGTAACTAAGAATCGAGTTGTCGAACAAATAGGAAGTGAAAGTCGTAAATGTTTTGCACATACACAGCAACATAACAACTATAGAAGGTAGAGAGTGAGGGTCTTTGACACTGGGTCAGTTCAATGATATTGCTACTCTGACATCCGTCGTATCGTGCGACAAGGGCGGTTGGAAAACCCAGAGAGGTTGAACGCTCTTCGCAAAATCATTCCTTACTATTATGTGTACTGTTTTTCGCTCCTCGCCCTAATACAGGGGGCGAATTGCTTGCTTCAGATTTCGGCCCACTGTGCAGCTCGGATATCTTCTACCACATGCCATAGAATTAGGATTGGGACAGGGCACTCTTAGTCTAAAGTACCTCCAAAAGAATACTAGTCTGAACCAGGGAGAATAAAGTTATTCTCAACTGGTTGCTGAGACGATGTCTCTCAGTCATAAATACAAACTCAATGTGTCTCTGTATGTTTAACTGTTAGTGTTTGACAGGATAGTTGCTCCACATGTATGGAAGTGTATTTGCGTTATTCGGCCCACGTTACTTGTTCGTGTTAACCACTATATATTAATTAGTTATTCTTTAGTTGTTTCGAAAGCGACAGTTTTAGTATCGGAGATCGGAGTTTGCAGTGGATATAGCAGCTGAGTATTACACAAAATGATCATAAAATCGGGCCTAACATGTGTGCAGTGTGTGGCTGGACGCACGATCCGGCTATATCTCAGGAACTGAGTTTTCGTAAGCGAGATGAGCGCTGCAGGCAGTAGAATAGTCTGTAGTCCATCATAATTGCTGGTTCTCTAAATATAAAAAATAGATTGTTTTCTTTCCTCCGAAGATTCCCATCCATACTACTTTACGGCTAACCTGTTCATTGTTCTAGGTATCAGTTGAAGGTTGAGTGACATCTTTTTCAGTATTTCACACAATTATTCACCGAATTTAAAATGTAAAAGGCTGTCGTAATATACAGAGTGATTCAAAAAGAATACCACAACTTTAGGAATTTAAAACTCTGCAGCGACAAAAGGCAGAGCTAAGCACTATCTGTCGGCGAATTAAGGGAGCTATAAAGTTTCATTTAGTTGTACATTTGTTCGCTTGAGGCGCTGTTGACTAGGCGTCAGCGTCAGTTGATGCTAAGATGGCGACCGCTCAACAGAAAGCTTTTTGTGTTATTGAGTATGGCAGAAGTGAATCGACGACAGTTGTTCAGTGTGCATTTCGAACGAAGTATGGTGTTAAACCTCCTGATAGGTGGTGTATTAAACGTTGGTATAAACAGTTTACAGAGAATGGGTGTTTGTGCAAAGGGAAAAGTTCTGGACGGCCGAGAACGAGTGATGAAAATGTAGCACGCATCCAGCAAGCATTTGTTCACAGCCCAGGAATTGGCTGTTCCCTCAGCTCGAACAAGAAGCACAACAATTCATACTTCAGCAGGATGGAGCGCCACCCCATTGGCACTTATCTGTCTGTAACTACCTGAACGTCAACTACCCGAGGCGATGGATCGGCCGCCAGGCAGCCCGTGACAGAGCACTTCATCACTGGCCTCCAAGAAGCCCTGATCTTACCCCCTGCGATTTTTTCTTATGGGGGTATGTTAAGGATATGGTGTTTCGGCCACCTCTCCCAGCCACCATTGATGATTTGAAACGAGAAATAACAGCAGCTATCCAAACCGTTACGCCTGATATGCTACAGAGAGTGTGGAACGAGTTGGAGTATCGGGTTGATATTGCTCGAGTGTCTGGAGGGGGTCATATTGAACATCTCTGAACTTGTTTTTGAGTGAAAAAAAAACCTTTTTAAATACTCTTTTAATGATGTATAACAGAAGGTTGTATTATGTTTCTTTCATTAAATACACATTTTTAAAGTTGTGGTATTCTTTTTGAATCACCCTGTATTTATTAAGAGGTATAACCGAATGTTAAAGGATTAACACACTAAGGCTGGTATTACAGTTACAAACTATGTTAAGCCCCAGTGTTGAGGCAGCTTACCTCACGGCGCGTAAATTACGCAGACTATATTCATCCAGTGCTAGAACGAGAGCACTTAAAGGATTTCAAAAAGCTTTACATATTATCCCAAACCTTTAAGAACTTTTTTCTCGCTGACACCGCCCGGCGGAATGATGAAAAAATTTTATTGCTTACTACATTTCCCCTTTTCATATAGTAAAACTTCAAAGTCCAGCACACGTTTTAAATGATTACTTCTTTACTAATAATTCTATTCCCAAAGCATTTTGCAGACAGTGTCGACATACATCACTGAGTGTACCTGTAAAGGTATATCATTCCACGGCACATAGTTAAGAAAGTACGACGTTGCAAACATTGAACGTATGAAAAACTAGATGTTTCATACATGCGCTCGTCGGACAAATGATTAGTCACCCTACTGTGCACGTAGAGACGAATCGTTAGGCCTTTACAGAAGGTGCAGTGATCGAGCCACGCGCTTAACCACGCATCCACCGTCTGTACGGGAGCGTAAAGCAGTAGCGATCAGTAAGACAGCTATGTTTCAAGAGGACGTTATACGTAGCCATGGGTAAATGTAAGGACGTGACAGAGCTGCAAGAAAGGGCAATCGTGTTTGGCCATGCGTATAGCCATATGTTGTCCGAAGGTGCTGCATTTGTTGGTGTTTCGCAAAAGACTTTTCAGTGTGTCTACAGTCAATGGTATAACACACGTGGCGACGAAACATGTCGTCAGAATTGGGGTCAGACAGGGGCCCGAGACGCGCTTGATGGCTTGCTAATCAAAATTGCTTCCAAACCTGACAGGAATTGCTGCAGACAGTGAATGAAGGTCCAGCTTAACCTGTTTGAGCGGGAATGTTGCGACGGGAAATGCATGCAGTTAACATTTGGAGACAGTCACCTCGTAATAGGCCATTGCCCACACAGGCACATAGAGATGTCAACAGCGAAGTTCATCGGGCTGGAAGAATATGTGGCTATTTTTCTGAGCACTCCTCCACGCTTGATTAGTCAGCAAAATCGTCTGACTTGAACCCCACAGAAAATCTGTGGAACATTTTGGAACAGCAGGTAACATCAGCATCCCCGCAGTTTGGTGGGACTGAGCGATCAAATCCTCAGCGAGTGATTTAATCTAGATCGACGTACCTGCATAATCTTGTGGTCTCACTTACCAACCGAATCAAGGCAGGTATCAAGTCAAGGGTACAGTTACAGGTATTAAATTATACTTTCAATGATTTCTCTAAGGGGTGACTAATTGTTTTTTCCGGTGAGCTTAGGACATAGGCGACACTGAGGCCATTTGTCTAATACAGTGCTAGGATTGTGCAACTACACTACTGGCCATTAAAATTGCTACAACACAAAGATGACGCGCTACAAATGCGAATTTTATCCGACAAGAAGAAGATGCTGTGATATGCAATTGATTAGCTTTTGAGAGCATTCACACAACGTGCTGACATGAGGAAAGTTTCCAACCGATTTCTCACACACAAACAGCAGTTGAGCGGCGTTGCCTGGTGAAACGTTGTGATGCATCGTGTAAGGAGGAGAAAAGCGTACCATCACGTTTCCCACTTCGATAAAGGTCGGATTGTAGCCTATCGCGATTGCGGTTCATAATATCGCGACATTGCTGCTCGCGTTGGTCGAGATCCAATGACTGTTAGCAGAATATGAAATCGGTGGGTTCAAGAGAGTAATACGAAACGCCGTGCTGGATCCCAATGGCCTCGTATCACTAGCAGTCGAGATGACAGGCATCGTATCTGCATGGCCGTAACGCACCATGCAGCCACGTCTCGATTCATGTGTCAACAGATGGGGACGTTTGCAAGACAACAACCATCTGCACGAACAGTTCGACGACGTTTGCAGCAGCATGGACTATCAGCTCGGAGACCAGGGCTGCGGTTACCCTTGAGGCTGCATCACAGACAGGAGCGCCTGCGATGGTGTACTCAACGACGAACCTGGGTGCACGAATGGCAAAACGTTATTTTTTCGGATGAATCCAGGTTTTGTTTACAGCATCATGATGGTCGCATCCGTGTTTGGCGACATCGCGGTGAACGCACATTGGAAGCGTGTATTCGTCATCGCCATACTGGGGTATTACCCGCTGTGATGGTATGGGGTGCCATTGGTTACACGTCTCGGTCACCTCTTATTCACATTGACGGCGCTTTGAACAGTGGACGTCACATTTTAGATGTATTACCACCCGTGGCTCTACCCTTCATTCGATCCCTACAAAACCCTACATTTCACAGGATAATGCACGACGCATGTTGCAGGTCCTGTACGGGCCTTTATGGATACAGAAGATGTTCGACTGCTGCCCTGGCCAGTACATTCTCCAGATCTCTCACCAATTGAAAACGTCTAGTCAATGGTGGCCGAGCAACTGGCTCGTCAGAGTACGCCAGTCACTACTCGTGATGCTGTACCTGTACCTGTACACGCCATCCAAGCTCTGTTTGACTCAATGCCCAGGCGTATCAAGGCCGTTATTACTGCCAGAGGTGGTTGTTCTGGGTACCGATTTCTCAGGATCTGTGCACCCAAACTGCGTGAAAATGTAATCACATGTCAGTTCTAGTATAATATATTTGTCCAATGAATACCCCTTTACGATCTGCATTTCTTCTTGGTGTAGCAATTTTAGTGGCCGGTATTGTACATCTACAGCGATAGCCTCTCCAGCGTGACACCAAGTTTCTCGTGCCACAGCAAGCTACAGTAATACGGATTCTGGATTCGAAAGAGCATGTCGCCCGTCAGAGGGCGACATCGCTTGCTACTGGACGGAGCAAAGCCATCCAAGGCCGCAGAAACAACAACCGCCCAATATTAGCCGGCACAACTCTACCGCGACAGCCCAGTTCGTCAGGAACAAGCTTTTAGTGTAATCGCTACGCAGCCAGAAGTTGTCGCCGCTCACCGTGAACACAGTACAGTTTCCCGGTACCGCGCCACCGCAGACTTCCGGCGCCCGCTAGCCGTGCACGCAAACACCTCCACCTCCCTCGCCTGTTCGCCATCTCTCTTGTTACCATTTGCTTGCTGTCGTAGCGCCACAGGTTGCACCTAGTTCGTATATTCCTGCACCGCGCCGGACTCAAACTAGGTCTTCTGGAACTTCAGGCAGTTCCCCACCGAATGCAGCCACACGACACCACTAAAGAGCCATTTACCCAGCAACGGACTTCCTTTGTTGTCTCTCCAGCAAAGGAATCCTTGCAGTGTCTTGTTCTTCATCTGCCGCTTTCACTGATAGCGAACAATAGACGTAAAACTAACTTTGTGTTACTTCGGCTACCTTCACTAACTGTACAGTAGCTACCAGCTTTTATAAATTCTGCAGTACATTTATCTGTGGATGGTATGAGCTAATTGTAGAACATCTTCAATTAACAGCTGGTATACAATTAATGAAGCATACTTATTTGTCTCAAAGTATAAGATAATAGAAGGAGAAACGTTCTAGTAAACATAGGACCGCTGCAGTCTATGGGAAGATGTCATCGTTGGGTGACAGAATTTCTACGAGGGTTGGAACTTTAATTGTGGCAACTACACTCCTGGAAATCGAAATAAGAACACCGTGAATTCATTGTCCCAGTAAGGGGAAACTTTATTGACACATTCCTGGGGTCAGATACATCACATGATCACACTGACAGAACCACAGGCACATAGACACAGGCAACAGAGCATGCACAATGTCGGCACTAGTACAGTGTATATCCACCTTTCGCAGCAATGCAGGCTGCTATTCTCCCATGGAGACGATCGTAGAGATGCTGGATGTAGTCCTGTGGAACGGCTTGCCATGCCATTTCCACCTGGCGCCTCAGTTGGACCAGCGTTCGTGCTGGACGTGCAGACCGCGTGAGACGACGCTTCATCCAGTCACAAATATGCTCAATGGGGGACAGATCCGGAGATCTTGCTGGCCAGGGTAGTTGACTTACACCTTCTAGAGCACGTTGGGTGGCACGGGATACATGCGGACGTGCATTGTCCTGTTGGAACAGCAAGTTCCCTTGCCGGTCTAGGAATGGTAGAACGATGGGTTCGATGACGGTTTGGATGTACCGTGCACCATTCAGTGTCCCCTCGACGATCACCAGTGGTGTACGGCCAGTGTAGGAGATCGCTCCCCACACCATGATGCCGGGTGTTGGCCCTGTGTGCCTCGGTCGTATGCAGTCCTGATTCTGGCGCTCACCTGCACGGCGCCAAACGCGCATACGACCATCATTGGCACCAAGGCAGAAGCGACTCTCATCGCTGAAGACGACACGTCTCCATTCGTCCCTCCATTCACGCCTGTCGCGACACCACTGGAGGCGGGCTGCACGATGTTGGGGCGTGAGCGGAAGACGGCCTAACGGTGTGCGGGACCGTAGCCCAGCTTCATGGAGACGGTTGCGAATGGTCCTCGCCGATACCGCAGGAGCAACAGTGTCCCTAATTTGCTGGGAAGTGGCGGTGCGGTCCCCTACGGCACTGCGTAGGATCCTACGGTCTTGGCGTGCATCCGTGCGTCGCTGCGGTCCGGTCCCAGGTCGACGGGCACGTGCACCTTCCGCCGACCACTGGCGACAACATCGATGTACTGTGGAGACCTCACGCCCCACGTGTTGAGCAATTCGGCGGTACGTCCACCCGGCCTCCCGCATGCCCACTATACGCCCTCGCTCAAAGTCCGTCAACTGCACATACGGTTCACGTCCACGCTGTCGCGGCATGCTACCAGTGTTAAAAACTGCTATGGAGCTCCGTATGCCACGGCAAACTGGCTGACACTGACGGCGGCGGTGCACAAATGCTGCGCAGCTAACGCCATTCGACGGCCAACACCGCGGTTCCTGGTGTGTCCGCTGTGCCGTGCGTGTGATCATCGCTTGTACAGCCCTCTCGCAGTGTCCGGAGCAAGTATGGTGGGTCTGACACACCGGTGTCAATGTGTTCTTTTTTCCATTTCCAGGAGTGTATTTATTTACAGCTCGTACAAAATAGATACGCCTTTCAAAGTTTTAATGACCTTCAAAATAGTCACCAACATTATGTATAACCCGTTGCCAGCGATGTGGAAGTCGTAGGATACTCTTAGCAGTGCCAGTTGTGTTGACAGTTAGAGCGGCGCGGTCTATTGCCCGACGAATATGTAGCAGTTCTGAAGCGAATGCCGTGAAGTGTTTCCTTCAGTTCAGAAAGAGAGTTGAACTTACGAAGTCTTAAGTCAGTGGAGTGCAGTAGGTGGTATAGCACTTAGCAGCCTCATCAGTCAACCAAATCAGTAACAGCTTGCACTGAACGTGCTTGAGCATCGTCCTGCAAAATGATGGTCAGGTCCTGCAGAAATTGTCATCACTTCTGTCTCTAAGCTGGTCTTAGTTTGTGTTCTAAAAATGAACACCATAGAGACAGATATGATGACGCTTTCCGCAGGACCTGACCATCATTTTGCAGGACAATGTTCAAGCACGTACAGTGCAAGCTGTCACTGATTTGGTTGACTGATGAGGCTGCTAAGCCGGCCACGGTGGCCGTGCGGTTCTAGGCTCTGCAGTCGAGAACCGCGGGACTGCTACGGTCGCAGGTTCGAATCCTGCCTCGGGCATGGATGTGTGTGATGTCCTTAGGTTAGTTAGCTTTAAGTAGTTCTAAGTTCTAGGGGACTCATGACCTAAGATGTTAAGTCCCATAGTGCTCAGAGCCATTTGAACCATTTTTGAGGCTGCTAAGTGCTATACCACCTACTGCACTCCCCTGACTTAAGCCCTCGTAAGTTCAACTCTATTTCTAAACTGAAGGAAACACTTCACGGCATTCGCTTCGGAACTGCTACAAATTCGTCAGGCAATAGACCGCGCCGCTCGAACTATCAACACATCTGGCACTGCTAAGAGTATCCTACGACTTCCACATCGCTGTCAGCGGTTTATACACAATGCTGGTGACTGCTTTGAAGGTCAGTAAAACTTTGAAACGCGATTTTGTAAGAGCTGTAAATAAATAGTTGTCACTATTAAAGTTCCAACCCTCGTATTTGATCTAGTGAATGGCTTGCTCTTAATGTAAGTTCATTTAAATCAGAAGGAACAACAAACCCTTAACGTTCGACTTCAGTAACATTGGTAAGCTAGTTGACTCAGTCATGAGCATTATACAGGGTGAGTCACCTAACATTACCGCTGGATATATTTCGTAAATCACATCAAATACTGACGAATCGATTCCACAGGCCGAACGTGAGGAGAGGGACTAGTGTAATTGGTTAATACAAACCATTAAAAGAATGCACGGAAGTATGTTTTTTAACACATACCTACGTTTTTTAAATGGAACCCCCGTTAGTTTTGTTAGCACATCTGAACATATAAACAAATACGTAATCAGTGCCATTTGTTGCATTGTAAAATGTCAATTACATCCGGAGATATTGTAACCTAAAGTTGACGCTTGAGTACCACTCCTCCGCTGTTCGATCGTGTGTGTGGGAGAGCACCGAATTACGTAGGGATCCAAAGGGAACGGTGATGGACCTTAGGTACAGAAGAGACTGGAACAGCACATTACGTCCACATGCTAACACCTTTTTATTGGTCTTTTTCACTGACGCACATGTACATTACCATGAGGGGTGAGGTACACGTACACACGTGGATTCCGTTTTCAATTACGGAGTGGAATAGAGTGTGTCCCGAAATGTCAGGCCAATAGATGTTCAATGTGGTGGCCATCATTTGCTGCACACAATTGCTATCTCTGGCGTAATGAATGTCGTACACGCCGCAGTACATCTGGTGTAATGTCGCCGCAGGCTGCCTCAATACGTTGTTTCATATCCTCTGTGGTTGTAGACACATCACGGTACACATTCTCCTTTAACGTACCCCACAGAAAGAAGTACAGAGGTGTAAGATCAGGAGAACGGGCTGGCCAATTTATGCGTCCTCCGCGTCCTATGAAACGCCCGTCGAACATCCTGTCAAGGGTCAGCCTAGTGTTAATTGCGGAATGTGCAGGTGCACCATCATGCTGATACCACATACGTCGACGCGTTTCCAGTGGGACATTTTCGAGCAGCGTTGGCAGATCATTCTGTAGAAACGCGATGTATGTTGCAGCTGTTTGGGCCCCTGCAATGAAGTGAGGACCAATGAGGTGGTCGCCAATGATTCCGCACCATACATTTACAGTCCACGGTCGCTGTCGCTCTACCTGTCTGAGCCAGCGAGGATTGTCCACGGACCAGTAATGCATGTTCCGTAGATTCATTGCCCCGTGGTTTGTGAAACCCGCTTCATCGGTAAACAGGTAGAACTGCAACGCATTCTCTGTTAATGCCCATTGACAGAATTGCACTCGATGATTAAAGTCATCACCATGTAATTGCTGATGTAGCGACACATGAAACGGGTGAAAGCGGTGACGATGCAGTATGCGCATGACACAACTTTGACTCAGTCCACCGGCTCTCGCAATGTCCCGTGTACTCATGTGTGGGTTCATGGCAACAGCAGCTAACACACCAACTGCACCCGTTTCTCCTGTGACGCGCCTGTTCAAATGGTTCAAATGGCTCTGAGCACTATGGGACTCAACATCTTAGGTCATAAGTCCCCTAGAACTTAGAACTACTTAAACCTAACTAACCTAAGGACATCACACACACCCATGCCCGAGGCAGGATTCGAACCTGCGACCGTAGCAGCCTCGCGGTTCCGGACTGCAGCGCCAGAACCGCACGGCCACCGCGGCCGGCAACGCGCCTGTTACGGACCCGTTTGCGTGCTACGACCATACCTGTTGCACACAGTTGGCGGTAGATGTTTTGCAATATGCGGCACCTTGGATGCTCTCAGTCCGGGTACCGTTCTGCATACACCCTGCAGGCTTCAGCTGCATTTCTTCGTCACTCGCCATAGATGAGTATCATCTCCGCCTTTTCAGAGTTCGAATTCACCATGGTCACAGTTCCTACAACACTACACTATCAGAGACGTCTGGTAACACGGTGTACTACAGTTGGTCTGCGTGCGGAGACGAATGCAGGATAACAATAGCAGCAAGCGCTACATGCGGACGCTGCGACAGCTAGACCAAACCACAACACTGCACTACAGCCACACTCGTAAACACGGTCGTCATCGTAAACATATCCCTGCAGATGCTGCTCGCCGACCGTGGCCCGTGTTTGTTACAACACGCAACTCAACGTCGGAGGTTTCTAGCGTCAACTTTAGGTTACAATATCTCCGGATGTAATTAACATTTTACAACGCAACAAACGGCACTGATTACGTATTTGTTTATATGTTCAGATGTGCTAACATAACTAAAGTGGTTCCATTTAAAAAAACGTAGGTTTGTGTTAAAAAAAACATACTTTCGTGCATTTTTGTATGGTTTGTATTAAACAATTACACTAGCCCCACTCCTCACGTTCGGTCTGTGGAATCGGTTCGTCAGTATTTGATGTGGTTCACGAAATATATCCAGCAGTAACGTTAGGTGACTCACCCTGTATATCTAGGTGTAACTTCGCAAAGCGATGTGAAATGTAACGAACACGTAAGGTCGGAAGAAGAAAGGGCAAATGATGGACTTCGGTTTATTGGGGGTATTCTGGGAACATGTCATCTCATCTATAAAGGAGACCCCTACATAAAGTGTCCCAGAAATGTTGCGACAAACTTAGAGGGGTTGTGGAGGGTGTTTTGAGAAGTGAATCAAGAATAGGACCCATTACCTGGAAACGTCATCCAAATACGCTACAGAGAGTCGCAGCTATAGGCGCTAGCGCCTGTCTGTAGGCCACCCCTACGTCAGCAAACGTGACTCTCTACGCTGACGGAGCCTAGGCGGAACGTCTTGAAACACTGTTCGTTATTCAGTGATCGCGACTGTTTGCCACGATCGGCAGTGGACAAGACTGAGCTAGCTGCTGCGTAGGAAAGCTCTTGTCTTCTATGAATGCGATACTATGTTGCCTCAGCAGAGGACGTGTTTGGACACAAGTTTTCTTCACCAGTTTATTTCCCTCCTGTAGAGTAGATCAGGGGGAGATGCCTATCTGGGGGAGATGCCTAAAGCTGGCATTTCCGCCAGTTCTCAACACATCGCGACACCAATCTGCACGGCAATCTCTAGCTGTAGTGTGGTACGAAGGCAGCTCCGTGTATCGCTGTGGTAATTGTTTCTCCGCTTTGGAAGGAACAAATACGAGGTAAGAGCTAAAACTGACGCTCTCTTCATAGTGCACAGCTATTTTCAAGAGGGTACGAGCGTCTGAATAATGTAGTAAAGCCAAATGCTGCACATGTTAAGCGTAGAAGATACTTTGTAGTTTCAGTTGTCATTGGCCGTTGCCACCCCACGGCCATCTTGTGCCAGTCACGGTAAGTGGCATCTCACCCCGATCTTCGAGAGAGACGCCACTGTCTTCTCGGGGTAAGATGCCGAATCGTATCCCTCAGAAGGTACACAGACTTTCTTTTCGTAGGAAATGCCTCAAACGTATGCTAGAATATCAAACAGGGATCAGTGGTCTCAAGAATCCCTAAAAATGGCTATGGAACGTATAAGGACTGGTGGAATGAATTCTTTTAGAGCTTCCCAAGAACATGGGATCCCATATAGAACTCTGAAACGACGTCTGGTGAAGAAAGATGAAAGGAAGCATGGCATGGGCCCACAAAGTATGTAGTATTCTATTAATTATAATGTTTCCTTTGATTATGGAGCTAATGAGAATAATTTCTAACCGAAATATTAATTCACCTAAAAATTAATGATTGAATTACACTTTTTTAATTGCTCAAACTTTTCTCAGTGATGAATAACTATCACATTATAATTATTGTTATTATTTATAGGTAGCCTTGGTGCCGGCCTGAGTGGCCGTGCGGTTCTAGGCGCTACAGTCCGGAGCCGAGCGACCGCTACGGTCGCAGGTTCGAATCCTACCTCGGACATGGATGTGTGTGATGTCCTTAGGTTAGTTAGGTTTAATTAGTTCTAAGTTCTAGGCGACTGATGGCCTCAGACGTTAAGTCGCATAGTGCTCAGAGCCATTTGAACCATTTGGTAGCCTTGGTGAAGAGAATGAGAAATAATTGCTCACTTATATAAGACAGTTGCAAATGTGTGGATTTCCATCAACTGGAGAAACTCTTCGTAGGCTGGTATTCCAGTTTGCGGAAAGAAATGAAATTTCTCATAGATTCTCTAAAGAAAATCAAATGGCAGGTTGGGACTGGTTAGTCCTTTCTGAAACGTAACCCACAGCTATATATGAAGAAGCTACAAGGTCTCTCTATTGATAGGGCTACAGGAATGAATGTCTTAACAGCAAATTCTTTACTGGATAAGCCTGTCTGCCTGTACAACATGGACTAAACTGGGTTTCGTATGAATCCTAGGCCATATAAAGTGATAACCGGAAAAGGTTCTCCTTCTTTGTATTAAGTAACTTCCCAAGAAATATTGGAAACCATAACGGTAATCACTTTCTGCAATGCTGAAGGCAACTTCATTCCTCCAGCGTGCATTTTAAAAGGTAAAAGAAAAAAGCCTTAATGGGAGGATGGACTTCCCAATAGTTCGATTGTATTTATGAATGAGAAATCATGATATGTCAACTCTGATATATTCACGAGTTGGATGAAAGACCACTTGATTCCCAGAAAACAAAATGGGAAAATAGTTCTGCTTCTCGGTAGGCATACCTCACATTCTACTGATCCAAATATGCTTGATCTTTCAACAGAAAATGATGTGATCATGATTTGTTTACCTCCATATTCAACACACTATTTTCAGCCTCCTGACAGGTGTGTTTTCAGATTACTGAAACAAGCTTTTTGCATTACAATGCGAAACAGGACATTGTGTCATTCTGGACGTAAAGTCTCAAGAGCACAGTTCCCAGTCTTCCTCAGCGAAGCCTGGAAGGAAGCTGCAGTTCATCCAATGCTCAATCTGGATTTGAAGCATGTAGCTTGTACCCATACAACCTGGAAAGAATTCCAGAAGAGGTATTTCAAATTTCTGATCTGGTTGCTACTGGTGTGGCAGACAAGATTGAAGGATCTAACACCGACTGTAGAGGATGTGGTCAGGTTGTTCTCCCACAGAAAGATAATAGAAGACTTGTAGCACAGGCTGATAATGAGTCGATGCCAGGAACATCGTTCGAAGAAATTACTCTTATGCTTATCTTGGATCCATTACCATCTAAGCGCAGAAAGAAAACCGCTGAATTCCACACAGAAGGGAGTCGAAAAGAAGCAGCAAGAGCTAGGTCACAGTGAATTAAAAGCAAAAAATCAACTCCAGGTCGGTCTAAGTTTAGCGAACCAAGTAACTCAGCAAATGACAGTTATTATTGTGCTGAGTGTGCCAAGAATTACTACGATAAAAATGGACCACAGGTGGATTGGATTCAGTGTGTCATTTGCAATAAAAGATTGCATGAAACCTGTACAGAAGAAGAAAACATGTGCAATAACTGTGCAAAAGAATTCTGATTTCCTTTGGATGCTTTCTTGTCATTTGCTTATTCTTAAATGTATTTATATATTTGTTTTGTTCAAAAATGTTCAAATGTTTGTGAAATCTTATGGGACTTAACTGCTACGGTCATCAGTCCCTAAGCTTACACACTACTTAACCTAAATTATCCTAAGGACAAATACACACACCCATTCCCGAGGGAGGACTCGAGGACTCGAACCTCCCTCGGGACTAACCGCACAGTCCATGACCGCAGCGCCTCAGACCGCTCGACTAAACCCGCGTGGCATTTGTTTTGTATTCTATTCCTTACAAACGTAATAAATTTTCTTTCTGAATTACTTATGTAGCTATGGTGTATCATAAATTCACAAAAATAGTGCTGAAATCTCCTTGCAGTATAACTTTCATCTCACACCGATGTCTGGGGTGAGATGCCTAAACGACACTGTTCGTAAAAAGAATTAAATACGCATATAATTACTAATGGTTTCGTAACGCCAAATGTCCTTTACAAAGAAAAATCTCATCAGTGAACAATATTTCAGCGCTGATCCTAGATCTCCAATTCTAACTCGCCTTTTGATAATCCAAACCTTAAGTATGGCATCTTCCCCCGGTCTACTCTATACCGAAAAAAACAATGGGCCACAATGTTTAACACTCGTAGAAGACAAGGCCTGTCTGAGCAGCAGCTAGCTCCGTTTTCTTCACTGACAATCGTGGCAATCAGTCATTATCACTTATTAGCAAACAACATTGCGAGACGTTCGGCCTACAGTCCATCAGCGTACAAAGTCAAGTTTGCTGCCGATGGGGTGGCCTTCTGGCAGGCGCGGGGCCTGTAGCTCCGACGCACTGTAGCGTCGTTGGATGACGTTTGTGCACACGAATTCCTACCCTCAATTTCTTCTTGAAGACATCCTCCACAGCCCCTCAAAGTTTGTCGCAACATTTGTGGCACACCCTGCAGAATGTTAGTCCGAATCATTCTTGAGTACTTTTCGATTGTTTGGATTCCCCAACACGTCGGAGTAAAGAAAGATATTAGATGAAATTCGGTGGCGTGTTGCTATGTTTATACACGAGTATTCCGGAGACGCTCCGTGAACTCGAGTGACAATCCCTGCAGGAAAGACGATGTTCTTTACGCGATACACTATCGATAAAATTTAGAGAAGAGCCATTTGCGCCTGACTGTAGAACGAGTGTACTGCCTCCAGCATGCATTCAGAGTAAGAAAATCGAAGAGAAGAGAAATTAGGACTCGTAGGGAGACAAACGGACAGTCGTTGTTCCTCCGATTCATTTGCACTGGAATAGAAAGGTAATCACTAGTAGTTTTACAAGGTATCCTTCGTCGTGCAGCGTATGCTGGGTTGTGGAATATGCATGCAATGTAGACGTAAAAATGAGCCGTTTGTGAATGTGTGATTGCAAGCCACCTCTAATTTCAGTACGATATATTGTCCTAGTAAGTAGAACGTACGCTCAAAGACGATAAAAAGACACACAACGAACTGAAATCTAATGTATGACGGGCGTTCAATAAGAAGTACAACACTTTTTTTCTCCGTCAGTTTTGATTGTTGATTGAAAGAAATGGGAATTTGTTTTGAGACAGCTGGCCGCTGTGGCGGAGCGATTCTAGGCGCTTCAATCGGGAACCGCGCGCCTACTACGGTCGCAGGTTCGAATCCTGCCTCGGGTATGGACGTGTGTGATGCCTTTAGGTTGGTTAGGTTTAAGTAGTTCTAAGTCTAGTAACTGATGGATGACCTCAGATGTTAAGTCCCACTGTGCTTCGAGCCATTTGAAACATTTTGGTGTGGGACATCTTCGAATATTCTCGCTTCAGCCTCTATAGTTTCATAGAGTTCTGATTGTTGACGACACTGTGCATATCCTTCAAAATGGCGTCTGTAACGGAAGTGCATTCCGAGCAGAGAGCTGTCATTGAGTTTCTTTAGACGGAAAACGAGAGAATCGTGTACTCATAGGCGCTTGCAGAATGTCTACAGAGACCTGGCAGTGAACAAAAGCACAGTGAGTCATAGGGCGAGGGGTCTGTCATCTTCGCAGCAAGGTCACGGAAACTTGTCCGATCTCCCACGTACCGTCTGGCCGCACACAGTTGTCACACCTGCACTGTTGGAACGTGAGGACACTCTCATTGGAGGTGATCGACGGAATCAAAATCGGTCACCTCGCTGCGTAACTGGATGTCTCTGTTTGTAGGGATGACACACTCGTCGCCGGCCAGAGTGGCCAAGCGGTTCTAGGCGCTACAGTCTGGAACCGCGCGACCGCTACGGTCGCAGGTTCGAATCCTGCCTCGGGCATGGATGTGTGTGATGTCCTTAGGTAAGTTAGGTTTAAGTAGTTCTGAGTTCTGATGACCCTAGAAATTAAGTCCCATAGTGCTCAGAGCCATTTGAACCAACACACTCGTCCACCAGTTGGTTTACTGAAAGGTGTGTGCGCATTGGTTTCATGCCGCGTAACAGAAGACAATAAAGAACAACGAAGGACCATCAGTTCAGAGTTGCTAGCAGCGTGCAGGAAGCACTGCGTGGTTGATGGGGAGGTTATTGATGCTGCAAGACATTGGCTCCAACATCTACAATAGAGTGGTACAATGCGGGCATACACGTCCTCCCAGTAATGGGGTGTAAGGCCATCGCATACAACAGAGATTATGTTGAAAAATAGGGTTTTGTAGCCAAAAGAGTGTGGAATAATACGGTGTATTGGAATCCTGCATAATACCAAACTGCTTTCAGAAAAAAATATGCTGCATTACTTGTTGAACGCCCCTCGTACAATTGGCTGTGCCTGTTCCTGCAGCCGGCCGAAGTGGCCGTGCAGTTAAAGGCGCTGCAGTCTGGAACCGCAAGACCGCTACGGTCGCAGGTTCGACTCCTGACTCGGGCATGGATGTTTGTGATGTCCTTAGGTTAGTTAGGTTTAACTAGTTCTAAGTTCTAGGGGACTAATGACCTCAGCAGTTGAGTCCCATAGTGCTCAGAGCCATTTGACCCAACCTGTTCCTGCAACAAAGCGGTTTACCAGGAAGGTGATGCAAGATATCTAAACACGTATTACAGGTCTTCTAATGTGCTTCATATATTTTCCAAGAATAACCCACATACGCTATAATTCGGGAGATGCTACGCCAATTGCCGCCATACATCACCACTCTAACGTAGTGCTCAATTATTGTTTTCGGTTCAGATAAACTTCAAATCAAGAAACAACACAAGGGACAAACTGTGTTCCCTCCGACTTCAGTCTCGAAAGACCTCTAATGTTAGATTGCCATCTGCAATAAAGATTAGCTGAGTGGGCAGCACACCTGCTTGTTATGCCGGGGGGCCCACGTTCGTTTCCCGGCTGGGTTGGAGATTTTCTCCGCTCAGGGACTGGATGTTTGTGCCGTCTTCATCATTTCATCCTCTTCGACTCGCAAGTCGCCGAAGTGTCGTCACCTCAAAATATCAGGTCTACCCACCGGGTGGCCCTCACCATAAGACTTTTTTTTTTCATAGTGATTGATTATATGTCCGCAGCTCGTAGTCTCGCGGGAGCGTTCTCGCTTCTCGAGCACGGGGTCCCGGGTTCCATTCCCGGCGGGGTCGGTGATTTTAACCTGCCTCCAGATGACTGGGTATCTTCATCATCATCATTCATCCCCATTACGGTTGGAGGAAGGCAATGGCAAACCACCTCCGCTAGGAGCTTGCCTAGTACAGCGGTGCGGGTCTCCCGCATCGTCCCCTACGCTCTGTCAAGGAGTATGGGACTTCATCATGATCAGTGATTATATACTACTGGAGAAGTAAAGCTGTGAGGACGGGGCGTGAGTCGTGCTTGGGTAGCTCAGTTGGTAGAGCACTTGCTCGCGAAAGGCAAAGGTCCCGAGTTCGAGTCTCGGTCCGGCACACAGATTTAATCTGCCAGGAAGTTTCAACTCAACACATGTTTTTTCTTAGCCAATTTCGGTTGAAAAATTCGGAATTTGTTGTGAAACATACAGGAATATTCCCTCCTCAGCTTCTATAGTTTCATGAAATTTCACACCATGAGAGTAGGCGTATTACAGCTGACCCTCTCCGAAACATTTTAAGTATCGGGCCTCTCCCCAGGTCGCCGCTACACTCGCTGACGACGGCCATCTGGGGTAGGGTAGATACGCGATTCATTGTCGAATAGAATGCGACGCCGTTGATCAGCGTTCCATGTTGCTGGTGTGTGGCGATCGTGGCGTAGGGACGTGTTCGACGAGCGCTCCGCCTTTTCTCGCAATTTCAGTAGGACCATGTTGTTGGATTATAGAGCACGGATGGCTAAAAGTAATAAGAACTAGCTCGGGACTGTAGTTTTTCCGTGAAAAGCTTTTTCGCGATAGATACATGACTAGTAAGTTTAAGGACGCGGGGACTCGCAAATATAAAATTGTTTTTTGGGCTGTTGTGGACCTCGCGTGTGTGCAACAGATATTTGGCGTATGACAGTAGGAGAATACTCGTTAAATAGTGACTGTACGAGGGGGGTTGAATAAGTTATGCAACACTTTTTTTCTGAAAGCACTCTTTTGGCTACAAAACCCTATTTTTCAGTGCGACAGCCTTACGCCATCTTACCGGGTGGGTATGGATGCCGGCACGATACCAGTGCACTTGCCGCCGTAATAGCCAACGTCTCGCTGCGTCAGTAACCGCCCCATCACCCACATAGTTCTTCCTGCAGAGCGCATTCTTCATTGGGCGAAACAAATGGAAGTCGGAAGGTCGGTATCTGAGCAGTAGGTGGGTAAGGAAGAACAAACAGTCCAATCAGGTTTCGTGAGCTCCTCGCGGCTGCGGAGACTTGTGTAAGGCCTAGCGTTCTCATGCAGAAGAAGAAGTTCGTTTGCACCACCTCGAATGAAAGTGTCCGCACGTCCCATCACTGCAGGACTCACAGCTGTGTGTGGCCGGCCGGAATGCGGCAGATCGGACAGATTTACGCGCCCTTGTTTCGATGATGGCAGTCGCCCAACGACTTGCCGTGCTTCTGTTCATTGCCGGGTCTCCGTAGGCATTCTGCAAGCGCCTATGAATATGTGCGACGCTATAGTTTTCCGTGAAAAGAATGTCAATGACAGGTTTCTGTTTGGTAGGCACCCACGTTATTTTGAAGGCTACGTAAAGTGCCGCCATCTATCGGAACGTCTACATCTACATCTACATGGACACTCTGCAAATCACATTGAAGTGCCTCGCATTCATCGAACCACCTTCACAATTCTCTATTATTCCAATCTCGTACAGCGCGCGGAAAGAATGAAGACCTATATCTTTCCGTACGAACTCTAATGTCCCTTATTTTATCATAGTGATCCTTCCTCCCTATGTAGGTCGGTGTCAACAAAATATTTTCGCATTCGGAGCAGAAAGTTGGTGATTGGAATTTCGTGAGAAGATTCCGTCGCAACGGAAACGCCTTTCTTTTTATGATTTCCAGCCCAAATCCTGTATCATTTCTGTGACACTCTCTCCCATATTTCGCGATATTACAAAACGTGCTGCCTTTCCTTGAACTTTTTCGATGTATTCCGTCAGTCCTATCTGGTGAGGATTTCACACCGCGCAGCAGTATTCTAAAAGAGGACGGACAAGCGTGGTGTAGGCAGTCTCTTTAGTAGATCTGTTACATTTTCTAAATGTCTTGCCAACAAAACGCAGTCTTTGGTTAGCCTTCCCCACAACATTTTCTGTATGTTCCATCCAGTTTAAGTTGTTCGTAATTGCAATACCCAGGTATTTAGTTGAATGTACGGCTTTTAGATTAGACTGATTTATCGTGTAACCGAAGTTTAACGAGTTCCTTTTAGCACTCATGTGGACGACCTCACACTTTTCGTTATTTAGGGTCAACTACCACTTTTCGCACCATTCAGATATATTTTCTAAAACGTTTTGCAGTTTGTTTTGATCTTCTGATAACTTTATTAGTCGATACACGACATCTTCATCTGCAAACAACGTAAGACGGCTGCTCAGGTTTTCTCCCAAACCGTTTATATAAATAACGAACAGCAAAGGACCTGTAACACTACCTTGGGGAGCGCCAGAAATCACTCCTGTTTTACTCGATGACCTTTCGTCAGTTACTACCAACTGTGACCTCTCTGACAGGAAATCACAAATCCAGTCACATAACTGAGACGGTATACCATAAGCACGCAATTTCACTACGAGCTGCTTGTGTGGTACAGTGTCAAATCGATTTGAAATCCCTTGCCAATAGCACTCAACCCTTCATGTGAATAAAGAGCTAGTTGTGTTTCACAGGAACGATGTTTTCTAAACCCATGTTGACGGGGTGTCAATAGACCGTTTTCTTCTAGGTGATTCATAATGTTCGAACACTACATATGTTCCAAAATCCTGCTGAATATCGACGTTAACGATATGGGCCAGTAATTTTGTGGATTACTCCTACTACCTTTCTTGAATATTGGTGTGACCTGTGCAACTTTCCAGGCTTTGCGTACGGATCTTTCGTATAGCGAACGGTTGTATATGATTGTTAAGTACGTAGCTAATGCATCAGCATACTCCGAAAGGAACCTAATTGGTATATAGTCTGGACCAGAAGACTTGGTGTTATTAAGTGATTTAAGTTGCTTCACTACTCCGAGGATATTTACTTCTACGTTACTCATGTTGGCAGCTGTTCTCGATTCGAATTATGGAATATTTACTTCGTCTTCTTTTGTGAAGGCATTTCGGAAGGCTGTGTATAGTAACTCTGCTTTAGCAGCACTTTTTTCGATATTATCTCCATTGCTATCGCGCAGAGAATGCATTGATTGTTTCTTGCCGCTAACGTACTTCACACACGACCAGAATCTTTTTGGACTTTCTGCAAGGTTTCGAGACAAAGTTTCGTCGTGGAAACTATTATAAGCATCTCGCATTGAAGTCCAGGCTAAATTTCGAGCTTCTGTAAAAGATAGCCAATCTTGGGGATTTTGCGTCTGTTTAAATTTGGCATGTTTGTTCTTTGTTTCTGCAACAGTGTTCTAATCCGTTTTGTGTATCAAGGAGGATCAGCTCCGTCGCTTGTTAATTTATTTGGTATAAATCTCTCAATTTCTGCCGATACTATTTCTTTGAATTTAAGCCACATGTGGTCTTCACTTATATTACTGATTTGGAATGAGCGGAGATTGTCTCTCAGGAAGGCGTCAAGTGAATTTTTGAATAGGTATATTTTTCGCTTATTTTTGGTGGATTTGGGGGTTACAATATTCAATCTCGCTACGACAGCCCTGTGTTCACTAATTCCCGAATCGGTTTTCACGCTCGTTATTAACTCAGGGTTATTTGTTGCTAAGAGGTCAAGTGTGTTTTCACAACCGTTTAATATTCGCATGCGCTTATGAACTAACAGCTGGAAATCATTTTCAGGGAATGCTTTTAGCACTATTTCGGATGATGTTTTGTGCGTACCACCGGAATTAAACATGTATTTTCGTCAACATATCGAGGGCAAATTAGTCACCATTAACTATTATCGCATGAGCCGAGTACGTGTTTGAAATCAAACTCAAATTTTCTTTGAACCTTTCAGCAACTGTATCATCTGAATTGGAAGGTCGGTAAAAGGATCCAATTATTATTTTATTCCGGTTTGCCAACAATGACCTCTGCCCATACTAACTCGCAGGAAGTATCTACTTCAATTTCGCCCGAAATTAAACTACTTTTAACAGCAACAAACACTCCACCGCCAACCGCGTTTAACTTATCCTTTCGGAACACCGTTAGGTTCTTCGCAAGATTCGCAAAATTTCGGCTGAGCTTATAGTCGGCTTTAGCCACCTTTCAGTGCCTATAACGATTTGAGCATCAGTGCTTTCTATTAGCGCTTGGAGCTCTGGTACTTTCCCAACAAGGCTACGACCATTTACAACTGTCATACCAATGGTTCCTGTATCTACGTTCATCCTGTGTTCAGCCTGCACCCTTTGTGGCCGAAGCCCTTCTTGGGTTTTCCCGAGACCCTCTAACCTAAAAAACCGCCCATTCCACGCCACACATCCCCTGCTACCCGTGTAGCTGCCTCCTGCGTGTAGTGGACACCTGACCTATTCAGCGGAACCCGAAACACAACCATCATTTAGCGCAATTCGCGCAAATTGCAGCCTACACGGTCGCAGAACCATCTCAGCCTCTGATTCAGACCCTCCACTCGGCTCTGTACCAGAGGTCCGCAATCGGTCCTGTCGACTATGCTGCAAATGGTCTTCTCTGCGTTCATCTTGCAAGCAAGACTGGCAGACTTTACCACTTCCGTTAGCCGTCCGAAACCAGAGAGAATCTCTTCTGATCCAAAGTGACACACATTTTTGGTACCGACGTGAGCAACTACCTGCAGTTGGCAGCAGCACCCTGCGCTCTTCATGGCATCCGGAAGAACCCCTTCCACATCTGGGATGACTCCACCCGGTATGCACATGGAGTACACATTGGTTTTCGTTCCCTTCTTGTCAGCCAAGTCCCAAAGGGGACCCATAACGCACCTAACGTTGGAGCTCCCAACTGTCAATAATTCCACCCTCTGTGATTGCCCGGATCTTGCAGGCTGAGTGGTTTCCTCTGAAACAGGACAAGCAACATCTGGCTCAGCGACAGTGTCGGCCACAGACAGCACCTGGAACCTGTTAGTCAGACAAACCGGGGAGGCCTTACGTGCGGCCGCCTGGGAAGTCTTTGGCCGCCTGCTTCATGAATCTATAGAGGCTGACGAGGGAATATCCCACTATGTTCCACAACAAATGCCGCATTTTTTCAACCGAAATTGGCTGAGGAAAAATACGTGTTATTTTCTGAATGCCCCTCTTATTTTTGTCAGGCCTTTGGTAAGTTCATCGGCGGAGAGGGGCCTTTGTCTTAACGCTGGCAGCGGCACTAGACTAGGGCTGTTGACATTTTTAAAAATATCGGAAATCCGATACATCAATATATAAAATTTATAAATATCGATATGTTGAGAAATAGTGTCGATATAGCGATATATCGACAGAGAGTTTATCGACTTACTGGCCCATAGAAATATCGGCTTGACATTGTAAATATACTGCCGGTTCTATAGCTGTATATTTAAGTGTTGATTTATTATGAGATATTACGTACATCAACAAATCAGCAGCCTGCCTATCCCGCATTAGAGCAAGAACGGAAGGGAAATCGATGCACGTTCACATCTGGCGACAACCACCTTGCGTACAATGATAACTGCGTGTAAGTGGCACAGTAAAAGGTGTCCGATGGATCCGTCGCTTGGTTTTGTCACATAATGGATTTGTCCTGAATTCCTCATGGCGACTTCCCATTTTGTTTTTCTCTTTTTTCGTTCTTCATTTCTACCAACGCCAGCGACCTAGGCGTTGCAGCGTTAAAACTGTGTGATGGTGAAGCTAAACGTCGCAGTTTCTGTTGGTAGCGCCAAGGGCCGATGACGTCAGCATCTCCCCTCACACGTCTCCGCCTATCACGAAGACCGATCTTGTCATTTAGATATTTGTTCACGATTTTGGGCAGCTGTTTTTGAAGAATGTGGATGTGAAGAAATAGCTCACTAGTTGCGTCAAAAATTGCTTTTTCACGCATCTGGTGTGCTATTTCTTCACATCGGAAATCTTGTTGTGCCATTCGCCCCGCCACCACAAAGTGCTATCGGATTTCTTTTGTGCCACATATACTTTCTTCACACGGGCAAAGAGAAAGATTGGACATGCTGAAGCTCAAAAATTAGAAACACTCATTCGCACAGTGAAAGTAAAAGTATACTCTGTTACAGTTTCAAAAGGACGATTTCAAATATGTACCGAAAATTGTGAAAAATAATTAACACAAAATAAAAATTCTGCACTCGATATTGCGCTTTCGGAATCCAGATAGCAATATATCTGTGAGAGAGACAGTTCAGGTAAAATATCGATATTTCTCTAAAATCTTCGATATACCCAGATATCGATATTTAATGAAGCACTGCACTAGGTAGCTGCTGACTGCTGCGCGGCGGTGCTGACAACACGGCGTACAGCGACCCGCCGTGACGACAACCTCGAGGCGTGCAGACTGCTCGAGCTACACTTGTTCACCTCAGACTTCAGCAAACAGTTCGCGGGCATCCCTGGTAGTAACTTCTGCTGCGTAAGCCGGCGAGTGGCTCCGCTGACGGAGCCAGTTATTTGCAGTACCGAGAAGCACAAAGAAGAAAATACAGCAACGAAGGAGCCTCAACGCGAGAGAGGGGGGGGGGGGAGGGGGGGGCGGCTCTGGCGCAATGGGACTTAACTTCTGAGGTCATCGGTCCCCTAGAACTTAGAACTACTTAAACCTAACTAACCTAAGGACATCACACACATCCATGCCCGAGGCAGGATTCGAACCTGTGAGGGTAGCGGTCGCGTGGTTCCATACTGTAGCGCCTAGAACCGCTCGGCCACCCCGGCCGGCTGAGCCTCAACGCGAACGCAAACAGGAAGAAAGCGATATTAGAGTTTAACGTCCGTCAACACTCTGCTGATTTAAGACGAAGTACACGCTCGGAATGTTTCAAGGATGGGGAATGAAACTGATTGTGACCTTTCACAGGAAATTTGCCGCCATTTGCCTGGAGTGATTCAGGAAAATCGAGGAAAATCTAAATCTGAAGGACCGGACACGTACTTGAACCGTCGTCCTCCCGAATGCGAGTCCAGTGGCAAATGCAAATAGGTTATTGAACAACATCCACTGGTAAGGAAAAAAATTCAACATTACTATTAGACACGGAAGATGGGGATCGCATGTAGGCCGCTTTCCAAAATTACCAGTGAATTTCAAACCAAAACGAGTTGAACAAAGGATACTAATTGTGATCAGAAACGATCCTTTACCACTTGCATATTACCCAGTGAGAGGGAAAAACAAAGGTGTTTAAGGAGGACAAAAGAGTAAAACAAGAACTAGAAGTACTACATACCTTAAACACCTGAAACAAGGTTCAAATGGCTCTGAGCACTATGGGACTTAACTTCTGAGGTCATCAGTCCCCTAGAACTTAGAACTACTTAAACCTAACTAACCGAAGGACAACACACATACCCATGCCCGAGGCAGGATTCGAACCTGCGACCGTAGCGGTCGCGCGGTTCCAGACTGTAGCGCCTAGAACCGCTCGGCCACTCCGGCCGGACCTGAAACAAGGTAGGGTCGGTCGAAACACTTAAGCAATCCCTCTTCGAAGACCAAACAGATATACTAAAGAATGATCATGAGCGTCTATGGCAAGAACTAGCAACTGTGGAAAGCGCCGATACAAAAATAAAAATGAGACCCTTGAGAAGGAAATAAAGGACTGGAGAGACGAAAAGCCGAGGTCAGAAACAACGAAAATAGAGCAACCTCTTAAACTTTAAAATCGATCAAGTTAAGGCAAGACAGGCTCCCACTTTCTTCATCAAGCCAACAAACAAACAGATAACTAAACAAATCAGAGGAACACTCACGAGAAACTTAAATCCAAGACAGGAAAAATTAAAATTAAAATCGATTGGAACCACATCTAGTGTGGACATGGTCGAAACAGAAACACATGATGACTGCCAAAAAACAGCACGGTTGTCAACCATTAGGTGTGAGGAACCCTAATGAAGAAGGACAATGTTGGGAATATACGCGGTCTTGACTATCCCATCACAGGAAGACTTTCTAGGTGACCTCTAAGCCCTCAGTTTAAATAAAAAAGGAGCAACAGTTCCAAAATGAAGTCAACTATGGCATCAAAATATGCCCAAAAGAAAATAGCCCCAACAAATTCATCATTTAAAAAACCCCAAGAGTGCGTAGCAGTCTAATGACATAAGACAGACTATTTTGTTTCCACGCTCCAAGAGTTAAGGTCTTTGTGAACGCGCCAAAGAACTACAACTGCTATGGTCTGGGACATTCAACCGAATACTGATCGAGAACAGAGCCAGTGTGTAAAGTAGGAGCACAAAATAAAAGAGATTGAAGTAGGTTGCAACCCCTGCAAACTGTGCAAACATAGAAAGGAGGTGGCCCTGGCTACCCAGTGTACAAACAGTCAAACGAGCGCCCAACAGAGAACAGATTTTGGCATAGATAACTGCTGGTAAAATGCCTCAACGTCGAATTATTGTAAACGTGTACCACGAAATGGAACGACAACAAAACAACAAGAAATGTCACAAAATAAACGCCACTAACCCGTACACCACCAATAACAAACAAATATGTAAATCCATATCGACCAAGATTTGAGCATGGGGAATGCTATAGTATGATGTCAGCAAATATTCTGCGCAATTGCAAATGAACGGGAAAGACGACCAATACAGCAATACCATCCACTCCCGAAATACAAAACAAATATTTCCAAGCAAAAGACTATTTCCATGATATGAGAATACTACGCACATTACACTATTTAGTTGTAGTAGCTCGTGAACTAAAACATAAATTGTAAGAGTGGGCCACACTCTAAACAAATTTAATGGACAGGGTAGAAGAGGTTGAGGAGAGCTGCTGAAAACTGAACGTGCGTGTGAAATTACGGAGGATATAAAATCATCGTGTGACCATTTCCCAAGAGTAAACCACAGTGGTATGATTAAATTTATTAATAGCTGCACATACAAGAAGAAAATGAAGAAAACTCTCACTAACCCAGTAGCACTTAAAATATATCATCAAACGAAATACGACCCTATCGTATGCAGACAATACACCAAGCTCTTTCATTATGTGTCAAGGTAGTCCACTAAGACATATGACAAATCTATCTTCACAGAGCTACTATTAACTCCAGAACTGGAATGCAGTGATTCCAACTGAGCAACATGCAGCCTTGTCAAATAAAACAAAACTACTGTTTACTCGAGAACTGAAGTATGGTGACTCCAGCTGAGCGACATGCAGCCAGGTCAGGAAAAACAACAACCAAATCTAATTGTTCTCCAACATACTAACAAGTTAAAAGAAGAAGTACGACTATGTAGATTAGAAAACAAAGACAACTTCCAGAGTGCTCAGCAGCTAGCGATACGATCCACATATGCACGGGTTGTTACCCTATTACGCAGCAAACAGATACAATGTTACAGCGTGCAATAAACCTACCATCGGATGAGCGAAAGCTATTGTATCTACTGAAGAAGACAGCGTACATAAACGTCGCAATAGAGAAGCAAACCTTGAAATTTGCACACATGAAGAGCTATGTTCTACCAGACCACGGTAATGCCACAGTGTTATGCCCGTGATGAAAATAACGCGGCTTAATGCCGGAAGAAGTAGGCTAGTTCGTGCGGAATTAACGAAACTTTCGTCGCTACTCGTCTCGGATGTAATTTACCTCTATGAACCGTACTCCAAAGATAGTCGACTCACATACCCTCTTTATGGAAGAATAACAATCGAGCATATGTATACAACAGAACTCATATGGGGACGATCATATGTGTCATAGCCTCTCTTTCTTCACGATACTTCGGCAATATAAACCCATACGCGCATTACGTTAGGAACGTTGCATAATATGAAAGTCAGAAAAGACCTTTAGCATGCGCATATCTTAAAGCAAAATCGGTGTTACGACATTTCAACACAGCAGACGATAGAGGAAGAATAGTAAGGGATAAATTACATGAAAAATATCTACACGATCATGGACAGGCGTCAACCTTCCAATCACATGCAGGAAACCAAAATGACTTAGGTATCTCTGAAACTAGACCATTCACAAAGATTGTATACGAAGTTACCAGAACGTAATAACAGTAAAGATCCAGACCGGCAACATGGCAGACGACGTATGTAAAGAAAGACTTTCCGTAAAGCAGACTGGGCTGGATTTCGGGGAATATTGTCAAATTATTCTCTGCCAAACATAAGGGAAGCGTGGACTACAAAATCCATATCCTGACTGAACTCATACAGACATCACAAAACATACGAGTAGTAACATCGCACATAAATAATAAAGTAAAACAACATTCAAAAATCCCGTGTTCACACGAACTCACAAACCTACAAAACAAACAAGACAAACACTACCAACGAGAAAACAACAGAAGAGAAACACAAACAAGACAAAGATAAAAAAAAAACATGCAAATATCCATTTTTCTGACAGAAAAACTGCACTAAAACAACTTTACACAAACACAGTTACAGGAAAATATCAAACCCCAGAGCTCTTGTCAAAGCTGCGAGAAGACGATGGCACGACGGAGAGGCAGTGCAGAATACTAATTGCCGGCCGGAGTGGCCGAGCGGTTCTAGGAGCTACAGTCTGGAACCGCGAGACCGCTACGGTCGCAGGTTCGAATGCTGCCTCGGGTATGGATGTGTGTGTTGTCCCTCGGTTAGTTAGGTTTAAGCAGTTCTAAGTTCTATGGGACTGATGACCTCAGAAGTTAAGTCCCATAATGCTCAGAGCTATTTGAACCATTTTGAAGAATACTAATTACTGAAACTCCTGCCTCATGACGATCACAACACAGATCTGCAGATACACACCAACCGAAGAACATGACCACAACTTGACCTCAGAACTGAAGCCGTCCTTGTCCTTTTACGCGAGAGGATTACGAGAACAATAACGAGATTGAACACTAAAAATGTCCCTGCACCCGATGGTATCCACGCGGAAGTCCTACAACACATCGCACTGTTCATTATCCACATCCTGTAGGGGACCCTGAACGAGCCCCTGCGGCTGGAGACAATACCCACAGCGTAGAAAATAGCAAACACTGTAATTTACAAGAAATCCGCGGTAAAGACCCAACACATCCAAAATCATACGGACCAGTTTGTTACTCGACGCACGCGCTAAGGTACAGCAAAGCCAAAATCAACTGAAGAAGCCAGAAACTAACCCATACGTATAGTATGAAACACAAGTCGGAAGTTTGCAATAGCCATAATGGCAAGCATCGCATTTGATAACCTCTGGTGGCGTGCGATGTTTGTGCCCCTTAGCAGCGGGTTTCGACCACTGTTTACCACAGCCTACAGTATTCTTGTAGAGATAGATTCACTGAGTTGCAGGCATGGAACTGGAAAGTAGTCAAAAGACTCACTAACTGATTCCCACAAGGATCCATCTGCGGGCCCATCTTCCTGGATCTAGCCATAGAAACTCTGTTACTTATTATAGAGAACGTACACTGATCCGACGGGATCGTGGCGTACGCCGACGTCCTGCTGGTGGTAGTGCCGGCAAACTTCAGAGCGTAACTTGGTAAGAAAGCCACATGAACAGCTGGTGTACACAAAATAAACTGACGACTGTCCCGGACAAAACGTTTCACAGCCTACTCAAAGGAAGGTTGATTAGAAACCCTTCGGTGCCACTTGGAAGACAGTCCGCCCCCGGTGGGTGTTGTGTTGTCCCAATCATCATAATTTCATCCCCATCGACGCGCAAGTCGCCGAAGTGGCGTCAAATCGAAAGACTTGCACCCGTCGAACAGTCTACCCGACGGGAGGCCCTAGTCACACGACATTTACATTATTACTTGGAAGACAGACGACGTTAAACCTGCGTTTGTGAAGGTCTGTTCTTCAAGACCCACATACAAACTAATTCATACAAGGCCGAAGAACTGCTAAAAAACTAGTGAGAATAAAGATTAAAATTCAAAGACTTTCAGTAAAGCAGTTCAGAATATATCACAGTCCAATATCCAGACGTGACGAAAGTCGTGGGATAGCATGATGCATACATATAGATGGCGGTAGCATCGCATACACAAGGTGCAAAAGGACAGTGCATTGTCCGAGCTGTCACTTGTATTCAGATGATCCATGTGAAAAGGTGTTCCATATGATTATGGCAGCACGACGGTAATTAGCGAACTTTGAAAATGGAATGGTAGTTGGAGATGACGCATGGGACATTCCAGTACGAGGATCGTAAGGGAATTCAGTATTCCGAGATGCACAGTGTCAAGATTTTGCCGAGAATACCAAATTTCAGGCATTGCCTGTGACCACTAACAACGAAGTGGCCGACGGCCTTTGCTTAACGACCGTGAGCAGCGGCGTTTGAGTAGAGTTGTCAGTGCTAACAGACAAGCAACACTGCGTGAAATAACAGCAGAAATCAATGTGCGACCCACGACGAAAGTATCCGTTAGCATAGTGCGGCGAAATTTGGCGATAATGGGCTATGGCACCAGACTGTGTTTGAAGCTGCTATCTTCACAAACCCAGCAGCTGGAGAGGTCTCTCTTCTACCCTCTATGCCAACGATCTAACAATATCAACCGACTTACCCACTCATTTTAAGGGACTTCAGTTACCAATGAAGGTTTTTTGCAATAGCAATAAACAAGGTTCAAGGTCAGTAAGGTGGATCAACATGAAGCTATTTATGTGTGGTGTGAAGCTGAAAAACTTTTTAATGATTTAAGTGTGTATTATCACTATATCACCATAAATAAATAACCCTGATTTCCCCCTTCTCAAAAAAAGAAAAAAGTCTGCACATTGATCTTGTCAAAAGGGATAAAGAGATTCTTCGTGTTATCGCTCTCAGGAGCACTTTGTGTGAAGCACCTCTGCCAATCTCTGTGAGTCGCGGCACATCATTTGCCTCTGCGCAACATTGGTCCGTATAGTAGTGTATCTGGTGTGTGTAAGTCTCTCTCTCGCACGTTTCGGAGCATCCGTGTCCGATGCTAATAGCGTTGCCATTTTGATAACGCTGAATATACAGGGTGGTCCATTGATAGTGACCGGGCCAAATATCTCAAGAAATAAGCGACAAACGAAAAAACTACAAAGAACGAAACTCGTCTAGCTTGAAGGGTGAAACCAGACAGCTCTATGGTTGGCCCGCTAGATGACGCTGCCATAGTTGAAACGGATATCAATTGCGTTTTTTTTAAATAGGAACCCCCATTTTTTATTCCGTGTAGTACATAAAGAAATATGAATGTTTTAGTTCGACCACTTTCCTCGCTTTGAGATAGATGGCGCTGTAATAGTCACAAACATATGGCTCACAAATTTAGACGAACAGTTGGTAACAAGTAGGTTTTTTAAATTAAAATACAGAACGTAGGTACGTTTGAACATTTTATTTAGGTTGTTCCAATGTGATACATGTACCTTTGTGAACTTATCATTTCTGAGAACGCATGCATTTACAGCGTGATTACCTGTGAATACCACAGTAATGCAATAAATGCTCAAAATGATGTCCGTCAACCTCAATGAATTTGGCAATACGTGTAACGACATTCCTCTCAACAGCGAGTAGTTCGCCTTACGTAATCTTCGCACATGTATTGACAACGCGCTGACGCATGTTGTCAGGCGTTGTCGATGGTTCACGATAGCAAATATCCTTCAACTTTCCCCACAGAAAGAAATGCGGGGACGTCAGACCCAGTGAACGTGCGGACCATGGTATGGTGCTTCGACGACCAATCTACCTGTCATGAAATATGCCATTCAATACCGCTTCAACCGCACGCGAGCTATGTCCAGACATCCATCATGTTGGAAGGACATCGCCATTCTGTCATGCAGTGAAACATCTTGTAGTAACATCGGTAGAACATTACGTAGGAAATCAGCATACATTGCACCATGCAGATTGCCATCGATAAAATGGGGGCCAATTATCCTTCCTCCCATAATGTCGCACCATACGTTAAACAACCAAGGACGCTGATGTTCCACTTGTCGAAGCCATCGTGGATTTTCCGTTGCCCAATAGTGCATATTATGCCGGTTTACGTTACCGCTGTTGGTGAATGACGCTTCGTCGTTAAATAGAACGCGTGCAAAAACTCTGTTAAAAATTGTTCAAATGGCTCTGAGCACTATGGGACTTAACTTCCGAGGCCATCAGTCCCCTAAAACTTAGAACTACTTAAACCTAATTAAGCTAAGGACATCACACACATCCATGCCCGAGGCCGGATTCGAACCTGCGACCGTAGCGGTCGCATGCCAAGAACAGCTCGGCCACTACGGCCGGCCAAAAGATCTGTTGGGACTGCAACTGCTGTGTTCGGATGCAGGCTGAGTTGGCATCCCTTCGCTCCCAGCTTCAGGCAGTGTTGGCTTCGGTCACACAGCTTGAGGCTCTTGCCAATGGGCATCACTGTGGGGGTCCGGATGGGGGTTTGTCGGGGACGGCCAGCTCGTCCCACGCATCCCCTGATCGGACTAAGACTGTGGTTGCCCGGGATACTGCCCGCATTGAGGCTGATCCCTCACCTGCGGTAGAGTGGGAGGTCGTTTCAAGGTGTGGCAGGGGGCGAAAGACATTCCGGAGGGCTGAACGGAAAGCCTCTCCAGTTTGTCTGACGAACCGGTTTCAGGCTCTGTCTCAGGCTGATACTGATCTTCGGCCTGACATGGCTGCTTGTCCTGTTCCAGAGGTTGCCCCTCAGTCTGCAAGATCCGGGCAGTCGCAGAGGGTGGGCTTACTGGTAGTTGGGAGCTCCAACGTCAGGCGCGTAATGGGGCCCCTTAGGGAAATGGCAGCAAGAGAGGGGAAGAAAACCAATGTGCACTCCGTGTGCATACCGGGGGGAGTCATTCCAGATGTGGAAAGGGTCCTTCCGGATGCCATGGAGGGTACAGGGTGCACCCATCTGCAGGTGGTCGCTCATGTCGGCACCAATGATGTGTGTCGCTATGGATCGGAGGAAATCCTCTCTGGCTTCCGGCGGCTATCTGATTTGGTGAAGACTGCCAGTCTCGCTAGCGGGATGAAAGCAGAGCTCACCATCTGCAGCATCGTCGACAGGACTGACTGCGGACCTTTGGTACAGAGCCGAGTGGAGGGTCTGAATCAGAGGCTGAGACGGTTCTGCGACCGTGTGGGCTGCAGATTCCTCGACTTGCGCCATAGGGTGGTGGGGTTTCGGGTTCCGCTGGATAGGTCAGGAGTCCACTACACGCAACAAGCGGCTACACGGGTAGCAGGGTTTGTGTGGCGTGGGCTGGGCGGTTTTTTAGGTTAGATGGCCTTGGGCAAGTACAGAAAGGGCAACAGCCTCAACGGGTGTGGGGCAAAGTCAGGACATGCGGGGAGCAAGCAGCAATCGGTATTGTAATTGTCAACTGTCGAAGCTGCGTTGGTAAAGTACCGGAACTTCAAGTGCTGATAGAAAGCACCGAAGCTGAAATCGTTATAGGTACAGAAAGCTGGCTTAAGCCAGAGATAAATTCTGCCGAAATTTTTACAAAGGTACAGACGGTGTTTAGAAAGGATAGATTGCATGCAACCGGTGGTGGAGTGTTCGTCGCTGTTAGTAGTAGTTTATCCTGTAGTGAAGTAGAAGTGGATAGTTCCTGTGAATTATTATGGGTGGAGGTTACACTAAACAACCGAACTAGGTTAATAATTGGCTCCTTTTACCGACCTCCCGACTCAGCAGCATTAGTGGCAGAACAACTGAGAGAAAATTTGGAATACATTTCACATAAATTTTCTCAGCATGTTATAGTCTTAGGTGGAGATTTCAATTTACCAGATATAGACTGGGACACTCAGATGTTTAGGACGGGTGGTAGGGACAGAGCATCGAGTGACATTATACTGAGTGCACTATCCGAAAATTACCTCGAGCAATTAAGCAGAGAACCGACTCGTGGAGATAACATCTTGGACCTACTGATAACAAACAGACCCGAATTTTTCGACTCTGTATGTACAGAACAGGGAATCAGTGATCATAAGGCCGTTGCAGCATCCCTGAATATGGAAGTTAATAGGAATATAAAAAAAGGGAGGAAGGTTTATCTGTTTAGCAAGAGTAATAGAAGGCAGATTTCAGACTACCTAACAGATCAAAACGAAAATTTCTGTTCCGACACTGACAATGTTGAGTGTTTATGGAAAAAGTTCAAGGCAATCGAAAAATGCGTTTTAGACAGGTACGTGCCGAGTAAAACTGTGAGGGACGGGAAAAACCCACCGTGGTACAACAACAAAGTTAGGAAACTACTGCGAAAGCAAAGAGAGCTCCACTCCAAGTTTAAACGCAGCCAAAACCTCTCAGACAAACAGAAGCTAAACGATGTCAAAGTTAGCGTAAGGAGGGCTATGCGTGAAGCGTTCATTGAATTCGAAAGTAAAATTCTATGTACCGACTTGACAGAAAATCCTAGGAAGTTCTGGTCTTACGTTAAATCAGTAAGTGGCTCGAAACAGCATATCCAGACACTACGGGATGATGATGGCATTGAAACAGAGGATGACACGCGTAAAGCTGAAATACTAAACACCTTTTTCCAAAGCTGTTTCACAGAGGAAGACCGCACTGCAGTTCCTTCTCTAAATCCTCGCACAAACGAAAAAATGGCTGACATCGAAATAAGTGTCCAAGGAATAGAAAAGCAACTGGAATCACTCAATAGAGGAAAGTCCACTGGACCTGACGGGATACCAATTCGATTCTACACAGAGTACGCGAAAGAACTTGCCCCCCTTCTAACAGCCGTGTACCGCAAGTCTCTAGAGGAACGGAGGGTTCCAAATGATTGGAAAAGAGCACAGATAGTCCCAGTCTTCAAGAAGGGTCGTCGAGCAGATGCGCAAAACTATAGACCTATATCTCTTACGTCGATCACTTGTAGAATTTTAGAACATGTTTTTTGCTCGCGTATCATGTCATTTCTGGAAACCCAGAATCTACTATGTAGGAATCAACATGGATTCCGGAAACAGCGATCGTGTGAGACCCAACTCGCCTTATTTGTTCATGAGACCCAGAAAATATTAGATACAGGCTCCCAGGTAGATGCTATTTTTCTTGACTTCCGGAAGGCGTTCGATACAGTTCCGCACTGTCGCCTGATAAACAAAGTAAGAGCCTACGGAATATCAGACCAGCTGTGTGGCTGGATTGAAGAGTTTTTAGCAAACAGAACACAGCATGTTGTTATCAATGGAGAGACGTCTACAGACGTTAAAGTAACCTCTGGCGTGCCACAGGGGAGTGTTATGGGACCATTGCTTTTCACAATATATATAAATGACTTAGTAGATAGTGTCGGAAGTTCCATGCGGCTTTTCGCGGATGATGCTGTAGTATACAGAGAAGTTGCTGCATTAGAAAATTGTAGCGAAATACAGGAAGATCTGCAGCGGATAGGCACTTGGTGCAGGGAGTGGCAACTGACCCTTAACATAGACAAATGTAATGTATTGCGAATACATAGAAAGAAGGATCCTTTATTGTATGATTATATGATAGCGGAACAAACACTGGTAGCAGTTACTTCTGTAAAATATCTGGGAGTATGCGTACGGAACGACTTGAAGTGGAATGATCATATAAAATTAATTGTTGGTAAGGCGGGTACCAGGTTGAGATTCATTGGGAGAGTGCTTAGAAAATGTAGTCCATCAACAAAGGAGGTGGCTTACAAAACACTCGTTCGACCTATACTTGAGTATTGCTCATCAGTGTGGGATCCGTACCAGGTCGGGTTGACGGAGGAGATAGAAAAGATCCAAAGAAGAGCGGCGCGTTTCGTCACCGGGTTATTTGGTAACCGTGATAGCGTTACGGAGATGTTTAATAAACTCAAGTGGCAGACTCTGCAAGAGAGGCGCTCTGCATCGCGGTGTAGCTTGCTGTCCAGGTTTCGAGAGGGTGCGTTTCTGGATGAGGTATCGAATATATTGCTTCCCCCTACTTATACCTCCCGAGGAGATCACGAATGTAAAATTAGAGAGATTAGAGCGCGCACGGAGGCTTTCAGACAGTCGTTCTTCCCGCGAACCATACGCGACTGGAACAGGAAAGGGAGGTAATGACAGTGGCACGTAAAGTGCCCTCCGCCACACACCGTTGGGTGGCTTGCGGAGTATCAATGTAGATGTAGATGTAGATCTGTCATCGTCCCGTAATTTCTCTTGTGCCCAGTGGCAGAACTGTACACGACGTTCAAAGTCGTCGGCGTTCAATACCTGGTGCATAGAAATATGGTACGGGTGCAGTCGAAGTTGATGTAGCATTCTCAACATCGACGTTTTTGAGATTTCCATTTCTGGGGCTTTTTGTGTGCTAATGATGTGCGGATTAGCTGCAACAGCAGCTAAAACACCTACTTGGGTATCATCATTTGTTGCAGGCCGTGGTTGACGTTTCACATGTTGCTGAACACTTCCTCTTTCTTTAAATAACGTAACTATCCGGCGAACGGTCCGGACACTTGGATGATGTCGTCCAGGATACCGAGCAGCATACATAGCTCACGCTCGTTGGTCATATTGATCACAATAGCCATACATCAACACGATATCGTCCTTTCCCGCAATTGGTAAACGGTCCATTTTAACACGGATAATATATCACGAAGCAAATACCGTCCGCACTGGCGGAATGTTACGTGATACCACGTACTTATACGTTTGTGACTATTACAGCGCCATCTATCACAAAGCGGAAAAAGTGGTCCAACTAAAACATTCATATTTCTTTATGTACTACACGGAATAAAAAATGGGGGTTCTTATTTTAAAAAACGCAGTTGATATCCGTTTGACCTATGGCAGCGCCATATAGCGGGCCAACCACAGCGCCATCTGGTTTCCCCCTTCAAGATAGACGAGTTTCGTTCTTTGTAGTTTTTTCGTTTGATGCTTATTTCGTGAGATATTTGGCCCGGTCACTGTCAATGGACCACCCTGTATACAAGCGCGGGCATATCCGGTTGCGCTGCCAGTCTGGATGCGCTGCTGCACAGGCAACTGCTTTGAAGACTCGCAGAGATTTCGTCTCTTAGGCGTGGTCGGCGTTCACACGTTGCTATTTGCAAGGCCATAGACAATACTGAAATCAGTACTGGGGCCAAGAAGAAAAAATGTGAAGCTGAAAGGTACTATTTCCCATGCTGTGCTTGATAGTCCTTGTGTTTTTGCAGGTGGTATTTTGTATGTTTCCCTTCTGAAGGATAACGGCACGAAATCGCGTACAGCGCCTCACCTAGGCTCATGACCACATCAGTTGGACCCTAGACGACTGGGAAACCGTAGCTTCGTCAGATGAGTCCCGGTTTCAGTCGGTAAGAGCTGATGGTAGAGTTGGCCCAGACTCCAAGAAGTTGTCAAGTTGTTAACAAGGCACTGATCCAGCTTCGTGTTCGCAAACACCGATGGACTTTTTATAGACGACAATTTTCCATGTCACCGGGCTATAATCGTTCTCGATTGGTTGTAAAAACGTTCTGGACAATTCCAGCAAATGGTTTGGAATCCCATCGAAAATTTATGGCCGGCCGTTGTCACCGAGATGTTCTAGGCGCTTCAGTCTGGAACCACGCTACCGCTACGGTCGCAAGTTCGAATCCTGCCTCGGGCATGGATGAGTGTGATGTCCTTAGGTTAGTTAGGTTTAAGTAGTTCTTAGTTCTAGGGGACTGACGACCTCAGATGTTAAGTCCCGTGGTCCATTTGAACCATTTGAAAATTTATAGGACATAATCTAGAGCTCAGTTTTTGCACAAAATCCTGGACGGGCAACACTTTCGCAATTATGGACGGCTATGGAGGCAGCATAGCTCAGTGTCTCAGAAGGGGTCTTCCAAGGACTCGTTAAGTCCATGTCACATAATGTTTGCTCCACTGTGCCAGGCAAAAGGAGGTCCCACACGATATTAGGAAGTATCCCATGGCTTTTATCACCACAATGAATTTGAATTCATTACACTATGATTCAGCTGCCCGTGCCCATGTCATTTTATGCCTCCCGAAATGTTATATCAGGCCTTCAAAAACCACGTACGACAGTTTCATATTCTCTCGTTGGCTACGCGCATACTTTTAGTCCTACCGATAAAATGATCAGGAATTTTCTGCAGAGATTTAATGTATTAATAGTTAAATTTTGTACTGCGATACATCTTCGCTAGAGGTCGTAGTTTTCGAATTATTCAAGAAAAACATATAAAAATGATCTTCGAAAGCACCTCCACTCTTACATTCAGCCTCTGCCGGCCACTATTTCTAGTATGCTGTTCATAGTGCTCTATCCCACCACTGTACAAAAATTTATGACTGCATGAATTATTTCCCACGTTCGACCTTTGATTGTCTCCACTGACTAGCCTTATTACGCCCCAGTGTTAGTGGAGCGTAAAACTGATGTTTGCGTTAATTTAAGCTAGAAATTTTGAGAATTTTACCAGCATAAAATAAACAATTACATCGTTGTATTCGCCAAGCCTTCTGACTACGAAACTACTGTGCTTGTAACGGTTAAGTTTAGATCTAACATAATTAGTTTAAGCGTAATGTTTACAAAAGTTGTTTCTTGTTCTTTAACCTCACAGGCAGTTTTAAATCAGTAATGTTAACGAAATAGGTGACTGTACTGGAGACGTAACAGCACAATAGACAGACTCCAATAAAGGTTGAATATCGGGAATAGTTCGTGTAGTCGGAAATTTTTGTTCGGTGGTAGGAAGGAATGCCACGAACGACATACTAGAAATCCTAACTGGTGAGGGATCAGTAAGGAGGTGGAGGTGTGTTCTCTTGAATAATTCCAAAACGGTGGACTCGAGAGAAAATGCGTCTCAGTACAACATTTAACTACATTAAATTTCCTGCAAAATGGTCCTGTTCATTATTTTCTTCAAGACTAATCGTTTGCGCGTAGCGAGTGAGGGAACATGAAAATATCTATTGTGGTTTTTCGTAGCCAATTACAATATTGCGGGTTGCATAAAACAGCATCGGTAGTGGCATCCGAATGGCGCTATGGCTTTGGGGCGAGCAGATGTTGCGAGGCGCAGGTAGAGCTGTGTGCTCATACAGTTATCAGGTGCCCTTAGAAACACATCTGCGGAAGCTCCTTGTGTAGCCTTTGGCGTCTTTCAGGCCAGAGAACTAGAGATGACACACGATAGCATATACAGCTACCTCACTTCCTCAGAAATGCAGACCAATGGGCAGACCTAGGCGGAACAGCCAACACTACGGTATTCCAAGATAAATACAAGAAGAATATGCAGGAAAGAGGCGGCAAGGACCCTCACCCACACCAAGCAAGACATTTTTACACTAAATGATAGCAGTGATGATAGACAAAATGAAAAGTCATACAGTGATACGGAAACACGAGATGAAGCAGACACACACTATGACAAGGTAACGCGTTACACAGACGTAACTATAAAACTTCATAAATATGTAGACTGATATTAGAGACAAAATACATATAAATACAGCCACATAACAAACTTACAAATAAATAGAATTCTGGTCAGAGATGCATAACTCGAAGACCCTTCCCGAGTTCTGTCGTCCTGGCAAGCCCTTTAAAATACTTACAGTAACAACTACTATATACCCGTAATTGTCCAAGTTTATTTCACAATAGTCTGTCAAAAGTGATTGTTGCCTAAGACTCATTTAAAAAGCGTAAATAATTTAGGATACTAACCAGTATTATACAATCAAATTGTATGTAAAACAAGTAATGTCAAATCAATAGAAAAATGCTTGATGGAATTTTAATGCTTCTCATTCTAATTATTAACAGTGGCGGCCAACCATTTTATTAATACTTTCCCATCATTCTTTTATACTTTTGTAAATTACTAATATTTTTAGTTAATACTCTCCATTTCCATCTGATTTTGAGTTTCTGTTTAACTTTCTTTTTAATTGGTTATTATTACCTTCATTTCTCTTTGATGGGAATAAAGTTCATTTACATAATGTAAAAATTTGTTATTACAAGACTTTCTTCTTCTTCTTCATCCGTCATGGATTAGATTTTCCCTCAGCCTGTTGCAGCTACACCTGGTCCTTCCATCGTTTTGCAGGTCTTCCAATGCACCTTTTACCTTGCGGACTATATCGCCAAAAATGTAATGGTAGTCTTGATTTGTCCATTCGTAACAGATATGATACCCATTTTTGTCGTTATTCGTCAACCTTACTGTTCATCTCGAAAATATGTAATTCCTTCCTGATATCTGTATTTCTTTTGGTGTTTTCTACTATGTACCTGAGGAATTTCATTTCATTAGCTTGTAATCTTACTTTATCGTTCTTTTTCATTACCCAAGATTCACTTCCATAGAGTAATGTTGGTACTGATATAACTTTATAAAATTTTAGATATGTTTCTGTTCTTACTTGACGTTGGAGGGCTCTTCTGACAGTGCCATTTAAGTAGCTAAATTTCTCAATTTTTTCTTTTTGATCTACGTCTCCCCTGTACGACAGCATGGTTCATAGAAATTTGAGTCTATCTACTTGCTCTATAATCTTGTTGTCTATGGCTATTTTTGTTCTTACTGGTTTTTTCCTCCGGAAGCGATGGATTTTGTTTTTTGTATGGATATTGTCATATTATATATCTGGCATGTTTGGTATAGTTCGTAGGCGGCACTCTGCTGTCCATTTTCATTATTCTAAATTAACACTTGGTCACCTGGCAATAAAAAAGTCAGAATGTAATCTTTTTGGTTGAAGTTATGTGTATTGTTCTTCAGTTTCATTCTCCGTTGCCGTATAATGTTGTGAATAGAGGCTGCAACCTTGTCGAACTCCAAAATTGATAACCTTTGTTGTTTCTTCCTCATCATCAATTACTTGGATTCTTGTATTAGTGTAGATCTTTTGAACTACCTGTACAATATGTATTGGTATACGTCTTCTTATTAAAATTCTCCACAATACCTGTCTATTTACTTTATTAAAAGCCTTTACATAATCGACGAAAAGGATGCTTGTTTCTTTATTGAATTCCTTATGTTTTTCTATAATTTGCTGTAGCGTAAACATGTTGTCCATACAGCTTCTCCCCTTTCTCAATCCATTTTGTTCTTCTGACAGCAGGCACTCCATTAAGGTTCAATTGGTTCTGAGCACTATGGGACTTAACTTCTGAGGTCATCAGTCCGCTAGAACTTAGAACTACTTAAACTTAACTAACCTAAGGACATCACACACATCCATGCCCGAGGCAGGATCCGAACCTGCGACCGTAGCGGTCGTGCAGTTCCAGACTGTAGCGCCTAGAACCACTCGGCCACCACGGCCGGCACTCCATTAAGGGTTTTAGTCTTTCGGTTATTATACTAGCATAGGTCTTACACGCTGTATTTAATGGTGATATAAGATCTATGCTAAAATATTACAAGATGAAACTATAAATTGTACGACCCGTTTTTAAATATGGAAAAAATGAAATGAAATGAGTCCATGATTCTCCGTCACGACATCGCTCCTAACGAAGCCCTTCGTGTTGTGTTGTTAATGGCAGTCTATGCATGGGACGGTAATACCCTAGTCTGCATGCTGTCAGTCTCTGACCAACAGCGCGGGGTGACACAGAACACTGCTGGCAGTCCATTACTTGCTCTAGTATGGCAGAGGCAGATGTTAAAGAGTTGCGAACGGCCTTTCCGCCGTGGTAACACCGGTTCCCGTCAGATCATCGAAGTTAAACGCTGTCGGGCAGTGCTACCACTTGGATGGGTGACCATCCGGTCTGCCGAGCGCTGTAGGCTAGCGGGGTGCACTTAGCCCTTGTGAGGCAAACTGAGGAGCTACTTGATTGAAAAGTAGCGGCTCCGGTCTCGGAAACTGACATATGGTCGGGAGGGCGGTGTGCTGACCACATGCCCCTCCATATCCGCATCCAGTAATGCCTGTGGACTGGGGATGACACAGCGGTCGGTCGGTACCGTTGAGCCTTCCAAGGCCTGTTCGGACGGAATTTAGTTTAGTATTTAGATGTGAAGGGGTTAAGATGTGTTTGGTGCACAATAAGGTGATCCTCCCTTGTGGTGGTGAAAGCAGTAAACCGGAACCTTGAGGACGAGCGTGTCTGCCTTGACGTTTCCATACAGTCCAACATCGTGTCACTGTCACACCTGAATGCCCCGCAAACCCTGATTTTGCATGATCTGATCAACTCGCCAAATGGAGAACAACCATGAGACCGCTTTTAAACTTTGTCAGGTGCTGATAAAGCTGTCTGACACGAGTGCGAGGCATCTCTGTGTCCTTCAGTCGCACACTCAATACCTGACGCTCTTTATGATCCTTATACACCCCCCCCCCCCCTTCAAGGCCTGGTATTACAACTAAACACGCATAAAACTAATGCACTCTGGTGCCTGTTCCACCTATTTCTCATACGGAATCATGTCAGTAACGTCAACAAATTCTTGCAGTACCAGAATATAGACCGGAGTGCAGACCTGCGGTGCTGTACCAAGAAAATCACCACGCTACGGGGAAAGGGGCATCACGGTATCATAGGCAATGAAGTAGTCGACGCTGTCTCTAAGGGTGCCATTCACCATGGGACGAATACGTATGGATATGATTCTTACACAGGCTTCTCATAGATGTGGTGTGAAGAATCAAAACATCGTGGAATAATAAATGATGTCTATCGGACCAACATACGGTAAGACACTTACTATGAAGCATTCTTACACAATCGTTGTACTCCCTTGGTACGTACCGCAGCAACCTTTTGGTCACCATGCAGCGCCTCTGCTTTAACTATAGTATATCTGTCACGCGATAGTATATCTGTCACGCGAAGGAGATAATCGACCACATCATTTTTGGCTGCCCATTGCGACACCACGCAATAGTCAATTTGCTTAGTGCTTCGTAAATTACAACTTCCAGCCAGAATAAAGGGAAGTCTCACAACTTGTAAGTAGGCTGTTTAGGTTTTTATGTTGGTAACGTCATGTAGCGCTCTGTATGCAAATCACTGGCTGTGCTGTGTGCAGTCTGTGGCTGGCTGGCATTGTTGGAATATTCGGTTCTTATGTTGGTAACGTCATGTAGCGCTCTGTATGAAAATCGATGGCTGTGTTGTGTGCAGTCTGTGGCTGGTTGGCATTGTTGGAATATTCGCTATTGTAGTGTTGGGCAATTGGATGTGAACAGCGCGTAGCGTTGCGCAGTTGGAGGTGAGCCGCCAGCAGTGGTGCATGTGGGAAGAGAGATGGCAGAGTTTTGAGAGCGGACGATCTGGACGTGTGTCTGTCATAAAAACGAAATTTGTAAGACTTGATGTCATGAACTGCTATATACATTATTACTTTTGAACACTATTAACGTAAATACATTGTTTGTTCTGTATCAAAACCTTTCATTTGCCAACTATGCCTATCAGTAGTTACTGCCTTCAGTAGTTAGGATCCTTTACTTAGCTGGCAGTATTGGCGCTCGCTGTATTGCAGTAGTTCGAGTAACGGAGATTTTTGTGAGGTAAGTGATTCATGAAAGGTATAGGTTATTGTTAGTCACGGCCATTCTTTTGTAAGGATTATTGAAAGTCAGATTGCGTTGCGCTACAAATATTGTGTGTCAGTTTATTGATGATCAGAAAAGTAAAGAGAGAAATGTCTGAGTACGTTCAGTTTTGCTCAGCTGTTTGAAAATCAAATAACGTAAGGGGTTTACCAGCACAGTAATTCATAAATTTTTCTAAGGGGAGGTTTCAAACTAATGACACCACTCTGTATAAACATATAGCATTTAGAGACTAAATACGTGATTTAATTAATACATTTACAACATAATTTAACTATTCTATTATTTTCAGTGGCAACTTATATCAAAGCGTGTATGGCATGTGATACACCTGTGGTAATTTTTGTATTTCGATCGATTTAACGGTTTTTCCTGTTCTATATTTCGTTCGGCATTTTCCTATTGTCCACTTTTGGATGTTGTACAGCTACCGCTGTTGATAGTTTCGAACAGAAAACTGTAGCAGAATAAATAACATTTTAATAGACAGCACAGTGTTATGCGTATTGCAATATTCTATCCTACGACTGGAATGTGACTCATTTGTGTATGTGTGCGTGTTTATGTGCGATTGAGTATGTCTTTTATTTAGCCTACTACACTGAAGAGCCAAAGAAACTGGTATACCTGCCTAATATTGTGCAGGGTCCCCGCAAGCACGCAAAAGTGCGTCAACACGACGTGGCAAGGACCCAACTAATGTCTGAAGTAGTGCTGGAGGGAACTGACACCTTGAATCCTGCAGGACTGTCCATAAATCCGCAAGAGTACGAGGGAGTGGAGATCTCTTATGAACAGCACGTTGCAAGGCATCCCAGATATGATCAATAATATTCATGTCTGGGACGTTTGGTGGCCAGCGGAAGTGTTTAAACTCAGAAGAGTGTTCCTGGAGCCACTCTGTAGCAATTCTCTACGTGTGGGGTGTCGCACTGTCCTGTCGGAATTGCCCAAATCCACCGAAATGCAAAAAATGGTTCAAATGGCTCTGATCACTATGGGTCTCAAACTCTGAGATCATCAGTCCCCTAGAACTTAGAACTACTTAAACCTAACTAACCTAAGGACATCACACACATCCATGCCTGAGGCAGGATTCGAACCTGCGACCGTAGCGGTCCCGCGGTTCCAGACTGTAACACCTAGAAACGCACGGCCACTCCGGCCGGCCCGATATGCATAGAGGACATGAATGGATGCAGGTGATCAGACAGGATGCATACGTACGTGTCACCTGTCAGAGTCGTATGTAGACGTGTCAGGGATTCCATATCACTCCAACTGCAGACGACCCACATCATTACAGAGCCTCCACCATGTTAAACAGTCCCTTGATGACATGCAGGCTCCGTTGAGACATGAGGTTGTCTCCATACCCGTATACGTCCAGCCACTCGATACAATTTGAAACGAGACTCGTCCGACCAAGCAACATGATTCCAGTCATCAACAGCCCAATGTCGGTGTTGATGGGCCCAGGCGAGGCGTAAAGCTTCGTGTCGTGCAGTCTTCAACGCTACACGAGTCGGCCTTCGGCTCCAAAAGCCCATATATCGATGATGTTTCGTTGAATGGTTCGCACGTTGACACTTGTTGATGCCCCAGCATAGAAATCTGCGGCAATTTGCGGAAGGATTGCACTTCTGTCACGTTGAACTGTTCTCTTCCGTCGTCGTTGGTTCCATTCTTGCAAGATGTTTTACTGGATTCCTGATATTACGGTACACTCGTGAAATTGTCCTACGGGAAAATCCCCACTTCATCGCAACCTCGGAGATGCTGTGCAGCTTCGCTCGCGCGCCGACTATAGGACCACGTTCAAACTCACTTAAATCTAGCCATTGTAGCAGCAGAACTGCTCCAGACACTACTTCTCTTACATAGGCGTTGCCGACCGTAGCGCCGTATTCTGCCTGTCTACGTATCTCTGTACTTGAATACGCACGCCTATACTAGTTTCTTCGGCGCTTCGGCGTATATCAAAGCATATGACAGAACACTGATAATTCTTGTATTTCGATAGATTTAAATGGTTTTCCTGTTTTTTTCTTACTTTGTTTGGCATTGTCATATTGTCCACTTTCGTATGTTGTACAGCTACCGTTGATGATGGTTTAGAGCCGAAACTGGTACCAGAATAAAAATCATTTTCACAGACAGCACAGTGTTATGCGTTTTATAATATTCTATCATACGATTGGTATGTGACTCATGGCTGTATGTGTGCATGTGTATGTGCGATTGAATATGTCTTTCCAAAAATGGTTCAAATGGCTCTGAGCACTATGGGACTTAACATCTTAGGTCATCAGTCCCCTAGAACTTAGCACTACTTAAACCTAACTAACCTAAGGATATCACACACATCCATGCCCGAGGCAGGATTCAAACATGCGACCGTAGCGGTCACGCGGTTCCAGACTGAAGCGCCTAGAACCGATCGGCCACAACGGCCGACGAATATGTCTTTTATTTAGCCTACTAAAATAAGTGTTACTCATATGTAGGAAGCATGTACGAATGGCCTAAAAAAAAAAAAGTTCCATTGTTGTGAACTGTCCGAATTCGGTATCTACACTATATGATCAAAAGTATTCGCACACCCCAAAAACATACGTTTCGCATATTAGATGCATTGTGCTGCCACCTACTGCCAGGTATTCCATACCAGCGACCTCAGTAGACATTACACATTGTGAGAGAGCAGAATGGGGCGCACCGCGGAATTCACGGACTTCGAACGTGGTCAGGTGATCGCGTGCCATCTTTGTCACACGTCTGTACACGAGATTTCCACACTCCTAAACATCCCTAGGCCCACTGTTTTCGATGTGACTGTGAATTGGAAAAGTGAAGGGACACGTACAGCACAGAAGCGTACAGGCCGATCTCTGTTGACTGACAGAGGCCGCCGACGGTTGAAGATGGTCGTAATCCTAATAGGCAGACATCTATCCAGACCATCACACAGGAATTCCATTCTGCATCAGGATCCACTCCAAGTACTATGAAAATTAGGTGGGAGGTGAGAAAACTTGGATTTCATGTTCGAGCGGCTGCTGAAAAGCCACACATCACGCCGATAAATGCCAAACAACGCCTAGCTTGGTGTAAGGAGCGTAAACATTGGACGACTGAACAATGGAAAAAGGTTGTATGGAGTGACTAATCACGGTAGACAATGTGGCGATCTGATGGCAGGGTGTGGGTATGGTGAATGCCCGGTGAACGTCATCTGCCAGCGTACGTAGCGCCAAGAGTAAATTTCGGAGGCGTTAGTGTTATGGTGTAGTCGTGTTTTTCATGGAGGGGGCTTGCACCCTTGTTGTCTTGCGTAGCACTATCACAGCACAAGCCTACATTGATGCTTTAAGGACCTTCTAGCTTCCCACTGTTGAAGAGCAATTCGGGGATGGCGACTGCATCTTTCAACAGGATCGAACACCTGTTCATAATGCACGGCCTGTGGCGGAGTGGTTACACGACATTAACATCCCTGTAATGGTCTGGCCTGCACAGAGTCCTGACCTGAATCCTATAGAATACCTTTTGGATGTTTTGGAACGCCGACATCGTGCCAGACCTCACCGACCTACATCGATACCTCTCCACAGTACAGCACACCATGAAGGATGGGCTGCCATTCCCCAAGAAACCTTCCAGCACCTGATTGAACATGTGCCTGCGAAAGTGGAAGCTGTCATCAAGGCTAAGGATGGGCCAACACCATATTAAATTTCAGCATAACTGATGGAGGGTGCCACTAGCTTGTAAGTCATTTTCAGCCAGGTGTCCGAATACTGTTAATCGTACAGTGTATGGAATCGGCTGAGCTCGCCTAGAATGTAGACTACCGTGCTATCCAAGATCATACTGTAACCTCTGTCAGGCCTGACTGATGTTGTGGTCTCGGGTGCACAGCCAAGGTGTTCATTCGGTTTGAAGCGGCTCGGCTGTTTAGTGGAAGGGATAGCTTTAGTGAAGAAAATATTACTGGATCCCACAGATAATGAAACAGGAAAGAGATGATTGTACAATAAATCATAACTTCGTCTTCTTGCGTTCATAAAACTAATGCTGCAATTCCCAAAGAAGACCGAGCGAAGTGGCGCAGTGGTTAGCACAGTGGACTCGCATTCGGGAGGGTGACGGTTCAAACCCGCCTCCGGCCATCCTGATTTAGGTTTTCCACGATTTCCTTAAATCGCTTCAGCCAAATGCCGGGATGGTTCCTTTGACAGAGCACGGCCGATTTCCTTCCGCATCCCTCCCTAATCTGAGCTTGTGCTCCGTCTCTAATGACCTTGTTTTAGATGGGACGTTAAACACTAACCTCGTACTCCTATTCCTGCCCCCACCATAGCTGAACTTTCATACAGAACAAACGTTAATAGTTCAAATGGCTCTAAGCACTATGGGAATTAAGATCTGAAGTCATCAGTCCCGCAGATTTAGAACTACTTAATCCTAACTAACCTAAGGACATCACACTCATCCCTCCCCGAGGCAGGATCTGAACCTGCGACCGTAGCAGCAGCGCGGTTCCGGACTGAAGCGCCTAGAACCGCTCGGCAAACGTTAATCAATTATTCCTTAATAAGAGTAGCTTTTACTTCCTAGGGCTCAGAAACTTGAGCATGCGCCTCTGAAACTATTCGAATACCTATTTCGAGTAAAATCATAGCAACAGCGTCTTAAATTTGTGTCACCAGTTTCATACGGGCATACAAAATTTCAATTCAGGAAGTGGAATAGATAATGACTAAATGTATTGAATCACAAAGACGCACTTGCAAATGTCTGAAATGACTTCCTACCAGGTAACATTTAGGAGCAGGTCTGTTGCGCTCGGTGCTCTTAAGCACTCGACATTATACCACCCTTGCCTTACTTCACGTTTAAGTCTCCTGCAACATTTAACGAATCATAAATGCTTTTCTGACGGAAATATGTACACTTTCAGCATCATCAACCAGCTGTAGACTCGAGAGCGCTATAAGCCATATGTGTACTGTCATATTGCAACATATAACGAAATAACGGGATAAAGTAATTTACATTCAAAATCATTCCTGGGGCTATTCTGTCATGGTGAAGATCGCGTCTGAAAGGTTTCACGGAGGAAGCGAGAGCCGTTGGTCAGGAACAGGGCTGTGAACAGCACCTGCTTTCATATCCGTACATGTTGTAACCAGTGAGGTCATCCAGGCACGGGAAACAGTTGATGCCAATGACCTCGAAAGACGAGGCTTTGGCCAAGAGTAACGTCGTAGTTAACTGAATGGATAAGAGCCGATTAAGAAAGACACAGTGAAGTTCTCACAGGTTGAACTGTGAAGATACCGCAAGTACCCCCATTTAATAGTGAAAACTGTGATTACGAAGCAAAAGTAGAAAGAGAGCTTAGTAAGAGAAATAAAACTTACTGATTTTTCAGCTTGTACTGCCTTTCTTGGATGACAGAGGGCAGTTCCGAGTGCCAAGAACGCCCACCTAGGTATGTGATCTGGAAGAGAAAGGAAGAGTATCACACTGAGGAGGAAGTTATAAATTGCGGGCTCTGATTCAGTCATTTTAGCAGCCACAAGTAAAGGTTTTGCACATTTTATATGTGGCTTAATTGACAGATTTACCATGTTACTACTTTTAATAGTTACGAACATAAAAGATGTCAATCGTTCAATTTAATAGCATTTTCAGCTCCACGTTTACCAATTTATTTTATTGTGGCTTATCGTGTTCAATAGTTATTTAGTGATCAACGGTAAATGACTAACTTTGTTTTCAGAAGTTGTTCTTTGTAAGCAGGGCTCTGTCTGTGTAGATCTTTATTTTGCTAACTGCTGGTGGAACCAAAATGGCTGATGATTATCCTATCTTAACCAGTTGCTCGGTTAGACCAATTAAAAAAATCAAGAGGCTAGTCCTCCAAAGAAACCATCTCACAGTAGAAATGTAGATAGTTATAACAGGGTACATATGTAGCACACTGTGTTTATCACAATCACAAGAGAAGATAAAGTGTCACCGTTCTACACCCGTAAAGTGTTGAAAGCATAAGTACAAACCAGAAATGAGGGATTGGGCACTACAATCACAGCTAAAGAAGCTGAGTTTAAATCTAAAAAGTTAGGGCAGTTCCCATTTACGGTGTAAAAGCGTAATCTCCTTAGCTCAAGCAGAGGTACGATCTTTCTCTTCGACATTATGAACATTAATGCGAAACAATTGTTGACACAATGGCCTAGTGAAGTGGGTAACAATTTTGGGTACTTGTGCTGACAAGTGCGTAACACATGCATATGAATATCTTATGAAGCAATATTATCTTGCTATTTAAAAGTACACAATATATACATTTCAATAGCTTACACAACAATAGTATGTTTAGAAAAGAAATTAAGTGAAATTAAGTAATCTATTGTGGAGAAGCTACACCGGTGTTGTATAAGGAGTAGAGTGAGTTAGACATTATTCTAGTAAGCATGCCAAATGATTTACAGTAGATGCAAGGATGCAAAATAATCTTTAACTGTCACAATCTCGTATGATCTCATTCTATTTAAACAATAGGAAATGACCTTTGATTCACACACCCCACATTCAAGAATTAAAATGTGCCACTTGAACAGTGAGGTATAGCCATAAACATGTTTTACTTGAAGTGTAAGTGTGGGAGTTTTCCACCGATTCTGAAGTTGAACACTTCTTGATGAAATGAAGGTAATCGTTAGTAATGTTTTATTTCGTGTGTCTCTTCCGAGATGTTTTTCTCGTAAAACTAACGCTTATGTCGTTCGCTTACTACTATTCGTAGATGATGAAGTGAAGCAGATAAAACGCATAGAGAAGCCAATGCACTCATTTAGAATTTCGGTGTATTTCAAAAACTCGTGTGACTAAAACATAAAAATAACATATTGCGCCTGAAGATAGCATATTAATAACAAAATATTGCTCATCTAAAACATTCAAAATCTGCTCTTTGATGAGTCTGTTTCTAGTCTTTAATGTATTTTTCTTCGGCATCTTACGAGTCTGTTGTGACTCGCAATATTTGAAAGTAGTTTAGGACTGTCAAATCCCGTACAATTTCTCTATTGTTAGACAAAATGTTTTTCGCAAGGCAAGGACCACATGAAACTGTATATACAGGGTGTTTGAGGAGGGATCAGGAACTACAATTTTGCTGGGACTGCCCCTTTCATACGCAGCAGATGATTGGATTACAGGCGACGCACAAGACATACGCACGCCGAAAAGTCCCTACACCCTGCCGCCTCTCAGGAGCATAACGAATACGAAATGATGTTGCCAGGAAGTGTCGGTGAACATTCTCTGTCTAACGAAAGTTGTTACGCAAGACGTGATCAACGATCCGTAGATGTTTGATACAAACACTCTCTGTGGGGTGGGAGGGAGGGTGAGACATATTCTTTGACATCAATCAAATATCTTAAACAAGGCTTGCGTTATAGAAATGCTTATGTTGTTGTTATGATCTTCGGTCCGAAGACTGGTTTGATGCGGCTCTCCGCGCTACTCCATACACTTCGTCTCCGAATAGCTACTGCAACCGACATCTTTCTGAATCATCTCTCGGTCTTCACATACGATTCCCCCCCTCCCCCCGCCCTGCCACATAATACTAAACTGGTAATTTTTACCCTCCACGCTGCCCTCCAATACTAAATTGTTGATCCCTTGATGTCTCAGAATGTGTCCTATGAACCGATCCCTTCTTTTGGTCAAGTTGTGTCACAAAGTCCTTGTTCCCTCAATTGTATTCAGTACTTCCTAATTAGCAACTTGATCGGTTCATCTAATCTTTGGCATTCTTGTGTAGCACCACGTTTCAAAATCTTCTGTTCTCTTTTTATTTAAACTGTCTATCGTCCACGTTTCACTTCCATGCATGGCAACAATCCAGACAAATATCTTCAGAAAAGACTTCCTAACACTTAAATCATCTTTACTCGATGTTAACAGATTTCTCTTCTTCAGATGTGATTTTCTTGCCATTGCCAGTCTACGTTTTGTATCCTCTCTACATCGGCCATCATCAGTTATTTTGCTGCCCAAATATCATAACTCATCTACTAATTTAAGTGTCTCGTCTCCTAATCTATTTCATTTAGCTTCACCTGATTGAATTCTACTACATTCCGTTATTCTTGTTTCGCTTTTGTTGATTTTCATTTTATATCCTCTTTTCAAAACACCGTCCATTCCATTTAACTGCTCTTCCAAATTCTTTGCTGTACGTAACAAAATTATAACGTCATCGGCAAACCTCAAGGTTTTTAATTCTTCTCCATGGAATTTAGTTCCTACTCCAAATTTTTCTTTAGTTTCCTTTACTGCTTGTTCAGTGTGCTGACTGAATAATATAGGGGATAGGCTACAACCCTGTTCTACTCCCTCCTCAACCACTGCTTCTCTTTCACGCCCCTCGATCCTTATTACTGCCGTCTGGTTTCTCTACGAGTTGTAAATAGCCTTTCGCTCCCTGTATTTTATCACTGCTACCTTCATAATTTCAGATAGAATATTCCAGTCAACACTACCAAAAGCTTTCTCTAGGTCTACAAATGCTATACATGTAGATTTACCTTTCCTTAACCTAACTTCTAAGATAAGTCATAGGGTCAGCATTGCTTCGCGTGTTCCTGCATTTCTCCAGAATCCAAACTGATCTTCCCCGAGCTCAGCTTCTGCCAGTTTTTCCATCCTTCTGTAAAGAATTCGTGTTAGTATTTTGCAACAACTTATTAAACTGATAGCTCGGTAATTTTCACACTGTCAACAACTGCTTTCTTTGGCATTGGAATTTTTACATTCTTCTTGAAGTCTTAGGGTAATTCGCCCGTCTCATACATCTTTGACACCTGATGGAAGAGTTGTGTCATGATTGGCTCTCCCAAGGCTATCCGTAGGTATGACGGAATATTATCTACTCCCGGGGCCTTGCTTTTACTTAGATCTTTCAGAGCTTTGTCAAATTCTTCTCGCAGTATCGTATCTCCCATCTCATCATCTACGTCCTCTTCTCTTTCTATAATATTGCTTCCAAGTTCATATCCCTTGTATAGGCCCTCTATATACTCTTTTCGTATGATTAAATAAATGTTCTTGATGTAGAAGTGTCAGTTCAATTCCTGAGAGCTTGTCGGGTTAACCCTTAACTTCTCTAGTGGGGTCCTGGAGAACCCGAGACTGTATGAATACAATACATAATATGTAAACGGGACAACAGATGTGTTCTTGGTAATACCCAGTGAAGTGATGCCGTTTAACGCGGAGTGTTGGATGCGTTGTTTCCGATAATATTTTGTGAGATATAGAGAAAGAGGTCTCAGAATACCCCACCACAGTATTAACGTACGTTATTTTTCATTATCCCAATTAGTGTTTTACGATACTGAAGTCTTAGAGTACCTCGAAAAGAGCAAAATTTCAATGATAACCTCAATTTTTAAGGTTATGTGAGTATATATGCATTATTTTTCAGAATGGCATCATCGGAGACATTAACAGATGACGAGTTGAAAAGAATAGTGAATGATCCTGTGTTTTTGCAATCTGATGAGGAGAGCACAGTAAATGAGAATGAATTTATACTACGTGATCATGATTCCACCTCTGAAGTTATATCAGAAAGAATTTGTGAAGAGTCAGATGAAGAGGTGTGTATTAGGCCTTGCGCTGACAAAAAATCAATGTTACAAGTGATCAAAAGAAGCTCCAACTACAGTTCATGCCCGAGCTCACAATATAGATAGTCGCCTTCCAGGCGCTAGTAGACGTGAAGCAAAAACACTTGATTCATCTGACATCTGCTTGGGAATTGTTCATTACTGAAGATTTATTACAACTAATACTCACCAATACAAACATCAAGATACATGGCATGTCAAACAAATAGGAAGCTCCTCAACCAGCACTCATAAAGCCGCTAGATATAATAGAACTAAGAGCATTTCTAGGTCTGCTTTATTTATCTGGAGTAATGGAACCTAATCACTAAAATGTTGTTGGACTTTTTGCTAATGACGGAACTGGTCGTCATGTGTTTCGAGCCACTATGATCGTTCGTAGATTTTTATTCATTTTGTCTTGTTTGCGTTTCGATTGTGTTACTACAAGACATGCTAGGAAGGCTGATGAAAGACTTACACCTAATAGAGATGTCTGGGAACTCTTTATAGACAAATGTCAAAAGTATTATACGCCAGGAGCGTGTCACTCGATCAAATGTTAGTACCCTTTCGTGGTAGGTGCAAATTTCGCATGTATATGCCTAAGAAGCCAGCCAAATACGGCCTCAAACTTATGTACATTTGTTATTCACGAACATTCTATTTATGCACTGCATTTGTCTACACAGCCAAAGGGACAAATAAAAGTATATTATTAATTCCAACACAGGATGTTCTGAAATTAATAACACCAATTGAGGGAAGCATTAGAAATTTGACAGTAGACAATTAATTCATGTCATTGAACTTTGTGATCAATTGGAAGCCAAAAACTTGACTGTCTTAGGCGCTCTAAAGCTAAATAAACCGAAGATCTCAGAAGAATTCAAACCAGACAGAAAGCGCCCAGTAGAATCTGCATTATTTGGCCATAACGAATGATTGACAATTTGTTCTTACGTTCCTCGGAAAGGTCGAGCTGTTGTGTTGCTTTCATCTACGCACCACGATCAGAGAATTAGTACTCAAAAGAGAAGACCTGAAATGATCATTGATTACAATGCCACGCACTGGACCAAATGTGCGCCAACTATTCGGTAGCGTGGCAAACACACCGATGGCCAATGTCTGTATTTTAAGCCATTTTAAACATAGTTTTACTTCAGTGAACCAAACAACCTGATCAAACTGATGATTTAAAAAGAAGAGAATTGCTACAGAGACTTGGAATAGATTTAGTAAAACCCCGTATACTACGTCGAGATGTCCTACCCCTTTCTCGTGAACTGAGAGACCTTGTTGTTAAACTTCGTGGTACTCCTCTTGCCTCAACATCTTCAGAGCCAGAACCCATGAGGAAAGCAAGATGCGACATGTGTACAGGAAATGCGGACAAGAAAACCAAATTAGTGTGTGAAAAATGCTCAAAACATGTTTGTCCCGATCATAGAAACTGTAATCGCATCTCAAATGCGTAAAAACGTTTATAACATTCCGTGGTAAAAGCGCAATTCAAAATAAAATTTCTTTAGATTGCAGTTTCCTTTAACTTATTGCGATACTCCTAGATTCCACTAGAGCATTAGCGTATGAGCATTTCACTAGAGTAGTTAAGGGTTAATGAGATATTCGGCAGGAACTACCTGAGGGCATCTGATAACGAAGGAGGAGTTTGTTTCATCAAGTGGGTTTGTCCGAAGCAAAATCCGATTGATCCGGTCAGTCTGTGGACCTATTCGTCAAGTAACGACTTCATTGGCAAAGGCAGTAATTCGCTTTTGTACTGATAGTTCAGAATTTAATAAAAGTTTAAAATACGTTGCGAAAGATTTTACGTGCGACTTTCTTTGTAACTGCCATTCCAGTGACATCAGCTACAATTCGGACGGCAGTTGTCGCCGTGAGACCTTTGAGAAGACGGCGTCTGCGCGGCGGTACTTGTCGCATTAGGGCAGTGCGGTTCCCACGTGGCCACGACGCTGCGCCTTTGATGGCGCGGGGGTCGTCAGGAGCACTCGGGCGGCCGTTTGACTGCGCACAAAGCCAGCGGGCAGCCGCCCTGGAGGCCAGTGTTTGCCCACTGCACGTCAAATGCCTGTCCGCAGGCAGCCGCAGCCGCTGAAACAACACCAGGGCCTACGGCCGGCCTGTACCGTAGCGGCCATTCGGCAGAGCTCGTCACCCACGCGACTGACCACTGCAGAGGAGGCGGCCTCCCGTCAATCACATGTATACACTACTGGCCATTAAAATTGCTACACCAAGAAAAAATGCAGGTAATAAGCGGGTATTCATTGGACAAATATATTATACTAGAACTGACATGTGATTACATTTTCACGCAATTTGGGTCCATAGATCCTGAGAAATCAGTACCCAGAACAACCACCTCTGGCCGTAATAACGGCCTTGATACGCCTGGGCATTGAGTCAAACAAAGCTTGGATGGCGTGTACAGGCACAGCTGCCCATGCAGCTATAACACGATTCCATAGCTCATCAAGAGTAGTGACTGGCATATTGTGACGGGCCAGTTGCTCGGCCACCATGGACCAGACGTTTTCAGTTGGTGAGAGATCTGGAGAAAGTGCTGGCCAGCGCAGCAGTCGAACATTTTCTGTATCCAGAAAGGCCCGTACAGGACCTGCAACATGCGGTCGTGCATTATTCTGCTGAAATGTAGGGTTTCGCAGGGATGGAATGGAGGGTAGAGCCACGGGTCGCAACACATCTGAAATGTAACATCCACTGTTCAAAGTGCCGTCAATGCGAACAAGAGGTGACCGAGACGTGTAACCAATGGCACCCCATACCATCACGCCGGGTGATACGCCAGTATGGCGATGACAAATACACGCTTCCAATGTGCGTTCACCGCGATGTCACCAAACACGGATGCGACCATCATGATGCTGTAAACAAAACCTGAATTCATCCGAAAAAATGACGTTTTGCCATTCGTGCACCCAGGTTCGTTGTTGAGTACACCATCGCAAGCACTCCTGTCTGTGATACAGTGTCAAGGGTAACGCAGCCATGGTCCCCGAGCTGATAGTCCATGCTGCTGCAAACGTCGTCGAACAGTTCGTGCACATGGTTGTTGTTTGCAAACGTCCCCATCTGTTGACTCACGGATCGAGACGTGGCTGCACGATCCGTTAAAGCCATGCAAATAAGATGCCTGTCATCTCGACTGCTAGTGATACGAGGCCGTTGGGACCTGTATTACCGTCCTGAACCCACCGATTCCATATTCTGCTAACAGTCATTGGATCTCGACCAACGCGAGCAGCAATGTCGCGATACGGTAAACCGATAGGCTACAATCCGACCCTTATCAAAGTCGGAAACGTGATGGTACGCATTTCTCCTCCTTACACGAGGCATCACAACAACGTTTCACCAGGCAACGCCGGTAAACTGTTGTTTGTGTATGAGAAGTAGGTTGGAAACTTTCCTCTTGTCAGCACGTTGTAGGCGTCGCCACAGGCATCAACCTTGTGTGAATGCTCTGAAAAGCTATTCATTTGCATATCACAGCATCTTCTTTCTGTCGGTTAAATTTCGCGTCTGTAGCACGTCATCTTCGTGGTGTAGCAATTTTAATGGCCAGTAGTGTAGTTCTTAAGGATCCAGTAACTCACAGAAATGCCAGAATGGCGAAACAGTCATGCTCCTGTGTAGGAGCGGTGATTTTTTGATCATTGGATGGCCTGAGGATGCTTCTATGTATTGAAACCGACTACCAGTGGCCAAAATAAAAAAATTAAAAACTGTGGCTATAGACTAAGCCGTACATTGTCCTGATTCTGTTAGTCTCTGTTTCTACCGACGGTATGTTGGGAATGTCAAACAGATCCCAAAGTTGCTCTATTTATAAAGTAACTTTGTCATACGAGGATTGCCCAGAAAATAATGCACCGCATTTTTTTTCTCTTCGACAGTTCTTTATTGAACATAATGAGAATTACACACACACGAAATAATGGTGTTTTATCTACACACCCTATTTTTCCACGTAATCTCCATCTCGTTCTATGGCCTTCAGCCAGCGCGAAACAAGGGCGTGTATGCCCTGTCTATACCAATCCTTGTCTCCGTGTCGGAGCCAGTGTTTCACTGTGTGAATCACTTCCTCATCGTCTTCAAAATTTCTTCCACGAATGGCTTCCTTTAACTGCCCAAACAAGTGGAAGTCCGAGGGGACTAGGTCAGAGCTATAGAGTAGATGGGATAACACTGTTTATTCCTGTTTTTCGATGTGTTCACGAAGTCTCAGCCGTATGTGCGTCAGAGCGTTGTCGTATTGCAACAAAACATCTCCTGCGTTTCTGTGGCGCCAGAAGTCGCCGGAAGCGCGTCTAGAGTTTTGTTAATGTGTTGACATACGCTTGTGCATTAATGGTACCGCCTCTTGGCATCACATTAATGAGAATCACACCCTCATAGTCCCAGAACACGTTGATTATGACCTTACCGGTGGGGGCAGTTGCTTTGAATTTTTTCTTCTGTGGGGAGTGAGAATGGCACCATTCCATCGATTGTCGTTCTATTTCGGTCTCAAAATGGTGAACCCAGGTTTCATCACCTGTCACAGTCCGTGACAAGAAGGCCTCCCCCTCAGCTTCATAATGTTGCAACAAATTAAGACAAATGTTCTCTCTGTGTGATTTGTGATCCATGGGAGCCATCTTGCACACACTTTTGAATATCCAAGGGTGCGGATAATTGCATCCACTCTTCCACTGCTGATTGAAAGATCCAGCGCCAACTGCCGAGCCGTAATGCGCCTGTCTCGCGAATGACAGCTCGCTGCAACATGTCAGGTGTGACAGCCGTGGATGATCTCTCCTACCGCTGCAAATCGTGGAGCTCCGCCGAACCGCCTTCTGATGACCTCACCTCCGTGCCCACCGACTAACTGTACTTCTGTCGCCAGAGGATGCTCCACTGACTTTTCACAAGCGTTTGTGAATATTCCCCACAGTTTCTTTCTCTGCATTGAGAATTTCAATGACGGCACGTTGCTTATAACGCACATCACCTACAGACGCCATTTTGAAACTGTCCTGCAGCTACGCTATCTGTCGGAAGTGACGGAAACTTGGCAGGCTCACCCAGGAGACTTCAAATAATACATACGCAACGTTTTCGGCTGAGAAAAAGAATGCCGTACATTACTTTCTGGGCAACCCTCGTAGTTGATAGTATCTTTCTACATTTAAATCGTTTATTGTTTCGCGTTTTTCACATAGTTCAAATGGCTCTGAGCGCTATGGGACTTGAAAGCTGAGGTCATCAGTCGCTTAGACTTAGAACTACTTAAACCTAACTAACCTAAGGACATCACACACATCCACGCTCGAGGCAGGATTCGAACCTGCGACCGTAGCAGCAGCGCGGTTGCGGACTGAAGCGCCTAGAACCGCTCGGCCACAGTGGCCGGCTGTTTTGCATTTTTCCTCAATTTGTAAGACTAGATATCAGTAGTAATAATTTATGATGGTTTTGAAGTATTTTCGTGCATACCGTTAGTTACGGGACCGTTTCTGTGCAAACAGTCACGTAACGTATGCAAATGCATAATGAATTGACGCATTTGATCGGAACATACGAATAACTGACGCCGAGGAAAAAGTACTGGTGATAGTCGATAACTCACTAACGCAACATTACTATTCTTTTACCATTAATTCGAATTTGCACAACTTGCAGGAGTAAAAAAAACGCAGAAATAATTCTGAACGGTGAGAAAGAGGCGGAAGCCACCAGGGACGCTAGAGTCGATCACTCTTTAGGGCCTAATACCGGTAGGCCCAATGAGGGAGAGGCAAGGGTCAATGGTCGACAGGCCACCGGCCATTTCTTTGTGGTGACTTTGTGCAAAAACACACATAGCATGTCCAAACACCTGGCGAAAACACTTTGCAACCTGAGAATGGAAAGTGAGAAGGTTAGATTTTTAGCAGAAGGCACCATTGTGTTTAAAATGTTGAAAACTAGCCATTTCTCCAGAAAGCACCGAAAGCGTCTCAAAGACGTATTTGAGACCCGCATTCCTCGGCCTCCGAAAAAGTGAGACAGATGTAAATAAACCACAAATTAGAAAGAGACACGAGACAGTGACAATGATGACTGGTCTCAGAGAGTGGCGTGATTTATTTCTGTGGGAGATGGTAGGACGTACGTTACTGATTAAACAGCTAGAGGAAGAAGACTAATGTTTTTAAGAAGAAGTTTTATTGGTCCGCAGCCCAGCCAATCGAAATTCAGTAACAAACGCAAAATGCGTTAGTGCAAGGTTTCCTTGTAGTAAGCAGACCATCAGAAATCGCTTCATCGCCAACATCAGCTTTAACGTCATGTCCAATTCAATCCTCGGGCGTCTCTGCCGCCGGTCTGTCGCGTGTCTGAATTAATATATTGGGGACTTAGAAAATCTACGCTTAGCCACTGGCGCGAGGCATTGGTTCCACCAATGGATGGTTCTGCCGCCACTTCAACCCCCACAAGCAGTACTATAGTGAGATCGAGACGCAACTGCGAGACAATATGTTCTTGTTGTTGTGGTCTTCAGTCCTGAGACTGGTTTGATGCAGCTCTCCATGCTACTGTATCCTGTGCAACCTTCTTCATCTCCCAGTACCTACTGCAACCTACATCCTTCTGAATCTGCTTAATGTATTCATCTCTTGGTCTCTCTCTACGATTTTTACCCTCCACGCTGCCCTCCAATGCTAAATTTGTGATCCCTTGATGCCTCAGAACATGTCCTACCAACCGGTCCCTTCTTCTTGTCAAGTTGTGCCACAAACTCCTCTTCTCCCCAATTCTATTCAATACCTACTCATTAGTTATGTGATCTACCCATCTAATCTTCAACATTCTTCTGTAGCACCACATTTCGAAAGCTTCTATTCTCTTCTTGTCCAAACTATTTATCATCCACGTTTCGCTTCCATACATGTCTACACTCCATACAAATACTTCCAGAAACGACTTCCTGACAATTAAATCTATACTCGATGTTAACAAATTTCTCTTCTTCAGAAACGCTTTCCTTGCCATTGCCAGTCTACATTTTATATCCTCTCTACTTCGACCATCATCAGTTATTTTGCTCCCCAAATAGAAAAACTCCTTTACTACTTTAAGTGTCTCATTTCCTAATCTAATTCCCTCAGCATCACCCGACTTAATTCGACTACATTCCATTATCCTAGTTTTGCTTTTGTTGATGTTAACCTTACATCCTCCTTTCAAGACACTGTCCATTCTATTCAACTGCTCTTCCAAGTCCTTTGCTGTCTCTGACAGAATTGCAATGTCATCGGCGAACCTCAAAGTTTTTATTTCTTCTCCATAGATTTTAATACCTACTCCGAATTTTTCTTTTGTTTCCATTACTGCTTGCTCAATATACAGATTGAATAACATAGGGGAGAGGCTACAACCCTGTCTTACTCCCTTCCCAACCACTGCTTCCCTTTCATGTCCCTCGACTCTTATAACTGCCATCTGCTTTCTGTACAAGTTGTAAATAGCCTTTCGCTCCCTGTATTTTACCCCTGCCACCTTTAGAATTTGAAAGAGAGTATTCCAGTCAACATCGTCAAAAGCTTTCTCTAAGTCTGCAAATGCTAGAAACGGAGGTTTGCCTTTCCTTAATCTTTCTTCTAAGATAAGTCGTAAGGTCAGTATTGCCTGACGTGTTCCGATATTTCTACGGAATCCAAACTGATATTTCCCAAGATCGGCTTCTACTAGTTTTTCCATTCGTCTGTAAAGAATTCGCGTTAGTATTTTGCAGCTGTGGCTTATTAAACTGATTGTTCGGTAATTTTCACATCTGTCAACACCTGCTTTCTTTGGGATTGGAATTATTATATTCTTCTTGAAGTCTGAGGGTATTTCGCCTGTCTCATACATCTTGCTCACCAGATGGTAGAGTTTTGTCCGGACTGGCTCTCCCAAGGCCGTTAGTAGTTCAAATGGAATATTGTCTACTTCCGGGGCCTTCTTTCGACTCAGGACTTTCAGTGCTCTGTCAAACTCTTCACGCAGTATTGTATCTCCCATTTCATCTTCATCTACATTCTCTTCCATTTCCAGAATATTTTCCTCAAGTACGTCGCCCTTATATAGACCCTCTATATACTACTTCCACCTTTCTGCTTTCCCTTCTTTGCTTAGAACTGGGTTTCCATCTGAGGTTTTGATATTCATACAAGTGGTTGTCTTTTCTCCAAAGGTCTCTTTAATTTTCCTGTAGGCAGTATCTATCTTACCCCTAGTGAGATAAGCCTCTACATTCTTACATTTGTCCTCTAGCCATCCCTGCTTAGCCGTTTTGCGCTTCCTGTCGATCTCATTTTTGAGACGTTTGTATTCCTTTTTGCCTGCTTCATTTACTGCATTTTTATATATTCTCCTTTCATCAATTAAAGTCAATATTTCTTCTGTTACCCAAGGATTTCTACTAGCCCTCGTCTTTTTACCTACTTGATCCTCTGCTGCCTTCACTACTTCATCCCTCAGTGCTACCCATTATTCTTCTACTGTATTTCTTTCCCCCATTTGTGACAATTGTTCCCTTATGCTCTTCCTGAAACTCTGTGAAACCTCTGGTTTAATCAGTTTGTCCAGGTCCCATCTCCTTAAATTCCCACCTTTTTGCCGTTTCTTCAGTTTTAATCTACAGTTCATAACCAATAGATTGTGGTCAGAGTCCACATCTGCCCCTGGAAATGTCTTACAATTTAAAACCTGGTTCCTAAATCTCTGTCTTACCATCATATAATCTATCTGATACCTTCTAGTATTTCCAGGATTATCCCATGTGTACAACCATCTTTTATGATTCTTGAACCAAGTGTTAGCTATGATTAAGTTATGCTCTGTGCAAAATTCTACCAGACGGCTTCCTCTTTCATTTCTTTCCCCCAATCCATATTCACCTACTATGTTTCCTTCTCTCCCTTTTCCTACTGTCGAATACCAGTCACCCATCACTATTAAATTTTCGTCTCCGTTCACTATCTGAATAATTTCTTTTATTTCATCATACATTTCTTCAATTTCTTCATCATCTGCAGAGCTAGTTGGCATATAGACTTGTACTACTGTCGTATGCTTGGGCTTTGTGTTTATCTTGGCCACAGTAATGCGTTCACTATGATGTTTGTAGTAGCTTACCCGCACTCCTATTTTTTTATTCATTATTAAACCTACTCCTGCATTACCCCTATTTCATTTTGTATTTATTACCCTGTATTCACCTGACCAAAAGTCTTGTTCCTCCCGGCACCGAACTTCACTAATTCCCACTATATCTAACTTTAACCTATCCATTTCCCTTTTTAAGTTTTCTAATCTACCTGCCCGATTAAGGGATCTGACATTCCACGCTCCGATCCGTAGAACGCCAGTTTTCTTTCTCCTGATAACGACATCCTCTTGAGTAGTCTCCGCCCGGAGATCCGAATGGGGGACTATTTTACCTCCGGAATATTTTACCCAAGAGGACGCCATCATCATTTAACCATACAGTAAAGCTGCATGCCCTCGGGAAAAATTACGGCTGTAGTTTCCCCTTGCTTTCAGCCGTTCGCAATACCAGCACAGCAAGGCCTTTTTTGTTAGTGTTACAAGGCCAGATCAGTCAATCATCCAGACTGTTGCCCCTACAACTACTGAAAAGGCTGCTGCCCCTCTTCAGGAACCACACGTTTGTCTGGCCTCTCAACAAATACCCCTCCGTTGTGGTTGCACCTACGGTACGGCTATCTGTATCGCTGAGGCACGCAAGCTTCCCCACCAACGGCAAGGTTCATGGGGGGAGAGACAATACGTAGGGACAGTAAAGTCATTTTATAGTAATTCTATTACCTCAAACTTCAATATGAAGATATGTATTTTAAAGCCAGTGAACAGTTTGCCCTCAACTCCAACCGCAGGTGTGATATATTCCGCCCTGTAGTATTATCTGTTTTCATTTAACTTCACGACAACCACTGGGCACATGGTGACTACAGTTAATTTACTAGCGCGATTATTAGTGTCTTTCCTCCCGACCTCTACGTGAGATATGCCAAGGCGTTATTACATTAACATTGTTTTCTCAGTAATTTTATCGGAATAGATCAAAGTAATAATGATTTGAGTCTCATTCAGTAGTTATAAGTTTCTCCAGTCACTTTATTTTGGAGGAACCCTTTGTTATCGACAGAAAGAAAAAGAAAAGTGGGAATGTTGTCCCCACATTTATAGTACTGGATATTTGCAGTATGTGAATGGGAGTCAGTTGATCGCTTGACTGCTTTGCGCTGCTCGTTTCCTTACTAATGTCTATAGGCGCAATAACCTGCGTAGTCTCGTAGCTTTGTCATCGACAGACAGACAGACGAAGACGCGTCGATGTGACCACTGGCCACGCACGGCGGCCATATGGGCAACTAGGGTAATGGCCATTCATAGCAGGTGGAACTCAGTTCTCTTCGAGGAGCAATACGCAGGCAACTCATCGACAGCTGCGCTAAGCCGTCTCTTCACCGCAATCCGTTCCTCTGGATTCCTTGTTGCTCTGCTACGAGATTTGGACTCTCTCAGCAGTGTTTTACTACAGGTGATAGACTCGGAACCATTTGTCAGGATATCCGTGCTGCTGAGGCCTATCTTTGAATTTGCTTACACTGCCATCAACTATCACTGGGAGGATACTGTAATAGACGCTAACTTCCAGAACTTCAAGTGTTAACTACCTCTGCTCCGTGTATTATCTTGTATACTTTAAATTTTTCTGGAAGCAAGGATCCCGCGACTTCAGGGCATCTACATCTACATCTGCATATATACTCCTCAAGCCGCCGTATGGTATCTTGTAGCACCACTAGTTATTTCCTTTCCAGTTGTACTAGCAAACAAAATCAAATGGTTCTGAGCACTATGGGACTTTACTGCTGAGGTCATCAGTCCCCTAGAACTTAGAACTACTTAAACCTAACTAACATAAGGACATCGCACACATCCATGCCCGAGGCAGGATTCGAACCTGTGACCGTAGCGGTCGCGCGGTTCCAGACTGAAGCTTCTAGAACCGCTCGGCCACACCAGCCGGCGCACTAGCAAACAGAGAGACGGAAAAACTACTGTCTATATGCTTCCGTATGAGCAGTAATTTCTCTTACCTTCGTGTCCCTTATGTGAAATGTACCTCGGCGGCAGTAGAGCCATTCTGCAGTCGACTTGAAATGCAGGTTCTCTGAATTTTCTCAGAAGTGTTCCGCGAAAAGAACGTTATCTTCCCTCTAGTGATTCCCACTTGAGTTCACGAAGCATTACCGTAATACTTCTGTTTTGATCGAATCTACCGACAACAAATTTACTGGCTCGTCTCTGAATTACTACGATGTCTTCCTTTAATTCTACCTGGTGGAGATCCCAAACACTCCAGCCCTAATCAAAAATGCGTCGTTTTAGTGTTCGATAGACAGTCTCCTTTACAGATGAACCACACTTTCCTAAAATTCTAGCCTGCCGGGGTGGCCGCGCGGTTCTAGCCGCTACAGTCAGGAATCATGCGACCGCTACGGTCGCAGGTTCGAATCCTGCCTCGGACATGGATGTGTGTGATGTCCTTAGGTTAGTAAGGTTTAAGTAGTTCTAAGTTCTAGGGGACTGATGACCTCAGAAGTGAAGTCCCATAGTGCTCAGAGCCATTTGAACCATTTGAACCTAAAATTGTCTCAATAAATCGAAGTCAACCATTCGCTTTCCCTACTGTTGTCCTTATGTACGCGTTCCATTTCATATCGTTTTGCATGCAGTGTTACTCCTAGACATTTAATCGATGTGACTGTGCCAAGTAGTACGCTACCGCTGCTATTTTCGAAATTTGTGGGATTCCTTTACCTACTCATCTTCATTAACTTACATTGTATTAACGTGTGATGACTAGTAAATACTGTAAAAATGAAAATGTTTATTTATTGTTGTATATTATAGTACAGAATAAAATTGTCACTATTTTGAAACATGCGAGTTCCCTGATTGGCCCTAATGAGTCCTGAAATTTTAAGAACGTGTAGGACAAAACAGAAATCGTACGATCATAGGATTATACACCATCATCAACTTTCCGTAATTGTATCCAGACAGTATTTATAACGTTGCGTGTACCGATTCTCTGAAACTTGAAGATTACCGCTCTGTCACTGACGTAACAGCAGTACTGCAGTACCAGGACAGTGCGACACCGCTAGCCCCTCGCCAGACAGGGTTTTCCTGGCTGATGGCGGAGAGACTGCGTAGACTCGCGCATTTATATTCAGGGCGACGACGCGGTGCGCGCCAGTTACGGCGTGACGTCACGGCGCCGGTGATCGGGGTGAGCGGCGACCGCTGGAGGGGGGAGGGGGGAAGGGGGATGGGTGGGAGGGTTGCCCGGAGGGTGACCTCCAATTTGCCGCTTGGGCTCCGGCAGTGACGCCGCGGCTGCGTGCCTTCCATCAGCTAGCGTCACCCGCTGCACTTAAACTCGTCCGCTGCGCTAGCGTTGCCCTAACTTTCTGCCGCTTCCTACATTTGGCTGCGCAAACTGAACGTGCGTCTCTTACGTATAAACGTCCCGTAAGCGACTGCACACTATATGCAGAAGAGTTACTTAGCAGGAAGCAGCCTCAATTCCGGAGAGAAGACTACACTATCTGATCAAAAGTTCTGGCCACCCCTAACTAATGTGGAATTGACAACTAGATGTCCCGAGGAGCGGACCCGCTTCTATAAGTGTAGGTGGGGAGTATTGTACTGTCAGTAGAGAAGCAGTATAGCAGAATAAGTCAGTGAAGAGTGCTAAAATGGTTCAAATGGCTCTGAGGACTATGGGACTTAACTGCTGAGGTCCCCTAGAACTTAGAACCACTTAAACCTAACTAACCTAAGAACATCACACACATCCATGCCCGAGGCAGGATTCGAACCTGCGACCGCATTGGTCGCGCGGTTCCAGACTGTAGCGCCTAGAACCGCTCGGCCACTCCGGCCGGTGAAGAGTGCTCAGTGACTTTGAACGTGGAATACTAATTGGATGCCACCAGAGGAACACATCCATCAGGGACATTTCAGCCCTTCTAAACTTACCCAAGTCGTAGTTCTTGATATGATTGTGAAGTGGAAGATCCAAAGGAACGACCGCAGTTAAACGAACACCACGCAAACCTGACATTCAGTGACTAACGAGCATTACAGAGGGCGTTTCTAAAAACGCATTTAAATTAGCGAAAGGAATCACTCGTCAGTCCCAGAGTGCCATCTCCAGTCCAGCTAGCGCAATGAGTATGCATAGGGAGTAAATATGAATGCAGTACAATGATCGACTGGCTCCTCATAAGCCACCGTTTCTGTAATCAATGCTACGATTGAAGTGATGCATAGAGCAACGCCACTGAACAGTATTCGACTGGAAGCGACGGATTTGAAATGATCAATCGCGCTGTGCTCTATAGTAACCAGATGGAAGTGTTTGGGTTTGGCATATGTATGGAGAACAGTGCATGCCATTATATGTAGTATCACTAGTGCAATACGGTGTAGGTGGTGCTGTGTATCGGAATGTTTCGCGTGGTTAGACTTTGTTCCCCTTATTGTTCTTCATGAAATGTCAAATGCTGAAGGATATGAACAAATTTTACAGCATTGTGTATTGCAGACAGTAGAGGAAAAGCTGTTGACTGTTTTTATCAGCATGACAACGCACTGTGTCATAAAGCGGTATCTGTGAGACAGTGGTTTATAGACAATAATATTCCTGAAATGGACTGGCAATCCCAGAGTCCCGACGTAAACCCAATGGAACACCTTTGGGGTGAGTAAGATGGTAGATTTCGTTCGAGACTCCAGTGTTCAACATCACCAAATTCTCTACTTTCGGCTCTTCAGGAAGAACGGTCTGCTGTTTCTCTAGAGACAACAGAAAGTGTCCCCAGCAGAGTTCAAGCCGTTATAAAGGTGAAGGGTAGGCACACCCCATATTGTTCAGATAGTGTACGACGCTGTCAGAGGCAATCCACTGAATAATACCACTGAGCAAAAATGTCCGCAGTTCCAACCGTGCCTAGACGGTCAATACCGCCGTTCGATCACGTCTGCATTGTTACTTTGTGCCAGGAAGAGCTCTCAACAAGAGAAGTGTCCAGGCGTCTCGGGTTGAACCCAAGCGATGTTGTTCGGACACAGAGGAGATACAGAGAGACTCGAACTGTCGATGACATGCCTCGCTCAAGCCACCCAAGGGCTACTACTGCAGTGGATGACCGCTACTTACGGATTATGGCTCGGAGGTACCCCGACAGCAACACCTCCATGTTGACTAATGCTTTACGTGCAGCCACAGGACGTCATGTTACGACTCACACTGTGCGCAGTAAGCTGCATGATGTGCAACTTCACTCCCGATGTCCATGGCGAGGTCCATCTTTGCAACCACGACATCATGCAGCGCGGTACAGATGGGCCCAACAACATGCAGAATGGATCGCTCAGGATTAGCATCACGTTCTCTTCACCGATGGGTGAGGCATATGCCTTCAACCAGATGATCGTTGGAGACGTGTTTGAAGGCAACCAGGTCAGGCTAAACGACTTAGACCCACTGTTCAGTGAGTGCAGCAAGGTGGAGATTCCCTGCTGTTTTGGAGTGGCATTATGTGGGGCCGACGTACGTCGCTATTGGTCATGGAAGGCGCTGTAATGGCTGTACGATACGTGAATGCCATCCTCCGACCGATAGTGCAACCATATCGGCAGCATATAGGCGAGGCATTCGTCTTCATGGACGACAATTCGCGTCCCCATCGTGCACGACTTGTGAATGACTTCCTCCAGGATAACGACATCGCTCTACTAGAGTGGCCAGCATGTTCTGCAGACATGAACCCCATCGAACATGCCTGGGATAGACTGAAAAGGGCTGTGCTACTGGATATTAGATGTACCAGTGTGTACGGAAATCTGGACCACCATCTCTGAAGGTCTCACTTTGTGGTGATACAAGATGCAATGTGTGGTTTTCAAGAGCAATAAAAAAGGCAGAAATGATGTTTATGTTGGTCTGTACAGGTTCCGGAACTCTCGGAACCGAGGTGATACAGAACGTTTTTTCATATATGTTTTTTTCCCATTGGACACTGACATTCGGCTGCTCACTCGTGAACTATTTCGCCATGATGTTCACCGTGAGAAGGCGAAAGAACACATCAACTAACGATGAGTTAACTATGATGCAGTGGGCACGGGGCGGTTATAATTAAACTGACGGTGTTCCAAGTGCTGCAGTGCGGGCTCTGTACATCTCAGGAAGCGGAAACTACATAGGTGTATGTTCATTAATCGTTGCTCTCGCAGACTATGCTGGAAAAAGTAATAGCTCCCCTTTCTGTCACCGTACGAACATATGACTCTGTAAGCAGTCAGAATGTGAAAAGTGTCCTGTTTTGACGTTAGTATGCGGATTGTTGCCTGGCGACATGTGTTTATTTCTCTTTTGATGCGACTGTTGGTGTAAAGCCTTAAGAAGGTTGAAGTTTTCCGTACGAAACGCAGTTGCTATTGAGAATAGAGACTATGCACTGCTGGTAGAGTTGTCTTATCGGAACGGCAGCAGTAGCAGCGCTACATTGAAGGAATATTGCCTACAGAAACAGTTGCGATGAGGCCTCATGTCATTAACTGGGCTGAAGAATATGATCAAAAAATTTGAAGAAATTGGTGAATTAGGTGGTAGGACAGGGAAAGAAAGGTGGCCCACTCCCATGGCACTTGATGAAGTTTCTGTAGCTATAGTCGACCGTGTAGCACATGCCTCAAATTCCACAGCCAGTGTTCGAACTCTGTTACAGGAATTGTCTCTTCATTGATCAACAGTTCAAAAGATTTTGCAGCGTATTTTACACGGTATCCCTCCTTGATTCTGAGTTTGCACTAAATTAAGTCCCAGGGTGGGCTATAACGTTGTGATTTGTCCTTTGTTTTTATTTTTTTTTTTCTTCACGCATGGAAATGGATGAAACGTGCCAGTGGAATGTTCTTTGGACTGACGGGACATATTTTACTCTACAAGTTACTCTGAATGCAAATACTGTCGCGTATGGTGTCCTACTCCGCCAAATGTAGTGCAGGAATATCCACTGCACTCAGCTTATGTGACTGTACGATGAGGTTTCACAAGCTCTTCATTCCCGGTCCGTTTTTCTTCGTGGAGATGAAACCTCGCAGGCCTCTTAGGCTCACAGTGACAGTTGCACTTGTGCAGCACGTGATTCCAGGTTTGCAAAAACGCAACAGTGTCCACATCACTAATTTCATGCTGGATGGACACCAGATGTCGCTTTCCGAGTGAAAAATTTACTCTGAGAAACCCTCGGTAACGATCGCGTCATCTCTAAGCAGCTTCAAGATTTGTAGCCTTCCAGATACCCCGCCCTAAGTCCATGTGAGTTCTGCTATTGGGGATATTTGAAAGATAGTGTGTATAAGGAATACATCCGGATTCTTCTTGATCTAAAGGATAGCATACGACGATATAGTACTTTGTCTACACTGGATACGCTGCAAGCAACTGTCGACCACGCCATGTTACTGATGCAGGATGTTGCCAAGTCGGAAAACTATTTTGAAAACATGTTGTAAATCGTGACCATATCCGACGTAATGCACCAGAAGTACCGGTATCATATGTTTGAACATTCTTCCCCTTTTCCTGCACCCACGCAACATTCTGACTGCATACAGCGCCATATTTTCACGTGGTGCCGGAAAGTGGAACTATTATTTTTTCTCAGCATGCTCCGGAAGTGCACCAGTTGATGAACATACCTACGATGTTTCACCTTCCTGCATTGTATGCAGCCCGCAATGCAGCGTTCAAAACACCATCAGTTTATAATTACACGACAGCCACCCAGCGCCACTGCTAACGTAGCTGCCGGCCGGAGTGGCCATGCGGCTCTAGGCGCTACACTCTGGAACCGAGGGACCGCTACTGTCGCAGGTTAGAATCCTGCCATGGGCATGGATATGTTTGATGTCCTTAGGTTAGTTAGGTTCAATTAGTTCTAAGTTCTAGGCGACTGATGACCTCAGAAGTTAAGTCACCTAGTGCTCAGAGGCATTTGAACCATTTTGCTAACGTAGCTCACTAGTACCGGTAACTCACAAACATCTCAGTAGAACGTTTACGTTCAATACCAAAAAGTAAACATTTGTACGCGACCAAACGTCAATCAAAGCTTGTCCCTGCGATACTCTTACAATCTAAATATGGAACAAAACATTGCGACAAGAGTGAAAAATAAACCACTTTAATGTAAGCTAAGAGGCGAAAAGTTAGTCATTCCACACAGACATCTCGGAAATGCCAATTAACACAGCCTTGGTCTCGATTTGTGGACAAAGAGAGTCTTCAGCTCTCTTCAGGTACACCACGTCCATGCGAAGCCATTTATTGATGAGTAAGTCCCGTAAAGGTACTACAATGAAGAAACAAAGAAACTGTTACACCTGCCTAATATCGTGTAGGGTCCCCGCGAGCACGCAGAAGTGCCGCAACACGACCTAGCCTGGGCTTGACTAATGTCTGAAGTAGTGCTGGAGGGAACTGATACCATGAATATTGCAGAGCGATCCTCAAATCCGTAACAGTACGAGCGGGTGGAGATCTCTTCTGAACAGCACGTTGTAAAGCATCCCAAAAATGCTCAATAATGTTCGTGTCTGGGGAGTCTGGCGGCCAACGGAAGTGTTAAAACTCTGAAGAGTGTTCCTGGAGCCACTCTGTAGCAATTCTGGACGTGTGGTGTCACATTGTTCTGCTGGAATTTCTCAAGTTCATGATCATAAAGGAGCTTACGTACGTGTCACCTGTTGTTGTTGTTATGGTCTTCAGTCTTGAGACTGGTTTGATGCAGCTCTCCATGCTACTCTATCCTGTGCAAGCTTCTTCATCTCCCAGTACCTACTGCAACCTACATCCCTCTGAATCTGCTTAGTGTATTCATCTCTTGGTCTCCCTCTACGATTTTTACCCTCCACGCTGCCCTCCAATACTAAATTGGTGATCCCTTGATACCTCAGAACATGTACTACCAACCGATCCCTTCTTCTGGTCAAGTTGTGCCACAAACTTCTCTTATCCCCAATCCTATTCAACACTTCCGCATTAGTTATGTGATCTACGCATCTAATCTTCAGCATTCTTTTGTAGCACCACATTTCGAAAGCTTCTATTCTCTTCTTGTCCAAACCATTTATCGTCCATGTTTCACTTCCATACATGGCTACACTCCATACAAATACTTTCAGAAAAGACTTCCTGACACTTAAATCTATACTCGATGTTAACAAATTTCTCTTCTTCAGAAACGCTTTCCTTGCCATTGCCAGTCTAAATTTTATATCCTCTCTACTTCGACCATCATCAGTTATTTTGCTCCCCAAATAGAAAAACTCCTTTACTACTTTAAGTGTCTCATTTCCTAATCTAATTCCCTCAGCATCACCCGACTTAATTCGACTACATTCCATTATCCTTGTTTTGCTTTTGTTTATGTTCATCTTATATACTCCTTTCAAGACGCTATCCATTCCGTTCAACTGCTCTTCCAAGTCCTTTGCTGTCTCTGACAGAATTACAATGTCATCGGCGAACCTCAAAGTTTTTGTTTCTTCTCCATGGATTTTAATACCTACTCCGAATTTTTCTTTTGTTTCCTTTACTGCTTGCTCAATTTACAGATTGAATAACATCGGGGATAGGCTACAACCCTGTCTTACTCCCTTCCAAACAACTGCTTCCCTTTCATGTCCCTCGACTCTTATAACTGCCATCTGGTTTCTGTTCAAATTGTAAATAGCCTTTCGCTCCCTGTATTTTACCCCTGCCACCTTCAGAATCTGAAAGAGAGTATTCCAGTCAACATTGTCAAAAGCTTTCTTTGAGTCTACAAATTCTAGAAACGTAGGTTTGCCTTTCCTTAATCTTTCTTCTAAGATAAGTCGTAAGGTCAGTATTGCCTCACGTGTTCCAGTATTTCTACGGAATCCAAACTGATCTTCCCCGAGGTCGGCTTCTACTAGTTTTTCCATTCGTCTGTAAAGAATTCGTATTAGTATTTTGCAGCTGTGGCTTATTAAACTGACTGTTCGGTAATTTTCACATCTGTCAACACCTGCTTTCTTTGGGATTGGAATTATTATATTCTTGTTTCATACATCTTGCTCACCAGATGGTAGAGTTTTGTCAGGACTGACTCTCCCAAGGCCGTCAGTAGTTCCAATGAAATGTTGTCTATCCGGGGGCCTTGTTTCGACTCAGGTCTTTCAGTGCTCTGTCAAACTCTTCACGCAGTATCGTATCTCCCATTTCATCTTCATCTACATCCTCTTCCATTTCCATGATATTGTCCTGAAGTACATCGCCCTTGTATAGACCCTCTATATGCTCCTTCCACCTTTCTGCTTTCCCTTCTTTGCTTAGAACTGGGTTTCCATCTGAGCTCTTGATGTTCATACAAGTGGTTCTCTTATCTCCAAAGGTCTCTTTAATTTTCCTGTAGGCAGTATCTATCTTACCCCTAGTGAGATAAGCCTCTAAATCCTTACATTTGTCCTCTAGCCATCCCTGCTTAGCCATTTTGCACTTCCTGTCGATCTCATTTTTGAGACGTTTGTATTACTTTTTGCCTGCTTCATGTCACCTATCAGAGACATATCAGGGGTCCCATATCACTCCAACTGCGCACGACCCACACCATTACAGAGACTCCACCAGCTGGAACAGTCCCCTGCTTGCCTGCATGGTCCATGGATTCATGAGGTTGTCTCCATACCCGTACACGTCCATTCGCTCGATACAATCTGAAACGAGACTCCTCCTCGATACAGGCAATATGTTTCCATTCGTCAACAGTCTGATATCGGCGTTGACGAGCTGAGGCGTGGCGTAAAGTTTTGTGTCGTGCAGTCATCAAGAGTACTGAGTGGGCCTTCGGCTCCGAAAGCCAATATCGATGATGTTTCATTTAATGGGTAGCACGCTGACACTTGATGGCCCAGGATTGAAATCTACAGCAATTTGCGGAAGAGTTGCACTTCTGTCACGTTCAACAATTTTCTTCAGTCGTCGTTGGTGCCGTTCTTGCAGGATCTTTTTCCGGCCACAGCGATGTTGGAGATTTGATATCTTACCGGATTCCTGATATTCACGGTACACCCGTGAAATGGTCGCACGGAAAAATCCCCAGTTCATCGCTACGTCGGAGATGCTGTGTCCCATCGCTCGTGCACCGACTATGACACCGCATTCAAGCTCACTTAAATCTTGATAACCTGCCATCGTAGCAGCAGTAACCGATCTAACAACTGCGCCAGACACTTGTTGTCTTACATAGGCGTTGCTGACCGCAGAGCCGTATTCTGCCTATTTATATGAATATGCATGTCTGTACAAGTTTCTTTGGGTTCAGGGTAAATTACGGGGATATTGTTTGTACTAGTCTCTGCTGTCCATACTGGTGCAGTCGTCTTAGTAACACAATATTTCGACAGCATACCTTGCCGTCATCTTCAGGTGATACCTGCAGGATCAGCGTCTTGTCCAAATCCCGTGTCCTTTATACTGTGATAGCTCCCCACCCCTTCCCCATTACTCAGTGGCACGACGCGTCGGGTGTGATGGTGGGGTGACGACATTGCAGAAGGCTGGGCTTGAACCCTGGTCTCTCAGTGCTTCCATAGCCCCAGTGGGGGGGCGGAAGTGGCTCTCGGCCGGCGCTGTGACTTTAGTTGGCTGAGAGCTGGGTCTCAAGCTTTGCTTAGGGTGTGACCACTGTCTGCTGTTCAGCATGTCGGCCAATCGAATTGGAATATTGGTTGGTTCGTTTCATGTAGTGTTCCAAATGGTTTTGCACATTTTCTATGGGATTAAGAATGGGTACTGTAGCAGCCCACTTGAGGTTTTTATGTCAGGAACGACGAGGGCAGTACTCTGAAAGGTCTGTTGTAATCTTAGACGGCGCTCATACCCATCATGCAGATGTAGAAGAAAGCCCTACACACTGAACTGAGAATACTGAAATGACTGATGAATGATTATGGTAATCCGAATAAGTGGCGGAAGTCATACAACGACGAGCAGCTCCAAAACATCTAGGAACCTCCTCGAGCACTCTCCATACACCACCAGTAAAGTGCTTCATCGAACCATCTATGGAGTCGACGCCTTGCTTCAATTGGAAAAAGAGACAAAATCGCTACTCATCGAACCACATTCAATTATCAAGTCAGCTAATATCTAGTTTATACGTTGTGCGTCCCATTTACGATATGTAGCTTTGTGTGACGCTGTAAGAAATGACGTTTTGCGATGTGCCCGACTCCATACGTCCATTGCATGTAGTCCCGTTCGTAATGTTTCATGGGAAACACGTTGAGATGAACCTGCATTCACTATAAACACCAATTCCTGTCGAATGTGGGGCCGACTGTCATTGACATTGCGTAAACTCATCTCCGATCACGCTGAGTTGCATGGCTTTCCTTGTAGATGCGATCGATAGTCAGCTTTGATACATCAACGAATCGGGCATCATCATTGATGGTGTGACCATAAGTACATCCATCCACAATAGTTCGTCGCTGTCATTCTGGCTCGTCTCCAGGTCGACCCATCTTACAGCACCGATTCGATACAAGCTACTTGTACCACTACACTGCCATGAGTTATGTCGATGGTGGACGGTCACTTGAAAGCCTGGTAATAGAGCTAAACCGTCTACAGCGCTCAAAAGCAACCACTGTGCTCTTTTTCTAGGGTCATCAATACTTCGTCCCGTGAGTCAAGAGTATTTTAATGCTGTAACACCTTGTACGACAGATACACTGTGCAACAGGATTAAAGGATCACTTTCTCTAAAAATACATAATTGTCTCACACTCTGACACATGCGTTTGAAATTTGGCTCAAAGGTGCCTACAACCTTATTCTATAACGGTACAAAAGCGTAGCGCACTACGACGTCACCCTAGGACCCGACGACGCTCAAAGCAGCAAGGTGTTGACACATGCGGAAGAAAGGCCGGAGTTCAGAAGTTCATGTGATGTGTAAATTGTGTTAATGATGTCACATTGGCACTAAATTTCAACATAATTCTGCCCAACGCCACCGTGAACGCGTCACAACTCCTCTTACACACATTTCACCCCTTATTTTGACGCGTCCGTATTGAAGGTCAGAACCACAATTCCCAGCATTGAAATCACAGTGTTCTGCTAGTGGCTGGGGAAAACGTTCCAGACATACCGTGGAAACGAAAAGACTTAAGGTTGTGGCATAAAGGGTGTCACTGAAACCATCCCTTTTCTTGGGACGTTGATTCCCACTCATTTCGCGAGAGGTTGCAGTGTAATCCCCAGTAGGACGACGTTCTTGATAACCTTTTGGATTTCTGACTCTCCTCAGCGATTAAACCCTTCCGCTGGACATCATGGAGCTGCAACCCCACTGAACGTGACATGATCCCTTTGAAACTCAGTGCGATCGCAATTTTTGTTGAGTGGAACCACTCCCTCTAAGACCCCCAGTGCGGCAAATCCCTCAGTGGCACCTGGCACATTTATTGAGTAGTTTTAAAATGTGCCTTTAGAGAGAAAACACAAAATACTGCTAGGCGCCTGCAGGCAGGCAACTGGCCTCAGAGGTGTGTCACTTGGTTGCCTAAATGCTGGTGCCACTACCTAATTGCACTTTTTTAAAATTATCAATAAATGTGGGCTGATCTCACCGAGGGTTTCACCAACTGGGGGGGGGGGGGGGGGGGAGGGGGGGGAGGGGTGCATAAATTGACTTTTGCATTTTATTCTTTGTCAATGTCGCACTTCTCCATGACCATACCACAGGATATGTGAAAGAGGAGCACTGAAAGAGCATAAGGAAACTTTGCTGTTCGGATCACATTCAGATTCCGTCGAATGGTTTTGAACTGACTCTAGTGGTTATAACCTATACACGAGAACAAAAATTGCGGTCAAGTTGCACTTCTAAGGGGTGCTATCACATCCAATGGAGATGCAACCCCACAATATCCATAGAGAAAGGTTGAAATGTCCGACAGTGTCAGCACTGTCGACGGTCATCAAGAACGTCTTTCTGTTACTCATCCCCTTGCGAACTGTCGTTTTCGACACCGAAATGTGTAGAAATCAATGTCCCTAGTAGAGAGGTGGTTTCACTGACGCTATTTTTGCCTCTCTCTGAGGGCTTCTTGTGTCGATCCTGAGCAGCGGTGTGTCTCAAATGTATTCCTTAGCCATCCATAAGAAAACCGCGTGATTTCAACGCTGGGGATTGCGATTCTTTCCTCCATCGCAGAAGCGTCAAAAGAATGAGTGAAACTGGGGTAAGAGGGGGCTGTAAAGTGCGATACGTCCACGCTGGTGTTGGGCGGAACTGTAGTGAAATTTGGTGCAAGTGTGACATCATAAGCCCAGTTTTGAAGCTCACATGAACTTTTGGGCGGTGGCCTTTCTTCGCATCCGTCGACACCTTGGTGTCTCAAACGTAGTGGAGCCCGAGAGTGGTCACGTAGGGCGCTATGCGTACACAACCGTTGCAGACGAAGGCTAGAGGCACCTTTGAGCCAAATTTAAAATTTATGGGTCGGGATGTGAGGTAATTACGGGGCTTCGAAAAAGTGATCCTTCAGTTCTGTTGCTCAGTGTACATTGTTTCTAAACTATCTCATAATCCGGCAAAGAGAAGAGAAGGTATGGACAGACAATAGGTGAAGTAGGTTAAAATCCTAATCAATGAAGTGTCAAGGGAGAAGAAAAATATTTCATAACTTTACAGTATTGGAAGCGCTTCTTTATTTCCTTGTTCCTTTACGTGAATAAATATTTCTTTGAAGCAAGTAATTAATTATTTTGACAGTCATTACGACATTTATAATACCTACGGATTGTTGTTCTGGTACATGAGGATACTGTTTTATTCAGTAATCTTCGCTACCATTAATAGGATTTAACATTAGTTCTGATGACGTACAGCGGCCGCAACTGCCCAAATTCCGTCTACCTGGGCAGATCCTCATTTTCCTCTGAGCCTTTTTCCTCAAAGCGTCTGCTTATTTTTGGCGCCACCCTTGCAGCTTGAAACGCCCGTTGACAGCGCGAGGATAAATTGCATTATGGTTATCACTTTGCGCCGCCTTACCTGCACTCGGAGCAGCGGACCACTTAGACCTCCCTCATCGATGCTCCGCTCGGGTGAGGCCTTCAGAAAGCTGTCAGCCGAGCTCCACACTTCAGCTCACTTAAGGCGACCATTTGCGGGCGCCAGCGGTCATTACCGCAGCTCTGAAGCAAAGGACTCGCGGCTCCAGTTTTAAAAGCCGGCCCTCGTGTTTTAAGTAACACTCACTCGGGTACCTACCTGTGCAGGTTCTGTCGGCCACTGAGGTCCAAGAACATAGTCTGACGAAGTGATTGCAACAATGGAAGGAAATGTTTGCCCCACGAAGCATCTCTGCCCTACTGACGGTCATTCGCGAAACGTCGAGTTGGACTACGACGCTACATTGTGACGTACTGCTGAGTATATAATATACAGTAGCTGACACCATGGGTGTGTCAGAAAAAAAAGTTTTGTTCGAGATTGAGCCTTGCCAGCGAAAAGCAAATGCGAAAGAAAATTCGTCACGAGAGTACCATTTTACGAAGACTGCAACAGGTCTGGTTCACAGATTTCTTAATGTGGGTGCGAAGTAGGACCATTGCATGACGGCAGAAACAAAACTGCAATCAAAGTAGCGCTCGGAAGACGGGCGACCTCCTTTAGGTAGTCCATTTCACCTGCCGGAAAGATATGTCCAGAGTTTTCTGTTATTCTAAAAGAATATTTTTATTGACATCCTTACAAGGAGTGAAATCACAGATAATGACTGCCACGCAAGTCTTCCAGATGAAAAAAAAAAAATAAAACAAATTCAGGAAGAGGCCGGTTTACAATCGTAAACAAACATAATTAATCATGAAAATGCACCTGATCACCAACGTGTCTCGTAAGTAGAAAAAATGAAATACGAACAAAATTTTGGAACAACCAAAGTTTTGCAGTTATGCACCAGAGATATTTGTTTTATTTGAAAATTTTCTAGAATTGTGGATCGAAAATGTTTTGAGTGAAGTTAAGACGCTATCCCAATCTTAACAGACCCTGAAGAATTGCACTTTAGGTATGTATAGCAAACAGTTGGGCCAACTGCATTGACTGAAATGGAGACTACGTCTTTTTTGTTACTATGATCACACATTCTTTTATACGTTATACTCGGGTAATGACTCTGCACGGACTGTAATGTTTGTTACTTTTTCTGTCGAGTAGAGTGCACTTGTTAACCACGGTGTCCCATACCTTCAGAAAAAACGTTAGACAGTAGACTATACTAAACTGAGTATGTGAGATAAGAATGGATGAATATTTCTGGCAGTAGGAATCCAAGAATGAGACTTGTATGCTAGAGAGGTGTTTGTAAGCGGTTTATGTTCCACCAGAAACAATTGGCTGCTGCTCCAGTATTGATGCTTCTACTTTGACTAACAATGCACATTCGGCCATTACGTTTCCGCCTTATATTTAATCACTGTTAACACTTCATGTTTGGTTATCAAAGGTGGAGCAGTATTCGTTTGAGGAAATTAGAAAGGTGTCTAACAAAAAAGTGGAGCTCTCGGAAGGAGAGGAGGGTACGAAATGAAACTTCACGGATTAAGACGGTATGTGGTTATTATTTCAGTGATTAAAAAGTAGAGTGAAGTTAAGAGTACAAAGAATTTGTCAGTATGAGCCCACTTTACAGTATGACTTTGCACTCCATCTGGCCTGGATAAATCCACTGATTCGCCTGGGAAGGATGTCATTAAGCTGTTGTATCCTCTCCTGAGGCTAACTGACCCACAAATAATAAATTTTTCATAATGTGGGGCCACAGTCTTAATATATTTCTTCAAACTCAGCACCGCCATTAGACTTGTTTATTTACAGTTTTACATTTGCACTTACACAATCATGATTTCGGCTTCAAAGTGCCGTTATCAAGTGTTTTCTGAAAGCAGGTTATACAATAACAGTGAAATATATAACAAATGATATAACCATATAACAATCCATATTTGTAATGCTTACTTGCAAGTGTTATAGATTGCCTAAGATGGCATACTGTCGTATTAAAATACAATATTAGACACATTATCTAAGAGTCGATATTTCGGCAGAGCCTGCTGCTTAGTTTCATTACTGAGTACACCATCTTGACTGAATGACAGTTGGATAAGTGTCAAATTGTCTTGGTCAAAGAAATTCATGTTACAAGCAGGACTCATAGTATTCTAGACGTTCTGTTTCTTCTCGGTTGTTCCTTAATTCTCTAAGAGGTAGTTATTATCAATAATGTTACATTTATCTTCGTTGTTAAGAAATAGGAATTAACCCAGTTGGGGCTTTCATATGTGGTAGCTGATGAAGCTGTTAACATTACTACGCCATCTTCACGTCTTATAAGTAAGATGTCACTACTGTAACGTGTAAATAAGATTTATAGCACCAAGTTTGCAGCCGTATGTACCAATACTACGATGCATTCACGAATTGTATCTCATCAACCATTAACAAATACTAGGATATCCCCACTTTTTATGTTATGTTAAATTTAAATGTGCTGTTTAACATGAAATCATTTGATTCTTTTATTTGCTTAAATGCTTTTATGTAGATGACATGTTTCACATACCTGTGTTATTTGCACTTATTCCTAAGTAAAGTTCCAATACATATAACGGGATTTACTTGCTTGATGAGACGTATATCATAAATATCGCTTCAAATCTCTCTGGTTAATTAATAAGTGGGTAGCTAAGTAATTGCACAGTATGGTATTATTTCTGAATTGAGGCAAAATTATACAACTTCGAATTGACCATGCATTAATTTCACGTACAAAGCTCTCTATTTCCTACTAAAATGTACTTTAATCAACATCAGTGACTAGCTGGACTTTTATATTTATGGATGCAATGAATATTAGCAAGAGGTTTGTTACTGTTTATGTTTGTGAGCAGGCAACTTCATTGTATACTAACAAGGGAACCTCCCCATCGCACCCCCCTCAGATTTAGTTATAAGTTGGCACAGTGGTAGGCCTTGAAAAACTGAACACAGATCAATCGAGAAAACAGGAAGAAGTTATGTGGAACCGTGAAAAAAATTAGTAAAAATACAAACTGAGTAGCCATGTGCAAGATAAGCAACATCAAGGAGAAAGTGGGCTCAGGAGCTCCGTTGTCCCGTGGTTAGCGTGGGTAGCTGCGGAACGAGAGGTCTTGGGTTCAAGTCTTCCCTCGACTGAAAATGTTACTTCCTTCATTTTCGCAAAGTTACGGTCTGTCCGTTCGTTCATTGACGTCTCTGTTCATTGCAACAAGTTTAGTGTCTGTGTTTTGCGACCGCACCGCAAAACCGTGCGATTAGTAGACGAAAGGACGTGCTTCTCCAATGGGAACCGAAAACATTTGATCGCAAGGTCATAGGTCAACCGATTCCTCCACGGGAAAACACTTCTGATATATTCTATACGACACTGGTGACGGCATGTGCGTCACATGACAGGAATATGTTGCCGACCCACCTAACTTGTACACTTAGCGAATGGGTAAAAAGATTCTTCTACCTTGCCCGATTTAGGTTTTCTTGTGGATGCGATAATCACTCCCAAAAAAGTGATGAAAACATAAGAGTTTGTCACATAAACTGAAAATAAGAAATCAAACTTTTCACTCGAGGGAAGACTTGAACCTAGGACCTCTCGTTCCGTAGCTGCTCTCGCTAATCACGGGACCACGGCGTTGCTTGACTCTCAGTGTCCTTGAAGTTGCCTATCTTCGCATGGACTACTCAGTTTGTATATTTTACTAATTTTTTTCATAGTTCCACACAACTTCTTCCTGTTTTCTCGATTGATCTGTGTTCAGTTTTTCAAGGCCTATCCACTGTGCCAACGTATAATTAAATCTGAGGGGGGTGCGATGGGGAGGTTCCCTTGTAAGATAAACAGGTACTGCAATGATGTGACAACCACCAAAGAAAATAAATTGTTCCTAACCTTTCCTATCCTACACGGACACTGAGTCCAAAGATTTCGAATAAAAAGGTCACCTGCTTGTAACAGGAATTTCTTTGACCAAGACAATTTGACACTTAGCCAACTGTCATTCAGTCAAGATGCGGTACTCAGTAATGAAACTAAGCAGTAGGCTCTGCCGGAAATATCGACTCTTAAACAATGTGTCTAATAGTGTATTTTAATATGGCAGTATGCCATCTTATTCAATTTATAACACTTGTAAGTAAGCATTACAAATACGGATTGTTATACACTTATATCACTTGTTACGTATTTCACTGCTATTGTCTAACCTGCTTTCAGACAACACTTAGCCGGCCGAAGTGGCCGTGCGGTTAAAGGCGCTGCAGTCTGGAACCGCAAGACCGCTACGGTCGCAGGTTCGAATCCTGCCTCGGGCATGGATGTCTGTGATGTCCTTAGGTTAGTTAGGTTTAACTAGTTCTAAGTTCTAGGGGACTAATGACCTCAGCAGTTGAGTCCCATAGTGCTCAGAGCCATTTGAACCAATCAGACAACACTTGATAATGGCACTTAGAAGCCGAAATCATGATTGTGTAAGTGTAAATGTAACACTGTAAATAAACAACAGTCTAATGGCGGTACTGACTGTAAATAAAGTGACCCACAACTGTTGTAACTGGCCTTGATACCCTAGATACTGCTACATGGACGGACTTGACTTCCGAACTGATCCGACACATGTCCTATGGGGACAGATCTGGAGATGTTGCTGGCCACGGAGGTACCTCAGCAGACAGTAAATAGAGACACGTGCCATGCGTGGACGAGCATTGTCCTTTTGAAAAATGGCACCACGGTACTGCCGCATGACAGATAACACATGAGGACGCCGGCAGACCATGGAGTACCACTGTGTCGTCAGAGCTCCCTCAATCATTACCAGCCGTGGCCTGAAGTCATACCGTGTGGCTCTCCACTCACTCACACCAGGAGTAAATCCGCTATTCCCCTCCAAATACTGGGAAGAATAGGACCTCTCCCCAGGTCACGGGCATACTCGCCAACTATGGTCATCCAGGATAGTGCAGAAGCGCAATTTCTCGCTTCCCGCAAAGAGACGGCATTCATCAGCAATTCGTGCTTCTCGGTCACAACACCACTCGAAACGCAGCCGTTTGTGTTGTGGTGTTAACGGCATCCCACGCATGGGACGGTAAATCAGTAGTCTGACTGCACTTAGTCTGCGATCTATGGTGCGGGATGACACAGAATTTTGGAGGGAGTCCATTACTTGTTCACGGATCGCAAGTGCAAATGCTTTGGAGTTACTATGTGTTTGGTGCACTACACTGCGAACCTCTCTTGTAGTACGATCTTGCAGTGCATGTGTTATTGTGAACTACGGTACACTGCTCCTTCGGCACTGCAATGCTATGTGATCAAAACTATCCATACACCCCCAAAAACATATGTTTTTCATATTAAGTACATTTGTTGCCACCTACTGCCACGTACTCCATATCAGCGACCTCAGTAGTCATTAGACATCGTGAGGAGCGCTCCGCGGAACTCACGGCCTTCGAACGTGGTCAGGTGATTGGGTGCCACTTGTTTCATACGTCTGTACGCGAGATTTCCACACTTCTAAACATCCCTATGTAGACTGTTTCAGATGTGACAGTGAAGTGAAAACGTGAAGGGACACGTACAGCAAAAAAGCTTACAGGGCGATTGTTGACTGACAGAGACCGCCGACTGTTGAAGAGGGTGGTAATTCGTAATAGTCAGACATCTATCCACACCATCAGACAGGAATTCCATATTGCTTCAGGATCCACTGCAAGTACTATGAGAGTTGGGCGGGAGGTGAGAAAACTTGGATTTCATGGTTGAGCGGCTGCTCACAAACCACACATCACGCCGGTAAATGCCAAACGACGCTTCGCTTGATGCAAGGAGCGTAAGCACTGGACGATTGAACAGTGGAAAAACGTTGTGTGGAGTGACGAATCACGGTACATAATGTGGCGATCCGATGGCAGGATGTCAGTATGGCGAATGTCCAATGAACGTCATCTGCCAGTGTGTGTGGTGCCAACAGTAAAATTCGGAGTCGGTAGTTTCATGGTGTGGTCGTGTTTTTCATGGAGGCGGCTTGCACCCCTTATTGTTTTGCGTGGTACTATCACATCACAGGCCTATATTGCTGTTTTAAGCACCTTCTTGCTTCCCACCGCTGAAAAGTAATCGGGGAATGGTGGTTGCATCTTTCAACATGATCGAGCACCTGTTCATAATGCACGGCCTGTGGCGGAGTGGTTACACGACAATAACATCCCTGTAATGGACTGGCCTACACAGACTCCTGACCTGAATGATATAGAACACCTTTGGGATGTTTTGGAACATCGACTTCGTGCCAGGCCTCACCGACCGACACTCTCACGAGTGCAGAATTCCGTTAAGAATGGGATGCCAATTTCCCAAGAAACCTTCCAGCACCAGATTGAACGTATGCCTGCAATATTGTAAGCTGTCATCAACGCTAAGGGTGGATCAACACCATATTGAATTCCAGCATTACCGATGGAGGGCGTCACGAACTTTCAAGTCATTTTCAGCCTGGTGCCCGGATACTTTTGATCACATAGAGTGTACCGTATTTATTCTCCAATACCGGGCAAGTGACTTTCAAGAAAAACATCTCTCCTATACGGGTATGTGCAGGTTGCAGACACATGTTTGACAACGTTTGGAAATAAGTGTCTGGCCGTGACTAGTAATCGGATAGCCTAATGTTAAGGCGAGCACTCGAGATAGCCGGCCGGTGTGGCCGAGCGGTTCTAGGCGCTTCAGTCTGGAGCCGCGCGACCGCTACGGCCGCAGGTTCGATTCCTGCCTCGGGCATGGATGTATGTGATGTCCTTAGCTTAGTTAGGTTTAAGTAGTTCTAAGTTCTAGGGGACTGATGACCTCAGAAGTTAAGTCCCATAGTGCTCGGAGCCATGTGAACCACTCGAGATAAGCGGGAAATCCCGGTTCGAGTTCCGATCCGGCACAAATTTCCAATCTCGTCATTTCATTATGCCGCTGATGGTTGTCCATATTCGCAACTGCGAACACATTTCTTCTACTCCCTTCTGGTGGCCAGACGAGGTCTAACAAAACCTTGGAGATGAATATGCCTGCCCTCACTTTCCCATGCAATTGAGCACCGAATCACTCTCACACCCAAGTGCCCCATGTATCTGAATACTGCGCGATTTGATGAGGTGGAGGAATGGGGGCCGACAAAGAGGCCCGATTCAAATTCTGCCAATATTTTGGCGTGGCATAGCGTTGTTACCGTTGGCGTCATTGGGGAGCTGGTATTTACTGAGGCAATTCAAAAATGGTTCAAATGGCTCTGAGCACTATGGGACTTAACATCTGTGGTCATCAGTCCCCTAGAACTTAGAACTACTTAAACCTAACTAACCTAAGGACATCACAAACATCCATGCCCGAGGCAGGATTCGAACCTGCGACCGTAGCAGTCGCGCGGTTCCGGACTGAGCGCCTAGAACCGCTAGACCACCGCGGCCGGCACTGAGGCAATTCTCTGACAGCGCAGCAGTACGTCACGGACACCCTGCAGCATCATGTGTTCCCTGTCTTGAAACAGTATACATATCGTCTCAACACGCGAAGTTTTTATTTAGTTGCGTCCTCCTCTTGTGGATTTTTTTTTTTTCAATCTGTTAATACACTGCTGGCCACCGTAAATGCAACACCCTGAAGGAAGCATCCGAATCAAGTGAAATTTACACCATGAGTTTGCAGCGATGAGATATGCAACTGATTAGAATTTCAGCGCAGACGCACATCACGCGCGCCTGTGGCGCCACCTCGTAGCGCCATTTAAGGCTTGGCGATTTCGACGAGTGTACATTCGGCACGTGTGTTTACCTTGTGGTTGTTTCACAAGACGATCAGTTATGCCTCGTGGACAACAGCGAACATCTTTTGATCAAGTATCCGAGTTCGACAGAGGAAGGATAGTGGCTTACCGATATTGTGGATTATCATACAGAGAAATCGCTAGTCGTGTTGGACGAAACCAAACAACTGTAATGCGGATATGTGACCGTTGGATGCAGGAGGGTACGACGGACCGACGTGGTCGATCGCATTCACCTCGGTGCACCACTGCACGTGCTGACAGGCAAATTGTGCGCATGGCAGTGACGGATCGCTCAGTGACATCCCGAACCATAGCACAGCACATTGCGTCTGTAACGCATCATCCAGTGTCTGCGCGTACCAGTCGACGCCGTTTACAGCAGAGTGGTCTGTCCGCAAGACGTCCATTGCTTTGTCTACCATTGACGCAGAACCACAGACGTCTCCGTCGCCAATGGTGTGATGACAGACGGATGTGGACGGCAGAATGGAATGACGTTGTCTTTACTGACGAGGCACGCTTCTGTCTGCAGCACCACGATGGTCGGATTCGAGTGTGGAGACACCGTAGAGCGAGGATGCTGGACAGCTGCATTATGCACCGCCACACTGGTCTTGCACCGGGTATTATGGAATGGGGCGGTATTGGATATTACTCTCGCACGCCTCTAGTACGCATTGCCGGTACTTTAAACAGCCGGCGCTACATATTCGAGGTGCTGGAGCCAGTTGTCAGGGCTCGGCCACAGCCATATTTCAACAGGATAATGCGCGACCACACGTGGCACGCATTGTCCAAAGGTTCTTCGTCAATAACCAGACTGAATTGCTTCCCTGGCCGGCTCGCTCTCCGGATCTTTCGCCGATAGAAAACATGTGGTCCATGGTTGCTCAACGAGTGACCCAGATTACATCCCCAGCTGCCACACCAGATGATCTTTGGGAACGTGTGGAAGCTGCTTGGGCTGCTGTACCCCAGGAACACATCCAACGTCTCTTTGATTCAATGCCGAGACGTGTGGCAGCGGTGATCTCCAACAATGGCGACTACTCTGGCTACTGATTCTGGCAGGAACCACATGTCACAGACGTCTGTAAACGTAATCATTTGATACTTGGTCAACATGTTATCTACAAAATAAATTTTGTTGTGCTACCTCTTGTCTTTCTTGGTGTTGCACTTACGGTGGCCAGCAGTGTAGTAACAGCCTCCCCCAAGCGAAAGAAACGAAAACTAAAAAAATAATACAGCGCTGCGAACGATCTCACAAGACAGCAAGCTTCCAGAAACTAAAGCGCAGTGTGCACGGGAAGTGCTGTAGAGGTGTAAGTGCAAGTTTGACAGCGCTGGGTGGTTGCTGCGGCTAGAGGTCTCGTTACCTTTAGGGTGACTTTCATCCTACTACTTCCTTCGAGGTTATCGATCCTAAAGCAACTTTGAACAGAGTTTAACCTGCGGTACAGCCTACAACTGAAACATTTCTGGCCGCACCACGCTTTTGCGGCAGGAGCGCGGCGCCAGAATGAAACACGCCCTTCTGCCCCGGCCTTCTGCTTCTGCCGCGGCCACACAAAGCCGCCTCGTCAAGAGGTAATCCCGCGCTGCGGTCCCCGCCCTAATTTACCCTCCTAATCACTCTAAATCTCCCCTGCCATTCCTTATTCCTCATTTTAATTCCCGCCACTCGGTTGCGCTCCTCGTCTTGTTATTAGAAACGTGTGGACAGAGGGCACCCTATTCGTTACAAACCTGCACAAGCATTGCAAAAATGGAGATGACGTTGCTCGCCTGTTATTACGCAGACTATTAAAATGTGGAATAAATGGCTTTCGGTGATTTACTGTCATTGTTACGTAATAGATCAATCACCTGCTGATCTTCTGTCCCAGGCATCGGGCATCATGTCCTACTACAGGTCTTTCGTCACCTAGTAATGAATTAACTAAACAAAGAGTGACAGCAAGGACGCTACAGACCAATGAAAGTTTGTAGATTCTGGCAATTAAATCATCTATCGAGAAATTAGCACACAGGTACGACTGGATTCGTGATTTCCTGTCAGAAAGGTCACAGTTCGTAGTAATAGACGGAAAGTCATCGAGTAAAACAAAAGTAATATCCGGCGTTCCCCAAGGAAGTGTTATAGGCCCTCTATTGTTCCTCGTCTATATTAACGACATAGGAGACAACCTGATTAGCCGTCTTAGATTGTTTGCAGATGATGCTGTCATTTACCATCTTGTAAAGTCATCAGATGATCGAAACGAATTGCAAAATGATTTAGATAAGATATGTGTATGGTGCGAAAAGTGGCAATTGACCATGAATAAAGAAAAGTGTGAAGTTATTCACATCAGTACTCAAAGAAATCGGCTAAATTTCGATTACGCGATAAGTCACACAAATCTGAAGGCTGTAAATTCAACTAAATACTTAGGGATTACAATTACAAATAACCTAAATTGGAACGATCACGTAGATAATATTGTGGGTATAGCAAACCAAAGACTGCGATTCACTGGCAGAAGGTGCAACAGGTCTACTAAAGAGACTGTTAACACCACACTTGTCCGCTCTATTCTGGAGTATTGCTGTGCGGTGTGGGATCCGCATCAGGTGGGACTGACGGATGACATTGAAAAAGTACAAAGAAGGGCAGCTCGTTTTGTATTATCGCGAAATAGGGGAGATAGTGTCACAGACATGATATGTGAACTGCAGAAAACATTCTGTTCGCACCCACCTACATAGGGAAGAATGATCATCACGATAAAATAAGACAAATCAGGGCTCGCACAGAAAAATTTAAGTGCTCGTTTTTCTCGCGTGCCGTTCGAGAGTAGAACGGTAGAGAGACAGCTTGAAGGTGGTTCATTGAACCCTCTGCCAGGCACTCTATTGTGAATAGCAGAGTAATCACGTAGATGTAGACTTAGGTAGCCCTGTCACAAATCTTCCTTAACGTGTCCCTCACAAATCTTGGCCTCTTGGCGAGCAATTGACTTGCTGGAGTACAAGTCAGACGCTATATATGATTCCATAAATCGATACGCTTACAGAACGTAGCCCAGTACTTAGAGATAGTGCAGAAAGTAAGTCAAACTGAAACAAAGTAATGAAAGAAGCCAGCCATGAGTAGCGAATGCTGCCACAGAAAACATGGGCCAAGCGATAAAACTTACCACCCTGCGACGTGTGGAATTGCTGAGGCGTTATCTGGCGGCGCAGATCTTGCGAAAGCACAGTCGCAAGCATTGAAGTTGCGGCGCTATCCCTAACACAGATCATCTTGAATACATCGCAAATGGCTGAACACAAGGTTCTCCCAAAGTGTTGGGAGGCAACACTTGCAGAAAAATGGCTGTAACTGCCACGCTATGACTCCCATCATGTACTCGTTCACAAATTGCAGACAAAATGAGACTGTTGAACTGTTGGGGGGGGGGGGGGCGGGGGAGCAGTCTTTGTGCTGTTTGTAATCTCGGGTGCCGTATAGTCCTGTACTTACAAGATTGACAAACAGTTTCCCGTATCAAACACAAGCAGGTAGCGAGTCGTTCTTGGGTAGATCAATCACCAGAGTAGTTGCCCGAGATCGTCGAATCCCGGTCCGGTAGACAGTTTTAATCTTCTATGAAGCTTCATATCAGCGTGCACTCTCCTGCAGAGTGAAAATTTCGTTCCAGAAACGTAACAGGGATTGGAGGCGTTACCGTTCCCGCAGCTTAAGTCTGGCGGGACAGCATCGTCCTTAGTCTCGGTCCGGCACACAGTTTTAGTCTGCCAAGAAGTTTCGCAAACGCACACTCAACTTCAGAGCGGTACCATTGCCGCAGCCTCGGCCTGCGGGGTAACACCGTCATTAAAAGCCCAAGTTGGTGCATCTGTTTGGGTGCGAATTCTCGGAATGACAGATGGAACTGATAAGCGTCTACCACCGCAAGGCTGCAACTTAAATTTAAAATTAGAGCCAGAGCACCTGCTGGACTTAGCCATCTTGGCTTTTTCTGTATTGAGTAAAATGTGAATGTTAAAATTACTCATCCCTCTCCAACCGTTGATCTACATGTACAAGAGCCTACACGGCTAGCCGCGCGGTCTAACGCGCTGCATCCCGAGCCGGAAGGCGTTTCGGTCCCCAGCACGGATCCGCCTGGCGGATTTGTGATGTATACACCATCATTACCACGCAAACATTTGGGATTACACTCATCTGGTATGAGAGGTTCCCAAGAGAGAGGGGGGGGGGCGTTGACTGTGAGCCGAACCGCATAATAATCCTGGGTTCAGTGTGGGGCGGCGGTGGAGTAGGTGGACTGCTGCGGCCTGTTGTGGGGTTGTGAACCACTGCGGGCTACGGCGGAACGAAGCCTCTCCATCATTTCTACGTCCCCAGTTCAATACACAATATATACACACCTACACAGATATTGGTGGTGTTTGCTGCGCTGGGATAATTAATTTAATAGACTGAAACAACGAATGAAAATTTGTCCCAAGGCCGGGATCCGAGCCGAGGTCTCCATTGAACGAAATGAGGGGTCCTGCCTGAAACCCAGGCATAGATGCTTCAATCAGTGTTTCCAGAGACATTTTCAAGTTTCTAATGTCTATGATGTATATATACAGACTGAAGCGACAAATGAAAATGTATACCAAGGTCAGGATTCCAACCTAGGTCCTCACCTTGGTGCAAATTCTTATTCGTCGCTTCAACTACTGGTTAATTTAATAGTATAAAAGGGCGATTAAGGTAGGCGGCTTGTTAATTCATCAACTGCCAGATCTAAGCACCGAGTGGCTCGAATTTTAAGGTGAAGCCGCAATCTATGGTCGAAGTTAAAGAGTTAATTTTATTTCTTTCTCCTCCTTTGTGGCAGCGACTCGTGTGGACAGCGGCTGTGGCTTCAGTACGCACGATATCTACGCGTTAATAAATTTCTGCGTTACAACGTTACATATCAAACCAGGGAAAATGTAAATAATTTTAGACCAATTTCTATGCCACCAGTGTTAGCTAAAGTTATTGAAAAGGCTTTGTATGTAAGGATAAGTGATCATTTTATATCACACGATTTGCTATCAAATGTACAATCTGGCTTTAGAAGTCGTTGAACAACAGGAAATGCTATATTCTCTTTTCTCTGTGAGGTAGGTACTGGATGGGTTAAACAAAAAGTTTCGAACGCTAGGCATATTTTTTAATTTAACTAAGGCGTTTGATTGTGTTGATCACAAAATATTGCTCCAGAAGTTGGGCCATTGCGGGATACAGGGAGTAGCTCACAATTGGTTCACCTCTTACTTCAGCAACAGACAACAAAAGGTCATTATTCACAATGTTGAGAATGGCTATGATATGGGATCTGAGTGGGGTACAGTCAAGTGGGGGGTGTCCCAGGTATCAGTGTAGGGGCAACTCCTGTTCCTCATTTATATAAATGATATGCCCTCTAGTATAACAGGTAACTCTAAAATATTTCTGTTTGCTGATGACACTAACTTGGTAGTAAAGGATGTTGTGTCCAACACTGGCTCGATTTCAAATAGTGCAGATCATGACATAAGTTCATGGCTTGCAGAAAACAAACTAACGCTAAATCACAGTACGACTCAGTTTTTACAATTTCTAAAACACAATTCAACAAAACCTGACGTTTTAATTTCACGGAGTGGGAATATAATAAGTGAAACTGAACAGCTCAAATGTCCAGGTGTTCCGATAAATAGTAAACTGTCGTGGAAAGTCCACGTTCAGGATCCTGTTCAAAGACTTATGCTGTCATTTTTACTATTCGAATGGTATCTGAAGTGAGTGATCGTTCGACACGAAAATTAGTCTACTTTCGTTATTTTCATTCGCTTACGTCGTATAGTATTATATATTGGGGAAACTCTTCCCGTTGTAATAGGATACTTTTGGCTCAGAAACGCGCGGTTCGGGCAATACATGATGTAAGTTCACGAACCTTTTCTGGACCCCTGTTCACGAGTTTGGGTATTTTGACATTGCCCTCTCAATATATATATGTATATATATATTCATAACTGTCATTTTTCGTAAAAATAGTAGCTTATTCCAAAGAATAAGTAGCTTTCACTCAGTTGATACTCGGTAGAAATCAAACCTGCATTTGGATGTGTGAAGTATACCGCAGATTTCAATAAGCTACCACTTGAAATCAAAAATCTTAGCAGTAATCCACGCGTTTTCAAATCGAAACTGAAGAGTTCCTTCATAGGTCACTCCTTCTATTCTGTCGAGGAATTCTTTACAAAATTAACCTGGTTCTTGTTGTATTGTTGATTGCGTTTACTTAAACTTATGGACTGACATTTTTCGGGATCATAAATATTTTGATTTTATCTGTTATTACTTTTAAGTTGTAATTTCATGTATTGACACGTTCCATAACCTTGGAGAATCGATCCTCAGTTTGGTCCTACGGAACTTGAAGTGTAAATAAAATAAACCAGTCGTTCTCATTTACTACCTACATCACTTAAGTAATGAAACGTCTCTGACTAAAATTCGGTGAAAACTAACCTGAAATGCTGCCCTTCTCATCATGTAAAAGAAATCGCAAAATAGTGTAGAGTTACTGAAATTACCCTGCTGGTTTCTGAAATCACAACACCAGGGAAGTTTACTACTTGTCTGTATTCACAGTAGTAGGAAGATTTAAGTCGTAACCAACTTAGTGCTTGGAGCACGTCAGAAATGTAGCAGCTCTTGTCTAGATTATGGATCATGTGAACCTGAGATGGTCGTGTTGTGTTCCCACTAGCAGCCCATACCATATGACAGGTCTATACGACGCTGACGAACGCAAACTGACAACGTTCGTTCTCCTGCGAGCATTCATTCACTGATACATCCACTAACATGCCTTGTGCAGAACTGGGAAAGGCAAATCGGAATGACAAGTCCACTGCGTAATCTTTCTTATATACAGTGTGTAGATGGCGTTACTCTTTTCCAGTTTGTTCGTTTGCACTGAAACGCCACTATTTGCACATCAAAGCATTTATTCACCACCGACCAATACTTTAATATCGGTCGTCAGTGTGAGATCTGTACCAGATAGGATTGATAGACGAAACAGAGAAGATCCGAAGAATAGCAGCGCTTTTCATTACAGGTTCATTTATTTAGCGCGAAAGCGTTCAGGAGATGCTGAGTCAACTCCAGTGGTAGACGCTGCAAAAGAGGCATTTTGGATCACAGTGTTCTTTATTCTTAAAGATCCTAAAACGTACGTTCTTAGAAGAGTCAACCAATATATTGTTTCCTTCGACGTACAGCTCGAGAAACGACGATGAAGGTAAAATTAGAGAGATTCGTGCTAACATGGAGGCTTATCAGGAATCGCTCTTCCCGCGAACCATTCGCGACTGAAACACGAAAATGGGGGGGGGGAGGAGGCTACACTAGCACCAAAATACCCACAGCCGCAAACAGTAAGGTAGGTGGATTGTGAAGTATAATTGTTAAAAGTAACACTTTTCATTCCAATTTGACTTTTGTTGCGTGACCAGCAGCGTCATAACCAGATAAACGTGGGGAGTAACTCCCACGACCATCATCCATAACAATCCACATCTGCCCAATCCGCATCTAAGCAAATGTTGCGTGGAACGCGGACGCTTCCAAGTTATACTGCGTCCTTCAAATCCGTGAAAAACATTGACTCCACCTTGCTTTCCACGTCCGAGTACTTCCATCCGCTCGCACCCTGCACCATCTAATCTCTTCAAATACCTGAGCACCTTGGCCTGTCCCATATCTCCCTCTAGAATCCCAACATCCCCCTGTACCCATTAGCCTTGAAAGCAGTAGCCTGCTGCCGCTCTTATACCACATTGTCTCTTCTTTCCATTTGCATACACGTTAAATCTTCTAGCAGAAAAATGTTGCTCGCCTATTCGTCCTCGAAATTTTGTTTTTGCTGTGTGTAGCAAGATTCCGAAAACAGAAACTGATCGGGCCGGCCGGTGTGCCCGAGCGGTTCTAGGCGCTTTAGTCTGGAACCGCACGACCGCTACGATCGCAGGTTCGAATCCTGCCTCGGGCATGGATGTGTGTGATGTCCTTAGGTTAGTTAGGTTTAAGTAGTTGTAAGTTCTAGGGGACTCATGACCCCAGATGTTAAGTCCCGTAGTGCTCAGAGCCATTTGAACATTTTGAAGAAACTGATCACATTCTTCATGCGACACCTGTTATAGACGGAAAGTTTTGGTTTGTTAGCCGTTACAAATAAAATAATTTTGAAATTGTAGTTTTATGTGCCCATTCGATACAGAGGTCTCATCTTACTCTGGTGAGATATTTATTCTATCGATATGTGCTTAACAGGGACAGTAAGACACGAAGAGTATCCAGTACTGCAGCAGTGACAGCACCGCCCTGGCCTGCGATGACTGCTACCGACATGCAGCAGTGTTTCTCAGTCGCTGCTGAAGTACTGGATATTCTTCGTGTTTTACTGTCCCTGTTAAACACATATCGATAAAATAAATATCGCACTAAACCAGTATGGTACCACACTATCGAAGGCACAAGTACAAATCGCTTTAAAAATCGCTTTATTTGTAAGGGGAAACAAACCGATGCTTTCCATCACTATAGGCATCGCATGGGACTTAACATCTGTGGTCATCAGTCCCCTAGAACTTAGAACTACTTAAACCTAACTAACCTAAGGACATCACACACATCCATGCCCGAGGCAGGATTCGAACCTGCGACCGTAGCAGTCCCGCGGTTCCGGACGGAGCGCCTAGAACCGCTAGACCACCGCGGCCGGCATTGGTTCATCTCTGGCCCTCATGCAAGCAGTTATTCTACTTGGGATTCATTGACAGGGTTGTGGAAGTTCTCCTGAGGGATGTTGTTGTTGTTGTGGTCTTCAGTCCTGAGACTGGTTTGATGCAGCTCTCCATGCTACTCTATCCTGTGCAAGCTTTTTCATCTCCCGGTACCTACTGCAACCTACATCCTTCTGAATCTGCTTAGTGTATTCATCTCTTGGTCTCCCTCTACGATTTTTACCCTCCACGCTGCCCTCCAATACTAAATTGGTGATCCCTTGATGCCTCAGAACATGTCCTACCAACCGATCCCTTCTTCTGGTCAAGTTGCGCCACAAACTTCTCTTCTCCCCAATCCTATTCAATACTTCCTCATTAGTTATGTGATTTACCCATCTAATCTTCAGCATTCTTCTGTAGCACCACATTTCGAAAGCTTCTATTCTCTTCTTGTCCAAACTATTTATCGTCCATGTTTCACTTCCATACATGGCTACACTCCATACAAATACTGAGGGATATCGCGCCTAATTCTATCCAATTGGCGCGTCATTGATAGAGTTTTTGGAATTTCTCCTGAGGCATATCACGCGTAATTCTGTCCGACTGACACGTTAGAGCGTCAAAATCCCGAGATGGTCGAAGGGCCCTGCCCAGAACGCTCCAAACGTTCTCAATTAGCGAGAGATCCGGCACCGTGTTTTGTAATCACGAAGACAAGCGGTAGCAGCTCTGTCCATGTTTGGGGAGGAATTACCTTGCTGAAAAATAATTCCAGGATAGCTATCTATGAGGGGCAACAAAACGGGGAGTACGATATCGTCGATGTACGGCTGTGCTGAAACGGTGCCGTCGATGACAACCGAAGGTGTCCTGCTACGAAACGAAATGTTGGTATGGCTGCATGGCAGGTAATAGGACGGTATCCCACTCCTGTCTGAGGTGTCTCCAGAGATGTCTTCACTGATCATCGAAGCGGAACTCATCACTGAAGTCAATTCCACTGCATTAAATAGTACAGGCCGAAGATGTGTCTGGAGACACCCTGGACAGCTGGGGGATACCAATCTGTCGCTCGCCTTACGCCACGACAGTTAGGAGTGATGGTTTGGGACGTCATTTCTTTTCACAGCAGGACCCCTTCGGTGTCATCCGCTGCATCCTTACAGCACAGCGGTACGCCCACAGTTTACGCCTCTTTTTGATGCCCTTCGTGGAAAGCTATCCTGAGCTTACTTTACAGCAAGGTATTGCCCGCCCACACATGACGAGAGTTTCTACTGCTTTTCTTTGTGCTTTCCAAACCCCAATTTGGCCATCAAGGTCGCTGGATCTATTCCTATTTGAGGACTTTTGGAGCATTGCAGTCAGGGCTCTCCTACCAGCTCGGGATTTTCACAGTTAACGCGCCAGTTGGACTAAATTTGGCACAATATCCTTCAGGATGACACCTACAATTCTTTCAATCAATGCCAAGCCGAATGACCGCTTGCATGAGGGACAGAGGTGGACCAACGCGTTATTGACGTGCTCAGTTTGTGAAGCTCTTTCTCTTGAATAAATCATTCAGTTTTTCTAAAACTGTAACCATTTGTTTATCTGTAAATTCCATCATATTCGGATAATTTCTTCGTGGTGCATCGTTTTTTTCTTTTTTGTCTTAGAATACATCTTATACATACTTGTTGAAATATTTCATATGTATCTGCAACGAAATTTTTCCTGCAGTTTCATCTTATACCTGAGGGGGCAAAAATTAAATTAGCGTATGGCATTGTTGGCCGGGAGGCCCCATCCAGGGAAGTTCGGCCGCCAAGTGCAAGTCTTATTTCGGTCGACGCCACATTGGGCGACTTGCGTGCTGGGAATGAGGATGGAATGATGATGAGGACAACACAACACCCAGTCAACGAGCAGAGAAAATCTCCAAGCCGGCCGGAAATCGAACCCGAGCCCGATTGCGTGGGAGTTGAGCACGTTACCACCCAGCTAAGCAGCCGGACAATCCTGAGGAAATTGTCTGGTTGTCCACTATTTCGCACTGTAACACTTATATCGATTAGAAGTAGATTTATATTATGTAACTGTATATCTGCAATTATGAAGTGTATATTCTTTGTTATTTAAAGTCCTTGATTTGTGACATGAAAATTAGAGTTTTGTAATGTATATATGCAAAAAGCAAAATGATTTGTTAAAATGATAAATTATTATAATATTGTGCGGCTGGTCCCGGCGGAGATTCGAGTCCTCCCTCGGGCATGGGTGTGTGTGTTTGTGCTTAGGATAATTTAGATTAAGTAGTGTGTAAGCTTAGGGACTGATGACCTTAGCAGTTAAGTCCCATAAGATTATTAAAAATAAATTATAATATGTGTATTTTCATAAAAAGAAAATGTTTATTGAAAGCTTGTTCATGCTTAGGGCAATTGTATTTGTAATATATAAAAGATGTAGGTAAGACCCTCCGCAACGGAAGTGGCATGGCGCGATGTAAAAGGTGGTTTTTGCGGTCGTACTGAGCGGCTGCTTGGTGTGAACGGTACGCTGTATGTGGCTAGCCGTAGCACAGTACACTTCGACGGTGCTAAGAGAGGCAATTGGAAACTGCTTTACTATGGATTTGCCTCGAATGTGGATCTGGCTATTATTTGATATTCTCGACAAAAAGGAATGTCTCTAATATGGTGAAAATCCGACGCCAAGAAGAGATTTATAGAGCATTCGAACATACGAACATCAAGAGCCGTGAGTACAGGTAGCCGCCATTTCGCTTGACACCAATCTTCGCCATTGCTTCACTAACTTCATACATTCAGTAATGTATATGGGCATGGACCAATAAATTTGTGTGTGGTTTTAATAATAAGCACAAAAACAAATTTGTGTTCAGAACTATATTTTCTATCCTGATCACGAACCTATGCAGGGTCCTCAGGGTCCTCAGGGTCCTCATTTAAGTGCCATTAAAACCGAATATCCTGATTTAAGTGAGCAACTCTTGCATTCAAGTGTTTAAGAGTGATTCTTTTTGTATAATGTAAAACGAGTAGTAAAAGTTGAAGTTAAAATCACAAAAGTGAAGTTAGATAGGATTTTGCTAAAGCATCCTTAGGTTATTACAAAGTATACAGTTTTAGAGGAATACAGTGCAAGATTGTGTACATATTATTGGCTAGAATACCTGCTTCACAGATGATACCAAGGCAAATAAGTTAAGCTCATTTTTTTTTAAAAAAAAGTGTGGTTTTGATTTCTATCACGAATGGTTCCTTTCCTGAAGTTAATTAAGTCCAGTTTTGTACTTATAGTCTTACGAAGTAAAGTATGAAGTACTCCAACTGAAGTGAATGACTAGCCTTTTGAATTAGTCTTTTCTACTGTAATAATCAGAGAACCTTGTCTAGTGAAACTATACTAGCTTATGGGTCCCCATCATATTTTCCACTTATTAGGAAAAAACATTGAACTATCACTGTTGCCTAGGAAAACTGATATACGTACAGGAGTTTAGACAGTGTATTTATGATATTATTCATCTTTATTTTTTTATGTCAGTTAAGATAAAAGCCCCTCATGTCCAAATTTAGTTCTGTATTTCATGCAGTAACATTTCAGTATTAGATTAAGTGATGATCTTGAGTGTAGCTGTCATTAACATCAGCTTGGTGCAAATTTGCTTTCTATAATTCACTGGTGTGTGCGTTATTGGTAACTGCCGCAACACATAGTACAGACTGCACTGTGTCAGTTTGTTTCCTGTGTGCTGTTCGAAGGGAAATATCAACGAAAGTAACTTCAAAAATCAATATCCATTTTTCTTAAGCATATATTTCCAAATTAATGTGCCTAATTGGGCTGGCGACCGTTCACTTTTTTCATTCCCTTATGATTTTACCACTTTCATTAACTCCCAAGGTTTAAGTGCGTTTAGTTTCTCTGTTAGTTTCACCATATTCAAAATTATAGGCCGATACCTTTATCCATTAGACACACGCGTGGTCAAAATTCGAAATCCTCTCAGAGGGCAACATTAGTGAGTTTCACGGCACGTTAGTGTTATAGCACGATGCTACCCCTGAAAGCACGTTAAATGTAATTCTTATATTCATCCGTGTGACGCAATCTTTGTTGCAGAAACGCGCAGTCAAAATTACTGAACCGCTGCAGTGCTCATCCTCGCAATCTGGATGACGCACCGGACAATTCAATTTGCGCTTCATACTTTTAAAGTACTCCAACTTATCTGAATGCAGGAACGAAATACCAACAAGATGTTGTCAAACAGTTTTATATGTTCTCTCTTCTCATCCGCACCTCCACGTCTAGTGATAATAGAGACTTCTCACTCCTATAGTAGTTTTATACAAATAATGAATCATGTAAGAGGATCGTCCACAAAGTAAGTTCCATTTGGTTATATAAAACAAACGTGTGCAGATACAGAAAAAAATATTTATTGTGCAAAAATCTACAACTGTTAACTACTTTCCTACATAGCTTCCAAAATTTTGTAGGCACTTGTCATAGCGTGGTACAAGTTTTTGTATGCCTTCTTCCTAGAAGTTCCATTTGATTATATAAAACAAACGTGTGCAGATACAGAAAAAAATATTTATTGTGCAAAAATCTACAACTGTTAACTACTTTCCTACATAGCTTCCAAAATTTTGTAGGCACTTGTCATAGCGTGGTACAAGTTTTTGTATGCCTTCTTCCTAGAAGGTGCCTGTGTATTCAACCATGCGATGACATGTTCTTTCAGCTCGTCATCGTCGTTGAAGTGTTGACCACTAAGGACAGATGAAAGTCGCTAGGAGCGAGGTCAGGGCTGTACGGAGGGTGATCAAACGCGTCCCAGTGAAATTCCCGTAAGAGTTGTTTGGTCACATTCGCCGTGTGGGGTCGGGCATTATCGTGGGGAAAAAAAAATTAAAAAAAAAAAAACTCCTTTTGACAGTAATCCTCGGCGCTTGTTCTGTATTGCGCGGCACAATTTCTTAATGGTCTCGCAGTAACCATGTGCATTGACTGTTTGGCCTCGTGGTAAGAAATCAATCGGCAAAATGCCTTTTCTGTCCCAAACAACGGTGTACATGACTTTTCGAGGTGTCAAGATTTGCTTAGGCTTAACCTTCGTTGGGGATGAAGTGTGCCTCCATTCCATTGCATTCACTGCCGTTTTGTTTCAGGGGTATCGTACGATACCCAAGTTTCATCCCCCGTAACTATCCGAGAAAGAAAACCATCGCCTTCTTCACTGTAACGTGTCAAAAACTAAAGTGCACTGCCTATCCGTTGATTTTTTGTGTTGTTCAGTAAGAATTTTTGGCACCCAACGTGAGCAAAGTTTTCGAAATTTCAGTTTTTCAGTAACAATTTCATGAATTTGTGATCGTGAGATCTGTGGAGCTTCCATTGCAAGGGCACTAAGTGTAAACTTACGGTTGTGCTTAATCATCTCTTCAATTGTGTGAACCAGTTCATCAGTAACCACAGACGGGCGACCACTTCGTTCTTCATCGCTCACTTGATCACGTCCTTCTTTGAACAGTCTGACCCATCTTCTAACCATTGAATCTCTCATATCATTTTGTCCGTAAACCTCGCAGATTTGCCGATGAATTTCCTTTGGTTTAATTTTCTTTGCATTTAGAAAACGATGCCACAGATCTAATTTTACACGCGGCGGCATTTTCAATTACGGCTGACATTATAAAGAAGCGCTACAAAGCACACGTCGGCAGCAGCGATCTGAAAATGGCGTATATGTCTTCTCCGTGAGTCAGAGTAACTGCCGCGCATGCTCGGAACTGCGATCGTAGCGCTGCCGCGGCTAGAAAAAGAAACGGAACTTACTTTGTGGACGACCCTCGTATGTAACAAAATTTGATCGAAATTGCTGCAGCTGTTCCTGAGCAAATCTCTTATATTATTCCTTCTCGCCGCCGCCCTTAGCCGTAGGGATACTTTCAGCTTATGACTGTGACTATTTTTTCCTTTTAACAAGTGATGTATGAGCCAAGTTTGGTAGAAACTGCTTCAGGCGCTACAAAGATATCTCGATATGTCAATATCTTACCGCTCCCCCTCCCGTAACTCTTCTAGGGGTGGAAGGTCATCGATATTAAAGAGGTGGTAGGGGTTTGACTGTATTAAATAATAAACTTTCGCAGACTCGCCCACAACTCACCAAAGCATCATTTTAATGGGTTGTATGGTACAGAAGCGCATGGAAAACTAACAAGCAGACATTCATTTTTATATACTAGATTCCGTTCAACCTCCCCACTATCCACACCCTCAACTTAGACGCTGAGTATATCCCTCTGTATCACAGAACCACACAAATAATCATCATGGTGTATTTTCACCATCTCTTTTCCACTGGCTGGGTGGAAGCTACTCGTGCCGGAATCACCTTTGTAATAGAGTTCTGGCGAGTGGCGTCCTATGTGCGAAAACAGTGACTGAACAGAACGTTGACAGGAATTTTGCTTTTTCGTGGTGTACGATGCCACAGCAGACTGCTCTGTAGTGTAGACCGAGGCCTTGATTAGTTTGTAAGGAGAGAATATCATTGTGAGATGGCGGAGCCACTAAATGTTATTTCGTTAGAAGAATGGGTTGACGTGCAGGCGCCCAGTGTCCTAAAGAGAGACCATATTTTGCTCATATTGTGCAAAAAGTACTTGCTTGACCTCAGTGTATGGCATTTCTCGTTCCTTGAAGATCACCGATCTCTGTCCAGTTGTTGAACAGACATTCTGCATACTGTTCATTTTATAAACTGATACTGCTCAGAGCATTCAATGGTATGCCTCTTTGTTGCAGAGCAAATCAATCTAGTAAAAAGTGTACAGTTATCAATATCTGGTGGAACCAGTTTAATATTTGCGTCAGTTTCACTCACAAAAAACACACACACACTTTGCCTTTGTAGAGTTTAGTCTTGGTAATGGATTGAATTTTACACCTGGTACTTCAAATCCAACTTTTACAAACAATGGTCTACGATGACGCCGAGGAAACATGTCAAGAAATGTTCTTGTAAAGGTTAGCGCTATCCACTGTTGGTCCTTGGAGAGAAGGCAAGATCTACTTAGTTTGTAGTCCTGTTTAAACCTAGTAGAGTTAAATGAGCCGTTTTCGCTGCCATCATACACCGTGAACCCATGTCTGGCTCCTGTGCATTTCATTGTCAATGTCTATGTCAGTATCGTTATATGGCGAATATTAGAATCTCCTGTCATGGTTTTATTACTGGTGTAAGGTGTGAGGAACTATGGGTTCAGAATGGCTCTGAGCACTATGGGACTTAACATCTGAGGTCATCAGTCCCCTAGAACTTAGAACTACTTAAACCTAACTAACCTAAGGACATCACACACATCCATGACCGCGGTAGGATTCGAACCTGCGACCGTAGCGGTCGCGCGGTTCCAGACTGTAGCGCCTTTAAACCGCTCGGCCACGGAACTATGGGATGCGACCTCAAGTCATGTCTGGTGGTGATTAAGGGAGACTGACGCCACAACGATACGTCACAGACATTCTGCTTCAACATGTGTTATCACTCTTGCGACGGTATCGTTTGCCATTTTTCAACAGGACAATGCTCGAACTTACGTGGCAGGTATCTCTATGAACTGTCTACGTAATTTTGACTACTCCCATGGTCAGCAGGATCCCCATTAGCACATATCTGAGACCAGCTAGTACGTCAACTCCACCCCAATGTCAATATTCAATATATCAAGGATTGGTTACAACAGTTGTGGGCCAGTTTGCCTCAGAAGAGGATGCAACGGCCTTGTAACACCCTTCCCAGCCAATCAGTGTATGCATCGAGACCAGACCATTTATCATATTGATAAGTGGACTCATACTGTCAAGTTCTTTGTGTATATAAATCGGTATTGTGATCACCGAGAAAACATCACATACCCTCTCAACTCCTGAAGTTTCATTTCGTTTCCGCATCCTCTTTTGGGTGCTACACTTTTTTTGTCCGGCAGTGTACTACACAATTCTGTCTAGCTCTACTAATTGAACTACCTGTCACTGGCATGTGGCAAATTTGAAATTACCAAAGATGCCGAAGTGAGGGTTAGCACTTTCTCCCACCGGCCCCTTCAGTTGATTTGCACAATGGCTTTATGGGCTTGCTTCCGCCGCCGATGACTATCCTGAAGCTCGACCAGAATCGTTTATTGTTCCAAACTTATCAGTACACTGACCAGCGTGATTGCAGAGGAGCGGCATGTCACTTAACGTGAGGCATCTTCGAGCGTTCGGTACTTTCGCTTTTGGACGAACATTTAGCTGTGAATAAAATCTGTTCCCGCTGGACACAGCAGAATTTGACCGAAGAACAAAAATAGGCTCCGTCTGTTGGTGTACGCAAATGCTGAGAAATTCAAGCGTAGAAATGCAAAATCCGTGTACAACACTGTAACAGGAGATAAAATTTGGATGTATTCGTACGTTGCGGTAAGTAGAAATCAGCTGTTTGGGTGTTCCAGAATGAAGTGAAACTAATAAAAGTTTGTTGTTCCCGAAGAATAGTGGTCCCTTGTTCTCTGTCAAACAAAATACAGTGTGCTCGGAAAGTTAATGCGGATTTATAACATACGTTGGAAACGACGTGTACCTGAGGCTACGCGAGTGTGAAACAGTTTAATTTTACTGGAAAACACTATCTGCAGAGTTGGTTGTGATATGCTTCTCATGTACACAGCTATTTCCGTTTCTAAGACACAAAGCATGCGCAAGCGATTGCGATTCACTACAGAATTTGCTGCTTCCTGAAGAAGAAATTCTAATAGAGAAAGGTCCAGCGAGCGTGGAAGCCATAGGCTTTTTTTTCTCTTTTGTTACGAAACGTACGCAAAAAAATTCAACCAGAAGGCGTATAGTGTTTTTAGTTGCGTGAGAAGTAACGCCATCTTGTTGAAACCATGAGTAGGTGATTTCATCTGCCTTTAGTTGGCCAAGAAAAACGTGGATCATTAAACAGTTCCTTTCTCTGTTCACAGTTTCTCCAAAATTAAAAGTTCAGTAATGCGTCGTCTGGATATTGCTACCGTCACCCAGGTTTTCTGATTACGCAACGGTGTTTCAAGCACAGCGTGTAGACTCTCTGTTGAACGTAACGGTGTGCTTTGTGTGTTAACATGATCAGAGGAATGGAACCACGGCTCGTCTGTATAGAAGGTGACATCAAGGATATGGATGGTATTCCTTTCAATAAAAGATATAAACGGTTTGCAGTAACAGATTCACTTTTCATGATCCGCATCTTTCAATTGATGCACTGCTTTCACTTTTTATCGGAACAGTTTCAATATTTGTCTAACCACTTTATGTGGGGTTGCAAGCCCTATATCTTCCGCCAAGTTGCCCAATGATTTTGTTGCGTTCTGCTGCATTGATTCAGAAATATCGAACAACTTCTGTTCGTTTAGTGTAAGTGGTCTTTCAATTCTCTCGGCGTCTAACATTGAGCCTGTCTCTCGCAATTTCTCGATAAGCAGACGGACCCCATTAAGATGAGACACAATCGGTTCCGGGAACTTTTCAGCCAATACCTTGTGCACTAAATCTCTCTATTTATCGCATTGTCCAAATACGTATTCAACAACAAAAATATCTTCCTCAATTGAAATCACCTTCATATAAAAACAAATTGCATATCTATATACTACACATCCCATTCAACAGCTCTCGTCAACTGAACCAAATAGTTAAATGTTATGCGACAGTAGAACGAATCACAAAAACTATGGCGTATCTATTAAAAAATAGTTCTGCCGACTTGTGATCTGCCAGTTTTGTTTCGGACTTCCATCCCTTGGCCGTGGTCCAGTGCACATCAACTTTCCGAATGTACTGTATGTGTCTCCTCAAGATATTGTCGGATCCGTTCAGTTACAGTTTTTTGAGCAACTTGCAACGAGGTGAAAAAATGTTTCCAGAATTCGGTTCGAACGCATCCAAACGTGCACAAATTTCAAACAGAGAAGCAGTAAAAAGAAAATACTTTTTTTTAATTATTGTTGTAAGAACTTAAAGGCAGAACTCAAAAACACTACCGATGATGACCAATGAGAAGGTTACTCTACTCTTGCTCTTTGTGCTTCCTACCATTTACATAAAATAGTTGGCACACTCAGAACTACAACTACGCTGGATACTACAGAGAGATTACTTTTCAGTTTCCACTGGATTAGATACACGTTTGATAACCAGATTTTGAGGAGTTCATGTGTCTAACGTAGCGTCTGCTAATGAGTGAACCCAGATGCATTACGTGCGCGCCACGCGCTTGAGCGCTTCTGTGCGTGGCAAATCTTCACAGCCTGACGATCTAAGGATCCTCGCAGCGGTAGGACGCGTCTGACAGAAACTCTGTCGAGCGCGGCAGTTTACACATCTAGAGCCATATGCCGTAGAATACCTAAGCCGCCGAGGAATTAGAGGGAGATTCGATGATTTCGCATCTGGCAGCCTTCGTAGAAGGCAGGCATTTCAGGCTAACAAGAGTGCTAACGTTCTGTTGTCATCATTGTATCATAAATTAACATAGGTTAGTTTGAAAGCTTTTAACCCTACTTGCTGCTGGGAAAAAGAAAAGTAAGAGTACACCAATCTTTGCACGCAGCTGACTCCACCGGCGGCCGGCCAGGGTGTCCGAGCGGTTCTAGGCGCTTCTGTCTGGAATCGCGCGACCGCTGCGGTCGCAGGTTCGAATCCTGCCTCAGGCATGGATGTGTGTGATGTACTTAGGTTAGTTAGGTTTAAGTAGTTCTAAGTTCTAGGGGACTGATGACCTTAGATGTTAAGTCCAATAGTGCTCAGCGACATTTGAACATTTTGAACTCCATCGACAGATGCGTGACGGGCGCCGTAGTAAATGAGCTGGCAGCTTTTCAACACAATTATACCTCTCTGAGAAAGGTCTGTCATACTGGCTTCCTAAGCAAACTGTCACAGACACTCATTTCGGAACAAATGATTAACATTCTGAGGCATAGCGCCGTATACCAATCCTGCCTTGGAGGCGGTTAAGTGGGAGATGTGCCCCAGAGCTGGTTAGTGACAGATGGTGATGCGAGATTGGACGCGCACTTAGTTTATGTATCAGCCGATAGAGGACAATACTGGATAGGGGGACTGTGATTTTAGTTTCGATTGTGCCCACTAGAGTGCACTAAAGTAATACAATGTTTTTCATAAACTGTTCTAGTATTTTCATAAAGGGTTGTTATGTCTTTTTGTGTATGTAAAATGTTATAAATGTGTTTTAGCAGTATGAATGATGCGTGAGTGTGGTTTAAGGTTAATATGAAGATAATTGTTTAACGAGTTGTGTAGTAGTGATTAGTGTGGGAACATTTCGAAGAAGTCTGGATATGGACAAAGGGGATTTTTGTAGAATAGATTTGTAAAGTAAGTTTATGGTGAAGGGAAAGTTAATTCAGGTATAAATAACAATAGTAAATAACTTTATGCATAAGCAAAACTTCAGAATATTAGATAATTACGTCGGTAAAAAGGTCAGTCGTTAGGTTTACTATTTTGCGATTGGTTATTGACGAAACGCGCGGACTGACGCGGGAGAATGTTGTTTTGCTACTGGCTGTTGAGTAAACTGACCAATGGTAAAGCAATATTCTTCGCGCGCCTTTCTCTGCTGGAAAAGAAGACTTAGAGTATTCTAGAAAGTGTGGGAGCCTAGCCATGAAACAGTTAGGACGTGTGTAGTAGCAGTTCCGATGGAAACGATAAGTTGCCGGATCTAGCAGTGTTTCATACATCAAAAGTGTGGTAAAGTGACGGCATAATTATTCCGATTGGCGTGTAGAAATTTCGGAAATTTTAAGTGAATTTTGTGACGAAAGAAGACATATATTCCTCGTGGCGTATTGAGCAGGTCGGTGGCTAAAAACTGTGACTGCATTTGGTACCGACAGACTTAATATTTGGCGAGCGTTAGCAATCAAAAACAATCAGTATTTGTGTAACTATAATTTTTTTGGGAAAGGCAACACCATAAATTTGCTAACGTGAGTGAAAGGGATTGTGAGTGACTGTGTTAAGACTAGCACGGGCTTGGCAGTGATACTTGTTCACCTAAGTTTCAGAATATATTAATTGAGGACAAAATTTCCAACCTTTCATTTGTGTGAAAACTTTCTCCCGAAACGTAGATTAGTGACTTTATTTGCAGCCTGGTTTAGTCGAAGTACAGTAGGTTTCGCTAGGCTTCCCTTCTGATGATATGCTGAGACAATGTTCACAGGTAGGTGCAGGTTCATCGTAAAGGGAAAGAAGAAACCGCGCCGCCGCAATACTCCGACGGAAAAAAAGTCGTAACACTATGAAGGAGTTGCACAACGTAAATGAAAGTTGACAGGCGTGTCTCCACATCCGTGTAAGACTGATAGTAGTAGCGCAACTATGAGGTTGTAAATCAGATTTGTTTTAAATACACGCTGTAAACATCGTGAGAGTTAGTTTCCATTGAGACTGTAGGTCGTGAGTTGATGTTAGTCAGGAATGCCTTTAAGGCGACAAAGACGCCATTACCAACACTTCGTTGAGAGTTTGAACGAGGTCGTGTAATAGGGCTATGGGAAGCTGAATACTCCTTCCGTGATATTGCAGAAAGATTTGGCAGGAATGTAGCCACTGTAGATGATTGCTGGCAAGGGTGGTCACGATATTGTACGGTCGCAAGAAGACCGGGCTCGGAATGGCCATGTGGCAGTACCAAGAGGGAAGACAACTGTGGTTAGAGTACGGTTCTGGCGCATAGTACTACATCTGCAGCAGCAAACTGAGCAGAAGTTGCCCCCACAGTGTTTAAAGTTCTTATTTTTATTCTATCTATTATTTAATGAGAGTTTTATTTATGTGATTGCGTATTATTATTAATTGATTTTATATTTATGGTTTGGTTTAGCGATTCCTTTTTACTGTTTGCTCCTTTCATGTAAGTTGAGTCCTTTTAATTATGGCCTGCCGGTGTGTCCGAGCGGTTATAGGCGCTTCAGTCTGCTACCGCGCGATCGCTACGGTCGCAGGTTCGTATCCTGCCTCGGGCATGGATGTGTGTTATATCCTTAGGTTAGTTAGGTTTAAGTAGTTCTCAGTTCTAGGGCACTGATGACGTCAGATGTTAAGTCCCATAGTGCTCAGAGCCATTTGAACCAATTTTTTAATTATGTTTGTGGTGGTTATGAAGTCTATATTGCTTACTGTTCTCCGTAAGTTAAAGAATTAGGTAATACCATATACGTTTCGCAGCAGTAGATCTCCTTGAGTCTCCTTGCTGGAACTTCTCCACCTAAAATCGCTAAAGATAATTTATCGCTCTACGGAAATCGATCGGTACAGCCAAGTGTTAATCTGTGTCATGTGTATGGAATGTGGCGTACAGTTTTAGTTCCTGAAATTATCCAGGTCTTCGAAGAAATATTCTCGACGAATACCAAAACCGTGCAATACCGCAGGTTCGCACTATCAAACCACACTTCCGAACGACTTGCATCTTTATAATCACTGAATATTTGTTTTAAAATGATTAAGGGTTATGAACTCTACATACATGATACTCCTTTTGTGCTTTTATATGTATTTATTTTCTTCAATACCATATATCATAGATTACTGCCTTAATGGCGGCTTGCAATAATCTCCTCTCAATCCGACATAGAACATCTCATTTCCAACGTCCAACATGGAATAATTACGTCTTTGCCATAGCTTAATACAGTCTTATATCTTTGTTATCGAGTTCGCACAGAGATGCTTAAATTCCACAGAGTATTAACCCCTTGCACAGGTATTTTACATTTATCGTTGTACTAATAGTCCGTCGCACCTTCGTCATTGGTTTTTGCATCACAAAACGCTGCAAGTGACATATTTGGTTAGTTGAAGGGCAGAGCCAGACGTCCTGTAAAGTACATTCCACTGAACACTAACCACCGCCATTGGCGAGTTCAGAGGTGTTAAGCGAGAGATCATTGAAGGGTGGGGTGGAGGTCTCGAATTTGTACATCAATTTGGTGATTCGACCAGTTGTGCTGCCATTCATGAACAGCATTCCATGGGGGTTTTCCTACAGGATAACGTTCGCCCACATATCGCTATTGTAACCCAACATGCTCTACAGAGTGTCGACATGTTCCCTTGGCGTCCTCGAACGCCAGGTCTGTCTCCGATCGAGCACGTACGGTAAATCATCGGACGACAACTCCAGCACCATCCACAGGCAGCAAACCGTTCCTGCACTAACCAACGAAATACAACAACCGTGGAACTCCATCACACAAACTGACATATGGCACCTGTACAATAGAATGAATGTACGTTTGCATTTCACATTTGCAGTGGTTTATCTCGCTTTTACATTAACCTATGATCTTGCAATGTTGCTTAGAGAAATATATTCTCGAGATTCCATCACCCTACGTTAATTATTTTTTGGTGTTCCAATTTTTTTGCCGTCTGTGTATTTGACCCATTTCGGAAGGTGAAGTACGTTTACGTTATAAGCTGCACACTACACGGCAAGATGCTGTCGGCCATGTCTCTCTAGGCTCAGTTCTAGCTTTGTTACTACACAATCACGCCTAACAAAAATTTAGTCAACGTCACGAGATAAAACACAGAGTAACACTGCCTCCAACCTTGATAATGGCCTTAATACAGCGACAAAGAGTCCACCAGTCTGTTCAGTACACCACATCCAATCAAGCCACTGCCTAATGGATACATCCTGCAGAGCAAGAAAATGGCACGGGACGGGGTGGAGAACGGGGGGGGGGGGGGGGGGGGAGTTGGTTGCCACACTTCATACACTAGTGAAGTACGTTCCAGACGCTTTCTGTGGGGTTAAAATACGATGATTTCGCGGGCTAGTCGAAGTGATAAACGCTTCGTTAGTGTTCGTAAAACCAGGAGTGTATGTGTACAACTCTGAGAACATGTCTATTGTCGGTGTGGTAGGTGTTCAAGTCTAGAAGATATTCCGCATGAAGATGTAGAAGAAGGAGCAAAATATTGGTTCATGTTAACGGTAACCTTAAGAAATGGTTTCAAATTATGGTAGGAAAACACTCCCAAAACGTCACAGAAACAGTTCTGACCTGTACTACAGCCTCCATACACTGCCCATTAAACGCCTCGTTGGTGCTCAGTGGACTCGATTCCTTGCATCATTTGAGAAGAGTCCAAACTGGGACTTTTCGGACGACACTTCCCACCTCCATTCAGCTACAGTCCTGTTTCCGTGTTGTATGGTCCACTGTGCCACTGTGGGTAATGAGCATTCGCTATGTACCCGACTCCAGAAGGACAATCCATGAACTTCCCATTGCAAGTAGTGGTTAAAATGGATTTATATTTACTGATGGTAGCAATTTCTGTGTTGTTTGAAACAGATTGTCATTAACAAGGGATGACACTGGTCTGTGGTCCCAGTCGGTTAACATATCTTGGCTAGATGCCTGCGAGTGATGCTTCATTCCTTACAGACTTCTTGGACGTTGTGTTCATGGACATTCCAAAACACGATAGCTCTATACTGAGGTGACAAAGGCGTGGGACAGAGATATGCACAAACACAGGTGGCGGTAATATCCCGTACACAATGTATGAAAGGGCAGTGTATTACCAGAGCCGTTACCTGCAGTGAGGTGATTCACGTGAAAAGGTGTTCAACGCGATTTTGGTCGGACGAAGGGAATGAACAGATTTTGAACGCGGAATAGTTGTTGGAATTAGACGCATGGGACATTTCGTTTCGGTAATCGTCAGAGAATTCAATATTCCGAGAGCTACAATGTCAAGAGTGTCCCTAGAATGCGAAATTTCAGGAATTACCTATCACCACGGACAATGCGGTGTTTGACAGCCTTCACTTAACGATCGAGAGCAGCGGCTTTTGCGTTGAGTTTCCAGTGCCAACAAAGAAGCAACACTGCGTGAAATAATCGCAGAAACCAACGTGGGGCGTACGAGAGACGTATCCGTTAGGACAGTGCGACGAAATTTGCCGTTAATGGGCAAGGGCAGCAGACGATCGACACGGGTGCCTTTGCTAACAGCACGACATCACCTGCAGAGCCTCTCCTGAGCTCATTACCGCATCGATTGAACGCTAGAGGACTAGAAAACCGTGGCCCAGTGCAACTCGTTCCGATTTCAGTTGGTAAGAGCTGATCCTAGGGTTCGAGTGTGACGAAGACCCCATGAATCCATGGACTCAAGTTGTCAACAAGGCACTGTACAAGCTGGTGGTGGCTACGTAATGCTGTGGGCTGTGTTTACTTGGAAAGGACTGGGTCCTTTGCTCGAATTTAAACGTTCATCGATTGGAAATGGTTATGTTCGGCTACTTATTACCAAACAACGATGGAAATTTTTTTATGAGAATACGCCATGACACCGGGCCACAACTGTTCGCGATTGGTTTGAAGAACATTCTGGATAATTCGAGGGAATGACTTGGTCACCCTCATCGCCCGACATGAATCCCATTGAACGTTTATGGGACATAATCGGGAGGCCAGTTCGTGCGCAAAATTTTGCACCGGAAACCCGTAATTATGAACGGGTCCAAGGGCAGCAGGGCTCAATATTTCTGCAGAGGACTTCCAACGGCTTGTAGAGTCCATTCCACGTCGAGTTGTCGCGCCACACCGGGAAAAAGGAGGTCCGACACGATATTAGGAGATATCGCATGACTGTTGTCACCTCAGTGTAATAGTCAAGCTTTAAGCTGGAAACATTAAAAGAAAATCTGCGTGGCGCGCAACCAACCGAGGATAGAAATACCACATTCTCCTAGCTTTGACTCTTCGCCCAAGAGCATTACCTTCAACTGATTTAATTAGTAACAGCGATCTTAAACGTACCAAGTATTACCTGAAGCAAGTTACTTTCAGTACAATCATATCCACGTCGTTTGGGTGTCGTTTTACATTGCGGTGTATTTCCGACCTGTGTCCATGATGGGTCAATCGGGACTGACCGACCGCCACATCGTCCTCTCGAAAATGGCGTCATTGGACGCGATATGGAGGGCTGTGGGGTCAGCAGGCCGTTCTTCGGCCGCTGTCGGCTTTCTTGGCCTTGGAGACACCACTACTCACGCAAGTAGCTCATAAAATGGCATCACGATGTTGAGTGCAATCCGTTCCAGCCATTCTGGAAATTTAAAATTCCCGACAGTACCAAGGTCCTCACAGCAACCAGATAGGCTGATCACTGCGCCATGGAGGCACACTCCGCCCTATCTACATCTATAATGAAGAGCCAAGGATACTGGTACACCTGCCTAACATTGTGTACGGCCCCCGCGAGCAAGCAGAAGTACCGCAACACGACGTGGCACGGACTCGACTAATGTCTGAAGTAGCGCTGGCGGGAAATGACGCCATGAGCCCTGAAGGGCTGTCTATAAATCCGTAAGTTTACGAGGGGGTGGATATCACTTCTGAACAGCAGGTTGCAAGGCATCCCAGATATGCTCAATAATGTTCATGTCTCGGGAGATTGGTGGCCAGCAGAAGTGTTTAAAGTCAGAAGAGTGTTCCTGGATACACTCTGTAGCAATTCTGGACGTGTGGGGTGTTGCATTGTCCTGCTGGAATTGTCCAAGTCCATCGGAATGCACAATGGACGTGAATGAATGCAGGTGATCAGACAATATGCTTACGTACGTGTCACCTGTCATAGTTGTATCTAGACTTACCTGGGGTCCCATATCAGTCCAACTGCACACGCCTCACACCATTACAGAGCCTCCACCAGCTTGAACAGTTCCCTGCTGACATGCAGGGTCCATGGATTCATGAGGTTGTCTCCGTGCCCGAACACGTCCATATGCTCGATACAATTTGAAACGAGACTCGTCTGATCAGGCAACGTATTTCCTGTCATCGACAGTCTAATGCGAGGCGTAAAGCTATGTGTCGTGCAGACATAAAAGGATACACGAGTGAGCCTTCGGCTCCGAAAGACCATATCGATGTTGTTTCGTTGAGTGGTTCGCACACCGACACCTGTTGACGGCCCAGCACTGAAATCTGCAGCAATATGCGGAAGAGATGCACTTCTGTCACGTTGAACGATTCTCTTCGGCCGCCGCTGGTCCCGTTCTTGCAGGATCTTCTTCCGGCCGCAGGGATGTCGGAGATTTGATGTTTTACCGGATTCCTGATATTCACGGTAGATTCCTCTAATGGTTGTACGGGAAAATCCCCACTTCATCGCTACCTCGGAGATGCTGTGTCTCATATCTCGTGCACCAACCATAACAGTATTCAAAGTTACTCAAATCTTGATAACTTACCATTGTAGCAGCAGTAACCGATCTAACAACTGCGCCAGACACTTGCTGTCTTATATAGGCGTTGCCGAATCCAGAGCCGTGTTCTGCCTGTTTCCGTATTTCAGTATTTGAACACGCATGCCTACACCAGTTTCTTTGGCGCTTCAGTGTATATTCTGCAATCCACCTTCGGTGTTTGGCGCTGTGTACCTCTGTTGCTTATATCAATTAACTCCTTCCCTGATACATTCGGGAACAGATTGTGGGAAGGGAGACGGTGGAAAATTTCCGTATGATCCCTAATTTCTCTCATTTTCTCGTCGTGGACATTTCACGAGACAAGTGTGGGAGAAAGTAATATGTTCCTCTATTCTTCTTAAAATGTAAGCTATCAGAATTTCGACAGTTATCCCTTCCGTGACACAAATGCGTCTGTTGTAGTAACTGTCACTGGACTCTGTTGAGCGTTACCGTAATGCTATCGCCTTTACTTAACAATCTCGCGATGAAACGTGCCGGTGTTCGTTCGAATTTCTCCTTCTTCTTCTTCTTCTTCGCGTAAATATCGTCCAGTACGGTTTCCGTTGTACCTCAGATTTGGCAGATTTATTTGATTTAACTGTGCGGCCTGATGCCCTTCCTGTCAGTCAATTGTTAATTATCCAAGGGAGGGATGTCGCGTGCGCCACGTGTGAACTTTGTTACGCGTGCGGCGGTATTTTAACCATAAAGATATAATAACGGGAGTTGTAACGAGGTGACCCACTTGAAGCCGACTTCCGCCACGTTATTTCATCCAAACATTAACTTCTGGTGGATGGGTTTTATCAAAAATGCCAGCTTGCGTCACTTCCGGATTTATGATTCGTTCCAATTGTAGCCTAAAGGGTAGAGGAATCACAGTCTGTTCGTATTTGGACTTGTTGAAGCGATATTTTCTTTTATATACATGAATTTTGTTTTCGCTGTTCATTTTTACTGTAGTGGTTTTATGTCATTTGACTTTAGATTTCATGTCAGTTCAGCTCGAAAAGCACTCTCGTCTCTCTCTCGCTCTCTCTCTCTCTCTCTCTCTCTCTCACTCTCTCTCTCACTCTTTCTCTATGGGTTAACGCTGTGAAACAGGAAGTTTGGAAATAGCCCGAACAGAGCAATATACGTTCTCAGCATTTTCAGAAAGAGGACATAGAACGAATATTGTCCGTCCGTATAAAGGAAAATGCTGGATCATTAAAGCAGACTTTTTCACATCACTTACTTCTCTTCCTGGTTATACAAAACGTATAAAAAAAGAAAATTACATTAACAAGACTAACAGCTTCATATTACTGTATCAAATATGCATGTAAGACCTGAAAAACATCTGAAAATGCCATCCTGACACACTTTATTTACGAAAACAGTGTAACATTTACTACTAAAAGCTACTGTTGCGTGCAGACGATGGACATTAAGAACACGAAGCAGTCGTGAACACTAGTCCGCTAATGCTTTGGGGAATCTATCATGACAGACCCGCTTCAAAGCAACATACGGCGCAATTCTGTAGTGCCACCTCCCCTTATTAAACCTCCATGATTTTAGCTCTGTAGCGCATTTCCTGAGGCTGAAACTGGGGCCAGCCCATCATTGTCAAAGCCAGCGTGAGAAACCGCCTAAAAACGACACTCAGGTTGGCCGATGCACATTTTCGGGAGTAGGAATTAGACCGAACATCATTTTCGTCAGTCAGCCGCGTGTATTCGATTCAGGTCGGGTGTGGCTTACCCTCCTGTTTCGCTAACTACAGTGCTGCGCGTTACCCTACACGAGCAGACCATTGGATCTTTTCTATCTTGTCTATCGCGCAATCCTGTAAATGTCCCAAACTGATGAACAGTATCCGAGAATCGGTCACGCGAGTGATCTGTGGGCAACTTTTTTAATGTATGAATCACATTTCCTTAAGATTTTTTTCCGGTGTATTTCAACATGACATACGCTTTTCCTGCTCCTGGTTTTGGGTAGTAACTGGGGTTCCCATGCCTTAATCGGTAAAAACGGAACCCTTTTAGGATCTCTTTGTTGTCCGTCTCTCTGTCTGTCCGACTATTAAAACTATTTTTCTCCTTTTCGATCCGTCTCCGGTTACTCGACCGTGCGTTTTGAGTGGCGCCTTGCTGCTAACTTCGCACTGTCTTCCCGACGCACAAGAGAGACCCCACCTTCCTCCCTCAGCCAATAGGGATACTCCTCTCGTCTCCTACGCATATAGAAATCAAAACTCTCAGCCAATGGGCGTTCAGATCGCTGTTGCATGACGTCACGTTTGCGGACAGTGTGACGGAAGTTTGTCTCGGAACACTTTCTCAGATTATAAGATCCTACTCCCGAATAGTCGGATCTTGTCCCTACTAAGGTTGTACAACATTGCCTCTTATGATGTTATCGTTAATGCTGCTTGCTGACGCATAATTGTCAGATGGAGATGTATCCTGGCTGCTACAGTCCATTCCCGAGCCTTTAGATCTCGCAAAGGTTCATAAATGTGCGTAATAATTAGCATAACACGTATGCACGTATGCATTACAAACAAACAGACGTTTCCAGGTGAAAGTTATGTAACACTCTAAGATATACAGTCTTTTGGTGGTGTAAGATACGTAAGCTTCTAAGCCGATGCAACCAAAATCTGCAGCCATTTAGGTCACATATTTTGATACTCGCAAGCTCACACATCAAAGCCTGCAGGGTACTTCCCGATGGCCTAGAACCACGAAATTTGGCAAGAAGCAAGGTTACACAGTACAAGCAAAGAAAAAAAAAACACGTAAACTCTAAATCTGTAATTACATCACACGAAACAATTTTTTGTCGTTTCTAATCCGCCGTTAAACTTGAAATTAAAACAATCAGTAGTTCTACCTTAAGGCAGACTTGGTCAAAATGATAAACGATTTTTCATACATTTAGAGAGCACTGTCTGTGGAGCACAGCAATATGGTTGAAGCAACAGTCGCCCGCATTGACCCACAGCGCCATCCAGCAGCAATGCTCAATCGCTGCTGGGGTACTGGCTTTCGTCGTGCTTTAATATTCCTGTTAATTCACATCGACAAAACAAATATCGCAATAAACTAATACTGAACCGCTCTATCGAATGGGCACGTAAAATTCCGCTTTAAAAATTAGTTTGCTTGTAACGGGGAACAAACTGACGCTTTTCGTAGATGCTGGGTATCGCAAGAAAGATTTGATGAGCAGTATTTGTTTGGGCTGACTGCAGCTACATATTGTAAAAGCTAAACAGCAAATGCCTCCAGAAACACCAGAGAAAGAGCGCCTGGTGACTCTTAGGAGGGACGCCACGTGTAGAGGAGATTTTCGTTCTCCTTAGTCATAATGCATGAACACAGAACACGGTCCATAACTCTACAATAGATTAACGTCGGTGGTATGATCATCTACATCTACATTTATACTGCGCAAGCCACCCAATGGTGTGTGGCGGAGAGCATTTTACGTGTCACTGTCATTACCTCCCTTTCCTGTTCCAGACGCGTATGGTTCGCGGGAAGAACTACTGCCGGAAAGCTTCCGTGCGCGCTCGAATCTCTCTAATTTTACATTCCTGATCTCCTCGGGAGGTATAAGTAGGGGGAAGCAATATATTCGATACCTCATCCAGAAACGCTCCCTCTCAAAACCTGGACAGCAAGCTACACCGCGATGCAGAGCGCCTCTCTTGCAGAGTCTGCCACTTGAGTTTGCTAATCATCTCCGTACCGCTATCACGCTTACCAAATAACCCTGTGTTATATGTTTAATGCAACTGGCAGTAACTTATTTTGGCTTCTTTCCACAAATATAACCTCATCCGCTCTGTCCTACTAACCCAGGGATTTCAGAACCAGTGCCCAGAATGACTTCAAATTTAATCATCATATTATTGACATCATGGGGAATGGGGGAAAAAACTGATACAGGGGACCACAAAAGTTCCACAGTTTGCATCCGAGACACCCAACATAACTGTCTCCATGAAGGATCACATGCTGCTGGTAAAGCTCTTTTACAAGAACGGTGAGTGTGTGCCAGTAGCCCAGCAGAACTTTCCGACATTCAAGGATATGAAAAAAGGCATTGGTCTAACGCCTGCTAAGGGTCTGGAGAAAATGATTACAAAATTTGAAAAGACAAGTTCCTGTGAAGCGCAGTGTGGCAGAGAGAGGAAAGCAGTGGATCCGACATCTGTTTAAGATGTGGCCACAGCACTGCAGGAGGGATTGAGCAGTGATGTGCGAACATGCAGTGAATGGGAAATTCCGAACACGGAAATGCCTGTGAACGTGGTGCATTAAATCATATGAACCATCCTGCATTGTTATACTTACAAAATCACCCACATTCATGAGTTGCTCCCTGCTGACCTGCCAGCAAACAAACGTCTGATCTGTAATTTGTTGCTCGCACGGAAGGGGACAATAAATGGCTGGGGAACATTCTGCGGACAGACGAAGCCCGTAACCATACCCAAAGGCATGTCAATATGTAGAATTGCAGAGTAAGGGGAACGGAAAATCTGCACGCATAGCAATAAGTATCGTTTCATTCTGCAGAGGTGACTGTGTGGTGCGAGTTGATGGCACTACTTATTTGTATCGCATATTTGCTCGAGGATATCAGTCCTGTGGGTCCTGTTAACTGTACAGTCACTGGTAAATGAAATGAGACCCCTTTGCACACCACTGTATTTATAACTCTTCGGTAGCATGGATGTGTGGGTAATGTACATCGGTTCAACAACCTTCCCTGGAAATGGGAATAACGTCCAATTTTTTACAATTTCCCAATACCTTTAGTTGTTCCAGCGACCTACGGTAAACTGCTGCCTTTTCGTTATTGAGTGCCCTTAATGTGACGTTCGATAATGTAAAATAAAAGAGGCCGCCTACGAAAAGGAACGTGCTCTGAATCCGGTACGAATTTCAGCAAGGCAGTCTCGTAAGGACATACACATGCAGAGTCGTAAAAGCGAGACAATTGGTCGACCACGGTGGGCGCAATCGATACGTGGCCCAGCGGGGCTGCGCGGCGGGTTGCGGGTGACAGGGGCCATCAGGAGCAGGGGGCACAGCCATCCAGGCTTTATGGCGGCGCAGCCCCTCCCTCCCGTCTGGCCAACGCTGCGGGCGGCCACCTCTGTCCATAGTTTCAATTATACTGGGCACGTGTCAGCGAGTATCAGCTTATCTCGTCCGTAAACGTGCCACTGAGCATAACAATAACCCAGCATTCGACTCGGCAACAGAATTGCTACAGTTTCAGCTGATATCAGCACTTGAGGGTATTTTCGTTCTGTCGTTGCAGCTACAAAAAATGTGTGTTTTTCCCACCAGACGCGTTTCGCTTTATTGAGATAAGGCATCGTCAGTGGTCTGCAATTAAGTTATTTACATTTTGATTTGATTTAGGATCGAAAAACAGTGCGTTAAGAATATGTTGGTTTTTATTTGCGGTGATTTCCGCTTGATTTCTCGCCTACATCCGAAAAACTTGCTTGTTATGAGGCAAAGGATATGCCTACATCATCGGAAACCTCTCTGATGGTGTTTAACCGATTTTCCAGAACAGTTTCTTTACGTCTTCCACGCTGTCGTCAGTAACTTATGTGCTAGGGCGTTCGTCATCTTCAACGTCTTCTCGACCCTCTTTGAAACGTTTATATCGCTCTTCTCTTATAGTAGATTCGCCAAAAGCCATAATCAACATTTCGAAAGCGGCGCTACACTTCATTCCTTTTTTCAAGCGAAATTTAGTCCATATTCTTCGATCCATCTTTTTCGAAAGTAAAAATTCGACGAGCACTCGAAAACACGCCTAACCTTTTCGACTGTCAACATTTAAGTAAATATTCAAAATAGCTGAAAATGCAAACAGGCATCGGCGACATGTGTACCAAGAAGACTGAAAAAAAATTGAAAATCGGATTATAACACCGGAGAAATTAAAACATTCCCCTTACTATTTGATCATATCTCGTATATTAAACAACGGTAACAATGAAAAACAGATAAAACGTAAAGTACAATATCTCACATACTGGGTGCAATAGCTCCATATAGAAACGCTTATACCATTAAACTCAATTTGTCAGTCAAGTCAACAGCATTTGGTTCAAAGACAGGAAGTTGTTGGCGTTGCCTGGATATAATATTAAAGTTTAGCCCCACAAGACACGATGGATATTCTGTAGTGCCTTGCCGAAACTGCCAGAGGCAGATTGTCGTCGTGCGGATTCTATTATCTATCTTCCAATTACGTCGAGACAAAACAAGGTCATTTGGTTTAGTGCGCGTGTTTAAGAACTTCTGTAGTCCTGGCAGTGCCCGCTGCATCCAGATTTGCTCTAATATATGACAACAACACGAACGATAAACAGTTTAGAGAACAGAAACTTTTGAAATGTGTTGCTACACAGGAATGCTGAAGATTAGATGGGTAGATCACATAACTAATAAGCAATTAATGCATACAGTTGGGGGGCAGGAAAACTGTGGTAGAACTTGACTCAAAGAAGGAATAGATTGATACGACACATTCTGAGACATCGAGGGGTCACCAGTTTAGTTGTGAGGCAAGTGTGTTTGGGAGGAGGGGGGGGGGGGGGGAACGGGGAGGGGGGGCAAAAATCGTAGAGGGAGACGAGAGATGGATACAGTAAGCAGAATCAGAAGATTGTAGGTTGCTGTGGTTATTCGGAGATGAAGAAGCTTGCACAGGATAGAATAGCATGGAGCGTTGCATTAAACTTGTCTTCAGATTGAAGATCACAACAACAAAAACATGCAGTGTAACTCTTATACATGAGAACGCTCTGCTGAAGCTTTTATGGCTGATTGCTTGGGTTTTAGTTTGCCTGATGCAGCCACGTACGGGAAGATAGTGTTGTCCAGTATATTCTCGTAGAAGAGAGTGCTGTACCTCGGGACACTTTACAGAATTATGCCTCTAATCAGCACCATAATAGAAATTTAATGTATTTCGTTTTTCCATTATTAAATGATGGCATTCGCTTTTTATGTGCTGCAGACGTTTACTAAAAATTACTCCGGAAAATAGTATTTTCCCAAAAACGAAAACATATTCCAAGGTACAACATAGTCATATACCTGAGAACAAACATTCTATTGAAATTTATAAGCATTGAAATAGAGAAAATCTTGTCACTTCTGTATTTAATCCTCTATCTGTTACATTATTAGTCTACTACACACCTACAATCAGTGAGTGAAATATCCCATGATCCATGATAAAAGACCTTGTATTTCAAGTTACGAGATGGTGCACGACTGATGAAATTTAGCTTAACCGTCTACACGTCACATTACAAGTTTTAAAAATATATAAATTTTTACTTGCCATAAAAATCAACAATTAGCAATACATTCCAAATAGCTTTAATACATTATGCAGCACTTAAATGTGAATAACTAGAAATATTTACAAATGCTGTACGAAACACAACCTTATGTCTCAAAACAACAAAAACTGTACAGAATGGTGGAAACTGCTTATAGCGGTCTTTAGTGCGATTCCTTCATGTGATTATAAAATCAGGCACTAGATTGCAGTACCGGCTAATAAACATCATGTGTTCCTGGGTACACTATCCTCCAGGTACAGCATGTATGGCGCGAGGTGGCAAGAAAAATGAAGGGAGCTTTGATTGAAAATTGTCAACGGAGCATAGACCAGCTCCAAAGAATATAGTTTATCAAGCTTAGAAAAGTACTTGTGGAAATGGGAATTGTTTTGAGTGCCTGTTAAGACAGCAATATTGGATCCAAGCAATAAAGGAATGGATCTAACCAACCTCAAGTCTAAAGCGATGGCGTTGTATAACAAACGAACGTCGAGCATAACGTGTTACAGCCCAGGGTGCATTACAGCAAAACTACACGCCCTTGTCAACTCGGAAGGTGTAGAACGACTGATCAATATGCAAAAAATTAGTTTTAAGCTAAAACATAATAGGGAATTTTATCTTGAAGGAAACTACCTCAGTAAAAATCTTTTAAAATCCAAAATCAGTGCGGAAAAGACGTTTTTAGCAGAAAGAAGGAAACACGAAAGAAAAAATAACATAGAAAATAAATGTGCTGGAATAGCATGGAATGTAGTCTGGAAAGATATCAGTAGTGAGAACATCGTGGTACAAGGTAGTCAATAACATTATAGTCAATAACATCATAATGAGCGTCTCTTTGCCATTGGTTTAAGTGACACTCTCCTCTGCAGTAAATGCAACCTTGTTGATACTGTGACTCATGGGTATACGGGTGAAGATCGGGTTATCAGCTAGAGGTGGACAAGGGAGAAAATTAATCAGATAACAAGAACTTCCGCAATGTACCGAATAACATTTTCTACAGACTTTAAGTAAGTCACTGCCCTCAGGCGATAAGTAACGCAGCGATCTGGTTATTGGGCAAGTATACAAGCTACATTTTTAACAACATTGGAAGTGATAAACATCTTGAATACAAAATTAATATGGAAACTAAATTCTAAAAAGCACTTAAGTATCCGAACCACAATAAGAAATATGGTAACACGCTCCAAATGGTCTTCAACAGAATAGGTTTGGATTAGGTACATATGGATTCCCCGTCGAGAAGAAATAGGTTGGAGCACGAAGCACTGCCGCAGAGAGGCCCCACTACTTCCGCGGCGCATTCCCGACTCTAACCTCCCACACAAGTCACACATGAAAAATAAATCAGTAGTACAGCAGATACAAGAATATGACGGCAAACACCTGGTGTCTGTTACAAAGGAAGATTTTGAAGTCCCTAAGAATGCTGTTAGAAGGCTGAAACTGTAATGACAAGCCAGTGAAGGACTTTGCGATGTTGCTGTTCGGAACTGATCTTCTGTCCACTTAATTTATCCAATAGGAGACTGAGGAGCATACATCAAGGATTTACTGAATGATTAAGTTGCGTCTGGGACTTGGTCAAAAGGAACCTCAGGCTGCAGAAGAAGAAAATGCTATCAGTTGAAGATGACAGTGAAGGTGCCTCACGAATGAAGGACATTGTTAAATTTGTGCTACTGTTAAAGATTAAATATTACTCTTCATACTGAGAATGCTGTACCTGATGACTGCAATTAGCTGTGACCTTATTTGTGTCATTTCATTGTAAGCTAGTTATTTTTGTTACTGTTTTTGTGGAATTAAAAAAAAACCTCATGTAACAAAGCTCAGCTGTTGATCATCAAGTAGTACCAGGTGATATTACAGTGAGGTGACAAAACTCATGGGATATCTGTTAATATCGTGTCGGGCCTCCTTTTGCCCGACCTAGTGCAACAACTCTTCGTTGCATGGCTCAAAAAGTCGTTCGAAGTCCCCTGCAGAAAAGATTTAGCCATGTTGCCTCTATGCCCATCCATAATTTCGAAGGTGTTGCCGGTGCAGAATTTTCTGTACGAACTGATCTCTACAAATGTGTCGGGCAATCTGCGTCGCCAAATCATTCGCTCGAATTGTTCAGAATGTTCTTCAAACCAATCGTGAACAGTTGTCTTGTTTGCAACTTGCGTCCATAGCTTCGTGGAGTCTGCGCCAACAGTAGAACCCTACCATCGGTTCTTTAGCAACTGAAATCCGGACTCATCTGACCAGGCCACTGGTTTTCCAGTCGTCGAGAAGTCCAACCAATATGGTCACGAGCCCAGGAGATGCGCTGCAGGTGATATCGTGTTGTTACCAAAAGTATTCGCGTCGGTCGTCTGCTGCCATAGCCCATTAACGCCAAATTTCACCACACTATACTAACGGATACGTTGGTTGTACGTGCTACATTTATTTCTGAAGTTATTTAGCTCCACGCCAACGACGCTGCTCTCAATCGATAAGAGAAGGCGGTCGGCCACTGTATTGTCCGTCGTCAGAGGACAATGTCTGAAATTTGGTATTCTTTGTTCTGGTCCCGTCCCCCAAATGAACCAACCAACCAAGTTGCCCCACGCGTCTAGCTTCAACCGCTATTCCGGGTTCAAAGTCTGTTAAATTCCGACGTGCGACCACAATCGTGTCGGAAACCGTTCCAAACGACTCACCTGAGTATAAATGACAGCTCCGCCGATGCACTGCTTGTGTACTGTATATGTGCATATCGCTGTCCCTTACATTTTCTCACCTAAGTGTATTTCTGGTGGATACTTTGGCGGTAGAAGTAGTCAAGAGTCATCGACAATTCTGGTCTCTGTCAAGCATGGCACTCAAATTCTTTGTGTTAGGGTTATACACTACTGGCCATCAAAATTGCTACACCATGAAGATAACGTGTTACAGACGCGAATTTTTAACCAACAGGAAGAAGATGCTGTGATATGCAAATGATTAGCTTTTCAGAGCATTCACACAAGGTTGGCGCCGGTGGCGACACCTACAACCTGCTAACATGAGGAAAGTTTCCAACCGATTTCTTATACACAAACAGCAGTTGACCGGCGTTGCCTGGTGAAGGGTTGTCGTGATGCCTCGTGTAAGGAGGAGAAATGCGTACCATCACGTTTCCGACTTTGATAAAGGTCGGATTGTAACCTATCGCGATTGCGGTTTATCGTATCGTGACGCTGCTGCTACCGTTGGTGGAGAACCAATGACTGTTAGCAGAATATGGAATCGGTGGGTTCAGGAGGGTAATATGGAACGCCGCGCTGGACCCAACGGCCTCGTATCGCTAGCAGTCGAGATGACAGGCATCTTATCCGCATGGCTGTAAAGGATCGTGCAGCCACGTCTCGATCCCTGAGTCAACAGATGGGGAGGTTTGCAAGACGACAACCATCTGCACGAACAGTTCGACGACGTTTGCAGCAGCATGAACCATCAGCTCGGAGACCATGGCTGCGGTTACCCTTGACGCTGCATCACAGACAGGAGTGCCTGCGATGGTGTACTCAGCGACGAACCTGGGTGCACGAATGGCAAAACGTCATTTTTTCGGATGAATCCAGGTTCTGTTTACAGCATCATGATGGTCGCATCCGTGTTTGGCGACATCGCAGATAACGCACATTGGAAGCGTGTATTCGTCATCGCTATATTGGCGATCAACCGGTGTGATGGCATGGGGTTCCATATCTGTCACCTCTTGTTCGCATTGACGGCACTTTGAACAGTGGACGTTACTTTTCAGATGTGTTACGACCCGTAGCTCTACCCTTCATTCGATCCCTGCGAAACCCTACATTTCAGCAGGATAATGCACGACCGCGTGTTGCAGGTCCTGAACGGGCCTTTCTGGGTACAGAAAATGTTAGACTGCTCCCCTGGCCAGCACATTCTCCAGATCTCTCACCAATTGAAAACGTCTGGTCAATGGTGGCCGAGCAACTGGCTCGTCACAATACGCCAGTCACTACTCTTGATGAACTGTGGTATCGTGTTGAAGCTGCATGGGCAGCTGTACCTGTACACCCCATCCAAGCTCTGTTTGACTCAATGCCCAGGCGTATCAAGGCCGTTATTACGCCCAGAGGTGGTTGTTCTGGGTACTGATTTCTCAGGATCTGTGCACCCAAATTGCGTGGAAATGTAATCACATGTCAGTTCTAGTATAATATATTTGTCCAATGAATACCCGTTTATCATCTTTATTTCTTCTTGATGTAGCAATTTTAATGGCCAGTAGTGTATTTTACAGGGCGTCCATTACAATAGATTTGACGATTGCCCTGTGTGTTACTGAAATGGAAGCATGAGCATGTTGTTTCACTCGGGCAGGGTTTAAGTAGCCACTTAAGATACTTCTGTGAGTATGTCGTGTGACTAGGGCCTCCCGTCAGGTAGACCGTTCGCCGGGTGCAAGTCTTTCGATCTGATGCCACTTCGGTGACTTGCGCATCAATGGGGATGAAATGATGATGATTAGGACAACACACACCCAGTCCTGAGAAAATCTCCTACCCAGCCTGGAATCGAAACCGGGACCTTAGGATTGACATTCTGTCGCGCTGACCACTCAGCTACCGGGGACAGAAACCACTTCACTATGACTGAGAGACTGTATGCAAAAAACTTTTCAGTTTCTTCTACTAACTTCCGGTGGACACCTTTGGCTAGGTCATCAGCGTAAGTGAAGTTGTTGGTGTCAGTGTGAGAACTATCAGCAGTATATACACTCCTGGAAATGGAAAAAAGAACACATTGACACCGGTGTGTCAGACCCACCATACTTGCTCCGGACACTGCGAGAGGGCTGTACATGCAATGATCACACGCACGGCACAGCGGACACACCAGGAACCGCGGTGTTGGCCGTCGAATGGCGCTAGCTGCGCAGCATTTGTGCACCGCCGCCGTCAGTGTCAGCCAGTTTGCCGTGGCATACGGAGCTCCATCGCAGTCTTTAACACTGGTAGCATGCCGCGACAGCGTGGACGTGAACCGTAGGTGCAGTTGACGGACTTTGAGCGAGGGCGTATAGTGGGCATGCGGGAGGCCGGGTGGACGTACCGCCGAATTGCTCAACACGTGGGGCGTGAGGTCTCCACAGTACATCGATGTTGTCGCCAGTGGTCGGCGGAAGGTGCACGTGCCCGTCGACCTGGGACCGGACCGCAGCGACGCACGGATGCACGCCAAGACCGTAGGATCCTACGCTGTGCCGTAGGGGACCGCACCGCCACTTCCCAGCAAATTAGGGACACTGTTGCTCCTGGGGTATCGGCGAGGACCATTCGCAACCGTCTCCATGAAGCTGGGCTACGGTCCCGCACACCGTTAGGCCGTCTTCCGCTCATGCCGCAACATCGTGCAGCCCGCCTCCAGTGGTGTCGCGACAGTCGTGAATGGAGGGACGAATGGAGACGTGTCGTCTTCAGCGATGAGAGTCGCTTCTGCCTTGGTGCCAATGATGGTCGTATGCGTGTTTAGCGCCGTGCAGGTGAGCGCCACAATCAGGACTGCATACGACCGAGGCACACAGGGCCAACACCCGGCATCATGGTGTGGGGAGCGATCTCCTACACTGGACGTACACCACTGGTGATCGTCGAGGGGACACTGAATAGTGCACGGTACATCCAAACCGTCATCGAACCCATCGTTCTACCATTCCTAGACCGGCAAGGGAACTTGCTGTTCCAACAGGACAATGCACGTCCGCATGTATCCCGTGCCACCCAACGTGCTCTAGAAGGTGTAAGTCAACTACCCTGGCCAGCAAGATCTCCGGATCTGTCCCCCATTGAGCATGTTTGGGACTGGATGAAGCGTCGTCTCACACGGTCTGCACGTCCAGCACGAACGCTGGTCCAACTGAGGCGCCAGGTGGAAATGGCATGGCAAGCATTGCTGCGAAAGGTGGATATACACTGTACTAGTGCCGACATTGTGCATGCTCTGTTGCCTGTGTCTATGTGCCTGTGGTTCTGTCAGTGTGATCATGTGATGTATCTGACCCCAGGAATGTGTCAATAAAGTTTCCCCTTCCTGGGACAATGAATTCACGGTGTTCTTATTTCAATTTCCAGGAATGTAATACTCTTAAATCACTTATGACGAATGCCAGAATGGTTCCTTTAAAACGAGTACGGGCGTTTCCTAGGCCCACCATTTTCCTTTCCGAGCTTCTGCTCTAAAAACCTCGGTGTCAATGCTAGATTTTCCTCGCTTATGCTCATTTTCAGTTGGGTAAATTTTAAACTGTTCCAATCTCGTTGCTATGGAGGTAGGGTGCGTGTCAGACGACGAGACACATTTGTACGGGGCTCAAGGAACTGCAGTAGTGTGAAACGGAAAAGTTAGCTCTTGTGTGGAAATTGTCGTGTCGTTGTTTTAGACCGACTCATTTTCCTGTAACGCCGGACTGACGTTACACGATCGTCTCCAAAAATGAGGAAAACAATGACAGCCAGCGAACTGAAAATTTTGCGTACCTAATTAAGCGTCAAAAACGCTGCGTTCATTCCCGCGTCAGTGGATTGGCAAATTAATAATTCTCTGTTTCTGACAAAAGAATAACTGCGCAACCGGCGGCATTCACAATTGCTTTACAAAAAAAATACAGGAATTTATATATAGAAACGAATGACATGAGAACTTGCATTCCGTTTCCCACAACATTAGAACGGGGTAGTATCTAGTCAAGTTCGCTCCATCAAATAGCCAATAGAATGAACAGTTTGACGTTCGCCGCGGTGCCTGTGATTTAATTTGCAGCAAAGAGGTGCTACTTGTACTTCCGTGTTTTCAGTTAAATAAGCGTGAACAAACGAAATACAAACCCTCTTTTGAAGTCTCCTCGTTGTTCCATAGACATCAAAACATAGGCCACATAACCATATCTCCGAAGAGCTTCATAACAAGATAGCGTCTTCTTACACAACGTTTGGCATGTGAAATTGAATAACTCGTGGTTGAAATTTAAAGTGCCTTTTCACAATGTCTGTTTAGCGGTATTACTTTCCTGTCAGATTCATCGTATCTGTTATTTTTCTCGCAACCATTATACAAACTTTTCTTTCAATTCCTTTTTTGTTTTATGCAAGAATCTCTTGGGGTAATTGGGCTGTTAGTCATATATTAACCACTTCAGTATATTTAGCTGTTTCTATTAAAAAAGTGACTCAACTGTCTAATTTATCGATAACGTAGTGTACCTGCTACAACTTGAACGCCCCAAATATTGGTAAAGTAAGCAAAATGTATTCAAGAAAATCTTTAATAACAAGGATACACTGCAGTTTTCTTGCTGATGTCATTTATAAAGGGTGGTCCATTGATAGTGACCAGGCCAAATATCGCACGAAATAAGAATCAAACGAAAAAACTGCAAAGAACGAAAGTCGTCTAGCTTGAAGGGGGAAACCAGATGGCGCTATGGTTGGCCCGCTAGATGGCGCTGCCATAGGTCAAACAGATATCAATTGCGTCTTTTTAAATAGGGACCCCCATTTTTTATTACATATTCGTGTAGTGCGTAAAGAAATATGAATGTTTTAGTTCGATCACTTTTTTCGCTTTGTGATAGATGGCGCTGTAATAGTCACAAACATACGGCTCACAATTTTTGACGAACAGTTGGTAACAGGTAGGTTTTTTAAATTAAAATACAGAACGTAGGTACGTTTGAACATTTTATTTCGGTTGTTCCAATGTGATACATGTATCTTTTTGAACTTATCATTTCTGAGAACGCATGCTGTTACAGCGTGATTACCTGTAAATACCACATTAATGCAATAAATGCTCAAAATGATGTCCGTCAACCTCAATGCATTTGGCAGTACGTGTAACGCATTCCTCTCAACCTTTCCTGTGCATCCAGCACAGAAGATGAAGGTCAATGGGCGAAAGAACAGATACCATCTTCACATAATACCTATTGTGGTTGAAAGTACTTTTAAACTAATTGGGTGGAATCTTCAGCAAGGGCGGAGAAAATTAACTGACGTGAGGTCGCAAAAAATCGCTTTACAAGTAAGCCAACAACCAGAATTATGCAACAGTTGTTTGTTACTAAAATTTAGAAGGAAACAGCTAAAAATATAATTTAGTTAAGGATAAGGGCACTTAATTAACAGCATTTTCCTTAAAACTCTATCACTCTAGGCATGAAGCATTCTCAGTATCCTTGTGTCGTAGCTAACAGCCCACGCATCAATAACTGGACTACACTGTAATTGATACATATGTCATGCGCAGATTACTGTATTTAGATTTACATACTGCCGATTAAAAAAAGTAGTTTAAGCTGTTCTTGATGTTGCTGAGCAACAGTCATACAATGATTTTTAAATGAACACACCGCCATTTGAGTGTATTGTATTTGACAATACAGTCAAATGGCGAGGTGTTCATTTAAAAATGAAATTACTGATCCTTGTCTCGAGAGGATAAGACATTTCAACACAAACTTTTAGACCATTAACTGAAATAAAAAGCACAGTTATGCTGCAAAAATCAGTGCAATTTACCAGAAATGACCATTCATTTTATAATCTTTGGAAATGTGTTCTGTTGTAGAAAGATGCACCTACCTGATCACCGTAACTTTGCAGATCTTACCTATGAACTGACTCTTCTTCATCTATGGGAGAGCATACTCATATTAACAAGTCCATAAGTTCTCCTGGAAGAGCGTATATATGTTCTGCTTCTAGAGTACACTTTGAGTATGGATACCGCTGCCCACCGCGAAACTGAATTCCATCTTTTGGCCTTGCAAACATAGCCCGCCGTAAGGAAAGCATACAAGTGGAGCAGGGATCAATGAGGAATCATTCCAGAGACGGTCTGGGCCGCAAGTGGCGAAATCGCCCAGCACATAGGAACGAGCATTATGGAAACGGCAAAGCTGATTGGATGTTCAAGTGCTACTGTCAAGGAAGTGGTTGAATTACAGTGAAAGCACAAGTAGGTCACAAGGTGTTGCGCATCCACGCCTCATCACAGAAGGTGAAGTCTGAGGCTTGACCGCTCTGTAAAGCAGGACAGGTGACAATCTGTGACTAATCTCACAACAGAGTACACTGCTAGTGTGGGCACAAGTGTTTCACAGCACTCCGCTCAGTGAACACTGTTGAATGTGGAGCTCCGCAACAAACGACCCATACTTGTCGCCACATTGACCCAACGAAATCGTTAATTACGACTGCAGTGGGCACTAAATCAACGAGATTGGACCATGGACCAGTCAAAACGTGTTGCCTGATCAGATGAATAATGTTTATTGTTATACCAGATCGATGGTAGTGTCTGGATATTCTGTCATCTATGTGAACAGCTGCTCGGGACATACAACTCTCCTCCGACGCAAACCTGTGGTTGCAGTGTTTTGCTATTGGGGACATCTGCCTGGGATTACGTGGAACGTGTGGTAATAATCGACAGAATCACAGCTGTGGACTACGTGAACAATACTTGATCGCTTCCCCGACGGCGATGGCGTCTTTTAGCTGGATAACTATCCGTGTCCAAGGCCACTATCATCCTAAAGAGGTTTGGAGACCATGATAGTGAGCTCACGTTGGTGTCTTGGTCAGTAAATTCGCCTGATCTGAACCTGATGGTACACATCTGGGATGCTATCGAGCGGGAATTGTGTGACCTGTGTGAGAACCTCTCTTGCCATATACCATGTGGTTATAATTAAACTGCAGCTACTAACAAAGGTCCAGTGCAGGCTGCAATTATCTAAGGGCATCGAACCTTGATATACATGTCAATGTATTGATGTGGAACCCATTTACACTGGGAAAAAATTAGTTACAACTTTGATACCAGGTGCAAAACTGGCACTGTGAATGCAAGAAAGACGTATAGAATTGTTTCCATATGTCATGGATTAGGGAAGGGACTTGGGTAGGAATAGTCAAACAAGTGCGAATGGCATAATGTTGATTTTATTATTAACCGTTACAACTTGTCAAATGAAAACGTGGTGTCATACCATCATAGAAACAGGGCACAGCGCCAGATTTGTCCCTGGTGGACAAAATTTGAACTTTTTTTTACGTAAACCTGATCCGCATTAACGCATCAGCATATCTACTCAGTTCCGCTGCCATACGGCAATAACAGTCCACACTGGACTTCCATGAGCAGATGACTTCCGTAAAGCTACTAAGGACGTATTGAATCCATGCCACGTAGGATCACTGGTGTAAGACGATCCAAAGGTGGACTAACTCGCTACAGACGAGCTGGTCATAATGTTTTGGCTCATCTGTGTATATGGTAGGCTCCATGTAACAAATGGTATTGAAATTTAGAGAGGAAAATCACAGAGGAAGCAACACAGGTTGTGTCAGAGCACAACAATAATAAATTTGTGGACAAGGCGTAAGCGTTCACCGTTCATTGATACACGCTCTGACGATGTATTGTTAGTTGTTTTGCTGATTTTCCCTTGCTGATTTTCCCTTGCTGATTTTTCCCTTAAACAAGGCGTTTAGAAAGCTACCCTCCCTTCTGGCCTCAAAAAGTACAAAAGAAAGTACGGTACGGCACCGTGGCATTATTCCAATCTAAACTTCATAAAAAACATAGCACTGATACATCCTGCTAGTGGCGCTTGTAATGAAACTTGGAGTTGCGTGCCACTGGTGCTCTCCGTGCGCTGTCGATTATCACCGTATCTTCCATGTCGCTGTCTGGCAGGGATATTAAACTTCCCGTTACTACACTTTCAGAGTCATTATCTTGACGAAAGCCTGATTGACACACGTGACGCAGGACGTCCACATGTTGATGCAGGTGGTATTATGCTTCTGCAGATCACTGATTTCTACAAAGGCGACAACGGAATCTTTGCATTTTCATACATTACTGTTGTCCCTTCACTAATCTGCTTGGTCGATGCGCTAAAATAACGCGAATCACGTAGAGTGCATCTATATTTATAGTGAAATTTCGACAGAAGGGATATAATGAGCAGGGACCATGCACATAGATCTTATCTCTCTCTCCCCTTCCTTCCATCTCTTTATCTGTCTCTCTGTTTCTTTCTCTCTCTGTCTCTCTCTCTCTCTCTCTTTCTCTCTCTCTCTCTCCCTCTCTCTCTCCCTCTCTCTTACTCAGTGTGCTTAACAGTCACTAATTTAGTCGACGTAAATAGCTGGTTGAAAAAAGTTTAAATGAATCAATTTTTAGATACAACGAAACCCCTTATAAATGAAAAAAAATCGAGAAAAGTGCATTAGTTTTCTTCGCATTACCCGTCAACTCAGCGAACAACACGATTGCGAGCTAGACGATTTTGTTGCCCATCAGAAATAGGAACGCTAATCCGTAATGTTTGTCTGTTTTGTTAGACCACTCCGTTAGCAAACGACAACGATAACCTTGCCACAACTAGGCAATTTTGCTTCCAAGTTAGTAGTATTCCCATGTTCAACACGCCCAAGCTCAGAGAAAGAAGAAACTATCAGACTTCAATTAATTACAATTTTTCTGTAAGATGAAAGGATGAGGGTCATTCTTTACGTATTGTACCGCTATTGGTAGAAGGTGTACAATAACGTACTATTCACCAATGTTTCAAGTGGAGTATTGCATTTTTTTTCATGCTTAGCTAATTTCTTAACAATGTTTGTTTTGCCTCTCTAGTCCAGCATTTGTCACAACTTGGGAAAAGAATTTTATAAGGCACTACTTATCTCTTTGAGATCAGAAACCCCTTTTCCTTTCCGTCCCCACACCCCGAGTAATTTCTGTGCGGTTTAAATATGTAGATAAGTATTTTCAAACATAACATCGCAGGCCAGAGAAGTTTGTTTCCCTCGGAGTATAGCAATACCAATCTCCCTGGGTCCATTCCATAGCTTTCCACGAACATACCATGCTGCAAACTTGAAGCTTTCCCGCTTTTTCCGTCCGCTTTATTGGCTAGCTTCACGTGACAGAGACCTCCTCCTCCATGTATACAAAGTTCCCCGTCTCCAACGGCAGTTCGGGGGCTACTTTTTTCAGTCACTCCTACTGACGCCATCTAGTTGTGATTACCTCTGTTCGGATCATGGTCTGTTGTAAGTTCACATTGTTCTGTGTAGCTTAGATTGTGGATGGAGACATAGGAATCAATGCATTTCCATCAGTTTAGCAACCAATAATGTTATTGCTGAAGATCGAGTTTTGTTTGCGGTTAAATTCGCGTATAGTTCATAAAACTGTGATTTTGATTTGTCCTTCGTCCGAGTCAGACCAGGTGCCCTTATCGCAGTGGCTTTGGTTTAATTCACTCCTTCCCCGTGCCTAATAAGTTAATTCCTGATAGTTCATGAAGGGCTAGTTCGCTGTAACGCGTAGCTTTAAGTGACACTGAAAAGATGTACGAGATTTTGTGTATCAGGGGGATAGACCCCGGCGCTGGTTTCTGGTAGCCTAAATTTCGCTAACATTCTATCATTTAATAGCCTTCAGCGAACCTTCTGAATTCACGCGACCGTGGTTCCCATGGCTTGTCGAGTTTTTTCGATTATATTCCTGTTAAATGGAACTTGTTCTTTGTGTGGTGCCCACCATCACGTGTATTTGAATATGTGATTGACGTTTAAGAAACCTTCCTAGTAGAGAGAGCTAAACATGCTGAGTAAAACGTATCGCTATATCGATATTAACAATTTCTTGTAACGTTTTTTATCAGAATTACTGTATTTTTCATGGATTGGCTCTGATCCCTCTGTCTGTCCCTATTTGCCTTTTCTAATCCCATGGTTCAAAATTTCGTGAATAAAGCGACTTCCTACATGTATGATAATGTTTCCAAAAGTCGTAGTTTATCGAATTAATTGGGTTTTTGCCAGGTTTCCTTTCTTTGTGATGCCTTGTAACCAAAGGGGTCTTCTGGTATGCAGCAGTTTTCCGTTGTTCTTCCCTTTGTCTGATTGAGTATTCTATGCAGTTCAGATTTATTCACACCCTACAATTCTCCAACGACCTATCCTAAATCCTCCAAAGAGATCCATGCTGTTGACTAGATTAATGAAGCATGCTAAAGGTTTCATGCTTCGTTTCCCTTTGTACTCTGTGTAATGTTCAATAATCAGAGCATCCTATCCCCTGAAAGACTTCTCTGTCACATAAATTTCCAAGGGATGTACTGAGTCCGAGACGTGAATGATGAATCCATAAAGAATGATCGCCACTCTAGTCGCACAGAGACCATACTGGTGCCGGCCAGTGTGGCCGTGTGGCTCTAGGCGCTTCAGTCTGGATCCGCGTGACCGCTACGGTCGCAGGTTCGGATCCTGCCTCGGGCATGGATGTGTGTTATGTCCTTAGGTTAGTTAGGTTTAAGTACTTCTAAGTCCTAGGGGACTGATGACCACAGATGTTAAGTTCCGTAGTGCTCAGAGCCATTTGAACCATACTGGTTTTCCGCCAGGGCTTAATCCATAAATCTTAACATGGTTTCGTACAAGACTGAACATACAGCGAACGCCGATAACATTAAAAATTTTAAGTGATCAGTAAATGTAAATGTCTTGTGACTAGGGCCTCCCGTCGGGTAGATCGTCTTTCGATTTTACGCCACTTCGGCGACTTGCTCGTCGATGGGTATGAAATGATGATGATTTGGACAACACAAAACCTAGTTCCCGAGCGGAGAAAATCTCCGACCGAGCCGGGAAGCGAACCCGGACCCTTAAGATTGACATTCTGTCGCGCTAACCTCTCAGCTACCGGCTGCGGACTAGTAATCAGTTAAAATATACGCTATATGGTAAAGAAACGGATGCGGCAAATAAAGCAAACAACATTTTTAAAGAATAAAATCCCTCGCCCATTTCATCGAACACGTACTTAAATATCTTCAATTGAAATGACGATAAAAACTGGTCTTTTTGGGGAGCCTACTAACATCAAGCTTCTCAGAATTACGAACCTCTTATGTCTACATATCAATGCACTTTCAAGTCTTTTTCTTTCTATCTTAAGACAGTGAAAGTGATAGGTGGGTGTGTATGTAGACTAAAGTCCAACATTCATCGTTTACTTGACTATTTCTGCTAAGTATTTCATTTAGAACATGTATGTGTACTTATTTCACAAGCTTAATGTTACACAGTGGTTCAGACACTGGACCCACATTCAGTAGAAGTGATCTTCAAACCCACATTTATGTCTTCTACGCTCTGTCAAAATATTTTAATACCCAAGGCAGATGTGGTTCCTTCTACTATAGCCCACAGCAAATACGACGGTTGTTCAATAAGTAATGCCCCACATTTTTTCTCACAGCATATTTATTGTTAAGAGTCAGAATTTGGTGCAATATATACAACAAGTCTTGTACATGTACTATTTTTCTATGCAGCCTCCATCACGTTCTATGGTCGTACGCCAACTTTCTACAAAGTGTGTTCCCCTTAGAAAATCTTTAAGCGGCCCAAAGAGATGGAAGTCCGAGAGTGCCAGGTCTGGACTGTAGAGTGGATGAGGCAATGATGGGCAACCCAATTTGGCGATGTGTTCCCAGGTTCTCAGACTTGAGTGTGGGAGTGCATTATCGTGTTGGAGCAAGACTTCTGCTGGATTCTTGTCCAACTGAACACGTCGGAAACGGTTCTTGAGTTTATTCAAAGTCTTGACAAAGTCTTCACATATACCTTTGAATTGTTAGTTGACCCTCTTGGCATCACATTCACGAGAATGACGCCATAACAATCCCAGAAGACTGTCACTATGACTTATCCGGCAGACTCTTGAATTTCTTCTTTTGTGGTGAATGAGGATGATGCCACTCCATGGACTGTCTTTTTGTGTCCGGCGGAAAGTGGTGCACCCAGCTTTCGTCCCCCGTAACGATCCGTGACAGAAAGGCCTCACCGTCGGTCTGAAAACGCTCCAACAATTCAGATGAAATGGCCTTTCTTTGAATCTTGTAGTTCGCTGTGAGCATTTGTGGAACCCATCGTGAGCACCTGTTTGAATATCTTGTGAGTCTCTATCATTGCAGACGCACTTCCAATGCTGACCGACAGCTGTAGACCCAATTTTCGAGTTGTGATGCGCCGGTCGGCACGAATAATGGCATCCGCACGATTCAGCATGTCTGGAGCAGTGGCTGTGACACGACGACCCGAGTGTGGCTGATCATGGAGCTCTGTTTCTGCATTTCCTGAGACTTACCCATCGTCCAGCGGTACTCCTTTCAACTGCAGCATCGCCAAACACTGCACGCCAACGTTTATGGATGTTCACCCCGGTTTCTTTTTCTGCACACAAGAATTCAATAACAGCACGCTACTTGTAACGTGAGTGTCGTATGTAGACGACATTTTGATGCTGTACTACATTTGAGATGTGGTGCTACAGACGAATGTTAAAAAATAGGTGAATTGGTAAGGTAAGGAATGAGGAGGTTCTACGCAGAATCGGAGAGGAAAGGAACATATGGAAAATACTGGTAACGAGAAGGGACAGGATGATAGGACATCTGTTAAGACATGAGGGAATGAGTTCCATGGTTCTAGAGGGAGCTGCAGAGGGTAAAAACTGCAGAGGAAGACAGAGATTGGAAGACATCCAGCAAATAATTGAGGACGTAGGTAACAAGTGCTACTCTGAGATGAAGAGGTTAGCACAGGAGAGGAATTCGTTTCTGGCCGCATCAAACTAGTCAGAAGACTGAAGACAAAAAAAAACCTGCGGTTCTGCCATGTGCCAGAACGGTTCGAAACTTCGCCAGCGTACATAACAAACATCAAACGTGAAGCACAAACAAGGACGTTAATCTGTGTATATTAATAGCTTTTTAAAAAACTTACTGAAACACCCTCGTAAATGAATACTTTTGCAGTTACAATATTTACCAGCAAACAAATACTGGTGCAATTTAAATCGACAGATGTTTGTTTTCGGGAAAATTTAAAGTCCACGAGAAAAGAAACTCATACTTGGAGTCTGCCGAAGTTCATCGACTATCACTTGAAGTGATCGGCGAAACTTGATCACTTGACAGTAATGTGAACAAGTTCAGAGTGTTCTACAGAACACAAGCCACAGTTACAGTACAGCAGGGCGAGAGGACAAGTTCTGCATCTGACGAGTGGAGAGATGTCGTAAGGGTCCAGCACCACTGGATGCTGGCGGAGCAGGTTGCCATTTGCTTGAGGTAGCTGCTAGAAAAGAACTTGCTTTCTCTTGCTTTGTGACCACTTACACAGCCATTTTCGTAGTACACCAGTCGTCCGACTCCAGTCCTCATCCTTGTCAAATCTGACTTCGTGGTCTACATCTGATGACTTTGTAATCGACGGGTTGTCAAATTCTAATGTTCCTTCCTTCCTTCCCCAACAAGTTATCACATATCGTTAAAATGTATATTTTTCCACTTGAAAAACGTTTATTGCTTTTTGCCTTGATAGGTAAAACACATTGCTCTGCAATAGTTACGGACGACGTATGTTCAGTAACATAACATACTACAACAGGACTGGAGTCGGTAGAATTTGTTTTGTGCTTCTCAGATTTCTTTATCATGGCTCTCTGCCGTGATTCACTACAGGCAGTGGCAGCGTTGTTGAGGCATCCGGTTGTCTCCCGTGTGTTTGAGCATGATGTCCCACAATGCTAACACGATGTGGCGTGGTCAAGTGGTGGTGCAACGCCACTGCCTCTGTCACCGACGTCCTCCAGCCTAGGCAGCTAAGGCAGCGACAGTTTAGACACTGCTAATGTTTCCTCTGCTGCAGCGACCGTGACTCACTGTAGAAGCACCATGACTTCTGTTCTATGTCCCAGGGCTCAGCTGAGCCACGGCGGCAGGAGTGTGCATCTCATGTCTCAGGGCAGACTGCCCTGGTGCGAAGTCGAACTGCGGACCCCGTACAGCATTACACATGGCGCCCCAAGTGTCACAGCACCGTGGTGGTAGTGCTGCGATACTGACAGACGATGATTTCAGTACAAAACTGGTTAGGTATTTATATGCTCATGGGCTGCTCTTGGTTAACCTTTGCTATATCCTTCGGATGTATAGTAAACAGTTCCACGGTTGCTGGTATGAAAAGGCTGTCGCCTTCTGCCAGTTAGGTTCCGTTGTGTCAACTATTTCCACATCTCACCTGGCCAGCTCGCCTGGAAACATGTGACTGCTGTGTTGTGTTTTGTAAGGCATTACATCCGCACTTGTCTGCAGCTAGCTCTGCTATAATCTACTTCCTACTTTGCACATTTCTGACAGAATATGATCGGTGTGCTACATTGCCCTCCCTCTTAACAAGACCCAGTCCCTCGGATCGCCTTAACAAGACTATCCTTAAACACTAGAATGACAGATCCTGGAGGCTGGCACAACTGGTTCCAGTCCGCTCTTGAAAAATTAGTTTTACCGTAAAGTTCACTTAAACACTACTTCCCCTAAGTTCCTCATTTCTTTGCTCAACTTAACTTATTGTTGCAGTCCTCTCTACTGCCTCCTAGGCGCTGGGAATCCCGTCCACCGGAATTTAAACAATGGCTGGGTCTGAACATTGTCTTGCATTCCGTTTTTTGTATATGTAACCAAGGACTACACTTAGCAGAGTAAGTATCGCTGCAGTAGTTGAAATGACTATGCTCAATGTTGTTTCCCTCTGGTTCTGATTCTCCCTACTGACTGACATGCTGCACCAGTGTCTCCACGGAGGCCAACAAACTTGCTCGTTAACGAGTTTTTCTATGGACTACATTAACTCGTGTCCCAAAGTCTGGTTGACATTGATCCGCAGGTGTTAACTCTTCCATGAGTTCCGCTAGCCAATACAGTCGACGCTGCGAAATGCTTAGATGGACTATCCCCAAAGTTATGGCAGGTAGATGTAAAGTAGATGTATTTCACATGATGTCCCATTTATCAATAATCCACTCCCATCTAACTAACCTTTCTGCATGAGTTTCCCCTGCTCGAAACAACTGGATACTAGGATTACTTTATCGAAGATAGACTATGACCAATGTACCCCAACCTGCTGGAAGTACAACTCAGGCCTAATTTCCTCTTTCTTGTCATCCTTCTCCGTTTTCTGACCCAGCAGTAACTTCACTACACAAGAATCCTGACCCTCTCTCACTACCTTGTTTGGACATATCGTAATCTCGCCCCGCAACACTTTCGTAACTCCACTTCTTCAATTCCCACACGTCCGTTCTTGTCTTCTGCAACCAATAACAACCGTTGTACCTGTACTCTGACAAACTTCTTCAGCTTCCTAAACTAAATAGGATACGGGTGAACCTCATCACACGGGTACCGTACCTGCTTCCCTCCTACTGGAAAGGAAACCGAAACATACAATTTTGCTTCATCGGTCCTCGCTTCTGCTGTCGCTAGGCTAAAAGAAAAGGGCAAATTTTTATGGTTGGCTTCCATGACCAACCTCAACTCTGGTGGTAACTTCTTTTGCACTTTCTGTATCTGCTCCAGGCGCTACTCTGGTGACAACTAGTCATCCCTAGATGGCCATGCACAGCTTGCTCAATGGTTTAACTCTGCCACCTTCCTTCGTGCCTCTCACACACTGATCTCCAAGGTCTGTAACCATTTTTACCACTACTTACTTGTCCAGTATTTCTACTTCCGTTTACAACTTCTTAATACTCCTGTTTACTGATTCTTCTACAGTTTTTATGTGGTTCATCACTTCTCCAGTCACCTAGCGTAGTAACCGAGTATTGTTCAACACATCTTTCTCCAGACTCCCGATTTTCGTGGTGTGCTATTCACTTGTTGCATGGATTCCTTTCACCCATTGTTTCATTGCTTCCACTGTGTAATTCACCCTCCTGACGTCATTCACGTCAGCTGTCTCAAACACAGTTTTCAGAAGTCGACCTCCCACACCGATCATACCTCCCCTCCGCGTCGTATAATACACTCCTGGAAATGGAAAAAAGAACACATTGACACCGGTGTGTCAGACCCACCATACTTGCTCCGGACACTGCGAGAGGGCTGTACAAGCAATGATCACACGCACGGCACAGCGGACACACCAGGAACCGCGGTGTTGGCCGTCGAATGGCGCTAGCTGCGCAGCATTTGTGCACCGCCGCCGTCAGTGTCAGCCAGTTTGCCGTGGCATACGGAGCTCCATCGCAGTCTTTAACACTGGTAGCATGCCGCGACAGCGTGGACGTGAACCGTATGTGCAGCTGACGGACTTTGAGCGAGGGCGTATAGTGGGCATGCGGGAGGCCGGGTGGACGTACCGCCGAATTGCTCAACACGTGGGGCGTGAGGTCTCCACAGTACATCGATGTTGTCGCCAGTGGTCGGCGGAAGGTGCACGTGCCCGTCGACCTGGGACCGGACCGCAGCGACGCACGGATGCACGCCAAGACCGTAGGATCCTACGCAGTGCCGTAGGGGACCGCACCGCCACTTCCCAGCAAATTAGGGACACTGTTGCTCCTGGGGTATCGGCGAGGACCATTCGCAACCGTCTCCATGAAGCTGGGCTACGGTCCCGCACACCGTTAGGCCGTCTTCCGCTCACGCCCCAACATCGTGCAGCCCGCCTCCAGTGGTGTCGCGACAGGCGTGAATGGAGGGACGAATGGAGACGTGTCGTCTTCAGCGATGAGAGTCGCTTCTGCCTTGGTGCCAATGATGGTCGTATGCGTGTTTGGCGCCGTGCAGGTGAGCGCCACAATCAGGACTGCATACGACCGAGGCACACAGGGCCAACACCCGGCATCATGGTGTGGGGAGCGATCTCCTACACTGACCGTACACCACTGGTGATCGTCGAGGGGCCGGCCGCGGTGGTCTAGCGGTTCTGGCGCTGCAGTCCGGAACCGCGGGACTGCTACGGTCGCAGGTTCGAATCCTGCCTCGGGCATGGGTGTGTGTGATGTCCTTAGGTTAGTTAGGTTTAAGTAGTTCTAAGTTCTAGGGGACTTATGACCTAAGATGTTGAGTCCCATAGTGCTCAGAGCCATTTGAACCATTTGATCGTCGAGGGGACACTGAATAGTGCACGGTACATCCAAACCGTCATCGAACCCATCGTTCTACCATTCCTAGACCGGCAAGGGAACTTGCTGTTCCAACAGGACAATGCACGTCCGCATGTATCCCGTGCCACCCAACGTGCTCTAGAAGGTGTAAGTCAACTACCCTGGCCAGCAAGATCTCCGGATCTGTCCCCCATTGAGCATGTTTGGGACTGGATGAAGCGTCGTCTCACGCGGTCTGCACGTCCAGCACGAACGCTGGTCCAACTGAGGCGCCAGGTGGAAATGGCATGGCAAGCCGGTCCACAGGACTACATCCAGCATCTCTACGATCGTCTCCATGGGAGAATAGCAGCCTGCATTGCTGCGAAAGGTGGATATACACTGTACTAGTGCGGACATTGTGCATGCTCTGTTGCCTGTGTCTATGTGCCTGTGGTTCTGTCAGTGTGATCATGTGATGTATCTGACCCCAGGAATGTGTCCATAAAGTTTCCCCTTCCTGGGACAATGAATTCACGGTGTTCTTATTTCAATTTCCAGGAGTGTATAATTCGCAGAACCTGCGTCATCTCATCCCTCAGCTTCTCGTAAGTCCGATGTATTCTCCTACATACCTACATAAGCACACTGTGATTCTCGGCCTCCTGCCAAATATTATCAAAGGCTTCCTCTAGCCATCTCACCACATTTCGCACCTCCCACGCGTTAAATACCATCTGTATCACCCAGTGCTGATCAGTGATCACCATATCTTCTTGCTCCTCGGACAGTACTCCCCCTTCTAGGTGCTGGTTCCGCAGTGCTTCCACACCGATGACGACCAACAAGCCTATTATGATCCGTATCATCTTGTCTCCAGGCGTATCTCATCTGAGACAGTGGTAACCATTAGTCTTTCCTCGCCCTAAAGTACATTGCTGCCCGGCAGCAGTTTGTTTCGCCTATACTAAACATTATGCTACACTTATATCTAAAATACAGAAAACGTAAATGTATTCGTATCTCCTAGGTCTTAATCCACACGGACTTCTTATCACTGCTTCGCCTACAACTTCTCCCGCGCCGCTTCGCACCTTATTTTCCACTTCTCCTTTCCAGTCTGGTCCCCTGTTTCTTTGGATAGCAGCTGGGCTCCCTCTAAAAGATTTCAAACGTCCCACGTGCACAGTTGTCGTTCTTGTTGGCAACTGGATCTTGACGTTCACAATTGACAAAGTTTGGACAACTCGATACGGCCCTTAATGCTTTATAAAAATTTATTCGTGCTCCGCTATTGAGTGTAAGAAGTCGATAGTATTACGCATTGGCCAACACTTTATTGCGACATTCTTATTCAAGAATGTTCAAATGTGTGTATAATCTTATGGGAGTTAACTGCTAAGGTCATCAGTCCCTAAGCTTACACACTACTTAACCTAAATTATCCTAAAGACTAACACACACACCCATGCCCGAGGGAGGACTCGAACCTCCGCCGGGACCAGCCGCACAGTCTATGACTGCAGCACCAGAGGCCGCTCGGCTAATCCCGCGCTGCGACATTCTTGTATGGTTCACTGATTTCTCCTGCTTTTCCATCGTCCATCAATTCGCTTTGCGCACCCTGTTCCATATTTCTCTCATCACCCTTGCAAGCTTCTTAACCAATTCTTCTGTTTTCCCCTTCTTGGTTTTCAACTTGTCGAACGGCAATTGCATTTTACGACAGTATACCACCTAATATGGTGACAACCCTGTTCTTTGTGCAGATTCGAGTTGTACACTCAGACCACATACCTTAAATAGGCATCCCAATCGGTATGGTGTGCGTCCACATAGTGCCCTAGCATCTTCCTTTCCCTTTCTTCCACTAGCTTGAAGATGTAGAGGATTCGTCCTCAGTTTCTTCACACACAACAGCTTTCACAATTCCTTGGATAAAATTGACATAATGTTGGTTCCATGATCTGTCATTATCGTTTTTCAGGCATCCCAAACCTCAGTATCCAACTGTTTACAAGCGCTTATGCCACCGTTGCCTTTTTTTGGCTTGACATTGTGACCATTTGTACATATCTCGAAAAATCATCCATAACCGCGAGTAGGTATCTATTCCCTGCGAGTGTTTCGTTGAAAGGATCTGAATCCCGAGAAATTCGAAATGTGCTAATGCTTCAGGTAATCTATGTAATGGCACTCTCGTTTGACTTCAATCCGCATTCTGTGCTCACTGTGTACAATTCTGCACATACTGGTTCACGTCTGTCTTCCTATTCCTCCACCTATGCATCTCCGCTACTCTCCTGTTGGTAGATCTAAATCCTCCACGACCTGCTAAGACAGGATCACATGTCTCTTGCAGCACTCTACTCCTCAGATTCGTTCTCCGAACTTAGTTTCTCTGCACAGCAGCCCATCTTTCGTACAAAACTGGTTATTTATTACACTGTTTACACATACACTCATCACCCATTTCTGTGCTGTCTGCCATTCCTTAAGCTCATCACCACATATTTGCATCACTGCTACTTTCCTATTTAAGCCACCTGCGATCGCCAGTATCCTTCCAGGTTTATGAACGTCCTCAAAATTAAACTCATGTCATCGAACCAGTTAGGGTCTCAACCTGCTAGATGGGTCTTTCAACACCAGCAACCATTTCGGTGCTGCATGATTCGTTATCAATCGAAACTTTTTCCTGTAGAGATAGCAGTTGAAGTAGGTGATTCCAAAAATAAGGCTCAACATCTCATTTACCATCGTGGAGTGGTTCCTCTCTGCTGAGTTCATTTGCCTTGATACACTGGCAACCGTGTGCCCCGTGCCCTTTATTTCTTGAGACAACACACAACCAAGAGCATGGTTGGATGCATCACATAACAGAATGAATTCCTTGCTGAAATCTGGAAACGCTAAAATCGGATTTGATATCGAAACTTCTTTCAGTGTTTCAAAAGCACGTTGAGAGTCCTGTGGCCAAAAATATTTTGCACCTCTCTTGAAGCAAGTGCGTCAGTGGTTTGGCAACATTGGCAAATCCTTCTAAAAATCTTCGGTAATAATTTGTGACTTCAAGGAATGATCGTAGTTCCTTCACTTATTCAGGCACAGAAAGTTCACGTTTAGCTTTAACTATATCTCAGGTCTGTCTTAACCCCATCCTTACTAATTATATGACCAAGGTATGCCACCTCTTCCAAGACAAAATTACACTTCTCTGTACTCAACGTTAAATTCGCTGCCCTCAACCTCAGGAACATTTCCTTCAAGCGTTGTATGCGCTGCTCCATGTCACTCGCATAGACGACCATATCACAAAGATATACAAAGCAACGGTGTGGTCTCAATCCTCTAAGCACTCCATCTAACAGTCACTGAAACATCGCAGGTGCGTTCTCTAATACTAAAGGCATCTTCCTATACTGACAATGACACCACGTTATAGAAAGTGCTGTCTTTGGTCAACCCGGAGTGACTTCAAGCTGATGGTAGCGACTCCTTAAGTCCATCACTGAAAAATTCTTGTAATAGCCCAAATAGTCTATGGTTTCCGTAATGTTTGGCAGAGGGTAGGCATCCGTTATACTCTTAGCATTCATAACAAAATCTATACTTAAGTGATCCATCCACTGAATTCTTAGTCACAATGACAATTCCAGCCCCCAATGGGCCATTACTCCATCTCTCAGCTGCTGATCGATAAGTTCTTCCAGAAACTGCTTCAAATACCCCTGGACTCTGTATGGTTTGTTGCTCAAACCGGTGATTCATTACTGTTGGTACCCACTGCAGAGTATTATGCGCAGCTGGCAATGACCCTATAAAAAATCCCAAAATTCTTTGCCTTTAGGTACTTTATTTTCCCTCGTAATGCAGTTTCAATGGCGTTTGGCGATTGTCTGTGACCAACACCCATTGTGTCCACTTCTACCTCCTCGAAGATATCCATATTAGTAATAAATAGCCCCTTCATTAACCGTAAATCCTCGGCGCTGAAATTATCCACAAATACAGGTACCATTTTCTCACCGTTTATCTCTCGTATGCGTACAGCACTTCTCTTCACTAACAAACCAACCTAATCCAATACTTCATTTACTGCCAAAGTTTTTATCTCACACAAAATTCCTACCGATAAACTATATTCAACACTATTTCCAAGCGATTTCCTGGTACCCTTAGGTACTCAATTGTGTGAATCGAGTCTTAGTCGATTGTTCATGGTTTAAATGGCTTGTCATTTGCGATAGACTCACTTAACGACATCTCTACACTGGCAGCGGTTTAACTCAACTGAAACATTTTCCCGTGAAGTTCTATCATATGCTGCTGAAGTACGATTTTGGCACGATGCTGATACAAGATACTCAAACCCAGAATCATGTCATAGCCCTTACCCATAAGTGGTACAATCTCTACGCATTGTTTGAACTGAACAATACCTGTGTCAAAATCTATGTTTACCATCCCCAATGGCGTGACATATTTATCCCCCACTCCACGTAATCCATACCGTGGTGGGTTACATTGCTTATGTTCCCCAAGATCTCCACTGAGAACCGACACATGCACCCCTGTTCCAACAATATCTTGCAGTTCCTCTTCCCTACTATTCCTCTGGCCGCACAATCCACATCTGCATACGACTTCGTAGCATCTAATCTTATTGTGTATGACCGTAGATGTACCTCGGGTTCCCTTTGGCGTTTGACGTCTGTTTATTTCCCGGTCCCATACCTCTGAATCTACTTGGACCCCTGCCTTCTCACATGCTCATACCGATAACAACTTATATTGGCTGAAAACTATTCATATCCAGCACTCCGGCTGAGATGTCAATTTCTTCACATTCTATTGTTAATATTATAGGTGTGCGCCAGTCAGTCGGGGCCCTGTCCATACTCTTCTAGACATCTTTGAAGATAATCCTGTAAAAAATGCGTCAAGCATCCTCTGCTCAGCCTCTCACAAAATCGCCTCATTCACCATAGCATTCTGTTCCAACTCGTAAGTACTCCCATTGGTCTTCCTTATTCTGTCGGTAAATTCTTCCACCGACTCAACATCCTTCTTCGTTACCATATCCAACTGTTCCCTAAAATGTATGACACTATTCTGCATCATATACATCTGAACTAAACCCTTCGTAAATTATTCAAACGTTCTAGCTGCATTGACAGTCTCCAATTACACCCCACATAATTTGTAGCTTCTCTTGTTAATCTCAACTTTTCTATTCTTAAAATTTCCGTGTCACACCACCCTTCCATTCCTTCCAAATTCTTAAAATCTTACACAAATGTTTGTACATCCTCAGCAGATTTTACGGCGAAAGGAGCAACTAAATTTGCGGCTGACAAATCTATACTTCACCGTGGTGACTGCGACTCCACTAGACCACGTAACTTCTTATTAAATCTTGTTACAAGGGCTAAACTTTCTAATAATGTGCGAACTTCCTCCGGTTCTGACGCCCTTGACTTAGCAGAACCCTTGTCCTTCCCGGCACTAATTTATAAACACCAATAATCACAAGACATACACAGTGAAATATATTAATCTATTTCTTACGTCTAATCATTAATTATTGCCTAGCAATATGACCGTAGCGTTTACTACTGTAGAAGGCGCTAAATGAACTTCTAAGTTACACTGCGTACATATAACAGGTACTAGCCAATCGTGACTCACCTCAGAAGTGTGACAAGTCTACTGACTCTTTGCTAGTAACAAAATTCTTCTAAGCAATAGCACAGCAGTCAAGCGTCTTTTCTATGACCAGAACACTCAAAAATGGTTCAAATGGCTCTGAGCACTATGGGACTTAACATCTATGGTCATCAGTCCCCTAGAACTTCAGAACTACTTAATCCTAACTAACCTAAGGACATCACACAACACCCAGTCATCACGAGGCAGAGAAAATCCCTGACCCCGCCGAGAATCGAACCCGGGACCAGAACACTCAACAACAATTAAATTTTCTTGACTCACAGCACTGTAGTCTGCAGGTTCAGACGGTTCTCTAAAAAGGTAGCATCTACATCTACATCTAAATGGATACTCTGCAAATCACACTTAAGTGCCTGGCAGAGCGTTCATCAAATAGCCTTCACAATAATTATCTATTATTCCAGTCTAAAACAGTGCGAGGAAAAATGAACATCTATGTCTTTCCATCCATTATTTTACTATGATGATCGTTTCTCCCGACGCGGGTCGACGTCAATAAAATATTTTCGCATTCGGCGGAGACAGCTGGTAATTGAAATTTCGTGAGAAGATTCCGCCGCAACGATAAACGCCTTCGTTTTAATGATTTCCACCCCAAATCCTGTATCATGTACGTGACACTCTCTCGCCTATTTGACGATAATACAAAACGTGCTGCTCTTCTTTGAACTTTCTCGATGTACTCCGTTAATCCCATCTGGTAAGAAGACCAGACTACACAGAGGTACTCCAAAAGAGGACGGACAAGCGTCGTGTAGGCAGTCTCTTTAGCAGATCTATTACATTTTCTAGGTGTTTTGCCAATAAAACGCAGTCACTGATTTGTCTTCCCCATAACATTTTTCTACGCGTTCTTTCCTATGTAAATTGTTCGTAATTGTAACTTTAAGCATTCATGTGGATGACCTCACACTTTTCTTTATTTAGGGTAAGTTGATCATTTTCTCACCATGCAGATAACTTTTGTAAGTCGTTTTGCAATTTCTTTTGATCTCCTGGTGACTTTACTAGACGATAAGCGACAAAATCAATTGCAAACAATCTAAGACGGCCACTCACGTTGTATCCTAAATCCTTTATACAGGGTGAAAAGTATTTAAACCGACAAGCTCTGGGACGTTGGTAGGGGACATCGAAACAAATATTTTTCCCTAATGTCATTTTTTCCTATGAGGATTATTTAAACCGGTGGAGGTCATATTGCGCTCTTCACTTGTTAGAGGCCGTATTACGATCTTCAGTTGTAGGCAGCTGCTGTCCACCAGTGTAGTAGTGCATTGTCTCTGTTTACTAATGGAGCGGTACACCTGGAGTCAGTATACTGATATGGTTGGTGCGTACTACGTAGCGCACCACAACGGACGAGTTGCGTAGTGGGTTTATCAACAACAATATCCTAATCGCCGTATCCTGCATCATACCACCTTTGCTGCTGTGTACCAATGTCTGCTTGAGACCGGGTAATTTAGCCGATTACCTGGACAGGGACGCCGTCGCACTGTAAGAACGCTGCAATTTGAGGAAGCTGTCTTGAATCATGTGGCGCGGGATCCTTCAATCAGCATTCGTGAAATTGCACATAACATGGGGACGAATCAGACGAATGTAAGAACAGTCCTTCGAGAGCAATTGTTACGTCCATTTCACTTACAGAGTGTCCACAACCTGGAAACAGTTGATTATCCACCCAAAATACAGATTTCGCAGTGGTACTTGGAACAGTGTGAAATGCATCCTACATTTCCATCCTCTGTGTTGTTTACCGACGAAGCAACGTTCGGGCGTGATGGAGTCTTCAACGTGCACAATTCGCATGTTTGGAGTGAGGATAACCCACATGCCACAGTTACTAGCGCTCATCAAGTGCGCTTCTTCGTTAATGTGTGGGTCGGTGTTGTTGGGGACTGTTTAATTGGGCAGTATCTGCCACCTAGACAATTAAATGGCAGGCACTATTACAATTTTCTCGCCAGAGCATTGCCAGAATTTCTGGAAGACGTCCCGCTCCTTACAAGACAACGCATGTGGTTCCAACGTGACGGGGCGCCGTCACATTTCAGTCGTCGTGTGCGTCGATTCCTGGACCGACGGTTCCCAGAAACGTGGACTGGCAGAGGTGGTCCTGTACCATGGCCTGCTCGATCCCCAGATATGTCCCCTCTGGACTTTTTTGTGTGATGAGAGATGCGCACCATGTTTACGGAACTCCTGTTGCATTAGAAGAGGATCTGGTTGCCCGGATAGTAGCAGCAGCAGGAACGATTCCTGGGGTTTTTGCCCGTGTCAGACAGAACATGATCCGACGGTGTAACCTTTGTTTACGTGTCAATGGAGGCATTTTTGAAAATCTACTGTAATTGAAATTGGGTTTTGTTATTGTGTTGTCTCTTGGTCATAAAAAATGGAAAAGTGTTTGTTAGTTTAATTAATTTGCATCCAGAGAAATCTTCCTCTACCGGTGTAAATACTCCTCATAGGAAAAAATGACATTAGGGAAAAATATTTGTTTTCATGTCCCCTACAACCTCACAGGGTTTGTCGGTTTAAATACTTTTCACCCTGTATAGATAAGGAACAGCAGATGGCTTGGGGAACGCCAAAAATCACTTCTATTTTACTCGATGACTTTCCGTAAATTACTACATAACGTGACCTCTCTGAGAGGAAATCACGAATCTAGTCGCATAACTGAGACGATGTTTCATAAGCACTCAATTTGACTACAAGTCGCTTGTGAGGTACATTATAAAAGGTCTTCTGGAGAACAAGAAATATGGAATCGATTTGAAATCCCGTGTCAATAGCAGTATGCTGACGAGAGTAAAATCGGACTGGAGTTAGTAGCCTTGTTTCGTCCTTCAAAAATTCCTTTGTTACAGATCTTCACAGTGATTCATCACAAGCTGCCGAAATGTCATCTATGCATCCCGTTGCCTCTCATGTGTGTGTATGCAGAAGGTCCCAGAATGCTGACAGCGCGGTGTGGCTGAGCTGTGGTGCAACACCACCACTTCTATAAAAATAGTAACAGTTCTCGAAAGAACAGCTGCCATTGATGACCGTGCAGCTTTTCTAGAATAAATGATAATTAATTCAAGCCCTCAGCTGCCGACAGGTGTTGTTGATGTATCTCGATGGGGACAGCTGAAAATTTGTGCCCTGACCGGGACACGAACCCGGGATCTCCTGCTTACATGACAGACGCTCTATCCATCTCAGCCACCGAGGACACAGTTTAATAGCGCGACTGCAGGGACTTATCCCTTGCACGCTTCCCGTGAGACCCACATTCCCAACTGTACACAATCTACATACGTAATGTTCCTAACAGATATTTGCCCATCCACTCATTACTCGCGCCAACTAAGGTGTGGGTCTCACGGGAAGCGTGCAAGGGATAAGTCCCTGCAGTCGCACTATTCATCTGTGTCCTCGGTGGCTCAGATGGATAGAGCGTCTGCCATGTAAGTAGGGGATCTCGGGTTCGAGTCGAGGTCGGGGCACACATTTTCAGCTGTCCCCATCGAGGTATATCAACAACACCTGTTGGCAGCTCAGGGTTTCAATTAATTATCATTTACCACCACATCTGTCAGCGACGTCTGCCGGACTCGGTAGCTAAGACAGCGCCGGCCGAGACGCGGCTTATATGTCCAGCACCGAGCGGCCATGACCCACTGTAGAAGCGCTGTGTCTGGCACGCTATGTCTCAGGGCTCGGCTTACCCCGTGGTGGCTGCGGCTCTACGGCCCGTATCTGCCCTGACGTGGGATCCAACTGTGGACCTCGCACAACATTCCTCATAACGCCCGTAGTGTCATGGCACTGCGGTGGTACTGCTGCAATTATAACTCGACACGGTTTCAGTGCCAAAGTTCTTCGATACACTATGTCATCAAAAGTATTCGGACACCCCCAAAAACAAACGTTTTTCATATTAGGTGCATTGTGCTGCCACCTACCGCCAGGTACTCCATATCAGCGACCTTAGCGGAACTTAGGGACTTCGAACATGGTCAGGTGATTGGGTGTCACTTATGTCATACGTCTGTACGCGAGATTTCCACACTCCTAAACATCCCTAGGTCCACTGTTTCCGATGTGATAGTGAAGAGGAAACGTGAAGGGACACGTACAGCACAAAAGCGTACAGGCCGACCTCGTCTGTTGACTGACAGAAACCGCCGACAGTTGAAGAGGGTCGTAATGTGTAATAGGTAGACATATATCCAGACCGTCACACATGAATTCCAAACTGCATCAGGATCCACTGCAAGTACTATGACAGTTAGGCGGGAGGTGAGGAAACATGGATTTCATGGTCGAGCGGCTGCTCAAAAGCCACACATCACTCCGGTAAATGCTAAATGACGCCTCGCTTGGTGTAAGCAACATAAACATTGGACGATTGAACAGTGGAAAAACGTTGTGTCGTGTGACGAATCTCGGTACACAATGTGACGAACCGATGTCAGGGTGTGGGTACAGAGAATGCCCTGTGAACATCATCTGCCAGCGTCCGTAGTGCCAACAGTAAACTTCTGAGGCGGTGGTGTTATGATGTGGCCGTGTTTTTCATGGAGGGGGCTTGCACCCCTTGTTGTTTTGCGTGGCACTATCACAGCATAGGCCTACATGCTGTTTGAAGCCCCTTCTTGCTTACCACTGTTGAAGAGCAATTCGGGGATGTCTATTGCATCTTTCAACACGATCGAGCACCTCTCCATAATGCACGGTCTGTGACGGAGTGGTTAGACGACAATAACATCCCTGTAGTTGACTGGCCTGTACAGAGTCCTGACCTGAATCCTATAGAACACTTTTGGGATGTTTTGGAGCGCCGACTTCGTGCCAGACCTCACCGACCGACATCGATACCTCTCCCAGTACAGCACTGCGTGAAGAATCGGCTGTAATACCTCAAGGAACCTTCCAGAACCTAACTTTAAGTATGCTCGCGAGAGTGGAAGCTGTCATTAAGGCCAAGGGTGGGCAAACACCATACTGAATTCCAGCATTACCGATGGAGAGTGCCACGAACTTGTAAGTCATTTTCAGCCAGGTGTCCGGATACTTTTGATCACATAGTGTATTTATGCATTCACAGGGGTGCTTGCTTGAGCTTTGCTGTGCCTTCCTGTACATATAGTAAACACTATCGCGGCTGCTGGTGTGGAAAGGTTTCCGCCTTTTATAGCTTAGATGCTGCTGTGTCAACTATTTCCCCACCTCTCCCCGCCAGCTCGCCTCGCAACATACGACGGCTGTGTTGTGTCTTGTAGGACATAATATCTGTGCTTGGCTGCGTCTGGCTCTGTTGTAATGTACTTGCTACTTTGCGTGTTTCTGACCAAATATAATCGGTGTGCTACAATGTAAGCTACTCGGTGGAAAGGAATGAAAGTGAGGGTGTATGTTGCCAGAAGTCTCCCTGTCATGCACAGAAAGATAGACGTCGCGAGGTGCGAGTTCAGGATGGCTGTAGCGACGTATTGAGCTGACCCCGCAACAGAAGGCAGTTGAAGGAACGTGATACGACATGTGTATCAACCAGCGAGCGGTTACTTCGGAGTGACATGTCTTCCTTACGTTTCGCACAAGAGTATAATACAGAGTGGTCAGAAAATGTCTGAAACGCTTGTAGGTATGTTTCAGGGCAGACTGTACTGAGACATTAATTTTAAGAAAAAAAGTCGAATCGTTGCGTCGCTTCCGAGTTACTTAGCATTGAAGTTACCTAACCAGGTCGTCGCGCGCCGTAATTCAAGTTTCAGTTAACCAAACAAAGCACTCGTTGGTCAGCACCGCCCCTTGCATACCCCACGAATGTGAGCGCGCGGCGCCCCGATTAACTAATTTCAACGCTAAGTAACTCGGAAACCGAGCAATGTATAATTTTTTTCTTAACATCTATGCCCTGAAGCATACCTACAAGCGTTTCAGACATTTTCTGACCACCCTATATACAAGGTGTATAAAAATATGCTGAAAAACTTCAAGAGGTTGTGGGGAATGTCTTGTAAACAAAGTGAGGAATGAAACACATGTCCGGGAAAATCATCCAACTATACTACAGAGCAGTGAAGTCACAGAGGAAAGCGTTGGGGCCAAACCACCCCTCTGAAACCAAATGTGAGTTGTAACATTGACAGACTGCAGGCCGTACTCCTCACGTTGGACCTGACAGTGTTCAGGACTATAGATTACGTCTAACTCGCCCAAGCCTGTCATAACAACACTGCAGAAATCGGTAAGCGCAGTGATGGCAGATACGTCAGCGTTACAACTCAAGTTTGCTACCGAATGGTAGCCTAACAATAGGCGTTGTCTTCTGTAGCTGCCACGAACGTGTTGGATGACATTGCCAGATGCTGTTTCCCAGCCTAATTTATTCCTCAAGATACCCTCTACAACCCCTCAAAGTTTGTCGATATATTTCTGACGCACACCTCGAAATGCGCCCTCCTGCAAACTAATGGTGTGACAGGTAGCATGGTTCAAATGGCTCTGAGCACTATGGGACGTAACTTCTGATGTCATCAGTCCCCTAGAACTTAGAACTACTTAAACCTAACTAACCTAAGGACATCACACACATGCATGCCCGAGGCAGGATTCGAACCTGCGACCGTAGCGGTCGCGCGGCTCCAAACTGTAGCGCCTAGAACCGCTCGGCGACCACGGCCGGCTCAGGTAGCATGAATGCCTTGTTCCATTGTATGTACGACTCGGAGGGGTTCCACATACACGACTTCTTTCAGGTGCCGAACAGATGAAAATTTAAAGGGTCGAGGTCTGGCGACTGGACCTCGTCCGATCCATCGTCTGCAGTACATGTTGTCGAGATGCCTCCGCACAGAAATGCGAAACTGAGCTGGAGAACCATCATCTGGTAGCCACTTACCCTTCCTATCACTAAAGGCATCTCTTTCAGGAGGGAGGGCAGGCTCACCCCAGGAAGTGCAGATATACCTCGCCTGTGAGGCGTTGTAGAAGGATAACTGGTCCCATTAATTCTCACATTGTGGCTGAACTGGTGCTGATGGTTCGCCGCCATCGTATCGTGGGGAGTCCCCGTAGCATACAAGTTGGTGTCGTGAAGGTTGACGACACGATGCCTCGTAAATGTAGCCTCTCTTGTGAATGTGCGGCCGGCCTGAGTGGCCGAGAGGTTCTAGGCGCTGCAGTCTGGAACCGTGCTAACCACCGACAAAACTGTTGTCATGGAGGAAAGTTCTTAGGCAATGACGCCTGGACGCATTGAAGGTAGTACGGGTAGTAACAGTTGCCGTGGAGAATGTTCCACACTGTAGTTTGTCTTATCGCATTTTGGCGGGCCACCAGCCTGGAAATGATACCAGGTCATATTCTATAGTGTTCCTCCAACGTCTCTGTACATACTGGGTGCAACCGCCTTGTCCCATACAAACGACGAAACACAGTTGCAGACAGCTTGTGGTACGCCGTTGTCAGCGGGGATATTTTTCTCTGTGCAGTAGTGGTGCTGGCCGCCCATTGTCATTTGTCTGTCTGTAAGTCAAGACCACGTCGGCCTTCTCCTGGTCGGTATACCTGGCCGTCGTCTGTCAGCACTGCACTGCACAACACTCATCTACAACAGAATGAGAGGCCAACAGTAGTGAAGTGGATGCCCCCATGTACCGATGTGTGAGAATTCCTACGCCCTCTTAAGTGCGGAGCTAAAACACCAGTACAGGCAGAACATTCCCACATGTCTAGGGTGTCTACATGCGTAGGCTGAATCACTGAAGCCTGTACTGTCAAAGATCTTTTATCTCAACCTTGAAGGGGATGTACCTTCCTTGGAAGGCATGTGGCCATAATGTCTATCTGACCTTTTTTGCTCCTTATTCGCTCAGGGACCGTTTCCTGCAGTTTGTCTCCATTTAGCAAAACCACCCTGTATAGAAATAACTGTACAGTAACATACTCTTTCATTTCTCTGCAAAACATGTTACCCTATCTTCAACCATTTCTGAAAGACTATGAACGTCCATGTTAAGTGGTCACCCAACCACAGCCGCACAAAGACATATATATGGCGGCAAATACTGGACAGAAGAACTGAAGATAAACTAAACTAACAAGTAAAAATATAAAGGATGTTCCTCGAGCTTTCTAAACTAGATAATTACTATTGAAAAGTATTATTTTGTCTGTGAGCTTTATATTTAATTACAAGTAGCCAAGTTTCGTAACGTAATTTTCTCTTGGAACCAATGTATCTAACAAACAATGGCATTTCTTTACTAACACACATTGTGCAGGGTACTCAAAAACCACTCATCCGACTGTCTGATGTTGTAACTCTTCAAAATTCGTACATCCACGACCCCTGCTTTTCAGAAGATAGATCTTGTGTAAACCTACACGTAACTTCATCTCTACTATTGATAAATCTGTAAAACCGTGGTGCCTGTCTGTTTGTCTTTGAACATACTAACCTCCAAAGCTATTAGACGAATTTTCATGGAGTTTTCTCAGAAAGCTTGAGCACAGCTTGGAGCACCGTAAAAGCTTTAGTTTACAGGCATTGGTTATTAAAATCGAATCACGGGAAAAGTATATCGTGATTTAAAGTTTTACTAAAACTTACTTGTCTGTCTGTCTAAATACGCTAATCCCCAAAACTATTATATCGATTTTTACAGGGTTTTCACTGGTAACTCCAGAGTAGCTAAGGGTAACATAAAGGCTATATTTAATCAAAATCGGGTCTCTAAAAAAAGATATTCATACATATTACAAAAATGTGCCATCTCCATCGAAACCACTAGACCGATTTTTAACCAAATTTGGCACATATATCGCTTACGGTCTGGAAAGAATTGCTGTGCTATTCAGAACCACCTGCCTCTCAAAGGGGTACAGGTGTGTAGGCCACGACGCAAGAAGATCCAGATTTTATTCATCTAGTCTCTAAGGACGAAAGCACTTAGTAACTTGCAACAAATTTTACCCAAAATTCCCAAACTTTCCGAAGGTTTCCCATGCTCACAAGCTCCACAAAATGATGAAAAGGAAAAAGGTAATCGCTTACTACATTTTTTTCTGTTCATACAGTAAAGCTGTTGCATCAGGCATTACTTCTTTACTACTGTCTGTAATCACGACACATTTTGCAGACGGTGTTTCCATATGGCACTGAATATATGTGCAAATGGTTCAAATGGCTTTGAGCACTATGGCACTTAACATCTGAGGTCATCAGTCCCCTAGAAACTTAGAACAACTTAAACCTAACTAACCTAAGGACATCACATGCATCCATGTCCGAGGCAGGATTCGAACCTGCGACCGTAGCGGTCGCCCGGTTCCAGACTGAAGCGCTTAGAAATGCTCGGCCACACCTACCGACTAATATATGTGCAAAATTATATCACTGTAAGGCTCATACTTCAGGAGAATGACGTAATTGAGATTCGTGAAAACTGCTGCATCTTTGATACATCTCGGATACTAACTCTACTCGCTATGCATTTAGCGGAAAGTAGCCACGTGTTACCCCTAACATTACCCTATCTATAAAATTATATCATTGTATAGCACAGAAAGAGGAGGAGGAAGAGATGAACAGAGAAAGGGAAGAGGAGGCGATGGACAGGGAGATGCTGGGAAGAGGAAATGGTTGTAGAAAGAAAAGAGATGAACAGGCAGTTTAGGAGGAGGACATGGACAGAGAGAGAGGAGAGAACAGCAGGTGAACAGGGGGAGGGGCAGGAGTAGATGGACAGAGAATTGAGATCGGGGTGGATGAATAGAGACAAGAGGGAGAAGGATACAGACAGGGAGAGTTGGTAGAGGAGACAGACAGAGAGAGGGAGAAGGAGGAGACTGACCAATAAATTTGAAATAAACACATACCAGGGCAAGGACGAGTACTCAGCCTGTCTGCAAATATTGGTTTCTTTTAATGAAGCAAATACTTCGAATCTTCTCATAGAAAACTGTTACACACAATTTCACAAAATTTCAGTAGGTTCTAGTGTCCCGATGAGAATTAGGATCAAGATCGTTTGTGACAGAAATGACTAACGCAAATTAGAACCACTTTCACCACATATTTTTTTACTTCAGTATTTGTGTATTTGTAGGCTTTGTTCACATGAAGAGGTGGAACTCCGACAGTTTTGACAGGCTAAAAGTAAGCGGCCTTGTCGCTCGCTATCTCGTACTTACTGGCTTCAATGTTCGCCGCAAACACACGTAACTACTGCTGTGGCTGAGCCGGTCACGCTGTTCGCCGAAACCTGGGACAGAGGTATCGGAATTTCCCCAGAGAGGCATCCGGGTCTGTAATGTACTGTAATAACCCTGAGCAGCCAGAGAACTTCAGTTAGGCAATATGCAGAGTTCCTGGGCAGAGCAATGAAGCTGTGAAATCCTTTATTTTGTGAAAAAATGCTGATTCAGCAGCATAACAGAATGGCACCCATTGTATATAATTGGCGTAGCCAAGCTGCCCGGCGCCCAGGGCTAACTTCGACTTCTCTCCCCTCCCATCCCTCTTTCGACTCCATGCCGATGCCACTCCATTTCTTCTTTAATCCTCATTATTGTTTAGCCCCTATCCGTTTATTGAGATCAACACTTCATTACAACGAAGTAAGATGTATACATTCAACGATCCTTTTTTATATGATGCAATTCAAAAGATAGAACGACACACAGTTCAGAGTCACGTTGCTTGCAACTATAGCACGATTCCTTTTTCATTGTGTCATCACCGGTCAATGGATAGCCGCAAAACAAAAAACACAAAACATACTCTTTACTCTTGCGTTGGCTCACTTGCCATAGCGAGAAAACAAGACACAAGCGTCTCCATGCCAGGTATAGCTTGGTTTTACGGAGCTGTTTTTCTTTCATCCACTTCCAACTCTTACCATTTTAATACCCTCCAATCCTTTTCCTTCTTCTTCGTCTTCTTCTCCTGCTCCATTCCCTCAATTTCGCCCTCCTTCTTCCTCTTTTCTGTTACCATTTCTCATTTTTTGTCCAGGCACAAAACGCCCCCCCCCCCCCCCCTGGAAACAACACCCACAGCACGCGGACCCGTTGCCATACGTTATATACACATATCAAAAAAAGTTTTGTATCGCCTTGGTTCCGAGAGTACCGGAACCTGTTCGGAAAATTGGAATAGAGATGAACATAAACATCATTGCCGCCCTTTTTATTGCTCATGAAAACCATACATACAGCCATACAGCGAGACCATCGGAGGTGGTGGTCCAGACTGCTGTACACACCGGTACCTCTAATACCCAGTAGCATGTCCTCTTGCATTTATGTATGCCTGTATTCGTCGTGGCATACTATCCACAAGTTCATCAAGGTGCTGTTCGACCAGATTGTCCCACTCCTCAACGGCGATTATGCGTAGATCCCTCAGAGTGGTTGATGGGTCACGTCGTCCATAAACAGCCCTTTTCAGCCTATCCCAGGCATGTTCGATAGGGTTCATGTCTGGAGAACATGCTGGCCAATCTAGTCGAGTGATGTCGTTATCTTGAAGGAAGTCATTCACAAGATGTGCACGATGAGGGCACGAATTGTATTCCATGGAGACGAACGCCTCGCCAATATGCTGCTGATATCGTTGCACTGTCGGTCGGAGGATGGTATTCACGTAACGTACTGCCGTTACGGCGCCTTCCATGACCACCAGCAGCGTACGTTGGTCCCACATAATGCCACCCCAAAACAGCAGGGAACCTCCACCTTGATGCACTCGCTGGACGGTGTGTCTAAGGCGTTCAGCATCACCGGGTTGTCTCCAAACACGTCTCTGACGATTGTCTGGTTGAAGGCATATGCGACACTCATCTGTGAGGGGAATATGATGCTAATCCTGAGCGGTCCATTCGGCATGTTCTTGGGACCATCTGTACCGCACTACATGGTTTCGTGGTTGTAAAGATGGACCTCACCATGGACGTCGGGAGTGAAGTTGCGCATTATGCAGCCTATTGCGCACAGTTTGAGTCGTAACATGACATCCTGTGGCTGCACTAAAAGCATTATTCAATATGGTGGCGTTGCTGTCAGTGTTCCTCAGAGCCATAATCCGTATGTAGCGGTCATCCACTGCAGTAGTAGCCCTTGGGCGGCCTGAGCGAGGCATATCATCGACAGTTCCGTCTCCCTCTATCTCCTCCATGTCCGAAAAACATCGTTTTGGTACACTCCGAGATGCCTGGACACTTCCATTTTGAGAGCCCTTTCTGGCACAAAGTAACAATGCCGACAGCGATCGAACCGCGGTATTGACCGTCTAGGCCTGGTTGAACTGCAGACAACACGAGCCGTGTACCTCCTTCCTGGTGGAATAACTGGAACTGATTGGCTGTCGGACCCCCTCCGTCTAACAGGCGCTTCTTATGCATGGTTGTTTACATCTTTCGGCGAGTTTGGTGACATCTCTGAGCTGTCAAAGGTACTGCGTCTGTGATACAATATCCACAGTCAACGTCTATCTTCAGGAGTTCTGGGAGCCGTATGTCGCTTCCTAATGGAATAAACTGTTTCATGCGAAGCATCGTACTGATTATCATTTGTGGGCACCAAGAGTAAAGCAAATCCATGTGACCGCAGTAGTGATTCAAATGTCCTTCACGTCAGTACAAACTCCTCATCTTTCTAGAAATTTAAAAACTTCAAAATGGCGCGACCCTTCGAGGCTTGTCACTGCTTACCATCTTCTGCTGAAGTGTCAAGATGTGGAAACTTTTTCTTACGTCTTTTCTCTACCTTGGATAAGCTGAACGGCTTATGTGAAGGCATGCAGAGTGTCCTTTTCTATCGTTGTCGTTTTACAATTTTTCTGTTTCACTCACAGCATTTTAGTATTTTACTACTGAAATTGTTACATGTATATTTACTACACTGAAGTGACAAAAGTCATGTGACAGCGTTATGCACGTATACAGATGGCGGTAAAAGGGCAGTGCATAGGCGGAACTGTCATTTGTACTGATGTGATTCATGTGAAACGTTTCCCAGAGTGATTATGGCCGCACGACGAGAGTCAATAGATTTTGAACGCGGAATGGTAGTTGGAGCTGGACGCATGGAACATTCCATTTCGGAAATCCTTAGGGAATTCAATATTCCGAAATCCACAGTGTCACGAGCGTGCCGAGAATAGCCAATTTCAGGCGTCACCTCTCACCACAGACAACTCAGTGGCTGACGGACTTTACTTAACTACTGAGAGCAGCACAGTTTGCATAGTTGTCGGTGCTAACAAACAAGCAACACTGCGTGAAATGATATCATAAATCAACGTGGGATGTACGACGAACGTATCCTTTAGGACTGTGTAGCGGAATCTGTCGTTAATGGGCTACGGCAGAAGACGACCAACGCGAGTGTCCTTGCTAACAACACAACATCGCCTGCAGCGCCTCTCTGGGCACATGACCATATCGGTTGGATCCTCGACGACTGGAAAACCGTGGCCTGGTCACATGAGTCCTCATTTCAGTTGATATAAACTGATGGTAGATTTAGAGTGTGGCGTAGACCCCACGAAACCATGAACCCAAATTATCAACAAGGCACAGTGCAAGTTGGTGGTGGCTCCATAATGGTGTCGACTGTGTTTACATGGAATGGATTTGGTTCTCTTGTTGTGTTATGCCCACTTGTCTAATATAGGGTGCCTAGGAACGCTGCTTTCTCGAGTCGCCAGACAACAATGCAAGCAAATCGTATTAATGAAGTTTATTATATTATGATAAATGACGATACTTAGCTTCGCACATTTACAAATGTGTGTCGCAAGCAAATGGCCACATGCAAGAAATCACTGTGCTTCAGTATGTACAATTCCAATACAAGCAAAACAGTACAGTTCATAAGTGACTGCTGTAGCTTTCGTAGGACGGCTCGTCTTCAACTCGGGGCGCGGCTAGGCGACGCGACGCTTACATTCTCTTCGTGTAGAGGCCTCTCCTGTCCCGATATCATCCTAGAGAGGAGTTCGTCAGCGTACTATTGGCTGACGTCGTCTCAAAGCTCTCTCTGCTTTACCTCTGGACCAGCTAAACCGACCACTGACTCGAAATGTTTATGTTCGGCTACTTGGAGACCGTTTGCAGCCATTCATGGACTTCATGTTCTCAAAATAACGACTGAATTTGTATGGATAACAATGCGCCATGTCACCTAGCCACAGTTGTTCGTGACTGGTTTGGAGAATGTTCTGTACAATTCGAACGAATGATTTGGCAACCCACATCACCCGCCATGAATCGCATGGAACATTTATGAGACATTATCAGGAGGTCCGTTCATGCACTAAATCCTACACCCGTAACACTTTCGCAATTATGGACGGCTCAGTAATTCTACAGGGGACTCCTAGCGACTTCTTGAGCCCCTGTCATTTCGCGTTGCTGCCCTACGCCGTATATACGGAGGTCGGACACGATATTCGGTTGTATTCCATCACTTTTGTCACCTCATTATGTATCACAGTTGAATCAAGTGTGAATGACTCCATGGCTATGAGAGCAACTATCAATCCACTAATCAAGAAACCCAGGTTTGAATCCTCAATCGGTTTCCTCTGTCACATATCACTTCTTTCTCCTTTGCCAATGTTTTGTTAATGCGAAAAAGGCCCGTAAGCGGTGGAGTAAGTCCGTTGAAGGGTCGGAGGAAGGGAAAGGCATTCCGTAACCAAGAGGACCACGCTTGGTCGAAGCACGCGGTGTTGAAATGAATCTTGGGTTTGACGCCAACTTTACCTCTACGTTAAAATATGAACAGATGTGTATGTGTTTTGTTTACTTTGGTGTCCACCACTCTTCTAGGTGTGGTGGTATAAAGTTATTGTTTGTCAATGGGTCCTGCTATAGTGGCCATATCCAGGAACGCATTTGACGTGTTTTACGCTACTGTATACTCTAGGTCGATATGCACCGCCCGACACGAAAAGTGGCCCACTTATCAGTACGATGTTGCACCCCCATGGCCTAGAAGTGCGCACTGATTCCGTTGGGTAGGATGTCGTGAAGCCATTATATCCCTTCCTCAGGCAAGCTGGCCTACAACTATTGCAACTGGCCCTGAACGGCCGAGCTGTTCCCACACATCTGGAACAAGTCTATGGATCTTGCTGGCAATGGGATAACCTCAAACCATGCAGGCAGTTCATAGAGACGCTTGCCTTTTGTGGATAAACATTGTTTTGTTGAAAAATGCCATCATAATACCGTCGATTGAGAGGTACAAGAAAAGGACGCAGGATATCCGTGAACTATCCTTGTTCCGTGAGAGTTTCCTCAACCGGTACCAGCCGTGGCCTGAAATCATACCCGATGGCTCATCACATCATGACGTCAGGAATAACACAGCAAGGTCCATGAGAAAGGTAGGCCGTGGTGCGTACGTCAAAGCACGTGCCACTGGAGGTCTTACGAGTGTCAGTAGCCGTCTGCAGTAGGGTGCGAGTTACTATTTCAGACGAGTTTAGTAATTCTTATCTGGGCGTTTAAAAGAATACAAGCTCTCGATAGCACACGACAAAGTTAAGACCTTTATTGGGTACCTTTTCAATTACATATTTTCCGTGGGCTCTGCAAGGAGCCGAGCGTTCGCAAAGTGTAGCAGACAGGCCGACTAGTGAAACGTCATAAGTTTGTTTCAGGGCCCGTATTCTCATGGGTCCTGTGACACCGTCGTGACTGTCCAAAACATTGGAAGAATGATATCTATGAATGACACCTATTCCCATATCGCTGCCATACTCGCCAACGATGATCATCAGCGGTAATGCAGGGCACATCGCAAAAAATAAAAATAATTCGTACGTATTCTCACACCTTAAACTGCAATCGTAAATTTATTTTTCCCATGCTCTTATTTCAAAATATGGCAATTCTAACGAATTTCAAAAAATATTGAATTGTGAAGATATCTTTTGAGTGCTCCTGTGAGCATGCATAAACCATCTACATCCTCATCTACATAGAGTCTCCGCAAGCCACCGTAAGGTGAGTGGGGGAGGCTACCTTTTACCACTACTTGCCATTTCCCCTCCTCCTCTACCCGCAAACAGAGCGAGTGAAAAACAACTGTTTCGACGCCTCCGCATGAACCCTAATTTCTTGCATCTTATCTTCGTGGTCCTTACGCGCGATGTATGTTGGCGGCAGCAGAATCGTTCGGCAGTCAGCTTTAAACGCCGGTTCTCTAAATTTTCTTAGTAGTGTTTCCGGAAAAGAATGCCGCCTTCCCTGTAGGGATTCCTATTTGAGTTCCCGAAGCATCTCCGCAACACTTACGTTTTGTTCGAACCTACCGGTAACAAATCTAGCAGGCCGCCTCTGAATTGCTTCGATGTCTTCCTTCAATCCGATTTTGGTACCGATCCCAAACAAACGAGCAGTACTCAAGAATAGGTCGCACCAGCGACGTATATGCAATTTCCTTGCAGGTGAACCACTCTTTCCTAAAATTCTCCCAATAAACCGAAGTCGACCATTTGCCTTTTCTACTACAGTTTTCATAGGCTCGTGCCACCTCATGTCGCTCTGCAACGTTACATCCAGGTATTTAAGCGACTTGACTGTGTCAAGGACTAAGAAGCAACGAGAGTGGTTTGCTATCCTGCAGGTTATAAGCCGGCCTGTGGAACTGAATGCGAAAAATGGCAGCATACACTTTGCAGCATAGCATTCTTTTTTTTCCGTCAGACTTCTGATTGGTTTGACGCTGACTCTAATACCGGATCCCCTATGCCTTCTGTATCAATTGCCATGTCTTCTTCTGTCACGCATAAGACATTTCCTCCCTCTTGTAGAGGCCTGCATTGTACTGTTTCCACTTATCCGCTCTCTCCTGTGCATTTATCAGTGAAATTTCCATTGCATGTTTAATGTTGTCGCCCTTGCTTTTAATTAAACCAAAGGTTTAATTTAACCAAAGGTTGTTTTGAGTTTTATGTTGAATCAGTCGTTCCGACGACCATTTCTTTTTCAATTTCTTCACATTTTTCCTGCATCATTTCACTTTGGCTGCCCTGTCCTTACCGTTTATTTCATTTTCAAGTGGCTTATATAGCTGTATTTCTGTTTCTCTTTGAATATTTTTGTACTTCCTTCTTTGGACGATCAGTTTAAGTATTTCTTCTGTTTAAGTATTCCTTCTTATAAGGGCGTGCTGAAAAGTGATGCCTCCGAATTTTTATGTGAAATCTCGTAAATACACTCCTGGAAACGGAAAAAAGAACACATTGACACCGGTGTGTCAGACCCACCATACTTGCTCCGGACACTGCGAGAGGGCTGTACAAGCATTGATCACACGCACGGCACAGCGGACACACCAGGAACCGCGGTGTTGGCCGTCGAATGGCGCTAGCTGCGCAGCATTTGTGCACCGCCGCCGTCAGTGTCAGCCAGTTTGCCGTGGCATACGGAGCTCCATCGCAGTCTTTAACACTGGTAGCATGCCGCGACAGCGTGGACGTGAACCGTATGTGCAGTTGACGGACTTTGAGCGAGGGCGTATAGTGGGCATGCGGGAGGCCGGGTGGACGTACCGCCGAATTGCTCAACCCGTGGGGCGTGAGGTCTCCACAGTACATCGATGTTGTCGCCAGTGGTCGGCGGAAGGTGCACGTGCCCGTCGACCTGGGACCGGACCGCAGCGACGCACGGATGCACGCCAAGACCGTAGGATCCTACGCAGTGCCGTAGGGGACCGCACCGCCACTTCCCAGCAAATTAGGGACACTGTTGCTCCTGGGGTATCGGCGAGGACCATTCGCAACCGTCTCCATGAAGCTGGGCTACGGTCCCGCACACCGTTAGGCCGTCTTCCGCTCACGCCCCAACATCGTGCAGCCCGCCTCCAGTGGTGTCGCGACAGGCGTGAATGGAGGGACGAATGGAGACGTGTCGTCTTCAGCGATGAGAGTCGCTTCTGCCTTGGTGCCAATGATGGTCGTATGCGTGTTTGGCGCCGTGCAGGTGAGCGCCACAATCAGGACTGCATACGACCGAGGCACACAGGGCCAACACCCGGCATCATGGTGTGGGGAGCGATCTCCTACACTGGCCGTACACCACTGGTGATCGTCGAGGGGACACTGAATAGTGCACGGTACATCCAAACCGTCATCGAACCCATCGTTCTACCATTCCTAGACCGGCAAGGGAACTTGCTGTTCCAACAGGACAATGCACGTCCGCATGTATCCCGTGCCACCCAACGTGCTCTAGAAGGTGTAAGTCAACTACCCTGGCCAGCAAGATCTCCGGATCTGTCCCCCATTGAGCATGTTTGGGACTGGATGAAGCGTCGTCTCACGCGGTCTGCACGTCCAGCACGAACGCTGGTCCAACTGAGGCGCCAGGTGGAAATGGCATGGCAAGCCGTTCCACAGGACTACCTCCAGCATCTCTACGATCGTCTCCATGGGAGAATAGCAGCCTGCATTGCTGCGAAAGGCGGATTACACTGTACTAGTTCCGACATTGTGCATGCTCTGTTGCCTGTGTCTATGTGCCTGTGGTTCTGTCAGTGTGATCATGTGATGTATCTGACCCCAGGAATGTGTCAATAAAGTTTCCCCTTCCTGGGACAATGAATTCACGGTGTTCTTATTTCAATTTCCAGGAGTGTATTTTTAAATAAAATCAACCTTTTTATCTTTCTAGATCTATATGTTTCAAGTCTACATATATATCTCAACGTAGGCACCCTGGCGATGAACACATTTCTCGCAGTGAGAGATCAGTTTGTTGAAACTGTCACTGTAAAATGTTTGATTCTGTTGACGCGGCCACAACCCCACCTCTGCATGCACCGCTTGGTCACTATCAAAGTGGAGTACTCGAAGGTCTCCTTTAAGTTTTGGAAATAGATGAAAATCGGATGGTGCCGAGTCGGTACTGTATAGAAGAGCAACGATAACAGTGATCCCAAAGCGTCGGACAGTTGCAGACGTCGCCGTGCTCGTGTGTGAGGTGGGATTGTCACGCTGAGGGTGACGGTGCTCCCTGTATGGATGAGGATTTCTGCGGTTAGAAACTCGATTACAGCAGGCTGTTTCGCACGGGATGACGTAGTTACGTAACATAGAGCCACATTACACGCTACAATCCGGAGCCTTCTGGCGGGAGAGGATTGCAACTTGCGTGAGAGAAGCGTGAAAGTCGACCGAGCAGTAGGCAAGACAAATTAGTACCTCAACCAATATCCAGAACAGAATATAAAATCGTAAGCGTTGTTTTTCAGTACCTGCACAGTTATTTCACTTGTACCTAAGACTGTCTGACCTACACCTGTGACTGCCCTTTTTACAGATAACCATTCTTTTTCAAATGAGCTGCCTACTGCTGTCTTCACTGGAACAGTATCAACAGCCTTACAGAATTTTTTGAACGTATCTCATTACTCCTCATTACTCCTGTAACCCACTGATTTCCACATTCAGTCTTCTGTACGACTCGCTTGAACCTAAGTGTGGCTTAAATTCAAAGAAATAGTATGGGCAGCAATTGACAGATTTATACCAAATCAATTAACAAACGACGGAGCTGATCCTTCTTGGTACATAAAACGGGTTAGAACACTGTCGCAAAAACAACGAAAAAAACGTGCCAAATTCAAACAGACGCAAAATCCCCAAGACTGGAGATCTTTAACAGAAGCTCGAAATTTAGCGCGGATTTCAATACGAGATGCTTATAACAGTTTCCACAACGAAACTTCGTCTCGAAACCTGGCAGAAAATCCAAAGAGATTGTGGTCGTATCTAAAGTACATCAGCGATAAGAAAAAATCAGTGACTTCTCTGCGCGATAGATACTATCGAAGACAGTGCTGTCAAAGCAGAGTTACTAAACACAGCCTTCCGAAATGACTTCACGATAGAAGACGAAGTAAATATTCCAGAATTCAAATCGAGTACAGCTGCCACCATGAATAACGTAGAAGTAAATATCCTCGGAGTAGTGAAGCAACTTAAATCACTTAATAAAAGCAAGTCTTCTGGTCCAAACTGTATACCAATTAGGTTCCTTTCGGAGTATGCTGGTGCATTAGCTCCATACTTAACATTCATATACAACCGATCGCTCGACGAAAGATCCTTACCCAAAGACTGGAAAGTTGCACAGGTCACACCAATATTCAAGAAAAGTAGTAGGAGTAATCCACTAAATTACAGGCCCATATCGTTAACGTCGATATGCAGCAGTATTTTAGAACATATATTGTGTTCGAACATTATGAAGTACCTCGAACAAAACGGTCTATTGACACACAGTCAATATGGGTTTAGAAAACATCGTTCCAGATCGATTCCGTATTTCTGGATTTCCGGAAGGCTTTTGACACTGTACCACACAAGCGGCTTGTAGCGAAATTGCGTGCTTATGGAATATCGTCTCAGTTATGTAACTGGATTTGTGATTTCCTACCAGAGAGTTCACAGTTCGTTATAATTGACGGAAAGTCATCGAGTAAAACAGAATTGATTTCTGGCGTTCCGCAAGGTAGTGTTATAGGCCCTTTGCTGTTCCTTATCTACATAAACGATTTGAGAGACAATCTGAGCAGCCGTCTTCGGATGTTTGCAAATGACGCTGTCATTATCGACTAATAAAGTCATCAGAAGATCAAAACAAACTGCAAAACGATTTAGGAAAAATATCTGAATGGTACGAAAAGTGGCAGTTGACCCTAAATAAAGCAGGTACGAAAAGTGGCAGTTGACCCTAAATAACGCAAAGTGCGAGGTCATTCACATGAGTGCTAAAAGGAACACGTTAAACTTCGGTTACACGATAAATCAGTCTAATCTAAAAGCCGTAAATTCAACTAAATACCTAGGTATTACAATTACGAGAAACCTAAATTGGAAAGAACACGTAGAAAATGTTGTGGGGAATGCTAACCAAAGACTGCGTTTTATTGGCAGGACACTTAGAAAATGTAACAGACCTACTAAGGAGGCTGCCTATACTAGCCTTGTCCGTCCTCTTTTAGAATACTACTGACGAAGTACATTGAAAAAGTATCGCGAAAGATGGGAGAGAGTGTCACAGAAATTATACAGTATTGGGGCTGAACATCATTGAAATAAAGGCGTTTTTCGTTGCGACGGAATCTTCTCACGAAATTTCAATCACCATCTTTCTTCTACGAATGCGAAAATATTTTGATGACACCGACCATCATTAGGAGGAACGATGACCACGATAAAATAAGGGAAATCATTGTACGGAAAGATATAGGTGTTGATTCTTTCCTCGATCTACACGAGATTGGAATAATAGAGAATTGATGAGGTGATTCGATGAACCCTCTGCCAGACACTTAAATGTGATTTGCAGAGTATCCATGTAGATGTAGATGTTCTCTTCATCATTACTAAATTGTGAATTGAGTCTGTATCTGTTCCTGGGTACTCCTTACAGTTCATTATCTGATTCCGGTATCTCTCTTTGACCAGGATGTAATTCATCTGAAATATTCCCGTGTCTCCTCCGCTTTTGACTCTTGGGCAGTGAACGCGCTGAGATTTATTACAAAACTGTATAAGTCTTTCTCCTCTCTCATTCCTGCTACCAGGCTCACACTCTCCAGCAGCTCTTTCTTCTATTCCTACCCCTGCTGCCGCTTTGCAGTCCCTCACGATTATTAGAGTGTCATCTTCAAATGGCTCTGAGGACTGTGGAACTTAACATCTGAGGCCATCCGTCCCCTAGAACTCAGAACTACTTAAACCTAACCAACCTAAGGACATCACACACATCCATGCCCGAGGCAGGATTCGAACCTGCGACCGCACCAGTCGCGCGGTTCCGGACTGAAGCAACTAGAACCGCTAGGCCACCGCGGCCGGCCTTATCATCTTCCTTTGAATACTAAATTACTAGTTCAACGTCCTCATATACTTCCTCTATCTCATCATCTTTTGCTTCTGACACCGGCATGTATACATGAACTATTCCTCCTGGCGTTGGGTTGCTGTCGATTCCGATGAAAACAACCCTATCACAGAACTGTTGACAGTAATTCGTCTTCGCATTACCTTCCTATTCATCACGAAACCTACTTCCGTTATACCATTTTCTGCTGATGTTGATATTGCCTACATTCATCTGACTAGACATCCTCATCTTTTAATTTCACTTCACTGACTCTCACCATATCTAAGTTGATTGAGCTTATGCAGTTCTCTTTTCAGATTTTCTAGTTTCCCTGTCACGTCTGACATTTTCATGGTAAAATCTACCTTGATAGTACCGTTCCGGAAATCCGAATGTGGGGACTAAACCAGAAAGTCTTTTCCAGTGGATAAATCATCGTAACACATTTTCAGTAACAGGTCACACATCCTGTGAATACACATTATTTCTTTTATGCAGTGGTTTCCATTGCCTTCTTCATCGTCATGCTGTTGATCATTACTCATTAATCTGCCATTTAGGAACAGTTTCCCACACTAATGGCAAAAGGTCGCAGTCTCTACTCCTCTGCCCTCTTTGTATGTATGTATGTTAACCAGGGACCTAAAAACGACGGAGAGACTCCGTCCCCGCCGCAGCCACAGTGGTCCACAACCCCACGACGACTACCGCAGTCCACTTCACCCCTCCACCGCCCACACCAAACCCAGGGTTATTGAGCGGTTCGTCCCCCGGTGGACCCCCCCTCCCCCCTCCCCAGCGAACGTCTCACACCAGACGAGTGTAACTCCTATGTTTGTGTGGTAATGGTGGTGTACGCGCACGTGGAGAACTTGTTTGCGCAGCAATCGCGGACATAGTGTAGCTGAGGTGGAAGAAGGGGAACCAGCCTGCATTCATCGAGGCAGATGGAAAACCGCCTAAAAAATCTTCCACAGACTTGCCGGCTCACCGGACCTCGACACAAGTCGGGCTGATTCGTGCCGGGGACCAGGCGCTCCTTCCCACTCGCCAGCAGAACGTTGATTGATTTCTTACACTGGAAGTCTGCGGCAGTTATTGGTGATAATTTTTTCCAAACTTTAAGCAGTGACTGAGTTTCAACTCGGAGCCCATCAATATGTGTTTAGTCTAGGTGGCGTCACAGCTAGTGGCATACTGCAGAGTCACCACAGATGCACGTGTGACCACCCGGTTTTCAGTGGCGTGTCACCCAAGTGTCGCTACTTTTGTCATCGCACGAAACGTTCCATTGTACAATGGGGGTTCGATAAGTAGTGGACATACTTTTTTTCTGAAAGCAGGTTGGTTTCATTCGGGATTCCAGTACACCATATTATTCCCAATACTTTTGGCTAAAAAATCCTATTTTTCAACGTAATCTCAGTTCAAAGCTACCGGCTTACTTTACGTTCCTGGGAGTGCCTATATGCTCGCATGATACCACTCTACTGGTCGGAGACAACGTCTTGCTGCATCGATAACCTCCCCATTATCCACGTACTGCTTCCCAAGGAGTGCATCCCCCATTGGGAAACATAGCTGGAAGTTGGAAAGTGCGAGATCTGGGGTGTAGGGTGAATGAGAAAGAACAATCCAATGATATTTTGTATGAGTGCATGGGCTTGCGTAAGACCTTGTATTATCATGGAGTAGGAGACGTTCGATTGCATTTCCATGGTGACGAACACACAGAAAGTCGTTTCCTCATTTTTCTGAGGGAAGCACAATATACTTCAGAGTTGATCCTTGCACTATGAGGAAGAACATCAAACAGAATAATACCTTCAGAGTCCCAAACATTACCTGCTGAGGGTGCAGCTTTTAACTTTTCCTTCGCAGGAGAGGTAGTGTAGTTCCATTCCATGGCCTGTCATGTTCGACAAAAGACCGTTACTATCAGCCTCGTAACGTGCAAGCAATTCCGCACAGACTGTCCTTCATTGCTCTTTATGATGTTCAGTTAGGCGGCGAGGAACCCAGCAGACATACACCACCGATCACCTCGAATGAGAGTGTCCACACGTTCCAACATTGCAGAAGTCACAGCTGTGTGCAGCCGGCCGGCAAGCGGGAAATCAGTTACGTTTGCGCGACCTTGTTACGGTGATGACAAAGGCCTCGCCCAACGACTCACCACTCTTTTGTTCACTGCCAGGTCTCTGGAGACATTCTGCAAACACCTAGGAATACCTGCGATGCTCTGGTTTTCCCCCAAAAGGAAATAGTGACAGCTCAAGACACAGGGAAATTAAAGACATTAGCTATCAGTGCACATTGATTTATATCAATGGGCCAATTTGTAAATTTAACCCAGACAGGATTCGAACTCGGCTCTCCCCTTACTAAGCAAATGCGATGACTACTACACCATCCGACCGCAGTGATCACCACCACCCCTTGGGCTACCCTATCATGCTTCCCATCAGACCTAAATTCTCAACTTTTACCACACACTACTGATGTGCCCCTGTACAAAAGCCTCATTACACGCGGCGTCTCGACGATTCTCGTATAAGGCACAACTGACCTTATACGCCATTTAAAGTTGATTCTCACTGTTTAGAGTATGTCCAGGATATGTAAACAGTTCTGCTATTGTGTATCTTGCTTGTATGATGCAACAAGCAATTGTGAGCAGTATGTATACGGACATAGCCTGCTACACAAGGTGCATCAACTTTTTAAATATTTTAACGATGACAAACCTTTTATAATGTGCTATTTTTATTCACTTGACATCTTGTTCGTGAGGTCAGCCTAAAATGAACAAGTTTTACAACAAAAGACTTAAGACCTGAAGATAACAGCGTAGTCTGTTGAAATCGATTGTCCTAAATACACTCCTGGAAATGGAAAAAAGAACACATTGACACCCGTGTGTCAGACTCACCATACTTGCTCCGGACACTGCGAGAGGGCTGTACAAGCAATGATCACACGCACGGCACAGCGGACACACCAGGAACCGCGGTGTTGGCCGTCGAATGGCGCTAGCTGCGCAGCATTTGTGCACCGCCGCCGTCAGTGTCAGCCAGTTTGCCGTGGCATACGGAGCTCCATAGCAGTCTTTAACACTGGTAGCATGCCGCGACAGCGTGGACGTGAACCGTATGTGCAGTTGACGGACTTTGAGCGAGGGCGTATAGTGAGCATGCGGGAGGCCGGGTGGACGTACCGCCGAATTGCTCAACACGTGGGGCGTGAGGTGTCCACAGTACATCGATGTTGTCGCCAGTGGTCGGCGGAAGGTGCACGTGCCCGTCGACCTGGGACCGGACCGCAGCGACGCACGAATGCACGCCAAGACCGTAGGATCCTACGCAGTGCCGAAGGGGACCGCACCGCCACTTCCCAGCAAATTAGGGACACTGTTGCTCCTGGGGTATCGGCGAGGACCATTCGCAACCGTCTCCATGAAGCTGGGCTACGGTCCCGCACACCGTTAGGCCGTCTTCCGCTCACGCCCCAACATCGTGCAGCCCGCCTCCAGTGGTGTCGCGACAGGCGTGAATGGAGGGACGAATGGAGACGTGTCGTCTTCAGCGATGAGAGTCGCTTCTGTCTTGGTGCCAATGATGGTCGTATGCGTGTTTGGCGCCGTGCAAGTGAGCGCCACAATCAGGACTGCATACGACCGAGGCACACAGGGCCAACACCCGGCATCATGGTGTGGGGAGCGATCTCCTACACTGGCCGTACACCACTGGTGATCGTCGAGGGGACACTGAATAGTGCACGGTACATCCAAACCCTCATCGAACCCATCGTTCTACCATTCCTAGACCGGCAAGGGAACTTGCTGTTCCAACAGGACAATGCACGTCCGCATTTATCCCGTGCCACCCAACGTGCTCTAGAAGGTGTAAGTCAACTACCCTGGCCAGCAAGATCTCCGGATCTGTCCCCCATTGAGCATGTTTGGGACTGGATGAAGCGTCGTCTCACGCGGTCTGCACGTCCAGCACGAACGCTGGTCCAACTGAGGCGCCAGGTGGAAATGGCATGGCAAGCCGTTCCACAGGACTACATCCAGCATCTCTACGATCGTCTCCATGGGAGAATAGCAGCCTGCATTGCTGCGAAAGGTGAATATACACTGTACTAGTGCCGACATTGTGCATGCTCTGTTGCCTGTGTCTATGTGCCTGTGGTTCTGTCAGTGTGATCATGTGATGTATCTGACCCCAGGAATGTGTCAATAAAGTTTCCCCTTCCTGGGACAATGAATTCACGGTGTTCTTATTTCAATTCCCAGGAGTGTATAAATAAAAAATTATTTCTTGGCTGTTGAGTGGTTTTTAACATTACTAACGGCTGAGATAAATAAATTTCCTGAAAACTCGAACTCTTTATATTGCATCACAGTGTACAGTTTTCATGTTGTCATAATGTGTGAAGGGATGAGTGAGGAGTGTACATGACGAATGTATTGTCAGTGATTAAGTGTGTATTGTGGAATCATGGAGTATACCACATAGACTATGTGACACACAATATGATAAAACAACCAGTACGTATATCGAAAAATAATATCCTGTGTCCTTCAGACACGTCAAAATGCTACTGAATTTGTCTGGAATTTTTAGAGAAAATCTTTTGGTAATTCACCTTAATTCATAAATAGATTATGATTGGTAAAGTGGGCAAAGTAGATATTTATACGAAATACGCTACGACACTCACTAATCGCAGCTTTTATAAGCCAATTAGAACACACCACGTTACCGCTTCCTGGAATCAGGAGAGGGAGTACGAGCTGAAGTATTGAGAGCCGGGAGTTAATCTTCGGCGCATTCGGGTACGTTTAGAGTGGCACTGAAAATGTACGTAGCATGTCTGAATAATGTGTTTTGGTCAGGTTTAGTAGAACGGAGGTCGGCAAACAGTAAACGAGAGCTTTAATATGGTATTTGTACGGCTGAAGTAAAATTGCCTCTTTCACTGCATATTGTAACACTGCTTGGCGTATTTTGCAGAATTTGCATAGAGAAATTAGGTTATTTTGGCGAGAATAATTAATCATTGAATACCGTGTGAAGACTTGAGTGTTAGTAAACTGACGTCGTTGTGATTTCTAACAGAAAGGTCCTGGGTCTGAAATCGATACTGACTGTTAGTGAGAGTGTTTCGTTTGAATGAACTGAATAACGAAGGAACAGATGAACAATAACTTCTATACCATGAACTGTGCGTCAGAATCATGTTCTTGTTGTTTTAGTATCGACTTGGAGGCTGTTTTTTGTGACCTTTTTATTTTGAAACGGAATTAATTATTTTTCAACACACTTTCAGCAGACAAACTGTTAACAGAACGCAGTCTAAGGGTACACACAATGGTGTCAGTTTTTAGCAGCTTTTCTTGTCTAATGTTCATTGTCGTCGCCCTAGATAAGGCAGTGAACTAATGGAACTTATTAAGCTAAGTAAGCAAGGAACACAACAGCGTCAATGCATCTTTCTGTCTGTCTGTTTCTCTCTGTCTCTCTCTCTCTCTCTCTCTCTCTCTCTCTCTCTCTCTTTGTCTCACTCACTCATTCACTCACTCTCTCTCTTTCAAACTATCTTTCTCTTTTTCAACTAGTGCTATGCACTGTAGATAGTTGGCAAAGGAAAAGGAAACCGAGGAGAACTGTATTGCGGTATGTTCATTTTTACGTGTTTCTCCCTTTCTTTTGCTGGAATTTGATTTAAAGAATGCATACAAAGAATCAGAATACAGAATACTAGGTTATGTTTCAACTAAACGAAAGAAATACAAGCGTAAAAATCGTGAATTACGCAGAAACACAAGACCTTAAGCTGCACTGGTGTTTCCATTGTTCAAAACGACGGTCTCGGCGTGCATAGTAAAACTTCTACTCCTCTCAGATGGGTTTACTGAACATGATCCATAATTTCTGTGTCCTCTCGTGTGAAGTCACAGGCTAGTTGCATTCTGCGTCGTAGGTTGTAGATGTCAAAAATCTGTCCTTCATAAATTAAGGAACTCAAATGGCCTCAAGAAATGTAATGGGTTGAGGTCTGACAGACTAGCTGACAAAACTAAAGAGCTCCACGAACAATCAATTTTGAAGGAAAGTAACGGTTTGTGTGTTCTGCTGTGGCGCAGTAGTAAGTGGGAGGTCCATCATGTATGAACCACTTTTGGCAAATGTCGCACTCCTGTCAGTTTTGGTGATGACACATGTGACTCTATGACATAATGGCAGATAATTCCACATCAGACATTGGCACTCAACTTTAGCTGGTACTCTGATACTAGTGAACTGTGCTCACTTCTCTATTTCACTAAAACCTCCCGCGGATAAAAGAATTTTTGTTGAGCAATTTAATTCGACATTAACTAAATCTTTAACAGAGTTGTTAGAAAAAATCACTTTCTAATAAAATTTCTACGAGTTTCTCTATATTTTTACTCAAATACTAGACACATAATATTCAGTCCATTACATTAAAGCGTTTGCATGCTACAGCGTCTAGATTTTACCAGTTTTGACTGTTATAGATCAATTACTTTATTCATCTTTTCTGAAACACTACTAACTGGAGAAGAGTACAACTTAAGATACCGTCAGTAAAAAAAGGTATGGGACAATCTAACGTACCAAAATTGTTATACTTACGGTAATATTCATTTTATGATTTCAGAAACGGTTTTTAAATTATAATTTTCAATACTATTTCTGTATCTTTACTTGTACAAAATATTAGAAAATTCGATCGTTGGATAACAGCTGGGAGCAACAAAAATTCTGATGAGCAGGTTTTGAGAAAAGGTACCTTAATTAAGCAAAAAATAAGACATGGAAAATATGCATTCAAAGAACATACGTAAAATTCTCATTATGTTTCAATATACTGTATGTTCTAAAACAAGGTACACCCATAGGCTATATCTCCAGATAGTTTTTCTAAGCGCTCAGATTTCCTTTCCTTCCTACTCTGCCTTATGATTTTCTTCCTGACTACCTCTATAGCCTGATATCACGGTATTTATTCGCATAAACACCAGAGTTTTGTACAGCTGGAATGTACCAAAGCCCTGCATACACATATATTAATTTGTGAAATATCTATCACCGAAATCAGGGTTTAATATTTACAGAACCTTTCCATATAACTGCATTGGGTAATTAATTTGTATTGTGAACGCAACGTAATTCAGTCTCTACATCCGGAACAATATTTGGGAGGCTCAAAGATATAACATACCACCTGAAAACTGAGCCTTTATCCACTCTTTGAATCCAGAGAAGGATGTAGGTAGGATCTCTTTGAGCCAAATGTACATAATGTGAAATATTCAGTGCACCTTCTTTTCGAAACTATGAAATGTATTAATATGAAACAATATGCCTTGACAACTATACTCTCTACTTCATCCAAAAATGCAAAGTATTTATATTCGCCTTTTTTGCCATAGCATAGTTTAAAACCCACTTAAAATGTGTTCCAAGCTATTTCATCTGCTACAAATTAGCAAACAGAGACGGAGATACTTGTAACAGCCAAACAAGAAAACAGAACGAACAGGTCACAGTCTCCATTTTCACAAAAACGCCCAGATAAGATATTACATCGACGAGATAATCGTCTGTGAGAAAGTTGTAGAAGTGCACAGCCTCGATGACCAGGGAAGACAGATCTGGAGACACCATGGACAGCGGTGCTATGTCAACCTAACTATCGCCCTCTATACGCCTGGAGTGATGTTCTGGGGTGCCATTTCTTTACACAGAAGGACCCATTTGGAGTCATCCGCGGCACCCTTACAACACAGCGGTAAGTCGACGATATTCTATGCACCATTTTGTTGCCCTTCATATCAAGCCATCCTGGGATTACTTTCTGCAAGATAATGCTCACCTGCACACGGCGAGAATTTCTACTGCCTTTCTTTACGCTTGCCAAACCCTACTTTACCCAGGAACACCACCGATTCTCTCCATGTTGAGAACTTTTGGAGCACGGTGGGCAGGACCCTCCAACCAGCTGATGATCTAAAGGGCCAGTTGGACAAAATTTGACACGCTGTCCCTCAAGTGGACGTACACCACCTCAGTCAATCAGTGAAAAGCTGTACAACTCCTTGCATAAGCGCCAGGAGTGGACCAACGCGTTACTGACATGAGGAATTTGTGAAGCTCTTTTTCTTGAATAAATCATAGACTTTTTCTTTTTCTGAAATTTTAATCATTCCTTTTCTCTGTACATTTACATCAGATCTACCCACTTCCGTCCCTTTTTTTTAGTGGATTGTATCTATATATGATACCAGGCCAAGAAAAATGTGTACAGTAACTGAACAATCACTGATTTGTGTTCAGTGTTTACGTAAAATAATAAATTTATAAAGCCAAGCTGAAAGTCATATGAGATTATGAACTGTACCTAGTGGAAGCAGTTTGATTGCCGGAGCTGACAAGGGGCGAAAAATGAGGTACATGCAGAAAACTGACTGCAGTCTGTCACGGAATGGCTGGCCGAATGGATGTAGGAGGCAGGATCTTTGATGTCACAGCCTTATTCAGACCTGTAGAAAAGTCGACTAAAGCATTGGCAACGCTTATACACTGAAGAGCCAAAGAAACTGGAACACCTGTAGGGCCCCCGCTAGCACGTAGAAGTGTCACAACACGACGTGGCATGGACTCGACTAATGTCTAAAGTAGTGCTGGAGGGAAATGACACCATGAATCCTGTAGCGCTGTCCATAAACCCGTAAGAGTGCGTTGCAAGACATCCCAGATATGCTCAATAGTGTTCACGTCTGGGGAGTTTGGTGCACAGCGGAACTGTTTAAACTCTGAACATTGTTCCTGAAGCCACTCAGCAGCATTTCTGGATGTGTGGAATGTCACATTGTCCTGCTGGAATTTCCCAAGTCCTTCGGAATGCACAATGGACAAGAATGGATGCAGGTGATCACACAGGATGCTTACGTACGTGTCACCTGTCAGGGTCGTATCCCGACGTATCAGAGATCCCATATCACTTCAGCTGCACACGCCCCACACCATTAGGGAGCCTCCAGCAGCTTAAGCAGTCCCCTGCTGACATGCAGGGTCCATGGATTCATGAGGTTGTCTCCATACCCGTACACGTCCATCCGCTCGAAACAATCTGAAACGAGACTCGTCCGACCAGGCAACATTTTTCCAGTCATCAACAGTCCAATGTCAGTGTTGACGGGCCCACGCGAGGTGTAAAGCTTTGTGTCGTGCAGTCATCAAGGGTACACGAGTGGAACTACAATGAAATGAATACCCCTAGCTGCATACAGGTATTGATATAAGTCAACCAGGACAATTGAAAATGTGTGCCCCGACCGGGACTTGAACCCGGGATCTCCTGCTTACATGGCGGATGCTCTATCCATGTGAGCCACCGAAGGTACAGAGGATAGTGCGACTGCAGGGACTTATCTCTGTCACGCCTCCCCTGAGACCCACATTCCCAACTTATTGTCCCGCACCGTATTCATAGTGCCCCTGCCAATCATACTCATTACGCGCGGCTTTTTGCCGATTCCCGTAAGAGCTCGGGCACTGTTTGTGCATCCGCACAGAAGAAGATGGTCAAATGGCCGGTGAACATGCTGACTCTTGCTGATCTGCAGCAATTTGCGGAAGGATTGCACTTCTGTCACGTTGAACGATTCTCTTCAGTGGCCTTTTTTGTATTGTGTATAGTAATATGCCTTTCACTCTGTATACCCGTTCTTGTAGGAAAGTTTCTAATGATGAGAAAATACATGTATGGATGAAAGGACTTGGTGTACATGCTGAAAATGTAACTGTTACTGGTGATATTACTTTGTATTACAATTATTAATAAAGTGTTATCCTTGACTCCTGTAACCGGGGGCGTCAGCCGAGAACCGCTAGATGTACATCCGGTAATCGGGGGCTCAAGGATGCAACAATTTTAAAAAATTAACGAAGCACAGTGCCGCACTGCCCGCTGGGAGCCTAGCCTGTTGGTTACGCAACCCGCTTGGCTCGGCGCTAGGCCGGCGCACCAGTGGTCGCGCGCTCCTAGTACGACCACAGCGCGCGTACGCTATTATCGTTGCCTGCTGGTGCCTGCAGAGTCGAAGTCCGTTATCAGCGCGTTACGTAACGAAGGTCACGCGTTCGCTATATAAGCGGGCAGTGCACGCCAGCGGAATCATTCCGCTGTGAGCTCTATCTGCAACAGCATTGAAGCACTATGCCTCGTCGACGTGTCTATCGTCATCGCCGCCACCGCATGCCAGTTTACAAACCTATTATTAGCTTGGAAAATAAACCTGTATTTAGCAACAGCATGATGTGTTGTGCAATGGCACGGTGGGCGGTTATAGGGGGTGGATTGGTGGGTCCTACCCGTACGCGCGTGCTGTTAGTAAGACCACAGCGCGCGTACGCTATATCGCATTTTTTTCAAATTCCGTATATTTTGACTCTCGATGACTTAAATGAGACAGACATTCACTAATCATCAGCTGTCTGAGTATCAGCCAGCTATACTGACAAAAAATGTCGGAGATTTTCTGATATTCACGGCATATTCGTGAAATGGTAGAACGGAAAAATCCCCACTACATCGCTACCCCGGAGGTGCTGCATGCCATTGTGAGCCGACTATAACACCACGTGCAAAGTCACTTCATCTTGATAACCCTCCATTGTAGCAGCAGTAACCGATGTAACAACTACGCCATACACTTATTGTCTTGTATAGGCGTTGCCGACCACAGCGCAGTATTCTGCCTGTTCACATATCTCTGTATTTGAATACACATGCCTGTACCAGTTTCTTTGGCGTTTCAGTGTAATTGGAATAGGTAGGCCTAATTTAAATTCCAATGGCATTGTTGCCCGGAAGACCCCAAATGGTGGGTTCAGCGGACTAGTCAGAAAGCGTTTTTTCCTCCGCGCGCATATCCCTTGCCGATATGTGAGAGCTGAATCTTCCTGTAGTTGTAGAGTGTGGGTGAGTGTAATGGATGAATCTATAGTTAGTGTTAGGTTTGAGTTGTATGATAATGAAGAGAGATGGTAAAAGGTGAAATCCGGTGCTGAACATACCCTAGTCCTCTGGAAGAGTTCTAACGTTGCCGTCGAGCTTAGCGTTCCCATCCGACAGATGGATAACCATCAACAGCGTCACATGCTCACACTTCATGATACCCAGCGTAGAGGTTTGGAATTCAATACTGAGCACTGGCGCGAAGTCTGATGTTCAGCAACTTTACGCCACAGCCTCGTTCCTTGGCCGTCAAATACTGGCAGTGAAAATTTCAACCACCACCAGGATGCGAACCGACTTATCTCCGAGTCGAGCGATGACACACAAGCGTGCGTTAACGACATGTGCTCCGTAAGCGTGTAAAATTGGAATAAGACTTGCTGTCTGGGTATACCAGCAATATTACACCGGCGGTAATCTTGAGGCAAGCACAAACATATGTGAGAATTTTGTGGAATAAAACATGGAGTGCTGTAGTACGGTAAATTCACATCTTCCTGTAGTTCGTGTTCATCTCATCAAGGTGAGGTGTGCGCTTACATTAGAACCGTGTTAGGACAGGTATCAGAGGCAGTATTGACTGATAAATGAATGCGGAATTTTGCCTCTTCAGTTGTTAATTATTTAAACCATTTCATCGTTTCACAACCAGTGTTGGTTTCTTAAGCCATTGTCCAATTTTTAGCTAGAAAACGGAAGCACATATGGTAAATATGATGTCATTTTTATAAGTATCGCAACATCTTTCTCTAGCTACACACTTGATGACGGCTTAAAAAGCCGTCATTAGTTGTGAAACGAAGAAATATTTTAAAGAAATAACGGCATAAATGGAAAAACGCTACATTCATTTTATAAATGTATTTGTCGAAAAGTCGCTTGTCTATCGCTTAGGATACTACACCTGTTGCATATTGTACCGATGTCACATCACTAAATTAACTGGCATCCAAAATTTAATTTAGCGTACAGAACGCCTCTCATTAACACTATTTTCAATTATAACTCCATTTTGTAATCCTTCAATAATTTGATTAATTTCATGTTTCTAGAATTTCATGTTGCTGAATGTTTGCCGTGCATTTGTGACACTGCATTATGTTTACCAGTATATGTAGAAATCTGTGTTCTTTCTTTTGACGCGTCGTTGTAATGGCGTTTGAAATGAAATGTCAAATATCAGTAATGAAGTCAGATAAAGCTGCATAGTTCAGAATAATCGCAGTAAAACATGCAGCGATGTATACGATAATATTAGGTAACATAGACCATCCCATGCTATCCAAATTTCACATCGTTCACTCCTATTCATTAAAATTGTTATTTTTGCACTTAGTTCAGAAAAGTTTTGAAAGTGGTTTTATAGCATTATTTTACTGTAACGAACGAATAGTGAAGTGCTTTGTTTATTTTTTTAGTATTTCAGGTCACTATTCGTTCTTTATAACTGAATAAAACTTATGCTGATAATTTTCTAGTTCAGAACAGAATGTGTCATTACAAATTAGTTACAGTATACTCGTGAATACCATGTAATTTACAATCATATAGAGTAAGAATTTTGCCGATATCTTACTTTAATGCAATGCTCTCCATCTTTGTGTATGTAACAGAACTAAGACAGCCTTATCCATTTCCCTAGGCAAGGCGCTGACAGTCGTTTCCATTGTATCAATCAAAACGCCCTTTTCTTGATGAAAATGAATGTCTTTAATCACCCAGACGCGTTTCGCCTTTATTAACAAGGCATCATCAGTAGGTGATGCAAATTACATACGCAGGAAGTTGTTTGTCACAACGACAACATTCAGAGCTCTTAGTTCTTCCGCGTGCTCTAAATCCAAATAATCGGTCACTGAAAATATCGCAGTCTTTGACGAAGTACAAGGGATATGTCGTGGGAAACATCTTGGCTAGCAACAAGAGACTGCTTGCTTTGATGTGAGCAGTCCGATTAAACGGCACAAAGGCAGTCTAGTCCTGTATGAGCCTTCGTGTCGGCGCTTTCCAAGTGCAGCGGCACTGCCGTGGATAAGCAATGTACAAAGTTGCTTTGAAGTTGCCTTCTGTTCATCATTCTCAGGTTACGTGCTACACACGTTTGGTAGGATTCTAGCTCCCGTAGCACATCTTGGTGTAACATTATAGCAGTATTTCCAAAGCCTGAATCTGCATTTATTTATGTTCAAACTTAACGTTCGTTATTAGGTGAGGTGGCCTATTTCGTGAGACATGGTACAGTATCGGGTTTCCATTAGTCTCTCCGCTGAATTCATCACAGTCTCGGCTAGCAACATGTTTCCAACGTTTTATCACGGATATGGAATTGTTGCTGGTCACCTCTTCCTCTTTTGGTGATCCATAACACGGCGTGCTTCGCATACGGTGGAATGTATGCTTTATTATAGCAATATTGATGTTTTACATGAAATAATTATCAAAATTTATGGGGTTTATTCATAATCGCATGACTCTGTCAAATTCATGTCTAAAGATTCTATTAATTTCATGGTATTTTTAGCTTGCTGCGACCGGTATCGAACTACAACACTAAACGTTAGATACTTTCTACCTTCAGCAGGAATATCTGTCCTAGTGGGCCACTGTTTGTTGTCGTATTCGATTCCCCTTTAGCCGGCTTCAGGCTGCATTTAGACATTTATGGTACTTCATCACTTTCTCCAATCTTTCCACCATTCTTCTTCTATAACTGTTTTGCTCTAGACCTGATTCCTTCTTCTTAAATTGTCCATTATTGAGTCAATCCAACTTGCTCTAGGTCTCCCTCATGCCCTCAGACTTGGCCTCCGTTAGTCGTTTTGGTACTGTTCCATCTTCCACTCTCTTTACATTTCCAAATCATTTTAACTTCCTCTTCTCAGTTCTCCCATTCAGCTTTGCTACTTCAGTTTCGTTCGCAACATATTCATTTCCTCTCTGTGTCTCCTCGTTTCCCCTAACATACTTCTTAGGAACTTCATTTCACTGACTTGGATTTTACTCTCTTCTCTTCTTGTCCTTGTCCAGATTTCTGATGCATTCACTGATCAGACAAAACATTATGACCAGTTACATCATAGCCGGTGTGCCCACCTTTGGCACGAATAACAGCGGTGACGCGTCGTAGTATGGAAGCCATGTGGCATTGGTAGGTCGCTCTAGGGAGTTGGAGCCACATCTATACACACAAATCACCTAACTCCCGTAAATTCCGGGGGAGGGAGCGGGAGGGGGGGGGGGTGATGAGCACTGACGTCACGTTCAATCACATCCCAGATGTGTTACGTCGAGTTAAGATCTGACGAGCTGGGGAGTCATCACATCAAATGGAATTCGCCACTGTGTTCCTCGAACCACTCCATCACACTCCTGGCCTTGCGATGTGGTGCATTACCTTGCTCAAAACTGCCCCTGCCACCGGGAAACATGATCCTCATGAAGGGGTATACCTGGCTGGTTGCAGAACCAGTGTGCCATACTCCTTGGCCATCGAGGTGCCTCGAACGAGCTCACTGCACCCATCGATGCCCACTTGAATGTTCCCCAGAGCATAATGAAGCCGCCGCCAGGTAGTCTCCGTGCCACAGTGCACATGTCAAGGAGCTGCCCCCTGGAAGAAGACGGATTCGCGCCCTCCCATCCGCATGACGAGGAACACACAGGGGTTCATCAGACCATGCAACACTCTGCCACTGCGCCAACGTCCAACGCCAGTGGTCACGTGCGCTATTCAGTCATATTTGCCGACGTCGAAGTGTTAACATTGGAACATGTATAGGTCATCGGCTGCAGAAGCCCTTCGCTAGGAGTGTTCGGTGCACTGTGTGTTCAGGCACACTTGTACTCTGTCCAGCATAAAATTCCGATGTTAGTTCCGACACAGATCGCCACCTTTCCTGTTTTACCACTCTGCCAAACCTATGACGTCCAACATCGGTAATAAGGGGTGGCCACCCAACCACTCGACATCTGGTCGTGGCTTCACCTTGGTTTCGACAAGTACTGAAAACACCTATCACAGCACTCCTCGAACACAAGACAAGTCGTGAAGTTTCCGAAATGTTCGTGCCGAGCCCCCAGGCCATCGGGCCACCGTAATCTGACCTTGGTCAAACTCAGATAGATCGCGCGTCTTCCCCATTCTACACGTGGACAGCCCGCTCACTGATACTTCATGCACTGTGCGTGTGTCTGACTAGCAGTCATTCCTCGTCATGTGACGCTACTAACGCCTGGACGTCTTTATATCGATAGCAGGTCGCTGGTCATACTGTTCTGGTTGATCAGTGTATGTCAGCGTTAGCGTGAAGTATGTCTTGCACAGCACTTCATTGCATTGCATTGGCACCTCCCTTCCCCAGACTAAGCTCCTCACACACTGGTACAGTTCATTGCTCAGTTGTACCCCTTTGGTAACTTCTGCCTCCTTTCTTGCATTATCCGTCATCTCATTTCGTATATGTTTAAAGTTATCCACAATGTCAATATCATGTCCTTTAATATTTGTGTTCCTTTGTCTTCTCTGTCTTCTCTAGTTACCACCACAGACTTGCTTTTCTCTACACTTCATTCCATTCTGTATTTCCGTTTTTTCAATTAATATGTCTGTTCTCGTACACCCTTACTGCTGGTTCCCCACACCACAATAGCCTTGGCAAATGGCAATAACGATATCTCCATTCCTCTATGAGCTTCTTGTCTCTTTCACAATTGCATCCATCTCCATTATAAATAATCATGGTGACACCACACTTTTTTATATCGTCCCCATAACTTTCCTAAACCAATCCGTTCCTCCAACTTGGGTCTGGACACAGCTGAAGGTTTTGTCATACATTGCTTGAAGAATTTCACTTGTTTGCTTCCCAACTTCATTTCATTCTTATTGCTTCCCTTATCTTTTCTCTGAGGACACTATCACAGGTCTTCACTAAGCCAAGCAAAGTCATCACTAGATCGTTCCAACAGTCCCAATACCTTTCTGTCAACTGTCTTAGATTGGGTTCACTGTTGGGCTATCATGTTGAAAGCCATACTGCTCCACTTTTAACTGACCTTCCACTTTTTTCCACTGTCTTAGATTGGGCTCACTGTTGGCCTATCATGTTGAAAGCCATACTGCTCCACTTTTAACTGACCTTCCACTTTTTTCCACTGTCTTCTTTCCAGTATTCTCTACATTATTTTTACTACTTGTGGTATGGGTGTGAACCTCGATGGCTAACAGATATTTTTCTTTATCCTTACTGGTATTATTCCCTTTCACCATTCTTCAAGCACACATTTCTAAGACTATATGCACTATCACAGATAGTGAGACACTATTATAATAATTTCAGTATATACGATTCTCAAAACTGTAATCAGCATTATCTTATGATAGTTCTTTGCATGTTTTTCAAGTCACAAGGTAATCTGCGGATTCAGAGAGAGCTGGCGGTACATAACCTTATGCACTGCGTATCTTTAGGTTTGAGGTTTCTAAATAGAAAGTTTAGATTAATAGTCTGAGCCCCGCATTCCCAGTGCACGTAACTTTCTACAGGGTGGTTTACGTGCATGTTTTTAAGAACGGATTATGTACCAATTAGAAGTGTGTATCATGATAGAATTCATTTAGATGTTCGCTATTCTTTCATTGCACCTTAAAAGTTGCGTAAGCCTTCTAAGTAATACATCTATATGTGAAGCACAGAATATTATTTTTTCAAACACTTTCTCCTCGTGTAACGTGTGCTTTAGACATTATATTCAACTGCTGAGCAATAGCTGGCCAGGGTGGCCGAGCGGTTCTAGGCGCTACAGTCTGGAACCGCGCTACCGCAAACGGTCGCAGGTTCGAATCCTTCCTCGGGCATGGATGTGTGTGATGTCCATAGGTTAGTTAGGTTTAAGTAGTTCTAAGTTCTAGGGGACTGATGACCTCAGAAGTTAAGTCCCATAGTGCTCAGAGCCATTTGAACCATTTTTGCTGAGCAATACTGACTGTTGGTTAGACCTGTCTTGCACATGCGAACAATTTCGTGAAGTAAAATCTAAATCTTAGTGAAATGCTGAAGTCGAAATAATTACAATGAATCTAATTAAGCCGGCCGGAGTGGCCGTGCGGTTCTAGGCGCTGCAGTCTGGAGCCGAGCGACCGCTACGGTCGCAGGTTCGAATCCTGCCTCTGGCATGGATGTGTGTGATGTCCTTAGGTTAGTTAGGTTTAATTAGTTCTAAGTTCTAGGCGACTGATGACCTCAGAAGTTAAGTCGCATATTGCTCAGAGCCATTTTTTTTAATCTAATTAAATCCCTAAAGAAACTAATTCAGTGAAAACCATTTAACTGAGACTGAATACAGTATGACGAAACGTGAAGTGCAATACCAGACTTGAAATACCCACGAAATAAAATACTGCTCAACCTGGGAAAAGTAACAGTTGAATATTACCTTCACCGTTCACTGCAAATTAATTTGCTTACTCAGTACGACATTTCAAAATTCTGACGACGTACTGTTTACTCACAAGGATGCAAAGTGACATCTCGCTTGCTCAGGATGCTATTTTGTGTCCAGTCTAATGACGTTCTCGAAAGCAAATCGAAATCAGCAAATGCAGCAGCTAAAGAAAAGTAATGTACCTCAAATTTTTCTTTCCTTGTCAGAAACAATCTGTGACTGTGGCGTAAGACACAATGCACATACTACAAGACATTTCAGACTTTACTATAAACGATGGAGGAGGGTTTTAATTAAAAGAAAAGCATTCTTGAAAAATCAAACTCTTGTTATTGTCAAGAAAGTCTGTACAACATAAAAGACTCCAACAATTGCGAAATTTAAGTATATTTGCAGTTGGGGATATTCACCCGCCAAATAATTGTTGAAATTCATGGTGAAACGTTCAGCTGTCATTTATTTTGCACAATTCGTTAAAGGTTTCGATCAATGACCGTTATCAAGCTTAGCTTGCATAAACGGCACGAAAATACCATAATTTTAACAAAAGTAATTTGCTGTTTCGAGCCCACCTATTGTGTAAAGAATATCTCGTCAATAATAACTGTATACAATAATAATTGACCTAAATTAGTAGCGAATTGTGCAAAATAAATGACAGCTGAAGGTTTCACCATGAATTTTAACAATTACAAAATTCTCTCATTATACAAGTTACAGACGATACAACCAGTTGCTTAATTTGTGACATAATGAAGACAGAGAGATCAAGTAACACAAATGATGAATTTCCTTCAACATTTCATTCCAGCGCGTGGAAGGGTCACCTTGAAATATTCCTCCAAAAGCCTTCTCCATTAGCACAATTAGTAAAATTGGTTTATAAATAAATTCTCATCTTCATAATAAAGTATTTCAGGTAATTTCTCCCAGATACACAAATATGAACTCTCCTTCCCTAAACCTCAGTTTCTCGCTATTATGTCTTTAATAAGAATGCCCCAGCGCTGCTCAAATGACTGATGTCCAAGCGCACTACAGATTACATTATACACGGAGTCAAGTATGTTATCCACAACTTGTGCAGCGTGCTCACGCGTCTTTGTTCCAGTACAATAAAGGTGAATTATTGGCTCGCCCGGTTGGCCGTACGGTCTAAGGCACGGCTTTCCGGGCGTGAAGGAGCGCCTGGTCCGCGGCACGAATCCGCCCGGCGGATTTGTGTCGAGGTCCGGTGAGCTGGCCAGTCTGTGGATGGGTTTTAGGCGGTTTTCCATCTGCCTCGGCGAATGCGGGCTGGTTCCCCTTATTCCGCCTCAGTTACACTATGTCGGCGATTGCTGCGCAAACAAGTTCTCCACGTACGCGTACACCACCATTACTCTACCACGCAGGCATAGGGGTTAAACTCGTCTGGTGTGAGACGTTCCCTGAGGGGTCCACCGGGGGCCGAACCGCACAATAACCCTGGGTTCGGTGTGGGGCGGCGGAGGGATGAAGTGGACTGCGGTAGTCGTCGTGGGGTTGCGGACCACTGCGGCGGGGACGGAGCCTCTCCGTCGTTTCCAGGTCCCCAGTTAACATACAATACAATACAATACAAGGTGAATTATTTAGAATGGCAAATGGCACAAAACATATGACAACCACACAGCTGTACCTACCTTTTCAAATTATACTGGGTTTAAACTGTCCTTAGAAGAGTGCATTTATTGAGGAGATGGTTCTGGTCACATATTTACATGTATTCCGAATATTAAGAGAAAGGCAGCCTTCTTAGAAGCTGCTGCGCAAAATGGCCACTCCAAGCAACTGGTTAAAACTGAAACGGTTGACGACATGTAAATACGATAACTGTTGTTATTGTTGTTGTCGTCTTCAGTCCAGAGACTGGTTTGACCCAGCTCTCCGTGCTACTCTACCCTGTGCAAGCTTCTTCATCTCCTAGTAACTACTGCAACCTTCATCCTTCTGAATCTGCTTAGTGTATTCATCTCTTGGACACCCTCTACGATTTTTACCCTCCACGCTGCCCTCCAGTACTAAATTGGTGATGCCTTGATGCCTCAGAACATGTCCTACCAAGCGATCCCTTCATCTAGTCTAGTTGTGCCACAAATTCCTCATCTCCCCAATTCTATTCAGTACCTCCTCATTAGTTGCGTCATCTGCCCATCTAATCTTCAGCATTATTCTGTAACACGACATTTCGAAAGTTTCAGTTCTCTTCTTGTCTAAACTATTTATCATCCATAATTCACATCCTTACATGCCTACACTCCATACAAATACTTTTAGAAAAGACTTCCTGACACTTAAATCTATACTAGATGTTAACAAGTATTTCTACTTCACAATCGCTTTCCTTGCCATTGCCAGTCTACGTTTTATATCCTCTCTGCTTCGACCATTATCAGTTATTTTGCTCCCCAAATAACAAAACTCCTTTACTACTTTAAGTGTCTCATTTCGTAATGTAATTCCCCCAGCATCACCTGATTTAATTCCAGTACATCACATTATCGTCGTTTCGCTTTTGTTAATGTTCATCTTATATCATCCTTTCAAGACACTGTCCATACCGTTCAGCTGCTCTTCCAAGTCCTATGCTGTCTCTGAAAGTATTACAATGTCATCGGCAAGCCTCAAAGTTTTGATTTCTTCTCAATGGATTTTAATTCCTACTCCACATTTTTTCTTTGTTTCCTTTACTGCTTGCTCAGTATACAAATCGAATAACATCGGGGATCGGCTACAACCCTGTCTCATTCCCTTCCCAACCACTGCTTCCCTTTCATGCCCCTCGACTCTTATAACTGCCATCTGGTTTCTGTACAAATTGTAAATAGACTTTCGCTCCCTGTATTTGATCCCTGCCACCTTCAGAATTTGAAAGAGAGTATTCCAGTTAACGTTGTCAAAAGCTTTCTCTAAGTCTACAAATGCTAGAAACGTAGGTTTGCCTTTTCTTAATCTTTCTTCTAAGATAAGTCGTAGGGTCAGTATTGCCTCAAGTGTTCCAACACTTCTACGGGATCCAAATTGATCTTCCCCAAGGTCGGCTTCTATCAGTTTTTCTATTCGTCTGTAAAGAATTCGTGTCAGTATTTTGCAGCCGTGACTTATTAAGCTGATAGTTCAGTAATTTTCCCACCTGCCAACACCTGCTTTGTTTGGGATTGGAATTATTACGTTCTTCTTGAAGTCTGAGGGTATTTCACCTGTCTCATGCATCTTGCTCACCAGATGGTAGAGTCTTGTCAGGGCTGGCTCTCCCAAGGCTATCAGTAGTTCTACTCCCTGGACCTTGTTTTGACTTAGGTCTTTCAGTGCTCTGTCAAATTCTTCACGCAGTATCATATCTTCCATTTCATCATTACGTACGTCGTCTTTCATTTCCATAATATTGCCCTGAAATACATCGGCCTTGTATAGACCCTCTATTTACTCCTTCCACTTTTCTGCTTTCCCTTCTTTGCCTACGACTCGTTTTCCATCTGAGCTCTTCGTATTCATACAGGTAGCTCGCTTTTCTGCATACGTCTCTCTAATTTTCCTGTACTGTCTCACACCTAGTGGTGTACGCCTCTGCATCCTTACATTTGTCCTGTAGCCATTCTGCACTTCCTGTCGATATCATTTTTGAGACGTTTGTATTCCTTTTTGCCTGCTTCTTTTACTGCATTTTTATATTTTCTTCTTTCATCAATTAAACTCAATATCTCTTCTGTTACCGAAGGATTTCTACCAGCCCTCTTCTTTTTACCTACTTGACCCTCTGCTGCCTTCACTATTTCATCCCTCAAAGATACCCATTCTTCTTCTACCGTATTTCCTTTCTCTGTTCCTGTCAATCGTTCCCTAATGCTCTCTCTGAAACTCGCTACAACATCTGGTTCCTTCAGTTATCCAGGCCCATCTCCTTAAATTCTTTCCTTCTTACAGTTTCTTCAGTTTTAATCTACAGTTCATAACCAATAGATTGTGGTCAGATTCCACATCAGCGCCTGGAAATGTCTTAAAATTTAAAACCTGGTTCCTGAATCTCTGTCTTACCATTATAAAATCTGTCTGAAACCTTCCAGTGTCTCCAGGCCTCTTCCACGTATACAACCTCCTTTCATGATTTTTAAACAAAGTGTTAGCTGTGATTATATTATGCTCTTTGCAAAATTGTACCAGGCGACTTCCTCTTTCATTCATTATTCTCATTCCATATTCACCTACTACTTCTCCTTCTCTTCTTTTTCCTACTGCCGAATTCCAGTCCCACACGACTATTAAATTATCGTCTCCCTTCACTATATGAATAATTTCTTTTATGTCATAATACATTTCTTCATTCTTCGTCATCTGCGGAGCTAGTTCGCATATAAACTTGTCTACTGTGGTAAGCCAGGGCTTTGTGTCTATCTTGGCTACAATAATGCGTTCACTATGCTGTTCATAGTAGCTGACCCGCGCTCCTATTTTTTAATTCATTATTAAAGCTACTCCTGCATTACCCCTATTTGATTTTGTATTTATAACCCTGTATTCACCTGACCAGAAGTCTTGTGTCTCCTGCCACCGAACTTCACAAATCCCCACTATATCTAAATTTAACCTATCCATATCCCTTTTTAAATTTTCTAACCTACCTATCCGATTAAGGGGTCTGACATTCCACGGTCCGCATGCCAACAGAAGGCAGGGACGTTGCAAGCTCCGTGCCGTTGTCGCCCTCTCGGCAGACATGGCCTGTTGCGATGTGCGGCAGTAAGCAGCACTCTGCTCGGTTGTCAGCGACCAGCAGGCTACGTGTGTTCCACGCTGACGCACGAGCGAGTTCAAAACTCCGGGCTGGCGCTTTCTGCTGCTGCGGCAGCGGCGGCGGCGGCAGCGGAAGACACAATTTGCCAGCTTGCTTCCCCTCCCGCCGAACACAAACTCAATTATGCCATCAGCTTATTTGAATCGGGTGATTCAATATGCGACGCCGGCACTGGCTGCGCTTCCAGCGCCGAAACGCCGCTTCTGAAAGGGCGTGGAAAGGGGAGGGGAAGGGGGGTCGGGGCGAGCGGCGAATTTGCGTCCCGGATGCTCCGCTCTCCGCCAAAGCGAGGTTTTAAATACTGCGAGCACGCGTGCACGCGGCGACCGGGCTCCCTAGCAGATGCTGCCTAACCGCATTTCGCACCTCTAGCACGCTAGCAAGTACTGCCTTCAGTCGAACACACCATTCCTGCAACTTCTGTGGCGCCACTAGATCTGTTCCTTGATGTTGTGGGTTGATTGGCGAGAAAAATGTAGAACTAAATATTGACAGTTTTAATTTGACAAATACATTTAACCTGACAAACACACAAAAATTCGGCAACATTAACGTTTTAAAACTAAACACCAAAAGTTAAATTTTCTTCTAGTTTCAAGTAGCAGCATCAGTAAATTCACAACTGGCTTGCTGACTAAAACACTTCATTTGCTGACTCTGCGAAATAGCTAACCTTCAAATCTCTTACAATTCTAGGAAAGAAAGGAAGGAATAAAGGAAGGATGATTTGGATTAAAGTCCCGTCGACATCAAGGTCGTTAGAGACGGAGCAAAACCCTTGGAGTCTGTCAAGGAGGGGAAGGACATCGGTCGTGCCCTTTAAAAGGAACCATCCCAACATTTTCATCTACATTTACATTTATAGTCCGCAAGCCACCCAATGGTGTGTGGCGGAGGGCACTTTACGTGCCACAGTCATTACCTCCCTTTCCTGTCCCAGTCGCGTATGGTTCGCGGGAAGAACGACTGCCGGAAAGCCTCCGTGCGCGCTCGAATCTTTCTAATTTTACATTCGTGATCTCCTCGGGAGGTATAAGTATGGGGAAGCAATATATTCGATACCTCATCCAGAAACGCACCCTCTCGAAACCTGGACAGCAAACTACACCGCGATGCAGAGCGCCTCTCTTGCAAAGTCTGTCACTTGGGAGTTTGCTAAACATCTCCGCAACGCTATCACGCTTAGCATGTGACGAAACTCGACGCTCTTCTTTGGATCTTCTCTATCTCCTCTGTCAACGCGACCTGGTATGGATCCCACACTGATGAGCGATTTGCCTGAAGCGATTTAGCGAAATCACGGGAAACCTAAATCACGAAGGCCGACGCGGATCTGAACGGTCGTCCTCCCGAATGCGAGCCAGTGTGCTAAGCACTGTGCCACATCGCTCGGCTTTTGCAATTCAAGCTATTCATTAGCAATAGACACAACAACCCATTCAAACAAGGAATCGCTTACAAATACATAATTAGTAATAAAGAGTCTCGATCGCACGGTCATTTATTAAAAATATGACCGGTTTCGGCCTTTAGAAGAAGGCCGTCTTCAGATAGTGCACTATACAGCTGACGATGATGGCATTTGGAACAGCTATGCTGACCCCAGTCGCAAATACGGGTCAGTAAAGCAGTTCAAAGCGTCAATGTCATCAGCCGGATGATGCATTATCTGAAAATGGCCTACTGCTAGAGCACAAAACTTGTCATATTTCTAATAAGGGACAATGTGATCGAGATTGTTGTTAACTAATTTTTCTGACAGATCACTGTTTCCCAATATTGTTACCTTACAACTATATTTAAAAACAACTCAATACAAGAAAGAAAAAATATTTGTAGTTTTAAGAAATGGCAATAATGAAGCTGACAGTTGTTATCCAGCAACTGCCACTAGTTGGCTCAAGAAAACCTATAACCTTAAATTCTCCTTTCTTTTAAATCGATCCTTAGCAGTTTCACTCCACCTCAGAACCATCTACACTACTGGCCTCTAAAATTGCTACACCACGAAGATAACGTGCTACAGACGCGAAATTTAACCAACAGGAAGAAGATGCTGTGATATGCAAATGATTAGCTTTTCAGAGCATTCACACAAGGCTGGCGCCGGTGGCGACACCTACAACGTGCTGACATGAGGAAAGTTTCCGACCGATTTCTCATACACAAACAGCAATTGACCGGTGTTGCCTGGTCAAACGTTATAGTGATGCCTCGTGTAAGGAGGAGAAATGCATACCATCACGTTTCCGACTTTGATAAAGGTCGGATTGTAGCCTATCGCGACTGCGATTTATCGTATCGCGACATTGCTGCTCGCGTTGGTCGAGATCCAATGACTGTTAGCAGAATATGGAATCGGTGGGTTCAGGAGGGTAATACGGAACGCCGTACTGGATCTCAACGGCCTCGTATCACTAGCAGTCGAGATGACAGGCATCTTATCCACATGGCTGTAACGGATCGTGCAACCCGTCTCGATCCCTGAGTCAACAGATGCGGACGTTTGCAAGACAACAACCATCTGCACAAACAGTTCCACGACGTTTGCAGCAGCATGGACTGTCAGCTCGGAGACCGTGGCCGCGGTTACCCTTGACGCTGCATCACAGACAGGAGCGCCTGCGATGGTGTACTCAACGACGAACCTGGGTGCACGAATGGCGAAACGTCATTTTTTCGGATGAATCCGTGTTTGGCGACATCGTGGTGAACGCACATTGGAAGCGTGTATTCATCATCGCCATGCTGGCGTATCACCCGGCGTGATGGTATGGGGTGCCGTTGGTTACACGTCTCGGTCACGTCTTGTTCGCAATGACGGCACAGTGGACGCAACAGTGGACGTTACATTTCAGATGTGTTACGACCCGTGACTCTACCCTTCCTTCTATCCCTGCAAAACCCTACATTTCAGCAAGATAATGCACGACCGCTTGTTGCAGGTCCTGTACGGGCCTTTCTGGGTACAGAAAATGTTCGACTGCTGCCCTGACCAGCACATTCTCCTAAACTCTCACCTACTGAAAAAATCTGGTGAATGGTGGCCGAGCAACTGGCTCGTCACAATACGCCAGTCACTACTCTTGATGAACTGTGGTATCGTGTTGAAGCTGCATGGGCAGCTGTACCTGTACAGGCCATCCAAGCTCTGTTTGACTCAATGCCCAGGCGTATCAAGGCCGTTATTACGGCCAGACGTGGTTGTTCCGGGTACTGATTTCTCAGGAGCTATGCACCCAAATTGCGTGAAAATGTAATCACATGTCAGTGCTAGTATAATATATTTGTCCAATGAATACCCGTTTATCATCTGCATTTCTTCTTGGTGTAGCGATTTTAATGGCCAGTAGTGTACTTCTCTGACTCTTTCACTATTTCTCTATCCCACTGCCACTGTTTTTGTCCTATTTTTTCCCTTCCATTACCACTGTCTCTTTCTTTCTCGTTTACAGTCTGCTGTCTTTCTCTACAGCGATAATTGTCTCAGCACCTTAGGGAAGATTTTATTGGGCTTTTTACCCCTTGACCGGGAAGCTTTCATGCGGGGCATACAGGATGGGGGAAATTGGGCAATTTTTGTAACTCGTGGGTAGAAGATGATGGGGGAAAATTGCCAAATTTTTGGAGAGGAGGGCAGAATGAGGGCTGAAACAGCTGGTTCCCCACTTTCCCGTCTCCGCTTTTTTTTTTTTTTTTTTTTTGTTGATAGGAACATATTTTTACTCTCATTCCCTTCTTTCCTTTTTTATAGCATAGTATGCTGCTCATATACTCCTAAAACGAATTCCGTAGTTCAGTAAAGTTTTGACAATTTATTTATACACTTTGACAGATTTATATACTTTGGCACACATTAACAAGAAATAAGTACATACAATAATCGTTTGGTTTCCATTTACTCAAGAGCCTTCACTCAACGATCGCAATACATCGAAAACGCCCAGCTTATGATTTGTATTCTAAGAGTAAAAATGTTATTAGAATTATTTTGTTGAATTTGCAGTCTTTCCAGTTTTGCATAATTTTTGGCAGAAATTGTTTTCAGCCATGTTAAGGCTCTTTCTGGGCCATTTTTTGTAGCTGCAGTACCACTTTGCGCATGTTTGAATATATACTACAAGTACGATGATAAAATACTAGCTTGTAATGAAAATTTCACGCAACGATGAGCGCATCTACGTCCATTATTACGGTTGATGATGTATCTAAAACGCAAGTAAATTTTGCACAGACATAATCCATAATGAAAAATACCTTTTAAAAGGGTTAAGTCCATTTATCATTCCCCTGATTGTGCAGCTAGTTTTAAAAAGTAAACTACTACAGAAACTGCAATTTTCACAATCGTTCCACGAAAAGCATGAAAATGTTTCGAGTCCAGTTGAAAGATTCATTTTATACGACGATGGTATTTCGGAATATTTACGTCAAAAAGCATTTCCACTCAATAATTCCAACGTTCAGAAGCTTTTCCCAGAACGTAAAATACAAAATTGAGTTCTACGTTAAAATCAAAAAAATTTGAACCGCCACATGAGTAATAACTTTTTCCTGAAATTGTAATTATTTGTTTGTCTGTACATGTACATCACATGTACCGACTTCTGTCCCATTCCTTCGCGGTGTGTCCTTTCTTTTTTAACGTACAGTTCTCAATTTGGAAATCTACGTTATTAGAGGGTTCTCTTACTAACGCCACTCAAAAATAAGTTGGAGGTAAATCTCAACTATAATGGATAGTATTTTCTGATCCCTGTATTGGGACTGTTTCCTCACGTAAATGATGTCTGAGTAGTTTCCACCAAACATGCGTTTCCTTCCGAGAATAGTGAAGATGGCGCCTCCTTTAATACAGTCATTCAAGAGTCATAAATGATTTCCTAGTGTCATACTCTTACATCCTTTCCTTTTCAAGTACTCTGTCATTTCAAAATTTTTTGGAAAAAGCGACGTTCCGCTTGCGGAGACGGTGATTAACTTATCGTATGGTATTATTCTTTTATTTCTGACACAGTCACTTCGACAACGCAGGACCATTTGTTCATAAAATGCCGCCCGTAGCATCTGAAGGTGGCCCTTGAAGGCCGACACCGGTTATAATGGTATCATAAAAAGTTGTTGGGTCATAAATAAAAAATAATACCTATCTTAAAGAATATTTGTCATACATAAAAAATAATACCTATCTTAAAGAATGTTTCTCATAATCCTCCCTTCTTGATCATCTTCAGTTACCTTTTGATACAGGTAAGTACAGGGCCTTTCACAAAGAGTCCACATACGCTATATCTTCCATATGAATGAATACTAATAGTTTGGATTAGATTTAAATTGCTTACAGAAACTGAAAGTTTGCTTGGTGCCACTTATAAGTTTCCGGTTAGTTTGGTTGTCGATATGAGTCTTCTTGGTGCAGATATCTCGCTCTCTGGCTTTATTCAAAATCATTATTGTCTCCTTAGGAGCGAAACTTTGCAAGAAAGTCACATTTTTTTGTAGATACCATACCTTCATACATTACGTGAGATGTGGGAGCCAATCTTTAGAATTTTAAGGCAGGTACGTCACAGACACACCCACTATCTGGCTATCGGTTTGCCTATGGACAACGCAGAAATACGTAAACAGACTGATCCTGAATCGGGAGTGCCAAGTCAGCATGAAATTGAAGCTTCCTTTCTGAGGTGACTTTGTAATTGAGAATAACAAACTCAGGCCCACTGCCAGACTGTCCCTCACGCCCTCTTCATCTACACCCTACAAACCATTGTGGCGTGCATGGCAGAGGGTACGTTCCATTGTACTACGTTTTAAAGTTTCTTCGCGGTCCATTCGTGCATGAACGCGGGAATAATGGTTGCTTCGGTATCTGTGTGCAGGCAGCATAATTAGCATACTATTGTCTTCGCGGTAACTACATGAGTGATATGTAGAGGGATTCCTCACTTCATATTGAATGTTGAAACTTTGTAAGAATAGGAACATTATCAGTTCAAGAGGAAAATCGCAGCAGTATGTTGAAAAACTAACTCTCATAAAATTCAGTCATATGAATTCATCACCAATTTCTCCTTCGGAAATTAAGAAAATTATACGTTTTCTCAGAAATGTAAGAGCTCATCTGGTTTTGACGGTATTTTCAATACAGTACTAAAGATTTGTTCCCATACAATAAGCCCAGTCTATCTGAAATATATGATGCATCTCTTACTGATGACACTTTTCTAGGGAGGCTTGCATATATTATTGTTAAATCCCTCTTCAAGAAAGATGATAAGAGAGATGTCAGTAGTTACTGGTCAGTTTCACTGCTATGATTTTCCAAAATTTTTGAGAAGGTGATGTATTCTATAATGGTATCTCACCATAGCAACAATAATATCCTCAGCATATCACAGTTCGGGTTTCAGACTGTTTACTCACCGGGAATGCCATTTACATCTTCGCTCACCAGATTTTACAAACATTAAATAATAAATTAGCACCGGCTGGAATTTTCTGCGACCTATCTAAGGCATTTGACTGTGTGAACCACAATATTCTCCTAAATAAATTGAAGTTTTATGGGGTTAATGGTATAGCCAACCAATGGATAATATCATATCTAACCAAAAGAATGAAGAAAGTAGAATTTAGTAATTCGAACAATATAGCCCGTGAAAGTACTACTGACTGGGGAGAAATCACGCATTGGGTGCCCCAAGGCATAGTTTTAGGTCCATTATTGTATTCTATGTAAACGATCTTCCACATAATATGTAACAAGTAGAATTAATTCTTTTTGCTGATGACACTAGTATTGTAATCAATTCGAGCACACATGCATAACCAGAAGAAAATGTAAACTATGTTCCTAAAAGTATCATAGACTGGTTTTTTGCGAATGGTGCCACCCTCGATTTTAAAAACACACAACATCATCAGTTCTGATTATCTAGGAGTACTGCACCCATAATAAGTGTAACACACAGTGCGGAAATAATAAATAGGGTAGAAACTTCAAAATTTCTTTATAAATGAGAATTTAAACTGGAAAAAGCCACATTTTCACTAAGATCATGGCAAATCATGCGGAGAGGCAAATAAATAAGCTGATATATTTTGCATATTTGCATTCAATAACGTAATCTCGAATAATGTTCTGGGATAGTCCATATTTAAGAAAGAAGGTCTTCATTGCTCAAAAACGTAAAAATAATAATTGCTGCTCATCCACGATCATCTTGTAGACATTTGTTTAAGGCGTTGGGCATTCTGACTACTGCTTCACAGTATATTTTCCCTAATGAAATTTATTGTAAATAATCCACCACAGTTCAAAAGCCGGCTGGAGTGGCCGAGCGGTTCTAGGCGCTACAGTCTGGAACCGCGCGACCGCTACGGTCGCAGGTTCGAATCCTGCCTCGGGCATGGATGTGTGTGATGTCCTTAGGTTAGTTAGGTTTAAGTAGTTCTAAGTTCTAGGGGACTGATGACGTCAGAAGTTAAGTCCCATAGTGCTCAGGGCCATTTGAACCATTTGAACAGTTCAAAAGGGGGGATGGTGTATGTAAAGAAAATACGAGAAGAAAACTGACGTTTATTACTCCACACTATGGTTGTATTTAGCACAAAAATGGGTGCACAATGCTGCAAAAAAATTTTGTGATCACCTACCCAGTGATGTAAGTAAAATGTCTGATCGAAAGCAGAGTAAAATTTGAAAACAAACTGAGAAAGTTCCTCCTTCGTATTCCGTTCAAGAAATTCCACTATGGTAATGTGCAAAACATAGTGGGTAGGAATTACTAACTCACATCTGTATATCCTTTTTCTTTATATAAAAATTTTTTAATAATTAAAAACGCTCAGCATGTAACCATATGTACAAATTAACTTGCGATGTGAATGTAAAGTGATTCGTTCCATATCATTTAGATTTATTGTGCAAAATGATCGATGGAACGTGAAGCTAAATAGTTAAATAACTACGCTTTCGAGGGCCAGTTTACGTCTTTCTTCAGGAGTTTCCCAGTTCAGATTCTTGAGCAGTCCCAAGGCGCTCTGCCGTGAGTCAAACAGACGTGTCACCATTCTTTTAGCCCTCTACTCCATACGTTCAATACCCTCAGTTAGTCCTATTTGGTAGGGATCCCATACAGTATGTGCTGGAATGAGTCAAACAAGTTTTTGGAAGCAGTCCATTCGTACACTGTTTTTATTTTCTTAGTTTCCTACCAATGAACCGAAGTCTGTCATTGCTTTCCCTGCAACTGAGCCCATGTAGATCATTCTATTTCACATTTACATAAATTGTCATACCCAGGTATTTGTACGAGTTGACTGATTCGACTTGTGAGCCACTCATATTGTAGCCGTGGGATATCACCTTCTTTACCGGTTTGCAAAGTGTACATTGTCGTATTTACGAAAATTTAAAGAATGTTGTCAGACTTTCTACCACTTTGACGTTTTATCTAGATCTTGCGGAATGTTTGCGCACCTTTTCTCAAATAATTTTTCGTATAGACAACTGCATCACCTGCGAAAAGTCTGAGGTTACTGTTAACATTGCCTGCAAGGTCATTATAATACTACCAGTAAACCATCGGTTCTATAAGCAATCGAACTCCCATATAGAAACCAACTTAAAACTTCTGATTTTACAAGTTAGTTAATATGTTAAATATTTGACTTCAAGCACATAAGGCTTGAAATTATGATTAAAGTTTGTTGGAAGTCACTAAGTGTTCTCATTATGGAACACTATGCATATAGTCTGGGTAAACTGTGCTCCATTATAGCAAAAACTAGTTTTTCACGTTTTAAATGTTTATGATGTCATATCTCCTGAATTATGCGTCGTACAATGATATACTTTTGCAGGTACGTTCTGTGATATATGCAGATACTGTCTGCAAAGTTTGTTGCGTCTGGAGTTGGTAGTAAAGAAGTAATAAATTAAAGCGTCAACCCTGACGCTGAAGTTTTACTGCATCATCAACGAAAATGTCGTAAATGATAAACTTTTTTCCCTTCCGTCATTTTGTGGAGGTGTCAACGATAAAATGTTTCGTGAAGGTTTGAAATTATGGGCAAACTTTGTCTGAAGACGCTAAGTGCTGCCTCTCTCAAATACTGGATGGCTAAAATCCGGGTATTCGTGCGTCGTTCGTTATATTGCCTGAAGACATAAACACAGCTTTTATCTGTAGATTAACACTTGTCTCAACGTGTTTAGCTTTTAACAAAAGGGTATAATTCTTAATGAGTACATTATGATACATTTAAAAATTTTAAATTTGGTCAATAATTACGCGAAATATTGAAAGTCAAATTTCGGTGGCCCCGAAAGTCGTTTATAGGTAGCCTCCAACTAGTACCGAATTTCGGGATCCGGGATGGTTCCTTGTTGTTAGAAGTATAGATATGAACAGTAAGAGTCACAAAACTACTGCCTGAAGTTACTTCGAAATCTGTCCGTGTTTTCCAATCCAAGGTTACGTTCTACGTCTTCCCTGTTAAGAAACCCTTAATACAGATTTTATGCAACAAATGGTTCAAATGGCTCTGAGCACTATGGGACTCAACTTCTAACGTCATTAGTCCCCTATAACTTAGAACTACTTAATCCTAACTTACCTAAGGACATCACACACATCCATGCTCGAGGCAGGATTCGAACCTGCGACCGTAGCGGTCGCGCGGTTCCAGACTGTAGCGCCTAGAACCGCTTGGCCACCCCGGCCGGCCAGATTTTATGCACATATGATCATACTTTCCATAAAAAGAGTTAGTGTGGAGCTGATTCAAATGCTTTTTAAAGCCAATGAAAAGTGCATCATCTCAGTTACCTTGTCATATCAGATAAGCGCGAGTTTTCTTTCACATGATCGAAGCTTTCGGAATCCATGCTGGTTGACATGGAAGAGGTATTCTGTTCGAGATATCTTCATCTGTTTGACTTCACATTATACCCTGAGATTATGCAGTAAATGAATGTAAAGGATATTACATGATAGTTCAGTGGTTCTCTTCTGCTACCCATCTTGTAGACTGGTCCGATTTTCGCTTTCTCCCAATTACTTGGCGAAGTTTATTGCTAGAGGCAAATGCGATATGTTATCGTTAAAAGAGGAGATAACGCAGCCTCTAATTCTGTATAGAATCGATAAGGATTACATCGGACCATACAGCTTTGTTCAGTATTAACGATTACAGCTATTCGTCTACAACAGCGACAGTAATATTTATACCACACTTTTTTTCATTATTACGATAATTAAACTGGGGCAGTACTCCTGGTTTCCCTTTTTTAAAACAACTTATGAATTCGCTAATGATTTGCGTAATCAGCTTTCAGCGGTACCTCTCTTTTCTCAGTTGTAATATTTTTCAAAGTTACGTTATATTATCTGTGTGGTCGATGTTTCTATGTTAGTGACCTTGCAATGCGTAATTAGCACGAAATTTGTGTTGCTCCCGACAGGGGAAAACTTATAGGGAATTGTAGTCGACTCCCTATTCACGCTAATCTTTAGCACTGACTCTGTCCTTATGGTACTGTCTGGTAATGAACTGCGGCACTTGTTTTATGTCTATTCGTGTTACCTAGCACAACGCCAGCGCTCCTCCGCATCGTTATTTTTCTTTTCCGGCTTTTCCACGCAGCGACAACTGCATGAGTTAGTACTTACTGTCTGGGAAGCTATTGAAAAACGCGCTAATTTACCGGAGAACGTAACAAATGAACGCACATTAGCATGCACTGCCTGTCCTGCCATCCATGTATTACAGGGGAAAAATGTTCTCCAGCACCACGTAGACTTACAGAGAGGATCTGTCAACGTTAAGAAGGCAAAATAATTATTGTTTCTGCAGCTAAGACATTTTATTACCGTTACTTACGTGACTTCAAAACCGGTTTGAAAAGCGTTTTCGGCGCTTCGTGACGACGTGTTTCTAACATTAGAAAGCTACGAATTCTAGAAACCATTACCGCAGTATAAGACAGACAGCAAAAAAGTCCCACAAAATCGGAACGCTGATTAGCTGTGCAAGATGCAACTACAAAATTCTCGAGTCAATATATAATTACAATTCACTTGAACATTTATCCTTACAGGTTTTCCATCGATGCATGATGTTTTACGCAATAATCATTGTGAACAGCTAAATGTTTCACTGGAACATAAATCACAAAAAAAGTTTTAAGCAAGAAATTAATATATAAACAGTTGTTCATACCTCTTTTGTCCTATGAAGCACCACATATTTTCTTCGGTTTTTCCATTCTTCTGCCACTCCAACAACAAAAATAAATAGGCTAACTAAGGCATATAAGTGTGAAGAGTATTCATTCTTTCTCTGCATAAAGATATGTAGAGCTTCATTAGGGTCGAAAATGTTAACGGCCATAAATTTTATAAAACACCAGTATAAAATGAAAATTTGAAACCCACAGGAAAGATGCTTTGTCACACCACTGACCCACTCTTGCACCTCACAACTCACACCACTTCTCGCCGTCCTCAAAAGACCCTACTACCCACTGGTGTGAGTAAAATACATTACAAACTACGACATGTCAAGCAGTTTTTTCTTGAAGTAAGCTATATAGATGGAAACTATCTCACGCATGATTTACCGACGACGCACCTGTTATTAAAGAGATGTACATCTCCAATAGTCCGGAATCCCATTGAACTTAAATACTCTATTTTTAATTGGAAGGCAGTTTGGGACAACATAAGTTTAACCGTCCACACTGCTGAGGTGGCGTCCACATGGTATAAAGTGGTAAACGATGTTATACCCACTAATGAAAGGTTGCATAGAATCGGCTTATGTGACAGTGATAAATGCGTCCGCTGTGGTCTGGTCGACACCTTAAGCCATCGCTTCACTTGTGGCGATCATCTTATCAACTGGAAATGGGTGCACCAGAGGCTGGGCCCGATTACCTGCAGCACCCCAGCCAGCCACTGCACCGACATCCTGCTCTGGCCGGACACGAAACATTTTCCCGCTACCAAGAGCAACACCGTGATGTGGCTGTTAGGACAGTGTGTGATTATACCATCATCCACAATAGTGAAGATAATTTCATTTGTTTCGAGGGTTATATGAGAACGGCATGTTGGAAGATGAAACGTTACCCAAATTTCAGGCCGATGTTTGGTAACATGTTAGACATAATTTTTTAAAAACAAGGCGTAGGGTAATTCTCGACGCCGGTAAGGACTCAAATCACATGCACGACGATGTAACGGACCAAATACACAATGATTAAGGGGTTACACCTGTTCCCAGGACTGCTCACGACTTCTCAACGGTGTTATTAACTTCATTTGACGTTTTCTTTGATTTATGTTGCCTCTGCATGTCTTGTTATTCCTTTGTATGTTCCAAATGACTTTCTGTGAAGAGTTTGGACGGTTTTGAATCAATTGAGAGAACTGCAATTCTAGTTTAGACAGTCAATTGTATATTTTTTAATTCTCTTTAATATGTTTGCGTTTTGGTTCTATGTCTCTGTCTGGACTGCAGATGCTATTGTCAGTTTAAAATTTTTGTTACCTTTTGTAAGCTTAAAAATGGCACTAAGTATATTAAAATGTGTTCTTCAGTCTATTTTAAGATACAATTCGTGTTGAAACAGTTCCAGTGCTTCATTATTTTGTTTTTGTGCTTATGTGCTTATATGACTGTTTAATAAAGAAAAAAAAAGTACCCACAGCCAACTAAGGCGGGCGGGCGCCCCTCCTGTGTAAATATAAGATCAGCAGCGATATCTCGACACTTCGCCAGAAAATGATCAGTATGATACTTTTTGAAAAGTCATGGTGTTTTGACACTGCTACCCGGCTGGAAATCGGAGAGCTTATCATCAGTAGCGTACTCCGCGAAAACCCACGTTCACACAAGGATTCACCCGTCCAAAACTAGACCACAGCACCATGCAGTAAATGAACCATACCTCCCGAACAACCTATTCACTGTGGGGCAAAGCAGTCGCTACTCCACACGTGTAGGGCGTGGCATAGTGCACAATGATCAGTAAGGCCACAAAAACACCGAATAGGAATGCAAACACCTATACAGAACGATCGATAGCCCGATCCATGGATATTTTTAGGAAAACGTCAGTGTTGGCAAATCGTCTTAAAAATGTCAGTGTATCGAAACATCGATGCCTTAAAAAATACTGACAGCCTGTATAAGGATTGTTCTGGCAGTAGGTACTTAATGCAGTTTGTGTAAAACGCTGAACGGGGAATGGTTAGCACAGTAAAACAAAAAATATTTAATTGTTTTTACTAATGAAAGCACAGTGTTGGTCAATTAGAGCATTAAATTAACAATGAAACAGGTTTGATGGCAACGATACTCCATCAGGGTATATATTAAAATCAAGATTTATGTATTTACAACAGAATTTAAGAACAGTTTTGAAACCCATTTTACCGATAAACGATTTCGCTATTGAGTAATCGTCGCACGAGCTATAGAAAATATTCTTCCGCCTAGAAATGGCATCGGCATGATGACTAAACATGTCGAAGCGTAAGTGAACAGTCTTGGGAACATAGATCTCGTATCGTTCCGCTCTGCCGTTGTGTTTTCTGTAACCGCAGCGACTACTGATCCAAGATGTGTTTGAACTGACGAGTCTGTTTTTGTGGAAGATATCTGTATCGACTTCACGATCTTATGCTCTAAATGTTTATGATAATTACAGATACTTTATTCTTTCAGAAGTTTTATTTTTTCTCCGACGAGTTCTCGTCGGGAATTTCAGGTCTTCGAACTACATTATTGGCATGCTGTACCAATTCATTTAAGTAAGTGAATTTATTTTTAGCTGGAGAATCTGTTAAATGTAGTAACTTGTATCTTTGATGAACAACGGTCACCAGTGTCATAACTGAGTTGTATTCCTGTTTCGAAGGAGCTGCGAGCTCTTGATGAACTTTTTTCAAGACTTCACATAGGCAACTTACCAGCGGTGTCATTTTGCTGGAAGTCGCATACGAAATCCGTGAAATCTCTTTGATTACTATTTCGTAACTTCTTAATATTTAGCTCAGAGGCAGTAATCATAGATGGAGCTTCAGATAGTTAACTTACAACAGAAGCTAACTTGAGAAAACTCTACTATATCTGATAATAGGAATTACACGGGGTGCTAACATCATATTCTTTGTGTTGATCGATTACAGTGACTACATTGTTAGTTCTATTCATTCATCTGTCATTTATTGAACTAGCCAGACAAAGGAATGGTTCATGGTTCGGCTGTTCTCTATGTTGAAAGCAGTAAACCGCCTCCCGAATCTATAAAGTATCGAACTCTCATGCACGAAAGAGCTTCAAATTTCTGATAATTTCAGGTATTAGTTAATGCTTTAAATACTTGACATTAAGTATGCAAACGAGAAAAAGTTTTGCAGATCGGAATTATACTTTGTTGGAAGTCGCTTAAGTGCTCCCAGCATCAAACACAGTACGAGTATTGGCTGCGTTATTTGCGCTCCGTTTTAAGCAAAAGTTAGTTTTTCACGCACCTCAGTGTTTGTGATGTCATATCTCCTGAACTATGTATTGTACAATGACATAATTTTTCAAGTACTTTCAGTCGCATATGGAGATGCCGCCTGAAACACATGTTACGAAAAGCGTTAGAAGCAAAGAAAGAGTAAATTAAAACGTCACGCCTGACGCGCAATTTCACTTCATGAACCACCCAAATGTAGTAAATCGTAACTTTCTCCCCTTACATTTAGATCTACATTTTTATACATACTCCGGTGTAGTAGTAGTAGCTCTATTCATCCGTAGATCTCTTTTTACAAGGATATAGGACATGTCAAAGTATTTACAAGTTTAGATCAATTTAAAATAAGGTAATTCGTATACACATATATTTACAGACTTCTAGTTAGAGAAAATCATTAGATTTACTCCTGGTATACAATACTTTTTATACAAATAACTTATTAAATAATGTATGCCATGCTTTTCACTCATATCTCACTGTCTGACACTGCACACTCTACGCACACTGCTGATGTCTGTCCCATTTTCTGTACCGTGACTTCCCACTCGCTATCCTGAAAAACTGAGTCAGTATCCCTCTATAGTGAGTGAGATGTTGAGTTCAGAAACAGGAGGAGGTGTTAGTATTGTGCTATGCATAGCTTAGTGGTACGTTTTCCTAGAAAAGGAAAAAGAAGGAAAAAACTTAGTGTGAAGGTGTGGAACGTTGGATGTTTTATAGTCATTATTATTATTATTGATTTTTATAACTTCTTTTTACCAAGTCCCTACTCTGTTTTATCCTAAGTAATCCTTCAACGTATAAAATGTATTGCATTAACAAGTAATTTACAGCTGCCTTTTTAAATAAGTGTATATTTGAAATATCTTTAATCTTTTTCGGATATTTATTGTACAGTTTTACTCCTTGGTAGAAAATGCTGTTTTGAGTTTTATGTTTATTTTTCTTGCTAAATGTCATTTGAGTACAGCTCTTTTTCCATGGTCGTGGACAGAGCTGTATGTGTAGGAATTACCAATGTTATTTCTGATGTGTACAACTGACTGGTATATGTATTCACATGGAGCAGTTAAAATCCCCATTGTTTTGAACAGATCTTTACAATGAGCTCGACTACTATTTTTGGCTATTATTCTTATGGCTCTTTTCTGGAGTTTGAAAATTGTGTTTATATTTTGTGCATTTGTTCCCCAAACAAGAATGCCATAGCTAAGAACTGAGTGTACATATGAGGAGTATGTAACTTAAAGACACTGCATGTTACACACTGGTGATAGGTTTCTACGAGCATAACATGCTGGTGCCATACTGTTTGCAAATACCTTTGTGTGTTCACATCACTTCAACTGAGAATCAATATTCATTCCCCCGAAATTCTGCATTTGTTACGCAGTCCATTGAGGTGCCATGTACATTTAATTTAACACTGTCATTTTCCCTCTTCAGACTGAAATCCATGGCATTAGTTTTTCTTTGTTGTTCTTTCCTTTTCCTCCAGTATTCTTTCATCTTTTCACTATGTATCCTTTTTCTCTCCTCGGACCATTTTCACCCTGTCTTCTTTTCCCTCTTGCCTTTGAATCCTTCCATTTTTAATACTTTCCTCTTGAAAATCTCTCTTTCTGTTGCATCTTTTTCACTTAATGTTGTTTCTTTCCAAACCTTTGCTAACTTCTTCAGGCTATTGTTGACTTCTTGTCTCAAAGATATTTAAAAATTTATTTGGTTAACCTGTTGCTGTTCATTCTGTATAAATTTCCAAAAAATAGCAGTCACCTCTTTCGTAGTGTTTCATATATATTTTCTATTTTGTTATAAACTTCTACATTGCTTCTTAATTTCCATACCTCTGCATTTTTTGGTGGTCCAAGTATTTTTCGAATGATTTTTCCTTCTAGGACTTCAAGTTTGTGTAATTTGTAGTTCAGGACTAAACATTCACTTGCATAAAGATATTTTGGTTTTGCTTCCGTGTTGTAGTGCTGTATCTTCCAGTTTTTAGACAGACACCTTTCGTTATAGACATTCCTACTTATTTCATCAGCTCTCTCCATTTTATGTACTCTTTCTTCTATAGCGAATTTTTCTAAGCCATTTTCTTGGATAATTTCTCCCAAATATCTGAATTTATTTACCCTCTTTATCTGGCCAATATCTGTTGCTAGGGATTCCGGAGTATATTTTATATGTGTCATAAATTTTGTTTTTTCTACAGATATTCTTAAACCTGCTTTGTTGGGTATTTCTTCCAAGAGATTGATTTGTATTCCAGCATTTGTTAGGTTTTCAGAAAGAATGGCAAAATCATCCGCAAATGCTAAACATCAATTTCAATACCATTGTTTTTAGTTCCCAGTCGGATTGGTGATAGCTCCTCTTCTTTTAGTTTTTGTTTCCATTCCCTTACTATTTTCACTAGTACGCAGTTAAAGAGGAGTGGAGATCGACCATCACCTTGCCTTACACGTGTTTTTATGTTGACTGCCTTCGATATTTCACCCTGAAACTTTACTTTTGATTTGGTGTGTGTGAGCGTTTCACGAATAAGGCTTGCTAATTTAGATTTGATGCCAGATTCTCCGATCTCTTTATCTGGTGTTTCCCTATCAACTGAGTCAAATGCTTTCTTAAAATCTATAAATGTTACAACTATATCTTTGGAGTTTGTAAGTCTGTGAAGAACTATGGACTTTATGTTGAAAATCTATTATGAGCAAGATCTGCCCTTTCTATATCCACTCTGATACTCTCCCAATTGGCTATCAAGTGTTGCTCCTACCTTGTTTAGTAATACTGTTGAAAATATTTTGTAACCCACTGGCAACAAAGATATACCTCTGTAGTTATTTACATTTTGCTTATCACCTTTCTTGAGCGAGGGATGGATGAGATCCACTTTCCAGTCTTCTGGTATATTTTCAGTTTCCGATATTTCCTCAAACATGAGCTGAAAGTTAGTTATAATTTTTTTGTTGAGACCATTTAATAAGATGTAATTGAGTCTTCTCCACTGGCTTTGTTGGTTTTCAGGGTACTTATTGCTTTTCCAAAGCTACCTGATTGCGAATTGTACTTCCGAAAGAACAGACACCACACAGCCATATAACTGATTCGCCTTAATGGGCAATGGATGTACCTTCTTCAGTGCGGGTGCACAATTACGTCTGATTTTCTGCGGGAATCTCATAGTAGCGAACATTGAGGGCATGGGCAGGGACTGCGGATAGCTGACGCTCTGTGGGAGCGTGGGTCGGCAGAGAGGCGTGCCGAGGTAGTCTGTGCAGTTGCGATAAACACCGTGTGTGGGTGGCGTACACGGTGTTTATCGCGATTGCCGAATAAGCAAGAGATCCTGGTTCGGCACACGTTTTCACTGGTCGCCGCTGATTCCGCGTAAAGTCGCGATGAGGCTGACATCAATAGTTACTTTCTTTTCATTTCTCCCCTCTCCACCTTCTTTTGCATATAACTATATACTATCTCTAAGTCATCTTGTATCCTCCTACAGCCGTTCAACGACGTCACCTTCCCGTAAACTATAGTGCCCTCAGAATTTTACGAAAGTCTGGATACACTTGTGTTCCAGCCGTTTCGAACACGCGTTATTTTAAAGCAGGACGTAAGGATGAGCATGGGATACTGCACCCATTTATTGTTCGTGCAGGCGAAACTGGAAGGGAGATAATTCGTCGGCGCTGGCAAGTGTTCAGCGCGACCTGCCAAGAATAAGCAAATACGGCCCAGAAGCTCCGTGGCCGGCTGCAAATAGTAATGTAACATTGTATTATTAAAAAAGAAATGGAGAGCCTCGAAATAGTGACTGTTTATTAGACGTTGAACTGCTGTTGAGAGTACGTGGACTGGACGTGGATAGTCACCCACGATAAAAGCTTATGTATTAATTGCGTTCAAAAATGTGTAATTAAATGATTCTGGGTGCCCGGTAATGTGTGGGCTTACGTCATAAAGATTAGTTGTTTTTTTTGTACAAAGTGGAAATAAATATGTTCTGGTGCATTGAACGATAATCCAAGAGTAGCGTATTTTTTTAAATTAGAAGAGAGAGAGCGAGAGAGTGAAAATTTCCCCTTCCTAGCAGTGAAATCTTCGAAGAAGCGTCCGATGCTAGCAGAAGACACCGGCGCTGCAAGAAAGCAGAACCAGCTTTCTTGAACAAGTAAGTCCACGAAAACGCTTAAGCTGTATAGAGAGAGCTTAACATTACACCGGGCCACCGGAACACAAAATCGTCATCAGCAAATCAGTTACACCATGCTGCTCACACTGTCCGCCAGATCATATATGTATAGAGACACTCCTACCACAATTCCCTGCGGCACTACTGACGATGCCTGTGTCTCTGATGAACACTCATCCTCGAGGGTTCTTCAACTTAAGAAATCTTCGAGCGAACCACATGCTTGGGAACATATTCCGTATGCTCGTACCTTCGTTAAATCTGTAGTGGAGTACTGTGTCAAACGCTTTCTGGCAATCTAGGAATATGGAATTTATCCGGCGCCCTTCGTGCATGGTTCATAGGATATCGTGCGAGAAAAGGACAAGCTGAGTTTCACACGAGCGATGCTTTCTAAATCCGTGCTCATATACGAACCGATGCTTTTTTCGTGTCAACGAAATTTATTATGTTCGAATCCAGAATATGTGCCAGAATTCTACAGCAAACCAATGTTAAGGATACGAGTCTGTAATTTTGGGGGTCCGTTCTCTTAGTCTTCTTACACGCAGGAGTCATCTTCGTTTTTATTCCGTTTACTTGGGACACTGCGCTGGGCGAGAGATACGTGATAAAGACAAGCTAAATAGGGGGCCGATGCCGTAGAGCAGGGGTTCCCAACAAAATTTTCTCGAGGACCCCCTCATCAAGCATGATTGGTACCTTGTCACATTACAGTATCAAGTACCTAAAAAAGCCAAATTAAGAGTCTTTTTATACATTTTCTATTTTTGGTACTTCGGAAAAACAATGACGTATTCATTATTGAAAAAATATTGAGCTTAAAACTGCTCATGCAGGATATGGCCAAAACAAAAAATTTGTTATCATAAGAAATATATTTAATACACTTTTTATTCTAATAGCGTCTTGCGGTCCCTATGGCAAAGCTCGCGGACCCCTGAGGGTCCGCGGACCACCTGTTGGGAACCACTGCCGTAGAGTACTCTTTGTAAAAACCAACTGCGACTCTTATTTTTTCTCAACTCTTTCAGTTGTTTCTCTACGCCAGGGATGCTTATTACTAAGTCACACATACAGCACTCTATGCGACGGTCGAATGCCGATATGATAGCGCGCTCCTCTTGCGTGAAAGACATCTGAAACGCGAAATTTAAAACATCATCTTTCCTACTGCTATCTTCTATTACCACGTCAAAAAGTGATTGAATAGAAGCCTTCGAAGCACTTGGATCCAGAATTTCTCGAGTTTCCGGCAAGTTCGTTTGCAAAGGTATGACGGTGGAAGTCGTATGCCATATGCATCGATCTTCTTACGGTGGCGCGAATTTACACTAACTTCTGTCTGTTGTCATTTGTGCTTTACTTTTTTGAACCAAGTGTGCAACATATTTTGCTTCCTCAGCATTTTCCGAAGTTTGTTATTAATCGACGGTTGGTCTTTTCCGTCCTTAATGGGGGTAGAACGTCATACGGGCCGACTTGGAGCAGGAGAGGCACGACAGGACATTTTAATTTACAGTGTCTATACATTTACAAATAAATTCATAAAACTTCGTCAGCATGACCAGGGAGGTTTCAGGATTGACACTCATAGCAGTGGAAGTTCAAAAACATAAAAATAAATTTCTTTTCATGTGAAATTTCATCATTTTTTCACTTACTGTTGGCTGCATTTGTTTCTATAGGTACGCTTTTCTTCACAAGTAAGAGAATTTTGAACAGCATACAAACCATACTTATAGGCGTATAAAACACTAGAGTTTATTTAATTTATGAAAAATGAATGAGCTGTTACGTTTGAAACTTCATGTTTAGAAAAAACTCGAATTTTATAGCTAATTATCTCAATGTTTGCCACAGTTTTTATTAGATTTGGAAAATTCTAGAGTTTCATACACATGTAAGTATGATTTCTGTGCTGTGCAAAATTCGTCGAAGAATCTCTCGCACGCGCGGGAAGAAGGAGCACTTAAATTTTTCTGTGCGGGCCCTGATTCCTCTTATTTTATCGTGGTGATCATTTCTCCCTATGTAGGTGGGTGCCAACAGAATGTTTCCGCAATCGGAGGAGAAAACATATGATTGAAATTTCATGAGAAGATCCCGTCTCAACGAAAAACACCTCTGTTTTAATGATTGCCACTCCATTTCACGTTATCATGTCTGTGGCTCTATCTCCCCTATTTCGCGATAATACTTAACGAGCCGCCGTTCTCTGAACTTTTTCGATGTGATCCGTCAGTCCTACCTGATGCGGATCCCATACCGCACAGCAATACTCCAGAATAGCGCGGATAAGTGTGGTGTAAGCAGTCTCTTTAGAAGATCTGTTGCAACTTCTAAGTGTGCTGCCAATGAATCGCAGTCATTGATTTGCTCTGTCCACTACATTATCTATGTGATCGTTACAATTTAGGTTATTTGTAATTGTCAACCGTAAGTATTTAGTTGAATTTACAGCCTTCATATTTGTGTGATTTACCACGTAATCAAAATTTAGCGGATTTCTTTTAGTACTCATGTGAATAACTTCACACTTTTCTTTATTCAGGGTCAATTGCCACTTTTCGCACCATGTAGATATCTTATCTAAATCATTTTGCAATTCGTTTTGGTCATTTGATGACTTTACAAGACGGTAGACTACAGCATCATCTGCAAATAATCTAAGAGGGCTAATCAGATTTTCTCCTATGTCGTTAGTATAGATTAGGAACAACGGAGTGCCTATAACACTTCCTTGGGGAGCACCGGATATTACTTCCGTTTTACTCGATGACTTTCCGTCTATTACTACGAACTGTGACCTTTCTGACAGGAAATCATAAATCCAGTCGCACAACTGAGGCGATATTCCATAGGCACGCTGTTTGGTTAGCAGACGCTTGTGAGGAACGGTGTCGAAAGCCTTCTGGAAATCTAAAAATATAGAATCAATTTCACATCCCCTGTCGATAGAACTCATCACTTCATGAGTATAAAGAGCTAATTGTGTTTCACAAGAACGATATTTCCTGAATCCGTGCTGACTGTGTGTCATCGAGGTAAATCACAATGTTCGGAAACAAAAATGGTTCATATGGCTCTGAGCACTATGGGACTTAACTGCTGCGGTCATTAGTCCTCTAGAACTTAGAACTACTTAAACCTAACTAACCTAAGGACATCACACACATCCATGCCCGAGGCAGGATTCGAACCTGCGACCGTAGCGGTCTCGCGGCTCCAGACTGTAGTGCCTAGAACCGCTCGGCCACTCTGGCCGACTGTTCGGATACAGTATATGTTCCAAAACCCTACTGCAATTCGAAGTTAGTTATATGGGCCTATAATTCAGTGGATTATTCCCCTTTTTTGGTATTGATGTTACTTGAGAAATTTTCCAGTCTTGAGGTACGGATCTTTCTGTGAGCGAGCGGTTGTATATAATTGCTAAATATGGAGTTATCACATCAACGTACTCTGAAAGGATCCTAACTGGTATACAATCTGGACCAGAGGCCTTGCCTTTATTAAGTAATTTAAGCTGCTTTGCTACACCGAGGATATCTACTTCTTTGTTTCTCATCCTCGCAGTTGTTCTTGATTGGAAATCAGGAATATTTACTTCGTCTTCTTTGGTGAAAGAGTTTCGGAAAACCGTGTTTAATAACTCTGCTTTAATGGCACTGTCATCAGTGACTTCAGCGCTGTTATCGCGCCGTGGCGGTATTGGTTGCGTCTTGAGACTGGAGTGCCTTATGTATGACCAGAATCTCTTTGGTTTTTCTGCCAGATTCCGAGACAGAGTTTCGTTGTGGAAGTTATTAAAAGCATCTTGCATTGAAGAACTTCTGCAAAACTTTGGCAATCTTGGGGATTTTGCGTTCTTTTAAATTTGGCATGCTTTTTTCGTTCTTCTGCAACAGCGCAACAGCGATCTGACCCGTGTTGTGTACCATGGGGGATCAGTACCATCACTTATTAATTTATGTGGTATATATCTCTCAAGTGCCGTCGATACTATCCCTTTAAAATCATTCCACATTTTTTCTACGCTTACGTGATCAGATCGGAAGGAGTGGAGACTGTCTCTTAAAAAGGCGTTAAGAGCCTTTTTTATCGGCTTTTTTTAAATAGATGTACTTTGCGTTTCTTTTTGATGGTTATAGGTGTTATGGTATTCAGCCTAGCAGCTACTGCCTTTTGGTCGCTAATCCCCGTAATCGTCACGATACTCACTATTTGTCCATGATTATTTGTTGCTAAGAGGTCAAGTATGCTTTCGCAACCATTTACGCTTCGTGTGGACTCATGAACTAATTATTCAAAATGATTTTCTGAGAAAGCATTCAGAAAAATTTCGGATGACGTTTTATGCCTGCCGCCTGCTTTAAACGTATAATTTTTCCAGCGTATCGAGGGTAGATTGAAGTCAACACCGACTATAATTGTATGAGTGGTTTACCTATTTGAAATGAGACTCAAGCTTTCTTTGAACTGTTCAGCAACTGTATTTTCTGAGTCGGGGGTCAGTAAAACGTTCCAATTAATAGTTTAGTCCGATTGTCAAGTATAACCTCTACCCATACTATTTCACAGGAACTATCTACTTCTGTTGCACTACAAGCCAAACTACTTCTGACAGCAAGTGCTTTCTGTTAGGGCTTGGAGCTCTGGTTCTTTCCCAACACAGCTATGACAATTTACAAATACAATTCCGATCGTTTCTACAACTACCTTACTGTGCTCTACTTGCCCCCTTTTAGACAGACGCCCTTCCTGTGGTCTTCTGAGACATCCTAACCGAAAAACCGCCCAGTCCCTTCCACACAGTCCCCGCTACCCGAATAGCCGCTTCCTGTGTGTAATGAACTACTCCTGACCTATTAAGTGGAACCCAGAAACCCACCACCCGATGGCCCAAGTAAGGAATCTGCAGCCTACACGGTCACAGAACTGCCTGAGCCTCTGATTCAAACCCTCCACTCGGCTCTGCACCAAAGAACCACAGCTGGTTCTGTCGACGATGCTGCCGATGGTGAGCTCCGCCTTAATCTCGCAAGCAAGACTGGCAGTCTTTATCATTTTCACTACCTGCCCGAACCAAAGAGAATCTCTTCCAATCCAAAGCGACACACGTCATTGGCACTGACATAGGCCCCCACCTGCAGTTGGCTGCACCCTGTACTTTTCATAACATCCGAGAACACCCTTTCCACATCCGGAATGACTCTCCCCGGTATTCACACGGAGTGCACACTGGCTTCCTACCCCTCCTTGGCAGACATGTTCCTAAGGGGCCCCATTACACGCCTAATGTTGCAGCTCCCAATTACCAGCACCCCCACCCTCTGTGAATACCCAGACCTTGCAGGGCGAGGAGCTTCCTCTGGAAAAGTGTGGACGATTGCATATGGCTCAGAGACTTCGTTAGCCACAGATAACGCCCAAGTCTTGGTCGCCAAGTGAACCAGGGAGGCCCTCGATCGGCCCGTCGGAAAGTCTTTCACTGCCTGTCAGACTTTGGAATGATCTCCCAGTGCCGACCGCTGTGGCCGAGCAGCTCTAGGCGCTTCAGTCTGGAGCCGCGTGACCGTTACGGTTGCAGGTTCGAATCCTGCATCGGGCATGAATGTGTGTGAAGTCCCTAGGTTATTAGTTAGGTTTAAGTAGTTCTAAGTTCTAGGGGACTGATGACCTCAGATGTTAAATCCCATAGTGCTCAAAGCCATTTGTACCATTTGATCTCCCACGCGACCACGGATGAGGAGTCAAGTTTAGTGCAGGTGGTACCTGGGGCGGTCACAGCAGTGGACCGATCGAGGGACACATGAGACGTGCTCGACGTCCCTCACAGTGATGCCCATTGGCAGCAGCGTCAAGCTGTGTGACAGAAGCCAACACTTTCGGATGCAAACGAAAACAGGAGAACTGTGTCTATTAGATATTGAATTACCGCGCAAAAACTCAAGAAACTAAACTATCATAGCACACAGATGAAATTATACAATTCGCTTATGGTTAGGAACTCCTAAAAGTCACAAGATCGGTTACTTCCCTGTTGCTGCTTCTGTCTCGGCCGGCTGCTGCAGCCTGACAAAGCACCGCCACATCCCTCGTCAGTTATGTCGGGATGGATTGAGTAACATTCCACTTTACACCTTTACTCTAGCTGACTACTTAATAGTGCATACCGGCAGGTACTGCCCATTGCGTTGCGTAGCTAGGTTTCTTGACTTTCCATTCCTTATGGAGCACGAGAATAATGACCGGTTAAATGCCTCTGTGTGCACTGCAGTCAGTGTGGGAGCGATACGTAATATGTTTGTAGGTTCATCACTTGATACTGGTTATTGAAACTTTGTAACTAGACTCTCGCGGGATATTTGACGTTTATCTTCAATAGTGTGCCAATTCAGTGTTTTGGGCATTTCCGTGCTGTTATCCCGTGACGTAAACACACATGAGACCATCTGTGCTGTGTTTTTTCTTATGTGTTCAATATACAACCTGTTCTTGTCCTGTTCGGTGCGATTAGGTCTTACGCACTTCACAACATTTTGTAATCAGTCGCCTTTATGGACTGACAGAGATTTCCCAGCAGTGAACCGATGAATGCAATCTGTTCCACCTATTACTGAATCTGTGTGATCAATGCCTTTCAAATGGTTCAAATGGCTCTGAGCACTATGGGACTTAACATCTTAGGTCATCAGTCCGCTAGAACTTAGAACTACTTAAACCTAACTAACCTAAGGACATCACACACATCCATGCCCGAGGCACGATTCGAACCTGCGACCGTAGCAATGCCTTTCATATCCCCACAAACTATAAACTGTTACACCCCGATATTTGTGTGAATTAACTGATTCCAATTGTGACTCACTGATATTGTAGCCTTAGGAACTTGACGAAGTGCCTAATTTTACTTTTGTGAATATTTAAACCAAGTTTCCATATTTACCGTACTTTGAAATCCTATCAAAATCTAATTTTATATTTATGAAGCTTTTCTCCCAAGGTACTGTACTTCATCCTAGATAAATGTATCATCTGTAAAAATGCCGAAGTTATTTTAAAATAACCAAAATTATATGCTGCGTCCTCCCTACTAATAAATATTCTATCCAGTCACACCTAAGACCTTATTTTCGATAATAAGCGTAGGTGGGACACTGAGTCAAATTAAGGAACAGCACATCTGCCTTATTACTTTCATCTATGGCCTCTAGAATTGCATGTGAGAGAAATGCGAGTTTGGGTTTCGCATAAGGGCGCTTGCGTAGCCCCTTCGAGTCACACACCCGACCCAACCTATGCAACACTACACAGTAACATATGCCTCACTGGGCCCAGCTCCACACGACATGAATTGTGGTAGATGTGATAGGTGGCTGCACAACGTTCATGGAGTCAGGGGCTCCGTAGGACTGCGCGTCGACGTTGTGATGGAGCCACCTACCAGGCACGGCAGGTGTCTCTAATTCCATCCCTCTGTGAAGTATAGACGCAAACGGCTCAAGTACCACGTATATTAATAATGTAAATAATACAGAGATGTATGTAGTACCTATATCCTCGAGTAGATATGAAATTCTATCAAGAACTTGAAATGTTCCTATCTTCACATATTTCATGAAATATTCAAAAACAGAAACTAATTATCCTCTGATATAATAACAAAGTAATATTCTATGGAAATTCGATGTAGCAGTCATACAACAGTCCAAGTGTCATTATAGTAATTTGTAATAGTCATATTGTAAACACAAGCTGTAACTATCATTGTATAATGTGTAATAGCTTTCAAAATTTCATGTGTGTAACATTATTGCACATCCTAGATCTAAGTTCTCTGACAACAGTGTGGTTCAAGACAGTTCTAGCTATCGTTTTTTAATTTGTAATAGCTTTGAGTAATTTCACATATATAACATCATTGTACTTCCTAGATCTAAGTTCTCCGACAAAAAGGTGAATCAAAAAATTTGAAAATGTATATCAAAAAACGACGCAGTCTATAATAGCTTTTTAATTTTCTATATATGCAACACCCTTGCAGTTCCTGTGGCTAAGTTCTCTGACCATAACCTACAAGTTTCTGTATGAGCAACATCTTTACATCTGCTACATCTAACTTCTGTGACCATAGCCCACATGATTGTATGTAAACATAGTGTATTTCACGAGTGCACCTCATAATAGTGAAATATGAAGCTACACTTGGTAAAACTAAAATGTGCACGTGAAAATGACAATAAGTGTGTAACTAAGTGGCAAAACTGTCACCACAGCATAACTGTACTAATGATGCTTCATCTTTATGTAAGTACAGATATATTTTCGTGAAATGCTGCCTTACCACTTACAATTGTTCCACTTGTATCTGTGTAGTCACCAGCAAATAATTTTTTATATGTATACAGTGATCTCCAACAGTATAAACATGTAAATGAATGTATAAACACCTGAGGATGGGCGCAAGCCCGAAACCGGTCGTTTGACAAATGAATAACCTTTTATTGTGACTGGTAGCGGATATTTTTCTATACCCGATAAAGGAACAGTCACGGAGTTCGACAGCATCCACTACAGATAAAATTCATCAAATAAACCCATTGTCTGCCTGATGTTTGATTTTTACCTTTGCGACGCAGTCGGCCTGAATGCAGAACTGCTGATTATTGTAGTAATGGTCGCCTGTTTCCTGCATGATTTTATATCATTGAAATTAAAACATTTTCGAAAATCATAGAATTCCTGGGACTGATATCTTGCCAATATTAATGTCGATAAAAACAAAAAATGGTCGAGATTCTTGATTTCCAGAGTGGATGAACTGACTATATACATAATTAAACTTGTACGGAAGCCTCAGGGCCCTATCAATTTTTAAGATGTGCGGCGATCAGATAAGTTATGAGACAAATTGCACTGGAAGTATGCTTCTATATGTTTATTAAAGGATCCTATTATTCCTCTACACTGCTACACTATTAAATCACTCTAAATAAGGTTCGCTAGGACTCGCGGGAAAGGGTTAACATTGTCACAACCCTGGTACCATTAATAAACACATTGTAACAATCCAACAACTTCCAGAAGGACTCTTGGCGACGGCCATTAGATTGGAAAACGTACGTCACAAACAGTCACTACACCACATATGAATGTAACCGGAATATGATAAGTGTGACATTCGTCTAGACATCGCGGTATTTTATCACTGCCGCCCACCGCCAGAACTACTCATTAGTCACTACATCGCCTTGAACTAGTTTCTAGAACAACCGCTTATAATCTTTTGCAAAAACAAAAGTTCAAAGTCAACAGAGAAGTGAGTCAGGCAAAAAAATAAAACACCTGACTTTGAATTTCCACAGAAAAATAATGTACTTGTAATTTATTGGCTCACTTAGACCTCCCCAAGTCTGTCACTTCTGTCAAAAAGCAATTACAGCCAGCTAATGGGTTCACGCTCTGCTCTGAGGCCTCTTATATCGAACCAGTCCACGCTGACTAAACCGCAGCACTCGCCGAGAAAAACAGTAAAAAGCAGAATTACCACCACAGCACGGGAGTACACTTTCAGCTTCTTATAAGTTTTCGTATATAGTGTCACTGGGATTCCACAACCGCCGGTCTAACATATATTCGACACGTTTTATTAAAATTGCTGTTGTATTATGTATATACTAGTGTATTGTATGTATATATGTACCTTATGCGGTTAGAAATTGCATTGTTTTTCTTTTTATGAAATTCCGATCACGGGGAGAACGTGTCACGCGTTTGAAGCGGGGCTGCGTTGTCGAACAGCTAGTCACACGTTGTAATGCAATGGAGTAACGGCCATATATTATCCCTGTTTTCCCCCGTGAGTCTTTTGTCTTAATTTTTGTAACTTCAAGTGAATGGAATTGGATAATTTTAGTGCCATTACCGAGAAGTTGTCGAAACTTCGTCAGCTTAACTTCGAAGAGAAAAAAAATTGTGTTTGTTGACATCAAATTGTGTGTTAATGGCAAGCAATGCACCGATTCATTAATATGACGAAGATTTTCTTAGCCAAAGGATATGTTTTCTTTTTATCAGTTGAGAAAACACAATAATTAGTTACAGAATATTTTAAAAAGAAGGTAATGATTTTTGGAAGAGTTTAGATATATGCCACGTAAGAAAAGCAGTTTATTTATTATTTTTGAATCGTATGTGCAAGTTACTTACCACTCAGCTGCGATTTAATTAATGCTATTGATGACAAACAGATTCGAAGTTTATCAGATCCTCCATCCCTGCTCTACGTATCCTATCATCTTTTCCTTCTTGCGCTATAGTATGTCGAACCTGCGAACGAATGGAAATTAACATTTTCAGTCAATGAAGAACTTCGGTACACAGCAGAGAACATAAAATTTTGACTGAGATTCTTTGATGTCTGAATTGTTATGTGGTGTTCCACAATCTCGGAGAGTATAGAATATAATAAGTAAAAATTTTGGTATGACACAATGTTGATGAGACCACACGTGTCAGTAAACAACTTTATTTATGACAAAAAATCACCCTCGACATGTTGTTGTTGTGGTCTTCAGTCCTGAGACTGGTTTGATGCAGCTCTCCATGCTACTCTATCCTGTGCAAGCTTTTTCATCTTCCAGTACCTACTGCAACCTACATCCTTCTGAATCTGCTTAGTTTATTCATCTCTTGGTCTCCCTCTACGATTTTTACCCTCCACGCTGCCCTCCAATACTAAATTGGTGATCCCTTGATGCCTCAGAACATGTCCTACCAACCGATCCCTTCTTCTGGTCAAGTTGTGCCACAAATTTCTCTTCTCCCCAATCCTATTCAATACTTCCTCATTAGTTATGTGATCTACCCATCTAATCTTCAGCATTCTTCTGTAGCACCACATTTCGAAAGCTTCTATTCTCTTCTTGTCCAAACTATTTATCGCCCATGTTTCACTTCCATACATGGCTACACTCCATACGAATACTTTCAGAAATGACTTCCTGACACTTAAATCAATACTCGATGTTAACAAATTTCTCTTCTTCAGAAACACTTTCCTTGCCATTGCCAGCCTACATTTTATATCCTCTCTACTTCGACCATCATCAGTTATTTTGCTCCCCAAATAGCAAAACTCCTTTACTACTTTAAGTGCCTCATTTCCTAATCTAATTCCCTCAGCATCACCCGACTTAATTAGACTACATTCCATTATCCTTGTTTTGCTTTTGTTGATGTTACCCTCGACATAATAAACGTAATTTCTTACAATATCTTCTTCACCTCACTGGAACATGACTTGATTCCTACATCCCCAAAGGTTGCGAACTGACTCTTGGGTTTCGTAAGCTCAAAGCAGTTCCACATAAATTGTTTAAAATCCACGCTTTTCAGGCAATCAGATTCATAAGTATAATTCAGGCAGTTTCATTGGTCATCCTCCGCTCACGATAATACCAATCGTGTCCAAAGTGCTTGTTCCTGCTAGAGCTTTTCAAAAGTTTATTACCAGCAGGTGCTGGAAAACACCTGTCATCACAATGTAGGTTGTTGGGTTCTGTAGCAGGTTGGCACGGGGATTTCCGTTCACGTTTAGCTTGGAAACAGGTGAGTCATTTGCAACAGTTTACTACAGAAGTTTTGTGCTGACTTACGGAGAGTGGGGATAAGCGTCGATCCCACGGCCATCGGTGAGCGATGTATGGTCATGAAGACACCTGTGGTCCTACACACAGTGTGGCCCAGTAGCGATGGACTTGCATGGTCGACATTCCTGGGCGATGGCTAAGAAGCTGTGTTACGTGCTAGCACTGCGGTCTGGTGCAGCTATGTCACTACTGTGGCGTGTTTTGGCAGTGGTGGCGTCCCCGTAAAAACCGTGCCGTCGTGTCTGGCAGGGGTCATCTGGCATCGCCAGACGCCCAATGGACTGGTGGCTCGGAGGGCCTCAGTTCGACCCTTTTCCTGTCAGTGCAGGCGTTGGACCTCCAAGTAAGCAGTCGTGTAGCATGCGAATGGGGGTTGCTCCAGCGGATGGCAGGTGAGCAACGACGACTTCACAGTGGTAGCCCATCATACAGTAGCCGTCGATTCGACACCATTTGCCAGCTGAATAGACCGTAGCTATACTCGTTAGGGTGGCTTTGTTGGTGAGCGGATGCCCCAGCTGGAAAATACTGCACGTGCTGCAATGCAACTGAATTATCTTGCTCTATAATATTGCCATTGGTCACTGGTCAAGTGGTCCCACTAGTATAACAAAATTGGTGCGGTGGCAAAATACCATGCTAGCTGATTATGGCGCGCAGCGCAACTACGGCCATGAGCAGTTACACAGGCCTGCAGCACTACAACAGAAAAACCAGTCTCCAACAAGTCATCATAGATGATCACAACCAATTTAAAAGTATTACACATAGACCGACCCATTATCTCCAGGCAAGATCCCTCACTACCAGAAATCAGATCTGACATTGATGAGTGGTAAAAGATAAAGCACAGTGCGGCCAAGAACAACATATTACAGTGACTTCGGCGACGAATACTTCGCCTGCAGCCGCACTTCATTTCGTCCAAGCCATGATGGAGTGGAGCGTTTCACATATATTCAGCATTGGAGGGCGACCATTTATGACCCTGGAATTGCGTTTGTGAGTGGCTGTGGGAATGGGATCTTCCAGTACTTCAGAGAAAGTGTAGTCAAAAGGCTGACTCATTGAAACATTCTTTATTATTCGACGGTTCTTATAAAGTCTGTAAACGGCTGCGGCTCTGGCGTTGAATGTGGATAGCGGCAGCGAGTGAGTCCGCTGACGCAGGAGAATGCTGAGGCAGCATAGCAGCGGCTGGCGGCGATGGCGCCTTTGCTGACGCAAGACCAGTGTCCACTACAGGTCACAACGAGCTTACAGATGGAGTAACGTATTCTGTCCGCTGCACAAGGTGGCTGGCAGGGACGTGCAGTCGAAACGGGGAATCTCATAGGTTGGCTGGAGTGTCAGGTGATGGTACAGAATCCATCATGGGTACCTGATGGCTCTTAGATCAGTCGCTTCGCTTAGTTTACAGAGCTGTCAGATTGAACTGTAGCTGCTTGGTTGCACGTCCGACTGGTGACTGGCATCAACTGCACCAGATGAGTGCAGAGTCCTGATGGAATGAAACTACAGGCTGAACCGGGCGCATATACACTGAGCTGACAAAAATCATGGGATAGCGATAGTACGGCATACACAAGGTATGAAAGAGCAGTACATTGGCGGAGCTGTCATTTTTACTCAGGTGATTCATGTGAAAAGGTTTCCGACGTAATTATAACCGCACAACAGGAATTTTGGAAATTTGTAGTAAGTTCCTACAGGACCAAGCTGCTGAGGTCGTCGATCCCTAGCTTTACACACTACTTAATCTAACTTAGGCTAAGGACAACACACACTAATGCCTGAGGGAGGACTCGAACCTCCAACGGGGGGAGCCCCTCGAATCATGGCAAGGCGCCCAGACCGCGCGGCTACCCCGCGCTGCACGACAGGAATTAAAATACTCTGAACGCGGAATAGAAGTTGCAGCTAGACGCATGAGACATTCCATTTCGGATATCATTATGAAATTCAATATTCCGAGATACACAGGGTCAACAACGTGCTGAGAATGTTAAATTTCACATATTTCCTCTAGACACAGACAACGCAATGACCAACGGCCTTCACTTAAGGACCGAGAGTAACGGCTTTTTCGTAGAGTTGTCAGTGCTAACATTCAGCAACACTGCGCGAAATAACCTCAGAAATCAATCTGGAAGTTTCAATGATAGTATCCATTAGGACAGTGCGACGAAACTTGACGTTAATGGGTTATGGCAGCAAACGAGCAACGCGAGTGCCTTTGCTGAAAGCACGACATCGTCTGCAGCGCCTGTCCGAGCTTGTGACCATATCGTTTGGACCCTAGAGAACTGGAAAACTGTGGCCTTATCGAATGGGTGCTGATTTCATTTGGTTAAAGCTGGTGGTAGGGTTCGAATGTGGAGCAGACCCCTCGAAGCCATGGACCTATGTTATCAACAGGCACTATTTAAGCCGGTGGTGATTCCATAATGGTTTGGGCTGGGTCCTCTAGTCCACCTGAACCTATCGTTGACTAGAAATGGTTATACTTGGAGGTCATATGCAGCCAGCCATTCATGAAATTCATGTTCCCAAGCGACGGTGAAATTTTTATGGATGACAATGCGCCATGTCACTGGACCACAACTCTTCGCGACTGGTTTGAAGGACATTCTGGACAATTCTAGCGAAATATTTCGCCGACATGAATCCCATGGAACATTTATGGGACATAATCGAGAGATCAGTTCGTGCACAAAATGATGAACCGGCAATATTTTCACAATTATGGACGGCTGTAGAGGCAGCATGGCTGAATATTTCTGTAGGGGACTTCCAACGACTTGCTGAGTCAGTGCCACGCTCAACTGCTGCACTACACCAGGCAAAGGAGGCTCGACACGATATTAGGAGGTATCCTATGATTTCTGTCACCTCAGTGGCTGGGGGCAAGAAATAAAAGTGTTTTTTCACAACACGGGAAGACTTTACATTTATTGCTCTTAAACGTCCGAGGGTACATTCCTGTCCCATGGAAAGCCATGAGAATAATGTTGTAATTTTCTCCTTTTGTGAGCATCTTCATCGTTTTACACACATATTCCAGTTAACATAATCCGATCTGACAAAGAAAATAGTCATTCCTAGATAAACCATTAGAAGCATCATTTAATATCATATAATTCCACCCCTAGACTTGGTAGCCGCCTCCATTCGGTTAGAATGTGAATCCACAAGAGTTTGGACGCACGTTGCTTCCAAGTTAAGCCAAGCCCTGAGGATATGACTGCACAGTACCACCAAATTGCGAGGATGCAGATGTTGGCGTTTTACCTGCTGTTCCAGCATGCCTGACAAATCTTTGTTGGGGTTCAAGTCGGGTGACTTCGCAGGCCAGTCGATATGAAAAACGGTGGGGGAGGGGGAGGGGACATATTCTTCCAGTCCGATGAACTTTGCTGTTGTCGTCTTTCTGTGCCTGTGTGAGCACTAGTCTCTTGCGTGGAGACCGATTCCCAGCTATTATTGCATGCAGTTCCTATCGCAATGTTCTCTTGCTAACGGGCTGAGATGGACCTCCATTCACTGCCTGCAGCTATTGCTGTCAGGTTTGGATACGATTTTGATTCACAAGCCGTGAAACGTGTCCGGCCCTTCTGAGCCAGGATCTTCTCCCGACCACAATTTTCGTGTTTCGTGGCCACGTGTGATACACCACTGATTGTACACTCGGTGAATAGTCCGCCACGGAACACCAACAAATACAGCAGCTTCACACAGTGTATGGCCATGGGCACAGGCATACACCATAGACCCTTTTTGCCACTCTGGCAAGCCCTTATATTTACGCATTGTTAAGTACAGCGTTTGCTTGAGACGTAAATATCTCACTGATGGTTACTGAATTACGCTGACGTAGAGGTAGTTTGCGGGCGGTTGAGCACGTGATTTGATCGCCGCGCCATCTGTAGCATAGCAGTTTGACTGTCCGTCTGTGGGTGAGCACCAGAGTAACTAATTTTTGTCCGGTGACCTTAGAACGTCCACCTGGGAGAAATGTGTGATTGCGCATTCGAACTCGTTATGTGGTGGAACTATTTGAACAGTCTTAGGACATGTTTGTACTCAAACTCTTTCGATGATTCGTGGAGCCCATGTCATGATGTGTTGTGGCAGTCGCCACGACACCTCCTATGTAGGTGTGCTTAATTCAATTAACCTTCCGAGCAGAAGAAGTGGAAGACCAATGTTGCCTATCTCAAGGTCGCTCATTCATTACTCATACTGGTTGTGAAGCTACCTCCAAAGGAACATCAGCTGCGTATAAAGAAAACGTAGGTACTGGATACATTTCCGAAACAGGTGCGACCTGAAACACTTCAAATGAAATTTTCAAAGTACCAGTCTCTTTACTGTCCCAATTAGTTAATCATACTCTAACATACATTGATATGATGTTATTTATTATGTAGCTACCAATTTCGGCGCTCCAGTGCGCCATCTTCAAGCCTTCGTTGATGCTGGATGGGTTATCGCGATCCATACATACGCTGCATCAGTGGCCAATGTAACTGCTTTACGCAAACTGTAACTATGATGTCAGCACTCTAACCATACCAACTCAATTGGTAGTTGATGGTTGGAATGCTAACATCACAGTTACAGTATGCGTAAAGCAGTTACGATGGCCAGCGATGCAGCGTATATATGGATCGTGATAATAACTTCAGCATCAACTAAGGCCTGAAGATGACGCACTGAAGCGCCGAAACTGATAGCTATATAATAAATAAGATCATAAGGACTGTTGTAGGTGTCTCATTTTCTTACATTAGAGAGCTGTCGATAACAAATTACAAACTCCGTCACCTGGACGAATTAGAGATGTTAATCAACTTCACTTTACATCTACATTGATGCAAAGAAATAAACACATTCGAACAAGCCTCTAAGGCATACTGTATCACGCAATGAAATTTGAAGTCCATGGGAAATATTTTTTCAAGATGGAACACTAATAAGAAAATGTATCTTAATGACTCAATAAATTTTCTTCTGTTTGGCATTTATTCACACTTAAAAAGACTTGAATGTTTGATTATATTCATAACTGATATGAAATCGTGGTTGTAACAATCAGTGATAAAGTGTCGGTTCATCCATCTATTATTTAAAGCATAGAAAACACTAGAATTTCAGCACGAAATAGACAAATTCGATAGAGTTTGCGTCTACAAAATTTAATATAACATTCGTAATACGAACTACATTGGCCAAACTGGTAAGTCTTTTAAGTTAAGATGCAAAAAATGCATGGACACTTTTCGGCTCAACAATTTCAAGAAATCAGCTGTAGCCACGTGTATTCATGAAACTGGCCACCCCATGTTGGAAACTGATGAAGTCTTATACAAGAAAAAGGCAAGAGGCTGGACCTACTACGTCAACAGGAAATTATTATATCTAGAGTAGAAAATCATAATACATTAAATGAACTCCTCTAGGTGACGCAAATAACGTCTTGAGAAACTTTCTACACCTTCTTTAATATCTTTAATTACTTGTTATTTTTTTCGTTTGTGGTCTTCAGTCCAAGGACTGTTTTGATACAGCTCTCCATGCTACTCTATCCTGTGTAAGCCTATTCATCTCAGAGTAACAACAGCTACCTACATCCTTCTGAGTCTGCTTTGTTTATTCATCTCTTGGTCTCCCCCTACGATTTTTACCCCCTACGCTTCTCTCCGGTACTAAATTAGTGATCCCTTGATGTCTCAGAATTTGTCCTATCAACCGATCCCTTCTTCTAGTCAGGTTGTACCACAAATTTCTCTTCTCCCCCATTCTAATTAGTACCTCCTCATTAATTACGTGATCTATCCATCTAATCGTCAAAATTTTTCTGCAGCACCACATTTCAAAATCTTCTAATCCCTTCTTGACACTCTATACAAATACATTCAGAAAGGACTTCCTGACACTTAAATCTATACTCGACGATACCAAATTTCTCTTCTTCAGAAACGTTTCTCTTGCCAGTGCCAGTCTGCATTCTATATCATTCCTCCTTCGACCATTTTCAGTAGTTTTGCTTCCCAAATAGCAAAATTCATGTAGTACCTTAAGTGTCTCATTTCCTAATCTAATTCCCTCAGCATCACCTGATTTAATAAGACTACACTCCATTACCCTCGTTTTGCTTTTGTTGATGCTCGTCTTATATCCTCCTTTCAGGACACTCTCCATTCCGTTTAACTGCTCTTCCAAGTCCTTTGCTGCCTCATGGAATTACGATGTCATCGGCAAAGCTCAAAGTTTTTATTTCTTCTCCCTCCACTTTAATTCCTACTCCAAATTTTTCTTTGGTTTCCTTTATTGCTTGTTCAGTGTACAGATTGAATAACATCGGGGATAGTCTATAAACCTATCCCACACTTTTCTCAATCACTGCTCCCCTTTCGTACCTCTCAACTCTTATAACTGCCATTTGGTTTCTGTACAAGTTGTAAATAGCCTTTCGCTCCCTGTATTTTACCCCTGTCACCTTTAGAATTTGAAAGAGAGTTTTCCAGCCAGTACTGTAAAAAGCTTTCTCTAAGTCTACAAATGCTATAAATGTACGTTTATCTACCCTTAAACCTATATTTTATGAGAAGTCGTAAGGTCAGTATTGCCTCGCGTGATCCTACACTTCTCCGGAATCCAAACCGTTCCCGATGTCGGCTTCTACCGGTGTTTCCGTTCTTCTGTACAGGATTCGTGTTAGTATTTTTCAGCCATGGCTTATTAAAAGGATAGTTCGGCAATTTTCACGCCTGTCAGCACCTGTTATCTTTGGAGTTGGTATTATTATATTTTTCTTGAATTCTTAAGGTATTTCGCATGTTTCATACATCTTGCTCACCAGATGGCTCTCCCAAGGCAATCAGTAGCTCTAACGGAATGTTTTCTATTCCCGGGGCCTTTTTTTGATGTGAGTCTTCCAGTGCTTTGTCAAATTCTTGGCGCAGTATTATATCTCCCTTCTCATCTTCATCTACGTCCTCTTCCATCTCTGTAATATTGTCCTCAAGTACATCTACCCTGTATAGACATCCTACCCCTTCCACATTTCTGTTTTCCCTTCTTTGCTTTGGACTGTTTTTCCATCTGAGCTCTTGACGTTCTATTTTCTTCAAAGGTCTCTAAAATTTTCCTGTGGGCAGCATATATCTTACCCTAGCGAAATATGCTTCTACATCCTTACATTTGTCCTCGAGCCATTCCTGCTTAGCCATGTTGCACTTCCTGTCGATTTCATTTTTAGACGTTTATATTCCCTTTCGCCATCTTGATTTATTGCATTTTTATATTTTCTCATTTTTCGATTAAATTCAATATCTCTTGTGTTACCCTATGATTTCTACTAGCCCTCGTCTTTTTACTTACTTGATCCTCCGCTGCCTTCACTATTTCACCTCCCAATGCTATCCATTCTTCTTCTACTGTATTCCTTTCCTCTGCTCTTGTCAGTCGTTCCCTCATGCTCCCTCTGAAACACTATACAACCTCTGGTTCTTTCAGTTTATCCAAGTCCCATCTCCTTAAATTCCAGCCTTTTTGCAGTTTTTTCAGTTTTAATCTGCAGTTCATAACCAATAAATTGTGTTCAGAGTCCACATCTGCCCCTGGAAATGTCTCACAATTTAACACCTGGTTCCGAAATCTCTGTCTTACCTAATATAATCAATCTTAAAATTTTCCTTGTCTCGAGATCTCTTCCACATGTAGGCCTACAACGTTGTTTCATGCTTCTTAAACCAAGTGATAGCTATGATTAAATTATGCTGTGTGCAAAATTCTGCCAGGCGGCTTCCTCTTTCATTCTTTTCTCCCAGCCCTTATTCATCTACTACTTTTCCTTCACTTGCTATTCCTGCTATAGAATTCCAGTGACCCATGACTGTTAAATTACTTAGTGGCTTTAATTACAGTGCCGCGCGGGATTAGCCGAGCGGTCTTGGGAGCTGCAGTCGTGGACTGTGCGGATGGTCCCAGCGGAGGTTCGAGTCCTCCCTCGAGCATGCGTGTGTGTGTGTTTGTCCTTAGGATTCTTTAGGTTAAGTAGTGTGTAAGCTTAGGGACTGATAACCTTAGCAGTTAAGTCCCATAAGATTTCACACACATTTGAACATTTGATTTTTAATTACAGTATGTATTGTCTTTCTGTTCGTGACTGGATCAGAATATCCTTGCTACGCGGCAAGGTTATCTACCAACTTCGTTTCCTCGGTATCTCTTTGATATCACATTTAGATTCACGAAGTTCTCACTTACGTTACTCCTGTGTTTGCATGTGGCATGTGGCTTTCGGGAAGATAAACGGGCCGTGCACGCATATAGCTGACACTGCCAATTCCCAGTCCAGCCTATGCCATTCTATTTGAGTCTATTTTATCAGTTGGTGATGATGTGGATGCGAGGGAATTACCCAAGTCATTTTATTTTTGTGATTCTTGTTTGTGTTTTATATTGGTCACTTTTGAAGTTTCTTGTACAATAGTTCTAATGATGAAGGCTAGACCTTAGAAACGGGTAAACTCTAGTTTTTTTTTTACCCTCTACATAGATGCCTGAGCCGATATTTTAACAGTAACGTATAGTTCGATCCATATAAACCCCTGAACTACGTTAATGAGACGTAACATTTGAACCAATACTGGGCCACATTTGCAATTTTGGGAGATGATAATACACAGTTGGGAGCAAATATTGAAAGTGCCCTCCACCAGAATCGATGCGCAGTTGCACTAGTTTCGCCATATTCCGCGACAATCTGTGAAGTGTATCCTCGCCAATGTTGCATGTTTCACGTGTAATGGACTCGCGGAATTCTGCAGATGTCCGTGGTCTACTCTTGTAGACATTGCTTTTAAGATACCTCCATAAGAAAGCATTCGGAGACGTCAGGTAAGGTGATCGGGGACTCACAATTTTTTTGAGATTGTTCGGTCAACAAAGAATCTGGTTACAAGCTGCATGGAAGCGTTACACATGTAACACGTTGCTCCATATTGCTGGAAAAAACCTTCTGTAGGTTCGACGTCATAAACCTGCTCCTCAAATAATGTCCGTACAAACTGTAGTGTCTACGATCGTATAAAAAAAATGTGGGCAATAATCCTGGAAGCTGACTCTGCGCACCACACTCCAACCTTTTCTTCATGTAGTGGCGTTTCTTGGATGATATGGGGGTTCACACCGGCCCAGTATCTGCCGGTTTGTGTGTTGATGTAACCTGACAAATGGAGCTATGTATCTGTAAACCAAGCTATGAAGAGAATGTCCGGACGTTGAATAAGAAACCCCTGAAACCATCCACAGAAACGCATTCTTTTCTCATTATCTGTTTCCTGTACTCTTTATGGACGCCATTTCTTCGCAGCTCTCTGACATGTGCCTTATGAGAGTCATGTCCCCTGGCTTAACTGACGCAAATATTTCCTTGGAAAGTTCTCCAAGCATCTTCTGTCATTGTCAATAACCTGTGCACTCAGTAATGGTATATGTTTACTACTGTCACTGTTTAGTACACCAGTTGCCTCCGCCTGCCTTACAATGGTTAAATTTGTTGCCTTTGTTGGAACAACGCGAACATTGAATTCTCTGTGGAAAGCCTGTCGTATTGTAACCAATGAGTCTGTCTCCCAGTAAGTTTTCACAATAAAAACCAGCTCTCGAAGTGTGTATTACATTTTTCTGCCAGCTAAAGATTGCAAACGAATCACTAATTTGCTCGTCATTGTCACGTGGGCCTAACTATACACTCACAGACTTCGCAATCTGCGGCCAACGATATTCCGAACGAACTAACACGAGCCGAGCAAGTGCTGCATTATACCGGACGAAGGACCTGATGCGCAGAAACAACAATCAACTTGCCAACAACGGGCGGTCCTGCTGATTCTCCCAGAGCTACTGTGATCACTGGAACGGCTTTCCAGTTTCCACGTGCTTTCGGAGAGAAATTATGATCTACTGAAGCACTTCAGTTTTATATGAATCACCTTGTATAATATGCAAGGTCCACTATCTGGTTATGTCAATATATCTGAGGATTATAATAACGTAGTAAACTATTAGCGTCCAGTTACAGACTGAAGTGTACAATATGCGTATTCTACAATTAATAAGAGTTCACTTTGAGCGGATGGAGCACAACTGCACTGGATTACTGGCACACAGCGGTCCTTATATCAGCTACTCAAGAAGTTATTTACACCGCAGTCTATTAAAATAGTCACAGGCCCTGGATTCGATCCCAGCAACTGCTTGTATTTTGAAGAAATAATATCTCAGCAATGGCGGTGTAAGCAGTCACTCCCATTCTGCCAAAGGCCTTGTCAAAGAGGGTGGATGAGCAGACAGGGGTGCAGGGCACTCTCTTGTCCTTGAGGTGTGTAACTGCCCCTAAAAGGTGGAAGAATCAGCAGTTATCAACGGCATGAAGATGTAGAAGGCAATGGAAACCACTGCATTGAAGTCAAATAATGTCAGTCCACAGGAAATGTGGCCCTTAACTGGAATAATGCCTTGATCCTCTTTCCATTGCCAATAGACTGCGAATTTGTCCCTCCCCCATTCAGACTGGTGACCACACAATAGACTAAGTGAACCGATTTTTCTACCTTAGAAGTAAATAACACAGTGACACAGTTGAGGCAAGGAGAATATAAGAAGCAAAGTAGCACATGTAGAGAAAGCATTTCCGGCCAAGAGGAGTCTAGTCGTATCAAAAATTGGTCACAATTTGAGAAAATTTTCTGGGAATTTACAACTAGAGCATAGCATTGCATGAAAGTGATAGACAAATATCCTTGTGTGTAAGTTACAAAGATACTTGTTTGTAAATTCATATACAGGGTGATTATAATTAAAGTTAAACTTTGTAAACGCTTTAGAAATAACACCACTGGTCAGAATGACGTCAAATTTCTACGGAATATTATCGGAGAAGGGGGAAAACGTATAGCAGAAGAAAAACAATTAGTTACAAAATGTAGCAACAGATGGCGCTGTAAGCGTCATAATTTAATAGTGGTCGAGTACAAATGACAAATGAATCATACAACAATGCCTAAGGCGTACGTGTGACGTTAAACAAACTGTACTACTCAATGTCCATGGGTGTACAGGTGTGATACTGTTCATTACGTAAGCCCGTCCACCACGGGAAGGTCATATTACATCGGATGGGAAAAATCGGTGTTTAATGGTCCTGAGGCCAAAAACTGCATAAAAAGCATCATTCACCTCGGTTTTAATTGTCCTGATGCCAAAAACCGCACAAAAAGCATCACTAAAAATCAAATCGGGTTATTAATTTCCGTGTGACTGGCGCAAAACGTGTTCAATATGCTGTCCACCGTTTTCTACAGCAAGTTGAAATCGAGAAACGGCATGTTCCGCACCTGATCGAAGTGTTTCCGCGGTCACCTTCAGAATGTGTTGCACAATGCATGCCTTCAATGCAGCTAAGTTTGCAATCGGAACATTGAACACATCTTTCAGATAGCCCCACAGCCAGAAGTCACACGAATTAAGATCAGGTGATCGGGACGGCCAGGCTATAGGGAAATGGCGGCGGACAATTCTAGCTTTTCTGAAATGGCGCTTCAGCAGCTAATTAAATAGATTTTCAGTGTCTGGAGGTGCGTCATCTTGCATAAAAATTATCCCATCCACACATCCACGCTGTTGGAGAGTTGGAATGAGGTGGTTGCGCAAAAGACACTCACTGCGCTTACCTGTCACGGTAGAGGTAACAGGACCGGAAGCAACTGTATCTTCCAAAAAATATTGCGCTATGATAAATGATACCGTAAACCCGCACCACACAGTGAACTTTTCAGGATGAAGTGGTACTGGTTGATTTGCGTGTGGATTTTCCGTTGCCCATATTCGACAATTCTATGTATTGACATAACCTGTCAGATGGAAGTGGGCTTCGTCTGTCCACAAAATCTTCCATGGCCAATAATTGTCCAGTTCCACGCGAGCAAGAAATTCTAAAGCAAAGGTCTCTCTTTCTGGCAGGTCAACAGGAAGCAACTCGTGCACATGGGTGATTCTGAATGGATAGCAAAGAGGAATGTTTCGTAGGATTTTACGCACCGTGTTCACGGGTATGTCCAATGTCTGGGCAATTGTCCGTGCACTACACGTTTGCACACCATCACTCGTCTCCTCCTGTATTGCTGTGGCCACTGCTTCCACTGACGTCGAATCAAATCGTTTCCTCCCTCTACCAGGTTGCACACCAAAAGAACCCGTCTTCTCGAATTTCCGAATCATTTTTTCCAGGTCCACGGCAGTCATCGGACCAACACCTTTTTTCAAACCCTTCAGTGTCCGGAACTTCCGCAGAGCAACGTGTGCACAGTCATCATTCTTGTAATACAGCAGAGCGCCCTTCTGCGTTGAGACAGTCATGGCGAACGCCGCAGACGCGAAAGGAATAAAAGCCGTGTACCCGGCGTGTTTATACCAACCTCAATGGGTCGTGCGGATGACAAGTGTTTTCATTTACGTATTCTGACACATACAGCGTCATCTATTGATCAATTTTTACACTATTTTTTTCTTATGCCATATGTTTCCTCTTCTCCGATAATATTCCGTTGCAATTTGACGTCATTCTGTCCAGTGGGGTTATTTTCTACAGAATTTTGAAAGTTTAATTTTAATTATAATCGCCCCGTATATATTAATTTAGCCAATAAATTTAACTGACTTCGTATTTGATTTATTATCCTGCGATTCCATAGCTAGTTAGTTAACGAGTTAGTTAGTTACATGTTCCGTGGATTATTTGAACGATTCTTTTATCGAAATGATGTGGAACGTGTCAATACCTTGATTGCTGCCATGAAACTTTCATAATCTTTATCGGTTGCGTTACGACTGTCATTAATAAATGAAAATATATTTTACTGCTTCCACAGTTTATTTTTCTTAACTATCCTAACATAGATTAAAATTAAATTTGTGGACTGGAAAATTACAAACTACAAACAGTTTCAAGATGCATGTTTAAACACTGACTGATAGTGAAAATCATTTTCAAAATCGTAGCAGGAGAATTAAAAGTACTGTTTTTTGAAAGCAACAAAAAGGGGTGTAGGGAACCAGTTTTCTGTATATTTCCAAGAATTAGCTAAAACTCTTTTCAGCAGCGTCAGGGAACGGAAATAGACCCTTCATCGTTGCCTGTAATTTTTTATATTGCAGTAATGCGAAAAATAACCTTTTCTTTATCATGAGACATTATTATACACTCACAATATGACAAATAATGTTGTGCGTTGTTGAGATTTGCACAGTCCCAATTAGTATTTCTGTACCATTAATACAGAAATGTAATAACTATCACATGGGTTCTTTTGAGGCTTAAACTTTGGTCCATGTTTTACAGTGCGCTTTTTGTATAACGAAATTCAGCTTGAACGAAATAGGTTCAGTAATAATGATAAAAATATTAATGACAAATTTTACGCGTTGTACGTCGCTCAAGCTTAACCGTGTTAATCATTTGGAAACGATTAAATAATCGCTAAACAAAGAAGTGAGAATTGCGCCATACAAATATTCCAGTTGAAAATAAATATTGTAGAGACGACAAATAACCTATTTGCAATGTAATTGTTGGTAACACAATAATGTTACTGCTTACGTTGGAATCCGGTTGAAATTCATGTCATATATTATAATCACTGAGATAGCTTTGCTCTTGATTCTAGTAGTGATAAAAAATTTGTAACCAATACAAATTTTCGTATATGCAGAAAGATTTATGGTTTGAATGAAAATGTGGTGCATTCTTGCGACGACATATCTCCATCTTCCAGCATAGCCACAATGTTTCCGGCATCGACCATGACAGGAAATCGATCACGCTGATGCGGATGTATCGACCGGAGCAGGTGGTAACCGTCAGAAGCTGTCAGCCCCTGTTTTCCTAACCTGACAACGCACGAAGTGCAGCACGTTGCTGTGACGTACAGCGAGCCGCCACCTATAAGTAGTCGAAACACTGTAAGTTATGATAACTTTACCATTATAGTCTAGCAAACCCGATAGCGAATAATACTGATAATTCTCGAAAAATAAAATACCCTTGAGGAGGCTGGAAATGATAATTGCTGCTAAGAGTGAATAAGTCACCTTTTACTAAAGTACGACCGTATGTGGATGCTACAATAGTTCCTCCGTATGATGAACCAACTCTAGAACACAAAATAATACATACATCGTTTCTGCTTTTCTGAGGTACCCATACGAAACAACGAAAGATACGAATATATATATATATATATATATATATATATATATATATATATATATATATATATATATATATATATACATATATATGAGTCACCTAACGTTACCGCTGGATATATTTCGTAAACCATATCAAATACTGACGAACCGATTACACAGACCGAACGTGAGGAGAGGGGCTAGTGTAATTGTTTAATACAAACCATACAAAAATGCACGGAAGTATGTTTTTTTAACTCAAACCTACGTTTTTTTAAATGGAACCCCGTTAGTTTTGTTAGCACATCTGAACATATAAACAAATACGTAATCAGTGCCGTTTGTTGCATTGTAAAATGTTAATTACATCCGGAGATATTGTAACCTAAAGTTGACGCTTGAGTACCACTCCTCCGCTGTTCGATCGTGTGTATCGGAGAGCACCGAATTACGTAGGGATCCAAAGGGAACGGTGATGGACCTTAGGGACAGAAGAGACTGGAACAGCATATTACGTCCACATGCTAACACCTTTTTATTGGTCTTTTTCACTGACGCACAAGTACATTACCATGAGGGGTGAGGTACACGTACACACGTGGTTTCCGTTTTCAATTACGGAGTGGAATAGAGTGTGTCCCGACATGTCAGGCCAATATATGTTCAATGTGGTGGCCATCATTTGCTGCACACAATTGCAATCTCTGGCGTAATGAATGTCGTACACGCCGCAGTACATCTGGTGTAATGTCGCCGCATGCTGCCACAATACGTTGTTTCATATCCTCTGGGGATGTAGGCACATCACGGTACACATTCTCCTTTAACGTACCCCACAGAAAGAAGTCCAGAGGTGTAAGACCAGGAGAACGGGCTGGCCAATTTATACGTCCTCTACGTCCTATGAAACGCCCGTCGAACATCCTGTCAAGGGTCAGCCTAGTGTTAATTGCGGAATGTGCAGGTGCACCATCATGCTGATACCACATACGTCGACGCGTTTCCAGTGGGACATTTTCGAGCAACGTTGGCAGATCATTCTGTAGAAACGCGATGTATGTTGCAGTACTCTCCGATACACGCGATCGAACAGCGGAGGAGTGGTGCTCAAGCGTCAACTTTAGGTTACAATATCTCCGGATGTAATTAACATTTTACAATGCAACAAACGGCACTGATTACGTATTTGTTTATTTGTTCATATGTGCTAACAAAACTAACGGGGTTCCATTTTAAAAAAACGTAGGTTTGTGTTAAAAAACATACTTCCGTGCATTTTTGTATGGTTTGTATTAATCAATTACACTAGCCACTCTCCTCACGCACGGTCTGTGGAATCGGTTCGTCAGTATTTGATATGGTTTACGAAATATATCCAGCAGTAACGTTAGGTGACTCACCCTGTATATATATATATATATATATATAGCGTCTCCAAGTGTAACATTTCTCATGATCAGCATTGTATGTGGTCTCCATTGCGTATCTCAGTTAATCGTTCTTAATGTCCTGATCGAAGTGCAATCTTCCATGAGGTACTGGAAACAGAATGTCTATTGAGATTCTGCGAAGTTTGGAAAGTAAGATAAAGGTGAAGCTGTGGTGTCCGCAGCTCGTGATCGAGTGGGAGCGTTCTCGCTTCCCACGCCCGGGTTCCCGGGTTCGATTCCCGGCGGGGTCAGGAATTTTCTCTGCCTCGTGATGACTGGGTGTTGTGTGATGTCCTTAGGTTAGTTAGGTTTAAGTAGTTCTAAGTTCTAGGGGACTGATGACCATAGATGTTAAGTCCCATAGTGCTCAGAGCCATTTGAACCATTGTTTTGAAGCTGTGGTGGAAAGTCTGTTATGCCTGGATATCTCAGCACATAAAAGCATGTCCCCAGTGAAAGGTAAGAGTTCTGCCCCTATTCCTAGTCCAGCACACAGTTTTTTAATGTCGACGAAGTTGGTGTGTTTGCGCTATGGAGAAAACTCTTTGGGCAAGTACTTTGACGTTCTCAACATGCTGAGTTTCTTCATTGCAGAGTGTACAACACCAAGTATTCGTGAAAAGCCGAGAAGAAACGACCGATGAGTGTGCATTGAAAGTGCAACTTCGGCGTCTGCTGACAACGAGTAAACAATCAGAAGTTATCATAACACAAGAGAAGGAGAAACGAAACTTGTGAAGGATCACTCTTTAAAACACTGTCTTTAAATCTTTGGTTTTATTTTTATTTAATCGTACAGCTAGGGCCCCCCGTCGGGCAGGCAGTTCTCCGGGTGCCGGTGTTTCAATTTGACGCCACTTCGGCGACCTGCAGTCGATGATGATGATAGGACGATGATGAGGACAGCACAACAACCGGTCCCTGGGCGGAGAAAATTCCCCGACCCAGCCGGGAATCGAACCCGGGCCCAGAGGATTGACAATCCGTCACGCTGACAATTCAGCTGCCGGGGGACGACAAATCTGTGGTTATCGCCCTATCAAAAGAGTACTGTTAACGTTTACAGTACAACCACTGAGAAAGCTATGACAGAAATAGCGAAATTGGTCTGGTTGCGAATTTCCTCAATCTACAGCACGGCTAAGAGTGAAAAAAATTTACTAATAATTTTTAATTGAGGGTATTTCAATTCGAACAAGTGACTAGTCGGTCTCACAAACAGAAACAGAATTACAAAAAAGTAAAAAACAACAATACAAGCGATATGATACTGCCTTTGGTTAAAAGTCTGTGAATACACTGGCCGGCATTTATTAAAGTAGCCTATCAGCCTAAACATAGTCCACTTGCCTGGTTATTACAGTGACGACCATTCGTAACTGGACAACAAAGACATAAAAGAAATTTTATCTGTTTACTTTCATAACTGGCTCGATATGGCCAGCCTCGACCTCTCCTCCTACGCCGTCTCAGAGTAATGCTTGCACCCAACGTCCTCAACTATTGTTTATAAAAAATGTGTGAAATTTTATGGGACGTAACTGCTAAGGTCATCAGTCCCTAAGCTTACACACTACTTAACCCAAATTATCCTAAGGACAAACAAACACACCCATGCCCGAGTGAAGACTCGAACCTCCGCCGGGACCAGCCGCACAGTCCATGACTGCAGCGCCCTAGACCGCTCGGCTAATCCCACGCGGGCCGGCCGGAGTGACCGAGCGGTTAAAGGCGCTACAGTCTGGAACCGCACGACCGCTACGGTCGCAGGTTCGAATCCTGCCTCGGGCATGGATGTGTGTGATGTCCTTAGGTTAGTTAGGTTTAAGTAGTTCTAAGTTCTAGGGGACTTATGACCACAGCAGTTGAGTCCCATAGTGCTCAGAGCCATTTGAACCATAATCCCACGCGGCAACTATTGTTTATACTCCGGTGTACAAAACTTAAGGACGAAGTAGCTTTCACACGATGTCTCACTGCCAAGCACCATATCTCGATGGTATTTGTAGTATATATAGAAAGAACTGCTACAGTGAAGTACAGGAGGTAACTGAAAGAAATACACAAAGAGGTACATTTTCGTTCAAAGACAATAATTACACACCAGTCATCGCGATTCATAATGGGTTCCTGGAGTTGACAAAAGGCAGAATATGGTTCTTAATCATGTGTGTGATCACCACGGTCGGGCCGGCCGGGGTGGCCGAGCGGTTAAAGGCGCTACAGTCTGAACCGCGCGACCGCAACGGTCGCAGGTTCGAATCCTGCCTCGGGCATGGATGTGTGTGATGTCCTTAGGTTAGTTAGGTTTAAGTAGTTCTAAGTTCTAGGGGACTGATGACCTTCGAAGTTAAGTCCCGTAGTGCTCAGAGCCAACCACGGTCGGAAAAGAACGCTCTGCAACGTGCTCCCATGCTGGCCACAACGCAGGTAAGGAGTTCTTGTGGTTGGATGGTTCATTCGTCCAGTAGCACGATTGACAATTGCTGGATGGTCGTTAGCGCATGTGAACGTCGTGCAATATGTCTCCCCAACGCAAACCACAAATGCAAGGTGGGATTTAAGTCGGGGTAACGGGCAAGTCAGTTCATTGCCCAGATATCCTCTCGTTCCGAGAGCTCCTTCACCTGCGCTGTTCGATGCGATCGTGCGCTGTAGTCCATAACAATGAAGTCAGGGCCGAACTCACCCCTGAAGAGAAACACATGGGGAAGGGCACAGTGGCACAATAATGCTGAGCAGTGAGTACCAGCACTGTGGCCAGTATGATAGCATGCATTGCTGCGCGTGGTAATCACACATCTCCATATTCCGCCTTTTGTAATTCCATGGGACCACCGTAAACAGTATTCTGTATTATTTTGTGTCGAAACATGCATTTGGAAACCGTTTGAAACTTGTGATTCTTAAATTCACAAATTTAATTTTAATCTGTCATGGACTGTTGAGAATAACGCAATTTGGAAGCAGCAAAATACATTTTCCGTTATTAATGATAGACCTAATTAAAGTGGAAATGAAAACTATGAAATCTTCTTGGTAGCAGTCACAGTACTTACAGGATAGTAATTAAAAACGCGACGTCAGGTGAAGCTGTTGGTTGAACAAAGATAAATATGAATTACACACAATGATCTTTTTTATCTTTTCACTTAATTACAAATGTCTTTCATACCAAACTGTCATTTCTCTTCGTTTCATTGTGTGTTTCTTCCAGTTCCCTTCTCTAATATACAGTTTTAGTTGTACGTATGGCGCAAGATTTATGAACCTGTGTTACTTGGCAATGATATCGTGCCAAAGTTACTTTCATCCATAAATTTTGCACACCAGTTTCTATATATTCCAATTTCTGTCTTCCTCTATAATTTATGTCGTCTTCTACTCCCTCCAGTACCAAGAAAGTTACTTCCTGATGTCGCAAAAAAACGTCCTATTATCGTTTTGCCTTCTTGCAGATAGTGCGTTTCCCATTTATTTCCTTCCCCTTTAAATCTGTGGAGAACCTCATTTGTTATCTTATCAGTCCATCTGATTTTCAGAATCCTTACATAGAACTATATATCTCACGCTTGCTTCTCTTCTTTTCATGTTTTACCAAATGTTGAAAAGATTTGAGTTAATCCTCGAAAAGGAACGAAACAGTTGCCTATGCCACTTCTTGCTGCTTTGAGACAACAATACTAAAAACCTGCTACGATTTCGGAAACGAATTTCAGTATTATTTTGCGTTGAAACATGTATTTGCAAACCGTTTGTAACTTGTAGTTCTTAAATTCACAAATTTAATTTTAATCTGTCATGGACTGTTGAGAAAAACGCACTTTGGAAGCAGCAAAATACATTATCCGTTATTAATGATAGGCTTATCTCAATAGGGGTAAGATAGATATTGCCTACAGGAAACTTAAAGAGACCTTTGGACAAAAGAGAACCACTTGTATGAATATCAAGAGCTCAGATGGAAACCCAGTTCTAAGCAAAGAAGGGAAAGCAGAAAGGTGGAAGGAGTATATAGAGGTTCTATACAAGGGCGATGTACTTGAGGACAATATTATGGAAATGGAAGAGGATGTAGATGAAGATGAAAGGGGAGATATGATACTGCGTGAAGAGTTTGACAGAGCACTGAAAGACCTGAGTCGAAACAAAGCTCCAGGAGTAGACAACATTCCATTAGAACTACTGACAGCCTTGGGAGAGCCAGTCCTGACAAAACTCTACCATCTGGTGAGCAAGACGTATCAGACAGGCGAAATACCCTCAGACTTCTAGAAGAATATAATAATTCCAGTCCCAAACAAAGCAGGTGTTGACAGATGTGAAAATTACCGAACTATCAGTTTAATAAGTCACGGCTGCAAAATACGAACGCGAATTCTTTACAGACGAATGGAAAAACTAGTAGAATCCGACCTCGGGGAAGATCAGTTTCGATTGCGTAGAAATATCGGAACACGTGAAGCAATACTGACCCTACGATTTATCTTAGAAGCTATATTAAGGAAAGGCAAACCTACGTTCCTAGCATTTGTAGACTTACAGAAAGCGTTTGACAATGTTGACTGGAACACTCTCTCTCAAGTTCTGAAGGTGGCAGGGGTAAAATACAGGGAGCAAAAGGCTATTTACAATTTGTACAGAAACCAAATGGCAGTTATAAGAGTCGAGGGACATGAAACGGAAGCAGTGGTTGAGAAGGGAGTGAGACAGGGTTGTAGCGTCTCCCCGATGTTATTCAATCTCTATATTGAGCAAGCAGTGAAGGAAACAAAAGAAAAATTTTGAGTAGGTATAAAAATCCATGGAGAAGAAATAAAAACTTTGAGGTTCGCCGATGACATTGTAATTATGTCAGAGACAGCAGAGGACTTGGAAGAGCAGTGGAACGGAATGGATAGTGTCTTGAAAGGAGGATATAAGATGAACATCAACAAAAGCAAAACAAGGATAATGGAATGTAGTCGAATTAAATCGGGTGATGCTGAGGGAATTAGATTAGAAAATGAGAGACTTAAAGTAGTAAAGGAGTTTTGCTATTTGGGGAGTAAAATAACTGATGATGGTCGAAGTAGAGAGGATATAAAATGTAGACTGGCAATGACAAGGAAAGCGTTTCTGAAGAAGAGAAATTTGTTAACATCGAGTATAGGTTTAAGTGTCAGGAAGTCGTTTCTGAAAGAATTTGTATGGAGTGTAGCCATGTATGGAAGTGAAACATGGACGATAAATAGTTTGGACAAGAAGAGAATAGAAGCTTTCGAAATGTGGTGCTACAGAAGAATGCTGAAGATTAGATGGGTAGATCACATAACTAATGAGGAAGTATTGAATAGGATTGGGGAGAAGAGAAGTTTGTGGCACAACTTGACTAGAAGAAGAGATCGGTTGGTAGGACATGTTCTGAGGCATCAAGGGATCACCAGTTTAGTATTGGAGGGCAGCGTGGAGGGTAAAAATCGTAGAGGGAGACCAAGAGATGAATACACTAAGCAGATTCAGAAGGATGTAGGTGGCAGTAGGTACTGGGAGATAAAGAAGCTTGCACAGTATGGAATCTTCTTGGTAGCAGTCAATGTACTTGAAGGATAGTAATTACAAACGTGATGTCAGGTGAAGCTGTTGGTTCAACAGAGATAAATATGAATTACACACAACGATCTTTCTGTATCTTCTCACTTAATTCGAAATGTCTTCATGGAACTACATAAAGGAATCCTTAATAGTGAGGACCACCGACCAAACTGCAAGTCAGCTGTATTAAATTCCCCTGTTGCTACAACTCAAGATAAAGGAGTATGATTTTTCAGACTAATTACCACTGAACTCTCATTGAAATCTCATTACTTTCACATAAAAAACCCCACGAGTGCTATAAGACAAATAAGGTCGCTATGTATTGTCATTAATCCTTCATGATCCAAATGATGCACAATGAAAGCCATTTTTATTATGTAAAATAGTTAGAATTTGCACTTAAATGCGGCAATAAAAACTAAATAAAGTTTGAAACTATGTGCTAGTTGTAAAAGAACAAGTAAACCCATCAACCAAATTTTTTTATATTTTCTCATTAATTATACTCCTTAAGTCGTGATCAGGAGGTGACTGAAAAATCACATACGAGTAAAAGCAGCAGGGGGCATCGCTCATGAGTCCCGAAGTGTTCATAGCAGTCCACTTACCACAATGATGGTGCGTAGGATGTTAAGAAGTATGAAGTACTAGTTTACAACTGGGTGGAATTCATACAACTTTAATTTTGCCAATGAGGGCTATGGAATTTTTATTACCAAACGTAGGTTTAAAATTTGTTTTTCTTTTTGATGATGTAATCTAGCTCTCTCGCTAGTAGATAACAAAGGTGAGACTACTGGCTTTACTGGAATACAAACCCCACCCTGTTCTAAACTAGTATCGTTTGGTGTCGTTAGAGTATTTACAAAAATTCCTGCTGATGTGTGTATAAAAATACTAACAGAAGTTTTGTGCAAACCCAAAGTAAATCCTGTAAAACTGCGTGACATAATCGTTACTACTGAAGATTTGTACAAAACAGAATAATTTCCAGTTTCAGGACCCTATTGTAGTCAGTCTAATAGAACGAAATTTCTTACAGAAAGAGCCACTGAATTGCAAAATTAATTGTTCGTTTAGATATGTGCTTATGGACTCGTACCTCTAGCCAGTTAGATATGTTACTACAACATTTAAACTTTCAACATAAGAAAATTCAAGCTATAGTGGAGGTGAGAGGATCCTCTATAAATTTATTTGGCCTCAATAAAGATACTAGCACAAACAAACAGTTATTCAACATTTGCAGAAAAACCACAGGTATAGAGACAGTAATCCCTGGAAGCTCCCAGCACCCACACATCCACAGACATGCAGCTTTCCATTCGATGGTGCATCATCTCATATCTGTTCCATTATCTAAGCCTGCCTTTCAAACAGAACTACAGACAGTCAAACATAGTACGAAAAAAGAAAGTGTGTAACATTGCACCACTATCGTACGCTGGTCAACAGCAAACAGTCAGCAGCTACAAAGACTGCGGCATCAGCCCATATACTGAAAAATTTTATATAACCTCGCAAAGAAATTAAAGTCTCGCAACTACAGAACTCCATTTTATAATACCAGCAGCATGTAAAAATTTTCATCAAATACTAAAGACAAACTGCAACACTTGTCACAGAGCTATGTATGTGAAATCACATGAAAACACTGTCGAAAAGTATATATTGGTCAGTTAGAAAGAGCTGTGGTAATTAGGATAGCAGCACCTGAGAAAAAATGGAGATTAACAATGAAAGTTTCGAATTTTGCTGATCATCTTTTAACAGTAAGCCATTCAGACGATGTAGAGTGTGAAGTATTATATTCTGTTAAGAAAAACGGAAAAATTATCCCGTTGGAACACTGGAAATAAATAAAATGCCAGCTTAGTATTGAACGACCAAAATCAGTTCCCTTTTTACTAGATTGAAATTGTAAATGCGACGTCCTTTTTCCATCAGTTGTTAAATTTATCGCCACATAAAATTTGGTTTCTTTTATAGTTAATTCTATTTCTGCATGGCAAGAAAGGTGATGCCTTCTTATGTAAACACTCAATCTGTCATAAATTTTGTATTTTCTGAAGAAAAATATATTATGTGTACGTGAAAGTAAACTTATCTGTGTATGCGACATTCAGTTGTCACCTGAAAATGGCGTAAGTAGCCGAAAGCTGGTTGGTGAGGAATTAACTCAAATTTTGCAGAATATTTTAAGTGTTTCCTATTTAATGTTATTATCGTGTTATACCAGACACAAACGAAAAATTCGGTTAATTGTATCAGGTGGTACGTAACAATACTACAGCAAACGATGCATCAATATAGTGAAGTAGATAGCCATCGAGCTCGACATGAGGAAAATAAACACAGTATTGCGGGCGACAACTGGAACCACTCAATGGAGAAGACGTCGTGTCAGCTGTTTACGAGATATGGATAAAAGTTAGATTATGCGAAACAACATCACAAAAGGCGCAAACAGTTGGCCATATCGGAAGTCATCAATAACAGGAGCAAGGATATCAAAAAATTACAACTCTGAACGTTCGTTGCTCATTGATCGTATTTTGTCAAATCTTATCAAGATAGTTAAGTAATGGACGTTTCTCAAAACGTCGATAACGTTGAGATTAGCATCTCTTCCGCACGCGTGATATACACCGTTATTAGATGGACTGCAATATATGGTTTATAGTTTTCTTTCCCTTTGCTACGCCTATGAGATTATTGCATCCGGTCTTAAAAACCAACAAGCATTGTCCCGTGTAGCTCGATTTGTAATTTCAATGATTTATGGGTCCCTTACATCTACTGATAAAAAATCAGTATTTTAGTAGTAACCCACAGTTTGTACGAGACATTAGAAGACTAACACCTTGATCCATTTCGGAATGCAAGAAATCCAATGAATGATGGCGTCACTAGACCCTACCCGTCTCTTCCCCTCCCCTTCCCCTCCCCTCCCCTCCCTCCCCATTCTCATCCTTGTTCTCTCCGTCTCCTTCCCTTCCTCTCACCAACTGCATACAGTGTAGTATTAAAATGAGGGATTCAGTTGGAATGTAGTCGCGAAGTTACGCAAATACCAAATTCACTTTCGTAACCTTCCTTTGAAGAGGAGTCAGAGACAAAGATATTTACGTAAAATAGCGTATTTTCTAAGTTATTTCCCTCTGAATTGCGCGCGCGCCCTCACACACACACACACACACACACACACACACACACATGCACACATAGCGTAACGTCTATACTTGTTTTTTCTGTTTGCATCTCACTCTCTACAGATTCAGCAGGGCTGAGGTGGTGTGAGATAGCACGTGAATAGTTTTCCGTTTCTCCTCAAACGAACCAGTGCGCTTCTCGCTTATGGTAGCGAAACTTTAAGCAACAAATAGTTCGGAGTATTGTTAGCAATGAAATAATTAAAATTACAAACATTTCAGCAACTCCATACTCTGCAGCTGAACATTTAGGAATCTAGTGAACAATACTTATATTTCGTTTATGCTCCTAACAAATGAAGCTGGCAGGTTCTGTGTCACTGACGGACTGTATTTGCAATCTTTAGAAGATCCACCATTTAAAATGTAGACTTGCTTACACGTCGACGATATCAGCAGCTTCTCATTTTCATTTATACACTAAATAGCAAATTTTGTTCATTGAAATTAGTATATGACAACTGATTCACTTGCAAACGTTTTAAAATTCCAATAAAGCTTCCTCAATTTTGGTATTATCACTTAGTTCTATCGCAGTAGTTACTTTTATAATAATAATAATAATAATAAAACATTAATCAATGTTCAGTTTTTGCACGCTTTGCATAATTTGCTTACTGACTGAATGACAGCTGTCATATGATCTGAAAGAACAAAGCTCATAAAAGATCGTATGTAAAATTGCATGCTGTTTCCTCGTATCTTGTTTATATAACGAATACGAAACTTTAAAGAAATTATTATCATCTTGAGTCTTATCACAAAATCCGAACCACATGTGAACGTTTTAAGGTATTGCATGAATCGAAACAAAGAGAATATAGGAATAAGTTATGATGAAATTGCTGAAACTCTTAAAACAATCTGCGTATGTATAAGTTTTGATCAGTCTCCACCAATAACAGCGAATTGGTGGTGTTGAGGTCCCATACTCCGAGGAGCGTAGGGGACGATGCGGGAAACCCGTACCGCTGTAGTAGGCAAGGTCCTAGTGGAGGTGGTTTGCCATTGCCTTCCTCCGACCGTAATGGGGATGAATGATGATGATGATGATGAAGACGACACAATAACACTCAGTCATCACGAGGCAGGAAAAATCCCTGACCCCGCCGGGAATCGAACCCGGGACCCCGGGAAGCGAGAACGCTACCACAAGACCACGAGCTGCGGACAACAGCAAATTATCGTGGGTCAAATTCATTCAGAGTTGGTGCTCCAAAGATACTGCAAGTAGATGGATTATGAGCCTGGTGGTGTGAATGTCACTAATTTTCACAGAGAGTTACGCAGAAAGTGTGAGATTCTGAGTGTTTTTTTGTTTTTTTTTTTTAGGTATTTGTGGCCTTGTACCTCTTCGTAGCGCTGTTGACTCTCGCGTAGCGACTTAGTGCATCATATTTCTATGTGTTTGGAAATCATGGTGTCATTTTTAGCTCTCGTAAGCTGTAACTAGGAAAATTTGCTGAGAAAATCAGAAATACAGGAAATCGATATGTCTCGTAGTTAATGCTATATTCAGTCAGCGCCGAAAATGCAGAAGACATCGTTTGATAATGGATCAGGCAAGTCGCCGGAACGCGTGTCCTGTGATATTTCGAAAAGATATGACATGCATCTACAGACGCAAAAAAGCAGTCTCGACCACTCAGCACTCGCATAGTACGTGGAAGATTGCGCATGGCGCGCACGGCTTATTTCAAATGAGAAAGCTGGCACGCAGAGCTCAGGCCGTGCGTGAGGACACGTTATAAGATATGCATACTACCACTACCCTACACGAGACGTCATACTGAAAAGTACCTCAGCCTTGCGTCATGTGCAAAAGTATCCAGCGATCTGTACTTTGCGTAAATTAGTGTAATGCACAAAAGTTTCAGCGATTTGTTGGATGTCTTAATGATGTTCCATTATTTATCATAATCAACGATGATACTATGTATGTAGCTTAATGACATGATGCTTGACGAAATAATATGTGATGTTCACTTCGCAATGTGTCTCACGTCTGTGCCACAAAGCTCGGTGTAATAAGCTCGCGGGAAAAAAAATGCGTTACCCCTACATAAATCATTACAAGCGTCATTTAATGCCGTGTAATTCCGCCTCTGGACTCGATAACTGCCTGGATTCCGTTACGAGGTGAGTCTTCAAGGTTGCGCAGGTACCTCGCTTCCAGGTTAAGCCACTCACTGAGGATTTGATGGCGCAGTTCCACTAAATTGCGGCGATGCTGATGTCGGCGTTTTATCTGCTGTTCCAACATCTCCCACAGGTTTTCTATGGAGTTCAAATCATTTGGTTTTGCAGGCCAACAGAGATGTAATGGGGAGGGGGAGTGCTCAGAAAACCAGGCTCATATTAGTCCAACCCTATGAACTTTGCGGTTCTCATACTTACGCGTCTGTGTGAGCAATGACCTCTCGCAAGGTGATTGATTCCAAATAATTACTGTATGCAGTTCCCATCGCAATGTTCTCTGCTAATAGGATGGGATAAACTGCCTCCGACACCATTCTGACGTCTGTTATACCACTACGTGTAGCGGTTGAACAATCCGCGCCAGCTGCTGTGGCCGAGCGGTTCTAGGCACTTCAGTCCGGAACCGCGCTGCTGCTACGGTCGCAGGTTCGAATCCTGTTGCCTCGGGCATGGATGTGTGTAATATCCTTAGGTTAGTTAGGTATAAGTAGTTCTAAGTCTAGGGGACTGATGACCCCAGATGTTAAGTCCCATAGTGCTTGAACCATTTGAATTTGAAAAATCCGTCAACAAATCCGGCAATTTCGCACACCGTATGACCAAGGGAATGGCTAAACATAATTGCCCCCTTCCGCCACTCTGTCACATCGTTATATTTACCCATTTTGAAGTACGATGTTCGGTTGAAACATAAATGTCTCAATGATAGCTACTGCCTTATGCTCGCGTAGACGTAGATCGCACACGACTGCGCATGTGACTCGATTGCTGGTACACCTGTGAAGGCTTAACGGTTTATTTATGTATGCAAACTGGGGTGATCAGTTTTATTGCCAGTGAGCGTATGACACTCATGCCGATTCTTTTGGGTAGGCGGCGGCAGGACTGAACTAGCTGAATAAGCATTTTATTTGTTTCGACACGTCTTGTCAAGCTGACATCCAGTCGGCGTAATGTGACACACATTCAAGTGTAAACTTGTTGCATACGCAATTTACAAGCGCCCACTTGTCTAGAGTTGTTGACTCAGCGAAATATAATATGCTGCGAAATTGCTTCTATGCAGATGTGCAGATGCAAGCAGTTGTTGACTCAGCTGTAAGAGAGATAATAAAATCGACAGCAGAAAGTTGTGGGGAATTACTGATGTTGAACCATCATACCTATCGTTCAAAGCTTGCTTCTTCCTGATGAAACCTGCAAGCAACTCTAAAAAATGCAAGTCTAACATGTATCACTATTAACAGTCTCACATCTTTTCATTTACAGATTATTTGCTGTAACTCAGACTTGTTTTCTTCTCATTCGTTGTTGCAGAATCTGCACTGGCTGTCATTGATAGTCCCCAGTAGAGTAGTGGTAGAAAAACTGAGTGGCTGTCATCAAAATACGCAACTGTAAGGAATATTCGACACGTGCAGCAACTCTCCAAAAGGATGTAAGTCTGACGCCTGTACTACTTCTTACACTTACTGATTCCTTTTGAAATATTTCTGTGATCATTCACAAGGCCACCTCCAATGTCCTTTCTCCTGCAGCCATTTGTTATACGTGTTCCTGTTTCAGTGCTTGTCATATCTGTGAATGTAACTATGGTGTCTTTCCTAAGACATGCTTTTTCTCATTCAGTGTTGCAGAAACTGAAAAAGCTGGAGTTAGAGCAGTGAAAGTCAACAATACAGGCGATCGATCATCTAGTAACCCAGTCTAGTTGCGGAGAGTATGCGGTGGTTCATGGACTACTGCCCGATTGACGTAGAATAAGAAGATCACCAACGATTAAGTCTCTCTGTAGGCCGAACTTCGTGAACACCATCGTTGCTGACTTAAAGACCAGGAATACTACTTTATTAGCAAGAATGGGTGAAGCAGCACCAAAACGCATACATTAGATAAATCGAATGTGTATAGCATGATAGCTGATAGGGTTGGGTTTAAGGAGTCTAGATATTTCTTGGACACCTACTTTCACGTTTTGTAGAACAGAGTTCGTCAAATTAAGCAACACATTAAAACCGATTTTTTGCTAGTTTGCAAGTTTTTCTTGCCTAAGTCAGGTTAAGAGAATCAGGGTACCTCAACACAAACAATGGGAATTTAATTCCATCCGAAACTAGTGAGTACTGGTATTTGACTAACATTACTGATAAGCTTTAAAGAAACTTTAGACTTTTCAAGAGTCAGTTTCCAGCTGGGTGCTGAACGAAATAGTTCAACTGTTTGTTAATGTAAATGAAAATAATAGGGTCTGCACAGGAGTGCACACGAAACTGCCAATAAACATGCAGTAATAAATGTTCAGTCATATGACAAGGTATATTTCATGTGGTCAATTTTTTCGCGTTTATATCTTGTAAATAAGCATACGTACCATGCGTCTATATATATTAAATTCGCAAACAAATTAATCTTTGCCAACTTACTGTTCCCTACAGAGCAGAAACATGTTCACGTTTTCGAAAAACTGATTGAAGATGTCTCTGTAAATTTCTATGGGATCCAGCATTCAGATTATGAAAAGGCATCCATGGAAGGCAAGACAGATGAGAAAGAATTCCGACTTGTACTGCTACATATCACAAGTCACCATCACTAGAAACATCAAAATCTATTAACGTTGCATGTTGATAATGCTGTTACATGCAATTATTGTTGCATAAAAACCTTTTTGAGGCTCGCATTATTCATCCTCTTCAGAATATTGTAACGTCTGATTATTGTCTGTGTTCTTTTTATTCCATAGAAAGGTTAGATGCACATTTAGTTGACTGTGCACAGTTGCAACCAATGAACAGCAAATAGCGTAGTGTCAAGAAATTGGTACGTTCATACATCGTTTAATGTAGCCTACTTCATACACTGCAGCTATTCCAAATTTAAGTTGTACAGAGGCAGCGAGAGATGTTGCAAAATAAAAAGGCGGAAATAAACCTGGAATAATATCATTTCGCTTGCTGAGGAACCATTTGAGGAAGGCAGTATCAGACACAGAGACCTTTCCTGTTTCACGGTGAATATCAATCTAAAGCACATTACAGTTGCAATGCCAAGTACAGACCCATCTATATACTCCCAGTTGCATTCCACAATCTCAGCAGTTATGACGGGCATTTCTTGATCATGAACATTTGTAAATAAAAGACAACAGTTGGCGATGAAGAAGTTAAATTAAATCGAGGTCGCACTTGTATTCTGCCATAGAATACGGAAAAATACAAATCTTTCATGAAAAGTATTGCAGTATCGCAGCAAGAGTGATACTGTGATATAAATTTCAGATTCATTGATTCGCACAAATTTTCGATGTGCTCACTCTAAAAAATATGCATCATACCTGAAATCATGTGAATGCAGGACAATGAGAAGATATTTTCTGAATGATCGAGAGTCTAATCCAGTTAATCAGAAGGGAATTTTTCGTATGAGGACGCAAACAACAAATCAATTTTGCTGGAAGACCACCTACGCTCGATCAAAAACTTTAAAAGCTTAGTAACTGGCAAAACGATAAGAGAAGCCACATACCAAAGAGCTTGCAATGTATGGAATGCATTCAAGTGTGAAACATTTGGAAAGTTTTGTGATTTATATTTAAAAATTGACATGCTACTTCTTGCTAACGTCTCTGAGAACTTCTGCGGTCAAGAATTTGATCCTGCGCATTATATTACTCTGCCTGACCTTGCGTGGGATACTTTACTAAAAATTACTGAAGCGCAGATGCAGTTTGTAACTTATTTCGAACAGCTCTAATTTGTTGAAAGGGGTAGTAGAGGTGGTATCGTCCATTGTTCTTGCAGACATGCCGTTACTAGCAGGAGATTCATGGTCAGTTATAGTGAGAAAATTGATGTGAACTGTCTATACAGCTGGGCAATGTTTCAGTATCTTCCGGTGTCCAGTTTTGAATGCCTTCCTACAGAGAGTGTTGAAACTTGATGTGGAAAATATACTAGACGATTCCAACATAGTCTGGATTTTACAGTTGGAACTCAAACATCCAGAGGGTAGTCACGATTTTCATTTGAATTTTCATTACGTCCGGAAAAATATCACCACCATCTGATAATATAAAAAAACCAAAGAAATTAATTCAGAAAATAAATGACAACTTTGTCATTTGATAATTATGTTATTCGTTTCAGAAATCTGAAACGCTGTTTATAACATAAATAGATTTAAAAAAGATTCATCGAATCTAATCATTTAGACAAGCATCCTCCATGAAGGCATACATTGAGATCAACCATAAAAACGTTTGAGTGTAAGAAATGAGTTCAACAGGAACTGCTTCAAACTGATGAATGATAGTGTGTTAGCATAAATCGTGTAAAATGTGCGAAGCTGCGGAACTTGAGACTGACAACACTGTGCGAATGCAGATATGGGGTAGCTGCATTATTGCCAATCCAAACTCTCAAAGGAACGTCATTTTTAATGAAAATTTAGTTGTCAATGAATTGAGAAGGTCTAATTTAAGTTTTGATAAACCCATTGCTGTAGGAATGTTCGTTTTGCATATTTCAGGAACGCTTCTTATAATCTTTCATTTTGGATACATTCTAAACTAGTATCCGACACACCGTGTAAAACTTTGCTACACGGACCACGGTAGCTTCATCTATCACATTAAAGCTCCCAACATCTACAGTGACATAGGAAGTAATCTGCACACAAGGGTCGTTACTTCGAGCTACCCTACAATCTTCTGCTGGTGAAAAAAAAGATGGATTAATATAAGACGAACTGAACGGTGAACCAGTTACAGAATTTGTCGATCTCAATACTGTGTCTGGGCAAATAACGCACAGAGCAAAGGTTACGAAGCGGTCGTCTGTTAAAAGGATAACCTTCGACGATTAGGGGCAATGCGTGTTGGATTCGGAAGTAAAAGCAGCTGCGCAGTACATAATTCAGTCAAAGCAACATGTCGTTTTAATGTTAAACAACACCAACTGGGTTTATCAGTACAGTATCATAAATAGCATGTATTTCCAGACAAAGTAAATACATTGCGTAGCTATCACTGACGATGGAAAATGATGATGACTGATTTATATTGAATAATATAATTACTTGAAAAATGTGAATACCTGAAAAATGTAAACTGTATATTTGAACTACACATTGTTGCTTGAGGTCACTACCAAATTTGTAACTGATGCGAAGTTACACACTCCTTCTGACTGACTACATTAAACCCCCAACGATGCGTTCCTATTTTCTTGAGTCCAACTGATTTCAAGTGCGACGTGAACTTTTTGATAAATCGGAAATTCATATTATTTTGTTTGTTCGTGATCAAGAAATGTCCTTCGTAACTGCTCATATAATGAACTTATGAAACAAAATACACAAACATCAAATGTAAAAATATTGTCCAATTTAAACTCTGGACATCCTTTGTCATAGCAGGCTATTCTTAACGGTTTATGTAAATGTGCACCGTCTGCGATGTCTGTATTTACCTTTCTTTGGGATGTAATCATTTTTTTACATCCAGGGTACTTTTGTACTGTGGAAAAAGCAAAAATATTAAATGTGTGAAAAATTAAAACATTGAACGTATATACATTAGACAGATTACACTTTAAATACTCCTTGTTCTATTCAGAGTATGCATCTAATTCATCTAATTTTTCTTTGGCATATAATATCGTCATAATGAAATTTGCATACAGGGTTTTTCCCATTTCCCCATTTGTTAATAGCCGGCCAGAGTGGCCGTGCGGTTCTGGGCGCCACAGTCTGGAGCCGCGAGACCGCTACGGTCGCAGGTTCGAATCCTGCCTCGGGCATGGATATGTGTGATGTCCTTAGGTTAGTTAGGTTTCATTAGTTCTAAGTTCTAGGCGACCGATGACCTCAGAAGTTAAGTCGCATAGTGCTCAGAGCCCAACGCTTTGCCAATATGTTACAAAGACGGAGATAAAGTTTACTGATGAGACACAATTTTAGGTGATTGCGTAATGGTTTTGACGTTGGAAATACTATTAGGGTTTGAACATCATGCAAAAATTCAGGCACGTGTGTTGGGGGGGGAGGGGGGGGGGTTGCGTGCGTGCGCAGTTCACAGGCAAATATCCTTGAAAATGTCACCATTTTACGCCACCGTCTCTGAACGTGAGGCCAATTTATGAGTAGCTTACATAATTTTTTTCGGTAATACTGCTTACATTCGAACGTGACGCCACTTTTAGGTAATTCAAGTAACTGACTGCCTCTTTTTAATTAAATACAGAAGTTTGTTTGTGTGTGGGCGCAGTTAAGAGATAAATATTTTTGAACATGTGCTATTTTACGTAAATATATTTGCCTTTGACGGCTAATCAAGAGAAGGTTACGAAAATAATTCATAACCTTGACCTTGCCTTGAGAAACTTGCGTAATTTCACAGCTGCTTTGTGATTGGATGCCTATTTTTAATTCTACGCTCTGATTGATCGGAGACGGTAAGGAGGGAGAAGGGGAGAGGTTAAGTGGGGAGATGGAGGCGGGAAGGGGCGGACCTTGTGACGTAGTCATTACTTACATTCTTTGCAGTCCAAAAACGATCAAAGAGATAGTATCCACACTGCTGAAATTGTAGTAAAACGGAAAAGATAAACATTGTATTCCCCTTCAGACATTTAAGGAGTTTGGGTGTGTTTGGGTTTCTGTGCTTTATAGGCTTGCTAACATTAATATTGGGGGGTAAGGTGTGGGATGCGTCACCAATAGCCTCTCCCACACATATGTCAACCTCTCCGGCACGTGGTATCCCCTGCTACGCTAACGAGGCTCTGGCGACCGAGTTTCTCCCGGGATAAGGAGAACCCTCTACTAAGTCAACGACCTTCTAGAGGGCGGATGAGCTGGTAGAGCAAGGGCACCCTCTTGTCCTTGGAGTGAGAAATCACTCCTAAAGACGGAAGAATCACCAAGGGTGGTCAACGGCATAGGATGCTGAAGGCAACGGGAAACCACAGCATTAAAGATCCAATGGATATCCCCAGGAAAACTCATCATGGCAGGGTTCAATGTCAAATTATCCGGAGTTTCAACTCCCCCACTCGGATCTCCGGGGGGGAGAGCCTTGAACAATGCCACAAATAAATACAAAAATAATGCAACAATAGCAACTTGGAATGTAAGATCATTATACCAACCAGGCAAAGTAAATAATGTTATACAAGAAATGAAACGCCTAAAAATTAACATTTTGGGTGTAAGTGAAACAAGATGGCCTGACTCAGGAGAAATGACCATTGACAACATGAAAGTATATTACTCGGGAAATTCTGATAGCCAGCACAGGAATGGGGTAGGAATAATTTTAGATGAGTATGCTAGTAAATCTGTCAAAAGCATTTTACCAATCTCAGATAGAGTAATTAGTCTACATTTACAAACGAAACAAAAAAATATTAATTTAATCCAAATCTATGCTCCAACAGCCGACAAAGACCAAGAAGAAATAGGAAAATTTTATGAAGAATTAACACAAGCAATAGGAACCTCAAAAAGCAGAGACATTATTATCATCATGGGAGATTTTAATGCCAAAATAGGTGAAGGAAGTGAAGGTGATCTTATTGGACCTTTTGGTTTAGGAACAAGAAATGAAAGAGGAGATTTGCTGTCACAATTTTGCCAGGAAAACAATCTGTCTATTACAAACACATTTTTTAAACTCCCTAAACGAAGACTTCATACTTGGAAATCACCAAGAGACTGTAATGAAGAAGTTTGCAGAAATCAAATTGATTTCATACTTATAAACAAGAGGTACAAAAATTCTATTCATGGTGTGAAAACATATCCAGGAGCTGATATATTTTCTGATCATAACCTTTTAGTAGCAAAGTTCCATGTGAAACTAAAGCCATACAAAAGAAACAAAAGAAGGACTATATAAATACAACTATTCTAAGAGACCCCTTGACTAAACAAAAGACTTCTGAAGAGATTAATAAGGAATTAGTTAGGATAAAGAATAATCAAACAGAAGACATTGATGGCAAATGGGAACTTATAAAAGACACATTAAATAATGCATGTAAAAACACAATGGCGACCAAACACGACAACATGAAAAAGAAGTGGATGACAGAGAAGATATTACAATTGATGGAACAAAGAAGAATACTTAAAAATAGAGATGAAAGTGAGTATAAAAGATTACATGCAGAAATACGAAAAGAAACACGGCGAGCAAAAGAAGAATGGTACAAGGAACAATGCTCTGAAATTGAGAGTTATGAAACAAGACATGATAGTTTCAACTTACACAAAAAAGTTAAAGATTTAGCTGGACTTAATAAAGAGAAAAGTACAAGTTTATTGTTAGATAAAAATGACAAAATAATTCCTGATGTTAAAGGTAAACTGGACAGGTGGACAGAATATGTCAAAGAACTATTTGAAGATACAAGAAAAGATCAAAAATTTTATGATAACATGATTGGAGAACGAGGACCAAGCATATCAAAAGAAGAAATATTACATGTTATCAACAAATCAAAGACAGGAAAAGCCCCTGGACCGGATAAGATACCAAATGACATCCTGAAACTCATAGGAATAGACCATATAGATATATTTGTACAATTGTTTAATGATATTTATAATTCGGGAATTATTCCTAGGGATTGTTTGACATCTACCCTTGTTACATTACCCAAAAAGGCTAATGCCAAAACTTGTAATGATCACCGTACAATAAGCTTAATGAGTCACACCTTAAAGATATTTCTAAAAGTTATACACCAACGAATATACAAAAAAGTAGAAGAAGGTATAAGTGAAACACAATTCGGTTTTAGAAGTTCCCTCGGTACAAGAGAAGCATTGTTTGCTTTTAACATATTAGCGCAACGATGTATGGAGGTTAACCAGCCACTATATGTGTGCTTCCTGGATTATAATAAAGCATTTGACAAAGTTCGTCATGATCATCTCATAGAATTGTTAGAAAAGAAAACACTTGATAAGAAAGACATCCGCATTATATATAACCTCTACTACAATCAAACCGCAACCGTGAAGGTAGAAAATGAGTTATCGAATGATATAGAAATAAAGAGGGGTGTGAGACAAGGTTGCGTTCTCTCACCCTTATTGTTTAATATGTATTCAGAAGACATAATCCAGGCAGCTCTATCAGATGAAATAGCTGGCATTAAAGTGAATGGGCTAAACATTAACAATGTTAGGTTTGCTGATGACACTGCACTACTAGCTGGAAACCTCAAAGATCTACAATTACTTCTTGACAAAGTCGCAGAAAAAAGTGAAGAATTTGGCTTGACTCTTAACGTAAGCAAGACTAAGTTCATGGTGATATCTAAAACACACCAACAAGAAAATCTTACAATCAATAGGGAAAGAGTCGATCAAGTACGTAAATTTGAATATCTTGGAACAATTGTAAATGAGGAGATTGAAAGCTCAGAAGAAATTAAATCGAGAATAGGACAGGCCAGAAGTATCTTTAATAAGATGAAAAATGCATTCTGTTCGAGAGACATTTGTTTAAACACAAAAATGAGGTTGCTAAGATGCTATGTATTCTCAAAATTATTATACGGAATGGAAGCGTGGACATTGAAAAAGAAGGACATGAACAGTTTAGAAGCTTTTTAAATGTGGGCATATAGAAGAATACTTAGAATTAGTTGGGTGTCGAGGATTACTAATCAAGATGTCCTAAGAAGAATGGGAAAGGAAAAAGAATTAATTAAAACTATTAAAGTAAGGAAGCTACAATATTTAGGCCATGTTATTAGGGGAGTAAATTACAAAATATTGCAAATAATACTAGAAGGGAAAATTTGTGGGAAGAGAACGAGGGGTAGAAGACGGACATCCTGGATTGACAATTTAAAAAATTGGTACAACTGTTCAACGTCAGAACTCCTTAGATCAGCCAAATCAAGATCAGAAATTGCCATGATGACAGCCAACCTTCTTAGAGGAGACGGCACATGAAGAAGAAGAACATTAATATTGTTTTGTGGCATCCATTATTCTGCTCAATTTACTGTAGTAAATTTAGCTCTTTGTTTTTTTAAATTTTTTTTAGACAGTTGTACCTTTAACAGTCCACTTGTTGATGGCCGGGTAAATGCTAACAGCTAGCTAAAATGATGACATCGATAGTCGTGGACATCAGAAAACTTCCAAAGACTTTTGCTAACACTCGGTAAGTGAGCTATTTAAAAAACTAAATAACACTTTCACATCGGTGTTCAACGATAAATTTAATAACTATTGAGTTCGCCTGTGAAATTGTCAATCTCGTCTGCAAACCAAAAAAAGAGCATAATCCCCATCCGCGTTGCATTAAATTATTTTGCGATTATATCTGATTTATGAAGTTAATTGAAATATTTATCGGAGAGCCCATTCCTCTGAAAACAAATTTTGCCTTCAAATCTAAGGTAATCGAACTTAGAGCCAAAGTTATAGAACAGTACAACAGTTCCCTGTGATAGTGACTCTTTCGTCAAAGGATATTTTCAATAATTGTCCCTATTAAGACGTCAGTTTACATGTTCGCAACATCTAAGGTCGCAACTTCGGCTCCGTGGTAATTAGTCTAAATCTTACACTAAGTTTGTAATTGATTTCGGTAGTACAGGTATTTTGAGAAACTTCATGCTTAATACGCATATTATGTATGTTTCCTAAACAGAAACCTAGTTCATGAATTCTGGTAGCAAAAAACTTGCTACCACCATTCTTACATGCGCTAAACGTTGGTTTAAATGTGTGTGACATTAGATTCATAACTCTGAAGCAAGAAAGTTCTCAGGGGCAGCAAACAGAATACACACAGAATTTATAGCTCTGTTAGCCTAAGGTGAAGATCTGTTGGAATGGCTATTCTTAATTTGTTCATGTTTGAATGCTGAAAGTGAAAATGTAGATCCATTACTATAGTAACATAATATACTAGTAAAAAGGAATCAAAAAGGGCCACTTTGGCATTAATTACCTATATAAGAAGATAGCTGTTTTCGACCTTCGCTTCACTGTTTATTCGAAGTTAGAATGTTTTGAAATACTTCGAAACCCAAAATTAGATGTTCACGCATTGTGTAAATGACTAGGTTTCTCTTCCGAATTAGGATTGGGTAAATCGCAACTACAGAGTAATAAACCAAAAAAATGTAATTATGATCTAATAAAAAAAATAGCAAAAAAAATATTATGCCGCATATCTGGCGGGTAAGACTGCTACAATCGGTAATTCACAGTAATCCAGAACGCATATCTTATCCATTAGTATTACTGATTCAAGCGTAAATTTCGGAATTTAATGATGATTTCGTAGGTATTAGATTCATTAAAACATGAATGAATCAAAGGGGTGCATCAGAACCAGTAATTCAGCATCACAAAGGAGGTGCCCGGATTTTAGCATAAACCGGTTATCGCAGCGAAGTCAATCTCTTTGCAAAGCAAGGGCCGTTTCGTTAAGGCACGCCGACGCTCGTACATTTAATATCATTAAAGCGGCATTATTATAGGATTAAAATACTTCTCGGAGCTTACCTCGCTCGGTCCAGCAACTTACCGTTAATCGATTTTCACAATAGAAACGCCTCATAATGAGCTACTGGTCCTATATCATTATTTTCAAGTCACATTTGATACGCGCGATTGTTGCGAAAGAATAGATGGATGGCTTTTAATGACGTCGCTCAGCGGTGAGGTCCCTAGGATCCGTATTTTTAATAAGAACAATGCATTTAAAATGTGCTGCATGTTTATAAACGCAATTATTCAAAGGTTTCTTTCACATTTGCATACGAGCGGTCATAAACTTAGATGTTTCCGAGGGTTTAACGGCTCGTAAGCGTGACAGTTTAAAATATTTTGAAGAATTCTTAACATTAGCTTCAGATTATGATGTAGGGATATGAATGCAGCTGGTCAAGCCAAATACTGATTGAACCAGCCACCCTGTTATATTTTTGCACCTTACTAAAATTCGAGGGCCCAAAACATTGAAGCAGGAGTCTATAACAGGTGAAACCATTGTCTGTTATCCTATTTTAATAATATGCACACTCTACCTTCGCAGAATCTTCCCAACAAATCAAAATCTGACAAATTGGTTGTTAGTTTCTGTCTGAGGTTCTTGGACCAAGTTTTATTTGACACCACCGGATTTTGTAAACCAAAGGCTACGATTGCTTGCCCTACCATTCATTTCAGGTGGTTGCCCCATTTAGTAACACTTCTTAGTACTTCCTTAATATGTTTAAAAGATGAGACCTGTCTCAGAGATTTACCACCACTGCCGTAATTTTACTCAGTCAGGTAGGTTCTCTCGTATATGGCACTATCTCACGTTTATTCACATTGACGAAAACCTGACTTTCAATGGAATTACTGAGTAAATCGTCTTGTGTTTTGTTACAAATACCCAGCAATAATGCCATTATGCATTCCACATCCGTGTTTTTAGTGGTTACGTTGCAAAACGTTCAAGAATTAAAGACTAAAATCACTTATATTTTATTAAACAGTCTTTAACACTCTTGGGAAAATTAGTCAGGGTTCTGGAAAAATGCAGGAACACCAAATGCAGTACTGACTCTACGACATATGTTAGAAGACAGATTAAAGAAAGGCAAACCTATCTTTATGACATTTGTAGATTTAGAGAAAGCTTTTGACGGTGTTTACTGAAGTACACTCTCTAACAATCTTAAGATAGCAGGATCAAGATATAGGCAGCGAAAGATCAACTTGTTCAGAAAGTAAGAATCGGAGGACATGAAAGGGCAGCAGTACTTGTGAAGGACGTGAGACATGGCTGCAGCCTCTTCCCGATGTCATTCAATCTGCATGTTGAAAACAAAGAAAAGCAAACCAAAGAGAAATTTTCAGAACGAAATCAAAGCTGATGAAGAAGAAATCAAAACATTGAGATATTCATCTTTTGGCAGCTCTTGTCTTTCTTTCCGTGTTTGCAGTTAAGTTATAGGACTTAAGTTCCGCCTTTCTGCAAAAACACTGTTTTTTTCTTTTTACCCTAACATGTTTCGGTACCTCTCTGCGATCATCAGTGGATTTTGTTTATTGATAACTTTAAAAAGTGAACATATTTTAGGTTGTAACCCATCAAACAAAGTGGGGCCTAAGAAAGCTTTTGTTCGTTATGCTTCTTATCGTGATTTTACATTAGGACTATATGGTTTTGCACGACTATCTGCACTGTGTGTTGCACTGATAGCTTGTTATCTGCGAACCGAACGATGTGAATGTGAATTTCACCGGCGGGTTAACACATCCCTTGATTTTTAAAAAAACGTGATTTGGCGTGTCAAAATGTTTTGCGTATATATCTGTCATCAGTCAACGTTTTGTTATGACTGATCCCTCTTCTTTTACATTCTGAAGACACCGCACACATATATTAATGTACTTGGTGTAATTTCTGTTTTTGGAACACTTTTTCACTTAGCAAACCTTGTCAGCGTTTATTTGTTCCCGACAGAGTTTGGCGCCGAATTTGAATTTTATTTACTTTTTCTTTCTCTCTCTCTCTCTCTCCCTCTGTGTGTGTGTGTGTGTGTGTGTGTGTGTTTGTGTGTGTGTGTGTAAGCTCCTTTAGTTGTTTTTGTTGCCTTTTCTATAAAGTTCCTTTAATGTGTTAAATTATTTGCCTTTACAGAGTGTAATGTTTTCATTTAAAACTTGTTTGCCTTTTGCTATTGCCTTCAGTATGTGGAAGTTCTCTTCTTCTGCCTTCTACTCTTAAATCTATTGCTGTTGTAATTGGGTGGTGGTTATGGACTATTAGCTGGTCAGCAAATGTGCTGTGGGTTTTGTTACTTTTTAGGGCTCTGAGTTTTTCTGACTATCTTGTTTAAAGTTCCTGAATGTCTGTCCTACGTATACTGATTGGTAAGTGCTGAATGTGAGTTCATATATTCCTGATCTGCTGAATTTATTTGTGGGTGTATCCTGTGTTCTGAGTTTTTTCTGTGTTGTGTTGTCTGTCCTGTATCGTATATGAAGTCCCTGTTTCTTCAATATGTTACCTATTCTGTGGGCAATTTTGTTATTGTAGGTGAGTCAGTGCCATTTTGTTTTGTGTGTGTGTTGTTGTACTGTGTGTCTTGCATGTGGTCATTGTCTGTATGTTGTGTTGATCTGTGTTGTATAAGTTTTTGTGTGTGTGTTGTGCATTCGTTCAAATTTGTTGGTATAATCTCTCTGTCATATGGGGCTTGTAACCATTTTCCTCCGCTATTCATTTTATTGTGTTTAGCTCCTGCTTGTAGTTCTGTTTGCGTACGGGTGTTATGGTTCAATCTTTGGAGCGTGAATCTGAAGCTTGCTTGCATGTGTCCTACCGGGTGGTTCGACAGATGTGAACGGCGATCCTCATGGTTATCGGTTTCCTGAATATTGTGAACTCATGGGTGTTGTTCGCTTTTCGTATGGTGACGTCCAGAAAATTTAGTGTGTTGCCTGTTTCTGTTCCTAAGTTGAAGTGAATTATTGGACGAAAGTTGTTTATTTCGTTATGTAGCTGTTCTATATGTGTGTGTGTGGTTCATCAACCAGGCATATTATGTCTTCGACGTAAGAAGGAGGATGAATCACATCAAAATGTGACTAATAATAAATATATACGCAAAACATTTTGATATGCCAAAATCAAGTTTTTTAAAACATCAGTGAATGTGTTAACTCGCCGTTTAAATTAACATTTTCATCTTTTGGCGTGCAAATAACAAGATATCAGTGCAGAACGGCATGTAGATGGTCTTTCAAAACCATATAATGTAAAATCAGGATAAGAAGTGAAACGAACAAAAACTTTCTTTAGGTCTCACTTCACTGGATCGGTTACAACCTACAATATCTTCACCTTTTACAGTTTTTAATAAACAAAATCTACTTATGATGGAACAGAAGTACCAAAACATGTTTGAGCAAACAGAAAAAACAGTATTTTTGCAGAAAGGTGGAACCTACATCCTACACTCCTGGAAATTGAAATAAGAACACCGTGAATTCATTGTCCCAGGAAGGGGAAACTTTATTGACACATTCCTGGGGTCAGATACATCACATGATCACACTGACAGAACCACAGGCACATAGACACAGGCAACAGAGCATGCACAATGTCGGCACTAGTACAGTGTATATCCACCTTTCGCAGCAATGCAGGCTGCTATTCTCCCATGGAGACGATCGTAGAGATGCTGGATGTAGTCCTGTGGAACGGCTTGCCATGCCATTTCCACCTGGCGCCTCAGTTGGACCAGCGTTCGTGCTGGACGTGCAGACCGCGTGAGACGACGCTTCATCCAGTCCCAAACATGCTCAATGGGGGACAGATCCGGAGATCTTGCTGGCCAGGGTAGTTGACTTACACCTTCTAGAGCACGTTGGGTGGCACGGGATACATGCGGACGTGCATTGTCCTGTTGGAACAGCAAGTTCCCTTGCCGGTCTAGGAATGGTAGAACGATGGGTTCGATGACGGTTTGGATGTACCGTGCACTATTCAGTGTCCCCTCGACGATCACCAGTGGTGTACGGCCAGTGTAGGAGATCGCTCCCCACACCATGATGCCGGGTGTTGGCCCTGTGTGCCTCGGTCGTATGCAGTCCTGATTGTGGCGCTCACCTGCACGGCGCCAAACACGCATACGACCATCATTGGCACCAAGGCAGAAGCGACTCTCATCGCTGAAGACGAAACGTCTCCATTCGTCCCTCCATTCACGCCTGTCGCGACACCTCTGGAGGCGGGCTGCACGATGTTGGGGCGTGAGCGGAAGACGGCCTAACGGTGTGCGGGACCGTAGCCCAGCTTCATGGAGACGGTTGCGAATGGTCCTCGCCGATACCCCAGGAGCAACAGTGTCCCTAATTTGCTGGGAAGTGGCGGTGCGGTCCCCTACGGCACTGCGTAGGATCCTACGGTCTTGGCGTGCATCCGTGCGTCGCTGCGGTCCGGTCCCAGGTCGACGGGCACGTGCACCTTCCGCCGACCACTGGCGACAACATCGATGTACTGTGGAGACCTCACGCCCCACGTGTTGAGCAATTCGGCGGTACGTCCACCCGGCCTCCCGCATGCCCACTATACGCCCTCGCTCAAAGTCCGTCAACTGCACATACGGTTCACGTCCACGCTGTCGCGGCATGCTACCAGTGTTAAAGACTGCGATGGAGCTCCGTATGCCACGGCAAACTGGCTGACACTGACGGCGGCGGTGCACAAATGCTGCGCAGCTAGCGCCATTCGACGGCCAACACCGCGGTTCCTGGTGTTTCCGCTGTGTCGTGCGTGTGATCATTGCTTGTACAGCCCTCTCGCAGTGTCCGGAGCAAGTATGGTGGGTCTGACACACCGGTGTCAATGTGTTCTCTTTTCCATTTCCAGGAGTGTATAATGCAAACTTTGATGTTTGCTGATGATATTGTATTTCTATCAGAGGCAGCAGCTGAAATACATGGACATCAGAGGCAGCTGAAATGAATGGACTGTCTCCTGAAAAGTGATTATAATATGAACATCAACAAACGCTGATCAATGGTAACAGAATGTAACCGAAGTAAATCAGGTGATGTTCAAGAAATTAGAGTAAGTATCGAGAGAGTAAAAGTAGTAGATAATTTCTGCTTTTTGTGCAGCAAAATAATGGCCAAAGTATAGAGCATATAAACTGCAGATTTTCAATAGCAAGAAAAAGCATTTCAAAAGCAGAGGAATTTGTAACGTATAAGGTAAATTTAATTGCTAGGAAGGCTTTTCTAGAGGTATTTCTACAGAGGGCAGGAAGATAAAAATGGATCATAAGCATTTAAAACAAGAACATACAGCGTCCCGAGTGAAATAATAAGAAAAGACTTAAAAAACAGTATTTATAAAGAAGAGACATTTTAAAATTGAATAATTAGTGAACACCAGCCGCTCAGGCGAACATACATTTTTCTCATGTATCCGTATTCTAATAATTTCTCTGTGTAAGTTTCGAGGGCAAAGACATATAACAAAACGATCTAAAGAGACGACAAGATACGCTCTTTTGTTAATTTTTTAGTCGTCTTCACTTCTTCTCTTGTCTTGGTTGCGTGTAGACAGACATCTTGCGAGTGCTGGCAAATGTAAGCATATTTGTGCTAATTAAGCAGATAATATATTGATTTAATATTATTGTTCACTTGTAATTTGTAATTTACATTGCAACAATCGCAGCAGCCGATGCAGGCAACTACGCCATTACGTGGCGATATTAACTTATAAAACTTAGCGGAAGCGAAAACTCGCCCGCTATTAACATAATATACATTTTTCTCCACAGCCGCCCGACGTTGCATAAAATACGTAGCTTTAAGATTCTTATTTTCAGTACAACGGCCGAGAGCCAGAGCCAGGACTCCGGCTACAATGCAATGGTTAACAGAGGTAAGAAAAAACATTCTCGAGCGTGTGTGGACCGCAATTGCAATTAATAACTAAAGATTTTTTGCTTTAAAGTGAACTGACTAGCCGAGGAAATTAATATGAAAAGTTTCATCTACATCTACATCTACATTTATACTCCGCAAGCCACCCAACGGTGTGTGGCGGAGGGCACTTTACGTGCCACTGTCATTACCTCCCTTTCCTGTTCCAGTCGCGTATGGTTCGCGGGAAGAACGACTGTCTGAAAGCCTCCGTGCGCGCTCTAATCTCTCTAATTTTACATTCGTGATCTCCTCGGGAGGTATAAGTAGGGGGAAGCAATATATTCGATACCTCATCCAGAAACGCACCCTCTCGAAACCTGGCGAGCAAGCTACACCGCGATGCAGAGCGCCTCTCTTGCAGAGTCTGCCACTTGAGTTTATTAAACATCTCCGTAACGCTATCACGGTTACCAAATAACCCTGTGACGAAACGCGCCGCTCTTCTTTGGATCTTCTCTATCTCCTCCGTCAGACCGATCTGGTACGGATCCCACACTGATGAGCAATACTCAAGTATAGGTCGAACGAGTGTTTTGTAAGCCACCTCCTTTGTTGATGGACTACATTTTCTAAGCACTCTCCCAATGAATCTCAACCTGGTACCCGCCTTACCAACAATTAATTTTATATGATCATTCCACTTCAAATCGTTCCGCACGCATACTCCCAGATATTTTACAGAAGTAACTGCTACCAATGTTTGTTCCGCTATCATATAATCATACAATAAAGGATCCTTCTTTCTATGTATTCGCAATACATACTCCATTGTTCAACTTATATGCTCATATTTGAAGATTCAGTGAATCTAACGTTCATTAACGTAACAAATAATGTCCACTGAAGATTAGTATTGTTAAAAAAGATAACTTCACAAAAGCATTTCATTGTAAATCAAAATTGAATGAAATATCATTTTGATTAAGGCCCACCCCGTAAGTCGGCAACAATCACCATTACCAATCAATTTCTGTAGTAAAATAATAAATTAAATTACGACGGCCGGCGGACGCGAGAAACGGATTAGAAGCTTTTGAAATGTAGTGCTAAAAATAATGTTGAAGATTAATTAGGTAAATCAAATACTTAGTGTGAAGGTACCAAATCGAACTGGAGTAAAAATTTTTGTTTTGAATAATCTAATTTTGGGTGTTAGGCTGCATCATTATAAAACACTAAAGCAACTAAATTACCGACGTTTCGACAGATGTACTGTAGTCTACCCCTTAACCATCCTAAAGACGGCCACAGCAGTTCGGTCGAAACGTCGGCAGTTTATTTACTTTTTTATGTATATATTGTTTTATAATGACGCGACCTAATACACAAAATTATTTTATTCAAAAAGTCTCTGGCCGCGGAAGACTACGAATTGATATAAAGATATTTATGTTTGAACGTGACTACAAGAAAGGATAGGTTGACGGGGAACGTCATGAGGCATCAACTAATCTGCACTTTTTTTTTTGTTCACGGAAGTACGAGAAGTAAAAATTATAAAGAGAAACCATGGCATGAATACGGTAAGTGGGTTCGAGTAGATTTTAGTTGCAGTAGTTATTTAGAAACGGAGGCTTTGAACAAGAAGCACGAAGAATTTGTCAAGTGCTGAGCTATGAACATGAGCCTTCTGACTGCTATAAGGATCTCCACCAGCTGGGTTACTGTGAGGCAGATCATTCCTCAAAAGTCTCAGATACTGAATTAAGAACAGTGCTCAACAGATTTAGCTACATCAATCTGGCGGCCCTAGTAAATGAGTCCTGTGTGTTGTGCTTGACAAAAATCATTAAAGGTATTCCGTAGGGAGAAAGGGATTCACTAACTGCTGAATTAAAAGTCTGAGCCAAGCAAATTTAAGTTTATTATAAACTTGCACTAATCAAAAATAATCTTAACGTGGATCGCAATATTTAGTTATGTCAAATAAACTAAATTAAATGCAAGGGCTGTAACATTAAGAGCATAATGGCGATTCCACTTTTCAATGCAGAGGAGAGAGCGGATAGGTGGCAAAAGTGCGCTGGAGACCTTTATGAGAGGGAAGACTTATCTGGTGAAGAGACAGAAGAAGAAACAGAAGTCGACAGGGAAGAGATATGGAATCCAGTAATAGAATCAAAATTAAAAAGAGCTTTGGAAGGCTTACGATCAAATAAAGCAGAGGGGATGGATAATATTCCATCGGAATTTCTAAAAATATGGGGAAATTGGCAGTAAAATTACTAAACATTTTGGTGTGTAGAATGTATGACACTGGCGATATACCATCAAACTTACGGCGAAACATCATCCACACAATTCCGAACATTGCAAGAGCCATCAAGTACGACAATTTCAGCTTAACAGCTCAAGCATCCAAGTTCCTGACAAGAACAATATTCAGAAGAATGGGAACGAAAATGGAGCAACTGTTAAGCGACAGCCAGTTTGGCTTTAGGAAAGATAAAGGCGCCAGTGAGGCAGTTCTGACGTTGAGGTTAAAAGACTAATAAAAAAATCAAGACTATTAATAGGATTTGTCGACCTGGAAAAAGCATTCGACAATGTAAAATGGCGCAAAAGATTTGAAATTCTGAGAAAAGTAGGGGAAAGACGGATCACATACAATATGTACAAGAACCAAGAGGGAACAATATTACTGCAAGACGAAGAGCTAGGATTAAAAAGGGCGTAAGACAGGGATGTAGTCTCTACACTCAAGAAGCAATAAGTTAAATAAAAGAAAGCTTAATGAGCTGGATTAAAATTCAGGCTGAAATGGTATCAATGACATGATTTCCTGATAACATTGCTATCCTCAGTGAAATGAAAAATTTTAGGAGTTGTTGAATGGAACAATCAGTCTAATGAGTATAGAATATGGATTGAGAGTAAACCGAAGAAAGACAAATGTAATGAGCAGTAGCAGAAGTGAAAACAGCGAGAAACGTAACATCGAATTGTGAATCAGGAAATAGATGAAGTCAACGGACTCTGCTAGCTAGACAGCAAAATAATCCATTCTGGACGAAGCAACGAGGGCATAAAAGCAGATTAGCACCGGAAAGAAGGGCATTCTGTACAAGAGAAGTCTGCTAGCATCAAACATAGGCCTTAGTTTGAGGATGAAATTTCTAACAATGTACGTTTGGAGCACAGCATTGCATGATAGTGAAACATCGGCTTTGGGAAAACTGGAACAGGAAAGAATCGAAGCATTCGAGGTGTGGTACTGCAGAAGAATGTTTAAAATTAGGTGGACTGATAAGAGAATAAATGAGGAGGTTCCCCATAGAATTGGCGAGGAAAGGAATGTTTGGAAAACACTGACAATAAGAAGGGACAGGATTGTGGGACATCTGTTAAGACATTAGGGAATAACTTCCATGGTACTAGATGGAGCTGTAGAGAGTAAGAACTGTAGAGGTATATAGAGATTGGGATACACCAAACAAATAATTGATGACATAGATTGCAAGTGCTGTTCTGAGATGTAAAGGTTTGCACAGAAGAAGAATCCATGGCAGTCCGTATCAAACTATACAGAAGACTAATGATTAACACGGAAAGGTTCAAAGAAGAGGAATCGAGTACTTCAGAAATACGAGGCATTTTTTTAAGTAAGATCTATTTGAACATAAGTATTCAACGAAAGGTTATTTCAAAAAAGTAAATTTATTTTCAGAAAGTACATACTTCACTCTATTTTTCGACATAGTTGTCAAGTTTTTTGAAACATATATCATACCTCTCAACCAATTTCAAAATACACTCTTCACACCTGCTCCGATAACCAGCAGTTCACTGCCGTCTTCACGTCTTCGTCATCATTGTAACGGTTGCCACTGAGGTATTGTTTGAGGTGGAGGAACAGATAGTAATCGCTCAGCGCAAGATCAGGACTGTAGGGTGGGTGGTCTAAAACTTCCCAGCCAAAACTGTCCAATAAATCGCAGGTCTGACCTGCAGTGCGAGGTCTTGCATTGTCATGGAGAAGTAAAATTCACCTTGTCAGCATGCCGCGTCTTTTGTTTTGAATCGCTCTGCGTAGCTTTCTCAGGTTTTGGCAGTATGCTTCTGCATTGACAGCGGTTCCTCGTTGCATGAAGTCGACCTACAAAATACCATGCCTCTCCCAAAACAGCGACGCCATGATTTTGCGCTGGGACAGAGTCTGTTTGGCCTTCACCTTTACAGGCGAGTTTGTGTGTCTCCATTCCATGCTCTACTGCTTCGAATCGGGCGTGATATGCGAAAAAAAATGGTTCAAATGGCTCTGAGCACTATGGGACTTAACTTCTAAGGTCATCAGTCCCCTATAACTTAGAACTACTTAAACCTAACTAACCTAAGGACATCACATACATCCATGCCCGAGGCAGGATTCGAACCCGCGACAGTAGCGGTCACGCGGTTCCAGACTGTAGCGCCTTTAACTGATATGCGAAACCCATGTTTCCTCTCCAGCTACGATATGACTCAAGAAGCCGTCACCTTCGTGATAACGAGTCAAGAGCTTCATCACAGACTCAGATCTTTGGATTTTGTGGTCCTCTGTCAGGAGTTTCAGGACCCAACGGGAGCACAGTTTCCTAAACTTTAGGTGTTCAGCAACAATGTTGTAAAGCACTGATCTCGACACGTCAGGAAATTCGTTTGAAAGACCTGTTATTGTGAAGCGCCTGTTCTCACGAATCCTCGCTTCAGCTGAAGCCACCAAATCGTCTGTAATCAAAGAAGGGCGACCGAGCGGTCCCCATCATGAACGTTGTCACGGCCATCTTTGAATTCTCGTACTCATACAGTATCACCGTACATCCGCAAATCTGTCGATGAATTTCTGCAGCAGACAGATTCCTTGCCGACAAAAACCGTATCACCGAGCGAACCTCACATGCGGCGGGCGAGTTGATAGTCTTAAAGCATTTTGAAAGCACGGAACAGAGCCGTACAGGTCAGCTACAGAGCTGAAACTGAGCACAGTTGTTCCTGAGGCATGCCGATACACGACGCGCGCGCTCGTTGTGGTATGCGCGCGAACTACTAGTGTCTACAACATAACGGACCTTACTTAAAAAACACGCCTCGTAATTAACATCTTAACAACGTAATCACGTGAAATATGACTACCGCGGGATATACAGTGATTGTAAGACTGTATCGAACGGCGAAAGGAAACAAAAATGCAACTCCTGCTCACCTGGTCATGTATGCCTCCTCACAAATTTAACTAAGAGTCGAAAAAACCCTAATTTCACTTCTTCCTAATCATCGGATGCTGCCTGATAATGTAGGAATTCGAACAGTGTGTGATGCAGATTGCTGCCGCTATGACTGCCACTCGTCACGCAACACACAGGCTGCCTCTCAAAGCAGAAGCTCCGCTCGCTGCTGCACCCTGGCGACTGGACGTGTGTACTACCTCTCGCCTTCTCCCAGACACCTGCAAAACTTCTTCTGCGGGTCCTGCTCTGCCCGGAGTCAGCGCCACAAAATTCAATCCTCCAGTGAAAAAAAGAAGTGTCAAATTCTGGCCAATGACGTAATTGTTAAGACACTGTCTGTTCTCCCAGCAAAGAACCAGTGTAAAACATTTTCCAATCAGCCGGCCTCCCATTTCTAGAACAGTCTATGTTGATTTCCTACGTCAGCAATATCTTGTTTAGTTCACCAAACCGTCATTTTCACGCGTACAAAATTTCCTGGACGACAGCTCCTAGTTTCTCACTCTGGAGTACTTTTAAGAATGCCCAATAAGAACATCTCTCACCTTTTGGTGGAAGAAATCCTGATGCCTACATGGATGGCATCTGGTTGATGCCAGTCGCTTTCACCGATAGATTGATAACATATTAAGCAAAACTGAATAGCACCGCTTCCTTCGGAACAGCAGGAGACAGGGTTCCTGATTCAGTTGTTTCCCACTCCTGCTGCCTTCTGAGAAGTCACTGGACTGAGTGATGAAAAATGGTTCAAATGGCTCTAAGCATTATGGGACTTGACATCTGAGGTCATCAGTCCCCTACACTTAGAACTACATCTACATCTACATCTACATTGATACTCCGCAAGCCACCCAACGGTGTGTGGCGGAGGGCACTTTACGTGCCACTGTCATTACCTCCCTTTCCTGTTCCAGTCGCGTATGGTTCGCGGGAAGAACGACTGTCTGAAAGCCTCCGTGCGCGCTCTAATCTCTCTAATTTTACATTCGTGATCTCCTCGGGAAGTATAAGTAGGGGGAAGCAATATATTCGATACCTCATCCAGAAACGCACCCTCTCGAAACCTGGCGAGCAAGCTACACCGCGATGCAGAGCGCCTCTCTTGCAGAGTCTGCCACTTGAGTTTATTAAACATCTCCGTAACGCTATCACGGTTACCAAATAACCCAGTGACGAAACGCGCCGCTCTTCTTTGGATCTTCTCTATCTCCTCCGTCAACCCGACCTGGTACGGATCCCACACTGATGAGCAATACTCAAGTATAGGTCGAACGAGTGTTTTGTAAGCCACCTCCTTTGTTGATGGACTACATTTTCTAAGCACTCTCCCAATGAATCTCAACCTGGTACCCGCCTTACCAACAATTAGTTTTATATGATCATTCCACTTCAAATCGTTCCGCACGCATACTCCCAGATATTTTACAGAAGTAACTGCTACCAGTGTTTGTTCCGCTATCATATAATCATACAATAAAGGATCCTTCTTTCTATGTATTCGCAATACATTACATTTGTCTATGTTAACGGTCAGTTGCCACTCCCTGCACCAAGTGCCTATCCGCTGCAGATCTTCCTGTATTTCGCTACAATTTTCTAATGCAGCAACTTATCTGTATACTACAGCATCATCCGCGAAAAGCCGCATGGAACTTCCGACACTATCTACTAAGTCATTTATATATATTGTGAAAAGCAATGGTCCCATAACACTCCCCTGTGGCACGCCAGAGGTTACTTTAACGTCTGTAGACGTCTCTCCATTGATAACAACATGCTGTGTTCTGTTTGCTAAAAACTCTTCAATCCAGCCACACAGCTGGTCTGATATTCCGTAGGCTCTTACTTTGTTTATCAGGCGACAGTGCGGAACTGTATCGAACGCCTTCCGGAAGTCAAGAAAAATAGCATCTACCTGGGAGCCTGTATCTAATATTTTCTGGGTCTCATGAACAAATAAGGCGAGTTGGGTCTCACACGATCGCTGTTTCCGGAATCCATGTTGATTCCTACATAGTAGATTCTGGGTTTCCAGAAATGACATGATACGCGAGCAAAAAACATGTTCTACAATTCTACAAGAGATCGACGTAAGAGATATAGGTCTATAGTTTTGCGCATCTGCTCGACGACCCTTCTTGAAGACTGGGACTATCTGTGCTCTTTTCCAATCATTTGGAACCCTCCGTTCCTCTAGAGACTTGCGGTACACGGCTGTTAGAAGGGGGGCAAGTTCTTTCGCGTACTCTGTGTAGAATCGAATTGGTATCCCGTCAGGTCCAGTGGACTTTCCTCTATTGAGTGATTCCAGTTGCTTTTCTATTCCTTGGACACTTATTTCGATGTCAGCCATTTTTTCGATTGTGCGAGGATTTAGAGAAGGAACTGCAGTGCGGTCTTCCTCTGTGAAACAGCTTTGGAAAAAGGTGTTTAGTATTTCAGCTTTACGCGTGTCATCCTCTGTTTCAATGCCATCATCATCCCGTAGTGTCTGGATATGCTGTTTCGAGCCACTTACTGATTTAACGTAAGACCAGAACTTCCTAGGATTTTCTGTCAAGTCGGTACATAGAATTTTACTTTCGAATTCAATGAACGCTTCACGCATAGCCCTCTTTACGCTAACTTTGACATCGTTTAGCTTCTGTTTGTCTGAGAGGTTTTGGCTGCGTTTAAACTTGGAGTGGAGCTCTCTTTGCTTTCGCAGTAGTTTCCTAACATTGTTGTTGTACCACGGTGGGTTTTTCCCGTCCCTCACAGTTTTACTCGGCACGTACCTGTCTAAAACGCATTTTACGATTGCCTTGAACTTTTTCCATAAACACTCAACATTGTCAGTGTCGGAACAGAAATTTTCGTTTTGATCTGTTAGGTAGTCTGAAATCTGCCTTCTATTATTCTTGCTAAACAGATAAACCTTCCTCCCTTTTTTTATATTCCTATTAACTTCCATATTCAGGAATGCTGCAACGGCCTTATGATCACTGATTCCCTGTTCTGTACATACAGATTCGAAAAGTTCGGGTCTGTTTGTTATCAGTAGGTCCAATATGTTATCTCCACGAGTCGGTTCTCTGTTTAATTGCTCGAGGTAATTTTCGGATAGTGCACTCAGTATAATGTCACTCGATGCTCTGTCCCTACCACCCGTCCTAAACATCCTAACTAATCTAAGGACATCACATGCATCCATGCCCGAGGCAGGATTCGAACCTGCAACCGTAGCAGCAACGCGGTTCCGGACTGAAGCGCCTAGAACCGCTCGGCCGCATTAGCTGGCTGGCTGAGTGCAATTCCCTCTATAAATACGTGCTTTGATCGACTTGATACTGATTTTAAAAAGGACATTTACTTTCTACAGGCCTATCTCCCCACAGTTCATTACTCTCGTGTTTTGCCGCGCGGGGCAGCCGTGCGGTCTAAGGGGCGCCCTGAAACGGTTCGCGCGTTCCTCCCGTCGGAGATTCGAGTCCTCCCTCGGGCATGGGTATTTGAGTTGTCCTTAGCGTAAGTTAGTTTAAGATGAAGTAGTGTGCAAGCTCAGCAGTTTGGTCCCATTGGAACTTACCACAAATTTAAAAAAAAAATCCTCGCAATTTAGCCTGACTCTTGCTGCATGCACCTTCCGACTCTGGCTCACGCCCATTAGAACTATGGCGCCCTGATTGACCAAGAGGCACCACTCCGTGTCAGAAGGGTCCTTCAGAAAGTATCTCGGCAGGGATGTCGGCCTCAACCCTTGATGTCACATACCGCTAGTTCCACAGACCAAACCTCACAAGCGACATTTACTATTCCACTTGCAATGGTCCCCATTCAGAATACTCATGGTCAGTAGATGGTAAAACATAGGTTGAGCTTTAAATTCACTGGAATCATTACCACAATTACCAAGCAACAAAAATCGAGCAGCATAAACATAAAACTTGGGCTTGGGTGCCATTGTATGACGCGCACGAAGAGGGGTAGTAGAGTTAGTGATTCATTTCTCGCAGTCAGAGGCGATCAAATAGTGCTCGGAAGGCCTGTCTGTGCGTGTTTTGTTTTGACTCTGCAGGCAGTAGCTGCGCTGAGTTTAGAAGTGAACAGTGTTTGTAACATTCAATCTAGGGTACAACCAGGCCCCACCGACGAGTACGTACGCCTGTTAAACAGCTTCAGCCATTTAAACGGATTCGCTTTGAGGGATTGCGTGAAGCTGAACGGATGCATCTACTGGCTGCTACTCACTGTGACGTTTGTGTGTCGTTCTTCTCCACAGTGATCTGTAGAAAATTTCCACACCTTTTGAACTATAGACCTATATCTCTAACATCTATCAGTTGTAGAATTTTGGAACACGCATTATGTTCGAGTATAATGACTTTTCTGGGGACTAGAAATCTACTCTGTAGGAATCAGCATGGGTTTCGAAAAAGACGATCGTGTGAAACCCAGCTCGCGCTATTCGTCCACGAGACTCAGAGGGCCATAGACACGGGTTCCCAGGTAGATGCCGTGTTTCTTGACTTCCACAAGGCGTTCGATACACTTCCCCACAGTCGTTTAATGAACAAAGTAAGAGCATATGGACTATCAGACCAATTGTGTGATTGGATTGAAGAGTTCCTAGATAAGGGAACGCAGCATGTCATTCTCAAGTAAGAGTGATTTCAGGTGTGCCACAGGGGAGTGTCGTAGGACCGATTCTATTCACAATATACATAAATGACCTTGTGGATGACATCGGAAGTTCACTGAGGCTTTTGGCGGATGATGCTGTGGTATATCGAGAGGTTGTAACAATGGAAAATTGCACTGAAAGGCAGGAGGATCTGCTGCGAATTGACGCATGATGCAGGGAATGGCAATTGAATCTCAATGTAGACAAGTGTAATGTGCTGCGAATACATAGAAAGAAAGATCCCTTATCATTTAGCTACAATGTAGCACGTCAGCAACTGGAAGCAGTTATTTCCATAAATTATCTGGGAGTACGCATTAGGAGTGATTTAAAATGGAATGATCATATAAAGTTGATAGTCGGTAAAGCAGATGCCAGACTGAGATTCATTGGAAGAATCCTAAGGAAATGCAATCCGAAAACAAAGGAAGTAGGTTACAGTACGCTTGTTCGCCCACTGCTTGAATACTGCTCAGCAGTGTGGGATCCGTACCAGATAGGGTTGACAGGAGAGATAGAGAAGATCCAACGGAGAGCAGCGCGCTTCGTTACAGGATCATTTAGTAATCGCGAAAGCGTTACGGAGATGAGAGACAAACTCCAGTGGAAGACTCTGTAGGAGCGACGCTCAGTAGCTCGGTACGGACTTTTGTTGAAGTTTCGAGAACATACCTTCACCGAGGAGTCAAGCAGTATACTGCTCCCTCCTACGTATATCTCGCGAAGAGACCATGAGGATAAAATCAGAGAGATTAGAGCCCACACAGAGGCATACCGACAATCCTTCTTTCCACGAACAATACGAGACTGGAATAGAAGGGAGAACCGATAGAGGTACTCAAGGTACCCTCCGCCACACACCGTCAGGTGGCTTGCGGAGTATGGATGTAGATGCAGATGTAGACGAGCTTCTGGACGTCCGTGTAGTACAGACGCACTTTGATATTGACACATTGTGTGAGCAGCAGTGGCTGACCGGACATCATCCATTGAAGAAATCCGGGCATGCGTTGCATATGCTGCGCCACCGAGTTCCATAGGTAATTGTCAGCTTTCAGCAGGACTAAGGTCATGTATGCATGTGACCTCGCTATCACAGGCACCACGAAACTGCAAGAACAGGGTCGCCCGAGAATGGGATGGCACTCTGCAGTCCTCAGAGAGATGAGATTAAGTTCTGTCTGCATGCAAATGATGAACAGACACATGTACTGCACATACCGGGTGACCGACCTCATCCGGAGTGTAACTGCTCACGACACACAGGTGCCGGCCGCGGTGGTCTCGCGGTTCTAGGCGCGCAGTCCGGAACAGCGCGACTGCTACGGTCGCAGGTTCGAATCCTGCCTCGGGCATGGGTGTGTCTGATGTCCTTAGGTTAGTTAGTTTTATGTAGTTCTAAGTTCTAGGGGACTGATGACCACAGCAGTTGAGTACCATAGTGCTCAGAGCCATTTGACACACAAGTCCCACCCCAGGCTTCTTGGTGTGTGTGTGTGTGTGTTTGAGGTGGGGGGGGGGGGGGGCATCAGTTACAACTCGCTGTCACATTTGCAGGATAAAGTAACCAGTGCCTCCTACATCGCACAGGCTGACAGGCCGTTATCCCTGTGCTGCTGCCATTTCTTCGACACGAATGTGGTGTACTTTTTCAGCAGGACAGTGCACATCGACGTACGGTTGCTGCGACAGAACGTGCTGTACATGGTGTGGAGAAATTGACCTGGCCATCAAGATCACCAGATCTCTCTCAAATTGAAGACGTATGGATCATGGTGAAGATGGAAATTGAACGTTCGCCAGTGTCCGCAAGAACCATTACCGAAATGCAACAGGAGGTGCAAGATGGTTGGGGCGATCTATCTCGGGATGCCATCCGACACCTTTATGATCGCTTGCATGCAAAAATACACGCCTGCGTTCCTGCCTGAGGGGATACACTGCTGATTAATGCGCTTGCTTAGGCACTACTGACTGTAACACGTGTGTTTCATATTGTTTGAAGTTATCGTATACTCGTGCAATAGTGAACTACCTGCCGTATCACTTTTCAATAAAGTAACTTCGTCCTTGATGGTGTTACTTTTTTTTCCTGCAGTGTACAACACAACGTTCGTGGTATCTAGAGGAATTGCTATCGTTCAGGAATAAATCTGAGTTTGCTGCCATTTAGGCGTGTCACTGAATAAGTGTCGACATACTACGATAAGCCGTCAGCTAGCACACAGAACACCTATATTTGCAATAATATGATCAACGATTGTAGCTCGTAGTTCCGAGCGACACAGGAGCGCGAGGCGTCAGATCGTTCGTGCAAAGTGGCGTGATGAAGCCCGCGTTATTACTTTGGCAGAGATTGGCGGTATGGGAGGGTGAGGGGTAGAGGCGTTAGCGCTGATAATTACTGCTTGATGATGCTCCGGGGAAGCGCAAAATGGTGAAACTCCCAACGGAGAAAGCATAAAACAAAAAGCGAAACATTTGCTACAATGAAACGAGCACATCGTACGAATCTATGATGAAAAGAAAATTTTGTTACATCACATTACTTTTGGTTCGCACGTTTTATGTAATGCCCCTGTTCAAATGATCGGTGTCGACCGCTTCGCAGAAATGGATGAAATTTAGTAAGTGCAAGGATAAAGCTCCTTTGTTTTTAAAACATGACCTGTGATCCAGATGCAATATGAGTTCACTGAAGTTGAAAGGGAGTGTTCACGAGCACCTACAACCACTTTGTTACAGGATAAATGAACTTAAATACGATCGTGTTAGCACTACAGAACGTAGATAAAAGTGATTCCACCGTTACACCCCTGAGATAAAACAGATATCCACTCTGTCGGCGTACGGGGAGGGAGGGAGCGACAGATCATGTTAGTATGCTGGTGAATGGCGGAATAGTGTCCAGATTTCATGAGACATGCTTGTGTGTACACTTACTACTAATCAGTATCCAGTTCATGTTCTGGTTTTCTTCAAACTGATATTAAAATGATGAGCCTGACTGTGTATTTGAGCATGATACAAGTTCTGTTGACAAGATTTTTTTTTCCAGTCCGTCATTAGTTACGCCCGTGAATTCTACTGGACCAAGGGAATGAGCGCAGTACGGATTATATGAGTATTAAAAAGTGAATTTTTGTTTTTGAATTAATTACTGCAACTGTTCTTTTCTCAAAAGGTTTGCACAGTTAAACTCTACCCTAAACAGCCTTTCGTTTACTTGATGTATAATACCTACCTCTACATGAATCTACATCTAGATGAATCCACATCTACAATGTTCACAGAACCACTTTCACACAATTTCTCCACCCTCGGGTAGCACGTGTGGAGGATGAACTCCCAACTTTTTCGTAGGACTTCTGATTTCATTACTTTATCATGATGATCATTTCTCCTTATGTAGGTGACAGTCAACAAAACAGTTGATTGTAATTTTGTGAAAAGATTTCACAGTGACGAAACACGCCTTTGTTTTAATGATAGCCACACCAACTCGCTTATCAAGTCTGTGACACTGTTTCCCTTATTTCATGATAATCTAAAACTAGATGCCTTTCTTTGAACTTTTCAGATATCCTCTGTCAATCCTTTGTGATAAGAATGGTTCAAATGGCTCTGAGCACTATGGGACTCAACTTCTGAGGTCATTAGTCCCTTAGAACTTAGAACTAGTTAAACCTAACTAACCTAAGGACATCACACACATCCATGCCCGAGGCAGGATTCTAACCTGCGACCGTAGCGGTCTCGCGGTTCCAGACTGCAGCGACTAGAACCGCACGGCCACTTCGGCCGGCTTTGTGATAAGAATCCTGTACGGCGTAGGAATACTCCAAAAGAGGATGGACAAACCCAGTCTCTTTAGTAATATCTTTGTCTTTAGATCCTACTTAAAGACGTTGTTATGTTTTTACCAGTCCCTCTGAAGTTGCTATTTATTTCAAAATAAATATTTTCCAGAAAGCGTTTCTTGGCAACTCACACTCAATAAGGTTTGATAATACTCATTAACTTATAGTCCGCCGCCAGTAGTTGAGTGGTGCCGGCACGGTAGCTCAGCGTGTTCGGTCAGTGGGCTGCTCGCCCTCTGTAATAAAAAACTGAGTAAAGGAATAAACGATCAACTTGACACCGGATGACATGTGACGTCCGCTCAGACCAAACGCAATGAACAATACCGAACAAAATGCAAAAAATAAATAAGTAAATAAAAGCGGTCAGCGTGAGAGATTGTCAATCCTAACGGCCCGGATTCGATTCCCGGCTGGGTCGGAGATTTTTCCGCTCAAGGACTGGGTGTTGTGTTGTCCTAATCGTCATCATTTCATCCCCATCGACGTGCAAGTTGCCGAAGTGGCGTCAAATCGAAAGACTTGCACTCGGCGAACGGTCTACCCGACGGGAGGCCCCAATCACACGACATTTATTTATTAACTTATATATTGTTCGTAAGCTGCAAAACATCTCCCACCCACATAGAGATCAAAAATGAGGCCGTGCTGTTAGAAAATGTTGACGGTGTTCATTTCTTGTGATTAAAGCTTGATAATAAGTTCAATTCAATGTTCAAATGTGTGTGAAATCTTATGGGACTTAACTGCTAAGGTCATCAGCCCCTAAGCTTACACACTACTTAACCTAAATTATCCTAAGGACAAACACACACATCCATGCCCGAGGGAGGACTCGAACCTCCGCCACGATCAGCCGCACATTCCATGACTGCAGCGCCTTCGACCGTCCGATTAATGCCGCGCGGCAAATTCAACTGGGACGAAAATGCAACTAAACTGCCTAAATATCTAAAGACATTTTTGTTTGCAATGCAAATGTTATCACACAAAGCTGATAACAAAAACCATTAAAAAGCTGACACATTTCGTTTTGTTTCATTGTATAATGCCATACGACGTCTAACTCATCAAGCCAGGCTACAGTCTTCCGGCTCCAAATGCGTCTAACACAAATTAAACGTGATGTGAATTGAAGAACGTGTTGCAGAAGCCAGTCCAAGGATCTAGGTATATTAGCTCTCAGCACGTTTATTTCTTAGGGAAATTTTTCGGGGGCAGTGTACCTTTCCTCCACGAATTCGGTTCACGAATTGAATACCAAGAATAAGAGTAATCGTCACAACGATTTAAAGACGCTCTATTTTTCCATAATTGTATCCACTACCCAGGAACACACGTATCATAAAAGGATCATTTACTTAAAAAATTTAGTCTCAGAAGTTCCTGATTTATTGGTGGCTAATTTCTTCTGCGCCAGGGATGAATTCCTTAGAATAACTTATGTTAACAGTTCCGCAAGACATGATTGCTGTTTAGTACCTGACTTCGTCACTGGTTCAATGCTATAATGTCATGTGTCTCAGTAAGCTGAACATATCTTTTTTTTTTTTAATAATGTTCTGCTGCACCTCAGTATGCATACACATTAAGCGTTTTAATTAATGTGTGAATATAATGAGACGAAGAGTTTTGATTTTTTTAAATCCATTAGGACTACTGTTTGCTAACCCTTTTTACTTGTGCTGCCAGTAGCGAAGGATATCGGCACTAGTTGCAAGATATTCATTTCTCTCCGAGCGCTGCCAAAATTTCCGCACGTGTCATGTGGTAATGATGCCAGAAGTGCAGGAAGGGCTCGGTGCTGGTTTCCCCTCGAAGCTCCTCTCCCTTTGGCAGTCCAATTGTCGGACAAAGCATGCCTCCTGCCGCTCCCAAGAGCAACAGGGCGAAGGATCAACTTATCGTGGCCAATAATAGTACTGGTACATGCGACATACAAAAAATCAGGCAATAAGTACCGGTGGTTTAAAAATCGGAGGTGCAGCACAAAAAAACATAAAGAAACGATGAAAATTTGCAAACATCACATAAGAATTTCGTAATAATATATAGTGAATTAAGTTGCCACACAGGTACAAATTTAGTCTGTTCATCAAAGGAACCAGCTTTAGGATGGTAATAAAAAATTTCCAAGACAGTTCAGCACCAGTTAATATGGAACTAGCCATGTCGAGAGAAGTCGCCCCCTGTGAATAGACGAGAGAAGGGCGAAGTTGAAACGCTGTTCAAAATCCAGTAATGGGATGATGATAACAAAAAGGTGGAAGCTGTACAGTTGAGTGTTTCAAGTTCCTTGGTTCCTACTACCGGTGCATTTACAAACTTTCACTACTGGCCATAAAAATTGCTACACCACGAAGATGGCGCGCTACAGGCGCGAAATTTAACCGACAGGAAGAAGATGCTGTGATATGCAAATGATTAGCTTGTCAGACCATTCACGCAAAGTTGGCGCCGGTGGTGACACCTACAACGTGCTGACATGAGGAAAGTTTCCAACCGATTTCTCATACACAAACAGCAGTTGACCGGCGTTGCCTGGTGAAACGTTGTTGTGATGCCTCGTGCAAGGAGGAGAAATGCGTACCATCACGTTTCCGACTTTGATAAAGGTCGGATTGTAGCCTATCGCGATTGCGGTTTATCGTATCGTGACATTGCTCTTCGCGTTGGTCGAGATCCAATGACTGTTGGCAGAATATGGAATCGGTGGGTTCAGGAGGGTAATACGGAACGCCGTACTGGATCCAACGGCCTCGTATCACTAGCAGTCGAGATGACAAGCATCTTATCCGCATGGCTGTAACGGATCGTGCAGCCACGTCTCGATCCCTGAGTCAACAGATGAGGACGTTTGCAAGACAACAACCATCTGCACGAACAGTTCGACGACGTTTGCAGCAGCATGGACTATCAGCTCGGAGACCATGACTGCGATTACCCTTGACCCTGCATCACAGACAGAGGCGCTTGCGATGGTGTACTCAACGACGAACCTGGGTGCACGAATGGCGAAACGTCATTTTTTCGGATGAATCCAGGTTCTGTTAACAGCATCATGATGCTCGCATCCGTCTTTGGCGACATCGCGGTGAACGCACATTGGAAGCGTGTATTCGTCATCGCCATGCTGGCGTATCGCCTGGCGTGATGGTACGGGGTGCCATTGGTTACACGTCTCGGTCACCTCTTGTTCGCATTGACGGCACTTTGAACAGTGGACGTCACATTTCAGATGTGTTACGACCCATGGCTCTACCCTTCATTCGATCCCTGCGAAACCCTACATTTCAGCAGGATAATGCACGACCGCGTGTACGGGCCTTTCTGTATACAGAAAATGTTCAACTGCTGCCCTGGCCAGCACATTCTCCACATCTCTCACCAACTGAAAACGTTTGGTCAATGGTCGCCGAGCAGCTGGCTCGTCACAATACGCCAGTCACTACTCTTGATGAACTGTGGTATCGTGTTGAAGTTGCATGGGCAGCTGTACCTACACCCGCCATCCAAGCTCTGTTTGACTCAATGCCCAGGCGTATCAAGGCTGTTATGACGGGCAGAGGTGGCTGTTCTGAGTACTAATTTCTCAGGATCTATTCACCCAAATTGCGTGAAAATGTATGCACATGTCAGTTCTAGTATAATATAATTGTCTAATGAATACCCGTTTGTCATCTGGTTTTCTTCTTGGTGTATCTATTTTAATAGCCTGTAGTGTATTTCGGAACTTAAACGGACTCTACTATTTTTGAATATCGAATTGCTAGCAGCGACGAGCCGTTTAAGGCGTACTCGGAACAGACAGCGACACCCCTAAAACTAGGGACCTATGACAATACCAAATGGGTTCCCTCACTTCGGGTCTGTGCAAGGAATATTAGAATATCAGTTCTTCTGCTCACGACACAAACAAATGACAGCAGATTTTCGACGTTTCTTTAACTACCAATACTGCAGCATTTTGGCCGTCTGTGGCACGTGATTTCACATACTAGATAGCAATTTTCTCACCAACACCAGGTGATAGTGATTACGATTTCTGTAACACCTGACTGTCACAAAGATTTAAATGGAATCTCATTATCTCTAAAACAAATATCGTCAGAAGGGAAGTACATGTTCGCGGACATAGATGGTACTCCTACTGCCTCTGACTCAGCGGAAGCAAAAGCACCCCTGAAGATGTCCAGTGAAACTCTGGACGAAACGTTAGGAACGAAAATATTTCATGGGCAACGACCATACAATCCGGAAGATTCACCAGTAGCTAAGGCTTTCATTCTTTGACTGTACACGGCGCGTGGTGATTTGAACACGTGGAAACTGTATAAATCGCGAGTCATTAATAACGTGGAATTGTTTCAGTCTCAACATTTACATTACTGAAACTGTCTCCACTGCTTCCGCTATGAGTATTATGCGATATATGTGTTGCATGCTTTTTGCAAACACGCCGTATTGCCTGCTGTTTGGTGCTTTCTCGGCCGCCATGTCGGCTTTAAACGATTGTCTGTGCAGCCGCGGTCCTCTGTGGAAATAACTGTCGCGTCACTGCCCTTGTCGACTTCAGCACGCCACGCTCCGTCGCTACCAGACAATGGATGCCGACGGAACGATCTCTTGCCAGCTGGCCGATAAATCAACTTGATTTAGCCGTTGATGGCATTACTGAGCCACTAGCCTCCCCTTCGTCATATAGAGAGCAATCTGTTAATGTCCCAAGCGGTACCGGACATCTTCATCACATCCATATTTGAATATGCATATTCAAAAAGCAACGACCACTGCATTCTTCTGCTTGCGTGTTCGAGAAATACCGTTATTAGAGGAAGCAATTTGGTTTGATTCGTCTGTTTGTGTGCTACAGTACACTTATTCCGAAGTGTCAGGCACGTAAATATTTGTGGAGGGCACGATAAAGAATATTTTTTAGCTGTTAAAGTGCGAGAAGTTATTCGACTCTCATTCGTCTCTAGTGATAGCTCAACAGGTTTGTAGATTAAAAAAACTGAACTTCTGGAAAACCCGCCTAAGCTATAGGAATCTTGATGTAGGTATCACATTAACTGGAGGTGACTTATTACAAATCAGTTTTTACGAAACAATAATAAGTTACTAGCATATAAAATTACATCCTCTACATGGCTCCCATGTCTGTGCATTCATTGATCCGAGCTTCCGTTAGTTTATGCACTGAAACACCTCGCCACACCACGAATTTTCTCTTGAATTCATTGTCTTAAAACATCCAGCGTCCTCGACCTATACTTAGGTAGACTGTAGTGATCCCGATAGGGGGGAAAAGAAGTGTGTAAGTATATGATACTGAGGATAAATTACAATTTTTCAGTAAATTAAACTCAAATTAGTTAAATTTCGTATGGGTGCAATGTCATTAATATATAATATTTGGATCCAAAAGAGATTGCAAAAGCAAGGTACATTTATCTAAACTGTTTTAACACTAATATTTCATTAGGAACTGTTATGTTTTCCTCACATAGGCTTATTCAAAGTGTCAACATATGTGACTACGAAATTGCTCGTTATAAAATTTGGCCAGGAAAACCTGATTATTCACTACACTTAGTATGAAAAACAAATAAGTTTAATAATACTTTTGTACTGTATACTCACGCAATTTACAGATTTGCACTTTTTAACCCCAATATTGTGCAAATGAGAAAGGTCATATTCAACACTTTTTAATCCAGCTATTTCACTTGGTTGACACTTGTAATTATTTGTAAAATGCACCATTTATGATTTTAATATAAACACCTAAGCACCAGAATCATTCGTAACTATTTCATGTAAATAATTCATTTAATAACAATTTAATTGACTCTAAAAAAAGAGGTAATTTGTTGATCTCTTTGGAAGGATATAAATAGCAGCACTGTCAAAGACCGGCAGGCAGTTGGCTCAGTGTAGTTTGAAAGTCACGTCGGTCAGTGTTTTTAGTGCCGGCTAATTCCATTGTATGTAAACATGTGAGGATCGCAGAACCAAAGATGTTGATGCACAAGATGTAACTGTTTTATCAGAGACGCCATGTAAACTTTACGTGTGTTTATTAAAGAGGAATAAAAACGTGTGATGACTTTTATAAAACTACTAGATGTCTCCAGCCTTACCTTTTTTTAAAATCCGGACCTCTTAAAAATATATAATACCCTAGACAACAAAAGTGAGGAGCCGTAAACTTTATCTTTGAAACAGTATTACTCAGCGTTGTGACGACCACCCTGAGAACATCTTTGAAATATTTTGATGAGAAGTTTTATTCTCCTATAGCATATGACTTTTATTTACTAACATAAAACTGAATTTTCATCATATTAAGGCAGTGGGCCGTTATAAGACGTACAGGGAAAAAAGTCTCAAGTAAGGAAATCCAGAAATATTGCAGGGCCAGAGAATATTAGCGAACCATTCTTGTAAGATGTGACGCAGTACCATCATTTTTAAACACGCGTCGTGAAGAACTGGGAAACTGGGTAATATATTTGATTTGACGGTAGGTTCCAGCATACGTCTGCGAGGCATCCAGCAGGTCTGCTCAAGTAACATTGATCCATTACCATCGGTTTACAGTGACAACAAAAGCCGCAGGCACATTACACCGGTAGGTGGTGTTGCGCTTGAACCCGCTGGCCGACATGGTTCTAATGCTAACCATTTCTGTAGAACATACGAATGTACAGATCCTGTGAATATTAACGTCGTACCTCTAGTCGTTGAAGATGTTCTATTTCTTCTGAACATGCGTATACATTGCTGGACCCTACACAACACACCTACATCCACCATTGCGGAAGCAGCATGCAAGCGAGCTATTGAGTCGCGTACATCCACGGATGGAGTACTATAAACTTGTTCCCTTAAATTTACCCACAAATAAAGATCTAGTGGATTAAGGTCTGTAGAACGCGGAGGCCTGAACATTGGACCTCCATGACACTCCATATCCCTGGAAATGCTTCATTTAAATAGTTACACTCATTCATTCCAAAGTGTGGCGGTGCACCATCCTACTGAAATCATAGCTGTCGCCGAACATAAAGTTGAACATTTTCAATTGCGTCAGGCAAAATATTGCAAGGAAACTTAGTTCCTTATTTTAAATAAAATCAAAGTTCCAGAATGAGATTTTCACTCTGCAGTGGAGTGTGCGCTGATATGAAACTTCCTGGCAGATTAAAACTGTGTGCCGGGCCGAGACTCGAACTCGGGACTTTCGCCTTTTGCGGGCAAGTGCTCTACCAACTGAACTACCCAAGCATGACTAAAGCCCCGTCCTCACAGCTTTACTTCCGCCAGCACTTCGTCTCCTACTTTCCAAACTTCACAGAAGCTCTCCTGCGAACCATACAGAACTATCACTCCTGGAAGAAAGGATATTGCGGAGACATGGCTTAGCCACAGCCTGGGGGATGTTTCCAGAATGAGATTTTCACTCTGCAGCGGGGTGTGCGCTGATATGAAACTTCCTGGCAGATTAAAACTGTGTGCCGGACAGAGACTCAAACTCGGAACCTTTGCCTTTCGCGGGCAAGTGCTCTGCCGACTGAGCTATCCAAGCACGACTCACATCCCCCAAGCTGTGGCTAAGCCATGTCTCCGCAATATCCTTTCTTAATATCCTTTCTTCCAGGAGTGATAGTACTGCATGGTTCGCAGGAGAGCTTCTGTGAAGTTTGGAAATTAGGAGACGAGGTACTGGCGGAAGTAAAGCTGTGAGGACGGGGCTTTAGTCGTGCTTGGGTAGCTCAGTTGGTAGAGCACTTGCCCGTAAAAGGCAAAGGTCCCGAGTTCGAGTCTCGGTCCGGCACAGTTTTAATCTGCCAGGAAGTTTCAAAATCAAAGTTGTTTGACTGGTTTGTTTTGAAAATCGTTCACAGATGAATATAAGAGAATCACTAATCATGTTCTGCCAGGTCAGAGATCAATCTTCATGAGGACTCAAACACCGCAGAGCGAAAGGGGCTAGTGTGAGAAAATGTTGCGGACAATTGTATGAAGCTACTGAGAACTTCAACATGTATTTGTGAAGTACAGTTGGGAATGATATGTATAACACACTTCGCGTGAGTTAAAAATACAGTATATTCCGTGAAATAGAAAAGCGCTATCTTAAAAAATTAACCTGTATAACAAGATTTGATTTTCGTAAATCGCGCGTGGAAATAAAATCATGACATCATGCAGAATAAGCGTCAAGGTACTCAGATGATTACAAACTGAAATCACGTTTCAAATTGAAGTGTAAAATTCTACGCAAACGCGTCATAGGATCAAAACGCATATACTTTCAAAGAAAGAATAAACGTTATGGTTTAACGTCCCATGGACGACGAGATGATTAGAGAAGGAGGCCAAACTAGGGTAGGGGAGAGACAGGGAAGGAATTCAGCGGTTCCCTTAGAAATTAACCTTCCCAGCATTCGTGTTAATCACTTCAGAAAAATCAACAAAAAATAAATCTGGATGATCGGATTCAGAATTTGAATCGCTGTCGCCACACATATGAGTCCTGTGGGTTACCACTGCCTGTAGTTTCAAGGAAAAATAGATTCTTTCAGTAACAATATAAAAACTAACTGGCACATTGTAAAAAATTTGGGACAAAAAAGTAGTTAGGAAAATGGGGAAATTGGTTTATAGGCTAATAATCTAAATCAGTTTCATTCAATTCATTCATTCGTCAATAGATAACGCCAAGAAGGGGATCCTTTAGGAATGTAGAATGAATCAAGACTCACATTAACCTGAGACAAAGCCATCACAGATATGTAACCAGTTTACTGAATTAACAGTACTATACTGCTTAATGATTTTCACGCATCTAAATTTAATCCAGTAAATTAGTATGAAATCTTAGGAAATGAATATATTCAAAATATTTTGTCTTTAGGTCAGCACAGTGAGAGATGCTTCTAAGGGATAACACGCTGAAGTGAGCTCCTTGTCCCCATTTTAACCCGTTAACCAGTTAGACCCAAGGAATTCTAGACATTGTGCTTCGTTCAGTGTATGACCATTAATGTTTACTTGTGGTGCTTGTTCGAGATTGCATAATAGGAACTTTTGTGAGATTAATACTCAAACTATATGCTGTGATCCTCCCTTAAGCTTGTTCAGCAATCAACTGAGTTGTGTCTTCTAAGGGTGAGTATGAACCCTTGACCTGTAAGCTTGTTTTGTCAGCAAACATTACAGTTTACGGAGTGCACTTTAAAGTCATTGGTAGATCATTTATGCAGGCTACAAACAATATTGGGTTCAGTAATGTGGCACTTTACATGCTATGTTTGCCCATTCTGAAGTTATTTTCATATCCGAGATGTAGTCTGTTAATCAGACATTCTACTTTCTGTTATGGAAGTAAGATTTCAGCCATGCAAGACGGACATCGCCAATGCCATAACACTTTAGTTTGCTAACTATAATTTCGTGATTCGTACAATTAAAGCCTTCCGCAAGGGCACAGTATGTAGCGACAGGACAATTTTTCTTGTTTAGCTCTGCTAGCAACTCATTTTCGAGGTCCTGTATTGCTTTCTGTCTGGAACATCCTTCTCAAACACCGAACTAAGATGCGGTCAACAAGTTCTGCTCAGTTCCATGAGTCAGTACTCGGTCATAGGCAACTTTGCCAGACTGTTTTGAAAAGACCGGAAGGAGTGATGTAAAGGGGTAGATAAAATAATATGAACGCCATGTAATACAGTACATCTTGTTGCCAGTTGGCACCACTGCGTTCATGTAAATGGTGCGACACGGCTGCAATGCACAGCTGACGCGCCAAGTTTTGGAAGTTGTCTTTTAGTGTATTATACGCTTTGTTCTGCGACGATTAACACATGAGATCTCTGAAATGCGTGATTTCTTATACTCCTAAAAAGAGAAACCCGTTGGTGCTTGGTCAGCGTCTGTGACTAAAATTGCTGAACTTTTCAACGTTTCACGAATGACAGTATACACGGTAACGACAGGATACACAACGCGTGGTAAAGCATCATCGGCGAAGAGAAATACTGAATTTGACAGTTACCGACGAGCATTAAAAAGGGTTGTGGCCAGACTATGTAAAACTACCGCGGTGAAAGTGACTGCAGAACTCAACACTCGCTTGAGAAACACAGAGTCACCAGAAACAGTACGGTTGAAGCTCCACAAGGCCAACATTCATGGCAGGGTTGCCATATCGAAGTCCTTAATAAAAGAAACCAACGTAAAGCTGCGAAAGTAGTGGTGGCACGATCGTAAAACCTGGACACTTGATGACTGGAAGAATGTGGTATGGTCCAATAAATCATCGTTTACATTGTTTCCTACATATGGCCGGTTTTATATATGGAGGACCCCAAAACAAGCCTACGATCCAGCCTGCCTGCTTACTATAATCAAGCACGTGGGAGTCACCACTATGATTTGGGCAGCTATATCGTGGTATTCAGCTGTTCCTATCATTACCCTCACTGGTCGGATTACTTTAAATGAATATCTCGACAGTGAAGTGCTTACTGTGACTAGTATATTGCTGCCAAACCTGCCATATTCCAAGATGACAATGTGCCCATACACACAGTCAACAGGTTCAGGCGGGCTTGTGGAGCATCAGACTATCATCAAACATGTTCACTGGCCAGCACAACTGCCAGACCTTAACATCACTGAATCGTTATGGTGGGTTTTAAAGCAAAGAGGGAGGAGCAGATTGTCAGCTTCAACAAAGTTGAAGCAATTGGCAGATGTTTTGGTAGAAGAATGGGAGAACATCCTTTATTATTATTATTATTATTATTATTATTCAAACACCATTTTCAATCTTCCTTTCCTAAATCATACAAGGACAAAATTGACATACAGATTCACTGACCTCTCCAGACCGATCCATTCTTCTGTTACTGTCTTGTACTAGGAAGAGAGAGCTCTTCGTAATTCAGAGAACAAGTAGTAGTCAAGATTTTAAGCTCCGCTAGTACCTGTGGAATAATAAAGAATTAAATTTTCTACCAACTCTGTCTGCTTTTTAAATTTCTCCCAGATTTCTTTCCGTAATTTCTCCTAAACATTGCGACTGAGTCATTGCTTAGCATTTTACGATACAGTACCTTTCTTCTATGATCTGTACCTAACCGCTGAGCAAATATTATATATCATTATATTATATTATAACATTCAATCATAATGGTCAATGACCACTGACAATCGGTTTTACAACTAAATCGCTGCAGGTTGTTGATACTTCCTTCAGTCTTCACTGGGAATTTTACTGTGAAGAATATTCCAAAGCAGAACATCTACATCTCCGTGTGATCTCGGTCACTACTATGTGACAGAAAATTGAATTCTCCACGAATAATGATTTGCCATTTAATGCTGTTTTTAACTGCCTCCTGAAGCTTAAGATACTTCCTGTCGTTGGTCTGTAAGCCGGTAGTACTGCGAGCCTGTGTGTTCCCTACTTCACTATGGTCGCACAGTGTTCGAAAAGATGTGCAACACCACGTTAGCTTGATGGGCTTGGGACATAATCCCATTTGTTACATACGTTTCCACTCTCCCTTTCTTTTTATTCGTGCTACAGCAATATGACATTAACTTGTATCCGTCAAGATGAATTTGTTCAATTTCAGTGATTTGCATGTGATGTTCTGTTACAACAGTTTTGTTCAAATTCCATCTACTTTTTCACTGTCCAGAATTAAATGAGAACTTCATCTTTTTTTTAAATTTATAACACAACCGATGTTTCGATGAAAAACTCTAAATTGATTTTCTTTAATATTCAAGGTGTAGTCTTTTGTTGAACTAGTAGCTGTATCGACTGTAAGTAAATTTATTCTGCAGCTCTGTCCTTAGGATGAATTTATTCTAATAGAGGCCTAGTGAGCACATTGGAAATCCCTTGGATCGGATGGATGCGGCTTTGATCAGAGTGAGTCCTCCTGACAGTTAGCCATGCAAGTAGCCTCTTAGAAGAAGCATAAGATGCAAACCATCCTGTTTATGGAGTGACCGAGTGAAGGGCGATGCATCAGTCTCACGCTCTCCACTGATTGATTTTCCAAGTTCCACACAACACTAATCCTCAGATTATCATATCGCTGAAAGATTGACATGATGTTTATTACAGTATGAGGAGCAATTGCAGCTTAGTGCCTGAAGTAATTCCAATTTTACAATTGAGATTACGGTCAAAACCTTTAACCGCATCCCCTAATATTATTACATGACCTTCCCCAAAGAGCCTAAACCACAGGTGACAGCACTGTGTCCTGCACTTGGCTTTAAAATACTACATATCGGGTAATCATTTCTCAAAGTGTTCTGAACCGATTCTGATATTCCCCTAACGTGGCTACCACCTAGCAATTATACCTTTCTGGTCTTCTTAAGACTTTTCTTCCCACTCATAGCGTGCACTTAATGTGTTGTACTTTCAGACTGCTACGGAACTTCTTGAGATGTCTGAATGCTTTTTTGTGATCCGTCTCAGCACTGAAGCAATTGGAGATAGCTAGTCCAGAAGTATCAGAAATTCAACGTATCGTGGATCTTTACATTGATTTGGAGGACATGACTTTATACCAGTCTTGTGGCCTAGTCCTAAAATTATTACTGCAGACTGCAGAATGTGAAACTGCTAACTCTTCTTGAGGCATTGCCAAATCAGCTCGAACTTTCAAGATGTACTATCTGATTATAAATAAACGGACATCTATTAGTGGACATTAATATGAAGTGTGTCCAGCCTTCGTCAATATGACAGCTTAAAGTCTGCTGGGAACACTTTAAATTAGGTGTCTGAATCTCTGGGAAGGAATGGCAACCTATTCTTCCTCTAGAGCCGTGACCAGAGAAGACAATGATGTTGGACGCTGGGTTCTGGAGCGAAACACTTTCTAACTCGTCCCAGAGGTGCTCCAATCGGATAAGGTGGATTTTCTGAGAAGGCTAGTTCATTCGAGGACTGTTTTTGTCCATAAACCATTGCCTCACAGATGCAGCTTTATGACAGTTCTGCCTTGTCATGTTGATACACTCAACGCCTCCGAACTGGCATATGAGACGCTGCCCGACCATTGTATCCCATTCTTTTTAACTGTCTATGCACAGTCATTGTGCTACCTGAATTGCTGATAGCACACTGGAACTCACGAGTGATTCCTTCCGCTGATGTAAAGCGATTTTTACAACCATCCTGGACAATACTCGAAGATCCCTGTACGTCAGTACATGATATGTATCTGGTCTTGATTTAGCTGTGGTTCTTTCTTCGCGTTTCCGGTTCATAATCACATCTCCAGCAGTCGACTTTGGCAGCTTTAGAGGGATTGAAATGTCCCCAATGAATTATTTACTCGGGTGACATCCAATGACTAGTCTACGTTCAAACTTACTGAGGTATACTGGCCGACCCATTCTGCTGTCACTGCTTGTCTACTCGCTACACAATACTCCCCGCCTCCTTTTATACTGGAGGCTCCATCTCTCGTAAGATGTACTGGTCAATTCCGCATTACGTAGATATGTCTATACAGGAGGGTCACTCCAAAAGAAATGCACACTATCTTTTCTTAAATCCATCTTTTATTCTACATGTTTGAAACTTTTACAGTGTGTAGATACATCCTTTAGGAACAATATTTTCATTTCTTCACATAATTTACATCCCTCTCAACTGCCTTACTCCATCTTGGAACCAGCGCCTGTATACCCGCACGGTAAAATTCTGGACCAACCTGTTGGAGCCACTGTTAGGTGGCGTGCACAAGGGAGTCATCATCTTCAAACCTTGTTCCATGAAGAGAGCCTTTCAGTTTCCCAGAGATATGATAGTCACATAGACCCAGGTCAGGACTGTAAGGCGGGTATTTCAGTGTTGTCCATCCGAGTTTTGTGATCGCTTCCATGGTTTTTTGACTGACATGTGGCCGTGCATTGTCGTGCAACAGCAAAACATCCTGCTTTTGCCGATGTGGTCGAACACGACTCAGTCGAGCATGAAGTTTCTTCAGTATCGTCACATATCCATCAGAATTTATAGTGGTTCCACTTGGCATTATGTCCACAAGCAAGAGTCCTTCGGAATCGAAAAACACCGTAGCCATAACTTTTCCAGCAGAAGGTGTGGTTTTGAATTTTTTTTCTTGGGTGAATTTGCATGATGCCACTCCATTGATTGCCTCTTCGTCTCTGGTGAAAAATAATGGAGCCGTGTTTCATCACCTGTCACAATTCTTCCAAGAAATTCATCTCCACCATTCTCGTACTGTTCCAAAAGTTCGCTGCATACCGTTTTTCTTGTTTCTTTGTGAGCCACTGTCAACATCCTGGGACCTCACCTGGCACAAACCTTTTTTAACGCCAACGCTTTCAGTATTCTGCAAACACTTCCTTCCCCTATCCCAACGCAGCGTGACAATTCGTTCACTGTGATGCGTCTGTCAGCAGTCACCAATTCGTTAACTCTCTGCACATTGTCTGGTGTTTGTGCAGTACGAGGTCTGCCGCTGCGAGGACAATCCTCAATATTGCCGTGCCCGCTTTCATCACGTAACCTGCTTGCCCACCGACTAACTGTACTGAGATCGACAGCAGCATCTCCATACACCTTTTTCAACCTCTTGTGGGTGTTTCCCACTGTCTCGTTTTCACAGCACAGGAATTCTATGACAGCACGTTGCTTCTGACGGACGTCAAGTGTAGCAGCCATCTTGAAGACATGCTGTGACGGCGCCACTCACGGGATCAGGTTGACCTGAGTTTGAAAACAAGGGGGAAGGATGTATGGACACACTGTAAAACTTTCACACATGCAGAATGAAAACTGTATTTTTACAAAAATAGTGTGCATTTCTTTTAGAGTGACCCTCGTACTTTTGATCAGATAATGTAAGCTGTTCTTTGTCAAGTATACTGCAGTTGTCGTGACAGACATTGCATCTCCAAAAGTTACTACCTTCATTCGGCATGTATCTCGTGTTACATCATCGTTCCATGAAAATGGCGCTGACACTCCTCACAGAGAGAATCAGTTCTGACGATGCCGCGGCGGTTTGCCTACTTGTCCATTGCGACAGTCAAGATGTTCGATGAAAAAGCTTTATTCGAAGAAATATAACACCTAACGGATTTTCTGATGCAATGATTAAAAATTACACCTATTTAGTGTCCGTTGCGTTACGTAATTTAAATGTATCGTATATTCTACGCTACAATACTTACGATACTTACGTATTAATTAAAACAAAAATTATTCACTAAAGGTAACTTTACCTATTAAATTATAATTATGATTATTTACAAAATATTCCGTTCTCACCGTTAGTAAGAGCAAATTTTTTGATACTCAGTGTCGATTGGTAAAGATTCTACGACCTATGCAGACGTCTACAGTCGCAGAAAGTTATGTTGTATCTCAGCCATTACACAAACAAGATAAATCGTTATAACGATCACTTAGAAAATATATAACATACAGTTTTGTCCAATTTTACTAATATTTTCGCAAAACTGGAAAGAAGTGATGAATGGCAGTTGCAAAAATGTGCTCACTTTTAGTCGGTTCTTTTCTTTATACACTACTGGCCATTAAAATTGCTGCACCAAGAAGAAATGCAGATGATAAACGGGTATTCATTGGACAAATATATTATACCACAACTGACATGTGATTACATTTTCATGCAATTTGGGTGCATAGATCCTGAGAAATCAGTACCCAGAACAACCACCTCTGGCCGTAATAACGGCCTTGATACGGTTGGGCATTGAGTCAAACAGAGCTTGGATGGCGTGTGCAGGTACAGCTGCCCATGCAGCTTCAACACGATACCACTGTTCATCAAGAGAAGTGACTGGCGCATTGTAACGAGCCAGTTGCTCGGCCACCATTGACCAGACGTTTTCAATTGGTGAGAGATCTGGAGAATGTGCTGGCCAGGGCAGCAGTCGAACATTTTCTGCATACGGAAAGTTCCGTACAGGACCTGCAATATGCGGTCGTGCATTATCCTGCTGAAATGTAGGGTTTCACAGGGATTGAATGAAGGGTAGAACCACGTATCGTAACACATCTGAAATGTAACGTCCACTGTTCAAAGTGCCGTAAATGCGAACAAGAGGTGACCGAGTGTGTAACCAATGGCACCCCACACCATCACTCCGGGTAATACACCAGTATGGCGATGACGAATACACGCTTCCAATGTGCGTTCACCGCGATGTCGCCAAACACGGATGCGACCATCATGATGCTGTAAACAGAACCTGGATACATCCGAAAAAATGATGTTTTGTCATTCGTGCACCCAGGTTCGTCGTTGAGTTCACCATCGCAGGCGCTCCTGTCTGTGATCCAGCGTCAAGGGTAACCGCAGCCATGGTCTCCGAACTGATAGTCCATGCTGCTGCAAACGTCGTCGATCTGTTTGTGCAGATGGTTGTTGTCTTGCAAACGTCCCCATCTGTTGACTCAGGGATCGAGACGTGGCTGCACGATCCGTTACAGCCATGCGGATAAGATGCTTGTCATCTCGACTGCTAGTGATACGAGGCCGTTGGGATCTAGCACGGCGTTCCGTATTACCCTCCTGAACCCACCGATTCCATATTCTGCTAACAGTCATTGGATCTCGACCAACGCGAGCAACAATGTCGCGATACGATAAACCACAATCGCGATAGGCTACAATCCGACCTTTATCAAAGTCGGAAACGTGATGGTACGCATTTCTCTCCTTACACGAGGCATCACAACAACATTTCACCAGGCAACGCCGGTCAATTGCTGTTTGTGTATGAGAAATCGGTTGGAAACTTTCCTCATGTCAGAACGTTGTAGGGGTCGCCACCGGCGCCAACCTTGTGTGAATGCTCTGAAAAGCTAATCATTTGCATATCACAGCATCTTCTTCCTGTCGGTTAAATTTCGCGTCTGTAGCACGTCATCTTCGTGGTGTAGCAATTTTAATGGCCAGGAGTGTAAGTATCAGACAATTTAAGCTTGAAAACTTCCTTCGTTGGTTACTGTTACCAATAAAAACATTTCAAAACAAGTTTAATACATTTAATGTCATTGTTGTACAAGTATTGGCCGACATATGTAGTTTTTCTTCTAATCATAGAAGACCGTAACAGCGTTTCCCGACATAGTGTTTTTCGAAGTATTGGTTGAAATCACTTGAATCGATCAAGTGCGGCAAGTTCGAAGAGAATGACCGATGCAGGCAATATTGCCCCTGAGGTTGCGAGGGATATGCCTCTCGGGTCTGAGACCCCTAATAAGCTCGCCGTTGACGGAACTAGTTGGTGTCAGATCAAGAGATACACAATGCCGTAATGCTTGAGGTACAAATGATACTTGCAACTTTAAATTACTTATCACGGTTCAATCCCGTCTCCGGCCATCCTGATTTAGATTTTCCGTGATTTCCCTAAATCGCTTCAGGCAAGTGCCGGGATGGTTCCTTTGAAAGGGCACGGCCGATTTCCTTCCCCATCCTTCCCTCACCCGAGCTTGCGCTCCGTCTCTAATGACCTCGTTGTCGATGGGACGTTAAACACTAATCTCCTCCTCCATTACTTATCACTGAATTGAATCACAGTATCAAGTAATGCCGACTGTAATGTCAGGCCTGCTAAGCACTGACCATTTGATCGTCAAAGTTAGCAGCCAGAGGAATGAACACGTTAGCAGCTTGAATTCCAATGATCTCAATCAATTAAGTGCCAGGGAGACGAGAAGCCATGAAAATGTGGGTGCACTTCAGTGTGATTAAGGATAGGAAATACACTGTCCAACTGAATGTTTTTAATATGGACGAAGTTGAAATTAATATAATATTTTGCAAACCACACTATTGCAGTGAACTGGTTAGCATGAATGCTATTCAATGCCTTGAGAAAGGGATCATTGTAAGAATTTCCCTTCAAATTAAATCTGACCTATTATGTTTGGTTGTGCTTCTCACTCAATTTTTCATCTATGTTCATTACCCCTTCTTCATATAGTTGACAAAGTCTCGAGGTATGATGTTTCCTGCTTTTTGAAAGAGATTTCTGGATTCATTGGGTTTTACATAAAACTATTAATGAATATACTTAAATGCAGCGCCTTCTTCCAAATTGTAATTAAAAACGTCTTGTATTCATTTCCCGCAACACAATAAGTCTTTCCACACCACATAACAGAGAACAATTTTCTCTCTCTCTGTCTGTCTGTCTGTCTGTCTCTCTCTCTCTCTCTCTCTCTCTCTCTCTCTCTCTCTCCAGCACATTCCCAAGAAAGCGGTTCAAAAAAGGGCTCTAAGCACCATGGGACTTAACATCGGAGGTCATCAGTCCGCTAGAACTACTTAAACCTAACTAATCTAAGGACATCACACACATCCATGCCCGAGGCAGGATTCGAACCTGCGACCGTAGCAGCCGCGTGGTTCCGGACTGAAGCGCCTAGAACCGCTCGGTCATCGCGGCCGGGCACGATAGCGGCAAAAAGCCGACTGAGCTATATTAAGATACTGTTTACATTATTATCTATGTTTACGGATAAAAACTACTTAATGTATAAATTAGGATTTTGAATTTTTTATTACAATATACGTTATTTATTATGTCGAGGGACATGAAAGGGAAGCAGTGGTTAGGAAGGGAGTGAGACAGATGTTATTCAATCTGTATACGAACAAGCAGTGAAGGAAACAAAAGAAAAATTCGGAGTAGGTATTAAAATCCATGGAGAAGAAATAAAAACTTTGAGGTTCGCCAATGACATTGTAATTCTGTCAGAGACAGCAAAGGACTTGGAACAGCAGTTGAACGTAATGGATAGTGTCTTGAAAGGAGGATATAAGATGAACATCAACAAAAGCAAACGAGGATAATGGAATGTAGTCGAATTAAGTCGGGTGATGCTGAGAGAATTAGATTAGTAAATGAGACACTTAAAGTAGTAAAGGAGTTTTGCTATTTGGCAAGCAAAATAAGTGATGATGGTCGAAGTAGAGAGGATATAAGATGTTGACTGGCAATGGCAAGGAAAGCGTTTCTGAAGAAGAGAAATTTGTTAACATCGAGTATAGATTTAAGTGTCAGGAAAGTATTTGTATGGAGTGTAGCCACGTATGGAAGTGAAACATGGATGATAAATAGTTGGACAAGAAGAGAATAGAAGCTTTCGAAATGCGGTGCTACAGAAGAATGCTGAAGATTAGATGGGTAGATCACATAACTAATGAGGAAGTATTGAATAGGATTGGGGAGAAGAGAAGTTTGTGGCACAACTTGACTAGAAGAAGGGATCGGTTGGTAGGACATGTTCTGAGGCATCAAGGGATCACCAATTTAGTATTGGAGGGCAGCGTGGAGGGTAAAAATCGTAGAGGGAGACCAAGAGACGAATACACTAAGCAGATTCAGAAGGATGTAGGTTGCGGTAGGTACTGGGAGATGAAGAAGCTTGCACGGGATAGAGTAGCATGGAGAGCTGCATCAAACCAGTCTCAGGACTGAAGACCACAACAACAACAACTACGTTATTTATACTGTTAACGATTGTGAAAGTAGTAATGAAAATAGTAATGCTGCTGGTTTTCTTTTCTAAAATAAAAAATACGTTTTATAATATTGGAACTAAAATATCTTAATAAAAAACAGCTGTTTCACATTAGTAACAAGTGAACAACGCAACAATACCCTTATTAATGCAAGTAAAAGTGAAACATTGTATTATGTAAGCACTATTACTGGATCATATAGCGAGTTTGAATGTGTGCATAGTTTTGCACACCAGAAAGTGAAATGGTGTTACTAACGATTTCATTATAACTGACACAAGCCAATAAAGCTGACCCATCTCATTTAACTATACGGTAGCAAAAATAATAAGTTCAAATTGCATTTCATTCCGTTAATAAGACGAAGTTTGTTTAATGCGCGAAAGCCGTCGATAATGCACTGCAAATTCTAATAAAAATGTATTATTTCTTATGATATGTGCATGTAAAACTGGGTTTTCAAGACACCATTGTGATATATTCAACCTGTCGGACGTTATCTATGAGAGCGAATGCATAAAACATTTTACAGAAACTTCATAGAAGTCTGTATAATTTATAGTACTCGGATGTCCCTGCAAATACAACATTCATAAAATGAATGGTTCTACAACATGCTTATTGATGGCCTACCTCCTGTCTGCTATCGCTGCTCCGTGCTCCGTCTGCATTTCACGGTGTCTTTGCGATTTTGTTGCATGGGGACGGAAACGTTCATGTTGCTCGCCATTGCACTCGCCTCAAACTGATGCCTAGCAACGGTGTGGGCTGGCGCAGGGACTCCTGTATTGTTGGTAACCAGCCTCACGTCTCGATCTGGTGTTTACTGTAAGAGGACACGCAGAATGTAATCGGGGGCTACCAAGACAGTGCCCCCGAGGATAAGGTACGCCTGCTGTTGCCCGAAGGAAAGAAAGGGAGAATTAAAACGAGACGGAAAAGTGGAAGAATTAGTAAAATAGATCAGTCAAGAGAAATCTCTCCTATTATTAAAATAATAAAAAATTGTTTTGGAAGTTCACTGCCCAGCAAAAGCTTGGAATACTGACGTAAGATGTAGTCTACGATATCAGAGGTCTCATTGACCTTGGCACTTCGCGCGTTATCCAGTCAGAGCCCATATACTGGTCGATGTTTACTACTGGCATGCTTTGTGGTCGTTTTCCAGTCATGTAAACATACCGCTGCCGCAGCGGCACACCGCTAGCAGTCCAGTATCAACAGTAGCTTCATTCAGTTTGTGTTCAGCACTGCAGTAACATGCCACGTAGATCCATAGAACACTTCGATAGAGTCAGGAAAGTGGGTTTACTTCCAGCTGGTCATACACAGCAATACGTTGTCGATCGGTTACACGTCTCTCAAAGCGGTATGTCTATGGTGTGGAGACAGTACAGAGAGACGGCAAATGTGAACGACAATCCTCGCACTGGTCGTCCTCGTATGACAACACCAATGTAGCATCGTTTCCTGCAACTATCGGCTCGCAGGCGCCCAGCATCAATAGCCATAAATACTGGAAATGACTCCTTCCGGGCAACATGGATTCGTATCTCAGACCAAACAATGCGTAGAATATTACTATAGGGCGGTCTTCATTCCAGGAGACCAATGAGAAGTTTTGCACTGAACCAACAGAACCGACGCAATCGAAGGACCTGGGCTCCTGCACATCAGTATTGGACCATGGAGTATAGTGATGTTCACTGACGAGACCAGGATTGGTTTGCGTCTGGACTAGATGACGATATATTCAGAAAGTCCACCCGTTTGCAGGTGGAAGTGTAATGTTCAGGGCGACAATAATGATGGGACGGCAGACCCCTCTAATTCCCGTCTACGGCAATTTGACTGGTCCCCGATACCCCCAAGAGGTCCTACAAACAATTGTAAGAGACTACAGATGTGAAGTCGGTGACAACTTCATCCTGGTCGATGACAATGGAAAAGTGCACCATACTCTAGCAGTGCCTCGCTATCTTCAAAGACGCAACATCAACAGAGTGCAATGGCCACAGTCCCCAGACCTGAATGCAATTGAGCATGCATGGGAGTTATTGATGGTGGCCACTGCACAGGGTCCGAATCCACCTGACAATCTACAGGATCTCACTGAGCTGGCGTTGAGGAGTGGGACATCAAATCCCAAGATAAACTTGATGGTGTCATCCAGAACACGCCTCGCAGAGTAGAAGAACCCATCCGTGTACGAGGAGGAGATACTCACTACTTAAAATTGGTGATCATCATCATGAGATAAAGATTTTCACTATTTTTGTTTTTCAAGATGTGCACTTAGGAGAGAGCCTGCTTTGTTTAGTGAGGATTTTCTTGAAACTAACCAAAATCGTTCTTTTACGTTTATTTTGTTAATAAAGTATCGCAGAAACCTCAGTGTCTGCACTTAAGAAGTCGTTGCTGTAAACTCTATGATATTTCAAACTTTTGTTGAGGTGTGTGTTTCACAGCTAAAGATGTGTGTCATTTACCTTCGTTACCCAGGTAAACATCAGTTTGCATTGAGACTCGAACATCAGAAAAACTGAATTTATAGAACGAAAGGCACTAGACATGAATAAGTCTTACGGCCGAAGCTATAACGGGACATTCGTCGGAAGTGACGCATACAGTGGGGTGCAAAAAAGAAAAAATTCACAATTTAAATTTAGTCTTAAAACGCGTCGTAGAGGGTAAGAGGCTATTCAAAAATATCGCCACGTATTTTGAAACAGTTGAGATTTTAACAACAGCATGCTACCGTGACAGGATTTAAAATCTAGTGTCCAAAGACACTAAATCTAGCGAATCCAGGTGACAGACAAAACACCATCAAAAGTACACCTAGAGATGGTTCATTAACACTCTTTAAGGCTCTGACAAACATAATGCCTAAAACTAAGAGATTTAAATAACGAACTGTAGCAAGAGCTTTTAAAATATAACTCACTCCTACAGCTCTGTTACGCTTTATAGCGCTACAACTATTTTCTAGACGCTACTGAATACAATATGGGTGTTGTTACGGTTACTGCAAGAGGCCATGGGAACAGGCCAGGCCAGGGCCTACGAACATAGTTATATGAAGATGTTACCTGTTCTTTCGGACATGTCCGAAAGAACAGGTACCATCTTCACATAGTTAAGGCTAAACGGCCATTGACCTTCTTCTTCGGTGCGGATGTACACTCATTGCCCGAACTCTTACGGGACTCGGTAAGATTGTCTGCGGCAAGCAATGAGTGTAATGGGCAGGAGCACTAGGAATGTAGCGTGTGGACATTAAGTTGGGAATGCGGGTTTCACAGGGAGCATGCAAGGGATAAATCCCTGAAGTCTCACTATCCACTGTGCCCTCGGTGGCTCAGACGGATAGAGCGTCTGCCATCTAAGCAGAAAATCCTGGGTTCGAATCCCAGTCGGGGCACGCATTTTCACCTGTCCCCGTTGATATATATCAACGCCTGTCAGCAGCGTAGGGTCTTGATTTAATTATTAAACACAGTTTCGTCAGATACAACAAGAAACGGCGCTATGACCTCCGGCAGTTGGCACACCGTGAGCCAGGTGGGCGGCATCGTTGTAACAAGATCGACACAGCAGAAATATAAAGCTACTGCTGTGCAGACGTCCGGTTACTTCACGCCCATGCCGTGGTTTTATTGAGGAATACGTGATGGGAAGCAGTGCTTTAGCGAAACAAGTATAAATCTCATTTTTAGATAGATGTATGCAGTTGAAAGGTGGCTTTCATTTGTGACGTTCATTTCGCAGATTATTCTGCATGTTTGAAGTAAATAAACCCATATAATGGTTAATTAGTCTTATTAGGTGGATTAGAAAGAGAGATACGTGATGATTAAACACATGTCTGAAATAATGCGGGCCTTGGTAATGATGATATTTAGTTGCATGCTGTAGGTGTAAGCAAAGTAAAGTTGCCAGAGGAGGCGAGGAGTGGATGGGCGCAGCCAGGGAGGCGAAGGCCGACGAGTGCCAGAAGAGCATTGCGCAGGGGCCGGGGGTCCCAGGGGATGTTGCCACTGACCGGCAAGCATCAAAAAGAACACCGCCGGGTGCCAGGTGAGAGAGAGAGAGGGGAAATGTCGAGCAGACAGAGAGCGTCCAACGTACGCGCTGGAGCCGCCCGGTCGCGCGCTGTTTTAGCGGCAAATGGGCTGAGCTCTGATTGGGCAGTTCATAAGAAAGTGCGGGAAACGTTGAGCATCTCCGCTAGGGAGATGTGGGAGACCTTTGCAGCGTCGGGATTGGCTAATTAGAGTTTGGCGGCAAGATTGTCGCAAGAGCATCATGAAGAGCAAGGCAGGTGGGAGAGCGTCTGGTGCTATGAAAGTGGACAGTCGCTAAGTTCGGTAGCTCTGAGATAGGGACTTAGATTCTGAGGACTGTGCTGTGTATGATCTAGAGTCTGCAGCTACAGTAGGATAACGGCCTCCACGATAGGCATTGCATTGATTACTAGTGTAATTGCAGTTGATTCCGCCTTATAGGCTGGCAGTCACCATTGAACGTAGTCAACCAGTGCATAAGCTTAGTGACCGATGACCTCCCCAGTTTGGTCCCACAAGACCATACCACAAATTTCCAAAGTTTCCATGGACCCTGCATGTCAGTAGGGGACTGTTCAAACTGGTGGAGGCTCTGTAATGATGTGGGGCGTGTGCAGTTGGAGTGATATGGGACCCCTGATACGTCTAGATACGACTCTGGCAGGTGACACGTACGTAACCATCCTATCTGATCACCTGCGTCCATTCATATCCATTGTGCATTACGACGGACTTGGGCAATTCCAGCAGGACAATGGGACACCCTACACTTCCAGAATTGCTACAGAGTGGCTACAGGAACACTCTTCTGAGTTTAAACACTTCCGCTGTCCACCAGACTCCCCAGATATGAACATTACTGAGCAAACCTGGGATGCCTTGCACCATGCTGTTCAGAAGAGATCTCCACCCCCTCGTTCTCTTACGAATTTATGGACAGCCCTCCATGATTCATGGTGTCAATTCCCTGCAGAACAACTTCACACATTAGACGAGTTCATGCCACGTCGTGTTGCGGCAATTCTGCGTGCTCGCGGCGTCCGTACACGATATTAGGCAGGTGTACCAGTGAAGAGACAATAATTATTAAAGGGACGTGGCAGTATAAACTAAAAGTGATAAGTGTTTCATTTATATCCTTTAATAACAGTTTCCATCATTTACACTTTTGACAAGTAAAATTTCATACAGTCTTTGTATTTATATTATCGCATAAACTATGACAAATAAGGTTTAATCTGGCTTCTGTTACACTCTTAAACACTTCCAGTCCTGCCTGACAACTAACAAAACCCACAAATTATCCGTACTTCAGTTTCCGACCGATCAGAATTACTACCTCCAACACGTAAATGAAATTACAGAAAGTTTACGGCTGCGCTTTACCTTTGACAGTAAGCGCCGGCCTCTCCGTTCTCCACCTGTCCTTGCCGAACTGCCACCCTCGTTCTCCTGGTTGCTTCCAACTCCTCACACTGCAGGCACCATTTCACAAATACACTGCCGGCCATGATTCCAGACCAGCACCCACTGCCTTCCCCGCTCTTTTCAGCCTTGTAAGCCGATACACAAATCGTGGCCTCTCCTCTCATTTGATTGGTTGCCTTACAGACAACCACAGCGACGAACTGTCATTGCTCACTCAGTTCCCTGCTACCTCTACCACTTCTCTTGTTCCTCCCACATGAATTTTCCGTTGTAACGGTGGCCTGAGAAATGCTGACCCACCTCCATTCTGAGTTTGCGGAGTAGCCTCGAAGTTCCCAGAGGCAGTTCAGAGGTCGCTAGGTGTCGTGGTGGACACTTCCGGGAACGGTTTAACTTGGCTGCGTCTGGCATTTGGCACCTCCCGGAAGACCTCCGTTCTACGTTTCTGAAATAGCTTCGGAGTTCCCACAGCCGCAATGGTTCCACAACGACTCCGGGGGTCATAGGGTGTCCTGATAAACATTTCCAAGAACGGGGCAAATTATCTGTGCGCAGCGTTCCCAGTGCTGTCGTCAACGAGCGAGCGACCTACACTCTCTCCATCGCCAGAAAACGTTATCCATCCAGCTATTCTCCTCATGGTCGAAGCACCGGGTTTTTCACCTGCTCCCTTTAACTAAATCATGACAAGCCCCATAAATGATCCGTCAGAACTTGTGCAATAAAAATAATGGTACTTTGTCGGTACCCCACGTGAACAAATCCTGGAGTTGTCAAGACTTTCAATAATGCCCATCACACTGCAGGCGCAATTCATTTGTTGCTTCCCGGCGATCGTCACGGATGATCTGGCTGACAAGCTGGATGTTGTATGAAGTCATTGTTGTCGCTGGACGGCCGCTTCGCGTTGCATCAGCCAACTGTCACGGCGTCCACAGTATCACATCGATACATCTGCAGCCTTTCATGAATGTGATGTTTCACCTTCTGCAGTAAATAATTCGACCACAGAACGCTTTCTTTTACGTATATCAGTGTAGGCCATTTTCTACAGTTATTCAATGCTGCCACTTGTTAGTGGAAAGGGCTGCAGATGACAGTCTGTGCTAGTGCAACAAATTTATGGTTGTTGCGTTACTAACTTAATTAAAGAGGACGTAAAATGGGAGGCATAACATTCAGACAGAATCTCGTACAAGGGTTGAACAAAAATGCGCAAACACGACGAGGAATTCATCTTTGAACATAAGCGTAGTTGCTAACCTAGCCTGAAGTGACAATATTGTATTTAACCACGAATGGCACCTGCCCATTGTCCTCAATATGCTGCAAGTGTCATTCGTGATCAAAACAGTGTTCTGTGTGCTTGTGACAGCATTATGTCGGAGCTAAGTGATTTCGAAGGTGAGAATATTATTGGTGCTCATATGGTGAGTGTCTGCGTAACAAAGGCAGTCGAAGTGTTGAATGTTTCGCGTGATACTGTATCGGAGATTCTAACCACATACAGGGAAAGCGGAAAAACATCACTTGCTAAGTCAAAATGCGCAAGAAAGTGTGTGTGTTGACTGCTCGTGATAGACGATCATGGAAAACGATTGTGGACGGAAAATAAGAGGACGTCAGCTGCAAAAGTCACTCCAGAACGGGATGCCACATCGCGAACCATATCAGCACGAAAACTACACGAAGGGATCTCCATAAGCAAGGAACTGCAGAGCGACGTGGCATTCCAAAACCGCTCATCAGTGATGAATATGTCCGTAACAGTGAAAAGTAGTGCCGAAGCCTTGAAACCTAGACTATGGCGCAATTTTTTATTTATTTACGGAGCAATGAAAGAAAGCCATTTGGTCGAGTAAGCCTTATTTCACACTCTTCCCAACTACTGGCCGACTTTACGTTCCAAGACTGAAACACGATGGGGATTCAGTGATACTTTTGACAACCATATCGTTGTATTCCGTGGGCCCCGTGGCTTCTCCTCAAGGTCGCACAATAGTGAAGGATATGTGGCCATTCTGACTGATCAGATCCATCAAATGGCTCTGAGCACTATGCGACTTAACTTCTGAGGTCATCAGTCCCCTAGAACTTAGAACTAATTAAACCTAACTAACCTAAGGCAATCACACAGATCCATGCCCGAGGCAGGATTCGAACCTGCGACCGTAGCGGTCGCTCGGTTCAGACTGTAGCGCCTAGAACCGCACGGCCACTCTGGCCGGCTCAGATCCATCCCATGTCACAATATTTGTTCCCCAAAGGTAGTTGAACCGTGAATTTACTTTCAAAATCTTTTCTTAAAGTATTTGCTTTATTTACTAGCGATTCATCAAGAACATTAACACATTTAATCACACTAGGTGAGCATGGAAGTGGATTCCAGGGAGTAACTGATGAAAATGAAATTACCTTTAACAAATGGGAGTTTTATTCATAAAAGCATTTTCAAAAACAGATTTAAAATTTATAAGCACAAAAGCACCCTCGAAATATCAAGTTACAATTTTATTTAGAGGCACAAAGAACAATGTTTACAGTATGAGTCTTCGGGCTGAGAAGCTTCCCGCTGCCTTTCAACACGGCCGTGGTCACGACCGCTCACAACAACCTCTGAAAGACTACACTGGTGCAAATCTGCAACCCACCAGATTACTTTAAACTAAAAATTTTAACAACTCACACAAACACATTAACTATGCACCCAGTAAGAGGGATGGAAATGGTACAAACACTCACACTAAGAAATTATTTGCCACCGAAAGGGTAATTTCTTTTCAAAAGGACTCTTACGGTGGAAGGGTGGCAACATTATAAAAATGACTATTTAAATACAACCCATGAAATTCAGACTTACATAACATTTACAACATGCTCTACATTACACATGTACCGCCTCGCAAGATGATAGGCAAGTTGAAAACATATTTCAGGAATTCGGCCTTTACACTTTAATTTTATAAATTCGTTAACACCGAATCCGACAAACATGACAGAGGCAGCTATTAACGTATGGCAGATTGAGAGGGGGATTACTGAACAATCCGAACCGCAGATTGCTCTAACCCTCCCCAACTCCACAAGGGAAAAACGGACCACCCAATTCACAAATAACCTCCTTCCCGTAGGTGGGCAAACGGAGAAGAATGGTGGGACGACCCCAAAACAAAGCGACTGGTGCCCTCACCAAGAAAACAAGTAGAATTTAACAAGTAAATAAAACCGCATATCTCCAGTCACCTAACTTCTAATAAACTGTGATTTCTGGCGAAGACCTGAGGCAGCACCCCCAACGCTCTCCCGAACCGTCCGCTGCCAGCCGCTTCAACGGACGCAGGAAGGCGATCCGATCTCCCGTCCCACGGCGTCGTAGCTCGCCCCGGTCAGCCCGATGTCGTAGTTTCACTCCTGTTGCTCTCGTGTCAACTGCGAAGCCACTACCCCTTTCTATACGGCGCGGCCCACTGGACTCACGTGGGGACCTCACATGCGCCGACGCTCAAGGCGGACAAGTCATCTCGTGTCTCAGTGTGCGATTGACCTACCGACCGATCCAACCGGCCTTAAAGGTCGGCCCGAACGACAGACATCCTGGCGCTCCAGACGGCAGACCGACATTGACTAAGCGATACACTCGGTCGGGCCCACCCCTGCAGAGGAAACATGCCCTCAGGCTACCCGACATGCCTGCCCCGTGAAGAGACCGACCTACCGATGAATCCAACCGCCAATGTCCACTGCCAGAACAAACTCGAGCGGACTGGCGGCCTAACACATATTAGCACTCCGGACGACAGACAGACACTGACTGTCCCACACTGACCCGGCTGACCGACTCGCCGAGACTGACAGACTGACCAAGTGGCGAGCTCATAGCGCCCCTTAAATGCACGTGAACAGGCAACTTTTCCCCTTTCACACCAGAGCGAGACACCAAAGCTGCGATTGCAACAGCGGCGCCGCCGCCAGACACGGAGAGCGACTGCTTTACACTACGCGCTGGGGCGCGCTCTTCAAAACAGCAAATTTTACCACGGCTCAGTAGAACTGCGTTCCAAGACGACAATGCCTATGTTCACACAGTTCGCATTGTCCAGGAGTGGTTCTCTCAGCACGAAGATGAATTGTCGCATCTCTTCTGGCCACAACATTCACCAGATCTCAATATTATTGAGCTTTTGTGAACTGTCTTGGAGATAAGAGCGTGTGGTTGCTATCCACCTTCATAATCATCGTTACCTGAACTTGCCACTATATAGCACGAAGTCTGGTATAAGATTTTCTTGAAAGCCACACAGGATCCTTATTTATCCATTCCGAGACGACTGGAGGCGGTTTTGAGTGCCAACACTTTCCTTACTCGCTATAGGGCGTGGCAACGTCTTGTGTTTTTGGTGTTCCCATATTTTGCTCTGCCAAGGACATAATTTTGTTTTTATACTTTTTACATATTTGATATTTTATATATCATCAACAACCATTGCTGTTGTCTCATTACGTTCATGATAAAACTTAGATTTACTATATATCAATTGTAGCATAGAATACCCAATTTTTCTTATATTGCTAATGGTCTGCTGGTTATAGAGGTTCTATCTTCTAATTTCTATACGTAACGTAACGTTTATGTCACATATTAGCGTCAATTATTTCTCATTACGGGATTTGCCTTAGTGTACACGAATATTGCCACCATTTTACCTAACAGCATCATGATTCTACTTTTTATCTGTTTCCTAATCAATATTAGACAGAATAGAACCTGCATATAGTAATTTTATGCTACTCTATAATATCTATGTCTTTCACTATGTACTAATGTGAAAACTGCCTCCTCACGTACTCATTTGTAACGACTGTTATAACCATCATCACATAAAGTTATCTCCAACATGAAACTTTCTGGCAGATTAAAACTGTGTGCCAGACCGAGACTCGAACTCGGGACCTTTGTCTTTCGCGAGCAAGTGCTCTACCAACTGAGCTACCCAAGTACGACTCACGCCCGGCCCTCACAGCTTTACTTCTGCCAGTATCTCGTCTCCTACCTTCCAAACTTTACAGAAGCTCTCCTGCGAACCTGCAGAACTAGCTCTCCTGAAAGAAAGGATACTGCGGACACATGGCTTAAGGCCCGTCCACACGCAACAATCTGTCTGCGCACATCACATCTGCGCAGACAGATCGTTGCGTGTGGACAGAAGATTTGCACGAACCTGAGGTGTGTGCAAACCTGGAAGTTGGAGTTGGAGGTTTGAGCGAAACCTCTCAAATCTGTGGGTTCAAACCACATCTGCGCAGATAAGTTGGAGCGTGTGGACAGGAGATCGCCGCAAATGTGGCGCGAAACAGCTGTTTGCTCAGTCTAGTGTTTGTATTTGTGCGCACAGGGCATTAAAATGGCTGATACTCGTCGGTGTTCTCGAGAGTTTGTAAGGGAGTTCATTGAAATATATAGAAACCACCCACGTTTGTGGAAGATTAAAGTAAAGAATATAGCGACCGAGACAAAAAGACAGCAGCATACAATGCTCTAATTGAAAAATTGCAGGTATTATTTCACTCAATTCTTGTTTCGATATTGCAGTTGAAAATTCCAAATCCTTGTAGCTCCTTCCTGTTGCTAGGAATCTTAATGTTACCGCCAGCCGTTCTTGAGGAGAAATTGCCCTTCTCTATACAAGTATTTTTTCTCACAAGCTTTAAGTATAAGTTTCGACATCCATCCGCAAATAATTTCGCCAGTCGTTAGGGTCGCCCCGCAACTCTCGCAGTAAATTTACGTGAGAAAACGGCTTTCGCTTTAGCAGCCACTGTCTACACTATTTTGACCGCTTTCTCTGTTTCCTGCGGTTGGTCTGAATGTTTTTTGCAACACGCATTTCTATATTTCAAAATAACTGAATTAAATTTTTGACGTTTACGGGAGTGTAGTCGTTTGCCACTGATATTTCTTTTCTACACCGACCGATGGCGGGCGAGTAGTAGATTGGGATTTGTGTCGTGTGAACACACCACATTTGCAGCGATCTTTTGCATGTACAGACATCTGCGCCGATGTCTGCGCAGACAGATCGCTGCGTGTGGACCGGGCTTTAGCCACAGTGAAACGTGTTGTTCTGAGGCAGCCGCACCAGCCGTCTCTGAGGGGCGCCGACCCAGCGGCCAGGCTGGTGCCATACGCGGCGCCGCACAAAGCGAGGGGCGCGCCCAGCCGGCCTTCCGGCCAGCGCGAGCTGCGCCTTCCTTCCGGGGAGGCCACACAGCGGCCCGAAACACGCCGACAGCGCCCACCGCGCTCTCCTCACTCACGCCGCGTGCGGGTTTGTGGCGAGCGCGAACCGAGTTATTATTCCGCCGATCCGACTGCCGTGCCACTCAAAGCAGATCCAGGATGACTCCCAACTCAACAGATAAATTGTCGGAGGTTGTTCAGGGAGTAAATACTTGTTTTGTTAATGAAACTGCCTTTTCCTGCTGCTAGTTACTTTATTTATCCCATACGCGTTTCGCCTTTTGCTGTTCTAAGGCATCATTACTGGGATCTATAACATACAGTTTTGTTAGTTTTATACAGGGTGATTCAAAAAGAATACCACAACTTTAAAAATATGTATTTAATGAATGAAACATAATATAACCTTCTGTTATACATCATTACAAAGAGTATTTAAAAATGTCTTTTTTTCACTCAAAAACAAGTTCAGAGATGTTCAATATGGCCCCCTCCAGACACTCGAGCAATATCAACCCGATACTCCAACTCGTTCCACACTCTCTGTAGCATATCAGGCGTAACAGTTTGGATAGTTGCTGTTATTTCTCGTTTCAAATCATCAATGGTGGCTGGGAGAGGTGGCCGAAACACCATATCCTTAACATACCCCCATAAGAAAAAATCGCAGGGGGTAAGATCAGGGCTTCTTAGAGGCCAGTGATGAAGTGCTCTGTCACGGGCTGCCTGGCGGCCGATCCATCGCCTCGGGTAGTTGACGTTCAGGCAGTTACGGACAGATAAGTGCCAATGTGGTGGCGCTCCATCCTGCTGAAATATGAATTGTTGTGCTTCTTGTTCGAGCTGAGGGAACAGCCAATTCTCTAACATCTCCAGATACTGTAGTCCAGTTACAGTAGCACCTTCGAAGACAAAGGGACCAAAAACTTTATTGGCTGAAATGGCACAGAAAACGTTCACCTTAGGCGAGTCACGTTCATACTGAGTTGTTTCCCGCGGATTCTCGGTGCCCCATATACAGACATTGTGACGGTTGACTTTCCCGTTAGTGTGGAAAGTTGCTTCATCACTAAACACAATCTTTGAAACGAAAGATTCATCTGTTTCCATTTGAGCAAGGATAAAATCACAGAAATCGATTCTTTTAATCTTATCAGCTGCAGAGAGTGCTTGAACCAATTTCAGACGATAAGCTTTCATAACTAACCTTTTTCGTAGGACTCTCCATACAGTTGTATGTGGAATTTGCAGCTCTCTGCTAGCTCTGCGAGTCGATTTTCCTGGGCTGCGAACAAATGCTTGCTGGATGCGTGCTACATTTTCATCACTCGTTCTCGGCCGTCCAGAAGTTTTCGCTTTGCACAAACACCCATTCTCTGTAAACTGTTTATACCAACGTTTAATACACCACCTATCGGGAGGTTTAACACCATACTTCGTTCGAAATGCACGCTGAACAACTGTCGTCGATTCACTTCTGCCGTACTCAATAACACAAAAAGCTTTCTGTTAAGCGGTCGCCATCTTAGCATCAACTGACGCTGACGCCTAGTCAACAGCGCCTCAAGCGAACAAATGTACAACTAAATGAAACTTTATAGCTCCCTTAATTCGCCGACAGATAGTGCTTAGCTCCGCCTTTTGTCGTTGCAGAGTTTTAATTTCCTAAAGTTGTGGTATTCTTTTTGAATCACCCTGTACTATTAAACAGTTCACGTCTGTATACGATTATGACAGGTGACACGTAGGTAAGCATCCTGTCTGATCACCTGCATCCTTTCATGTCCATTGTGCATTGCGACAGACTCGGGCAATTGCAGCAGGACAATGCGACACTCCACACGTCCAGAATTGCTACAGAGTGGCTCCATGAACACTCCTCTGACTTTAAACACTTCCACTGTCCACCAGACTCCCCAGACATGTACATTACTGAGCAAATCTGAGATGTCTTACAACGTGCTGTTCAGCAGAGATCTCCACCCCTTCGTACTCTTACGGATTTATGGACAAACCTGTAGGATTCACGGCGTCAGTTGCCTACAGCACTACTTCAGAGATTAGTCTAGTCCATGCCACGTCGTGTTGCGGCACTTCTGCGTGCCCGCGGGGGCCCTACACGATATGAGGCAGGTACACCAGTTTCTTTGGCTCTTCTGTGTATAAGGGGCACCCAAAATTTATCACCAAATGAGTTGAGACATTTATCCCAATAGGAGACCAAACGATCAATTCCTGTGTCGGAGAACGCTGTCCGGCACCCATCTTACACTTCCTCGTCCGACTAAAACCGGCGTTCACTCGTGTCTTTTCTCAGGTAGCCTAAGATGTGAAAACCACACGGTCAAAAATCCGGGCTGTACAGAGGATGTTGTAGTGATTCCCAACCAATTCGCTAAGCCTAGCCTTCATCCGATTGGTAGTGTGGGGGTGGGCCTTATCGTACAACACAATGATTCCATCCGACAGCACTTCTGAGCGTTTGACTTTATGGAGCGTCACAGTTTCTGCGAAGTATCTTCATAGTGCTGCACGCTGATTGTGATTCCACACTCGAGGAACTTGACGAGTAGAGGACCACTGCAGTCAAAGAAGATTATTGCGATCTTACCGGAACCTGTGTGAAATACCGCGAATTTATTTGACTGGGGTGATGTGGGATATTTCTACTGATGAATTTGCCGTTGTAAAGTGACACATAAGTAGGCGTGCAAGCTGACCGCCTTGAGTTGGTAGGAGGTGAGGTGGGGGCCCGGGGCTTAAGGCGTAGCGTGGCCGCCCCAGCCAAAGCGCTGCTGCTGGGCAAGCCACAGCAACCGGTACAGGTCAGCCAGGCGCACAGACGAGCAGCGTCACCGGAAATGGGTAAATCTCAAAGCTGGGAATTTGTACGGCTGTTGCTAGCAAGGCCTTTGTGCAGGAGATGCGCCAAAAATGGCTGAAATGGTGGAGTGTCAGACAAATTGAAAGATGGCTTCTTATAGCTCTTTGAGAATCTATGATAATTTACAGTGAAATAGTAAAGCAAATCTGAATACATCTGAGTCGTCAGAAAAGTGAGGCAGGCGCATCCAATGATACAGCAATACTTCAATATCTTTAAAACTACAAAAGTTAATATTTCACAGTGAACAAAAATGTCACAGTGAACCTCCGAATTAACAAGTTTCGACCTACAATATCTTAGATGATAGGTTTGCACTATGGCCATCATCTCTGAAGGCTATGTATCTCTGTCTATTTTACCTCATGTTTTATTACAATTTTTATATCTTTTCAGTATGCATATGTTTGTCAGAATATTTCATCCTCCACAATTACACAGCAAATGAATACAGCAAGAATACTACGCATTTTGTCATACTTGTGTAGTTATTTCATAACAGTTTAGTATTTTGCCAGCAACTTTATTTCAATATTAATTACAATTCATAATACAAAATCAAGTGGTCAATGGTAGCTGACACCACCTTTGTAAAAGAGTGCCAAGAGGTGCTTCTGACAAGGATGCCTAACTGTTTAAACCATATTTAATGACAGTCTGATGTCATTTATTTTGGGCGCATTTTCGGAAGAATACTGGCGTATTTATTAATGCATGAACCTTAATCTGTAATTATTGCGAATGATCTGAGCGTGACCGAATGTTTCTAACATTTCTTTATTTAAATATTGTTGCAATATATAAGTTTAGTTCGGGAAGTGGTTATTTTTTGCAAATTTGTGGTAAGGTCCTATGGGTCCAAACTGCTGAGGTCATCGATCCCTAGGCTTATACAGTACTTAATCTAATTTAACTAACTTACGCTAAGGACTACATACACACCCATGCCCGAGGGAGGACTCGAACATCTGACGGAGGGAGCAGCGCGAACCGTGGCAAGGCGCCCCCAGACCGCGCGGCTACCCTGCGCTGCCCGGGAAGTGGTCACGTTGAGTCAGACCATATCTATAGAACCTAGCAAAGACTATGTTTGGTGGCAATGACCTTGAGCCAAAGGAAAAGCAGAGAGTAGCGAAACACTACGGCAGTGAAGTGAAGACTGGGACTTTTTGAGTGAGGAGCTCAGAGGAGCGATTCTGGAGACCTTTTTATGCGAGTGTTAAAAGGAGATAGACCTGCCTGTGGCAAGAAGTAGTATTCAGTCATATAGGTGATTGATTCTGTGCGGTGTACGGCCGCTGCAATTCTCCAACTTTTGAAAGGACCTTATTTTTCTGGAGGTCTAACTGTGCTCCGGAGTAGGGCTCTTAACTTTTTCCGCTTGTATTACGGAAGTGAGGATAGACAGTGTATGAGTTACTATTCTTTGTGTCACGTGTGTTAAATTGTAAATCATTATGTTGATCTCTGAACTATTTTGAGCTTGTGAATATTTCGTGCACTGCGATTACGAAATCTATTTAATCTCTGCGTATCTTTGATGACTATTTAGTTTGAGGATTTTGCTACCATTACTGTAACGCTCTCAATGTAACTTGGCTGCGTTTTAGAGGAGTATTTCTGTTTGTATTATACTTGATTGTCGTAGAACCACTTCCTGTTTATGTGAGATATCCCTTCTCCAATGTCGGCCTGTGTGGCCGAGCGGTTCTAGGCGTTTCAGTCCGGAACCACACGACTGCCACGGTCGCAGGTTCGAATCCTGCCTCGGGCATCGAAGTTCTCAGGTTAGTAAGGTTTAAGTTGTTATAAGTTCTAGGGGACTGATGACCTCAGGCGTTAAGTTCAAATGGTTCAAATGGCTCTGAGCACTATGGGACTTAACTTCTAAGGTCATCTGGCTCAGTCCGGAACCGCGCGACTGCTACGGTCGCAGGTTCGAATCCTGCCTCGGGCATGGATTTGTGTGATGTCCTTAGGTTAGTTAGGTTTAAGTAGTTCTAAGTTCTAGGGGACTGATGACCACAGATGTTAAGTCCCATAGTGCTCAGAGCCATTTGAACCATTTTCTAAGATCATCAGTCCCCTGGAACTTAGAACTACTTAAACCTAACTAACCTAAGGACATCACACACATCCATGCCCGAGGCAGGATTCGAACCTGCGACCGTAGTGAGGCGTTAAGTGCTCAGAGCCATTTGAATCTTCTCGAATAAACATTTTTCAAAATGATTCTCTATCCTCTACATCAACTACAGGCGTTAGAATAGAACATTTTTATTAAATTATTCATTTGTCTTTTATTTTATTTTTCTGTTTATTTCATTAACTCGCAGTTTTAGACAATGTACAGACTATTTGGCAACAGCAACACAGCTATAGATTATTATTTGCAGTGAGTTAGCATCTGGGCATGAAAGTAGAAGTGCGCGGGTCGATCCTATGACTACGTCGAGCCATTCTCTTTAAACAAAGCCGTGCGTAGCTCAAGTACGTGTAGTACTAGTAACCACAGGTAAATGAGGATGATGATATTTGGTTTGTGGGGCGCTCAACTGCACCCATACAAATTCCCAACCTCTGCCCAGTCCAATCGCGCCACTTCCATGAATGACGATGAAATGATGAGGACAACACCCAGTCATCTCGAGGAAGGTGGAAATACCTGACCCCGCCGGGAATCGAACCCGGGACCCCGTGCTCGGGAAGCGAGAACGCGACCACGAGACCATGAGCTCCGGACACCACAGGTAAAGACGCAGCTGGTTTGCTCATATGGGATGCTGCTTGGAAGAGCAACTCTCAGTGGTAATCATTAGCTACTGCTGCACCGTTTGTCACAGGGTTGTCGGACTGCTGCCGGACGGAATCAATCTGTTGCCCGATAATGCCCACCGCCACACTGTCAGTCGGACGAAGACAGGTTGAAAACGCAGCAACGTCCTCCGTATGCTCGGATCATTCAGCGTGTGATTTTTATTATGTTTCCAGCCTTGACGTCAAAAATTGGATGTCTATGAATCCTTCGTACTCGGTTCGCTAGACAATCAAATCAAACAAATCATATTAATGAGTTTTATTACGAAATGAAAAGAGACAATACTTAACTTTTCAATTACACAGATGTATCGCAAGCATAGGCGACGTACGAAATAGGCAATCTCTTCAGTATAAACAATCTCAAGTCTGTGATACATAGAGTGGGGAAGAGAAGTAGCTAGTGTTGACTCTTCTATCCATGTCATTAGTCTTGAAGTTACACTCATGCTCATAAATTAAGGATAATTGCAGAACGTGGTGATACACAACGTGGCGCTACACAAAACTGGCGCTAATAGCATAGGCACATGGGGAACACACACATCTGTAAGTCCACATTATTGGTGATAAGTTGAGAAAACCGTCCTTAACACATGTGCTACAAAACGCCACTGTTTCCTGCGCGTGTACACCGACATCAATATGGGATATGATCACCATGAACACGTACACAGGCCGCACAATGGGTTGGCATACTCTGGATCAGGTGGTCGAGAAGCTGCTGGGGTATAGCCTCCCATTCTTGCACTAGTGCCTGTCGGAGCTCCTGAAATGTCGTAGGGGTTTGAAGATGTGCAGCGATACGTCGACCCGAGAGCATCTCAGACGTGCTCGATGGGGTTTAGGTCTGGGGAACAGGCAGGTCACTCCATTCACCTGATATCTTCTGTTTCAAGGTACTCCTTCACGATGGCAGCTCTGTGGGGACGTGCGTTGTCATCCATCAGGAGGAAGGTGGGACCCACTGCACCTCTGAAAAGGCGGACGTACTAGTGCAAAATGATGTCCCGATACACCTGACCTGTTACAGTTCCTCTGTCAAAGACTTGCACGGGTGTACGAGCGCCAATCATAATCCTACCCCACACCATCAAACCACGACATCCATACAGGTCCCTTTCGAGGACATTAAGGGGTTGGTATCTGATTCCTGGATCACGCCAGATGAGAGGCGGCGAGACTCACTGTTCAGACTATACCTGGACTCGACCGTGGGACCACTGTTCCAATGACCATGTACTGTGTTCTTGACGCAAGGCTGTGAGCAGGGGTTAGTGGAATGCACCTTGTAGGTCTCCTGGCGAATAAACCATGTCTGTTCAGTCGTCTGTAGACTGTGTGTGTGGAGACAAGTGTTCCAGTGGCTGCGGTAAGGTTCTGAGCTACAGTACTCCGCGGCCATATGTGGGCACTAATGGTGAGATATCGGTGTTTTCGTAGTCTTGTACACTGTGGACGTCCCGTACTGTAGCCCCTGGACGCGTTTCCTGTCTGCTGGAATCGTTACCATAATCTAAAGATCACACTTTGTGGCACACGGAGGGCCCGTGCTACGACCTGCTGTATTTGATCAGCCTCCAGTCGCCCTAGTATTCTACCCTTCATAACGTCATCACTGTGTGTTCTTTGAGCCATTTTCAACACACAGTCACCATTAGCACGTCTGAAAACGTCTGATCACTTACTCGCTGCACCAACACACCTCTGCGTATGTGGACTGCTGCCAAGCCACCGTGCGACGACCGCAGATCAAATGCACCGCATGGTTGTACCCCGAGGTGATTTAAACCCGCAAACCGCCCACCAGAGCGTTGTTTCACCATGTATCGGCATTATCCTTAATTTATGAGCATGAGTGTAGTATTGAACTGGGCCGCTTCCAGACGAGCGCGGCGCTTATGTCATCTTCGCATAGGAGCCACTGCTGTCGCGTTGTCGTCCTGGAGAGGGGTTCGTCAGTGCGTCTGCACGTCTTCTAACAGCCATCTCTTCTCTATCGTTCCCGACTGGCGTGCAGGCGCTTGACTTACGCCGTAAAAATTTTTGCATCTTTGGCGACCTGAAGAAAGACGTCGGTGTCGGGCGGACAAGGAAGCACAAGAGCAGGTGCGGTTGTGGACGCGTCAGCGGCCGATCGCGTTGTATGAAACAGATACTGATCATCTGTCCTTCCAGTAGGGTAAATATCTTAAGGCGTGTGGTGATTGTTTTTGAATGGAACGATTCCACGGCCCCGTTGTGGCGTGTGTTCGGTTTTCATTGGACTGCCCCTCATAGTAGGTGATTTCCTGCCTTCATGTGTGTAAATCCAGAGTGTATAGCTCAAGGATCACTGAGAACGTTTCCGCCCTAATCCTCAAAGTACCAACCTCTATATTCTGTAGGACCGGTATGAGAAAAAATGCACAGACTTTATCTGTAGGGCAGGTTCGCACGGAAGTGAACCGTGGACGACAAACAATTCACACATGAGAAGAACAGAAACTTTCAAATAGCTGAAGATTAGGTGGGTGGCTTGGTAACTAATTAAGATGTGCAGAATGGAACTTGGAAGAAAAGAAATTTATGGCACAAGTTTGATAAAAGAAGGCAGAGATTGATAATATACATTCTAATACATCAAAGAATATTCAGTTTGTAATGGTAGATTGTATTTTTGAGGAGGGGGCAGGTATAAGTTAAGGAGTAGCAGGGTGAAGTAGCTGTCGATTGTATAAATATGCTAAGAAGAAGAGGCTTGCACACCATAGATTAGCGTAAAAAGGAAAACCACAACAAAGACATCAGTAAGCTGCTGTGTGCTGACACGACATGTTGAAACAAGTATGAACCCAAGTTTGGTGGTACTACGTTCATTACTGTATACTTTACGAGGCAGACTTTCCAGACAAAAATAATTACGTCGTGAGATACGGCACTCGCCATTGAGAGCCTATACACCCCGCCCCCTCCCACCCCCTCCTCCCCCCGCCTTGGCGTGCGGCAGCTAGCATCAGTCGTCTTGGAGTTCCAAAGTTATAATTTCAGCAGTCGGCAAACTTTCGGAGGATCCACTTATTAACGTAAGTACCAACAGGCATCAAGTAGATGGCATTGGTGTTCACGTGGCAGACTTCCCTTGTCTTTGTTGGAATATCGTAAACATCATTCAGCGAATAATCCCAACGTTGCTACGAATCACATTATCGAGTGAGATCGAGCAGCAGCTAACTTATTAGACTTGTATTGCGAAGGAGGGGGGCGGGGGGTGGGATGGGATTTCAGTCCTTTTCAGAACATCCATATATTCTACATATTGCTAAATAGCTTAAGAGAAACGTGACAATGGTTGTTTTCAAGAGGACACACTCGTCTTACAACAGAACAGTTACTTCACATTGACCATATTGTTTACAAAAATATGATCTGATTGATTTATGAATATGTAACGGTGCCCATATTCATTGCTCAGCCAGAACATTGTAACCATATACCTAATAGCCGGTAAGTCCACCTTTGACACGGATGCATCATGACACAGAATCAGTGACGCCTTGATAGGTCGCTGGAGGGAGCTGGAACCACATTCAGCACACACAATACACATAATTCCTCCTATCAATACCGGAGAGGGCGGGGGGGGGGGGGGGGAGGCTCTGAGCTCTGATGCCACATTCAATCACAACCCAGATGTGTTCGATCGGTTTCAGATCTGATGAGCTGGGGAGCCAGCACATCAATTGAAATTCGCCACTATGTTCCCCAAACCACTGCATCACATTCCTAGTCTTGTGACATGGCGCATTATCTTACTGAAAAATGTCACAACGGTTGGGAAACATGATCGTCACTAAGGGGTGGATGTGGTCTGTAACCAGTGTACGATACACCTTGGCCGTCATGGTTCCTTCCACAAGCTTCACTGGACCCATGGATGCCCACGTGAATGTTCCCAAGAGCATAATGGAGTCGCTGCCAGCTTCTCTCCATCCCGCAGAACAGGTGCCAAAGAGCTGTTCCCCTGGGAGACGACGCATTCAGGCACTGCAATCGGCATGATGAAGAAGGCATCGGGAGTCATCAGACTATGCAGTGCCTGGCCACTGCGCCAACGTCCAGTGTCTATGGTGGAGTGGAGTTTTTTGGGAGAAGAGACCAAACAGCGAGGTCATCGGTCTCATCGGATTAGGGAAGGATGGGGAAGGAAGTCGGCCATGACCTTTCAAAGGAACCATCCCGGCATTTGCCTGGAGTGATTTAGGGAAATAACGCAAAACCTAAATCAGGATGGCCGTACGCGGGATTGAACCGTCGTCCTCCCGAATGCGAGTCCAGTGTGCTAACCACTGCGCCACCTCGCTCGGTCCAGTATCCATGGTCACCGGCCCATTACAATCGTAGTTGCCAATGTCGTGGTCTTGACATTGGCACATTCATGGACTATCGGCTGTGGAGCCCATCTTTAGGAATGTTCGGTGCATTGTGTGTTCACACACATGTACACTGCCCAGCGTTAAAGTCTGATGTTAGTTCTGCCACAGTTCGCCACCTGTTCTGTTGTACCAGTCTGACAGCTATATTGAGGGGTGGACATTCAACCACACGATGTCTGGACGTAGTTTCACCTTGGTTTCACCAAATGTTGAAGACAATCGTCACAGCACTCCTTGAAAGCCCAACAGGTGCTGCAGTTTTCGAAATGCCTGGGCCGAGCCTCCAGTCCATCAGAATTTACCCTCGGTCAAAGTCAGACAGATCATGCGCCTTTCCCATTCATCACACGGACAGTACACTCACTGAAGCTACATGCACCATATGTGAGTCTCACTAGCAGTCATTCTTCTCCAGGGGACGCTGCTATCGCTTGGACGGCTTTATATCAATAGTAGGACTGTCCTCATAATGTTCTGGCTGACCATTGTAAAGAGATATGTAATCAGAAACTCATGAAACTGTTAGCTGATTTGATATTGTGTATTTACCTGCTGTTCTAGCCTTAAGTATATAAATGGACAAGAAATGTAAATGGTCTGGGCCCTTTCTAAGGTTATTATAAATTATTATTACACAGTGCATAGTATTCTACAAAAGAAATCCAGTTTGGCATTCTCGCATTGCTAATCCCAAGGGCAGACTCCTCCTTGTCCTGGAAGATTCTCTAGCGCTGTCAGTCTATGGTCCGCACACTACCATCCATAAACCCATCTGCTCCGAATGCCAGCCAGAAGTTCTGGATGTGGCCATTTTCAAGAACACTGCAGTGCAGTTTTCGTTGGAAACACCCCACGAACTGGCCTCTGACCACGACCCGCGCTTCTGCACCTTACCGACGTCCCTGTGTTTTTAGATGTCCTTCTACCTTGACCGTCATGGGTTGCAACAAATTTTCCAGGATCCTCTGCACATCACTCAGCAACACCTCGACCTGACAACGCCTGCCAATCTGGTTAGTGCTGTTGATTACCTAACCACGAAAATCCAGAAGGCGATCAAGCCCCCAACTTACGTTGTCCCAAGGGCTTTAACCCAACTTAATGATTTGCCTCCCCTATTGCGTGAACTCAAGGTCCGTAAGAGCCGCTACCATAGGTGGTGGTAGCAGTTTCGTGACCCTCAGGATAAGCATTGCATGAAGCGTCTCCAACGTGAATTCTGCCACTGCCTCGCTGATTGGAAAACAGAACAATGAGAAGACAAGATGTCCACCTTTCTCCAACATAAATCAGAATGGGCTGCTGTCCCAGCCCTACAGCGCTCCACAGTGAAGACCATCCATTCCGTCCGCACAGTGGATGGGTTAACTTATGATGCCCTCCGTGTGGTAGAAACTTTGGCCAATGGGTCATCCAGGACTTTACGTCTGATGAAGTCCATAATGAACACGATATTCTGCCGGCTGTTGCCGCTTTCAAACAAAGACCACCTCTGACTGCCCCTCACCTTACGTCCTGTGGAAGCGTGGAAATTCAGCTCCAGCTTTGGATGGCATCTTAAATCGCTCACCAGTTCCCAAGCAATCCATTGGTCTTAGTTATTGGCGTCCTGAACTGCTGTCTCACAACCGGACTTTTTCCCCCACAGTTGAAGCTGGCCAAATTGATTGCCATCCCCCAAGGCCTCAAAGGATCCTACTGTACCTACTAACAAGAGGCCCATTAGCCTCCTGAATACTATGGCAAAGGATCTAGAATCTTTCATCCTCCACCGCATTTCCCAGCCTCTGGTGGCGGCTGGGACAATCCGCTCAGAACAGTTCAGATTCGCTTCCCATCTGTCAGCCAAAGTTCTTAGGATCAGAGAACATGTCATCAAGGGCTTTAACTCCACCATGTCGAAGGCAGCGGTTTTCCTGGACCTGCATAACGCGTATGACAAAATTTAGTAGGACAATCTTGTGTACAAAATGCTGACATAGACGACCATCCCCATCATCTGTGTCAATATCATGGATAATTTCCTCCACGATAGAACCTTCTTGGTTACTCAGCAAGGAAAACTCTCAAGCTTACGTCACATGTCGATGGGTGTTCCTCAAGGCTCTGTGTTGGCTCCCATACTCTTTCACATTTCTGTTAATGATATGCCAGTCATCCCCACTGCCACCTGGCGCAATACGCTGATGATGCAGGGCTCAATACGACTGGACGCTACACCGACCAGCTCATTGCTCGTCTGCAGAGGCAGGTGGATGCGACAGTGACCTGGTGTCTTTCGAACAGGATTGCCCTCAATGCCGCCAAAACTACGGCAGTCTACTTCACAAAACGGCGTCCAGTCCTCTGCTGCATCACTATTTCAGGCGTCCAGGTCCCATGATCACCTGACACAAAGTATCAAGGTGTCCATATGGATAACAAACTGCTCTTCTATTGACATGCAGAATACGTCTCCCAAAAAGTACAGAAGCTGATAAAGGCATTGTACCCAATGTTCAACAGCAGGGAACTGAATCTGGAAACCAAGCTCTGACTGTACCGGATGATTGTCCACCCTTCCCTCATCTATGGCTCCATTGTTTGGGCCACAATTAGTGCCTGCAGAATAAGTGCTTCGGTGGAGCCTGCACGCTTCTCCCCTCATGAGGGTAGTTACCCTCCACAAGGAAACAAACATGCTCACGCTGAAGTCCTCCATTCGAGAGAAGGCGAGATGTCTCTATGACAAAGTGGATGCCCTGCGTGACACGGTCGCTAGCTTATACAACACGACACCATGACCCCTCAGCACTTGCACCGCCACCCTGTTCCTCTCATCATCTTTGAGGAATCAGATTCAGACCATGGCTAGTGATAGTCCTTTTACAGCCAGTACTGAAGTTTCATTGTTGATCAGACCACTCGATATGTGTCGACCACCATACACCACTAATAGCAGTACCTAATGTAGTTGTGGCACCTATTGCCTGTACCTTGAACTTCCACCATCAGAGGGTGGTATGGGACTTCAAGTCCCACTGCCACACCTTCAATGTGCACTTCAATGATGTCCTTGGAATGACATCATTGTCAGACAGAAGAATTTTACCTTCCCACCAAGACAGTAAGACCGAGATCCACTGGTGTCGCTGTAACTCCACCTGACTTGGTGGACACCGTCGAGATAGGGTGGCAGGTGCGCCTCATTGTTATCCGTTTTGGGAACGCCTTTTCTCTAGTAAGAGGCATACCGCCGATGGACTGGACTGTAAAGAGTGGCCTGCTGGCAGTGAACGTGGGAGGTCATGTTGTGGTGCGTTCAGCAAGATATTGCGTATTTGTACAAACTTTGGTACGACTGATTTCAACAAGTAACTAGCATTTCCCCAAATGAAATAGACTGAGGAGCCAAAACATTATGACCACCTGCTTAATAGCTAGTTGGGCCATTTTGTACCGAAATATATCACGAATTCTGTGTATCATCGATTCTACAGTTCGTCGTTAGATTTGTGGGGCTATATGCCACCACGTGTCTGCGCACAAGTCGCGTAATCCCCGTAAATAACTGTCCGCTGATTTGTGTACGTGGTGATGCCACTCGATACCGACCTCCATGGGGCCATCGGATTCACATCAGGAGAATTTGTTGCCCAAGACATTGACGTAATTTCTCTACATGTTCCTCCAACCATTGTAGGACGATTCTGGCTTCGAGACACGGACAGTTACACTGCTGAAAGATGAGAACGTCGTCAGGGAAGATATGAACCATCAAGGGATGCAGGTGGTCCGCAGCTGACCTGGTGTCTTCGATTCCTATCAGAGGTCCCATGCAAGCCCAGGATAATGTCTATCATACCATAATGCTGCTCCCCCAGCCCGCGACCGTGGCGCAGTGTAGATTTCGAGCAGCCGATCGCCCAGATGACGACGTTTCTGGAGACGACCATCGACCTGGTGCAGCAAAAACGTGATTCACCCGACGACCCGACACGTTTACAAAAATGGTTCAGATGGCTCTGAGCACTGTAGAACTTAACTTCTAAGATCATCAGTCCCCTAGAACTTAGAACTAATTAAACCTAACTAACCTAAGGGCATCACACACATCCATGCCCGAGGCAGGATTCGAACCTGCGAGCATAGCGCCTAGAACCGCTCGGCCACGTACCTTTTACAGTGACACACGGTCTACTCTCAGTGATCCCGAGCCCACTACAATCGTAATTGACGATGTCGTTGGGTCAACATGTGAACTAGCAAGGGTCGTCCACTGCGGAGCCCCTAGTTCAACAATGTGCGTTGAATGGTGTGCTCCAAAACACATGTGTGTTCACCATCATTGTACTCTTTCGCCAGAGGTGTCACAGATCGCCTTCTATCCCGCTTTTCAGAGCAGTGAAGCCTCCAAACGCCACTTTTTGTGAAGAGTCACGGACGTCCAACCAGTTAGCGCCTAGTGGTACTTTCACTCTCCTTGAAGCACTTTCCGTAGATCCTCACGGCAGTAGAACGTGAACAATCGACCTGCTTCGCCGTTTTTGAGACACTCGTTCACAGGCTGAACGTAATACATTGAAGCGCCAAAGAAACTAGTATAGACATGCGTATTCAAATACAGAGATATATAAACAGGCAGAATAGAGCGCTACAGGTGGATACACCTATATAAGACAACAAGTGTCTGGAGCGGTTGTTAGATTGGTTACTGATGGTACAAGGGCAGATTATTCAGATTTAAGTGAGTTTAAACGTGGTGTTACAGTCGACGCACGAGCGATGGGACACAGCATCTCCGAGGTAGCGATGAAGAGCGGATTCTGTTGTTCAACGTGACAGAAGTCCAACACTTTCGCAAATTTCTGCAGATTTCAGTGCTGGGCCATCAATAAGTGTCAGCGTGCGAACCACTCAAAGAAACATCATCGATATGGGCTTTCGAGTCGAAGGTCCAATCTTGTACCCTTGATGACTGCACGACACAAATCTTTATGTCCCGCCTGGGACCATCAACACCGACATTGGACTGTTGATGACTGGAAACATATTTCCTGGTCGGACGAGTCTCGTTTCAAATTGTATCGAGTGGATGGACGTGTACGAGCATGGAGACTACCTCATGAATCCCTGAATGTCAGCAAGGGACTGTTCAAGCTGGTGGAGGCTCTGTAATGGTGTACGGAGTGTGCACTGGGAGTGATATGGGACCCCTAATACGTCCAGATACGAATCTGAAAGGTGACACGTACGTAATCATTCTGTGGCTCAAAATGGCTCTGAGCACTATGGGGCTTAACATCTATGGTCATCAGTCCCCTAGAACTTAGAACTACTTAAACCTAACTAACCTAAGGACATCACACAACACCCAGTCATCACGAGGCAGAGAAAATCCCTGACCCCGCCGGGAATCGAACCCGGGCGCGGGAAGCGAGAACGCTACCGCACGACCACGAGCTGCGGACTAACCATCCTGTCTGATCACCTGAATCCATTCATGTTCATTATGCATTCCGACGGACTTGGACAATTCCAGCAGGACAGTTCCACACCCCACACGTCCAGAATTGCTACATAGTGGTCCAGGAACTCTCTTCTGACTTTAAACACTTCCGCTGGCCACCAAAACTCCCTCGACATGAATATTATTGAGCATATCTGGGATGTCTTGCAACGTGCTGTTCAGAAGACATCTCCACCCCCTCATACCCTTACGGATTTATGGACAGCCCTGCAGGATTCATGGTGTCAGTTCCCTCCAGCACTACTTCAGATATTAGTCGAGTCCATGCCACGTCGTCTTGCGGTACTTCTGTGCGATCACGGGGTCCCTACACGATATTAGGCAAATGTATCAGTTCCTTTGGCTCTTCAGTGTGATAATCTGCCCTTTGGCAAAGTCACTTATCTCAGTAGATTTCTCCATTTGCAGCGCATATCTTAGCTAGGGTAATCCCCCATCCGTCTTTGGTCGGCTTACATACTTTCCTACTTTCGTGTGCCCGCAACGCCAGGAGGAGGCATCGAACCTTTCAGTGAGCTGTGGTCATAATGTTTTGGCTTATGAGTGTATATCTCTGTTATATCGTTGTCGTTGATGCAAGATTTTTTCAAGCATTATTAGCTGTTGCAAATTTTACACCATTTATTATTTCAAGTACGCTGCTAAATGATAGACATTATCACACTTTGGTCTATCCTAATTAATAGAGACATGAAGAATACGCAGGAGTATCTGAGCCCCACATCCTCATCTGTAGTGCATTTGACAAGGCCAGTTACAGACATTGTATTCCATAGTACTGTCTGGGAGAGCCAGGCTTATGTTAAAAGCTGTTCTGAGGTAATACACTGACAATGAATTATAACATGTATTACCATTTCATTTCAAGCACCCATTTCACTTTGCTTAGATCGCAGACTTGAAGCTAATAATTTCTGGTTGGGAGGTTGCACCTTTGATAGCAATGGTGTCGTTGTGTGTTAGTGTAAGAAAAGAAAAGAGGTATAACAACTTTGATGGGTCGCATTGTTTCGGTCTTTCCTTGATTTTTCATTGCCTTAAATTCACTCACTCAAAGTTCCACAGCTAAAGCAACTCATGCCTAAAGTTCAGTGCTAACTTCAGTTTTGCTTACTTACAAGTTTCTTAAAGTAACACTTGAGTAAGAAGTAATTTAAAGTCTGACGTTTTCATTGTGGTATAGCACAGATTTATCACTTTCATGAAACAATGAACTCAGTAACTGTTGTAAATTGAAAAAATTAACTGACTATTCAAAAATTCGTCGCTTCGTGACGTGGCACCCAGTTATAGCAAGTAGTAAATTGTTTGTCAGGAGTATTGTTCACAGGGTGAGTCAGTACTGATCCTGGCCTTGTCTTGTATGATGTCACTACGCTTTAGTAGAACACACCATCCATCAGAGCGACTGATGAAGGTAAGAAGTGAAGTGCGTAACTGTTTCTCAACGATCTCCTTGTTTGTTCACTAAGCACGTTAGGTACAAACGCGTTTACTTATAGTAAGGGTGTGCAGTTTACGAAAAAGTAGTGTTCAGATTGTTTATATTGTCTTTTTTTGCGAGTCAAAAATTAATATAAATTACGAAAGACAGCCAATGCTGTGGCTAGGCAACGCCACTTTACAAGACGCGACCAAAGACTCATAACATTAGACGATCGCTGAACGCTATATTTTACGAATAGAAAAAGAGGGTGATACAGTCGTTATAGTCTGTTATGATCTCATCAAGTACGGGGCATTAAGCACTAATCTTCTCGCTTAATGGCATTTTTCATACGAATATCGAAAAACAAGCACCACACTCGCCTATTAAGCGTTTGGCTCTCAGTGGACGTTCTTGTGATTTATTGACACGACGCGCTGCTGGGTACAGATTCCCGTTACCTGTATACAGAACGACTGTAATAAAAATCACGGCACAGTGTGTTTTTTACACACACACAGAGAGAGAGAGAGAGAGAGGGGGGGGAGGGAGGGAGGGAATGAGTGACAGCAGCTCTTTTTCGTGCTACGTGATCATCCAATTTTCTTACACAAACGAAAATATGAACGGATCATAAGTAAAATTTAGCAGTAATAAAAGTATTGCAGCTCTGTGGCGCAGAACGAGTTTGTGTTAATTATGCAGCGCTTTCAAAGCGCATAGGGTACAGGCGGGCGCTCCATCGCTCGCAGCTTAGACAGTATTAAAAGGATCCTAAAAATGCACACCTGGGGCGATCGATAGGCCGACCTGCCTGTCTCTCGATAAGAGTTCTTACCTCCTTAGCGCCAGTACCAAGCGCAGCTAAAACAACTGCGAATCGTCTCTTCCAGTTTGTAGTCAGAGAAATAACATGATTCTTTAATGAGCTCCAATGTGCTTACGAAAATAGCTAGTGCCTTGAGTACGCTGTCACTGAATGTAACTACAACACATCTTGGGTCTGTCGGCACTAATCTGATAGATCGCTGTGGGCTAATCAGTACAGCATGAGCACAGTGCCCTAGAGCAAACAATTAATATCGTGGGAAGCAGTAACTACGAAATCACTCCGAACGGTGTTATGAAATCCGACGATACGCAGCTATTTAATCAATCCTCTTTTATTGCCTGTTCCTTCATCACATAACTTGTACGTGGGGTATGGTATGTACCGCAGAGCACATTTCAAAAAAATGGTTCAAATGGCTCTGAGCACTATGGAACTTCTGAGGTCATCAGTCCCCTAGAACTGAAACTACTTACACCTAACTAACCTAAGGACATCACACACATCCAAGCCCGATGCAGGATTAGAACCTGCGACGTGAGCGGTCGCGCGGTTCCAGACTGTAGCGGCTAGAACCGCTCGGCCACTCCGGCCGGCAGAGCACCTTTCAAAACTTGAATATGGATGGCAGGAACACACAGATAAAATAAAAACATACATTAGTTATTCTGTCGGCGGTGTTGACTCCTTCATCAAGCAGAAATAATGAGGAATATTGTACACAAAAAGGGGCAAATGAGAAGACGAACGGTAGGTAGTAAGTGCCACTTAAGCCAACAATAGCAAAAAGCTTTTGTTCTTGCTTTTAAATAATGTATAACTGCTAAAACTATTGATATAATTTAGAACTATATTTACAAAGTGAACTAGAAGTCCACTGATAAACTTTCCGAGGTGGTAGTATGGGTCAAAACAAGGAAAAATGTCTAATAACTATGGGCTCTAAAATTCTTACCGTTAAGGGCTATGATCACTTGTTCAGTAGAAGAGATGGGTTTCACTGTGGCGAGTATGAAAAAGTGCTCATAGTTCTTAAGGTGCGCGCTTTAGAGACCATGCTTATTGCATCTTTTTCTTATTTTGGTCCATACTTCCTCCTCCCAAAATATGGAAAACAGATAACTTTCCGTAGAAGATACGTGTCCCACAGTAACAAAGATGGACAAGTTCTCATAGCTCATTAGCTTTGCACTTTAGACAACATGCTTACGGAACATATTTTTCTTATTTTGCTCCCTCCCAGAAAATGGAAAGCAAAGAGCTTTCAGTAGAAGAGACGTGTTTCACAGTAACGAAGATGAACAAGTGCTCATGGCTCTTAAGGAAGTGCTTGATTTGTAAGCAAACAGCATCTGGTACTGTGACCTTCCAGATGGTGTTTCTGAAATTTATACTTCTTAAAAGATTCGTTTAACGCTTTTCTAGGCGTTTCAAAAGTGTGAACACAACATTTGTTTTACATCGGTTCAAGTGCAGCAGAAGTATGACAGTACCACATATCAAAATCTGTGGTTGTGACGTTTTTTCGACAGAGGTACCGATGCGGCACACCGGTACGTACCGTCACAAATCAAGCACTGCCTTGAGGTATGTACTTCAGAGACCATGACTATACTGCAGTGGAGTTTGCGCTGATGTGAAACTTCCTGGCAAATAAAAACTGCGTACCGGTCCGAGGCCCGAAGGCGGGACCTGTGCCAATAATTTTATCTTGGAACTCTTCCATTTGCTACGGGTTTGCATAGAAAAACAACAGCATCAGAAATTGAGTCCACCTTGATGCAAAACACCTTGTTATTCGTTTATTTCTTTATTTTCCCACACTAGTTTCAGCGACAAATATCACCATCATCAGTGGGTTTTTTTAAATTTTGTTTATCGTATGTTACAGCATGTTCTTCTGTACGCTTTTCTTTTCCTTTTTTTTGCCGATTTTACTCAGCGAACATCATGTCATCTGCAGGTTCGTTGGATGGTGTGTAGCTGATTCTATACACATAAAAACAAAACTTTCGCACCCACTGATAATGGTGATATTTGTCGCCGAAACTAATTTGGGGAAATAAAGAAACAAACGAATAACAAGGTGTTTTGCATCAAAGCGGACTCAATTTCTGATATTGTTGTGGGATCTTTGCCTTTCGTGGGCTGGTGCTCTACCAGCTGAGCCACGCAATCACGACTCACGACTCGTCCTCAGAGCTTTACTTCCGCCAGTACTCGTCTACTATCTTCCATACAGTCAAGCACTGTCTTAATATATGCTCTTCAGAGACTATGGTTACAGAACTTTTTTTCTTGAATGAAATTTTCACTCTGCAGCAGAATGTACGCTGCTATGAAACTTTGTGGCAGATGAGACTCGAACGCAGGACCTTTGCCTTTCGCGGACTGGTGCTCTACCGACTGAGCTACCAAAGCACGACTCACGACTCGTCCTCAGAGCTTTACTTCCGCCAGTACTCGTCTACTATCTTCCATACAATCAAGCACTGTCTTAATATATGCTCTTCAGAGACTATGGTTACAGAACTTTTTTTGCCTTTCGCGGACTGGTGCTCTACCGACTGAGCTACCAAAGCACGACTCACGACTCGTCCTCAGAGCTTTACTTCCGCCAGTACTCGTCTACTATCTTCCATACAATCAAGCACTGTCTTAATATATGCTCTTCAGAGACTATGGTTACAGAACTTTTTTTGCCTTTCGCGGACTGGTGCTCTACCGACTGAGCTACCAAAGCACGACTCACGACTCGTCCTCACAGCTTTACTTCCGCCAGTACCTCGTCTCTTACCTTTTAAACCTTACCGAAGTTCGCCTCCGAAACAAGCAGACGTAGCGCTCCTAACAAGCCTGGCCTATACTGCTTCCTCCCAAAGTGTGGAAAGCAAAAAGCTTTCGCCGGCCGCGGTGGTCTAGTGGTTCTAGGCGCGCAGTCCGGAACCGCGGGACTGCTACGGTCGCAGGTTCGAATCCTGCCTCGGGCATGGATGTGTGTGATGTCCTTAGGTTAGTTAGGTTTAAGTAGTTCTAAGTTCTAGGGGACTGATGACCACAGAAGTTAAGTCCCATAGTGCTCAGAGCCGAGCCAAAAAGCTTTCGGTAGAAGATATGTGTCTCACAGCAGCGACAGCAGTGAAAATGAAAACGTGCTGATAGACCTTAAGGTATGCATTTTACAAACCATATTTATTATACACTTTGTCCTTAATTTGGTCCATATTAACACCTGCGAAAGCTTGTCGGTGGGGTTTTGGTTCATTCTCCATAATATAAAACATTGTATGTTACTAAGGGTATTGAATACGTGCGGTCTATATACAGTTTCAAGATAACAGGTTTCAAATTCATGACAAAAAATGGTTCAAATGGCTCTGAGCACTATGGGACTTATCTGCTGTGGTCATCAGTCCCCTAGAACTTAGAACTACTTAAACCTAACTAACCTAAGGACATCACACACATCCATGCCCGAGGCAGGATTCGAACCTGCGACCGTAGCAGTCGCGCTGTTACAGACTGTAGCGCCTAGAGCCGCTCGGCTACTCCGCCCGGCAAATTCATGACAACAAACTGAATTGTATGTAATTGAAATACTTTCGTCCGAGTCACTTGTCGCTGCTGTTTATCATACAACCTGGGTATATTATCACATGCATCCACACAACACAGTTAACGACACATCACCATTATGTCGAATGAAAATAGTGATGTCCTACCTTCACTGAGACCTAATCGTTGAAATGATACAGGGTTCTAAATTTGTCTAGAAACCTGAAAATTTTTGTACGGCGTCACCAGCACGGATATTAATTTTTTCATTACAAGGCTTGTTAGCTTATCTACAACATCAATACGTGTCCCTTTGATCAACACTGCTGCTGTGATCTATCATGTCTAATTAAATTTAAGAAACTTAAGTGACAACATGGCTGAGTACATACTAAAACGCGGGTGGAAAATTAAGTTAATGGTCTGACTTCCGTTTTTTAAATGTAGCACGAGCTGGCAAGGTATCATAGCAACGTCACTCACCCAAATACAGTGCAGTTTCTGTAGATGACATGTCGCTGAAGATGAGGTATTAGGTCCGAAACGTGTCACATAAATTTTAAATTAAACTGCGGCTGTCTACAAGTTAGTTTTCTACTATTGCCCAACACTGTCTCAGTAAGGCTAAGCACAAATTTACTCTAAAGCTATTTGGTTCAAATGGCTCTGAGTACTATGGGACTTAACATCTATGGTCATCAGTCCCCTGGAACTTAGAACTACTTAAACCTAACTAACCTAAGGACATCACACAACACCCAGTCATCACGAGGCAGCTAAAGCTATTTAATGAGGGTTTGTGTATCTTCTGTGATTAATGAGCAAGGCACTGACGGTGCGTAAGGCCGCACTGTTTCGATCGTCATGCAACGTAAGACTAGTGAGAAAGTACTCACAGAGTTTGTCCAGGCTACATGTCGGGTGGTCGGTGGGTCCAGAGGTGGGGCGACTGGAGGCCACGATGACGCAGACGGCGACGCGGCGCGGCGCTGTGGCCAGCGGCGGCGGCTGCAGAGTGACTGCCGCGCTGGCCACGCGCCGCCCCCGCCCACGTACCGCCGCTCCGCCCCCACCGCCTCCACGCCGCCTCCCGGCTGCCCCCCCCGGCCGCCGCGGGTGGGGAGCACGCGGTCACCTGTATCAATGACAGTTACGTCAGTTCCCATTCTGAAGGTCCAAACCCTGCACCGTGTTCCACAGATACTACTGCATAGGACCTGTCTCCATGGCGGATTACCACTTCGCAACCATGTCTCACAATGCGAAGCATAATTTAAATCGACCCCTACAGTTCTCACATCCATTCTCGCGTCGTACAGGAATTAATTATAGACGTTGGAAACGTGTTCCCGAGAGATTTCAGTGTTTGTGAGTGATAGCTAGAAAGTTTTAAAATGTCTGAAAGTCTTGTAACCCTTTAGAACACTTTATTGTCTAGATCTCAAGTTTTGTTACACAGATAACCAATTTCTGCCAGCTTATTGGCCATCTTCCAATATGTAAGAATTTGCAAAGAAATACAGGTCCTTCCAACTTGTTGTTGTTGTTGTTGCCTTCAGTCCTGAGACTAGTTTGATGCAGCTCTCCATGCTACTCTATCCTGTGCAAGCTTCTTCATCTCCCAGTACCTACTGCAACATACATCCTTCTGAATCTGCTTAGTGTATTCATCTCTTGGTCTCCCTCTACGATTTTTACCCTCCACGGTGCCCTCCAATGCTAAATTTGTGATCCCTCGATGCCTCAAAACATGTCCTACCAACCGATCCCTTCTTCTAGTCAAGTTGTGCCACAAACTTCTCTTCTCCCCAATCCTATTCAATACCTCCTCATTAGTTACGTGATCTACCCACCTTATCTTCAGCATTCTTCTGTAGCACCACATTTCGAAAGCTTCTATTCTCTTCTTGTCCAAACTAGTTATCGTCTATGTTTCACTTCCATACATGGCTACACTCCATACAAATACTTTCAGAAACGACTTTCTGACACTTAAATCTATACTCGATGTTAACAAATTTCTCTTCTTGAGAAACGCTTTCCTTGCCATTGCCAGTCTACATTTTATATCCTCTCTACTTCGACCATCATCGGTTATTTTACTCCCTAAATAGCAAAACTCCTTTACTACTTTAAGTGTCTCATTTCCTAATGTAATTCCCTCAGCATCACCTGACTTAATTTGACTACATTCCATTATCCTCGTTTTGCTTTTGTTGATGTTCATCTTATATCCTCCTTTCAAGACACTGTCCATTCCATTCAACTGCTCTTCCAAGTCCTTTGCTGTCTCTGACAGAATTGCAATGTCATCGGCGAACCTCAAAGTTTTTACTTCTTCTCCATGAATTTTAATACCTACTCCGAATTTTTCTTTTGTTTCCTTTACTGCCTGCTCAATATACAGATTGAATAACATCGGGGAAAGGCTACAACCCTTTCTCACTCATTTCCCAACCACTGCTTCCCTTTCATGCCCCTCGACTCTTATAACTGCCATCTGGTTCCTGTACAAATTGTAAATAGCCTTTCGCTCCCTGTATTTTACCCCTGCCACCTTCAGAATTTGAAAGAGAGTATTCCAGTTAACATTGTCAAAAGCGTTCTCTAAGTCTATAAATGCTAGATACGTAGGTTTGCCTTTTCTTAATCTTTCTTCTAAGATAAGTCGTAAGGTCAGTATTGCCTCACGTGTTCCAACATTTCTACGGAATCCAAACTGATCTTCCCCGAGGTCGGCTTCTACCAGTTTTTCCATTCGTCTGTAAAGAATTCGCATTAGTATTTTGCAGCTGTGACTTATTAAACTGATAGTTCGGTAATTTTCACATCTGTCAACACCTGCTTTCTTTGGGATTGGAATTATTATATTCTTCTTGAAGTCTGAGGGTATTTCGCCTGTCTCATACATCGTGCTCACCAGATGGTAGAGTTTTGTCATGACTGGCTCTCCCGAGGCCATCAGTAGTTCTAATGAAATGTTGTCTACTCCCGGGGCCTTGTTTCGACTCAGGTCTTTCAGTGCTCTGTCAAACACTTCACGCAGTATCTTATCTCCCATTTCGTCTTCATCTACATCCTCTTCCGTTTCCATGATATTGTCCTCAAGTACATCGCCCTTGTATAAACCCTTCCAACTTATCCAGATCAAAAATGTTGTAATACGATTAAGGAAAGTATATAACCAATACGGTAATATCAGTGCTGTCAAGTAACTATTCGCATGTTTATGTTCAACACATAAAAAATATAACAATTTACGGAACTGAAGCTTCCTGGCAGATTAAAACCGTGTTCCTCGATCTCGGGACCTTTGCCTTTCGCGGGCAAGTGCTCTACCAACTGAGCTACCCAAGCACGACACCACGCTCCGTCCTCACAGCTTTAATTCCGCCAGTACATTGGTACAACATTTGCCCGCGAAATGCAAAGGTTTCGAGTTCGAGTCTCGGGCCGGCACACAGTTTTAATCTGCCAGTAAGTTTCATATCAGCGCACACTTCGCTGCAGAATGAAAATTTTATTCTGCAAACATCCCCTAGACTGTGGCTAAGCCATGTCTCCGCAATATCCTTTCTTCTAGGAGTGCTAGTTCTGCAAGGTTCGCGGGAGAGCTTCTGCGAAGTTTGGAAGGTAGGAGACGAGGTACTGGCGGAATTAAAGCTGTGAGGACGGGGCGTGAGTCGTGCTTGGGTAGCTCAGTTGGCAGAGCACTTGCCCGCGAAAGGCAAAACTCCTGAGTTCGAGTCTCGGTCCGGCAAACAGTTTTAATCTGCCAGGAAGTTTCATATCAGCGCACAGTCCGCTGCAGAGTGAAAATTTCATTCTGGAATTTACGGAACTGATCACAAGTTGCCATTAAAATGACACTATTGTGCTGTATGTACATTATGTAGCCATAATCACAGAACTTGCAACATATTAACATTGTGTAGAGTGCTGACCTCTCTCACATAAAAACTGGACGGGGTCCCACGTATATGATGATATTCAACTTTGGTAGGTAATAACCATAAGCAATATAACACGCCATCATGCATGGCACGGGAACAGTTGAAGCTGTCCCGCTAACGGAAACATGCAAACTAACTGCCGCAGATCACTACAGTATGGTACATCTAACATGTAAAGCCGGCCGCTATGACCGAGTGATTCTAAGCGCTTCAGTCCGGAACCGCGTTGCTGCTACGGTCGCAGGTTTGAATCCTGCCTCGGGCATGGATGTGTGTGATGTCCTTAGGCTAAGTTAGGTTTAAGTAGTTCTAAGTCTAGGGGACTGATGACCTCATATGCAAAGTCCCATAGTGCTTAGAGCCATTTGAACCATTTTTCAACATGTGAAGCCATACCACTGCATATTCCGTTGGAAAAATATGGAAATGGAGTCCCATGCTTCTTGACAGAGCGTAGGGGAACGATGCGGGGAAACCCGCACCTCCTACTAGGCAAGGTCCTAATGGGGGTGGTTAGCCGTTGCCTTCCTCCGACCGTCATGGGTATGAATGATGATGACGAAGACGACGTAACAACACCCAGTCATCTCAGAGCCGGGAATCGAACCCAAGACCCCGAGCTCGGGAAGAGACAACGCTACCGCGAGGCCACGAGCGGCGGACTTTATAAATTAAATAAAACACGCCAGTTACCTAAAATCTATCATTAGCCATTAGACAACATGTGAAACGTAACAGTATGTAATTGAACACAATGGAATCTGTTACAAAGGTTTAAATACTTTACACATAAACTACAGATATTTAAGGTCCGAGATTCACGTTTTTTCATAAAAATTAGTTGTATTGTATGACTACGCCATGGAACAGAGTAGTACCAGTGCAAATGATATTTATAAACAACCTAACACCCAATAAAATGTTAAAATACTTGAAATACATGAGCTGCACATATCTTTAAGGTATGAGATCCAAAGTGTTTTTATCAATTTTGTTAATGAAAATGACGGGAGACAGAGCAGCACCAGTGCAATAAGTTCATATAAACAGCCTGACATCCAATAGTGAAATGGATATGAACTTTTGACAGCTACTACATTTCGATTCATAAACACAATAAGTACATAAGACGTGTTACGAACCCAGAAATATATTTCTAACATACTTGTGCCGGCCGGAGTGGCCGTGCGGTCCTAGGCGCTACAGTCTGGAGCCGAGCGACAGCTACGGTCGCAGGTTCGAATCCTGCCTCGGGCATGGATGTTTGTGATATCCTTAGGTTAGTTAGGTTTAATTAGTTCTAAGTTCTAGGCGACTGATGACCTCAGAAGTTAAGTCGCATAGTGCTCAGAGCCATTTGAACTAACATACCTGTCTCTACCGGCCAAATGTCAATAAGGCAACAGGTACATGGTAAAATAATTTTATTACTACATTTTTGGTTTGGCTGAGATGTAATAGCCTGTATTTTGCTGTAAATCTTTACAGATCTGAACATGGCCCTTGAACTGACTGCAACTTGTGATATACGTAACAAACCTTGCGACTTAGGCAATAAAGGGTTCTAAAAGGTTGCTAGACTCTCAAATATAGAAGATTGTCTCCTAGTTCACTGATAATGTCGGTTAATTATAACCTTGAAATGTGTACACTATAATCAGCCATCTTTGCTATAATTTTTTTTAACCGCGTCTCGCGAGCGATCTTTGCTACTATGTCTGCAGCAAATTGACCAGTTTCTGCATATTTACGGCTGCTTCGGTCGCACAGTGTATCTACCTGAGGCCACTGAGAGGAGTGTGGCGTCCGCGAGTGTTTAGCGAGGGCGTGATTACCACACACTGCTGGCTGCAATCTGCTTCAGTCTATTCCGTTTGGACTGCTCCGGAGGGGAGGATTGTTTTGCTCGTGAGTTATGTGGTATGATAACCAGTGCGGCTGCATTAACACATACTGAGAGAAAGAGATAGCCACGCGTGGAAGCAGCAATGGACTTGTATTGACGAAGCGATTTAACTAGCATAAACAGCTCCTCTCTGTGGATATATTCTGCAACACAAGGAAATGCGTTTTGCGAGCTATGTTGGAACATTTTGGTTGCTTATAGACAGCGAACGAATAGCAGAATGGTGACAGTCGCTGGATATCATAAAATTTGGACATATCCCGTTTTGTTCATTTGTTATTTCCGATTCGCCATTGGGTTCAGCAAGCAGATATCTCAGTCACCGAAAGTTTTTCTTTATTGTATGTTCTTCATATCCTCTTTTTGGAAGAAATCTATGTATGACTGTGCTGAGGGCAAAACGGTAGTTATGTACCATTAACCTAATTTTTCTGTGATGATTCCTTGTCTTTTTTTTGCGATCAAATAATAACTCTCAAGTTAAAAGAAAATCTCATTCCTTATTGCTGTTTCGCTCCTTCCGTTAATTTTATTGAACGGAGCATTACTTTTGCAAGGCGGTAATACTGAACAGTGAATAGTCACGAAGCTCTGTGCTAAGGCCTTATGCAGACATAATTACTGAAGTATTTCCGCACTTGAATTCGATCGACAGTTCAATTGGAACCATCGTCACTCAGTACCTGACTCGCCGTCTGTGACAACGTTGCATAATGAAGTCACAGTTAGTACATCGTTTCAGATGCCAAGTGTAGAGGATCATATTTCGCTATGTAAGAGATGGGACCATATACTTGAAACAGAATTTATCTCACTGTGATTAATTAATATCTTTTTCCTGATTTTCGACTGTATCCTGTTTTTATTAGGAAAATGTGAAATACGGTTAGTCTTTTTCTTATTGCTTACACTTCTTGTTCCTACCGCACTGTTGTAAGGTCACGTATCTTCTATGTTCTCTAATCTCACTTGAATAGTAACAGCTATTAGCTTAACTACGTTATTCTCTAGTAATATGGCTGATACTTTTTACTAATAATATATAAAGCTTGTGTTAATGTTTGAACCTTTTAAAGTCGTTCGAAGAGTCTGTTTGGTGACGCAACTATCCTACACTACCCGTGCGCAATGGTTTATGCATTTTCATTTCCACTTTCGAGCCTGCAATCTAACGTTCTTTACGAAGTTCGATCACCACTGTTATTATCTTGCAGATCATTTTGCTACATTGAAACTAAAGATTAACTCGATCTTTTGTCACCAAACCTTTCCGTATTCCAACAACGACTTCTGAGACTGATGGGCCATTTACATGAAGGTAACACGTATGTAATCAGTTGAAGGCATTAGACGAAGCAGGGGATCTTGATTCTAGTTCAATAATTCTAAAACTTAGGTTTTCATGCCTTTAGTATTCTCTTGATGTCGTGTATGTGATGCAGCTTTCTTCCGTGAACATTTTACTTCTAATTACAAAATACTTTAAAAAAATTCGCTTCAGTCGAAACGAAGCCAACATTACACTGGCGACGATGTGACCGGACCAAAATTTTGTGTGTGTGTCTGTGTGTGTGTGTGTGTGTGTGTGTGTGTGTGTGTGTGTGTGTGTGTGTGTGTGTATTTCTGTATCACAAAAATTGACAAGTAATAGAAAAAATGATGAGCAGCAGATGAACAAAGTGATTGTAGCAGGAAATTAAAATCAACAACTATGATTCCAAAAAGCATTTACGAGCAAAAACAAATTTTAAAAATGTGGGCAGCGATCTACGTTATAGCACAATACAAAAGATAAGTCCAACATTTTTCTTTCTCCTTTGCCTGTGTGCAGAGTAGATTTGCTCGACAGCTGTAATCATTCGATTTTCAGTTTCATTATCAATCGAAACTGAATACTGAATATTTTAAAAATATTGTTGTAATTAGTTTTAACAATACTGACTCTAGTTTACACAAGATGGCTGACATTGCGTCTAAAAACCGCTGGATGAAGCAGGACTTTCTTATTTTTTCCACAAATTAATGGCGTCTTTCCAGAACGTTCATGCTGAGTAATATCCTTATTTGTGTGCCGAGATTAAACTGAGATATGTGATCTGACGCATAAGGATTCCGCCACTATTTCTTTTATGGTAAAAATAAAGAAGTCAGTCACAATTTAAACACATACTCCTCATAAGAAAGTTAAACAAGAGATCGGCTACACAACAGATCAAATTAACGCATTTTATCATAAGGCAGAAGCACTGATGAAATCAGATGTAGAAAGTTTCTTAATGCAACAAAAAGTGATGTTCAGCCTATCGTCAAATGAAATATCGTCTAAAGATCATCAAATGTCAACTCAGCTAGATGAAAAGTCCTCTGAATGTAATGAAATGTCATCTAACGTAAATGAAATGTCGACTTGACACGATGAAATGTTATCGCAATGTAATGACATATCATCTAAGCAAAATGAAATCTTAAATACGATGTGTGATATGTTACCTAAAGGAGAAACAATGTACTCTGAGATTTCAACTAACCACAATTAAAAATTATTTTCAGAGCTGCCATATGCAATTGATGCTGAAGTCTCGTCTCAGAAAGATGCTTTGGAAGAAGTATCTAAAATTAAAATTGACACGTTTGAAACTAATTACTGGAGTGGCGAGATAGCGTTACGTCAAAAAATAGTAGCGTAGAACTGGAGCTGTCCATTATAACGGAAATAGCACATGAGACACAACCCGCAGATGTTAGTATCGGTAGTGAAAATATTACTTCTCCATTACATGGAGAAATACATATTGAGGAAACAAATCATGCATGTCTGTCACTCAAGCACATATCCTGTCAGAAGCTGGCTCCACCTCATTCTCAGTCAATTTTGTTAAGTGAATACTTTTACGACCGCGAACTACTGAGAGTATCCACTGCCCGTATGATCAACAATAACAGCAATAGGAATAGCGGCGCGGCTTATTCCTCTTCGCCACGCGTGAAATTTCACAGCTGCGGCAGATCAAAAGACTATCGCGTCAGCCCTTTGTCGCAGCCGGTGACGCATCTATCACACAATGCTCGGCATGTCTAAAGCTGCCCAACAGAATTTATTTAGAGGAACAGAGATGATAACAGACACTAAAACGATTACCTTCATGTCGGTGTAGGACACCGGCAAGGCTATTACAATGACAACCAGTCGTATTCCCACCATGGCAGCTACAACCACATAAGGACAAACAATACACGCTCGCAAGAATTTCATACACAGAACTGTACAGTTGAAACCGACTGGTGAACACTGAATCCCACTGTGAAAATTACTGTAATGGCGGATTAGCCCCGCCCCACGATCACAAGTATAACAGATTAAAATCAACTGTAAACGATATATTGTTGGGTGCAATGGGGACAAAATGCTGTGTTCATAGTGAAGAAATTGTTCAAGCTACTGTACATGTTATTGTAGGTAAAGTACCGACTACAACTGTTCTGGACATTGGTTCTATGGTGAATGCTATGTCAGCCAGTTTGTTTAGTATGATTCATGAGGTCACAAGAGAATCCACGTTCCCCGTACAGAATTGTAAGATTCTTGGAGACATTGGTGTCAGATCGTGAAATGTCAAAATACATGGTGTTTCAAAAAGAACATACGTATTTCGAATGCATATATTTACTAAACTTTAAGACATACGAATATGAAACTTTACACACATATTTACGAACCTCTCAAGTTCAGATTACAGATATTCAATATGTCCTCCATTAGCGACACGAACAATATGCAGTACGGATCCGGTTCTTCGACTCTTCCATGTTCTGTGGGAATGATGGTACATAAACGTTATCGTTAACGAAATCCCACAGGAAGAAATCAGAGGGTGCAAAATCCGGTGACCGTGGAGCCCAGCTGAGACATGCTAAGTCGCCAGCTCCTTGACGACCAATCCACCTGTTCGATAGAGTTTCATTCAGATATTCACCTACTTGGCGACTCCAGTGAGGGAGTGCCCCGTCTTGTTGAAAAATGAAGTTGTCTTCGTGGAGCCTCGGAAACAACCACATAGCAAGATGCTGCTGTCCGTTAGCCGTGTTTCCATCAAAGAAGAATGGACCGTAAACAAATGATCGGGATATCGCACAAAACACATTGACTTTGGGCGAATCTCGTACATGTCCAATGGCTGCATGTGGGCTCTGTACGCCCCAAATTCGAACATTGTGTTTGTTAACCTGAGCACTAACATGGGAAGTCACTTCATCACTGAACACGATGTGTTGTGCGATAGTGTTATCGTTGTCAATAGCATCAAGAATCTCGTTACAAAATGCCACACCTTTGCGTTTGTCATCAGCACGCAGAGCTTGTAACAGCTGTAACTTGTACGGCTTCATAACCAACCGACGTCTCAAAACACGCCAAATTGTCGTTGTAGGTTGTTGTAAATGGCACGACAAATTGATTATGAGGGACTACATTGGAAAGCATTTTGAATTCGTGCAACATTTTCTTCGGGAACACGAGGGTGGTTAGTACTCTTTCTTTATATACACATCCTGTATCTAGAAACTGTCGAAACCATCTGCCAATGTTCCACGCGTTCGGAAGATCAATTTGATACCTCAACCTGAAACGTCTTTGCAGTGTAGTCAAGGAATTGCACTTCGCAAACTCGAGAACACAAAATTATTTCTGCTGCGGAGTACCCATTTTAAATATATTACGGTTACCAAGCAAAACAGAAGACAACTTACGTCTAGCGGCTATTAATATAAACTAGACTATGTATTCGTTTCTCCAAATAGAAGTTGCTGATTGAGTGGTCCAGTCACTATTCGGGTGGGGCCATGGGGGTGGACGTGGGTGGAGGGGCAAAAGTTCATTATAATTCACTGTAATTGGAGGATTGTTTCGGGGTTGCCCTACGATTGGCTGCGGGGGAGAAACGTGTGTTCTGCTCAAAGCTTGGATGGGAAGCCAGAGAGCCGACTACGGACAGTCTTAACCCGGGACGGCAAGTGAACTGGCCATTCGTGTCCTGAGTCCAAGCGTTTTTCTTTTCGAACGGCGTCTGCCACGATGGAGCGTGCCACGTCTGCAAACACAGCCACTGTACGGCGAACTCTGCACACGCCTAATGTGACATTCCGGCGGACTTCAGAGGCGCACAGTCGGCCGCCACGTATGCGACCCAACGTTGTTAAGACGGCATTGCAATGCGAGAAATTGTCGCAGTATTCTGGAGTAGTTTGGAGACGGATATTTTTGTTCGAAGGTTCAACTTCACGGGAGTTTCTAGTATCTATGCAATGTGAAAGTTCAAGGTACAACACGAGCATTCTTACTGTATTCCTCTGTTGTGGTGGTAACAGGTTTGAATGATAACTCATGTTAGATCTCAAGTTAGTGATTAATGGTGGAGATAACCGCAAAGTTATTGATGTTAAACGTAGGTGTCCTTCTTTTTCATTAAATTTTGTCGGTTTGGCCTCTGTTTTTGTGTTGTACTTAGTTGTGAGTTTATAATCTTTAATGCCGTGCCATTTGTTTTCTGGCCACCATTTGGATATTAATTGTCCAGCGGCTTGTGCTGGTGGCAACCTTGTATTATTCTGTGTTCATTCAGTTTTGTTTCAATGTCGAACAATTAATTCAATTATTGAATAAATTATGTCTTGCCAGATCTATGAATTTCATATGGCAGTTGTAAGGGAAACCTTTTTGCATTGATTGCAAGGGGTTCTTTCACCATAAGTTAGAGATTACGGCCACAATTAAATCTAGTAGGATAATAGGCGTTTCCTGCATGCGCACAGTTGATTCACCAATATGCCTTGTGTCGGCTCTCAACATATATCGCGCTGTAAAGATTGTTCTGAGTCCTTCCATTCCATCGTTAATTGATTCTTTCATATTTATCGTTATGCTGCGTACGATTCTGTTGAGATTCCCCTCTGGCGGCGTGTCTGGTCTTATCGATCTTCGAGTCGTTGCTTCCTGTTAGCCTTGTGTAAGGGAATGAGATCTTTGGGGGGATGGCCGGTTGGTTGTCTAGCGGTGACGAGTCGGTCGGTCGGTTTTTAAAATCGGGAATTAGATAATGTCGTACGAGGAGACCGCGGAGTGGCGTGGCGGTGGAGAGTTGGCTGTTGTTCCGATAAGCCGCGTGGTCTATCCTGGCGGTGCGAGACGAGTGGGACGAGTTGACGGGAGAAGGCTGTAAGCTCCTGCTGTGAGCACCCGGGGGCCACGGCTGTGGTTCCGAGTCACTACTTGGTGGGAGATGCAACGGATGTCTTTAAATTTTCCGTCTGGACGCGGGAATGACGGACCAGTAACTCGCCTAACGTGAGGAGTGACAGAGCGCGTGGCTGCGTGACTGTGCCCAGTTGGGTACGCTGGCGACGTGGACACGGTCCGGTGTGAGGAACCTTTGCATCGGAGTTCACCTGCTGTTTTTCTGATAAACTGCAAGTTAAGCTGGTTAAAGCTCTAGATGTTAATTGAAGAATTTTGGTTTGTGCAACAAGCGTCTTTTCTGCCTTGTGGCCTCCTGCGTTCGGGTTTCCTGTCCCTGTCGCCGGTGTATAAATAGACTGTGATCTTTTCCGCTTATTATTAGTACTGCCCGGTAGGAAGTGTATTTTTGGGCAGTGATTATTGTTTTAGATTATATTTTTTTCTGCCTTGTGGCCTCCTGCGTTCGGATTTCCTGTCCCTGTCGCCGGTGTAATGATAGACAGTGATCTTTTGGCATCTTATTAGTACTGCCTGGGAGGAAGTGTATTTTTGGGCAGGGATTATGGTTCCTGATTTGATTCCTCCTCCTCCCCCCCCCCCCCCCCTGGCCTCGCGTAAGGTCGATGTGATTGCTGAATGTGAGGCGTTGTGGGTCTGTTAGTCCGCTTCTAGCCTGAGCATCCTTCGGGAGATAATTGTGGCCGCCCTTACACCCGGTCGGTTAATTATTTCTATCCGAGGACATTTTGGTGGCAGGACATGGTATTAAAGTTGTTAGTTATAGTAAAATATTAAATGGTTGTATTTTACTCTGATTGTTTTTGGCCACTGTTTAAAAAGGTTTAGTTCGCCTTTCATTGGTGAGTTTTTAAAATTACGTGGCTTTAAAATTGTTAGTTATTGTAAAAGGCGAATGACTGTATCTTTACTCTGATTGTTTTAATCTACTTGGCATCCTTTGAAAATGCTAGTTCTGCCTCCCTGTTAGCGAGCCCTTGTAATTTAATATCTTGTTGTGCCAAAGTTTAAAAGAAGTTGGCTCCCTACATGTTCGGTAGTGAAATTGTATGCAAATTGGGGTTTTTTGTTTCATTACTTGGAAAATTTTAATTTTGTTATTAAATGCTTTATCAAAGTCTGTTTTAAGTAAAATGTCTTGGCTATTAAATACCTGTCGATGGTGATCTCGCGCACGTAGTTACATTGACATCCGTCTATGTACTCTGGGTGCTTCAGTTTTTTTGTCGAGCTGTGTATTACATACTGCAGATATACAGGGTGAAAAGTATTAAACCGACAAACTATGGGAGGTTGTAGGGGACATCAAAACAAATATTTTTCCCTAATGTCATTATTTCCTGTGAGGAATATTTAAACCGGTGGAGGAAGATTTCTCTGGCGGCGAATTAATTAAACCAACAAACACACTCCATTTTCTTATGACCAAGAGACAACACATCAACATAACCCAATTTCAGTTACACTAGATATTCAAAAATGCCTCCATTGACACGTAAACAAAGATTGCACCGTTGGATCATTTCTGTCTGACACGGGCAAAAACCCCAGGAGTATCCTGAATTGTTCGTGCTGCTGCTACTATCCGGGCAAACAGATCCTCTTCTGATGCAACAGGAGTTGCGCAAACAAGGTTGCGCATCTCTCACCACACAAAAAAGTCAAGAGGGGACATATCTGGGTATCGAGCAGTCCATGCCACAGGATCACCTCTGCCAATCCACGTTTCTGGGAACCGTCGGTCCAGAAATCGACGCACACGAGTGAAATATGCCGGCTCCCCGTCATGTTGGAACCACATACGTTGTCTTGTAGGGAGCGGGACGTCTTCCAGCAATTCTGGCAATACTCTGGGGAGAAAATTGTAATAGCGCCTGCCATTTCATGGCCAAGGTAGCAGATACGGCCCAATTAAACAGTCCCCATCAACACTGACCCACACATTAACGAAGAACCGCACTTGATGAGTGCTAGTAGCTGTGGCATGTGGGTTATCCTCACTCCAAACATGCGAATTGTGCATGTTGAAGAATCCATCACGCCCGAACTTTGTTTCATCGGTAAACAAACAGAGGATGGAAATGAGAGATGCATTTCACACTGTTACAGGTACCACTGCGAAAATTGTGCTCTGGGTGGATAATCAACTGGTTCCAGGTTGTGGACACGCTGTAAGTGAAATGGAAGTAACAATTGCTTTCAAAGGACTGTTCTTACATTCGTCTGATTCGTCCCCATGTTACGTGCAATTGCACGAGTGCTGATTGAAGGATCCCGCTCCACTTGCTGCAAGACAGCTTCCTCAAATTGCAGCTTTCTTACCGTTCGACGGTGTTCCTGTACAGGTAATCTGCTAAATGACGCGGTCTCACGCAGACGTTGGTACACAGCAGCAAAGGTCGTATGATGCGGGATACGGCGATTAGGATAATATTGATAAACCCGCTGTGCAGCTCGTCTGTTGTGGTGCGCTACGTAGTACGCACCAACCATATCAGTGTACTCACTCCAGGTGTATCGCTCCATTAGTAAAAAGAGACAATGCACTACCACACTGGTGGACAGCAGTTGCTTACAACTGAAGAGCGTAATTCGCCCTCTAACAACTGAAGATTGTAATACGGCCTCTAACAACTGAAGAGCGTAATACAGCCTCCACCGGTTTAAATAATCATCCCAGGAAAAAATGATATTAGGGAAAAATATTTGTTTTGATGTCTCCTACAACCTCCCAGAGTTTGTCGGTTTAAATACTTTTCACCCTGTATGGAGGGCAGATCTCTTCAACACTGGATCCTCAAGTACTTTGTAAAGTGACGATAGAAGTGTTGCTGGCGGGCAGGTGATTGTTTTTAATGCGAACGCACAGTGCTCCATGTGCTGCGAGAAACTGTCTCTGTGAACTTCCAGCAGACAACAATCAGGCTTATAAATACTTTTACTCCAGTTCAGCATCTAGTCATTCTATCTCACAAGACTATAGCGCTCGACTTCACAAGCCTTTCTCGCTAACGAATGTCGCCAACAGGTTACAATTAAACACGTGAGTGGGGCAATTCTGTATCGCTACTGGAAACCAACAGACATCATCTGAGGTAATTTAAGGAAAAGAATTCCTGGTCACATTCCTACTTCAACATCTTTGAGCAACTGAGAGCATCTTTATAAGGCAAGTGGTATTCAGTTCCAATACAGCTCATACCCAACGTCGTCAACAGAAATACATATCGATGCATGTGCCGTGTTGCTGCTCAAGGTCATAAGCAGCCTTATTGGGATTACCTCGGCTATATTAAATACGTCTACTTTGATAATGGCAAACATGTTTTGCCTTAGGAAGTCGAACATACGTTGTTTCTCGCGAAATATATTCAGTAGTATTGTTTATAAGTGACGTGTTCTATTATTTGGTCATAATCTATCACAGTAGTCACACATCTGTCTCAGCTATCATTACTAATAAAAATCACAGAATACTAAAGAACATCCACAAGTCTGTGCATATCATTTGTTTTATTTAACGCAGTTTTACTCACGCACATAAATCAGGCTATATAGAGACTTTCACTGGCTAACTCATCTCAGTCCTCTGGTAGGAGATACGAGCTCCTTCTAGACACTGACGCAGCCATCGGCTATGGAGTTCTATGGTATCACTTTTTATTCGTTTAGTGTAGTTAAGGCTTTACTTAATATGTTAATTTAATGCTGACAAGTGCGATTTTGAATATTGTTTCTTGTTTTTTAGGGCTATTGACAATGACATAAATGAGGAAACCTGTTCAACCAACAGTAAATGTACGGAAACATTTATAGATAACCTCTGTAATGAAACAGAGTATGTTCGCTGTTGCTCTATGTCAAAACTTGACAAATGTGGACAGTAATTATTGGAATTGTTCACCAAATACCGACGGAAGAATCAAGTAATATGTTTAAGTTGTCTTTATTGTCTGCTGCTTCTTTGAATTGTGAACACCGGCGGATCCTGTACGGCCTCCATTTCATAAGTTTATGGCACCAACCCGCTGTGTAGCCCGTATGCAGGCTGCTGAAAAGCTATTCTATAAGGTTCGATGAATGATGAAGTAGATCAAAATAACATAATAAAAGACGTTTTACTCTAATATAACCAAACCTAAGTGTTATTTTTTGAATTTTATTACTCTGCACACATTTTGCGGCGTATCCAGTCATCGTCTGGCAGAATGTGGAAACTATACACAAGCAAGATCGTAAAATTTTTTGCTAAGATGAAAAAGCAAAGGCATAATGCGATATGACAATCATTAATATGATTAAGCACGACTGAAATTTAGAATTTTTATGATGTGTATCACATGTCTATAATTTTGATGAGCAATGCATGATTGCTTATCACTGGGCGAATTTGGAAATTTTGGAAATTTGTCATAAGGTCTTAAGGGACCAAACTGCTCAGGTCATCCGTTCCTAAGCTTACGCACTACTTAATCTAACTAGGACAACACACAAACCCACGCCCGAGGGAGGAATCGAACCTCTGACGGAGCATTAGCATTTACGTGAGACATATGGTTAACAGTTTTTACAACCTAATGGCACTGTGAAGTCCCGAACTGAATTAATGCTCTACACTCATTCTGTTTATGGGTCTGACAGGTACCTCGAGCTGTTAATGTCTATGGTAATTAGTATTATAGCCTGGTAGACACTTTCTCTTCATATTAGATTACAATTTACATGTACATTCTCTCAGAAGCGATACAGATTAAGACAAAACTATCGATTAATAATCAGGCAACACAAATTAAGCACCTTATAAAATCTTTCCGTCAGAAAATATAAAACAAAAGCTTATAAGGTTGTAAAAACTGTTAACTATATGTCTCACATAAATCTCGAGAAAAACTATACAGTCATTATATTTGCTTTCTATAGTGGATTTTAATGATTTTTGTTATATATTAGGGGTGTCTCATGTTTTTCAGCTTCAATATTATTGAGCACTCACCTTTCAACACTGTTTGAATGACTCTAAAACACGTCTGCACAAAATTTTGTTGGGATCGCAGCATTGTAACCGGTGCCGACCTGAGCGCAAATGTCCACAGATGTCGTGCTGACGTCACCTCAGTATTTTCGTACGCACACGTGCTTTGCAGTCAGTTACTTATTTGTTACCAATCGCGTCGCACATATTTTCCAGCCGCTATTTAAGATTTCACAACAATTACCCAGTGCCAAGGAATGTATGTTGAGCAGGAGATGTAAAACACCAAATAACTGGACACAAATTACCATCAAATAGTTCAAATGCTGGAAGTTTTATTTTAGAACCTACAGGAAGTAAAACTGACCGTTAGTGAAAGTGCTAATCTCGTGGTTCGCGAGTGCGTTCTACTTTGGGAGAAAGTAAGAATTCCGGCAAGAGCTATTCAGCATTGTTCACAAAAAGTTATTAACTAGCATTCTAAATCGAAAAAAAGTGTCAATAAGTGTGTAACCGCTATGAAGAGAAGTTTATGAGCAATTTCGACAATTTATTTTATATCGCACATGACACTGCTTCTCAAACAATCAAGTTGGAAGAAGACAGGATGTTTTTACTTCGAACGAAATGGCCTGGGCGTAAAAGCTACCAGGCAGGAGTAGCCAAATACTTGTGGATAAAAGACAAAAAGCAGGGGAAAAATTGGAAGAAGAGAACTGGCAAGCAAAAGAGAAGTGTGCAGCATCTACGTCTACACCTTTTGTTGTACGTTCTTCTTCATCAGACGAAATTTGCATTGGTGATGGTGAGTTTTTATAATGTTCTTCTGAGAGCAAGTCATTGGACAATGCTGGAAGGCGAAGTATCAAAGATTTTACTAGTGAAAAATTAACGGCTGGCTTGCATACATGCTAGCCGAATGTTCCAGATTCCACATACATATTCTTCAGGCGACATATGATGCACTTGGTCACAATACTAAATATCTCTGCATTAATAAATAATATCTTCATAGAATCAGAAGAAGAGAGGCATTCATTGTCACGCTCGGGGACAGTGAACAGCTCATTGGCGGTCCAAAATTACAGAATAGTTCTGATAAAGAGAAAGCGAAAGTTGTCTGGAATGCGTTAACATACTGAGATATTGACGACAATGTATGAATTCTCCGCAGTGATACAACTGCCTCGAACACCGGCCGTCGTATTGGTGCATACGTTTTACGTGAACACAAATAGGACAGGGAGTTGTATTTCCCATGCCGTCATCACATATATCAACTTTTTCTAAGAAGTGTGTTTGAATGGTGTAACAAGTATCCCTGAACGGCAATTTTCTCAACATTTAACGGAAAACTGGAAAAGTATCAATGTCAGTAATTTTCGCACTGGCAAAAAGATTGTGGACTTGCTTTTTAATGAGTCAGAAATTAAGGAGATGTTAAACTTTTATGAAAGTGAATTAGATAAACCAACAGTGGGACGTGATACCGTGAACCCATACAGCTCTCGGTAACGTTTTTTGAAGACGACTTCGCGAAAAAAGATATAAAAACCCTCCTGGAGCATTCACCAGGAAAAATGGAGGGAAATAGCAATTTATTGCTGAAAAATGTCCCTGCTACTGTCACAAGGTGAACTATCCATTAAAAATAAAAATGCTTTGAAAGATGCCTCCGTTTCCATTATAAGCGTTTGTGCTAAACCGTGGCTTCAGTGCAGTGGAGCTGTAAAAGCTTCGCATCTAGACCTCTGCTTCCTAAAGAGATCTGAAATCATGTGAAGAGACAGATACCACCATTTCAACAGCGTCTAATGAAATTTAATCATCATAGGCATTATTTATCAGAACAATTACCTCTCTAGTCGCTCTTTGATGATGTAGTAGACGTACAAAAAAGTCAGAATGACAGAAAATGTGGACGGAGGAACTTTACAAATTTAAAAGAGATTATTCCTTTTTGTAGAGAGCTGAATGGCCCATTATAGGGTAAGTTTAACATCGTTCTGATTACCATCTGTTATTGATTTTAATTCATTAATTTACATCTCCTAATTCATTTCAAAGAAAACATCAGCCGACTTCGTGTCAAGCATGATCTATTCTCTTTCCTGAGGATTATGGGCACTAGTTTTATTCAAGAATGCCCTTCGACGTGGATGATGAGCACTTCATATTTACACGCTAGAAGAATAGTTAAAGAATGTCTGTAGATTAGGAATGGGAGGAGTTTGTGTTGTGTCGTGTTCAAGAACCCGGATTGCAAGGAAGAGAAAATATTATCAAGAGTAGTAAACACATCCTAAAAGACAAAAAAAGTATTTAATTTCGATTTTATGCAGTCGTCAATAGCTTTTACACTGACTACAAACTAGATAACCCAAAATTCCCAATATTAAAACTTGAAGCTGTATTCGGCATGGGTTATCGCCACCCTATGGAGATGAAATTTTCCAGAGTAAATCTGTGGTGTCACCGCCAGACACCACACTTGCTAGGTGGTAGCCTTTAAATCGGCCGCGGTCCGTTAGTATACGTCGGACCCGCGTGTCGCCACTATCAGTGATTGCAGACCGAGCGCCGCCACACGGCAGGTCTAGTCTAGAGAGACTCCCTAGCACTCGCCCCAGTTGTTCAGCCGACGTTACTAGCAATGGTTCACTGACAAATACGCTCTCATTTGCCGAGACGATAGTTAGCATAGCCTTCAGCTACGTCATTTGCTACGACCTAGCAAGGCGCCATAGCATTTGATATTTATCTTGAAGCCTGTACAGTCAAGAGAGATGTTCTACAATTATCGATTAAAGTTAAGTATTCCAAGAACAACGTTCTTTTCTTTATAGGATAATTACTTTACCTTGTTCCAGACCTCACGCCAGACTGCGTGAGCTTCAAAAGCGTGCATTTCGGCCTCCTCTAGCAACACGGTGTTGGCTCTTTTGCCAACACTTCAAAATCTAACCGGAATAGATAACAATGAAGGCGTGAGCTGCGAGCGTAAAAGTTTCCGAAAAAAAAATTTTGACGCAAAATAAGGGACACCCTAATAAAAATAAGAAAAATTTCCTTAAAAGACATAGTATCTAGCACATGGTCAGATCTTCAGTACATGGATACTAATAGCGTTGCCATATAAATAATCTAGCAATAATGTGTTCCCAAATACAGTTATTATTTCAGAAATGAAGCAACAACTGTGATAAAAATGTGCATCATAAAATTGAAATCTTCAAATATATGTAACTGATGCACATATCTTCAAGTATAAGTAAATGATGTCCATTTAGCAGAGGAAATGTTTCAGCTGCCTCCAGAGAATAAAGATGACTTTCTCAGCGGTGTAATCACCTTGGCGAGTGTCGGGCGCATCACTACGCTCCAGACACAGAGGAGCAAAGCAAGCACTGGAAACGTGTGGACTCAGCACCACCGGAAAAGGCAAAGATCGAGTCATGGCCGAGCAGGGTGGTGCTGAGTGTCTCTTTGGGTCTTCCAAGGTGTGGTGCTAACAGCTTATGCTTGTGCGTGGGAGACCATCGCAGGACCAGATCTACTGACGAGGTTACGGGTGACTGTCAGTGAGGCTATTTTTGCTCCATGACAACGCTCCAGTTTATTCTACACAGGACACCGGAGCACACACTGTCTTCAGGATACGAAATTTTGTCTTCTTCCGCACCCTCACCCTTATTTTCTCCTGGAATGGTACCCACTGACTTCTTCTTCTTTCTTTGGGTGGAGAAATCTTGTGTCGCACGCTTGTCGAGAATGATGTCGAGATGATTTTCGAGGTAGAAAGCTACCTGAACAACCAGAATACATCGTGCTACAGCGAGCGTTTCTGCCAATTCATCCATCTCTGAGAAAAATGTGTCGCATTGAAGGGTAAAAATGAAGAGGAGGACTAACATCATCACTTAGTTTCATGAGCGCACACTGATTTTGGCGAGCTATTATCGTGTCTATTAAATTGGGCATGACTTCGCTAGCAACAATGCACATTAAAGTTCCACTTGAAACTGGCCTGATTTAAGATTCCCTCCATGCAAAGTCAATAAAACCAAAGGAAATTCACTGACGGAAAAAACTGCAACATCAAAAAAATGGTTCAAATGGCTCTGAGCACTATGGGACTTAACATCTATGGTCATCAGTCCCCTAGAACTTAGAATTACTTAAACCTAACTAACCTAAGGACATCACACAACACCCAGCCATCACGAGGCAGAGAAAATCCCTGACCCCGCCGGGAATCGAACCCGGGATGCAACATCAAAAAATAATTGCTGTAGAGTAATGAAATTTCGGGGACTATATTTGTCTAGATGACATATTTAAGTGATTAACGTTGCAAGATTACAAGTTAACGTAAGCGCGAGATAAAAAATTGCAAAATGTGAAATACCGTTAAATTAATAACCGGTGTAACCGCCAGACCGTTGAATGCCTGCCTGCAAACGCATATACAGGTGCCGATGTCAGTTTGTGGGACAGAGTTCCATGCCTGTTGCACTTGGTCGTCCAATATGCGAACAGTTAATATTGTTTATGGATGACGTTGCAGTTGTCGTCCGATGATGTCCTATGTGAGCTCGATTGAAGGCATAACTGGCGATCGAGCAGTCTGATGCGGCATGTCGACACCGTGCAGCGTGTTGTGTTGCAACAGCGGTATGTGGGTGAGCGTTATCCTCTTGGGAACACCGCATCGAATACTGTTCATGAATTGCAGCACAACAGATCGAATCCCCAGATTGAAGTACAAATATGCAATTAGTGTGCGCGGGCTAACAACGAATGTTCTCCTGCTGTCATACGAACTCGCACTCCAGACCGTAACTCCAGCTGATCTGCATAACATGTCATTAATTAACTAACTAACATGTGTCGGACCCACTTGTGTGTCAGATCCATCCCAGGGTCAGCATGCAGTATATCAAGGACCAGTTACAACAGTTGTGGATCAGCTTGTCTCAGGAGAGATCACAACAGCTTTACGACTCACTTGCCAATGGAATCAGTGCATGCATCTAGGTCAGACGGGGCCAACGTCGTACTGCAAGTGGGCTCACACTGCCAATTTTATTAGATTTTGTGATCACTGAAATAAGGTCACAGACCCTCTCCACTCACAAAGTTTCAGTCCATTCCTCCTACCCTTGTAGGTGCTTCAGCATTTTTGTCAGCCCATGTATATGACAGCGCGTTCACTGCCATGGCTCCGTCCTTTGGTGAGTGGTAAGCTGTTACCAGATGAATATTTACCTCGTCTCATCGTCTTGAGGACTGTAGCGCACTCTAAAACTAAACTAAACTAAACTCCGTCCGACCAGACTTTGGAAGCCCAAACGGTATCGCTCGACGTTTTCAGCCTTTCGTTACCAGCACCAAGGACTTACCATAGTTTGGATTGGGTTTCAGCCACAGACCTTCAGGAGAACATGTCTCTTCAGCGAGTGTCATAGTCCTTGGTCACTGTGTCAGGCTCATCAGGGTGGCGAACTTTTGATTAGAAATTGTTAGCACCGCGATCGGACATGGGATTCTTCAATATGCCTTTTGCCTCGTCTTCACCTCTGAGTGATGCCAGAACCGACGCGTGGTTGGGATTCTACGGTACACCTGTAGGTCTATCTACAGAGTAGGGTAGGGAAATGCAAGTTGCCGAAGTGGAGTCCGTTTGAACGTCTTGCACCAGGTTGTCGACACCACGAAATTGCTATTGTCACGAATGATTATTACATGGCGCTACTGATATATGATATTACTGTTGATTAAAGATTTGTCATTTTTATTGGTAAAACAGTGGAAGCTCAGAAACTGACCAAGTAGTCTTTTTTTACGGTGAGCTTTTAAAGAAACAGTATAGAATGGAACAACGTTACTCCATATAATCTGAATGTAGTGTAATATAAAAATAGATTTGATTGATTTATGAATATTTATGGTAATTATGCTCATATAGAGAGAGATGTAATCAACACCTCGTGAAACTATAAGATGATATGATGTTGGGTATTTATCTATTCTTATACCCATAAGTATATAAATGAACACAAAATGTAAATGGTCTAAGTTCATCCTAAGGCTGTTATAAATTACTATTGCTCATTGCATAGTATTCTACAAAGGGGGTGTGGCCGCCTTTAGGCCTGAGCATGGCCAAGCCTTTTCCCTTGTCGTGCCGCTTTGTAAGAATCTTTTCTACAAGTGAAATTCACAGTAGACTGAGCCAGTGGACAGAGACGAGGTAGGATGGAAGGTGTGCCTTGCAGTTTTCCGTTTTGGGAACGCCTTTTCTCTTGTAACAGGTATAACACAGACAGACTGGAGAGTAGAGAGTAGCCTGCTGGCAGCCAAGCAGTGAACGCGGAACACTGAACATCTCAGCTAACTTTGGCACAATTAATTGCAAAAAGTACTAACTAGCACTTCTGCAAAAGAAAGTTGTCTCTATTATATCGTTTCCATGGAAGCATGACTTTTCCAGGCGTTATTAGGTGTTGCGAATACGCACCACATTACTTCAAGTATGCTGCTAAAGGAGACAGATTATGGTACTTCGTTCTATGAGTTTCATTATATACGTGAGGAACATGCAGGAGTACCTTAGCACTAAGTCCTCATGTACATTTCTAAAGTTTCGCATATTTAGACGAGCATTTTGGCCGCCAGGAGTTGGTATAAGGGGAGATGAAATTTTTGTACGGCTGAACACTAGCGGCCCAGGGCTCAGGGGGCGCCGTGTCAGATCTGGTTAGGGTGCCGTTACGGGCTAGTTCAGGTACAATGACGAGCAGCGTCGCCGGAAATGGGTAAAACCCAAAGCTGGGAATGTGGACAGCTGTTGCTCGCATGGCGTTTGTACAGAAGATGCATCAAAATGCTGGAGTGTCAGACAAATTGAAACATGTTTTCTTGCAGCTTTTTGCGAATATAGTCAAATATTAAAGCAAATTATGAACAGATTTGCGATCTCAGAAAAATGAAGTGGATTCAATGACACAACGATATTTTCAATATCTTTAAAAGTTCAAAAGTTAATATTTACACAGTGAATAAACATTTTCACACCGAATTTCTGGATTAACAACATCTAAACGTTTCATTCGATGTCTAAGATGATAGCACTGCGTGATAGCTATCATCCCAGAAACCCACTCATCTGCATCTATGTTATTTACTATCGTATGACATCTTTTATATCTTTTTTTATTACATAGCTGTTTGTCATAACATCGCTTTCTCTATAATTATACAGCAAATGAATACATCATGAATACCTCACATATCGTCATACTCGTGAAGTTACTTGATGAACAGTTTCTATTTTTCCAATAAATGCAATTAAACGTCGATTGTAAGTGTTATTAAAAACTGTGCCGATTTTAAAGTAGTAAGTTTCATATGTTAGCAGACACTACAACTGAAAAGAAAACCAAAAGACACTTCCGTGAAGAAGGCAATAACAATTGTTTAAACAATATTTAATGACAATTCGTTGTCATTTAATGTGAGCCCACTTGTACGTGAATACTACGTTATTTATTTACAAACAAATCTTTGTTTGTAATTATTGTGATTGATCTTAGTGCGACTGAATATTCACAATTTTTAAGAAGTCTGTTTGCGTGGCCGTCCTCTGCAGCACGTACATAAATATATTTTTATAAATAAAACAGTCTTTTCTTACTGCAACTATAATTTATTTCTCTCAGACACGTTTCCCCTCTTTTTTTATTCTTTTTTTTTTTTTTTTTACTCTACGGTATCTTCAGTGGGATAGTTTGAGGTTGCACTACCACTTCGTTTCCGACACGTAGCACATTTTTATAACTCTAACTTTTTCTTTCACACTGACAATTTCGTTTATTTTGAGAGATTCATATGGGGCCTGAAGTTGGCGTAATGGAATGCCGAAACTGGTGGTCAAATAAAATAAAATAACATCTCAATTAAACTCAGACGTGGGACTTAGGGAATGCAGGAAAAGGTGTGGACGGGGCCTAATCAGTTACTGTTGGTTACACAGTAAACACAAACACTTATTTTAAGGAAATATTTTTTAAACAATCGTTTTAAAAAAAATTGACTGCAACACAAGCTACACTGATGGCTGAAGGCCTTATTAAGAGAGAATTCAAAATTATTTGTCGGCTGAAGGCCACAAGCAATACTTCAGAACAATTAACGCCTGAAGGCCTGAATCACAAATGAGGAAGACAATTACACGTTAAAATATCAAAATAATTTTTAAAACAATCATTAAAAAAATTAACTGTAACACAAGCTAAACTGATGGCTAAAGGCCTTATTAAGAAGAATTCAAATTATTTGTCAGCTGAAGGCCACAAGCAATAGGAGTAATTTAAACAAAATATTATTTTTAAACAATTGACACAATCAGACCAAATAAAAAAGGGGAGTGATCCACAGACAGGGCTCCAAGGATCGACCTGAGAAAAGTCCCTACAGCCGTGTAAGCGGTGAGACGGGCAGCCAAGAGTTATGCTCACCTAACAGGATGGCAACTCAAACTAGAGACAGTTTAAACGCAGATCAATCCTCTTACCAAATCCACCTAACATGTGATAACCAGTACAACGATGGAATAATTCAAGAGAGGGCGAAGTGACAGGCAGCACTGCGTCTTCAGAATCTGGTGTTTAAAACACTGAAAGGCAGAAGGAACCACAACAACCTAGGTAGACAAGGAACAACAATCCACACCGCAAGCAAGGAGGCTGTCGAACTACATGTTATGCTAGACAGCATCGCCAAGACGAGGAAAAGTACACTGCCCCAAAAATACACTAACCTCCAGGGCAGGTAACTGGGGCGTTAGCGGCTACTAGGCAGAAAAATACCGCTGGTTGCACTTCACCAAATAATAACACAAAATTCAAAAACTAATAACAGGCAGTAGAAAACGGCTAATAGATTCCACCAACTCGACAAGCTCTACTTGGCCGGCCGCGGTGGTCTAGCGGTTCTAGGCGCGCAGTCCGGAACCGCGCGACCGCTACGGTCGCAGTTTCGAATCCTGGCTCGGGCATGGATGTGTGTGATGTCCTTAGGTTAGTTAGGTTTAAGTAGTTCTAAGTTCTAGGGGACTGATGACCACGGTAGTTAAGTCCCATAGTGCTCAGAGCCATTTGAGCCAAGCTCCACTTGTTGCTGATTGTCTCATGGCGACCCTGTGAGCAGCAACGCATGAACAAATGGCGTGATCACAAAAATGGACGTTTCACTACTGGATTAATGTTCACTCAACTCAACGTGCTGGTTCCAGTGGATAACGAGGTTGTGGCCCTCGCAACTACAGCCCCTCGATCCGTCGGTGCCTGCGTGCCACCAGCGTTCCCGGCATGTCTTCGTGCTGCCGGACCTCTCTGCTGCACCGTCCCAACTGAACTCCCGACACACCCGACCCAGGAAAACACTTCATGTCCTTCCAAAGATGGTATGGATACTAGATATCTATAAACGCTCCTGCTGCCACTCACAGACAGACAACGCTAGCAAATGTTGTGGCGCCAGTAAACAGTAGAAGAAAACGAGACGTCACTACCACTATTACCTACCGATGGTACCAAAGAGAGCCGCACACGGCTCATACATGGCTGTTGGTGAATTCCATTTATAAGTACCTGAGTGTAGTCAGACAGCATCATATTGTCTGATACTTAATCATTTAAGTAGTAAGGACACCTTTAAGTGGGACTTAATCGCCACCAAGTAAAATACAAGCAAAAATCTTCACAATGCGGACACCACGCACAGTGCTGCTAACAATGAATATTCTAGGTTTGTAGCATATGTTGCTGACAGCTAGCAACGGTCAGTTTGTAACTTATTCACCCATTTCCTAACTTCGCAACGGTTTCTGCCTGTTAGGTGAAAAGTATAGATATACTGTCTCAACAAGAAAAACTCTCTGCATTGTCGGCTATCCCGGCTACAGGCACGCACAATCTTTCTCTGACTCGTCCCCAGACGGTTTATTAGACAAGTCCACGAGTTCGGCGACGCTGTAGCCTACAAACCTCACGTGCTTCAAGTTCACTGCATAATCTTCTCTGGCGCTCCGCTCCTTCTTATGACGAATTCATACTCTTTGAATGCTATAGCTGACCAGTGCAGAGTTTGGTTGCTCAGCAAATAATCGCGAAATTAAGTTGATAGACATATCATATTTATAATCAAAGCGTTATGAGTGTGACATCAGAATTCTAGAAGATTGCACTGGAGCCACTAATTCAGAACACTGTTCTTTCCAACGTACTCTCTTACGATGTTGCGGCATCAGTGAGTGATAAAACACCCACGCGAACATTACTCACACATTCAACGACGACTGTATAAAATATTCTGCCAGATGGGATTTTACACACTAAACGGTAGCACAATTAATAATGCCTGGCACCACTCACCAAAGGATTCTCCGCTTCTATCATATTTACTCTCTCAGTCGCGTCCATAAGGCCATCTGCGATTGTTTAAAAGAACACTGAGAATACCCACAGCAGAACAGTACAGGCCTGCTTACAGTTACGGTGAACGGCAATGAAGCAGTGGAGTGGCAAGAACTTTTTCTAAGCACTTCTAAGTCTGTAGTTCTTGTAAACATTCAAGATAAATCGTTTGTTCAACAATTAAAATCACTTCCTAAGCGATTGTACCTATTTCACTTGGCAGCGTCAAGTTAACCACAAATTCAGCTTATTGCACCACTGAGCTTCTGCTAACCCCTGCCTATACCTTTAGGTAATTAACCTGTATCGGTATGCAGATGCCTAACGAACTATCATTTGTTACGCAAGGATTTCTCTATTAGCGTTAAATTATGATACTGCATACTTCAAAAAAGTGGTGGAATAGTGACACTGTAATTTAATTTTGTGACCAGGTGAGATACGTACGTAATGAAAGTTCAAGTTGCCATAAATTCTATTGTTTATTATAAACAATCACACGAAACGAGTTCAGTAGTTGCACTGAGGTATCACACGAACATGTTTAATAACATCCTGCTCACTAACAAATTATCGCTGGCCGGAGTGGCCGTGCGGTTCTAGGCGCTACAGTCTGGAACCGAGCGACCGCTACGGTCGCAGGTTCGAATCCTGCCTCGGGCATGGATGTGTGTGATGTCCTTAGGTTAGTTAGGTTTAATTAGTTCTAAGTTCTAGGCGACTGATGACCTGAGAAGTTAAGTCGCATAGTGCTCAAAGCCATTTTTGACAAATTATCAAGAAACATGCGGCAGTTAAAAGTAAAAGTTTGGAGGAGATTCAAGACGAGAAACCGATACGTAGGTTACTACGTTATTAGCACACTGATCGGTTTCTGTGACCTGACGACAGTGATTTCCAAAATTTGAGTCATAAAATTATGCACGCCAGAAGGGTGACCTCCTCCTACTCATTAGCACTCTAACGTTTACTGAGTACATTGCGACCTATACACGCCGAAGCCGATTGCAGGTCTTACCATTTTTATAACAGCGTCGTTGTCTTGTCCGCCAGTGCTGCTGCCGGCGGCCACTGTGTTGGATGATGGCTGTGAATCCGTGCAAGCTCCTAGAATTCTGATGTGACACACCTAACGCAAACTGGGGCTACAAAGTGAGATGACTGTTTCTCACACCGAATTCTGCGAGCTGAATTCGAAGTGATTCTCTCACTAGCAACGGACGAAGTGCCACTTTATTTCCTTCTGTCTTACCTCGTAACATTCGCCTCTTCTTCGAAAGCCATCCTGGTCTCTCATGAGCAGTCATCCAATCACAAGACTCAATTCTCGTGGAGCGTCCCCCACTTTTCAATAATTTTCCAAAACTACTACGTCAGACCAGGTTGACCAATGAAATTACCGCATTTTCGAGTCCACAGGCCTACAGCTAAAGAAATTTATCTGTTTTGGCTCTGTCCTGTCGGTGCCTCAAAGGAGCGCGTTAACATGTTGTTTCCTACGAGCCTTTAAATCGGCCGCGGCCCATTAGTATACGCCGGACCCGCGTGTCGCCACTGTCAGTGATTGCAGACCGAACGCCGCCACAGGGCAGGTCTGGAGAGACGTCCTAGCACTCGCCCCAGTTGTACAGCCGACTTTGCTAGCGGTGCTACACTGACCAATACGCTCTCATTTGCCGAGACGATAGTTAGCATAGCCTTCAGCTACGTCATTTCCTGCGACCTAGCAAGGCGCCATTACCAGTTTATATTGAGATTATAATTCATGTATCAACAAGAGCGATGTTCTCCAATTACGGATTAAAGTTAAGTATTCAAGCAACTCCGTACTTTATTTATTAGACTCAACTCCTTTAATTGTTCCAGACCTCACGCCAGTCTGCGTGAGCTTAAAAGCGTGCATTTCGGCCTCCTCTAGCTACACGTTGTTGGCTCTTCTGCCAACACATCAATTCCTATCGACTTTGTAGATAAACTGAAAAGCCAAAGAAACTGGTACGCCTGCCTAATATCGTGTAGGGCCCCCACGACCATCCAAAAGTGCCGCAACACAACGTGAGATGGAATCGACTAACGTCTGAAGTAATGCTGGAGGGAATTGACACCATGAATCCTGCAGGGCTGTCCATAAATCCGTAAGAGTACGAGGGGGTGGAATGCATCGCAAATATGCTCAATGTTCATGTCTGGGGAGTTGGTGGCCAGCGGAAGTGTTTAAACTCAGAAGAGTGTTCCTGGAGCCACTCTGCAGCAATTTTGGACGTGTGAGCTGTCGCTTGTCCTGCTGGACTTGCCCAAGTTCGTCGGAATGCACAATGGACAGGAATGGATGCAGGTGATCAGACGGGATGCTTACCTACCTGTCACCTGTCAGAATCGCATCTAGACATATCAGGGGTCCCATACCACTCCAACTGAAGACGCCCCACACCATTACAGAGCCTCCACCAGCTTGAACAGTCCCCTGCTGACACGCAGCGTCCATGAATTCCAAAGTTGTCTCCATACCCGCTCCCGTCCATCCGCTTGATACAATTTGAAACGAGATTCGGTGCCGAAGAGCCGAGGTGAGTCTTAAAGCTTTGTGTTGTGCTGTCATCAAGCGTACACGAGTACGATGATCTTTCGTTGAATGGGTCGCACGCTGACACTCGCTGATGGCCAAGCATTAAAATCTACAGCAATTTACGGAAGGTGGCGCCTCTGTCACGCTGAACGATTCGCTTGAATCGTCGTTGATCCGTTCGTGCAGGATCTTTTATCGACCGTAGCGATGTCGGACATTTGGTGTTTCACTGCTTTCCTGATATTCACGGTACATTCGTGAAATGGTCGTACGGGAAAATCCCCAGTTCGTCACTACCTGGGACATGCTGTGTCCCATCGCTTGTGCTCCGGCTATAGCACCACGTTCAAATTCACTTATTTCCTGATAACCTGCCATTGTAGCAGCAGCAATCGATCTAACAAATGCGCCAGCCAGTTGCTGTCTTATATAGGCGTTGCCGACAGCAGTGTCTTATCCTGCCTTTTACATATCTCTACCTTATTCTCCCGAGAGCAATGAGCCACAAATAACATGTAGCTTTCACAGAGGCTGTATAGTGTCCACCAGTATACTAGTCTCCTATGGGCAGACTGGTACAGTCTTCTCTGCAGCCAAGGCTCATTGTTGCGCATCTTCTGGGACCTTTACTGTACTTTAAAACTCCCTCACCGCAGACAGATGTTTGAGGAACGTAGGAACGACGATCATCTCGCGGAGAAATCCTACAAGGCGTTACCTGCTGTCAGCATTCTGTCGACTCGTGACAGGCGTCCGCCCAACCTGACCAGCACACACGACAGCGTTCGCCGAGCGGTGTCCTACCCGGCGTCGGCGTCACCTTTACGACCTGTGTTTAGTTAATATGTCCATCGGCCCACTTTGGTCTGCTGTCTGTCTGTGAAACTGGCAGCCCAGCCAAATGCAATCCTAAGAAATAAAACGTCTACAAGTACTTCATGCATTGATGATCACTTTCGGATAATCTTTAATAAAAATAAAGGAATACGCTATTTTCAAAACAAGCTAATTCGATCTACGTATCACTCTACATCATTTGCATCCCAAATATCGATAATGTGAAAGTCGACGAAACAGTCTTTTAAGTTTAGACCGCCGCTCTCGGAAAAATCTGGTCACGATCCCTCCTAATAAGAGACGGCTATACCCTTAATTAAACTTTTCCCCCCTTCTGTGGTCAGATACGTCGATTTTCTTAGCAAACGAAATTAAAATACTTTTGTTAGCACAAACTGTGACGAGTATTTATACCTAAATCAATCAAATATTGTGATATTTTGCTATGTATCTGTGTTATCTATATACACTCCTGGAAATTGAAATAAGAACACCGTGAATTCATTGTCCCAGGAAGGGGAAACTTTATTGACACATTCCTGGGGTCAGATACATCACATGATCACACTGACAGAACCACAGGCACATAGACACAGGCAACAGAGCATGCACAATGTCGCCACTAGTACAGTGTATATCCACCTTTCGCAGCAATGCAGGCTGCTATTCTCCCATGGAGACGATCGTAGAGATGCTGGATGTAGTCCTGTGGAACGGCTTGCCATGCCATTTCCACCTGGCGCCTCAGTTGGACCAGCGTTCGTGCTGGACGTGCAGACCGCGTGAGACGACGCTTCATCCAGTCCCAAACATGCTCAATGGGGGACAGATCCGGAGATCTTGCTGGCCAGGGTAGTTGACTTACACCTTCTAGAGCACGTTGGGTGGCACGGGATACATGCGGACGTGCATTGTCCTGTTGGAACAGCAAGTTCCCTTGCCGGTCTAGGAATGGTAGAACGATGGGTTCGATGACGGTTTGGATGTACCGTGCACTATTCAGTGTCCCCTCGACGATCACCAGTGGTGTACGGCCAGTGTAGGAGATCGCTCCCCACACCATGATGCCGGGTGTTGGCCCTGTGTGCCTCGGTCGTATGCAGTCCTGATTGTGGCGCTCACCTGCACGGCGCCAAACACGCATACGACCACCATTGGCACCAAGGCAGAAGCGACTCTCATCGCTGAAGACGACATGTCTCCATTCGTCCCTCCATTCACACCGGTCGCGACACCACTGGAGGCGGGCTGCACGATGTTGGGGCGTGAGCGGTAGACGGCCTAACGGTGTGCGGGACCGTAGCCCAGCTTCATGGAGACGGTTGCGAATGGTCCTCGTCGATACCCCAGGAGCAACAGTGTCCCTAATTTGCTGGGAAGTGGCGGTGCGGTCCCCTACGGCACTGCGTAGGATCCTACGGTCTTGGCGTGCATCCGTGCGTCGCTGCGGTCCGATCCCAGGTCGACGGGCACGTGCACCTTCCGACGACCACTGGCGACAACATCGATGTACTGTGGAGACCTCACGCCTCACGTGTTGAGCAATTCGGCGGTACGTCCACCCGGCCTCCCGCATGCCCACTATACGCCCTCGCTCAAAGTCCGTCAACTGCACATACGGTTCACGTCCACGCTGTCGCGGCATGCTACCAGTGTTAAAGACTGCGATGGAGCTCCGTATACCACGGCAAACTGGCTGACACTGACGGCGGCGGTGCACAAATGCTGCGCAGCTAGCGCCATTCGACGGCCAACACCGCGGTTCCTGGTGTGTCCGCTGTGCCGTGCTTGTGATCATTGCTTGTACAGCCCTCTCGCAGTGTCCGGAGCAAGTATGGTGGGTCTGACACACCGGTGGCAATGTGTTCTTTTTTCCATTTCCAGGAGTGTAATACTTTTTTCTGATGCAGTATTTCATGTGTACCCCATCTCTGGGACATTGGCGAGTCCATTCCCCTGTAGATACGGGTGTGACCCTCTACTCAAACTGCTCCTTATCTTTCGTTTCCCTGGAAGTATATCTATACTTCAACCTTCTCGAACGTTCGAGAAATGTTGCCCCTAAGCATAACTCAGTTTCCACCTACTGCGGTGTCCACACATCTCCCTTGGTCGTTTCTTCTCACAGCTTCTGGAATAATGGTAAACATGGCTTCCATACACCCCTTGATTTCTGCGACTGTACTATCTCAAAACTACATAGAAATCAAACCATAAGTGGGATTCATATGCAGACCGCATCACGTAACTAGAAATTTTCAACCACATATTTTTCATCCTATCAAGCAATAATTTGGTCTTTGCCAATTTTTCTTTTCAATTTACTTATTTTATTTTGTAGGTTTCCGACCCAACTACATAACATTTACTATAACTGGCAAGATATAAGAATAATGGGGCAAAACATTGACCATAGACACAATAAAAACCCCACAACATGATAAGACACTGGTGAATGTTCCACATGGATTCAACTTTTGTGCTACAATCACTTGGTCATGAGTAAGTTGTAATTAATGGTAGATTCGCAAGGATTCTTTTACGTAAGTGCCGGACAACACACATCGTTAAATATAAAAAGAGCGAAACATTATTTACAATGTATAATATGACTAATACTTCATTACAAATTACAATATGACAAAACTTTAATTACAGTGATGTGTCACCGGTAACATACATGGATATGTGACATCGATGGTTAGGACATTGTACGCCCTACGTCAGACTCAGTTTGTATTACTGGTGAGCTAAGAGTGCCAATTTAGGATGTTTATGTTTGTGCAGGTCACCGAGATCCTAGGTGGATTATTGGCGAATGAGTGGGAGTTAGGCATAAAAGCTTATACTGTAGACAGAGAGTGGATCTCGTATAGAATAGTTTTTATTTGTAAGCCATTATGAACCGTTGTGTTTCTATCGAACCATGGAGCGTATATGATCGCTACGCCTTATTTTGACTAACTTGACGTTTTTGGAGTTGTGTAGACGCTGCATGTTCCCGTATGGGGCAGGCCTGCAACATAACTGGTTGCATTATCCGTTAATGTAGTAGGAGACTGATTTTCCTGTTTGGAGAAAACCTTTTGTTTATTGCATGGTAAAGGGCAGCTAATACATTCTTTGCTTTGTTCGCTAAATGGTTATATGTTTGTTAAAGATAAGACGTTTATACAGATGACCTCCAAGAAATATGGCGGAATCAGTCCAACGAGTGCCTTGATTGAATTTCCGCAGGGAGAATGAAAATCCTTTGTCTTTTCCTTAACTTAGGTTATTAGGTAATATTATATTCGGTAATGGGCGTGGGTAGGGAAATGAAATATCACTGCCACGACTCGAACTTGTACATGCTGCTACTACAACTACTTGCGCTGTCTAAAGCCAAATTTCAGTTTATACTGTTGAGATCAGTTACTTGCGGCAAATGTCTAAAGTTCATCCATCTCAGATCCCATCTTCGTTCCTGGTGATGCCACGAAACAAGGTGCCACCATATCGTAGATGGTGGATAGGTTACGTGTTTTATCCAGAATGAATAATTCAATCCGCGACGGGATGTGCGCTGTTTTCAGACTTTGTGTCACATTACATTGTTTGTGCTGGTCCGTAACTCGAAATGGAACCTTGTCTTTGATGTGAAATGCTCTTACCACCTGAGCAGTCCAAGCGCAAATCACGACCCACTCTCATTTTGCCAGAAACGCACTCCTATAGTCCAGGATCTCGTACACATTTTACCGGACCATCTCTCATGGAAGATACGATAACGGAGAGTAATGACTTACCCAGAGCCCTGAGCCGTCCGCTGTGGCCGAGCGGTTCTAGGCTCTTCAGTCCGGAACCACGAGGCTGCTACGGTCGCAGGTTCGAATCCTGCCTCGGGCATGGATGTGTGTGATGTCCTTAGGTTAGTTAGGTTCAAGTAGTTCTAAGTCTAGGGGACTGATGACCGCAGATGTTAAGTCCTATAATGCTTAGAGCCATTTGAACCATTTCTGAAAGTATCTAGCTATTACAACCAATCCACATCACCACTTAAGCGCCTACAACCGCTCGGCCACAGCGGCCGGCCACCAGATACTTCATGTGCGCGTTGGAGTCGGACATTCATACTTCAGGCATACGTCGCAAATGTTCTTTCCACTCATCTTTGTCTCCTGTACCTGTGTCCCTTATTCAGAAGATACTGCGTAGCCGTAATTCGATTGATAACACTCAGCTTGACTGTAATGAGGAGCTACTGGCAAAGAGCAATTATTTATTTGTAGGGATGCCGTAATATTTTTAATAATTGGTTGATTTGGGGGGAGGGGACCAAACAGATAGGTCATCGGCCCCATCGGATTAGGAAAGGGAAGGAAGTCGGCCACCATCCCGGCATTTGCCTGAAGCGATTTAGAGAAATTATGGATAACCTAAATCAGGATGGCCGGACCCGGGTTTGAACCGGCGTCCTCCCGATTGCGAGTCCGGTGTGCTAACCACTGCGCCACCTGGCTCGGTAATATTTATAATAAATGTCATTGTGCAGTCTTCACCATACTTCATCACAAGCACTGTGAGAATTATGACGTATAGTTGAAACAGAACGAAACTCACTTTCGTACTATGCACGTCTTTCTCTACACTCATTCACCTTCAGATTGACTCCACACTTCGTGTCAGGTCGTTCTGTTATCAAATGTAGCGGATCAGTGGTCAGAAAAGATGGGTCGTGCGTTGGACATACAATGGTATTTCTCAACTGTTTTACGTGACTAACCACACAGGCAGTGAGTGATGACGATACACTACGCGTTGCCCATTTGAGTTCATAATGAAATGTGCAACGTAGTACTATGTCTGAGATTTCTCAGCACAGGACCAGTTAACCGCAAATATTACAAGTTGCTCCTGCTTTCCTCTTTATGTCAATCGCAACAGAGTTGTCGTTTTCTTTCATTTCTTATGTATCTTTCTGAAGATCAAACTGTTCTCCGTGAATCGGGTTCAAGTACCAGTTGAGAAAACGGTATCACTCTGCCACACAGCTTCTACTGGACTGATGAAGCAACTTTCAACCAAAACTACATTCATATAAATAGATAAATTGTGAGTTAATTACAGATGAAAAAATGCTGCAGAGATACGCTCAATATTTGAAAGATGAGCTATATACCACACTGGCTTTTATAAGGAAGCATTGCCCTATAAGGCTTTTGTAAGGAAGCATTACCCTATGATCGTCCAGGCATCCAGTGAACATATGCACCATTTCATTGCCATGACATGTTAGTCACCTTCTTAAAAAAAAAAAAAAAAAAAAAATAATAGCACGTCAATGGCCTTGGAATACTGTAGACCAGAGGTGGCCAAGATTTCGGCTCGTGGGCTGTGCCTGGACACAAATGCCAAAGCGCTGAGCCTTGGTTCACATTTTCCGCGCCGACACGCCACGCTGTTTGAGCGTGAGGAGGGGGGAAAATCGAACCACTGCGAAGCGACAAATTTAAATGGCAGTACAGTTACACCGCACACTACTTGGTTTTACATTTAACATTTCTCAACCACAAAGGTCACAAACAAAATAAACTTTCAGTACCATTTAATTATTTTTGGAGTGCTGAAGACATAAAATAATTTTTATCTTGTACAGACTGTTGGCATGCGGACAAGTGCAGACAATTGCTCGGAGTTTCGCACTCAAGTTGTCACGTAATAGTGACTTATTTAGTTTCGTAATCAAAAAAATATCTTTTACACAAATATGTTGATCGAAGTATCGTAGCACTATTGCAATCTCATTATGAAGATTTGGAAACTCTACCTGAAGAAAGCAATGTAGGTGTTCTGGACAGTTTTAATGTAAAAACGATTTTTCATTAAAACTGGTATTACCTTGCAGGTCAATCAGTCACATCTGTACATGCACTGCGGTGCTTTCGACTGAAACGGCAGATCGTCCCCAAAATAGCTCGGTAACAGATGTAAGATCGACAGGTCCTCAAAATCTTTGTAAATCTATCCTTGTAATCCTTTCAACGCCACAATGGATTCTTTAAACTTCGCGTTTTCTTTAACGTCTGCCAGCTTATGGAACTGGACTGTTTTTGTCAGAATGTGTTCCTTCTACAGCGCGATTCTCTTTTTAAATTCATCCGCATCAAATAAGAAAGAAGCTACCGTGAAGTGTCTTATAATAGGCAGTTTTCAGTCATGCCCACTTAAAATGCGAAGTCTACACTCCACTACCGATGTTCTAATTTTCGTTCTCGCACTCCTTCGTCCTTTATAATCTTAACAATAGCGAGTTTTAGATAGAAAAGTCGTTTCCTGCATGTCCATTTTTTTTTTTTTTTTTTTTTTTGTGCGAACAGCCACTGGACCTTGAACGTCCTTCACACCATGAACAAATAGCGAAGGTTAAACAGGGCTGACAGTACGACTGTGCCGAACTCAGAGGTTGGTACCGATTGAAAAATGGCGTACCACAATGTCAAATGAATCGTCGCGCTGTTGCGGGTACTTCTGAGAAGGACCAAGCCGGGCATTGACCCGGCAGTTGCCCGCACAAGCTGCAAGCGTGAAGTCTGGCACGCCATGGCCGGCCCTGCTGTAGACGGTTTAGAACTGGTACCAGCTGTTCATGTGACCCTGCATCACTGACGTGAGATATTACAGCGAAATAGTGTGTATGTGGCAGTCGGCTGTCTGCGGTAATCACAGTAAGATTGATCTACGGGGTGACGTAACAGAAAGGCAGAAAACAGCTATCGTGTCTGAACGTGTCCATGACCACACCACGAATGGAGTTGGCAGATCTGTTGGTGTATCAAGGCATAATGTCGAATGTATTTACAAGAAATAGTTAACCACTCGTATCCTAGCAACACAGTATAAGAACAGTGTTCGCAAAACGATCCTGACCGACAGGAACCAGACGAGAGTTTGTAGCCTAGTCAGTGAAAATCGATTTCATACCTGAGAGTTCTTTTAGTGAACGTACATCCATCTCGACCAGTTTCTGAGTGAGCATTGCGAAGAAAATTGCGTAGAATGGACCTTTTGAGTAGGGTCCCTCCCTGATGATGGCGTCCTCTTGGGTAAATTATTCCGGAGGTAAAATAGTCCCCCATTCGGATCTCCGGGCGGGGACTACTCAAGAGGACGTCATTATCAGGAAAAAGAAAACTGGCGTTCTACGGATCGGAGCGTGGAATGTCAGATCCCTTAACCGGGCAGGTAGATTAGAAACTTTAAAAAGGAAAATAGATAGGTTAAAATTAGATATAGTGGGAATTAGTGAAGTTCGGTGGCAGGAGGAACAAGACTTTTCGTCAGGTGAATACAGGATTATAAACACACAATCAAAGGGGGGTAATGCAGGAGTAGGTTTAATAATGAATAAAAAAAATAGGAGTGCGCGTAAGCTACTACCAACAGCATAGTGAATGCATTATTGTGGTCAAGATAGACACGAAGCCCACGCCCTCTGTAGATGATGAAGAAATTGAAGAAATGTATGATGAGATAAAAGAAACTATTCAGGTAGTGAAGGGAGACGAAAATTTAATAGTCATGGGTGACTGGAATTCGAGAGTAGGAAATGGGAGAGAAGGAAACATAGTAGGTGAATATGAATTGGGGCTAAGAAATGAAAGAGGAAGCCGCATGATAGAGTATTGTACAGAGGATAACTTAATCATAGCTAACACTTGGTTCAAGAATCATGAAAGAAGGTTGTATACATGGAAGAATCCTGGAGATACTAGAAGGTATCAGATAGATTATATAATGGTAAGGCAGAGATTTAGGAACCAGGTTTTAAATTGTAAGACATTTCCAATGGCAGATGTGGACTCTGACCACAATCTATTGGTTATTAACTGTAGATTAAAACTCAAGAAACTGTAAGAAGGTGGGAATTTAAGGAGATGGGACCTGGATAAACTGAAAGAACCAGAGGTTGTACAGAGTTTCAGGGAGCGCATAAGGGAACAATTGACAGGAATGGTGGAAAGAAGTACAGTAGAAGAAGAATGGGTAGCTCTGAGGGATGAAGTAGTGAAGGCAGCAGAGGATCAAGTAGGCAAAAAGACGAGGGCTAGTAGAAATCCTTGGGTAACAGAAGAAATATTGAACTTAATTGACGAAAGGAGAAAATATAAAAATGCAGTAAATGAAGCAGGCAAAAAGGAATACAGACGTCTCAAAAATGAGATCGACAGGAAGTGCAAAATGGCTAAACAGGGATGGCTAGAGAACAAATGTAAGGATGTAGAGGCTTATAGATACTGCCTAAAGGAAAATTAAAGAGACCTTTGGAGAAAAGAGAACCAGTTGTATGAATATCAAGAGCTCAGATGGTAACCCAGTTCTTAGCAAAGAAGGGAAAGCAGAAAGATGGAAGGAGTATATAGAGGGTCTATACAAGGGCGATGTACTTGAGGACAATATTATGGAAATGGAAGAGGATGTAGATAAAGATGAAATTGGAGATACGATACTGCGTGAAGAGTTTGACAGAGCACTGAAAGACCTGAGTCGAAACAAGGCCCCGGGAGTAGACAACAATCCATTAGAACTACTGATGGCCTAGGGAGAGCCAATCTTGACAAAACTCTACCATCTGGTGAGCAAGATGTATGAGACAGGCGAAATATCCTCAGACTTCAAGAAGAATATAATAATTCCAATCCCAAAGAAAGCTGGTGTTGACAGATGTGAAAATTACCGAACTATCAGTTTAATAAGTCACATCTGCAAAATACTAACGCGAATTCTTTACAGACGAATGGAGAACTGCTAGAAGCCGACCTCGGGGAAGATCAGTTTGGATTCCGTAGAAATATTGGAACACGTGAGGCAATACTGACCTTACGACTTATCTTAGAAGAAAGAGTAAGGAAAGGCAAACCTACGTTTCTAGCATTTGTAGACTTAGAGAAAGCTTTTGACAATATTGACTGGAATACTCTCTTTCAAATTCTAAAGGTGGCAGGGGTAAAATACAGGGAGCGAAAGGCTATTTACAATTTGTACAGAAACCAGATGGCAGTTATAAGAGTCGAGGGGCATGAAAGGAAAGCAGTGGTTGGGAAGGGAGTGAGACAGGGTTGTAGCCTCTCCCCGATGTTATTCAGTCTGTACATTGAGCAAGCGGTAAAGGAAACAATAGAAAAATTCGGAGTAGGTATTAAAATCCATGGAGAAGAAATAAAAACTTTGAGGTTCGCCGATGACATTGTCTTGAAAGGAGGATATAAGATGAACATCAACAAAAGCAAAACGAGGATAATGGAATGTAGTCGAATTAAGTCGGGCGATGCTGAGGGAATTAGATTAGGAAATGAGATACTTAAAGTAGTAAAGGAGTTTTGCTATTTGTGGAGCAAAATAACTGATGATGGTCGAAGTAGAGAGGATATAAAATGTAGACTGGCAATGGCAAGGAAAGCGTTTCTGAAGAAGAGAAATTTGTTAACATCGAGTATAGATTTAAGTGAGAGGAAGTCGTTTCTCAAAGCATTTGTATGGAGTGTAGCCATGTATGGAAGTGAAAGGTGGACGATAAATAGTTTGGACAAGAAGAGAATAGAAGGTTTCGAAATGTGGTGCTACAGAAGAATGCTGAAGATTAGATGGGTAGATCACATAACTAATGATAAAGTATTGAATAGAATTGGGGAGAAGAGGAGTAAGTGACACAACTTGACAAAAAGAAGGGATCGGTTAGTAGGACATGTTCTGAGGCATCAAGGGATCACAAATTTAGCATTTGAGGGCAGCGTGGGGGGTAAAAATCGTAGAGGGAGACCAAGATATGAATACACTAAGCAGATTCAGAAGGATGTGGGTTGCAGTAAGTACTGGGAGATGAAGAAACTTGCACAGGATAGAGTAGCATGGAGAGCTGTATCAAACCAGTCTCAGGACTGAAGACCACAACAACAACAACCCTCCTAATGCCCACTGCTTCCAAAAATCCGTGAAGCTGAACGTCTTCATTGTGTCAAGAAACACAGATATTGGACAACAGCTGACTGGAAGCAAGTAGTGTGGACCGACGAGTAATCATTTTTTCTCTTTTAAAATGATACAACAGTGTGTGAAGAGTGTGATTCAGGCCAGTGGTTCACCTGTGACGCTTTGGGGACGTTTGTCGTTCCATGGCTTAGGCCTACTCATTCAGATTACCATCCAACATCAACATAGATCTCTCTCAGACCCGATACACCAACGATCCCAGCCGATTTGTTCATTCGTTTTGAGCGACTTCAATTCTCAGTCAAGGTTTCGTTTGCAAAACAGTACACAAGGGTCGGAGAGAGGGAGGGAAGAGGAGAGGGTCAGAGATGGGTTGGGTGACGGTGGCGGGTGGAGGCGGGGAAGATGATGGACACAGAGACTGGGAAATGGACAGACAGAGGGGATGCAGAAGATGGTGAGAGACGGGGGGAGAGATGGAGAGGGGTTGATGTACAGAGACAGGGAGAGGATATGACAGAAAGAGAGAGGGGGCAGGTAGAGGAGAAGCACGAAGACAGGAGGAGGATGTGAGGACATAGGAGGGGAAGGAAATTAGAATGTATGTTCTGTTCCCATACATAATTAGCAGTTGCAAAGCATTGCTAGGCTAATGAAGGTCATTTCTCGGTCGTAAGTTGTAGGTATGGACATCACTGTTCTTCTCAAATTATGGTGGATTATTTTTTACGAATTTCAATAGCGTATGTAAATACTGTGCGAATACAGTTAAAATGTCTAGATCTTTGAAGAGCGATCTTCTAGATGTCTGTGGGTGAACACCACATATTATTCTTACTGCTCGCTTTTGTGTAATCAGTACTGTCTTTCTAATTGATGAGTTACTCCAGATTATTTCTAAAGACATTGTTGTGTGTAAGTATGCAAAATAGCCAGGAGGTTGATTCATTTGTTTCCAACATTTGCAGTTATACGAAGAGCAAGAGTAGCTGAACATAGGGGAAGTCCGGCTAAAAGGACATGGCATTTTGTTTTTAGGTCATTGTTGCTTCACAAACCATGATGTTGAATAAAATTTGCATCAGGACAGTGCCTCATTCACTTGTAAGTTTCGCTATATTGGTGTCATGTTTTTACATTAATATAAACCATACGTTTTTGATATTCCTGTAAAAGTGCATAATATGTCATTTTAGACCGTTGTCAAGGTAAAATGACATTGGAGTAAAAAAGGTAAGAAATTCAGATAAATTTTTAATATTTAGTGGGTTTGTACTTTACAAATCAAAGAGTAATCCTGAAATAATTTTTCATAGTATCAATTAAGGATTCTCAGTTCAGTCGTACAAAAAGTGATGACTGAAAGTAGAATCACGAGTATGAATCTATGAAGCAATAAAATTAGTTCCGGTTTTTAAAAAATTATTCTCACCAATCCTATCTATTTCCAGACATAACTTATAGGGTGCCAAAGGGATGCTGCGTTCTCAGAATGCTACACAATTCAAGTAAATAACATTAGCACACTCATTCTCATAAATTAAGGATAATACCGATACATGGTGAAACAATGCTCTGGTGGGCGGTTTGCGGGTTTAAATCACCTCGGGGCATGACCATGCGGTGCATTTGACCTGCAGTCGTCGCACGGTGGCGCTGGTAGCAGTCCACATACGCAGAGGTGTGTTGGTGCATGTCAGAACACGGTGGAGCGAGTAAGTGTGCAAACGTTTTCAGACGTGCTAACGATGACTGTGTGTGGAAAATGGCTCAAAGAACACATATTCATGACGTAATGAAGGGTAGAATACTAGGACGACTGGAGGCTGGTCAAACACAGCCAGTCGTAGCACGGGCCCTCCGTATGCCATAAAGTGTGATCTCAAGATTATGGCAACGATTCCAGCAGACAGGAAACGTTTCCAGGCGCTAGAGTACGGGACTTCCACAGTGTACAACGCCACAAGAAGACCGATACCTCACCATCAGTGCCCGTAGGCGGCCACGGAGTACTGGAGGTAGGCTTGCTCGGGACCTTACCGCAGCCACTGGAAGAGTTTTCTCCAGACACACAGTCTACAGCCGACTGAACAGACATGGTTTATTCGACAGAAGACCTGCAAGGTGCATTCCACTGACCCCTGGTCACGGGAGAGCCCGTAAAGCGTGGTGTCAGAAACACAGTACATGGTCATTTGAACAGTGGTGCCAGGTTATGTTCACAGACGAGTCCAGGTATAGTCTGAACAGTGAGTCTCGCCGGGTTTCATCTGGTGTGATCCAGGAATCAGATACCAACCCCTTAATGTCCTCGGGCCCATATGGAGGTCGTGGTTTGTCGGATTATGATTGGTGCACGTACACCCCTGCATCTCTTTGACAGAGGAACTGTAACAGGTCAGGTGTATCGGGACGTCATTTTGCACCAGTATGTCCGCCTTTTCGGGGATGCACTGGGTGCTACCTTCCTCCTGATGGATGATAACGCACGGCCCCACCGAGCTGCCATCGTGGAAGAGTACCTTGAAACAGAAGATATCAGGCGAATGGAGTGGCCTGCCTGTTTTCCAGACCTAAAACCCATCGAGCACGTCGGGGATGCTCTCGGTCGACGTATCGCTGCACATCTTCAAGCCCATATGACACTTCAGGGGCTCCGACAGGCACTGGTGCAAGATTGGGAGGCTATACCCCAACTGCTGCTCAACCACCTGATGCCAACCCGTTGTGCAGCCTGTGTATGTGTGCGTGGTGATCATATCCCATATTGACGTCGGGGTACATGCGCAGGAAACAGTGACGTTTTATACCACATGTGTTTCGGGACGATTTTCTCAACTTATCACCAATACCGTGGACTTGCAGATGTGTGTGGTGTGTGTTCATTATGTGTCTAAGCTATTGGCGCTAGTTTTGTGTAGTCTCACGTTGTCTGGTGCCACATTCTGTAATTATCCTTAATTTATGAGCATGAGTGTAGCTTTATTTCAATAAAACAGATTGGCAATACTGAACTTTGATTTTAGAATGGTGTTACAAGCGATAGGCGACATGCAAACTGGGTCCTCTGCTGTATACAAGGTCCATGTAAGTAGTTGATATGGATCACACGTCACTGCTATCGTAGTGCTGTCCTAGTACTGTGCTAGTACTGTGGTGGTCTGGTACTCCGGCCGAGGCTGGCTGGAGCGGCCCTTATATTCTCTGTGGCTAGGGTGCGCCCCTTGTCTTGGTGCGATCCTTGTCAGCAGGCTATTGGCTGACGTCGTTTCACAGTCTTCTTTGCTGCTGCGATCTTCGTCATCGTGCCGGCGCTTGTCGATAAGCCGGAACAACAAATGAAGTTTATTGTTCTGCGGCTTACTACAGAACATTCAGTGTGTGCCCACGAATTGTGAACTGCTGACACCTTAACCAATGTTCTCCGGGTTTTAAATAGGATAATGGTTCCAAGCAGTACAAACAGTCACCATCTTCGTAAGCATCACTGTCGTCGCCAAAAAGGCCTTTTTCGTACAACATTTCTTTTTCAAAACTAAGTTTCCTCTTTGGTTTCCTCGGCTATTTGGAATGCAAGTTCTCTCACCTACTTCATAGTCATACCAAATATGCACGACGACAATAGTGTCAGGTGATGTGCCACTTAACGCTCCAGTGCAGTTGGCTGGAATCTATCCACTCCTTTCTGAACAGCACTGAACATTTTGTTCGTATTCCTAGTTCGTCTTCCAAGCAGAGCCTGGAGAACTCTAAGTGCTTTCGACGCCCGCAGCCGTCCCATCTCGCCTCTGTTAATAGCATCTGCAGCCTACCGCATCTGCACCGCATCCCGACTGTCTTGACGATTTCCCTACTCTGTTGCCTGCCATCTGCAAGGGGAAATTCACTTACTTATCTGGCCTACGTAAATTTATTGTATTTGTGTATCATTGCACATTTATCAAAATGGCTCTGAGCACTATGGGATTTAACATCTGTGGTCATCAGTCCCCTAGAACTTAGAACTACTTAAACCTAACTAACCTAAGGACATCACACACATCCATGCCCGAGGCAGGATTCGAACCTGCGACCGTAGCAGTCGCGCGGTTCCGGACTACAGAGCCTAGGATCGCATGGCCACCGCGGTCGGCTTGCACATTTATCAATTCATATTTAGTATTTCGTTTAATTCCTTTTAATATATAATGACCTACTGCTATTGTTGTTAATTCAAAGAGATGCGTAAAATAAATAGCTTAATTAATATCAAATACGAGGGCAGTTCAATAAGTAATGCAACACATTTTTTTTCTCGGCCAATTTTGGTTGAAAAAACCGGAAATTTCTTGTGGAATATTTTCAAACATTCCCGCTTCGTCTCGTATAGTTTCATTGACTTCCGACAGGTGGCAGCGCTGTACGGAGCTGTTAAAATGGCGTCTGTAACGGATGTGCGTTGCAAACAACGGGCAGTGATCGAGTTTCTTTTGGCGGAAAACCAGGGCATCTCAGATATTCACAGGCGCTTGCAGAATGTCTACGGTGATCTGGCAGTGGACAAAAGCACGGTGAGTCGTTGGGCAAAGCGTGTGTCATCATCGCCGCAAGGTCAAGCAAGACTGTCTGATCTTCCGCGTGCGGGCCGGCCGTGCACAGCTGTGACTCCTGCAATGGCGGAGCGTGCGAACACACTCGTTCGAGATGATCGACGGATCACCATCAAACAACACAGTGCTCAACTTGACATCTCTGTTGGTAGTGCTGTCACAATTGTTCACCAGTTGGGATATTCAAAGGTTTGTTCCCGCTGGGTCCCTCGTTGTCTAATCGAACACCATAAAGAGCAAAGGAGAACCATCTGTGCGGAATTGCTTGCTCGTCATGTGGCTGAGGGTGACAATTTCTTGTCAAAGATTGTTACAGGCGATGAAACATGGGTTCATCACTTCGAACCTGAAACAAAACGGCAATCAATGGAGTGGCGCCACACCCACTCCCCTACCAAGAAAAAGTTTAAAGCCATACCCTCAGCCGGTAAAGTCATGGTTACAGTCTTCTGGGACGCTGAAGGGGTTATTCTGTTCGATGTCCTTCCCCATGGTCAAACGATCAACTCTGAAGTGTATTGTGCTACTCTTCAGAAATTGAAGAAACGACTTCAGCATGTTCGTACGCACAAAAATCTGAACGAACTTCTCCTTCTTCATGACAACGCAAGACCTCACACAAGTCTTCGCACCCGAGAGGAGCTCACAAAACTTCAGTGGACTGTTCTTCCTCATGCACCCTACAGCCCCGATCTCGCACCATCGGATTTCCATATGTTTGGCCCAATGAAGGACGCAATCCGTGGGAGGCACTATGCGGATGATGAAGAAGTTATTGATGCAGTACGACGTTGGCTCCGACATCGACCAGTGGAATGGTACCGTGCAGGCATACAGGCCCTCATTTCAAGGTGGCGTAAGGCTGTAGCATTGAATGGAGATTACGTTGAAAAATAGTGTTGTGTAGCTAAAAGATTGGGGAATAACCTGGTGTATTTCAATGCTGAATAAAACAACCCCTGTTTCAGAAAAAAAATGTGTTGCATTACTTATTGAACTGCCCTCGTATTACACAGAGTAGAACTAGAACCGACATCAGGGGCAAAATGACACAATGTGTCACTTTATCCTGACGCATGGTGTGTCATTGTAGCCTGAAAGGCCTTTTTTCATTTATTTGAGAATCTTTCAACTACTGCGTGCTCTTGCAGAAGTTTCTACCTCTAAAAACGTAGCTAAAGGTATGCTTTACAAAAATCTTATACTTTTCTCAAATATATAATTACTTACATTACTAATGAATGAGTATATATGAATAAACCTAAAAAAGTTGGAGGCTTACCTGGACGTTTTTCATTCACAGTACCAAGACGAAAGGCAGTAGCTCGTCACTATATACGTAGGAAGAGAGTTGCCGATCGACCTTTCTATACAACTTAATGCAGGTGGTGTCATTCAGCTGCTTTTGTCCGTAGTCTTCCTATGTCGTTTTACCCGGATGTGTCATTATAGCCTGACTTCCCCTAATTGTTTGAGAAATTCATTAATATGTTTCTTCAAGTTCAATTTTTCATCAATATGTACACCCAAAAATTTTGTACATTCTACTCTGTTTCCTGACTCCTCCTCATGTGCTACATCAGTTGCTGGTATGACTCTGTCTGTTGTACAGAACGGAATATAGTGTGTGTTTTTTTTTCAGAATTTAGAAAGTCCATTTACCTAGATGCACTGCATAATTGATTGGAAAACATCATTTATATTCTCTTTTGTTGCTTTCTCTGTAATGGAGTTTATTATAATAGTAGTGTTGTCTGCAAAAACTACCGATTCTGCTTGTTGAAAGTTAAGTGGGAGATCATTCACATATACACGGAATAGGAGCGGATCCAAAATTGAACCCTGTGGAGACACTTTCTGATTCCTCCCTATCAATAAAATTTTCTACTCTTCCAACGGTGTTTGAATTATTCAGGACAGCCTTTTGTATCCTGTTTCTTAAGTATGATTGAAACCAACTGAATGTAAAGCCATCAGTTTTGCAGAACTTGACTTTTTCTGAGTAAGTAACAATGGACACAATCAAACGCCTTTGAAATAGCACAGAAAATACCAACTGGTGATATTTTAGTAGATATCATACTGACATGTCAACTGAACGTAGTGACTGCCTAATGATTAATTTGCAAAACCTTCAGCGGCTTCACTTCTTTGTCCTTTGCAAACTACATATAGGATATCAGAAACATTTGGCGGTTGGTGTCATGGCTATTGGTTCTCTTCCTTTTTTTCTAATTTTTATCACTTTTGACAGCAAGTAAAACTAGGAAGTATGTGAGTAGCTCTACTAACAGTTTAAATTCTAAGACTCTCAATGGAAATGTGTTACTTTTCCTGCTTAAAAAATGTTCATATATTACCAGAAGGAATGGATATAAAATTCATTGCACTAGAAAAGAAAATTTTACTCAAACATTACGTCACGCAAACGTACGAAAATAGTTCCCTGTTGTTTTACCTTTAACTCGTTCCTCGCTTATGCTTACCCACGGTTATAAACAAATACATTGTGTGTGTGTGTGTGTGTATGTGTATGTGTGTGTGTGTGTGTGTGTGTGTGTGTGTACTCGCACGCACTTCTTGTGGATGGACAGAGTCGTACGAAAATAGTTCCCTGTAGTTTTACCTTTATCTCGTTCCTGGCTTATGCTTACCCATGGTTATAATTACATTGTGTGTGTGTGTGTGTGTGTGTGTGTGTGTGTGTGCGAGCACTATCGCGCACTTGTGGATGGACAGAGTAATGGAATGAAAGATACGAAAGTGATGGCAGCAGCTAGGCCGTATCTGTTTAGGATGTAGCTCTTTCCAGCTCCGGCCATTGGAGGGGCGGGCACAGAAGCAGCAGCGGGCCATGACAGACGAAATGGCGTATCAGTTTAGCCGCGCATGGCGGGAAGAGGAGGACAGAGAACTGGCGCTCGCCGATGAGTTTTTCATAAAGGGCGCTCGCACAATAGGAGACCCGTGCAACGAAGCATTGTGCGCGAATAATGCCCCTTTTTGTGGGTCCGCCGGGCTTATCGTGTGCCTTCTTCAATTATGGCGCTGCATGATCACCTCGAAATTAAAATTACACATTTTAAAAGGAGGGTCCGCCTGGAATGTACCACTTCGAACAGGTTGCGTCTTTTAATGTCCTGACCGCAACACATTACGGACTCTAGGAAAAAATGATTAGCCGAGTTTTACTTTTAAAGCGGTTGTCGGACACCTTGCCCAGTGCTGAAGCAAGCAAAGATTGTCCCATAACAACTTACAGGTCATTATCAGACTTAAAATCCAAGGTGCTTTTAGATTTTGATAGATCGACATTAGCCTTGTATGGTTCTTCAGATAGTAAGAAGGCATTAAAAGTATGTCATTCAATTCCAGGTGGACATGATAAATGCATGGGGTTCTGCTAATCTAATACGGATTTGTCAAAATATTTTTTTCGGTAGTAAATGTGTTAATTCAGCATTTTTGTGAAATAGACTTTTATTTGTTGTATTTGTAAGATGCGTACATTATTAGGAGATGATTCACACAACAATCCTTTAAAACTGTAGTATTTTTATTTAAAATTCGTAAATTACGTGGACATATGTGAATGTCGTAAAAGACTAAATATGTACATTAAATAACAACGTTAAGACTATTATAAGTAACTGAAAATGTGACAAACTGTTGTGTGCGACTTCATATACAACAGTAAGGAGAGGTAAGCGGCATTTGTCGTGGTGGGAAAACTGGACAGGAGCAGAAATGATCAGCGAACAAGGTGAAACAGCAAACAGAAGATTTAGTTAACTTGTATTTCTCCAAGCGAACGAAGACTCTTACAAATAAGCGGCAAGAAGAAGATCCCAGTTCATACAACACCAACTAGGATGAAACTCGCTGTTTTAAGCATGAATGAGGGTGTCGTAGCGTAGTGGTTACAAGTGCAAGTGGGATCTGCTGCTGCCACTGGCCCTCCTACACTGCAGTGGCAGAGAGCACTCGTGGTACAGAGCAGCTGAAGGTATGGCTCAGCTGACACGCACCATTGGATTCACCAGATCCTGCGTGACTCCTATCATCCTCAGATGAAAACTTGCAATTCCGTAGCTGCGACGTCCGAAGGGTGGTATCGATACGTGATACCACAAAAACACATGAATATAGAGACATAGCAACCTCCCATAAAATTCAAATTTTATTATAGTGTTATGTTTTTTACTGCGCACATTGCCAAGACACAAGTCAGCATTAAGCAATTACCCATAGACAGTAGCGAGTAAGATCTGCACACGAATGGAGGTAATAACAAGTGAAGTGCTCAAAATGGTTCAAAGGGCTCTGAGCACTATGGGACTCAAATGCTGAGGTCATTAGTCCCCTAGAACTTAGAACTAGTTAAACCTAACTAACCTAAGGACATCATAAACATCCATGCCCGAGGCAGGATTCGAACCTGCGACCGTAGCGGACTTGCGGTTCCAGACTGCAGCGCCTTTAACCGCACGGCCACTTCGGCCGGCAGTGAAGTGCAATATGATGAATGGTCACTACTGTACTTTATCAGTATCGTCAAATAAAAGAAATTATTAAGTAAGTTAACTCAATGACAGCGAAGCTTTATTTGTAATCGCCACAACCACAGTAAAAAACTTGAAATTTAGCTAAATTAACCTAGGAGAAAAACTGTAATGGTATCACGAACAATGATGTTCGATCTCGACAGATAAAGACAGATAAAGAAAATAACTATTATTACTTACTGATGATATTCTGCTATCAATTATCTCACAAATTTTCTGATTTCTTACATCACTTTCATAAAATCTGTTGTAGTTAGGAATAATGGACTTTATCTGCTATTGCAGATGTATGATGAGAATTTGAAAGTTTTATGGGTAGTTGACGTTCTAGTTGGCTGTTGTGTGTGCCTGGATGGCGTCCTATTCTGTGCACAGTAGTTGTAATCTTCCATCCACATTCCAGCTTCGCCATGTTGTGGGACTTAGGAAAGATATATGCTGAGAAAACGTTCAAATATCATTACATTTTATTGTTGAGACGAAATATACACATCTGCTCTTAAATTCTCGATTTGATTCAGATATTACAGGTGATGTACTTGTCTTTGAGAAAAATGCTTGATGTATTATAAATTATTTAGCTCATAAGAAGGTAAATTAGGTTTTAACAACGACGACTAGGTATTAGTGATGACTTAACAAATAGCTTAATGTATAACAATAGGACGTGACTGACGGTAAACTTGTCTTTGAACTGCAACAAAACATTGTGCGTACAGACCTTGTAAAAGCGACAAACCTTTTATTGTGAAAAGATGATCGAACAACAATTATTTTCAAGGAAGCAAGTTCTGTTTCTTGACAACAACACAAGATGTACATTTACGAGTTATCAACAGTATCATTTTCCTTTCTAATTCTGATTTCGTTCAGCTATACTGAAATTGAAGAAACTAAGTTACCACATATGGGACAGAAACTATGATATGATACAGTATTCCACAGTATCCACTTTTTAGCAAATTGATCTAGATGAACGCTTACAGACGCTTGACAAAAATGTTACAAATGTTTCTTTTTTCCTACTTTTACTGAGAGTAACCTGCCAACACAATAGACATCAACTTTACTTCTACTGCATTTCTATAGCAGAAATGTGTTTATGGAATTTTCACCATATTCATCTCATACTCCACCATAACTCTCAGTAAGTTAATACGCATAACACTCTGTATCTTGCTTCAGTAACTTTGAATCGACCACAAATCTTCCAGAGAGCTAGCACCTACAGCACCGTTAGGGATGTGATTGCGGCGGGGAAAGGAAAAAAGGCTGAAGTAGGTGTTGTCGTTTAAGATGGGAAATGGATGTGCGTAGGTTGCGTTTTTATTTACGTGCGCAGTGCAGCCAGGCAAAGTCAGGAACAAGGAAAGTATATGTTCAAAAAAATGGTTCAAATGGCTCTGAGCACTATGGGACTTAACTGCTGAGGTCATCAGTCCCGTAGAACTTAGAACTACTTAAACCCAACTAACCTAAGGACATCACACACATCCATGCCCGAGGCAGGATTTGAACCTGCGTCCGTAGCGGCCGCGCTGTTCCAGACTGTAGCGCCTAGAACCGCTCGGCCACATCGGACGGCAAAGTATATGTTAAACCACCCTTTTCCTTTGTATATGCCCTACCCACGAACTATTTGTTGCAGATTAAGTTCAGCATGTAAGATGCAAGCTGAGAAACATGTGGCTCTAAGTTTTTGAGCGACGTGGTGCAAAGCATAGAGGTAAGGGCAACTGGGCAGCCGTTAGGCAGCTTACGGATGAGTTGGGAGTCGTACTTGTAGGCTGTAACAAAAGAAGTCAGACATGATGAACCAGATTTAAGTCTGTAGTTGACATCGAAAAAATAATGTAAGATTAACCCGTTTGTTGTACGTCATCCTCTTACAATTGGCTAGGTTTGTGTGGTTTTTCCCACAATCTTTTAGGTACCTGTTGGGCTGTTCCACCGTCTTTGCATTCAGAAAACACGATAACGCGCAGAAATAAGTTTACACATCTGACTGACAGATGGCGGATGCATATTTCTTCCTTTAAGTTTACGTCGACTGCTGGAACTGCAACCCTCTAAAAAAATTTAAAAAAAGCCAAATTATAAACTAGAGCGAAGCCTGTGATCACGGGACGCCACCGGGAAGAAGCAGTATAATTTTCAAGACTGTAAGATATTTTAAACGAAAAAAACCAAACACGATGGTCACGTGCTCATTTCAGTCATAGTTGCCGATGTCGTGGTGTTAATATTGGCACATGCATGGTTCGTCGGCTGCAGAGGCCCATCATTAGGTGTGTTTGGTGCACTGTATGTTCAGACACATCTGTACTCTGCCCAGCATTAAAGTCCGATGTTAGTACAGCCACAGTTCGTCGCCTGTCCTGTCTGTCCAGCGTACAACGACCGACATCAGTAATGAGGGTTGGTCGCCCAGCCACACCACATCTGGATGTGGTTTCAACTTGGTTTCGTCAAGTGTTGAAGACACTCATCGCAGCACTCCTCGAACACCCAGCAAGTCGTGCAGTGTCAGAAATGCTCGCGCTGAGCCTCCGGTTCATCACAATTTGCCCTCAGTCAAACTCAAATAGACCGCGTGCCTTCCCCATTCTAACACGGACAGAATGCTCACTGATACTACATGCATTGTGCGTGTGTCTGACTAACAGTTATTCCTGGCTAGGTGACGCTGCATCGCCTAGACGAGTGTATATCGATAGTAGGTTGTTGGTCATAATGTTCTGGCTGATCACACCTGAAGATGGCAACGTAATTTTCCCGAAACTGGTCAATTTTATAATAAAACAAAGTTACAACTGAAGTGCATGTTTTCATTTTCACCATGCAGCTCACTTGCGGATGATCTGTGAACAAAATTATCTGTGAAAATTATTTTATTGCTACATTAAATTGATAAATTTTATTTGTTTGTTAATTCATTAAATGACTGACATCATGTTTAAGCTGATATCTTTGAATCTACAGGCGGTACTCTCAGAATAACAAAGAGTTTTCGAACAGACCTTACTGACTAAAAAATGATTCCTCATATTTTACAATAAACGTGTCTAATCAGACTTGTCTTTCTTTTTCAGAAAATGTCAGAATAAACTTTGCTCTGTAAACAACAAATTTTACATGCGTACAATCTAAACGGCTAATTACTTTTTCCGTGTACTTAAATCACAACACAATCTCTTGGGCTTAGAACAGTGCCATTTCCGCAAATCCATGGTCTTCTTCTAGAGAAACTTTGGCGATTAGTGTTTGTATTCACCCCATAAATCCGGAAACACAAATCAGACTACAGTATGCTTTCAAAGTGATCTTTTTGTTAATGAAGCGGAATTGCAAATTTACTTGCCGCGTACTTGAATTAAAACAACACAGTTTAATTTGGTACTTACAAACAAAGTTCGAAGTAAGTAAATTCTGCACCATGTCAGATGTTTGTCTTATAGTGACCATACCGTGAGTGCCGCCAACTTTGAAATTCACGTTTTCCCTGCTAGACTGGTTCACTACCAACCTAGACCAAGGAACCTTTGAATGATTTTCCCAATTATCTTCTGACACGATGGCATTGAACTTTTTTGGAAGTTTCGTTTCTATTTACTCCATTGTTTTTGCTCGAGCTATGTATAAATTTTTAATTATGTCGTAACTTATGTGGATCTCTGTGGTACACACGAGAACATGTGTTCCGCAGAGATCCACATCATCTTTAACGTCATTAAAAATTCTTGTTTAACACAGGACTCATTTGTTGCAGTCGTATGGAATGTATGCCAGTTGTAATGTGCTCTATGGCTGAATACTGGTCAGGTACTTTGAAACCTTCCCACCGAATAAATAAAAGAAATAATGATTGAACTTAATGCGTTTCGACTATAACCTACTCATCTAGAATAAAATAATTTAACTTACTTTCCGTCTAATGAAAGAAAGAAAGAGAATTGAACTTTTTGTGCCTTGCAGCTTTCCTGCCTGGACTTGCTTTTGACAACGTGTCTGATCTGATAGTCTTTAGCGTACACAATGTTGTACGTCTTGTGCCTTTATTGGTAGTGCAACGTCCCCTTAGAAAAATTATACATGAATGTGATTAAACTGAAACACAATATTTTTTAGCGCAACGCAATCTGACTTTCAAAAATCCCTACAAAAAAATGGCCCTGACTAACATTAACCTATACGTTTCACAAATCGCTTACCTCACAAAAATCTTGGTTACTCGAACTACTGCAATACAGCGAGCGCCACTACTGCCAGCTAAATAGAAGATTCAAACTACGGAAGGCACTAACTACTGATAGGGATAGTTAGCAAATGAAAGATATTAATAGAGAACAAACAATATATTTACCTTAATATCATCAAAAGTCATAATATAAATAGCAGTTCATGACATCCAGTCTTACAAATTTCAAAACTCCGCCATTTCTTTCCCCACATCCACCACTGCCGGCGGCTCACCTCCAACTGCCGAACACTATGCGCTGTTAAAATCCAGCTGCCCAACACTACAATGGCAGACAACAATGCGAACTAGCCACAGACTGCACACAGCACAGCCAGTGATTTTCATACAGAGCGCTACGTGGCGTTACCAATAAGAAAACCTAAACAGCCTACTTACAGTAGCAATATTAAAGTGACTGATCAAAAGAAGATTATTTCGACGTGAACACATAAGCTTACACCGTGGCCCTTAGCACCGGTTGTCTATGCAGTGAACCTGAAAACATACATACATATTTTCCTTACTTTTTATTTTACTGGGTCGCCCTTAGATAACGTCATCTGACTGCATTTCTGAATATACTCACTCTGATCTATTGTTGATAATTATTTGGGTTGGCATTCATTTACTAGGACTGCAAATATGTGAGCTAAAATTGTACTTATTATTCATTTGCTTTTTTGATTGAAGTTACTGGTGCAAAAATTAATGGCATTATTAAATTTAAAAAATTAGAAAACTCAACAAAAGTTTAATATTGTGGTTAGAGGGTTCAATGAAAAATAATACGATACTCACTGAGATAAACTGATCTATTCTGAAAATGATTGAATATAAATTTTTAACTCTTTATAATGACTCAATTCATAAAACTTTAGTTTGGGAATCGTTTACATAAAACAGATTAAAAATGTAACAACGAACTTACAACATGCCTTTAGCGTTTAAAAACCTTTGATGTCTTCATGACGTCGATTTTTAATAATTCAAATATAATTGGTAATTTATATAATTATAGTATTCTTCAAGTAATATATAGCTGGTGGCGAACTGGCACACCACTCTGTCTTCACTCACAACTTCACTGCACAAAGGTTGACTCAAGAGTGTTCTATCGACAATGCTGCGCGCTTCTCGCCACGCTCACTATGTATCGATGCGCGGGCCCTCCCGCCAACAAAGAGCTTGGTGCAGATACTTCACTGTCACCATTGATATGCAAAGAACTTAAATAAATTTTAAAAAACATTTTTCTTGACATTTTTCTTTCTTGTTGTTGTGGTCTTCAGTCCAGAGATTGGTTTGATGCAGCTCTCCATGCTACTCTATCCTGTGTAAGCTTCTTCATCTCCCAGTACCTACTGCACGCTACATCGTTCAGAATCTGCTTAGTGTACTCATCTCCTGGTCTCCGTCTACGATTTTTACCCTCCACGCTGCCCTCCAGTACTACATTGCTGATTCCTCGATGCCTCAGAACATGTCCTACCAACTGATCCCTTCTTCTAGTCAAGTTGTGCCACAAACTCCTCTTCTCCCCAATTCTATTCAATACCTCCTTATTAGTTATGTGATCTACCCATCTAATCTTCGGTATTCTTCTGTAGCACCACATTTCGAAAGCTTCTATTCTCTCCTTGTCTAAACTATTTATCGTCCACGTTTCACTTCCATACATGGCTACACTCCACACAAATACTTTCAGAAACGACTTAAATCAATACTCGATGTTAACAAATTTCTACATTTTATATCCTCTCTACTTCAATCATCATCAGTTATTTTGCTTCGCAAATAGCAGAACTCCTTTACTACTTTAAGTGTCTCATTTCCTAATCTAATTCCCTCAGCATCACCCGACTTAATTCGACTACATTCCATTATCCTCGTTTTGCTTTTGTTGATGTTCATCTGATACCCTCCTTTCAAGACACTGTCCATTCCGTTCAACTGCTCTTCCAAGTCCTTTGCTGTTTCTGACAGAATTACAATGTCATCGGCGAACCTCAAAGTTTTTATTTCTTCTCCATGGACTTTAATACCTAATCCGAACTTTTCTTTTGTTTCCTTTACTGCTTGCTCAATATACAGATTGAATAACATCGGGGAGAGGCTACAACCCTGTCTCACTCCCTTCCCAACCACTGCTTCCCTTTCATGTCTCTCGACTTTTATAACTGACATCTGGTTTCTGTACAAATTGTAAATAGCCTTTCGCTCTCTGTATTTTACCCCTGCCACCTTCAGAATTTGAAAGAGAGTATTCCAATCAACATTGTCAAAAGCTTTCTCTAAGTCTACAAATGCTAGAAACGTAGGTTCGCTTTCCTTAATCTTTCTTCTAAGATAAGTCGTAGGGTCAGTACTGCCTCACGTGTTCCAACATTTCTACGGAATCCAGATTGATCTTCCCCGAGGTCGGCTTCTACCAGCTACATTTTTCTTACAGACTATAATTGTTATTTACATATTTCTCAGCTTATAAATATTTTTCATCAGTTTAGTGCTTTGATTTATTTATGTTTTGGTCTGGGTGATTTTCTATTGACATATTTCAACTTAAATATTTTTACACATAGCTCGTGGTGTACAGAAAGATGATCGTTAATAAACATAGTACTTCGATTCGATGTAATCGTTACGTCATGATCCGGTCCACTTATACGACATTCGGTTTAACAGAACGTTACAAGATTATTACAGTTCTCTCATTTTGCAGCCTAATTTTCGTGTACCTGAGAGTGTGAAGATTACCTGACGTCGGAATGCGGGCATCTGTCGACAGCGGTGTTCCAGCCAGTGAGCTCTGCAGTGGTATTCTGGCGTCAGAAATGGGGGCTGTGCGCCAGCGGGGCGGAAAATCCCCTAAGTTGCAGCCAGATTTGCGAGCCATACTCGGCTTTAGCGGATCACCGCGGGAACAGGATTAACAGCCCGCTGGAAAGCCGTGATGCGGCGGCGCGCGGTCGCTGGCGCCAGCGAGCTGTCCTGCCGCAGCCATCGCATCTCTGCCTGGCGTAAAATATCCGCATTGCAACTTCCTGAGCGTTTGTAATCAGCCGGCCTTCACACGTTCCAGTTGCCCGTAAACTATTCATCGTTGTAGACCAGTTCCCAACCTTTCTGAGACCATTACCCCTAAGCGCAATCAGATATTAGCTACTACACAGCATCCCCCACTATCATCAATATTAGCGCCTAACTAAAATTTAGAATGAAAAAATTTTCTATAAGCATTTTCAATTTTAAAAGATAAGTGATATTTAGTTCATGTAGGTGTTTCATCAATCCACGACCTAATGATTCCATGTTACAATTATAGTGATTATTTTTAACAACCTTTGTTAATAGAATTATGAAGCAGTTGCCTGTGCATCGCGAGTGCTACATACAACTACTTCTCAGAAAGAAAGCATAGTATTGAGTTTAATGGTAGGTACTTGTTACGAAATGTGCTTCTTCTGGACCACTTCAGTCCCTGCATACCCACTTAAAAACATCCAAGTTAAAATGTGCGTACTATATTTGGGCCTATCGTTTATAAATCAGCTGATTGATGGACTCCTTACTTCTCAACTGACAGAAACTGGAAGACTTCGTGCCTGACCATCCACATCATAACAATAATAATAACAATTATAATTGTAATAATAGTCTACGCATATTATAAAAATGGATGTACGCATTCGTGTGTGTGTGTGTGTGTGTGTGTGTGTGTGTGTGTGTGTGTGTGTGTATGTGTGTGTATGTATGTTCTACGTCTCCTCCTAAACCATACGACCAATTCCAGCCAAACTTGGCACTCATATCCCTTACTGTCAGACAACAATCGCTGTCGAAGAACCACCTACCTATCATGGAGCAGGAATACAAGGTCATAAACAATGAGATTCATGAGAATTGCCGCGTTATGCGTGACATTTAAATTTATTACTTCTTTGCTACTGACTCTGTTTGCAACGTATTTCGCTGACGGTATCCACATATGCCGCTAAATGTACCTACACAAATATATCATTGTACGACACGTAGTTCAAGAGATATGATCTCATAGACAACAATTTACGTTGAAAAACACCGCATCATGCATGACATTTCGATACATTTATTCTTTACTACTAATCCGTGATATCTGGCACCTCTTCTGATAGCTTTCTGCTGCAAAGCGCAAACGGCTGTAGGCGAAAACGATAGCCGTCTATAGTGCTATGTGGTACTATGAATATGTGTTGCCCAGCATACAGAAACTTTGCCGGATCATGTTTCTTAATTTCGATATTGCACTTACATAACTGCACATTATGTATGTTTTTTGTGCGACTGTTTTATAATTTCAAACGCCTTTTCAGGAGTACAGGGAAACCCAATTTTTTCGATACTTCGCTACAGACCTGTTCATTTTTTTTTTTTTTTTTTTGTTTTGTTTCCGTTTCTAGTAGAAAACTGGCAAAGTGAATACCCGTGAAATACCGGGTGTGTCAGGTAGTAATAATAATAAAATACACTGCTGGCCATTAAAATTGCTGCACCAAGAAGAAATGCAGATGATAAACGGGTATTCAATGGACACATATATTACACTAGAACTGACATGTGATTACATTTTCACGCAATTTGGGTGCATACATACTGAGAAATCAGCACGCGGAACAACCACCTCTCGCCGTAATAACGGCCTTAATACGCCTGGGCATTGAGTCAAACAGAGCTTGGATGGCGTGTACAGGTAGAGCTGCCCATGCAGCTTCAACACGATACCACAGTTCATCAAGAGTAGTGACTGGCGTATTGTGACGAGCCAGTTGCTCGGCCACCATTGACGTTTTCAGTTGGTGAGAGATCTGGAGAATGTGATGGCCAGGGCAGCAGTCGAACATTTTCTGTATCCAGAAAGGCCCGCACAGGACCTGCAACATGCGGTCGTGCATTATCCTGCTGAAATGTAGGGTTTCGCAGGGATCTAATGAAGGGTAGAGCCACCGGTCATAACACATCTGAAATGTAACGTCCACTGTTCAAAGCGTCGTCGACGCGAACAAGAGGTGACCGAGACATGTAACCAATGGCACCCCATACCATCACGCCAGTATGGTGATGACGAATACACGCCTCCAATATGCGTTCACCGCGATGTCGCCAAACACGGAAGCGACCATCATGATGCTGCAACCAGGACCTGGAGTCATCAGAAAACATGACGTTTTGCCATTCGTGCACCCAGGTTCGTCGTTGAGTACACCATCGCAAGCGCTCCTGTCTGTGATGCAGCGTCAAGGGTAACCGCAGCCATGGTCTCCGAGCTGATAGTCCATGCTGCTGCAAACGTCGTGGAACTGTTCGTGCAGATGGTTGTTGTCTTGCAACATCTGTTGACTCAGGGATCGAGACGTGGCTGCACGATCCGTTACAGCCATGCGGATAAGATGCCTGTCATCTCGACTGCTAGTGATACGTGGCCGTTGGGATCCAGCACGGCGTTCCGTATTACCCTCTTGAACCCACCGATTCCATATTCTGCTAACACTCGTTGGATCTCGACCAACGCGAGCAGTAATGTCGCGACACAATAAACCGCAATCGCGATAGGCTACAATCCGACCTTTATCAAAGTGGGAAATGTGATGGTACGCATTTCTCCTCCTTACACGAGTCATCACAACAATGTTTCACCAGACAACGCCGGTCAACTGCTGCTTGTGTATGAGAAATCGGTTGGAAACTTTCCTCATGTCAGCACGTTGTAGGTGTCGCCACCGGCGCCAACCTTATGTGAATGCCCTGAAAAGATAATCATTTGCATATCACAACATCTTCTTTCTGTCGGTTAAATTTCGCGCCTGTAGCACATCATCTTCGTGGTGTAGCAATTTTAATGGCCAGTAGTGTATTTAGAAATCCGCAGCATTATATATTTACTTCTGTTGCAATTAATCAGGTCCAGGTTCTTAGTTTCGATGCTTCATTGGCGATCGTTTCTAACAAATAAAGCGTTTCTGTTAGTACCCACACACAATCGTGCACCTACACACAAAGAAGCAGTTTTAAGCGGTCATAGGGAGCTCACAATCCCATTGCTAGAATCATATTTACTACCATTTGCGAAAATTTCTGACCTGATATGGTCGAAACATATCTTTGATCCGAAATGACAGCAGCTCATTGTATTGTTCCCATTACAAAGTTTTTGTTCGTCTGGCATCGTAATGGTCCAGGGCTTCTATAAACACTACGAGTAGGAGTTGCAGCAATAAGCAAACTACCTACCCGCTAAATACACAGTTTTCAGTGAAAATACACTGTGCAACGGAATTCAAGGGTCAGTGTCCGAAACACTGTAATCCCCACCTTCCTCTGCGACGGTGCAAAAGCGTGGCGTTCTGTGACGTCATCCTTGGGCTCTAAGACTCTACAAAGAGCAAGAAGTCGACACATGCGAAAAAGAATGTTGCGGCAACATGTAGTAAGCGCTGCTTCACACAGTGGATAATGGCAAAATAGAGGCACGCCGGCGACCGAGGCATTGCAAAGTAGGCAGGCACAGATAGCCTGGCTGACAGCAGCAGTCTACCATCAGACTGACGCAAGGACGCACACAGATCGAGCGCCGAGCAAAGCCTGGAGAGTGCTGAGTAAGGAGAAGTGAGGTCAGCACGCTAAGTTATGCTGCAATATACTGCGGGAGCAATGACAAAAAGCTACCACCGAGGGTAAAAAAAGTCCTCCTGCCGGATATAAATAGTGGAGCGCAGGCAGCAACGGATAGAAGCCATTAGGAAGCAGTTCGGATCTGAGGACGGACGTGGTCCGTGTCCGAATGTTCAATCTTCGTAGGTGACGATTCCGGAAGTCTGTTCCAGCTCGCAGGAGTCATCCATTCGCCGTCAGATTTCAACTTCAGCTCTGGAGGTCGGCCCGAGTTCGGTCGGCACCATGGCTGACTAACTACAGCGAGAACTTCCAGCAGGACCACCCGCAGCGCGGTCTCGGTCAGAGGCGCTGCCGGGGACCGACGCCCGGACTTCACGGCAACCCGGCCCCACGGCGAGTGGTCCGTCCATGGCGGGACCTCTCGGACATCACAACTGACGGCTTCCCAGCTGCCGGTGCAGCAGGCATCGGCAGCTGGCCCCACGTACTGGGGCGCTGAGCGGCGACGAGGTCATCTCAACCACAGGGCATCCTGGCTTCAGCGGAGCACTAGTAGCCTGAGGCTCCCGAGTGCGATCAGCGGCGCGCGTTGCGCGTATTGTCGGAGAATCTACACAGCAGCAGCCAGGCGGAGGGATCTGCAGGCCTGGGCAGCAACAACGAGGGAGAAATTGTAAAGAAAGTTCAATAAATAATTGTAAAACTCCACGCCGTCTCAGTCTTTGGCAGAGCCACTGTGCCTGCTGCTAACAAGTGGTGCAGAAGCCGTAACAAGAAGCTAAGGGTCAGAACATGTAAGATGGTTTACGACGTCCCATTGGCACCAATATTCATCACAATACAGCCCAACGCCATCGTGGACGTGTCATACGATGGGAAGGCTGTCACAGCCGCTGTTACCCACATTGCACCCCTTCTTTTGACACCTCTGCGATGGAGGTTAGAATAGAGCACAACGTTCAAATAACGCATTTTTCTTAGGAGTGGCGGAGGGAAACATTCCAGACAGACCGCCGCTCAGCATCAGCACGAAAATGCCTCAGGAGGTGGCATAAAGCACTGCAGTAAAACCACCCCTTTCCCTGGGGCGTTGATTCCCATACATTTCTCGGTAGAAAACGACCGTTCGCAGAGCGACGAGCAACAGGAAGTTGTTCTCGACAACGTTGGACACTGCTGACAACCTCTGGTGTTTTCAACCCTTGTTTAAGGGCAATATCACCATCGAACGTGATGGCACTAGTTTGGAGCGTAGTGCGACAGCAATTTTTGATCTCGTGCACAGGATGGAACCACTAGAGATCGTTACAAACCATTCTACGAAATTTGAACTTGATCTGAAGCAGCAACGGCTGCTTATGCTTTCTCAGCGCTCCTATTTTGTGTACTCCTGTGGTTTGATCACCGGGGGGATGGGACACTGACATGTGCATTAATAAAACGCAAAGGGTCTCTCTAAAACTCCAATTTCGCCGAAATTCTCAGTGGCACCCACTCAACTTTATTGAGAATCTTAAAAAATGTACCTGTCGAAGGGAACTGTCTTATTCGCCGTGACGATTTTCAAGAAGTTTTGCCAACAAATGTGAATGAAGTTGTGAATTTCATAAATGTACTCAGCATCTGTAGTATCGATATAACCATATTCGTTGTAAGTCTGTTCCTGAGATGAAATAAATTGATCAGAGAGGTTACTTCTTTTGAAGTGAGCAGCAGTATGTAGTTTATATTAGACAGTCTGGCAATGTACTCCCTTGGAAACAGTTGGAAGCTAGTCTGCCACGTAGTGGAGGTAGCATTATTTAAAAAGGATTGTGTAATAATATGTCTTTGAGGAATATTGAAGGTTTTGAGAAATATTAATAAAAGAATAACGACAATTTCAAGGTAATCAAGTTTTCTTTTATTTGTGTAGCTGTGTGGTTTCTTGCTGTTAGATCGTTGTGAATGGTTGTAGTATGCTGTAGGAATGTTTTAATTCAGCACGTGGTTTTGTCTTATAATTGAAACAAGACTCAAGGACAGTAGTTGTACACAGGAAAATTTTTTAAAAATATTTTGCTAACTTTCTACTTGCGAGAATTTTATGAAACGGTATATTGATGTTATGGCTCAATGAAGCATAATTTAACTTGGAGTCATGTTGTCATTTATCAGTTCTTAAGATTAGTTTAACATTTTCATTTTATTTTATGAATGTATTTGTATACTACCAATTTACATCGCGAGTTGCGTGCTGTAGAGGCATTTTTATGAAAAGTAATAAGAGACCGTCTTGCACTGCACAGCGCAAGTACGGTAAACGAAATTTGATTTTTGACAGTTTCATCGTTATCTTAATCAGTAACATGTTGCAAAACAGACAAGTGTTCCGTTCGCACAAGTAGGCCAACAAATTTCATTTTCATCATAATTCATGTCCACTGTAAGGTACATTGATTGTCGGAATGTATTTGTGAAAATATCATATAAGTTCATAGGTTTAGTATCAGTAAAAGATCTGAGAAAAGTGCTATCTTGTAAGTTTTCAAGCAGTTTATCAGAAGGTCAGATGCGTTAAATTTTATGTTCAAAAAAATGGTTCAAATGGCTCTGAGCACTATTGGACTTAACATCTATGGTCATCAGTCCCCTAGAACTTAGAACTACTTAAACCTAACTAACCTAAGGACATCACACAACACCCAGTCATCACGAAATTTTATGTTCATCTGCTGCATAATTAGAATAACAGTTTTGGTATAGCGATTGTTCGCTAGGCTAAAGATAAAGATTAGCAACATTCGGAGCCACCATTTTAATCTGTATCATTCTGTTTTGCAGTAAAATTGCGCATGTAAATTTCATTGAAAACGGATTGCTTTCTCGCAGGGCAATTGTTTGGTGTGCTGGCTAGTCTGGATTTCGCATGATGAATTTCACATAACGTACATCCGGTCAAAAATTAAATTTTAGCACTGTTGTGTTGTCCTGCATTGAGATTTACGTATTTCAGTATCAAAATAAGTTTTCTGCATTTGTCAGCTACCAACCAGACACTTACAAACGTGAATTTAGACATTTAGCATTAAACTTTTACCTGTGCAGACAGAACCTATGACGAAGTTCCTAGGTGCTTGAAGACTGTCAACCGCTTCGACACTCTCCGATTTCGGATTGCCTATTATCAGATGCAAGAGCTGCAGTGTAGCAGCGAAAGAGCAGCAGTGTAGCCTGCCTGCAGGCGCCTCAACCTTTCGTCACGATCTTTGTCTGTATTGACAAAATTTCAAGATTCTCAACAAAGGCAGGTGGGCGGCACCGAGGATTTTACCAAACTGGAGGTATTAGAACGACTCTTTGAGGTTTTATTTCCGCATGTCTCAATGTAGCATCCCCTATGATAACGCCACAGGAGTACTCGAAACAGAAGAAACGAAAAAGCGTAAGCAAACTTTGCTACTTCGAATCACGATCAGATTGCATTGAATGGTGTTGAACCGTCCCTAGTGATTGCGACCTGTACACGAGAGCAAGAATTGCAGTAGCGCTGCACTCCAAATGGGTCAGTTCACGTTTAGTGTGGATGCATCCCCTCAATGTCCTCAGAGAAGGCTTAAAATGCCCAAGGGCGTCAGCAGGTTGTCAAGAACGTTGGAACTAAGGAAGTCGGAATGAAGGGTGCACTTAGCACGGAAGGTCAAGGCCCCTACTGTGTCACTCCTTAACACAACTAGCAAATCAATAATTGACAATTTATTCAAAACAAGCTTTTATAAAACAGATAAGAGGCAATCAACACGTGGCCGTGTATAAGACAATATCAACATACACAATCACATGACTTAAAAGATGAGCCACGGAGATTTCAGTACTTAAGAACCATACATTACAATCTGAAGGTGATTTTTAAATGTGGCTCAGATAGTCTTTTTTTTTTTAAGGCAATAATCTGCAATATGAATGTGATTTACAGGCACACCAGTTCGTTACGAACCCAAATAACACAAGGAACACAACAAGTTAATTAATACAATCGATTCACAAGTAAATTAAAAACTTCATTTTTTATGTATACATGACACAGGTTAAACAGGCAGTGTCACCAGGCTGCCCTGGGCAAAAGGTGACTTACCTTAAAATGCCGGATGCAGCAGACCAGCCCTCCAAAACAACACCTAAACGCCGGGACCCATCCGGGAGCCACTTGCCATTACACGACACGTCACAGCTTCTGTGCACCGAAGCAGAATGTGGCGCCGCTCCCACACACCCCAACTCGCAGAAAACGAACACAAACAGACCGCAGAAAACACGGCAAACACCGAGCAAACATAAATTAATATAAGTTAAGAGATCAATGAACAACAATATAAATGAAGAACCAATAAATGCTTTCAATAGAAGTGACAAGTTTTACAGTAATATCAGTGCTGTAAAACATTTAAACTAAGAACTGTGCACAAATCCAGTGCTGAAAATATAGTATCAGACTTTTACACTCTCATAGTTTCAAATGGTTCAAATGGCTCTAAGCATTATGGGACTTAACATCTGATGTCATCAGTCCCCTAGACTTAGAACTACTTAAACCTAACTAACCAAAGGACATCACACACATCCATGCCCGAGGCAGGATTCGAACCTGCGACTGTAGCAGCAGCGCGGTTCCGGACTCAAGCACCTAGAACCACTCGGCCACTGCAGCCAGCCTCTCATAGTTTGCCAAACAATATTTACAAATGGTTCAAATGGCTCTGAGCACTATGGGACTTAACATCTGTGGTCAACAGTCCCCTAGAACTTAGAACTACTTAAACCTAACTAACCTAAGGACATCACACACATCCATGCCCGAGGCAGGATTCGAACCTGCGACCGTAGCAGTCCCGCGGTTCCGAACTGCAGCGCTAGAACCGCACGACCACCGCGGCCGGCTCAATATTTACACATATGATTAAGGCCGACAATATGTACAAAGATGATACGGAAAAAAATTTCAAGATAGTATCACGTTATTCAAATGCACAACTTCACAACGATATCAAGTTTTGTACACTTTAATTTGGCTGCATAGGTTTCAAATGTAGCTGCCAATTGTGTAAGCTTGGTATGCAGAAAATTACAACTAGACGATGACCTAATATTTTCAATACCTTACAGTTACTACCTCATTTGGGAACACTGATTTTTTAAAGGAAGTAGTGACTACTGTTCTCCACGGAGTCACACACCTTGCCAGTTGCTCTTGCTTCAGCAACACGTACGTTAGGGCAACCAACCAACAAGTATACTCGCTGCAACGCAAATCGTCCAACGAAACGAAGGCACCAAAATCACTTACACCTTCGATGGAGAGGGTTGTTCGAGATGGTCTCGAGGGATGGATCTCTCTGAGAAAACAGGCGCCAAGGCAATGCGACGGACAGCCCCCGGAGTTGACATCAGGAAGGCCCACCACAAACTCGCGACCATCTGCAAGGTAGACCGACAGCGCCGCTGCTGGCCGAGCGCACGTGTTTTCCTCTTTTGTCTCCGCGAGCACGTCCTTCCCCCTCATAGCGAGTCCGACCCCAACTTCCGCGACCGCAAAAACAGCCCCCAGATCATAACAGGGGCAAAGGTCGAAGTACAGCTGGGAAATCGATAGTGACGTGCCAAAGAGCTGGTGTGCCAGAAAAGGCGCACCACGGCTCAGACCTCTTCCTGTCGCTAATTGCGCTGCAGACAGTCGTTTACGAGCTCGAACTATGTGCGAATCAACGCTTCAGGGAAAGGGGTGGTTTCATTGAGAATCTTTACACCGATCCTGAGTGGCGGTGTGTCTGGAATGTTTCTTCGGCCACTCATAAGAAATTTCAACGCTGTTCATTGTAGTTCTAATCTCCATCGCAGAGGTGTCAAAAGAAAGGATGAAATAAGGGTAAGAGCGGCTGTGATGATCTTCCCATCCCTTGACACGTCCACGGTGGCCATGGAAAGAATTGTGATGAATTTATGTACTGTAGCACTAGAGAATGGAAAAATCTAAGGTCCAGAAAATTTTATTTTAACTGTGTCACAGTTGCTTTAATGGCAACATCTGAATTGCTCGAACTCAGTCGTTAACAGCAGTTCACTGAGGAACTTACAAGCAATGACTGTTATGTGACATCTCAAGTCGCAAAACAGAGATTGTACGCTACTGAACTTGCAGATTTCGTACTGGTGACGTAATTGGTATCTGACTAATTACGTTATTCTACTCATACATCACACCTCCATGCGTACTCCGGTGGGGGAGCAAAGGGGTAGCGGCATTAGTATTACCATATGAAAGCGTAGATGGTGTTCATCTAAAGCTCGACTACAGAGACAAGCATTGCCGTGAACTCTATAGCGGGGAGAATATTGCAGCTGCATCCGTTGTGTAACATGTGGCACTGCCCGAATTGCACATACGTATGAGCAGCCTCCGACAGGCAGCGGCTTGGCCAATTACTGTCCTTCGCCCTCTCCCCCCCCCCCCCCCCCACCACCCACCCGCCTGCTACTGTACAGTAAGCGCTTGTGCCTACACCACGCTTACAGTCGCTGCGTATAATGTGAATTCCAACAGCTGTGAAGGTACCGTTCTCAGGCCTACCACTGAAAATCAATGTGTTGTCGTCTGCTGTTATTTAAACAATTTAGCAAGAAGTGAGAACAAGTGAAGCGGGAGACACTGAGACGAGAGGACGCCCTGTAGCGTCAGCAGCTGTAGCAGTTGGTTGATACGTAGTGTTTTAGTTAAGCTTCTGTTTTTCCACGTGCTTCTGTGAAGAGGTGAACTACACCTCTTTGTTTTTCCCGTGTAGACCAGTGTTTGCCAGCTTTGGCTTTTGTTTTTGCGTATATCTTAGTCCATATACTTGTGTGAGGCAGCTTCCTCGGTTAATTTTTCCACCGCCAGAATCACATCACATATCACATGACTACATTTAAATCTCATGTTTGTACGTAGTATTTAGTTTGGATCAGTGCTTTAGAATTTACAAATTTATTTCCCGCCGTAGCTTTTCTGAAAGCAGAGTTTCTAGTCAAAAGTAATTGTTGACACATCCATTTTCGGTAGTGAAATTTACTTCTGTTTTTAGAGCTCGCTGTCTCAGAGCTATAGTGAGAACTATGCAGAGAAGATTTTAGTGTTTGTTTATTCTCTTCGTTACATTTTGAGTACGCCACGCTCCTCATCTCGGCTAATTTTCTCTAGTGGGCAGGCCTGTCTGTTATTCCCGACAGCATTGCTTGAATTTTTTGAAAGGTTAGTCAATTTTTTTTTACACAGTGCGATATGTCAAGGGACTGTGCTCAATGTGAGCGGGCACAAGGAGAAAAGACTGAGGTCCATAAACAGCTGGAAGCTGCATTGAACATAGTCGACAGGTCACTGGATAATGCTCAAAGTTGCAGCCACAGTGGGGCACAATTAACGAGACTTGCGACACCTTTGGTGCTGTTGGAAAACTCCTGGTGACCTGATTGTCGCCGCGCTTTCAGATGCGCAACACCTGTCCATCCTAACTAAAGAGTGATTGGCAGATTGTGGTGGGTTCACGAGTCACTGGGCGGAAGGCGTAAGATGGAACGGGTCGCAGGGCTGGCTCCTACTGTCTCAGTAACAGGTTCAAATGGCTCTGAGCACTATGGGACTTAACATATGAGGTCATCAGTCCCTTAGAACTACTTAAACCTAACTAACCTAAGGACATCACACACATCCATGCCCGAGGCAGGATTTGAACCTGCGACCGTAGCGGTCGCGCGGTTCCAGATTGAAGCACCTAGAACCGCTCGGCCCGCTTTAGTAACAGGTACGAGGTGCTACCCAGTGTTGATGATAACTCTGAGCCATCACGGAATACCTCTCCTGGCCTTTCCTTTTGAGTCATCGGCCGATTTTCCTGCCCAGTCCTGACAAGTGCAGAGGTTGGGTATGCTTGTCATTGAGAGCTCCAGTGTTAGGCTGGTGATGGAGTCCCTCAGGCAAACAGCTGGCAAGGCTGGAAAGTATGCCAGTATGCACTCGGTATGTTTGCTGGGAGGTCTCGTCTGTAATGTGGAAGAGACCCTGCTGGCGGTTATCGTGCGCACTGGGTGCAACCGGCTGCAATTAGTGGCACATGTCGGCACGAATGACGCCTGCCGCTTGGGTTCTGAGGCTATCCTCGGATCCTTTCGGTGGATGGCTGATTTGGTGAAGGCAACTAACATCGCACGAGTGATGCAGGCGAAGCTGACTATTTGCAACGTCGTACCCAGGGCCGATTGCGGTCCTCTAATTTGGAGTAGAGTGGAAGGTCCAACACAGAGGCTTAGAAGACTCTGCGACGTTATCGGATGCGAATTTCTGAACCTATGCTGTCGGGTGGAAGATTGTAGAATTCCCCTTTATAGGTCAGGCGTGCACTACACGCATGAAGTGGCTGTTACGGTTGCGGACTATGTATGGTGGGCACATGTTTAAGGTTACAGGATCCCCCCGAGAGATCAGAGACGAACTCTCTGCGAAAATCGAAGCTACGTCAGCTACAATGTTCTCATAGAATGCTCATCCTCGCACGTCTAATACAGGAAATATTAATGAAATATTAGCAAGCTACAGCAGCGGTCGAAAAAAGTCCCAGAATCGGTAAAGCTTATTGAAGGTTATAATGCGAAGATAGTACTAGGAACTGGAAGTGGGTGAAACCGGAAGTGAACAGCATCGAAATTCTAAGTTCAGATTAGAATAATTATCGTAAGGATAGGTTAGTCGCCAGTGCTGGTGTCGTATTATTGTAATAGGGAACTCAGTAATATCTAGCGAGATTATCTCGGATTTCGGACATGTTAAATCTGGGTGAAGTCAAGCATCAAAGGACGCTAAAAATGAGAATTGGATCAGTGCCTGGGTGAGCAGATGTAATAGTCGAGCGCCACAGAGAGAACTTCCAGAATATCGTTCGTAATTTTCCTGATCAAGCCGTTGTAATAGGGGATGACTTCAGCTTGCCAGTTAGAGATTGGAAGAGTCAGACACGGAAGAGCCAAAGAAATTGGAACACCAGCCTAATATGGTGTAGGGGCACCGGGAGCACGCCGAAGTGCTTTAATACCACGTGGCATTGACTTGGCTAATGTCTGAAGTAGTGCTGGAGGGAACTGACACCATGAATCCTGCAGGGCTGTCCATAAATCCGTAAGAGTACGATATGATGGAGATAGTTTCTGAACAGCACGTTGCAAGGCATCCCAGATGTGCTCAATAATCTTCCTGTCTGGAGAGTCTGGCGGTCAGCGGAAGTTTTTAAGCTCAGAAGAGTGTTCCTAGAGCCATTATGTAGCAATTCTCGACGTGTGGGGTGTCGCATTGTCCTTCTGGAATTTCCCAAGTCCGTCGGAATGCACAATGGACATGAATGGATACAGGTGATCAGACAGAATGTACGTGTCACCTGTCAGAGTCGTATAAAGACGTATCAGGGGTTCTATATGACTCCAACTGCGCGCGTCCTACTCCATTACAGAGCCTTCACCAGCTTTTACAGTTCCCTGCTGATATGCATTGTCCATGGATTCATGAGGTTGTCCCATACCAGCACACATCCATCCGCTCGATACAATTTGAAATGAGACTCGTTCGACCAGGCAACATGTTTCCAGTCATCAACAGTCCAATGTCGGTGTTGACGAGCCCAGGCGAGTACTCTGTGTCGTGCAGCCATCAAGTGTACACGAGTGGGCCTTCGGTTCCGAAAGTCCATATCGATGATATTTAGTTGAATGGTTCACGCGCTGACACTTGTTGATGACCCAGTATTGAAATCTGCAGCAATTTGCGCAAGGGTTGCACTTCTGTCACACTGAACGATTCTCTTCAGTCGTCGTTGGTCCCGTTCTTACAGGATCTTGTTCCAGCCGCAGCGATGTCGGAGATTTGATGTTTTACCGGATTCCTGATATTCACGGAACACTCGTGAAATGGCAGTACGGGAAAATCCCCACTTCATCGCCACCTCGGAGATGTTGTGTCCCATCGTTCGTGCGCCAACTGTAACACCAAGTTCAGACTCACTTGATAGCGTGCCATTGTAGCAGCAGTAACCGATCTAACAACTGCACCAGACTCTTGTTGTCTTATATAGGCGTTTCCGACTGCGTGTTCTGCCTATTTACATATCTCTGTATTTGACTACGCGTGCCTATACCAGTTTCTTTGGCACTTCAGTGTATTAACAAAATTGATGCCATAGACAGGTATCATGTGACATTATTCTGAATTTCTTGACCGAAAATTACTTCGAACAGGTAGAGAAGCAGCTCGCGAAGTTAACTTCCTAGACCTCCTAGCAACAACCATACTTGAACTTAATGAATCAGCTATCGGAGTTGAACGTATCAGTGATCGTAAGGCAGTGCTAGAAACTATGACTATGTCTTTTACAAGGAATGTTAAGAAAGGTATAAAAATATATTTGCTTACCAAGAGTGACAGGATACAAACTGCAAAGTATCTGAGTAGTCAGCGTCAAATGTTCAGTGATGGGGACGAGGATGTGGATCACAAATGCAAGAAAACTCAAAAGCACCGTTCAGTATGCCTTAGACAAGTATGTTCCGAGCAAGGTCTTAAGGGATCGGAAAGACCCATCGTAGTTTAATAGCAGTGGTAGAAAACTGCTACGTAAACAAAGATAGCTTCATCACACACTCGAGAGAAGTCAAAACGTAGCGGACAAACAAAAGCGGAAAGACGTGAGAAAGAGCATAAGGAGAGCAATAAGAGAATCGTTCAATGACTTTGCAAGCAAAATTTTGTCACCTGACCTGAGAAAGAACCCTAAGAGGTTTTCATCTTTCGTAAAATCAATAAGAGATTCGAAATCCTCCACTCATTCACTCAGTGACCATATTGGCAACGAAATGGAAGATAACAAAGAGAAGAAGGCCGAAATATTAAACTGAGTCTTCCGAAATTGTTTCACCGCTGAAGATCTTAACACAACCCCTCCTTTCGGTTATCATACGTACGTCGAAATGGCAGATATTGAGATTAGCGATTGCGGAATAGAAAAACAAATATAATCACTTTGTAGTAGAAAGGGATGGGGACCAGCTGACATACCTATATGATTCTACAAAGATTATGCAAAATATCTTGCTTCCCTTCTAGCAGCAGTTTGTCGTATATCACTGGTGCAACGATGGACACCAAGCGACTGGAAAAAAGCTTAGATCATTCCTGTTTTCAAGAACGGTCGTAGGTCAGATGCACATAATTATAGGGCTATTCCGTTGACGTCAGTCTGTTGTAGAATTATGGAATATTTATTAATGGACATCTTCAAAACACCATGAGTTGCACTTGAAATGTTTATCTGCTAAACCGTTATTCGGGCGTATAATACGTCGCCAATGGCATCTGCTACAAGAAACAAACACGTACATCGATTTCCACAACATGACAATTGTATATATAATAGCATAAATGTTCAAATGGTTCAAATGCCTCTGAGCACTATGGGACTTAACATCTGAGGTCATCAGTCCCCTAGAACTTAGAACTACTTAAACCTAACTAACCTAAGAACATCACACGCATCCATGCCCGAGGCAGGATTCTAACCTGCGATCGTAGCAGTCGCGTGGTTCCTGACTGAAGCGCCTAGAACCGCTCGGCCACCGCGGCCGCCTAATAGCATAATAGCATAAATATAAGACTGCTTACATGCTATATCTCTATGGTAAAGACATGTGCGTCAGTTAATACGATATGATGTGAAATCCGACCTATAACATAGTACACAGTTGTGGTGTATGTTACCGCTGTCGCATCTTAGATAGTGACAATATTTCATCACGCCTGACATAACTGTCACATAATGTAAACGTGGAAATGACACGTCAACGAGTCTACATTACCTGTCTTTTATTATTTCTAAGATCATTTACACAGTTATACACAAGATGATATTCAACTATATGAAAAAATTGTAAATTAGTTATAAACTACGGCGCGCACACACTTTATTAAAAATGTAAACGTCGCTACAGGTATCCGGATTTAGATTATGACGTTCGATATCCCTGCTGTCATTGGCGATGATGTGGCGCAGACGAATAGCGAAATTCTGCATGACTTTCTAAAGTGTCGGAGTATCAACGCTGTCGATAACCTCCTGAATGGCTGTTTTCAGCTCAGCAATGGTTTCAGGATTATTGCTGTTCACCTTGTCGTTAACATAGCCTCACAAAAAGGAGTCGCATGTGTTCAGATCCAGAGAATATGGTGGCTAATCGAGGCCCATGCCAGTAGCCTCTGGGTACCCTAGAGCCAGAATACGGTTCCCAAAGCGCTCCTCCAGGACATCAAACACTCTCCTGCTTCGATGGGATCGAGCTCCGTGTTGCATGAACCACATCAGGGTCATTTTGGATAATGGGAATGAAATCATGTTCCCAAAGCATCACGTACCTTTCTGTAGTCACCGTGCCATAGAGGAATATCGCACCGATTATTCCGTGACTGGACACTGCACACCACACAACCACCCGTTGAGGGTGTAGAGATTTCTCGATCGCAAAATGTGGCTTCTCAATCCTCCAAATGCGTCAGTTTTGCTTATTGACGAAACCATCCAAATGAAAGTGGACTTCGTCGCTAAACCAAACTATGCATGCGCATATTAATTTGTATCATTCCTCGCGGCCAACCGTGCAGTTTTAACGTCCTAACTCAAACCGTTCAGACGTTATGACGATTTTATTTCATAGAGTTCAATAACTATCACCCTGTACACCTGCGACATGCACCTTCGGACAGTTGTTATATAAAGTACAGTCTAATAAATAAAGGTAGATTACACAAACGGTAAAAAATTGAAAAATAATCCAACAAATCACGTCAAATTAGACAATTTTACATGCAGGATATGAAGAGACTGAAACCGAACTTATCCCATTAAAACACTGTCGAAGTTTTGTATATACATTTTACCCGTAACAGTTTGTTCATTAAGTGTATCGTCCGGTAGTTTCGTCGTATGGGTATACATTTCAATTTCTTCTGTAAGGTAACCCTGGTGGGACAATTTAAATTATTGAGAATGTGGGCAAAATCTAGTGCACTGACAACATTTATTTTCCCAGAACAGACATAAACTATGCTACACAAGTTATTGATTGAATGCCGTAAACAACTAACAGGTGATTTGAGACTACACTGGACAAGGATCCTGGCTGGCAGAGACAGTTTAACTAACGGAATGAGTCAAGTACTCTGGCCCTAAAAATGTGGATAACGCAGTCTGAATTGATCTGACGCTGAGCAGACTTTGATTGATCAAATCTACTGAAGTTTCTCTACATAGGTGCAGCTGAGAGCAAGTGGTGGTTGAGATCTGTACACCCTGACAATGCCGAAGCGGCTATATGTTACCCTGTTTGCTTCATGCGGCGATGTAACTTGCAGCTTGCGAGATGTGTGAGGCGGAGGTGAGACGTGGAGGCAGCAACCTATGAATCGATCGTGGCCGCGAAATAAATGACAAAATCTCACGGTCTAGCGATCAGGCAGACGGATCGCAATTTACTCTCTACCAGAGTCCGGAAATAAATTTGATTTCGGTGTGTGACACACCTGTTCGCTGGTCGTACCAAGGACCAATTTGGCTCACTTATACGACAGAGCGCACAAGGATACCAAACGTCAAGACTGATAAACCAAAAACGAATAAGTGTGCCCTCGGCAAACGAGTAGTCCGAGACATTTGAAGTCACACTGTCAGTACAGGCTCCCCTGTCTAAACTACTCGCAAGTGAAGTCAGTCTCAGGACAGGTCCCAAGCACCAACCACACATGTCAGAGTTTCGACCAGAAGTCCTTACCAGACCAAGGTCCCGCACCTGAGTTCCTCACACCTCTCCAGAAAAAAAATCCGTTTTCCCGCAAAGTGCACGAACGACACTGCCTTCACCCTGTCTTGAGCCAAGCACAGGGCTCTAGAGGCGCTAAATCTCCCCTCCTACACGAAAGCACAAACTCATGTCGAACCAGGGCAAGAGTTAAGAAACCTGCATCTCTGGAAAAAAAAGAAACCGCCAATTACTGGCTTTTTAAAGTTTTCCCAGAGGGAGAAGATGATTTTTTTTCGAAATCATGTCTCTTCCCATGGCAACAAGCGAACTGATACAATTTCAAAGATCTTTATCTAAATCGCCTGTACCTTGGAGCTTGTTAGTCCTAGCTATGAGGTGTAATAAAGAGTCTATCTCCATGCGTTTCTCAGACGCCGAATTTTTCTTATACAACTGAGGCGGCCAGGGAAAGTGGTTCACTGCCCTTTTTGCACTAACGGCGAATACAAAAACAGATGAATTTTTATTACGCATAGCTCTGCACACAATGCCTGCCTTATGACTCCACTGTGTAGACATGTTCCTTCAGACCGTTGTCCCAGCCCAGGCTTCTGCTGGTGCTGCGGCAGGTACCGTAGCATTGTTCTGCTGGAGACCTGTCTTGACAAGGGGCTGCCCTGCAAGGCTGTGGATCTGTCTGGCAAGATTTAGTAAGGGATGGGCTTGCCACCAACTGCATTCAACTCCCAACATGCTATTTCTATAAGCTAAGAACCATAAAAATACCTCATGCTTTTAGCGCCCTACCATGCTCCATCAATGTCCGCCAGGCCATTAACTTTCTAGAGTCTCGCTCATGGGGCATATGGTTGTAACAAAATCTTTAATAATTTTCTGTATGCGAAAAATAGGTGAAAGAGTAATTTGTCCTCTCTCACTTCTAGACTATTTAATAACCTGTCTTTTTGAGCTTTATGGAGAATGGTGATAATTTTATTAATGTCATTATTAGAACGCCTGTATTCTCTTAAATGAGCGCTGAATGATGAGGGATTGGCTTCAATAACATTATATGTTCTCTAAATCTCGTTTTGAAATTTCTCCCTGTTTGCCCAACATAAAATTTGTCACATTAACTACATGTTAGTTTATACACACCTGACATGTTATATTTTTGGCACCATCCCATGGTGCTGTTTAGTAAAAAAAAAAAAAAAGACGGGGGAGGATGGGGGGGGGGGGGGGGGTAATTGATGGCGTCAGAAACGGCATTCCATCACCCACCATTACTAACAAAGCCAAGTCCAGCATAACATGCCGACCCTGTGGTGGCACAGCGTAAGATGTCAAAAATGACAATAGCTTCAACAAGAAAGAAGAAATCCTCAAGGTGAACAGATCCTGGATGCCCTTGCTGCAGATAACAACCATTTCAGATAGCAAGGGGAGAACCACAGTGGGGATGACGCTGTGAAAGGTCCTTGAACGCTGGCGCGACCGTGAGCTCGACTCCAGTCTACCACCAGCAATAGCTGGTGACGCTTTGACAATGCCAGCCGCTAGTGCTTGCGAAATGCTAGAAAAATTATCAGACAAACGTCAGTCGAAGAACACGATACAGAATCTAACACGCAATTTGTCAATTAGTATACTCTTGACATGCCCTCAAAGAAAGCAATCAAGGAGCGTCAAGTCAGGTGAAAGCGCTGGCCACGCGACAGGTTCTCCTCGCCCTATCCAATATTCCCCAAAATCAACAGTTGACTGTCACCAAGCTGCAACACTGAAGTGTGACAGGGCTCCTTAATGCTAGAACCAGAGATTTCTGCAAACATCAAGCGGTAGATTCTGCCATGCGGGGTAGCCGCGCAGTCTAGGCGTCTTGTCACGATTCGCGCGGCTCCCCCCATCAGAATGCATGACGTGGACTGTTCGAGCAGCAAATACGCGGGGAGAAACTGAAGAATCAACATAATTCTTAGTTATTACTAACACATTTGAAATTATGTTAAAATATTATGTGTTACATTTATGTCAGTACATGCACAACATTCGGTCTGTTCTTTTATGTAGCTAAAAGAAAATCGCAAATAAATAAATACTGTAAACAGTTTTCCGTCAACACTACCTCAAGTAGCGAAAGTTTCATTGCAGCCATCCCGCATATAGAGGGTGAATCTGAATTCCACTGACAACATTTCGGAACCTGTTCAGGGGTATTTTCACATTAGGGAACTGTTTTCAGAGTAATTGCATTTCGTTTGATTTCTTAGCTCCATATATTCCTGTATTCATATTGAGATGAAAATATCTCCGCAACAGTGCAAATGTCAGCAGATGGTAAGCTTACGTGGTTTCACCATAATGTGGCGTCGGCACACTTTACATTCAGTTGTAGGGACCACACAATACGATTTCACCAGCGAACTGGTCGCGGCGGTCTTGTTCCATGGCCGGCTCGGTACCCAGACATGAAACAATGGACTTCTTCTTCTTCTGGGGTCATAAGCAGAATTACAGCACCGTAGAATGACGTACTTGTATCCGTCATTCAAGCGCAGGTAGACTCAATGCCCTGTCGGCTGAGAACCGTTGTTGCTGTCAGAGATGCTGGGTACCATGGCACATGTGTATTGTCAGAAACGGAAGGGCTCATCTAGCTGCCAAGGAGACGTAATATGATCCTCAGTCATTTCAGCGTGCCATCCCTCTGAATGCTAGCACCTCGCTGTTGAGGTACAAAGACACGCGTCGATGAGAAGACGAATGGCTGGAAGTGACCGACAATTAGCTCCGTGTAGTAAAGACCACAACTCGACCGTCGTATACCTCCTTCCAGCTACGTCGACGGGACGAGGTCCTTCTTATTCATCTTCGCATAACCACAGTCCTATGACGCATGACTCCTTACTCTGGCGAGACGACCCTCCAATAAGTGATGCCTGTGGTGTGCAGATCACTGTACGCCACGTTTTGTTGGGCTGTGTTTTATTTTCCGGCCAGCGGTCCGCGGCGGATTTGCCGACGGATCTGCCCTCCACTTTAAGTGACATTCAAACGAATGTGGTTTCAACTTCTGTGAACTGTCCAACATTTTTCCCAAGATTTTAGGGAGATGTTTTTAATGTGTTGACAGAGTGACTGACTTACTCACGTTCTTTGTAAGTGGTCAGCCAGTGACAGTCCCCTGAGCTTTTCTTTTAGCTCTTCTGAGTTTTGTTTTCTGTGTTTTAATTTTATGTGCAGCTACTTTCCCTTTTTCTAAGATGTCTTAGCGCATGTGTGTTAGAGTGACTATGTAGTCATTTCAAGTCTCTGAGTGTGCAACAATTTTAAAGTTTATCTCCACATTCGTTTGTTTTCGCTGATAACCGCGCCGTTGAGCACCCATAACATCCAAACACACACACACACACACACACACACACACACACACACACACACATACATACACACACCTCTGTGCACTAAATTTCGTACGTTTTATCGTGCTTTCTTCCTGCTATACTGCAACAATAAGCAACTTTTGGCCGGCCGGAGTGGCCGAGCGGTTCTAGGCGCTCCAGTCTGGAACAGCGCGACCGCTACGGTAGCAGGTTCGAATCCTGCCTCGGGCATGGATGTGTGTGATGTCCTTAGGTTAGTTAGGTTTAAGTAGTTCTATGTTCTAGGGGACTGATGGCCTCAGATGTTGAGTCCCATAGTTCTCAGAGCCATTTGAACCATTAAGCAAATTTTTTGTACACTGTCTGACAAAAAATATGAAGCACCCAGAAGGGTAGGAGGAAACAAAATGATACTTCACGAGCTGGGATGGTATGTGATGTGATCTCAAAATCGAGTCAATTTTATAATATACTCGACAGTATGAGTTCACTTATCAGGATAATTTTGCACCTCTCCCGGCCTGATTCCATGCACTGATTCAGTTCGGAGGGGTCTCATAAAACCACAGTATCCTCTCCTGAGGAAAGATGGCCCCCAACTGCTGCCATTGGTCCTTAATATCGCCCATACTGGGCTGGGACGAAGTTGACGTCCGAATTGGTCCTAGGGAACTTGCTAGGGACAGGAGTACCTCAACATCACACACACAGTTCTTAGAGACCTTTGTTACGCGCGGAAGAGCAATATCCTGTTGAAAAATAGTACCATGATAATGTCGCATGATAACTAACACATGAGTATGCACGATGTCCGTGATATCCCATCGCTCCGTCAGAGTTCCCTCATTCGCTACCATCTGTGACCTGCAATCATACCCAATGTCAATCATACCCGATACCTTGACGACAGTAATAACACCGTTGTCCCTCTCAAAACCATTCGAAGAAAGGGACCTCTCCCAGCTCGCCGCCGTACTCGCCGATGATGATCGGGAGTACTGCAGTCCCGCAGTTCGTCGTTGAACAACCATGTTTCCCAGTTTGATAACCATAGTAGCTTACACCTGAGACGGTTGTTGCCTAGGTCAGCTGCTGCTAGTCTCCAATCAATGTTGCAGGATAACCCAGCATGTTTCAGGGAGTTCATTACTTGATCTCGGATGGCAAACACAGATGTGAATGTGTTACGACGTGTTTGGTGCACAGTACTACCAGCCTCCCTTGGGCGGTCCGACGTGGTCTACCACAACGTTGACGACGAGTACGCCTGCCCTCACGTTCCCATCCAGTACAACAACGGACCACACTCACACCCGAGTGCTTCCAAAACTACATACTGCATGATTCGACCAGCCAGCCAAACGGAGATCCACCATATGGTCCCTTTCAAACATTGTCAGATGCTGATACTGCTGTCTCACACACGTAAGCGGCATCTCCGTGTCCTTCATAGTGATCACTCAGCATCTGATGCTTTCATCCACCTTATGTATCCTACCATGCCTGGTAACCACACTGTGCCTAGAACAGTTGCAAAGTCGAAGAGGAAGAAGAAGGTTTCTGCTATTAGGTAGTTCTCATGGCAGAGGTGTAGGCCAGCAGTTGCAGGAAGTGCTGGGGAGTGAGTACCAGGTCACCAGCATTGTGAAGCCTGATGCAAGGTTGGCTCAGGTGACTGTTAACATAGGGGGGTTATGTAGGGATTTTACTAAAGAGGATCACATAGTGATTGTGGGTGGGGCTGGTAATAGTATTGATAGGGATGGGGAGTATAACATAGATGGTGACCTGGAAAAGATAGCCACTCAGACTGGCAACACGAATGTGCATTTCGTGGAACTGTTTCAGCGTCACGATCGGCCTCATCTTAATACAGCCGTCAGGCATAATAACATGAGACTTGGGGGTGCGCTGATGACAGAAAGCATGGGTCACATTTCAGTGGTGTCGGTGGAGTCTATCAGCAGGACGGGTTTCACTAGACATGGCCTGCACCTCAACAGGTATGGGAAGGGGAGGTTGGCAAAGCTTATAGGTGACAGCATAGGTGGTGTTGGTGGGATCACTCATGGGAAAATTCCTGCAGTAGTGGGTGTTATGGTATGGGTATGGGAAGGGGAGGTTGGCAAAGCTTATAGGTGACAGCATAGGTGGGGTTGGTGGGATCACTCATGGGAAAATTCCTGCAGTAGTGGATGTTAGAGCTGCACCTTTTTTAGATTGAAGTCAGCTGATAGGTATTCCTGCTTAAGGGAAATCTCTCTAACAAGGGAATCACTTTTGACAAAGCTTAGGTATCCGAGTAATGAGGGAATTAGTATATTTCATCAAAATATACAAGGTATTAGAGATAACGTTAGTGAACTGCTTATAGATGTTGACTCTGAAATTATTGGTATATCTGAACACTTCTTAAATAAGGAGATAATTCAGAGGCTTCCTTTACCAGGATACAGGTTGGCTGGCAGCTTTTCGAGGAGCTCTTTGCGGTGTGGGGGAGTAGCCATGTATGTGAAAAACGGCATCCCATTTGAGTCAATTGATGTTTCAAAGTACTGCACTGAAAAGGTGTTTGAATGTTGTGCAGGTGTGGTTAAATTTAACGGAGCTAAACTTCTAACTGTTCTTATTTATAGATCCCCAGACTCCGATTTCGCAACATTTTTGCTAAAGCTAGAGGAGGGTCTTGGCTCACTTTATAGGAAATACAAAAAGTCAGTTATGTGTGGTGACTTCAATATTAATTGTATAAGTGATTGTGCAAGGAAGAGGATGCTGGTAGACCTATTCAATTCATATAATCTTATGCAAATCGTATTCTTTCCAACGAGAGTGCAAGGGAACAGTAGAACAACCATAGACAAAATTTTTGTTCATTCCTCATTACTAGAAGGGCATTCTGTTAGCAAAAAGGTGAATGGCCTTTCAGATCATGATGCACAAATTTTAACTTTAAAAGATTTTTGTGCTCCAACACGTGTTAAATTTAGTCATCAGCTGTTCAGGAAAGCTGATCCAGTTGCTGTAGAGACCTTTGTAAACCTTATAAAGGAACAAGAGTGGCAAGATGTTTATAGCGCTGATACAGTAGACGATAAATATAATGCTTTTCTCAAGACTTTTCTCGTGCTCTTTGAAAGTTGCTTTCCGTTAGAACGTTTAAAACATGGTACTAGCACAAACAGGCAGCCTGGGTGGCTGACTAGAGGGATAAGAATATCTTGTAGAACAAAGTGGCAATTATATCAAAACGTTAGAAACAGTCAAAATCTAAATGCAGCAGCCCATTACAAACAGTATTGTAAGGTGCTTAAAAATATTATTAGGAAGGCAAAAAGTATGTGGTATGCAGATAGAATAGCTAAGTCTCAGATAAAATTAAAACCATATGGTCAGTCGTAAAGGAAGTTGCTGGTCTGTCGAGTCAGATCGAGGATATAGAATCAGTGCGTAGTGGGAATGTCCATGTTACTGATAAGTTGCATATATGTACAGTATTTAATAATCACTTTCTGAATATAGCAGGTGAACTAAATAGAAACCTAGTCCCAACAGGGAATCATATAGCGCTCTTAGAAAAAAGTGTTCCGAGACTGTTACCTGAAATGCTCCTCCATGATACTGACAAGAGGGAGATTGAGTTAATAATTAAATTACTAAAGACCAAGAACTCTCATGGATATGACGGGGTATCTAGTAGAATACTGAAGTATTGTTCTATGTATGTTAGCCCAGTTCTCAGCCATATCTGTAACTTTTCCTTTAGAAGTGGTCGGTTTCCTGACCGATTAAAGTACTCGGTAGTGAAGCCACTTTATAAAAAGAGAGACATTGATAATGTTGACAATTTTAGACCTATTTCTATGCCATCGGTGTTTGCTAAAGTTATCGAGAAGGTTGTATATACAAGGTTACTGGAGCATTTAAATTCACATAATTTGCTGTCAAATGTTCAGTTTGGTTTTGGAAATGGTTTAACAACTGAAAATGCTATATTCTCTTTTCTCTGTGAGGTTTTGGACGGATTAAATAAAAGGTTGCGAACGCTAGGTGTTTTCTTTGATTTAACGAAGGCTTTTGACTGTGTTGACCACAAAATATTACTGCAGAAGTTGGACCATTATGGAGTAAGGGGAGTAGCTTACAATTGGTTCGCCTCTTACCTTAAGAACAGAAAGCAGAGGGTAATTCTCCGCAATATTGAGAGTGGTAGTGATGTTCAGTCCCAATGGGGCACTGTTAAGTGGGGCGTTCCCCAAGGGTTGGTGCTGGGGCCACTGCTGTTTCTTATTTATATAAATGATATGCCTTCTAGTATTACAGGTGATTCAAAAATATTTCTGTTTGCTGATGACACCAGCTTGATAGTGAAGGATCTTGTGTGTAATATTGAAACAGTAACAAATAATGTAGTTCATGAAATAAGTTCGTGGCTTGTGGAAAATAATTTGATGCTAAATCACAGTAAGACTCAGTTTTTACAGTTTCTAACTCACAACTCAACAAGAACCGATATTTTAATCAGACAGAATGGGCATATTATAAGCCAGACGGAACAGTTCAAGTTCTTAGGCGTTCGGATAGACAGTAAGCTGTTGTGGAAAGCCCATGTCCAGGATCTCGTTCAGAAACTATATGCTGCTTTATTTACCGTTAGAACAGTATCTGAAATAAGTGACACTTCAACACGAAAAGTAGTCTACTTCGCATATTTTCATACGCTTATGTCGTATGGTATGATTTTTTGGGGTAGTTCTTCTGATTCAAAAAGGGTGTTTTTGGCTCAAAAACGGGCTGTTCGAGCTATATGTGGTGTAAGTTCGAGAACCTCTTGTCGACCCTTATTCAAAAATCTGGGAATTCTGACATTGCCCTCACAGTATATATTTTCTTTAATGTCGTTTGTTGTTAGCAATATTAGCCTATTCCCAAGAGTTAGCAGCTTTCACTCAGTTAATACTAGGCAGAAATCAAATCTGCATGTAGAATGCACTTCCTTGACTCTTGTGCAGAAAGGAGTGCAGTATTCTGCTGCATCCATTTTCAATAAGATACCACAAGAACTCAAAAATCTTAGCAGTAGCCCAAACTATTTTAAGTCTAAACTGAAGAGTTTCCTCATGGCTCACTCCTTCTATTCTGTCGAGGAGCTCCTGGAAGAGCTAAAAAATTAAGCAAATTCCAGTGTTACATTGTTGATTTTCTTCATTTAAACTTACGGCTTGTCACCTAAATATGTTTTTTTATATTTCATTTTATCTGTTTCTAATATCGTGTTATAATTTCATGTATTGACTCGTTCCATGACCATGGAGACTTCTCCTTAATTTGGTCACACGGAACAATAAATAAATAAATAAATAAATAAAAAATAAACATGAATAACACTAATGCGCTCTGGTGACCGATCTAATCCGACATAAAGAATTGCAATTCTAAACATTTATAAACCTACCGATGGTGTGTGCGTGTACAAAGTTACATTGATATCCGACGGCGTCTTCTTGATACCACGACTGTTGATATTTTTAAAACTATCGGATATCCAGTAATCGATATTAAAAAGAATCGCCTACAGGTCTCGACGTATCGGAAAAGACGTCGATTATCGATATATCGGTGGCAAAATATCGTTTGCCTGCCTATAAAAGAACTGGCTGCACACTGTAAATATGCTGCCAGTTTTAGAGCTGTATATTTAAGTACTGATTTATTATTAGATATTCAGCTTTCCTAACCCTCTTATAGGCAGAACTGAAGGGAAAACGATGCACGTTCACGCTTGGCAATAACTACTTTGCTAACAATGGTGACTGTCCAGACACTCTATGACCAAAATGGTACTGAAACAGAGGATGACAGACTAAAGGCCGAAATACTAAATGTCTTTTTCCAAAGCTGTTTCACAGAGGAAGACTGTCCTTCTCTAGATTGTCGCACATATGACAAAATGGTAGATGTCGAAATAGATGGGCCGGCCGCGGTGGCCGTGCGGTTCTAGGCGCTGCAGTCCGGAACCGCGGGACTGCTACGGTCGCAGGTTCGAATCCTGCCTTAGGCATGGATGTGTGTGATGTCCTTAGGTTAGTTATGTTTAAGTAGTTCTAAGTTCTAGGGGACTGATGACCTAAGATGTTAAGTCCCATAATCCTCAGAGCCATTTTTGAAATAGATGACAGGGGGTTAGAAAAACAATTAAAATCGCTCAAAAGAAGAAAGGCCGCTTGACCTGATGGGATACCAGTTCGATTTTACACAGAGTACGCGAAGGAACTTGCCCCCCTTCTTGCAGCGGTGTACCGTAGGTCTCTAGAAGAGCGTAGCGTCCAAAGGATTGGAAAAGGGCACAGGTCATCCCCGTTTTCAAGAAGGGACGTCGAACAGATGTGCTGAACTATAAACCTATATCTCTAACGACGATCAGTTGTAGAATTTTGGAACACGTATTATGTTCGAGTATAATGACTTTTCTGGAGACTATAAATCTACTCTGTAGGAATCAGCATGGGTTTCGAAAAAGACGATCGTGTGAAACCCAGCTCGCGCTATTCGTCCACAAGACTCAGAGGGCCATAGACACGGGTTCCCAGGTAGATTCCGTGTTTCTTTACTTCCGCAAGGCGTTCAATGCAGTTCCCCAGAGTCATTTAATGAACGAAGTAAGAGCATATGGACTATCAGGCAAGTTGTGTGATTGGATTGAAGAGTTCCTAGATAACAGAACGCAGCATGTCATTGTCAATGAAGAGAAGTCTTCCGAAGTGAGAGTGATTTCAGATGTGCTGCAGGGGAGTGTCGTAGGACCGTTACTATTCACAATATATACATAAATATAAATGATCTTGTGGATAACATCGGAAGTTTTACGGATGATGCTGTAGTATATCGAGAGGTTGTAACAATGGAAAATTGTACTGAAATGCAGGAGGATCTGCAACGAATTGACGCATAGTGTAGGGAATGACAACTGAATCTCAATGTAGGCAAGTGTAATGAGCTGCGAATACAAAGAAAGAAAGATCCTTTATCATTTAGCTACGATGTAGCACGTCAGCAACTGGAAGCAGTTAATTCCATAAATTATCTGGGAGTAGGCATTAGGAGTGATTTAAAATGGAATGATCATATAAAGTTGATCGTCGGTAAAGCAGATGCCAGACTGAGATTCATTGGAAGAATCCTAAGGAAATGCAATCCGAAAACAAAGGAAGTAGGTTACAGTACACTTGTTCGCCCACTGCTTGAATATTGCTCACCAGCGTGGGATCCGTACCAGCTAGGTTTGGTAGAAGAGATAGAGAAGATCCAACGGAGAGCAGCGCGCTTCGTTACATGATCATTTAGTAATCGCGAAAGCGTTACGGAGATGATAAACTCCAGTGGAAGACTCTGCAGGAGAGACGCTCAGTAGGTCTGTACGGGCTTTTGTTGAAGTGTCGAGAACTTACCTTCACCGATTGAAGCAGTATAATGCTCCCTCCTACGTATACGTCGCGAAGAGACCATGAGGATAAAATCAGAGAGATTAGAGCCCACGCAGAGGCATACCGACAATCTTTCTTTCCACGAACGATACGAGACTTGAATAGAAGGGAGAAACGATAGAAGTACTCAAAGTACCCTCCACGACACACCGTCGGGTGGCTTGCGGAGTATGGATGTAGATGTAGATGTATGTAAGTGTCCGAAGGATCTGCCGTTCGGTCTCGTCACATATCGGTTTTGTCCGGAACACTTCATCTTGACTTCCGTATTTTTTCATTTCTGCCAACGCCAACAACATAGCAGTTGTAGTGTCAAAACTGCATGGTAAAGTTAAACATTTCTGTTGGTATTGCCGAGCGCTGTTTACGTCAGCATTTCCGCTCACACGTTTCCGCCCACTGCAAAGGCCAGTTTTATCATTTAGATTTTTGTTCATCATTTTCACCGACTCATTCAGGACAATGTCGAGGTCAAGAAAAAGCACACTAGTTGCGTTAGAAATTGTTTTTAACGCCACTGGTATGCTATTTCTTCACATCGGAAATACACTACTGGCCATTAAAATTGCTACACCACGAAGATGACGTGCTACAGACGCGAAATTTAACCGACACGAAGAAGATGCTGTGATATGCAAATGATTAGCTTTTCAGAGCACTCATACAAGGTTGGCGCCGGTGGCGACGCCTACAACGTGCTGACATGAGGAAAGTTTCCCACCGATTTCTCATACACAAAGAGCAGTTGACTGGCCTTGCCTGGTGAAACGTTGTTGTGATGCCTCGTGTAAGGAGGAGAAATGCGTACCATCACATTTCCGACTTTGGTAAAGGTCGGATTGTAGCCTACCGCGATTGCGGTTTATCGTATCGCGACATTGCTGCTCACGTTGATCGAGATCCAATGACTGTTAGCAGAATATGGAATCGGTGGGTTCAGGAGGGTAACACAGAACGCCGTGCTGTATCCCAACGGCCTCGTATCACTAGCAATCGAGATGACAGGTATCTTATCCGCATGGCTGTAACGGATCGTGCAGCCACGTCTCGATCCCTGAGTCAACAGATGGGGACGTTTGCAAGACAACAACCATCTGCGCGAACAGTTCGACGACGTTTGCAGCAGCATAGACCATCAGCTCGGAGACCATGGCTGCGGTTACCCTTGACGCTTGCATCACAGACAGGAGCATCAGCGATGGTGCACTCAACGACGAACCTGGATGCAAGAATGGCAAAACGTCAGTTTTTTCGGATGAATCCAGGTTCTGTTTACAGCATCATGATGGTCGCATCCGTGTTTGGCGACATCTTGGTGAACGCACATTGGAAGCGTGTATTCATTATCGCCATACAGGCGTATCACCCAGTGTGATAGTAGAGGGTGGCATTGGTTACACGTCTCGGACACCTCTTGTTCGCATTGACGGCACTTTGAACAGTGGACGTTTCATTTCAGATGTGTTACGACCCGTGGCTCTACACTTCATTCGATCCCTGCGAAATTCTACATTTCAGCAGGGTAATGCACGACCGCATGTTGCAGGTCCTGTACGGGCCTTTCTGGATACAGAAAATGTTCGACTGCTGCCCTGGCCATCACATTCTCCAGATCTCTCACCAACTGAAAACGTCAATGGTGGCCGAGCAACTGGCTCGTCACAATACGCCAGTCACTACTCTTGATGAACTGCGGTATCGTGTTGAAGCTGCATGGGCAGCTGTACCTGTACACGCCATCCAAGCTCTGTTTGACTCAATGCCCAGGCGTATCAAGACCGTTATTAGGGCCAGAGGTGGTTATTCTGAGTACTGATTTCTCAGGATCTATGCACCGAAATTTCGTGAAAATATAATCACATGTCAGTTCTAGTATAATGTATTTGTAAATACCCGTTTATCATCTGCATTTCTTCTTGGTGTAGCAATTTTAATGGCCAGTAGTGTACTGTTATTCCATTCACACTGTCACTTCCCCTCCCCACTTTTCCCCAGTGCAATCGGACATCTTATTTTGTGCCACATATACTTGATCAACAGAGTCAAAGCGAAAGATTGGGCAGGATGAAAGCTCAAAACGTAATAAGGCTTCTTCACACAGTGAAGGTAAAATATAGGCATTCAATATTGCGGTTTTGATGTCGATATGTCGAGACAGGAACGCCGCCGACATATATCGTTATTGGTTGGTGACAATATCGATATCTTTTTTTATCGATATTTTGTCAGCAGCTCTGTAATAATTCACTTTTTTGTCAGGCATTGTATATGCTGACCTTCCTGTTGTTACAATTTTAATGATTTTTAGGTAATTTTGTGTCTACCGGATTCGTCCCGTACCTGCAAGAAACGCCCGACTCTACACACAAATGCCGTCCGCAAGACGGTAAGACCGCTTTTTGTCTACTAACCGACTGTGTCGCAGATAGTACCATTCAAAAAGAACGCGTTCCCGGTTATCCTGGGAGCACAGACGGGCAAGTCGAAGCGGAAGGCTGCACCGGCTGGCTGGGTCACGACCCGGCGTGTGGCTTCCGTCCGGCGGTTTCGCAAGAGCTCCCCGCGTGACTCTACAATGCGGGCCCGGGCGCGGCTGAGCGCATCGCCTGCCGCCCGCCGCCCGTTTCCGTCCAGTTCTGTCCCGCTGCCTGGACCAGCGCCCCGCTCTCTACCCGCACACAGGCTCGAGTGATCATAACGGCGACGGTTTCTGAGGTTAACAAGTGAATCAAAAAGGTTAGGAGAGCACTTTTGTTAGAAAGAGCAGATAAGTAGCTGTTAGCATCCCACGTGGATAGTGAACTGATATCATTTAGCTCCGGTATGATGGACGTAGAGGAATTACGGGCAAAGTTTAAAAAGACTGTAATCGCACTCTGGTTTAAGCTCGGAAAAGACGCACTGTTTTCGTATTTCGACGTAATTGTCACATAATATGCAAAAAACTGATGACTTCTCAAACTGGGGAACAATCAAGAATGGGGTGCCGCAAGGTTCAGCCTTGGGTCCTCTGCTGTTCTTAATATATATTAATGACTTGCCATTCTGTATTCACGAAGATGCAAAGCTGGTACTTTTTGCCGATGATACAAGTATAGCTATTACACCTGACAGACAAGAATTAACTGGTGAAATTGTAAACGATGTTTTTCAGAAAATCATTGAGTGGTTCTCTGCAAATGGGCTCTGATTAAACGTTGACAAAACACAGTATATACAGTTCCGCACAGTAAATCGAATGACACCGTCAATAAAATAATTGTTAGCAGAATATGAAATCGGTGTGTTCAGGAGGGTAATACAGAACGCCGTGCTGGATCCCAATGGCCTCGTATAACTAGCAGTCGAGATGACAGGTATCTTATCCGAATGGCTGTAAGGGATCGTGCAGCCACGTCTCGATCCCTGAGTCAACAGATGGGGACGTTTGCAAGACAACAACCATCTGCACGAACAGTTCGACGACGTTTGCAGCAGCATGGACTACCAGCTCGGAGACCATGGCTGCGGTTACCCTTGACGCTGCATCACAGACAGGAGCGCCTGTGATGGTGTACTCAACGACGAACCTGGGTGCACGAATGGCAAAACGTCATTTTTTCGGATGAATCCAGGTTCTGTTTACAGCATCATGATGGTCGCATCCGTATTTGGCGACATCGCGGTGAACACTCGTTGGAAGCGTGTATTCGTCATCTCCATACTGGCGTATCACCCAGTGTGGTGGTATGGAGTGCTATTGGTTACACGTCTCGGTCACCTCTTGTTCGCATTGTCGCCACTTTGAACAATGGACGTTACATTTCAGATGTGCTACGACCCGTGGCTCTACACTTCATTCGATCCCTGCGAAACCCTACATTTCTGCAGGATAATGCGCGACCGCATGTTGCAGATCCTGTACGGGCCTTCCTGGATACAGAAAATGTTCGACTGCTGCCCTGGCTAGCACATTCTCCAGATCTCTCACCAATTGAAAACGTCTGGTCAATGTTGGCCGAGCAACTGGCTCGTCACAATACGCCAGTCACTACTCTTGATGAGCTATGGTATCGTGTTGAAGCTGCATGGGAAGCTGTACCTGTACACGCCATCCAAGCTTTGTTTGACACAATGCCCAGGCGTATCAAGGCCGTTATTAGGGCCAGAGGTGGTTGTTCTGAGTACTGATTTCTCAGGATCTATGCACCCAAATTGCGTGAAAATGTAATCACATGTCAGTTCTAGTATAATATATTTGTCCAATGAATACCCGTTTATCATCTGCATTTCTTCTTGGTGTAGCAATTTTAATGGCCAGTAGTGTATCTTTAATCTCGATGCAATTATCATCTACATTGCCTTAAGGTGTGAAATGACTGATCAACCAAACTGTCATGACGTCTTGTTAACCGTTTCTGCTGCCTTTACTTCAGTTTACTGGTTTTAATGTATTTTTCGTCATAGTTGAAAGAAGTATGGTTGCAATTATTAATTCAGTTTTCCAGGTTTGTGATTACATTTGAAACTGACGACTCAGTGCCCCGAAACTAGGTATGTGACCTTTCAAAAAATTCATTGTTTTAGTGACTGTGGCTTAACGACCGTTTGTGGCGTCAAATAGACATTTTAAAAGACCCATTGTGTTTTCATACTTCGTTTGCTGTTGCTACCTCCAAGTACAGTCGCGACACTCCGTCTCGTTCTTTGTTACCCCCAGCGGTACCAGCGCCCCAAGGGGCCAGCAAACAACACTTCTGAATACGATATCGGATGAGTGCGAATGCTTATGTTTATGTTGCTTTGTAACATAGCTTTTATAATAGGCTGCGTATGTAGTAGCATAAAAATCCACAATAACTATAAAATTACAGCATATTTCTGATTATTTATTTTTCTGGGAACCAGGGAGATAAGAAAATGTGCATTACAGGACGGTTTATTTGATTCTCCTGTAACTTACAGTCTTTTAACGAATAACGTCGTTTTCGTTTAATAACAGAAAATTGCTAGTAAACTCACGAAGACCCGACCTTGTACAGAAAGACGTTTTATATCTACCCAACAAAGAGGAGCTTTCTTCGCCAAACTTCCAGTCAAATCAGTGAATGTGAAACGTAGGAAACCTGCATTGGATTGTAATATCTACATTATTAAACATATCAAATAAGCCACCACAACTGTAGCTTAAAGTAAAGCCACACAGACGTGATAATAAATTGTCAAATGCAATGAAACTGTTCCCAACACGGGAGAAACCAGTTCCATAAATGTTGCTAAATTTGAGCCACAAACGGCAAGAATCTTCAACACATTCCCTTTTGAAGCAAAAGTAATTATGATTAGAAAAATATTCATGTATTAGAAAGTTGAGCGAAGTGTAAGACAGGGCGAATCGTTGGACTCAATAAAAAAAGTTCGTGTCAAGGAAGTGTCTATGATAATATCAACAGACAAGGACAGAAATATTTACTTTTCAAGCATTGAAAGCGTTTATGTTCTCTTGCTTTCAGCGAAATAAGTTGCAGATATTAGCACAGTCGAAAGTATTTCTTCATGAATGAGTTGTAGCTTATGTCGTTGAATTAGCATGCTTCGGCTGTTTTTACGTGTATTTCACGATAATTCATGTCCCTTGGCGGACAGACCATAAAAATGTAACCACTATTCCGTTAGTTAAGTAGAAAATAAAAACAAATATTATCTTAACGACGCATGTGATTGTTTGCTTTCTCACCGCTTGGAGCGTTAGTGTCGCTCCAACTGTCAAACGGTAGCAACTTTCGCACCAGAGAGTGTCGTGACTGTATTTATTAAGACTGTGGTAAAATGAAAATTAGCGTCATTGGCCGGTAGGCCCTTTATGGGGCAGGTCCGGTCGCCTTGGTGCAGGTCTTATTACATTCGGCGCCACATTGGGCGATCTGCACGCCGGACGGGGATGAAATGATGATGAAGACAACACAATACCCAGGCCGGGAATCTAACCCGGGCCAGCATGACGGCAATCCGTGACGCTGACCACTCAACTATCCGGGCGGACATTCGACTGTGGTGATAGGATGTAAATTTAAATACATGTTTGGCTTGAGTAAGAAGCATTTCACAGCCTTCTAGATCTCGGTTGCTTCTTAGAAAGTTTTTCCTTACTATCTTTGGTGACAGCTGAAGTTTTGCTTTGGGGAGAGAGTATTTGTTTTGTTTACAGTCATACAATTGTTGGCTACTTTTGTACTCACAAACGTAGATATCTACATCTACATACATACTCCGCAAGCCAACATATGGCGCACGGGAAAGGGTACCTTGTACTATTACTAATCATTTCCATTCCTGTGCTAGTCGCAAATAGAGCGAGGGAAAAAGACTGTCTACATGCCTCCGAATGAACCCTAATTTCTCCTATATTGTCTTCATGGTCCTAGGTATAGAAAAGTCATATGCCATTGGTGTGTGTAAAGTGCCACATTCGTGTTGGAGTTGATGGGAAAAGACAGAGGCTGAAACCCCGTGTTGGCTTGTAGACTAATACTGTCAAGAAGCATGAAGGGGACTGGCGAGCTCAACATATCCATCCTTTTGCCGTACTTCGTGGTCCTTACGTGAAACGTATGTTGGCAACAGTAGAATCGTCCTGCAGTCAGCTTCAAATGCCATTTCTCTAAATTTTCTTCAATAGTGTTCCTCGAAGAGAACATCATCTTCCCTCCAAGGACTTCCATTTCTGTAACGCTTGTGTGTTTTTCGTACCCCATCGATAATGAATATAGCAGGCCACCACTGAATTGCTTCGATTACTTCTCTTAATCCGACCTGGAACGCATCCCAAACACTCGAGCAGTACTCAAGAACAGGTCGCACTTGCACCCTATATGTGGTCTTCTTTCCAAATTACAGTAGTTCCCCAAAATTCTACCAATAAACAGAAGTCGACCTTTCGCTTTTGCTACCACAATCCTTACTTGCTCGTTCCATTTCATATTGCTTTGCACCGTTACACCCAGATATTTAAACGACGTGACTGTGTGAAGCAGCGCACTACTAATGCTGCATTTGGAGATTACAAATTTTTTCCCCCTACTAGTTGCATTAACTTAAATTTTTCTACATTCAGAGGTAGCTGCTATTCATCACACCAACTAGAAATTTTGTCTAAGTCATCTCGTATCCTCCTACTGTCACTCAATTGCGACACCTTCCCATGCATCAAGCATCATCAGCAAACAACTGCAGATTGTCGCCCATCCTGCCCGCCAGATAGTTTATGTATACAGACAATAATGGCGACCCTATCACCGTTCCGTGGGGCACTCATGACCATATCTTTTCTCTGATGAACATTCTCCATCGAGGACAGCGTACTGGGCTCTGTTACTTCATAAGTCTTCGAGCCATTCACGTGTGTGGGAAACCATTCCCTATGCTTGTACCTTAATTAACAGTTTGAGTGGGGTATCATGTCAAAAGCTTTTCAGAAATCTAGGAATATGGAATCTGTCTATTACCCATCATCCATAGTTCGCTGAATCTCATGTGAGAAAAGGGCAAGCTGAGTTTCGCACAAGCGATGCATCCTAAAACCGTGCTGATCTGTGTACGGAAGCTTTTCCATCTGACGGAAATTTACTATCTTCGAACTGAGAATATGTTCAAGGCTTCTGCACCAAGTCGATGTTAAAGATATTGGTCTTTAATTTTGTGTTAGTGTATCTCTAGTTTGTATTTATGAAATAAACCGAAAATCGTGTGTCTGGTCTTGTGTGCATTTCTCGTGTATTGTTACACAAGCGTTGCCTGTTGCTTTCCATGATGTTTTCCTTTGTATTTTACTAGCTTTGTCGATCCAGTTGCATATAGATCATGCTCGTTTTAATGTTAGCACGATTATTATTACTCTAAATGTTTTTCACAGAGAAGTACAACTTTTCATGCATCGACAATACTAACAGACGACGAAATTGTTGTAGCTGTTCTCGAATCTCTTCCAGAAGATAATGAGGTTGTGGAAGTATGACGATGAAGATGATGATACTGATAAACGTGATAGTAATAATGTTGCATGTTTAGGCTTTTAAGCGATTTTTGAAAAAGTTGTAGGTTTTGATGCAATTTTTGAACGAGGTTGTTTGATAGAATGTATACAAGTGGAGCTCACAATTACTTTGCCTAAAGCTGTAGAGCAATACGAAAAGCAAGGATAGATATCTGATCACATGAAAACCCTCGCCAAAGTAGTAGACAAAATTGACATTATGTGGGGGAAATGTAGAGGAGTCAATCAATTTCTTCAAAAAGGAGAAGTTCAGTGAAAAAATGCAACACAATGAACCCTGTATAATGCAGTTACAAACTGTAGCGTATTGTATACGAGGAAGACTACATTCTTGCCTTTGATATTTCTCAAGGGAGAAATGAGTCTCTGGAGTGGGAATTTGAAAATTATACATTAGTAAAAAGGGTAGTTTTAGGTTCCAAAGAAGTTTTGGGGCAGAAATAGGGGACTGGACTTTTATAACTTTTTTTTACTCACTTCGCCCTGATTGGAAGGTCAAAAGTGGAGAGAGCTTAGACTTGTGGTATAATGAGGATAAACAGGAAAAGTTACCCATCAATCTTTTCACCACTCTAAGGAAAAGAAAAGAGGATGTCGTCCTCCAGAATTGGAGTATTTTTTATGAAAAGACACCTAGACTGTGTGTTGGGCTTATATTACCAAGGAACAGAAGAAATGTTGGTGTCCAGAAAGCAGACCAATGGTACTAAAATCAACATTCAGTGCCCTTGTCTAATAAAGGACTACAGTTGTAATATCAGAAGTGTGAAACATGCTTACAGCAATAGATATGCTCACGAGTTGAGAAGGTTGTGTGACTTTTTGTGTGGGATACATGTGTGTGGTGCATCATGCGGGTGTTGTGCGATGAGTGAGGTGTGTTGCTGTGTGATGCATGGTTTCTGGTGTGTGTGCTGTATGTCTGATATATCATCTGTGGTGTGGTGTGTTATGATGTGTGGTCTGGAGTGTGCGATCTGCAGTGGGCTGTGGTGTTTGGTGAATGATGCATTGTGCACGTATTGTGTGTCATGTGATGTGGCATCATGTGTTGCATAGTTTGTGATGCATTGTGGTATTTGTGTGTGGTGTGTAGCATGTGTTGTGGTGTGCTGTGTGATGTGTGGTGGGATGCAGTGTGTGTAGTGAGATGTGGTGTGCATGTCATGTTAAGGAGTAACATGCTGCTTTTGCTAAGCTTCAAACCTTAGAAAAGTGCCTATGTACACTCTGCAAATCTTCAAACAATGCATTGTGGAGTACTTATTATGTCACTGTTAGTTGTTACATTCGTTTACCACTCATACATGCAGAAATGGGAGAACAATTACACTGTGCAACAATGAAAATGTAAATTGAATGAAAATAGCCAATTCCTATCAATTCTGTGTGCTGATCACAAATATCACAAAGACAATTCAAAACTAGCTCTAGTTTTCATTTTACACTGTTTTATTACAGTGAGATAATTATATACAGATTTTTATGTTAGGTTTAAAATCAAATATTATAATGGTTTGTCAAAGTCATAATAACTAGTAACAATGGATTATATTATTGTCCCTGGCCTTACTTGTGTGCAATATTTTGGATACAAACAATTTGATACCAATTTTAGTCATTTTTTTGTCTCCCTCCTCTTCTACTTCACTGACTTTATTAATGCGTGTAATAATTTTTGCACATTTGTTTCCAGATTAACTACCATTTATTCAAGTTGACTGCTACTGAAGTGAACAAAAATGCCACGAGTTTGTGTTAACAGTGATGACACATTTTGAAGTGACAAATGGCTCTGAGCACTATGGGGCTTAACAGCTGAGGTCATCAGTCCCCTATAACTCAGAACTACTTAAACCAAACTAACCTAAGGACATCACACACATCCATGCCTGAGGCAGGATTCGAACCTGCGACCGTAGGGGTCGCGCGGTTCCAGACTGAAGTGCCTAGAACTGCTCGGCCACTCCGGCTGGATTGAAATGAGATTTGCTTCACAAAAACAGCAAATAACTCCATTTATTGAAAAAGCTTACAGTTGTTATTTTGGGTGCAAAGTAGGTGATCAGGATAAACCCTGGGCTCTAATGTGAACTGCAATACTTGTGCCAGCAACCTCAGGTATTGGATGCATGGGAAAGGACGTTCAATGCCCTTTACAGTGCCCATGATCTGGTGTGAGCCAACTAACCATGTCAGTGACTGCTACTTTTATATGCTTTCTCCTATCAAGAAGGGAATATCTAAGAAGAAGAAGCAGACAGTAATCTATCCTAACATTCCATCTGCCGTATGTCCAGTTCTACATGGGAAAGGGCTGCCAATACCTGAAACACCGACAGAGTATGAGATTATCCCTGATGTGGATTCTGAATGTCCTGAACCATGTATATCACAAGATCCAGAGTTTCTTCCAAATATATCATCAACTGATGATCCACAAACATTGTTCCAAAATGAGTTAAGTGATCACATTAGAGATTTGGAGCTCTCTAAAGCTAAGGTTGAGATTTTGGCATCAGGACAGCAGCAGTGCAATTTTCTGGAAGGAAATGTAAAGGTTTCATTGTACAGCAGAAGAGAGCAACAATTCACTCCTTTTTTTAACATGCAAGATAGTCTTGTGGCATGTGTAGACATAAATGGTCTAATGAAGGCTCTCAGAATTAATTACAACCATGATGAGTGGAGACTCTTTATTGATTCGTCAAAGTTGAGCTTAAAAGCAGTGATTTTACATATTGGTAATGAGCTTCCTGCTATTCCAGTTGGGCATAGTGTGCATATGAAAGTGTCATACCAAAACATGAAAATTTTACTAGAAGCCATGAAGTACAATGACTCTCAATTGCAGATCAGTGGTGGCTTAAAAGTGGTGGCACTGCTATTAGGTATGCAGTTATGGTACACTAATTATTGCTGCTTTCTCTGTGAATGGGACAGCCGAGCTCATGCATCTCATTACAGTAAACATGAATGGCCCACTGAAAGTCTATTCAACCAGGTATAAAGAACATTAAGAGTGAACCAATAGTAGACCTTAAAAAGATTCTGCTCCCACCCTTGCACATCAAGTTGGATATCATGAAAAACTTTGTTAAGGGAATGAACAAAGATGGTGTTGCCTTTAAGTACCTGAGGCAAAAATTCTCTTACTTAAGTGATGCCAAAGTAAAGGAGGGCATCTTTGTAGGCCCACAGATTCGAGAGCTTTTTGGAGACCATATTTTTGATGGAATCATACAAGGTGATGAGAAGCATGCATGGGAATGTTTTAAGACAGTCTGTTTACAGTTCTTAGCGAACAAACAAGCAATAAATTACAAGGATATTGAAGATAACATGTTGTCACCTAATGAAAAACTTGGTTGCAACATGTTATTGAAAATGTATTTCTTACATACTCATCTTGACTTCTTCCCCAAAGATTGTGGTGCAGTAAGTGATGAACATAGGGAGCAATTTCATCAAGATATTGCCACATTTGAGAAGAGGTATGCCGGAAAGTGGAGCCCTACTATTTTAGCAGATTACTGGTAGACTGTCGTAAGGGATGATCCCAAGTATTTGTATAAATGTCAATCCAAGCGAAAATGGTCATCTTCTAAATTTATCTCTGCACAAAATATGTAATTATATATACTGTACATATGGACATTTAACATTTGTAATCCTTCATATACATTTGTGACCAGTTAATTTATATATTTTCTTTTCTGTTTTACATAAATCTGGTACATAATAGACTTAGAAAGTATTTTCATTCATGTAATATTATTGCCATTATTTCTTAATATTTTACTTTTGTACTTCCATAATGGCACTGAAATTTATCAGTGTATAACACATAACATAATTCAAGGAATTATTCACTTAAAATTTGTTGTGCTGAATCTGGGACATGAATACATATTTAGTTAGTGAGTTACTCATACAAAAATTTAGATTACTTTTTTAAAAAACCAAAGCTAAATTTTTATGAAGATGGTGATTTTGTGTCATTTTATACTGAAATGAATATAACTATCTCAAAATCATGCAATTTACACACTTTCACTTCAAATTTGTTGTTCAATTTATGTGCCACTACACATTAGGTGTTCTCTGTCAAGTAACTTTTAACCATTCATATGTCATGACCCTGTGCAACATGCACTTCGCAGTATGGATCACTATGGAGAGACTCACTGTATGGTAGACATTCCTCAAACTGCTCTTCGATTGTATTGTCAGTATGTGTTGGAACATAAAGTTAGTGTTCCTAACTTTTGGTCGGTGTTAAGTATAGTTCTGAAATGTCACCACATGAGCAAGTTGAGGAATATCATGACGGATTTTCGACTGAACTGAAGAATTTCTAGCAAACAGTTTGCTGTCCTTTATGGTGGGTACAACTTTCATTGATTTTGATACTGTATACACTATTTTCAAAGCAAAATTCAATGCAGTCTTACATTTTTGAATTTTACGACATTTTATACATAAGGCAATTGGCCTCTGTGGGTGGAGGAAGAGGGGTTGGTAAATCTGGTGACTCACTGATGACGCCATTGATGGCCTATTTTGTCCCAGAACTACCATAGCGTACCTGCTGACGTACTATCAAGCAATGGCTTTAATAATGTATTCTTGTAAAGGTAGATTTACCATTGTCACCATTTAAAAATCTCATAAGTGTTAATTACAATACCTTGATCTGATTATTGCCAACTTTAACGGCCAATTTTTCTTTGTGCCAACTTTAATGCACAACATCAGTAGGGGTTGTGAAATAGATGACACAGATAGCAGAAGTTTGATTGCGCTTTAGGAAAATCTCAATTTAGTACATGTAAACCACAGCTCTCCTACCATGATATGGTACATAGCCCACACAGTTGACCATTGACTGTGAAATTGACATTGTGCTTTGCTGACTGCCACCATGTAACGGAGTGTATGGTCAAACCTGACACTGTTGGCTCAGATCATCTCTCTCTGGAAATCAGAATGTTTCCTCTATAAGTCGAGTTAGTATTATATATCCAAAGAGCAAACAATGCATCAAGGAAGCTGACTGGCCAAAGCAAACAGCTACAATCCAGGAGAAATTTCAGTCTTTTAACGGGTTTTTAGATTTTAAAAGATGCCTATCATCAGCTCATTTGACTTATTAAAGAAGTTGCAAGACGAGTAACAGAACCTGCTAAAGACCACAGACTACTGGTGATGGACATTAACTTCAGGAAACCAGCTAAGCTATTCTATCTAAGGAATTCAAGTCGATTAAGGCATTTCAGAAGGAAGAGAAAAAACCTTTCACATGCAAAACTGGTGACAACAAGCCTGCAGAGTGGAACTGATGTGGATGAGGATATTAATGTCATATGAATTAATCTGACGTCAGCATGATTACAGTCAGAAGAGGATGTGTGTAGGAATCTATTAGTTGATACAAGGAAGAAAAGAACGAGTTGGTGGAATGACGAAGTGATGTTGGTGTTGGCCGATAAGATGGAAGCCTGGAAAACATATATAGCATCTCAGATGGAAGAAGGTAGGATGGCATATAGGAAAAGAAGCTGTTATTAGAATAGATTAGATTAGATTAATTATTCATTCCATAGACCCATAAAAGAGGGAATCCTCCTGGGTGTGGAACATGTCAGACAAACACATTACAAAAATGTAATTAGAAAAACTTGAGTTTCATTAATTTTAAAGATCCTCAGTCAATAAACACTAAAATTATGTACATGAATTAAATTTAAACTTCTAATATTTACAGGTTTAATACTTACATCTGCTTTCATTAAATCCATCAGACATTTGCTAGAGTCTTGTCTATTACAACTAAGTATTGTCGAAAATTAAGGTAAGTTATTCATTTCAGTGATCCTCAGTTAAGAATAGTCAGATTATGTACAAGATTTAAAATTCAACTTCCACTATTTACAGACTTAAGACTTACATCTGCTTTCCATACATCCATCATTCGCACTGTAGGTAGTTACTTGGCTGTTACAACCAAGTATTATCAAAAATTAAAGTATAATAAATTTTCATTAAAATGGTCTACTGCACTTGTTGAGAAACTCATGGATAGAATAGATGTAGTTGGTCACCAAAAATTCTTTAAAATTATGTTTAAATTGCGCCTTGTCCGAAACTAAACTCTCAATGGTTGCTGGTAACTTGCTGAAAATATGCGTTGCTGGATACTGGAATCCTTTCTGGGCAAGAGTAAGTGATTTTAAATCTTTGTGTATATTGTTCTTATTCCTAGTATTGATACTGTGTACTAAGCAGTTAGTTGGAAAAAGAGGCGTATTATTTACAGCAAACTTCATTAAGGAATAAATATACTGAGAAGTTGTGGTTAATATGCCCAATTCTTTGAATAGGTTTCGACATGATGTTCTTGGATTTACACTACCCATTATTCTTATTATACGCTTCTGTACTCTAAAAAAATTTTCTCTGTTTGTGGAGTTACCCCAAAATATGATACCATATGACATAATGGAGTGAAAATAAGCAAAATATGCCAGTTTTTTTATATTTATATCTCCTATGTCTGACATCATTTGCATTGCAAACACAGACTTGTTTAGACATTTTAGCAGTTCTTTAGTATGTTGCTCCTAACTGAACTTATTATCAAGTTGTAATCCCAAGAATTTTACACTCTCAACTTCTCCTATTTCCATGTCATCATATCTTATACACACACCAGAAGGAAATCTCTTGGAAGTTCTGAACTGCATATAGTGTGTCTTTTCAAACATGTGAAACAAGTATTAAAGGAAGCTAAATGGAAATTTTGGGAGGAATTTGGAAACATGGTCGAGGACAGGGCAAGAGCGAAGAACACATGGAGCTTCTGGAAAACAACAAAAGCACTAAAAGGGAAATGTAGGAAGCAGAAAAAGACAGTTGAGAATGGGAGTAAGCTAGTTTCAGAGAAAGCAGCAGTTCCTGATGTGCAAAGAAGACAGTATTAAGAATAATTCAAAAGAATCTAAGGTAGTACAAGAAGAAGGACTTCATCAAACAATATGAAATTATGCAAGGCCTAGAAATTTAAGGAGAGATAAAAGAGCAGGAGATAAAAATTGTGGTTGACCATATTAGAACAGGAAAGGCTATGGGACCCAATAAGATAGCTCTGGAATCATTTAAGTATAGTTGATCAGAGGTGTCAAGAGGAACCTACTAAGCTGTTCTAGACAGTTTGGGAGGAGAACTGTATCCCATAGGAACGGAACAAAGAACTTAATCGTACCATTGCATAAGAAGGAATACAGCTATGGCTGTGACAACTACAGGGCTACTTGTGTATCATCAATAGTCAATATGGTCTATAGTCGAGTATTGGATATGGACTGAGAAGAGAGGAGCAGCCTGCTTTTAGGCTGGGTAGCAGATACAGGGCCACGTCTACATTATAAAAATAATCATGAAAAAGAGCACAGCCAAGAGTTGGAACCTGTACCTCATGTTTCTCGATCTTAAAGCTGCGTTTGACTCTGTGGCAAGGCAGTAGGTGTCGAAAGCACTGGAGGGTACCAACAAAATTGATGAATGCCTTGAAGGCTGTGTGTGAACAACCAATGGGAGTCGTTTGTATTGGTTGTGACAATTCTGGAGTATTCCAAATAGAGAAAGGGATCAAGCAAGGCCGTTACTCTTTAACATCTTTCTAGATGGAGTAATAAAAAGTGCGAACGTCAGACCCACAGAACAAAACTTGGAATGTAGAGACTACTACCAGTCTATCTGCAGTGCTCTATGCAGATGATGCAGTATTAGTAGCTGACATGCCAGAAAGATTTTAGAGTGCTGTAGTGGAATGCTATGAAAAACTGAAGATAAAGGCAATTTTATTCAAAGCAGGTAAAAGTAAAGTAAGATGGATTTCAAACAGAACAGAGAGGATGAAGAACAAAATATACTCTGTAATACAAGGCCTTGAAAAAGTTGACCATTTTGAATGTCTTGTCACTTTACTAAGTAGTGATGGAAGAATAGAACAGGAGTGCTAAACAGAACAAAAAAGCAGTCTCACCAAACTATCAGAAGAATAACACAATACTAGAGAAGAAAGAGGTAAGTATCCAAACTAAAATTCAAATTAGCAATGCCCTTATGGCACTAATTATAGCGTACTATATGGAGAGTTTGACACTACCAGAGAAATACCTAAGCAGGATTACAGCCACAGAGATGAAGTTGATGAGGAAAGCAGTGGGAAGGACCAGGAAGAGATCGAATTAGACACGAAAAATTTCGAGAAGAGGCTAGGCAGGTGAAGGGAATCAGTGTAGTGATTGAGGACAGGCAGTTGCGGTGATATAGGCATGTTAAGAGAATGAGAGAGGAAAGAAAACCTAAACAAGTATTTCAAATACGTTTGCAGGGAGGATCTGGACAGGGAAGGCCCCACAACACCATGGAGTACAGGGTCGAGAAACTGGAACGAATTAGTAGAAAAACAATCATGGAAAAGAGATTGTGCAAGAATAAATTGGAATGGAAGAAATAGATAGAGCTTGAAAGCATACGGGAAATGAAGAAAAAAAAGGAGAAGAAACTGCAACAACTTCCATTCTAAGAAAAAAGGACGTCATCGTTCTGAAACCATGGCCTCCCCTCTAGTGGACACTAGAGTGCTCTATAGTTATAGCGCAGCAGAAATGCTTACAGTTACTTCCGGAAATAACAAAAGTAGAAAACTTCATTACATAGAAGAAAATAGCTGCAAGAGTTCGAAGACAGTTAAAACATTACAAAAAGAACAGCTGGAAAAAATTCTTGTGAATACTTAACTAACCATGTCAGTATCTGTGACATATGGAGGACACTAACGTTTTTCAAAAACAAGAACACAGCTAAGCGTCAGCCAGCAAATGATAAATGGCTTGAAGACTTCGTGAACTTAGTAACAACAGCTTCTGCTGGCGAGCAGCCATTTCGTACCCTGGAGCAAAGAGATTACACCCTCTCGTGGTACTATTTTCGTACGAACTCATCAAAGGTACTAAAATGGCGGTAAATTCCTCGCCAAACAAGGATTGCATACACCACCAGATGATAGAAAATCTCCCTGGCATAGCATTCAGTAAACTTTTACAGATATTTAACCAAATACGCATGATCGACGAACTACCAGATGGTCAGTCACAGTCAGAACAGTTTGAAGGAGTGATGCAGGGTAATAATTGTTAAGAAAATAATTCTATAATTTGCGCCGTTTCCGAGTTAATTAGCATTGAAGTTGGCCAGTCAGGCCCGTTGCAGACGCAAATTCAAGCGACCAGCCACAGACAGTTGCGCCAAACATGTTATTTATTTGGTTTACTAAAACCAAACAAGAGCGACACAAAAATTGGACATAGAACTGTGGTAAGGATCGAACCCAAGCCAAAGGCTGAACAGTCTCGTGTGCAGTCTTCTACGCTACGAGAACAACTGACGCCAATTGCATCTGGTGGACCGCTTAAATCCGGGTGTTCAGTGGCCTGGTTGGCTAACTTCAGTGCTCAGTAACTCGGAAACGGTTTAACGTATAGAATTTTTTTCTTAACAGTTATTGATTCTGTAGACAACCGCAAACATTTTTCCAAGAAGGCACTGGCCATCTACTCCCACAGTGTGATTAATATGGCGATGACTTATGGAAAAATAAGCATTTTGCTCGCTTATTTTTCTGTCTGTCTAGTTTTCATTTCATTACCACTTGTAACAGAAGATTAGACAACTCAAACAGTGATACAAGATGCTCATACTGATCGGTGGCAGCTCCATTTCGTCTTTCCTTTCCCTTCATTTGCTAGCGCCCCACTAGGTGTCAGGACTTATCTTTGCTTCCCGTGTGTTGTTATTGATGCGGAGTCTTTGAAAACACGCTGGAGCGTGTCGAGAGGAGAGTGTCTGGGTACGTGGCTAGAGGGCAACATGGACAGAGGTCGGCCGTGTGGGTCGTTGGCTCTGTTTGAGCAGAGACCCGTTGGTTGTGTGTATTGTTATTGGCCGCATCGAAATTTTCAACACGCCCTTCAGTGTGTTCAGCTGAATTGTCATCCCTTACGTCCATGCTGTGCACTTTTGGATGCTGGTGTTCTGCACTGGGCTTAAATTATGGAATAACGACTACCTTGTGTAGCAATGATAGGTATCACTCGTTCTGAGATATGCTCCCATCTGTGACTCTCGCTTTATGGATCTAAAAAATAAAATTCACCTGTTGTAATTATTGCTAACCACAACTGGTCTGTTTGAGTTTAATCCATTTAATGGTTAGCGCTTGTTCTGCATGTGTAACGGTGGCTGCTTGCTGTTATAAGTGCCACTTGAACTTTTGCTTTACTGTCCCTTGTTTACGCCACAAACTGTGTGGTATCTTAAATGTGCTGGCTTTCAACTCAATGTTATTTTCCTGTGACCCGACAGGGCATTTGTTGTTGCCCTAGTGTTTAACGAAACTGAATAATTAGTGCTGATAAATTGTTCACAAGCTCTGTAGTAAATCTGGTTTATTAATCGCTTGTTTTTAATGCCTTGGGATTTTTCTTGGATCTATTGTTTAATTTTTGAATTATTTTGAGGAAATTTGTCAAACTAATGTGTGCTGATCAGATTGTGTTTTAGATCGTTCCGAAATTTAAGTGTCATGGTAGAGGCCTTACTTGAAAATGCTAGCAGTTAAGTACCACCTTCTAAAGGTAAGCTCCTGTTTCTCATAGAAATTTCAGCATTGTGCAAACAAGTCTCTGACTGTATAGCCTATGTGTTAATCACTGTTTCTCAATTTCAAGTAGCTTTCTGAGATTAATGATTTAACCCTAATCAGTGATGTTATTTCAGGGGGAGACGTTTATACACTATCATTTTACCATTTTACGTCATTAAGCAGTGACTGGTCTGTTCAATTTTGGGTAACATTACTGTTTGATTGTTGTGGCAGATTTGAAGGTTTTATGACATTAAGTTATTAATGCATAGATGAATTACATTTTCGTAACTCGTATCTTTTAGCTCAAGTTTCACCTGAATGGCCTTTGTTAATAGCTCTTTATTTTACGAGTTGAGGTCCGCTGTTTGGAGCGGCACTTGGCTGTGGGAACATGTTACTGTTATGCACCAGTGTGATGTTTTATGAGAGTGTTTGTGGCTGTCTGTCATTAAGTTATTGGATATTGGAGCTGTTTACCATAGCAGTGTATTTTTTAAGTTCAGTTTGTTTAGCCTTGCTCATATTTACAAACTCTTATGTTAATATTTTCCACCAAATACTTCACATCTCTCCTCATGTGGGGAATATTATATGAATTATGATAAACCTTCAGATTTTTTAACTCAGAATAGTTCACCCTGTAGTCATTGTGCTAATATTTGGAAACTATTTGCTTCATTTCTCTACTGGTCTACGTTTGAGATGTTCTTCTAATTATTTTGCCTTCGCTTCTATATTGTATTCATTCCATGTGTGTAAAAGAAATCTTGCTGGATCATAGCTTTGCCACATAACTTTCATGGTTGGTCGTTTATTGAGTGTTTGAACTTGTGATCTAGTAATTGCAGCCGCAGATGTTCTTTTTAATTTCTTGTTTAAAAAATCCTTTTAAGAGCTATAAGTGGTGACTTGTGCTTCACATTTTGGAAAAATAATTATTTCAATATGTTCAGAGACCAAATTGCTTTAATTAAGAAATGCCTTACCTTATTAACTTGCAATTTTGTATTTATTACTGATTTCTTGCTTGTGGCTTGGGGGCCTATGATCAGTGGCCTAAACTGATCATTTGTAAAAAAAAAAAAATAGTTATATTGCATATTCTTTGACATGGTTAATACTGTATTGTATTTATCAATGTAATGTGGTCTGTAAATAAATATGAACTGTAAAAGGAAATTACCATGTGTCCACGCTTTCCTTTCCCATCTCACATAAGGGAATTTCAAATACCTATATTGAAACCACATAAAGATGAATAACAAGTTGTGTCATATAGACCTGTTTCTGTTTCTTCCCACATAGGCATAACTTTGGAACATTTGTTTGAATATCGTTTGGAACAGTCATTGGAATCAAGTCATATCCTGTCGTCGAGTCAATATGGGTTCATAAAAAGCAAGGCAACAGCAGATAATTTAAATTCTCAACCTTTGACGTCTATAATGCAGTGGACAAGAGAAGATAATGTTGCAGCTCTCTTTCTTGATGGTCTTGAAGTCTACACTAATGTTCACACACCTGTGCAAACCGTTGGACTACCACCACAGCTGATTTACAGAAATAGCACTTTCCTCACAGAAAGATGCATATGAATTCACATTTGGAATAAACTGATTGGACCATATATTCTTACAACTGGTCTCCCATGAGGAGCTGTCGTCAGCCACATACTGTTTGTACTCTGTGCTAAAGAGCTTGAGGGAATGATCCTTTCACCTGCAAAAATCTTCCTGCATCCAGACTATATTTGTAAGCGTAGACCAGTGGTCTGGATAAGGCAGTGTGTGAACTGTCAAAGACGACAGCCTTACTGGATCAAAGTTACACACTTATGGGAGACCGATTTCTGCAGAAAAATCCGTAATTGTTCCTTTCACAAAACGACCTACACCGAGCTGTTTGAATAGTGTGAGGTTCTCGGTTCGTAAAATACAAATAAAACCCTAGGCTAGATTTCTTGGCGTTCTCTTTGATTCCAGAATGAGTTTGGAGCTTCATATTCAAACTCTGATTTGTATGTGCAAAAAAGCATTGCACCTTATCAGATCGGTGACATGAGTAGGGTGTGTGTGGGTGGGTTTGTGTGTGTGTGGGGGGGGGGGGGAGGTTTCACCTCAACATTCTACTTGCATTATACCGGTTGTTGATGCATTCCCATATAGATTATGATGTGTGGTCTATCGCAATGCTGATAAAAAATATTCAACACTGCCAGACAAACTGCAATACAAAAGCCACACATCTGTGTCAGAACCATGGTTTCTTACCCCACTATCGTCCTTCTCCTGGAAAGGAACCTTTACATATTCACAGATCAATTCTGGGTAAATGTTATATTTTGCAAAGAATGGAAGGTACTACCTATCCACTGGCCAAGAAGTGTAAAACAGTCTCACAAACTGAGAATTATAGACACGTGAGGAAAAAGCATCTTCATCTCTGTGAACAGTACGTACACTGAAAATCTGCAAACTAAAATTCGGTGAATCGATGTCCTTCCAGTGTTCCTATATGACTGTCAAAGTTCTTCTCTAAATATTATTGTAACACACGGAGCGTTCAGAGCGTAAGGGAATCCATTTTTGGTAAATTTGGACTTATTCCACATTAAGAAATTCAGCTTCTTTCAAAGTATAAAAGGTTCATGTCTATATGTTGTTAATAACTGCTCTAGGATTGGGAACACTGTTGATCATAGAGTAAAGCACTCTTTTGTTCAGAGCATAATGGAAACATGTCCATTGTCACAGTTTGTGTGGTTTGTTTTGTCAGTGTATGAGCTCTGATTAAAGCAGACTAATGATAATGAGTGATTCAGCTGAAGATATAGAACATAACACTTTGGAATATCAGCACTGTAGCTGAGGTAAGCCACTAATGGCTTTGTAAGTTTGATAGGTGAGAAGTTAACAAATGAGTTAATATCCAGACTTGACTTTTGAGCTCAACAGTATGATAACAATACTTGATGGTACTTTCACAATCACTGTATGTTAAATTAGCACATTTCTCTTTTAATGTAAGAGAGAACACCGCTGCTGAGTAAGGTGATGCTGCTGCAGCAACTGACAATTATGTCTGCAATCAAAATAGAACAGAATGCAGAGAAGTAAGACATTCTTGATAGCTTAAGATGTGGTAGAGGGATATCAGACAACAGCAGGCGAACTGTGGGTTAGAGTGTACTACAAAGAAGGACATAAGAATTCCAGCAAAAAGTTTGCTTGCTAAAGCTCCCTGGTGCAAGTTACAATGTCGCACTCAACGAAAAGAAGAATGGACAGGAAACATTTCATTTCTTCTGGAAACTTAGTGATTACAGTTGGCAAAACATGTACTTTTGGGGACTTTTTCGGCCATGTCCAACTATAGGGTCTTGGAAAAGAGTTCATTCCGAAAATCCTAAAGGGGTTACCTTCGGATAATTCTGAGGCTGGAGTGAGGTATCTGAGGGTGAGTACACTTAGAAAAGTAATATTGTATTCAGACTCTTTTATCGCCAAAACAGGTCCATTAAAATGACATTGTCTCTTATGAAGGAATGTCAAGACCAGAGTGTGAAATGTCAGCCATTTGTCACAAATTCTGGGTATCAGGGTATTCCTGCTTAGCTAATTATCGTGATTTTGGTTTAGTGGAGAAAGCCAGTAGGAAAATTTCTCACATTTGTATGTCAAATGATTGGATGGGTGTTGTTCAATAAGTGAAGGAAACATCCCCAAATTTGAGTTCATTGAAATGAAATTCTCGTATTTGTCATCCCCCTAGAAACTTGGAGTATTCACTAAGCAACAGAAAAAATTATTTAATGGTTATGGCATCAACTACCTGACTATGATAGGGTTACATTGTAAAATAGAATCTCATTAATCCTGATGTTTAAGCAGACACTGAACACTGATGTGTAATACGATGAAGTTCGCTTAAGAAAGACGCTCAGCCATCCTATTACATACCTACGTAACATTTACCTGGGCTCTCTCTATACCAAATATCTACCAGAAACAAAACAGAAGAAAAAGGGTGTCGAAGGATTACTGCTATACGTTCCACTTGTGCATCGCCATAATTTCAAGAACCCACTATCCGACACTGCTATAACAGCTGCCTTGGCTTTGCATGATCAGTCAGACATGGAAACTTTTCCAGCAATGGGAATGACTGTGGGCCAGTTTCACATACACAGTATCTGACAAAGAAGTAGGTAGCTTATACTCAAGTAATATATAGGCCCTATATATGTCTCAAAAATGGATATGGGACTTCAAACAGGAATGACCTTTCTTCTGTCCACAGACTGCAGAAGGAAGGAAATTTCAACTACCGGACAATGCTTCCATATTTGCAGCTGAAACATTCGCTGTTCTGCAGGTAGTACAGTATACAAGCTCCCTCAAAGTCCACAAAGTAGTAACAAGGATTGACTTTCATACTGTTCTGGAGTATGTTATTTACAGTAATTGGAATAAAGGGAACTTCTAAATACACCCTCGAACTAGTAGACCACTGCTATGAAGCAAAAAAGGCTGGTCAAATAGTAGAATTTGTTTGGATTAAATCTCACTCCAGCATTCCATACAATGACAAAGCAGATCAACTAGCGAGGGATGCAGTTAACAGCGGAAGACCTACGGACATAAAGCTCATACACAGACTACTTCCTGAGTCCGCAGCTCGTGGTCGTGCGGTAGCGATCTCGCTTCCCGCGCTCGGGTTCCCGGGTTCGATTCCCAGCGGGGTCAGGGATTTTCTCTGCCTTGTGATGACTGGGTGTTGTGTGCTGTCCTTAGGTTAGTTAGGTTTACGTATTTCTAAGTTCTAGGGGACTGATGACCATAGATGTTGAGTCCCATAGTGCTCAGAGCCATTTTTGAACTACTTCCTGAAAATAAAACCAGTGATTTTCTCATGGCAGAACGAAAGGCATGAAAGTCAGAAAAAGGGGGGAAAGCCATGCAAGTATACAGCCATGGTTTCTAAAGAGCAAACACTCAAGAAAAATAATAGTGTCTCTTGTGAAAATAAGTCTCATTCTTGGATCTTTCCTCGACAACTTACGCAGAGTCAGCATACCAGTGCCATCTACTGTCAATATGGTGACATCATAATTTGTGATGTAAATCACATTCTATTGCAGTGCAAGCGCTATGAGAAAGGGAGAGTCAGATTTTTAAAGGAGCTCACAAGACATCGTCACTATCAGTCACTTTTCTCTATCTCAGTTCTTGCAATGAAATGTTATTGACCAGGAGACCCATGAGAGGTTGTTCAGCCACCTATTGCAAGTCCTTTCCTTTCATGTGACTTCGGCGACCTGGACGTCGACGATGATGAAACGAGAATGAGGACATTACTCAGTCCCCATGTGATAAAGTTCCCAGCCCAGTTGGGAATCGAACTTCGGTGCATGTCAGTCAGTCGCACTGACCACTCAACTATGGGGTTGGACCTAGTTCTCAAAGATACAGCCAGAAGCGCATATGATGCCGCAGAGAGATAAATAGCACAAGAAGACATAAAAATCTAAAAGTAATGGTGGCCCTTGAACTTCCTTAAAGAACTGAATCACTTTTTTTTAATAGAAACAAGTGGTCAGCTGTAGGAATATCTAGTGTGTAACTGAATAAATATAACAATTACAACTTGAATTCAAAATTTAAGAATATATGCCCTAAAGGCTGGTCCACACGCAACGATCTGTCTGCGCAAATGTTTGCACACATCACATGTGCGCAGACAGATCGTTGCGTGTGGACAGAAGATTTGCACCAACCTGAGGTGTGTGCAAACCTGGAAGTTGGAGTTGGAGGTTTGAGCGAAACCTCTCAAATCTGTGGGTTCAAACCACATCTGCGCAGACAAGTTGGAGCGTGTGGACAGGAGATCGCCGCAAATCTGGCGAGAAACAGCTGTTTGCTCAGTCTAGTGTTTATATTTGTGCGCACAGGGCATTAAAATGGCTGGTACTCGTCAGTGTTCTCGAGAGTTTGTAAGTGAATTCATTGAAATATATAGAAACCACCCATGTTTGTGGAAGATTAAAAGTAAAGAACATAGTGACCGAGACAAAAATACAGCCGCATACAATGCTCTAATTGAAAAATTGCGGGCAGTTGACGTCTCGGCAAACAGAGAAACGGTAATAAAAAATAAAAAAATTCGTTGCGAACTGGCGAAATTATTTGCGGATGGATGTCGAAACTTAAAATTATCTCTTAAAGCTTGTAAGCCCTCATATCATAAGAAAAAATACTTGTATGAGAAGGGCAATTTCTCCTCATGAACGGCTGGCGGTAACATTAAGATTCCTAGCAACAGGAAGGAGCTACAAGGATTTGGAATTTTCATCTGCAATGTCAAAACAAGCATTGAGTGAAATAATACCCAACAGATGTGAAGCTATTTACGCTTTCCTGAAGGATGAGTTCATGAAGGCAAGTCAAGTGAATTAAGTCTGTCAGCGAATTGTTTACCGAAAAGAGTTATCCAAAGTTGGGAAATCTAGATGATCTGGTGTAGGAGTAGATCAAGTATACCAGCCAACGTTATGGTATTTTGATCTGCTTGTCTTTCTTAGTGATCAAGAAACGCCAAGACCAAGCAGGAGTACAATTGAAGATGAAATTGGAGTGCCAATGTGCGAGGAAATGGAACACGAGGTAATGTAACACAAAACTGGTCCGCCCTGTAACTATCGAAGTAAATTTACGTAAGAAAACTGCTTCCGCTTTAGCAGCCACTGTCTACACCATTTTGACCGCTATCTCTGTTTCCTGCGGTTGGTCTGAATGTTTTTTGCAACACAAATTGCGACCACAGACCACAACAGAACTTCCTCCATTTCTATATTTCAAAATAACTGAATCAAATTTTGACGTTTACGGGGAGCGTAGTCGCTTGCCACTGATATTTCATTTCTACACCGACAGATGGCGGGCGAGTAGTAGATTGGGGTTTGTGTCGTGTGAACACACCACATTTGCAGCGATCTTTTGCATGTACAGACATCTGCGCCGATGTCTGCGCAGACAGATCGTTGCGTGTGGACCGGGCTTAAGATATATGTATGTGAACGCCAAATGTTACTTTGTTATAATTGCTTATCCTTTTAACTTATGTTGACTAAAAAGTGTGTATGCTTGAAGCCTAAATAGAAAAATATTAAATAACGCAGCTTCTCTGATTTACTGCTGTGTTCTGTACTGTTCGTTCCTGCAGTTCCAAATGAGAGGAATCCAATTTTGTTTCTATGATATCAGTAACGATCTACAGCCGCCTGCATTAGAGGCGGCTGTGGACGAGCATATTCTTCGATGTATTCGTTCCAAAGAGGAGTAAATAGTATATCTTTGATTGGGACTTATGTCTTTGAAGTATTCTGTTGATAAAATCTTTGGTGACAAACACTGTTTACAGGGGTGTGCATTTGTTTATGTTGTCTATAATGTTTCACGTGGTGAGGTGACTGGCCGTGATTGCGTAGGATAAATTTTATGCAACGAAGTTAGCTTAAAACCAAGCACAATGCCGAAGATAAAGGCAGAGAAGAAGACAAGGCAGCATCAGCTGGTTGCCAAACAGGGTAAGGCATTCCATAAGTTGGAAGAGGGATCGAGGTTTTAAGTACTGAGTTAGAACAGCTGTCAGTTTTGTGAGTAGTGTAATGTGCATGTTGTACACATACCTGACGATCTCTACTTTTGCGTGTCTTTATCTGAGATTGTGTTTCTGTATTTGTGTATTTTCGGTCAAACTATTTCGCTAGTGTTCTTGTCTATAACGTGACATGTTTTTGAGTTGTCCAGTATCTGCGAGAGAGGCATTACAAGGCTTCGACACGTCTTTAATATTCCATGGCATCAACTGTTGATATTGTATTAAGATTTATAGCGTTGCCATGTTAATGATGCCGTCAGTCAATCTGTGCAGTGACGCATTGTTCATTATTCCCAGGCTTGGTTTGGAAGCTGTGCGTATCAGATTAACACATAATCATATGATAAAAAAGTAGTATCCGTTAGACTTTTTGCCTCATTCATCACTGAATAGTAAAGTATGCTGTTAGGGTATTGCCTGCTGGTAAAAGACTGTAGACTTGAAGCAGTCCTTATGAGGACTACCGTCGTTGAAGTTACAGTAATTATCATCATGTATTATTATTGCCATTCTTGCAAACTAATTTAAGCAACCAAAGAAAACACATTCATAAATGTATACGAATATTCGTTTTTGTTTTTGGGTCAGGTAGCCTATCCAATATGAGCAGTTTGATGCATATTACGCATGTCTGTCATGTGTAAACCATAATATGTGCAAGGAGTTGTCCAATATGTAACTTCTACTGGTATATTGTTATCCAGTATCGGACACACAGCATTTTTAAAACATGATTATGACTTACATTTTTCAGCATATTAGCATCTGCATTTCTGCAGTTTTTTGACCTTCACTGTTTAATTGTCTGGTTCATGTCAGTGCTCACTTACAGAGTTCTCTTCTGAGATGGTGTTTATCAATCTCGAATGCTTATGGTCTTTAGTAGCATGAAAAATTGAGAAGATTCAGATAAGAGCTAAGTGGATTGGGGTCGACAGAAGCGTCCGATCCTACGCGTCGGCTTTGACCCGTGACGTAAGGGTGTTGTGTGTGACGTCATGACGGTGCGGAGTTTGGTTTGAGTGTGGCTGTCTCCAGTTCTGTTTTATCTTATTTTATTTACTTTTCTGATCTGTTCGTTCTATCCCGTGAGATTTTTTTTTTTTAAAAAGACAAAAAACACTAATCAGCTACTGAAGCATCTTTATCTTCTATGGGTTGCAGGGGTTACGACCCCTGGGGAGGTGGGTGGGTATTCATGCATGGCTGTCTTCACTTACACGTTGTAGCTACATAAGGCGTCTAAATTTGTTTATATTTAGTTCTCCCCCCACCCAAAACACCCCATTTCCCGCACTTGTCCCGTTAGTGTCATTACACTTGTGGTAAGTGTGTGTGTTTGTTTTTGTTTCCGCTATATTTGTGACGTCATGGGTCAAAGCAGACGGGTGGGATCGGACGCTTCCGTATTTCCGTGAATTGTCATGAGTTCAGTTGAGACAAGGACAGCACATAAATATGCAGCACATTCAGTGTGATACACAACAAAAAAAACACATACATAAACTACAGACAGAATTACTCTTGCAATTCTGATACAAGACATTACAAGATGATGTGAAAAAAATATTCTCCCTCCTACATACATATTATCCACCTGTGGCATACCTCATACCCATCACTGCACTGGGATGAAGTCATGCTGACCCATCTCCAAATTGAACACAACCCATTAACTCATTGCTTCATACCCCAATTAGAGGAGTCCCCAGTCTGTGATGCCTCTGGTGTACAAATAAGTGTACACCTCATTTTACCTGAGTTTACGTCATATTTTTATGAGAAGTTGGAGTTGGTGGTGGTGGTGGTGGTGGTGGTGGTAGTCTTCAGTCCAGAGGCTGCTTTGATGCAGCTCTCCATGCTATTGTATCCTGTGCAAGCTTCTTCATCTCCCAGTACCTACTGCAAGCTACATCCTTCTGAATCTGTTTAGTGTAGTCATCTCTTGGTCTCCCTCTACGATTTTTACCCTCCACGCTGCCCTCCAATATTAAGTTGGTGATCCCTTGATGCGTCATTAGAATTCTTCTGTAGCACCACATTGCGAAAGCTGCTGTTCTCTTCTCGCATAAACTATTTATTGTCCTTGTTTCACTGCCATACACGGCTACACTCCATACAAATACTTTCAGAAAAATTCCTGACACTTAATTCTATACTTGGTGTCAACAAATTTCTCTTCTTCAGAAACGCTTTCCTTGCCATTACCAGTCTACATTTTATATCCTCTCTACTCCAGCTATCATCAGTTATTTTGCTCCTCAAATAGCAAAACTCATTTACTACTTTAAGCATCTCATTTCCTAATCTAATTCCCCCAGCATCACCTGATTTAATTAGATTACATTCCGTTATCCTTGTTTTGCTTTTGTTGATGTTCATCTTATATCCTCCTTGCAACGCACTGTCTGTTCCCTTCAGCTGCTCTTCCAGGTCCTTTGCTGTTTCTGACAGAATTACAATGTCATCGGCAAGCCTCAAAGTTTTTATTTCTTCTCCATGGATTTTAATTCCTACTCCGAATTTTTCTTTTGTTTCTTTTACTGCTTGCTCAATATACAGGTTGAATAACATCGGGGATAGGCTACAACCCTGTCTCACCCCCTTCCCAACCACTGCTTCCCTATCATGCCCCTCAACTCTTATAACTGCCATCAGGTTTCTGTACAAATTGTAAATAGCCTTTTGCTTCCTGTGTTTTATCCCTGCCACCTTCAGAATTTGAAAGAGAGTATTCCAGTCAACATTGTCAAAAGCTTTCTGTAAGTCTACAAATGCTAGAAATGTAGGTTTGCCTTTCCTTGATTTATTTTCTGAGATAAGTCGTAGGGTCAGTATTGCCTCACGTGTTCCAACATTTCTACAGAATCGTAACTGATCTTCCCCAAGGCGAGTTTCTACCAGTTTTTCCATTCGTCTGTAAAAGAGTCGTGTTAGTATTTTGCAGCCGTGGCTTATTAAACTGATAGTTTGGTAATTTTCTCATAGATTGTCAACACCTGCTTTCTTTGGGATTGGAATTATTATATTATTCTTGAAGTCTGAGGGTATTTCGCCTGTCTCATACATCTTGCTCACTAGATGGTAGAGTTTTGTCAGGACTGGGTCTCACAAGGCTATCAGTAGTTCTAATGGAATGTTGACTACTCCCGGGGCCTTGTTTTGACTTAGGTCTTTCAGCGCTCTGTCAAGCTCTTCGCTCAGTATTGTATCTCCCATTTCATCTTCATCTACATCCTCTTCCATTTCCATAATATTGTCCTCAAGAATATTGCCCTGGTATAGACATGCCGTATATTCCTTCCACCTTTCTGCTTTCCCTTCGTTGCTTAGAACTGGGTTTCCATCTGAGCTCTTGATATTCATACAAGTTGTTCTCCTTTCGCCAAAGGTCTCTTTACTTTTTCTGTAGGCAGTATCTATCTTACCCCTAGTGAGATAAGCCTCTACATCCTTACATTTGTCCTCTAGCTATCCCCGCTTTAGCCATTTGGCACTTCCTGTTAATCTCGTTTTTGAGATGTTTATATTCCTTTTTGCCTGCTCTATTTACTGCATTTTTGTATTTTCTCCTTTCATCAATTAAATTCGATATCTCTTCTGTTACCCAAGGATTTCTATTACCCCTCGTCTTTTTACCTACTTGATTCTCTGGTGCCTTCACCATTTCATCTCTCAAAGCTGCCCATTCTTCTTCTACTGTATTTCTTTCCCCCATTCTTGTCAATTGTTACCTAATGCTCTTCCTGAAACTCTCTACAACCTCTGGTTGTATCAGTTTATCTAGGTGCCATCTCTTTAAATTTCCACCTTTTTGTAGTTCCTTCAGTTTTAATCTACAGTTCATAACCAATATATTGTGGTGAGAGTCCACATCTGCCCCTGGAAATGTCTTACAATTTAAAACTCGGTTCCTAAATCACTGTCGTAACATTATATAATCTACCTGATACCTTCCAGTATCTCTAGGCTTCTTCCATGTATACAACCTTCATTAATGATTCTTGAACCAAGTGTTAGCTATGATTAAGTTATGCTCTGTGCAGAATTCTACCAGGCAGCTTCCTCTTTCATTCCTTATCCCCATTCGATATTCACCTACTACGTTCCCTTCTCTTCCTTTTCCTACTATCGAATTCCAGTACCCGTGACTATTAAATTTTCATCTCCCTTCAGTATCTGAATAATTTCTTTTATCTCATCGTACATTTCATCTATCTCTTCATCATCTGCATAGTTAGTTGGCATATAAACTTGTACTACAGTGGTAGGCATGGGCTTCGTATCTATCTTGGCGACAATAATTCGATCACTGTGCTGTTTGTAATAGCTTACCAGCATTCCAATTTTTTTTTATTCATTATTAAACATACCCCTGCATTACCTGTGTTTGATTTTCTATTTATAACCCTGTATTCACCTGACCAGAAGTCTTATTCCTCCTGCCACCGAACTTCACTAATTCCCACATTCTCTAACTTTAACCTATCCATTTCCCTTTTTAAATTTTCTAACCTACCTGCCCAATTAAGGGGTCTGACATTCCATGTTCCAATCCATAGAACAGCAGTTTTCTTTCTCTTGAGAACAACGTCCTCCGGAGTATTTTACACAAGAGGACACCATCATCATTTAACCATACAGTAAAGCTGCATGCCTTCGGGAAAAATTACGGCTGTGGTTTCCCCTTGCTTTCAGTCGTTTGCAGTACCAGCACAGCAAGGCTGTTTTGATTAGTGTTACAGGGCCAGATGAGTCAATCATCCAGACTGTTGCCACTACAACTACTGAAAATGCTCCTGCCCCTCTTCAGGAACCACACGTTTGTCTGGCCTCTCAACAGATACCCCTCCATTGTGGTTGCACCTATGGTACGGCTATCTGTAGTATCGCTGAGGCACGCAAGCCTCCCCACCAACGGCAAGGTCCATGGTTCATGGGAGGTGGCACACAATAGTATAATGACTAAATCATCTCGTCACTCCTCCTACAAATGCCCCATTTATCTGCTTCTTTATAATTTATGTTAAAATTAAGTAAGTGTGGCCTTATGTGGGGCATACTAAATATAATTTCCCTATTCATCATCCAAGAATGTAGTAGCATGGATGATGGAGGGATGAGCATAATTGATACTGTTTTGGAATGTTTTTCATTACACTGACATGCATAATTTAAATGTAGATTACATATTTGGTAGTTGTCACCTCTGCATCTATGTTACAGAAATGGGCTGGGTTAATTTCAGTTAAACTGTATTGTTTGTTATCTACTTCAGAACCAAAATTTTACCAGAAGAAAAATGAGGCTTTGATTGCAAGTTCCTTAATCTCGATTCAGTTGTTAAGCAGAACACAGCATATAATTGTTACAGAAGTGTTGATTTTAATTACACACGCATACATTTTAAGCAAAATTGAAAGTTGAGATTCCACCCATGGATTTGTCCCTTGAGGTCACGAATATGGCACACACTTCTGATTGTATTTCAGATGTGAGCATGATGTCACTCATTACACCCGTGAACAAACAGAAATAACACATGAAGTGTTTAATTCCAGCAATAGAGTGAAACTAACAGGACAGCTGTGGGAAGTAGGACATTTTTGGTGGAGACAAATTAAATATATGACAGTAAGACTAACATCACCATTCCAAAACAGGTATTAACCCACAATTTAAGCACACAAAATTCTGAACATTAACACAACTTCAAAACATTTGTATCATAAATTCTGCTTGGCCTATACAGTTCAAACAAAGACCAAAGCACTATTAACCCACACAACTTGAAAACCCACCACCTCAAATTTCACTCCTACATAGCTCCAACAAAGACCTCAATACCAGGAACCCTCAAACAATTTGAAAACCTAGTATCACAAATTTCATTTGACCTGTATAGTTCACACGAAGCCTGCAGTTCCAAAAACGAAATGCACACAAATCATCAAATCTGTTATTGAAACCTTCTATTACCCTATCTGTCTAAAACAAAGTCCACAGTAAAACAAACCAAAACTCAGTCTTGTAACTAATACCAAAAACGTAACTTAACCAACAATGATAAACCAATATCCACAATACCTAATAATCACAATCCAACACACTTGTGGGACACTAAAAAAACAAATCCTGAAATTTGTGAAAATTAGCATCATCTCCAGTTTCAATAAACACAAACAACTATTTACATAAACATGCATACCATACATATTACAATACAAAGCAAATAAAGCCACAAAAACAGTTATCAGCCATAACCACCGTCCCATAAATCTAGGTCGTCCCCCCCCCCACCCCCCCCACCCGCACACACACACACACACACACACAAAATCATCTGCAGTTGGTCTGAATAACTGTAGGAACTTGATGGCAGACAACACAATGTCACCCATTGCGGCAAGCAATGGCCTACTTATAAATTTCTGCGTCGTATCCATAGCTAAGAGAAAAATAATATTGAGTCCCTCACAATAATAAATATGTGGTACACATTCCAAACAGAAACACAAATCTATCAGCCACAATAGCTAAAATCGTAGTAACTCACTATCAAACCAACACTGACTCTTCCATTAACAACCTGACACACACAATGTTTAATGTCTCACTAACATATCTAACAAACATCTGTGAAACATAAACATCAAACACAAGCGGGTGTCACCACACCATCTACAAACACAGTTCCATCACAGTCAAAGCAAACTTGTGGATTTGAACTTTTGGTAGACCATAGATTTGTACCTAGCCACAAAAGTAGTTCAGAGAACTGCATAATTCCACTGTGCTAAGTTTGTGCAGTGTACAGTAGGGGTGACATTCACTTCTTTAATCCTGTTTTAGCTTTTCATGGATTCCCTGAATCATTTCATGTGAATGCTGGCAGAGATCCCCGCAGCAACTTTATTTAAAATAGCTAATTTTCTTCTCAAATGGTTTCAGTGCTTTCTAGTTTTTCTTGCTTCCCGTTGGTGTCACACCACATGTTTTCTGTCATTTACCCAGCACATTTCTTTCTGTTTAAAGCCACATCTTTATCAGGTGGAAATTATTGACCCTTTAAAAAAAAACAAAAAAAACAAAAAAAAACAAAAAAAAAACTCTGGCATTCTGCAATTTCCCTTTCAAGTTACATCCCCTGCAATTGAGACGTTCAGTCATTACCTTAATATTTTTCTATCCTGTGCTCCTCTCGTCTATTTGTTTAGTGTTTTGTGACAATTTATTATCACTATTTAATATTATGTGATTTTTCTGAATGTAATTGATGATTGATGTATTTGATTTGGATGTAGACACTGTAACAATCCATTACAAAAAGTTGTGTTAAACTTCCAATATACGAGGGTGGATTGAAAAGTTCTCGAAAAGGAACAGAAAAAAAGTAGTACATCACCGAAACTTTTTTTTATTTTTCATTGTAATCTCCTTGTAGATTAATGCACTTGGTTCAATGATGTCCCAAATCTCAAAAATGAGTTTCCATCAGGCCTGCAAAATAGTTGTCAACTTCAGCTATCAGTTCTTCGCTTGAATTGAATCTTCATCCACCAAGAAAAATTTTCAGTTTTGGGAAGAGATGGAAGTCTGATGGAGCAATATCAGGTGAATAAGGTGGTTGTGGCAACAATTAATACCTTAGTTCATGTAATTTTGCCATAACGACAGCACATGTGTTTTTGACCCAGCGTCAACAGTTGCCGAACCCATCTTGCAGATAATTTTTTCATTTCCAATTCTTCAGTTAAAATGTGATATACCCTTTCGGATGACATCTGGCAAGCATGAACAATTTCACGCACTTTCAATCAGCGATCCTCCATGACCATTTTGTGCACTTTTGCAATGATTTCTGGATTAATGACACATCTTGGCTGACCACTACGCAGATCATCATCTAAGCTCTCCTGACCAAATTTAAATTCGTTTGTCCACTTGGCAACAGTTGAATATGAAGGAGCAGAGTCCACCAGTGTATTCTGGAAATTGGCATGAATGTCCTTTGCTTTCATATCTTTCTTTAAGAAGTACTTCATCACAGCTCAAATCTCGATTTTTTTCGATCTTCGCAAATCACTATGCGGGAACAACAACGGAGCCATGTCACCGCCACAGCTGTCTACCAAGAGTACTGACGTGGCATTTGTTTTCAGGCAACAGTCATTGAGTATCACATGAACAACTCGTTGCACTGGCCCTGACCCCTCGTGGTGATTCCGAGAATTTTTCAAACCACCGTCGTAAACTGATTTTGTATTTTATTGTAGTTCATGAAGCTTTTTACAAATACTGATACAACTTGTTTCACTGCAGCCATACAGTTGGAGTCTGACAAGTACACTTATAAAAAAGCATATACCGCGTTTTGACCAAATTTCGTTCTGTATTACAACTTTTCACAAATACATCAATTCTGGCAAACAAAGTTATTCTGTTCTCGTGATATAGTATCACACTAGCTCAAAAGAAACTTGACTCTGCTCTGTGTGCGCTCAGCCACCCCGCTGTTTATTCATATATTGGATGACAATGATTATTTCACATGACATTATTGACATGATTGAGACAATGGGTCTACAATTAATTTTTACATCTCTAAGAGTCCACATATACAGTTTTGTTGTAAAAAAATATTAACATGCTTAATGTGAATTAAATGCCCACAAATAGACGTTTTTAAAACAAAGTCTAGCAAAATGTGTGTCTAAAGCAATCAACTTAGAAAAACTCCAATTTTTATCTTAATTACATTATGATTTTTGATGCTATCATGTTTGTAAGACATTGTTTGGGTAACTGAGATTAAACAATTTTTGTTTCCAAAGGAACTGATGCTAACCCTATTTCCTAGACTATTCTAAGGAATCAGTTTTACTTAAGATAAAGATGATTTGATATCCAGCAGTAACCCTTTTTTACCATAATGACAATTGTAAACTCATATGCTAGTAAAATTAAGAATGGCAGTGTTGACAATAATTCACAAAACAGTCATTCAATTCACAAACTGTGTATCACGATGTGCCTCAGTTCAGGCATCGATCACTTCACTATAGGGTTTTCCGGCATGCCACATAATAATACCACACTTTTAATTTGGTGGACTGTGCACTGAATCCCAATCTTGGTACCAGTCAATAGTTTGTCATTCTGTTCACGTTGTTCCTCTTCTTATCCTTTTATAACTTAAGTGAAGCAGTCATCAATCTGAAGATTGTTTTGAACACCACAGTGCTTTACTGGGCATGGTCCTGTTGGAGTTAGTATGCAGCTGCATTTCTCCAACCTTTGAGCCGACTTATCTCGTCAGTTACAGGGGGCATAAAGTGTAATATGGATGCCAAAGCACAGTGCAACTCTGCATTTTTCCCATTAACAAACACAAGTGAAAGAAGTTGCAAGCAACAGATAAAAATTCTAGGATTGATCAAGGATCGAATTCAAGACTTTTGAATTTGTACTCTGGCACTGAGCCACCAAGCCACATCTAGGGAATGTTAAAAAAAGTTTCAGAACTTAAGCTGATGTAAAGGATGGATACAGTTACAGATTGCTATTATTAATTTTACATGTGAAGTAAGTAGAAGGTCATTGTTATGGTACCAGAGAGCCTCAATAGAATGAAGGTGATACCAAGTGGATGGCATCAAGTTTCTTCACTTAACGAAATAATATAATCATCACTGTGATTGATACTGTGGTATACATTCCAGTCTCTCTGTTCCTCTACAACTTTTGCCTTCTGTAGCTACCTCTAGTGCCATAATAGCTATTTCTTGATATTGTGACACATCTCCACTATTACAAAAGCTAGGATGGTGTTGTGTACTTTTAGGTGTATCTATCAGTAATGCTGAATGTTTAAAACATTTTATGTAAGTGCTCCAGCAGTTGGTTTCGTTAGGTCAAGCCAGTGCACTTGGTTAGCTGTACGTCAAACTTTTTCTTCTAACCTAAGGCCTTTCATGCACCACAGCAAAGTTAAATTTGATGTACCTTCAACACTGTGGAAATCAGACACACAATACTGGATGAGTTGGATGATGACGGATTAGTACTATATTTTATAGACTATGAGATGCAGTTCTTTGTTCGAGAAATTGCCTCCAGAAGTCAAGTGCATCAATGTTAAAAGTCCATTGTTTGATTTAAAATTTCTACCAGTCTTAAAAATGGCCATATATTCAATGCCGTAGGAAACCTATCTCTATCTGGCGTCACTGGATTCAACTGGCAGCAGCAGTGCACCAATGTGAAGAACATGATTTGCAGGGATTCACAAGCTTGCTAACACTATCTCCATCCCATCCCACCCAGCCATCATAGACCCAGAACACTGCCTATCCTATGATGTGTAATTGCAGTCTACGGTGCCAGTGAACTTGAATTGATAGTCATTTGTATCATCGGTAACAGTACAGTATTTTTGTTAGTAGCTAGTTTCGTAATGAAAAAATGATGTGGACTGTAAATTGAAAGTAATAACAAAGAACATGGAAACAGAACAGCTGTGTGACATTTTGGCCGTCCTCCAACAGAAAAAAACCATTTGGGATTGCTGGAGTAGTAAAGAAGAATTGGAAAAAAAAGAGCAAGACTAAATGTGCAAGTAGAGGACTGAATGCAAAGTGACGTATTGAAATGGATTCAAGGACACTGTCGAAATGGCATTGGAATTAATACAAAAAGTGATTCAAATACACACTCGTAAGCTAGTGCTACAGTGGGGCTTAAGAGACTTTAAGGGTATAGTTGGCTGGTGCTACAGATTTATGAAGGATCATGGACTTAGCAAGCAAACCAAAACCAAAATGTCTCAGAAAATGCTGCAAGAGTATGAAGAGAAAATACTATCTTTCCACTGCTTTATTATTTAACATCAAAACAAAAACAGTGTGGAACTAAGCCAGGTAGGGAATGTGGATGAAACTACTGGCATTTGATGTGTCAACTAACAGAACTGTTGCCTTGAAAAGCGCTAAAATTGTAGCTATAAAAACAAGTGGACATGATAAATGCACTACACTGTTAGCCTTTCATGCTACGCTGATGGTACTAAACTCAATCTGATGTTTCCAAATGCACAGTGCCAAAACCACTCAGCTAAGCAGGCGGACTGAGGAGTGGAACAAATGGATGATGGGTGAAACCCAACATGAATTCATACTGAAGGGAGCTTTAAAATTACCTACAATCAAACAAGTGTGCGAGTGGATAAAACAGCCGTGGTCTAGAGTGAGAGAAAACATTATTGTTAAACCTTTAAAGGAGTGCAGCATAAGCAATGCCCTCGATGCCAGTGAAGACCATATTATCGATGAAGAGGGCAACTATGACAATGGAGAGTAAGAAAAAGAAGAAAGTTCAAATGATGAATTTCAGGGATTTTAAAGATCAGTTCGGTTTTATAACTTAAGTCCTTTTTTTGTGCAGTATGGTAATACAAATGGTAAAAATGTTATTCTTTTAAACAATGCTTAAAATTTAAGATGTGTCTTACAGTCCGTAGCGTCTTATAGCCTGTAAAATACAGTACATGAAGCTCTGTGTGATGGTCTGTGCAGTAGGTTCATAGAAAAATAAATGTATTTGCTGTGAAGATAATAACATGCCCTTTAGGTATTAACCTCTAATTGTAAAATTTGGTAATAGAAATCAGTGGCATAAAGTGTGAAATTTAGTAGCCAAAAGCTACAGACTGGTGCATTTTATATGATATGAATTGTATTATTGTTAAAGTAAACTGCCCTAGTGTTTAAGGTACTGGACTTCTGGGAATGGTGGTTTCCCTAAACCACCTCAGGCTAATGCTGTGGTGATTCATCAAAGACAATTAATTTTATCCAAATGTACTTGGACTTCATATGTAAGGACCTCGGAAGGAGCATTAAATTTTTATTGTAAGATGTGTGTCTCTTCAGATTATGGTACAGAATTAATTATTGTTTCATTCTGAAGCTCTAACAGCCTCTGTGTTAGCAGAGTAAATTATGAGAAACCATGTCTGGCCTATTATGCAAGCTACTGTTCATTTTAATTCTCAAGCATATTTTAGCCGAAGGGAAATTAGGTTTAAAAGCATTTTACACTCATGTCGGGGGGGGGGGGGGGGGGGGGGGGGACGTGAACAAGTAGAGATATAATGTTCATATAAACAGGACATATGCGTTAGTATGTTCTGGAGAAATGATTAGCATTTGAACCATGTCGGCGTGTGGGTTCAGGTCAACATCAATTTCATGGTGAAACACCAGTTACCAGTAAAATGTGGCTGTGGCTGTGTCATCACTATAAACCAAAGGTAATTGATCAGTGTGACTTGAGCAAACATGCAGGATGCGTCACATGCATCACAGATGTATGCGCGACTGTACCTTCAAATCAGCGATTTTGAAAGAGGGCATCTTATTGACATGAGAGAATGTGATGCAGCCACCCAGGAAATTGCTGCGTGTGTGGAATGAAGTGTTTCAGCAGCGCAGCAGGTATTTGCAGAGTGGCTCACGAAAGGCTGTAGAACACTGTGAGATGGGTCAGATTGTACCACCCAGACTCCTTCCCCCCCCCCCCCCCCCTTTCCAAGAAAATCGACACCTCATCCAAATGGCATTGCAGGACAGACCTGCATCCTCTTCAGCTCTGGAACAACAGTGGAATAGTACAACACATGATACACTCAGAGGTAACAGTCCATTGCTGTTTATTATGGCATGGATTACATCTGCATCATCCAGTTGTCCGCCTACCTTTGATGAATTTACAGAAGCATGGAAGCATGCTAGATGGCAATGGTATATGGAATAATGTTACTGGGGACAGGAATGGCATCAGATAGTGTTTTTGGGTGATTCCAGGTTCTGTTTGTTTGAAAATGATGGCCACATTTTGGGTTGCCGCAACAGGGGAAATGGCATCACAGTGACAGGATTTGCACAAGACATGCAGTGCCAACTCAAGGCCTTATGATGTGGGGTGCTATTGGGTACAATCACATACCACAGTTGGTGCATGTTCAGGGCACTGTGAATAGTGTGACCTACGTGAATGACATCCTGCGACCTGTAGTCATATCCTTTCAGCACAACACCCCAGATGTCATTTTTCAGCAAGACAGTGCACAGCAACATGTTGCTGCCCGAATAAATACCTTCCTGGTGTCATGATGTCAGTCTTTTGCCCTGGCCCACTATGTCACCAGACTTGTTACCAATCAAAAATATGTGGAATATGTTGAAACAACGGGTGTAGCTTTGTAATCCAGTGCCAACAACCACAAGTGAACTTTGGAACCAGATGAATGCAGCATGAGTGGTTATACCGCAGGACACCATTTATGCCTTATACTTGTTGATGCCATCATGCGTGGAACAAGTTATCAGGGCCTATGGTGGATCCGATGCCTACTAGGCTACGGGACACGTGCCTGAGGTGACTGAAATGCTAGTGATTTCTCAGAACATACTAAAGTACACGTCTTGTGAATGTGGACATCCTGTCTCTAGTCGTTGAAGGTGTTCTGTTTTTTTGTGAACATGTGTATATGTCTGTTATGATTATTACCTTGTTTTTCTAGACTGTTAGGTTCTTTTAGGACTTTCTTTATGTTATGGCAAGCTATACATAGTGTCCCAGGAGAAATGGCCAATATCCCGGTATGTGACATAAACACTCATTTGAAAAAAAACTTCATATGGACATATCCCTATTCAGAATGGTTTCTGGTATAGAATATATTTAATGTACATTTGTTTTTAGGGTAGCAACACACATCTATGTGTCTTACTGTAATCACTAGATTGCTCATGGTAGTACAATTAACTGGTCGCAGTTATCACCAAACCTCAAGCCTTTAGATTTGTTTTTATGGGGTCGGGTGAAGTTTGAGTTGTGTTAATGAAAGGTGAATACACAATCTGAAGTGCTTGGTCACATCATGGACACTGCTGCCCTCATTAGGGAATGTGCAAAGGCATGCAAACAAGCAACATGACAGGTTTTCCGAAGAGTGAATAAATGCATTGAAGTTGATGGTTGAATATCTGAACATTTACTGTGAACTATACAACTGCTGTAATGTGACACGGACAATAATGTTTAGAGATGAGTGTGTTGAAAATACATGTTTTTCAAGTGATACTTCATAAAATACATGCTGTAATGCTTACTAACTGTTGTACATGTGTAAGACTGACAACGTGTTGAAAAGTACAGAAAATAAGTAACAGTTGACATGAAATGTGTTCTATCTTGGAAGGCGTATGTGTTTATGAAGTGTCTCCCTCCTCCCCCCCCCCCCCCCCCCTCCCTCAAATGATCGTTCTTGTTGTATCCCTGAATACAAACACACTGTACAACAATGCAAATGAGGTCTTATACAACCTTAAATTCTAGAAAATAAGTTAATAATCAAAACAGATGTAAAATGTTTTTAAACCTAATTTTGACTCTAAGAATCATGTAAAATAAATTTGCATTTTGCAGAACTTAATAAAAGTACTGACTGATGATAAGTCGGCTAAACATGTTGGGGGGGTTAAACTGAACAGTTGCTTGCATAATTGGTGGATCCAAATTCCTGTAATTTAATCTGCAAACACAGATGCTGTTAGAGTTTCAGAACCAAACAGTGATTAATTCTGTACTATAATTTGAAGAATGACTCATGTTGCAATAAAATTTAATGCTTCTTCAGAAGTGTAAATTTAATATTAATGTCACTTCTTAAGACTTTAGTTTATTGTTAGGACATGATCTGCCCAGAATCTCCACCACCACCACCTTTCCCTCCTAATACCTTTCTCTTGCCAAATAACAAACACATTTGTTATATTTCTTATACCCTCTTCCACACAGAAGAAAAATACGTTATATGGATGAATAATGATGGTTTCTTTCTTTCAGGAATTCTGTTCAACAAAGAATTTGGTCAACATATTTTGAAGAATCCTTTGATAATTCAAAGTATGATTGAAAAAGCTGCTCTAAGGCCTACTGATGTAGTGCTAGAAATTGGTCCAGGTACTGGAAATATGACTGTCAAACTTCTTGAAAGGGCTAAAAAAGTTATAGCCTGTGAAATAGATACACGGTAAGAGGAAATTCGTAATTATTCTATAAATTAAATGAATATGCATTGCCATATTAAAATTTACTTTAGCCATTTGATAAAGAAGGATATGTAATGTGATATTCTTGCTTTCAGTTTAGTTGCTGAACTGCAAAAAAGGGTACAAGGTACACCAATGCAATCTAAACTGCATATATTGATTGGTGATGTTCTAAAGTCAGACTTGCCATTCTTTGACTTGTGTGTGGCAAATATCCCGTATCAGATCTCATCACGTCTAGTTTTCAAGCTCCTTTTACACAGGCCATTCTTCCGTTGTGCAGTAATTATGTTCCAACGAGAATTTGCTCAAAGGCTTGTTGCAAAACCTGGTGATAAACTGTACTGTAGATTGTCCATTAACACTCAGCTCTTAGCAAGAGTGGATATGCTATTGAAGGTTTGTGTTCAAGACAAAATTATCTCACCATTTTATCATTGCAGAATCTAGTTCACACTCGTTTTTGAAAACAGTGTACCAAATAATATGTTTTGCAGGTAGGGAAGAACAATTTCAAGCCACCTCCAAAGGTGGAATCAAGTGTAGTTCGAATAGAGCCTAGAAATCCTCCGCCTCCCATCAATTTTACAGAGTGGGATGGGCTTACAAGAATTGCCTTCACAAGAAAGAATAAAACATTGGGTTCAGCATTTAAACAGTCATCAGTTCTTGCTGCACTTGAAAAGAATTACAAGATTCACTGTTCATTACACAACATAGTAAGTATCCTTGTTACTTCTGATATGCAGCCACCAAATTAAGACTAACAACATGCTAAATTCGAGGAAAAATAATTAAGACTGTGGAATATAAATAGGAGTCTTCATTTTGAATGCATGGTGTTGAGAATTATAGCTATATATTGTTTCAAGTGCAAATAAAGGTGGTGACAGCTAAAGGATAGTACAAGATCACAATGAAGAGTTGTGTGTGTGGCAGTGAAATACTATTTTTTAGTTAAATGTGCCTTTATTTTTGTGACATAGGCCCCTTTTAGGCCAAAAATGTCCAACATTTTTGTGGTAATTAGATTGTGTTCCTGAAGTGTGATTCTGGAAGGTATGCTATAACGTCTTTATTAGACCGAAACATTCTCTGTCTCCACATTTCTTTGGCTAACAAGAGAGATAAGACAGTGGCAAGACACTGGATTTATATATGTGATGATAGTAATTTAGATCTCCATCTGCACATCTTTTCTATGGTTTCCATAAGTCACTTAATGCGAGTTTCAGGATGGTTCCTTTGAAAGAGCATGAATGATTATGTTCCTGAATTCGAGCTTGTGCCTTAGCTCTAATGACCACGTTATCAATAGGACATCTAACCGAAATCTTTCTTCTTTTTTAGCTATAGGCTTTTTTAGCTGTCGGAATAAGTGTATGGTATAGGAAAAGAGATCTGTAAATTACAGTTGATGTTCCAAGTATTTGTACCTCAGATACCTCGATTTTAATGTTGCCATAGCTCCTTTCAGTGTCCTGATGAAAGGAAATATTTTTCTTTTGCTGTCCAGCATTTTCTTGTGTGTCTTTTCCACTCTGTGGATACACAAGACACATGTGGTATTGACTAGTTATTGATTTAAGCCAGTCATTTTTGACTTCCATAAATTTCTGGTCATAGCCTTTGTGTGAGAGAAGGTGGACTTACCCTTTTTGGTGCCAAATATCCAGCTACTGCTTTGATTGTTGTTTCAATTATATAATGAACTGGTGGGCTCATATCCCCAGTAACAAATCGCCACACAAAATAAGTTAGCCTTTTTCTTTCTATCACCCAGCATTCAACATATATGTGCCTGCATCTTGCATGAAGCTCATCATTCATATGGATTATTTTGAATAGAAACTATGCTGAAATGTGCTGACATTAACTGTTGTAAATTAAGAAGTTGATTCCTTATAAACCTTCACCAACTTTAATGCCGTTAGGTTGGTGTTAAGCTGTTCAAGACCCAACATTGCTCTGTGGTATTTCAGTTTACCCATCTGAACAAAATGTTGCTACCTTTAAAAGCTGCATGACAGACCTGTTCTGCATATCAAGTTGGCACTTGAAACTTTTTCACAGAGGTACTCCAAAAGTTCGTAGAACAGTGCTGCCCTGGGTGGAACTTGTCTTTCGTATTGCATGGAAAGGGTTTATCCATCTGCAGTGAATCACTTCATGTCGCTATTATGCACTCAGCACTGAAATAAGTTACCAGCCCTCCACAGTGAGGAAGCTTGTATGGCAAAAGCCAAAGTAATTTGCATCCAGTTTAAAACTCTTTTTTTCCTTGATTTGTCAAAATAAAGCTGGGGATAGGAGTTGGAGAAATGTTTCATTTTCCTTTAATTTCCAGTTTATTCATCTTCCATTTGTTACTCCTGTGTGCACAGCTGCTTACTCTCATCAAGTGTGTGCAATTCTTTGCTCTCATCACATGTAAATAGAAAAATATGACTTCCAAAACAAAATAGTAAACCATTGTTAATTTTACAAGCATGTTGTGGCTTTAGGGCTTCTTAGATTTATGTGAAAACTAAATTTTAAAACTAATATCACTTGCAATCATTTCAGACACTTCCAGACAAGTTTGACATAAAAGTGAAGATTGATGATATCCTCAAGCAAAATGATTTTGAAACAAAGAGAGCCCGAACCATGGATATTGATGACTTCATGAAGTAAGCATCTTGATATAGTGTTCTGTCTGCAGAGCCTCTTTATGTTGATAATTTTACTGTGGAACATTGCATATTTCTTTGCATCTTATAAATTGTGTCCATTTTCCAGGCTCTTACACGCATTCAATGTGGAAGGTGTACATTTTTCGTAGCAGTGGAATTTTTATATGTACGCGGGACAGTTGTCACCTGCATCACTCCTGTATAAAGTACACTTGTGGACACAGTGGCGTCTTCTTACATATGGTGCAGTGGACTTGGAAATATCATTTAAGATTTCTGAGTATATAATTATTTTTGTTATTAAGATCTGAGCACACATTGTGAGAACTTAAAAGTGAGCTCTTTGTGCCCAGTCTGTTGCTGCAGGTATCCAGTTGTCTAATAAAAAAAGGAAAGAACACTGTTTGGTTCCAGAAACATATAACCTGTAAAGTTAGTTCTAATGTTTTTTCCTTGCGTCAGCATTTGTCTAGTGTGTGGTATGAAGTCTCCCCCAAAACAGATTAATTCACATTGTAGGAAACTAAACTTTGAGGATATAAAAAGGTAAAAGATAAGGTTTCGAAGTAATGTTGTTATTCAAGTATTTTGTATAATTAAGCAGATAAAGTCTTTTTCAAGTGAACTTGTTCCAAAAAATTGCAGGGAGCTGCACAAGAAATACGCACTTCATCACATAAATACAACACTTCGAAGTGATCTTCATAAAATAACACCTGAAGCTGTAAGTAGAATCAGAAGTATCAGTAATCGGCTAATGAAACACTGATACATAATGCGTATATAAGCACAGAACGCTGTGTCTCTCTCTTGCTACCAGTCTCTTACCAATATAATTAGTTCATAGTTACTAAATTTTGTTGGGATATGGTAAGCATAGTCTTGCAGTGTAACTTATGATGCATAACTTAGTATTGAATTATGGAATTGATATAGGGACTATAAAACACAAATTCAATTAACAGGAATAAATATTTTTTCTTCCTAGGTTCAAAATATGTACAAATTATAAGCTGATAGTTATTAGTAACTAATATGTTCCATGACTCATGCTCATTCGTATGACCTGTCATTTCTTTCACATTTTCATAGGAATGTGTGACTATATGCTGGTCTTGCAAAGAAGTGTATTTTTCTTATGTCCAAATTGCACTTATCTCTAGGTTTCTGTGTTAATTATGCCATAAACTGTGGAAACAAAAAAATAATTTCTATAATTTTTGGATCTGTAATTGCAACACTAATGACCTAAAAGACTACCAAATGCAAGCCGTTGGCACAGCCGTATAAGAGTGGGCGGCTGTGAGTTGTAGCAAACAAGTTGCTTCCACAGTAGCTTGTTACTATATGCAGCCATACTGAGGTGGAACCTTTTGATACCTTGAAGGCAGATCAAAGTCTTATTGGCATATTAAAGTCTCTGCAGAATCCAAGTCTTACATTAAAATTAGTAACAAACTGGGAAGAAAATAAGTCTTACAGCCTTGCAAAGGAAGCAATGTGCAGCAATCAGACCAGCCAGATTCCAGGCTGCTGAGCAGCTGTGTGTGATAAAAAAAACCGTGACTTATGAAAGCACTGAGAGGCCCTATGTATTTCTGAACATTGAGCCCTTGATAAGCAATGCAATTAAGAATAATAGGAGCCCAGCATTTGTAGTTAGACAGAGAGCATGGTACAAGAGGGCCTTTAGGTGGGAATGCCGCTATGTCATGAGAAGGGTTTAGGACACAGTGTGTGACCATATAGACAAGCCCTGTCACCCAGCCTCTGAAGAGCCTCGTGTACACAGAGCCAGTGAGGTAGTGAGAGATCATGTCAGAGGCCAACAGGATTGAAAGGGAAAGCTGAACAAAACTCAAGAGCAGGAGCTACAGTCAGAGAAATTGCGGGTTGGTTAGAAGTCTTAGTCTGAAGTGAGAAGGTGCAGGCAGGCAGCCGGATGAGTTTGCAGGGATAACAACCAGATCAGATGGGATTTTAGGTAACTAGCTGGGGTCTCTGTGTTTTGTCCTTTGGGTGCTAGCGACAGCTTCACATTAGAGCAGACAAAATGGTAATAGTCAGTCACTGTCACTTTGTTTCATTGGGAACACTGTAACCTGGGCAGTTAACTTGACACTGTAACATTTTTAAATAAGCTAAGAAGTTGTTAAACGCTTCCAACTTGGAAATAAACAAGTCACCTCCCACCTTGCTTTTCATACCAGGCATTGTAACATAATAATCAGATCAAGTATCCTTCGTACAGTGGTCAAATGGGTTCTCCACTTTACAAACCATGTCAGGCAGTACACACGTTTGGAACATGACATAAATAAATTTGGTGCCAGGTATGGGTTACACAAAGGCAATTGGTTAGTAGGACTTACTGAAGGAGAGTCAGCAGGTTTGCTGCAGTGACTGTGGCAAATTGCAGAAAATTGTGTTGACTCACAACTTTCAGCTTAAGAAGAAATACTGTCCCATGACAGCAGAGTCTGTAATGGAGTCCTAGTAGGTGCAGAGCAATGGCAGCTTGGTGGAGATCCATGTGGCACCAGGGATGCCCAAGTAGCCAGAGATCCATGGGTTTGAGGCCAAGGGTCTGGTCTCTGCTGCAGCAGCCAGAGTGAGTGACGGAATTGGCACAGCCAAGCAGGACAGTGGTCAACACATCACAGATAGAGGGTGATGGGCAGTGCGCACACCCGAGCGACACAGCACAGCTCATTTTGAGGCATTACAAGAAAGTGGTACATATTCATCAGTAACATAGTAGTAACTGTAATTGTATTTTTAAATAGTTAAGATGGGTAAAGTGGCTCCAGGTAGTGAAACGTCTTCATCAAGCAGTACTGGTAGACTTTTGGTTAAGGTAGCTTTATGTATTATTTGTAGTGTATTTGATGGCAGTAAGTGAGACCTTAGAGAATGTAGGTGCCACATTGATTTAGTGAATAAACAGAAACACAAAAATTTACTCAACTTCATTATAGTTAAAATAACTGGTGAACCAAGATATAGATTGTAAAGACACAAGAGAACGGGTACACAGGAAAAAGTTAAGAGAGTTCTGGAAGACAACTATGTGAGTAAAGGAACACTAGATTATTATGCTTGCAGAATATTTCAAGTGGGAGAAGGCCAAGGGGAACCAATTTCATTGTGGGCCACTAAAACTGATGAACTGCAGAGAGATTTTAGGGAAACTGTAAGCAGGGTTACAAGTAGAGAGAATCTAGAGGGTGCTATAGAGCTGGTAAACTCTTTGGGAAGAACATATTTTATTCAAAGACTAAGCAATGACAGAATTCAAACGATAGTGAGAACCCAAAAAGACAAAATTGTGTTAGCTGCAGCAGTTAACAGTACAGGAAGAAAGCATGTTATTATCAGTGAGACACTAAACCTTAATCCTGAATTGGATACTGTGAAAGGACCAAGGCAAAGTAAAGACTTAAAGTGTCCCACGTGTGGCTTGTGAGGACACATAGGAAGTGACTCGAGAAGAAACAAAATGGAAGAAAGTGTTTGTGTTCTGATAGCAAAAGAATTTACAAATTTCTGTTATGAAGCGAGGTCACACAGATGCAGAATGCAGCACAAGACCAAGAAAATTAACTGCTATAGATCCCAGCGATTTTAAAGGGAACTGTAGGGAGACCAACAGCTTTCACTCATTACAAGAGTGGAGATGCCCTCATTGCAACCTGCCTGGTAACTGTGGTGTACTGTGTACAAGAGTAAACAACTTGACTTGTTTTAAATGCAAGCAAACTGGGCACTACCCCAAGACCTGCCATGAAGGTGCATGGCACACACAGAAGATGCGCATAGGGGCAGTGCTAAGTTAAACCAGGAAAGTTCATGGAAATTAAGGGATTGCAAAGCTGTTCAGTCAGGCATTGTCAAGTTAAATAAGTTCACAGTTAGGGTAATAAATTGTGGAATAGAAAACAATGTTTTAGTGTTATATGGCTCAGAATTAAGAAACAAATTGAAGTTATTAATAGATACAGAAGCATAGCTGTGCATTTTAAAGGAAAATTCTTGTCAGTTTTGCTGTTGAATAAATTAACAGAAAGGATTCGGCTGAAACATATCACCAGGGAAGTGGTAAGTAAAATAGATGCAGTGGAAAGTCAAGTGTGGAAGGTGCTAGAGAAGTCTGGCACAAGTTCCACATGTATAAGTGAAGGTTAAACATTCCATATGGTGGGTTGCTCAGTGGTGATTTTCTGACACAGCATAAGCTTTAGTTAGATTTCAGGGGAAAAGTGTTAAGACTCCAAGAGTGAGACATAACCTTATCAGTAGAAGAGCAGCCGGAAGGTTGTAGTTTCGAGGGAGATCAGAAGTCCAACAGGGAAATACGACCAAGAGAGGAAAAGATAATGTTGCTAAGAGTGAGTGGTAATGTACCACAAGATATTGAAAGGAATTTGGTACTTCCAAAGCAGAAGATTATACACAGGGTGTTCATAGTAGAGTTGTTAGAGAGAGTCCGAAACATTAGGTGCATAGTTTAAGCGTAGTCACTGCCCCACTGATAAACAGAAATTATGCGAAGTGAAGGCAGCTGTCAGAAGGACAATGATAGATTCTTTTAACGAATTTGAAAGCAATATTTTATCTGCAGATTCTAAAAATAACCCCAAAAAATTTTGGTCGTGTTGCGAATCTAACTCAAGAGCAATAATTCAGCTCTTAAAGCAACAAAGCAGCCTGTTCCAGGACGGAAACATTGCAACAGTATTTGATGATTCGCGTTTATTTACCCAGCACCGACACAGCGGCACCACTAGGCAAGTAAGCTTACATGACAATAACAGGGAACCAAATAGCTTTCATCACGCATCTCATAATGATGGAAATGTACCAGCAAGCACGGCCAGCCTCTGGGGTAGATATATAGAACCCTCTAGAATGTTCTAGAAACTTTCAGTGATGCTCGAAGGTAGTATAAGTGGTCAGGAGGACTACTCAGCAGTCACTGTTAAGTAGAGACCCGCAGAGCATACTGACACAGCCTCTGTGTCGTTCTACGGCAGACATGGGGACGTAGAAAGATTTGTTAGCCTTGGCTCTTCTATAACCAGGGAGATAGATTCCATACTATGAGATTCAACTGATAGAAATTGGGGCAAGACAGTGCCGGTAGAGAATTCTCAGTTGTCAACCTATTGGGATCTTATGAATTCTGCCCTGCAGCAGTGATGTCTCCTCACCGAGTTCCGTGTCCTGCACCTTAGCAAATAGTTTGCTCCTTCCAGCTGTCGGAGTTGCAGAAGCTACTTCTACTCGTCGAGAAGATCGAATGAGGTAAGACCCCTGAATACAATTCATGTCAATCTCACTCCCTCTCGGGACATGACAGTACATAAAATCTATGAATGCTACAAATAATCCAATACCTTCTCTTGCTGACGATACGGGTAATGTTACTGATGATGATAAACAGAAGACTGAAATTCTAAACCTAGCTTTCAAAAAATCGTTTACGGTACAGGACTGCAGCACCATTCTCCCTTTCAACTTTCGAACAAATGCAAGGATGGCTGACATAGTGTTTAGTGTATCTGGGATTGTAAAACAATTAAGATCCTTAGATGCCAGGAAGGCATCTGGCCCAGACGGTATCCCCATAAGATTATATGTTGACTATGCTACAAATATGGCCCCATTTTTATCCATCTATCAGAGATCATTGGAACAGTGGAAAGTTCCACAGGACTGGAAGAAGGCCCAGGTCATAACAATCTATAAAAAGGGTAGAAAATTGGATGCACAAAATTTCACTGGCATCAATTTGTTGTAGAATCATGACATAATGACCTTTCTAGACTCTGATAAGTTCACCTGCAGGAACCAGCACAGTTTTAGGAAACAGCAATCATGCGAGACACAGCTGGCTCTCTTTGTGCATGATATACAACATGCTCTAGGTACCAGTTCTCAGGTTGATGCCATATTTCTCAACTTTCAAAAGGTGTTCGACACAGCTCCACACTGTCACTTTTTCCAAAAAGAGCACGCTTACGGTCTATTGAATGACATATGCGGTTGGATAGACAGTTTTCTGACAGACGGGGAGTAGTTTGTCGTCCTGAACGGGGTGACATAAACAGAAACAAGCGTAACTTCAGGTATGCCCCAGGGCAGCGTAATAGGTCTGCTGCTTTTTATGATTTACATAAACGATCTGGATGATGGTATTGACAGTGGCATTAGACTGTTTGCCGATGATGGTGTAGTCTACAGGAAAGTAGTATCACACGAAAGTTGTGAACAAATCAATGACGATTTGCAGAAAATTAATGTGTGGTGTAATGACTGGCAGTCATCTCTCAATATTAGTAACTGTAACCTACTGTGTATAACAAGGCGAAAATCCCCATTAATGTATGAGTACATAATAAATGCCCAGTCTGTGGAAGCGGTAACATCCATCGAGTATCTGGGTGTGACTATTCGAAATGATCCCAAATGAAATGATCAGATTACACAAGTTAAGGGTAAGGCAAACTCTGTATTGCAGTTTATTGGTAGAATCCTGAAGTGATGCAGTCCAACAAAGGAAATAACTTACAATGCATTAGTTTGTCCAGTCTTAGAGTATTGTTTGTCTGTATGGGGCCCTTACCAGTTGGGTCTGATTCAAGAGATTGAGAAGGCCCAAAAAAGAGTGGCAAGATACGTGACTGGTACATTCAGCCATCGCCAGAGCATTATAAATCTCATAGAAAGTTTGAAGTGAGACATACTTGCAGATAGACGGTGGCGCACTAAACGGAAGGGGCTGCTCACTAAATTCCGAAATCTGATCTTCACCGAGGATGTAGAGCATGTATTATTACATAAACTTTTAAATCGCGCAGTGATCACCATTCAAAGATAAGGGAAATTAGAGCTCGTACTGAGGTGTGCAGACAGTCAATTTTTCCTTGTGCGGTCTGCGAGTGGAACAGAGTGGGGGGAAATATGACTTTGGCGCGAATTGTGCCCTCTGCCACACATCACTTGGTGGCTAGCGGAGTATAAATGTGGATGTAGATGTACTGCAATGAATTTGTCAGAGGACAAAGTGCAGTTGAAGAACATTGGGTTAGTGACGGGAGCCTTAGTGAGTATTGAAAGTATGTGAAGTAAAAGGCAGCAAGGAAACCATAGAGAAGACAGAAAGTTGTGTTAGTGCTTTTTGGAAATAAATGAGAGTTTCTCCCCTAAATGCAGAAGAGAAGTGTGCGTAAGTGGCGGTTTGCACAGAATATGAAGGTAAATTCCATCAATGTGGTGATAAACAGTCATACACATCTACAGTAAAACACAGAACACCAATAGTGCAGGTACACGGAGGGAAGGTGGTGAATGCTAGACTATACCAGATTTGAGAAGTCTCAAAAGGGACAGATTGAGCAAATGCTGAAAGATGACATTATCATCGAAAGCAAGAGCACATGGAATGCACCTTTATTGTTGGTTTCAAAAAAGATAAACACCAGTGGCAAACAGAAGTGGAAAGTCATAGTGAATTACAAGTAATTAAATGATGTTACTATAGATTATGCATTTTCGCTGCCGAATATCTCCGTTATCTTGGATCAACTAGAGCAGGCAAAGTACTTCTCGGCACTTGACGTTGCAAGTGAATACCATCGAATATTGACAGATAGGAAGGATAGAGAGAAAATTGTGTTCAGTTCAAATTACTGGCATTAGGAGTATCAGAGAATGCCAGTGGGACTGAAAGCACCCTCAAGATATTTCCAGTAGCTGATGAATAGTCAGCTCAAGGTAAATTGGTTTGGTTATCTCAATGATATATGAAAGAAATGTGCAGGAGCATAATGAAAGCTTAATGAAATCTGCAATTGGATAAGCTTGAGTTCCTAAGGAAAGAAGTGATATTTTTAGGCCATTGTATTACTGACAAGGAAATGTTACTGGACATGGCAAAGGTGAAGAAGGTAAATTTCTTTCCTTAGCCAAGAACAGCTAAAGACTAAAAGGATTTATAGACCTAATTGGGTACCACTGACAGTTCATTGCAAACTTCAGCAAAATCATGAAACCAGTTCATGAACTGCTAAAGAAAGGAGTGGAATATGAACAGACCGAGGAAAAAAACATGCTTTTGAGGAAATTAAGGAGAAATTGATTAACCAACCATTACTGCAGTGTGCAGAGTTTGAGAAGCCATTCGTGGTGACAACATACACAAGCAGAGCAGCCCTGAGGGTAGTTTTGTTGCAAGGAAAGAAAATTGGTGAATCCTTTGCCATTGCATACACATCCATTTCAGTGAAAAAGGTGGAATTAAACAATGAAACTGCCAGAAAACAATTGTTGGTTATAGCAAATGCATTTACATACATACACAAAGGTTTAAACTGGTAACAGACCACAAGCCATTAACATGGATCTTTAGCATAAAAGATCTGAGTTTGAGACTCCTACAGTGGAGACTGAAGCTTGAAGAGTATGATTATGAGGTAATCTACAAACCTGCTACAGTAAACATTAGTGCTAATGCCCAGAGAACAGGAACAAATAGATGAGAAACAGTTGGCTTGTGAAAGTGCTACTGTAGAGACAGAGGAGAGCCCTGTAGTGGAAGCAAGTGGGAAACTAATCCCATGAGTGTGCAGCAAGAGAAAGTAACCGTAGAAGTAGAAAAGGAAACAGATAGCAAAGAGGAAATTAACACTCACGAGAAGGAGAACATATTAAGAGTGATGCATGATAATCTGTTGGGAGGACACCAAGGATGCATAGGACTTCCGAGAGCATAATATCATACAAGCAGTGACACAGAATGAAGCCTGGCAGGAGGAACAAGACTTTTGGTCAGGTGAATACAGGGTTATAAATACAAAATCAAATAGGGGTAATGCAGGAGTAGGTTTAATAATGAATAAAAAAATAGGAGTGCGGGTAAGCTACTACCAACAGGATAGTAAACACATTATTGTGGCCAAGATAGACACGAAGCCCATGCCTACTACAGTAGTACAAGTTTATATGCCAACTAACTCTGCAGATGATGAAGAAATTGATGAAATGTATGATGAAATAAAAGAAATTATTCAGGTAGTGAAGGGAGACGAAAATTTAATAGTCACAGGTGACTGGAATTCGAGAGTAGGAAAAGTGAGAGAAGGAAACATAGTGGGTGAATATGGATTGGGGGAGAGAAATGAAAGAGGAAGCCATCTGGTAGAATTTTGCACAGAACATAACTTAATCATAGCTAACACTTGGTTCAAGAATCATAAAAGAAGGTTGTATACATGGAAGAATCCTGGAGATACTAGAAGGTATCAGATAGATTATATAATGGTAAGACAGAGATTTAGGAACCAGATTTTAAATTGTAAGACATTTCCAGGGGCAGATGTAGACTCTGACCACAATCTATTGGTTATGAACTGTAGATTAAAACTGAAGAAACTGCAAAAAGGTGGGAATTTAAGGAGATGGGATCTGGATAAACTGACTAAACCAGAGGTTGTACAGAGTTTCAGGGAGAGCATAAGGCAACAACTGACAGGAATGGGGGAAAGAAATACAGTAGAAGAGGAATGGGTAGCTCTGAGGGATGTAGTAGTGAAGGCAGCAGAGGATCAAGTAGGTAAAAAGACGAGGGCTGGTAGAAATCCTTGGGTAACAGAAGAAATATTGAATTTAATTGATGAAAGGAGAAAATATAAAAATGCAGTAAATGAAGCAGGCAAAAAGGAATACAAACGTCTCAAAAATTAGATAGACAGGAAGTGCAAAATCGCTTAGCAGGGATGGCTAGAGGACAAGTGTAAGGATGTAGAGGCTTATCTCACTAGGGGTAAGATAGATACTGCCTACAGGAAAATTAAATAGACCTTTGGAGAAAAGAGAGCCACTTGTATGAATATCAACAGCGTTGATGGAAACCCAGTTCTAAGCAAAGAAGGGAAAGCAGAAAGGTGGAAGGAGTATATAGAGGGTCAATACAAGGGCGATGTACTTGAGGACAATATTATGGAAATGGAAGAGGATGTAGATGAAGATGAAATGGGAGATACGATACTGCGTGAAGAGTTTGACAAAGCACTGAAAGACCTGAGTCGAAACAAGGCCGCAGGAGTAGACAACATTCCATTGGAACTACTGACGGCCTTGGGAGAGCCAGTCCTGACAAAACTCTACCATCTGGTGAGCAAGATGTATGAGACAGGCGAAATACCCTCAGACTTCAAGAAGAATATAATAATTCCAATCCCAAAGAAAGCAGGTGTTGACAGATGTGAAAATTACCAAACTATCAGTTTAATAAGTCACAGCTGCAAAATACCAACGCGAATTCTTTACAGACGAATGGAAAAACTGGTAGAAGCCAACCTTGGTGAAGTTCAGTTTGGATTCCGCAGAAATATTGGAACACGTGAGGCAATACTGACCCTACGACTTATCTTAGAAAATAGATTAAGGAAAGGCAAACCTACATTTCTAGCATTTGTAGACTTAGAAAAAGCTTTTGACAATGTTGACTGGAATACTCTCTTTCAAATTCTAAAGGTGGCAGGGGTAAAATACAGGGAGCGAAAGGCTATTTACAATTTGTACAGAAACCAGTTATAAGGGTTGAGGGGCAGGAAAGGCAAGCAGCGGTTGCGAAGGGAGTGAGACAGGGTTGTAGCCTCTCCCCGATGTTATTCAATCTGTATATTGAGCAAGCTGTAAAGGAAACAAAAGAAAAATTCAGAGTAGGTATTAAAGTCCATGGAGAAGAAATAAAAACTTTGAGGTTCGCCGATGACATTGTAATTCTGTCAGAGACAGCAAAGGACTTGGAAGAGCAGTTGAACGGAATGGATAGTGTCTTGAAAGGAGGATATAAGATGAACATCAACAAAAGCAAAATAATGATAATGGAATGTAGTCGAATTAAGTCGGGTGATGCTGAGGGAATTAGATTAGGAAATGAGACACTTAAAGTAGTAAAGGAGTTTTGCTACTTGGGGAGCAAAATAACTGATGATAGTCGAAATAGAGAGGATATAAAATGTAGACTGGCAATGGCAATGAAAGCATTTCTGAAGAAGAGAAATTTGTTAACATCGAGTATAGATTTAAGTGTCAGGAGGTCATTTCTGAAAGTATTTGTATGGAGTGTAGCCATGTATGGAAGTGAAACATGGACGATAAATAGTTTGGACAAGAAGAGAATAGAAGCTTTCGAAATGTGGTGCTACAGAAGAATGCTGAAGATTAGATGGGTAGATCACATAACTAATGAGGAGGTATTGAATAGAATTGGGGAGAAGAGGAGTTTGTGGCACAATTTGACAAGAAGAAGGGACCGGTTGGTAGGACATGTTCTGAGGCATCAAGGGATCACAAATTTAGCATTGGAGGGCAGCGTGGAGGGTAAAAATCGTAGAGGGAGACCAAGAGATGAATACACTAAGCAGATTCAGAAAGATGTAGGTTGCAGTAAGTACTGGGAGATGAAGAAGCTTGCACAGGATAGAGTAGCATGGAGTGCTGCATCAAACCAGTCTCAGGACTGAAGACAACAACAACAAAATACGAAAGTGTAAACGAAGTCACGGAAATAACACTAGAGAAAACAAGAATGCTTTTAGAGATTACTGTCACTGAGACAGAGTTTGAAAAGTGTTCACTGAAAATAGTAGATCCTTTAGATGCATCAAGTACAGGTAAGAGGTATGTGTTAATGTTTCACTATTACTTGAGAAAATTTACATTAGCAGCACTAATAGAAAGACATAGCTGAAGTGTTAGTCACACACACACACACACACACACACACACTGACGAAAAACAATTCATACCACCAGAAAGGCGTTATGCGACATAAACAAAAGCTGATAGGCATGTTTCTACATTTGGTAGATGCTGTCTCTTCACATTTCACACAAGTAACATAAGAGTGGCCTCTGTAGCACCACTATGAGGGTTCAAATCAGGTTTGCTTTAAATACACACTGCAAAGGTCGTGAGCTTCAGTTACCTTTGAGATTGGACGTGGTGAACAGATGATGGTCAATAATGCCTTTAAGGTGACAAAGATGCCATTATCAACACCTCACTGAGTTTAAATGAGGTTGTGTAATAGGATTATTAGAAGCTGAATGTTCCTTCTGTGACAATGCAGAAATACTGGGCAGGAGTGTAGCCATTTTGCATGATTGCTCGCAGTGGTGCTCGCCAGAATGTAGGGCCGCAAGAAGACTGGGCGCCTGGTGGCCACATGACATTACCAAGAATACTTAATGACAGCTCCAAGCCAGACATCCTATATCGTGCATTCCACTGACCCCAAATCACCACCTTTTGTGACTTCAGTGGTGTCGAGAGAGATTCATTGCGGGGCACAGTGGAGATCGGTTGTGTTTTCTGATGAAAGCTGGTTCTGGCTTGGGGCCAGTGATGGCCGTGTGTGGGTTAGGAGGAGGCCAGTTGAGGTTGTGCAACTGACCTGCCTGCATGCTAGGCATACTGGGCCTACATCTGGGGTGCGATTTTGTATGACAGCAGGAGCACTCATGTGTTTATCTTATGCCTGACTGCAAATTTGTATGTCATCTGGTGATTTGATCTGTTGTGCTGCCATTCATGAACAGTGTTCCAGGGGGTGTTTTCAACTGGGTAATGCTAGCCCATATACTGCTATTGTAACCTGACAAGTTCTTCAGTGTGTCAGCATGTTGCCTTGGCCTGCCCAATCAGAAGATGTTGCTTAATTGAACACATATGGAACATCATTGGATGACAACTCCAACTTCATTCACAAACAGCATTAACTGTCCCTGTATTGACTGACAAAGTGCAACAGGCATGGAACTGCATCCCCTAAACTGACATCCAGTGCCTGTAGAATACAATGCATGCACATTTGCATGCTTGCATTTGACATTCTGGTGATTACACCAGTTATTAATCTACCAGCATTACACATTTGTGATGGCTTATCCCGCGCGTACTTAACCTGTAACATTCCATTGTTAATAACTTAAATATGTTACCTAGCCAAACATTTTCCCAAAATTTCATTACTCTACATTAATTATATTTTGGTGTTGCAATTTTTTTTTTGTCAGTGTAGTATTAAAGCGTGGTATTCTGTCAATTCTTTTTATGGAGCAATATTCTAATTTCTCGAGTGATGTTTTTAAGAGCATGTAAATTGTTAGGGTTAGGTGTATGCAGACTACAGCTTACTGCCCAGAATCTAATGGTGCGCTGTATATAAGTCATCATACTCTTATCAAATATCTAAGACATTTTGCAATAGGGAATGATAGTTATTGGGAAAAGTGGGCACCATGTGCAATTTTTGTATTTAATACAATATAACACAGGAGCACATGGTACACACCATTCAGACTACAGTATGGAAGAAAAGCATATATACCAGGAATATTGCAGCTGGAGTCAGTATAGATCTTATGTGAATAAATTAAGAGTAAGAATGCGGGAAACACATGAAATAGTAAAAGAGTAAATAATAAAGAATGAGAAAACCAATAAGGAACAGTATGATTAGAAACAGAATGTGAAAGAATTTAAAATATGTGACCAAATATGTCTACTTGATGAGTAGGAAGACATGATAGATATAGAAAGGTAGATTAACAGTGGAGAGGTCCGTTTGACGTAATACTAGTAGAGAACCCTAAGGTAATAATGAGAATTAAGAGAAATAATACAACAAAAGTACATGTTGAAACAATTCTTTTCAATTTCAGAAATGGCAATTCAGTGTAGAATGTTCCAACTCTTCCAATCTGTTTACCTGCTATTTGAAAGTCGTCAAGATGCATCACCAAATGGACTGGCAGTAATTCTAAATTTAACATTGAACTGTTTTTCTTTTCGTTGTGCACTACGCAACAGTCAAACTCTAATATTATCTGTGATATCACATATTTCTTTGGTGTGTTACTGTGAATCATTATCCATTTGTATGAACACAACCCATATATTTACTACAGAAACTTATTTTATCATCATCTTTCATTATTAAGTCCCTGGTGTTTCCTTCCCATGTAAAATATCCTCCACACCCTCCGCTACAGCATATCTTGTGACTGATTTTGAAGTTATGAAGTTTCCAAGGTCTTCATGATTATTTGTTGGTAATACATGAAAATTTGAAATATATAGTACCACATGGAGAATTATCAAAAAAATCTGGATGCTATAACAGAGTGGTTTCAAAACACGGAAAGATATCAATGGCAGCTGTGTAACAGTGCAGATTTATATTTCAGCAACTGGTTGTATGGTTAATAGAATGTTGACTATTACACCAACAAGTAACACAGCATGTAGAAGTAAGTCACTGGTCGGCAGCAGCTGACAAAGCACAAGACTTAAGAAAAAGAAGTGTCTTCAGTTTTGTAGGACAAGTGAGTTAAATACTTTTCAGTACATTAGGTGATTATGATGCAATGTATTTTAAAGAGCACATAGAGACAGTGAGGACAAAATCAGGAGGATTACTAAGGTTAACTAAGGGATAGATGATAATGTTAAGGGCCACACTAGCAGGAGTAAACCAGACTGTTTACTCAGTACAGACAAATGAGCAGGTTCTAGAGCAATGGGTGGAAAGTCTACAGCATTTTATGAAGGCTTATGTAAAAGAAGCAGACTTGGAATTTGGGATTTAAGCCAGAAGCTTCATTTGTAACAATTAATTGCAGCTGTCAGCAGTATTTGAACAAATTGAGGAGGAATATGAGCAAATGATAAACGCAATTGTAAAGGCTCAAAAGTGCCAATTGCTGCCTCATATAATAAATCCTGTACATATTGTAAAATATTTAAGTTTAATATGTGTTGAATTAAAAGACAATAAGTTTCCTTTTCCCCTCACTGAATCATCCGGATACTTATTATTGAGAATGATTTAGATGTTTTCATATCTGGAAGTGTACTAGGGTATGTAAATAAAATCCCTTTGATAGATAATATTGTTCTTAATTTGTATAGAATGCTTCCATTTTCTACACTGATTCCTCATTTGCAAGGAAAACATATTTTCATTTAACCAGAGAAAGAGTTTTTACTGGTAGACGAGTCTAAAAAACAATGCACAAAACTTTCAGCAGAACAGTTAAAACTGCAAAGAAGTAAGCAAAAATAGGTGACTGTGTAGACAGTTCCTACCATTACTACAACTTTTGATCTAGTAGAGTGTAAGGCAAAACTTACAATCAGTAAGAGACATTCCAGAAGTTTGCATAAAAAGATTTGTTGCATTAAATCAAAGTATTTAGATACAGTGATGAATGGCTATATGTAGTTCCAAAGGAAGAAGGATTAACTGTTTTATGTGGTAAAGAAACACCAATGGTGTTAATAATGAGAGTTGCTGGTAAAATCCATTTCTGAAGTAAATATAAGTGTTATTGAAGAAGAGTTTTCAGACAGACAAATAATGATCCACAGTAACACCTCAAAGAAATATGTGATACCACAGATGATAGTCTCTTGCGCAGTGCACAACGAAAAGAAAAACAATTCTATGTTTAGTTTAGAATCACCGTTAGACCATATGGTGATGCAACTTGACTTAAAAATAGCACATAATCAGTTAGATGACCTAAAGAGAATGGCTGACATACAGAAAGAAGAATTGAAACAGTCTAGATGTCTAACACATTATTCCATTACCACTTCTATGAGCATAACATTGACGATATTATGAAAAAGATAGCTTGCTACTCACCATATAGAGGAGACATTAACCTGCAGACAGGCACAACGAAAAGACTGCTATACATTTAAGCTTTCAACCAGAAGGCCTTCTAAAGTAGATGTGCACATTCATACAAGCACAAGTCACACACACATGACCACTATCTCTGACCGAAAAGGATTGCTTATGAAATATTAATGTAAATGTGTAAAGTATGTTCTCATGTCTGTAAAAGAATTACTTTATGTAAAGAAACTTAATGAAAAATAAATACAACTATATAAACTGTTTTGTAACTGTTTCAGCAGTAAATAAAACCAATCAACTGACACTAAGGTACAGAGTAATGCTAATTTCCCTGGGTGGAGGGATGTCATATCCACAGCGAAAACCAAATCTTATGTTAAGATAAGTAACAAACTGGAAATAAAGTAGTCTTAGAGTGTAGCAAGAGAAAGCACAGGACAGCAGTCAGACCAATCAGATGCCAAGCTGATGGGCAGCCATAAATTATAAACACTCAAGAGGGGCCCTTGACAAACAATGCAGTTAATAATAAGAGGAGGCCTTAGTGCTTTTGATTAGATACAGTGTGGTATAGTAGGAAGAAAGAGAGAGGGCCTTTCGGTGGGAATAGTGTTGCATCTTGAGGAGGCAATTAAGGGCTTAGGACAATGTGTAACCATATTGAGGGAGGCACCTCTGTCCCGCCAACCACCCTCTGAAAAATTGCTAAAGAGTAATACATAAACAGAGCCAATGAGGCAGTGAGAAACCTTTGGCATTTCATCACATCATGGATCGAAGGGGAGAGCTGGACAAAACTCGGACACTGGTCTCTTCAGGCAGAGAAATTGCAGCTAGATTAGGAGTCTTAGGCTGAAGTGAAAAGGTGAGGTCAGGCAGCTGGAGATTTAAGTCAGAGGATGCTGCTGGGGTAGCAAGCATATCTGACAGGATTTTATAACTGGCTGTGGGACATTGCGTTTTCTCATGTGAGTGCTACAGACAGAACGTGATACGCAGTTACCACCTCAGTGTTGAGGCTTAGCCACTTCATGGGGACACCCTAACCAGGGAAGTTAGCTTGGCACTGTAACATTCATTAATACTTTAAAAATATGTGTGTGGGAGGGAGAGAGGGTTGTGTGCACACGCCTGTGTATACATGAGTGTGTGTTCCACATCTCCTCCTAAACCATTGGACTTTTAACCAAATTTGGTACACATATACCCCACTGCCAGGCAAAAATCGACGTGATGGTAAGAATCATCTGCCTACAAAAGGGGTGGAGTTGGGGGTGAAAAAGAAATGTAGCTTTGAGACACATGAATTTCCACACTTTATTCTTATGCTATTTGAGAATGGTGGCACTTAGTGACTTGCAACAAACTTTATGCATAATTTCAAAACTTTATGAAAGTTTTTCTCACTGAAAACGCCTACAAAATGATGAAAAGAAAAAAAAATTATTGCTTACTGCTTTCCCACTGTTCATAAGGCACGATGTTATAATTTATTACTTCTTTACTGTGAATTGTATTTGTGACACCCTTTGCAGACAGTATGCGGATAATATACCACTGAATGTATATCATTTTATGGCGCAGTTCAGGAGGTGTTATTTCATAAACAATCAGATGCATGAAAACTGCCACATCATGCATGATGTTCAAATTTATTACTTCTTTGCACTAACTCTGCAATAAATTTTGCTGACACTATCCACATTTGCCACTGACTGTACCTGCAGTATCATATCATTGTACAACACATAGTTCAGGAGATGTGACATCACCAACAACGAGATACATTAAAAATTGCTCCATTGTGCATTATGTTTACATTTATGACTGTGTTGCTGCTAACTCCATTCCCAACACATTCTGCGGACAATACCCACTGATGCTACTGAATCTAAGTACAAAATTATGTCATTGTACGACACACAGTTCAGGAGGTATGATGTCATAAATATTAAACAGAAGGCCAGACACTGCAAGGTGCAGTTGTGGATGCATAGCTATAAACAGATATCTGGGCAATGCCAGATTTCTCTGCTACTATTTATTGTTTAATTAAAGTTAGAAGTTGTTAAATGCTTTCACCTTATTCATTTCCTGAGTCACCTCCCAGTCTTTACATTTCACACCATGGATTTTAATATCATAGCCAGATCAAATCTCCCTCTCACAATGGTCAGCTGACTATCCCTTATTATGAACTATATCACCATTGTCAGTCAGTACTCACATATGGGATGTGATAGTGCACATATGGGAAATGGGAGGATTGATTGGCTGTAGCATACATCTCTGTGCGAGCTCTCAATAGTCAATTTTTACTATCCCAGACTCTACAGAAACTATACACAGGCTGTTGGAAAATATTCGCCGAGATCAAGTTATTGAATTATCTGGCCAAGGATTTTGCAAAATATATGGTATCTTTTTATGTGTGTCACTTGAGATCTTTCAATATTTCTGTTATAGTCTGTCATGATTAAAACAAGCCTGTGAACATTAACACTGCCCTTCTTTGTATATGCTTGATGTCCTCTCTTATTTCAACATGATGTGAGCCCTGTTTACTTGAGAAGTAATCCGTTATGATGTGGGCAATTGGTGGCTGCCATGGTGAAAATTTTTTTGTGTGAGTAAGTAGTTATGTTTGAGTTAAGAAAATAGTATAAAATTGTACTATAAAGATGACTGATCTTCTGTGGATCAAATCTACTGCCTGTCCTTGTTTTAAATTTAAAAAAACCTTCATATGACCTTGTGCTGTTTTCCAGTTGCAGAGAACTGCTGTTAGTACAATGGATTTACCACAATTTTTGAGTAGAGTACATCTATTTCACTTGTAAATTCCATACAGAAACTGACAGACTACTTGTTGTTCAAATGGCTCTGAGCACTATGGGACTTAACTTCTGAGGTCATCAGTCCCCCTACTTGTTGTGGTGGGTTTGCTAGGCTATGCACTTTGGGCCACTAATTTACATCAGTTACATTTGTTAACTACATATGTTGCTCTTCAGTGTAGCATTGTCAATAAAGATGTGGGTGTGGCCATGGGGATATGGTGCATACAACAGTAGACACTGTTTCTGAAGGTTCTGAGTTCTATACTGGGTAGGGGGCGAGGACTTTTCCTCTTTCCAGGATGGTCCCAGACCCAATCAGCCTGCTTTAAGATGAATACCAGGGATCTTTCCTGCAGCTAAAAGGAGGCCGGGGCAATGGGCTCACCATCTTCCTCTTCTTAGTGCTGTAGCAAAGAAAGGCTGTATTCTACCTACAGTCAGGCCATTAGTCCAGTTCCAGGCTGTGCACCACACACTCTATTACCTTTTAATGGTGAGTTGCATCAGCTTCGAGAATGTAGCAGAGATAAATTGTAATTGCTCTTCTTTGGTTAAGAAATGTCTGTTTTGGGGGATGACTATAAATTAACAATAGGTAACCTGTATAATGTTCATCAATACAGTATTGTAAAGTTTTCAGGCCAAAAAAACTGATATCTTTCTATCACAAAACAATAAGATGCCCGTTCTATTTATGATAATCTCAGTGTTGCTGTCCTGGGCATTATTGATTTATGACTTTTTATTGTGCATCTCTCTACCAGGTGGTAATTGGTTTGTTGGTGACATGAGATATGAGGCTGTAGCACTGTTCATGGAAGAAGGCAGCATCTATGTTCTATCTTCCATTGAGTGTGTGTGTACTTGCAGTCAGGCTGGACTCTATTGGCTATCTGTCAGCGAAGACTCTGGCTATTACTTATATTAATGACAACTGTTTGTCCTGAAATGAATAGACTATTCAGGCAATTTACAGCTGTTCTTTTGTGATTATGTGATTGGTGAACACGGGGCCCTGGTGCCTTCTGGAAATAATTTAGTTCTCTATACTGTAAGTATAACCATCTGGCCATTCTCTCCACAGCAGCTTATTATACTTTTGCGGGTACATTCAGCCGAGCATTTACCCAAGTCACTGCAGTACCCCTTCCTTTCCCTTCTGCAATCCTACTGTCTGACTATGCACATTCTGCCATAATTGGTCAGTAGTATGGCTTCCCTGTTGACAGTTTGACTTTCTTCTTGGATGGCTTTGACATCAATTTTTTCCAAAATTTTACCTTAGAGCATGTGGGGAATTTCACCCATTGGGGTGAACATTTCATGCATTGTGCAGTTCTGTCTCAAGCACCTTTTGTGTAAGTGGTGAAATTAGGTGCCCAAAACTTAACACAGCAGCCAGTCTATTGCAGGGGGTCATCAGGTACCCAGCTGTCTTCACCCCCTAACAACATAGGGAACACACTGTCGCTGCCATTATGAACTCACAATGCATTCCAAGGATTCTGTGTCTGCTGAGTTTGGGGCACAAGAATCCCAAGCAAGAGTTACCATGCCAGGCAGCTTTTACTGTGGCAGGGTGGTCAGAGTAGGTGGCATCATTGCAGAAGAGCCAAAACTAAAAGGATGAAACTTTCACATGCTGGTGGCCGAAAGCCCCCATAAGTCTCATGATTGATGATTTTGATTGATTTGATTTGATTTGATTTGATTAGTAGGATTCTAAGGGACTCAGGCTCCCATGCCAATCTCACATGATTCCTTCAGATGCTCCTGTCTTATGCTGCCTCTTGCCAGCTATTTATTCCCAATCCTTCGCATATGCAATCAATTTCATTGCGCGCCAAGTACTCCTTGGTCTTTTGCCATATGGCTTCTCCCTGAATATTCTTAACACAATTTGATCTTCTTTTATTCTCATCAGGTGTTCAGCCCACTGTAGTCTTCTAGCATTTATTGTGTTTACTATCATTGGTTGTTGTGATAGCTCATGAATTTCTATGTTGTGTCTTCTCTTCCAGCATTGTGATTCATTGCTATAATATGGCCCAAAGATTTTTCTATAAACTTTATTCTGAAACACTTGTAAATGATGGTGTTCTGTTTTCATCAGGCTCCCCGTTTCTGCCCCATAAATTATAACTGGTCTGATGATTGTATTATATAACTTTATTTTAGTTTTCCCAGTCAGGAGTTTGGACCCTAAGACATTTTGTGTTGCATAATAGGTTCGATTAGCATTTTGCAGTCTTGCATTTATTTCTACTTGTCTCTGATTTTATTCACCTATCACTGATCCCAGAAATTTGAACTGTTCAACACACTCAAATTTGTGTTCACCAGCTATTAGATGTGATTGGTTATCCCATTGACCTCTACATCTTTGAACTATCATGTATTTCGTTTTCTTGTCATTTACTTTCAGGCCAAGTCTTGAGGCTTCTGTTGCAAGCTCCACAAATAATTGCCTAATCTCCATTTCACTCGTTCCAATGAGCACTACGTCATTTGTGTGTGTTAACATGTTAATTTTGCTTTCTTGGTGGATCCCAGCAGGTACCAGCTTGAGTTTCGTCACAACTCTTTCTAAAGCTATATAGAAGAGAAGGGGAGACGAAGCATCTCCTTGTCTTGACCCAGTTTTATTTTTAAAATGGCCAGACTTTAATCCATTTAGTAAAACCCTGCTTGTATTTTCATCCATGCATACTTTGCACAGTTTTATCAATTTAATTGGGAAACCAAATTCAGTCATTACATTCCACAAGCTTTGCCTATGGATGGAGTCATAAGCTTTCATGAAATCGATGAACAGATAATGTATTTTTGGTTTATATTCCCAGACTTTTTCATTTATTGATTTGATTGCAAATATGTTCTCAGTGGTGGATCTGTTTTTGTGGAAGCCAATTTGATAATCCCTAATTATATTTTCTGCATATGGTTTTAAGCGGCATAGCAATAAACAAGATAAGATCTTATAACCTGTATTGACTAACGATATTCCTGTATAGTTTCTGAGATCTTTCCTGTCTCCTTTTTTATGTATACGGACTATTAATGATTCTCTCCACTCTGTTGGAATGTTCTCTGTTTTCCAGATTATCTGTATAAGATGAAATAAACGTCTGTGCAATGCTTCTCCTCCATATTTTAGTATCTCAGCTGGGATGCTGTCACTGCCAGTTGCTTTATTAGTTTTTAGGCGTTTGATACACTACCACCTCCTCATATGTGGGTTTTGGAATTTCCTCACAGTTGTGACTATTGCTGGAACTAGTAATTGGTGCTACTGGATCAGAAGAATTCAGTAGGTCATCAAAATACTCCTTGCTTGTCGCTAAAATTTTTCTTGGTTCAATCATTATATTGCCATTTAAATCCTTCATCACTTTGGTTTTGTAATTAAAACCTTTTCCAATTTTCAGACTGAGCGACCGTAGTGGTCGCACGGTTCCAGACTGAAGCGCCTAGAACCGCTCGGCCACAACGGCCGGCTGTTTCAAAGTGCTTTGAGGCCTCAAGTAATATGGAAGAAAGCCTTGATATGACCAGTGATGAATACTGGAAGGGTGTAAAAGAAGTCATCCTCACAGCTGCAAATAATAACCTGCAGAGAGCTAAGAAAGGCAGAAAGAAATGGATTCATGAAGAGTGTGAAGAAGCTGAAGACAAGTTTATGAAACTATGGAAAAAATTGTTGCAAACAAATAAGAATCCTGAAATAGAACTTGCTTATCAGCAGGCTCAAAAGTAGGCAAACAAAATTAACCGGAAGAAAAGGAAACAGTTCCTAAAACAACGGAAGTCTCATGAGACAGAACAAATTGGTTTGATGTAGATGCCAGAAGGTATGACCCCAAAAGTATTCCATTGAAATATAACTGGATTATTCTGGGTGTAACAATTAGTAAAAAATACTCGTCTTCATTTTTTTGTGTAGTCCGATGTTGCGGTAATTGTAAAAGAATTCTGAGGATCTGCTCCAGCAAATTTGCTGTAACTTCCTCAGCTCTTCACAGTGTAGCTAATGATTTAGTACACCAAGAGAAATTTAAATAAGCAGGTTGACACAAAGTTTTCACTTCCACAGTTACATGTTTATTGCACTAAATCTTCAACAAAACTGGCTCACTCACATCTGATTCGCCAGTGCTTGTATGTTGTTTCAGTGATAACAGGTAACGTCATCCATGATTGCAAATAGAACATTTGAGAATTACAATCAACCACTTGTTGGTATACAAAATGACAATGTGTTTTACAAAGTCACTTATATCATGAGAGTTATTAACCGTAAAATGTTGCTAACATGTACACGTCCTTTACATAAATATGACAAAAAGCTGGTTTTACTTATTGTGAAAAGTTTTCTGGAATTACAAAACAATAATTGTTTCTTATTTATATTCAAGTATTGATTAGTAACAGTTGAACCAGAACAGATATGTTTTTGCTCTTGATAAAACTGAAATAAAAATTAATGACAGAATATGCAATTGATTTTTAAAATGATCAGATAAATGAAATAATAATGTTATAAGAATTATATAAGCCTGTAAATGTGGCAGCCTGACACATGAGGCAAACACTTCACATCATACTTATCCTAATTATGATGTATTGGTACGTTTCACCCTTCCCTGGCTACACCTTTGGAGGAGAGTAAAATCAAAGAAACATGGCTAGAAACACTCTTCTCAGCAACTAGTTTGTTCCTGTACTGATGGTGAGTGCTTTGTAAGTACAGAACCATTGTTCTTCATTGAATATACTGAAGAAAAATTTGGGAAGTAGTATTCATTAGCAAAATGGGAAGCAGTTATATCGTCTTTAAAAGTGCTTGGTGATGTTGCTGTAACTGTCACACTCCACAAGAGCTTAAGCATGATCCAGGGTGTAATTTTTTCATTGTGGTCTCACATTACAGACAGTTGAAAAACTGTGTGTGAACTTGGAAAGTAGTGTGACCATTTTGTTTGCTGTATCCAGTGGGACTATATACTGGACCCTTTGTTGTGGCCTTTGAAGAGGATATGTTACCTGAAAAGAACAAAGTAGTGATTCACTGATGTGATATAAATCCATAACGTCAACTCCTCGTACAGTGTTTTTCACCTTTGAGCTTTGGGCACATGGCATCGTGACAATGTGCTAAAATCTCCGTAAATGGAGACTGTTAACAGCTCCAGCATGAGGGTACACTGTATTTCCTACTGCCATTATGTATTTTCATGACTGTAGAATATTTTTAATCATCAGTCATACTATCGAGGCAACAAGATGTAGCCAAAACATTCAGGCAGGCTTGTCTGTATACTGTACTTAATGACAATCAGATGCACAGAACATTTGGAGGAAATGTGATGTGTTGTAATAGCAGCAGAGATCTGTGACCTCCCTAGCTCCTCATAGAAAAATTTTGACAAGGAACTCAGCATACCAGGATGAGGCCAACATGCTTATGCAGGGAGAAAATATTATGGTAGTCCCAAAAAATAAGTTAGTAATGTAGGAAAAGCAAAAGTGAATCACCATACCCAAGTGAGAAAGACCTTCGCTAGGCATACAGAAGAGCAGCATTAGCAGTAACAGTCAGTCTTCATCAACAGGCAAAGTGAAATTACACTCAGATGGAAGCAGTTGTTACGTAACCCTAGTAGCAACTGATGGAGCAGTAGAACATCATCCATGACATGACAGTAATAATTAGGAGAAAGAGACACTACCGATAGATACGTAGCAAATGTGTTACATTGAAAATAATAAATTTTTACCAATATAATGTAATTCTACTCTACACCAGGCTCTTTTATAGTTTCAAATACAGCAATGTCTTGCACTTACCTGGCTTATCTGTGATCTATGTGCTTCATCTGCCAATTTCCACGCCACCAGACTTTTTTCCTTCTACAAAATCCTGCAGCTATCTGCCCATCATGTTTCCTTGGATGGTATTATCTGCCAAGCCAACTTCAAACTGCAACATGCCAGACTTTACCTGAAAAAGCTATACTGCCTTCTCCTAAACTACCTCTACACTGGTGTTTTCCTTCCTGCCCCTCTGCAGCTTCCTAAACAGCCACACCATCAGCCATCACTCCTCTCCTACAAACTGAGCTTGGCCAACCTCCTTAACATCCCACAGTCCTCACCACAGCCCCCCAGACCACTAATAGTGCATAATCACAAGAACCAGTCATAACAGTACAGTGTTCTCAGCCTCTCATCTAAAGCGCACACCCCTCCTGAGTTATCTGTATTATCCAAGGATCTAACTTTCAGCCCTAAACCTGCATTTAATCTTGCTGCTCTGCTGAAGGACCCACTTTCCTTCATTCATAATGTCACTTAGAAATATCACTTGGCAACCCAAACCCAAAACCTTTTCAACAGCAAACCTGACATTGTGAACTGTGCAGTGAACAGTTTCGACCATGATCCCAACTTGATCCAGCATTACTACCTCAAATCATCCCTTAAAAGCCTTCCAAGAATTCCTCATATCCAGCATGTCTTCACAACCTTTCCTTAGCTGTCCAACATGACCCTAACCTGTCCTCTGCTGAACTCCAGGCTCCGCTTTCTGTAAAATCTGATGACTCCATCATTATCCTGCCAGCAGAAAGAGGAGTACATTAGTGAAGGTCTGTGCCAGCTCTACATACAGCATGTGCCCTCAAGATCCCATCCCTATGATTCAAACTGACACATGGTCTCTCCTCAAAACCTCAGGCCCCTCACAAGGACTAAACATCAATTCATAGAGCTCCTTACCCCACCCAAACCATGCACCCTGCCTTTTACTTTCTTCCTGAGATCCATAAACCCAATCATCCTGGTCATCCTACAGTTGCTGGCTTCACAGCACCCACTGAACGTATATCTGCCTTGATCAACACCTGCAATCCATAGTACATAGACTTTCCTCCTGTATTGAAGACACCAGCCATTCCCTAGATTGTCTGAAATATTTAGGTATCCCATTCCTGCCACACACTTTGCTTCTCACCATTGATGCCACCTCCCTGTATACCAACATCTCTCACATACATGGTCTGTCTGCTGCTGAACATTTCCTCAGTCAGCAGCCACCTGATTGAAAACCTATGACATTCTTCCTGCTCAACTTTATAGTTACCAACAACTACTTCATCTTTGAGGGGCAGACATACTAACATATCAGGGGTACAGCCATGGGAACCAGAATGGCTTCTTCTATGCCAATCTTTTCATAGGTCACTTGGAAGGGGCTTTCTTGGGATCCATATGCTTTCAGCCCCTGGTTTGGTTTAGATACATTGATGACACCTTTGCCATATGGGTTCATGGTGAGGCTGACATGTTAAAATTCCTGGAATCTCTAAATACCTTCTTCTAATTAAATTTCACATGGTCGTGTTCCAGATCCCATGCCACTTTGATGTTGATCTCATCCCCACCAAAGGCCAGCTACACACTTCTGTCCACATTAGACCTACCGACGAACAATAATACTTACATTCTACCGGTTGTCATCCTTTCCGTTACAAATGTTCCCTCCCATACAGCCTTGGCATTCGAGGCAGATACATTTGTTCGGATGCAGACTCTTTACAGCAGCACACCACCATTCTCACGTCAGCCTTCACTGGACATAATTACCTCACCAGCCTGGTTCAAAAGAAGATTTCCCAGGCCATCATATCCAATCTTGATGCTACTGATCCCTCCAAAAAAACAACTTTAGAGCACACCGCTTGTCACTCAGTATTATCCTGGTCTTGAAAGTATTAATAACTTCTTAAAGTCATGCCCTGAAATGAGATCCAATCTGTCTGTGATTTTGCCCACCACACCTGGAATAGCTTTTCGTTTTTCTCCCAGTCTCCACAATATCCTTGTCAGTCCCTATGCTCCTTCTGCACCCATCTCCCTGCACTATAGCTCCCACCCCTGTGACTGTCCCCACTACAAAACTTGTCGTGTGCACCCTCCTACCACCACCTATAGGAGCTCTGTAACTAGTAAAATGTATACTATCAAAGGGAAAGACACCTGTGAAATGGCATGTCATGTACCAGTTGTTATGTAAACACTGTCCGGTCTTTTACATTGGTCTGGCTACCACCATGTTGTCAGTTAGGATGAATGGGCATAGGGAGAGGGTGTATACTGGCAACACACAATATCCTGTTGCAGAGTCATGATCTCGGTGCCTATTTCACCATATATGCCATCTGGATTCTTCCCCCTGACACCAGTTTCTCAGAACTCTGCAGATGGGAACTAGTGCTACAACATGTCCTTGGTTCTTGCCACCCACCTGGCTTTAATTTATGTTAATTTCTTCTGTCTTAGTATTCCTTCACAACAGCTAATACTTTCTTCACTCCATTTTAGTTTTCTGCATCTTTATTTTTCTGACCTTTCTATTTTTTGCTGTCCTCCTGCCACCTCTGTCACATAAAGTGCACTTAGCTTTTCACTCTTATCAACCTGTGCACATTGTTTTAGCAGTAAACTCTGTGTTGCATATTAGCCTGTCTCCCACCTTTAAGCTCTCAGCTTTTCAAATCTCACCTGATGCAGTCCCCAACAATCAGTCTTTCCCTCTCATTCCGTCCAGTAAGTCTCCCTCCCCTGACCCAGGGTTCTGGGTGACTTGTCCAAACTTTACACCTTTTCCTAAATCTCTTCAGTTCCTTACCTTTCACCCGTCTTCTTTCTCCTTCAACCCTTCTGCTGGAAGAAGGAGCCACTAGCTCCAAAAACATGCATAAGTAAATGATGTAACTTACCAAACGAAAGCGCTGGCATGTTGATAGACATACAAACACACACACAAAATTCAAGCTTTCGCAACCAATGGTTGCTTCATCAGGAAAGAGGGAAGGAGGGGAAAAGACGAAAGGATGTGGGTTTTAAGGGAGAGGGTAAGGAGTCATTCCAATCAATTGCAATGACTCCTTACCCTCTCCCTTAAAACCCACATCCTTTCGTCTTTCCCTCTCCTTCCCTCTTTCCTGATGAAGCAACTGTTGGTTGTGAAAGCTTGAATTTTGTGTGTATGTTTGTGTGTCTATCAACCTGCCAGCGCTTTCGTTTGGTAAGTCACATCATCTTTGTTTTTAGATATATTTTTCTCACGTGGAATGTTTCCCTCCACCATTTGGTGAATTGACTTTTTACGTATCTAATTACATTAAATTTATTACATTGTTAATATACTTTCACATGTAGTGCTGAACGAGGAGAGTAGGTCTTTGTCTCAATTAAATACTGAGTGCCAAGCGAAGTGGCGTAGTGGTTAGCTCAATGGACTTGCACTCGGCAGGAGGATGGTTCAAATCCACATCCGGCCATCCTGCGTTAGGTTTTCCATGATTTCGCCAAACCACTTAAGGCAAATGCCAGCACAGTTCCTCTGAGGAGGCACTGCTGATTTCCTTCCCCATTATTCCTTAATCCAAACAGACCAATCACTTGCTGTTTGGTCCCCTCCCCCAAATCAACCAACCAACCCACTCAATTACATAGTTTCCAGTATTCCATAATTAATAGGAACAATTAGTTGCGTAGTACTCTTCTCCTGTGATGCAAGCCAGGGAACCGTTGATTTATTAGAAGACAGGTAGGGTGGCAGTAATTCCACTTGTCTCCCAGTTGGGCACCATGTTAGCGCATCAAATAGTGGTAAGAACAAGAGACTATTATTTCTGACTCAAATTGCCCCTCTGTGCACAATCCACACACTTCTTGACATATCAGTCCACATCATTCTTCCTTCCTTTTCACCAATACTTCTCTGCCACCCTCCTATTCATCACCCTGCATCCACCATGGCCTGACAAAATGGGGTCATACGTCTCATGTAACACTTCCAATTTTAACTTGGCCAGCACCACCACTAGTGGTCCTAATTTTGTCTGTCTGAACAATAATTTGTCATGCCTGCCAAATTGCTGCTGTTTCTTATACTGCCTACATTCCTCACTGGTGTTCTGTGCTGCTCGCCATTCCACAAGATCAGGACCCACTGCTTGTATTGCAGCTGTCTTTCTGCTTAACCCTTCCATGTTTCCTACACGGCTTGTGGATTACTTCATACTAAACTTCACTGAGTTTCAACTCCCATCTCGTTAATCTACTAGACGGATCCTTCAAGTCCAGTACCCCTCTAAAGCTGCATGATCTGATACCACCTTAAACTACATCTCATACAAATAAAATTGAAAGTATGATATTCTATATACCAGTAGACTAATTTCTTTCTGTGGTGTTCAGTTGCCTTGATGCAAAGAAACAGGATGTCCTTAACCATCAACCTCCTGCTTCAAAATGCAGCCAAGGGCATAGTTTGATGCTTCACATGACAATATAAATTCTTTCTGAAAGTCTGCAAACACAAACACTGGACTGGACGTCAACACCTTGTTTAACCTGTCAAATGCTCCTGATAATCCTCTGACCACACAAACTTAGCCCCGTTCTTCAACAATTGTGTATGCAGTCTTGCAATATCCTCAGATCCCTTCACAAACCACCTGAGGATTGAGGAAGGATGGTAACTTCCTAGTAGTTTGTGGTACCGGAAAATCTTGCACTGTTTGCAGCAACCTCAGATCAGTTGTTAGACAATCCTTACTTATGATATGGTCCAAATAGTTAACTTCCTCCAGTGCAAAGTGGCATTCTTCAGCATAATCTGCTGACTACTTTTTTTATACATTGTCTGTTCCTGCATATCCCTTGAATGGACGATTATGTCATCAAGATACACTAAGAACTGGCATAGTTTCAGTCCTCTCAGTACTCCATCCAGCAACTGGTGGAATGTCGCCAGTGCATTTTATAACACAAAAAGCATCCTCTTATCCTGATAGTTTCCCCCATTTACTGAAACAGCTGTTTTTGGTCTGTCTTCAGGAGTCACTTCTAACTGATGGTATCCACTCTTTAAGCTCAATGTTGGAAATACTTGCCTTTGCCTAGATTGTCTATGGTCTCTGTGATGGAATAGTCTTGCTATTCGAACAGCAAAAATCACAACAAAACTGATACTTCTGTGAACCGTCAATAGATTTCTTAGGTGCGATTACAATTCCTGCCTCCCATGCACTATAACTTTCTTCTATTATTCTGTCAGCTAATTGTTGATCTATGAGCTATTCTAAAACTAGTTGCAATGACCATGCTATTCTATATGGTCTTTGATACACTGATGCTTCATTTCCTGTTGGAATCCTGTGTTGTGTACTGGTGTGGTACGCAACAGCCCACTCAGCAAAAACAGTCCTGGAATTCTAGCATTAGGTCCTCCAACTGTGCTCTTTCTGCTCCTTTCAAATGCTTTAACTTCTAATGAAATGCAGTCCCTCTCATGAAATAGGTGCCAAAGCTCACCTAATCCCGTCATGAAGATTCAAATGGCTCTAAGCACTATGGGACTTAACATCTATGGTCATCAGTCTCATGAAGATTCTCAGGTGCCTCTGTGTGCACTCTGCTAGGCAGAATGTGCCATAATGGGTGTTGTGGATGGAAGAGAATATCAAATATTTTTGGACACAGGAACATATGTGTCAGTAGATGCTTTGTATGTTACAGTTTCATACTCCTGAAAATGAGATTTTAAAATGTCACATCAACAGCAATCCTAAGCATAGCCAAATATGGACAATATAAGTAATACTGTACTTCGGGAACTGTTATGATGAAATGATCCAGTATGATGTATTCCGTATGCCTCACTAGACACTGTAAGCAGTAGGAATATTTGAAATCATACTATTTTCTTAAAGTCACTAAAATACAGTTGTGATCATTGTCCATGACACATTTTAAATCCGACGCTATTTGAATAAAGAACATAATCAAATTAAAATAGGAGCCTTACTATGTAATTGCAAAGTGTTATCCTGTCTGCCAGGTTCATTTTCAAAAGACTGTTATTACTGAAATGAAGTACATTGTTATTAAAGCTAGGAAACATGCTATAAAGAAATTATATTCGATATTTTATGACTAATCCATTAAAATGTAATATTTATTAATTTAGACAGATCTGCTTCAGTTCTACTAGTTATTTATTTCAACCACAATTGGTTTGGGGATTTTAAAATCCCATCTACAGGTGTATGAAACTGTAAAATACAAAGGAGAGGAAGAAAGAAATATAATACAATACATATGCAAAAAGAAGACCAACACATAACACACGGAGTAACACATAACATACAGTCAGGCCAGTCATGCAAGAGTTCCAGTCACTGCATATTGGCAGAACTACAGAGTGTATATATGGCCGAGGAAAAAAAAATTCCGGATTTCCCAGTTAAAAATACAATTTCTCCTGCATGAAAATACACTTTTTCCTCGGAACTGTAAAACTTATCAATCCTTTCAATGGTTGCAGTTTTATACACCGACGTAGAATTTCCCAGCACTTTAGAAAACGAAACTCAGGGAGAAAGGACACGTTTTGGAAAGATATCTTACGTGCAGCAACAAATACACTGCATATTTTCGTATTACAAAAGCATAAATTCATATTCCACCAAATGCCGCATGATGCTTTCCAAAGCATTGAAATCGATATTGCGATGCGCTTCTGTAAGCTAGTCATAGCTAATGTCAAGTGACCTCTTCAGCCGATGACAGCGGATATTCAGAGCATAGGACACGTGATGTAGTCAGCCAATAGCATGAACACACAAATAGGAAAAGGTAATGGTTTAAATCAATATACATAGTGTTGCTACAAGAAAAGAAAAGCTTTAACATATATTATTGGTCTCTAAGATTAATAAGCTGCAAGAGAAGCTAAGCTTCCACACATTATGTTGATCTTTTTTGCATGTGTTACACTTTTAAGACACATCATACAAATGTGCCAGTAAATTTTTAATGATAGATAAATGTCTGATCTACTGGGCTCGAAATTATTCTAAATGGTCGTCCTCAAAGAGTTGATTTTTGGATAAGAGTCAAACGCTCTGTGATTTAAGAAATTCATCATACACTCTCACACAGAGTTCATCTTGCAAAAAAGCAAATTTACTTTGAAAGTAACACTTTTCAAACAACCATTTGTAATATTTTCCCATGACCTGTTAGAAATAGGTTCAGCCAGAGAGTGCCAGATAACAGGCATCAACGCACTTGCGCAGCTATGATGATGCAGGAAGCCCATACATTTGTATGTGTAAATCATTAAAAGATCTTACATTATATCATAAAAGAAACAAGACATTAGAGGATACTCCAAGTAAAATGGCTCTGAGCACTATGGGACTTAACTGCTACGGACATCAGTCCCCTAGAACTTAGAACTACTTAAACCTAACTAACCTAAGGACAGAACACAACACCCAGCCATCACGAGGCAGAGAAAATCCCTGACCCCGCCGGGAATCGAACCCGGGAACCCGGGCGTGGGAAGCGAGAACGCTACCGCACGACCACGAGATGCGGGCGATACTCCAAGTACATGGGACTTTTGTGAACCATGCTAAAATGCGTAATTCAGCTTAAAGTACACATTCGCATGTCCAGATTCAGATGTAAATTTTCCTGGGGTACCAGTAATGTATTATCTCATGTTTGATTATTTATTAAGGCATAATGCCATACATGCTAGAAGATGAAAACGTGCACTTGAAATGCAGCGAACAGTTGAGACTAGCCAACAGTGTGGAATTAAATACTTTGTTTCAAATAAATTAACTGCCTCAGCAGAAAAGATTAATAAAAGCCAAATTTCTTTAACAAACAACAAAAATAACTTCATTATTCTGCAAGGCGATTAATGCTTGACTGTCAGAAAAGTGGAAATAAAATAAAATCTGAAACTAATAACATATTTTAGCCTTCTGTAATTATGTGAATGTATTTTCTACTTGATGGCTCTCAGCCACAGCAATCTGTTTTGTTTTCATTTGATGTGAGAGCAATTAACAAAGAGGAAACAGCAAAATCACTTAACGTAAACATGGGTCATGTGGAGACTACCACCTACCCACTACAACTCGGACTGCTCTGTGCATCAGATCCGAATCTACGATGTTTCTGAAAAAAAGTATCTTCATTTTGTAGTGCACACCTTTCTGAAGAGTCTGATACACAAAACACATATGTTTGAGGGAACTTAAGACATGTTATTTGGTCTTGAGTGTGCCAGTGCAGTGCCACACCCTTTTACATAGCATTCTTCCACTGCACGTCTCTGTGTTTTGCTCTGTGGAATTCAAATGTGTAATATTTTGTAATGGGTGCTATCAAACTACACTCCTGGAAATGGAAAAAAGAACACATTGACACCGGTGTGTCAGACCCACCATACTTGCTCTGGACACTGCGAGAGGGCTGTACAAGCAATGATCACACGCACGGCACAGCGGACACACCAGGAACCGCGGTGTTGGCCGTCGAATGGCGCTAGCTGCGCAGCATTTGTGCACCGCCGCCGTCAGTGTCAGCCAGTTTACCGTGGCATACGGAGCTCCATCGCAGTCTTTAACACTGGTAGCATGCCGCGACAGCGTGGACGTGAACCGTATGTGCAGTTGACGGACTTTGAGCGAGGGCGTATAGTGGGCATGCGGGAGGCCGGGTGGACGTACCGCTGAATTGCTCAACACGTGGGGCGTGAGGTCTCCACAGTACATCGATGTTGTCGCCAGTGGTCGACGGAAGGTGCACGTGCCCGTCGACCTGGGACCGGACCGCAGCGACGCACGGATGCACGCTAAGACCGTAGGATCCTACGCAGTGCCGTAGGGGACCGCACCGCCACTTCCCAGCAAATTAGGGACACTGTTGCTCCTGGGGTATCGGCGAGGACCATTCGCAACCGTCTCCATGAAGCTGGGCTACGGTCCCGCACACCATTAGGCCGTCTTCCGCTCACGCCCCAACATCGTGCAGCCCGCCTCCAGTGGTGTCGCGACAGGGGTGAATGGAGGGACGAATGGAGACGTGTCGTCTTCAGTGATGAGAGTCGCTTCTGCCTTGGTGCCAATGATGGTCGTATGCGTGTTTGGCGCCGTGCAGGTGAGCGCCACAATCAGGACTGCATACGACCGAGGCACACAGGGCCAACACCCGGCATCATGGTGTGGGGAGCGATCTCCTACACTGGCCGTACACCACTGGTGATCGTCGAGGGGACACTGAATAGTGCACGGTACATCCAAACCGTCATCGAACCCATCGTTCTACCATTCCTAGACCGGCAAGGGAACTTGCTGTTCCAACAGGACAATGCACGTCCGCATGTATCCCGTGCCACCCAACGTGCTCTAGAAGGTGTAAGTCAACTACCCTGGCCAGCAAGATCTCCGGATCTGTCCCCCATTGAGCATGTTTGGGACTGGATGAAGCGTCGTCTCACGCGGTCTGCACGTCCAGCACGAACACTGGTCCAACTGAGGCGCCAGGTGGAAATGGCATGGCAAGCCGTTCCACAGGACTACATCCAGCACCTCTACGATCGTCTCCATGGGAGAATAGCAGCCTGCATTGCTGCAAAAGGTGGATATACACTGTACTAGTGCCGACATTGTGCATGCTCTGTTGCCTGTGTCTATGTGCCCGTGGTTCTGTCAGTGTGATCATGTGATGTATCTGACCCCAGGAATGTGTCAATAAAGTTTCCCCTTCCTGGGACAATGAATTCACGGTGTTCTTATTTCAATTTCCAGGAGTGTATATTCAGGACAGTGGAAATTAAAATGTCCTGTGGTGCCTCCCCTGCTCCCAGTCGGCTGGTTTGACATCCTGCCCCTCTTTAAAAAAAAAAATAAAAATAAAAATAAAACACTTGCAATCAATATTTGTAACCAGCAGGACAAGAACTCTTCAGAAAATTGGCAGTCTTTACTGCCTATTAGCTAAAAACTTGCTGTTTTGTGTGACATAAAATTAAATATAGGATACACAAAACCAGTAAAGACAAGAGAAAAGCAGGATGGTACACATTTCTTCAATACTTAAGTCCTAGCATTTTTTTCTCTGTAATCTTGTCACAGCTTTATGTGGTTTACTTTTCTTTCTGGGAAAGAATCTATTACCACATCAAATTTTGTCAAATGCTTTGCTTCATGAAAAAAATGAAATGTCACTGTCTAATACCAAAAAAGCTGTTAATACAAATAGTACCCAAGACTGATGTGGTTTCTCAATCTGATTACGTATATTTTGTCACTGCCTGCAAGATAAAATGAAATAGGCCTGCCTAATATCGCAGCAATTGTTACACACACCAAATAAACGAGACTGTTTTGGCACTAATGATCATTTTTATAACACAACAGAATATAATTCACGAAGTACCAATATCAAATGCCTATTAGGCCAACTACAAGCAAAAAGTTTCATGTTAGGAAATAGTTTCACATTTTATTCATACATTCTAGCTTCTGAAGCATGAGATCGAAAAGTAGTGGTATGAAGTTTTTATATAAATTTGGAATCGTCACATTCTTCCATGATTTGTGAGAGTCCTCATTTCTTCTCCTTCCTCGTTCTAACAATCTTGTCATCACTAATTCTGTAACTATTCCTGCCAGTATCAATACTTATTCTCTGGTTGACTTCACTAACACTGCCACAACCACCAGTTTAGCTATCCCGAGTTTATTCTCCGGTTAGGCATTATTACGTGTTTGTATAACGCATTTTCCGCGTTACCTCCAGAATAGAATTTTAGCAGCTGCTAGCCGGGGCTTTATAACTGGCCCATAGTAGTGTAGCAGTCTGGCCAAAAATTTTCTGTCAAAATTTCATTTTCTTGGATACACGGAGAAGCTCATACATAATCTTTGTTACCTGTTATTCCTGTTAGTCATTTATTTCCACTCTGGTAGTCTAAATCTATGGATTTTGCTAGTAATTATAACAACACTGATCATTTGCAAACCCAGATAACCACATAAACAGCAATTGGGATTCACCCATTCGGCTTTATTCGCCTCAGCTCATATAGCCCCGTCCCCTTTTGTCTGCAGGAAAGTCTATTTCTAGATATGATGGGGAGTCCCCTGGCAGAGACATTATGTACACTATGCACACATTCAAAAATCAACTTATGATTCATTCAGAAATCAACTTAGAATTTGTTCAAAAATGTTCATCGGGGGCAATTTGTTGTTATGAAGTATTGCATAGTCTTTCTAAAGCCTGTGACACATTTTGCTGTTGGCAGACGCTTGTATGAGCACTGTGTTGTATTTGCAACTTAAGTTTTATTCATTTATTTATTTATTTATATATTCCTCTCTCGTTCATGTTTTATTGCTGCAGTATTATTCTGCAGTAGCAAGATACAGTAATATCCATTGTTAAACTATTGGTTCTTACCAGTTAAAGTTACAAAAATTTAACTGAAAACTAAAACAATGAAAAATTCCTGGAATTCTAAAAAATTCCTAGGTTTTTCCCAGTTTTCTCCTAGATGAAAATATTCCCGGGATTTTCCCAGATCTCCCAGTTGTCCCAGGTCATATACACCCTGAACTAGAAAAAAGGGGACAACCCAATAATAAAACAGCCAAAAAATGTAACATCCTTCGTAAATAATCACATGTATGGAACGTGACTTAGCAAGGTCAATATTACCATTAATTTTTATCACTTTTGTCACTGGTTTTATCCCTTGTTCATTCATTTTACCTATATACCCTTGCCTTGTTGCCTAAAAAGTCACATATTGTCACATACTTGAGAGTTATTTAGCCTATCAGCATATCACAGATTGTTCATATTGTATCGTGCCCTTAAATGAAGTATTGTAAGCACTTGGACTAGTCAGTCCAGATTTTCTATATCATCATTGATAACGTCAGTTTACTTGCTTATACACCATTGGCACCTGCACCGCACCACACTTCCAAACCTCTGGCATGACAGTCTATTCAGCGGTGGTTGGCATTCTTACCGTGGGACTGCCGGGTGGTGGACAGTGTTGGTTCTTGGCTTCTGTTTACTGTGTCCCATCTACCTGAATGTTACATGCAATGGCTGGAGCTCATGCACTAAGTGGCCCAACTGCATGTTATGTGTTACCAAATACAATAAGTACAACATGCAGTGATTGGAGCTCTGACAGTGACTTCTCTGAACACATGTTACGTGTTACCAAATACAATAAGTAAGCCGCCTTGTTCCAGCAATTTGCTATTTTGGTTTTTAAACATGTATTGCATTATATTCCTTCTCTTCTCTCCTTTGTGGTTTACAGTTTCATACACATGGAGATGGGCTATTAAAACCCCTAAACTGGTCTTAGTTTTAATGATTAGTACAACTGAATCAGATCTCTTTAAATTAATAATCATGCCTCTAGTTGTGAATGTCCTTTGAACCAAATCTTGTGTAATATGTGTTGTTATATTTACGTATTTAATTATTTTAATTATTAAAGAGACTGCTCCATATTGCGATTCACATATTATGTATTGTCATTTTATTTTACAATTCATACAGTGTCATTTACTGTTCTAATATCTGTCAAAATTATATTTCTTTGATTTTTTGTATTTAATGATCACCAATGCTGTGTGCCCATTTCTGCTCAATGTTTTGAGGTGGCCTCTGTGCCAGTCTGATTTGTAAATAGGGATCGATTCTTAGAGGCACACTCTGTACAGTACCATAGCTTCTCTTATTGCTGGAATGACTTCAACACAGAAATAAACTATGTTGAAAAACACAATCACGTGTGGCATGAATTAATGTGGGCATTACTATTTGGTCAGACTTTCTTATACTAGGACTTGAACTTATTTCTTTTCTACAGCAACGACCAAAAGAGGAAACATTTCAGCATAAATTATATATTTTATTAAAATTTTATTCTCTCTAAGTGAATTTTACATTATGTATAATAACAAATTGAAGAAAAGTTCCAGTGGAAAAATAAATTCATTGGTTTACTCCTTTAAAAGGTATCTTACTAACTATACAACTTCCAGTGCCTTACAAATGGACTTTTTTATATTGTTATTCATCCCATTCATCCAAATCATCTATCCATTCTGGGAGCCAAGGAAAATCTGGATTCTCCCAGAATCCTTCAGGAAGCTGATCATTTGGTATATATTCTCCTCTTGAAGGAAGGCACAGTGTGACAATATCAAAAATAGTCTGAGGTGGTACTTCATAAAAGGGAGGCTTAGGTTTCTCATCTTGTTGTGAAGGCATTATTTTAAATATATTACCTGCTCCCTTTTCAGTTTCTTTTGTTCTAGTACTATCCACTGTGGTTTCATAGCATTTCTTTGTTGCATCTGGTTCTGCTAAGATAGAAATGCTTTCTCCTTGTGACTGTGATTGATATTTCTGTGTTTGTGGTAACTGAGTAAGGGATTTTCCTGTCTCACTTGTCTGAGGCACAGATCTGCTCAGTGAAGAGACATTATTTGGATTTGAAATGTCACAATTTCTCTGCCAAGATGTATGCTGAGTGTCAAATCCTGAATCTCCCAGTTGATTGTGATGGCTATAGGAAGGTAGTAAACAATCACGTTTGTCTGTCACGGGATCATAATTATTACTACAGACTTCTGTTTCATTATTATTTAAATACTTCTGATTTTCTGTTCTTTTTGGTTGTTCCACTAAAGTATTATTTTCTTTTCTTGAAGTTTTGGTGCCTTGACTAAATTTCTCGGAAGATAGTTCTTGATTGTCTGTAGGCTCCTTGTGTTGTCCAGTGTCACACAGTACGGCTGGAGATATCAAAATCTGTGCAGATTTCTGCTGTAAATTTTGCAACTGATGTGAACTGGAAAATGGAACAGAACTGCTGTGTAATGCTGGAATACTGTCTTCTGCAGGTTCCACAGGGTGAGTAGTTTTTGCAGATTCAACTAAAAATACTGAGGGTGCCTCAACAGAATTCTTGTTACAGTCATCTTCTGGCAATACAGATGCTGAAATTTTTTGTTTAGTATTATTAATCAGAATTGTTTCATTTTCTCTAGTTATGGCTTTATTGTTACTCAATGAGTCCCCATATTTTTGTAATATTATTAATTCTTGTGCTTTAGATGAAGGTAGATGATGATGCCCAGTATCACCAGTTCTTCCTGTACCATCTTCACAGAAATTCTCCACTATAACTGGCTGCCAAGAAGCAGAATTTTCTTGAGAAGTGTTGAGAATTATTTTAGTTAAGGATACCTTCCTCTCAGGAAAGGCTGTTTGTAAAATTTCATAAACAGTCTGTGACTGTTTCGTATCAAACACAGTACTTGTGTCACTGGTTCCAGTTCCTACACATTTACTTGTAGGTATGTTACTTGATTTGTTCCTTTCAAATGTGACATGTTGTTGTTTCCCATTAACTGCTACAGATGTGGAGATTACTGAGAAATTATCTGATTTGGAAACTTCTATATCTTCCATTGGATGATCACTGTTCTCACTTTCACTGGTTTGAGTAGAGGTGTTCTTGAAGAGATGTCTGCTTGTTGATGCCATAGATAATCTAGTGGTGCCCTGACTACCTCTTATTCTTTGCAGTTTTCTTGAACCAGTCTCACGAGAAAATGATGATTCAGTACCATGTGGTTTTGGATGTGAGAACTTCACTATTTCTTCATCATCAGATGATGACACATGCACTGCTTTACCAGCTATGGGTCTGGCACATAGCATCTCAGAGAATTTCCCAGATCTCCTCTGTTGATAATGGGCATTGTTTGATATTTTATTACCTAAGGCATGACTCTTCTTATTGGTGGTAACATCAAGTCCTTCTACTTCGTCACTAGTGGGAGAGTAAAATTCAGAAGAAGATGGATCAACAGTTGAAAAACTTGTTTGGCTGTTGCTGGTGGATGAATACTGCAGTAGGGAGCTGGAAAAAAAAAGATCAAGAAAGGAAAGAAATTTTAATTAGTACAGACAGACAAATAACATATTCTTGTCAGTAGATGAAACTCTGTTGCGATTAAAAGTTATATGAAGACTAGTGAGACAAGTAAAGTGGAACCAGTAAGAAAATAAAATAACTAAAAGATGTTTGATGCGTAGGTAGATCATAAATAACTGAAAATGTTAATCCAAGGAAGTTTCATAAATAGAAGCTGGCCAATGGACATCAAGAGACAGTTGCAGTCCATCATTACTTACCATTTTGTTATTTTACAAATGTTTTATAATAATCATAATGAAAATAATTTTGTCATGCAAGTTCATAACCACCATCTTTCTGGCACTACTCTTTAACAAATTTTATATCTATTATCTAACACCTCAAAATATTAGATCCACCCAAACACCAGTCACCAGAATCCATCTCTGTTCTGACACCACCAACACTCCCTGCAGTCATCTTTTCCTTGCTCCAAAGTTCCATAAACCCAACTACACCTGTGTTCTTACTGGTTGCTCACTGTGGAGCTCATTACCATGCTGCCACAGAAAGTCTGCTGCCTTGGCTGTCTAGCATCTCCAACCAGTTATCAGTAACCTCCATTCCCACATCTAATATGATAATCACTTCCACCACCACCACCACCACCATGGTTTTTTCCCATTACCACTCGACTTTTTGACTGTCACTGTGGATGGCACATCTGTATACTTATTTCCCATTTGTATTTTCTTACTGTCATGGAACACGGTTTTCCCAGCATCCTCTTAACTTAGACCTACCACCATCCTCTTATTCTACTTGCCCAGTCACATTATGTTTGTAATTATTCTCCTTTGAAAATCAACTGTCATCAGTACATGCTTACATACAAGACACATTCTTGTGCCAACTTGTTCGTGGACTACTTAGAGCAGGATTTTCCACTCTGAACCAAGCAAGACAGTGCAGTGGTCAGTGCACTGGACTCCATTTCAGGAGGATGATGGTTTAAATTCCTGTTCAGCCATCCAAATTTAGATTTTCCTTAATTTCTCTAAATCACTCCATGCAAATGAAAAAAGGGCACAGCTGATTTCCTTCCGCATCCTTTCGTCCTTTCCCTTGTGTGCTCTGCCTCTGATAAGCACACTGTCGACAGGACATTAAACTCTAATTCCCCTTCCCTTCCCAGCTTGAGTGCTTCCCCTCCCCTTCCCAATTTATTTAATTGGATAGATAAAAAATCTACTAGCCAAGTGGTGGCAGGACACACACATAAAAGACTGTTGCAACCTGCAAGCTTTCAAAGCCAGTGGCTGCTTCTTCAGGCAGAAGTGTTGAAGGGAAAGGAAGAAGGGTGAAGGAAAAGGGCTGGAGAGGTCTAGGAAAAGGAGCGGATTTTTGGGGAAAGTCACCCTGAACTGCTGGTCAGTGGAGACTTACCATACGGGATGGGAAGGAAAGACTGATTGTTGGGGACTGCAGTCAGAGCCTTTCATCTGGTAAACGGTGTCCATCTGCTTGCTTAGTCTTTGAGGTGTTAACAAGCTACTCATATGATGTTCAACAATTTTTGTTATTATTGGCACTGTCAAAAGTAGCCAAAATAATAAGAATCAACAAGGTAATTGTGTATCTGTTACCCTAATGCTTGAGTTTGCTGTATTTGTAAGATATTATATTAGGTCTACAACTTTCCTTCGGCCATTTTGCAATAGACGACAGTAGCGACAAGTGGGGTTCAGGTGGTTGGTCATAGGTGTAGTACAATAAGCTTAGGCATCTGTAAACGTAATGCCATAAAAATATTAGTCAATTTGTGATTGCATCATAAGGTTATTTTTGATGAAGTATGTCAGCATACGTTCCCATTTCTCGCCATTTGCAGGAAGTTTTAATTTTCTGCTTTAACATGAAGAAATCTGCAGCTGTCGCTCTTAAAATGCTGGGTAAGACGAATGGTGAGGGAACTATTAGTGGAAGAACATGCAGATAATGTTTTCAATGCCTTAAGAATGGTGATTTTGATGTCGAAGACCAGCATGTCGGTGGAAGACATAACGTTTTCGTTGCTACTGAAACAAAGACAGTCACAGGACATCATTATCAAAAGCAATTGATGCATTCGAGTCCAGCACTGAAACACAAACGGCCACAGTACAGCGATAGACACATAAAGGTAATTTTGCAACAGTTCAGTGTTCGACTCCATGTCGCAAAACCCGTCAAAATATACATGGAAACATTGAAACGAGAAGTCCTATCCCTCCTGCCTTATTCTGCACATGTTGCTCTCTCTGACTACCACCTTTTTTGATCAGAGGCATACAGTCTGGCTGACCAGCACTTCGGATCATATGAACAAGTGCAAAATTGAAACGATTCATGGATCCCCACAAAAGATGCCCAGTTCTTCCACAATGGGATTCGTATGCTGTCCAAAAGATGGGAGAATGTAGTTGCCAGTGATGGGCAATACTATGAATCATAATTTTTTTGTAAATTTTTCACAATAAGGCCACAAACTTCAAGAAAAAAACGGCAGAAGTAAAGTTTTAGACCTAGTATGTTTACTGTGCTTATAAGTAAGTGGTTGCCTTTCACTTATTTTACATACTTATAAGGTTCATTTTACCGCTAGAGTTTGCATCAATTTTAAGTCACCATATATTGAAAGATCATTAGAACCAGTCCGATCAGCTGCAGTACACAGATTGTCTGTTAAATATATTATATTAGCATGGGTGATATATTCCAGTCACTTTATATCTTTCTCACATATTTAGTCATTACTCTGCAGTGCAACACTAGCCAATTCTCTTGTCCCTTATTTGGTGTGATCCTCAAGAAGTGAGATTTTTTGGAAACTGGGATAAGTTCACTAACAAAGATTGCTGCCACACCAATGAATTTGCAGTTGACTGCTGTCTTTTACACTGTATGAGTGCAAGTAATTGCATGTGCATCAGGGTGAAACAAGAAGTAACAGTTGCACTGTACATGCGGTTGCTAAATGAGCTCCCATTTTTTCAGCAATGTAGATATGGTATACTGTAATGGAACATGTTGTTATGGCTTAAATTCAGTATAACAGTAAGCAAAACGGCAGATGATAGGAAGTAAAGATAATTGGAAGTGTTCTATCTATAGATATATACATACAAATTATAAAATGTACGTGTGTATATTGCACATCTCCTCCTACATCACTGAACCAACTTCAACCAAATTTTGTACACATATTCCTTACTATCAGATAACAGTTGCCATGAGGATAAGAAACACCTATCTATCATAGTTCAGGAGACATGACATCACAAACACTGAGATGTGTGAAAAACTGCCACATCATGCATGAAGTTTTAATACATTTATTCTTAACTACTAATACACTGCTGCAGTCGAGTCAACTTAAGGAAATCCTTAACACCTGGCAGCACTGTTGACAGCTTTAAACTGCGAATTACAAATAGCTGTAGACAAATACAACAAACATCTATAGAGCTATGAAGAGGCATTGCCATAGAGACATTTATGAAATCCTACTGCAGACATGTGAAGCAGTTGCGCCCAGCATACAGAAACTGTCCAGAATACTGTACTTGTTCGTTTATGCACATTTCTTCATATAAGTGTTTCATAATTGCAAATGTGTTTTCACAAACACATGGAAATGAGAGTTTTTCAATATTATACTACAAACACAATTCGCTTTTTGTTTTTGTTTCTGATAGAAAATTGGCAAAATGAATACCTGGGCAATGCCAGGTTTGCCACCTAGTACACTATAAACATGGGTCCTCTGAAACCACTGGATCAATTTCAACCAAACTTGGTACTCATAACATTTATTATCTGGAAAAAAGAACGTTGGGGTGAGAACCATCTTCCTCCCATTGGAATGGAATGACGTAGGAGTTGGACAGAGAGAGGGCAGAGGAGGAGACGAGCAGAGAGAGGAGGCAGGAGGAGATAGACACAGAAAAAGGGGAGGGGGAGATGGACAGATAGAGGGGCAGAGGAGATGGATGGACAGAGGTGAGGTGAAAAGGAGATGGTCCGAGAGAGGGGGCCAGGAGGAGATGGACAGGGAGAGGGGGAGGAAGAGAAAACTATTATTTTGAGTCTCATGTATATGGCAGTAAGAGCTAGTAAAGTTGGACTGTACCAGTCCAGAGAGTTTGTTGAAAACAACTATGAGAGTCTAAAGTAAACAATTTTTTCTCTGGCGAATACATCTTCACAAGAAATATTTATTATTAACATAGCCAACCAGTTTATTATTATTATGTTGTTAATGTGAGATGCCACTTTAGTTCATCAGGCAAAATATGAAATGATTGTCAATGCTGAGCCACATATATAACAGAAAATACATAATACTATCAAGTGAAATAATGTACATTACTTACACAATATATTTATAAATGCAACACAAATCTTTTAATTATTGGAAATACATAAATAAAATTCAAAGGCATATTTTATCAACTAAATGACATAAATCTACGTGAGCATACTTTATCTTGGCATCTAAACTCTTTGGTTGTAAATTGATAGAATGTTGAAGACTTTGGGGCAATAGCATTGTTTATTTGGTCATTGCAAACTTCAGTTATCAAACAATACTGTGTGCTGTAGAGCACTGTAATAGCCATGGTTGAATTCTGTTTTGTAAATTTATGTATAAGTTGTAGTATTACTGAATATGCCACTGTATAAGACAATTTCCATTTCAGTGTCATGCACACAAAAATATTTAAATATTTGTTAGCCTAGTATGTCATCTGTCCTTTCATACACACTTGCAATGATTCAAGGAAGATACTGTACCTGCAGTGCCTGAGGGCGATCAAGCTCTCTCTCTTTCCACCATTACTCTGTCAGTGACACATTTGCCAGATTGGACAATGGTAGAAACATAGTTACAACAAGTTTTAGCATGACAGAATTATAAAGTTATGCTACAGCTATATTATGAACATATATGCCACAATCAGATGGACGGACAATGGTAAAGGGAAACAAATCACTGTTTCAAAAAAGAAACTATATATTAAATTTTTGGAGCTGTAGGACTCTTAGGAGGCAATGTCTAACAGTTTCAGAGCAATATGTCTATAGCTTCTGTGAATGGTGTGCTCTGCTGCTTGTGATGAATACCATAACCACTTTCTGACATGCTAAATTCCAGTTCATTGCTTTTGATCCAGAGTTTTTAAGATATTGAATTAAAGCAAGAGTGTGCCTATTTCTTATGAATGAGGAAATGAAAAAATCCATGAGGATGGCAACACACTATTAACATCATTTAGCAGAGTTCTATGATTAGAACATGAATACTTTTGGCACACCTTCTATAAATATGTGTATAATGATATATCTAAAAACAAAGCAGACATTTGTAAAGGCAAAGAGTCTGGGCAGAGATCTCTGCTTGTGTCTGTGTATGTGCGGATGGATATGTGTGTGTATGCGAGTGTATACCTGTCCTTTTTTCCCCCTAAGGTAAGTCTTTCCACTCCCGGGATTGGAATGACTCCTTACCCTCTCCTTAAAAACCCACATCCTTTCGTCTTTCCCTCTCCTTCCCTCTTTCCTGATGAAGCAACCGTTGGTTGCGAAAGCTTGAATTTTGTGTGTATGTTTGTGTTTGTTTGTGTGTCTATCAACCTGCCAGCGCTTTCGTTTGGTAAGTCACATCTTCTTTGTTTTTAGATATATTTTTCCCACGTGAAATGTTTCCCTCTATTATATTCATATGTGTATAATGAAATTGACATCTTTCATTAATGCTATTTACTAATGAAACCACATTTTCATGGGATGCAATCACTAGCAATTAATTATACTATTTACTCATGAAGGTACAACTGCTTGTGATGAAATAAAGAATAATTAGCCTTGCTGTCTACAGAAGAATTCTGGGACACAATGTAAACAAATTCCCAAGTTTGTGTGGAAGCACAAGAATATTTTAAATCTATGGTGCAGAATGATCAGTGATACATTAATTGGTCCTTTTATTTGTGGGAATCAAATGATGTGCTACAGCTACCTGCATTTCTTTTTAAAAATGCTTTCCTCAGAAACCCCAGGACACTACACTAACCATACAGCACCCAAAGTTCTTCCAGTATAATCAATTTCTTCTGCATAATGAAACCATTCTGCATCCTACCATACATGTAAGCCAGTACGTAAAACTAATTTTTCATTTTTGGTGGGTTGATTGTAGTAATACCATTATCTGATCACAAGACCTTTGGATATAACACCACTATATTATTGTTTATATGGTTCGGAGGGAACAGAAGTATACAAAAGAAAAGTATACAAAAGAAATGTAGTGATGCATTAAAACAAGCAATACAACATGTTCCCCTGCCTCCTGAGAGTACAAAAGTATACTGAAATTGATGGTGCAACTACTCTAAATGTTTTGTGAACTGCTCTAAATTTATATTATCGGTTGCAAACATCCAACAAAATAGTGTAATTTTGTAAACTCACAAATAAATAATAATAACTGAAATGTAATAAAGAATTAAATAAAACCATTTTGTTGCGACAATAAAAATTAAAAGAATGAATACTGGTAGCTACTGTAGAGCATATCTCTAAATACACTTTTTTTTGTTCTAATGGCCTTTTCTTTTACCTTCAAAAATACTGACATCACTCCCAAGACACCCTATGAACCAGACACTTGTGAGGAGAATCAAAGATGCTTTTCATTCAGATTCTTCATATATCACACAGTATTGAAATATATTTCACAGGCTTTCAATGGTAAACTGTAGTCTCCATTCTCAAGCAGTCCAGAAAAACAGCAGCTCAAACTGGTTTTGAATTTTAATGTGAAATGATTCGCATTGTTCTGCTTTGTATTAGTAACATTAATTTAATTGACTCACATTTTGTTCTTACAATATTTTAATTTAACCCTGGTGACGCCTTCCTCATAATCATTTTCAAAATATTATTATTCAATAGTTTATCTACATTGTTTGTAAACTAAATCCAGTTATTGCAGAAGTTCAGCACAATATCTTTCAGACTTCACCCTGAAGGAATGTGCCACCTCGTTTCAGTGGTAGATATGCAGACATTAATTACAGATAAAATATTTGTCCTAGATAACTTGTAATGTTTAGTGAAAAACAAATATTGAATTTCACGACACAGAACTCAAATGTATAAAATCACAGGGTATTATTATAAAGCAACAGCAACCCTTTGAGCTCATTTTATTAGCTGAACATTTTAGAATTCTTTATTGAGTACTTAACACAAACCAACTTACTTATTAATTGTGGACTCTTGCATAGCCTTTGAGACCTGTGAAACCAGCCAGTCGCACATTCGCTGAATTTCTTGCAGTTCTTTTTGCTGTAACAATTATTGTTTTGTCAGTTTATCCTTAGCTGATAAGTATGAGCAAAATGGAAAACCATACCAATCACAAGAACATGAAATGTCATTCTGGTATTTCTTTCCATAAAAATTGTCCATAAATTTCATACATTTGACTTCAGCATGTGACCAAATGCTTCATTATCACAGAAATTGAGCTTCTGCTTAGAAATGAAAGACCACATGACTACCTCATTATTGGAATTGGTTTTAGTGTAAAATTAAAGTCATAATACCCTGTGAACTTGGAAATATCACAGAGCATTTGTAATTTTTATGTCAGCTATTTTATGCCTGCCTTATCAAGAGCTCAGATGGAAACCCAGTTCTAAGCAAAGAAGGGAAAGCAGAAAGGTGGAAGGAGTATATAGAGGGTCTATACAAGGGTGATGTTCTTGAGGATAATATTACAGAAATGGAAGAGAATGTGGATGAAGATGAAGTAGGAGATACGATAGTGTGTGAAGAGTTTGACAGAGCACTGAAAGACCTGAGTCGAAACAAGGCCCTGGGAGTAGACAACATTCCATTGGAACTACTGACGGCCTTGGGAGAGCCAGTCCTGACTAAACTCTACCATATGGTGAGCAAGATGTATGAGACAGGCGAAATACCCTCAGACTTCAAGAAGAATATAATAATTCCAATCCCAAAGAAAGCAGGTGTTGACAGATGTGAAAATTACCGAACTATCTGTTTAATAAGTCACAGCTGCAAAATACTAACGCGAATTCTTTACAGATGAATGGAAAAACTGGTAGAAGCCGACCTTGAGGAAGATCAGTTTGGATTCCGTAGAAATGTTGGAACATGTGGGGCAATACTGACCCTACTACTTATCTTAGAAAATAGATTAAGGAAAGGCAAACCTATGTTTCTAGCATTTGTAGACTTAGAGAAAGCTTTTGACAACGTTGACTGGAATACTCTCTTTCAAATTCTAAGAGTGGCAGGGGTAAAATACAGGGAGCGAAAGGCTATTTATAATTTGTACAGAAACCAGATGGCAGTTATAAGAGTCGAGGGGCATGAAAGGGAAGTAGCGGTTGGGAAGTGAGTGAGACAGGATTGTAGCCTCTCCCCGATGTTATTCAATCTGTAAATTGAGCAGGCAGTAAAGGAAACAAAAGAAAAATACGGAGTAGGTATTAAAATCCATGGAGAAGAAATAAAAACTTTGAGGTTCACCGATGACATTGTAATTCTGTCAGAGACAGCAAAGGACTTGGAAGAGCAGTTGAATGGAATGGACAGTGTCTTGAAAGGAGGATATAAGATGAACATCAGCAAAAGCAAAACGAGGATAATGGAATGTAGTCGAATTAAGTCAGGTGATGCTGAGGGAATTAGATTAGGAAATGAGACACTTAAAGTAGTAAAGGAGTTTTGCTATTTGGGGAGCAAAATAACTGCTGATGGTTGAAGTAGAGAGGATATAAAATGTAGACTGGCAATGGCAAGGAAAGCATTTCTGAAGAAGAGAAATTTGTTAACATTGAGTATAGATTTAAGTGTCAGGAAGTCGTTTCTGGAATTATTTGTATGGAGTGTAGCCATGTATAAAAGTGAAACATGGATGATAAATAGTTTGGATAAGAAGAGAATAGAAGCTTTCGGAATGTGGTGCTACAGAAAAATGCTGAAGATTAGATGGGTAGATCACATAACTAATGAGGAGGTATTGAATAGAATTGGGGAGAAGAGGAGTTTGTGGCACAACTTGACAAAAAGAAGGGATCGGTTAGTAGGACATGTTCTGAGGCATCAAGGGATCACAAATTTAGCATTGGAGGGCAGCCTGGAGGGTAAAAATTGAGGGAGACCAAGAGATGAATACACCAAGCAGATTCAGAAGGATGTGGGTTGCAGTAAGTACTGGGAGATGAAGAAGCTTGCACAGGATATAGTAGCTTGGAGAGCTGCATCAAACCAGTCTCAGACCACAACAACAACATTGTAACAGTCTGGTGGATATTTAGTTATGTACTCCTTCTGTCAGAAAATTTCCAGGATAGGTTTTTTTTTTTATTTCTGAGAGCAATACTAAAAAGGAACAAATTTTGTTTCTTATGTCACCTGGTATGTGTGCATACTTGAAATGACCTCACCCATGCACAAACTCACTAGGCGAATTTCAAGAAGTCATGTTTTTGAGTGACATAAAAGGTTTCGTGAAGGAAAAGATTCAGTGCAAGACAATCTCAGAGCTGGTCATCTGTCTACAGCACGTACTGATGCAGATGTGGAGCATGTAAGGCAGTTACTGCAAGAAGACCACCATGTAACTGTGTGTGCAATATCAGAAGAACTTAATTTGAATCATGAAATGTCATAAGATTTTACATGATGATTTAGCAAAACAAAAACTTAATGCAAAACTTGTCCTTCTCACATTAACAGACAAACAGAATGAAGAAAGACAAAGAATTTCTGCTGAACTAATGGACTGAGACATGCATTATCTTATATTTCTGTTTAAGATTATTGCTGCAGATGAAAGTTGGTATTACCAGTATGACCCTCACATGAAGTGTCAAAGTGCTGTTTGGCAGAGTCCTAGATCACCAGCCTCAAAAAATGTCAAACAACAAACTTCAAGAACAAATACAATGTTGAGCTCATACTTTGATTGTAAGGGATTAGTTCACCTTGAGAATGTTCCTCCAGGTCAAACAGTGAATCAAACTCTTTACATCCAACTCTTGAAAAGTTTGCGACAAGCAGTTCAATGTCACCATCCTGATTTGTGGCATTCTCAGGACTGATTCTTACTGCATGACAATGAAAGACCCCACACTGCTTTATCTGTTACTGAGTATCTGCCCAGCTATTCTGTTATTACCATCCCACATTCATCATATTTGTCCGACCTCCCACCTTGTGCTTTTCTTCTTCTTCTTCTTCTTCTTCTTCTTCTTCGTCTTCTGCGAGTGAAAAGATGACTGAAAGAAAAGTTTCAACATCCAACAAGCTGTGACAAATGAGCTTGCAAGCATTGCAGTTGAAAATTTCCCTGCTTATTTCCAAGACCTCCAGAAATATTGGCAATTGTGTATAAATACCTGAGAAGACTACTACATTAGGAGCTAGGATTGTTAATTGGTATGTGTAATTTTTTATTTTTTAAAAAACCCTGTCCTGGGACTTTTCTGACAAAGGGAGTATTTACATGTTCTGTTAGATCATTATTGCAATCTCTTGCTATAATGTGGGAAAGTCATTTTACAACTTCTGATTTTCTTAGTGGATAATAAGTCAACATATTGACAATTTACATGATTGACTTTTACATTAACATTCACGGATTAGGCCTTAAGGCCATTCCATCTGGCCAACTACTGCCTACAAAGCAGTACAGAGAACAGTCTTGGTTGTGGGACGTGTGGTCTGTATGTTGCTAATCTCTCTACCTGTTACTGCCAGAAGATGAATCCTGATGATGCTGCTGCTTCTTTATTCAAGCAGCTTCTTACTTGCCTTTACAAGGCTGAGTGGAATCTGGGGCTTCTCATACCAAAAGCAGTGACACAAACCATTCAGCTATTGAGGCAGTCTTTTTTTCTTTTTTTCCCCTAACTTTTGAGTGCATAATAGTGTGTGTGTGTGTGTGTGTGTGTGTGTGTGTGTGTGTGTGTGTGTGTGTGTGTGTCTGTCTCTGTGTGTTCACTGCTTTGTAATACCAATACACTGCACCAGCCAAAATTCAGCCCCACTGTGAATGCTGTTCTCAAACATGGGATCAGTTGGTTGACATTCATAGGTAGCTGGAAATCACCATGACACCATGACTGCTGTCAAACGATTGGCAGCGCTGCAAATTGGTGTGTTGGAAGAGCTCCTGAGAGTCATGTATTCGTGATACCTGCACCCTCACGTACTATCCTCTCGTGTGGGTCCTGTCTCCTCTGCAGAAAGTACAGGATCTGTCATTACCCCTCCACTTGACTGCGAGTGGCATGTCAATGGTAGATCTAGGTGTCCTGCACAGGGTGGACAGGGGCCAGGTAGGACTCAGAGTGTTGTACCTATCCGCCTAACCAACAAGTTTGAGGTGCTGTCTTTCACTAAAACTGAAACTGAGCCAGTGCGACTCACTTCATCTGTTTTGAGGAAACCTAGTTTGTCCGGTGTCAGGAGTAGGCAAATGCAAATATGTAGGAGTCTATTAATCGTTGGCAGTTCAAATATATGGTGAATGATGGTACCCCTTAGGGAAATGGCAGCAAAGGACAGGAAAGGACACCAGGTGCACTCAGTGTACACGCCTGGGGGCCTCATTCAACATGCTGAAGAGGCCATTCTGACAGCTGTTGAGGGAACAGGATGCATCCAACTGCAGATTTTGGCACAAATGATGCCTGTTGTCTGGGCTCTGAGGATGTTCTTGGGTCATTCCAGCAAGTGACAGAGAAGGTTGAGAAGACTAGCCTTGCATGTGGAGGTTCAACAAAGCTCACAATTTGCAGCAGTGTTCCCAGAACTGATCATGGCCCTTTGCTTCTAAATCAGGTGGAAAGACTGAACCAGAGACTTTGTAGTTTCTGTCACAAGCTAGGTTGCAACTTCCTGGACTTGCGCCATAGGGTTGAGAGCTGTAGGGTCCCCCTAAACAGGTCAGGTGTGCACTACACATCAGAGGCTGCAAGTAGCTGACTGTGTGGGGGATGCACAAAAGAGCTTTTTAGATTAGGTGACTCTCCATCCAATGCAGATGATGATAGCTGTAGGAAGCCCAGGGGTATCAGTGTAAGTTCCAAAGAAATGCCTCCAACAGATGAGAGTATTAAAATCCTAATGGTAAACTGCCAAAGCATTTGCAACCAAGTGCCAGAGTTTGAAGCGTTCATGAAAAGCAGTGAAGCTCACATAATATTAGGTACAGAAAACTGGTTGAAACCTGAAATTGATAGCAGTGGGATTTTTGGGGAAAATTTAAGTGTGTATCAGAAGGATAGGCAAATGGGAAATGGAGGTGGTGTATTTGTCGCAGTAGTTGAGAAACTCAAAGCTGTATGTGAAATTGTTTGGGCAAGTTTCAGTATCAGGGGTGGGTATAGCATGATAACTGGATCCTTCTATCACTCACTAGACTCATCTCCTGATGTAACCAAAAACTTCGGAGAAAATCTCAGTTCACTTGTACATAAGTTCCCCAATCATATTGTAATCATTGACGGAAACTTTAATCATCCAACAATTAATTGGGAAAATACAGTTTTGTTTGTGGTGGGCGTGATAAGACATCCTGTGAAACTTTATTACTAAATGCCTTTTCTGAAATATACCTGGAACAGACAGTAATGGCAACAAACAAACCTAATGTCTTTGAGGATGTCCACATCGAAACTGATATCAAGTACCATGATGTGGTTGTGGCAACAGTGATTACCAAAGTACAAAGGACAACCAAAACAACTTCCAAAGAAACAGAGATGACTGTATAATAAGTGTAATTGCTGAATGAAACACATTTGGCTGTCAAGAAAGCAATGTGTGATGCCTTCAATGACTACCATAGCAGAATATTGCCAAATGACATTTCACGTGTAAAGGCTGTTAGTGGCACCAAAGTTGGTGTCCAGTCCCTAGCGAATGAGACAGGAAGTTAAATTGAGGGCAACACAACAAAATCTGAAATGATTAACTCCATTTTTACGTGTTCATTTCTAAAAGAAAATCTAGAAGAATTGGCCCAATTTAATTTTCTTACCAGTGAAAATATGAGTACAATAAGTGTTAGTGCCAATGGTGTTAAAAAGCAGCTAAAATTGAAAGCTCCAAGGTCCGGTGGAATTCCTGTCAGATTCTATACTGAATTTGCAGCTGAGTTAGACCCTCTTCTAACTGTAATCTGTCATAGAACCCTCAAACAAAACGACTGTGCCCAGAAGTTGGAAAGAAAGTACAAGTTACACCTGCTTACAAGAAGGGTAGTAGAAGTGATCCACAAAACTACTGTCCAATATCCTTGATGCTAATTTGTTGTAGAATCTTAGAACATATTCTGAGATCAGACATAATGGGGGATCTTGAACAGAACAATCTCCTCCATGCCAACCAGCAAGGATTCCAAAAAACATTGATCATGTGAAACCCACATCACACTTTTCTTTCATGCCATACTGAAAGCTGTGGATGAAGCAGTCAGGTAGATACAGTGTTTCTTGATTTCTAAAAAGCAATTGACTCAGTACCTCACCTATGCTTATGTCAAAAGTACAATTATATGTTGTATCAAGTGAAATTTGTGACTTGATTGAGAACTTTTTGGTGGGAAGGACGCAGAATGTTATCTTGGATGGAGAGTTATCAAGGGTGTGGTCCAGGGAAGTGTGATGAGACCCTCACTGTTTGAGTTATATATTAATGATCTTGCAGAGAATATTAATAGTACAATTTTTTGCAGATGATGCAGTTACCTACAATGAAGTACTATCTGAAAGAAACTGCACAGATATTCAGTCAGATCTTATAAGATTTCAACGTGGCACAGAGATTGGCAGCTTGTTCTAAATGTTCAGAAATGTTAAATTATGCACTTCACAAATAAAAAAAAAGTAATATCCTATGACTATAACATCAATGAGTCACTGTTGGAATCAGCCAACTCACACAAATACCTGGGGTAACACTTTGTAGGGATATAAAATGGCTCTGAGCACTATGGGACTCAACTGCTGAGGTTATTAGTGATATAAAATGGAATAATCACATAGGTTCAGTTGTGGGTGAAGCAGGTTTGTTGGTAGAATGCTGGGGAAATGCAATCTGTTACAGTGTAAAGTCAAGCACCGGCACACCAGTCGGGAACGAGAGAGCAGAGAGGGCTGTGAAGAAAACGTCAGCCAATTGCACGCTGACCAACTCCTGTCGAGGATGACAACATGACAGCAGCGGCCTCTATGCAAAGAGAACATAAGCACCGCATCCAACTGGTCACGGCCCAGTTCTACGAGAAGCTTCAAGACCAGCAACCTTGCTCATACATTCTATGTAGCTCAATCTTAGAATTGTTATACTGAAGAACATTGATTATTTTGCATGTCGCCCACTGCTTACAACACATCTATGTATTTCTCAAAGTTAAGAATTATCATTTACTTTTCATAATAAAACTCATTAATATGATTTGTTTGAACTGTTTCTCTAGTGATCTGAAAGCAAGTTTCCTAGACACCCCAAATTTGATGAGTAGGCAGGATTCAACATTTGACGACGAGTTACAAGAAGAACCCAGTGCCTGTTGGCCATAGATTTTCCTTTGTTTATTGCTGGCACCTTAATTCTACCTTGTCTTTTTCTTTGCAGCAGTGTGTGTACTTGCTTTAACAGTGTCTCTTATAGTGGATTTTGCTAATCGGTGTTTTCAGGTGGGCATTGCAGAAATTTTCTTTGCTTGTGTGCTTATTTTTATTGCTTGCCTTGTCTGTTTATTGCATTTCTCTCTCCTTCCAACCCACCTCTTCCACCCCCTGCTCAGAAGCCACAGCTGGAAGTGATAGATGCAACTCAGCTAACACAGATGCTTCAATTTCAGATGTAACAAATAACCATGCTGCTAAACACGGTACAGCATCTCCTGGTGAACCTATCTACCAAAACTGTGCAACAAGTGATGATGGTAGCTCCAAGTGCTATACTGCCTTATCACCAGTTTAATGACAAAGGCGAAGATTGGCTTGAGTGGTTGCAACAGTTTGACACCCACGTAATTGCTCACTGCATACCAGGTACTGTGAAACTACATTACTTTCTGTCAACAGTAGGAAGCGCAGTGTTTCGCCTCATTCAGAAATTGTTTTCTAATGCCATACCAGATTAACTTTCCTATGATCAGATAGTAGATTCGCTAACTAACTATTATGACCAAAAAGTGAATGTGGTGGCAGCTAGGTAACAAGTCTTTAATTGCAGGAAAAAATCAGAACAAACTTATTGCCAGTGGATAACATACTTGCAGAGCATGACACAGAATTGCAAATTCAAATGTGCTTGTGGTGCTTTATATTCAGATGTTATGTTGTGTGATACAACTGTGTACAATGTAACTGATGTCAGACTTAGAGAACAGGTTTTGAAACACTCCAATCCATCGTTCCAACGTGAAGTGCAAATACTAGATCAGTATGATTCAGGTGCCATGTCGGCCGATAAATTTGAGCAGCCATCAATTTGTCGGGTCGAGTGGACCCTTACTTACAACCAGCTCAGTTGGCAGCAGCAGCTTGCGGTCACCACACCACATAAACAGTTCTTCACACTGCATCAGCAGCTCTCTAAACAGGCGAATGGAATTAAGTCATGCCCTCGGTGCTACTCATGGCACAAATGCCAAGACTTACTGTCCAGACAGACACAGTGTTACGCTTGTGGCAAGAAAGGTCACGTACAATCCATATGTTTGCAATGGAACAAACACAAGAATTGTGCCCACTCACAAAATTCTAGTCCCAAGGTACATCATCAATGTAGTGTATTCAAAGCCTACTGCAGGCATTAGCAAAACTAGCAAGCTAAGTTTCTTCGGCCCTACACCAGTCCAACAAACTTTTTGTACATTTGCATATTAGTGGAAAACATGTGAAATTTCAGTTGGACACAGGTGCCTCTGATACATTGCTGAATTGTAACACATGTGAACTGTCACGCTCCCCACTTCTGTCTAAAACTAGCACGCACCTGACAGCTTATAATGGACAAGACAATCCCATTCTCAGAAAATATCCTTTGCCTGCCATGTATGTCTTACATACGCGAACTGTGACTTTCACTGAACTAAATCACGCGACTGTGAGAACATATTTGGACTTGATTCATTTTATTTGTTTGGCTTTAAAATTTAGGATAATGTTTTGTCAGTGACTGCATTCAGTGCAAGAGACAGAGTAGCTAGCTTGTTGAAAGAATTCCCTGAACCCTTTTCTGAAGGCGTAGGCAAGGCTAAAAATTTTGTTGCGCATGAAAGACAACACTCAGTTGAAATTTTGCCAGGCCGGAACTGTTCCCATCGCCTTACGGGATGAAGTGGCGGCTGAACTTAAAGAATTGCAAGACAGTGGAGCTATTGTGCCCATACAAGCTGATCAATGGGTGGGCAAGTCCAATAGTTTTGCTCCCCAAACCTTCAGGTCACTATCACCTCTGTGTTGACTTTAAGTCAACAGTCAACCCACAAACTGCGATTGATACATATCCATTGTTACACACAGAGAATCTCATGGACAAATTAGGCGCTGTTAGCTACTTTTCAAAAATTGATTTGTACGCCACATATCTTCAAATACCACTCGATGGAGAATCTCAAAAAGTGTGTGCTGTGAACACTCATTTGGGCTTGTTTAAATATTTGCACTTGGCTTTTGGCAGTGGTTCCACAAGTGCCATTTCCAACGGTATTTGGAACAGCTGACTGTTCAAACGCCAAACTGTTCAAACTATTTGGACGATATTGTTGTAGCAGGTTGTACACCTGAAGAAGACATTGCAAATTTGTGTGCTTTGCTTCATGTGTTATCTGGTGCAGGACTAAAGTGTAGACTGGACAAGTGTGATTTTTTTATATGTGTGTTGCAGTATCTTGGTCATGTCATAAACAGTCAAGGTGTACACCCTCTTCAGTCACATTTGTTAGCCATACGCAACCTGCCAGCTCCTGGCACTATCACAGAATTGCAGTCAGTCTTAGGGAAAATGAACTATCATGTTCGGTTCATACCGAATGCTGCTCAAATCGCAGCTCCATTGCATCGCTTACATTACAAGAATGTTCCCTTTGTTTGGACAGATGAGTGCCAAGAAGCTTTTCAAAAACTCAAAGGGGCATTGCCCAGTGATTGATGCTTGGTTCACTTTGATCTGGACAAACTGGTTGTGTTGCAAGTTGACTTTTTCTTACGGAATCAGTGCAGTGATTTCGCACAGTTTTCATGATCTATTGCTTTCACATCAAAAGTGTTGTCCAAAGCTCAGTGTGACTGTTCACAAACAGAAAAAGAGGCGTTGCCTGTTGTGTATGATGTCACCAAATTCCACCACTATTTGTATGGCAGAAAATTGTACTTAGTAACAGATCACAAGCCTTTGCAGTCCTTGTTTTACCTGACGAAGCCGGTTCCTGAATGAACTGCCCAAAAATTGCAAATATGGGCTCCGTTGGCGAAGAGTTCTCGGGCTTCCAGCCGGGTGGCGGTGTCTTCAAACAGCGACGTTTCGACGAGTGACATACTCATCATCTTCTGGCGAAGTGCCGAGACTTTGCGGATGCCGGTCCCTTTATACCTGCGGTGTGCCCCCCACCACCTGGCCGCGGGAGGCTGGGTCCAGAGGAGCCGGCGGGCGAGGTGGAGGGGGAAGCGGGTGCGCCGTTCGTGTCTCCGTCAGAGCATTCTGATTGCGTCTCGTGAGCTGGACGGTTCTTGTTGCGTTCCTGGCGTATTGCGGCTAATGCTGGATTCCAGGCCGCGCTCAGTTGATAGCCTTCGTCCCTGTTCACAAGGTTCTCGTGGACCCGTATTTCTATTGATTCTTTAATGACGCTATCCCAATAGCTCCCGGCTCGGCATAGCACCCTGGTGTTTTCGAAGTCAAAGGTGTGGTTTTCTTTGATGCTATGTTCAGCTATAGCAGATTTCTCTATCTGTCCAAGTCGAACATGCCTGATGTGTTCCTCGCACCTTTTTGAGATGCAGCGCTGCGTTTGACCAATGTACTGCACACCACATTCGCAGGCAATGTTGTATATGGGCTCCGTTATTGTCTCAATATCAATATGAGATTGTGTATCATCCAACAGCTCAACATGGTAATGGGGACACACGTTCACGTCTTCTGATTGGCCCTGATACAGACTTTGACACTTCTGCTGCATCTTGTTATCACATCGATGCTCAGGTTTCTGAATTGCTTCAACCCTTTCATTTGAACTATAGGAAAAATGCGCAGGCCACATACGCTGATTCAGATTTGAACATTTTGCTAAAATACATTTGCACATCTTGGCCTCACTCATTGCATCGCATAAAGAACCCTGTAGTGCGCTGATACTTTGCCCATCGCCATAGCCTCGTTATACAGTAAGGTGTGATTCTTATTCAAAATGTCAGCAGACAGTCACGTGTGTTGATCCCCAAACCTTTGCAAAAAGAAGTGTAGCAGTTGCATCACAACAGACACTGAGAAAATTGTTCATATGAAACAGTTAGGCAGGGATAGAACGGACGACGTCACAGTGTCACACATGTGCAGAAAATCAGTCTGTTCCAGCACAAAAATTCACTGCTTGGCCTAAGTCACAATCACCATGGCAACGCATGCACATAGACTTTGTGGGACCTTTTTGGAACACTCATTGGTTGATTGTGGTAGACTCTTATAGAAAGTTTCCTTTTGCTGTGCCTATGAACTCAACAAAGTCACATAGCACAGTTCAGGTGTTGTCCTCTACTCCTTGCCTTGAAGGTTTACCTGAAGTCATAGTATCAGACAATGGCCCTCAATTCATGACAAATGAATTTGAAACATTCTGTGAATGCAACGGCATACAGCACCTAACTAGTGCACCGTTTAGTCCACAGTCAAACAGTGAAGCTCAAGCAACAGGGTCAAACTACGCAGCGCACACACCAGGGCTCAAGCATTGCAACTATTTTTCACCTCTTATTGTTCACATCCATGATATGAACCATCGCCGGTGGAATTGCTTCACGGTCACTGCCTTTGGACATTGCTCCACCTGATATACCCCCTCACCTCCACTGAAGGAAAGCCGCAAGTATTGCTTCACGCCACATGATATTGTGTTTTCAGGGTTTTTAGTGGCTGCAAACGCTGGATTTGAGGGAAATCTTTCATTGACTTGGTACAAGCATGTATCTCACTTCAGGCCCAGTTGGATTGCAGTGCCGACATCACAATCAAATTCACCACTGTCATGTGCACAGTGATCCTTCTGTAACCCTTCCCCCAGATTCACAGATCCCGAGAACAACACAGCAACAGCAGCTGCCAAAGGGTGCCATCACGACACCGCAGGAGGACCCTATGGAGACAGAGCCTTTGCCTACTCCCCCTCCTCTCGTCCTACCGATGGAGATGTACCTGCCCACGACGCAGCAGCCGACGTCTTCTACATCCGGTTATGGGCCTCAGGAGATGGACAAGTACCCTTCTTGTCATTTTCTGGGGGCCGTTTCCACCAGAGTGAAGGCCAGATGGCAGGGTACAACTGGAAGCCTATGTCCCCTGCAGCCACAGCTTCCATTCCATCACAGTGTCCCCACTCCTGTCTCCCCTGCCGTTGTTGAGCTCACTATATGATGACAGTCCATTGCTTTGGGGAGGGGAGGACTGTTGCAGCATAAAGTCAAGCGCTGGCACGCCAGTCGGGAGTGAGAGAGCAGAGAGGGCAATGAAGAATAAGTCAGCTAGTTGCACGCTGACCAAACTCTTTCCAGGATAAAAACACGACAGCAGCAGCCTCTATGCGAGGAGAACATAAGCATCGCACCCGACTGGTCACAGCCCAGTTCTATGAGAAGCTTCAAGACCAGCAACCTGAATAGAAGTGTCAAAGCTCATTACCATGCTTGTGCATTCCATGTTGTTCAATCTTGGAATTGTTATACTGAAGAACATTGATTGTTTTGCATGTCACCCAGTGATTGTGACACATTTTTGTATTTCTCAAAGTTAAGTATTATCATATAATTTTCATAATAAAACTCATTAATACAATTTGTTTGAATTGTTTGTCTAGCAATCTGAAAGCAGGTTTCCTAGACGCCCAATATTTGACGAGTAGGCAGGCTTGAGCACTATCAAACTACAAAAGATATTGCTTACAAATCACTCACACGACTAGTTCTAGAATGTTGGTCAAGTGTGTGAAACACGAACCAGATAGGCTGATAGGGGATATTGAATGTATGCAGAGAACGGCAGCAAGAATGGCCACAGGTTTGTTTAATCCATAGGAGAGTGTCACAGAGATACTGAAGGAACTGAACTGGCAGACTCTTGAAGACACACATAAACTGTCCTGAGAAAGTCTATTAACAAAGTTTCAAGAACTGGCTTTAAATGATTACTCTAAGGATATACTACAACCCCCTATGTATGACTCACTTAGGGATTGTGAGGAGAAGATTTGAATAATTACTGCATACACAGAGGCATTCAAACAATCATTCTTCCCTTGCTCCATACATCAACGGAACAGCAAGAAACCCTACTAACTGGTTCAATAGGACGTACCCTCTGCCCTGCACATCACGGTGGTTTGCAGAGTATAGATGTATACGTAGAAATATATATGGTGTACTACAGCCTATTCCTACTGATACAGCTTCAGCCTATTCATTGGTCATTTCAAGTTCACTAACCTACCTACATAGTTACGGGGTCTAACATCCATGTTATGACCTGTCATGATGATGATGATGATGATGATGATGACAGGTCATAACATGGATGATAGATCCTGTAACTGTGCAGATAGGTTAATGAACTTGAAATGACAAATGAATAGGCTGAAGTTGTATACAGTAGGAATATGTGAAATGCAGTAGCAGAAAGAACAAGATTTCTGGTTAGGTGACTACAGAGTCATGAACACAAAATCAAACAGTGGTAATGCTGGTCCTTACAATGAAAGCATTTACTTGTCACTTGGCCTGTAAATCCAACCTTGTCTCTCTTACCTTCCTTCCTTAGGTTCCTCTATGATGACACCAATCTCATGAGAAATGGAAGAGCACCAAGCCACTGTCTAAAAACCAGTTCATGACATCATCACCCTTACTTCAGACAAAGGTTGCATCACTGCTGAGAAGAGCACAGTCTGATTCACTGACCCACAATCCTTGCCTCAAGGATTCCATTCCCCAAATCAATGCCTGCTTGCTCTGATTTCCAGACCCAAGTTTCTCACCTGAGTTCACTTCGTCCTGCAGCCTTACATATCTACATTTCATATTTTTCCACAAACTCACAAATCTAATCACTTTGGACATCCTATTGTGATTGATTACTCTGCTTTCACTAAAAGGAATTATACTGTGATTACAAAACATCTCCATCACAGCAGCACACCTTCTTTCATTAAAAAGACAAGCAATTCTTTCAGTACCAACCCACAATTTGCAACAACTTACCGCCAAGCTCCTCCTGCTCACTGCTGATAATGCCTGATTATATGTTAAAATCCCCTGGCCCTAGCCTTAGTGCCGCTGAACACCCACATTCCCCATCATACTTTTAACTAAAAACTGCTGCAGTTGTAGACTTGAATCATAAGACTGATTTGATGCAGATCTCCATATATTTTGTCTATCACTTATCACTCCTTTCACCTATGTCAATGATTTGTTAATGTGGAATATACCAATTTGTGCCAGCATTTTAAGTCCATGTTAAATAGCAGGTTCCCCTGTAATGGACTGGCTACGTCAGTTCAGAGACCAGAGGAAGGCAAAGTGAAAACTTGCTCTTGTTAATTTGTTAATAGCACTGTTATAGATGGCACTGTTATAGATGGCAAACTGTGGCTTTATTACTTTTGTCTTCCAACCTACTTCCAAAAAAAAAAAAAAAAAAAAAATAGAATATTTGAAGATGAAGTTGCTTATTTCAAGGTGTGAAAATCCCAGCCTGTCAAGAAGAGTACTGGAGTCGATCTGGAGGTGACAGGCCACTTCTGTACAGGATTGGGTGGCAACGGTGGGTTGCGGTGATGAGATTATAATGGCAGCTTAGTAAAACAATATCAAAAGTCAGTCACTTTATTGTAAATCATGCGACTACACTAACAGACAGCAGTGTGGCAGCCATGGTTCTCTCAATGTAGTAGCACGTGGGCATGTGCCGCACCGTGTCGTCTGGTGTCCATTTGGTAGCCTGACATATGCATCCCAGAATGCTGATTCCTGTTACCAAACTAGCAGCTTGTGACCCTGCTTGGCGTCCCGCAGCTGCTTGTGGGCAGTGTCAGTAGCATGGAGGACAGTTGGAACACTTGGTGGGAAATCCAGCCTATACGAGTGGTGGCGTGTAACACCATTGTTCTCACATGAACATAGAAGGGGAGAGTGGCTGTACTGCCCCAGTCATGACATGATGCGCTTGAGCTGCAGCTGGAATGAGCCTGGAAAGTAGTCCACCAGGTGGTGAGCAGACGTCCTGGAAAGAGGGCTTGTTGCTAGAAGATGGAATGGTGGTGGCAGCTGACCAGGCTTGTGGTGGCTGTCTGCTGACCCACAGTGTGACACTGCGTGGAATGGATCCCTCATCATTGTAGGTCTGCTGAGCTGTGAATATCTCTGCTAAAACGCCACAGCTATTCATATGAGATAGTAGTTCATATTTTTGTACCAATGCACATCTTCCAGCCATGTTTCTGACAACATTATCATGGCCAATTGGTGGAGAAAGACCCCTGTCTTACCACTGCACTGGTAGGTTTGTTGGTGCTGAATCTGGTCTGTCTTGCAATGTGCAAACAGCCTCGTTGCTGTAATTGGCATGTTGACATCCTGCAGTTGTTGGTTGCCTGTGGCTTCTGTAATGCTGCATGTGATGCTGCCACAAATGGTAACACAGCTACAATATTCTGGCTGTCTTTTTCACTAGAAGAGTAGTACTGAAATATATGTGTACACCTTTCAAAAAAATATGCTATAGCTGTATGGTGTCATATCAGGACTTACAACCATCTATCCAAGATGAGACCATCAAATGGCTATTTCAACAGGATAATGTTGCAGCATATCAATCTAAACTTTATACTAGCATTCGGAGTTCCTGACCTTACTCCATGTGACTTTGCCTCATTTCCATAAGCAAAGATTAAGTAGGAATTACATTCTTGTTTCTGTGGATGAATATTTTCTATAACTATTTAAAAGTGAATGTGCTCAGTTGGCAGAAGATATTGCAACTGTGATAATTTCATCACAACAGGTGTCTAAATGAGAGTGGCAGAAATGCTAAAATAGAATAGCAACAGCTCTATTTAAGCATCACATTGGTGTATCCTTGAGACACATATTTATACTCACTGTCTTATTACATTTCTTTTCTGGGGTCAGTCCATATTGCTGGCAAACATCACTGCTGCCAGTCTTTTTTTTTATTTATTTATTTTTTACATAGAATGAGAAAACTTTAATTGGTGCTGTTGCAATGTCAAATGGTATTGAACAGTACAGGTGTACACTATATGAAACACAATGAGGACTTACTGTAAAAGTATCCCTGTGCTTGTAGTGTAACCTAGATGTCATAGTGCTGGTTTATTTCACAGATTTTATTAACAGAAAGAATACAGTACTGTTTTTGGTACTAACATTAACACAGAGGCTGTGCACTTTCAATTTTGTAGCATATTCATCAAACTGTGTAAGTGCCTGAATATACCAAAACTGGAACAAAATCTTAATATTACTATAGAATTATTCTTACCTTAATAGCTGACTTGGTCTCAGAAAGCAAAGTTGTGCATAATTCCTTTGCTGCTTTTGCTTCCACAAGAATTCTTCTCATTCGTGCTACGGTCATCTGACAGTTACCAGAGACCCACAGGACTAATTCTTCTTTCAGGTCAGTTACTCTATTTTTGACTCTCTGCTGCAAAGACTTGAAAACCATATCTAGTCAGAAATATTCCTTTCCAAAAATTATGTAAGTAAACCAAAAACATGAGGAAGAATTTTGTAATACCACTTGATATTTTCTGTACATATTTTTCAAACTTAAAATATTGGAATTATAGGAACAAGCTCACAAGAGGTACCCAAACAGATGAAGGAATATAACTTCTTATAATGAATACTGTGGCACTGGTTGGTGCAGAGGTTCTGTGTCTGATACTCAGTGAGCATCATAAATGTTTCTGAAATGTTGTGGTTTACTAAGCTTCAGAAGTTCAAATACCCAGTGGTATAAAATCTGAAATCTTGCACCAATCTCTCACCTATATGTGTTACTATACATTCTGTGTTAAATATTTATGAGCAAATAATACTTGCTTAACTGAGCTTTGACAATGGCATCTTCAAAAGTGGACTGAATGAATCCACTATTTATAGACAATACTAGTTTGTCAAATCTTCAATACAGGATGTTCAAAACAAAGTGTCAAATACTTTTAAAGGTGGTAGTACTCATCGAAACAAGAAAAGTAAGTCCAATAAAGCATGGGTCCAGAAACACATAGTTTGAGAGACAAACAAGTTTATAGGATGGGCTGCACAACGCTTAATTGTAGATATAGCACAGTCGTTGCACTGGTGCTTCATCAGATGTGTCGACTGCATATTATGATGTCTTACTCATAGTATTTTACCTAACATTAGGTGGTCTGCGGTCAGTTGTGTGGTTCAAGTTGTGTTATAAGCTATGTTAGTTTTCGGATGTTTGTCTGCCTTATTGTTCATTACTGTCAACCCTAGGTACATATCATGGTGTTTTGCCTTCTTCCAAGCATGGATTGACTTATGTGTTTACTGTTATTGTGCTACTTGTATGTACAAATAGAGTACTACATTTACATTTTCTCTCTTCCACCACTTCTTAGCAATGAAAACTTTCTATTCAACAAGTGAAACGGTGGATATGATATTCTGCTATGGTTCAGCAAATGGACATAGTCTGCGAGACTGTGCCATCTATGCTGAAAAATGTTGATAGCACAGAGTGCCCTCTGATAAGCTGTTCGACAGACATTTCCAGCATCCGAGGGACGTAAGTACCCTTGCACCTAGGAAGACTGACAGTGGAAGCCCTGTAACACTTATATCGATTATAAGTAGGTAGTATTATGTAACTGTATATCTGCAATTATGGAGCGTGCATTCTTTGTTATTTAAAGTCCTTGATGTGTGACAGGAAAATTAGAGTTTTGTAATGAATATATGAAAAAAGCAAAATGATTTGTTAAAATCATAAATTATTATAATATGTGTATGTTCAAAAACAGAAAATGTTTATTGAAAGCTGGTTCATGCTTAGGGCACTTGTATTCGTAATATATAAAAGACGTAGGGAAGTCCCTCCGTAATGGAAGCGACATAGCACGATGTAAAAGGTGGTTTTGGTGGTAGAACTGAGCGGCTCCTTGGTGTGAACAGTACGCAGTATGTGGCTAGCCGTAGCACGTTACACTTTGGCGCTGCTATGAGAGGCAATTGGAAGCTGATTTACAAAGGATTTGCCTCAGATGTGGATCTGGCTAGTATTTGGTATTCTCGGATCATGAAAATCTGATGCCAAGAAGAGATTTTATAGAGCATTCGAACATCAAGAGCCCTGGGTACAGTTAGCTGCCATGTCGCTTTCCACCAATCTTTCTCAGTGCTTCACTAACTTTGTACATTCAGTAATGTATATTGGCACGGACTACTTAATTTGTGTGTGGTTTGAATAATAATCACAAAAATAAATTTGTGTCCAGAACCATATTTTCTACCCTGATCATGAACCTATGCAGGGTCCTCACCTAAGTGGTGGTGGTGGTGGTGGTGGTGGTGGTCGTGCGGGGGAGGGGGGGGGGAGGGGGGGTGCTTGGTTATGGGGACACTTGTCCCCAGTCAAAGATGTGCCAATGCTACAGGGTTGCATCTTCAATGTGTGCCAGCAGGTATAACAACAAATGGTATACTTCAAACAGTGCATCATTCCTTATGCTGGAGGGCAGAAGGGTGCACTGTCATGAGTGGACAAAACAATGAACACCCCATGTCAACATGTGTTTATTGCAGAAAATATGTATTTCCACTTCCCACGTTTACTGCACTTATTTTTCTTGTTTCGATGAGTACTGCCATCTCTCAAAGTGTTCAACACTTTCTTTAACACCCTGTATATGGAACTGAATCCCACATCATCAATAATACTACCAATATTGTCAGTCGGCTACACAATTTTAGAAAGTTAAAATATCAGACACCCAAAAGGAAGTGTGTGCGACAATTATATTAGATGTAGCTGGTAGAAAAAAGAGAGAAAATTATATCTATACTGCAATGGCATATTTAGGTAATTAATTTAACAAATATTTTTTGTGATAATGCTGATGAGGGTGACATGTAATTCACAGGCCTCTTAGTAGTCACTACATATAAATGGCATACTTTTCTACGTACAAGCCCTTGTCTACACTGTCGTGTAATTTATTGTTGTTGTTGTTGTTGTTGTTGTTGTTGTTGTTGTTCTTGCGGTATCGACTATCAATAAAAATAAGTGGTACACACAGGAACTACGAACACTTAAAGATCAATGCAACAATTTCTACTACCTAGCAAAGAATTTATCTTGTCTGCATGCGAAAGTAAGATATAAAGAATGCAAACATCAGTACAGAATGGGTATTAAGAAAGCTAAATTAGAATATAATTGCAAATTGGTTGCACAAACTATTAATAAACCAAAAGAAATGTGGAAAATCATTAATGAGAATCTAGCATCGGGTAGCAAAGAATTTGTATCTAGATCCAAAATTAGTGCTGATAGTGTTAATAATTATTTTGTAAACAGTGTAGATAGTGTAGTTACTAAGATACCTGATAGTAAACATGAACCTAGCTACTATTTGGATGTTGCCTATAAAAACCAAAATGTTATGGAAAATGTGTTTTCTTTTGAACACATTTGTGTAGAAGATGAACACTCTGTCATTCTTTCTCTTAGCAAAAGTGATTCACTGGATATTTACAATATCTGCTCTAAAATACTGAAACTTAGTAGTCATAATATAGCAGAGGTTCTCTGTCACATCATAAACTACTGCTTTGATGAACGTTGTTTCCCTGAAAAATTAAAAGCAGCTAAAGTAATCCTAGTCCACAAAAAAGTCACAATAATTTGCCTAGCAATTATAGGTCAGTTTCTCTTGTACCACTTTTACCCAAGGTCATTGAGAAACTAATGAGTATTCAAATAATCAATTTTCTAGATTCTCATCAATTACTTTCAAATAGCCAGTTTGGGTTTAGGAAACATCTATCAACATGTGATGCTGTCATGAGCTACATATGTAACTGTCTTGAAGCAAAAGAAGAAAAATTTATTGTAAGTACAAAGTTTTTTGATTTATCAAAAGCATTTGACACTGTGTGCCACAACACTCTGCTGCTGAAATTAAAAACTGTAGGTTTCTCAGTCTCTGCTGTTTAAATTATTCAGTCATACTTATCTAATAGATCTCAAACTGTTTACTTCAATAACCAATATTCCAGTTTCTTACCCGTTAACCATGGTGTTCCTAAAGGGTCAATCTTGGGCCCTCTCTTGTTCATATTATATATGAATGACCTACCTTTTTTTTTTGGTCATCAGTCTACTGACTGGTTTGATGCGGCCCGCCACGAATTCCTTTCCTGTGCTAACCTCTTCATCTCAGAGTAGCACTTGCAACCTACGTCCTCAATTATTTGCTTGACGTATTCCAATCTCTGTCTCCTTCTACAGTTTTTGCCCTCTACAGCTCCCTCTAGTACCATGGAAGTCATTCCCTCATGTCTTAGCAGATGTCCTATCATCCTGTCCCTTCTCCTTATCAGTGTTTTCCACATATTCCTTTCCTCTCCGATTCTGCATAGAACCTCCTCATTCCTTACCTTACCAGTCCACCTAATTTTCAACATTCGTCTATAGCACCACATCTCAAATGCTTCGATTCTCTTTTGTTCCAGTTTTCCCACAGTCCATGTTTCACTACCATACAATGCTGTACTCCAGACGTACATCCTCAGAAATTTCTTCCTCAAATTAAGGCCGGTATTTGATGTTAGTAGACTTCTCTTGGCCAGAAATGCCTTTTTTGCCATAGCAAGTCTGCTTTTGATGTCCTCCTTGCTCCGTCCGTCATTGGTTATTTTACTGCCTAGGTAGCAGAATTCCTTAACTTCATTGACTTCGTGACCATCAATCCTGATGTTAAGTTTCTCGCTGTTCTCATTTCTTCTACTTCTCATTACCTTCGTCTTTCTCCGATTTACTCTCAAACCATACTGTGTACTCATTAAACTGTTCATTCTGTTCAGCAGATCATTTAATTCTTATTCACTTTCACTCAGGATAGCAATGTCATCAGCAAATCGTATCATTGATATCCTTTCACCTTGTATTTTAATTCCACTCCTGAACCTTTCTTTTATTTCCATCATTGCTTCCTCGATGTACAGATTGAAGAGTAGGGGCGAAAGGCTACAGCTTTGTCTTACACCCTTCTTAATACGAGCACTTCGTTCTTGATCGTCCACTCTTATTATTCCCTCTTGGTTGTTGTACATATTGTATATGACCCGTCTCTCCCTATAGCTTACCCCTACTTTTTTTCAGAATCTCAAACAGCTTGCACCATTTTATATTGTCGAACGCTTTTTCCAGGTCAACAAATCCTATGAAAGTGTCTTGATTTTTCTTTAGCCTTGCTTCCATTATTAGCCGTAACGTCAGAATTGCCTCTCTCGTCCCTTTACTTTTCCTAAAGCCAAACTGATCGTCACCTAGCGCATTCTCAATTTTCTTTTCCATTCTTCTGTATATTATTCTTGTAAGCAGCTTTGATGCATGAGCTGTTAAGCTGATTGTGCGATAATTCTCACACTTGTCAGCTCTTGCCGTCTTCGGAATTGTGTGGATGATGCTTTTCCGAAAGTCGGATGGTATATCGCCAGACTCATATATTCTACACACCAACGTGAATAGTCATTTTGTTGCCACTTCCTCCAATGATTTTAGAAATTCAGATGGAATGTTATCTATCCCTTCTGCCTTATTTGACTGTAAGTCCTCCAAAGCTCTTTTAAATTCCGATTCTAATACTGGATCCTCTATCTCTTCTGAATCGACTCCTGTTGTATTTCTATATTCCTGATTTTCCCGGAACATGTTTGTACTTCCTCCTTTCATCAATCAACTGAAGTATTTCTTCTGTTACCCATGGTTTCTTCGCAGCTACCTTCTTTGTACCTATGTTTTCCTTCCCAACTTCTGCGATGGCCCTTTTTAGAGATGTCCATTCCTCTTCAACTGTACTGCCTACCGCACTATTCCTTATTGCTGTATCTATAGCATTAGAGAACTTCAAACGTATCTCGTCATTCCTTAGTACTTCCGTATCCCACTTCTTTGTGTATTGATTCTTCCTGACTAATGTCTTGAACTTCAGCCTACTCTTCATCACTACTATATTGTGATCTGAGTCTATATCTGCTCCTGGGTACGCCTTACAATCCAGTATCTGATTTGGGAATCTCTGTCTGACCATGATGTAATCTAATTGAAATCTTCCCGTATCTCCCAGCCTTTTCCAAGTATACCTCCTCCTCTTGTGATTCTTGGACAGGGTATTCGCTATTACTAGCTGAAACTTGTTACAGAACTCAATTAGTCTTTCTCCTCTTTCATTCCTTGTCCCAAGCCCATATTCTCCTGTAACCTTTTCTTCTACTCCTTCCCCTACAACTGTATTCCAGTCGCCCATGACTATTAGATTTTCATCCCCCTTTACATACTGCATTACCCTTTCAATATCCTCATACACTTTCTCTATCTGTTCATCTTCAGCTTGCGACGTCGGCATGTATACCTGAACTATCGTTGTTGGTGTTGGTCTGCTGTCGATTCTGATTAGGACAAACCAGTCACTGAACTGTTCACAGTAACACACCCTCTGCCGTACCTTCCTATTCATAACGAATCCTACACCTGTTACACCATTTTCTGCTGCTGTTGATATTAGCCGATACTCATCTGACCAGAAATCCTTGTCTTCCTTCCACTTCACTTCACTGACTCCTACTATATCTAGATTGAGCCTTTGCATTTCCATTTTCAGATTTTCTAGTTTCCCTACCACGTTCAAGCTTCTGACATTCCACGCCCCGACTCGTAGAACGTTATCCTTTCGTAGATTATTCAATCTTTTTCTCATGGTAACCTCCCCCTTGGCAGTCCCCTCCCGGAGATCCGAATGGGGGACTATTCCGGAATCTTTTGCCAATGGAGAGATCATCATGACACTTCTTCAATTAAAGGCCACATGTCCTGTGGATACACGTTACGTGTCTTTAATGCAGTGGTTTCCATTGCCTTCTGCATCCTCATGTCGTTGATCATTGCTGATTCTTCCGCCTTTAGGGGCAATTTCCCACCCCTAGGACAAGAGAGTGCCATGAACTGCTATCCGCTCCTCCGCCCTCTTTGACAAGGCCGTTGGCAGAATGAGGCTGACTTCTTATGCCGGAAGTCTTCGGCCGCCAATGCTGATTATTTATCAAAATTTAGGCAGTGGCGGGGATTGAACCCGGGACCGAAGACGTTTTGATTATGAATCAAAGACACTACCCCTAGACCACCTACCTAGCAATGTAATAGATGATACTACAAACTGTTACTTGTATGCAGATGATATCAGTTTAAGTGTTACAGTGCCTATGAACAATAACATAAGTAACTCTAACCTCACTCAAGGTAGATATACTTTCTGACTGGTGCAATGCCAATAGCCTGCCTATGAACATAAATAAAACACAGGAATTAAACACATCTGATAACAATAGAATCATCTTAGAGACAGTTCCTGTAAAGTTTCTTGGCATTGTTTTGCAAAATAATTTAGGCTGGCAGGCACATGTGAATTATTTAACACCAAAAATTTCTAAAGGAATATTTATGCTCAGAAAATTACAAGCAACAGTAGATAAGAAAATTTTGCTTTCTGTCTATTATAGTTATATTCACTCTCATTTGACGCATGGGACAATCTTGTGGGGAAATAATTGCTACTCAAAATGCTTATTTACAGCCCAGAAAAAAGCTGTCAGACTGATATGTAAATTACCACCTAGGACTCACTGTAGAGAATTATTTATTAAACTCAGTATTATGACCTTGCCATGTATATACATATTTCAATGTCTCTTGTACATTAAAAAGAACTTGTCTAGTTTTGATCTGAATTCTGATGTACATAGTTATAACACACAACACTGTAATGATGTAAGAAAAGACTACTGCTCATATACCAAAACACTAAACAGCTTCAAACACACATCTGTAAAGCTATTTAATAAACTACCAGAGTCAGTTAAGAGTCTGGAGCTGAAAAAATTTAAGATATTTGTAAGAACGTTATTAATTCAGAATTGTTTTTATACAATGGAAGATTTCTGTGAGCATAATTTCTAACATAGATTAATTATTTGTGTATTTATTGTCATTGTTGTTTGTACATTTATTGACGTTGCTTATACAAGCTTTACATCCCTGTAAATGTTTTGTTTTTGGGCAATAAAAATCAGTCAATCAATCTTCAGTCCAAAGACTGGTTTGATGCAGCTCTACATTTTACTCTGTCCTGTGGAAGCTTCTTCACCTTTGAATAACTACTGCAACCCACATCCTTCTGAATGTGCTTACTGTATTCATCACTTGGTCTCCCTCTACAATTTTTATCCCCACACTTCCTTCCAATACCAAATTAGTGATCCCTTGATGTGTCAGAATGTGTCCTATCAACCAATTCCATCTTTCAGTCAGGTTGCACCCCAAAGTTCTCCCCAATTCTATTCATTCTCATCATTAGTTATATGATCTACACATCTAATCTTAAGCATTCTTTTTTAGCACCTCATTTCAAAAACTTCTATTCTCTTCTTGCCTAAACTGTTTATTGTCCATGTTTCACTTCCATACATGGCTACCTCCAGACAAACACCTTTAGAAAAGACTTTGTAACACTTAAATCTATATTTAATGATACCAAATTTCTCCTCTTCAGAAATGCTTTCCTTGCCACTGCCGTTCTACATTTTGTACCCTCTCTACTCTGGCCTTCGCCAGTTATCTTGCTGCCCAAATAGCAAAATTCATCTACTACTTTAAGTGTCTCATTTCCTAATCTAATTCCCTCAGACCGCCTGATTTAAAGTGACTGCATTCAATTACCCCTGCTTTGCTTTTCTTGATGTTCATCTTCTTATATCCCCCTCTCAAGATGTTGTCCATGCTATGTCTTCAAATTAATAAGGAAATAATGCTGCAGTTAGTTCCCCCATCAATGACCCTAAAAAGGTACATTCAATGACTAGCCCTGCATAGTCCTATTAAAAATGTTTTGTGTTGAAAGACTACTTGGAAACTTTAATCCCAGCAATGATATGCAGTTTATGCATAAAGATGAACTGAAAACATAAACAGTGCACAGTAACATTGTGTTGCTGGTTCATGAAGCTATGTTGATGTCAGAATGGCGAATATTGTCACACAATATGGTCTCGAACTTACATGCTCTGTACATACTGACAATACTAAGAATTCTTTTGGGGCCATAAGTATTGTTTGTCAATATTTTTAGTATTAACAACACATCAATACACACCCTCTGACTGTCAATGTATTGACAGTCTGACAATATTATTGAATGTGTGAGGGCTCCTTAATGAGAAGACATGCTAGTGCATATTCCAACTTAACCTGAAGACAATATGATAGAGACCTAATCATTCAAGATGTAGCAGCAAGCAAAAATTTGATGAAAGATGTAGAATAGAAATGAAACAATGGTCTATACAGTGTGTGGAAACTAAGACAAATGCTTGAAGAAGCCAAGAAAAGTAACAGAAAAACAGAGAATGAGTAAGAAAAGAAAAAAGTTTCAGTCAGCATCAGGTGATAGTGGTAGAGGCAGAGACAGAAGGAACATGGAAAAAGAAAAAAAAGAGTGATATGCTAATGATAGGAGAGTGTCATCATAGGGGGTTTGTAAGAGTACGGGTAGGTGTATCAAAGAGTCAATTTCCACACCCAGAATTTTAAGAAGTTATCATATGAAATGAGGAACTCAAAGGTTTTGTATATATACCAACTGTTGAAGTTTGGATTTACAGACATACAAGGTGTACTTGTATGGATCAATGTCATTACCTCCACACAGTTTATAAAGTCACTGATGTGAGCTGCACTATCAGTGGCCTTGTTGCAAGAATCAATTGCATGAATCCTCTGCCATATAAAGTTACTTTCTATCTCATATCTGTTCTGTCTATGTTTGCCACAAATGGAAACTTCATACTCTGTCACTCATTCCTAAAGTCAATGAATGCTTCAATAAACATAGGAGTAAATGTATTCCTTTTGGCATGCACTGATGAGCCAAAACATTATGACTGTTGCCCATCACGAGATTGAAAGTCTCTGGTGATGTTTTGAACATGTGGCAAAAAAGTATACAAGTAGAGTAGAGATGATATGTGTTACAAATGAGATAATTCATTGATGTAAGCGACACTGAAAAAGGGCAGATGTTTATGGGCCAGCACCTGAGAACAAGCATCTCAGAAATGGTGAAGTTAGGTGGCTATTTCCATGCTAAAGTCATGAATATGTATGGAAAGTGGTTGACAGGCAATGAAATCATGAGCAGCTGACAAGATGTTGGATGTTCTCACCTCATCACAGAATGTGGAGATCAGAAGCTTGCCCATTTCGTAAGACAGGACATGCAGTGCTCTGTGGCACACAGATCTAATGACGGTGTAGAATGCTGGTGCGGGCACAAGTGTTTCAGAGCACATCGTACAATGCACATTGTTGAATGTTGTGCTCCACAGCAGAAGACTCCTATTTGTTCCCATGTTGACCCAAAACATCCTCAGTTACAATTGCAGTGGGCACAGGACCATCAAAATTGGACAGTAGTTCAATAGAAGTATGTCACTTGGTCAGATGAATGATGTTTCTTGTTACACTAGGTCATCGTCATGCCCTGATACACCACCATTCATGCAAATGGCTGCTCAAAATATGCACCATGGTACAGACCACCTGTGGAAAACATTCCAGCCACATAAAGGCACCACACCTGCTGCCAACAATGAATCCAATATGTTCTGAGAATCCACAACGACTGAAAGAAACAGCATTTCCCTCATCTATATACTCACACAGACAATGAAAACACACTTCAATTTTATGAAGTTTGAAGTTGTCAAAGTTGCAAGAGTTTGTCACTATTGTACAATGTCTGTATCCAGACACCCACATACAATGCCACTAGATGTCACAAGAGGCAGGCCTGGCATAATGAAAGAAAGTAGGGAGGAGTGTGTGGGCAGTAGAGAAGCTGTAACATGAGAATGGGTCAGTCAGGAGAGCTCAGTGATTTCGAACTTTGACTAGTCACCTAAATAACAAGTCCAGCAAGGATATATCAACCCTTCTAAAGCTGCTCCATTCAACTGCTGGCCACATGGTAGTGAAGGAACAATCACAACTATATGAAGACCAGACAGATCTCATGTCCTGATGGAAAGGGACCGTCAAGCACTGTAGAGACTGGTTGTAAAAAATTACATGAAATCAGTGGAAGGAATCACTCATGAGTCCCAAAGTACTATCAGCAGTCCATCTAGCATAATGACTGTGTGTATGGAGTTAAAAGGAATGGGCCATGATGGTCGAGCAGCTCCTCATGAGACAAACATTTCTTTAGTCAATGCTAAGCAACACTCAACACGGTGTAAAGGGTGACGTCACCGACCCTAGGATGTCTGGAAATGAGTGATTTGGAGTGATAGATCACACTGTACCCTGTGGCAAACTGATGGAAGGATTTGGGTTTGCCCTATCCCTGGAGAACATTACATGCCTTCAGGTGTAGTGCCAACAGTGAAATACGGAGAAGATAGTGTTACAGTATGGGAGTGTTTTTCGTGTTTAGTCTGGTTCCCTTATGACGCTATTATACAATGTTTGTAACCAGACATGCCTATACAATACCACTATACAATGGTGCTTAAGAAAATTTTAAATTGGGAAGGATATGAATACATTTTACGGCATTGTATACAGGGTTCAGTAGGGATATGAATACATTTTACAGCATTGTACGTATACAGGGTTCAGTTGGGGAACTGTTTGGGGACAGTGATTGTCCATATCAGTACTGACAATCCACCCTATCCATTTGCGTACAGTAACATTCCTAATATGGACTGGCCTGCCCAGAGTTCCAACTTGGACCCAATGCAGCACCTTTAGAATGAGAGCGAATATTAACTTTGCTCCAGATCCCAGCATCTAACATCAATATCTTCTTTGCTTTTGGCTCCTGTGGGAGACTGGACTGCCATTCCTCCACAGATATTCAGACACTTCATTGAAAGTATTCTAAGGTTCTTTTTCTGTTCATGACAACACATGCCCTGACAGAGCCATCCAAACTCAAAGGATCTTAGGTGGTTTTGGACTCGGGCATTTTGGTTATAGTTTGGACCTTAGTCCAAGTGATTTTCACTTGTTTCTACACTAAAAGACCTAGCTAGCAACACAGCATTTCTATGATGATGAGATAATACATGCAGACATCTATGTGTGGTTGGAGTCTCAGGCAACAACATTCTATGACAATGGAATTAACAAACTGGTGTACCCTTATGATTACTTTATGCAGAGATTACAGTGAAAAATAGCTGAACAATGAGCCTTTCAAATGTAAATGTTTCCTTTCATTTGATATTTCTCTTTTTTTTTAATTCTGAAATGTATTTTATGAGTAGCCATCTTATTATTGTTGCAGATGTAATACAATAGGGACACTTACAAGAATTGGCTTAAGTTTTAAACATTACAAGTTTACAGCTTGCCATGCAAAATGCAAAAGTGCTAGTTGTTTTTCCAGAGAAGCATTAGTGTCAGCAGAAAAGGCATTGCCTTGTAGCAGTTTAACACTCTCCAACACTTCAACCATAAATAGTTGTAATTATTCCTGTAAAAGTAAACTATTATACAAAATTCATCCCAAGCGCAGCAACAGTCATGCAGCCACTTAAATCAGTGGGCTCCAGTACAAGCTTATGATGCTCTCAGAAGCAGTTGTGTTCAGTTGCCCATTTAGGTTGGTACATGCTGTCATGTGAAGGTTATTTGTTCCTGGCACATGGGGCTTTACAATGTTGCACTAACAACACATTTGTACAATGTAACATCAAAGACTTGAAAGACCTAGTGTACTTCACATTAAACACTCCTTAGAGGGCGGCAACAACCAAACCACGGCACTAATAATTGTATATATGCACCTGGTGATTAAAATTGCAACTCCAGAAAGGACAGAAAATAATGAAATTTTACTTATTTTGCACATATAGTGTGGTATCAATAGCAATGATGCCACGGCATATTAAAGTTCTTAGGTTGGCACTAGGACAGACACCGACGACAGCACCCTCTAGCCGGTGCTGTGGAGCTCTATGAGCTCCGCTCCAGATTTGACCCATTTCATCAAGAGCAGACGGCCTGGAACACTGCTTAAACTACAGTGTGTGTTGACTTTTGAGACTTTTGAGACCTTGTACTACTCACAACAGGATGTATGCAAAGTTACGTAACCATTTATTGTTTTTGCCTATAGTAAACATCTAATATTTTAATCGCAGTTCTGAAGTGCTTGTCCCCTCCCACTCCTACTCCCTTCCTTCATTTGGCCAACCTTTCAGTTTACCGGAGCAAACCCACGCACCGCCTTCCAGGCGGGATACAAAAGTCGGCGATGAGGACTCCCCTTTCCTCTCCTATCATTTCCTTTTTTGCTCGGTACCGCTTTCTTTTCATGCTAGCCTCAGTATGAGACTTTCAATTGTGTAAACCATGGCTTCACCACAGGAAAAGGCTTCACTGTCCGATCTTGTATGTTTTTGGGTTCAGCAAATGACGCAGCTGCTTGCTGCCATAAATGAACTGGTCACTCTACAAACGGCAGCTACTTCTGCACCTCCGACGCCACTGCCTGTACTGACGCCATTGCCATTTCGTGCCTTCAATCCTGATGTTGAATGCTGGCCAGAATACATCGCACAGCTCGAGGCACACTTCGCAGCATACAACATACCAGGTAGAGAGCGCCTTGCCTTTTTCATTGCCAACGCCATTGTTGTGTTGTACCATGTGCTCGTCAAGTTGTTTCCCACCACCTGCCCAGAAACTACAATGTACGACAAAGTGATTAATGCTTTGAGCTCCCACTTCTGTGACAGTGTAATGTGGTAGCTGCACACTACAAATTCTTTTGCCTCCGGCGTGGCCCTACTTAGTCCAATAAATCTTGGTTAGCGGACCTTTATGGCCTAACTTCTGACTGTGACTTTAATTGCTCATGTGGACGCTCATATGTGGATATAATGATTAGAGATACTATTGCACAGAATGTGGCAGATCTTCGCATCCATGAGCAAATTCTCAGATTTAAAAACCCGTCTTTGCAGGAAGTAGTGAACTTGCTAGACAGACAAGATACATTAGACATGGCTACTTCTGCATTCGACGTGACCCCGTGTGTATGTACTGTTAGCACAGCACAACACATGCCCTTCCGCTCGGCCCCAGCACAGCCAGCCAAGCCACACTGCTCGCGCGCAAGTAAACACGTTCCAAACCAGGCACCCACAAAGAAACTGAAATCATGTCCGAACTGCTTTCGTGCCCACTCATGGGACAATTGCCCATCCCGTCAAGCAAAGTGTTACTTTTGTAATAAGAAAGGACATGTGCAAGCTGTGTGTACTAAGAGAAACACTAATTCACAACTTGTCTCCCGTTCGCGTGACTCGCATGGGCATCACCGCAACGGCAACCGCCATGGTCCTGATTCACATCAGCCTATGGATGTTAATGCCATTTATTCAAGGCCTTCTGCTTCCCGTGATTCAACAGCTCGTTGTGTGAGTCAAGTTTTGCCAGACACTTCCTCTCGCATTCAGGAAACCTTTGTTACTTTGAACATTTGTGGACATTGTGTTCGCCTGACGCTGGACACTGGTGCGTCTGTTTCTTTACTGAACAGATCAGCGTATGACTTGCTTGGTTTGCCCCCGCTTCGTCGTTCACATTCCACACTGACTGCATTTACTGGACAGGAAATCTCAGTGCTCGGTGTGTGTAGTTTGCAAGCCACGTATGGTGCAACGACCCATATAGTGTCTTTCCATGTGCTCCGCTCTAGTGATGCTATGAACATTTTTGGCATGGACGCATTTAAACTTTTTGGCCTCGCAATTCAGGACAATGTACCTTGCATGAGCGCTAGTGACCAGGCAGATAGTGTTGCTGCATTATGCGATGATTTTGATGAACTCTTTACTGATGGCCTTGGTTGCGCCGAGACTTTGCAGCGCATGTTGTAGTTAAAGACAATACCATGCCTATTTTCCGGTGCGCACACCCGGTACTGTGAGTGTGGAGAAACCAAACGGTCGTCTCCGTATTTGTGCTGACTTTAAGTCTACCATAAATCCCCAGACAGTGGTAGCTACGTTTCCCTTACCGCATCCTGAAGACATTTTTGATAAGCTTGGTACGGGAAAATTCTTTTCCATGATTGACTTGTGTGACGCATACAATCAGATTCCACTCGACGAACAGTTGCAGTACTATTTTGTGATCAAACCCACATTGGATTGTTCAAGTTGTGCCGCCTTCCATTCGGTTGTGCTTCGGCTCCTGCTATTTTTCAGTCTTACTTGCAGCAGTTGGGTGCCACTATCCCTAGTTGTTCCAATTATCTGGACGATATAGTTGTATCAGGTTGCACCCCTGACGAACATTTGCAGAATTTGCATGCCTTATTTACTGTACTTTTGCAGGCAGGGCTGAAGTGTAACAGAGACAAGTGCAAATTTTTTCAGACTGAGATTCAGTATTTAGGACATATGATTAACGGACAGAGTCCCCGCCCCTTGCCGTCACATCTCATTGCGATTAGAGACTTGCCAGCACCCAGGAACTTGAAAGAACTTCAGTTTGTGTAGGGCAAAATTACATATTATATTCGGTTTATACCAAATGCATGGCAGATTGCAGTGCCTTTGTTCGGCGTAAGAATGTTCCTTTTGTTTGGTCTTCCGAATGTGACGCTGCTTTCCACAAGCTCAAATCTGCTTTGTTGAGTGATTGCTGTTTGACTCCTTTCGATCCCTCCAAACCAGTTGTTTTGGCTGTCAGTGCATCTTCACACGGCACTGGAACAGATCTCTCGCACACCATTAATTCTGTCGATCACTCGATTGCTTTTGCATCTAAGTTGCTCAATTCTGCCCAACAAAACTATTCTCAAATCGAGAAAGACACTTTAGCTATTGTATATGGAGTGACAAAGTTTCATGGTTTTTTGTACGGTCGCAAATTCTATTTGGTCACTGACCATGAGCCTTTGACATCGTTGTTCCACCTGTCAAAGCCAGTTGCGGCCTGTACTGCACAAAAGTTGCAATGCTGGTCTTTGTTTTTGTCTAACTACAATTACGAAATTTTAGTTGGCCTATGGCCCAGCATGGCAATGCCGATGCTTTGTCTCGTCTACCTATTGGTCCTGATGCAGTGTTTGATTCTTCCAAATTGTCATGCATGTTTATTGATTCGCAAGATAAGGAATTAGCTGATGGTTTTCCAGTGGATTTTCATCGCATTGCTTCCGCGACAGCCGCTGACACTTTCTTGCACATTCTTTTGCAGTATATTCATACTCAATGGCCTCCATCTGCTACGCAGATACGTGATTCACTTGTTCGATGTTACTTTGCACAACGTCACAACTTGTCTGTACACCATGGTATTATCTTGTTACGAACTGACAATGATCAGTCTCATGTGGTTTTATCTCATTCGTTGTAGTTGGAAATCCTCCAATTGCTGCTTCCTGGTCATTGGGTTATCATGTGGGTGAAGCAATTAGTGCATCCTCACTGCACCTGGGTCGGCATTGATAAACATATTGAGAATTTGCTTGCTGACTGTCGCTCTTGCGTGGAGCATCAATCTGTTCCCTGCCAGCGCTTCTTTGCATGGCTGACTTCTACTGCACCTTGGCAGCGTGTTCACATTGATTTTTCAGGTCCTTTCTGGGACACCCACTGGTTGATAGTTATTGATGCGTACAGCTACTTTCCTTTTGTTGAACCTATGTCTTTTACTACATCTGCCAGTACTATTCGGGCTTTGACGTCTATTTTTTGCATTGAGGGCCTTCCTAAAGTTATTGTCTCCGACAATGGCCCCCAATTCGTGTCCTCAGAGTTTGAAGCGTTCTGTGCTACTAATGGCATACGCCATCTGACCTCAACCCTGTTCCACCCCCCAGTCGAACGGCGAGGCTGAACGTTTTGTGCGTACGTTTTAAGTCGCAGATGAACAAGTTGCGCACCACACACTCTCACAAGCGCGCACTCTAGACTTTCCTTGCTTCCTACCGCTCTCAGCTGTGTGGCACCCATTCCCCAGCGGAATTGCTACATGGCCATGCCCATCGCTCACTCCTGCAGCTATTGCACCTGCCACCACGCACTCCCACTGCTTCGCCTCGTTCTGGCTTGGCACCGCATGATTTGGTGTTCTATTGCATTTTCTCTGGCAGGCTGCACTGGGAGCAGGGGCGCATTCTTGGCCAGCTTGGCCGTGCCTTATTTGTCATTTCTGGTCCCTCCCACACTGTCAAGTGACACTAGAACCAGATCTGTTTGTGCCATCCTCGGTTTTCTGCCGCTGGTTGTTTTCCGGCAGAATTGGAGGCTTCACGGCTTCCACCGCCTCAGCCCACAACTCCACCGATGGCGCCTCTGCCACGGGCACACCTGCCGTCGTCGCCCTTGCCGGTCCTGTCACCTGCACCGGACGGGAGCCTCTTGCCGCCACCACGGCCCCAACTCTGGTCGCCGCAGCCGCTGCCACTGCCACTGCCGCTGCCGCCATGTTCCTCCACAGTGCCGGAACCGATGGATGCTGAGGCTGCCGTCACACTGCCGCTGCCGCCGCCACCACTGATGTCGCCCGTGGAGGACGTTGCTTCACCTCCTCATCCAGGATTACCCAGTGGCGGTGCGCGACCTGGGCATGTTTTCCACGGAGCATTTTCCTCGCCCCCTCGCGAGCAATTCAGGGTCACAGGTGGACAGCGTGCCCCGGCAATTCCGCTGTCCGTCCTCTCAGCTGTGCTGCCCCTGGGTCCCTCCACCTGCCGTTGCAAGCCATACTCAACGACGGTGTGCCGTTTCAGGGGGGAGGGATGTGGTATCGATAGCAATGATGCATTGGTGTATTAAAGTTCTCAGGTTGGCACTAGGACAGACACCGATGACAGTTCCCTCTAGCTGGTGCTGTGGAGCTCTATGAGCTCCGCTCCAGATTCGACCTATTTCATCGAGAGCAGACGGCCTGGAACATCGCTTAAACTACAGTGTGTGTTGACTTGCTATCGAGACCTTGTACTACTCACGACAGGATGTACGCAAAGTTATGTAACCATTTAATAACTTGTTTTTGCCTATAGTAAACATCTAATATTTTAATCATATTAGTGAAGTGCTTGTCCCCTCCCACTCCTACTCCCTTCCTTCATTCGGCCAACCTTTCAGTTTACCGGAGCAAACCCATACGCCGCCTTCCAGGTGGGATTCAAAACATATAATGGCAGGAAGTAGACATGATTAAATTTCCAGATTGTTAGGGGATATGCAGTGTAGAGCATTTAATATACAAAGGTTTAATCTCAAGCAGCAGCAATGTCTCTAACCTGGCTGGGCATTGGGTCGAACTGAGATTAAATGATAGATACATATACATCTACAATGATACTCCACAGTCCACCTTACAGCAAATGGCAGTGGGTACCAAGTACCACTATTAGTCATTTCCCTTCCTGTTCTACTCACAAATAAAATGAAGGAAAAACAACTGTCTATATGCCTCCTTATGCATCCTAATTTCTTGTATCTTATCTTCATGGTCTTTACATGCAGTGTATGATGGAGGCTACAGAGTCATTTGCCAGTCAGCTTCAAATGCCAGTGTTCTAAATAGTGTTTCTCGGAAAGAACACCACCTTGCCTTCAGGGATTTCCATTTGAGTTGCCAAAGCATCTCTATAATACTTGCATGTTGTTTGAAGCTCTCAGTAACAAATGTTCCAGCCTGCCTCTGAATTGCTTCAATGTCTACCTTTAACCTGACCTGGTATGGATCTCAAACACTTGAGCAGAACTAAAGAATAGGTCATACCAGTGTCCTACATGCGGTCTACTTTACAGATGAACCACACTTTCTTAGAATTCTCCCAATAAATCAAAGTCGACCATTTGTCTTTCTTACCACAACTTTCACATGCTCATTCCATTTCATATCGCTTTGCAAGGTAATGCCCAGATATTTAAATTACACGACTGTGTCAAGCGGTACACTACAGATACTGTACCTGAACATTACAGGTTTGTTTTTCATACTCATCTGCATTAACTCACTTTTTTCTACATTTAAAGCTAGCTGCCATTCACCACACCAACTATAAATTTTGTCTAAGTCATCTTGTATCCTCCTACAGCCACTCAACTTTGACACCTTACCATACACCACAGCATCATTGGCAAACAACTGCAGATTGGTACCACCTTGTCTGCCAAATCATTTACGGATAGAGAGAATAACGGCGCCCTTATCACACTTCCCAGGGGCACTCGTGATGATACCCTTGCCTCTGATGACCATTTTCTTTTGAGGGCAACATACTGGGTTCTATTACTTAAGAAGTCTTTGAGCGACTCACATATCTGTGAACCTATTCCATATGCTCATACCTTCTTTAACAGCCTGCAATGAGGCACCGTGACAAATGTTTTCTGGTAATCTGGGAATATAGAATCTGCCTGCTACCTTTCATCCATGGTTTGCGGTATATCACGTGAGAAAAGACCAAGCTGAGTTTCACACGAACAATGCCTTCTAAAGCCATGCTGATTCACACACATAAGCTTCTCAGCCTGAAGAAAATTTATTATTTCTGAACTGGGAATATGTTAGACAATTCTACAGCAAACCAATGTCAGGGTTATTGGTCTGCAATTTTGTGGGTCCATTCTTTTACCCTTATTATACAAATGAGTCACCTGCATTTTTTTCCAGTCACCTGAGACTTTGTGCTGGGTGAAAAATTCATGATATATGCTATATTGGCCAATGCCAGTATGGGTCTATCATTCCATGCTGCTGCAACTCTTTGCAACAGTTCATCAATTTTAGTGGCTGGTGGGTGGTGGCATGCCAGTTTTTTAGCATCCTGTGACTAGGTGCTTGTAACGGATAAGAGATCTCAAGAACATGCTGGCCAAGATAACAGTTGAATGACTCTCTGTATTTTGTTAGCTCAGAATAGCATGGGCAATATGTAGTCTTGCATTATTTGTTGAAAGATGCCACAAATATCTCAAAAAAGAAACAGCCACTGGCCTTAACATGTCAGAAATGTAACAGCCACTGTTCAAATTAACAGCTGTGCAAACCAGAGGTGATTGTGTTGTATATCCAACTGCACCCTGTAACACCACGCCAAGTGCTGGATCAGTATGACAATGGCAAATGCAATCTGACAACATTCTATCTCTTAGAAACACCCACAAAACTATACATACATTGTCATTCTTTATGCAGAACTAGGATGTATCTGAAAAGAAGGTATGGTGCCACTACCGTGTCCTGTGTTGTTGTTTGGTGTGCCATTGTCACTTCTTGCCAATTTGATGTTTGTTGTACTTTGCAATTTTAACAGTCAGCAGTGTACATTAAAACTTTTTGTACATACAGGTATTTTATCATTATATGTTAACCTGCTGTGAGCAGATTCCTTCAGACAAATAAATAGATATACATGTCTACTATGCAAGTTCAAAAGTGATTTTTGAGTGAACTTGGTGCCCTGAAAAGAGGTTGCAAAGTAGCAACCTGATTTTCATAGTCTCTACCCTGTGGTAGCTTGTCTGTCTGTTGACTTGGAGCTGAAAAGGTGACCTGAAATGTGTTGCTTAATAAAGCTGTGGAAACTGCTTTGATGAAGCAATGAAATTGCATACTGGAAAAACTTCATAAAACATCACGTTACAGAGAGTACATTTCTTCATACATCAAATGAAAGTTTCCTCAAATTACTTACATCTGGTCTTGAAACAAGTATATACAACATTTTAAGAGGCAACAAGCAATAATTAGTAAAACAGGTTATTTTTACAGTACCAGAAGCTGGTGCTGTGCAGCATCAATGTTAGAGATAATTTTTTTCTGGGTGGTTACTTGGATGTTAGGCATCCCACACTGCTGTTGTTCATGTCGTATGAACAGATATCCTGGCAAATATCTACACACACGTTCCTCATTTCATTGGCTCTTGTCATCACATCAAGTGGTGACAAGTTTCCCTGTTTTTAGTATCTGTAGAAGGCATGACAGTGCTGCTATTTTGAACCCCATGAATGGAACTAAATCGCTGTGCAAATTGAACTATGGAAAGCAGAGCAACCATACGCACGAAGATAAGCACATGACAGTAACTCAGCATGCAGTTGGTGTGGGCGGCTAATAACTGAGCACACAACAACTCATGGCATGAGTATTAGGCTATGTCCACAGTGGTCTAACTCTGCAGGAGCACTGGCCTGTTCTGCTTACTCTCACTTGCAAGTAAACACTGACGTCAGCAGGTCTGCCCATATGATACTCCATGGCAAGTTCCCTAACTGTTATGCTGTTCTACTTGTGGTAGTTCATTTGCTTACATCAAGATGTCTGCTACCGGGGTATCAAACTGTTCATAAGCATTTTTGTGATACTTTAATAGCACAGGCAGTCCTTCAGTATGTGTGTCATGAAGAAGTGCTATGAGAAACTGATGGACATGTATGTAATGTATGGCAGGGTGATATGTGATTGTTTACATCCCAAAAATGACATTTATGAATACATGTGTATTTGATGACATCCATAGACATTTGCATGTATTGTCTGCCAATTGACTGTGAGGTTGGCCACCTCTGGTTAAAAATTTAGAACAATGTATTTGACTGTGTTTTGACTCATGCCATCACTTGGCTAACTGCATGCCACAATTTTGTGCATTTTATCATCACACAGTTTGCATGAATATCAGAATCCATCACTGAAAGTACTTATTTCCATTGACCAGCCTGCCTGTTTAAAAGTATTATAAACGGTTCTAAGTTTAATTTAGGCAAGCTTCTGACTTATAAAATGCCCTACTGTTGAGTAATGAAACATTCTTCATGAGACAAGCTGCCTTCAACACCCACAGTTACCACAGATGGGCACATATCAACGCACAGCTGTTGTTTTCTGAAAATTTGTGCAAGCATTATCAGAAGGATGATAACTGGTCCACACACCAATCCCAAAAGGCTTCCAGGACCTTCCTAACAATGATTATTTAAGAATAACTGGCCACAGATAGTGAAAAATAAGCCACTGGATCTATGCAGTGACATGTGATTTGCGCACATGATCCACTTTAACACTGTAATCACACGGCAAGGCAATACATGAATGCACAGGATTAGTCAAGGTCAAGAAGCAGGTTAGTAACCCACATCACTTCACTTTAACCCAGTTGATTTCTACTTGTGGGATCACTTAAAGGTGCTAGAGGTTGACACTGAAAATAGAAATATAAGGAGCAGTCAAATGAAAATGAGGCAAATAGGAAAAGTAAGTAAACTGATTATTATTTCAAAAGTAATCACCGTAACTGTTAACACTTTTATCCCACTGTGAGACAGTATGGTCAATGTCTACATGGAAAAATGTTTGCAGTGGCCTAAGTAACCATGATTGCACACAGGCATGCGCTTCTTTCTCCATAGGCACTGAGTGGACCCACAAATTGTCAAGGTTGTTTTGACCATGCAGTGGCCTAAGTAACCATGATTGCACACAGGCATGCGCTTCTTTCTCCATAGGCACTGAGTGGACCCACAAATTGTCAAGGTTGTTTTGACCATGCTGCAGAAGTTTCATTGGAAAGCCCTTACACATCTTCCATACAGTCACCCACCATGCAGTTTCTGTATTTTTGGAGTGCTGAAGAAAGGCATTCAAGACCATCGATTTACTTGAGATGAAGATGTGCAAGTGTTCAGATGAATCTTGCAAAACCTCAGTACCTTATTTCATGCCCTGCAGGCTGCAGGCTTATGCTATCGGCTGGAAAAGTGTAGTTTCTTTCAACTGGAAGTCGAATACCTAGGGCACTGGCTCAGTAAAGATGGCATTCATCCATCGGATTGCAATGTGGTGGCCATCAACTCCCTTTCCCGCCCCAAGGATTTATCTGGCCTCTAGGTTTTTTGGGCACAGTTAACTACTTAAAGCTTTTACCCCAGGCTGCTGATGTTATGTTGCACAGCCCCCCAATCGCTTGCATTGCAAAGGGGTGCCTTTCAACTGGTCTCCTGCCTGTGATCAAGCTTTTCTCCGCTTACAAACTATGCTCATGTCCGCCCCTTGTCTGACTCCCTTCTCTCCGGGCTGCCTCTTGGTTGTGGCAGCTGATGCTTCGGCCTGTGGTATTGGGGCAGTCCTGGCTCACAGGAATGAGGATTGCTCAGAACAGCCCATTGTGTGTGTGTGTCCAAGATGCTATACCCAGTGCAGAGGAACTAGTCTCACACAGAGAAAGAGGTTCTAGCAATTGTGTTTGCCGTTCAAAAGTTTCACATCTCACATCTACCTGTTTGGAACAAAGTTCTCCGGAGCTCAACGTCTCCAGTGCTGGGCGCTGTTCTTATGCAATTACACTTAAGTTACCCAATATAAGCCTACATCTCAATACTCCAATGCAGATGCCTTGTCATGTTGTTGTAACTCCAGGAAAAAAGCCAAGTCTAAGTAAAGCCTTTCTCAGGCAGCATGACAGAAATAGTACGTAAACAGTATGTGAGTTAAAATGTAAAGCTGGCACAAAGAAACAGGATGCACCTGGATAGCTGAAGCAGAAGCCCAAACTGTAGGTCAGCTGCACGTGATAAAAAAGGAAACAGCCATAAGCTATAAACAAACAAAAGAAGCCCTGTGTAGAGGACCCTCGATAGGCAGTCGATTAAAAATATCAACAGAAGACTCTTCTGGTTGGAGAGAGAAGTCTGGGAGCAGAGAGAGAAAGAAAGAGGGCCCTTGGTGGGGACAGCATTATGCCACAAGGAGGAGCCAATGGAGAGGTCAGGACACAGTACATGACCATATAGGGAGAGGCACCTGTATCCCTCCACCCAGCTATCGAAAGAAAAGAATGAAGTTAATACATAAACAGAACCAAATAAGGACAAGTTGCCTTCGATGTTACGTCATGCCAAGTGCTGGCGGGGTCAAAGGGGGAAAGCTAACAAAACTCAGAGTGCACCACTCTGGCTCTTTCGAGGCTAGGCTTCCAGTAACAGCAGTGGTCAGTGTACATAACAGTAGCTGACGTGGGCTGTGCAACGGGCTGTAGGCCAGCAGCAGGAGATAGTCATTGATGGGCATTTAGGTGGTAGTCACGGGACTCTGTCGTGTTAGTGTGGGCAGCAGTTTTACTGGCAGGCTTCTATAAGGCAGTCAGAACAGTGGTAGTTAGTCACCATCTCTGTGGATAACTTGGCCATTCTCTGGGTGCATTCACCAATGCAGTTAGGTTGAATTGTACTTTCAATGAATAAACTAGAACTTCTATAACGTTCAGAAGAGTTTATTTCAACCCACCTCCTAGTCTTGTACCTTCACACCAGGGATTATAACATCTTAGCCAGATCAAAAGTCTCCCTCTCGCTAAGGTCAACCAGCTAAATCTCTTTCATGAACCATGTCGCTCAATCCTAGGTAAAACCCATGCTTGGGACACAACAACGTCTCTCCTCAGGCGCTGATCCGGAGTTCAGCCAGCACGAAATCCTCTGCTTTCACATTGATACGGGCTGCCAAGATACACTGGATGGATTTCCCATCATGACTGCACATGTTGCCTCTGCCACACGCCGGGACCCCATTCTGTAGCAAGTTCTCCGCTACATGACCCATGGTTGGCCCACCTATCTGACTTGCTGGTTGAAAACGGAATTCAGCCCCTGGTGGCACTTCTCACACAGGCTCTCGGTTGTGGTGGGTGTCCTTCTGTTGGCCATGGAGGCTGATGCCCATCGAGTGATCATCTCACCCAATTTGCACCACCACATCCTATGCTTGCTACACCGTGGGCACTGTGAGATGTCCCGTATGAAGGCATTGTCTCGCCAGAATTTTATTGGTCTGGCATCTGTGGTGGGGTATTGAACGCTTGGTCTGTGGGTGCGTGGTGTGTGCACATCATCAGGCCAGTCCTTCACAATCGTTTGCACTCTGGCCCATGCCTTGGCAGGCCTGGGACTGCATCCATCTCGATTTTGTAGACCCGTTCTTGGGATCGATGTGGTTACTCATTATGGATGCATACTCCAGATACCCATATGTGGTACACATGGCATCCACCATGACTGATGCCACACTCATGAACTTAGCTCAGGTTCTCGACATCAACGGCCTACCTCGTACCTTGGTCTCCAATAACGACCTGAGGCCAATGGTATCAAACACATCTGCATCCCTCTGCTCCATCTGTCCTCCAATGCCACAGCAGAATGACTAGTCAGAACATTTAAATGGTACCTGACAAAAGCAGTTGAATCCTCTGCCACCATGTTGTCCCTCACATTATTCCTGAGTACTTATCGCACCATGCTGATTGTTGGTCATAGTCCAGCCACAAAATCCTCCATGGCCAACAACAACGTACCGTGCTCCACCTGCTGGTGCCATTGCCTTCTTAGCCCCACTTCTGACCCTCTCAGTGCTACACCCTGGGTAGGGCCGTGTGGGCCAACTAGTATCGGGGCAAGGCTGCTTGGCCTCCCACCGCATTAGTTGCAACTCATGGCCTACAGACACAGAGAGACCTCAAGCACCGCCACCATAACCAATTCCGGCCTTGTACCCCTTCGTGGCACCTCACATTCCACAAGGATTGAAGGTGCTGTGTGATGCCCTGCGCTCCGGTGACGTTTTGGTGGATTCCACAGTCTGCCCTCCCAACCCACCTCATAGCCTCTCCCTCTGTTTCCTCCTTCTGCCCACCATGGCAATGTCTGGGGCATTTCTGCCCCTACACACAGGTTTGGTTAGGGGGGGGGGGGGGGGAGGGTGGATCTGGTATCAGAAGGTGCAGAAGTTGAATATGCGCCAGAGGGTATGGTCCTGGATACCCACTAGGGGTCTCTGTGCTCCAGCACGTTCCTGCGCCACGACCCTCGCTATGTAAATGCACCACTCTCTGCACCATGTGAAGTCTGCAGCCAATTGAATTTCCAAGCTCATTTATTTAGGTGGCCGCATGACGCTACCCCGGCAGTCTGGTACTCACTGTAGTTCGCATGTGCGACTCGGCTGTACTGCGTTCCAGTTCCGTGTGTCGAGATACATACTGTTGTCATTTGGAGTGTTCCTACATTGTTGTTGTCTCGCCGTGTTTATCACCTCAGCTCTTGTTTGCTTGCCTTGTGTTGTGTCCTGGTCAGTCATAGTGTCTTTCATCCCCTATTTGTTCATCTGTCCTGTCTGTTCATTGTTAGTGATGCTCCAGTGTAGGACTGGAATAGGAAGTGCTAGGTGGATGGATTGGGCAGGTCTTGCACCTGAGTCTGCCACAGGGATATGATGCCTGTGGAAGGGGGTTGAGATTTCGAGTGGCATGGGCTGGACTAGGATGTTGTGGAGGTTGGGTGGATGGTGGAACACCATTTAAGGAGGGGTGCTAAGGATCTTGGGTACATTGTCTCTCATTTCAGGGCATGATGATAGATAATCAAAGCCTTGACAAAGGATGTGATTCGGTTGTTCTAGACTGGGATGGTACTGGATGAAAAATTGGGCATGCCTTTGTATTTGACTCTTGGAACTGAAAGATTGAGCATGTGTGGGGATATGGCATGGAAAATGTTTTTGCAGACTAGGTCTGGAGAAGAGTGCCTGTCTGTGAAAGCCTTTACGAGACCTTTAGTGTACCGTGCAAGGGAGTTCTTGTCACTGCAGATATGCCATCTCTGGATGGCCAAGATGTATGGGAGGAGTTTCTTGGTGTGGAAGGAATGGCAGCTATTAAAATAATCCCACCACTCCTAAAACCAGGCAAAACGAAGTATCCCCTTCGTCACCCAATACCATCTTGGTCTGCAACAACTGAACCACATCCTTTATCAGGGCTCTAGTTATCTATCATCATGCCCTGAAATGAGAGACATTCCACCCAAGAATCTTCCCACCCTCCCTCCCCTAGATCGTTGTTCTGTTGCCCACCCAAACTTCACAACAGCCCAGTCCATCCATATGTCACTTCCAATCCCAACCCCTTTTCACAGGGATCATATTGCTGGTGTGACCTATTCTTGAGTATTGCTAGGGTGTTTGGGATCTGTACCAGATTGGACTGAGGAATGACATCAAAGCAGTTCAGAGGCAGGCTTCTGGATTTGTTACCGGCAGATTCGAATGACAAGTGTTACAGAGATGCTTCGGGAGCTCAAATGCGAATCCCTGGAGGGAAAATGACGTTCTTTTCAAGAAACACTATTGAGAAAATTTAGAGGACTGTCGTTTGAAGCTGACTGCTGAACAAGGGAAACAGAAAAGGAAATGGCAAGTAGTGGTACCTGGCACCCTCCAACATGCACTGTACAGTGGCTTGTGGAGTATCGATGTAGATGTAGATATCCCTGTGGAAGACCCAGGTGCCAGACCTGCCCAGTCCACCCACCCAGCACTTCCTATTCCAGTCCTGTCACAGGCTTATCCTACCACCACTGGCTTTTCTGATCTGCATAAATGGGAGTTATCCTTACGACATATTCTCAGCACCAGAAATCATCCTGTCCTTAACCTAAGGCAACCTACTATCCTCCACACCCTTTTCCCCAACAGTTTCCACCCCTCTGTCCTTAAGACCTCCTCTCACATCCCCTCACCCTCATTGTGTACTGCTTTCTGCTATTGTACCCAACTGTCTGTTCCCCTTTTCTGCTTCCCATTCCCCACCCCCACCCTCCCTCTCCCACAGACTCCCAACGCTGCACCTGGCAGCCTTGCCCTTCCTCCATCAAGTCCCTGTGCACTCCACCAGGCAGTTCTGACCCCTCTCCCTCCACCTGTACCCTTCTATCCTTTCCCCTTAACTGCCCACTCCAGACTGCTAGCCATTCAATGCAACACAATTTAATTCTGGTTGGAGATAGCGCTCATGTGTGCATGAGGTATGCTTGTGTGAATATGTGTGTGCTTTTCTTTCTGAAGAAGGCTTGGCCAAAAGCTCAGTGAGTAACAGTCTTTTTGATGTGTCTGTAAGTAAATCAAAGTGTCAGATGTACGGTGAGCAACAATCTATCCTTTTCATAAGATTGTCGATATTCCAATCTGGACTTTCCATTGTATCATTGATAAACTATATTTCTGCATATAATTGCATTTGATCTTTGGTAGTCTCACACATGCTCACATTTTCCATAGCCCCGAAGCCCTCAGTTTAAGTAACCTAGCCCTCAGTTTAAGGAATATGTAAGAAAAGTTGTAATTTAAAGTCCCATTGCAATGTCATTAAAGATAGTGAATTAGCTCAGTTGAACATGAACAGGAAAGGAAATTGGGCATGGTGCTGCTGAAGGAATCACCCTAGCATGTACCTGAAGGAATGCAGGAAAATTATGAAACAGACAAATCAAGTTGGTTTAATTAAAAAGCAGTACCTTATTTGGAAGTGGTAAAACGCTTTATAAGACGTGGACACAGGAAATGTGTTTTTTCAGCCAGTTTCATGACATCATAGATTACAACATGCATACAATCATTCTTTTATTGATCTACATCCACACAAAAACTCTACACTCCACCGTACAGTGCATGGTAGAGGTTATACATATTAATTTAATTTGTATTTCATTTGCATATAGAGTGAAACAAAAATGTTTGCATGTATACCTCCGTATGCATCCTAATGTCTCTCATCTTTTTTTTCCATGATCCTAATGCAAAACAAACATTGTTGGCAGCATAATGATTATACAATCTACTTTGAATACTGGTTCTCTAAACTTACCCAACAGGGTTTCATGAGAACTACATCCTGTTTCTTCTAAGGATTCCCTTTAAGTTCCTTGTACGGGGTATATTGATTTGTTATGGTCCTGTCAGGTGGTGTCTGAATTTGTTCGATGTGTGTTGTCATTAATACTTGATGAGGACTCCAAGCACTGAAACAACAAAATTAGTTGCACTGTCATCATGTATGCGATTTTCTTCCCAGAACCTTTCCAACAAACCTAAGCCTTCTATTCACCTTCCCTAATACTGATTTTAGCTGATTGTCCCATTTTATATCACATTTCAGTATTACCCCGAAATACTTACACTACGTGATGTTCTCAATTTTTTGACCACTACTTTTGTAATCAGATGCTATTTATTTCTTTTTCTTTGTTATTGCAATTATCTTACATTTATCCATATTTGAAAAGATCTGTCATTCATTACACCAAGTGGAAATTTTGTCAAAGTCCACCTGCAGTTTCTTACAATTATACTTTCCTGTACACAAGCACACTGATAGTGAACACTCTCTTAGTGCTGTGAATCCTATACGATTAATTGTTTATGTACATTGAAAACATTAGAGGTACTATTATGTTTCCTTGGGGCACACCCTCCATTACTTTTGTTTCTGTGGAACATTTGCTACCCAGTACAACTTTCTGGGTTGTGTTAGTCCAATTCCTTGAGCCGAAAAATTATTTGCAAAGTTATTCCATATGATTGTATCTTTTGTTAGTAGTCAATAATATGGTACAGTGGCAAACACCTTAAGGAAATGTAGGAAGACAGAATCTGCCTGTTTTCTTACAGAAACATTACAGTTTCTGAGCTTTAGAATGTGCTCTAGGATCCTGTAACAGACAGATGACAGCAGTACTTATCTGTAATTTTGTGCATCTGTGCCACAAAAGGGAGGTAGTATCTTGCAAAGGCACAGCACAAAAGATCTCAATGTGTCACAAGTGCACATCTACTTCTAACCATATAAATACTGATACATTATATCATCTCCGACAGACACTGTTTATATTATCAATTGACATTAGTTCCAAAAATACTGGTATTGTTGCTAATAATAAAATAGTTCATAGTTCCAAATGAACTGTGATTTACATAACCGTGATACAAACAAAATACAATATTTTTTCTGTATACTTTACATCCTTGTCTACTTCCCCAGTGGGGTTCTGTAGTCCATTGCAGAAGTCTTCAACAGGCCCTGACTGGACAGAGTATGACACAAATTCACAATGAAATTAAAAACATAACTGCTAGCCACTCCTACAAATTATCTGTATTCAAGAGTTGAAGAATTCTGTGGACTGTAACAAACGTCAATATTCATTGTAATCTGACCACAGGTGTTATTAATGTTGATAATTGTTGTTTTATGATAGTAGCATTTTGATCTTGTTGGTACGAAGTTGTTCAGTATAAATCTACCTTTACATCATACCACACAGGCCACTGTGAAGTTTGTTACAGAGGATACTTCCACTGAATCACATATTGGGGATTGTTTCCATTTCATTTATACGGATGATTTCTCCCACCCTGTACAAACTCTAGGGATTGACTGATGAGAGGATAGGACAAAAAAAGATCTAATGAACTTATGTCTGGAAATGCATGGTTTCCATGCTAGGGACCATTTATTCAATCATACATTGTTACAGAGACTGCAGTCTCATACATGCTGTACCATGCGGCCACAGCTGTATGTGTTGAAAACGGTTTCCATATGACTCAACGCATGCGTGTATGCATCGTGGCATGTCCTGTCTGATGCCTTCACATTGGCCGGGCTGCATCCGAACAGTGTCAAAGGCAGCTGAATAGTCTGCTCCAGTGTCTCCACACCTGAAATAGGCTCTGCACTCACAATATTTTTGAGAAGGCCTCATAACCAGAAACTGCATGGGTTGAGATCCGGTGAATGAGCTGGCCATGCAACAGAACACCCTCCTCCAATACAGGGAAGACACAATTGAGATGTGTCAAGACGTTAACAGCGAAGTGGGCTGGAGTATCATTATGTAGTAGCCACATAACTCCTCAAATGACGTAAATCCCAGAATCTTGGTTGCCTGGTGAAGAAACCAGTGAAAAAACTGCTCCCGGTGTGGAAAGTCTGTCGCTAGTATGCCCTGTACATGCTGTACATGATAAGGTTAGCAACAATTGTCATGGAGAATGTTCCACATGGTTGCCTGGCTTATCCTGTAATGGCAGGCCAACAGCCCAGTATTGACTCACCACTCGCCTTCCACAGTGTTAATCACATTTTCATCCAAGTCTGGTATCTGAACATTTCAGGTACATCGTTCATGTCTTCTTGCCAACTGAAACGACCCTGTCCCAGACAAAAGGCGAAACACTGTTGCAGGTATTGAATGCTGCAGTTGTTGTCGGCGGGGATAGGTCTCCTGATACAAACTTGCTGCCTGCTGCTCATTGTCATTTGCCTTTCCGCAATTAAACACCATGTCGATAAGCTCTCAGTTTACATATGGAGATATTGTGTACAATGCTGTATCACATCCACTACAAGGTGAGTCAGCAAGAGAAGTGAATCGGACACAATATTACCAGTTACTATGGCAGGAAAGTGCTCTATGGCATGATGTATGAGGAACAGTACCATCCTCTAGTAGGAAACCATGCATCTGTAACCATGGCTGCATGGTCAGTGCGTATTAGCTTGCAGTCTCTATAGCAAAGTGTGATTGAATAAATGGTTTCTAGCATGTAAACCATGCATTTCCGGACATAAGTCCATTAGAACTTTTTTGTTCCATATCCTCTCATCGACCAGTCGCTAGAGTTTGTACATGGTGGAAAAAATCACCCTGTATATTGTCATGTAGAAGAAGATGTAATTAGATGGAGGATGAATACTAACTTCACTTAATGAAGGTTTATTCAGCACTTGCACATACAAGAGTGTGGAGCGAACTGCCTCCAACCAGAACACATACAGTATATATACTGCTACAGAACATTACAGTACAATGATTCTTGACATTTGTGGATACTTCTAGAATGTACTCGAGCCGAATATAGAAATTAAAATTGTACAGTCCAGGTGAGTTTTGAGCTCACGACCCTCCATGCAACAGTTTAGTATCATAACCACTACACCACGGTGCTACTCAGGTTCTTCTGCAACATTGCTCCCTCCTTAAGAGAACAGCTTCTCAGTGTTACATCGTCGTAATTCAGGAACAAGTCATTGGTCCTGCATACTCCGACTCCCCATGACTGTTGCTCGTCCAGGCGATGATCTTCTTAGAAGTTCTTTTGCCGCGATGCTCTTCATCACCTTTCTGCTTGTTACCTGTCGTTGGAGCTTCTAATTTACCCTGGGTTGCAGGGTCCTTGTAGAGCTTCATTCAAAGGACGTGGACTGTATCTCTGATCTTTTGTCATCTTGTTTTGGGGTCGAAATCTTCAACTTCATAAGTAACATCAGACAACTGTCTTACAACCTTACGAGGTCCAAAGTAGCGCCTGAGGAGCTTCTCAGAGAGACCAATCTTCCGAACAGGGCTGAAGATCCAGATGAGGTAACCACGCTGGTAGACAACAGGGCAGTGGCTTGCATCATACCTTCGCTGATCATTTTCTTGAACCTGCAGTGTGCAGAGTCAAGCTAGCCACCGAGCTTCCTCAGCTCTGGTTAACACCTGGCCAATGTAGTCATTGTCCATGTCATCAGGATGTAAAGGAAACACAGTGTCAGTCGGCATAGTCGCCTCATGCCCATGCACCAGAGAAAATGGCATAAACCCTGTGGTGTCTTGTTTGGCGGTGTTGTAGGCAAACGCCACGAAAGGTAGCACCTCATCCCAGTTGCTCTGTTCAACATCGACAATCATCGATAGCATGTCGGCCAAGGTTTTATTAAGGCGTTCAGTAAGTCGATGGTAGGCAGTCGTCATGTGATGAGTAATGCTGCACTGACGGTTTGATTGAAAAACTTTCCCTCCATCCGTAATTGATGACCTTGGGGCACCATGTTTTAATACAATGTTTTCCACGATGAATTTGGCTACCTTGGATGCTTTGGCTGTTTTCACAGCTTTTGTAATGGCATAGTATGTCAGATAATCAGTGTAAACAATAATCCATCTATTGCCACTAGCAGTGTTGGAAATCATCTGAGGAGGTCAATCCCAACATGCTGGAAAGGCGTTTCAGCTGGTGGAATTGGTATGAGTTGGCCAGGTGGTTTCTGAGGAACTGCCTTTCTCTTCTGGCAATCTTGACAGTGTGACACATAGTGACAGACACTCCTAAATAAACCTGGCCAAAAAAATCTCTTGCAGGTTCTATCATATGTCTTAATAAAATTTAGATGTCTGGCCTCAGGTGTGTCATGGAATTTCTGTAGAACATCTAAGCGCATGTGTTTAGGAATCACAGGTAGCCACCTCTTTCCAAATGGATCAAAGTTTTTCTTGCAAAGTAATCCATTAACTACCTTAAATTGTCCTTTCACATGCTCTAACCAATTTAAGGCATGCATAATTTGAGATACCTTGGTGTCCTCTTCTGCTCAACAGAGAGATTCTGGAGCGCAGCGAGACAGTCACTATCTTCATCAAAGTCTTGATGGTCTTGCACAGGGGTTCTTGAGAGACAGTCGGCATCTTTGTGTTTTCTTCCACTTTTGTACACTATGGTAATGTCATATTCTTGAATAGATAGTGCTCACCTGGCGAGTTGTCCTGCTGGATCCTTAAGACCTGTCAACCAACAAAGTGAGTGATGGTCTGTAACAACTGTGAATGGCCTTCCATGGAGATACTGTCAAAATTTGCACATGACCCAAATCACAGCAAGGCATTCTCTTTCTGTAATTGAATAGTTTCTCTCGGCTTTTGTAAGTGTCCTAGAAGCACTCTTCCCATACCCACTGGCATCTGTGTGTAGTCCTGTAGGTGCTCTCTCATCATACACACCAAGTACAGGGTCAGTCGTCAGAGCTCTTCATATCACATCAAAAGAATCTTGTTGAGCACCACCCCAGATAAATACAGCATCAGCTTTTAACAACTCTTGGAGTGCCCTGGCTTTGATACAAAATTCTTCGATAAAACAATGGTAATAAGAACATAATCCGAGGAAGCTTCTCACATCTCTAATACTTTTAGGAATAGGTCACCTTTTCTGGGTCTGGCTGCACACATTTGTTTGACACAAGGTGTCCAAGTGTTTTGATTTCTTTTGCTCCAAAGAGACACTTTCTTGGATTAAGTTTCAGTCCGCCTTGTTGGAGACACTTAAGAATGGCCCTCAGTTGTTTTATCTGTTCATCAAATGTCTCTGATAACACTATAAGGTCATCTAAATAACAAAGACATATCGTCCACTTCAGGTGCCTTAGTAGATTATCCATCATCCGTTTGAAAGTTGCTGGTGCATTACACAAACCAAACAGCATTACCTTAAACTCATACAGGCCCTTAGGCGTGATGAATGCAGTTTTCTCACAATCAGTCTCATCTACTTCAATTTGCCAGTATCCTGAGTACATGTCCATGGTTGAGAAAAACTTAGACCCCAACGGACAATCTAATGTATTGTCAATTCGTGGAAGAGGGTAAACATCCTTTTTAGTTAAGCTTCCTGTAATCAACACAAAAGTGCCAACTGCCATCCGTCTTCCTGACGAGGACCACTGGTGACGATCATGGGCTCTGCAAAGTCTGAATGGTGTCATTCTTCATCATTTTCTCTACCTCATGAAGAATTATTTGATGTTCCGCTGCTGACACACAGTATTCTCTCTGGCTTATTGGTTGATGGTCTCCAGTGTTAATCAGGTGCTTCACCGTCAATTTGTCTAATTTTCTCTTCACCTGTGGATTGAAGGATTCAGAGAACTCTTGAAGAATGGCAAGTAGCTTCTTCTGTTGTTCCCTAGTGCAATCTGATGATAGTCGAGCTAGAAGATCTTGTCTCGCAGTGGTAGCGCTACGTTTGCCCACAGACTCAGCATGGGAGGTTTCTATGATGATCAGCTGTTCTTCAATTAATGGCTCAGCGTTTGCTACACACATGCAGCTTGGAAGGATCTGTGGTTCTTGGCAACAGGTAACTATCCACAATTCACCGAATCCATTCTTAAATGAGACGACAGAGGCTGGGGTGACCAAGTTATCCTTCAGTGGTATGCTTCTCTTACATTCCACTACAAGATCCATTGGTTAATGCATGGCATGACACGTGACAGTTACCTTTCTAGCGCTGACTGCAGGAATGATCACTTCATCTAGCACACACAATCTCCACACACTAGGACGTGCAACTTCCTGTCCACAGTATCTCATCTCGTTCAGCATAATCTTCGAGCGACCACAATCTATAATTGCCTGAGAAGCTTTCAAAAAGTCCCATTTGAGAATGACGTCATGACTACACTCTTGTAAGACAATGAATTCTAAGGGCTGTGTATGGCCACTTATACCCACACAAATGGTACATCTTCCTGTAGGTTTTACATATTTCTCATTAGCCACTTTCAGGAGAGATGTTTTGTTGTCAACGAATATGGTTTTCTCGACTTTTTCACTGTTTTAAAGGGAAATGAAGGACAAGAGATTGGGTTCAATGTCTGTTCCACTTCCTTCCTTATGACCTCTTGAAGCGTCTTGGTTTTTTGCTTACTATGCCATCCAAGTGCCTTCTGAACTTCCTCTCTCACTATCTGGCGAAGAACACTTGTGAAATAAGTTTCTTCCTCCACCACAGACATCAATACAACGTTTGGAAGCCGTTCAAACTTGTTGTGTGTAATTCTTTTTTGATGCTTTGTCTCGATATATGGCACCATTTTATACAGTTGTCTGCTGTCAAAACCTCCTTCAGGAGTAGAGCTTGATACATGTTCTCAGCAACACCCTTCATGAGGTGTGCAACCTTATCTTCCTCCTTCATTCTAGGATCCAGTATTTTACTCAGCGCCAAGACATCTTGAATGTAAGATGCTGTAGTTTCTCTTGGACACTGTGCCCTGCACTTTAATTTATCTTCAGCCTTGCATTTCTGTCATCGGGTGTCGCCGAAATACTTGGGCAGTTCCGCCTGGAATACTTCCCAGTTTGTGAACTTTTCCTTGTTGGTCTCATGCCATTGCTTGGCAGTGCCCTCCAAGTAGAAAAATACATTAGCCAAACACACGGTTCCATCCCATTTGTTAAATTTGGCTGTACGCTCGTATACCTTCAGCCACTTGTTTGGATCTTCGCCATCGTCACCAGAGAACCTGGAAGGATGTCTCATATGGTGGCACACAGTTGCTGTCATCGTAACATCCTCTTCTTCTTCTGTCTCCGATAGATTGCGATCTGTTGAATATGGCTCGAACTCAGGTTTATCGCCACGTAAACAGCAGCTCTGTCATGCCCTGATGGGAGCCACTGTGTCGTCGATAATGTGCACTATCACAAGTTTCACTACCCAGCGTCTCTACCAGAATAATGTCACGAAGAAGAAGTTGTAATTAGATGAAGGACAAACACTAACTTCACTCAAAAAGATTTATTCAGCACTTGCTCATACAAGAGCACAGAGCGAACTGCCTCCTGCCAGAACGCATACAGTATATATACAGCTACAGAACATTCCAGTACAATGATTCTTGACATTTGTGGATACTTCTAGAATGTACTCGAACCGAATATAGAAATTAAAATTGTACAGTCCAGGTGAGTTTTGAGCTCACAACCCTCCATGCAACAGTTTAGTATCATAACCACTACACCACAGTGGTACTCAACTTCTTCTGCAACAATATTATGAACAAGAATGACTGCTTACATGCCTCTGGACATATTGTAATTATAATATTGCTAAGGCTTCCGTGGCCACTTGTTGACAAACTGCCTGTTGGCTTCTGTCTCCGATTCTTCAGCTGACATTTGTTTCCTGATTATACTGGCATTTTGCCAGCACGAGTAGCTGGTGTTGTCAAAACTTCAGTGCTGGTGGTGGACTGGAGTCAAACTCATGGGTGCAGGTTATATGTACCTGGTCACGAATGTCCTAGGGTTTTCCTGTGGGCATTTCCAGTGTGGTTCTTCCATTGTTACAAACAGTAGTCATTCGCTGCAGCACAGAACAGCCTATATGACAAGGGCTGAGAAAACATGTGTTTGCTTGTATTTCCCTGTCTTTTGGAAGTAGGAGTTATAAACCCCACAGAGTTGATACTTGTGATGTTTGCTTTTTGTGTGCCAAATTTAGGTGAATCGATCCTTATGAATATACAGTCTGCTCTACATATAAGGGTGTGCTATAAAGTAATGCCTCTGAATTTTTTATTCTGTTCTCAGGATTGGTTGAGGAATGTCATGTCATGCATATTACTTGGTCAGCTTCTCTGAACACGATCTTCTTCTTCTTCTTCTTCTTCTTCTTCTTCTTTTTTTTTTTTTTTTTTACCCACTACGTTTACTAAACAACAATTGAATAAAGAGGAAGAGTCTGTCCTTTATATAGGAGGGAATTTTGCTATTATCCCAAGAACTATACCTATGGGGGACATCAATGCTAATACCGAAGTGACCATTTGGACCCTTCTTTGTGAAAGAGAATGAGAAAATACACACTGAAACTGCCAGGATACTGTACCAAGAAAAACCACCAGCTTGCAAGCCAAAGAAAGAAGAGTCTCAAACTATCATTAGTCGGAACGCTGACGAGAGCATATTGGAACTGCCTGCCGATAATGTAAATGGCAACCATCATAACAAATATCAAACATTATGGGCAAAAGATCGGGGACCTATTAGATCTGACGACATAAGAAAACTTAGTGCAGATCCAATGCAATGGATCATCTGGAACACAAATTGGTTCATCAAGGCGTGTTTATTCTTGGCTGATATAAAGAGGAACCTATTCAAAACAGAAGGCCTGCCACCTCAGCTGTATGGATTACCAAATATCCATAAGAATAGTGTTCCATTAAGACCAATTATTAGCGCTCCTGGCTCACCGATGTATGAAATGGAAAAACATTTGGCCTCTTTGCTTCAGCCACACATGGGAAAGACTGATACATATGTAAAGAACTCAGGACATTTCACTGAGAAGCTGTAGAAACTAAAACTAGGACCTGATGACAGCCTGGTCAGCTTTAATGTTGTTTCTTTGTTTACCAAATTGCCACTCAGTGACTCTCTGGAGTGCATCAGTTTCATTTTTGCGCATGACATCACTAAGATGTCACACACCGTTGGGTGGCTTGCGGAGTATCAATGTAGATGTAGATGCATATCTCACCACAAGCTATTTCATGTGGAATGGCAGCTTCTATGAACAACTGGAATGCATCCCCGTGAGTAGTCCACTTAGTCCATTGCTGGCCAGCTGCTTCATGGAAAATATTGAAGCACAGGCACTGGACTCAGCACCTTGTTAACCTAAGGTTTGGTACACTATTATCTAAAGGACAGTTGCTACTCATCAAATAGCGGAAATGCTGAGTCGCAGATAGGTACAACAAACAAACTGTCAGAAAATGAGCTTTTGGCCAACGAGGGCTACACACAAGCACTCACACAAATGCAACTCACACACACATGACTGCAGTCTCTGGCTGCTGAGGCCACACTTTAAGCAGCTGCACATGTGGGAGATGCAACTAAGTAGTGGGAGTAAGGAGGAGGCTGGGGCAGGGATGGGGAGGGATAGCAGAGTAGGGGTGGGGGGCCGGTAAAGTGCTAAGTGCTGTTTGTGGGAGAATACAGGGATGAGGTGGAGAGAGGGTAGGGCAGCTATGTGAAGACGAAGGGCGGGGAGTGGGGGAGGGTGGGGGTGGGGGGGTGGGGGTTTATTAGTGTAAAAGGAGCGAGGTAAAAAGACTGTTGGTGCATCGGTGGAACAGAGAGCTGTGTAGTCCTGGAATGGGTACAGGGAAGAGGCTAGAGTGTAGGAACAAAGAATAATGAAGGTTGAGGCTAGGAGGGTTACAGGAACATGGGATATATTGCAGGGAGAGTGCCCACCTGTGCAATTCAGAAAAGGTGGTGTTGGTATGAAGCATCCACATGGTACAGACTGTGAAACAATCATTGAAATGAAGAACATTGCATTGGGTGGCGTAGTCTGCAAAGGGGTGGTCCAGCTGTTTCTTGGCCACAGCTTGTCGGTGCCTATTCATGTGGACAGACAGCTTGTTGGTTGTGATGCCTACATAGAATGCAGCAGAGTGGTTGCAGCTTAGCTTGTAGATCTCACAACTGGTTTCACAGGTAGCCCTGCCTTTGATTGCGTAGGTGATGGGGTGACTGGAATGGAGTAGTTGGTGGTGGGAGGATGTACGGGACAGGTCTTGCATCTAGGTCTACTACATGGATATGAACAATATGGCAAGGGGCTGGGAGCAGGAGTTGTGAGGAGTGGGGAGGGGGGGGGGGGGTGAAGGGGAGGAGGGGTGTAGGGGGGGGGGGGGAGGATATTGTGTAGGTTCGGTAGGTTGCAGAATACCACTGTGGGAAGGGTGAGAGGGATAGTGGGTAGGACAACCTCATTTCAGGGCGTGACGAGAAGTAATCGAAACCCTGCTGGAGAATGTGATTCAGTTGCTCCAGGCCTGGGTGGTAATGAATCACGAGGGGAATGCACCTCTGTGACCGGACGGTGACCTTGGGAGATTGTGTGTGACTGGACAGATAAGGCACATGAGATCTGTTTTGTACAAGGCTGGGAGAGTAATTAAGGTCTGTGAAGCCCTCAGTCAGACACTTGGTGTATTTTGAGAGGGTACCACTCGTCACTACAGATGTGATGGCCGTGGTTGGCTGGGATGTATGGAAGGGACTTTTTGGAATGGAATATGCAGCAACTGTTGATGTGAGGGTATTTCTGTTGGTTGGTAGTTTTGATAGGGGTGGAAGTACTGATGTAGCCATCTTTGAGGTGGAGGTCAACATCGAAGAAGATAGTTTGTTGGGTTGAGTAGGACCTGGTGATGCGAATGGGGGAGAAAGTGTTGAGTTTCTTGGGAAATGTGGGTAGGGTGTCCTCACCTTCAACCCATATGACGAAGATGCCATTAGTGAATATGAAACACGTAAGAGTTTTGGGATTCTGGGTGTTAGGAATGTTAGTGTAAACAGAGTGGCATCATTTGGTAAAGGAGCAGGAACTGTGGGGAGTCGGTGGAGGAAATGGTTGTTATCTCTTCTATTGGAAGGTAGGTTGCAAGTAATAGGCTGAAGGTGTTGGTCCATGAGAGCGGAGATTCTTTCAGTGGGGGCACAGTAACCAGCCCCAATGGTGCATCTTGGCTGATTGGATTTATGGACTTTAGGAAGCACATAGAAGCTAGGAGTGCAGGGAGTGGTTGAGGTGAAGAGAGAGATAGACTCTGTAGAGAGATTCTAGGATGGGCCTAAGGATTTGAGGAGTGACTGGAGCTCCTGCTGGATTTCTGGAATGGGGGCACTGTGGCAGGGATTGTAGGTGGATGAATCTGACAGCTGACAGGATGCTTCTGCCAGGTAATCTTTGTGGTTCAAAACAACAGTGGTGGAGCCTTTGTCAACAGGTAGAATTATAATGTTGGCATCAATGTCTGGGTGGTGGATTGCAGTTCTTTCCACAGATGCAAGATCAATTTGCATGTTGGAGGATTTGGAAATGATGGTGAGGCAAGGTTCAAGGTTAAGAAATTCTGGAAAGTTAGCAAGGGATGATTTGGGGGTCATTGGGGGTGGATCATGGTTGAATGGAGGAGTGAACTGAGTCAGGCAAGAGTTCAACATTGGTCTTTGGTTGAGTCTGATTGGTGGCAAAAAAGTTTTTCCACTGTAGTTGTGATGAAGCAAACTGGAATCTTTTTATTTCCTCTCTTGTTTTGCCATCTGCCTCCTCAAATTCATTTTTTTTTTTTTTTCATTTTTGACTAAATATCATTAATGTATGTGAGTATAATCTGTATTTTCATAAAAAAAAAGATTGGCTCTCAGTTTTAAAGAAGATAACACCAGATCTAGTGTTGTGTATATCATTAATTTCCTGATTTATTTTGACTATTACTAGTTAATATCTTTCGTTATAGGGTGAAATCAGTAATTTTTTCGTAACTTAAATTCTACTGTTGACTTATAAACAAATATAAATTCTGGATTAATTATAAACATTCTTAAGTATTTATTTGGCTCTATTCGAAAACATGTTAGCAAAGCCAGCTCTTAATTAATTCCAAAGTAATTACCTGTTTCATCAAAAGTATTGTTTGTATAACTATATCTGTCAATTTCATCATTTAAACAAATAATTTGGCTTAATCCTTGTGGTACAAGAAACTGTTAAAAAGAACCAATTTTAAGATGTATTCAGTTAATTTAAGGAGTTATGTTTTAATTGTAATTCTACTGCTCACAGATATTCAACAGTAAGCTACTGAAGCAGTATGCTGGTGTTTGCCTGCAGCCTATTAATGAGGCTTATCAAAATTTGCCATAGTTAACTGGCCATATAACTGTGTAACATTGGGGGGTTGTGAACAGTGAAAGTAAAGAACTGTGAAACACAATTGTGCAACTGTAGGCTATGTCATTAACAGTGATCAGTGTTGAACTTCCACCCCCCATTTTTCAGCCAGTATCACAATGCAGTGCATCGACACCGAGGACCATCAATGAAGAAATAATGTAAGTGAACATCACATAGTGACTGAGAGATGAATAAAGAGCCTTTAACAAGTCCTGCATGGTTGAATTTGGGAGTAGAGCAAAAGACAAAGCCTTCGGAAAGGACTGATATTTCTGCAGGGCTAAGACTTCTGGAGAAAAAGTTCATGACTGTGTTTTGAGCCTGCTTGGGTTCTGTATTCTGTATGGTGGTGGGACAGAGATTTTGAGGTGAGTTAAATGTAGTAGGTCTGTTAGGCAAGCTTTGTCAGCTATGAGGGGATGTGGGGGACACTAGGAGAATGTTGTAGAAGAGGTGGATAGTGGCAGTCCAAGATGAGAGTAGAAAGTGAACAGGTTGGAGAGTTTTTTGAGATGGCATTATGCATGTTGCTCTAGTTCTTGAAGGGCAAGGGTTTCAATGTGTGATATGGAATTCAGGAATTTGGGACTGCATAGTCAGAGAATTTCACAGATGGAGAGGGGGTATTGCAGGGAGGTTTGGGATGGATTGATGTGGTTCTGCAGGTCTGTGTTGGTGAGGGTTAACAATGGGCAGAATCTGAAAACATGGAGGTCATTGTGAGAGGAAGGGCCATTTGTCTCAACCCTTGCTGCCATTTCCCTACAAGGTGCCATTATTCACCATTTTCTCAAACTGGTGCCAATTAATAGGCCCTTCACACTTTTGTGCTTCCTTATAACTGACATGGGACAAAGCAGGTTTCCCAACAGATGAAGTATGTCAGCTGGAGACAGCAACTCAGAGTTGTTGCTAAAGGAATGGATTTATGAGGGTGGTTTGAAAAGTTCTCAGAATCACCACGAGAGGTCAGCACTAGCACATCAAGTTGTTCATGTGATATTCATTGGACTGTTGCCTGTAAACACATGCCACATCAGTGCTCTTGGAAGAGAGCTGTGATGGTGATGTGGCTCTGTTGTTTTTCCTGCATAGTGATTTGTGAAGGTGGAAAAAAATCGAGATTCGGGCAGTGATTAAGCACTTCATAAAGAAAGGTATGAAAGCAAAGGACATTCATGCTGATTTCCAGAATACACTGGGGGACTCTGCTCCTTCATATTAAACCATTTCCAAGTGGACAAATGATTTTAAATTTGGTCGGGAGAGCCTAGATGATGATCTGCACACTGGTCGGCTAAGATGTGTCACTACTCCAGAAATCATTGCAAAAGTGCACAAAATGGTCATGGAGGATCGCCGATTGAAAGTGTATAAAATCACTCATGCTTGCCAGATGTCATGTGAAAGGATATATCATATTTTAACTGAAAAATTAGAAATTAAAAAATTATCTGCAAGATAATGACAAGACAATGCGCACCCGCATACACGTCCCATCGCCATGGCAAAATTACACGAACTAAGGTGTGAATTGTTGCCACACCTGCCTTATTCACCTGATATGGCTCCGTCAGACATCCATCTCTTCCCAAAACAGAAAAGTTTTCTTTGTGGATGAAGATTCGCTTCAAACAAAGAACTGATATACAGAGTTGACAACTATTTTGCAGGCCTGGAGGAAACTCATTTTTGAGATGGGATCAAGGCACTGGAACATCGTTGGACCAAGTGCATTAATCTAAAAAGAGACTACATTGAAAAATAAAAAACTTTCAGTGCTGTAAGTACTTTTTTTTCTATTCTGTTCCGAGAACTTTTCAAACCATCCTCGTAGCAAAACTACAGGCCTATAT